>NC_134725.1:18502574-20902574 GCF_049634645.1 Pelodiscus sinensis | reverse complement strand
AGTGAGTGACCAAAGCCTGGGTTTCTTTCAAAGCTATAAATGTATCTTTTAATGCTACTTCAGCCCAAATACGCACTGTTCTGCTGTGACTCAATTCATTCATCTGGACAGCAGACTTGGGGGACAGGAGCAAAGCCGCCCAGGCGGCGGGAGTCTCGCTGCTTGGGCAGCTTTGCTCCCGGGCAAAGGAGCAAAGCTGCCCAGGCGGCGGCTTTGCTCAGGTGTCCCTGGTCTGCTGGGGGGGGGGGGGGGTCCAGCGGCTTTGCTGGACCCCCTCAGCAGACCAGGGAGACAGGGAGAAGCTTTTCTCGCCCCGGAGGACATGGGTGGCGACCCGCCGCCTGTGAGCTCCGGGGCGAGAAAAGCCCCGTTCGTAAGTGCGGATCCGACATAAGTCGGATCCGCGTAAGTCGGGGACTGCCTGTATACTTAGATTTTCAGAAAGCATTTGACAAAGTCCCTCACCAAAGGCTCTTGTGTAAATGATATTGTCATGGGATAAGAGGGAAGGTCCTTTCATGGATTGAGAACTAGTTAAAAGACAGGAAACAAAGAGTAAATGGTAAATTTTCAGAATGGAGAGGGGTAACTAATGGTGTTCCCCAAGGGTCAGTCATAGGACCAATCCTATTCAACTTATTCATAAATGATCTAGAGAAAGGGGCAAGCAGTGAGGTAGTAAAGTTTGCAGATGATACTAAGCTGTTCAAGATAGACAAGGCAGACGCAGACTGTGAAGAACTTCAAAAATATCTCACAAAACTAAGTGATTGGGCAACAAGATGGCAAATGAAGTTTAATGCGGATAAGTGTAAAGTAATGCACGTTGGAAAAAATAACCCCAACTATACATATACTATGATGGGGGATAATTTGGCTACAACAAATCAGGAAAGAGATCTTGGAGTTATCGTGGATAGTTCTCTGAAAATGTCCACACAGTGTGCTGCGGCGGTCAAAAAGGCAAATAGAATGTTAGGAATTATTAAGAAGGGGATAGAAAGTAAGACACAGAATATCTTACTGCCCCCGTATAAAACTATGGTATGTACACATCTTCAGTACTGTGTACAGATGTGGTCTCCTCACCTCAAAAAAGATATTTTGACGTTGGAAAGGGTTCAGGAAAGGGCAAATAAAATGATTAGCAAAAGCAACAAGGAGTCCTGTAGCACCTTGTAGACTAACAGATGCATTGGAGCATAAGCTTTCGTGGGCAAAGACCCACTTTGTTAGATGCATGTGATGAAGTGGGTCTTTGCCCACGAAAGCTTATGCTCCAATGCATCTTTAGTCTATAAGGTGCTACAGGACTCCTTGTCACTTTTGCAGATCCAGACTAACACAGTTACCCCTCTGATACTTAAAATTATTAGGGGTTTGGAACAGGTCCCATATGAAGAGAGACTAAAGCAACTGGGACTTTTCAGTTTGGAAAAGAGGAGACTGAGGGGGGGATATGATAGAGGTATAGAACATCATGAGTGGTGAGGAGAGGGTCAATAAAGAAAAGTTATTCATTAGTTCTCATAATATAAGGACTACAGGACACCAAATGAAATTAATGGGTAGCAGGTTTAAAACTAATATGCGAAAGTTCTTCTACACACAGCGCATAGTCAACCTGTGGAACTCCTTGCCAGAGGAGGCTGTGAAGGCTAGAACTATAACAGAGTTTAAAGAGAAGCTAGATAATTTCATGGAGGTTAGGTCCATAGAAGGCTATTAGTCAGGGGTAGGAATGGTATCCCTGGCCTCTGTTTGTCAGAGGCTGAAGATGGATGGCATGAGACAAATTGCTTGATCATTGTCTTCAGTCCACCCCCTCTGGGCACTTGGTGCTGGCCACTGTCGGCAGACAGGCTACTGGGCTAGATGGACCTTTGGTCTGACCCAATATGGCCATTCTTATGTTCTTATGTTCCCATTGTTGAGGTTTCATGGCCGCATTGCTAGCACCCTGTCAACAGAGAGAGAAAAGCAAAGTGGGCAAGTGCAGTGTTGTGAGAAGGCACAGCTAATCCCTGTGTTTCATGGGGATTTCCTTATAGCTCCAAGCTAAGGAATGTTAAAGCAGCACAACAGACTCTCCAGCTTTCCTCCTGCAGCAGCAGTCTTCCTGCTGCTGTTTTCCTAATGTAGGGTAGAATAGAAGTATACCAGAGATTTACTCTTTGTTCCTTAAATAGAACAGCTCACTTATCTGTCAGGTACTTCCTGGAACTTTGAAACGGAGGGGCACATGCCTGCAGGGTAGCAGAGATAACAAAACACTAAGCACAGCCATCAGGTCAGGCATTGTGAGATGCTGGTGGAAGCCAGAATTCTGGACAAAACAAAAAGTTAGAGTCCATACTGGCTTTTTGACGACAATAAAGGGAGGGGAAAAGAGCAAAGTCTCTCATGAGCAGAATATTTTTGTCGCCAAAACTGGGCATTTTTCCCACCAAAGTCATATTACAATGTAAATGCTCTCACTGTTTTGTCACAAAATGTGCCAGTGTAGACAAGCCCTTAATGCTTGACCTAAGCCCACTGAAGTCCATGAGAGGGAATTTCTATTTATTTTTTTCAATGGGTTTTGTAGAGTGTCCCTAGTTCAACACCATGAATCTGTACATAGGCATGGTGCGACTGGGAATTGAAGCTAGCCCTACTAAATGCAAGCGAGTGTCTCACTTCTCAGGCCATGTCTAAACTTAACCATAAATCAATGCTCCAGAGATGATTTTCTCGTGTTCAATTTAGCAGACCAATCAGGACCCGCTAAATCAAATGCTGAGAGTCACCGCATCGGTGCTGGTACTCGTAGTCCTTGGGAGGAGTAAGGGAAGTTGATAGGGATGTTTCACCCATCAACCTTCTGCTGTGGGGATGGCACCAAAGTACAAATTAAGGCATATTGACTCCAGCTATGCAATTAACTTAGCTGAAGTTGCCTATCCTAATTTGAATGTATCCCCTCTTGTAGACTTGGCCTCTTTCACAGAGGTTAGTGCCTGGGGTACATCCATCGATATTGCTCCACTCAGACAATATCTAGAGAAAAGCAATAATCAGCTAGTTCGTTCTTTCTTTTGAGATGGATCTCTTGAGTAGGCCGAGCTTAGATTTGCTGTGTTGTAAAATTGATTTAAATTAGTTTTTTTCTCACAACAGGGACATGAAAAATTGTATTTGATTGTATGCCCCAGCCATTCCACTCCCCATTAGATCGGCTAATCTGTGTTTGTAATGCACCTTGCAGGAAAGGTAAGATATAAATGCAACATAGTGTAAAAGAGGCTCTTGGATCAGAAATGAAGCAAATCAAAGTTCTGGTGAAGCCACATTTCTTTAAGCAAGAGCAGAGTGAATATGCTTTTTTAACTGATTTTTTTTTAAAGACAATAGCTTTCTTTTTCAGTCCCCCTTACTTATAGGTGTTATATACCATCAGTTTAATGCAGCAGAGTCTCAACTAAATTCTAGCCTCTAGGCTTGTGATGTCAATCCAAACAGTATTTCATGTGCTCATCAAAACTAATCTTCCAACATCAGAGAGAAGCTCCTACATGGCATTGGCCTTCTTTGATCTTGTGTGACTTTGTTTTATGAAACAAAGCCAGTAGCTATATTTAAACACAGAGCAAAATGCTACTAACATTTTTTAACCTATATGGTAGCAGTTGAGGGATTTATGCAAGAAAAGGCATAAATCCTTTCTGTGCTGTTCCATTTGTCTTACAGTCTCAAAACTGGTAGTGACTATTGCAGCATTCAATGGATTAAAAACCGGGGAGTAACTAGTAACATACTAGTTCTAATGGGAAGTATCACAGGGAGGCTGGCAATTAGAGAGAGTTTTAGATTTTTCTGTAGAGTTCCACATTGCAGTACCTCACAAAGGGATGTAAAATCAGGAATGTTATTCCAGTAATGCATAACCAGTGAAACTCTCTGTGCATCTCCTGAAGAAAGTGTTCAAATGAATCTCCATTAAGATGATCCTGGAGAAGGAAGATCCCTTTAAATAAGCCTCTGTTACTGCCTTCGCTTGTGAGACCCACAGTTGAATGCAAACTATGTGGTATAAGTAACCATAATTCCATAGGCTATCATTACATAATCTGGAAGTGTAGGGCATCCCACTATTTTATTTTCTCTCTAAGTTCCTTTTTAATTTTTCCCTTCATCCTTGCTTTTCTTGTTTCCAAACATACCTTGTGTTGCTGTACAATGCACATTTTATAGATGAGTAAACTGAGGCACAAGGCTAAATGATTACAGAGCACAGCAGTATGGGGAGTACTTGTAACTGTGTCACTGAAGGATACTAAAGACACAAGGTGTTTGAGTGATGGAATGAGAACTGAACCCGTGAGCACTGAACATGTGGTCTCCCAGTTCTTTGTGCTAGCCTTTAGACTTTTACGTTGCCCAGCTATGTTATCAGTTAAATTTGCATGCTAAAGTTGTGAGAGATACATGGTCCTGTGTAGCTCTACATTACAATCTCTAGCTGTGTTTATAACCTTGATACAGCTATCTAAATTTTTCTCCCATCTTATTTCTTCCCTGTCACTGAATAGGAGTAGTTATTCACTGTTTCACCATAATTCAGAATGATACATTTATTGTCTCCAGTCTATCTTCTTTTGATCTGAACCAGTGAAGAGTTCTAATGAGTAAACCTGTGTCTGCTACTATAGTTAACTCTCTTCTTGATTTCAACATTATTAGCATGATTACTATATACGATATTACATTACTGTCTAGAGATCAAGGACCTGCCATGCTAAGTACTATACAAATGCAGATACAATTTCCTGAAGAACTTACAATCCAAATCGAAAAGACAGACAAAAGTTGGGAGAAAGGAATATCATTATTATTCCTTTTTTACAGGTGGGGAAATAAAGTAGAGATATTACATGCTTTGATGCATAGAAAATCTATGGCAGAATAATGAGTGGAGTCCAGATAACTTAAGTTCCATCTTTACGCCTTACCTGCAAGTATATCCTTTCTCTCCAAGGAACATTGATTCTGGAGGATTCAATTTCAGTATGTGGGCTCACTCAATTCTGACACGTCTTGCAGGAAATTTACCCCATAGCTCATCCACCACACTGCCTCCTTACCTACTCCCATGTTCTTTCTCACACATTTTGTATCCAGAGTGAAAGCAACAATGCTAGGTGTCAGCCTCCCAAAAGGGAATTCACCTTAACAGTTATTAAACTGTTTATTTCACTAAGTCACCAGCTCCCAACAATTTTGTTACAGATAACCGGTAAGTTGAATATGTGATATGTCTCTGGGCTGTATCCTGCCCTTCCAGAGGGATAAACTTTGAGATCTAAGAGGTAGCATGTTTTATTTCCCTTCTAAATCCTGTAATCCAGTTCTTGTTTCAACAGGTTTTCAGGACTTTTTGATGTTGAAACACTAACAAATCATTGAAACAGGAAATAAAAACAGAGAAGCAGAAGTAGGTGAGATAGCACTGCCTGCTTGCCTTGTGCTTTGTGGATTATTTTTTATAGCAAAAAAATGACATCAGCGCCGCTACAGGCATGAATTAAAGATGAGAACTTAATAAAACTTGGTGGGTAGGGGAAGTCAGTGAGAGCGTAGGCTAACGCAACAGTGTCTTTCATTTTTAAGTACACAGCACCACCTCTGCTTCAGCTTCTCCACCACCACAAAGAAGTATAGGAGAAAACACGGCTGAAAGTGGTCTGTGGATCAAAACTGCCCTCTGCTGAGCAGTCCTTGCATAAGAAAGCATTTCCAGTCAATAGTTGAAAGATTAATTATCTTTTCCACTGGGAAAGGGTCTAGCTGCAATCCAGGATCCTTTCTACAGTTATCTTTGCCATGGCCAGCCAGGAATTCCATATGAAACTTGTCCATGGGCATTGTGGGGAGGTGCTTAGAGGAGGTTGTGACTTTTATTAGATCTAAATATTGTGTGTGAGTGGCAATATAGCCACACTGATAGCATGGCTAGAGTAGTCACCAATCTGTCTGGTGTGAGCTGAGAATGTAAATCTGCAGTCACCATAATGATGCATGAAGGCTATGAATTTGATCATTAATATTAGCTATATGATAAGATTGTGTTTTTCAGGCAAACATATGGCAAAGAGTAGAGGGAGGCGCGGGGAACCGCCGCTGCTGCCGCTTCAGTCTGGGTGCCTGTGGTCTGCTGGGGACGGTCCCCAGCAGACCACAGGCACCCAGACTGAAGCGGCAGCAGCGGCGGTTCCCCGCGCTTCTGAGGCTTTGCTCTGGCAAAGCCTCAGAAGCGCGGGAACCCGCCTGGTGCCCCTGGTCTGCTGGAGACAGTCTCCAGCAGACCAGGGGCACCGGAGCAGCTTACGAACGGGGCTTTCTCGCCCCGACCTCCGGGGCGAGAAAGCCCCGTTCGTAAGTGCGGATCCGACGTGAGGCAGATCCGCGTAAGTCGGGGACTGCCTGTACCCTCTATGGCAGTGGTTGTCAACTTGGGCCGTATGGCTCCCTAGGGGTCCACGCCTTACTTCTATGGGGCCACATGGAAAAAATGGAACATTAGGGGGCCACAGTAAGTTTCTGAGGGGGCCACCCAAACTTAGCTGCCAGGCGGATGATGAACGAGGCTCAGAAGGGGACTATGAACAAAAAAAGATTGAGAAACACTGCTCTAGGGCAATGTGTACCTTGACCCTGTGGAACACCACAGAGGTAAGGACTGGTGACATTGGTCCTATCATTACCAGTCCTGGTTCTGGGACTGGGATCTGTTCAGGACATGATGTACAATCGGGAGGCTTTTTTTGCCCTTCAGAACTTGGTGAATAGTATCCAAATGGGGGCAAGTTAGTAATGGCCATTGTTTAACAAATGATTGCCATGCCTCAGGGGTTACCTCTGTCTCAGCCTTAAGTGCTAAACCCTACTGAGAGTCAGTAGATCTCACTCAAATGGGTACCTCATCAGCATAGTTGGCACATGACCTGATATTAGGCACATGACCTGATATTAGGATTTGGTTTCTCCCCCACAATATCCCATACAAATTCTAATACCGAGGACTGTGTGTTCCTTGTTCTTCTAGTGTCCATGTTATTACAATAAACAAAATGATTATGTGTGAATGAGGGGTGGCCCAAGGCCTTGTATTCCCCATCACTATTAATGTGTATTTGTCCTCCTATGTATGTGACTTGAAGCCAGGTTACTTTGACAAGAGTCATTGTTTCTCTTGTGGGACCACAGCGTGGTTCATGTATGGTTTGATTATTAATGGGAATCCATACAATTCCATGATTCTTTTCAGGTATTCTTGAGGCCTTTTAAGGTGTCAGGCACCTGGCACCAATGGGTAGCAGGGCAATTGGCTATTATTGCAATGGTGAGGTTACTAATTTCCCCATTATTGTGGGCATCTTTACTTAAATATTCTGATGTCCCACTCATCCATGTTGTTTCACTTACAGATTTCTTGTTATCTCTGGCCAAACCACTTTCATGGTTAGTGTGCAAATTTGCAAAAGCTAAATATTTCATTAGTGTGGCCATTAAAGCAAAGTGAAGCCGGTGATTGGTACCCCTCTCCCAGTCTTCCTTTTCACGGGGCGCACTCCTTACTCCCTTCCTCCATCTCCATAGGAGTAGCAGGAGCAGCCTCATGGTTACCTTTAGGATTGAATAGGGGTTCTTAGTGAAATACCATGGTCTGCCTCAGTTTACCCTACTGGGAACAGGTGCTCCTTCCCTGGCCCCATAGAAGCTGCTGCAGCCATGGAGAAGCACCTCTCACTGGCTCCAAGCTACCACAGTGAGAAAGGACTAGGGAGTAGTCCTCTCTACCATGGGCAGCCTGAATCCAAACCCTTCATCCCCGGTCCCATCTCAGAGCCCAAACCTCAACCTTTTGCTTCACTTCCCACATTTGAAGACCCTTGGCTCCACACCACCCACCACATGAATTTTGTTATGTGCATCAACATGAAGGTGTTGTGTCAGCGTGTGACATACCATTTTCATATTGGTGCCCATAACAAAATGCATTCTGCATGTGGATATAAACTTCAGAAGGAACTCTGCCTTCCATCCCTGCATCCCTATTCTGTTTTTCTAGTGTTATCAGTATTCCATTACAGTATTATATTTACAACCTTGTTAAATAAAAATTTAACTTGTCATTTGAAAAAAAAAAGGATCTTCTCTGCTAATGACATTTTATTTTATAAACAGGATAGTTGAGCTATCTGATTTCGTCTTTACAAGAGAGTTTTGAGTTCTTAAAGATGATTTGTAAATACTGTATTTCCCTTCCTAACAACTCTATAAAGTACTGATGAGGAAATAAAAGGCCATTTTAATGTAATCATGCTGAACACTTGGCTAACAGAGTTTGACCCACAGCACAAGGTTCGATATAGATCTGATTTTAGATCCTAACTTCCCCATAATTCAAGAGTAAAAATACAACAATGGTCCTGTAGCACCTTACAGACTAATACGAAATTATATAGATAATATCATGAGCTTTTGTGGGCACAACCACTTCTTCAGATGGCAAATATGGAGTAAGAGACGTAAAGGTTGAATTGTAAAGCAGAAAAAAAGGGGAGAGAGGGAGGAGAAAAAAACCCTTGTCAATTAAAGTGTCCATGCTCAATGAGGCTAATAGCGTAAGCTGTAATACTTAGCTTTTAATGTTGAATATAACAGCCCATCCAGTTATGCCTTTGTTCAAGCCGTGTGAAATAGTATCAAATTTGAATATGAAGGCCAGTTCTGCAGACTCTCTCTCTAGTTGATTCTTGAAATTGCTTTGTAAGAGAACACAGCTATGCCTCTGAGATAATTCAGGAGTGTTTTGATGGGGGCTGTGGAGTTAGGAGTTAGCTACTAATTCAATTGAAGAAAATATTGTAAATGGATTAATGGTGGGAAAAAAATTGAACATGGATCAGTAAAAATGAATAAATAAAATTATAGCTTAAAAAGATAGCTATCTCCATCTCTGGGAGGAGAGGTGGCTTTTCAATATAGAATGCTGATCCATCCAGAGATGGCACTGATGAGTTATGAGGGAATAGCTGACTAGGGAAGAAAGGAAAATAATCCTCAGGGTTATGAAAGAAACTGTCAAATTTCCAGGAATTTTTAACAGAGCAATTTTTGAAAGGGGAAATGAAGTTAGTGTCCAGAGTTTCATTTTACTTGAGGTGATTGATTTTTGGTGAGCAGGAGTTTTTCCCTTAATTTCTGTGAGAGTCCTTTGATCATTCTACCTATAGTTGGTGTTGAAAAGATAGTTTTATTTAGGTGGAATATTTAAATATTTATTGTCCTAGCAAACTTACCATATCTGCAACTCTGCAAAATACAGTGATTTCAATTAGGAGAGGGGAATGCAAACTTTATTTGTTGGGATTCACATGAACTGGCACCTGCTGAGCTGTAGTTTAAATTAACCCTAGTTCTCAGAGTGGAGTTTATTAAAACTGTATAATTTGCCTGAATGTATTGAATTTTTCATGGTTTGCACCTGAAACCAGAAATCCCTTTCAAGCATCCAAAACTCTGCCTAAGTTCTTTAAATGGTTTGTAAACCTACAGACGTCTTTTAGCAAACCCAACCCCAGAGCTTTATGTTTGTAACATAACTAGGTATATTTGTCTATTACAAAGTAATGGCACTGTGACTTGTAGTAGGGATGTTAAATATAGGTTAATTGAATAGTCGATTAACCTCATGAAGTATTATCGGTTACTCAACTAATCTAGTTCCCGGGGGGTAGGACCCAGCCAGTGCACTCAGGCCCAACTCTCGAGGAGCCCCCTGCCAGTCTGTGTTGCTGCCTCCTCACGGACAGGCTGCCTGTGTATCAGAGTTAGCAGCGTGGGGTGGCAGCAGCCCCTGTCCGGGAGGAGGAGGGGTTGAGCTCCCAGATCTGGCACAAGCCAGAACTGAGCTGGGCTGCCTGCCTGGCTCCTAATACACTTCAAATGCAGGGTTAGGTCCCGGACCTGGTGTGAACCAGGACTTAGTCGGGCTGCTAGCCAGCCTGCTAAAAATGTACTGGCAAGTGGAAGGAGGAGATGCGTGTAGTATATAGCATTAACCTATAAGCTTTGGCTTATTGCTTAATTGGTTAATTGACTACGCTATTACATCCCTAACGTGTAGCTCCAAAACATTTAGGTACAACCTCTTGATGATGAGTTGGAATCAAAGGTTCTTTGGATTGTAATCTGATGCAATGTTGTCTGCCTTATTCCCATATAGTTTGAAATAATAGCTCTGAAAGGTGTGAATTGACCCTGTTGATACCAGTGGGTTGTGGCCTCTAAAACCTATTGATAATTATATAATACTGATAAATGTATACCAGAAAGAAGAGGGAAGACCTATTATGAAAATATACACAATATGCAGTGTGTGATGTCTTGTTTTAGTGTCTCGAGTAGGTGAAGTTTATTTGTTGGTTCCTTCCCATTATATTTAAGATGGTTGGCAGCCAGGTTAGCAAAAGCATAAGAATATTTGAGAGGATGAACAAAACAAGCAAAAATAAATGTATAAATGTTGAATAACATATGGAGTCTCAAACTCAGAACATGTTCTTTTAGGAATCACTGGAATGGGAAAATGTGTTGCAGGAAGAGAATAAGCACAAACTGATCTTAATGTGGGGCTTTTATAATTGGTTTCTTTAGGAAGCATGGAATCTATCCAATCTAAATACTCCTTTTCATAGTTAACTCTAATCCACTCAGGTCTTCTTTCTGCCTCTACACCAGTGTTTCCCAATTTTATTTGGCCACGGAACCCTTTTTAGCTTGAAAAAATTTCAAGGAACTCCTAGGAGGTTCCAAGCAACAACAACAACAAAAAAGACCTGCCACGATTTGTCAAGCCAAAAAGACCCAACATGCTGAGTCCTGCCGCAGTTTGCCAGCAGTTTTTTTCGAAAAGCCCCATTTAGGAAAAAAGCAGCGGCTGCCATTATGCAAATGAAGTGTGGGATATTTAAATCCCAGCTTCATTTGCACTTTCGATACGTCTAATTTACCTCCCTTTGCCAAAAGAGGGGTGTAGTGTAGACGTAGCCAGAGTGTCGGGGCCCCCAGTACACCAAGGAACCATTGCTGCCGTCCCCACTGCACCCTGGCTCAGCCCTGGCCCTCTTCTGGTATCCAGAGGAGGGCTGAGAGGCAGGCTAGGGCAGGCAGCAGCCAATGGGGAGGGAATGTGGGGACCGATAGGCCAGGGAGGGGATGGGGGAACCCAGGGAACAGGTGAGTGCTAACAGGGAGTTTAGAGAGGGAGTTCTCCAGGTAAAGGAGAAGCAGATACAGGACTCTTGAGGGAAGAGAGTGTTGTTATTGGGGCTTTTTTGCTGTGTGCTGAGCTTGTGTTTGTGAATGAGGGTTGATGTGTGGTGGTGTGTGTTTTGTGTTTGTGAGTGAGGCTTTAGAGAGGGAGTTCTCCAGGTAGAAGAGAAGCAGATACAGGACTCTTGAGGGATGTGTGTGTTGTGTTTGGGGCTTTCTTGCTGTGTGCCGAGCTTGTGTTTGTGAGTGAGGTTTGGTGTGTGTTCTTTTTTTGTTTTTGTTTGTTTTTTCCCCTGTGTTTGTGAGTGAGCCTTTTTTTCCCCCTCCACTTTCCCTTTGCCCTCCTCCTCCCCTTCATGGAGTGTGTGCTGTGATTGGCAGGTGGAAACTGTTGGCTTCTAATTAGAGTTTGAATTCTAGAAGCCTCTGCTGATTCGCTGAGCCTTGGTAGGGGGAGGGACTTTCAGGCAGTCCAGGGCTTTATAAGGCAGTGGGCAAGTGACCAAAGAGCTTGTGAACAGGTGAGTGCTAATAGAGTTTAGAGAGGGAGTTGGGAAGGGCTTGAGGTTCTCTTGCCTTTCTTTTTAAATCCCTTCTCTAGGACAGCAGTGATGGATGGTAATAGGTCTGCTGTTGTTACCTGCACGGAGTGTGCCATGTTTGTCTTCCTCCCAGAATAAAGAACGGATTTCATCTGCACTAAGTGCAAGCTGGTCACCATTTTGGAAGAAAAAATTAGAGGACTGGAGGCCCAAGTGTCGACCCTATGCTCGATAAGAGAGGATGAAGACTTCCTTGATAGAAGGCAGCGTTTAATCCTTCAAGCATGGCAGGCAGAAGAGCTGGAGAGGGCAGTACGGGACCAGGAAGAGAACTGGCAGCATGTAACCTCTAGAAGGGGAAAAAGGCCAGCATGGGAATCCCTCAATGCTACAGAGGTAAGTAATCGCTTTCAGGCTCTCTCCACAGGCTCTGCAGTGCTGAATGCTTTGGAAGGGACCTCACAAGGACTAAACCGGAAGGGAACACCATCTACTGGAAGGCATGGGATGTGTAGTCCTAGGGATGGGGGCTCCACGGCCACCACCCCCAAAAGAAAATGATGGATGGTGGTGGTCGGGGACTCCCTCCTAAGAGGGACTGAGCCATCCATCTGCCGCCCAGACCTGGAATCTCGAGAGGTGTGCTGCTTACTGGGAGCTTGCATTCAGGATGTGACTGAGAGGCTTACCAAACTGATCAAACCTTCGTATTGCTACCCCTTCCCGCTTCTCCACATGGGAACTAACAATATGGCCAAGAATGACCTTGAGCGGGTTACTGCAGATTACGTAGTGCTGGGAAGAAGGATCCAAGAATTCGGAGCGCAAGTGGTGTTCTCGTCCATCCTCCCTGTCGAAGGGAAAGGACGGGGCAGAGATTGTCGAATTGAGGACATAAATGCGTGATTGCACAGGTGGTGTCGCAGAGAGGGCTTTGGTTTCTTCGACCATGGGATTTTGTGCCAAGCACAAGGATTATTAGGAAGAGATGGGATCCACCTAATGAAGAGAGGAAGGAGCATCTTTGCGAGCAGGCTTTCAAACCTAGTGAGAAGGGCTTTAAACTAGGTTCGTCAGGGGACGGTAACCAAAACCCTGAGGGGAGAGGGAAAGTCAGATACCGGAAAGAAATGCAGAGAGGAAGGAGCAAGAAAGGAGGAATCCTGATTCAAATGGAGAAGATAGGGTGATCAACTGGTTACCTAAGGTGTTTGTACACTAATGCGAGAAGCCTGGATAACAAACAGGAAGAACTGGAGGCCCTGGCCCTGGCCCAGTCCAAGAAATATGATTTAATTGGGATAACAGAGACTTGGTGGGATGACTCGCATGACTGGAGCACTGTCATGGAAGGGTATAGACTGTTCAGGAAGAACAGGCAGGGGAGAAAAGGAGGAGGAGTTGCACTATATGTAAGAAAGTATTATGATTGCTCTGAACTCCAGTATAAAGAGGGAGAAAAACCTGTTGAGAGTCTATGGGTTAAGTTTAAAGGAGCAAACAACAGCAGTGATGTTATGGTTAGTGTCTGCTACAGGCCGCCGAATCAAGTGGATGAGGTAGATGAGACTTTCTTCAGACAACTGAGAGAAACTTCCAGATCGCAGGCCCTGGTTCTTGTGAAGGACTTTAATCACTCTGACATGTGTTGGAAAACCAATACAGCAGTACACAGGCAACCCAGGAAGTTTTTGGAGAATGTTGGGGATAACTTCACAAGTGCTGAAGGATCTGACCAGAGGCCGTGCGCAGCTTCACCTTCTGCTCACAGACAGGGAGGAACTAATAGGGGAAGTAGAGGTGGGTGACAACCTGGAAAGCAGTGATCATGAGATGGTAGATTTCAGGATCCTGACCAGAGGAAGAAAAGAGAGCAGTAAAATACACACCTTGGACTTCAAAAAAGCAGATTTTGACTCCCTCAGAGACCTGATGGGCAGAATTCCCTGGGATGCTAACATGAAGGGGAAAGGAGCCCAGGACAACTGACAGTATTTTAAAGAAGCCTTATTGAAGGCACAGAAAGAAACCATCCTGACGCGTAGCAAGAGAGGCAAACATGGTAGGAGACCGGATTGGCTTACAGGGGAAATCCTTAGTGAACTTAAGCACAAAAAGGAAGCTTACAAAAAGTGAAAACTTGGACAAATGACCAAGGAGAGTTTAAATGTATAGCTTGAGAATGCCAGGGGGTTATCAGAAAGGTGAAAGCGCAAATGGAATTGCGATTGGCTAAGGATGTGAAACAAGAAAGGTTTCTACAGGCATGTTAACAAGAAGAAGGTGATCAGAGAGGGTGTGCGGCCCTTAATGGATGAAGGAGGTAACCGAGTGACAGATGATGTGGGGAAAGCTGAAGTACTCAATGCTTTCTTTGCCTCTGTATTCATGGACAAGGTCGGCTCCTGGACTTCTGCGCTAAGTGACGCAAGATGGGATAAAGATGGACAGCTGTGGTGGGTAAAGAACAGGTTAGGAACTATTTAGAAAAGCTAAATGTATACAAATCCATGGGTCTGGACTTAGTGCATCCGAGGATACTGAGGGAGTTGGCAAATGTCATTGAGGAGCCTTTGGCCATTATCTTTGAAAAGTCGTGGAGATTGGGAGAAATCCCGGATGATTGGAAAAAGGCAAATATAGTGCACATCTTCAAAAAAGGGAAGAAGGATGATCCAGGGAACTATAGGCCAGTCAGTCTTACCTCGGTTCCAGGAAAAATCATGGAAGGAATCCTTAAGGAATTCATTTAGAGGCACTTGGAAGAGAGGAAAGTGATTAGGAATAGTCAGCATGGATTCACAAAGGGAAAGTCATGCCTGACCAATCTGATTAGCTTCTATGATGAGGTAACTGGCTCTGTGGACGTGGGAAAGTCAGTGGATGTGATATACCTAGACTTTAGCAAGGCTTTTGATACGGTCTCCCACAATATTCTTGCCAGCAAGTTAATGGAATGTGGATTGGATAAATGGACAGTAAGATGCATAGAAAGATGGCTAGAAGGCAGGGCCCAGCGGGTAGTGATCAACGGCTCGATTTCAGGATGGCGGTCGGTGCCCCAAGGTCTGGTTCTAGGACTGGTTTTATTCAATATCTTTATTAATGACCTGGATGAGGGGATGGATTGCACCCTCAGCAAGTTTGCGGCTGACACTAAGCTAGGGGGAGAGGTAGATATGCTTGAGGGCAGCGATAGGGTCCAGAGTGACTTAGAAAAATTGGAGGATTGGGCCACAAAAAATCTGATGAGGTTCAACAAGGATATGTGCAGAGTCCTGCACTTGGGATGGAAGAATCCCAAGCATAGTTACAAGCTGTGGACCAACCAATTAAGTAGTAGTTCTGTAGAAAAAGATCTGGGAGTTACAGTGGATGAGAAGCTGGATATGAGTCAACCGTGTGCCCTTGTAATCAAGAAGGCTAATGGCATATTAGGTTGCATTAAGAGGAGCATTGCCAGCAGATCCAGAGATGTCATTATTCCTCTTTATTCGGCTTTAGTTATGCCACATCTGGAGTATTGTGTCCAGTTCTCGGTCCCCCACTACAAAAAGGATGTGGACTCATTGGGGAGGGTCCAGCGGAGGGCAACCAAAATGATTAGGGAGCTGGAGCCTATGACTTATGAGAAGAGGCTGAGGGAGTTGGGTTTGTTTAGTCTGCAGAAGCAAAGAGTGAGGGGGGATTTAATAGCAGCCTTCACCTTCCTGAAGGGAGTTCCAAAGAGGATGGAGAGAGGCTGTTCTCAGTACTGGCAGATGACAGAACAAGGAACAATGGACTCAGGTTGTGGTGGGAGAGGTCCAGGTTGGATATTAGGGAAAACTACTTTACTAGGAGGGTGGTGAAGCACTGGAATGGGTTACCTAGAGAAGTAGTGGAGTCTCCATCCCTAGAGGTGTTTTAAGTCTCGGCTTGACAAAGCCCTGGCCAGGTTGCATCCCTAGAGGTGTTTAAGTTTCAGCTTGATAAAGCCCTTACTGGGTTGATTTAGTTGGGATTCGTCCTGCCTAGAGCAGGGGGCTGGACTTGAAGACCTTCTGAGGTCTCTTCCAGATCTATGATTCTATGATAGGGAGGAGGCCACAACTGGCTTCGAATGGGGACAGTGCTGGGGGGACCAACAGGCTGGGGAGGGGGTGGGGAGGAGGCTGGGGCTGACTGTGACCAGGGAGAGGGGTGTGGGGGATGATAAGCCAGGGGGAGGTTGGGAAGGAGGATGTTGGGTCCAGGGAGAAGGAAGCGATAGTTGTGACCAAGGAGGGAGGTAGGGGAGATGAGCAGCCAGGGGAAGAATGGGGGAGGACAAGAGGCCAGGGATGGGGATGGTGGAGGAGGCCAGGGCTGGCTGTAGCTGGGGATGGGGCTGAGACCCAGGGGAGGCCAGGAAGGAGGTTGGAGGGGCCCAGAGACCAGGGCTGGCCTTCCTTACCCAGCAGCTGGAAGAAGGCTGAGAGGCCAGGGTTAACGTGGCCCCCAGCATCTGAGGAATAGCTGGGTTTGCTTACCCCCAAAGGCAGTGGAGTTGGCGAGTGTAGTGAGTAAGGGGCACTGCCCACTAGTAGATTCTTAATGTTCCTTTCCTCCATTTGAAACGTTCCCAGGGAAAAGGGAGATCCAGACCCCTCTGACTGGTAAGAGGAAGGAGTCTGCACAACTAACCTTTAGGAGTTGGAGACCCAGTTAACACTACATAGTTACACTAGCATGGCTTAATTGACAAGGAGCTTGGGAAAAAAATCATACCTAACATAGCTTTCCTAACCAACCCATTGATGTAAAATGCTTCTGTCAGCTTATCTAACACTGGGGAAGTGGTACTGCTGTAGAGGCAGAAGAACACCTGCCAGCATACACTGCATCCATGCCTGGGGGCTCTTCTAGCATAGCTGAGATAACACAGGCAGTGTCACCAGAATAAGAAAGATAAGGCGTTGGTGGAAAAGGTTCACCATTGCTTATCAGGGCAGATAGCCTCATTCTATAAGAATTCATTCCTAGAGGGGAAGTTCGTTGGCAGTATGTGCAGTTCCATCCAGTGCCAATTGTGTAATGTATTTGGAATCCTGTGGTTTGTAGCAGGCCCCTAAGGTGCTAGGCACTCTATAATTCCAGAATAGAAAGACAGTGTCTGCACCAAAATGCATTCAGGTATATATCCACTACTTCTTCGGGCTATATAACTTGTGGGTAGGGAGGCATTCTAATTAGAGTTCCAGTATTTCCTGGTGTAAAAGTCTCTCAGTATTCTCCCTAGGGACTCAGATCTGTTTTTCCGCAAACTATAAGAGGAATTTGATGAGACCAAACCCTTCCCAGAGCTCCTTTTCCCCCACTAATCTCTAAAATAAGTTTTCCTACCTTTAGTGATTATTTTCTTCCTTTGAGTGGGAAAATTGGGTAGATCCTCTCTGATACGACATTAGTGGTTTGATGCAGTATAAATCTTTCTCTTGCTCAACTCTCCCTTTTATATCCATGTGGCGTTGCTCCTTTGACAGCCCCAAAGGAGGCTAGATTTTTCTGCCTAGATTCCTCCAGTCCTGCCATCACACACCCGCTCGCCCCTCCCTGCTCATCTTACATGACTGCTCACTTTCATTAGGCTCTTCATGGCTCTGCTGATGCTCTGGGGTGAGCAAAGGGCAGGAGGAGGAATGAGCAAGGATGCTGTGGAAGCAACTTGTGACTAGCGCTAAGATGAGCATGAGAGTTTCTTCAGAGAAAGTGTGATAATGTGAAATTGAACCTGGTTTGTGTGGGCAGACGGGGCAGTGTTCACTCTAAGCTTTACCATCCATGTGCAGAATAAATTTTTCTGTGCACACGAGGCATGTGCAAATGTGCAGCACCAGTAGAAACAACAACCTATCAATGGGTGCTCTGCTAATCAGCTGGGTAGCATCTTAATATATCCTGAGTGACCACATAAAGGCATAGCTTACAGTGGACACTGGACAGAAGTGGATCCCTCTGACACCTTGGCCTCTGTTCTCCAATGAAGCAGCAGTGCTGTAGGAGCCCTTGATCAGCAGACATTTTGAAGCAGAGATGCTTTGCTTGATACTTGGGAGAACTGTGTCATGGGGAGAATGTCATGTCTTCCTGTTAGGGTCTTGTACTTCTAGTGGAATTGATGCTGTGGTGTGGTGGGGAATGAATGCAGCACCTGGAGAGCCTTTGAAGTAGGGATGTAATAGTATAGTCGACTAACCGATAAGCAACACCTTATAGGTTAATGCTATAGATTTTTTAGCAGGCTGGCCAGCAGCCTGGCTCAGTCCTGGTTTGTACCGGGTCTGGGATCTGCCCCTGCTGCGATTCTCCATTTAAAGTATATTAGGAGCCCGGTGAGCAAGCAGCCTGGCTCAGTCCTGGCTTGCGCCAGTTCCAGGATTTATCCCTGCTGCGGCTTTGCCTTTAAAGTGTATTAGGAGCCAAGCAGGCAGGCAGCCCAGCTTGGTTCTAGCTTACAGTGAGTCCAAGAGCTCAGACCCTCCCAGGACGGGGTTCTGCTGCTGCGTCATGCTGCTGCCTCTGTATCAGACACAGCAATTTGGGGCAAAAGGCAACCGGTCCACACGGGGAGCTAGTTTTTAAACTGACTCTCCTTGCAGACCAGCTTTCACCTGGTGCCCCATGCTGCTGCCTCTGATATAGAGACAGCAGCACAGAGTGGCAGGGTGTCCTTGGGAGTGAGGCCAGAGCACACTGGCTGCTGGCCTCACCCCTGAGGGCTATAGAATAGTTGAGTAACTGATAAGAATTCATGAGGCTAATCAACTATTCAATTAATCAATATTTAACATCCCTACTTTGAAGAATCAAGACTCAACATTTAAATAGAGTGCACCTTTTTCCCCAGGATCCCAGCATAGCTATAGTTCTTCCACTCCTTGGATGCAAGCCTCTTCTCTTCCCCACTGTATTTCCCATTCCATATGCCCTGCCTATCCCTGCTAAGCACCAGGAGCCCCCACAGTCTCCACACGTGCCCCTGCTGCTGAAGCTGCTCCTCAGCAGGGGCAGAGTTCATCAGGAAAAGGGGAAATGTAAGTGAAATAAGACATAGATGAAAATTCTGAGAAGTTGCATCAGATAACCTGAGTGAAACTCATTCTGATTATGGCCATTTAGAGTGCTTAATTTAAAAATTGCTGGTATTTCCTTCAGTCTTAGGTGCTATCAGAACATGTGTGTACGTGGAGGGGAGGGCAAATGCTAGTGTGTGAGAAAAGGCACCAAAGTCAAATGATGCAAAAGTGTGACACACTTAATAGACTCACTTCATTTGCAGTTTTGAGCAAAACCTTAACTGTGAAATCACCATGGCTACTTTTAGAGAGACAAAGTGAGTGAGGTAATATTGTCCATGGCACCAACTTCTTTTGATGAATGATACAAGCTTTTATGCTTTCAAAGAGGAGTACCTCATGTCTGGGAAAGGTACCTTCAGTGTCACAACTAACACAAGCTGTAACAGATGAGATAATACATGTTGCTCCAATAAAAGGTATTACTTCACCAACCTTGTACCTCTTAATATCCTGGATCAAGACAATTACAACATACGAACAACAATGGATGCTTTTGTAGTACAGGCAGTCCCCGGGTTATGTACAAGATAGGGACTGTAGGTTTGTTCTTAAGTTGAATCTGTATGTAAGTCGGAACTGGCGTCCAGATTCAGCCGCTGCTGAAACTGACCAGCGGCTGACTACAGGAAGCCCGAGGCAGAGTTGCTCTGCCCCGGGCTTCCTGGAATCAGCCTCTGATCAGTTTCAACAGGCTGAATCTGGACGCCAGTTCCGACTTACATACAGATTCAACTTAAGAACCCCAGGCATCCCCAAGTCAGCTGCTGCTGAAACTGATCAGCGGCTGATTCCAGGAAGCCCGGGGCAGAACAACTCTGCCTCGGGCTTCCTGTAGTCAGTGCTGGTCAGTTTCAGCAGCGGCTGACTTGGGGACGCCTGGGCCAGAGCAGCTGGGATGCTGCTGGGTTGCTCCAGTAGAGCCGCTCCTCGGCGCTACTGGACCAATCCACCAGCACCCCAGCTGCTCTGCCCCAGGCATCCTGATTCAGCCGCTGCTGAAACTGACCAGCAGCGGCTGAATCAGGACGCCTGGGGCAGAGCAGCTGGGGTGCTGCCGGGTTGGTCCAGTAGTGCCCAGAGCGGCGCTGTGGGACCAACCGGCAGCGCCCCAGCTGCTGTACCACAGGCGTCCGGAGAAAAGCCTGGACTGCTGGGGGGACGGGAGCGTACTAGCTGCACCCCCCCCCCAGCAGACCAGGGGGACGGGGAGGAAAGCCGCGGGAGACGGGGAGGAAAGCCGCGGAACACGCCGGCAGCAGGACAGCCACGGCGTGTCTGGGCTGTCCGCTGCCCACGTGCTCCCTGGCTTTGCTCCCCATCTCCCTGGTCTGGGGAGACGTGGAGCAAAGCCGCACCAGTCCCGCTGCCGGCATCCTCAGGGGCTTTGCTTCCCATCTCCCTGGTCTGCTGGACGTAAGTTGGATCCGCGTAACTTGGGGACTGCCTGTATTGTCATATCATATGCATATGTGCATTTTACACACGGATTCTTGTCCTTGGTGAATTTGCCTAATGGAGCACCCTCAATTTGTTTTTGAAATACTAGTAATAACCAGTGCAGTCAGTAATTTGATTGCCTGCAGGTTGAGCTCACATTTGTTAATGTTCAAAGATTAACAGCATTCAGATTTGCAAAGTGCCATGCTTCAGAGAGTAAAGCTCTTTTCCTCATACCTGCTGCATATTAGTGAAGTAGGTAAGCACATCTTCAGAGGAATTCTGCCTGCCAAGCCTACTTAAGGGCAGTTAAAACAAGTCTCTTAAACCCTTTACGGCTGCTGTTTATTGAAAAGAGACAGGAGCTCAAGAAAGCTATTAATCTGCTAAGGGACTGGTTCACATATTTAATTTTAATGCAAATAAGATGCTTTAAATCAGTGCTGTTATGCATCAGAAAAAGCCCTCTGAAGGAGTTTTGCCTCCTGATACAATAAGCTCCTTTCAAACTGAGCTCTGAGGGTTTAGGTAGCTTCTCCTCTTCATTGGAAAGTTGCCCCAGGTGACATAAGGTTCATGTACTCTTGTTAGTAGTACATCTCCTTGAGACTTCAGCAATCAGACTAGCTGCTCTGTGGACAGCCTATTGTTTAAAATGAGGTTAAGCGGAGGTAGTGGGGCTTGAGAATTAGGGTTGCCAGGTGTCCAGTATTCTACCGGACAGTCCGGTTTTTGGGCCCTCTATCCAGTAAAAAATCCAGAAAATACCAGACATGTGCAGTGTCCGGTATTTCCTGGATTTCTGGCTGGGTGCTGGATGGAAGCATGGCAGTGGCTGGGGGAGTGGCTGGGAGGCGGGGTGCAATCGGTGCTGGGAGTCCTGGCTGCATCTGTTGCCTTGGGGAGGAGGAGAAGCCTTGTCCCTGCTCCTGAGCGCGTGGTGGAGCCGCAGCCGGACTCACTCGCGCTTCTCCGGACCGTATGCGGGGTGACAGCACCCTGGGATCTATATGTGCCTGGGTCAGTTCCACCTCTCTCCCTTCCCCCGCTTCTCCCGATGCTTCCTGACCAGCTCCGCTGACCCTCTCCCGGCCACCCTTACTTATTGCCGGCCAGTTCTTTTCTTCCTGATCTCCCCTGGCTAGCTGCGCTACCCCCCCCCCCCCCCCACTCCTACCCCATCTCCCCGGGCCAGCCACGCTGCCCCTGACCCCACCCTCTCACCCCTGCATCTCCTCCAGCCAGCTGTGCTGCCCCCTCCCCCATCTCCCTGGGCCAGCTGCTCTGCCCTGACCCCCCACCCGCCAGCCCCGCCCCCGGCCTTCCCCATCTCCCGCGGCTAGCTGCGCTGCTCCCCCCACCCCCCACCAAGTGTGTCCGGTATTTTTTCTAAATCTACCTGGTAACCCTATTGTGAATCCAGTTTGACATTTGCTCCGGGGTGGTGAGTTTTATGAAGACATCATCCTTATATGACCCAAGCCTGTTAGTTAGAGATATGATTTATAATACCCATTCAAATCAGGGGAAATAGCCCCACCTTTATAGTGCTGAGACTGCTGGTGTGACACTGAAATGTAAATGTTTGATTCTTTTTGTATTAGGTGCTTGTATACAATATTAGAATAAAAAGACAACTATTGTGGTGATTGTTCTTCTTAGAGATGTGTTGAAAAAACACTCCACTAACATGATAACATAGTGTTCTATAGAATTTTCCAAAGATAAACAGAACGATGAAGCTTAGGCAGGGGAAAAGGCAAATCAAATGCAAGCCACAAAGAAGAGAAGGTACTACACCAGATATTCAATAGTACGAAACCTCAAATCCAATATTTACTTACTGCAGAAAAAGTGTCAGAGAGATAGCTGTGTCAGTCTGTAACTTTAAAAACAAGTAGTCCTTTGGCAACTAAGAGACTAACAAAATATGTAGACTCATTAACTTTTGTGGGTAAAACCCACTTCTTCAGAGTGGAATTACACTCCATTTTATCAGAAGAAGTGGGATTTTACTTACGAAAGCTCATGATTCCATATATATTTTAGACTCTAAGGTGTGACAAGACTACACCCTTTTTTACTTATTGAAGTTTACAAACTAATAGTCCTATGTATTTCACAGTCAGCAGTTCCCTAATTTCTATCAGATAATTATATTTCACCGATTATTCTATCACACGTCCCATTACCCAGTGAATTTACAATAGCTCTGTGATCTGATAGATCCATTAAGCTAGGTCTGAAAGTTTCAGATGCTGTCATTTGAGTATTCAGAAGAAGGAAGATAAATTCTAGTAAAAAGAGTATGAGCACCTCATAGTAAAGGCAATCTCTTTCTATATAGTTTCATGTTTAAGGGCATGATCCTGCTAAAGTCAGTAGGACTCTAAGAGTACGTCTAAACTACATGGCTCCGTCGACGGAGCCATGTAGATTTGTTGTTTTGGCAAAGGCAAATGAAGCCGCGCTTTAAATGATCGCGGCTTCATTTAAATTTACATGGCTGCCACGCTGAGCCGACAAACAGCTGATCAGCTGTTTGTCCGCTCAGCGCGCTAGTCTGGGCGCTCCCCTGCCGACATCAAAGCCCTTTGTCGGCAGCCCCGGTAAACCTCATCCCACGAGGAATAACGGGGCTGCCGACAAAGGGCTTTGATGTCGGCAGGGGAGCGTCCAGACTAGCACGCTGAGCGGACAAACAGCTGATCAGCTGTTTGTCAGCTCAGTGCAGCAGCCATGTAAATTTAAATGAAGCCGCGAGCATTTAAATCGCGGCTTCATTTGCCTTTGCCTATGTGTCTAATCTTCGTGCCTCTGACGACAGAGGCATGTAGTCTAGACACAGCCCAAATGTTGGTTCAGCCTCTAAGGCTGACTACATCCCTGGTGAATTTTTATAATTGCATATTAAATTTAGTATTGTCTGAGGCCCTGATCCTGGAAAATCTTATTCGCATACATAAATTATGCACGGTGGTTTCAATGGAATTGCTCCCAGTGTGTAAAGTTGAGAACATAGTCCCATGTGCCCCACCAATTAAAAATGAAATATTTCACAAACCAGAATGGGTGGAAATCAGATTGGTGGTTGGCTGTCAGATTATTCATAGATTAATCTTGTGAGTTATTCCAAGAAATTGACTTGTCAGGAGCTGTTTTATTTCTGAAAGCTCAGCATGAATTTAAACAACTCACGTATTGACCCAGGCAAATATGCTATTTTTTAAATAGACCAGCCTGAATATGTTTGTTCAGTAATGGCACTCTGGGCAATTATAATACTACATGGTGTCCGGTGAGCAAAATGACTGGTAAGTGACATTATGTGATTGCTGTAATAGCTTGTTGTAGTTTCAAAATATATGTGTTTGCTCTGAGTGAGAAGAGGACTGTTTTTCCACACACTTGTTTTTGCCATTGCTTTGGTACTCTAACAAAATCTTGATGATTTTCATTCTCAATGTGTAAGAAGCAATATTTAGGGTTGTGTTGAAGTTCTTTTATAAAAACCTTTGCAATTTAGATATCATTTGTGTCAAGTATACAAATAAAACTGCTCTCAGCTGCAGTTCTGGATATCACATAGAAACACAACCCTTCACAGCAGTTTCATTGGGTGGGACATATATTCTACACCTCCATTACACTTGAATAACTTCCTGCTCTGTGTGTGTGCAGTTATGTCTATAATGAAAGGGATATGTTCATGTGTGAAAAATTTGTTACTCTGTTTAGTTTATTCTGGTTTAGGAGCTTTCCTGCCCAACTCACTGATGGCAGGGAGTTAAGGCTCCACCTTCTTCTCATACCTCTTTATTCACCTATTCCGGAAAGGAGTCAGAGGAGTAGCTAATTCAGGTGCAGGGCTTACTCTCTATATTCCCAATCTCAGATTCTGAGGATATTTGGATGTTAGTAGTAGCTGGGAATCTAAACATTTGTTAATTTCAACTGCTGGATTATAGTTTTTCTGTTTGTCTGTCCCTGAAGAAGACTCACATTTTGACAATTTGCTTCATTTACTATTTGTTACCAAGTGTTAGTTATAACTTACTACAATGGTAAACTAAGAAAATGTTTTCTCTGTTTACGAAAACAGAATGCTTTCTGCATACATTTAAAAAAAGAACATGTGATGATTTTAGCATTGAATTCAATTTTGTATGCTGTTTAAATAGACAAAGTTATTTTCATCAGGCTTTTAGTTCAAGATTTGCAACTGCTGGATCATTTTGCTTTTCATCCATTTCTCAGTTTAAAATGGTTTGCGAACTTCAATGAAATTACACAGAATGGTTAATAAATGAATAACATACCCATGTAGTAAAATCAGTCTTGTTTGCATCTCAGGCTGTATAAATTTTAATGAAATGCAAGGCCTTTCATAAGAACAATCATTTTAAATGCAGTTGCTGTTTTCAACCAAAGCCACCTCCGTTATCCTTAATTTTTCACAGGGATATCTTTGGCATCAAGAAGGATTTTCACAGACTGATTTGAGGTGCATAATCGGAATACTAAGACTACAGACATTAAGTGTCATTTAATGGATGAGGCGTAGGAGTAACTGCTGCTCAGGAATAACCCAAGAAACACTTCACTGGTAACGAAGGCAGAAGTGTAATTAGACTTCTACATGAATGTAATTAGGTTGATTGCATAGAAAGAGTTCATATGGTTTTCAGATGTATGGAGAGTCATTTTGTCTCAACTGTTCTTGTTCCTGAGCATGTGGCATAACAGGGTTCAACTTTAACAAAAAATAATAATAAGAGCACCACCCAGAGACACATTATTTACTCTGTAGCATTTTGTTGCTTATTTAGAGCTTGAGCTAAGCCCTTTGAAGTCAAATGGAGCTTGTTCCATGACTTCAGTAAGCTTTGGATCAGGTCTTCTATGAATATGAGTTTGATATTCATGATACCATCAAGTTTGATTGGCAAGTCCATCATGAAAAGTGACTTTCTTTAAAAGTCCATGTCATTGTTTGCTAAGTAAGGTGGTACTAAGCCTAACATTTCTGAAGAATCGATTCTGCCTTGCTCACTTCTAATCAGCAGGTTCTGTTTGCTGAGAATCTGACACATAGCCTGTTGAAATCTGTGTTCCTCTGCTCTTCTGGCCTGTAAAGTGCTCTGAATTATTTCTAGCTAAGATGGGGGCCAGATCCATTTACAGAGACCTCTTACAAGCATCCATCAGTCCCACACAGTTGAAAGGAAAGGAAGGAGCTCAGCAGGATTAGACCCAGAGAGGTCAGTCATTGCTATTAATAAAGTGAAGTGCCAGTGAAAATAGAACTTATATTGATTGCTCTGAAACCCTGTCTACTCTGCAAATATAACCATGACAGTTTATAGTATTTTTAAAAGTTTCAGACGGGTAGCCGAGGTAGTCTGTAACAGGAAAAACTTAAAAAACAACAAATAGTTTAGTAGCACTTTAAAGGCTAACAAAACATGTAGACAGTATCATGAGCTTTCGTGGGCACAGCCCACTTTTTCATATAACCGTCATCTGCTTTAAAGTGCTACTCAAATATTTGTTGTTTTTTAAGTTTTTCAGATTACAGTATGGTTATCCTCTTACCCCAACTTTGTCATTTCCAGACTTTAGGAAATCTTCACTCGCCATGCCGGAGGTCAACCTTCTGGTGTTCGATTTATTGGGTCAAGTTAAGACCTATAAACCAAACATTGAGGGCAACACCAGTTGGTGCCTGTATCCCTCACAGGCACAAAGAGTAAGGGAAATTGACAGGAGCGTTTGCTTTGATAGGCCTCCCAGTGTGGGGACAGCATTAAGCTCAGCTAAAGGTAAGCTTACTGTAACTATGAATTTTACATAGTTGGAGTTGCGTACCTTAAGCAGACCTTCTAGGTCTACTATAGACCTGGCCTAGCTTGGTTATGAAATAAGATTAAGCTCCAGTTTATGACCATCTTTGTAATCAGTTTAGGGACTGATGTAATGTGACCAAGCTTCTGAACACAGTTACATTTGCAGTGTGGATAAAGCATTAATAAAGATAGTTATAAAATCAATTTATTTAAAGTTGTGGGTTGCCAAACTGAGACCCACTTGTGAGGCAGAGGAGTCTCAAGTATACGTTTTTGGGAGGAAACGTCTTCTTGGTGCTGGCTCTTTCTTTCTTTCTTTCTTTCTTTCTTTCTTTCTTTCTTTCTTTCTTTCTTTCTTTCTTTCTTTCTTTCTTTCTTTCTTTCTTTCTTTCTTTCTTTCTTTCTTTCTTTCTTTCTTTCTTTCTTTCTTTCTTTCCTTCCTTCCTTCCTTCCTTCCTTCCTTCCTTCCTTCCTTCCTTCCTTCCTTCCTTCCTTTCTTTCTTTCCAAGATGTTTTATTTTGTATATTAATAGTATAAACATGCATGAAAATATAGGAAGGCAAACATACAGATTGTACTGTATATATGTTTGGTTATATATGAAAAGCTGTCATTTTACATTATTCCTTGTCAGAGAATCATCTTTTAGCATCCTGTACAATTGAAATGAGGTTATGTTTAAAAGATTAACATTTGCACTTTGAAGCTCATGGAGAAAATCTCTGTATTTGCTTTGAAAATTCACTGGCTCTCTGTATTAACAATTTATTGGCAGCTATCTTCTTTCAATGGAGATTTTTGGTGGGCTGGGTTGTAGTATATAGTCTGTACATCTTGGGAACAAGCTAGCTTCAGCTTTTACCAGTCTGTTTTTGATAAATGCTGTTTAGCATTTTTTACATTGATTTAAGATGTCATAGAGAAAGGGAAAAATATGCAACTGTGCAGGGCACTAAACAGACCTTTTGAAATACCCAAGACAATTTTGGTCTTAGTACTCTGTTATCATATTGAAACCACTTACAGTATGTCTGCCCTATGATTAAATGCCCGTGGCTAGGGCTTATTGGGCTCAGACTGCGGGACAGTAAAACTGTGGTGTAGACACTTGGATCCCAGAGCTCAGGATCCAGACCAGCTGAAATGTCTGCACCACAGCAGTCAGCTAACATGGATTGGTCACAGGTGTTCAATTGTTCTACAGACTTGCATTGCAACCTTAGGCTACATATGATGGAGAATTCACTGCATATATTAAGCTAATTAAATTTTCCATGGTTAACAAAGCTGCAAGACATTTACCCATGGTTTTGGCAGTTAAATTTGCAATAGATAATTAAAAATCAGACCTGTGAATCTGTGTGCAACTTTTCCCCCATTATTTTCTAATGGATGGTGCAGAAGATGGACATAAAATGTTTCTGCATTCTGTTACCTAGGTAATTGGCTCCAGTTTGGCCTTGCTTGGTGGTGAGCAAAACTGTTACTGTCTGACAGCTGTGCAGTGACTTATATAAAATGAGTGGGTACATTCAATCCATTGCCCAGTGCACCAGCATCTGTAATCACACTTGGCTTTATTGACCATCTCGATAGTGATTCATTCAGCTCAGAGCTCTGAACTGACCTCTCACTCCTAGAATAGGGATGTAAGTGACTAGAATAGGGATGTATCAGAGGCAGCAAGGTGGGAAGAGAAGGAGCTGGTGCTGGAAGAAACCAGCTTACAAGCTGGTTCCCCCTAGCACCATCTCTGCAGTGCTTCTTCCAAGAGGAGTAAGGGAGGTTGGAAGAAGAGTGTTCTCCCTTGACTTCCTGCAGTATGGTCAGCACCAGAAGTCTAGTTAAGCTACTTTGACTTTAGTTACGCAATTAATGTAACTGAAGTTGCATATTTTAATTCGACCTTACCCTATAGAGTAGTCATACCCAAAGTGAATCCATTCTAACTAAGGGTGTTAAACTGCGGTTAATTCACTAGTCGAATAGTCGATGGAATTTCTGTTGACTACTCAACTAGTTGATAGGCACTTCCACATACAGTTGGACCAGTGAGAATTCTCACTGACTCCAGGCTGCACGCGGGTGCCTGCTTTGAAATGTACAAAAGTCCTAGCAGGGGCTCTTGTGCATTTCAAAGCCATGGAGCCCAGGGTCAGTGGGGGACTCGCTGTATGCTGCACTGTATGCCGCAGGCTCAGTTGTGCAGCACTGCTCCTTTGAAATGCCAAGATGGCAGCGCCATAGAGCCTGGGGTCAGCTGACCCTGGATTCTGGGGAAATGCTTCTCAGAACCCAGGGTTAGCTAGGGAGTCCCCAGCTGACCCCGGCTCCACAGCGCTTCTGCATTTTAAAGGGCAGCGCCTCACAGCTGAACCACGATCAGCTGTGCAGTGGCTGCTCCTTTGAAACACTGCCTTTGAGTTTCAAAGCAGGAGTGCCACACAGCTGATTCCGGGCTCCGCTGTGCAGTGCTGCCACTTTGAAGTACCCTTTCTCTCCCCCCTTTGCTGCCTCTATCTTATAGAGGCAGTGGAGAGAGGGGGAGGGAGAGGGCGGATCAGCTAGTCGACTAGTCAACAGACTATCCAATAAGCAAATGCTTATCATCCTTAACATCCTTAATTCTAACTAGCTAGTCAACTTGTCAACAAACTATCCAATAAGCAAATGCTTATCGTCCTTAACATCCTTAATTCTAACTAGATCTCAGAAGTTTATTTCTGAAGCTAAAGTCCTTTCTGGCTTCACATACTCACTCTTAAGTGCAGAAATAACCAAGTTGATTGAAGGATGTGTTCAGAACATATTTTGATGGAACATGGAAACGTTCTCGCGTGGCACTAGATCATTCCTTTCTGTGTGCCATCAGGATTCACTTAGGTTTTAAGATTGCTTATTCAGCTGCTTCTATAAAAGCAATAACAAAAGAATTTTTCAGTGCTCATTGTAGCACTTTTCATCCTCAAAGCAAACCACAGACATAAACTAACAGACCCTCACCACATCCCACTAGGATAAGCATGCATTATAACCATTTCACATCATGGAAACGAAGGCATAAAATGTGTGAGCTACTTTCTCAGGACTGCAATGGCATCAGTGCTGTAGGTTGTATTAGAATTTAGGAGATCATCCTATTTTCCAGCCTTGTGCACAGACTACCAATGCTCTCTATAACCTTTTCCATCCATATGCAGATTTTTTCCTATCCATCTGTAAATTTTTTATGTGCACTGAGGCATATGCAAAGGTACAGCACAGGAGAAACACAAAACTAGCTGTGGGTGCTCTGCTAATCAGCTGGGCAAGAAGTGAATTTCTCCTGAATAATTGCAAAACACCCAGCTAATAGGGACCACTGCACACTACTAGATCATGTTGTATGCCTTCAACCCTAAATTGTTGGCTTTGCCATTCATCCACTTACAGCCCACTGCTCAGGGTGAAGTGTTCTGAGATGGGAAGATAGATCCCTGTCAGGAATATACTTTGTGGATGTTGAGATGGAGAAGAGGAAGGCTGGATGCTTATATTAAAAGGCAGTTTTCAATTTCTTTCCATGTTCTTTCTTCACCTGTAGAGACAGCATGTGCACCATGTACTTGTGGAATGTAAAGAATTAATTCTAAGTTTATTATACAGTGTGGGGTTCAAGCTACCATATCAAGATACAGAAAATAACGTTGGCAGACTGGAATGTAAGGCCTGCCTTCAATGGGAAATAGACTGTATGTATTTACTCACTGCTGGCTTTCCTTTTTCGCTTTCTCTGTACCACTTAGTAGGGCGTGAAGGTTGGGGGGAGAGAGGAAGATGGAGATCAGATAGATTTACATTTGATTTTTCAATCAGGATTATAGTATCTGCTGCTTTCTGTGAGTCTGCACAGTGGTGAGATGCAGATGTTCTACAACTGTCTTCTTTGTGACTAGCCTGGAATTCTTTCTTCCCACTCATTCTGCTAACACCACAAATATCAAAGTGATAGCAATCATCATTCTCTGTGACGTTCACGGCTGCAGTGTGGCAATCTTGGGAACAGTCTCTTAGGTCAGGGAAATCCCCCTGAAAGCCAGAAGCCACAAACCAAAAGTCCCTACGTGGTTTGGTTCTGACCAAACTTGTATTCCATGAAAAGGCTATCCTGCAGCTTGAGCTACATTTAAAGTTTTGCTGTTGTAACTGTTGGTTATAAGTGTGAAAGGATAAGCCCCTTAGCCAAATACTGATGAGCTGACAAAAGCAAAATGTGTGTTATATTTTCTTTAAGGAACTGGTTTCATCTAGACCTACAAAAGCATTGTATTTGTCTTTATGAAACCAGCTTACATCAGAAAGAGTTTGCAAGACCTGTCCTAATCCATGTGTACCCAGGAAGAAAATATATTGTAAACAGCATAAACAGAGTGTGTGGTGGATTAGGATAGAGGTGGGGAGTGCTAACAAACAAGCAGCAGCTCCCATCCACTAAGGCAAGTTAGTTTGTCCCAAAGTTACCTTTTTTTAGTTAACTGGGCACTATTGTTATTGCAGGGTAGCTGTGCTATCAGGGTTTGTAGAGCAGTCGTCTTTGAGAAGAAAAGCCATGTGACTAAGAGGTCTGCAAAGAGGTAACATCTGAGAACTGTTGCTGCGAGGGATTTGTGGAATTCCCCTTCTGATCACAAAGTGACTGACAAATAGCAGCCAAATTTGGAGAAGTTCTATGTGCTTTGCACCAGTGAAAAATAGTCTCTCATATCCCCCCTTAGGGCTGTGCCTGGAGAGGCTAATGGTGACAAAAAGCAGTAAGTGGAAGAGACTCCAAGGAAGTATAAGGCAGCTGGCAGAAAGTGGTGGTTAAGGGTGGGAAATGCTAGAGCAGCCTCCCTCATATGCCATTGTTTCCCATCCCATTATATATCTTCTGCGCCATCTCTTTAATTTTGCTTAGTTCGCCCCCTCCTGTTGTTCCCCTGTCCTGCCTCTATACCCCTTCAGTTCCTGCTTCTCTCCTCTCACCTCTGTTCTTTTCTGGCCCTGCTCACCCCAAGCCACTCCACCCTCTGTCCCTGTCTCCTCACCATGCCTACTCTGGCACTCCTGCCTTGCTTACCATCAGTGGTGAATGGGAGATGCATGTTAATCAGTCAGCATTTATAGTGCAGCAGCTCGAGTGATTCACAGCCTTATTTTCCTAGGTTCTATTCAGATAGAGTCACTCATGATGCCTGCTCAGAAGATTACATTCCACATGGAAAAAAAATTCTTACTATTCTCCAGGTCTTAGCCTTTCCCTTGCTGCTTTTGGTCTTTTTGGTATCAGATCCTTTTTCCACCCGAAAGAAAATTTTGCTCCTAGCAATAATTCCGCTACCTTTAGCAGTGGTTTTCAAGTTTATTATTACAGGTTTATTCAGTGTCTCTCTCCCATGTGCTAATTAGTTGTGTGACTACCCCTGCTTGTCTGTCTTCGACTGCTAGCTATGATGACTCTTCCAGCCCTCAGTAAGGGGAAAGATACCATCTGGCTTCTTGTGTTGAGCACTTAGATATTTCCATCTTGAAAGCTGCTGTCGTTTTACTATTTGTGAAACCTATGGATTTGTCCACTCTCTTGTTCTTTTCCTGAGCTAGAAAATCTGTGTTACTGTTTTACTGTCTTATTTACAGGCATGCTTTGTCAGCATGTGTTAAATGTACAGAGTTGACATAACAGTCCGCGGTCATACTTTACTCACTGCGTCCTTACAGTCTGTTGATAATTCAGAGGTGCAAATTCAGGGGATTGCTCATTGAAATCTATTATGAAGAGGTTTTTTTCTCCAAAACAGGATACAAATATACCGCTCACTTTCGTAGCATTAAGGATACCCCAGTTAATTATGAAACTGTAACATTGAGACATATATAGATATAGTTGATTTTGCTGTACACAGTTTAACAGTAGCTGTATTTTTCTGCTTGGCTGAGAGATTGTTGTAATATAGATAGACAGATATATAGTCCCCAGCTGAGGAGAGTTGCAGGAGCATTTTCATCCTCCGGTGGTAATACAATTTCAGATCCTTTTAAGATTCAGAAATTTGTTCTTATACCACAGCGAAACAAAACTAAAACCTTTGTGTGTGTACGTGAGATGCAGATTTGTGTCAAAATAATTGTTGTGGGATTGGAAAGTTTGTATTTTTGATTTGGGTCTCTCTGTCTCTGTCTGTCTGTCTGTCTGTCTGTCTGTCTGTCTGTCTCTCTCTCTCTCTCTCTCTCTCTCTCTCTCTCTCTCTCTCTCTCTCTCGTTGGAAGTGACCAGAGAGGTCTGCATCTTAGACACCTTCTCACTTGAAAAAGTCAATGAAATGGATACGCCTCTACACATCATTTTGGTTTTTATTAAATAGCACAGTTCAGATTAATACTATTTAAAATGGAAGCCTCCCTTCCTCACCTAGCCAAAAAAAATCTGATAATTGTTTTTTTAATTATTAGAATTTATTAAAATGTTAAACAAGCAAATAACAATATAAATATTAATAACAATATTAAACAAGAAGAATAACAATATTAAAAGCAGAATAAGAAAGTTGAGGTAATTTTTATGGTTAATTGCTACCAATGGAGTTTTGACAGTTTGCCAGCTGAAGTTCCTTATATCCTAGAGGTGCGAAACAAAAGGCAAAAACACAATTTATATTGTATTTGTTTTGAGTTTCACTTTTAACTAACATAACATCTGTTGCATTGCAAAAAATGGCGCTGTTCCCTTTCTAGCCACAAATAGCACTCTCCAAGCACAATGTACCTTAAAACCATGGCCCCCAGGCATTCATTCAGTACCTGCTTAGACCTCAAGCCAGCAAAGATTTGTGTACCACACGTGTCTAAGTCTATTCCACTCCATGTATCTGATTAATTAGTTTTTACCTACAAAAGCTTATGCCCAAATAAATCTGTTAACCTTTAAGGACTCCTTGACACTTTTTCATGTGTGTAAGTCTTTGCAAGATATGGCCTTATATGGAAAGCGAGTGAGTAACGTAAAAAAAATCTGTACCATCTGGGTATTGCTTGGGGCTTTTTTCATCTAAGTACAATTAGTCCTAAACCTCCATAATTTGAGATCTAACAAAATCACAATGCTTTTACTTTTACCCAACACATCTTGCTTAAAGGCATAAAAGATTTACACCATCTCTGTACTGCTGCTACTGTAGTGAGGTGCCTGGTCAAAAATAAGATTGTATTGTTTGAAATACAATTGAACAAAGTTCTGGGTATTTGACATTCCCTAATGATTCTCAACTCTGGAAAGATCACAAAGTGACTGTAATATGGTGAATCAAGTTGGTTAATATTACACTAAAAGAGGTAAGATATGAGATTGAAATGTCCCTGAGTTTTTACCTCTCTTATCTCTTATCAGTCTTTTTAATACTCCTGATTTTAAATTGAATAAACTGCGGTATCATAAAATAATTTACACTTTCTTGGTATATGGTATCATTTTGCTTCCTATTGACTGTCAGTTTGTTGAGCATGAAAAAAATGACAAAGGTCAGACTTCTGTTTTTTCTTAGAGCCTGAAGCCATGTTTTTCAGATCATGCTAGTGAAGCCTGTGCATAATGTGCTATTAGCTTCTACTTTCCTAAAGAAGAGCTAAAGAGATGCAGGCAATGTTGAAAGATGTTAAAGTTAAGAGCTCTGGTCCCACCACAGGTCTTGGAATCCTCTACGATGACTGAATTACAACATTTTTTCTTTTGCTGCTTCCCTTCATTGCTTTAAGCAAGTTACTTTTTGCCTCAGTTTATTTCTCTGTAAAATGGTATCCAGACGTAGTCATGTGCCTATCTCACATGAGTGCTATGAGAACTTAAGTTAAATGTTTGTAAAAGGCTTTGAAGATTACAAGTTCTAAGTAGTATTAATAAACAACACCCACATGAACTTGTACTGTAACTCTTCTCTGCTGTGTTAAATTTCTTATTCTCATGGTACTAAAAATGACAACAACCCTGAGCCAGCTATGTAAACCTTACTGAGTCAAGGAATCTGGCTATGCAGAAGGTTGGCCTACAGTACACTGAGGAACCATAGGCTCATTGTAGAAGCTAGTAAATATAAATTAGGCAAACTGTGACGATAAGCTGTTGGAAGCTGACTTGAAGATAGAGATTGCATGCAAGTGGTTATACCCTTCGCTTCATGAAAAAGCAGTAAAAAAAAGTTATTGATTCTCAATGCAGGGGTAATGAAAAGGAAACAGTTTTTTTTTGTCATGATTCGAATTTTTCTTTTATCTTCTCCGCTTTTTTTTTTTTTTTAACTTTCCTGGATCTTTGAATTAAAAAAAAAACCAAATAATTCTGTGCTAGGAAAGGATCCCAGTCTTCCAGTCTGGGTGGGAAATGGAAACTTTCAAGTAAATCCATCAGTCTGAATAGAACTCTTTAATTGTCAGCCCTAGGAAGACAAACCCAAGCCTGGATAAGCCAGTAGAACCCAGTGCCTCTCAAAAAAGGTATAGAATTAGTAATCTAAAGAAGAGCTCTATGTAAGCCCAAAACCTTGTATTTCTTACCAACAGAAGTTGATCCAATAAAAGATATTATTATCTCACCCACCTTGTCTCTCTAATATGCTGGGACCTACATAACTATAACAATAGAAATAGACCTGTCAGCCAAGAAATGTGTCAGATGTGGCTCTGTTAATGGTTCCGAGATAGTTTCCTTTTTTAACTTCTAAAGGATTTGGATATAGTCAGGGTACCCACTCTGTTTCACTACAGCAATTCCTGTGTTCCCAAGAAGACATTCACTCATACTCTCCCATCGGAAACAACTTTCCCATCAAGAAATGTTAATCTCCTCTGTGGCTGCAAACCATATGCCATATGCTACCATTGACTGAGGTTAATGTCAGCTACTCAAGCCCATGTGCATATTATTTATCATCATTGTTTTTAGCCCAAACCTAACTAGCTGACCAAGTAACCAGTCTTGATGTTAAATCCACTTTCAGATCTTTTCCTAAGACTCTCCTCTCCCATCAGCCGGCTGATTGTGTGTAGGCAGGTAATCAGTGGTGACAATGCCTATTCCCCTTCCTTCCTTTCCCTACTCCTGCCTACATCAAATCTCAGTTTGAAACACAACACCAATACATTTAACAAACAAAATGGTGCCAAGTCTTCACCATACACCTTTAACTGCATGCTATACTCATATTACCTGTCCTTGGTCTATCTAGATAGCAAGATCCTGCAATTGGGGCCCACAAAGGATAATTGCCTCAGGCCTGGAGATTCAAGGGGCCTGGAGCTTCTGGCTACCACTACTGTAGTGGCAGTGGCCAGAGCTCCAGGAATTGCTGGCAGAGCATTGCTCTGCACAACTCCGAGGGTTTGAGGAGAGGTGACACAGTCTGGCTGGTGCTAAGTGCTGAAAACATTCAGCCCTGCCCCTTCCGGGGTGCAGAGCTACCCTCCCACACATTGCCCCAGGGCCCATGGTGGCTGTTGACTCCACTGTAGACGGTAAGCCCTTTAGGCAGGGATTTTTCTCTTTACCATGTTAATATAGGGCCCAGAACAATGGGGTTTCTATTGTGATTGGGGCATTTGGACACTACCATAATACAAATACTCAACAGATACAGGGGCGGCCCATGAACCTAGGCAAACTAGGCAGTCGCCTAGGGTGCCACCGGCCTGGGTGCCCAATGACGACGTCACGGGGTGCCCAGGCGCCCCGTGATTAAATCACGGACATTGATGGCCATGCAGGTGGGGGCGCCAATCGCGCCTTCCACCTGGAGCGCCAGCTGCCGCAGCCGGCCGTGGACCACTCCTGAACAGATATAATGACAGATGGAATTGAGAGGGTAGGCTCAGTCTCTGTGACCTATTCTGTCCTTGAATTTTGAAGTGATTGCCAGCGAAAATGACCATTGGTACTGACTGTGATGATAGTATTTATGACATCACCAGCATATTTTCATGTATAACTGTGGAATTCTTTCCCAAGAGTAAATAATTTAAGTTGTATTGACAATATCTAGAGTAGTGTTACCCATCTGTATTCCAGTGTCTCATTAATAATACAATAAGCCTGCGTTACACTGCATTACTTCAGTCTCAGGTATAGTAAATTGGCCAGTGCAATGCACTAGTTTACATTCTCCTTCTTGAGAAGAATAGCTCCTCCATAATGCAGGCCTGACAGTTTTCCATAAGAATAAAATGCAAAACATATTTCTGAATCTTCTATTAACTAACTTCTGAATCATACTCCTGTTGATCAAGAAACATCACATGGTATAAAACATGAGGGGAAGAATAAGTTAGTGATTGTTCTGTGACAATATGTTTACTAAATCTGTGTTAGCAAGGCTATTTGCAGGATTGAGAAAAATGAGATTGTGAAAGAGAAGAATGAATTATTCTGATTCTCAGTTGATTTATATAAACCGTAAATGATTAAATTTCCTTAGAATCATAGAATCATAGGCCTGGAAAAGAATTCATTGAGTCCAGACACCTGCCCAAAGCAGGACCAACCCCAACTAAATCATCCCAGCCAGGACTATCAAGCTGGGACTTAAAACCTCTAGGGATGGAGATTCCATCACCTCCGTAGGTAACTCCCTCCCCCCCCCCCAGTGAAATAGTTTTGCACAGTGCTTTTTTCAGACAGTACGCACCGGCACATTTCCCTTTTTTTGGGAGCACTTGCTGCTTTCCCCCCCAGCATAGCCCCCAGCCAGCCCTGGGAGCACTCGTGGCGCACATGATGGAAACCTGCTTGGGACACGCGGCAATTAAAGGGGCCACGACTTCATTGTGACTCTGGTGCTTTTTTTAAAACAAAAACATTGTTTTTTCCTAATATCCAACCTAAACCTCCCCCACTGTAACTTGAGACCATTGCTCCTTGTTCTGCCATCCGTCACTACTGAGAACAGCCTCATTCCATCTTCTCTGGAACATCCCTTCAGGAAGTTGAAGGCTGCTATTAAATCCCCCCTCACTCTTCTTTCCTGCAGACTAAATAAGCCCAAGTCCCTCAGCCTCTCTCACAGGTCATGTGCTCCAGCCCCCTAATCACTTTGCGTGTCCTACACTGGACCCTCGTCCATTCTATGGGGGGAGGGGCGCCCAGAAATGGACACAATACTTCAGGGCTATGTGTACACTGCAGGCTTTTGATGCAAGAACTGTTTTGCGCAAGAGTTCTTGTGCAAAAGGTCTTGCACAAGCGCGCATCCACACGCAAAAGCCATGTGCTTTTGCACAAGAGATGTTCTTTTGCGTAAGACTGTCCATGGCAGTGTGGATGCTCTCTTGCGCAAGAAAGCTCTGATGGCCATTTTAGCTATAGGGGTTTCTTGCGCAAGAAACCCCTGTTACCTATCCACACTGCCTTCTTGCACAAGAGCTCTTACTCGAGAGGTTTATTCCTCGTAGGGAGAGGAATAACTCTTGCACAAGAAGCCCTCTGTTCCAACACCTTACTGTAAATTTACTTGAGCAAGAACGCGTGTGCAGTGTATACGCTCCATAAGTTTTTGTAGAAGAACAGCTGTTCTTGCACAAGAAGCCTGCAGTGTAGACCTAGCTCAGGAGTGGCCGCACTAAAGCTGAATAAAGGGTAATGATCACTTCTCTAGATCTGCTGGCAGTGCTCTTCCTAATGCACACTAATATGTCATTCACCTTCTTGGCTACAGGGGCATACTGTTGAGTCATATCCAGCTTCTCATCCATTGTAATCTCCAGGTCCTTTTCTGTTGAACTGCTACTTAGCCATTCAGTCCCCAGCCTGTAACAATGCTTGGGATTCTTCCATCCCAAGTGCAGGACTCTGAACTTGTTCTTGTTAAACTTCATCAGATTCCTTTTGGCCCAATCCTCTAAACTGTCTAGGTCACTCTGGACTCTATCCCTGCCCTGCAGCGTATCTACCTCTCCCCCTAGCTTAGTGTCATCTACAAACTTGCTGAGGGTACAATCCATTCCCTCATCCAAGTCATTAATAAAGATGTTGAAGAAAACAGGCCCTAGAACTGATCCTTAGGGCACTTTGCTTGAAGCTGACCGCCAGCCAGACATCGAATCGTTGCTCACTACCCATTGAGCCTGACAATCTAGTCAGTTTTCTAGCCACCTTACAAGCCATTTCTCCAATCCATACTTCCTTAACTTGCTGCTTTGCTGAAGCCAAGGAATATCACAGCTACTGACTTTCCCATATCCACAGAGCCAGTTACCTCATCATAGAAGCTAATCAGATTGGTCAGGCATTACTTGCCCTTGGTGAATCAATGTTGACTATTCCTGATCACTTTCCCCTCTTCCAAGTACTTCAAAATGTATTCCTTGAGGATCCCTTCCATGATTTTTCCGGGGACTGAGGTAAGGCTGACTGGTCTGTGGTTCCCTGGATCGTCCTTCTTCCCTTTTTTAAAGATGGGCACTACATTTGCCTTTTTCCAATCATCTGGGTTCTCTCCCATGCTCCATGAGTTTTCAAAGATAATGGCCAAAGGCTCTGCAATTACATTTGCCAACTTCCTCAGTGCCCTTGGATTCATTAAATCTGGACACATGAATTTGTGTATGTCTAGCTTTTCTAAATAGTTCTTAACCTGTTCTTTTCCACCAAGGGCTGCCCACCTTCTTCCCACATTGCAATGCATAGTGCATTAGTCTGGGAGCTGACCTTGTCTGTGAAGACAGGCAAAGAAAGCATTAAGTACTTCAGCTTTTACTACATAATCTGTCACTAGGTTACCTCCCTCATCCAGGAAGGGCCCTCTTATTGCTAATTAGCCTGTAGAAACCTTCTTTGTTACCCTTCATCTCTCTTGCCAGTTGAAATTCCAACTGTGCTTTTGCCTTCCTGATAACACCCCTGAATTCTTGAGCTATATATTTATACTCCCCCCTAATCATCTGTCCAAGTTTCAACTTCTTGTAAGCTTCCTTTCTGTGCTTAAGCTCACCTAGGATTTCACTGGTAAGCCAATCTGACCTGCCTACCATATTTGCTTTTCTTCCTGTGCCTTCAATAAGACTTCTTGAAAATACTGTGAGCTCTCCTGTACTCCTTTCCCCTTCATGTTAGGATCCCAGGGAATCCTGCCCATCGGTTTCCCTGAGGGAGTCAAAGTCTGCTATTCTGTGTATTTTGCTACTCTCTTTTCCTCCTTTTGTCAGTATCCTGAAATCTACCATCTCATGATCACGGCTTCCCAGGTTGTCACCCACATCTACTTCCTCTACTAGTTACTCTCTTTTTGTGATCAGCAGGTCAAGGTGCACATAGCCTCTGGTTGGTTTGGTCAGAACTTGTACCGGGAAGTTATCCATAACATTATCCAAAACTTCATGGATTGTCTGTATACTGCTGTATTGGTTTCCCAACAAATATCAGGATGATTAAAGGCCCCCATGAAAACCAGGGCCTGTGATCTGGAAGCTTCTCTTCATTGTCTGAAGAAAGCCTCATCTACCTCATCTACCTGATCCGTTGGTCTATAGCAGACACCAACCACAACATCATCCTTGTTGCTTCCTCCTCTAAGTTTAACCCATAGACTCTCAACAGGCTTTTCTCCCTCTATATACTGGAGTTTTGATTTTCCTAACTAACCTGGCAACACTTATAAAAATAATTGTATTTTATTGTGGGTTCTCCCAATTTGTAACATTTCTGTTAATTTCACTTCCATCCTTTCTCACTTAGAGAATCTTTGATTTTGTTCTAGCATCTTTCATTAATTTTCTCTTTTCCCTTTTTATTTTTTTAAAATTCTTATTACCCTTATGGGGAAGCTCCAGTCAAATAATTGTAGTACAGAAATAACATATATTGGAAGTATGAATTAGCTTATTGTGAATAAAAGAGAGTTTTTTATTGTCTGCTTGTCATGGAGGGCTTGTGTTTATGAGTTCACAGAATTACAAGTGCATTTTTTAAAGCTGAATTTAACCTGACCAGATGATAGCAGGAAATCTAGATTAATTATTTGCATAAACATTTGCAGGTTTCTATATCAATGGTAAAAATGTATGAAAGTTCTCTCAATGCTTTTCCCACCAGACAAAGACGCTGCCAATATTATCATAAGAATAGTCAAATAACTATTTATAAATACTTTGATGATAAAAGCAGTAATATAGGTAAGCAATAGGAAAATGTCTTTGGCGCTCATCTCAGCAGACCCTCACAATGCAATAAAGGAAGAGAGTCTGGAAACAAAAGCCCAAATATCAGCTTGTTCTCCAGGAAGAGAACTAGCATTCCATGTGCGATATATCCAGCAGCCGTCTTAAGTGCCCTTTACACAAGGAATAGCTTCCCTTGTGGTCTCTTCTTCTAGAATAATTATGGGATTTTAAATTCATAACTATTCCTAGTTCTAAAATAACTTCCCTTTGAAATTGAGCCTGTAAGTTATAAACCAAGAGTCATATTCAGTGAATTTAGGCTAGGTCTACACTGTGCTTATATTGACAAAATGTATGTTACTCAGGGGTGTAAATATTCCATTCCCTGAAAAACATAAATTGCGCTGACATAAGGGCGTGTGCGCATAGCTCTATATTGGCAGCAAAACTTCTCCTGCCTACATAGCGTCTGTCAGTCATGCAGGTGGATTCTTTATGCCAATGGGAAATCTCTCCCCCATTGGAATAGAGAGTCTTCAGCAGACACACTGTAGCAATTTAGCCTTATAGGCATAGCTGCGATGTTGTATGTAGAGATGTGGCCTTTCCCAGAGTTCTTGACCAGCATACTTAATTGATTATATGACAACAGAATGCTAGAGAGAGGAGGTCTCAAAGAAAAAGTGATGTTTTGTGTGTGTTTATCATAATTACCTGCAAATTCAAATGAACATTTGTGCTTCTGATTCATCTCAACAAAATGAGTTTGAGATTAATGGCAAATTACAAACCTTGATCATTTCATTTTTGTAATTTGTTGAATTATGAAAGTGGGAAAAATCCCCACTTGTAGGTTGTTTTTTTACATCATCTCTCCAAATGAGGCATTTTAAAATAAACTGTGTTTCATCAGTGTTCTATGATAAGGAAGTGGGGATTGAATTGGGCAGTGATGTTGATAATGGCACTATTTTAACTCTATGGAAGTGAATGGAAGTGTTATCAGTAAAAGTTGGATCACATGCATAATTTATAAAGTGAAATTATTGTTTCTGTCAGAAATTATTGTTTTGATCAGTTAGTGAATAAAAGAATGAGGTATCCGATTACTCTGGCACATCAAGTATCCTCAGTGAAAGGAGATTTTTCATATAGGCAAAACAAAAAAAAATATTTTTGAGGATGACTTCATTTCTTGTATTGCTCAAATAGCAGGGGGTATGTCTACACTACAAAGACACGGACGTTAGTTCGAATTAACTTTCATAGGCGCTACACTAGCACTCCGCTAGTTGGAACTTACTTCGAACTAGCGGAGCGCTTAGTTCGAACTAGGTAAACCTCATTTCACAAGGACTAAGCCTAGTTCGAACTTACTAGTTCTAATTAAGGGGTGTGTAGCCCCTTAATTCGAACTAGTGGGAGGATAGCCCTCCCCAGCTTTCCCTGGTGGTCACTCTGGCCAACACCAGGGAAACTCTATTGCCCCCTTCCGGGCCCGGACCCCTTAAAGGGGCACGGGCTGGCTACGGTGCCTGTGCCAGGTGCAAGCCTGCCAGCACCCAGCCAGCAGACCCTGCACTTGGCACGGCTTGAGCCAGCCACCCGATGGCCCCCAGCCCTCCCCCTCTTCCCGGGACCAGGCTGGCGGCTCCCGGGAGCTTGCCCGGGACCGCAAGAGGCGGGCACCCGCCTGGTCTAGTGCGGACATCGTGGACCTCGTCCATGACCTCCGCACTAGGCACAGGAAAGTGGCCGTCTAGGGCAGGAGAGCTGCCAGCTTGGCCACCCAGGAGCAGGTGTGCATGAAAATCAAGGTGGTCCACTGAGACCCCCGACCCTGAGCCCTGAGCTTACAGTGGCTGTACTGGGTCAGACCAAAGGTCCATCTAGCCCAGTAGCCTGTCTGCTGACAGCGGCCAACCCTAGGGACCCTAGAGGGGATGGACCGAAGACAGTGACCAAGCCATTTGTCTCGTGCCATCCCTCTCCAGCCTTCCACAAACTTTGGGCAGGGACACCACTCCTACCCCCTGGCTAATAGCACTCCATGGACCCAACCTCCATGACTTTATCTCACTTCTCTTTAAACTCTGTTCTAGTTCTAGCCTTCACAGCCTCCTGCAGGAAGTAGTTCCACAGGTTGACTCTTTGCTTTGTGAAGAAGAACTTTCTGTTATTAGTTTGAAGCCTGCTACCCATTCCTTTCCTTTGGTGTTCTCTAGTCCTTCTATTATGGGAACTAATGAAGAACTTTTCTGTATGCACCCTTTCCACCCTACTCGTGCTTTTATAGACCTCTATCCTATCCCCCCTCAGTCTCCTCTTTTCTAAGCTGAGAAGTCCCAGTCTCTTTAGCCTCTCTTCATATGGGACCTGTTCCAAAACCCTCATCATTGTAGTTGCCCTCCCCTCTCCCACCCTCTCTCTTCCCCTCTCCCACCTCCTTTTCCCAGTCTCCCCCAGTTTTGTTCAATAAAGAGAGATTCTATTTTTGAACACACATGTCCTTTATTTTGTACATCAGGAAGGGAGGCTAGGGAGGGGTAAGTGGAAGGAGGTGAGGGAGGAATGGGGTACGAGCCCCCGATGGGGAGGACTGGGGTGGCTCTGCAGGCACCTCGGGATGGAAGCTCTCCTACAGTGTGGGTACTCCGGGCAATCCAAGCCAGGACTGCTTTGCAAGCGGGGCACCCCTGAGAACTGTCTGTCCGGCGTGGGGGTAGGGTTCCTTTAAGCACAGCCCTCGGCTAGCCTGAGACAGCAGCTCCACGCTCTAAGTCCTCATCTGATGCCCTGCCAGCACTGCTTCCGGCCAGCCTTAACCTCGGTTCAGGGTCCACTTAATGTGGACATGCTAGTTCGAATTAGCAAAATGCTAATTCGAACTAGTTTTTTAGTCTGGATCCGTTAGTTCAAATTAGCTTAGTTCAAATTAACTAATTCAAACTAAGTTATTTTGAATTAGCGCTGTAGTGTAGACATACCTAGGGCGACTCACTTCAATTGCTTTTGCATTGTGTGTACCAGGAGATCTTCTCTTGATCAGAGCCTGCTTTCCCTTTTTTACAGACAATATACAATGTTTGGAAAGATCCAAGTCTCTTCTCAAAAGAGGGAGGCCAAAATGAATAATTTTTTGTTCTTGCTTGTGTACATTCATTTGATTAATAGAAGCAGTGACTTCCATCCAAGAGCAAAGACCATCATGACAGAAGAGTCACTTGAATCATATATAAAATTAGTGTATTGGATTCACTTGTGAGTTGACTTTATTTAAAATGCTAAGAATGATAGTTAGCTGCTAAAATATAGAAAGTTGCTTGTAAACAGATGTTGAACAGACTGACAAAATATATACAGTTCCATGCTGGCACATTGCTGCACACAAGTTCTGTGTGCAAGCACTGCAACAGGCAAGAAAATCAAAAGATAGGTTAACAGGATATTTGTCAAGTTCAGCAATGGTCATTTCACTGTACTTTTGTCAGCGGAAGGGATTTGTTTTCTAGGGCAGATATTAATAAATATTGAACCTCTGTAGTGCGGCGCTCTCTGGTCTGACAATATCTGTGGTCCAGCATGATTTTAGTTAGCTAGATGTCCACTTATCATGGGTGTGACCAAATTTCCTGCAGTCCCATAAAATGTGTTTACACCACCAGTCCTGGCTCTCAGTGTTGTGTGGTATTATGTAAGTCTAATTTACCCCTAAAGGTCTTCTATTTCTCAGGCTGTGTCGACATTGGTGCGATCTTGCGCAAAAGCGGACGCTCTTGTGCAAAAACTTGCTGCTTGTCTACACTGGCCGCGAATTCTTGCTCAAGAACACTGACATTCTAATGTATGAAATCAGTGCTTCTTGAGCAAGAACTATGATGCTCCCATTCAGGAATAAGCCCTCTTGCGCAAGAGGCCAGTGTAGACAGGCAACATGAATTTCTTGCGCAAGAAAGCCTTATGGTTAAAATGGCCATCAGAGCTTTCTTGCGCAAGACAGCGTCTACACTGGCATGGATGCTCTTGCGCAAAAGCACATCTCTTGCGCAAAGGCACATGCCAGTGTAGACGCTCTCTTCTGGAAGCGTTTTTGCACAAGAACTCTTCCGCAAAAGAGTTCTTGCGCAAAATCATGGCAGTGTACATGTAGCCTCACTGTAAAGTGTGGGAAGAAGACACTATTTACGTGAATAGAGCTTCACACTTTTGATCAGGGGTATATGAAATTATACTTTGTTTTTCTGATTATTGGGATATGATTCATTAATCCAGTTGGTCCAAAAATGGTGGCAATTGGCAAGGACCCAATAAGCAGTGGAAATGTTGGTAATGCTGCTAGACAAATTGACGTCCCGTGGTTTGGCAAATTCTCTGGTTCAGCATTGGTCAAGTCCTGAAGGTACTGGACTAGAAAGGTTCAACTTGTCAGTAGGTCTACAGAGTCTGAGCAATGTAGCTTTAATTGAAGCCATATGTAATGGTGGTGGAGCATAGGTGACAAGGGGGAGACAACAAGGTGTAACCTTATTTTTGTTGGGCTACCTCATAAGCAGCTTATTTGATAAGGAATATTGCACCATTGCTTGGATTGCAGAATACAGGTATCCTGTGATAAGCATGTGTTTATAGCCTATCATAAATGTCTAGAATGACAGTTTATGGCAGATTTATTGGGTGCTCTAAATATTGAGTGCATACATCATTGTGCTTTTAAGTGGGTAGTTTGCTCTCTGTTGATGATGGGGAAGAAAAGGATTGAAATGTGTGTTCCATTCCTGTTGGGGAGGTGGAACTGCCATTTTGCAACTTCTTCAGAACATGGGAGAAATGCTCATTCCTTGTCAATAACCGCCTTTTTGGACCAATTGGATTAATGAATCAATCCCATTGATCAGAAAAAAATATAGTTTCATACATTCCCTGATCAAAACTGCGTTGCTCCATTCACATTCTTCTTCCCACATTTTTACAATGAGAGATCCAATCACATGGGAAGACAAAATCACTAATCAAATGCAAGGCTAAAAATGTATGTCCTTCAGTTTAGTCTTGAAATGTAGCATTCCTAATAACCACAAGATGAATTACATTTATTAGTACCACAACAGTTAAGAGGATAAATGACTGTCCTGCTTGCATAGTAATAGGTAGCTACACTTCTATACTTACATAGCCTCCCCAGTACTGTAGTAGCTGTCACATCACATTCTTTTATGCATTTATCTTCACAATAATGTATCATAATTTCCACCAAACAGACGGGGAACTGAGGCACAGGAAGATTAAGGGCACAGCTAAACGAAGCATACTGTGAAGTGATGTGATTTCTAAAGAGCACTAACATGTCACATAGGGTATGTCTACACTACAGCACTAATTCTAACTAACTTAATTCGAATTAGTTAATTCGAACTAAGCTAATTCGAACTAACGCATCTAGACCTAAAAACTAGTTCGAATTAGCGTTTTGCTAATTCGAACTAGCATGTCCACATTGAGTGGACCCTGAACCAGGGTTAAGGATGGCCGGAAGCAGTGCCGGCAGGGCATCAGATGAGGACTTAGAGCGTGGAGCTGCTGTCTCAGGCTAGCCAAGGGCTGTGCTTAAAGGGACCCGACCCCCACCCCGGACAGACAGTTCTCAGGGGTTCCCCGCTCGCTTGTCTAACTCGATGAGGGACAGCAAAGCAGTCCTGGCTTGGAGTGCCCACACTCGGCACACCACAGCACTCGGCCATCAGCCCGGCTGCACTTGCCGCAGGCTGCCATCCGGGGAGGGTCAATCGGGGGGCTGCAGAACAGCTTCCACCCCGAGGAACCCGCAGAGCCACCCCAGTCCTCCCTATCGGGGCTTGTACCCCATTCCTCCCTCACCTCCTTCCACTTACCCCTTCCTAGCCCCACTTTCTGATGTACAAAATAAAGGACATGTGTGTTCAAAAATAGAAACTCTCTTTATTGAACAAAACTCGGGGAGACTGGGAAAAGGAGGTGGGAGAGGGGAAGAGAGAGGGTGGAAGAGGGGAGGGCAACTAACATGATCAGGGGTGTGGAACAGGTCCCATATGAAGAGAGGCTAAAGAGACTGGGACTTTTCAGTTTAGAAAAGAGGAGACTGAGGGGGGATATGATAGAGGTCTATAAAAGAATGAGTGGTGTGGAGAGGGTGCATAAAGAAAAGTTCTTCATTAGTTCACATAATAGAAGGACTAGAGGACACCAAATGAAATGAATGGGTAGCAGGCTTCAAACTAATAACAGAAAGTTCTTCTTCACAAAGCAAAGAGTCAACCTGTGGAACTCTTTGCTTCAGGAGGCTGTGTAGGCTAGAACTACAACAGTGTTTAAAGATAAGTTAGGTAAATTCATGGAGGTTGGGTCCATGGAGTGTTATTAGCCAGGGGGTAGAAATGGTGTCCCTGTCCTCTGTTTGTGGAAGGCTGGAGATGGATGGCATGAGACAAATGGCTTGGTCATTGACTTCGATCCATCCCCTCCAGAGTAGCTGGTATTGGCCGCTGTCGGCAGACAGGCTACTGGGCTAGATGGACCTTTGGTCTGACCCAGTACGGCCATTCTAAGCTCAGGGCTCAGGGTCGGGGGTCTCACTGGACCAGCTTGATTTTCATGCACACCTGCTCCTAAGTGGCCAGGCTGGCAGCTCTCCTGCCCTAGATGGCCACTTTCCTGTGCCTAGTGCGGAGGTCGTGGATGAGGTCCACGATGTCTGCACTAGACCAGGTGGGCGCCCGCCTCTTGCGGACCTGGGCAGGCTCCCGGGAGCCGCCAGCCTGGTCCCGGGAACAGGCGGAGGGCTGGGTGGCAGCGGGTGGCTGGCTCGAGCCATGCCAGGTGCAGGGTCTGCTGGCTGGGTGCTGGCAGGCTTGCACCTGGCACGGGCACCGTAGCCAGACCGTGCCCCTTTAAGGGCTCCGGGGCCGGGAGGGGGGCAGACGAGTTTCCCTGGTGGTGCCCAGAGTGGCCACCAGGGAAAGCTGGGGAGGGCTAGCCTCCCACCAGTTTGAATTAAGTGGCTACACAGCCCTTAATTCGAACTAGTTAATTTGAACCAGGCGTTAGTCCTCGTAGAATGAGGTTTACCTAGTTCGAATTAAGCGCTCCGCTATTTCGAATTAAGTTCGAACTAGCGGTTTGTATGTGTAGCGCCTATCAAAGTTAATTCGAACTAACATCTGTTAGTTCGAATTAACTTTGTAGTGTAGACATACCCCTACGTGCATGTTGTATAACAGTTATTGCACAGGGAGATAGCAACCACAACTGTGGTGCAGTCAGTTGTGGTTTAATGGAATATACAGCAGCATAAAACAGCCTTAAAATGAGCAGAAATAGCTCCTGTGTAGAGATCTTCCCCAGCCTGAATCAAGCTGGCATCTGATTCTCTCTCTGGTACTGCTTCCAGCCTTTGGTGTAGCAGTAAATGAGTGGGGTGATAAAGTGCAGCCAGAGTTCACCGTATAGCAGCCAGTCTCTGCTCCCCAGGACTAACAGAGAACCATGAAAACAAAGTTGGAACAGACTAGAACATGGCCTGATTTGCACTAGGGGCTAGGCAGGGTCTTGCACAGGGAAAGACTATGCAGAGCACAGTCATGGTTAAAGCTAGCTACATTACCCCCTGCTTCGCTTACACCCACATACAGGAGCAAAATAATTTGGAATGATGCCCAGGCAGTATCTGAAAGAAATGTTGTCAAGCTACAAACATTTCTGTCCAGTTGACAAGTAGCTTCCATTTTTTATACAATAGTTGCCAGCAACATTTGGCAACAAAATGTTTTTTAAAATGTAGAGGCCTGGCCTGGTAGTAAAAATCTGTGACAAGCACATCTGTATCCTTGCTTGGTGTGATACCTGCAGCAAGAAGAGCCTTCTTTTAAAACTGAAAAAGGGACACTCTGCTTCTGCAGTGCAAATGTTTGTCTGATGTTTCTGTGATATGAAGGGATTAAAAGAGCAGTGGTGAACCCAAACGTTTCTGATCAAATTCTCCTCTGTGATACATGTGTGAAATACTTTAGATGTACATTCCAGAGGGTTATACAGGTTGCACCTTCCTGGTCCGGCACCCTCAGGACTTGAGCTGTTCTGAACCAAGGAGTTTGCCAAACTAGGGGAGGTCAGTGCTCCTCTGCTGGCTGCCCTCCTGGACTCCGGCTCAGGCTTTCCATCCTGCTGCCCCAGGGTCTCCTGGGGTTCCTGATGGGACCCTTGGCTGTTGCTGGCCCTGCTGCCACAGAGTGTTCCCCATCCAGCCACCCCGCTCTGCAGCTAGGGCTGTCCTGTTGCTATTTGGAATTCCAGCTGCCTGCCTCTGCCAGCACCGCTTCAGCCGGGGGGTTCGCTAGCAGAGGCTGCCCAGTCACCCTGGCCCTACTGCCACAGAGAAAGCTTACCAGAACTCGCAGACACTGGGGGTTCCCCGGCCAGGGCGAGAGCTCCCAGGTGCTGCCGCCCACTTGTGCCAGCGGTTCCCCAGCTGGGGATGGGGCTCCCAAGCCACCTTGCTCCACTAAGAGAGGATGCTCCCAGATGCCACCTGGTCCAGCCAGGGCTCCCCAGTCCTGCCATTGCTCCTGCTTAAAAGGCTCTTGGGTTCAGCAGCATCCATGGCCTTGCTGAACCATGGCTGTTGCCAGACAGAGAGTCCCGGATTCGGGAGATTCAACCTATAGACAATTCCATCAAGTTATGCCCGTTTATATCAGGACTGAGTATGATTCCGAGGCATGTTGACCACCATTGATTTTTCTTTCTTTCCACACTGCAGTATGTGGTGGTTTTTGTACTTTTAATGGTGAATCTATATTAAACCCGGGAAGGCTGCCACTTCAATTTTGTGAGGAAATAATGCCTTTGATTAAGCAAAATGGTATCAGTAAATGAATTGTACACACCAGAGGGGAGAGCTCAAAGGGCACCTGTCTGTAATGTAAATGGCATCAGGAAGTGCAAGCTGTTGTCAAGAGAGAGAGAGAGAGAGAGAGAGAGAGAGAGAGAGAGAGAGAGAAATTGACCATGCTTGGAAAAAACATAAGAGAATGAGGTTTAGAGGTTAAAGTGGAAAGAATGTTAAAATATTCTCAGCCTATGATGGCCATAGCTGTGGAGCTTTAATTGCTGAAATTACCCTGTCAGGATGCCTGATCAGCTGTTCTAGTGATTGTTTCACTTAGATAAGTACTCAAGTGTGATAACATTCTACAGATTACAGCTCTTTTGAAACTGCTGGCCCTTGCTAGGAGCTCAGTCCGCTGCAGAGCTAAGGTGGAATTTCTCCTTCTGTACATCTCGTTCTTTTTTCTTTTAGAGTATTTTGGAATTTGGAATTTTAATATTTTTTTAAAAAAAAAACAAATACCCGTCTGGAGTCCTGAATGGAAATGACATGTCCAAAGACTAGGTGACCTATACTGAAGAGGGGAAGTGGATATAGACGGGAAGAAGACAAACAGAATACTTCTTTCTGCACCTCTTGAGTTGACTTAATTGCATTGTACAAGCGTGTCAGAAACAAAAAAAAGGATACCGAAGTCTTGATAGTTTGGAATTTTTGTGGGGCTGCATTTGTATTTTTAAAAATACAAAGTTTCTTGCAAAATTCTACTTACCCACAGCAAATAATTTTTTAACTGGTGAGTAAAATATCAACTTTTAAAATTTTCTATAGTCACTGTGGCAAGTGAGTAGTTTTTGTGCCCAATCATCTGACAAAATTTCATGACACCTTTGTGAGGTTAAACTCTCCTTTATCTTTCCTCTTCATTTACATACATAGAAAAAGACAAAAAAAAAAAAGATTATGAAAATTCATGATAAATATTTTTTTCAGCTAGATTTACCTGACTCAATGACTCTATCTATCTACATATCTTTATTTACATCTATATCTAATTTTGGATGAAGAGATAGATGGGACTGCAACTCTGTCATGTGTTGGTTCTGTTTTCCTTTGAGTAAATCATACAAACAACTTCTCTGATCTTTCTGCATTGAAGAGAAAATAAATTTTATACATACGTTTTTTCAGAATCCTACCAAAACTGTTGTTCATATCAATAATTGAAATGAGAAAGTGGAGAAATTAGCAGAATTTAGAGCAACGGAAGAATGTACAAAAATCCTAGGACTATATTTGTGATATAGAAAGAGCTAGAAAAGTCAATGTTAATAGTAATTAGCCTTAAACTTTGTGTCTGTTCAAAAATGGCAGCCTTTTGCATTACCATTACTGTTTTTTGATGAGCTTCTATTTTGTTCTTCATGTACCTGATAACAAGACTATGAATTCAAAAATTCCATGTCTGCGGACATTTTTCCAGACAGTGAAAGGGTAATCAGGACATATTTAAAAATAATCAAGAAGAAAGGAGTCAGATTTGCAACTGGAATAGTTAGTTGACTTTCTATTTTAATAGGACTTTAAATTGAAAGTTTTGGCCACTGTTATTGCAGTGCTGCATACCTAGAGTATTTGGAGTGGGGAGAAAATTCAAATTCTCTTACTCCAAAGCAAAACCTTTCTAAAAGAGAATGTCCATTAGCTAATAGATTTATATAATATCTGTGACTCATAACATAGTAGGCCTTTAAAGGACAGTGGTGTACTTTCAGTACAACAATAGGGAACTGTTTTGTTGCTATTAACCAGCCCCATTTCTCTGTGTTGTAATACCAAGTTGATATTTTTTCCTGTAAAATTTCCTACCATTACTGCTGCAGTTCCACTGTTGCTAGCAGTGACAGGGCAGCGGAGATAGATAGGTCACCAGTGATTTTCTTGATGGTGTTTAAAAGGCCATTAGTGCCAGGTCAACTCTAGAGCAGCAAAGGAGGAAGATGTTAAGGGAAATCATTTGGAAGCAGACAAAACCTGAATAGCATCTTGAAAGTTCATTATTTTTTGTACAAAAGAACGGGCCGGATCTGTTTTAATTTATATCCCCATTAAGTTCCCATTGAAATCAGTGAAGTGTCAAGTGATGTAAGTCAGGAGAATCTTGTTCTCTAAGTCTACCCATCAGATTGATTTTCAAACACAATGTCTCTCTTTTCCCATCCTCCCTTTGGATTGGTTGTTATACTCTCATTTCATGTGGCTAGCTGTATTCCATAATATTCTGTTTGGGATTGAGTGTCATGTATTCTCTATTCCACCTGCCACTGAAAAGTTAAAACAAACAACAAGCAAGGCCTCTTCCACTTGGTGAGACTGTGAACATACTGCACCATTTCTGTTTCCATTGTAGTGAAATTTCCTCTACGCCAGGGGCAAAATTCTAGTCCATATTAACTCTGTGCCAGTGAGAATTAATTTGGCTCAGAGGGATCAGACTTTTTGTTGGAACTTTTTTCATATGTTCAATTTCCACGTGAAAGGCAAGAGTTGTGTATCTTCTAAAGTGCTTTGTTTACCTATTGTGTATCAGAGAGCACTTTTCTAGTCCTTTTTAAAAGATTACATACCATTCATGCATGCCTGCAGCTACTGGAAGACGTAGTGTGATGAAGGCATAGACATGAGGGCTATGTCTACACTGGCCCCTTCTTCGGAATAGCCATGCTAATTTAGAACTTTGGAATAGGGAAATGCGCGGGGGATTTAAATATCCCCCGCGGGATTTAAATAAACATGGCCGCCGCTTTTTTTCTGGCTTGGGGAAAAGCCGGAAAAGAGCGTCCAGACTGGCGCGATCCTCTGGAATAGGGCTTGAAAGTAGGAATAAGAGATCCTCCGGAATAGGGATTTATTCCGGAGGATCGCGCCAGTCTGGACGCTCTTTTCCCCAAGCCGGAAAAAAAGCGGTGGCCATGTTTATTTAAATCCCGCGGGGAATATTTAAATCCCCCGCGCATTTCCCTATTCCAAAGTTCTAAATTAGCATGGCTATTCCAAAGAAGGGGCCAGTGTAGACACAGCCGAGGAGTTAGTAGTTCAGTGCATATTATTTAGAAGAAGTTTATAGGGTTTTTTTATACCAGTTATGCCTTAAAATATTATGGTGATACTGTTTTGCAAGATCATTAAAACCAAAAGTTTTGCTTCATTTGATGATGATAGTCTATTTATTATCGAATATTTTCAAATCATGGGCAGGGTTTGTCTATAAAATGTTTGTTTCTTGATGAGTTTTGAGATCCTGAAAGAAAAATTGGAGTTATATTTTTATTTTTAATATGCAGGTTGAAACTCTCTTAAGCAGTATTCTTTGGCCTGGCAACATCCATGATCTGGCACAAATATTTCAGGATCAAGGAGTCCTGGTGGAGGGCCAGTGGCAAGGATCCCTCTGGGGCCAGCAGTGCATGGGCTCCCACAGCGAGCCACTGTCAGTGGGTGGCAGCAGGTCTGCCCAGCGTGGTTGAGAGACATGTGCGTGGCTGTCCAGCGGGGCTGGGAGCTGTGGTTGCTCAGTGGGGCAGGGATCTGTGGTAGGCAGATGCCCAGCTGGTCCCTGATCCCCAGAGAAGCACACATGGATGCTTGCACGTCCTGGAGCCCCAGCACAGTGTGCATGGCTGCCTGGCGGGCCCCTGAACCGCAGCACGGCATGTGCTGTTGCCCTGTGGGTCCTAGAGACCGGGCAGTGATGGTTGCCCGGCAAGGTTGGCAGGGCAGGGGGTCCAGCAGTAGTTGAGGAGCCATCCAGGAAGCTACTGGGCCAGGCGGGGGTGGGAGGCCAGCAGCCGGGATCCAGAAATGACCTCCCCGTATCCAGCAAAATCCCTCATCTGGGACTGATCAGTCCCTGAGGGTCCCAGACCAGGGAGGTGCAACCTGTACTAGACGTTTTACTCTGTATTTCTCAGGTCCTTAACAGAATTAATTTTTGGATTTTGGAAAATGAAATGAAAAAGAATGTGCTTCATTTAAATTATTGCCGAGGGTGGGGCTGAGGATGAGAGGATCAGTATGCAAGCTGTCGTAGAGAGAGAGGACTATAGCTTGGAGCCAGGTGAGAAGCGCCTCTCTATGGCAGTGCCAGGAGTGGAGTGCATGTCCCCCCACTGGGCAGGTCCAGGTTCGTCTGCGCTCTGCACTCCCCAGTCAGAATGAGGAATGCAGCAAACTGTGCGCGTTTCCCTGAGGAAGGGGAACAGTAATATTCACATGTGAATCTGGAGGAGGGGAGCTTGAGCCCTCTTCTGTAAAGGAGATTTGAGGCTTAGGGCAATCCTGGATGGGTAAACCCTCAGCCAGCTTCTTTCACCTGATGGTGATTGTCTCTGTTCTGCATGGTTTTGAAACGCAAGCCCATTCCAGGCACATCCCATTTTCCTGGAGGCAAATCCCATTTTCCAGGCAAAACGAAACCCTTACCTTCCTTTAAGTTATGATAAGAGAATGCTATATACTGAATTTAGTGGTCTTAGCTCTTACCATTTAAGAAGAGTTCTTGAACAAATGGACACACGCACGCACACACAGACAAATTCTCTCAAGTATATAGTAGATCAGGGGTTGGCAACCAATGGCTCATGGCCAAATATTGCTCACTAGAGAGTCAGATATGGCTCTTTGGAAGCTCAGGCCCACCCCCTCCTTGCTCCCCTCCCCACAGCAGGGAGCCTGGGCTGGCACTACAGCCTCGCAACCCCCTGCAAGATTAGAGTGCCAGCACCAGCTTCCTGCAGGAGGTGAGGGGGGAAAGCCCTGAGGTAGCCAGAAAGAGAGTGCAGAAATGGCTACGTACTGCTACCCCCCTCTTCCTCTCCTGACCAGGAGAATAGCAGTGCACTGATATACTTCCTGGAGGCTTTCGCCGCTGCTTCAATAACAGCAGGGAAAGCATCTTGTATCAGGGAGTGGCGCACGATTTGAAAACAAGTGCCCCCTCCTATCCTCCTCATGTCTAGACCCTGCACCCCCACCTCTCTCTTGCACCCCTCCCCCACCAAGATCCCACACCGTAGGCCTGCTCCTGCACCCTCCCCCAAGCCAAACACCTACTCCCACCTTGTTCCTGCCCCTTCCTTCCTGGCCAGACACCTACCCCCACCCTGCTCCTGTTCCCTTCCCTCTGGTCGGACACCTACCCCCGGCTTGCTCCTGCCCCCTCTCTCCTGGCTAGACACCCACCTGTACCCCGCTTCTGCTCCCTCTCCCATGGCCAGATACCCTAGCCCCAGCCTGCTCCTGCTCCCTCTCCCATGGCTCCCTCTCACATGCACTCACACCCTGCTCCTTCATCCTCCACCTTGGCCACACTCCCTACCCCCAGCCTGCTTCTGTATCCTCCCTTTCTCCTGCCCCTCACCTCTGGACAGATACCCCTATCCACCCCCCAGCCCGCTTATCCACCCTCCCTTGTTCCTGTTCCTCCCCCACTGTACTCCCAGCTTGCTCATGCACTCTACCCCCAACCCAGACCGTGCACCCTCATCCCCTCCTGCACCTCATCTCCTGCCCAGATCCTGCATCCCCATCTGTATCCCACTCACTGCCAGCCCTGTCCCGCACACTTAACCCCTCATTTTTGGTCCGACTCCAGAGCCTAGAGGAGCCCACAAATTCCACTAACCCTGGAACCCCAGAAGAGTTGATCTGGTCAGAGGCCTTGAACCTCAATCCTCCTGCCTCTCCCCCTCTCCTCCCCACCTTGGGACTGGAGAATGGGGGGAGTGAGGTGTTTTGAGGGTCACATCAGTGAGGGTTGGGGGCTTTTGGAGTTGGGGGCTTTTGGAGTTGGGGGTTCTTTTGTGTGGCCCCCCAACCCAAAAAAGGTTCTCAGCCCCACTATAAATAAAGACATTGTTGAAACTTTTTGTGTTGGGTAAAATATTTTACTTTATTTAAAAATGAAGCCTGGCCAATAAGCCCTTAATTGGGCTCTAGGCCCCATCTGGCCACGGAGTCATGCAACTCCTGCATCCTACATGCCCGATCCTGTGCCCCGAGCCCATCATACATGCAAACCCTTTGCCCTGGGCAAATCATACACACCAACCCTGACTCCTGCAGCCCCACATCCCCTAGCCTCCTGCTATAACACTCCCACACACCCTAACCCTTTTCCCTGAGCCCATCATACACCTGAACCCCCTGCCCTGAGTCCCTCACAAACCCCAACCCAGACTCCTGCACCTCCCATATCTCTAGCACCCTGCCATAAGATTGACAGAAGACAGCCTGAATGTCTGCATAAAACTGGATTTGATATAAATTTCAAAGAAATGTGTGAAAATATGCCTCAATAGAAGTTCCATAAAATAAAGTCTATGAGTACAATGTTTCATTTATGGTATTATTAATCATCATGTCAATTATCAATAATATTACATTGTATGTTTTTAGTCATGCAAATGGGCATTCTTATACGGCTCTTTGTTGACCACTTGTTCTGAATTTTGATGTAGTTTGACTCTTTGGTTTGAAAAGGTTGCTGGCCCCTGTAGTAGATGGTAGTACTCAGGCATCCCTACTGATGTCAGGGCCCCATTTTGAGAGGTAAAGAGGCTAGATCAGTTGATGATTCCCTATTCTGTTCATTTCCTCTGGGGTACTTGGCATTGGCCACTGTTAGAAGACAGGATATTGGCCTAGATGGACCTTTGGTTTGACCTTGACCATAAGCAATCTCTCTTACGTACTGTATAAGCAGAAGCAGTACAGTATGTCTTTTATGTACGGTATAAGCAGTCTGTCTCCTGAAAGAAATTACAGTCTAGATAGATAAAACAGATGAAAGGTGGAAGAAAGGAAAATATTCATATACCTTTTACAGATGCTGAAGCACAAGGAGATGAAGGACCAGATTTTCAAAAGATATTTAGGTGTCTGTTAAGTGGAAGTTAATCTTGTGAACTAAGCTCTGCATTGATTTATGCAGCTCTCTGGTCCATAATAAACAAGTGCCAGCTATCTGAAGTACTGTCCCACTCCTTGTAATAGCTGCTGTATGAAAGTTTTCCTTTGTAGCTCCCAGGTTTCAAAGTTTGCTGTTTCCTGCTCCACCTCTGCATTCTGTCTGCTGGTTAGAGGAAGGTGAGGTTGTTGTATCTCTGAAGCCATAAAGATCAAGAGATTAGATTTGTGTCAAACTTCAATGTTTCACTTTACTCCTGGTGAGTTTAATATTGAGATTTAGGTTCATTTGAAATGAAGTTCAATGTGAAACTCAACCAGATCTGCTGGGTTTTTGCACTATAACAAAAAAGAGACAAATACATAAAGTTTCATAGGATTTCCACTAAAAGCCTCAAATCAGATTCTTGTGGCTTTTATGCTGCTCACAATAGCTGTTTTTAGTAGTCAGATGTTTGACATGCTCCTTCCTCTCACTGAGTGATTTTGGAACAGGTTTTATAGTGGGTGCTAAGACACATTGAACATTGTAAACACAGTGTATAATAGAAACCACTGCAAGCCAGGGATGGCAAGAGCACTCTCTTGCACTCTTAGTTTTAGCACCTATATGCTCCCACCTGAGCTCTTCAGGGGCAGGAAGCAAAATGGCTGCCACACTCCTTCTATCTTGAGCCTTTGTCATTGTTCTGGAGAGTTGAGGTTCTAAAGAATGAGGACACAAAAGGCCCCAATAGGTCTGACTGCTGCTGTCTTGGTGCTTTAACTCGGATCATTCTCTATGTTTACAGTGGCTGGGGGCATTTATTGTCTGCCTGCTCGTTCTTTATAAAATTCTGCTCTGACATTTGATGAGAAACAGGAAAATGACAGTAGACCTGCCAGTTAGGATATCAGTGGAGCTGAGGGGAAAGTCAGACTCTCTCTGTCTATGGAATCTGGCTTTGGATTCTTAATGCAGTGTTTATCATTAAAATATTCCCATTTTCCATTTAGTAATAATTCATTTGACTTCATTATCCAATACTTCAGATATTTCAGTGACTTTAATTACATGCAAGAAGCAAATGTAGAGGTTTTTTACTTGTGACTACAGTAATATTTTGCCTCTTCCTGAAGGAATGAATGGAGACATTTTTGTTTGGAGATCTCTTAAGCCACTTTGTTGGCTCTTATTGATGGTGTGCATGCGTGTATGCATGCATATTTTCTATCTGAAGAGGCTTTGTTTTTTGCTCGTGCACTAATTAAGAATAAATTGCATAGGTTACCATACAGAACTTTATTAAGCCTGTACACTGTGTGTAGCTCTCTGAATAGTGATAAAGTTTTTAGCACTTTAATAGTGCCTTTCTTCCCAGGATCTTGAGGGGTTTTACAATACACGAATGAAAAAATGTTGGAATTTTTCCCAAAGGCAAAAAAGAGTAGAAATTCTTCCTGTTACCATTCAAATACTTTATATGCAAACTTCTAACCATCACAGACTTTTCCAGAATAGCTTCTGAACATTTACCCCCTTGTTGGACACAAGAACAGTCAGAGCATACTTATCCCATTGTGACATCGTTCATATCACTTTTGGCCCAAGGTTTTACGATGATTATTTAAAATAATGACAAAATACAGTTTCAAAACATCTGTCTGTATCTGCATACAGGTGAATGCTCCATATTCATCTAGCTAATTTTGATTCTGGGTTTGAGTCCCAAAGCACCTGAGATTCATGTGGTTTCAGGCTTCATATCAAAGGATCCACAGAGTCATACTATTGAAAACTATGATTAAGTTATCCTCTTTTATTTAGATACGGTCAGAAAATAGTTATTCTTGTCTCTCCCCCACCTCACTCCAACTCATCAACCAAAGGGAACTTTAAGCTACCATACTGCGCAAGGATTTCTAATCATTCACAGAGATGTATTGGGATCTCTCCCATCTCCTGCAACATCTAAATGGAGATAAATAGGACTTAATCATCTATAAATAACAGCATGTCATGCCATGGATCACTAACTTTCTATGAGACTCTCACAGGAATAAGGTTAAGCTTAATTATTTTAGCCTGCTACAGACAACAAAATAATCAGTTGCAGGCTATCTTACTGATAAAGGGAAGAATTAAGAGCCATATCACCTATCATGGACAGTGATCTGCTTGCCTTCTGCACAGTGTGCCTATTGTATTTCAAGAGCAGGGAAGTCTCTCTGTATATCCAAACTACTGGAAAGCTAGAACCAAGCCTAAATATATGAGATTTACAAATTTTGTCTTAGACCATGTCTCCACTTTCCACGGCAGAGATCAATCTTCTGGCATTCAGTGTAGTGGGTCTAATAAAGACTTGCTAAATTGGACGCTGAGGGTGCCCCTGCTTGGCACCAGCACTCCTCACTGTCGAGAGGAATAAGGGAAGCCAATGGGAGCTCTCTCATCAGTGTCCCTCTGTGAAGATGACCCTGCTTAAGGTATGTTGCCTCCAGCTCCGTAGCTGGAGTTCCATGCCTTAATTTAACCTTCTGAGTTTACTATAAACCAGGCCTTATATGCAACTCCAAAATGTCACTTTTCCCCTTACGAACAATGGCATAGTTTTTCCCTTGCAGGAATAAAATGATTACAATTGTGGGTATCACTAACACTGTGATCTCCTACCTTTCTTGTGTGCAAAGGAATATTTTAGGTGGGGTTAAAGAGGTGGAATCATACCCTCAGGCTGGGTTATGGTGGCTACTGGCTGATGACAGGTTTTGCTTAGAGCACCATTTATTCAGTCCTGGGGCTACCTGTAAGTTCTGGGATCTGCTGATCAAAAAATGCTCATCTACAAAAAAATGACAGGGAATTCATCTGCTTCAGATCTGTTTTCTGCTGCTACAAATGTGAACTAGCTGAGGATGAGGAAAGAATTTGGAAACCAACCCTCACTTCCTATGTTGCTATGACTTTACAGTGTTTTCTGGCACTTTTCAATGTAGCACTTCATTATCACCTGCATATTGACCAGCTGGGTGATATGCCTCTTGGTGAATATACCATAGGTCACCAGTAAGGATAACTCATCCATGCAAACAACTGTGGAAGCGGAAATTCTATCTTACTGGAAATAGGTAGTTGGTTTTTCCCCATCTAAGAATCAGTCACCTGAAACAATCCATCATCATCATGAAACCCTTGTATGAAACTCTAGGTATTTAGTTGCTTGTCAGCCTCCATGAAAGTGTTACAGCTCTGACACCATTATACTTGCATTCTTACTGATTCCATCTTAGAATCATACGACTGGAAAGGACCATAAGAGGTCTTCTAGTTCAGTCCCCTGCACTCATGATAGGATTATTTTTTATCTAGACCATCCCTGACACGTCTTTTGTTTAACCCTGGAGTGGGGAACCTGTTTTGGAGCAGGAGCCGCTGACTCTTAGAAAAATCAGTCAAGGGCTGCACACAAGTGAGAAGCAAAAGAAAAAAAAAAAGAAAAAATAATCATCACTGACATTGCTCCAACCAAAAAGGAAAAAGACACTCCCCACATTCCCCTCATATACCAGAGCCTAGTGGAGTCCTGGCTAGTAGGTTCTGTGTGTTCTTGCCCCGAGGAGTGGTGGTGAAGGGCTGGAGTGCCTGCACAGGCTCCCCAATACTAGGAGGGCCCTGAGTCTCAGAGGATAGATCTAGGCTAGCTGGGAGCTTAATTTGGTCCCCGGGCCTTAGGTTCCCACCGCTGGTCTAACCTGTTCTTAAAATACCTAAAAAAACAACAAAATGATCCTATAGCACCTGAGAGACTAATAAAAAATGTAGATAGTGTCATGAACAACCCACTTCTTCAGATGAAGCTCGTGATAGTCTCTAAGGTGCTGCAGGGCTATTTGCTGTTTAAGTTTTTTCAGTTACAGACTAATATGGAACTCCTCTGAGACTGTTCCTAAAATGCCCCCAATAATGATGATGCCACAAACTCCCCCAGTGATTTCCTCCAGTGTTTAACTACCCTAATAATGAGGAAGTTTCACCTAAAATGTCCAACCTAAACCTCCCTTGCTGCAATTTAAGCTCTTTAATTCTTGTCCTATGTTGAGAGGTTAGGAAGAGCAATTTTTCTCCCTAGAAGGTAATGAATATCAAAAGCCTTACTGAAATCAAGATATACCATATTTACCACTTCTTCCATATCTACAAGACTTGTTTACCTTGTCAAAATATGTTGTGACTTTTAAGTTTCCGTGCTTCCCCGGGAGTGGCTGATACCTTGATACTCAAACCACATGCATGCCCAGCCTAGTACAAAAGGACCAAAAGGTACAAAACAACTTCTGTATTTTGTGTATGAATATGTATTGAAGGGCCATCATCATTTATTTTTCAAAATGTCCGGCAGCCATGGGAATAGAGTCATGTTGCTCCTTTTTCCCCTGCCACTGCTGGCAAGTTCAAGGGCCCGACTCCTGTTGCAGACGCTAGGTCCATCTGCTAATCCCCTGCGTTGCATCACTTGGGAGGGAGTTATGGGGGAAGAGGCAGAGCAGGGGCAAATTGGAAAGAGATAGGGCAAGGCCAGGGTTTGGGGTGGGAAGGAGTCACATGGATGGGGGAGGAGGGCTGTTACGTGACCAGTGCCCCCCTGAGTCCTTCATAACCAGTAACCCTTGCAACCAGTCCTAATTCCCTGGCCAGCCAGGCAAAGCCTCACTGTAGAGAGAGTAAGCAAACCAAAAGGAAAGTCAGAGAATTACTAGATGCCTAGGTAGCCTTTAACCCCATATCACCCTGTGGACTAAAAAAACCAGTGATCTACTCTGTGTTGGACCTTATACCACATCAGTCAGTGTGATATCAAAGAGCCTTTCAAGGTGAGTTCTGAGAAAATTTAAGATAACTCTGTCTAGAATATGAGTCATTAAATCTTGTTATCTGCACAAACAAAAGGCACTTGCAAGGACTTTCCAAAAGAACGTTTATAAGCTCATGAATCAGTCCAGGCTTTGAGTACATGCAGTAGAGTACAGACTGTGTATGGTAGATATACAATCCAAGCTAGGCTTGGCACACTAGTTTGCATATTCTTAATGGATTTTTTTCTTTTAAATGAAAGAACAAGTATTCTGGGAGTAATAGGAAGCTTATGTTTTGGGGGGAGTACAACTTTTTAATCCTTCACATTGTTGCCTGACTTTCACATAGGAATAAAAGTAGCAGGGCGGGTGCTTGGGGGACTGATTCTTTTCTGTGTTGAAAGAAAGGTGCTGCAATAATGGTCAATGCTGACTTTGGTGATGTTGAATTTTAAAAGCTCAGAGTTTTTCCATGGATTCTTTTTGACAGTGTTGTAGGGGCTTGATGAGAATTTGTTTTTTTTTTAAACTCAGGGCTTCTCTACAGTGTTTTGTCAATGAAACTCATGTGAACATGGAAAAATAAGGTGTTGTGGGAAGGCAGAACAAAGGGCAGCACATCTTGGGACCATGCTAAATGTTCTGTCTCACACTCCATCCCAGTCCTCTCTTGGTTTCCAGCTTCCTTTTACACCATTTTCCAAATGCCATTTTTTGCTATCCACTCCAAACTCTGTAGTGAGAAAGGATGGATACAGCCCTTCTCTGTTATGCTCTCTTAAGTATCATGGGAACATCATGCATGGCAGCTCACTGTTCATGAAGCTAGTGTTGGGAAGACTCACAGACACCCAATATTCTGCGTGATATGGACAGCAGCAACGTAGCATTGCTTTTGGCATTCACAGAGCAACTGCAAGGGTTAGACCAGGGGTAGCCAACTCATTAAACGAAGAAAGCTGAAACAGAAGCGTGAAAAAAAGAGCTGCACCAGAGTTGTTGAGAAAAAAAAAAAAGGGGAACGCTGTCCCTTTAAAAACCACAGGTCAGGCTTTTTTGCCACATCAGGCTCCTGCCAGCTGACGCCATCTTGCCACGCCAGATGGCTCCCCTACATCCAGTGAGCACTGGGGGACAGGGGCTGTTTGTAGGGGTGCATGGAGTGGCTTCGCAAGCCGCACTTTTGAGCCGCATGTGGCTCACGAGCCACGGTTTGGCCACCCCTAGGGTAGACCATTATTTCTGGATTAGGGAAACCAGCACTTATTGTTGGATTGCATCACCTTCCATGTGTGAAATAAAGAGCAATGGTTACATAACTTTATGATATGTAAAGCACCCTCCCTGGAGCTGCATGCTGAGCTGGCCCCCAAACTGCAGTGGAAGGACATCAAAATGAGTGCTGTCCCCTCAGTAGAGAAGCATGTGGCAATTGCTGTCTGGAAGCTGGTGACTCCAGGCTGCTTCTGGTCTATTGAAAATCAGTTTGGAGTGGAGAAGTCTAGCATTGAGGTTGTGTTAATGCAAGTATGCAGGGCAATACATTGCATTCTGCTATGCAGGATCATGACTCTGGGAAATGTGCAAAAAACTGTGGAGGGCTTTGGAGAGATGGACAGGACAATAGATGGCACACACTTTCCAATTTTAGTGCCATTAATAGGAAGGGATACTTCTCCATGGTGTCTGTCGATCACCATAGGCATTTCAGAGACATCAACATGGGATGGTCTTGAAAGATGCATGACGCATGCGTCTTCAGAAACATTAGCCTGTATAAAAAGCCATAGGCAGGAATTTTTCTTTCCAGACCACAAGGCTACAGTGGAACTCTGGCTTATGAAACCTTACACAGGGCACCTGGACAGTTGTAAGTAGAATTTTAACAACAGGCTGAGCAGGTGCTGCGTGACAGTCTAATATGCACTTGGCATATTAACTACATTCTGGAGCTGCCTCTCTAGCAGGTTAGACCTTACAGCGGATAATATTCCCAAGGTCATAGAAATCATTGAATATTAGAAATGGCAGGGACCTTGAGAGATCATCAGGTCCAGTGCCCTGTCCTCATAGCAGGACCAATCATCATTTAGTGGTTCTCATAGGGGTACGTCTTGATTACATGCCTCTGCTGACAGAGGCTTGTAAAATAGGCTACTCGACATAGTCAGTGAAGTGGGGATTTAAATATCCCCAGCTTCATTAAAATAAAAATGGCCCCCGTGCTGTGCTAGCTCAGCTGATTGTCGGCACAGTGCACAAGTCAAGATGCAGATCAGTCGACAAGGGAAGCCTTTGTCAACCGCTCCTATATGCCTCATGAAACGAGGTTTACAGGAGCGGTCGACAAAGGCTTCCCTTGTTGATGGATCCGCATCTTGGCTTGCACGCTGTGCCAACGATCAGCTGAGCCAGCACAGTGTGGCGGCCATTTTTATTTTACTGAAGCTGGGGATATTTAAATCCCTGCTTCATTGACTATGCCGGGAAGCCTATTTTACATGCCTCTATTGGCAGAGGCATGTAATCGAGACGAACCCAAAGTGCTGATCCGTGGCTTGAGTTAATCCCCCCTTTTCTCCCACAGGAAGGAGCATGCTGGCACTCTAGCCTCACATCCGCCAATCCCTGACCCCACCAGACTGGCTCAAAAGAAACAGAGCAGAACCATGCTGAGTTTCTTGCCTCCCTTCTGCCCAGCTCAGCTGGGGGAGCAGCATCTTAATTAAAGGTTTTCCCTGTGGGAAAGGAGAGGAGAGGAGAGGAGAGGAGAGGAGGGAGTATGAAGGGAGCAGAAGAGGGGGCTTTATGCTATGTTTCTTGACTCCTTCCCGCCCAGATCCCTGGGGCAATGCCAGCCTAATGATGAGCTTTTCCTGCCACTCTCATTAGTTAGAGTTGCAGCCCATGGGACCAGCGGGAGACCATATTAGGACCCATGAGGGCATGGAGCCCCTTAAGCAGCCTCCCCACCCCGAAGCTCAGACTGTGCACCCCAGTCTTTCCTCACTTCCCCCCGCCAAGACCCTACACCCCAGCTTGCTCCTACACCGGGGCTCACAAAAGATAATCTGTGGGCCGGATGTGGCACGTGAGAGCCTCAGCCAGCTCCCTGCCAGCTCTACCCCTGCTCAGCACTCAGAAAACCTGGCTACAGGGCCATATTTGTGTTTGTGAACACTGAGAGTCTGGAGAGAAGGGAGATAGGCTTCTCATGCTGCCCCTGCCCCCACTAGTTCCCATTGGCCAGTTTCAGCCAATACCTGTTGCCTGTTTGCAGGACAGGCGGCATGGAAAGTGCCCCTCCTCCCTCGGGATTACAGCATTCAGTTCAGAGCAATAAACATGGCTCATCTTGCAGCTCCCCTGATCTAGTACAGGGGCTGGAAGACAGGGACCCTGGTTAATGAACCTAGTGGGGTGCTGGCTGGGAGCTAGATAAGGTCTCCCAGCCAGAATCTGTCTGTGGCACCCCAGTCCCTCCCTCCAACCCTCTGCACCCTACCTCCTGCCCAGACCTGGCATCCTGCACCCCACTTCCTTCCCAGATCCTGTAGCCCTGTCCTGCACACTCAACCCCTCATTTTTGTCCCAATCCAGCGGCTTGGGGAGCCTACAAATTCCATTAACTCTGGAATCGCAGAAAAGTAAATCTGGCCTATGGGAAGCCCTGAATCTCAGTACTCCCTGACATTTCCTGTTACCCCATGAGGATGGAGCACCAGAGGACCTCCACCTCAGTTGGGAAGCACATTAGTGAGTGTTGGGGCTTTGGAGGAGTTTTTTTGCTTCTCAATTGTGTGGTCCCCAACTATTTTTTTCTGTGGGTCACTGGCCCCTAACCCAAAAAGGGTTCCCCGCCTCTGCCATAAATAAAGAAAACATTGAAACCTTTTGTGTTTGACATAAATTAATACTTTATTTTAAATTAAGTTAATTTATCAAACACAAAAAAGTGAAAATACTTCATCTGTGTAATAATTTAAATTAAGCCATTCTCCCTAGCTACAGCTCGAGCAAAATGGCTCAGATGTAATTATGTAATAATAGATTATTTAATTATCTATTTCCATTAGCTATTGGTGGCCTGTGGAAAGATTTGCATTGAGCCAGGTGGTCTATGGGCCAAGGAGAATTATTTTTCTCCCTCCTCCTTGAACACCCTTCTAGATACTTGAAAACCACTATCATATCCCCTCTTACTATCATGTCTTCTCTTTTATAAACTAAACAAGCCCAATACTTTCAGTCTTCCTCCCATAGGTCCTGTTTTCTAGACCTTTAATCATTTGTGTTGCTCTTCTCTAGAACTTCTCCAATTTTTCCACATCTTTCTTGAAATATGGTGCCCAGAACTGGACACACTATTCCAGCTGAGATCTAATCAGTGCAGAGTAGAGCAGAAGAATGACTTCTTGTGTCTTGCTCACAACATTCCTGTTAAATCATCCCAGAATCATGTTTGGTTTTTTTTGCAAGTGTCACACTGTTCACTCATATTTAGCTTGTCGTCCATTGTGACCACTAGATCCCTTTCTACAGTACTCGTTCCTAAACGGTCTGTGTGTGTGAAACTGATTGTTCCTTCCTAAGTGGAGTACTTTGTGTTTGTTCTTTTTAAACTTCATCCTATTTACGTCTCACCATTTCTCTAGTTTGTCCAGATCATTTTGAATTTTGACCCCATCCTCCAAAGCACTTGCAACCCCTCCCAGCATGGTATCATCTGCAGATTTAATGAGCGTACTCTTTATATCAATATCTAAATCGTTGATGAAGATATTGAACAGAACCAATCGCAAAACAGACCCCTGTAGAATCCCACTAGTTATGACCTTCTGGCATGATGAAAGCATTAATAACTACTCTGTAAGAATAGTTATCCAGACAGTTATGCACCCACCTTATAGTAGCCCCATGTAGGTTGTATTTCCTTAGTTTATTGATAAGGAGGTCATGTCAGACCATATCAAATTCTAGTTATACCACATCCACCTCTTCTCCCTTATCCACAAGCCTTCTTATCCTATAAAAAAAAACCCAAAAAACTATCATATTGGTTTGGCATGATTTGTTCTTTACAAATCCATGCTGGCTGTTCCCTATCTCCTTATTATCTTCCAGCTGTTTGCAGATGAATTCCTTAATTACTTTCTCCATTATCTTCCTTGGCACAGAAGTTAAACTGTCTGGTCTGTAGTTTCCTAGGTTATTCTTACTGTCAGAGGTTATAACCGTGTATTGCATTTTGGATAATCTGAGTGATTCTAATGAAAAATGTTAGTCTGAGGCAGAGCACATGGCCACAGAGTTTGAGCAGCCAGATGCTCAGGGTGTCACAGGGTCCCAGAGGGTTGCAATTGACATCAGGGGGTATTTGAGGAAGCACTTGATGAGGAGAGTAGCATACTTCTGTTTTGGAGTTGCTTCCCAGGTGCAGTGCATGTAAACTTTTGGGGCCACATCTCCATGTAAGTAAAGCCTGTACATGGATTTGACATGATTGTTGTAAATTTGTGGAACACAAAACAAAAATTATGTATATTATAAAACTTTGCCTTTATTGATCAAGGGAAAGCACAGTGACACTCACCAAAATACATATTTGCTTGTAAGGAGGTACTTGGAAAGGGCAATATGTCACAACAGGGCAACGCCTCACAGTTACCTCATTGCTAAAGCTGTGAGAAGGAATGGAGTAAAGTGGAAACTGAGGGGTCCCAGAAAGTGAAAAGGAATGTGAGGGCATGGCGGGGGGGTTGTTTGACAAAGAATTGTGCATGTGCTGCAGTGGAGCTTGAGCCCAGATCTGCTCACTCTGCAGTAATATTAAAGATTTCAGCATCTCTGTTTATGCCTCCATTACTTTATCATCTGCTCAATTGCATCCCTAGCAGATGCTTGATTCTCTTTTCTGTCCTGCCTTTCGGCTTCCCAGTACTCCTTTCATTCTGTTTCCTCTGTGGAGAAGCACTGCAGCATCTCCCTGCATATCTTCTTTGCTGCATGTTGTCTTCTTTCTTATCTGCCAGATACAGTCAGCAGGAATACTTGGGATGTACTTCAGGGACACATCTGCTGATGCACAAGCAGACAATGCACAGAAGAGGGATGGTTAAATTCAAGCATAGCATTAAAACATTTCACATACAAGCACCTTTTGCAACATACCAATCACTTTCTTGCTGACCCTTGCTTAGGCACACATCTCCTCAGGCACCCAAAGCATGGTGGGAGTTGTGGGGAAGGAGGTACCTATGGATAAAAAAACCCACAGGGTTTGAAGTGAAGCTTTGCAGAGAACTCATTCTAAAATTATCCCACTTTTCCACAGGCAGGGATCATTCTAGCCCAGTGTTTCTCAATCTTTTTTTTTTATAAAGTACCCCTTTAAAAAAATTATAAGTACCCCCCAGTACCTACAGTTTTCAGACACACCAATTTTGTTTTTCTACCATGGCAACACATTTGTTTAAACAACTTAATCATAGCTTGCTGGGTGATGACATTTTTGGGTGTAAAAAGTACAAAAATAATAAAACACTGTAAGACTTAAAACAAACCATTCTATTTTCTCCAAATTTCAGTTGTGTTGATGTACCCCTGAGACTTCTCTCAAGTACCCCTAACGGTATTCATACCATTGGTTGAGAAACACTGTTCTAGCCAACATCTCACTGCTAAGGGTAAGAAGCAAAAACAGGGTACAACTACTGAATGCTTGTGGCTTCCACTCTTTTCTATATGCAGCTCATCTATGTGCCATTGTGGTCCCTGCACAAGTGATTGCAGAATGGGGTGGGACAATGTCCTACAATGGGGGAAGGAACAAAGATGCTGCCATTGAACCTGCGGCAGAGGCTTAACAGGTTCTTCCATGAAACCTTCCTAGAGATCTCTCTGGCAGATTCTCTGGAGATCTCGGTGTCCATCTACTCCCTTTTTGGCCATATCGATTCAGGGCAATTTCCAGCTCAGGGAAACATAATCAGCTTCCTACTTTTCTATATCCTGATCTAGTACAGGGGCTGGAAATGTGCCCATGAATATTCTAATTCCTATGAATCATTTCACCAAAAGGCAGTTTTTTTGTGATAAAATTCAGTAGTGGAGACAAGGCTTTAGTGTAAACTGTATTTCTTTTATGAAAAATGAATTAATGCTTGAACATTGGGTGCATGCTCACACTAATGCAGGGCTACTCAACTTTGGAAGCCCTGGGACCACAATGATACTCACAGCACATGCTGAGGGTTGCAACTTAAGTGTGGTTGCATGTAAATGCAAATATATTAGCAAATATATGCAAATAGCTTCTTTCACATTGACAGGCATGAATACAAAGATTAAGGAAAGACTATACAACATGTGAGCCCTATTTAAGTCAGTTCTGCTGATATTAATAAAATGCAATATTTACCCGATTTCCAACATATGACAGCACTTTTAATGAGCAATGACAGTCCAGGAATTTAACTACTAAAACATGTATCAACAAAAGACCATAATACTGACTCTCCATTGTGGAGTGTGTTCCCACTGGAGGCTGTTCAAAGGATCTCACCTGCATGCCGTGTGTTGAGCCCTGAGTAAGCCCAAACCTCACTACGGGCCGCAAACAAGCTGTGGCTCATATGCGGCCCACAGGCCACATGTTGATTAGCCTGGCGCTAATGGGTTAAATGTCTTTTATATATAAGCTTCCTTCTGCTATGAAAAAAAATTGCTAAAAGACTTGAAATTGTGACTTGTCTTCTTAGTGTTTGATCACCGGATGAAGTCAGTAGCCTCTGTCAGAAAGCATTTAATCACATAATGCTCTGCTTGCTTTATTTCATTCCTGGGCTAGGCTCAAGGAGTCAGAAGAATATTTTTAAACTGCCCATACAGATGTTTTCATTGTGGTTTGTGGTGCATTGGTGCCACTTAGTGGGGTGAGAACTGAATTGACTTTTTTCTAATGGGAAAACTAGGAAAGACTTAAAGGCTGCACTTTTTTGCCCATTTTTTCCTTACATAAAATAATAAATCAGTATTTTATGCTATTTTATTAAGTGAAAGATAGTATGTTGCTAGTCATGAAATTACAGTCAAAGTACCTAGAACATGTAACAATGATTTTTGGCTAACTGGATGTATGCAGACCATACAACAAAACAAAATCGCTGCCAATCATTGTATTAAGTAGTCTGTTTGTCTTTTAAACATTGATCCTCCAAGTCATATGATGAAATAGTATCATTTTTAAGCGCCCACCTTCCCTCCCCAAATCAGTATGAGCCATTATTTCCAGTGCTTTAAATGTAACAAGGATAAGGAAACTAACCTGTTTCTAGCTTTGATTGTAGTTTTTGAGTAGACAATCTATAAGAAATATTAGTGTATTAATTCAAATATTCTGTTAATTATATTTCCACTACTTGCTATTGTTAGAGTATGTGCTTAAAAAGAAAAAAAAAATCCTCTGCTGAGAAGATATTGATAGCAAACCCTTCACTTCTTAATTAACTAATAAAACATGACAAGAGGCATATTTCTGGATATTTGCATTATGCCTGAAGGCAGAGTCCAAAGGGCAAATGATGTTAACCATTCAAGATACACATTAATTTATCAGAAAGACACTGGCCATGTGTCCTATTTCTGTTTTTAAATGGCAGGTGTATACATGAAAGGAGAGGAAGTTAGTGTGAGCAAAAAAAAAATGGCAATCAGCCATTCAGAAAGCTCCACTTCAGTCTAGTGTTCTAATGCAGTATCACATTCTGTTGTATTTCATGTGCAGATCCTTAGTCTAGTCAATATGGTATCATCCTCTTTATTCTAGGTTGTCTTTATGTAATAGTGTGAAATGACTGCTTTCTGAGGACACTCAAAAATAGCTCCTTGGTATTTATGCATATGCAGAAGGAAAACACTTAACAAGGGGATGCTTAAAACAATTTTTGCTTTTATAATAGTTTGTAAAGAGGAAACCCAACAGCTGTAGATATTGCAATGTTTAGTAATTTCTCCACATTCTTTCCCATTTTGCACTCCGGCATAAGTAGTTGTGATTAATTAAGGGCCTGATTCTGAAGCAAGACTAAAGAGAATGTATTTTTATTTGTTGCTTCAAACTCCCTATTGCTCTGCAGCAACTTTTTTTTCCTCAAGCTTCTTGTTTAGATAATTGTAGATCTGACATATCTCTTGTTAAAGATGTATTCAGTATATAAAGATTTGTTCTCCTAAAATTGCTGAATGGTTTTTAATCCCAGACATGCCTGGTTTGTGCACTCACCAGAGGGCACTGCATGACATGATGCAATGTTATAAATAACCTCTTACCCTGCTTAGTTGCTTTATGCTCAGTAACATGTTTTACAGTGTTACCTGGAGTCCTTGAATGCATATTCCCATGGTAACCCGATACAGCCTTTTTATTCTTTGTTACTACCAGTCTTTTATTGCTTCCTCTTCAAATGTGCTGTCATCTTTATTTTGCCTTAGTGTGTGTGTATGAGAGTCAACATCTAGGGTTGCCAGATGGTTGAAACAGAAATACCGAACACCCTCCTCCCCCCCCAAAAAAAAAACACCGGAAAAAATTCTGTTGAAGGGGAAAAAAAGGGGGGGGGAACCAAAGTTGTTGAGCAAAAAAGAAGAGGAAGAAAAAAAAGGACTCCGGGGACTTCTTAAGCAAAAAAAAAAAATTAAAATAAAACAACATTAAAACAGCATGTCCCCTTTAAGAGTGAGTGCAAGGATAGGAACAGGGGAGCGGTCAAGCACTAAGACCTAGGGGAAGCATTCCCCTTGGTCAGCAGCCATTTTGTGCCAGCAGCCTTGCAGAACCGGGTAAGCACGGGGGCTGAGGGTTTTGGAGGTCGGGGGCGGGGAGGCTAGGCGCTGAGTAGGGTTGCCAGGTGCCTCCTCGCCTCCTTGCTTGGGAAAAATTCATAAAATTCCGGACATCACAGGTGTCTGGTTTTCTCTGAAATTTTTTTACCGGACAGGAGGTGAAAATACCGGACTGTCTGGGTGAATACTGGACATCTGGCAACCCTATCAATAATAAATCTGTTTCTAGAAATTATATTAAATGATTTTTGAAAACTGGAGAAAGTGTGATGAATTGTCATTAATGATTAAATTTTAACTGTGGTAACTCACACTAAAAGTAAATGAAAAATAAACTGGACACCCAAGTTTGGATTAATATAGACTATATTACATACACACAGTTGCAAAAAGCCAATTCAAAGTACTTTAGTGTGGAAATGCTGCTTTTTAAAAGCAAGGAGTGAGGGGAGAGGTTGTATTCTGTATGGGTCAACATATTAGAAGTATTCAAATATTTGGGGTCAAATTAAGCCTGCACTGGGCTTTCAAAGACGTAAATGAGGGCAGAATTTGGCTCTTAGGGAAAAGAGAAGATGGGAGAAGGAAAGAATTTTGATTGTCTTTTAGGTGAGTGATAGAATGCACTAAAAACAGCTTTTGTTCAGGTAACCCTGTAGGTGAGTAAAAGAGATGCCCTTTTATGATCATAATATAATAGAAACATAATAATGGAAAGGTGTTTGCCTCACTTGTTTTTAAAAATGTCCAGTGATAGAGATTCCACAACCTACATTGGAAGCTTGTTCGGTGCTTAACTGTTCTTATAGTTAAAGAATTATTTTCCTAATGCTTAACTTAAATCTTCCTCATTACAGATTATACCCATTGTCTGTGTCTACACTGCACCCCTTTTCCAGAAAAGGGATGCAGATTAGACACTTCGGAATAGCAAAATCTGCAGGGGATTTAAATATCCCCCGTGGCATTTGCATTTACATGGCTGCCGCTTTTTCTGGCTTGGGGATAAGCAGGAGAAAAGCGCCAGTCTAGACGTGATTCTCCGGAAAATAAGCCCTTTTCCGGAGGATCTCTTATTCCTACTTAAAAGGGCTTATTTTCTTATTTTCCGGAGAATCACGTCTAGACTGGTGCTTTTCTCCAGATTATCCCCAAGCTGGAAAAAAGCGGCAGCCATGTAAATGCAAATGCCGCGGGGGATTTAAATATCCCCCGCGGATTTTTCTATTCCGAAGTGTCTAATGAATGTGCAAATATGCAAATGAATGTTACCAGTCCTCCAAAAGCTCGTGAATGGATTTACTGGTCCCCGTGTCAAAAAGTTTGGGAACCCCTGGTCTATAAGGTGCTATAGGACTCCTTGTTGCTTTTGCAGATCCAGACTAACCTGGCTACCCCCTGATACTCTTCACTGTATGGAAATTGATGCTGCTGTGGTTGATCTTCCAGAGTTTGATATACAGTAAAACTCCAATTGTCTGGCATCCAGTGGTCTGGCACTCCTGAAAGTACGGCACTAACTGGAACCCAGAAGTGCTTCGGCCAGCTGGACAGTTGGAGCTGCTGTGAGCCCCATGGGTGTTCACGGCTGGGAAAGGGGAGGGGAAAAGAGGGGAAGGGGATTATACCCCTGTGACCCCGGCCAAGGGGTGGGGGACACAGTGCGGTGGGCGGGGAACGGCACAGTGAGGGGCGAACCCTCCACTGTTTTGCAGGAAGGTGGGGGAAGGAATGAGGATTACCTAGTTCGAACTAAGCGCTCCGTTAGTTTGAATTAAATTCGAACTAACGGAGCACTAGTGTAGCGCCTATGAAAGTTAGTTCGAACTAACGTCTGTTAGTTCGAACTAACTTTATAGTGTAGACATACCCACAGAGATTATACAAGTACAGGAATAGCACGATTATATAAGTACAGGAAACCCAGCCACCAACCTGCAAGCAGCAGCGGAGGAGAGGGAGTGAGAGCTAAGTCCCCGAACTTGCCCCATTCCAGCTGCGCTCATCCCCACGCCACTGCCGAGAGTTTCCTGGAAGGGAGCGGGCTCCCCACCTCCCAGACTGCAGTAGTTATCGCCGAGCAGGGGGGTGAGAGGCGGCGCTGCGGGACAAACTTGGAAGCACCCCAGCTGCTCTGCTCCGCGGCTTCCCCAAGACCGCCGGCAGCCATCAGCCTTCCAGCATTGGGAGTAAATGTCTCTTTTTCTTCAGAGATTGTAATCTGTTCCTTTCTTTTGCCCGTCCAGCATCACGTTTTCAGTAGATGCATAGATTTATGGATGCACATGGTCTCTTTCCATTTATAACTCTGCAGAGGAATGAGTTGAAAGTATCCCATACAAACTATATTCAATATATTTAAAATTTGCATTTCATTGTAATAAAGCAGCAGGTTTCCCAAAGGTGGATCAAAATTACCCCTCTCCTGCTTCAGAATATATTTTTAATGTATACAGTTTTATTAAATTGGGCTAAACAATATTAAATAAATCAGATCTGCATGCAGTAGAGGTAAATTAAGTTTAATATTGAATAGTGTGAAGGATAAGCAAAAACCCGGAAGCCCTATAGTGAAAAAACCTGTGTTCTTTTAAAAATCCTGGGTTCTCAAAATGACCCCACTGCTATTCCACTATGTCAAGGCTCCTTCCCCACTCTGGCATGATAAATGCAGAAGTGGGGTCTGCAAAAATACCCCAAAACCTTATCTTTGGTAAAAAACTTCCCCCCAAAATCTTAACAACCTAGATTTTGGGGCTAAGAACGCCGCTGCCACCACCCCAGTAATAAGAAAATCAGGGGAGAGATCACTTGGGAAATCTCACCCCTAACGTACAAACCAGAACACAAAAATTAACCAATACCAGGTTAACAAAAGAAAAGAGAAAGAACTTTTATTAGCACCACAATATTCCTGTTGCAAGCATAATGACTAGATGGAAAAGTAACAAAGTAAGATATTCACGGAGGGGAAACCCACCATGGGCCAGGAGCTTAGTTACAAAGGAGAGAAAAATCCATTTCTAAATGCACAGATATCAGATCCCATTTCCCAAACCATAAAACAATAAAACCTAATGGATTTATCTCAACTTTACCCTACATACAGATAGTGAATTCTTTTCTCGGAGGGTGACATTCTGTCTGTCCCCCTCAGTAGCTGGAGAGAAAACTGCCCCAGAGACAAGGAAGGGAGAAACCAAAAATTCCTTTGTCCCAGTTTGAAATTCCTACCTGCATTCCTATTGGCCAACTCCACCTGGCTTAGGTGTAGTTAACCGCTTAGTCCCCAGGCTGCTGGCTAACCCTCATGATCGTGACAATGCGTTTTAGTAGTTAAATTCCTGGACTGTCATTGCACATTAAAAGTGCTGTCATATGGGTGGAAATTGGGTATATATTGCATTTTATTAATAACAGCAGAACTGACGTAAATAGGGCCTGTGTGTTGAGTAGTCTTGCCTTAATTTTTGTATTCATGCCTGTCAGGGTGAAATAAGCTTTTTGCATATATTTGCATATATATTTGCATGTATATGCAACCACACTTAAGTTGCAGCCCTTGGCATGTGCTGTGAGTATCATTGTGGCTTCTGGGATTTCCAAAGTTGAGTAGCCCCGCTATAAATTATCTGAGACAGCACATACAAGTTTATAGCCTGCACTTAAATCCTTCATTATGTCTTGTGCCAGCAGTAAAGAGGATTCTGCAGCAAGCATGATTCTTTTCTGAGGACACTCAATCAGAGCACTTGGATATCTAGGATAATGACAGTGCCTTTGCTAAAGAATCTGGGTTGTTTTTTTGTTAAGCATAAATTGCTTTACAATATTTTACTGGAAATATTTTATTACAAGATAATTTGTGTGGGACATTTCTTTCAGAAATGTTTCCTTTCTCATTAATATCTCTGCAGTTTTGACTTCAAAACTAATGCTTGGTGCAGTTCTCATACAAGGGAAACACAGATTTCAGTAGGGTCACTCCAGATTCACTGGTACATATGGGTATGTCTACACTACAAAGTTAATTCGAACTAACAACCGTTAGTTCGAATTAACTTTGATAGGCACTACACTAGCGATCCGCTAGTTCGAACTTAATTCGAACTAGCGGAGCGCTTAGTTCGAACTAGGTAAACCTCATTCTACGAGGACTAACGCCTAGTTCGAACTAACTAGTTCGAATTAAGGGCTGTATAGCCACTTAATTCGAACTGGTGGGAGGCTAGCCCTCCCCAGATTTCCCTGGTGGCCACTCTGGCCAACACCAGGGAAACTCTTCTGCCCCCCTCCCAGCCCCGGAGCCCTTAAAGGGGCACGGGCTGGCTACGGTGCCTGTGCCAGTTGCAAGCCTGCCAACACCCAGCCAGCAGACCCTGCACCTGGCATGGCACGAGCCAGCCACCCACTGCCCCCCAGCCCTCCGCCTCTTCCCAGGACCAGGCTGGTGACTCTCGGGAGCCTGCCCAGGACCGCAAGAGGCGGGCACCTGCCTGGTCTAGTGCAGACATCGTGGACCTCATCCATGACCTCCGCACTAGGAGCAGAAAAGTGGTCATCTAGGGCAGGATAGCTGCCAGCCTGGCCACCCAGGAGCAGCTTTGCATGAAAATCAAGGTGGTCCACTGAGACCCCTGACCCTGACCCGTGAGCTTAGAGTGGCCAACACTACGTACCCTGGAGGGGATGGACCGAAGACAATGACCAAGCCATTTGTCTCGTGCCATCTATTTCCAGCCTTCCACAAACAGAGGCCAGGGACACCATTTCTACCCCTTGGCTAATACCACTCCATGGACCCAACCTCCATGACTTGATCTAACTTCTCTTTAAACTCTGTTCTAGTTCTAGCCTTCACAGCCTCCTGCTGCAAGGAGTTTCACAGGTTGACTAGTTGCTTTGTGAAGAAGAACTTTCTGTTGTTAGTTTGAAGCCTGCTACCCATTCCTTTCCTTTGGTGTCCTCTAGTCCTTCTATTATGGGAACTAATGAAGAACTGTTCTTTATGCACCCTCTCCACACTACTCATGCTTTTAGAGACCTCTATCATATCCCCCCTCCGTCTCCTCTTTTCTAAGCTGAAAAGTCCCAGTCTCTTTAGCCTTTCTTCATATGGGACCTGTTCTAAACCCCTGATCATTTTAGTTGCCCTCCCCTCTCCCATCTTCTCTCTTCCCCTCTCCCATCTCCTTTTCCCAGTCTCCCCGAGTTTTGTTCAATAAAAAGAGTTTCTATTTTTGAACACACACGTCCTTTATTTTGTACATCAGGAAGGGGGGGCTAGGAAGGGGTAAGTGGAAGGAGGTGAGGGAGGAATGGGGTACGAGCCCCCGATGGGGAGGACTGGGGTGGCTCTGCAGGCTCCTCAGGATGGAAGCTCTCCTACAGCTCCCGGATTGACCCTTCCCCGGATGGCAGCCTGCAGCAAGTGCAGCCGGGCTGATGGCCGAGTGCTGTGATGTGCTGAGTGTGGCTAGCCTGAGACAGCAGCTCCACGCTCTAAGTCCTACTCTGATGCCCTGCCGGTACTGCTTCCGGCCATCCTTAACCTTTGTTCAGGGTCCATTCAGTGTGGACATGCTAGTTCGAATTAGCAAAACACTAATTCGAACTAGTTTTTAAGTCTGGATGCGCTAATTAGAATTAGCTTAGTTCGAATTAACTAATTCGAACTAAGTTAGTTCGAATTAGCGCTATAGTGTAGACGTACCCTATGAGAGCAGATTCTGGGAGTAAGTTTTCAAGTCCATAATACTTGTTTGGTTGTTAGAGCTAAAATTGTATCTTGATTATTTTATTATAACAGTATTTTTGGCTCCAGGATTACAGGTACAGTTGAAATTTTAAGTGTCTGTCTGTACTGCATATGTAAGCTATGGGAACCAAAGCCCAAAATTACAGATCCCTACAAATACAATGTGACAATGCAGTGTCCTTCCATAGAACAGGCCTGAATGTTGTGTCTGAAAATTCCTTACTTTCTGGATAGACTTGGATTAGGTTGTGTTATGTCTAGTTCCTGTTGAGAAGCCATCATATTTTGGGTGATGCAAGTAATTTAATAAATCAGGCTTCTGAGATAATACCATCACAACCAAAGAGTCATTACTGACTCATTTTCACTTTCTTTGTCTGCTTCTGCCTCTTCCATATCTAAGACACACTTTGCACTAACAATAAAGCAGAACTGTAAGATCCTAGAAGCGTTTGCTGGACATGAAGAAATATCAACATAGGCAGAACAAAATAACATTCTGTTTTCTTCTGAATGCTAAGTGCTGCTGATTTGCTACAATGGATCCTTAGGCTCTTTGGAGTTTTGAGAGTATGGCTGGACTGAGCAGTCTGAATGGGAGCAGCCAATCTCATTAAGATCTCACCAGTTTTCTTCTGCCTCAGCAGCTCCAATAAGACAATTCCATATTTCCTTGCTGTATAATAGAATATTTTAAATTGTTCTATTTCAAAATGGTTCTTGCATGTAGTTTTCTATAACAGAACTTTCTCCAGGCCTTATTTTTGTCCACAAGAAAAGATTATTCTATTTTCCAATCCCATAGAGGCACTGGAGTAACCAGGCAGCAGTGGTAATGGAGAAGTAAACAAAAACAAGAGGAAGACAAAAGTGTGCTCTACTAGCATCTACCCTCATACTGAGTGTGCATCAATGGGGTATTTGAATCTACACTTTTAAAAACAAATTGATAAATTAAATGCTAAAAGATCCAGGACTAGATGGTGTTCCAAGGAACACCGATATAAAATGCAGAACTCCTAACTCTGGCGTGTTTTCTATTACTTAAATCAACTCCTGGACCATACGACTAGAGGAAAGCTAATGTGATATAAATTTTTTAAAAAGAAATCCAGAGGTAATTCTAGTCATTACAGGCCAGTAAGCCTAACTTCAGCACCAGGAAAATTGATTGACATTATAGTAAAGAACAGAATGATTAAACACAGAGATGAATATTTTTGGGAGGAATAGTCAACATGGCTTTTGTAAAGGGAAAACATGGACAAAGATGATCCTGCAGATACAGTGTACTTGGACTTTGAGAAGATCTTTCATTCAATTCTTGTAAACAAAGGGAGCAGTCAAGGAATAAAAGGGAGGGTCTTCTCATGGATCAGTAACTGGTTAAAAGACAGAGAACAAAAAGTAAGTTGAAATGATCACTTTTCAGAATAATGGAGTCCCCCCCCCCCCCCCGGATGTGTACTGGGACCACTGTTGTTCAACATATTCATAAATAATCTGGAAAAGGGCGTAAACAGTGAAATGGCAAAACGAGCAGATGATATAAAATTACTCAAAATAGTTAAATCTAAGGTAGACAGTGAAGCATTACAAAGTGATCTCACAAATCTGGATAACTGGGCAACAAAATGGTAGATGAAATTTAATGATGATAAATGCAAAATAATACATATTATAAAACATAATCCTAACTATATACAAAACAGTGAGGTCTAAGTTAGCTTTTACTGCTCAAGAAAGAGATCACTGTGGCTAGTTCTTTGAAAACATCCACTCATAATATGCAGTCGCAGATCGAAAAAGCTAACAGAATCATAGAATCATAGAACTGGAAGGGACCTCAGAAGGTCATCAAGTCCAGCCCCCTGCTCTCTAGGCAGGACCAATCCCAACTAAATCAACCCGGCCAGGGCTTTGTCAAGCTGAGACTTAAACACCTCTAGGGACGGAGACTCCACTACTTCCCTAGGTAACCCATTCCAGTGCTTCACCACCCTGCTAGTGAAATAGTTTTTCCTAATAGCCAACCTGGACCTCTCCCACCACAACTTGAGACCATTGCTTCTTGTTCTGACATCTGTCACTACTGAGAACAGCCTCTCTCCATCCTCTTTGGAACCTCCCTTCAGGAAATTGAAGGCTGCTATCAAATCCCCCCTCATTCTTTGCTTCTGCAGCCTAAACAGACCCAAGTCCCTCAGCCTCTCCTCATTAGTCATATGCTCCAGCCCCCCTAATCATTTTGGTTGCCCTCCGCTGGATCCTCTCTAATGCGTCCACATCCTTTTTGTAGTGGGGGGCCCAGAACTGGACACAATACTCCAGATGTGGCCTCACCAAAGCCGAATAAAGGGGAATATGACATCTCTGGATCTGCTGGCAATGCTCCTCTTAATGCACCCTAATATGCCATTAACCTTCTTGGCTACAAGGGCACACTGTTGATTCATATCCAGCTTCTCATCCACTGTAACCCCCAGGGTCCTTTTCTGCAGAACTACTACTTAACTGGTTGGTCCCCAGCTTGTAACTATGCTTGGGAGTCTTCTGTCCCAAATGCAGGACTCTGCACTTCTCCTTGTTGAACCTCATCAGATTTCTTGTGGCCCAATCCTCCAATTTGTCTAAGTCACTCTGGCCCCAACCCTGCCCTTAAGTGTATCTACCTCTCCCCTCAGCCTAGTGTCAGCCGCAAACTTGCTGAGGGTGCAATCCATCCCCTCATCCAGGTCATTAATAAAGATATTGAACAAAACCGGTCCTAGAACCGAACCTTGGGGCACTCCGCTAGAAACCGACCGCCATCCTGACATCGAGCCGTTGATCACTACCCGCTGGGCCCTGCCTTCTAGCCATCTTTCTATCCATCTTACCGTCCATTTATCCAATCCACATTCCCTTAACTTACTGGCAAGAATATTGTGGGAGACCGAATCAAAAGCTTTGCTAAAGTCCAGGTATATAACATCCACTAACTTTCACATGTCCATCGAGCCAGTTACCTTATCATAGAAGCTAATCAGATTGGTCAGGCACGACTTTCCCTTTGTGAATCCATGCTGACTATTCCTAATCACTTTCCTCTCATCCAAGTGCCTGTAAATGGATTCCTTAAGTATCCCTTCCATGATTTTTCCAGGAACTGAGATAAGACTGACCGGCCTATACTTCCCTGGATCGTCCTTCTTCCCTTTTTTGAAGATGGGCACTACATTTGGCTTTTTCCAATCATCCGGGATTTCTCCCTATCTCCACGACTTTTCAAAGATAATAGCCAAAGGCTCCTCAATGACATTTGCCAACTCCCTCAGTACCCTTGGATGCATTAAGTCCGGACCCATGGATTTGTGTATGTTTAGCTTTTCTAAATAGTTCCTAACCTATTCTTTACCCACCACGGCTGTCCATCTTCATCCCATCTTGCGTCACTAGAAAATTAGGGGGTCGTCTTATACGCCCAGTCGCCTTATACACCGGAAAATACGGTAAAGGGGAGATAGAAAAAAGTTTATAAAATTGTGACTGCTGTCAAGCATGTGAATAAGGAAGTGTTATTTACACTTCTATATAACACTAGAATCAGTGTCATTCAATGGAGCATTGGGAGGACAGGTAGAGGGCATGGGTCCCCAGCCTCTCTGGCCCAGGGAGGGTGCATGGCTCCAGCCTCCGCAGCCCAGGAGTGCTAGGGCAGCAACAGTCCGCCTCCAGTAGGCCTACATTAGGCGTTCTGGGGGTGGAGTGTGGGCGGGGCCAGGCTGGCAGTTTGGAAAGGTTGTGCCTTTCCTCACCTAGGATACCGGATGCCCATGAGTTCTAAGTTCATCAAGAGCAAGAACTTAATAATTGTAGACCCTTTTCATTCTCAGGTTGCTGCTATGTCTGTCCAAAAAAAAAAAAAAAAAAAAAAAAAAAAAGGAGATAGGAATAGCAGGATGGAAAGTTTGGATAAAAATACATGAGTTGGAAAGTGGTTGCTTGCCAAGGCCTTTGGTATTAGAATTGGCCCACAGCTTTGCACCTTGCTTGTCTTGGCGCTCTAGTTGTTGGACGAATATATATGTATTTTATTGTTGTCATCTGTGAAATCTGGCTGATGGCCTCATGAATAGTGTGAAGTAATTAGAGAACCTCATTCTCATGAATCAGCTGTGAATGGGAGGTAGCATGAAGGGGGTGGTGTTTTCAATGCAGATGGCACACGAGGAGTTGCATGCAGTGTTGTTACAGCTGTGTTGATCCCAAGATATCCAAGACACAAGGTGGGTGTAGTAATATCTTCTGTTGGATTTAGTTCATTTGGGACAGAGACAAAAAGAACAGCTATGTATGGCTTGGAAACTTATCTCTCTCACCAAAAAAAGTGAGTCCAATAAAATATATTACCTCATTCAACTTCTGTCTCATAAGGAGCTGCAGCATGCATTGTTCAGCATGGTTTCATGTACATTTTTACTTTTTGTAAATAATGATTAGGAAATGCAGCCTTGCCGATATTTTTCTTCTCATCCATGGTTTGATTGCTGCAGTCTCTGCTGCTGAGAGGGAAGGGTGATACAGCGTATAAAGAGGAGGGTTTGTTATGAATGGAAGGTAAAAACACTTAAAACTCTGGTTTGGGTTCCTGGTTTTATGTTCTGGTCAGTCTAGAAAATAGAGAGAAGGATGCTCTAGTGGTCATAGTGCCCACCTTGTAACTCAAAAGGTCCACATTCAATCCCATGCTCCTATACCATGACTTAGTTCCACTGCTCCCCACATCCCCATTGAGAAAAAGGGGGTATTAGCACTAGCCAACTTAGAGAGGAACCATGATGCTAAATACATTACAGATAATAAGGTGCTGATACCTAGGTAATAGAGGCCATATACCCAAGAGAGAGCACAGAGGAGTCCACTTTTTTGGTACACCACAGGGGCAAGTTTTTAGGAGCAGAAGAAGGTTCAGTCATTCACCACTTATAGGTGAAGTAAACACAAGCAATTGAAGCTCAAGCAGTTGACATTCCTCTTGGCAGGAATCATTTTGTTAAACAAATGACACAGGGAGAGCTTGCTTCCTAGAGGAGAAGAAAAGAAGTCCCTAGTGGACTTAATAAACTGAAAATTTGGAAAAGAATAATACAAGTCTAGAGGTAGATTGTGTCTCTTTGACGGGAGCCATAGTCTGCAAATTAAGCAGATGTTCAGGTCAGTTTCAGCAGTCTCCAAAGGGAGGAAATTATTGCTGAAAAAAAGCACCTCAGCCAGAAAGCAATAAGATTTGGAATAACTAGCTCTATTTACAAACAGCAGAAGCCAAGGTAATTGCTGTAGTAAGAACACAAATATTTATTGAAAAGTGTTTTTAAAATTGCAGTTTTAATAGATTGGTTTCATTTTGGGGGAGAGGGAACTGGCCTCCAGGATGCTTACTGTCAGAGATCACACGGCATAGGAGCAATTAACACTTGATCCAGGACCCATCGCAGGGAGCGGGCACTGCACAGATAGTAGGAATGTAGTGGCACTTCTCTCATCACTCAGAAAAAAATAGATCTATCCCAAGACCCAAACTCATGCCCATTCCCACTGATAAGGTGGCAAAGGAGGCAATTGCCCTGGGGCCCAGGCTATTTAAAGGACTCTGGGGCTCCCAGCTACCACTGCATGCACCATTCGCACTGCATAGCTTTTAGGGCTAGGGGACCAGGAGAAGGGGGCAGGCTCCATCTCTTCCTGGGGAACGAAGACTACTATCACCAGACCTCTTAGGGTATGGCTACACTAGAGAGCTAACAGCGTCATGGCTGCATCACTGATCATTCTAAGCTGATGGGAGAGATCTCGTCTCTTGGCTTCATTACTGCAGCTCCAGTGAGTGGTGGTAGCTATGTCAGTGGTAGAAGTACTGTTCACACTAGGGTTTAAATAGGCATAGCTATGTTGCTTCTGAGGGGGAGGTGCCTAATTTACAGCCCTGCATGACTTAACTTATGCATGTTAAAGTGAAGTATAGCCATAACCTCAGTGTTTCTTTCAGTGAAGGAGAATTGGAGATACCTTCATCCAGATTTAGTGGTACTCCAAGAGCAGTGAGAGTCAGAAACTGACCCCCACACTGCCTTCACTGAAAGGTTGAATGATGGTACCTCTGCAAGGGAAGGACCCAAACCTGGCATTCTTGTTTGTAATGTACAAATGGCGTGTGCTGCCATTAAGCGGTTGCGTTAGCTCCCCTCGGTATTTTTTAGAAATGTGTTGCTAAGCTAGGCAATAAGCATATGTAAATAATCCATTAATTAAACATAGCAAATCTCCCAGCACGGATATCTTCAAGTGAGCAATAAACAACTTAAAAGAAATCTGCACAGAAATGAAATCCAGTTGGCTGATTTTTCCCTCTAAGATTTTCCATATTGTGGTATCATAGAGGTTAATGATAAGAAAAGTATTGCCACTCTAACACAGGGTTGCTCAGTATGGTATATTTTCCTTAAAATTCTCCTTGCAGTGAGGTTTCTGCCACTTCCCAGAAGAAACTATTTCACAGTTTAATGCAGTGGTCCCCAACCTTTTGGGGCTGCCGGGCGCCCGGGGGCGGGGCCACTCACGTGAAGGGCACATGGGGGGCAGGGCTGTGCACGCGCCCAGGATGGGGCTGCACATGCGCCTGGGGCGGGGCCACCCATACGCTGCGTGCCCAGTGCCAGTGCCAACCATGCGCTGCACTCCAGGGGCAGGTGCCACTCCTGTGCTGCACGCCCAGGAGCCGGCATCACCCATGCGCTGCGTGCCTGGGCCAGCGCCGCTCCTGCGCTGCATGCCGTGCTCAGGAGCACCCAGTGCCGGTGCCATCTGGGCGCCACACTCCTGGGGCCAGCACCACTCCTGTGCTGCATGCCCAGGAGCCAGCAGCGTTCATGTACTGCGCGCCTGGGGCCAGCGCCGCTCCTGTGCCACATGCCCAGGGGTGGGGACGCTCATACACCTCACACCCAGGATCGGCACAGCCCATGTACCGTGCGTCTGGGGACGGGGACGCCCATGTGCCGTGCGCCATAGGGCCGGCACCGCCCATGCACCACGTGCCTGGGGGCAGATCTGATCACTCGGCGGGTGCAGAGAAATGGCCTGGCGGGCGCCATGGCTCCCGCAGGCACCACGTTGGGAACCACTGGTTTAATGTGTCCAGCTGCCAGAAAGGTCTCCCCTTCCCTCTACCCTCCGCATATTTAGCCTTATTTTTGCATTAATCACTTGTATCCCATTACTCCTACTTATGTCTGTTTCTGCTACCTTAAATAATTCCTCTCCCTCCTTTGTATTACACTCCTCAGGCATGTGTGAATTGTTACTTCATCTTCCTTCCACTCTTAGCCAATGTTTAGCCAAGCTGTGCATACAGAGAACATATGAATTTTCCTCCTAAGTCAGCCGCTGAAATATTTTTTACTATTCATCTATGAACTCCCTTCTGTTTGTCAGTATATAACTGGTAACAAGGTGCCTTGAATTATAAGTCCATTCACTTGAATTATAAGTAAAACTCTGTAGAAAAGAACTATTCTCTTGTGTTTTGCATGCTATGATTTGTTTATGTACATACAGTCAAAACATTGCTTTGTCCAGTTTTGCTTCTTTATTGTGTTGCAAGTGCCTGTCTGGTTAGCCGTCTGTCATTGTGGTTCCACATACAGGATTGCATTGGCAAACTGTATAAATGAATAATAGATGAGCCCACGGGTTGTTGTTTTTTAAGACGCAAAGACAACACTAGTTAGCTTCTAAAGCCTTATCTTTTATTGTGTTATCAAAACACACACTGCAAGGTAATCTTCTTGCAACTAACCAGTGGGTTGGTAACAACCTGCCTTTCATCCACAATGAGAAGCCCAACTACACAAGAAGCCGCACTACTTTTTCCCCGTGAGCCAGTGTAGTTGGGGCATGTGGCTACAACAGACTGTTGCAATCTTCAAATTACACTCTATTGATATCCATGGCTGCCTGTCACAGGAGGTAAATACAATCTCTTTCTCCAGGAAGAGATCAGCCATTAGGGATGCTTTACTATTTTTATTCTAGAATTCATTGTAATGAAGAAAAATCAAAATTTCACAATGGGGGAAATGAAAGGAATCCTCTTAAGAGCTTAGGTGTGCTGAGAGATACCATTGTTGGAGAAGGAACAGTTAAACGGAAATATATGAGCACTTTACATTAGGAAGAGGAGTTTTCAAAGTTTTATATGCAACCCTGAGATGACAGGCTTGCCAACTGGACAGAATAGTAACGTTTAGCCACTCCCTCTGCATCCAAACAGGATAGTATAACTCTTGGTCTCTTTCCCCAGAACAAGAGAAAAAGATGAAAACTGAGAAGCATAAGTTCTCAGATGGTTAGCAAATTAGCATCTGGCTTGTGGTATGTTAAAAGGGAAATGTGGCTTCTGGACAAAGCTTATAGAAAGGAAATTTCTTGCTCCATACTTAAAAGGTAACACTGAAAATGTGGCCACAGCACAAGTGCTGGGAGAGCGATGTCCCAGTGCTTTTTGAAAACCATGTACACAAGGGAAATAGCTAACAGTGCTGGAAACTGCTCCCAGCACTGTAATCAGGTTCACACCTGGGCTTTACAGTAAGTGCTATAATTTACAGCCCTTCTGAGAAGGGGGCTCAGACTCCTGAGCCAGAAACTTACAGCACTGTAAAATGCCAGTTTAGGCTTAGCCTAAGTAATAGAATTAGTAAATAAGACTACATTTTGTTCTTGGGAGTTCTATCTATTCCTTTCTGCAAAGAAAATATAGTATCCAATGGGAGTTCAAGGGAAGGGACAGAAAGGGAGGGTAAGACTGGAAAAGGTAAAACTGGGTAAGATTGAAAGAGAGGCTGGAGACAAGCACCTGGAAGGCAAAAGCAGATGGTATTTCTGAATTAACTAGATGACAGTGTAGCAGTTTGCAGAGAAGCATTGATGACAGAGGGATCTGGAGTTCCTGCAATTCTAAATAGGGTGGCAGTGATGGCTTGGGATTTCTTAGCCCACAGCCATAATGAAAGTGACTGGGCCCGACATTGGGACAGGAGGAAAGTACAGTGACCCCACACTCATTCCAGGTGCCCAAGACATTTTGAGCAGCATCTCTTCATGAGAGGGAGTGGAAACCCAGATTCAAGTAACGTGGTTGACACACTGAAATTGCACCAATTTAAATTAGTTTCTAAATTGGTGTCCATACCACTCTTCAATAGGATTAGGAGCAGCTAATATAAACCAATTTCCTGTAAATCAGTGTGAGCTATAACTGACTTTGTAGTGACAATGTAAGGGTATGTCTACACTTGCACCCTAGTTCAAACTAGGGATACAAATGTGGGCATTTGAAATAGTCAATGAAGCCTGGATTTAAATATCCTGTGCTTCATTAGCATAATCTCAGCCATGTGCTGTTTCGAAACCCAGCTATTTCGAAAGTGAAAGTGCACACCGGGCCATGTTAGTTCTAATCAAACCTCTTGGTTTGAACTAAAATTACTCCTCACTTAGGGTGCAAGTGTAAACACACCCTAAGGGACTTTCACCAGTTTAACAACATTAATTTTGAAATCAATTTAGTTAAATCAGTTAAACTTTGGTGTAGACCCAACTATTGGGAGAACATCCAGGAAATGATTTTTCACTGAAACAATGAATGTCAAACAACAAAAATTATGCAAAGCTATCAAAAAATTTTCATGGTAGAAAACATTCTTAATTATTGAGCATGGACCTTAAAATACTGCTATCTTTCTGTAAGAGCAGCGGAAGTGTTGGCATTTAAAGGTGTGAAAAATTTGTAGGTGGTTGTGAAATTAAGTATTTTAAGTTTACATAAAGATCCTAGGAGACTTGAAATCTGAGAGAGGCTTTTTCCCTAAAATATGAAGCTTATTATCTCTGAAAGGAATAATCAGGACTGTATGGCAATCAGGTGTTTTAGCATGTGAGGATTTCATATAAAGTAAAAAATTAAATACATGCTTCCTGTACTCTCAGAGGGTTGTTAATGACCTTTGAGGTTGTTATCGTCCCCCAACTAAATCTGTTTTCTAATGTAATAGATTTCTTTTGCTCTCTAAGCTTGATACCCCCCCTCTGCTCGGTACTGTTAATGTACTTCCCTAACAACAATTATAATGTTGACACCTGGCTTGACTATGCAGATGAGGATTTGATTTTCTGTAATTATATGTTATCACTCACATTCAGTAGCAATTTTACCTTCTGTACAGTATGATAACACTTATTAATTCAATAAAAGAAATCAATTCACAGGCAATTTCAAAATGTGACACTGTGGTAACTGAGCACTAACCAATCAGGCTATGTATCTGACATTGCGCCTTGTCATTTAATCAGTAATGGGTGATCACAAAAGCAGATATATGTCAGATGTTAATTAAGAATAACACCATTTGGGACCATAATGCTAACAGGGGCTGTTTCCTTATGATGCTGTTCTGAACATAGCTAATATTTGGTTTACACTTAAATAGTATTTACACTAAATGGAATGATAAGGATATTTATTCTGTCTGTGTTCCAATAGATGTAGTAAATATTCTTTTAATCGCTGGAACAAACTAACTGTTAATGGACCACAATATAACGTGTATGTGAGGTGGAAATGATGGTTTTGCTTATAGTGAACACACATCATTTTATCTTTCAGAAAACTACATAGCATCACTTTATCAGGGGGATAGGGGGTTCTCTTCCTGCCATGTTTTACTTGATACTTGCTGATAATCTTTTTCTTCAGGTTAGTATTGGAACGTTGAAAATTAATTGTAAATGTTTGCATATTCACCACCTCTAATCCCTGCTAAAAGCTCCCCTTCTCACTCTCCTACCATTCTGCAGTGATATGACTGACTTTCTCCAAGAGAGAATTAAAAACCACCAATAGGACCCTCCGTACACCCTTCTCCTTTATTTTCCTTGTTTCCTTGTTTTCTCCTCCGTCACTGATGCAGTGTTGCTTCAGTTTTCTGCTCTATCCATGTTCTTGACTTAGCAACCCAATTCCCTTTGGCCTTCTGATCTCTTTTACCCCCATTTTCACTACCTTCTTGACCCTCTCCTTAACCTCTCACTTCCATCAGTTTCTCTCTACTCATAATACAAACATATTATGATTTCTCTCATCCTTAAAAATATCCCATCTGTGACACTAATTCCATAATTTCTTCTTCACTGATTCATAGATTCTACAGCCAAAGAAGGCCCTATTGTCATATCAAGTCCAACATAATATATTTGTATAGTATAGAACATAAAACTTTCACAAAATTATTCCTGCAACATATCTTTTAGAATAATATCCAATCTTAACTTAAAAAATTGTCAGTGATGGAGAATCCACCATAAGCCTTTGGTAAATTGTTCCAGTGGTTAATTATTCTCGCTGCTAAATATTTTTGCCTTATTTTCAGTTTGAACTTGTCTAGCTTCAATTTCCAGCCATTGGATCATGTTAAATGTTTCTCTGCTAGATTGAAGAGCCCATTATTAAATATTTATTCCCCATATACGTACTTATAGACTGCGATAAAGTCACCCCTTAACTTTCTCTTTGTTAAGCTTAAATAGAATCAAGGAGAGCAATCTATTTCTACATGTCTTTGTCATTCTTGTGACTCTTCTCTGAACTCTCTCCAATTTATCAACATCTTCTTATTATTGTTGGCAAGAGAAGTGAACACAGTATTTCGGTAGTGGATGGACCAGTCCCAAATACATAGATAAAATAGTTTCAGAGAGGTAGCCGAGTTAGTCTGTAACGGGAAAAACTTTAAAAACAACAGTCTGGTACCACTTTAAAGACTAACAAAACATGTAGATGGTATCATGAGCTTCTGTGGGCACAGCCTACTTCTTCAGATGACCCGAGTGTTGGATGTCTAGAACCAAAAATAAATAAGGGAAAGAGCGGGGGAGGGAAGAAGGAAAAAATTGGAAAACGAGGTACTGGATAGATACATTTCAAAGGGAAAGCTGAGCCAGTATGTAACAGGAAAAACTGAAAATCAAGGAATAGTCTATTAGCACCTAAAGACTAGATAGTTAAAAGAGGCAGATAAGAACCATTAGTTTGCATTATAAAGGAAGAATACTAACACTAGATTTGACACAGTCATAAAGAACCATTGACACCCTCATTGGTTGGTTGATAATGTCCCAGCCATCCAATATCGCGATTTAGACCATTTGCATGAGAAATAAACTTGTGAATGAAATGGAGTTCCAAACCTTCTCTGTGTATTTGGCTTGTGGAATTGGTTTGACCAAAAAAGCAACTTGGCGATCCCTTAATGAGTGTCCATGGAGGTTAAATTGTTCACCAACAGGTGTCTGTATGTTCCCTTTTTGGATATCTGATTAATGTCCATTAATTTTTTTCCTGTAGGGATTGTCCAGTTTGTCCAATATATATTGCAGTGGAGCACTGCTGGCATTTGATGGCATAGATCACATTAGTGGATGTGCGGTTAAATGAGCCTCTGATTTGGTGGCTGATGTGATTGGGTCCACAATGATTAATTCACTTGTATAGATATGGGGGCAGAGTTGGCACTGGGGCTGGTTCCTAGATGCTTATGATGTAGCTGTGTAGCATGATTACCGGAAAGAATTTGTTTCAGATTGGGGGGTTGTCTATAAGCGAGAATAGGCCTTTCTTCCAAGTTCTCTGAGAGCGAGGGGTCATTTTCCAAGATAGGTTGTAGATTGTGTATAATGCATTGGAGGGGTTTCAGTTGTGGACTGTGGGTAATGACGAGTAGAATTCTGTTGTTTTCTCTTTTGGTTCTGTGTTAAAGTAGTTCTTGTCTGGGTACTTATTTGGCTCTGTCAATCTGTTTTTTCACTTCTCCAGATGGGTATTTGAGTTATAGGAATGCTCTATATAGATACTGTAGGTGTTTGTCTCTGTCTGTGGGATTGGAGCAAATCCGGTTGTATCTTAGGGCTTGGCTGTATACATTAGATTGAGAAATGTGTCTAGGATGGAAGCTAGAGGCATGAAGATAAGTGTAGCAGTTGGTAGATTTCCGATATTGGGTGGTGAAAATTTGTCCATTATATAATTGTACTGTGGTATCAAGGAAGTGGATTTCTTCTGTTTGTTTTATAGAATGCTAATAAAGTGATTTCTGAGTTTTTGTGAGAGTGTGGCATAGTCTCTCTCTCTTCTTTGAATCAAGATTTCCCTGTTCACATATCCCAGGATCATATTAGTTGCACTGAAACAAAATACAGGTCTATGTAGCACTTTAAAGACTAACAAGATGGTTTATTAGATGATGAGCTTTCGTGGGCCAGACCCACTTCCTCAGATCAAATAATGGAAGAAAATAGTCACAACCATATATACCAAAGGATACAATTTTAAAAAAATGAACTCACATGAAAAGGACAAATCACATTACAGAACAGAAGGGGGATGTGGGGGGGGGGGGAGGGGGGAAGGAGGTGAAAGCCAGTGAGTTAATGATATTAGAGGTGGGGAAGGGGAGATGTCTGTGAGTTAATAGAATTAGAGGTGATAATGGGGGAAGCTATCTTTGTAATGGGTAAGATAGCTGGGGTCTTTGTTAAGTCCCGTGCGGAGAGTGTCGAATTTTAGCATGAATGCCAGTTCAGAGGATTCCCTTTCAAGTGCAGATTTGAATGTCTTCTGAAGTAGGATGCAGATTAGCAGGTCATTCAGACAGTGTCCTTTCTGGTTGAAATGACAAGCAACTGTTTTTTCTTTGTGATCCTGTCTAATGTCTGTTTTGTGGGCATTGATTCTTTGGCGAAGTGTCTGAGACGTTTGTCCAATGTACATAGCAGACGGACACTTTCGGCACATGATAGCATAGATTATATTTCTGGAGGCGCAGGAATATGTATTGTTGATCTTATAACTCACTTGGTTAGGCCCAATAATGGTGTTAGCAGAGTGAATATGTGGACAAAGCTGGCAGCGGGGTTTGTTGCAAGGGAAAGTACCAGGGTTGGTATTAGTGTGGTATGTCCTGTGGTTGTTGGTAAGAATCATCTTGAGGTTAGGTGGTTGTCTATAGGAGACTATGGGTCTGTCTCCCAGAGCTTCTTGGAGTTTAGTGTCCTGTTCCAGTATAGGCTGTAATCTATTGATAATGTGTTGGACAGGTTTAAGTTGGGAGCTGTAGGTGATGACAAGTGGTGTTCTATTGTTGGTTTTCTTGGGTCTGTCTTGTAGTAGATGGTTTCTAGGTATTCGTTTGGCTCTTTCAATTTGCTTTTTTATTTCTCCGGGTGGATAGTTGAGGTTTATAAATGCTTGGTAGAGATCCTGAAGTTTCTGGTCTCTGTCTGTGGGATTAGAGCAGATGCGGTTGTATCGAAGGGCTTGGCTATAGATGATGGATCGTATGGTGTGTTCTGGATGGGAGCTGGAAGCATGTAGGTAACTGTATGAGTCAGTGGGTTTTCTGTAGAGCTACATAGACCTGTATTTTGTTTCAGCTACACCAGACTAACACGGCTACATTTCTACCACTATTCCAGTTGCACTTAGCGCTTCTGTTCAGCTGATTATCCTGCATGACTCCCAAATCTTCTTCAGAGCTTCCTAGGATATGGTCCTGCATTCTCTAAGTATGGCCAGAGTTCTTTGATCCTATATATTTACAGTTAGCCATCAGTTTACCAAGTGATCCAGATCACTGCAAATAAGTGACCTATGAATTCACAAGGTTGAATGAGCCAATCAACAAATTTCACTTCATGTGTCACTCGTCTATGTCTCCCCTTCAGTCTGGTTTTCACTGTTTCTCCTGCAGTGAAATTGTTTTCACAATGTTTACTAATGACTTTATAGTCAAATCCAAGGGCCCTTTTCTTTAGCTTTATCCTCCTAAACTTGTGACTTTCATTTGAAGCGTTCAATCATACCTTCTTTGGAATCGTGTCTTTGCTCATCCTTCATGACTCCCCCCCTTTCTTAGTTCTCCTACTTTTTTCTTTTTTTTCCCCCCTCAGTGCATTCTCTTCTTTTTCCTCCTTCCTCTCAAAGTAACTACCTGCATTCAATAGCTAAAGGTATTGTCTGGACCCTCATCATTTCCTGATTTCCTGTCTTAACTACTTCAGCCAGTTTCCTTCTAGCCTTCACTTCAAATCCTTGTGACTGTGAGCATGTACATGAATATTTTCTAAAGACCATCCCACCTCCTTCCTTTTCCAAGGGATTTAGGGATAGTTCCAGCCTGGGGAGAATTTGGTAATATGGCTTCCCACAGCCAGAACGATGATCAGGCCAGAAGTGGCATGGAGGCATAGGGGCTTTTGTAGATGGGCTTCTCCTCCAGTTGATTTCCAGGGATCAACAGTGCTTGGGAGCAGGCCCTAGGAGGTGCAGGACCCAGGACAAACCCTTGCTCGAGCTCCACCCTGCCCCCATTCCATCTTTACTCAAAGCCCCCCTTTTCCACTCCACCCCCCCCACCTTACCTCTGCCCTGCTCCCAATTCTGCCCCTTCCCCAGAGTCCTCAAACCTCCTCTCCTGAGTGATACTGGGAACCAGCAAGAAATAGCGGAGGTGATCACTTTTCTGCTGGCCTCCTCACCCTCTAAAGTGAGGGGTGGCTGAGCAGAGTCGGTTAAGCTGCCACCCACCCCTACACCACCCAAATCCCACATCCCCCCAAAGTGCAGGACCCAGGGTGACTGCCCTGAACCATCCAGTGGGCTCTAATTGAGTGGTGGGGGGATTGGTGATATGTTAGGGGATTCTCACACAGATTTGCCCCTTCCAAGGCCTTTTCTAGTCTCTTCCTGCCTCCACAGATAGGGTTAATCTGGCTGTTAGGACTAACTCTGGCCAGATCGTGCAAATTTACAGTGCTTCCTGTTATGTGTGGAATGCCCTTAACCAGTGCCATCACTGGCAGTTCTGGTGCCCTACACAGATCCCTGGGGGGAAACCAGTCACTCCATAGAGGGCAGTCCCCCTGAAAGGAGGGCAGCACTCAAGGCTCACAGGAGCAGGGCAGGGAGGCAGCAGGGGTGGAGGGTGCAGGAGTGGGGAGTTGGGTCTTCCCAGGCCCATCCCCCGCATTCCCCACCTCTGCACTCACAATTGGTCATGGGAAGTGGAATGACCCAGCCTCAGCACACTCTACTCCTCTGACTCCCAACCATGTCGCTCATGAAATGGGGCCTAGAGAAGGGGATGGAACTGCCCCCCATCCCCACATCCACATTTATCGGAGGCGGGAAGTGAAGTCATGCAGCAGGGAATCAGTGGAGTGCAGCAGACTGGGGCTGGATAGCTCCACTTCCTGCTGCCACTGGTGTGTTTAGATGGGCCCAATCCCTGCAGCTGGCACCAAATCCCACATTAATCTCCCAGGGGCCACTGGGAGGATAGAGCTTGGAGGAGGGGATGGAACGGGGGCAGAGCTAGAGCAGTAAGAAGTGGGGCAGGGCAGAGCAGGGTTGGAGGCTTAGGCCAAGGGGTGAAGTGTGAGTAGGTCAGGGGCAGATCTGGGATAGAGTCGGGGGGTGTCCAGGGTCCGCACCCTTCCAGGGACAGTTCTGTTGGGTGCAGCCCACTCGGCTGGGCAGCTGGGGAATAGGACACAATGCCACATATACAACTGAATATTTTGCATATTGGTAGGGATAGTCCCATCCTTGACTGTCACAGGTTTCATTGGAATTGAGGGCACTCAAACGATGGCTCTCAGTTTTCTATTTTAACTCTAAATTTGAACATCCGTTTGTTCGATTTGATTAAAATGCATCAATCTATGCAAATTAAGATAAAAATAGGTAAAATTTTCCTTTAAAAACATATGTTTAAGTGTAAAAGAATTGTGTCATGTTCACACAACCTTCCTTTATAATTGTGTAATTAAGTTAGAATGAAGGCCACAAGCCATTAAGCTGAACAGAGCAAGAAAGGGATGAGGCAAAGAACCTTCAATAAAATTGTGAACTTCAATTAGACAGCACCAGCCCAGGGTTCTGATCTTTCATTGGACAGGCAACTAATTTTATTACAATAGCAGCATCCTAAATGATCAGCTTCAGGGCATTGTCTATTCATTTAATAGTCCAAGTAGTCATTAAATCTTACAAATTGGCATCAAGAGCTTATTCATTGAAAGAGGGGAGGAAAAGCTCAGCTATAGATCATTTATGTTTTCTGTTTGTTAAAATATTTTTTTTATAGGCTGCCTAAAATGCAGTCATTTTTACAAGTCGGGGTAAAATGGCCAGTTAAAATGATTCACTAATGGGTGATTAAAGCAACATCAAATGTGTAACATCATTTGCAGTGAAATTCCAGCAGGGAAAGATCGTATTCCTGACTCAAAATGTCATTGATTTAAGACAGTGGAAGAAAGAAGGCAAGTTCAAACAGGTTACCCAGTTTTGTGATAACCCTTTGTATCTTTTCAGAATCAGCTTTGGATGTAACTATCTTGAATAACTTAATATCATCTGCAAACTTTCCCGCCTCTTGGATCATCCCTTTTCCCAGATCATGTATGACTATATTGTACAGCATTGGTCCCCGTACAGTTCCTTGGGGGATATTGCAATTTACATTTCTCCATTTTCTACCCAATGTTCCTTATCTTTTATCCACGAGAGGACCTTCTCTTTTATCCTTTGATGGTTTACTTTGCTTAGGAGCTGTTAGTGCTGGTCCTTCTCAAAGGCTTTCTAAAAGTTCAAATATACTATATTAACAGGATTACCCTTGTCCACATGTTTTTTGGCACCTTCAAAAGAATCCAAATACATTGGTGAGGCCTGATTTCCCTTTACAAAAGCTATGTTGACTCTTTCCCAACGTATCATGTTCAGCTATATGTCTGATATTTCTTTTCTTCAGTGATAATTTCAGCCAGTTTGCCCGGTACTGAAGTTAAGTTTACCAGTTTGTTACTGCCAGAATTACTTCTTGAACCTTTTTTTGGAGAAAGTGATGTTACATTAGCCGTTCTCCAATCATTTGGTACAGAGGCTAATTTAAATGATAGGCTATATATAACAGTTAGTAGTTCATATATTAATTCCTTCAGAACTTTTGGATGAATACTGTATAATCCTGGTGTCCTATTGCTGTTATTAATTTGTTCTGAAATCGCTTCCATTGACACCTCAATCTAATACAGTTCCTCAGATTTTCTTTTAATATAAAAACAATGTTTCAGATGTGGGAATCTCCTTGACATTCTCATCAATGAAGACTAATACAAAGAAATCATTTTGCTTCTCTGGCCTTATTTTTCAAGAGTGCTGCATTAGCATTTCGATAATCTAGTAGGCCCCAGATTATTCCTGCTTCTGATATACTTCTGCTCTGCCCCAGAATGCATGCATTGAGTTATTATTGCAGGTTGGCTCAACCACACCAGCTTGATTGCAGTAGGTTTTTTAAGAGGAAGAAGAAGAATTCTAAGTCATGCACATGAACTTCGCTATAATAAAAAAATATAGATCTGATTTTGGGACATACCAATTTTTAACTGTTAATATTATTTAATAGTATTTTGTGTTAGTGCCTAAATTCCCCTATCAAGGCCGCATGCTGGTAGACACCACCCGCACACACAAATATACAAAGACAGTTATGGTGGATAGGTTCATCAATGGCTATTAGCTGAGATGATCAGAGACACTACCTGTGCTCTGGTTGTCCCTAAACTTCTGGTTACAAGGAGCTGGGACTGGATGACAAGAGATGGCTCACTTGATAAATTACTCTGTTCTGTTCATTTCTTTGGAAGCTTTGGGCACCAGCCATTGTTTCAAGACTGGATACTGGGGTAGATAGACCATTCGTCTGGTCTAGTATGGTCATTTTTATGTTATCTTATGTTCTTTTATGTAGTCCAAGAAGCTTAGTCCACATCCTTTTAAATTAAAAAATATATATTGATATATTGCTTTCTGATCAAAGATGGAAGAGGATAGTCTTTCTCTGGTTTATGTCTCTTTCATATGAATTTTCAATCTCGCCCGACTCAACTATAAATGTAAGATCTGGAAATATCCATGGTGAGGGGCAGGCTTAACATATAGTTACATACTTTGATATACTTGAATGCTTCCACCAGTGGACAAACTGAGGATGTTAAGAAGTGGGTAACTGACTAATTGTATACTTGATACAATTTTTATGAAGTACATGATTAGTTGATAAGGGGCCCCTCTGCAGCTCTGCAGTTTAAAGGCGTGCACGTAGCCTGTCTCCTACTGCATTTAAACTGCAGAGCTGCAGCCAGGATAGGGCCCGGCATGAGCCAGGACTGCTGAGTCCAGGCTCGTGCCAGATCCCAGGACAATGTGCCTCTGCCTTTTAAATGTAGGAAGAGCCAGGAAGCTCTTACTACATTTAAAAGTCACAGCAACAGCAGGGGACCCGGCGCCAGCTGGGACTCAAAAGTCCCGGCTTATGCCAGGTCCCAGACCTCTGTGCCTCTGCTTCCCCTGCCCTCTATTTCTCCACACTCCATAGACAGTGCTCTGGGAAACTGGCTTTAAAGTTGGCTCCTCCCCAGTACCAGCTCCTGCTCCCCTTCCTTGCTGCCTCTAATACAGAGGCAATAGGGGGAGGGAAGGGCAGAGGGAAGTGAGTAGTCAAATAGTGACTCGACTGGTTGCTCACATTGCTAGGAAAAACTAGATATGTTGTTGTCATTGGTGCTCTATTTCTACTTGTGGCATATTTGTGTTTTAGGGATGACTTCTATGATTTCCTGAGCAGACTTTTCCTAGGAAGCTGGAAAACAGCCTTTGCAGCATGTTAGGGGTTTGCCTCTATTCGGGGTTAGCCCTCTCTTTGGGGTTGACCCCCTCCCCAGTCTTTGCAACCCCTCGTGTCGCCTCACTGTTCATTAGTCCTGTGATATCCCCTTGGTTGCCCGAGGAGTCCTTTTGTCCAACGGGAGGGAAGGGGGACCTGGATCCTCCCTCTCTCCAGGGTCCCAGCCCAGGACCTTAAGAACCGGTGTACCTTACATCCTGCTTTGCCCGGGGGGGAGGCAATGCCACAGCTCACCGGCCCCCGGGGTCCTCCTTGACCTCATCCTGGGCTTCTTCCTTCCCTCGGGCTGTCTTCCTTCCTGGCTGCTCTGATCAGCTTTCTTCCCTGGTCACCTGGTGCCTCACTGGCCTCAGCATCTCGGGGTCCCGCAGCTCCTCCGTCCACCGGTCCCAGCTTGTCCACCTCATGGGCTCCTGCCGTCAACCCGACTCCTGCCCTCCTCCTCCTTTTTAAAGCTGGCTCCCTCTTCCTGGGTCACTGGCGCAAGAGCTCCTCGCCCCCCCCCCCTCGGTGCTTCGGCCAGGGGAATCCCTGCGCCTGCGTAGGCGGGGGCAGCCAAACAGGCTCGGCAGAGCCACTTGTGTGCCGCGGTGCTGGGGCCAACCGCTGCTTGGATGCGGGGCTTACCCCGTCAGCCCCATCACAAGCAGAAAAATAAAGAAGGGTTTAAAAATGTAAATGGACTTAGGCAAGCATTTAACAAAGTGCCTGTCGCCTCCATAGCAAAGCAAGTGAAACAGTAATCAATACTGGTAGTGAGAAGCAAATCCACCTCTGTAAAATTAAATTACTGAATCTTAAGGGCTTTGATTGCTATATGGAAATTACCTCCGCGAGAAAGGTTGTGCAATATTAAAATCATTGGCTTAGGCTGTTTTCTTTGCCAACATCTTTTTCTTTATATTTTGTGACCAGATTAAGTAACTAAATTACAGTACAAATATTGGCATCAATCAGCAAGCCTCATGGTCCTTTTTGTCATTTGATACAACTTCATTTCTTGTGGACTGGTTTGTGTAGTCTGTGGATTCTTCAGAGGCTGCAAAGGGAATGAGACTGTTACATAAAGGAAAATTGACACATGCTTTACACCTCCTTTTAGTGCCAAATCCTAGACTTGCTGACTAGCAAAGTTCCCATTGACTTCAATGGGATCAGCAACTGGCTTCTAATAAATGCCGATATAAAATAAAAATACTGAAGTAGGTGTGAGTTGGTGGTTGAATTAGGATCCGTGAGGGCTCTGCATTAAAGATGATACTATTGGATTTTCCCCTCATTTTTTCTCTAGTCTGGCTTTGATTCAAGGCTGACTGCTGGCATTCTCGTTCAACCAGTACATGTAGATATAAATAATGGCAAGCCTGAAATTAGTGCAAACTGACTGATCTAAAAAAAAAAAACCCAGTTGAGAGTTTGGTTAAGCTTAGAGGTGGGAGCAATGGAGGTGATGTTGTGGTTGGTGTCTGCTACAGATCACCAAATCAGGTGGATGAGGTAGATGAGGCTTTCTTCAGACAACTAAGATCACAGGCCCTAGTTCTCAAAAGGGACTTTAATCACCCTGACATCTATGGGGAGACCAATACGGCAGTACACAGACAATCCAGGAAGTTTTTGGAGAATGTTGGGGATAACTTCATGGTACAAGTGCTGAAGAAACCAACTGGGGCCATGCATAGCTTGACCTGCTGCTTACAGCTGTGGAGGAGCTAGTAGGAAAAATAGATGTGGGCGGCAACCTGGGAAGCAATGATCATAAGATGGTAGATTTCAGGATCCTGACTAAAGGAAGAAAGGAGAGTTTGACTCTTTCAGGGAACTGATAGGCAGGGTTCCCTGGGATGCCACCAGGAAGGGAAAAGGAGTCCAGGAGAGCTGGCTGTATTTTAAAGAAACCTTACTGACATCACAGGAACAAACCATCCCGATGTACAGTAAGAAAAGCAAATGTGGTAAGTGACCAGCTTGGCTTGGCTTAGTGAAATCTTTGGTGAGCTTAAACATAAAAAGGAAGCTTACAAGAAGTGGAAACTTGGACAGATGACTAGGGAGGAGTATAAATATATTGCTTGAGAATGCAGGGGAGTAATCAGGAAGGCAAAAATGCAATTGGAATTGCAGCTAGTAAGGGATGTGAAGGGTACCAAGAAAGGTTTCTAGAGGCATTTTAGCAATAAGAAGATGATCAGGGAGGGTGTATGGCCATTAGTTCATGAGGAAGGTATCCTAATTTGCCATGGGATAATAGAGAAGGCCCTTTCATGGATTGATAACTGGTTAAAAGACAGGAAACAAAAAGTAGGAATAAATGGTAAGTATTCAGAGTGGAGAGAGGTAACTAATGGGGTCCCCCAAGAGTTTGTTCTGGGCCCAAACCTATTCAGCTTTTATAAATGATCTAGCAAAAGGGGTAAACAGTAAGGAGGCAAACTTTGCAGATGATACATAACTGCTGAAGATAGTTAACACGAAAATAGACTGTGAAGAGCTTCAAAAAGATCTCACCAAACTGATTGGGCAACAAAATGGCAAATGAAATTTAATGTTAAAAAATTTAAAGTAATGTACATTGGAAAAAATAATCCCAACTATACATACAATGTGGTGGGGACTAATTTACTCAAGAGAGAGATCTTGGAGTCATTGTGGATCGTTCTCTGAAAATATCCACTCGGTGTGCAGCGGCAGTCAACAAGCAATTAGAATGTATGGGATCAATAAAAAAGGGATGGAGAATAAGACAGAGAATATCTTATTGCATCTGTATAAAACCATGCATACAGTTCTAGTCTCCTCATCTCAAAAAGATATATTGGCATTGGAAAAAGTTCAGAAAAGGGCGACAAAAATGATTAGGGGTTTGGAACAGGTCCCATATGAAGAGAAATTAAAAAGACTTGGGCTTTTCAGCTTAGAAAAGAAGAGATTAAAGGGGGATATGATAGAGGTCTATAAAATCATGACTGGTGTGGAAAAAAGTGAATAAGGAAAAGTTATTTACTTATTCCCACACTATAAGAACTAGGGGTCACCAAATGAAATTAATAAGCAGAAGATTTAAAACAAACAAAAGGAAGTTTTTCTTCACTTAGTGCACAGTCAACCTGTGGAACTCCTTGCCAGAGGATGTGGTGAAGGTTAAAACTCTAACAGCTTAAAAAAAAACATGTTAAAAAAGAGCTAGATAGATTCATGATGGCTAGGTCCACCAATGGCTGTTAGCCAGGATGGGTAGGAATGGTGACCCTAGCCTCTGTTTGTCTGGATATGGGTGACAGAACAGGGATTAGATGAGGATTACCCGTTGTGTTCCCTCCCTCTGGGGCATCTGGTATTGGCCACTGCCCGCAGATAGGATACTGGGATAGAGGGACCGTTGATCTGACCCAGTATGTCTGTTCTTATTAGCTCCCAGACTATTGCATTAGGCTGCACAGTATGGGAAGGAAGTGGACAGCCCTTGGTTGAGAAAGAACAGGCTAAGAACTATTTAGAAAAGCTAGACATACACAAATCCATGGGTCCAGATTTAATGCACCCGAAGGTACTGAGGGAGCTGGCAGATGTCATAGCAGAGCCTTCGGCCATTATCTTTGAAAACTCATGGAGATCCGGAGAGATCCCAGATGAGTGGAAAAGGCACATGTAGTGCCCATCTTTTAAAAAGGGAAGAAGAACAATTCAGGGAACTATAAACCAGTCAGCCACACCTCAGTCCCTGGAAAAATCATGAGTGAAATCCTGAAAGAATCCATTTTGAAGCACTTGGAAGAGGAGAAAGTGATCAGGAACAGGCAACATGGATTCACCAAGGGCAAGTCATGCCTGACAAACCTGGTTAGCTTTCATGATGAGGTAACTGGTTCTGTGAACATGGGAAAGTTGGTGATGTGATATATCTTTGATATATCTTGACTTTAGCAAAGCTTTTGATACAGTCTCCACAGTATTGCCAGCAAGTTAAGGAAGTATGGATTGGATAAATCCATACTTCCAGCAAAGTGGCTGGAAAGCTGGCTAGATTATGAGGCTCAACGGTTCGATTTCTGGCTGGTGGTCAGCTTAAAGTGGAATGCGCCGAGGATGGGCTCTAGGGCCAGTTTTCTGCAACATCTTTATTAATGACCGGGATGAAGGAATGCATTGCACCCTCAGCAAGTTTGCAGATGACAGTAAACTAGAGGAAGAAATACATAAGTTGGAAGGTAAGGATACAGTCCAGAGTGACCTAGACAAATTGTAGGATTGGCCAAAAGAAATCTGATGAAGTTGTACTTGGGATGGAAGAATCCCAAGAACTGTTACAGGCTAGGGGCTGACTGGCTAAGCTGCAGTTTGACAGAAAAGGTCCTGGGGATGACAGTGGATGAGAAGCTGGATATGATTTAATAGTGTGCCCTTGTAGCCAAAAAGGCTAATGGCATATTAGGGTGTCTTTGGAGGAGCATTTGCAGCAGATCTAGAAACGTTATTATTCCCCTTTATTCAGCACTGGTGAAGCCATACCTGGAATATTACATCCCGTTCTGGGCTCCCCACTACAGAAAGGATGTGGAAACATAGAAGAGGGTCCACCGGAGGACAACCATAATGATTGGGGGGTTGGAGCCAGGGGTAGCCCATGTCTATAGGCCAACTCAGTCGTCGCCTAGGGTGCCGCCTTCAACAGCACCTGATGATGACATTGCGGGGTGCCCGGGGCACCCAATGATGATGTCACCCCATTGATGGCTGTGCAGGTGGGGGAGCTGATTGCACGTTCTGCCTGGGGCGCCAGCTGCCGCAGCCCGTCTCAGGCTGCTCCTGGCTGGAGCAGAGAAAGATGGGATAGGGGACGGAAAGAGAAGGGGGAAAAAAAGGAGGGGGGAGAGGATTGTCTGTTGTCAGTTAGGGTATATCTACACTACAAAGTTAGTTTGAACTAACTTTCATAGACGCTACACTAGCGCTCCGTTAGTTCGAATTTAATTCGACCTAACGGAGCACTTAGTTCGAACTAAGTAATCCTCATTCCACGAGGATTAAGCCTAGTTCGAATTTACTAGTTCGAATTAAGGGCTGTGTAGCCCCTTAATTTGAACTAGTGGGAGGCTAGCCCTCCCCAGGTTTCCCTGGTGGTCACTCTGGCCAACACCAGGGAAACTTGTCTGCCCCCCTCCCGGCCCCGGAGCCCTTAAAGGGGCACGGGCTGGCTACGGTGCCCATGCCAGGTGCAAGCCTGCCAGCACCCAGCTAGCAGACCCTGCACCTGGCACGGATCGAGCCACCCACCCGATGCCCCCCAGCCCTCCCCCTCTTCCCGGGACCAGGCTGGCGGCTCCCGGGAGCTTGCCCGGGACCGCAAGAGGCAGGCACCTGCCTGGGCTAGTGCAGACATCGTGGACCTCGTCCACGACCTCCGCACTAGGCACAGGAAGGTGGCCGGCTAGGGCAGGAGAGCTGCCAGCCTGGCCAGCCAGGAGCAGGTGTGCATGAAAATCAAGGGGGTCCACCGAGACCCCCGACCCTGAGCCCTGAGCTTACAGTGGCCGTCCTGGGTCAGACCAAGGGTCCATCTAGCCCAGTAGCCTGTCTGCCGACAGCGGCCAACACTAGGGACCCTGGAGGGGATGGACCAAAGACAGTGACCAAGCCATTTGTCTTGTGCCATCCCTCCCCAGCTTTCCACAAACCTTGGGCAGGGACACCACTCCTACCCCCTGACTAATAGCACTCTATGGACCCAACCTCCATGACTTGATCTCACTTCCCTTTAAACTCTGTTCTAGTTGTAGCTTTCACAGCCTCCTGCAGCAAGGAGTTCCACAGGTTGACTATTTGCTTTGTGAAGAAGAACTTTCTGTTGTTAGTTTGAAGCCTGCTACCCATTCCTTTCCTTTGGTGTCCTCTAGTCCTTCTTTATGGGAACTAATGAAGAACTTTTCTGTATGCACCCTCTCCTCCCCACTCCTGCTTTTAGAGACCTCTATCCTGTCCCCCCTCCGTCTCCTCTTTTCTAAGCTGAGAAGTCCCAGGCTCTTTAGCATCTCTTCATATGGGACCTGTTCCCAACCCCTGATCATTGTAGTTGCCCTCCCCTCTTCCAGCCTCTCTCTTCCCCTCTCCCACCTCCTTTTCCCAGTCTCCCCCAGTTTTGGTCAATAAAGACAGATTCCATTTTTGAACACAATTGTCCTTTATTTTGTACATCAAGAAAAGGGGCTAGGGAAGGGTAAGTGGAAGGAGGTGAGGGAGGAATGGGGTACGCGCCCCTGATGGGGAGGACTGGGCTGGCTTTGCGGGCTTTTGGGGTGGAACCTCTCCTGCAGCCCCCCGATTGTCCCCTCTCCACAGATGGCAGCCTGCGGCAAGTGCAGCCGGGCTGATGGCCGAGTGGTGTGATGTGCCCAGTGTGGGTACTCCAGGCACTCCAAGCCAGGACTGCTTTGCAAGCGGGGCACTCCTGAGAACTGTCTGTCCGGGGTGGGGGTCGGGACCCTTTAAGCGCAGCCCTCGGCTAGCCTGAGACAGCATCTCCACGCTCTAAGTCCTCCTCTGATGCCCTGCCGGCACTGTTTCCGGCCATCCTTAAGCCTGGTTCAGGGTCCACTTAATGTGGACATGCTAGTTCCAATTAGCAAAACGCTAATTCGAACTAGTTTTTTAGTCTAGATCCGTTAGTTCGAATTAGCTTAGTTCGAATTAACTAATTCGAACTAAGTTAGTTTGAATTAACATTGTAGTGTAGACATACCCTTAGAGAGTCCATGCTAAATGAAGGTGATACAGTGGGTTCTAAGTACTCTTAAGTATCCAGTGCTTGGCTTTTTGTGTCATTAGGATGTTGAATGTAGCAGGTAATCCAGATAAGGTCTTTGTTTAAAGTTCTATTGTGGATATCAAACTTGTAAATGAAATTAAGTTCTGCAGCTTCCATTTCTGTAGTTGCAGAGGAACTTACAGAGACAAAGGAGGCAAAAACCCAAATTCCTTTGTCCCAGTTTGAAATTCCTACCTACATTCCTATTGGTCATCTCCACCTGGCTAGATGTAGTTATCCCTTAGTCCCTAGGCTGCTGGTTAACCCTCATGATCATGACAGAGGTAAGTAGTGCAGCTCTGAAACCAGTAATGCAGTAGGGAGAAATTAAGAGAACTGTTGAATCCTAAAAGAGCCAGAGGAAAATTTATTTGAATAAAAATGACAAGGCACTTAGCAAATAAAAGTAAGGAAGTACAGTAAGTAGATTATAAAATGGAGTTATTCTCTGTGCAAGGGAACAGCACACAACTTGTCTATCACTAAATCTTCAGAAAAAGGCTTAAATGAGACTTGAAGATGCATAGAACTTGTGCTGGCCATCAGCAGAAGATGGAGTTTAATCTTTAAGGACATTCAATTATCACTCTCCATCCACGAAAAAAGAAAAGAAAAAAAACATATTTGGTGGGGATGTTACAAACTGTTCTCCTTCCCAATTCATAACTGCAAGAGCTTCAAATTTCCATGTGGGGGAGGGGAGTGAATGGGAGGCCAGAGTGTAGCAAGAACAAAACTAGACCACTTGGCTATGCTAAAGGCTGTAGCTAAAATCTTAAGAACTTCCAAACTCGTGTGACCAATCTGAGTGATCTCTGCCAAAATACAAACTGAATACTAGAGAGGATGACATCAAAGATCTCTTGTAAATGTCCATTTCCTAAACAGCAGCACACTTGGAAGAGTGTAAGAAACTAATGGTATATCTATACAGGTTGAACCTTTGTGGTCTGGGGACCATCGATGTTGCTGGACCAGAGAGCCCCATTTACAGAGATAGCCAGTGATAGACAGCCTTCAGTGCTAGTGGGGCAGGGAGTCTGGCCAGTGCCATATCAGCTGGGAGCAGGGAGCCTCACCAGCTGGGGCACAACCTCCTCAAAGTCCTGTTGGCTATAGTAAGACCCTGCCAGCTGGAACTAAGGATGTTAAGAAGTGAATAGTTGCCTAATTGCGTACTCAATACTATTTGTGTTGAGTACATGATCACTTGATAAGAGGACCCGCTGTGGCTCTGCAGTTTAAATGTAGTAGGAGCTGGGTATGCAGGCAGCCCAGTTCCTATTACAGTGAAACCTTTGTTATCTGGCACTCTGTTAACCAGAAAACTTTGTTAACCAGCATTGCCCCCAGAAACAATACTGTCACATCTTCAGGCGTACAGGCCTGGCTTGATTTACCATGATTGGCTTAACAACTTTTTAAGAAGTACTATTCATCTTTAACTCAAAATAGAAATGTGAGATCAACTGCCTCACACTACAACTACCAGGGGCATGGAGCTCTGCCGACAGCCTGGAGAGGAGTCCCACCAGCAGAAGGGCCAGAGGCCTGAGTTATTCTCTGTGCCTGTGGTCTGGCAAACTCTGTTCCGGACAGCTCAGGTCTCAAGGGTGCTGGACCAGGGAGGTCCAACCTGTTTTACGTAGCTTTTTAGCCACATGGCTGTGTCGCTAAAAGTCAGGAAGCATAAACACAGTTATTCTGCAAAAATATTTACACCCCTTATGAGCAAATGGCATTTGATTTGTCCACAGGAGAGCAGTCCTGCCCACAAAACACTGTTTACACAGGCCTTTTGTCAGGGGACAGGGGGCTAAGCACCTGTGAAGGACAAAAGCTTTGTCACTCAATTGTCAAAGTAGACAAAGGTGAAGAAAGGTTGCTAATCAGAAGTATGCTGCTTTCATATCACCACAAGCTTCCTATGTGGTTCCAAATACGTAGTTTCATGGTACATGGTACAGAACAATGAGTTCAGGTTACAGAGCCTTTTTGAAAATTGATCTTGAGTGAAATGGGAACTTACAAATGTGGCATGTTTTTCTGAAAAATAAAATTGTGCTTTGCAAGTAGTACTATTAAAGAATAAAGCTTTAATTATGCCCTAAATCCTCTGCTTTAGCCGTGGGGTTCACATGATTAGCTGCAGAAAAAGCATCTGGAGAGTCTGTATAGTGCAGTGTTTTCCCATATGTGAAATTTTATACAGTACAAATTATTAAACTCCAACCCTCAGGAGAAAGCTGGTAATGAAAAATTTAGCACTTCCTCATCAGGCTGCTGATAATTTGCCCTCTGACTATGTCTGAAAGAAAAGCAGGGCTGCACTGGAGGAAGTTCTTGATGAATGTCTAGCAAGAGGAAGCGCCTGTAATTTCAGTATAATACAACAGGAGGAACAAAGTGTCCCTTTATTTTTATTTTGTTGATCAGACTGAAAGAAATATCTAAAGCAGAAATTTAACACTTTCAGACAAAGACTCCAAGCCTGTACGCTTGCTACTCTGAGGACCCCAAGTCTTCTCGCACTTTAGGAAGTGCGGGGCCCAATTCGAACCGTTTTGGCAGAGCCCCCCTCTCCACACCCAGGATTTTTTGTTGAGCAAAAAAAAAAAAGCCACAACAAACCACAACCACACACAAGTATCACATCAAGTAAATCAGATCAAAATGTATATCTATTTAATTGAACATTTTCAAACAAATGCCATCCTTTATTATGCAAAATTTTACACAAAATTAAATCAGTTGCCTTAAGTGTAGGTCAAATATTTTCAGTTGTAAACTAGCCAGTTTTTTCAATAATGTTTAAAGTTTGATGTTAAAAAGTTACCAGAGAGCGTTGCAGTTTTCTGTTACATTGATTTACTTTTTAAATAGCAAAAATGGAGTCTTTGTTAGGAAAGTGTCAGTTATGTGGTCAAATTCCAGGCCTTAGTGATTTCAGCACCAATGATTTCACTAGGTAATATGGTACCTCACCACCACTGCCTCCTTTGCACTGCCCTTCAACACATTGACTGCATGTTGAGTCCAAGGTCAGTCTACACAAGATTTTATCAATGATTTTTGCTCAAGCGAGCACTGAGACAAGACAAGGACTCTCAATTGATTCTAGTCAGCTCTGCCTTTAAACACTGGATGTAAAGTGTCAGATATAATTGAGGACTCCCAAATAGACTCAACACCACCAGAAATAAAACCTGTTTCCATCTTCTGTGACTTTCACTTAGATGTGACTCACTATCCTCTGCTTAGTGTTCAAGTTATGGTAGACCATAAGCCAGGTCATATTAAGTTCAGGTCTTTTAATCATACAATATGGATAACAACATTTCATTCTCCCAGATCCAAGTCTTAAGTGAATTTCAACCCAAAAGAACCAAAATTGAGCACCTTGACAAAGCAAGTGCGTCTGCTGATCTCTGTGGCAAAGTAGGCTTGTGTATATAAATAAGGTCCACTCCTGAAGGCTTTTCCTACAGTTAATAAATAGATGGCAGTAGATAGTGTCGTACCTCGGTATTTTCGTACCTCTTTGATGGTCTGGACTGTCAGTGTCAGCGTTGTCTGGTCAGGGTCGTCCTGGCGCGCTTCTTACAGGACCTCTACTCTATTGATGATAAACTTTCAGCTGCGTGCGTAACAATCGGTGCTCCCTTTATCTACAGTGTTAGACCCAGTGCACTTGGGTCAACACAGGAGATCTCTGAGAGGCCCCAGAAACGACAGATACAGGCAAGGTTTGAAATCAGTCGAGCAGGTTTATTGTCCAATGTGAAGCTCTACCAGTTGGTAACAGAGATCAGTACAATGTTACACCACTGGGCACTATGGCCCGCATTGACAAGGTACCAACACCGAGCAGGCCTATTGCCATATAACAGATATTAGCAGCAGTTAGTCAAAGTTAAGCTGCTGTGCATTCTGTAAGTTCAGGCAATAACACCTGCCGTTCAGGCGCCTAGTGCATCCCCCCCCCCCAAGGTCGGCCACAGAGCACCGTCTGCGGTGTCCTTTTATAGACAGGTACAAACAACTTACATCATTTCTTTACGTACCAGGTTACCACCATCTGTTGCCTAGGTACCACCCCTCACCTTATGGAAGGGGGACTTACTTACTATCCTTCATGCTGTCAATTCCGACCTGGTCCTGAACCTAGATTGGTATGTGCATTAGTTTTTAAGGAGTTTTTGCACCAAGACATTTCTTATTAAGATGTTCCATTACTCCCCTTTGGCTTACAGTCTGTACCCAGTGCCTCCCTGTGTCCTTCCATGCTTGACCTAACTTACACAATCACACAGTTATCAGTACGGCCTCTTTCTTGGCTCCTGTGTTACTGAACCAAAGTCTTGCTCACTAGATTGCAGGCCTGTTGCTGTTTCCATGTTGCAGGCCTTAGGCCTGCTGATTCCATGTTACTGACCCTCAACTTACTACAGATAGCTTATTCAGATCACTAGCTGATAATAGTTAGTCATTAACCATAGTCATGGACTCACCCTACTCTCCATTGTCTCTGTGATTCTCTGATGACCTGTGACAAAAAAGGAGGGTGGAAAGAGAAACTGAAGGGAGAGATCTCTCTAAATTCACCAATGAAAGAGCAGTATTGTCAACCCAAAATACAAGGAACGCTCACACAGAGAATGGTCTACAAATCATAAGATATTTTAAAAATAAAATATGTTGGATTTTTATTGGCCTTTTGTTTCTCGAGTATTTGTTTCTCGAGGGTTCATGTTTTAAAGCTTTCCTCCTTAGCTGTAAGGCCCACAAGTATAGAGAACTTTTTTTAAATGAAAGCTGAGATTCCTACCTAATCAATTGACTCCAGGCCTTTAGAAAAACACCAAATGTTTTGAGACTCATGGTAAAACAATGGAGGAATTCTTGTGAGCCCATGCTTTCCCACAGTATAAATAAAAAAAACCAAAACAATATCTTCTCCACTAAACATCGTAATGAGATACTGCAAATGGTAAACTGAATTCAATAGCTCCTGATATGAACAGGTATCAACCTAGTTTTTCATATTTGAGATGGGTTACCAGGAATCATAAATGACAGTATGAAATCTTTCCACTCTCAATTCAGCATATTCACAAAGCACCTATAATTTTGATCCATGCATGTATTGGATAGTGAAAGAGAAAGGAGGGGAATTAGTGTAGAGAAATGTTCAAATTAAAAAAAAAAAAAAGCCTGAAGGAATTAGGCCTGGGCTCCTACATTTCACATTCAGAACTCACTAAGACACTTATAACCAGATTTTCAAAGGTGTGTAAAGATCAGATAGATATCTTTGAAGATTCGAGTTGGCAACTGTCTCCTTAGGAGCTTAATTACCTTTGAAAATCTGAGCTTAGTGTTCCAAGTCCAATTATCAAAAATGACTTTTTTTCAAGTGCTTTTGAAAATTTTAACTGGGGACTTAAAGATACAAAAGGCAGGAGATACGGTATTCCTTTTAAAAATGTGTGACATCTATTTTTAGCAAAATTTTATATTATTTTTCTCCCAGGGGCACCTGACTCCTCCGGGCCTCTCACTACGCCACTGCCCCTTCTCCTGCAGATCTATCATCTTATGCATGTGCAAGATCTGTGAGAGCCGTCCCATGAATCTGAAGTTAGTGTCTGTGGTGTCTGCTTCTGGGTGGTGTCTCAATGCTGCCACATCCACCTCCAAAGAAGGGGCTTCCCAAAGCAGGCCCTTGTTTCAGACCCCCAAGGCATCCACAAGTCCAGTCTCCTTTCAGTGGGCCCACTTCCCAGGGCTCATTGATCTTGGATCTCGCTTCCATCCCCTCTCCAACCCCCATCAGAACTACTGTGCCCTCCTGGCTTAGGAAAAGAATAAACAGGAGGTTTGGAAATTAACCTGCCCAGTCTCACGTCCCCTAGGCAGGGAATGAGCCATCTACATTAGGCCCCAGTTGGAGTATCATGTCCAATTCTGGGCACCAGATTTCATGAAATGTGGAGAAACTGGAGAAAGTCCAGAGAATATCAACACAAATGAGGGAAGGTCTAGAGAACATGAGTTATGAAGCAAGGCTGAAGAAATTGGCCTTAGAATCATAGAACTGGAAGAGACCTCAGAAGGTCATCAAGTCCAACCCCCTGCTCTAGGCAGGACCAATCTCAACTAAATCAACCCGGCCAGGGCTTTCTCAAGCGGAGACTTAAACACCTCTAGGGATGGAGATGCCACTACTCCCCTAGGTAACCCATTCCAGTGCTTCACTACCCTCCTAGTGAAATAGTTTTTCCTAATATCCAACCTGGACCTCTCCCACCGCAACTTGAGACCATTGCTCCTTGTTCTGCCATCTGTCACTACTGAGAACAGCCCCTTTCCATCCTTTTTGGAACCTCCCTTCAGGAAGTTGAAGGCTGCTATCAAATCCCCCCTCACTCTTCGCTTCTGCAGCCTAAACAGACCCAAGTCCCTCAGCCTCTCCTCATAAGTCATATGCTCCAGCCCCCTAATCATTTTGGTTGCCCTCCGCTGGACCCTCTCCAATGCGTCCACATCCTTTTTGTAGTGGGGGGGCCAGAACTGGACACAATACTCCAGATGCGGCCTCACCAAAGCCGAATAAAGGGGAATGATGACATCTCTGGATCTGCTGGCAATGCTCCTCTTGATGCAACCTAATATGCCATTAGCCTTCTTGGCTACAAGGGCACACTGTTGACTCATATCTAGCTTCTCATCCACTGTAACCCCCAGGTCCTTTTCTGCAGAACTACTACTTAACCGGTTGGTCCTCAGCTTGTAACTATGCTTGGGATTCTTCCATCCCAAGTGCAGGACTCTACACTTGTCCTTGTTGAACCTCATCAGATTTCTTGTGGCCCAATCCTCCAATTTGTCTAAGTCATTCTGTACCCTATCTCTGCCCTTAAGTGTATCTACCTCTCCCCCCAGCTTAGTGTCACCCGCAAACTTGCTGAGGGTGCAATCCATCCCCTCATCCAGATCATTAATAAAGATATTGAACAAAACCGGTCCTAGAACCGAACCTTGCGGCACTCCACTAGAAACCGACCACCATCCTGACATCGAGCTATTGATCACTACCCACTGGGCCCGGCCTTCCAGCCATCTTTCTATCCATATTACCGTCCATTTATCCAATCCACAATCCCTTAACTTGCTGGCAAGAATATTGTGGGAGACCGTATCAAAAGCCTTGCTAAAGTCAAGGTATATAACATCCACTGACTTCCCCATGTCCACCGAGCCAGTTACCTCATCATAGAAGCTAATCAGATTAGTCAGGCACCACTTTCCCTTTGTGAATCCATGCTGCCTATTTCTAATCACTTCCGTCTCATCCAAGTGCCTGTAAATGGATTCCTTAAGGATCCCTTCCATGATTTTTCCAGAAACCGAGGTAAGTCTGACCGGCCAATACTTCCCTTTCCTTTTTTGAAGATGGGCACTAGATTTGCCTTTTTCCAGTCATCTGGGATTTCTCCCGATCTCCACGACTTTTCAAAGATAATAGCCAAAGGCTCCACAATGACATTTGCCAACTCCCTCAGTACCCTCGGATGCACTAAGTCCAGACCCATGGATTTATGTACGTTTAGTTTTTCTAAATAGTTCCTAACCTGTTCTTTACCCACCACGGGCTGTCCATCTTCATCCCATCTTGCGTCACTTGGCGCAGAAGTCCAGGAGCCGACCTTGTCCGTGAATACAGAGGCAAAGAAAGGATTGAGTACTTCAGCTTTCCCCACATCATCTGTCACTAGGTTACCTCCTTCATCCATTAGGGGCCGCACACCCTCTCTGATCACCTTCTTCTTGTTAACGTGCCTATAGAAACCTTTCTTGTTATCCTTCACATCCTTAGCCAGTTGCAATTCCATTTGCGCTTTCACCTTCCTGATAACCCCCCGGCATTCTCAAGCTATACCTTTAAACTCTTCCCTGGTCATTTGTCCAATTTTCCACTCTTTGTAAGTTTCCTTTTTGTGCTTTAATTCACCAAGGATTTCCCCTGTAAGCCAGTCCGGTCTCCTACCATGTTTGCCTCTCTTGCTACGCGTCGGGATGGTTTCTTTCTGTGCCTTCAGTAAGGCTTCTTTAAAATACTGCCAGCTGTCCTGGACTTCTTTCCCCGTCATGTTAACATCCCACGGGACTCTGCCCATCAGATCTCGGAGGGAGTCAAAATCTGCTTTTTTGAAGTCCAAGGTGTGTATTTTACTACTCTCTTTTCTTCCTTTGGTCAGGATCCTGAAATCTACCATCTCATGATCACTGCTTCCCAGGTTGTTACCCACCTCCACTTCCCCTATTAGTTCGTCCCTGGGTGTGAGCAGAAGGTCAAGCTGCACACGGCCCCTGGTCGGATCGTTCAGCACCTGTGTCAAGAAGTTATCCCCAACATTCTCCAAAAACTTCCTGGATTGCCTGTGTACTGCCGTATAGGTTTCCCAGCAGATGTTAGGGTGATTAAAGTCCCCCATGGGAACCAGGGCCTGCGATCTGGAAGCTTCTCTCAGTTGTCTGAAGAAAGCCTCATCTACCTCATCCACCTGATTCGGTGGCCTGTAGCAAACACCAACCACAACATCACTGCTGTTGTTTGCTGCTTTAAACTTAACCCATAGACTCTCAACAGGTTTTTCTCCCTCTTTATACTGGAGTTCAGAGCAATCGTAGTGCTCTCTTAAATATAGTGCAACTCCTCCTCCTTTTCTCCCCTGCCTGTTGTTCCTGAACAGTCTATACCCTTCCATGACAGCACTCCAGTCATGCGAGTCATCCCACCAAGTCTCTGTTATCCCAATTAAATCATATTTCTTGGTCTGGCCCAGGACCTCCAGTTCTTCCTGTTTGTTGCCCAGGCTTCTCACATTAGTGTACAAGCACGTCAGGTAACCAGTTGATCGTCCTATCTTCTCTATTCGAAACATGGGTCCTCCTTTCTTGCCCCTTCCTCTCTGCATTTCTTCCCGGTATCTGACTTTCCCACTCCTCTTAGGGTTTTGGTCACCGTCCCCCGACGAGCCTAATTTAAAGCCCTCCTCACTACGTTTGCAAGCCTGCCTGCGAAGATGCTCCTTCCTCTCTTCGTTAGGTGGATCCCATCTCTTCCTAACAATCCTTGCGCCCGGAACAGAGTCCCATGGTCGAAGAAGCCAAAGCCCTCTCTGCGACACCATCTGCGCAACCACGCATTTACGTCCTCAATTCGACGATCCCTGCCCAGTCCTTTCCCTTCAACAGGGAGGATGGAGGAGAATACCACTTGTGCTCCAAATACTTGGATCCTTCTTCCTAGCACTACATAATCCGCAGTAACACGCTCAAGATCATTCTTGGCCGTATCATTAGTTCCCACGTGGAGAAGCAGGAAGGGGTAGCGATCCGAAGGTTTGATCAGCTTAGTAAGCCTCTCAGTGACATCCTGAATGCGAGCTCCCGGTAAGCAGCACACCTCTCGAGATTCCAGGTCCAGACGGGAGAGGGATGGCTCAGTCCCTCTTAGAAGGGAGTCCCCAACCACCACCACCCGTCGTTTCCTTTTGGGCGTGGTGGCTGTGGAACCCCCATCCGCAAGACTACGCATCCCATGCCTTCCAGTAGATGGTGTTCCCTTCTGGTTTCTTCCTTGTGAGGTCCCTTCCAGAGCTTTCAGCACTGCAGAGCCCGTGGAGAGAGCTTGAAAGCGATTGCTTACCTCTATAGCATCGGGGGATTCCCGTGCTGGCCTTTTTCCCCTTCTAGAAGTTATATGTTGCCAGTCCTTGTTTACCTTGGAAAAGAGAAGACCGAAAAAGGGACATGAGAGCAGCTTTCAAGTATCTAAAAGAGTATCATAAGGAGAAGGAAGAAAAATTCTTCTGCTTGGCCTCTGAGGTTAGGATGAGAAGCAATGGGCTTAAATTGTAGATATTTAAGACCAGGTTAGACAGACACCTGTCAGGAATGAGCTAGGGCAACTCAATTTTGGAAGCCCCAGGGACCACACTGATACTTACAGAACATGCTGAGGGCCTCAACTTAAGTGTGGTTTCAGATGCAAGCAAATATATACAAATAGCTTCTCTTACACTGACAGGCACAAATACAAAGATTAAGGCAAGACTACACAACACACAGGCCCCATTTAAGTCAGTTCTGCTGATATTAATAAAATGCAATATTTACCCGATTTCTACCCATGTGACAGCACTTTTCATCAGTAATGACAGTCCAAGAATTTAATTACTATAAAACACATATCAACAGAAGATCGTTACACTGACTACTTTTTTGTTTTGTCTCCCGCTCGCCGGTCATGTGTTGATCCCCACATAAACTCAAACTGCACCGCTGGGCGGAAACAAAATGGCCGTGGGCAGGCTACCACGTTATTAATAAATATTTTATAAACCTTTACCTTTTCTCTCTACTGCTATGTCTCCTCTCCTTGCTCCATCATCTCCCCTGGTGCCTCCTGCTCCCCAACTCTTCACCCTCCTCTGCTGTCCTGACTCCTTCCCTTCTCACTGCCCCCCTGCGACCTGCCCCCCTCCACTAGCCCTTCTCTCCCCACTGTGCCCACTCCTCCAGTAGCCCCACTATGATCAGGTGAGTTACCCCTCTTCTAACACCTCCCTCTACAACCTGCTCTGCCTCTCTCCTCTGGTGCTGGTTCCTCTGCTGCAGGTGTCTGCCCTTCTGCTTCACGCCAAGAATCCCCTGGCACCTGCGCCTTTCTCTTAGCCCTGCACCCTCCTGGTGCCTCCCCCTTCCCTCACTGCCCCTGCCCCCTTTGCCCTCTTTTTCCCTGATGCCCACCCCCTCACCACCCTCTGACCCATTCCCCTCCTGCCCCTCTGTGCCCTCACACGTCTTGCTCCATCCCCACCTTTCTCATGCCCACCCCTTCTTTCAAGCCTTCTCCCCAGCACCTTTCACTCTAGCCCCCAGTGCCCTTTCCCTCTCCTCTCCTCTCCTCTCCTCTCCTCTCCTCTCTCCACATGACCCTGTCCCCCCTCTCCCACTGACACCTCCCCTCCTGCCCTTTTCCTCTTTGTCTGTGCTTGGATCCCTGGCATGTGTCTCACCTTCACCCTGCCTCTTGGTGCCTTCCCCTGTGCATAAGCCTCTTCCTCTCTCCCCCTTTCCCTCCATACAAGCCCCTTCCTCTCCCACCCCATCCAAGCCCCTACCCCTTCCACCGCTCCCACTTCCCAATCTTCTGCAGGGCCGGTCTGCGAACCATGTGCGCCGTGGCGGCGGCTGCATGGCACTTTTCAGTTTTAAAATCCCGGGCGTGATGTGACGTCACGCCCGGGCGTCTCCCCGCGTACCTGCAAACGGAACGCACAGCAGGAGCAGCCGGCAGCATGCGCAAGTACGGGTCGGAGGGTGCCAAGCAAAGCCGAGGGAGCCAACTTCCGCGTGCAGGGGCTCAGGGCCTGATTCGGCTGAATCAGCTTAAAGCCGGCCCTGCTCTCAGGATAATTCTTTGTAATAAATATATAAACTGAATAGGCAAGGAAAGGTGACTTTAATGCACATTCTCAACTGTAGCTGTTATGCATACCTTGGTCCTAGACCTTTCACACTGCAGTGTATTTTTCTGGCCTTTCGGTACATGCATGTATTGTGTATGCATGTGAAGGCATTCACTCTCCCACCCACACTCAGGAGGATATGTGAAGAATCTGCCTGAAGCTGACTGCGCTTAAACAATCAAATATTGAACCTTTTGCACCTGAGGGCTTCAAACTTGAGTGCATAAACAGCTGTTCAGGCATCCTCTAGTGCACTAAATGTGACAAAGGCACATTGGGCTGGAGGGTTCTCTCTTCTCAGTTATCCATTCTGCATATTGAAAAACAGGAGCAGCATGGATTGCTTTGTTACAGGAGAACTGCATTTTAAGGGCCTGGGCTGTGCGGAAGCACATAGGAAAGCAGTGCCAAGCAACAATTTAGAGTAGTCGCAGAACTTTACTGCTCCTGGTTGTGCCCAGGGAATGTATTGGTCAATCTGACAGTAGCAGATTCTGTAGCAACGAAAGCCTGTTCTATTTCAAAGTACAAGGTACAAAATATTGGATGTGCATCTACTGAGTTATGTTTTACAGCATAAAAATCTACCTCTTTGTTACATTTTCAAATCATTTGCAAGGATTTCACCCATTGATTTTCCCATTCACTGATTTTCAAGTTTAGTCCTGGAGATTTTCACAGGAACATGCTAACTTGATAGGTCAAGCAAAATGATACTTAAAACTAGCCTGAAGTGAGTTGAGGCACTCACTGTGTGATTATGCATTATTATCAGTTGTTGTATTGTGTAAAGTGGTTATTTTAATTACATTTTTTTTTTTTGCTGGCGAAATCTGTATAATGGAAGTTGTCGTCATGGGAAGAGCGGGTACGTTTTGCATTAGAGGCTGGAATGCAAAAGGGGATTTGTTATGCCTGGCATCTTTTTCCCTTTTCATCTCAGAGAAAAGAAAGTAGCATCAGCCCCATTTCTAAATGCATCCAGACTACTCAGATCATCTATTAAAATCCCTTCTGCCTTCTGTCCCAAAGTTAGTTCTCAGATTCAGATTTTCATTGCTCTCAATGACGTAAATGTAGTACAACACAGTGCTATTGGATAATGACAAATAATTAGAAACTTCAAATCTTTTGTCAGCTTATGTTAAATTGAAATTGTCCATGCAAAGAATCTTTCTTTCAAAACTGTTCTACAGGCAGTCCCCGGGTTACGTACAAGATAGGGACTATAGGTTTGTTCTTAAGTTGAATTTGTATGTAAGTTGGAACTGGCTCCAGATTCAGCTGCTGCCACTGAAACTGACCAGGGACTGACTACAGGAAGCCGGAGGCAGAGTTGCTCTGCCCCCAGCTTCCTGGAATCAGCCTGATCAGTTTCAACAGCTGCTGAATCTGGAGCCTGGGACAGAACAGCTGGAGCGCTGCCTGATAGGTTCCCACAGGACCAACCCGGCAGCACCCCAGCTGCTCTACCCGAGGTGTCCCGCAACAAAAGCCTGGTCTGCTGGGGGGGGGGAGGCGCACTAGCTGCGCCCCCTCCCCCCCAGCAGACCAGGGAGACCCGAGCAAAGCCGCACAGGCGGAGGGACCCCGCTGCCCGTGCGGCTTTGCTCCTGTCTCCCTGGGGTGCTGGGGGAGTCCCCCCAGCAGACCAGGGAGACCCGAGCAAAGCCGCACAGGCGGAGGGACCCCACCGCCCGTGTGGCTTTGCTCGGGTGTCCCTGGTCTGCTGGGGGGGTCCAGCAGCTTTGCTGGACCCCCCCAGCAGACCAGTGAGACTGGGAGAAGCTTTTCTCACCCCGGAGGACACGGGTGGCGACCCGCCGCCCGTGAGCTCCGGGGTGAGAAAAGCCCCGTTCGTAAGTGTGGGTCCGACGTAAGTCGGACACGCATAAGTCGGGGACTGCCTGTATAGTGATTTTCATTGTAGCCCGCTTGACATCGTTCCCCACAAAACAGCTAACCCTGTGAGTGGAAAATCTGCACATTGCACTTGGAAGGCAGCGCAGCTACCTGAATGCTAATATATAAATATGGAAAGGGGACTATAATTAATTATCGAGATTTAAAACTAATTCATCCAATTTTAGATATTCAGAGGTTAGAGTCAAAGTTCTTTTTTCTATGTACAATATATTTGAATAGCTTCAATTAAGTGAATTTCTTAGGCTGAGATTTACAAAAGAGGCTGAAAGAATTAGAGCCCAAATGCTGAAAGCTATCAATGGGAGGCAGATGCCTGCATATCTTTTGTGAAACTGTGTCCCCAACTCCTCTAGGCATTAGGAACTTAAGTCCTCTCGTAGGCTCATAGGCTCCTTTTGAAAATCTCAAGCTTAGTGCTTGTTTAAAAAAAAAACACCAAAAAAACCCCATAATCTATGAGGCATGATTAAAAACTTTGGGTTTGTTTAGTCTGGAAAAGAAAAGACCAGAGAGGACATGATAACCGTATATAAATGACTGTTATGAAGGGGGGGGGAGGGAATACTGTTCTTAATCTCTGAGGATAGGACAAGAAGCAACGGGTTTAAATTGCAGCAAGGGAGGTTTAGGTTGAACAGTAGAAAAAACTTCCTGTCAGGGTGGTTAAACACTGGAATAAATTGCCTAAGGGGGTTGTGGAATATCTGTCAGTGGAGATTTTTAAGAGCAGGTTAGAAAGACAGGGATGGTCTGGATAATACCTAGATGTGCCATGAGTGCATGGCATTGGACTAGATGACCACTTGAGGTCCCTTCCAGTCCTATGATTCTATGCAACAGAAAGTATAAAAAACCTCTGTGAACTGAATGGGTACAGCATGGGCATAGTAATGCAAGCTTGCCTACTCTCCCTTCCAATATGCTTAAGCTATAGGTAGTTAGGGCTCATCTCACTTCCCCCACATCAAAAATCTATCTACAACAGCAATGGGTAACCTAGGTTAATGAAAAAAGCTTCAGAGGGGTAGCCAAGTTAGTCTTGTATCAGGAAAAATTTAAAAAACAACAAATAGTCTAGTAGCACCTTGAAGACTAACAAAACATATATGCTGTATCTACATTGGCATCCCTTTCCAGAAAAGGGATGCTGATGAGACACTTCGGAATTGCAAATCCGCGGGGGATTTAAATATCCCCCGCGGCATTTACATTTACATGGCTGCCGCTTTTTTCCGGCTCGGGGTTTTTGCCGGAGTAAAGCGCCAGTGTAGATGCCATTCTCCGGAAAATAAGCCCTACTTGAAAGTAGGAATAAGGGATCTTCTGGAAAAAGGCTTATTTTCCAGAGAATCGCGTCTACACTGGCGCTTTTCTCCAGCAAAAACCCCGAGCCGGAAAAAAGCGGCAACCATGTAAATGCAAATGCCGCGGGGGACATTTAAATCCCCCGCGGATTTGCAATTCCGAAGTGTCTCATTAGCATCCCTTTTCCAGAAAGGGATGCCAATGTAGACACAGCCATAGATTGTATGATGAACCTTCCTGGGCACAAGCCACTTCTTCAGATGACAGGAGTGTAGGAAGTCCAGATCCAAGAATAAATAAGGGAAAGAGGAGTGGAGGAAGGGAAAAAAGAGACAGTGAGTAGATAAGCTTCAGAGGGATAGCCGAGTTAGTCTGTAAGAAGAAAAACTTAAAAAACAACAAATAGTATAGTAGTAAGTGAAACATGTTTGGCTCTCCTTCATCTCAGCAGACTGCACGACTTTTGTATTCAAGATGTTATCTCAGTATAGGGTAGTTTTGCTTATTGTGCTTGCATTCCTAGAATTTGTGATTGAACCAGACCAGCACTTTGATTGGATCTAGAGGGAGTGCATGCCTCTTATAGTCAATGTTGTGTGCAATGAGCATGTATCTCACTTCATATGCCTCTGCTTTATCACTTTAGTGTCACTTTAGGTAGGAAAAAAGAGAGATGTACAGAAACCAGCAGAATCTGGCAATCCTGAATACGTACAGACAATGGTAAGCAAAATGTCTTGTGGGCCACGCATAGAACCCTGATGTGCCACAAGTTGCACTTGAGCTGCAGGTTGCTCACCACTGATTCAGCATCTCACCATCTGCCTCTTGTGGGTGCATCACATGCAAAGCTTGGGATCTCATGTACTAGGGCAGGCCCGGGCAAAATATGGCCTGTGGGCTGGATCTGGCCCACCAAGCACTGGATATAGCCCGTGGATGCTGCAGGGAGCCTCAGGCAGGTTCCCAACTTGCCTCACCTCACCTGCACGCCACTCAGAAACATGGCTGTGGGGTTATTTCACTTTAAAAACTGAGCCCAGAGGGGAGAGGGGAAGGCTTTAGGAGCTACTCCCGCCCCTACCACAATCCCATTGGCCAGCTTCTGGCCAGAAACTGGCTGGTGGGAGCTGCCTGTTTCAATAACAGGCAGCCACAAATCACAAGGGGCTCATAGTTATTCACAGAACACATGACTACATCCTGTGTGAGGACAGGGCAGGCAGGGAAGCTGATTCAGGAACAGGTTGATGGCTGGTAAGTCTCCTGGCCAGAGACTGTCTCTAGCACATGAGCCCCTCCCTTCCCCAATTATCTGCACCCCACTTCTGTCCCCCTACTCCACATACCTAAATCCTCTGTCCCCCCTTCTGCACACATTCCACATCCCAGATCTAGCACCCCAAGTTCCTGCCCCACATCACAGTCACCTCCTTCTCTAGCTCACAACCCAAAACCCCTACACCACCTCCTGTACCTCAATTCCCTGCCTAGGTCACAATCCAGTCCCCTGCACCACAGTCCAGTGCCCCAGGTCACAATTGCCTCCTTCACCCAAACTTCCTCCCTTACCCCAAGTTCCTTTCTGCACCCAACCTCCATCCCAGACCCTGCATCTCCTCCATTAATATCATTGAAGAGTGTGGCCCTTGATCACTTTCCAAAATCTTGAAGTTGCCCCCCCCAAATAATTATTATAAAATATCTCCAAAAAATTATCGGCCCACTGGCAGCCACTGGGCATAAGGACACCAGTTTAATACTACTGTGTAGGGCCCCATAAATCCTAAGGACAGCTCTGCCTTCAGTCGCTATCCAAAAAGAAACCATCATTAGGAAACAAGAGGTTCATTCAGTCAGTGCCTGTTCGTTGCTTCTGCAAGGACACCAGTTAGTGCCTGTTACGGGGTCCACAGGCCCATCCCGCTCTGGGCAGCCACACTACCACGGTTGCCGCCCCGAAAGGTCCCAGTCACCGTGACGCGGCGCCGGGTCGACCCTCCCGTCGGTTGCACAGACGATCCCACGAGCGAGGAGGTGAGGGGGGTCCGGGCCCTCCCTCTCTCCAGACCCCAGCCCAGGGCCCTAAGGTGGGGGAGAAGCTCTTCTCTCCCCCGACCTGGCTGATGGGGCACAGAGCCGCAACGCATCAACCCTCGGGCTCCAGTACACCCGCCCTGGGCTGCTTCCTCACGCCCTCGCTCATCCGCTCACCAGCCGGCTTGTCCCGCTGCCTCCTTCAGTCTCTCAGTCCCTTCCTCCAGCGTCCTCCTCCTCGTCCTCCCCTCTGCTTCTGCCTCTGCTGGCTTTATACCTGGGGAAGGTGCCGCCCCCGCCCCTCCAGAGCACCCACACCTGTGTTCACCTGCGGCTACAGCTTCTCCTCTCCAGCTGTTTCCCCTCACCCCCGGCGTCCTCCCTGTGTCCCGCAGCTGTGGAGCATAGGGCTGGCTGGGGGCGTCCGCGGGGCTGCCTGCCCCGAGGCTGGTGGGGGGACGTTCCTTCTCCGTCATCCCTGCTGACCTTACCGCGGGGGGTCCTTCCCCCGCGCTGTCCCGGACTGCGTCCATGGAGCCGCCAGCCAGGTGGCGTGTCCCGGCTGCCCCGCTGCCTGCGTCCCCGGCGGCGACGGGCCAAGCCGCGGCGCTCCTTCCTGCCCCGCTGGGGGGGGGCACCCTCGGTGTGGGGTTGCCTGACCCCGTCACCCCCCTCCCCCATGCTGCTCGGGGTCCCGCCAGCTTGACCGCCTGCCGAGCGGCGCGTTCCGGTTACCCCACTGGATGCATCCTTGGCAGCGGCGAGACAAGCCACGCCGCCTTCCCCAGCCTTGCTGGGGGGGGCCCCTTTAGTGCGGGGTTGCCTCACCCCGTCACAGTGCCAGTGACGTTTACTCCTTTTCCTCACCCCAATTTGAAACATTGCTTAGGGTAAGCAGAGTGATTCATTGCCCTGCTGATTTGAGCCAGCCTACTCACAGATGGCTATTTTTGTAAACTACTTTTTTGCTATTCATTTCCATGTTTTGCTATTAGTTATTATCATGGTTCCTTTTTCATTGGTTGTTTGTAGAAGAAAATGGACTTGATTTTGGTCTCATGTCAGTGTAATTCTGTAGTAATTTCTTTTGAAGTTAGTGGAGTTACACTGGTTTAAAATCCAACAAGAGTGATAGACTAATTGAGTCTAATGTTTTTAAAATAGACCCCACCACCCAGAAATGTAATGGTGTTCCTTTCCTACAGTAGTACTGAGCATAACTGTGGCAGAATAGTACAAGCCAGGGGCGGATATACGGCAGGGAGAACGGGGCGGCCGCCCCGGGCCCCGTGCTTCGGAAAGCCCTGTGCATGTGCCGTGGCGCCGCTGTGCATGCACATGGCGTCGCTGCGCATGCGCCGTGGCAAAGGGGGGGCCGCATGGAATTATGCTGCCCGGGGCCCCGCAAAACCGTCATCTGCCCCTGGTACAAGCAAAGATGTATAACACTTGTTTGGTGAAAGCTTTTAAACCTTATTTGCATGTTCTTTTAATGTGTTCTGCCTATTGAGTTTCAAACTTTTTCAGAGGACTTGAAGTAATACTAAAGCTTTTAAAATACAGATGGTGGTAAAATCCCCTGTGGAAAACAGACTTCTATTTCAAACTTAAGTTCTTTTTTTTTTCTCTTCTAGTTCAGGGTAGGTTTTGACAGATCTGAAGAAATTTTCACAGCTTGATGCATCTGGATTCTTTTTAGGCATGAACAAAAACATCTGGCTCCAAAACCATGCCTTTTGCCAAAGGGCCAAAATACATGCACATACATCTGTTGTGCTAACATATTTCCATGTAAATTCATAGGTTAATTGCTTTGTTTTGCACATGCAACACTGTTGGTTCATTGAACCACCTTGTTTCTTTTAATCTCCAACAATTTAGCAAAAAGTGTATTTACAGTGTGTGCATATATCATTATGCAGCTATTTTCCGTGAAATAGATTTACAGACAACCAAGCTTACATTATTGGTATTCTGCAGAGATTTCTATGTAAGATTTATTTCCCAACAGCAGAGTTGAAATCCTGCACCATAATTTTTTAGGGGTGGAAGTTGTTTGTTATTATTCTCCCTTCCTCTTTTTCATTTTATCTATTTGTCTACTGGCAAAATGTAAAGAGATTTTATAGGTCTCATTAATTCTTTTCCTGCTTCTGTTCTGTAATTAGTTCTGTGTAGTTATCTGACTTGGTTAATTTAATTATAGTTGTGGGTTGTTCCTATTGGGTTGTTACTATTTTTCTTTTCTGACCCTTTGGTGAGTTGATCTAAAACTCTCTAAAGTCATTGCCAGTCTTTCCATTGTTATATGTGGTGCTTTTATAGACATATTGGTTCCAGGTTATTAGAGACACAATATGAGTGAGGGTAATATCTTTTATTGTACCTGAAAAAGAGATCTGTATAAGCTCAGAAACTTGGTTCTCTCCCCAACAGAAGTTGGTCCAATAAAATATATCATCTCACCCAGCTAGTCTTTCCATTAACTTTGATGGTCTTTGAATCAGGCTTTTAGTTTATACAGCCCTTTTTATAAGAGTTCAGAAAGTCCATCTTGGAACAGTTCTGGCCCCAGTACTGCTTCTGAAGGTAGCCATGGTTACCTGTGTTTTTATCAACTTTGACATCAGATGTTTTTCTTGTTCCCCCAGTTGTCCTACAGACAAGTGGTGTCTTGTTTTATATTGTGTAATGAACACATGTTTATACTATCTTGTGGGCTCACTTTTCAAACCAATATGTATTCCTCCATCATTTTTATTATGTAAGTATTTTCAGCTAATGTCATGAGGTTTACAGGTGATGTTTTCGAAGTACCAATCTCTTAAAAAGCACTGGTGTTTCCTTGCTTTGTACATTGCACTTTGTCAACAACATATTGTAAAACAAATAAACAAAAGTTCTTCTAAGAAACATTTGACCATGTCAGCATGAAGGAATGATTGGCTAAGATACAGGATGGTTAGAGTGAAGAGCTGCATCATAACAGATACCTTTAAGAATAGTTCTCTGGTACAGCAGATCAGGGTCCTCACTCATCCTAGCTGTGCCATAACTTGCTTGCAATACGACGGACTTCATCTGGGAAAATAGGATAATTATGCTTATCTGCTATACTCCTTAGAGTTATTGGAAAGCTTATTTAATGTTAACAGAAGTATTTGGAGATTGTCAGAGGGAAGGTGCTTAGAAATGCAAAGCATTTATTGTTGTATAATACATTACTAATCAAAAGTGACCCTGTTTGTAGTTTTACACTCATCCAACAAGCTATTTTTTAAAACAGGTACTTGGGGTAGAGATGACGAAAAATTGCAAACAGCAGTAAATCATAACAAGGAATATGTGATTTTGCTATATATAAGGGATTGTGTATCTGTTAAAGTTGAACCAATTCAGCTTAATAATTTTATAAACTTATTTATAAACCTGGTGCAACAGCCCCTTTTATGAAAACTGATTTTGTATTAAGAGTGATTTAGTTTCAATTGATTTTGAAGTAGCTTAAACAGATCAATTAAAACTGGACTGAATTTGGTTTAAAACAAACTAAGGCTTTGTCTAACTATATAGCTTTTAGTGACATAGATGTCTTACAGCAGCCGGAGCCCTGGCCCTTTATTTTGCCAACCAGAGCCCCTGGCAGCACACACCCTATAGTCCTGGCAGTGCTGCCCCTTTTGCCCAAGGCCCTGTCACTTATGGAGGCCAGGGCAAAGATTCTTGTCAGCTCTGCTTACCAACAGCCTCTTGCCACAGCAAAACTGTCCTTTGGGGTCGGAGGGGTGTAGTTAAGCATCTGTGAATGACAAGTTTTGTTATTCAATTGGCAAGATCCGCAAAAAAGCCTAAGAGTCTCCATAAGCATTTGCACCAGTTTAACTAAATCTCTTTAAAATCATACTTCTAGTTAAATCTGTGCAACCTGTTTTCATGTTAAGTCCTTAAACACCATTTCTGTATGGATGTATACTCTGAAATAGTTTGCATGTTGTCTGAGACCATCATAAACAGTGGCAAAATTTGGATTCTTACTCAACACGTGTCTGAGCTATTAGAATGTTTGAGGCCCTGAGGCCCCTTCCCAAAATATAGCTCGTTCTTAAATGAAACCTGAATCTTTCTTTCCTATGTCTGTATTCAGAGACAGAGCAGCTCTTTCCACTCCAAGGCAGCATAGTATTTCTCTGCCATTAGTTTTCCTTTTCAAAGTATGAATGCATGACCCTCTTCTTCTTACTTTCTGGTGTCATCTGAGTGTTGGAGGAGCCAACAATCCTGCTGTGACACTGTCTTACAATATTTAAAAACATTCTGGGTGATGCATAGCATATTGCAACTGAGGGTGCAATAGACTTCTGCATCAGTGGGGACTGCCTCTTTACAGAAACTTCAGGGGGTAGCCGAGTTAGTCTGTTTAGGAAAAAGCAATAAATGGTCTGGTAGTGCTTTATAGATGAACAAAATTTGTTAGTCTATAAAGTGCTACCAGACCATTTGTTGTTTCTTCACAAAGAGATTACTGTATTCCAGTGGCACCTCCTGTTTGGAGTGAAGAAACAATTATTTCTGTCACAAGGAGTCCCGTGATTGTAATTGGATCATAGGAGTTTGTGAAGTGAGGGAAGTGATTTTTGCTAGCTAAGCTTGAACCAATAAGTTTAGAGTATACACAAGTCTGGAAAGTGTGTTCAGAATCAATATTTTGGTTTGGCTCATTATAACAATAGAGAAACAGATCCTAGTTCTGATTTTGAGCAGGGGGATTTGTTTGGGCCCACTTTTGTTCTATGAAATTGTTTAAAACCTTCCTATACAATACAGCTCTAACAGAAACTGATTCAGAACTGCTCCTTTGTGGCAAGTAAAGACGCAAATCTGAACACACTGCATGTAAATATGGTTGCCTGATGCCCCCACTGAGAGATGGCAAAATATGTATTACATAGATAGAAGACCCTTCCCCTTAATATGTGAAATTTCAGTTAATCTCAGTCAAAACATTTCTGCTTTGTTTACTTTCACTGTGTTTTTGTGTAATTCAGCATATTCCATGTATATATTAAGTGACAAACAACTATTCCACTGAGCTTTGTGCTTGTTGTAATCGCAGAACTGTTTCTGAAAATGTGTTTCCTATTCCTAGGCTATGAATGCTAATCTCAAAGCAAAACACAGTGATAATTAACTGAAATAATTGTCACCCTTTTTAGTTATTCAGGGCAAAAATTATCCAGGGGCTTCACCTGCACAGCTTTGGCTTTAATTATTTTTGTGATTTTTTTTTCCCCTTTCACGATGCCGAAGAGTAAACAGGACTTTCCCCCAGGTATTATAGGGAAATTGTCTGTATGTTTCCTTATAGAGCTAACTTTGCCTATTATGATAGTTCAAGCACATTTTCTCCTGATTGCTGCACCTTTAATTGTAAAGTGGGACCCGTAGCCTTTCTGGATGTTTCCATGGCCAGCATTCTGTAATGTTTTGACTGATTGTAATAGATCACAACAGGCGGTGAGCAAAGATGGTCGCAGTGCTTCAGAAATGCTGTGGCAGCACCTGCGTACAAAGACAGATTCTAGGATATAAATTAGTTTTTGTTTGACTTCATTGGCTGGGCCCATCTATTGACCTCTGTGAGCAAGAGGTGGAGTCTAGCAGGGAGATGTTGACTTGATTTCTGCGGCAGCTGCAGAGCAGGATTAACTTGTTGTGGGCCCCAGTGCCAGAACTGTGGCTCTGCCCCCCGCTGCACCCTGAGGTCCGTACTCCCCAGTCCTCTTCTCCCTAGGATCCACTTACTGCACACATAGGAGATAGGGGGAGCAAAGAGGAGTGAAAAATGCAGGTGGGGCAGGGGCAGAGAAGAGCAAGCAGGAGGAGAGGCAGGAAAGGTGGAGAGGAATGAGTGGCAGGTGGGACCTCCAGAGGAAGAGGCGAGTGAGGGCAGGGACTTGTCGTACCTCGGTGTCTTGTACCTCGGTACCTTCAGTGGTCTGAACTGTCAGTGTCAGCGCTGTCTGGTCAGGATCGTCCTGGCATGCTCCTGACAGGACCTCTACTCCATTGCTGGTGATAAACTTTCGGCTGCGTGCGTAACAATCGGTGCTCCCTTTATCTAGAGTATTAGATCCCATGCACTTGGGTCAACACAAGAGATCTCTGAGAGGCCCCAGAAACGACAGATGCAGGCAAGGTTTGAAATCAATCGAGCAGGTTTATTGTCAAATGCAAAGCTCTACCAGTTGGTAACAGAGATCAGTACAATGTTACACCGCTGGGCACTATGGCCCAGGCAGGCCTATTACTGTATATCAGATATTAACAGCAGTTAGTCAAAGTTAAGCTACTGTGCATTTTGTAAGTTCAGGCAATGACACCTGCCATTCAGGCGCCTAGTGCGCCCCCCCCCAAGGTTGGCCAGAGAGCACCGTCTGCGGTGTCCTTTTATAGACAGGTACAAACAACTTACATCATTTCTTTACGTACCGGGTTGCCACCTTCTGTTGCCTAGATACCACCTCTCACCTTATGGAAGGGGGGGGCTTACTTACTGTCCTTCATGCTGTCAGTTCTGACCTGGTCCTGAACCTAGGTCAGCATGTGCATTAGTTTTTGGGGAGTCTTTGTACCAAGACTGTTCTTATTAAGATGTTCCGCTACTCCCCTTTGGCTTACAATCTGTACCCAGTGCCTCTCTGTGTCCTTCCATGCTCTACCTAACTTACACAATCACACAGTTATCAGTACGGCCTCTTTCTTGGTTCCTGTGTTACTGAACCAAAGTCTTTCTCACTAGATTGCAGGCCTGTTGCTGTTTTCATGTTATAGGTCTCTACTCAGGCCTGCTGACTCCATGTTACTGACCCTCAACTTACTACAGGACTCAGCACAGATCACATACCAGGGGGATCATGGTCTAAGCATTGGGTTCCCTTCTGAGAGTGGACCCGGTGTCGACAGCACCACTGCCACCAACGTAATTCCACTATTGCACATATGAGGTGGGCTGGACTTAGAGCGGAGGGCTGGACTTGACGACCTTCTGAGGTCTCTTCCAGTTCTGATTCTATGATAAGGGGATGGTTGGATGAAATAACATGATCTTGGTAACTAATTGACCATTCATTTCCAGTTGGAAATAGGTCAATGGAAGGATGATAGGAGTTGCTATAGGGAACTTTCAAATAAGAGGGGTGGGCGAGATTCTGTGGCCTGCACTGTGCAGGGGGTCAGACTAGATGATCATAATGGTCCCTTCTGACCTTAAAGTCTATGAGTATGAGTCTATGAACAACACGCTAGACATCAGCAGGGATGTAAAATGTTGATTATTTGGCTAATCGAATAGTCGATGTAATTTTCATTGACTATTTGATTAGTTGATAAGGGCATTTCCGCATTTGAAGTTTGGGGTTGTTGCTAAACTTCAAAGGCGGAAGCGCTGCGGGGAGCACGGGACTAGTTGGGGACTCAAGCAGTTCCCTGTTGTCCCTGTGTTCCCCATGGCACTTCAAAGCAGCAGCGCTTCATGGAGCCCACAGTCAGCAGGGGAGTCCCCAGCTGACCCCAGGCTACATGCAGCGTTGCCACTTTGAAACTACATATGCAGCCCAGGCCAGCTGGGGACTCCCAGCTGGCTCCAGGCTGCACATGGCATTTCAAAGAGGCAGCGCTGCATGGAACCTGGAGTCTGGCCCCAGGCTTCATGCGGCACTGCTGCTTTGAAGCACCCCCCTTCTCTTCCCTCCCATTGCTGCTTCTTTCTGGTAAAGGCAGCAAGCAGGGGAAAGTGACTAGTCGACTAGTTGTTCACATCCCTAGACATCAGGTATTATGGAAGCATCTTCCAGAGTATAGGAAACTGGGATGTTGATATTCTTTCTTAGCTCTTGTTCACTTTAAGTTACTGGCTGCATGAGCCTCTTCATATGGAAAAAAATATGTAACTTGCATGTGTTTTATAGGTAAGACTTACTTGGGTGATACCAACTCATGAATTAAAATGAACACTATATTACTGTCCACATACATAACTCATGTGTGAGCCGGTAGGGCTCTGGAAGAAGCGCATCTCCCTTGAGGTCAGTGAGCAGCTACTCCGACCCACTAGCCACTGTTAGTCTTTGGGAAGTAACAGTGACTTTGGTCCACAATCCAGGCCCTTGCTCAGGGTGGGTGGGAACAAGTGGTTCGGTGCCCGGGCCCTTCTTCAGGGTGGGCAACCACAAATAGTTCAGAGCCCAAGCCTTAGTTTGGGGCGAGGCAGCCAAATTAACACTTCAGGGCCTGGTCTTGGTTCCGGGTGAGACGGCAAACAAACAGTCTAAAGCCCAGCCTTGGTTCTGGGTGGGGCAGCGAGCAAACAGTTCAAGACAAACAGTCTTAAGATGAACGCCCAGCTGGATCCCCTTGCTCAGGTGGGGGTCCAGTGAATGTAGGCTGCAAGTAGGCACAGCTAAGGGGGGAGACTGCCACCTGGGAGTGAGGTGAAAGGGGGGACGCAGGCCCACCCACTCCACTGCGTCCCAACCAGGGCCCTGGTAGCAGCAGAGCAGTCTGCTGCTGGGTCACCGGGGATCTGCTTCACAACGTGTTTGCCTGGCTCTGGCTCGGCCAAAAGCTGATCCGTTTTCTCCGGGCTCTTTCCACACTCCCACTGGGTCCAGGGCCAATCCTCTGAGCTCTGTCACTCTGGAAGATCTGGCCAGGTAAGCAGTCCATCCAGGCAGTCTGAACTGTGAGCCCGGTGGCCCAGTCCTCAACTTCTCCTGGGTCCAGCTCTTCCCATGGGTGCACTGGGGAAGCTTCTGGCACCTTCAGCTGCCGGGGCTTCACTGGCACATCGTTTATATCTCTGGCCCCACCTTCTGGTTTTTGGCCAGATGGGTTGTTAGGGCCAGGTACTGCCCAGAAAGGCTCAGGGAAGAGGCGTCTCCTCCTCTTGGTCAGTGGGCGGCCACTTTGACCAACTATATCATCTGATTAAAAATTGTCCGTTCTATAAAACACGTGTCTTTTTTAATTGAGGCACCCATCAATGTTTGAGTGAAATGCACATATATGTAAATGTGCCTATTTTTGGTGCTGTGAGCTATTAAAAAGAACGTATCATATACATAGGCTACCATTAAACAATTAACTTAGACCACATCATGGAGTCTGAAGCATCTTTGTTAATTCTGGTTCTAGAGATAGGGGAATTCTTCATTGTCTCAGATTTTGATAATCAGCAAATGTTGATTTTTTTTTTTTTAAACAATGGTGACCTCTCTTTTATTACTGTGTTTTATCCCAGAAGTGGCTGGAGGAATCAAGGATTATAGTCCAAATTAGTCTCCTAAATCTGTCTGTAGTTGCCATATCTTATTATTGCAAATGGGAAACATTTTCTATTGTGCTTGGCACTGTACCTGGCTCCTTGCCAATTTTGTACATCAAAGATTGTGACACCTTTAGCAAAGTTTGTTTTCCCCATTGACCTTGCCACCAGATTTGAACACAGCAGCCTATTAATCCTTTAGAATTATTTGTAGAGAAAATGAATCCAAAGCACATATGCTCAAAAAAAGAGAAAATCCTGAATTCACTTATATGTTTTAACTGTTGAAAAAAGGCCAGTGCTTTTTTGGGCTGGATAGCAAAAGCAGCACAATGTGGAGAATGAACCTTTTATCATGTATGTGCACCTGAATATTGCGTTAATTTGTACACACCTTATTGATATATTTAGTGTTTCCAGGTGTCCGGTATTGAACTGGACAGCCCGGTATTTGTGGCATGTTTCCGTTAAAAATAAACTGAAAATACCATATAAAATGTTCCATTTATGCCTCCAGAAGAGGCATAAGGATCTTTTGCAAACAGGATTTTTTGCTCAAAAAGGAAATGTCCACACTGCTCGTTTTTGCGCAAAAACGGCTCGGAATAGATTATGCAAATGAAGCGTGACAGTATGCTAATCAGCGCTTCATTTCCATTGCCTCTTCTGGCAATGTATATAGTGTAGACATAGCCAATTGGTTTTTAAGCCTCTTTCTATAGGGCATTTTCTCTAGCTCTTGAATCTTGTGGCGCTTTTCATAGAACCATAGAGCTGGAAGAGAACTCAGGAGGTCGTCATGTCCAGCCCCCTGCTCTAGGCAGGACCAATCCCAACTAAATCAACCCGGCCAGGGCTTTGTCAGGCTAGGACTTAATAACCTCTAGGGATGGAGATTCCACCATCTCCCTAGGTAACCCATTCCAGTGCTTCACCACCCTCCTAGTGAAATAGTTTTTCCTAATATCCAACCTAGACCTCCCCCAGTGTAACTTGAAACCATTTCTCCTTGTCCTGCCATCCGTCACTACTGTGAACAGTTTTTTCTCTATCCTCTTTGGAACCTCCCTACAGGAAGTTGAAGGTGGCTATCAAATCCCCCCTCACTCTTCTCTTCTGCAGACGAAACAAATCCAAATCCCTCAGTCTCCCCTCATAGGTCATGCTCTGCAGCCCCCTAATCATTGTGGTTGCCCTCCACTGGACTCTCTCCAGTGCGTCCACATCCTTTCTAGAGTGGGGAGCCCAGCACTGGACACAGCACTCCAGAGGTGGCCTCCCCAGCTGAATAAAGGGGAATAATCACTTCTCTGGATCTGCTGGCAGTCCTCCTCCTAATGCAACCTAATATGCCATTAGCCTTCTTGGCTACAAGGGCACACTGTTGACTCATATCCAGCTTCTCGTCCACTGTAATCCCCAGGTCCTTTTCTGCAGAACTGCTACTTAGCCAGTCAGTCTCCATCAGTGCTTGGGATTCTTCTGTCCCAAGTGCAAGATTCTGCACTTGTCCTTGCTGAACCTTGTGAGATTTCTTTTGGCCCAATCCTCCAATTTGTCTAGGTCACTCTGGACTCTATTCCTGCCCTCCAACGTATCTACCTCTCTCCTTAGCTTAGTGTCATCTGCAAACTTGCTGATCCTCCCCACAGATGACCCCGAGTTTCATACAAACACTGTGGCAGCATTTCAAAGGGGCAGCATTGTACAGCTGATCCTGGGCTCAGCTGTGTGGAGCTGCCGCTTTGAAATGCCACAGTGGCGTTTTAAAGTGTCAGCACCACATAAAGCCTAGGTACGGGCTCCATGTGGCGCTGCCACTTTGAAGTACCCCTTTCCCCCCCCCCCCTTTGCTGCCTCTATCTGATAGTCTACTCTGCCCAGTTCGCAACTTCACAGAGGCAAACAAAATTTACATCTCCAATAAATGGTGGAAGAGCAAAAATGCTCAACGGGATGAATAAAAAATTACTGGGTAAATTTCAGGTGCTTCTTGTATATCTCAAGAAATACTAGAGGATTTACCCAGCATTGTTCAGGTCCTTGTGGGGGCACAAAAGGGAGGGGGGAGGAGAGGGCAGGGATATCTGATAGAGGCAGCAAGGGGGGGTATCAACTACTCAACTAGTCCCTACCACCTTTAAACTAGGCCCATTCAAATCAAATGTATTTTCAGATAGTTGAATACAAAGATGAACATCTAATCTAAGAATGAGAATACAGTCCATACCTGCAGAATGGGGAGGGAAGAGATCTATCCTGGAAAACAGTCATAGGCTTTAGGGTTCATAGACGACCAATTCAACATATATCTTCAATGTGATGTTATGGCAAAAAGGGCTAGTGGGATCTCTGAATATATGAGGAGGGAGCAGCTGGTAGGATTAGGAAGGTGATTTTATCTCTGTGCATGGCACTGGTGGAACCAATACTGAAATAGTACATCCAGTTCTGGGGCCCAAATTTTAGAAAAGATCCTGAAAAATTGGAGAGACTGTAGAAAAGAATGCACTAGGCAATGCAGTATGAGAAGGAGGTGGACAGCCCTTGATGGGGAAAGAACAAGTTAGGAGCTATTTAGAAAATCTAAACATACACAAATTCATGGGCCTAGATTTAATGCACCTGAGGGTACTGAGGGAGTTGGCAAATGTCATTGTGGAGCCTTTGGCTATTATTTTTGAAAACTCGTGGAGATTGGGAGAGATCCCGGATGATTAGAAAAAGGCAAAAAAGGGAAGAAGGACAATCCAGGGAACTATAGACCAGTCAACCTTACCTCAGTCCCCAGAAAAATCATGGAGGGGATCCTCAAGGAATCCATTTTGATGCACTTGGAAGAGGGGAAAGTGATCAGGAATAGTCAACATAGATTCACCAAGGTCAAGTCGTGCCTGACCAATCTGATTAGCTTCTCTGATGAGGTAACTGGCTCTTTGGATATGGGAAAGTCAGTGGATGTGATATACCTTGACTTTAGCAAAGCTTTTGGTACGGTCTACCACAATATTCTTGTCAGCAAGTTAAGGGAATATGGATTGGATACATGGACTGTAAGATGGATAGAAAGCTGGCTATACTGGGGCCCAATGGATAGTCATCAACGGCTTGATGTCAGGTTGGCGGTCGGTTTCTAGTGGAGTGCCCCAAGGATCTGTTCTAGGACTGGTTTTGTTCAACATCTTTATTAATGACATGGATGAGGGGATGGATTGCACCCTCAGCAAGTTTGCAGATGACACTAAGCTAGGGAGAGAGGTAAATACATTGGAGAGTAGGGATAGGGTCCAGAGTGACCTAGACAAATTGGAGGATTATCTGAATACTAAAACGAATATCAACAGAAGACCATTATATTGACTACTTTTTTGGTTTGGCTCCCACCAAAAGAAATAGGCTATGGGCTGCATGTTGAGTAGCCCTGGTTTAATTAATGTGAACCAGCTCTATTTGTCCTGAAACATGGACTGAGTAGCACTTTATGATTGAGACTTGTTATCTAAACCACATTTGTGTGCAAGTCAGGACTACAAATCTTATCTAGTATCTTGCTAAGGAATTTGAACTTTCTCCTGAAGTATTTATTTGCCATATTCCTTTCCTGACAAATAGCTAAATTAGAGTATAGTTGAAGCATCCCACTTCTGTCTGAGAATCCCAGCAATTATCAGAAACTGCCTTTTTAGTATTGATCATTATAAGTTTCTAGTCTCCAGTTGTAGTACTGTTGTTAACTGTCTTCTTTGTAGCCCATTTCTCTTGTCAGTGTAGTGTGGTTGTTCTGTGGGTACAGATTCTTTTAATCTACTAAACATAGCCAAATGTGTTCCAATAAGCTTCTTGTATTACTGTCAAAGTTTAAAAGATTTCTTAATGTAGTGGGTGCAAATAAATCTTTTCTTTCTCTCCCCTCTCCCCATCGCTTATATGTTTGCCTTCACAATGGGATATGACAATTTGCAGTGACCACTGGTCTGTTACATGTCTCTGAGTGGGTCTTTGCCCACAAAAGCTTATGCTCCAATAAATCTGTTAGTCTATAATATGCCACAGGACTCCTCTTCGTTTTTGCAGATTCAGACTAACAAGGCTACCCCTCTGATACTCTGTCTTCTGTGTACTCCATAAGTCACCAAATTGCGTTGTTATCTCTTCTGACTCTTCTTACTGAATAGAGGAATCTTTAGATACTTGCTGCATACCCACAGACTTCAGTTAATTTGATTAGAAATTATTGAGATCTCTTTTATTTACCCTCTATTAGGTTCACTCTCACACTAGCTCCTAGCTGTAACCAAAGCAGGTCTACACTGACACACTTCACCATTGATGTATGTCAAATCCAGATTTTCCCAGCTGTCTAATATCAGCTGCCAAGCATAGATGGGAGCATTCTTTATTAGCCGGGTGGCAGCTGTAAAGTCAGGCAGTTGTGACCATTTACGCAGTAGTTCTCTTCCAAAATAAGTATCAGTTTCTGGATTTGCAGTAAACCTCCCAATAAAGATGGCATAATCTATTGTATGAAAGCATTCAAGGCTCTATTCCACTGTAAAGACTATCCTTCACTGCAGAGCTTATGAAAATCTTTGCACCTGCCTCAGTGAATTGGTTCCAGTGTAGAAAGGTTGACAACTACTGACAGTTATGGCCTTTTGCTCTGCAAAGCATCAATCAAAGAAGCCTCTCAGCACACTGAAGGTAGCAATCCAGGGCTAGCCTGTGCCAGCTGACTTGGGCTCAGGCTCTGGAAGTGTCCCACTTTGCAGGGTTCTAGAATCCAGGCTCCAGCCCAAGCTGAATGTCTATCAGTTAAATAGTCCCTTCCCTCAGGCCCTAGGATCCAAAGTCAACAGGCATAGGCCAGTTCCGTATATCTAATTGCAGTGTCAACACAGGTTTTTAATTGTGGTGTAGGCATACCATCAGAGGAACAGTGTCTGATGGGGAAAACAAGCTGAGAGTTTCTCTCTTTTGGTTTGCGCATCTAGAATGGGAGAGCTAGCCCATAAGTTGCAAATTGTGGCCAGGGATTTGGAGCAATCAAATTTTTGAATTGCTCCACTCCAGCTCTGCTCCAGCACCAATAGTGACTGCTCTAGCTCTGCTCCGACTATGCTCCGCACTCCAACTCAAATTAATTTTAACTAAATAAAAAAGTGCATACTGTAATTTTGAAAAAACATTATTTTTATTCAAACAATTTAAATGTCATCAACAATGATACAAACTAGAATCATTCATAATTCAATCTGTAAAAAATTATTGCAGCAATCAAGTCGTCTTTCATAGCCTGCTGCAGATCATTTAAAATTAACCTTAAAGCCGAAAACAGTCGCTCTTTACTAGCTAGAGTTGTTGGCATGCTCGAAGCAATTCTGCAGGCAGCCTGAATGCCGTGTGGGTAGCTGTGAATGTCCTCAAAAACAGACTTTACTTTTAGCCTACCAATAGACTCCATCGTCTCACAATCTTCCCAAAAGTTTATCTCGAATAATGCTTCATTACAATTATAAATCACAGAAACTCGCCGGCATCTTTCTTGTTAATCGAATTTCTTTTCAAAGTTGTCATCTTCTGAAGAATTGGTGCTTGAATTATCTCCATTTCCCTGTGATGGTTGAAGACATCTCAGGGATGGACGCTCAAACAAGTTCAGAGTGGAGACGGAAGTTTGAGAACAGCCTGCTATTTCTGAAGGATGTGAACTTTCTGAAACTGCAAATTTGATTATTGATGACTCCTTTTGTTGTATTTCATTTTCTTCAACCTCTATTGCACAGTTCAAATGTAGCAATAGATTTTGTTTTTCGAGTCGTTGAGCAATATCAAGGAGCCCTTCCTTTGCCTTTGATATTTCCCTTGAGGTAAGAAGAATCTGATACCGTGGGTCAACAATAAACTCCAGCAAGGAAATGAATATTGTCAAAAAGCTTCTCTTTGCATTTCTGCATGGAGGATAGAATTCCTTCTGCAATTTGTCCACCATTTTCTTGCAAGAATTTTGACAGTTTTCGCCATTCCTTCATTAAAGCTCTCGGGGTTACATCGACAGCTTGAAGATTCACAGTTGTTTGGTTTGGCTTTGCGAAGAGGTCTTGCAAGTTCTTCACTTCGTCACATTCAGCTTTTGTTAACTTGAGTTCTCTTGTTCCAGCAGCAGCCACTTTTTCACAGTAAGATTGAAAAACGAGAAGCCGATCAATCATCACAAATGTTGAATCCCAGCGAGTCACAGTATCCAATGACTGAGTTACCCCATGTAGGTTAAGCAGAACACTTCAAATACTTGGGGTTTGTAGTTTGACAATGACTGTTGAATTTTTGCCAGAAATTTCTTCGCATGTTCTTTGTTCAGTCCATCCCAGATTGCCAACTGAAGAGTATGAATACCACACCTCATCAGTTGGACTTTTGAGTTGTCCTCATAAAGCCATGTAGGAAGTATGAGGCTAGGGTGATTAACTCATTGTGCAGCAGCATCCATGGTGAGTTCGATTTCATCCATTCCTTTAGTTCCTTCATCAGGCAAAATAGCTTCAGTTCTGTCCACATCCCTGTTCTCAGAAGTAGAAATGGTTTCATTGTCCTCGCTGAAATTTTTGACCACACACGTCATGTTTGCTGCATTGTCAACTCAGATGCTCAGCACTTGCATTTCACTGATCCCAAATTTTTCTAAAATAGCTTTTACTTGACTTTTCACGTAAGAAGAATTGTGACGCCCTTCAGTGTCAATTATGTCCAAGGTTTTTACCACAGTTTTATCTTTTCCTTCTTCGTAGAACTGATTGCAAGGAAATTTCTGTTTCCATGGGTTGCCGCATCCATTTTCAGGTAGCACAATTTTTGTTCCAAAGCTTTCTTGAGCTCTTCATGACCAGAGTCAGCTATGCTGACAACTAAGTGATGAACGCATCATGCCCCATTGAAATGCCAAGCTGCCGACCCGTTTCACCTGCAAATTTTTGGAATCCTTTGTTCTTTAGCCTGAAGGTAGTGAGTAGTGTTGAACTCAAGCAAACCATTTCCATAAGCCCTTCACGGAAAGTATTGGCATCCATGGTGACTGTAACCTTTGAGGACTTCAAATATGAACCAAGTTTTGTTTGCTCAATTTTGGGTTTCTTTTCAGATGAAGCTCTGCAAAAAATCTTTTCTCCAGGAGTTTTCAAAGAGCCAGAAAAACGTCATTTAGCCATGTCAGCTTTCTGTTTTGCCTCATCTTCCTGGTCCTTTTTTATAACCGGAGCCGCATAGTTTTCAGGATGGTTACGTTTTACATGCTGCCAAAGGTTGAAACTTTTCACAGCACTTGCTTCAGTTGTCTTGAAACTACATGGTTTGAGCTCGCCATTCACTTCCTTTTCCACCTTGCATGTTGCCGATTTCTTCTTTGCTTTTCCCAAAAGCCTAAATTTGAGCTTTTCAAATTCAAAAGTAAAGACATCATTGAGATCCTTTTCCGTAAATCGGCTATCAGTCATGGGAGGCAGATTTGATTTTTTTGTTGAAGCCATGGCCAAATCTTCTTGTGCTGCTACCGCATCCAAATGTTTCCTGTTATGATCTTCAAAAAGCAATGAACAAAAAGCATTACATTTTTTTATAATGTACCTGCTTGTGATATCTTAACCACTTAAGGTACTTTGAATTTATTTTGGATTTTCTGGACAAAAATTAGCGCATTTTCTTTTTACACAAAATTATTATTAAAGTACATTTTAATATTTTAACATGTTTCTTGCAGTTTTAATGAAGTAAGAAGCATTTTAATATACATAATTAATATACATTTTTATTTATAAATTGCAAGTTAGTTTTTCTTATGAAATTTTGCTGTAAAAATATTCAAAATATTTTCCAAGTTTTTAATTAGTATCTCAAAAACGCTTTAATATAGATATATCAATGAAATTTGGTATGTGCCAAAGCATTAGTAGGTCCTATCGCTGTTCTACACCATTAATTGTTGGGAAGTAGCGAGGCTACATGTACAAGGTTGAAAATACACACATACTAATCTAACTGTCTAACTAATCTATGCGAGTACATACTTGCCTAACATTGGCATAAGGGTGGGAGCAGTCTGCAGTGTTGCCAGATGTCTGATAATTATCTGATTCTTTAATAAAACATATCTCCAAAAAACTTTGTAATTGTGTATCTGTACATTAAATCTTGATTTCGGCCGAAGTGAGAATAACTGTGACATATACGTAAAGTGGTAAAGTAGATGTTAATATCATTTGTTATACAATCTGAAACTTTTTGGCTCCTTTAGAACTTTCTTGCTAAAAAAAAAAAAAAGGGAGCAGTGGAGCAATCAAGATTGTCTGTGCTCCGGCTCCGCTCCAGCTCCGGGCAAAAATCTGCAGCTCCACTGCTCTGTGCTCCAGCTCCGTGCTCCGCTCCAAAGCCCTGCTGGGGACGATAGAATGTTTGGCACTCCAAGCCACTGTGTCTGTTCCTTACATTGAAGGCCAGTCCAGCCTACTAGCAGAGTTGGCCGATTGCAATATGAGGGTCTAAAGAAGGGGTGGGCAATAATTTTTGATGGGGGAGAGGGACACTTCAGGAGTTTGGTAAGTATTCAAGAGCTGCATTTTTCTGTGTGGGGGGGTGATTGGGCTGAGGGGCAGGGGCAGTGCGCAAAGTCTCCCCACCCACTCACAAGGGATGTGTGGTGCCTAGAGGGAGCCGCCAACCATGTTAAGCCATTTCAGACTGCAGTAGGTAGAGAGCCTGCCTTGGGGAAGAGCGGGCCACAGGCCAGATCAGAAGGTTTGATGGGTTGCATCCAGCCTATCCCTGCTCTAAACAGAGGTTTAAGAATTGGCCTGGAACTGGTTGAGGATGAGCTCATTACTGGATGCTGGTCTGACTTTAGGGATCCTCCATGAGCCTATTACTTCCAGAAAAGAGAGAACCTGTCATGTCCACTGGCCAAGACTAGAGTCAGTAGTCTGCACAAAATGATAGGTGCTGATTGTTTCACCGTTTTTCTTTAAAAACAAAGAAACCAAGGAAATTGATTGTGTAAGAACTTGTATTGTTGTTAAGGTTGCAACATCTTGTTTTATAAACAAATGTGGCTAAGTTAATATTTTATTAACTTTTGGAATTTCCTGATTTTTGCATACTTGGTTTTTTTAACTTAATATTGCATCAGTACTACTTTTTGCATTTTATTATCTTTTATCATTTATTTTGCACTAGTGTAGAATCTTGATAGATTATTTTATGAACATTAATTAAGCCTCACCATTCCCCTCTGTGATAGGTAAATATTATTCTCCATTTTTACAGATTGATAAATTAAAGTATGGGATGTAAATTTATTTTTCTGGGTTCATACAAGTGAGCCAGGATTAGAATCCAATATTCTGGGTCTCAGTCTTGTGTTCTACTGCTTAGACAATGCTTATCTATCATAATGTTAACATCATTTCCTCATCATATTAAGTGATATGTGATTGGTATGTCACTCTAAAACTTAGTTATTCCTAAAGTAGACTATCACAAGATCCACACCAGTGCCATCCAATTAGAAAAACTAGGTTAATCTGTCCTGATGCTACTGTCTTTTTTTAAAATGAGTCCTATTTCAATATAAAATCATGGTACCGTATGTTGCTCTCTGTGCCATGTGTCCATATTTAGAGAAAAATTCATTGTATCTATCATTTAAAGAGAATGTTTCCTTCTCAGCCAGAACTCAATAAAATGTATCAAAAATTGTGGAAAAGGACAAGCAAAGAAAATCAAATTGCGGCGTGTGAAACGATGTAAGGAGGGACCTGGGGAATACATAATCTCCAAACTGCCAAGTTAGAGCAAGTATAAAATATACAAACAAGCCTGATATTTTTCCCAGTTGATCTCATTATGAAGTATGCTTGGGATAGATAAATTCAGTTAGACTGCATTAAGGCTGGATTTTCAAAGAATAAGTCAGAACTAATGTGTTTATCTGATTCCACCTTGTTTGGATACGTGAGCTTTTTCAAGTTAAAAGAAGTACATTTTTGAAGTGAAATGGTTTGTTTTGTTTTAAGCATTAAAACAATAGGCAACTCACTGATGATTTTTTTTTCCCTTCTGAAAAACACTTTAATAATTTACCTTTTTAATAATCGGTAGTAGACCTCTAAACAGTATATATCACTTAAACTTATCGTTGCCTGCTTAAAATACACAGAGCTAGTTTCAAGTGCAATCCCTCAACACCACTTCATCCACAGAGTACTTTTTTCCTAATCTTCAATATATTTTAATTAAATTGTCCATATATATTTATTAAACCAGTTCATTATCTTCTAATGCAAAGAGTTGTTATTTACTGATATAGATTACCAAAGAGACACATTAACTTAGCTGGGAGTTGATATTAAAATGGAAGAGAATGCAACCAAATAACAGATCCCAAAAGTATAGTTAAGGGCTTATCTACTAAGAGAATTCTCAGGAAGGTTAGTGCAAAATAAGTAGGGTGTGAATTTGAACCAGAATAACTGTTCCACACACATTCCTGTGAGGACATTTATTCTACTCTAAGAGGGACTGTTTGTGGTTTAGATTAATTCATTTTTGAATTAACCTACACCACACAAAAGCATTCTTAGGTTTAGAATATAATAAATTCTAAGTTTGGATTAAGTCGACATACTTACTGTGTCATCTTGCATGCCGTAAGGTTGGTGGGGGTGAGAGAGACTGTTCTCCCATCAATACCAGTTACTCTTCTCATCTTGTTGGAGAACTAGCGTCAATGGGTGAGCACTCGTAAATCAATTTATAGTCCCTAAACAGATGCTATAAATTTCTGCAGCATTGTTCCCTTACATAGTGGAGACAAGCCATAAGTGTGATCATACAGAGAACTACGTGATATAACTATTCAGCTGCAGCTGTTCCAGGCATTTTACCCATGTAGTCAAGTTCTTTCCAGTTCTGGTAGTCTCAGGCCAGACATAATCATTGGCAGTATGAAACATAACTGCAAAGAATGTTTAGTCTCTGGACTGTCCCTCCAGAAACACTGGAAATAGGTCTCTTGGCAAACTATTTTATAAGTCTTTCTATTATTATTAATGCCTAATCCATTCAGCGGCAGTATGGCACAAGTATGTGAATTATAGAGACAGGTCTGCACCAAGAACTCCAGATCCAGAAGCTTGAATCCCAATTTTTCGTGTTGGGTGTATCTCGAGAGAAAAGTGTCTGCTTTTCTTTGAACAGTGATTGCTGACATATATTTTGCCACTAAGTTGGTAGGGAAATGTAGTTCATTTGAATTTTGTTGGCTACCATTGATTTGTCCTTTCACACAACACAACTCAAAGATGATTTTGAGTTTTTAAACCAATCAAACCATTCCCTTGGGTTGTTAGTTTTCTGTTTCTCAGAGGACACAACAAGTGGGACAGCACGTGGATCTCCATCTGTCATTCTTTGTTTGGATGTGGAAGGGCGTGTTCAATGTTATTTGTTTGTGTTATCATGACACCAAAGAGGCCCAGACATGGACCAGCAAGACCACATGGTACTGTATGAACTGGACAAAAAGTCCCTTTCTCTGTCTCCTGGCACAAGAGTTCACAGCAAATCAGTACACATGATGGGCAGATGTCACCTCTACTAGGTTTTTGCCCAATAACAGAGGCAAGAGGATTAATGGATTAATAGATTCATCTGAGTCACTATAAAACATGAATATCAATTACTCTGTTCCCCTAAGGGCATTGCTTTCTCTACTGCTTCCATGGTGCAATCCACAAATGAAACCTCAGTAAAATTAGAGACCGTGTCTGCAAAGCTGTTATTATTAATAATAATAAATAACAACAAGTAATTAATTAATTAAACCACCCTCTCACAAAACCAGAAATGACATGGGTTTAAAAACCAGACGGTTGTGACTTTTAGAAAGATAGAAACTGTTAGGGAATGGAAAAAAAAATCTCACAGCCTGTTGTAGCAGCTGTAGCTTCAGATCGTGTGGAAAATGAAGGCAGATGATTCAATTTGGCCTGTGCCCTGAGTACATTTCCAAATGCTTCTGTGTGTGCGCAAGATAATGAACAAATATATTGCGATGGCACAAGATCAGTCCGAGTTTGCCGCTGTGCAAGCCATGGAACTCCCAGTAGGAGCGAACTAGCTTTGCTAGGTTAATGGGGGTGAGGGTCGGAAAGCCCAGCACCTTTCACGACAAGTTAAGAAAAGAATTTGTCTTCTTTTGCCCCAGCCTCCCTGTGGCACTCAACGGAGCCTCTGATAAATCAAAGTATATTTATTTAATAACGAGCTGGGGCAATGTTCCTGTGATTTGAAAATAGTGAAACCAAATAAAAATGTGCTTTTCTATGACATGGGAAAAGCATAAGTAAATGGAAAGTGGACTGATCTATTATGATTAAAAAACAGGAGCTGGGAGCTAGCACAATGATAATGACAAAAAGCCCTTTTGTGGAAGGAAGATCCCATTCTGTCCAGGCACATTTTTTTCCCTCAGGAAAAAGAAGCAAGGGGGAAAAATAAGGCAGAAGCAGAAGAGAAAAGCAGAACTGGAATGTAATGTGGGATGAAGTTATTGCTAGAATTAGTTACAGTATTTAATCACGCTACATGTTATCCAGTAGCATGAAAATCATAATTCTTGGCTTTGAGTGTGGTTTAGGATTGCATATGAGCACCTGGAACATGCTGCCTGATTGTGCCTGGCCTTTCATAGCTATCTGTTTAGTCCCTCTGCTCTTTCTTCTGCCAAACCAGCCCGAGCAGAATGGGTGGTTTGATAGTCCCTCATATTCTGAAAGGTGGGGCTGTGCTTGGTGAGAATTGCACTGAACTACAGAGATTCCTACTAACTGCCAGCTTTTCAGCATCATGTGCATGTCCTTTGATGGGCAGTGTGTCAGGAAGAAGGCAGCATTTGTTCAAGCAGCACTAGGTTTTAAGCAGTGGTGGGAACAAATTCTACTTTCAGACAAACCTTCAATAGGGATTCATGCCTTGACTGAGCAAAGTATTAACTGTGTTCTTGAGTATTTTGCTAAATATGGTGGATTTAAACACTGTTGATATGGGATCTAGCTGAGGGTAGAGTTTGTCCCTTGGAAGAGTAAATTATTAATATTCTTGGAAGAATTTGATTTTTATTGGTAAATATCAGTAAATGTTAGTTTCACCATGCTCACAACAGCTAATGGAAAGTGTTTCTGTCTATAATAATTGAAATGTATGCTGCTTTAGAACGTAATTTACATTTGATTTAACCATAATTAATAGATTTTGATATTTTCTTATTGATAAGTTATAAAGCTTTAACTTCTTAATCTCAGTGACTACTGTCATGAAATAGCTGGTCTGTCCCCCATAATTTCTGCAACTATGAAAATTTAAATAAATACAAATTAAAAATGCTTAGAATACATAATTTTGCAGAACTGAACATTAGAAATCAGAAAAAATCTAAAAAAGCTGAAAAATAAATATTACAAATATCAAAACTAGAAAAAAAATCATTTTTTGCCAAATATAATTATTAAACTTGTAAGTCACCCCTTGTTTGCGTTGCTGCTCTTTTATGATGTAACTTTCCTAAAGGGACATTTTGCACCTGATTTTAGTAATAGACTATTTGAAACAAAAGAGACTGTCTAAAAAGAGCATTCTTTCAAGATTATGTCTTGATATTTGTTTTTAGGGTTTTGATTTTTGTTTTCCTGCTTTCCTGATTTGTAGAATGTTGTTTGGGGCATGCTCAAGATCAACACTATTCAAATTCACACATGGCGTGGTACATTGCTGCCTCTAGTTTCTTTTGTTTCTGCTTCATCATTATTGTTATTACTGGAAACACCATATTACAGGGCCTAGAAAAAAGGCTTGTGCTGTTAGCAAAATGGAAAAAAGGCTATTTACAAAGTACTGTCAAATTCACCAATAAACTGAAAAAATAGACTTTCCCCCCTTTATTCTCTTGTTTTTAATAATTCTGGGGCATTCCTGTAACAATAGTTAAGTACAGTACTTTCAGGAGAAAATGAAATTTTCAAGTTTTCCATGCATCAGTTATCTTCAACTTTTAGACTCTTTGGTTTTGTTCACATTTTAAAAATAAACAAAGTGGTTGATATTACAATAGTGTTTATGTAAAATATGGGCACTATTGGATGCTTCACTAGGACATAGGAGCTTATGAGTGCTGCTAGTTGATTAAATGACTTCCTGTGGCCAAGTGGTGCAAGTCTGTTTTACAGTGTTGAAAGTCCGGGTTCAAATCTTACTGAAGACGCAAGTGAGGCAACAGAACAGGGTGAAAATGTGCATTCACTGGCTTTGTCACATGACAAGATTTAATGGATATCTAAGGCTAAGACCATTCAAAGGGATGTTAGTTCTCAAAGAAAGATTCAACTCAAGGATACAGCCAGAGGGAATTTTTATAGTTGAAATAGCAACATCCAGAGAAATGGATTAAAAATCAAGTAGTCAAGCCAGGAGCAACTTCAAGAAACAAGCTTTTGACTAATTCATTAATTTCTAGATCTGCAGAAAGTGCCCATGAAACCAATGCATCCATTTAGCAGAACAACTTGTCCTCCTAGTTCAATCCTGCATGTGGCTCATTAGGGTAATTACCGATGAATTAAAGCAGCTTGGGCTCAGCACTCAGGCTGCATGTGCGTGGGCTCCCCTGCTGGCAGGCAGCAGGTGTAAATGAACAAGATCTGTCATAAAGGCTGATGACCCTCTTAATTCACAGCAGCAAAAGGGGGACAGAGATAGTACTGCAAGTGTAATAATTGATATTTACTTGGAAAGGTTAATGGCAGCAGTGACACTTCTAATTTTGTTTGCCCGTGCAAGACCTTCTCCGATCAAATTGTCTCAATTTGTTCCTGTGTATAGATGTAGTTTCTTTCTTCCAAAGTTTATGAAAGGGAAACATGGAGAGGGAATGTAAGACATACTACTGCTCAAAAAAGATTTGTAGAGGTCTGTGCAGATACAAAATTTGTATAGTATCTGTCTCCACAAAAATGAGCTGTGGATATCCGCATCTGCGGATACCAGCAGATATAAAGCTGATAAATGTACATTTCTAGGGTTCTAGATATAAAATTGTATTTTCATCCACCTCTGCATCCACAAAAATGAACTGTGCATACCAATGGATATATAATGGTTATCCATGGATTTGCAGGGCTCCAAAGACTGAGTTCTCTTCAGTAACTGTGATTATGTCTATACTGCAGGCTTTTGCGCATGAAGCTTTTTGCAGAAGAGATCTTCTGCAAAAACTTCTTGCACAAGAGCACATCCACACTGAAAAGTGCATTGAAAAAGCAATGCACTTTTGTGAAAGAGAGCATCCAGACTGCATGGATGCTCTCTCGAAAGGAAAGGATTACTATTTACAGAATGGCCATCAGAGCACCTGTGCTTTTTTTGATTGCCTCTTTTTGCACCAAAAAACCCTCTTCCCCATCCACACACACCTTTTTGCACAAGAACTCTTGCGCAAAAAGGAGTTATTCCTCATAGAAGAAATACCTACCGTAGAAAAACCCCTCTGTTCTTTTGTTTTACTTGCACAAAAATGCGCTTGAGGTGTGGACTCTACAATTTTTGTGCAAAAACTCTGCAGTGTAGACCTCGCCTGAGTGGGTGAGACCTTTAGCAATAAACTTCTGAGATTTAATTTTATTACATATTTTGGTGAATATTTGAGTTGAGATTAAGGTTTTAGAAACATTGAGAGTTTCTAATTGGTGGATTTTCTTGTTTCTCTCCCCCTCCCATCTCCTCCTTTGAGCATGTACTGTGAACAGCACCCTCTTTGGAGAAAAACAGTATTGTATTTCCAAGTCTAGCTCAGTAGTGTGCCTCTACACATTCACTGGGAAGAAACTGGAATTCTTATAACTGCAGCAGTACTAAATGTTGAAGGGAGCATTGTATAAAATATACTAGTATTTCACTGTTGAGGGTTTGTACTGAAGCACCTGAATGCTGTAGTGTTGCATATACAGGGAACTGTCTCCATGGGCATGGAGTGACAGAGCCATGGGAGGGGCTAATGTTATATGGAGACACCACCAGTGAATATCTCTGGTCAGTGAATTGGAAATTATGTAATGAAATTGTGCAAAAGGAAACAAGGGAATTTTATTGTCATTAAAAATACCAATTTATATGAACCAACATTTTAAACAGCGTAATTTAAATAGAAGCAGACTGATATGACTAGAACTTAATAATACATTAAACACTTCCTTCCACCCAGTATTTCACAAAGAAATTAACTGAATAATTTGTTAGTAGATGATCTCAGGAATGTGGCAGTGAATGACATTTCAGTTCTGTTAATCCTTCTCCTTCCCTCTCCTCCCCTTTTACAGTGTTTGCAGAACAAAATGCTGATCTTTCTGTGATTTGCAGCATTATTCCTTTCACTTTGGGTCCTAGGTTCAAATGTAAACAAGGTCACAATGAAAAAAGGAGGAGAGTGGGAAGGATAATCCAGTGGTTAGGGAATTAGTCTAATTAGGGTGGCACAGGGCTGGAGCTGGCAACCGCATTAGGAAGGCAGGAGCCAACACAGGCTTCCCACATTAGGAAGGCAGGATAAGAGATGCCTGGAAGGTAGGTAGGTAGAGTGGGTTGTGGAGTGGCCTAGAGGCCAGGGCATTCACCTGGAGATCTCAGGGTGATGGGTTCCAGTCCCATCCATTTCCTGCTACGCCAGACATGCCTAAGAGATTAGGAGGCTCCTAGTGGCATTTTCAAAAGCATCTGGACACCTAATGCTCATTGAAATCTACAGACCTTCAAAAATTCTATGAGGTGCCTAAATAACTTTAAAAATCTGGTCCATAAGCCTTTCCATGACTCCATTGTATACTTGTAAGAGGGTAATAGCATTTCCCTACCTCACAGGGGTAAAAGCATACATTGTCAGGAAAATATCATTGAAACTTGTGAGGTAACAGTAGCTTTTTGAGGAATGAGTTGATCTGTCCCAGTACAAAACTGGGACTTATTTTAGTATTACATAATGGTACTGCATGCTCACTGGGTGCTCTACAGATATATATCACACAATTAATTTTATTCCCCATAAACAAGCAGTTTCACTCCACTAGGCAGGCAAGAGGAACCCTGTTTCTTTTCCTTGAGACCCTTGATGTAGTTCTAAAAAAGAAAAGACAGCTCAGTATTGAATTGAGAGCCTTAGACATGTATATTAATTCAGCACAGTTAAGAATATTTTCTATATTGAAGTGGTTCCGCTGAATTGCATTATATTAGTAAACTTAAAAATACAACAAATGGTCTGGTAGCACATTATAGACCAACATGTAGATGGTATCATGAGCTTTTGTGGGCACAGCTCACTTCTTCAGATGACTGGAGTTTTGAGTTTAGGATGTGCAGACCCAAAATAAATAGGAGGAAGGGAGAGGGAGGAAGGAAAAAAAGGAGGGGGGCAGGAAACAAGAAGCAGAGGGTATGAAAATATCAAAGGGTAAAACAAGTAGGCAGAGCTGACAATCTATTAACACCTGAAGATTGGATAGTTGAAAAGAAACAGATCTAAGGATAGTAATAGATAGGAAGGATGCTAACGCTAGAATCTACACAGACAAAGAGCTGTTTGCACCTTCATTGAATGTTAGGTTAATAGTGTCCCAACCATCTCTCATCAGGATTGAGGCCATCAGTATGAGAATTGAACTTTGTGGATGAACTGTAATTCCAATACCTCTCTGTGTTTTTGACTTGTAGAATTGGTTTGTGATAAGACTGCCACCTGGAGATCTTTTAAAGAGTGATTAGATAGATTGAAGTGCTCTCCAACAGGTTTCTGTATATTCCCTTTACGTATATCTGATTTGTGTCCATGGATTCTTTCCCGTAGGGACTGTCCAGTTTGTCCAATATATATAGCAGTGGGGCATTGCTGGCATTTGATGGCATATATCAAATTACTGGATGTGCAATGGAATGATCCCCTGAATTAGTAGCTTATGTTGTTGGCTCCAGTAATTAATTTGCTTGTATAGATGTGAGGGCACAGTTGGCAACACAGCTGATTGCAGGGCTGGGTTCCTAGATGCTTATGATGTGGTTGTGTAGCATGGTTACCAGAAAGAATTTGTTTCAGGTTGTGGGGTTGTCTGGAAGCGAGATCAGGCTTTCCCCAAAGGCCTCTGAGGCTGAGAGATCATTTTCCAAGATGGGTTGCAGATTGTGTATAATGCATTGGAGGGGTTTGAGTTGTGGACTGTAGGTAACAACAAGTGGAGTTCTGTTATTCTCCCTTTCATGTCTGTCTTGCAGTAGTTCATGGCTGGGTACTTTTTTGGCTGTCAATCTGTTTTTTTACTTCTCCAGGTGGGTATTTCAGTTTTAGGAATGCTCTGGTAGATTGCGAGCAGGATCACTGGCAGTGTGGGCAAAAGGGGCAACTATCCCGGGGCTCGTGATTCAAAAGGATCAGGGCTTTGGCTGCTTCAGGGAAAGAGGGGGCAGCATGCTGTGGGCAGTGCTGAGGGCTGACTGCCCAGGGTCCGCCCCTTCTGCCCGAGGCCCCATCTCTTCCAGGAGTGTGGACCCACCCCCTCCTACCCTGTCCAGAGGCCCAACAGGTCTGTTGGTTCCCAATTGTGAGGAAAATTTGTCTATTCTCTTCCTGGTCATACCTACTTTGGACTGCCTGTCCCACTTCATTGAATGCTAAGTTCAACTGTTCCTTGAATGTTAACAAGAGATGCAGAAACAAGGGGGCAAGGCGTTCTTTAGAGAAGAACTCAAGAGCATCTTCTACACTCTGCAGTGAAATTATAGGTGTGAATACATTTGAAAAACTGATTTGGGTGACCCCAGAAACAGCTGATATAGCAGTGCCTGAAAATCCTCTATTTGTTTTTCCTTGCGCCCTCTAGATGAAGGTCCCTGCAAGCAGAAGTGGCAGAAATAGCGAGGAAGACAGCATCAGGGAGGCCACCAGCTCTCAGCGGAGCAGCTCGAGGGATTGTCTCAGTGATGTAAGTACCAGAATCAAGCGCTGCTTTGTTACAGCAATTCCCCCTGCTGACATAGCTTTTCATAAATCTTGCTGAACAAATGTTGGCATCCAGAGGTCACTGTGTAATAACATTTTTTATGTGATGATTGAATGTTATAGCATAAGTGGTTGAGTTGTCTTGCAAACACTATAATCACAATGAGCATAATATGATAAGTGAAAGATCAGAGATGGGAAAACAAAATGGAATTGTTATTCCTGAGGGAAAGATGGCTTGACATTTTTTTTCAGAAAAATAGTTGTATAAAAAGCTTTTTACAGTTGCTTTTGTTTTTAGCTTCTACATAGAATTATGGTGGATACAAACCTGTCTCACCTATTGTTATGCTTCCTGCCTCAGAGATGAGGAACATTTTTTGAGTGGTGGTGGAGAGCTGCCTTTCTCTCAGGAAACTCAACTCTACTTTGAGTAAAATGTTATGATAAAACAAAAGTAAATGGTGCCTTCGTGTGTAAACACACAAATGGGCTTTTGAGTCACCAAGAAATCAATGACAGTGCTGTGATAATTTTATATGAAGGCTTTTTGTGTTAGCAATTAGCATTTTGCCTTCATTAAAACACGACTTTTTACTAATTAGGACCTTTCCCGTTAGGAGAGATTTAAATGAGGAACAATAATCAAATACTGGCACAAGCATGTCTGAAGTATTAAATTTAACATTTCAATGGCAAGCCACAGAAATCCCAGAGTGAGCGGTTTTCATGTTGAGTTCTATTAATGTAAAATATGCTTCATAACTAAAAGCTGTCAGAGAAAACGGCTCACACCAGCCAAATTCAATTGGACAGTTAATTTAGCTTTAAAATTGAAAACATTACCTCTGCTTCAAGATGCAAAAGGAAGGGGGGAGCCTTTGATAAGCGTAATGTTTTTGCCATTAAGGCTTTCAGAGCCCATTCTACAGGAGAGAAGAGGGGGAAAAAGCAAGGGGAAAATGGCTCCCACAAATGTGTTTAAAAGCTGAAAGTATTTATTAAAAATGTCAGCAGGAAAGTGCTTCTGGCAGATTAAAGCTGGATTCAGCTTGACAGCTCTGACAGGGAAATGTGACTGAGGAGGGGGAATTCTCTCTACATGTTTTGAGTGTGAATGGGGTGCTGTAAACAACCTACATGGTGGGAGGAGGGGGGGGAAGCTGTCCATGTGATCTGCTTCCATGATAAAGATTCTGAGCATACTGAAGAGGAAAAAGGGAAGGGAGAATCCCTTAGGGACAAATCATCTTTGTGTGTTGGTGTGGTGTTTGACTTGTATGTGTTTGGATAGTAATAGTCTTTCTGGCTTTCTTTTTTGGCGTGATACTCTCCCTCTAGTCACTCTTCAAAGGTATGTGACCTGAGGCAGCTAATAACACTGCTATTGCTCAGTACAGATGGGGAAAAAAGAATAAAAGTTTCAGACCTACCACATGGTTTGAACAGTTTAGGTCAAGGTATTTCTATGGGACCCTCAGAATTTTTTTCTTGTTAATCCAACTGATTAGCCAGAGTCATAGGTTCTTGGAAGAGCCTATCACATTGTGGATGGGGAGAGAACCATTTTCTCTTTCCACTTACAATGTTACAGCATGAGAACCTAAAGGCCTTAAGCGTCATTGAATTTCATTGGGCGCTTAACTCCACAGGGTCCGCCTCACAGGAAGTTGTTAATCCAAAGAAATTCAGTGTGGCCCAGGTGCCTGAGGCTTCCAGCCATGCATGATGCCTATGGACTGGAGCATACTGTAGAGCCTCAGTTATGTTGCTCTTATGACCCTGTGACCCATTACAAATGATGGAATTTTTCCAGTTAGTGACTAATGAAACTATTTGAATAGTGAGGTTTATGAATCACAAAATGCACTTTGTTCATTATAGCAATTGAATTTTAATTTACTTTTGACAACACTACATCACAAGTTAGTAAATGGATTGTTAGTGACAGTTCCCAAGTAAGTCTTCACTGGCAGCAGTGTTGCAAACTGCTGTTATACTTTTGCAGAGGAATGGGGAAGACTCAAGATGTGCATGCTGTAACGAGTGTGAATTAGCAAAGGATTTTACTATCCTATAAGATTGTATAGATGCATCTCTTGGCATACCATTCAAATGGATGGTGTGCTGTTGAAATGACCTGACCCATATGTGAGGCACTCTTAGGATTAAATCTCCATCATGCACTAAAGATGTTAAGAAGCAGGGCTTTATTTCCTCCCCTCCTCCCCCTTAGGGACCGCTGAGGGATTACAAATTGAGGCTCAAAAACAATGGTCCTAGTGTGGTTACTTTATCTTGCCAATGTGTTCTGCTTCCGTAAGCATCTGGCCCATTGCTCGCTCAGTCCGACAGGCTGTTCTGCTGTTCCTCAGTGTGTTTGGAGTCAATACAGTCTTGCGATGCCTGCTTTGTGCTGCCTTCATCCCCCACCTCCATCTCTGTTAACTTGTGGCAACAACCAGAGTAAGCAAAGCAGATGTTAGCAGATTTGACTGCTATGTGGTGGCACAGCAGATGTACAACAGGGATGTATGTGTTTTGTTTCTGCTATAATATTAAGTATTACAGTTTGGGGAGTTTGGGGAGCACGGTGTGGCCACTCTGCACATTGCTTTATGGCATTCCTTCGCTGCTCCTCTCACTTCACTGCAATTCTGCATTTAGGAGGTGCTAATAGGAGTCACTTAGTTTTGCTGTTTCTTTGTTTCTTGAGATGAGTTACTTAATGGGCGACAGCAAATTGTGTTTTATTTACATTAATACATGTTTTTAGTCTCTGATGAACCATGAAGGTAGCTTAGTCTTGGTAGCTTAGTATTAATAATTCTACCCTAAGGGAAACTGAAGTGAAGTCATTCAGTTTCTCTTTCACATGTACACACACCCATATCCTCATTCTGTCACTCACACTCATTCTGCTTTGCACAGTGAAATTTCCTTGTGGAAGGAGAATTGAAGCTTTACAGTATAACAATAATGCTCTGTGTTGTACAGTGCATCTTTCCAGATGTTGTTTGGAGCACTGTTTATGGGAAAATATATATTTTGAGTGACCCTAGAGAAATAATTTCTGACTGCAGAAAAGGTTTGATTTGTTGGGACTGGTATTTCAATTAATATGATAAACCCATTATAGGAAAATGAAGAAGTTTTAACAAGTCTTTGCACAACATTAGTTCTTATTTAAAGGAGTGGGAAAGGGTTAGAATTTACACTTGTTCATACTTGCAATTCTCAGTGGTAAATTCTCTTTTAATTTATTACAAAGAGAAAGTCTTTGAAACTGATGTACTTAGTGTTCACTCAGATTGGTCAATGGCCATTTTCCAAAACAGGATTCTTTTTCCTTCTATCTTTCTTAGTAAGGTTATTTAATGTTACTAAAGAACTATGAGATAGATAAGCCCCATTGCTGCTTGTTGTGTTGACCCAAGTAAAACTGGGAGGTTTGGGAGATTTTGCTTCCTCTCTCTCTTCTGTAATCGTCCTAATCTTTTCTGATGTTCCAAACAGTGTAAAAAATCCACACAGACCCTTGTATAATGGCTTTAAAAAAGGTTTTATCTTTTTCTTGACCCATCAGCTTAAGAACTGCCTGCGTTTTAATGGATTTTCTCCCTCACTAAATTGAATGGATCGTCCCTCATTATCATTTAAATAGAACCCTCACTCCCTGTGAACGTGGAAATTTGAATGTAGTAGTAGATCTGTGATAATTTGAAGTATTTGGAAGGTGGGTGGATGGAGAGGAGGAGGAAGCACAGTATAGAATTGCTCAATGTAATTGTCATGAATTCTCAATTTTGTTGCCAGAAGATGGGAAAATAGACTAATAATTGTCTTCCAGCCCTACTAGAATAGTTGCCCCAGTTAGCTGAAGCTAACACTATAATTGTCAAGGGGGCACCTAGATGAATGAGGATGTATGCAGGGCACAGCAAGGGCTAAATTGAGTGATATACTAAGGCAAAGAGCAAATTGGCAATTATTGGCCCAGCTGAAAAGGTTGGCAGGTGTGCTGCTTTCTCATGAGCCCTTAGGGGGAAATTGGAAATATAAAATATCGACCATAAATACTAGCTGATTAGGAAATATGTTGCAAGAGGTGCTGGCCACTTTAAAGACAAAACCCTCTTTTTTCAGGAGACTTCAGGCTGTGCACAAAAATACAAGCAGTTCTAGTAAGTCATTTTGGACTTTTATCTTTTTTTCTTTCAGTTACCCTCTTTGGTTCCCTGTCATTCAAAATGTTTCTACATTGCAACAAGCAAACAAATACCTGAAAAGCAGAAATGTTGCAGGGGTTTTTTCTCCCTTCCTTGAATGTTTTTGGATCAGTGTTTAATATACAGGCCATCCTTGCTATAAGTCCAAGATATTTTTCAAAAAACTTTGAATTATAGCGAAACAATGTAAAGCAGGGATTTTTTCCCCCACGGCTGACTTTCATATGCACAATTTTTTTTGCATGATTTTAAGAGTGAGAATAGGAGTACTTATAACTATGGTGACCATATTTTCTGAACCAAAATTAGGGACACATTAGCCACGCCTCCTGACCTCTGTTAACCACGGCTCTGACCCCCACTAGCCATGCCTCTAGAGATAACACTCTCAGGATCAAGATGGACACATGACCAGAAGTAAAAGGTGTTGTGTGACCCCCTCTAAGAACTTTTCCCTCTTACTAATACGGATGAGTTTGGCCCTTACCGGACCCCCCTCATTCAACTATCCTGCAATTGCATTAACCCAATTTGTACCACATTAACTCGGGGGAGGGGGAAAGCTGGGAGAAGTGTTCCCTCTAAGATTTTCCTCCCATAAACAGAATGAATTTTGTGTTGTGCACCAGTACTGAGTTCATGTGGCTCGTTTGGATGTGCCACTGTGGCACCCAGGTTATTAATAAATTTCTTATAAGCCTCTGCCTTTTCCCTCTGCTGCCATGTCTCCTCCCCTCACTCCATCAGCTCCCCGGGTACCTGCTGCCTCCCAACCCCTCACCCTCCTCTGCTGTCCTGACTCCTGTCCTTCTCATTGCCCTCAGCCCTCCTGCGACCTGCCCCCCTCCACCAGCCCTTCACTCCCCCCATGCCCACTCCTCCAGTAGCCCCACTCTGATCATGTGTAACTACTCCTCCTTATCACCTCTCCTAACACCTCCCTCTACACACTTGCCATGCCTCTCTCCTCTGGTGCTGGTCCCTCCCCTGCAGGTGTCTGCCCTTCTGCTTCACCCCAGAATCCGCTGGCACCTGCACCTTCCCTTACCACTGCATCCTCCTGGTGCCTTCTCGTTCCCTTACTGCCCCTGCTCCCCTTGCCCTCTTTCTCCCTGATGCCCATCCCCTCACAACCCTCTTCCCCAGTTCCTCTCATGCCCCTCTGTGCCCTCAAACATGACTTGCTCCATCCCTGCCTTCCTCAAGCCCACCCCTCCTTTCAACCCTTCTCCTAGCACCTTCTCCTCCTCCTCTTCCTCCCTCTTGCCCCCAGTACTCCTCCCCTCTCCCAGCATCATCCTATCCCCTCCACTCTGACACCTCCCCTCCCTCCTCCTGCCTTTCTCTCATTGCCTCCATTTGGCCCCGTGGCATTTGTCTCTCCATCACCTTGTCCCTTGGTGCCTTCCCCTTTCTTCTCCTGCCCAGGCCCCTCCCCTCAGCTCAAGTCCTTTCTTCTCTCACTCCCCTTCTTCCTAGTTCTCTCCCTGCCCCTCCCCCACCTTTTACCTTCCAGTTTACGGGGTTGGAGTCTGTGGTCGGGCCCCAGAAGTCCCCGCAACCCCGGCCCCAGCTGCAGCACTGCTTGCCGGGCCCGAAGCTGGGCCACCCACTGTGCTAATTTTAGTTTAGTCCCCGCACCAGCTTTTTGGCTCCCATTAGGAGGAGTGGAGATGGGAAGGAAGCTCCCACCACACAAGACCCAGCTTGTGGAGCGCGGCTGTGTAAGCGAGTCCGTGCACTGCTGCTCCCCCAGCAGAGTGGGAAGGGGCGGGGGGAGAAAGGGCCATGCACAGAGCACACCAGCAGAGCCCTAACATACCATGTTCTGCAGTGCTCCAGCCAGGTTCTGCGCGGTCTCTGCCAGGACTCTAGCAGCAGCTCCAAGGACCGGCTTGCCAGGTTTATCCCCCTCCTTCTCCAGCAGCGGAGGCAGCCGCCTGTGGATGGAGGAGGTGGAGTGGCCGTGCTGGCAGTCCTGCCGCGGGAGGGATGGGCCACACGGTGTGGGGAGGGTGCTGCACAGGAGCTTGGAGCGCCACTGGCAGTGGCCCTGACTTCCCACGCAAAGCACCAAGGGAGCTGCTTATGTGCTGGCTGGAGGCGGGGAGTTGCTGCTGTGCCATGCTAGCACTGGGTGTCTGCGAGGTTGTCCAAGAGAGGGGGGGAAATGGCGGTGCCGTTTGTAGCCGGGTCCGATGGATTTTCCGGGATATTTGCCTCCTTTATCGGAACACCGGGACAGAACCTTTACATCTGGGACTGTCCTGGAAAAAAGGGGACATAGAGTCACCATACTTATAACGTGTCAGTTCCTACAAGCGTCAATGACTTTAGTGTTGAATGCATGTATACTAGGGCAACTCATAGCAGGGATGCCCTGTATTGCGTAGACTAGATGTGAAGTCCTTTCTCTAGTAGAGATGTACAATAAAGCGTCAATGATTTTTTTCCCAGCTGTACATGTATTATGAACTGCTCTTCGTTGTGTTCCATCAGGTTTATAGTTTTCTCCCCTTCTTGTTCCTGTACTGTGTACTGATGGAGCAAATGGATGAAATCCAGTGCAGGTGTAATAGCAAGTGCAATGCTGTATGACAAGCCTGGTGGTCTTTTGGATTTGCCAAGGATTAAGTCTCATTGCTAGGACATTTATCAAATATCAGAAGCAAAAATGAGTTATGTAGTCATCCTTATTTGTCCGCTTCAGGTCACAGTCTTAGCTCAGGATGGAGAAAGTGGTTTGGAAGTGAAGTAACACATTTTGTTTTGCAGTGAGGAATAAGATGCATTGATAGTGGTCTTTGGGACTCAGAAGTGGAATAGTGAAGGCGGTGTATCTGAAAATTAGCATTCTTGGGTTCTCTTGGTTGATTACTGTGACCCTGGAGGGAGAGGAACTGTGCTGAAATGGGTGTATGCACCTCTCTGTACCAGCCAAGGCTTGCCTGTGGATAAAAGTAATGAGAGAACCAATTTAGAAGCCCCACACAGTGACTGTACACCAGGCATAAACTTGCTAACAGAGCTATGGACAGGAGAACAGTAAAGAGGAACAAGAGTGAAAAGGGGTGAAAGGTCAGGAAAACGAAGGAGCTGAAGTGGGAGGGAGGAGGAGAAGGGAGCTGGTCATGATATGCTTAGCAGGGGAACTGTGATCTTAGCCTAAGCCTGGAAATTAAGAATTTCTGAAGCATGGGTGCATTTCTTCCACTGACTTCCAAATGGCCTGAGCCAACCCATTTTGAGCCTGATTTTCAGAAGGGCTTATCATCTCAGGTGTGCTGTGCTGCACTGCAAAGAAAAATCTGTGGTGCCAGCAGATTCAGATTCTTAAGGCTTGGTCTAAAAACAGCAATGTAGACATTCCCACTTAGGTAGGGCCCAGGCTCTGAGACCCTCCCAGTTCACCTGATTTCAGGGCCCAGACTCTAGCCCATCGGGGAACATCTACATGGCTGTTTTTAGTTCTGATCCCCCATGAGGGGGCAGGTGAACAAAGCCCACAGGTAAGTGCTGCATGTGCGGGACTGGGAGATGGGTTGGAAATGAGGGGGACTACGGCCTATAATGGGAAGGAGAAAGGAGGGTCAGGGCACAACAGGGAGGCAAGATCAAATCAGTATCTTAGATGCCTATATACAAATGCGAGAAGTATGGGTAATAAGCAGGAAGAACTGGAATTGCTAACCAATAAATACAACTATGATATCATTGGTATTACAGAAACCTGGTGGGATGGGACGCATGATTGGAATGTTGGTATGGAAGGGTACGGCTTGCTCAGGAAGGACAGACAGGGAAAAAAGGGAGGAGGGGTTGCCTTGTATATTAAAAATGTACACACTTGGACTGAAGTGGAGATGAATGTAGGAGATAGCTGTGTAGAGAGTCTCTGGGTTAAGCTAAAAGGGGTAAAAAACGAGGGTGATATCATGCTAGGAGTCTACTACAGGCCACCTAGCCAGGTGGAAGAGGTGGATGAGGCCTTTTTTAAACAATTAACAAAACTATCCAAAGCCCAAGATTTGGTGGTGATGGGGGACTTCAACTATCCAGACATATGTTGGGAAACTAACACAGCGAGGCACAGGCTATCCAATAAGTTTCTGGACTGCATTGGAGACAACTTTCTGTTTCAGAAGGTTGAAAAAGCTACCAGAGGAGAAGCTGTTCTGGATTTGGTTTTAACAAATAGGGAGGAACTAGTTGAGAACTTGAAAGTGGAAGACAGTATAGGGGACAGTGATCACGAAATAATAGAGTTCATGATCTTAAGGAAAGGTAGAAGGGAGACCAGCACAATTGAGGTAATGGATTTCAGGAAGGCAGATTTTGATAAGCTCAGAGAACTTGTAGGTAAGGTCCCATGGGAAGCAAGACTGAAGGGAAAAACAACTGAGGAGAGTTGGAAGTATTTCAAAGGGACGTTGTTAAGGGCCCAAAAGCAAACAATTCCGCTGTGTAGGAAAGATAGAAAATATGGCAAAAGACCAGCTTGGCTTAACAAGGAGATCTTGCATGATCTCAAAATAAAAAAGGAGTCATATAAAAAATGGAAACTAGGACAACTAACAAAGGAGGAATATAGGCAAGCAACACGGGAATGCAGGGGCAAGATTAGAAAGGCAAAGGCACAAAATGAGATCAAACTAGCTACAGGCATAAAGGGAAACAAGAAGACCTTTTATAAATACATTAAAAGCAAGAGGAAGACCAAGGACAGGGTAGGCCCACTGCTTAGTGAGGAGGGAGAAGCAGTAACAGGGAACTTGGAAATGGCGGAGATGCTCAATGACTTCTTTGTTTCGGTCTTCACCGAGAAGTCTGGAGGTGTGCCTAACGTAGTGAATACAAGCAGAGAGAGGGTAAGTTTAGAAGATAGGATACACAAAGAACAAGTTAAAAATCACGTAGGAAAGTTAGATGTCAGCAAGTCACCAGGTCCTGATGAAATGCATCCCAGGATACTCAAGGAGCTGATAGAGGAGGTATCTGAGCCTTTAGCTATGATCTTTGAAAAATCATGGCAGACAGGGGAGATTCCAGAAGACTGGAAAAGGGCAAATATTGTGCCCATCTATAAAAAGGGGAATAAGAACAACCCAGGAAACTACAGACCGGTCAGTTTAACGTCTGTCCCAGGGAAGATAATGGAGCAGGTAATTAAGGAAATCATATGCAAACACTTGGAAGGTAATAAAGTGATAGGGAATAGCCAGCATGGGTTTGTGAAGAACAAGTCATGCCAAACTAATCTGATAGCTTTCTTTGATAAGATAACGAGCCTTGTGGATAAGGGAGAAGCGGTGGATGTCATATACCTAGACTTTAGTAAGGCATTTGATACGGTCTCGCATGATATTCTTATTGATAAACTAGGCAAATATAACTTAGATAGGGCCACGATAAGGTGGGTGCATAATTGGCTGGATAACCGTAGTCAGAGAGTTGTTGTTAATGGTTCTAAATCCTGCTGGAAAGGGATAACAAGTGGAGTTCCTCAAGGGTCTGTTTTGGGACCCGTACTGTTCAATATCTTCATCAATGATGTAGATATTGGGATAGAGAGTACGCTTATTAAGTTTGCAGATGATACCAAACTGGGTGGGGTTGCAACTTCTTTGGAGGATAGGGACATAATTCGAAATGACCTTAGCAAGTTAGAGAAATGGTCAGAGGTAAACAGGATGAGGTTTAATAAAGAGAAATGCAAAGTGCTCCACTTAGGAAGGAACAATCTGTTCCATACATACAAGATGGGAAGCGACTGTCTAGGAAGGAGCATGGCGGAAAGGGATCTAGGGGTCATAGTGGACCACAAGTTGAATATGAGCCAACAGTGTGATGCTGTTGCAAAAAAAGCAAATATGATTCTAGGTTGTATCAACAGGTGTGTTGTAAGCAAAACTCGTGAAGTCATTCTGCCGCTCTACTCTGCACTAGTTAGGCCTCAGCTGGAGTACTGTGTCCAGTTCTGGGCGCCACATTTCAAGAAAGATGTGGAGAAATTGGAAAGGGTACAGAGAAGAGCGACAAGAATGATTAAAGGTTTAGAGAACATGACCTATGAAGCCAGGCTTCATGAACTGGGCTTGTTTAGTTTGGAAAAAAGAAGATTAAGGGGGGACATGATAGCGGTTTTCAAATATCTAAAAGGGTGTCACAAGGAGGAAGGAGAAAATTTGTTCCTCTTGGTTTCTGAGGACAGGACAAGGAGTAATGGGCTTAAAGTGCAGCAGGGGAGGTTTAGATTGGACATTAGGAAAAAATTCCTAACTGTCAGGGTGGTCAAATATTGGAATAAATTGCCAAGGGAGGTGGTGGAATCTCCCTCTCTGGAGATATTTAAGAACAGGTTACATAGACATCTGTCAGGGATGGTGTAGACGGAGCTTGATCCTGCCTTGAGGGCAGGGGGCTGGACTCGATGACCTCTCGAGGTCCCTTCCAGTCCTATTATTCTATGATTCTATGATTCTATGATGAGTCCAAATTAATGAACCGGGGCTCTGAGACTTGATGTTGCAGGGTTTTCTCTGAAGTGTAGATACACCGTGTAGTTCCAGTTGAACTCAGTGAAGGTTGCTGAACACTCAGGCCCCCGTCTCTCTGCTAAAGCTTCTTCATGTGAGAATGGGGTAAAATGCATTTGATTGACTGGTTTTGTAGGGTGATGTGAGGAATCAGATGAATTATATGACTGGGTATAGACAGTGGAGCAAACAGATTCCGTGGGGCCCCAGGCAGAGTGTGAGGGGGGCCAGCTCCTTAACCCTGAAAGGGGTGAGGCTTAGGCCAGAAGGGGTGGGATAGGACAGTCAGTCTCAGTGCTGCCCAGACCACAGTATTTGCCCCGTCCCTCCAATCCACAGAACTGTGCGGAGCAACGCTCCAGAAATGATTTAAAGGGCCCAGGGTTCACTCCACTGCCATATCAGCAGTGACAGCTGGGAGACCCAGGCACTTTGAATCACCACGCCCCCAGGCAACTGCCACAGTACTCTGTGCTGGTAACCTCAAAAGTCATTAGACTGAATACTCAAGCCCCCATAAATGATGAGATTGTACCATAGGAAATTTGGGGTTATTTAATTTTGCTATTTTGTTATTGAATCTTTAGGATGCACTTGACTCGCATTTTCAAGCTTTTTTCTGCAAGTATGACTAGAAACTGGCTTTTTTTTTTAAGTGAGTTGAGATTCTTACATTTTAGTTGTTTCTAGGTTCTGGGCCTCTAAATAAAACGTTAAACATTGCAAAACTTGTGCTAAAATTGTGAGAGATGGTGACACTTGGTACCTAAGATGAACCTATGGTGAGGTTTATAGCAACCTGTGTGAAATACAGAGTGAGAAGCTCAGGGTATAGGAGGGAAGAGTTGTGTAGAAGGCACCAGAAATCGAGTTGGTTTGCATTTGGCATGACTGCCACTTGCAACTGTAGCACCTGTAAATAGTTCTCTCTATAAAAAGCAGTTTAGTTTTAGGAAAGGCATCTCATGTTATTACCCAGAATCCTGTATGTAAAATAAGAGTCACCTATTGCCAAGGATCCTAGTTTTCCTATGATTAAAAAAACCACAAAATTTTCCAATTTAACAACCTCACCATCTATGGCTGAAAATGGTGCTGCCTTTTCTCCGAGTTATCTTATTTTTTGAACAGCTGATCCGGCTCTACTCCCAATTAAATCGGATAGTTGGTGTTCCACTGTATGGGTTTTTTTTCCCCCTACAAAATGTAAAAACTAACGATTCTCTAAAAAAATGCAAACTCCATGTTTTTCTGTGGCAAACAGATTTCTAGGATTCATAACCCATCACTTGCCATCAGCTCTCTTTCCAATATGCTACTGTTTCTGTAGTAGCTGGGGCTGGGGTTCTAAAACCCTCTTTTGTAGGAAGCTCTTCTCCTCCCCCCCCATAAAGACTTGTCAGGTCAATTACAGATTATTAGCATTTACATAATTTTATATCCAATAACAAATCCTTTTAGTTTTTAACTGTTGCAAACATTGAAAACTCTTTGTTTATCTAGTGTATAAAATAGGAAAATTAAGGAGAGAAGATGAATCAAGTTTTACATAACATCCTAAAATCACATTATGTTGTGGTTATCCAGGCATGTCCTGTTAATCTGAATGAATACTTGATGCACTGTCTGACATTTGGCAAGTCAATTGACCTCATTACAATTAGCACAGAGAGGGGTATGACTAATTGCATAAAGATGCTCCTGGTTAAACTATAAACTTATTCCCAGACTCCGTTTTCCCCTCCCTACTGTCCAGAGTGGGTCTAGTTTTATGAGGCCCATCCTGAGAAACAGAAATACTAGTTTCCAACAGTATTTAAAGGCTGTACTAACATGATGGTGATTGAGAGTGTTATAAATGCCTTGATGGATGGATGGATGGATGGATGGATGGATGGATGGATGGATGGATGGATGGAGAATTTTACGTCTTGTATCTCGGTTCTTTTCCTCCTTGTAAAACTGGATGCACTGCATGGGGCCATCTGAGGTAAGATTTCCCAAGTAGAAATTAAACCAAAAATTAGTTTTATTGGGGTATTTATTAATTCTTCTGAGTGCTGACTAACCATGTCATACTTTATGGACCGCGGGGGAGATAAATTTGCATGTTCCAGAGAGGATTAGGCTATTAGCTTATGAGTTGGAAGATCCAGGGTGAGTTCCTTGTTCTGTCATGTACTTCCAGTGTAACTTTGGGCAAGTGACATAGGGTGGGGTCCACTGTGATCCACAAAACTCTAGGTCAGCTGCTGCTCAACTTTAGAGGCACCTACAGTTGCTCAGCACCTGAGTTTTTTCAGTAATAGTTCCCTACATGCCTTTGTCTTTTTTTCTATGCTGCCTATCTCTAGGCACCTTGACACTTGTTTCCTGCTTAAGTCACAAAGGGCCTATCAGACATCTAAATTGCATGCAGGGTTTGCTCAGTGGGCATTGCATAGAGGCTGGCAGTGGAAGGGGGGAGGAGGGTTTGAACTGGGATCTGCTAACTTTCAGGTGAATGCTCTAACCACTAGACAATTGAATAATTCACACTCTGTCTCTAGCCAAATGTATTATTCAATTATTTAATTAAATTGATTTCCTTCCATGGCTGTTTGATACAGAGTTAGAAGGCCTCTGAGCATGTCTAATGTATTGGGTCCTGAATACAACGTACGTGGATCAGTGCCAATCTTAAGAGTCTCTTTTGTATATCTGGCCCTTGGCCTTTCTGTGCCTCAGTTTCCCATCTGCAGAATGCGAATAAGAGCACGTCCATTCCTTACAGGATTGTTCTCAGGATAAGTGCATTAAAGACTGTGAACTGCTCAGATATGATAGTGATGAGAACTATGCAAAGTTTACAGATTTAAAAAATACACATAAAAATTTAACGTCAAATATAGTTAGTTATCCCAACCTTTTTTATACCGTGGACCAGCAACCCAGTCACAAACTTTTGGCAGACCAGTAGCATTTAATTTGCCTATTTGCATATTCATTCAGCAAATAATGACTATGCAAATAAAATGTTACCGGTCCGCCAAAAGTTTCTGAATGGGTTCGCCCGTCTGCGGTATAAAAAGCCCCAACCCCTTCACACTTTCAGTATACCTCTAACCTCTAAAACTCTCCACCCCTCAACTACCCCCAGAGCCAGACACTAATACCAGAGAGCCCTGAACCCAACCCCCCAGGTCCAGCCTTCCATCCTCAGAGCCCCCCCAGTACCAGCCTCCTGTTTCCAGAGAGACACTGCACCCAACCCCCCAAAGACCCTCCCATTGCTAACCTCCAGTCCTCAATATTAGCCTCATCCCCCATGCCCCCCAGTGCCAGCCCTGCCCCTATAGTTCCCTCAGTGCTAGCACTGCCCCCAGATCCTCCCCAGGACATCTTAGAACCCCTCTCTTCCATGGCTCCCTAACACTAGACTCAACCCCGGAGCACTCAGTGCCTGCCCTGCCCCCCTCATTTAGCCCTGCGGCTGACTCCCAGCAGCTAGCTGAGCCCTGCTGCTTGGGTCATGGCTGCTCTAAAGCTGTCATGTCGGGCTCTGCATAGCCCTCCCACCATGCAGCAAACTACTCTTGCGGCCAGGAGGAGACCCCACCTCTGCCCGGCACTGGTTGACTGAGAGGCGGGGCAGGACATGCATCTCTTAACAGCCGTGGTGGGAGTGGAAATGCTGGGAAATGTATCCTGGCCCCAACTCCCAGAGCCACTGCAGACTGGCAGCCCGTGTTTCACAGCCCAGCACCAGTCCATAGACCAGTGGTTGGGAACCACTCTTTTAGATTGCTGGTAGAGTGCAGCGGATCATTTCCCTGGGTGGTGCTGAGGGCCAGCTTCCTACAACTCCAACCCTTCCAAGAGTGCAGAGCCAGGCCTACCCCAACCTTACCGAGCAGTTTGGCAAGTCTCTTGGCTCCATTCTCAGAGCTTAGGTATCCAGCCTTCATGGCAATATCTTCCTACATGTTTTTAGCCATGTAGGAAGAGCCTGCTTGAGACTCACGGCATGGAAGTTGTTTTGAAGTGTTTCGAATCCATTCACAGTTGGAAAATCACTGAAAGGCATTTGATGCCTTGTTTGGCACCTACCTGAAAGAATTATTGCTTTCATCTCTGTTCCTTATGGGCAGGTGTCCATATCAAAGTGTCATCCTATCATAGTTAACACTAGTTGGCACTCGTTGACAGGTGCTTAGGATTTATTAGACGTGAATAGCCCTTTTGCTTCTTAGCTGTCACCTCCGTAGGTCTGGTTTGGTGGGCAACATGAAGAAGTTCTGCCCTTCTCGTTGTTTCACAAATTACATTTTAATGCAGTTTGTTTACCACTTTGCATTTCTCAGAGCTTGCCCAATGAAATTAATTAAAAAATACTATTTAATTTGCAGGCAGTATAATGATGCAGCATTATGTCATTTGGGTTACAAACAAGGGGAAATGCTCATTTGATAAAAACAAAGCTAACACAAGATAAAATGATTAATTTTATTTTTTAAGTCCTGGCTAACATGTCTGAGAGTCTTTGTTTTTGTAAGTGCTTCAGTTGTTTGGCATTAATTCTTCTTGGCCTGTAGGTGTTTTTGTTTTCCAAATGTAGTTTGAAGTTAACATGTTCTCAAATGCTTGCTGGTTTGCGTGTTAGTGGTGATAACCACTGAGCAAGTCTAGAAAGGAAATGTGGCTCAGGTGATCAGTCCTCAAGTTAAGGTCAAACCCCATACCTGGAAATAGTGTTTGCGCTAACATCAGTGAACTAACATTCAGGAAAACTAACACTATAATTAATCTCCCCTTGTTGTCACTAATTACTTTCTGGTTGCTTTTCCTAATTTGGGCCTGTGCTGTCCCTGAAGAACTCTTCATTATATCTCGCTTCTGGCAGAAAATCAGAGTCTCCTAGTTCCCCCAAGTGACCAGTTCTTCAGTAGGCATTCTCTTCCTTTAGCTCAGCCAGTTCTGTGCTCCTGATGATATTTTATCAAGAGGCTGCCTCAAAGGTTCTGTATTGTTGAACAAAACCTATGATGTTCCTTGGGTGAAACATCCTACCCCAATCAGTGCTATGCTCTTTAAATTTAAAGATTATGCTATTTAAATGATCGCGGCTTCATTTACATTTACATGGCTGCCGCGCTGAGCCGACAAACAGCTGATCAGCTGTTTGTCAGCTCGCGCGCTGGTCTGGACGTTCCCCCTGTCGACATCAAAGCCCTTTGTCGGCAGCCCCGTTATTCCTCGTGGGATGAGGTTTACCGGGGCTGCCGACAAAGGGCTTTGATGTCGGCAGGGGAGCGTCCAGACTAGCACGCTGAGTGGACAAACAGCTGATCAGCTGTTTGTCGGCTCAGCGCGGCTGCCATGTAAATTTAAATGAAGCTGCGATCATTTAAATCGCCGCTTCATTTCCCTTTGCTGAACAAACAAATCTACATGCCTCTGCCGACAAAGGCATGTAGTTTAGATGTACCCATAATGAACAGGTCCTTCTGTTCTTGGGCTGGGTGACAGACCAGGTCTTCCCCGTCTAGTGGGAGGATTCAGGTTCAAGAATGGGTCCCCTTTGGTGGCAGAATAGGAGACTGCAGCTCCAGCCTCCCTCCCAATTCTGGCTATTCAGACTCTCAGCTGGAGCTGGGAAGGTAAGCACAGGCTGGGAGCCAGGTGCTTTGGAGTTGGTACTCAGGGCAGCAAGTAACATGTTTTCCTCTAGCACAGTGGCAGGCCATCAGGGTTCTATGAGAAGCCCGTGAAACATTTTGTTTATTGTTGCCCACATGTGCAGAGTTGCCAGATTCTGATGGTTTCCATCCACATCATTTTTTTCTACGAGTATTACTAAAGTGATACGCACACTAACCAAGGGCATATGAAGTGAGGTGTGTGCTGATTGCACACAACTTTGACTGAGAGAACCATGTTCTCCTTCTGCATCCAATCAAAGCACTGCTACAGTTCAGTTGACCCAGCTTCACAGATTCTACATATGCAAGCGCAGTTAGCAGAATTACTCAGTCCTGAGAGACCATCTTGATTATGACAGTCTTGTGGCTCGCTGAGATGGAGAGCCAATCATTGCAGCCCACTAGGTAACCTATGTTGCCCATTACTATTCTAGCAACTGGTGACAGTAACACCATGCTACTCAGGGCTTGTCAACACAAAAAAGTTGACTAGAAGAGCTGTTGCAGAATAATCTGTTCTGTCTAGTTCCCTATGGGAACACTCTTATTGTAGAATAAATGTGTCCACATGGGTAGCTATTCCACAGTAGTTATTCCAGTCACTTTCCCCATGTAGATAAGCCCTTACAGCTAAAGGAGTTCTCCCCTAGGTCGAGTAGGTGAGGCCTCTTTTCTTGATACTGGTGTTCCCAGGTTCAGTTTCTGCTGATAATCAAGTCTCTGTGTATGTAGAAATGATTCTTAACTAAGGGTTGAGTAAAGACTTCAAGATTGGGCCTTATGAGTGTGTTTAAATGGCTTATCTTGAAGTAAAATCAAAAGGATTTCATTTTAGGAATGCCAAGCAAAATGCATGAATTTGACTCAAGTGTTCGTATGGCACTTATCCTTTGAGGCTTCTAAAGGGTTGGAATGCGGCAGTTGGATAAGGATTGTTTTAAAAAAAAACTTGAATGTTTCCAGTTCTCCCAAGAAACAACAAATTTTGGGCCTATATCAGGGAACAGCCATGCAAACAGCCCAAGAAGCCAGGGTCTTGGACTTACATGAGTGTAAATATGTGAGATACTGCTCACTACTTTACATATGCAGTGAAAATTCTGTAAGAGAAAACTATTCTTTTCCTGGTGCAGGAAATTTTAATATTAAAGTGTGTGTGTGTGTGTGTGTGTATGTGTGTGTGAGAGAGAGACAGAGAGAGAGTATCTTTGTAACAGCAAGCTTTTTAGAAGTGAAAAATGTCAGTGAAGTGGCATTCGATCATCATTATTTCAGGTATAGTAAATTATGCACTGATTGCTGCTTTTGTCTTTTTAAAACAAAAGATGCTATGAACTGCATTTAAAATCCCATAAGGGAGCTGGTAATGAAGCCTCCTATTCTTCCATTTTGCTAAATTCCTTGTTTGTTTCTGTATTTTAAACTGCAAGGTCAAGAGCGGTAATACAGCATTCTCCCCCAACCTCCACAGAGCAAATATGTTGCCTCCTTCCCAGTTCTTTGACTATGATATTTTTAAGTTTAATACGTTGACTATATGGACAACCAATGAAATTGGTGGAACAGGTAATGTAATTTATCTGTTGAATATCTTTATGCAAATGGGGTGTTGTTATCAATATTATGATGAGTTCCCTGGTTTTCAGTTTATTAGTGTTTGGGATGATTTTTTTTCATCAGCTCAGAATTCCCATAAAAGCTACTGACTTTCGTTTCATCACTCAAGTAGTTTTATTTCCAGCCACTTTATGTTGAAAGGTTTATTTATAACTATGAACCTTTACTAATGTTTAGAAGCAGAGGTCAGATCTGTGTGTAACATATGAGAGGCTGAAGCCTAAACAATGTAAGCACTTTAATGTATGTATTACTGTCAGAGAGTTCCCAATCAAAGCTTTACTCTTCATATGCAGTTTGGAAACCTAAGATCTGGGGATATCTGAGCTGTGTGATTGCTGTTAGTAAGCACGTTAAATTACTGGGGAGAAGTTTCCACTGATTATAATTTTACAGTCACCTGGCATTAAAGTGTAACATTCTTGTAATATGGTAAATGATTGTCAAGAAAGTGCTCAAAGTAAACCTTTAGCAGGACTGGGAACAAAATGGATGGGGTTTCTCTCAGGCTTCTATACTAAGTAATATCTAAGTTATATCAAAGCATTAGCAACCATTAGGTTATTTTGGAAATGGGTAGATATGACTCTGAATTCTCCCATAGGCTCTGCCACTACCAGCAGTGTCATTTGGTCAATTCTCTTAATCTTTGCAGAAGCATGATAACCATTGTGTAAAAGGGTATTACTAAAATGCAGCTACCTCACATGGAATGCTACAAGGATTAGCAATGATAAAACATCCTCAAACCATGCCTATTGCTGGAGGACTGGCTGGTCACATAATTCTTGTTCCTTTTCCCTGCTACCTGCTCCTTCTACAGGCCTCCAGATCCTTTACTGCAAATAAGAGCCTGGTGATGTGTAAGAGCTGGGAAGAAGGATGTGAGATCAGCTTAACTGGCTCTCCGAGGTCCACCATTACAAATGAGGAGAAGGAAAGGTGTCAGCCAAAGAGAAAGAGAAAGTGAAGTCCACTGATAGAGGCAGTGAGACAGCTCAGTAGGCTATCCCAAGATGCAGAGGGACAAAAGGACCAGACGGTTGAGCAGTCTGTCCAGGGAAGCAGAGGAGAAGTGGTAGAGTAGTATGTGGCTGGGGAGAGGAGTAAAGGCACCTTGTCATGGAGAAGTATGGACAGTAAGGTGGAGAGGAAGGGGGTGGAGAGAGAAGAAATGATGAGCAACCATTCATGTGTGGTGCCTTTGTACACAGAAGGGACAAAACTTATTAAAGCTGCATAATACAGATCAGAGCGTTTCCCATGATTGCTTCTCCATGCAATCTGTTGGTATAATTACCACAGGGAGCTATCTCAATGAAGAATGGGAAGAGGAGGTGGTTCATGCAGTCACTGGCAGGTGGTTTGTTCTGCCGTGCCTATTGGAGCCTGGGAAGAGGGAGGGCATTAGCCTGTCCACATCTAAAGGACCTCCCCTCATCCTATGGGGAGGGTCCACTGAGCCTAGAGAACCAAGTAATTACTTGGGACAAATAAAGAAAAAAACAGGGATGGGTGTAAGAGTCAAAGGGCTAAAACAAGGGAACCGGATGGGGACACTGAGTAGAGAACCCCGGACAGCGCCCACTGCCCCTCGAAGGTCTTGAGAGAGCCATCAGACACCGCCCAGTGCAACTCTGCCCGGATACGTGAGCAGATACAAGAACAGAAATAGGCCCCACAGTCGCAGGCCCCTCCCTCAGCCAACCTCTGCTCCCTGGTCTTATAAATTACCATCTTGGCAATAGCCAGGAGGAGGTTGACTAGGAGGTCCCGTGACTTTGTGGGGCCATGGATGGGGTGCGCGTTAATTAACAGGTGAAGGGAGAAGTGCAGCCAGAACCTCAACAAGAGGTTCTGGAGAAGCCGAAAGAGGGGCTGTAACCTGGCGCACTCGAGGGAGACATGCGCCGGGTTCTCCCTCTCACCACAGAAGGGGCAAGTGTAGGGAATGGGGGTGAACCACTCCAAATACATGCCCGTGCTCACAGCTCCGTGCAGGTTTCTCCATGGGAGGAGAGCAGTGTTTCTTCTAATTTTTTCCATCCATTGGTGGAATAAATTGTATCTGTACCAAGATATGTCTGTATGTGCACCACTAGTAGAAACTCATACTGCCAGATGTGAACAGCTGTGGATACTGTGCTAATCATCTGAATGGCACTTGAATCTCTCCTGGGTGGCTGCACTGGAGGGGAAGAGTGGCTGTCCGGTCTTAAGCAAGTCCATGAGACAATCTGTCTGGTCCCAGTTAAAGATTCTAAAGGGCAGGCCTACACTGAAAATGCTACGTCAGTGCAGCTGTGGTGTTTAAGTGAATATGCTCCTATGTCAATTGGGAGAGACTCTCCCTTCTATGTAATTAGCTATAACTTCTCACAGAGGTGGATTATGTCTATAGGACAAGCTCTCCTGGTGCCATTCTGGGCAGGGGCGGATATAGGGCATGGCGATAGGGGCAGCCTCCTGGGCCCCGCGCTTCAAGAAGCCCCGCGGCACCACCGCACATGCACCGGGGCAAAGGGGGGCCCTGCAAAATTGGGCTGCCCTGGGCTCCGCAAAATGGTCATCTGTCCCTGATTCTGGGGGTTGGCTGTCCTGCTGCTCCTTGCCTGGGTGGGACTTGAACCCACTGCCCTTCTCTCCTCAGGTGAACACCCCATTCTCTAGTCCACGCCAGAACCCACCCCATCCTCTTATACCGCTATAAGTCTCTATTGTAGACCAATCCCAAATGCCTTGAAATATGTCTCCTTTGTAGTCAGAGGCTAACCTGAGCTGCCAAATGTCTGTTGTTATAATTCACAGTAGCTGGAGCAAATATGACTTGCTGCAATCATATTTTTGATTGCAGTGAAGAAACATCCTTTGAAGTCAGGCTTAGGGTATGGCTACATTATAGAGTTTACTGGGTATAGCTGCACCACTGTAGCAGCCCCATTGTAAGCCCACTGTAACAGCACCATTGTAAACTGTTTAATAATAGCCTAATTACTCTAGCCCCTGCAAGCAGCACTAGCTATGTTGGCAAAAGAAGCTCACATGTTGACAGCGCTGTTCACACTGGCATTTGTGTAGTTTGTGACATTTGTGTAGTTGAGTAATCACAATTTATGTATTAAAGAGCCTCTGAACTAGCACCTGGAAATGCTCTTTCTGTTACGAAGTGACTAGGACAGCAGTGTGGGGAATGCCAGAAAATAACCGAAGAAATGATTTAGTTGTAAAATTTCCCCCAAAATATATTGAGGTGGGGGAAATCTCATAGTGTCTCTCTCTTAGATTACATTACACATAATCTTCCTTTACTTACTGTGGCATATTGTTTCCTCCTACAGAGTTCTGCTCAATCGCTTTCAGGACGAGGCTATTCCGTAAGTCTTTTTATAGCTACCTCATTCATTATTGTTGCTGTTGATTGCAGATTTATATTTCTTGTTGTATATCCACTGACACTAAAGGTATACAAAACATGAAAAATAAAGAATGAGCAGGCCTGCTGACAGATGGGACAAAGGGAACATGGCACCTAGACATGTCCTGGGAATGTTATCAGTGGCAGTAAAGGCAGCCAGGCGGGCATGTGGAAACCCAGAAGAGAGTGTCAGTCAGTGCAACCAGCAGCTTCCTATGCACCAGCAGCACAGGCACAGCACCGTCCAATTGTCAGGCAGACTGCATCCACGTGGGCATGGCTTGTGCATGTATGGGGGCCCATTGACTATTCTGTTCACGGGCCTAGAATTGCTGTCGTCAGGTCTGGGTATGAGCAAAGTACTGTCTTGTGCTTCTAGCAAGAGACACCTTCTGCACATGAGAGAACAAAGAATGGCCTATTTTCTGGTCGCTTGAATTTTGTTTTCTTCATTTTTTTTCCAGCTGCTTAGGTAATGAAAATTAAGAAACAAAAAGGACATTTTCAAAGATAAAGAGTCAATGGGAGATAAGCGTTTAACCATTGCTTATGCCTTTGAAAATATGCCACCCAAAACCACACCAAACAAATTTTAATTAAATTAATGCACTAATAAAGATGGAAGTCCTCTGTTTTAAAAGGAACAGTGAAATCTTCAATCAAACCTATTAAGAATGAAGGCAAAATTCTCGTGTCTCAAACTCTATGCTATTTAACTGATCAGGGTAAAATAAATTTCACTTGATTTCAAAATATACCCTAAGGTTCAAAAATTAGGGATGTTAGCTTTGGGAAAATTGAATAGTCAAGTAACTACATAAAATTTTAGCAGTTACACGACTATTCAATAGTCCCTAGGGGTGGGGCCAGCAGCCAGTGTACTCCCTGACTCACTCCTGAGGAGCCCCCTGCCACTCTTGTGTTGCTGCCTCAGTGGAATGGGGGGGAGGGTGGGAGGAACAGGCAGCACCACGGAGCCGGTGTTGGGAGAAATCTGCTTTTAAGTCAGCTCCCCCTGGCTCCTGCCTCTACCTCTGTGGGATGGGGAGGAACAGGCGGGTGTGTGAAGCTGCTATGTGTGGAGAGCTGGCTTGAAAGCCGGCTCTCCATGTGTATTGTCCCCAGCCTATTCCCTTACCTTGCTCACTGCTGCTTCTCTATCCAAGAAAGTAGCACAGGGGGTGGAGATAGGAGGCTCCGGTGCTCGTAGGTAACCTGGTTAAAGCCAGCTCCTCACAGGCACCAGCTCCCCCCCACAGAGGCAGCCAGGGATGGGGGAATTAATGTAGTCAACAGGATGAACTGATAAGCCCAGCACACAGCCTGAGTGCATGGGCGAATGTCGCTCTAGGACCCAGCAGCAGTGGGCAGGGGCTCTGGGCTCTGGAAAGGAGCTGAAGTGTGGCAGTCTCACGCTTGGCCCTAGTGACAGCAGCAGGCAAAGAGGAAGTGATTGCTGGGCTCGGCCCACAGAGCAGGAAAGAACTCACGGCCACTACTTGCGGGGACTATGGGACTAGGCTCCAGGCTGGATTCCTGAGTCGTGGTGGGGCCCTCAGAGCTAGAGTTGCCAGAGAGTTTCACAAAAAATACCAACCTCCCTGTAAAAAAAACATTGGAAAACAAATTCTGTTGAGCAAAAAAAAAGCCACAGGAAAAGTTGTGCAGTCGCAGCCCCTTTAATTCCTGGGCTGCTCCCTCCACCCCCAGCATGTCCCAAGTGGCCATCCGTCGAGCGCCCAAGCCGGGCCTCAGGAAAAACAGAAAATATTTTCTGAATTTTTTTTACCGGACGGAAGGTGCAAATACTGAGCTGTTCAATACCAGACAGCTGGTAACCCTAGGGTTACCAGGTAGTCATAAAAAAAATACCGGATACACTTCATCATGGATACACTTCATCATGGGAGGGACCGGCTGGGAGGGGAGTAGGGTGGGCTGGGAGATTCTTCAACTTATTTGTCTGCACAATAATGATATTTCTCCATGTAAAGGCGATGCACTTATTTGTACATCATGTGTCTTGCACTCACTCATCTGAACACTGGACCTATGACTGTATAGTATGGAATTTGATATAAGACAAGACATACAGATGTATATTATTTACTTAAGGCATTACACCCAAAAGATCTATTTAACCTGAAAACTCTTTGGGCTATATCATCTGTACAGTGCCATGCATGCTTATGGCACTATGTATAAATTAATGAATCACCTTCACAAATTTTATCTCTGGGAATTAAACCATTTTCCACTGGCCCTAACAGGAGTTTAAAAATCTGAATGGAAAAAGGCCCTAAACCAATACATTATTGATCAGTTTTGTCTGTGGCTGACAAAATAAATCTATTTTTTTCTTTAATAAACGATATTCAGAAATTATTGAGCTCCTTGTCTGAAAACTGCTTTTGTCCTGTTGTGTCAGTTTCTGATTTACCCAGTGTAGACCTTCTCAAGGGAGGGGAGAACTACTGGCATCCTAAAGCTGTATTTTGAGATCATAAGTAGTCTGAGCTGGAGATGCTTTTCCTTCTGGGTTGTCATTTTATCTGTTTAATTGCCCTCTGCCTCACCACGTACCAGCTGTTGAGGCTGACCATATCCCTTAAGACTATCATGCTGTTCTAAATTGATCCAACATAAGGCCAAGGCTATAGTTTCTAACACTGCCAAGATCCCGTTGGCTCAAACTTAGCTTGGAAACTGAATCTCCCAGGTGACACTAAGATTTTCTAACCACTGACTCAACAAAACTGGCCAAGCTAGGAGATGTTCTTAATGTATTTCCAAGATTTCATTTTCACAGGGAACTAGCTGTTTGTTTAAACACTAAATCAGTGTTTTGGCACTACCCCTTGTTTGCCAGACATGGTGAAAGCATGTTTAAAAGTAGCATTTACAAGCTCGAGGCACTACTTCTTTTATTTGTGCACTATTCTCTTGATATCTATAATGGCTTATGTTGTTGAAGACTGTCATTTACTAAATGGTACATAATTACTGGGCAGGGTGGGTGCTCTGGATTTCAGAAAGAGCTGGTTAAATATCATACACCATTTTGTCCATATGCATAGAGCAGTGCAAATCTGCGAGTATCCGCTCTATATTTGCAGGTATCTGATTCCGTGGCTCATTTTTGTGGATAAGGATGTGATTAGGGTAACTGCTTTATATTTGCAGGTAATTGCATCCACGGATCTGGATGCAGATATCCGCCTCTTGTTTTTGCAGATATGGATGTGGATGCGAATGCAAATTTTGTATCTGTGCAGGGTTCTGCATATTAGGAGAGGTTTGGTTTTTTTTTAAATTAACTCATTTTGAATCTGCACCTGTTTCCCACTCTGGCATTCTGAGAGCAGAAGATGGGGGCCTGCAAAAGATGTTAAATACCTCGCCATTATAGGCTCTGCTGACAAAAACTTAAAAGTCACAGACACACTGGCTATGAGAAAAAAACAAAAGATGTCACCATCAAGTGATTTAACCCTGGAAAAAAAAAAACCAGGAGGGAACACCTGAGTTCTTTCCCTGGGTGCACCCCAAGCTGTTTTGCCCCAAGAGAGCATGAAAAAAGGAAAGAGAAAAACAAGCTGCAATTTCTGGTAGTTGGCCACTCAGGCTATGTCTAGACTATGTTTTACAGGCTTTTTGTGCAAGAAGCTTTTGTTGGAAGAGACTATCTACACTGCAAAAGTACATAAAAAAGCGTCTCTTTACAAAAGAGAGCGTCCAGACTGTGCTTACTATGGACAGAATGGCCATCAGAGCATCTATGTTTTTTCCTCTTCCCTCCTCTTGTGCAAAAAAACACTTTTCCCCATCCACACATGCCTTTTTGCGCCAAAGGTGTTCTTCCTCCTAGAACGAGGATTACCAGTTGTGCAAAAATCCCTCTGATCTTTCTGTTTACTTGCGCAAAAACGTGCTTTCGGTGTGGACACACCGTGAGTTTTTCTGCAAAAACTCTGTAATTCAGACGTAGCCTCAGTGTGACGGCTTCCAGTTCGGGCGCAAGCTCGTAACCCTCTTACGTCGGGATTGCAGCCCAGCGGGCCCACCATCTGTCAGTTACCTCGGGGTGTAACGGCTTTTAGTTCAGGCGCGAGAATGCAACCCTTCTCACGTCGGGGTTACAGCCCAGCGAGCCTGCTGTCTGCAAGTTAGTGCGGGATGTATACAGGGTGGTTCACTCAAGGAAGTGAGGGAGGGGAATGGGGGGCAAGGGGGACCCGGGCCCTCCCTCTCCACCAGGTCCCAGCCCGGGGCCCTAAGGGTATGGGCCTTTTAGCCCTTACCCAGCTGACGGGGTCCCACCCCGTAACACGTCAGCCCATGGGCGCCAGAACGGCCCTGCCCCAGGCTGCTTCCTAGCCTCCCCCTCGTGGGTCTGGCGTGAGCATGACTGCGGGGTCCTTACCTCCCCAGCGGTGGCCTGTGTCTGTCTCTTGGCATCCTCCTCTGGCATCCGGAACTTGCTCCGTAGTCGGGGCAGGAGGGCTTGCCTGCCTGGCTCCTTCCCCCTCGCTCTGGCTCTGGGCCAGGATTTAAACACCCCGCCGGGGCTCGCGTCTCTGGCATCTGCCCCGTCCCCGGAGTTGCCGGCCCTCCTATGTTGCGGCATAGGAGGTGGGGCTATGTGCCGTCTTGCCCCACCACCAGCGTGCTCGGGCTTCCCAGCGTAACCGGGGAATGCCGCCTGCCCCTGCCCCGCGCCGGGCGCACGTAATGTGGCGTCCCAGCTGGGACTCCGCCGGGGCGTGCCGCCGGTGTTTGCTGGGAGGGGGTGTAGCTGCTGCTCCTCCCCGAATGCGGGCCGGGATTGGTCCGTCACACTTAGTCTTAGGTAGATAGACACACACGGACACCCCCTGTTACTTTCTAGGACACAAGAATCAAATCACCATCTTAAAAAGAGTGGTTTTATTAACAAAACAAAAGATATACTTGATAAAGCATACTTGGTTGCTAGGTGTTATAGAGCAACTGAGTAAAACAAATTAAAACACAGAGAAAATCTCTGAGAAGAACTTTTAGATCGTGAATGGGGGAGGAAAGTTTATGGATTGACACAGAAAAGTGTGTGAATAAAGAAAAAGACCCTGATCGTGAGTAGATACACTTTTCCATCTGCTCACAATCCATGCTGATCCATACTTCAAAGCCCAGTTCACTCCCATGTCCAATATTTCTTATAGGCAGGGCTTGACAAATAATACAATCTACTCGCCTGTGGCGAGTAGATTGCAACCTGGAAGAGCCAGGTTTGGGCGATCTGCGCATGCACAGAATGATCTGCGCATGCACAGAATGATCTGCGCATGCACAGATCGCCGGACAGCACGGCTGGTGAGCGGGGCTCGCCATGGTTCGGCGAGCCCTGCTTATAGGTATAGTAATTCTGAGTTCTGCATCTGCTCCCTCCAGCTCTTAACTTAGAATCACACAAAGAGAGTAGGCAAGGTATCGAAATACTATTCAAATTTCAGTACTGTGTCTCCATTGGTTCTTTACCCCTCCCTCCCCAACCAACAAACTTGCTAGCCACGTGAGTTTAACCCCTTAGTCACCAGGTGCTGGCCAGCACTTCTCCTATCCACCACAGCACCCTTTCATGCCTGCTTCTTTCAGTCATCCTTGCAGATGAGTTTACTGTAAAAAGTGCTGAAATAAATTCCAAGTTTATAAGGAAATACTTACGGGCAAGAAATCCAAAATCATGAACATTTCCTAAAAACCTTATTCAAAGATGTTTTTAAACTTGTGCAATCTGAGAACAAATAGAATGCTATGTCTTCAGTCACCGACATTTCAAATATTAAATGCTTCAGGTGGCAGCATATACATACTAACTATAAACCAAAGACAAGATTTTCAAACTGGGAATCTAAAGTTAGGTAGAAAAATGAATTTAAGAGCTTTTAAAGGGTATCTAATTTTCATTTGCTGAACAGTCCAGCAACTCTGACTGATTGGATTTTTACTCCTAAATTTGAAAATTTTGGCTGAACTGTTCAGTGGAAATTGCATGGCAGATAATTCCACAGTTTGTTCACAGATAATTTGTGAGCAGAAAAAAAAAGGCAAAATTCGTTGACTGAAACATGTTTGTCATGGTTTTACTGCTCAGCATAAAGTTTCACACAACCATTAATTTTACCTGGGATAAAAGATTGTGCAACATATGTATATGTGGCAAACTGGTTGTCTTATAAGCACCCATCAGTTTTTCATGTCCTTTTCCTGTTGCATGTCAAATGTGTATTTTCTCTCTGAAGAAAAATGGAACAATAGCATGTTTTTGGAGGGTAATAATTTACTCAACATTTCTTTAGTTTAACAAGTATATGATCATGGCTGAAATCAGACATTCCAGGTTTCAGCCATTCTGAGCAAGAAATATGTATCTGAAGGTGTTACCCCAATCTGTTTTTTCTGCCTGTAAGACAGGCAAAATCTCTTTCATACATTTTACTTGTAGACTTGAAAATTCTGGGAATACTTCACTCACTCGTCATGTGTCCAGCTTTTAGATTTCACTGAGGTTTAAAATGTTTTCTTATAATTATATGTTTGATTGTCTGCTATGGGTTTAGATACCAGTGATAATGAATAAGATAAATTATATGGACTATAGCAGGGATGGAGGCTGCTGACCCACAGAAAAATCAGTTGGGGGCTGAGGAGGGCTCAGGCTAGTAGATTTTGTATGCTCCTGCCCTGCAGGGGCACAGCATGAGGGCCAGCATGGTTTCTCCAATGCTGAGAGGAGAGCCTGAAGCCTCGATGGCAAGATGTGTTTTCCCCAGGAATTGAAATTAGAGGGGGTGTTTGAATTTACAGGGGTGTGTGTCAGGGCCGAGGAGGGGTGAGACCATGAGAGTGAAGGTGGGCTGTATGGCACCATAGTAAAAACTGAAAAAATGTTTCATGACCATTTTATTAGATTTAACTCGTGTTTTAAAATCACACAAATTAAAGCTGGCTACTCAAGGCTTCTATGAAGCACTACGTCTACGTCCTTCTTGGTTTCTTGTTATAATTTTGCACAACTCTGTTAATGAACTTCTCGAATGCAGTGCGTTCATCTTCGATGGCTTCTCCTGTGTCCAATACTTACATTCCTTCAGTTGATATGCTCATTAGTTCATCCACATGATCAGGCAGAAGGTGACTTCTTTCACAACACAAAATTCTATCAATGATAAAAAAGAACGCTCAACTGTAGCTCTTGTGACTGGGAGTAGCAAGAGATGAATTCCTACTTCTTTCATCCCAGGAAACATAGCACAAAGGTCCAGTCAAACCACTAGTGATGATAAAAAAGTTGTTGAAGTCAAATCTTCCTTCATTAGTCGTATGATATTCCACTCTGTGTTCAAATTCTCTATTCTGTCCTGAGCACATGGCAGCCCCATTGCTGCCTCACTCCACTCAACTGTCTGTGTTTTATAGGACAGGCATCTGTAAAAGCTATGTAGAGGTTGAGTAGAATCTAGAAGTTGCTGTTGTAGATTTTTAAGAATCAGGTCTATGTCAAGTTTTTCAGTTGTCTTAACAAACACTTCTTGTCCTCTTCACTTAAGGATTCAATATGAATGCCTTCATTAGTCAACTTCTGGACTGAAATCTTTGCTTCTTCCAGTACTTTTTCAATGGATAGCTCTCTGATTGATCCAAATGTAGCTTCTATTGCTGGACAAAGATCTACTACTGTTGTAGCAGATGTCTGAATGGCATTGTTTAATGACCCAACTGGTTTCAACAGTAGATTACAAGAGAGAGAATGGTAATAGTCTTCTCTGAACATAGTAGCAAAAGTAATCTACTAGCCTCACTACTTAGATCCATCCCATCTTGGTAGATACTTTCCAAAGCCATTAATAACGGCTGGAGTAATTTTAAGACAAAAGCCAAGGATCTCTCATGAGAAAGCTAGCCAGTTTTCCTAAGTTGGACTAATTTGAACTTCAGTCCCAGTGTATCTTCTATATTTTCCAAGATATTCAGTCTTTTTGGACTCTTGCTGAAAAAAGAATATAATGAAGACATTAAATGTATAGCTTTTTTAATGTCTTTTGAAGATTCTGCAGCTTGTACTAGTGCTAGTTGGAGTAGATGGCCTCTTCAGTGTGTATAGGAGAGATTAGAGTTACACTTTTCTCTGAGCAAAGCTTGTACTCCACCTCTATATAAATCCATGGCATGTGTACACCTTAAATACTGTGTGCAGATCTGGTCACCCCATCCCAATAAATATATATTGGAATTGGAAAAGGTGCAGAGATGGGCAACTAAAATGATTAGGGCTATGAAACAGGAGGAGAGATTAAAATGACTGGGAATTTTGAGTTTAGAAAAGAGTCGACTAAGTGGGGATTATGATAGTGGGTCTATAAAATCTTGACTGGTCTGAAGAAAGTGAATAAAGAAATGTTATTTAATCCTTCACATAATACAAGAACTAGCAGTTACCCAATGAAATTAATAGGCAGCAGGTTTTAAAACAAAAAACAAAAGTAAGTACTTCTTCACACAACATAAAGTCAACCCGTGGAACTCTTTGCCAGGAGATGCTGTGAAGACCAAAACTATAACAGGATTAAAAAAGTACTAGATAAATTCCTGGAGAATAGGTCCATCAGTAGCCATTAGCCAGGATGGGGAAGGATGCAATACCATGCTCTGAGTGTCCCTAGCCTGTTGCCAGAAGCTGGAAATGGGCAACAGGGGATGGATCACTTGATTACCTGTTCTGTTCATTCCCTCTGACGCACCTGGCCTTGACCACTGTCAGAAGACAGGATACTGGGCTATATGAACCACTGGTCTGACCCAGAATGACCATTCTTATGTAAAAATTCATTATAATAATAAAAATGTTTAGTACAGAAACTCCCCAAAATAATGACCTCTCGAGGTAGCAACGATGTGAGATAATAACCTTGGCAAATAATGCACTTTAAAAATCTTGGCCTACTAGGAAACACATTTATATAAGTTTCCATTCCCAGTCACAAATCTAGCATTCTGGAGCAAACTAGTTCACAAAACTGGAGGGGTGTTGGGGAAATTCAGGGGGGTATACACCCCCATGGAGAGTGGGGGTGTAGGGAAATCCCTGAGGCAGTAAGCCAGGGACTGCATCTGGCCCCCGGTCCTTAGGTTCTTCGCCCCTGGACTATGGGAACACAGCTAAAATGCTCAACTTTTTGAAATGTAGGGATGACGGACCGGGCCATGTCTGGGCACAGCTGAGGGCGTCCGCTCAGGGCAAATTGCTCAACTTTGGGGCTCCTTACAGTCCCCAGCCTGGTGATCTCTCCAACCAGGCCACAAACCAGTCCCACAGAGAGCTTCAGCTGCCTGCCTGAAGCCTCACGAGCAAAACCCCTCCGACACCCCAGCAATATCCGTGCCCCAGATGGCCTTGGGCCTCATACGCAGGTGGGGGGGGGGGGTCCTAGCACCCAATCGCACCTACCCCGAACAAGTTCTGTCCGGTTCCAAGAAACCAGCCACAGATCCCTGGTCAATTTACTCTCTGGATCTTACCCACAAATCACGCTGAGCCAATCCTTTAGAATCTACATCTAAAGGTTTATTATCACAAGCAAGAAAAGCATGAGAGTAAGGTTGTTAAAGAATAGTACGTTACATTTACCGAATCTCCCAGTCTTCGATGCAGGCTCTAGCAGAGATGTTACAGCTGCTGGTTTAAAAGTCCTTGTTGCACATCCTAGCATCAGGATGGGTTCACAGATCTTCCGGACTCTTCGATCCCTGCAGTGCAGCCTCTGGGATGAAGTGCTGAGCTGAGAACAAAATGGCATCGACCACATGGCCTCTTTATACCTCCTTCCTGGACTCTCTCTGCTGGCAGCTCTTAGGTCTCCGCCCTCATGCTTTAGGTGTGTCCTTGGCCCATTGAGTGCCATTGTCCCACAGGGCCTCACTAATCAGCCTGTCCATAGCAATGCTCAACCACATTCAGAGAAATATTCAGCTTTCACACAGATTACAGATTCCTACCTACACACACAGACATTATACACTCACATAAATAGCGTACACAGGATCAGCAAACAATAAGCTCCCATTCAGTACCCCACATGGCCCCCTTTTATACCATTGTTGGGACCAGCACCCCCACCTATAGGTGCAGCCATGATCTGGCTGCTTCCCTCAAATTCCAGTAACGTGACAGTAGGGCACTACGTACAGATTATGCCTAGGCTAAAATTGTGCTTGACTCATTTTTGCACAGAGGAGAAGGGGAAGAGGCAGAAGGAGGAATACATGGTAATAAAAAAAAACCTTCAGATAAATCATGTGGCTTATTTATAGCACATCTGTGCAGCTATTCCTCTTATGAAATAGAAGGGGATTAAATGCAAAAGAGAACTAACTTGAAAGTATATGGCAGATCCAGATTCAATTAAACAAACTGTATCTGAGTATTCACTGAAACAAAGTGTTGAAGGATGGTGCTCTTTATTTATCTGGTCCTGAAATAAGAGATTTTTTTAAAATGAACAATAACACGCACTTGGCAACAAAGGCAGCTGTTTTTCACTCTATGTCAAATTTAGATTAATTGGCTAATTGACTATTTGATTAGTCAATAAGGATGCCTATGCTTTTGAAGTATAGAAACAGCCTCAGGACTGTTGCTGCACTTTAAAGGCAAAAATGCTGCAGGAAACATGGAGCCAGTGGAGAACTTAAGCAATCCCCTGATAGCTCCGTGCTCCCTATGGTGTTTCAAAATGGCAGTGCCACATGGAACCCAGGGTCAGTGAGAGACTTCCCCCCTACCACTGACCCTGGGCAGCATGAGGCATTTCAAAGCGCCAACTCTGCATGGAACCCAGGCTCTGTCCCAAGGCTCCACATGGTGCTGCTGCTTTGAAACATCTCCACCTCTTCACCCTCCACACCTTGCTGCCTCTTTCTGATAGAGGCAGTAGGGTGGGGGGAAGTGACTAGTTGATTACTGAAACAACCCTATTCTATGCTATTGTAAAAATCAAATTTTGTGCAGTCTAGTCAAATTCCTGGAAGACCATCAAATGTAGTCAGTATTACATATTTTTTTGATTTTTGTTTCTTTGAACATTGGAACCAGTATTCCAGATCATTTATATATGATGATCACGTGAACCAAGGTATGTCTAAACACATAAGGCTTACAGAGAGATCTTGAGATGATTCTTTCTCTGGGGCATCCAAACTCATAGTTATTTGTTGTACTGCCCCTTCCCGCTGTGTTGTGACTTCTCATAAGAGTGAAGTACTTACACAGACACGGTTAGAGCCAAAGATATTATAGGCAACCACGAATGCATATGTCCGTCCTTATACCTGATTCTTGCAATCTGTTGTGGATTCTTTCTGAGCATTGACTCAGAGACCTTCCTATCAAATTGTATTGAGGTTTTAAGAACTGGTTTCCAGGCAGTTAGTGACAATCTTTAAAGCCCTGTGGGATCCAGTTGCCTAAGAGACTGCTTCTTGTTCTTTAATAATACTTAGCCTCTGCTAAGATAATCTTACCTGTTGGTTTTTGATCCTTGGCTTTCCAGAGCTTCAAAGAAGAACAGTCCCTGTTTTAGGTTATGGATTTGTCTCTTTTTTACTGTCTGTTACAGTCAGGCTAGTCAACTTCTGATCAATCCACAAAGGTCTTTTGTTCAAGTCAAGCTTTTGCTGAGTGTTTTTTGTGTTGTGGGTGGTGGTGGTGGTTTTTTTTTTTCTTCTGGTTTCTTTCTCCTACAGCTTATTATCTGGAAGTGTTAGATCAATGTTAAACCTCAACTTCTTTTCTAATGATGGGCTTAATCCTGTCAGGTGCTGGGGATTTTCAGTTTGTATTGAAGTCAGCGAAAGTTGAGGGTACATAGCACCTGACAGGATTGAGTCTAACTCAGGTAATAAATAAATAAAACTGGAGAAAGAAATGTAGTCCTTAAGGAACTGAAGAAACCACAAAATTCATAATAATGTTTCAGCTTGCCACTATTCATATGGTGCTCTGAATGCCCTGGTCTGTAAGGGATACTGTTTCTTATAGCCACATTCAGAACTTTCTTTGATATACTTTCTACTGTTCAGTAATTAAATCCCTGGAGACTGACCTAGATGTAGTACTTTGCAATACCATGTTCTCACATGCTCTAGGTGTCATCTTGTCATGTCCTCATACTGCTTCTCGCCACATCTATGCACAGGTGATTGGTCAATTATACTTCGCCAGGTCACTGATGAGACAGATATAGGCCGTCCTCACTATAAGTCCAATATACGTTCAAAAAACTTGGACTTATAGCAAAACAACTTAAAGCGGGGAAATTTTTTCCTGCGTCTAGCTTCCACAATTTTTTTTGGGTGCATGCGTGACTTAAGAGCAGGGAATAGGAAGACTTATAATGCATCAGTTCCTACAAGTGTCAATAAATTTAGTGTGCAACAGATGTATACTGGGGCGACTTATAGTATAGGCACCCTGTATTGAACATAGTCTGGAGCTACCTCCATGAATTTGACTTGAAACTTTTGATCTGCTGGATATCATCATATAGGCCTGCTGCTTTCCCTATTTTAGGGCCCCTGCCTGAACCTGAACAATTAATGTACTAGTAAGATAGACAAAGGAGGGAGATGCCAGGATAGACATCTAGGATGGGACTCTTGCTCCTTGTGGGGTTCTAAATACATTCCTCTCCAATTCTTCTTACTTGGGAGAATAATACCTATTACATAGAGATGATATGTGTTAAACGTGAGAAGGAATACTTGAGACTCAAACAGGGATGAAAAATATCTCCTTGGGAAATAATCTATGCCAAGACTATTCTTTTGTAATATTTGTGTTGTGTGTGCACTGCTATAAAATCTCTTCTCACCTACAGGATCCCTGAAAGATTAATTTCATTGGCTAACTCTAAAGTTCCTGTTTTTAAAAATTAATAAATAAGACTCCCCCCATCTTGGAGCCAAGGAGGAATCTAAGGTCCAGAACTAAAACCGCACATCAATTTGACTCTTTAAAAAGTCTGACAGTTTTCCTTTATTATGTTTCTCAACACACTCATTTTATTCTACATGAACCTTGTTATCCTTGTGTTGGGATTAACCCTAGCAAGCCCTTATTGCTGAATGATTACTATACTCTGAGTTTGTTTTATGGACTTCACTTTGAATTCATTCTACCACGTCAAGATGAATTCCGTGGAAGTATGTTGACTTAAAATCACTAAGGTTCTGTCTCCTCATCTTTTTTATGATACTTTGTGACAGGGCGGCCCCGCCCCTCACTCAAGCCCAGGGAAAACACCTGGGGCCGGGGGCGGAGAAGGCCCCACCCATGCAGCCCTACCGGGCTTGCTCCAAAGGGAGCCAAGGTACAAAAGGCTGCTGGCCTGCTCAGAAGGGGTGGACTGTGACCCGAGCTGGAGCTAGCAACCACTGGCCAGAGAGGGAGTCGCCAAGGGAGCTGAGCGGGCCGCTGCCGGGCCGCCGCCGGGCTCGGCCCCAACGCCAGAGCCGCCGACCGACCCCCCGCGACCCGAGCACTGGACCGGACTCCGCCAACTTGGCGGCTGCCCGGGGAAGTACCACTACAGCCCGTCGACCGACGCCGACAGGTGGGACCGCGGCCGGCTGCGAGCAGGGGGTAGGAAGCGACCCAGGGCAGGGGCTGTAGAAGCCCCTGAGGGCTCGGGGCGTTGCGGGGAGGAGCCCCCCCCCGAGCCAGTGGTGGGAGCCACCCGCCACTACTAGGGCCCTGGGTCGGGGCTCGGTGGAGAGGGAGGGCCCGGGCCCCCCTACCCCTGCTGCCCGAGACCCTGGCAAGTGGGGACCAGGGTAACAAACACTGAACTGTGGACTAGGCCTCTGGGCCTGCAAACTGTGGACTAGGCCGGGAGGCCGTATTTCCCCTAGCACAGGGGCACTGAACTGTGGACTAGGCCAGTGGGCCGTATTTCCCCTAAGGGAGGGGCATCGTACTTTGGTACTAGGCCAGTGGGCCGTATTTCCCCTAAGAGAGGGGCATTGTACTTTGGAACTAGGCCAGTGGGCTGTATTTCCCCTAAGAGAGGGGCATTGTACTTTGAGGGCTAGGCCCAGACGGGCCGAACTAGGCCCCGGATGGGGGTGGCAACCCCAAGACAGGGGCGAGCCCCCCCAACACATGGTGGAGAATGTGGGCACTCGACCCCGTCCCTGGGCAGAGGGGCTGGCAAAGGGGGTTGGTAGACTAGGGCAGCAAGAGCCCCGGGGACAGAGGCCAGGGTTGCTGACCTGGCAACAGCAGTATGAAAGAGACCTGACCGAACTGCGGAGGCAGTTGGCGGGCTTACAAGAGCGACAGGACCGCTGGGAGCGGGAGGTCGCGGGCCAGTTGAGGGCCCAGGGAAGGGTGGGGTCCCCCGGGGTCTGCCCCTTTGGGCAAGTGCTGACTGCAGAGCCTGGCAGGGGGCCAACGGACCCTGCTAAAATGATGGTGAGACTTAGGATAGAAGGGAACCCCACGGTGGCACTGGTGGACTCAGGGTGCAGCCAGACCCTAGTTAGGGCCAACCTAATATCTGAGCCAGAGCCAGCCGGGGCCTCTATCCAGTTGTTGTGTGTACACGGGGACGTACGGGCGTACCCGACAGCATGGGTGCTGCTAGATGATGGCCAGGATGTGGGGGTCTACAGCGTGGGGTTGGTCCCAACGCTAGCCTACCCCGTGATATTAGGCAGAGATTGGAAAGGCCTAGGCCGGGTGTTGCGGGAGTGGGGTCAGCAGTCAGTGCCCGGGCCGGGCACCCTTCCACCCGACCTGGAGGAGGCCGCCCAAGGCAAGAGTCTAGGGAGGGAGGAGAGGCCGAACCCGGGACCAGCAACAGGCCTGCCACCGAACAGGGGAGACCACCCTGCCTGGGAGGACGAAGTCGAGACCGTGGAAGTAGAGGGCGACTTTATGAGAGAACAGCGGGAACTCCAGACAATGCTAGAGATGGGAGTGGTGGAGGAATCTCACAGTGAGTCCCATAGTTCTAGTCCCGAAGCCAGATGGTACGACGCGATTTTGCATCGATTTTCGAAAAGTGAATGCAATCTCGCGGTTCGATGCCTACCCGATGACCCGGACCGAGGAGCTCTTGGAACGGCTCGGCCAAGCGGAATACTTCCCCATCCTGGACATGACGAAAGGGTATTGGCAGATCCCCCTGACACCAGCCTCTAAGGAGAAAACGGCCTTCCCTACACCCTGGGGCCTGTTTCAATTCGTGACCATGCCATTTGGACTGCATGGGGCGGCGGCCACATTCCAACGATTAATGGACCGATTGTTATAGCCCCATCATGCCTACGCAGCTGCATATATAGATGACGTGGTGATCTATAGCCCAACGTGGACGACCCATCTACAGCATTTAGAAGCCGTATTGAAATCCCTGAAGAAGGCCGGCCTCACAGCCAACCCGCGAAAATGCCAGCTGGGACGCAGGGAAGTAACCTACTTGGGGTACACGGTCAGGCAAGGGACAGTACGACCGCTGGTGGACAAAGTGAAAGCCGTGCAGGAGTGCAAGACACCCGCAACCAAAAAGCAGGTACACCAGTTCTTGGGGCTTGCAGGGTACTATCGCCAGTTTATCCCCGGTTTTGCGGACATTGCAGCCCCTCACGAGAAGTACCCACCCGAACAAGGTACAATGGTCAGTAGACTGTGAGGTGGCTTTCAGGACACTGAAGGACAAGCTTACTAAAACCCCCATCCTGTTCTACCCAGATTTTTCAAAGCCATTCCTACTGCAAACGGATGCCTCAGAAAGGGGTTTCGGGGCAGTGCTGTCCCAACAGGCAGAGGGAGGGGAACACTCCATAGAAAAGGAGGCCCTGGCAATAAAGTGGGCTATAGACGCCCTAAGTTATTATTTATTGGGCAACACGTTTCAGGTGGTGACAGACCATGCCCCCCTGAAATGGTTAAATAGCATGAAAGAGACGAACCCCCGTTTGATGTGGTGGTATCTATCTTTACAACCGTACAATTTCAGTATAACCCACCGCCCAGGGAAGGTGCACACGAATGCTGATTTCCTTTCCAGGGTGGGGGAGGAAGAGACGGGAACGAGCGAGGGGATAAGTACCCACTTAAGGGGGGGGAGGGTGTGACGGAGCGGCCCCGCCCCGCACTCAAGCCCAGGGAAACCACCTGGGGCCGGGGGCGGAGAAGGCCCCACCCATGCAGCCCTACCGGGCTTGCTCCAAAGGGAGCCAAGGTACAAAAGGCTGCTGGCCTGCTCAGAAGGGGTGGACTGTGACCCGAGCTGGAGCTAGCAACCACTGGCCAGAGAGGGAGTCGCCAAGGGAGCTGAGCGCGCTGCTGCCGGGCCGCCGCCGGGCTCGGCCCCAACGCCGGAGCCGCCGACCGACCCCCCGTGAGCCTCCGCCGAGCCAGTGGTGGGAACCACCTGCCACTACTAGGGTCCTGGGTCGGGGCTCGGTGGAGAGGGAGGGCCCGGGCCCCCCTACCCCTGCTGCCCGAGACCCTGGCAAGTGGGGACCAGGGTAACAAACACTGAACTGTGGACTAAGCCTCTGGGCCTGCAAACTGTGGACTAGGCTGGGAGGCCGTATTTCCCCTAGCACAGGGGCACTGAACTATGGACTAGGCCAGTGGGCTGTATTTCCCCTAAGGGAGGGGCATCGTACTTTGGAACTAGGCCAGTGGGCTGTATTTCCCCTAAGAGAGGGGCATTGTACTTTGGAACTAGGCCAGTGGGCTGTATTTCCCCTAAGAGAGGGGCATTGTACTTTGGAACTAGGCCAGTGGGCCATATATCCCCTAAGAGAGGGGCATTGTACTTTGAGGGCTAGGCCCAGACGGGCCAAACTAGGCCCCGGATGGGGGTGGCAACCCCAAGACAGGGGCGAGCCCCCCGACATACTTCTACAATCTGAGAACTGACATGTGGATGGTAAATTAGCATGCATACCATTTTGGGCACATGAATTTATAGTTTTTAAAAAAACATTGAGAAAATAATAAAATAAGTAAATGATCTCAAATACTTGAATTGTACAAACAATAAAGTCCATGCTCATCCCTAATGCCCATTTCTTTAAAAGTTCTCTTCTCTTGGAATCTGTTTTCTATTAAATGACATTCTGCTTTTAATTACGATGAAAAGTCCCATAAATTTTCACTCATTTCCACAGCCATAAATAAGTACCAAGGGTGCTGGCTGGCTAAATGTCAGTCTGTCTAAGACAGTGGCATTGGCAGAGACTCTAAGGCTCACAGAGCAAATGGACAACATAACAGATACATAAGGGCACCCCTTTGTTTCAAAGATATGAGCATAATTGGATGACGTTGATTTACATAAACTGACAAGCATTAATACAAGTGTAGCCAGCTGACATCGCAAGACTCTGCAATCCCCGTGAGGGATGGATCATATGAATTTTCTGTGATGTTTACTACATTTTCAAAATACCCTACCCCCTCCGAAATGAGGTGGTGGGAATCCTATGCTTAGTCTGACTAGAAAACTATGATTAAAATACAAATACATTGCCAGAAAGTCCCCCTATTCAGCACATCTGCATAAAATAATCCAGCTTCCTGCAGCCCTGCATACTGGAATAAAGATCTGTCCTAAATCCAACTTGAATTTGACAACCTGGAAAGGATTACATCCTTGTTGAAGAGGGAAGACAGAGGATTTTGAGGAGATCTGGTCTTTATTTCTGGACCTTCACGATTAAGAATGTCCTAAGGCAGTTACATTATGTGTGTATCATTGATTTTTCTTATGTAATAGTTTAGTGCATTTCCTTTTCTGCATTTCAGCTGTTTGCACATGCTTTGTCTTTGCCCTCTTCTTCCCCATTTCCAGTCTTTCCTTAGTTTCCTTTCTGTTAACAAAACAAAACAGACTAGCAATTCATCCCAATCAGGATCTAGTATACATATCTGAAGCTAATCTTGCACTACTTCACAGAGGTGTCGGTTGTAGGGGAGAAAGGCCTTTAGATATTTTATTTCATTCTGTCACAGTGTTGTGTTTGAGCTATGACCATCTAGGCAAAAGTTTCATATGCCCGATCCCTGGGGACAATGCAAAAGTGGAGCTATCCTCTTTATTACACTTCATGCTGTGGTGAGCTCATCAGAGGAAATTAATATGGTGAGGGGAATTTATTGGCTTGTTTTACCGCCTATCTTATGTGCCTCTATTGAAACCTATACCCTAAAATGTTGAGAGAAGAGAAGCATCAGAGGAAATAATCCAAAACACTGGCACAAAAATAAAGGAAATGGCAAATGATATGTTATGTTGGTCTAATTAACCATGGTATAAGAGACAGTGGGTGAAGGGGAAAGTGGTGTAGTGTTTGCCTAAGAGGATGGTATGTTGATAGGTTAATAGATAAAGATTATTTAATTGTGTAGCTCAATAAATACTCCCACTCCCATACACACAACCTTTTTAGGGAATCCCCAAACAGGTCTGTTGTTTTTTTTTCCATTCAGCAACCATAAAATAGTCTGTAGTGGAAAACACTTATTTAATTCTCTGCTGCACTGCAATATGCTTCACATGCTCTGAATCCGTCCTTCCTGCTCTAGCCTACGAATTATATAAGTTGGTTGGTTGATTTTAAATGCCAGAAGTAAATCTCCCTGACCAGATCCATAACCTTCTTAAGAAAAAACAAGGTGCAGGCACCTTTGTAGCTAAGCAAACAACAGCTAAAAGTCTGAGTCATATCTCGCATCTTGGAAGGTGTCTGATAGCACCCTAAAGATTTAACAGTGCTTCAAAAACTACAGATTGGGGAAAAAAATCCAGCGTACTACATTGGCTACAATTTATTTCCCTTTACTATTGCAGACTGACTGCAATTTAACCATCCATTAAAAATGTACAACACCTTGATATGCAGAGTTGCAGCTTTAGGAGGAAGGTAATACTCCATGCACCAGGAGATGAACCTGAGCAGAGAAATTACACTGCTTTCAGCTGGAAAAGAAGGGTGGAGTCATGTAAGCATTTGGCTTAGCCTCATTGGCTTTTGTAAGGAAACAGCAGCCTGTGATCTAAAAAAGTGGACCATGATTCATAGGTCTACCTGGCTCTGAATGGCTTGGAAGAAGGGGATCTTTCAGCCCTTAGATGGGAGGGAAAAAGAGGTAGTGGGGGATCTGACTGTAGGGACTGGATTTTTTTCTATTACATGCACTTTTTTGTTGGTGGATAAAGGCCAAAATCGTGAGCTGTACAGGGTGCTGCTGTTATTACTATTTTCACTTGCCACCTTACTAGAGATCCAGCTTCACCTTTTCTTTTGGTTAATTCCAGATACACACTGGCTGTGTCTACATTGGCCCCTATTCCGTAATAGGGATGCAAATGTAGCACTTTGGAATAGGCAAATCCGCGGGGGATTTAAATATCCCCCTCGGCAGTTGCATTAACATGGCTGCCGCTTTTTTCCGGCTTGTAGATAAGCCGGAGAAAAGCGCCAGTCTGGACGCGATCCTCCGGAAAATAAGCTCTTTTCCAGAGGATCTCTTATTCCTACTTTTAAATCCCCCGCGGATTTGCCTATTCCAAAGTGCTACATTTGCATCCCTATTATGGAATAGGGGCCAATGTAGACACAGCCACTGTGTAACTTGGCAATTGCTTAGAAACAGAAATAACACCCTTGTGCCCTTCTCTGTTTTATGGCAAATAAATAAATGAAACCATAAAATAACTCTTAATTAAATAAGAGACAGGGACTAATTTCGTTTTGGGAAAGCCAGAAGATTCAGGGCAAGGGCAGACATTTCTGTCATTTCCTTGTGCTTTGCTGTTGCATCATATGTGTGTCACCTACATCTGGAAGACCCCTGCAATGCAATATTGTGACCAATGAAGCAAAATGTTTTGCCTTTTGATCTGCTTATTCATTAAGATTATTGACTCTAACGTATATGTTGGTTATATGATCTAGATATATAGAAATTACAGTGCTATAAAGCTGTCTGTTCTTGATCCTAAATTAAAATACTCCAGTGGTACCAGGCTGATTTCTTGAGGGAGTTTTTACCATTTGAAGTGGCTAATACCAGTTTAGTTTTCCACTGGTACTGGCTGTGATGTGATCATTAGTATTTTACTCCATCTTCATGCTCATCCTTTCAACCAATCAGGGAACAGGAATTCAAGAGTATTGAGATCTTATAAAACTACATTCAACAATCTTAAACATATTTTGATTTTGTGTGAATTTTCTGCTATTTTATCCTTGCTTAGTATTCTCCTCTTGGCATAGATACACATACCTGGAGCATCAGCTCACCATTTTTCTGGTTCATACATACTAATGTTGTGGCTTCTGCTTTTATTTGGAAATACTTTTTATAACCAGGGGGTCAGTTTTGAGCACAAACTTGCTTTTGATTGCTATTGAAATTATACAACCAAAATCCCAATATTATTTAAGTGGTCAGCACTCCACCCCCCCTTTTTTTTGTGGCAAATGGGGACAGGGAAAAAGGGAATGCTCATGAGCTATTTATTCATGTTTTCCTTAAATCTCTGCTTTGTTTTAAGGAAGTTTACTATTCTACGGAAACCTTCCAGATACTTTCCTTGCAAGTTAGTTGTAACAGGCTTCTGGGTAAGTCAGCAGAACAATAAGCTGGCAGAAAATTCACATCGCACATGGCCTCACAATTGATGGCGGGTTTTAGAGAAACATAATCTGATTTTTAAATTTATTTTCTTCTGTGTTTTCTGTCTCCTTGTGCTGTAGGATGAGGAATAATCTTTACCCCTTTTATATTGACTTACTTCATATGCTTCTGTGTATTTGTGATCCAGATTCATAGTATTGAGAGGAGTTTTTTGGAGGATGACAGATTCATGGGTTACCTATTTTTTTGAGGAAGCTTCACAGCATTTGTAGCTCTCATGGAATATGGCAGGAGTACATAGGCTTTAGGTGTTGTCTGGAAATGCCAGCTATCATGTGGCATATACACAGCAAAGCTTTGTTCAAACAGAAGTTACAGGTTTGATGTAGAAATTACAGGGCCTAGGTGATGGGACGAGCTGATCCTAATGATCTCTTCTTGCCTTAGTATTTATTAACCAGTACATTTTCAAAACTTCTTAATTAGTTCACTATCCCTTTGTCCACGGTATAACACCCTGAGCTATGTAGATGAAGGCTGCTATAGCATTGTACATGACATTACTTTGTATGATGGTGCATTATCGTAGTAGTAATTAATGGCATATGGTAAGGGGACAAGGAAAATGCTATAATGAGCTGTATGCATGTGTATAAAATACCATTGCTTTCTGTTGCAATGGATCAAAACTGCTTGACTGTGTCTCATAGGCCCTATACCATTAACAGCAAGAGCTGAGTAAATTGTTAATGGCTTATAATTATAATACAAACTGTTTATAGACTGTCACGTCTCTGTTTGCAAACCTGATTTATTAATCTTTCAGAATTATTCCTGCACTTGGTGAACTGATTTTTCCTCTCTGAACAGCTCATTGTGACACTTCATTGTTAGAACTTTGGAAATGGTGCTGTTTTAAAACCTATGTTTTATTGTTTCTGTGTCATGATTAGGAGATTTAAGGCATGGTACAATGCAGCAGGAGTCCTTTTATTGACCTCAGTTGGCATTGGATCAGGCCCTCAGGTAATTAACCAAATACAATGTGAATTTGAAATGAGCCAATCACTTGAACAGTTTGAAATACATTTTCTGAGAATAGTCTCAGAAAAACAATTAGCAGCCCTGTGATACCTTCAGAGAATATTCATTCTTAAGATTAATATTTTTTCCTGAGTGTTCTTGCTAGCAAACGTTGAGTACACGAGTGTTTGATAGAAGTACATAGACAAGGATCACAGTCAGTGTCAGATCAAACCTTAGTTTCCAATTCACAGAACACCTTTTCCCCACTATTCAACCAGCTCTTCTTAGCAAGCGAAAGGTCCTTGCAAGATTTTCACCCAAATGATAGGACGCTGCATTTTCAGAGAAAGTGGCGTGAAACCTAAGATCCTTGAGTGTTGCAATGACATTTGAAGTGTCATGAACAGCCACATAACTGACATTATGAACTCCTTAAGGGGCCACAGGTGTGTTCAAGCAGTACCACTCAGACACCCTTAAGGACTTGCTGGCATTCTCTCAGGAGCCCTAGCTTAGTTAATTTCTAGAACGTTGTGTATGAGGGAAAGTGATAAATGGTTCCTATTGACAACACCACTGCAATGTATGTATGTTATGTGAGGAACCTAGCAGCTTGTTTAACTAAGTCCGTTTCCTGCTTGAGATTCGCTCCAGCCTGACATATGGTTGTAAAAGAGTCCAAACAGGAAGCTGTAACTTCACCAAAACTGTTTCATTATCATGCAATATCTGCGGTCAGTCCTCTGTACAGCTTGTGGCCAGCTTTTGGTTAGCAGAGAAAGACACTTTGAGCTGAGCTGGCATCAGTTCCCACCTACTTAATCAGTTAAGCTGTGAGCTATGTGGTTAAGAGAGGTCCCTTGGTTGCATTGTGGATTTCCAATGACAGGAAGGTTGAGACGTGTTGAGTGGTTCAGACAGGAATAACTTGGTTATCTGATGGTCACCCCAGAGACTGATAAAATTATGTGTGCTCTTTTCTGAGAAGACATCACAAAAAGCAGAAGCGGTTGCCTGTAACCACCTCAAAAGCTTACAATGTCAAGGGAAATTTTACTTATCTTAAAGGCTCAAAACTGTTAACCCAGCTTTGCCACTTTGGAGATCAGTAGAGTCAAAAGATTCACAGTGCAGAAAATATGCTTAACAAACTGTCACATAAAACAAAGCTATAAAGAAAGCCAACAAATCTAAAAAACATTATGGCTAGGACTTTCAAAAGTGATTCTGAGTGCTTTAGCTTTTCAGCCAACCAACTTAAAACTCATCAAAGGGACTTTTTTAAAGCAGAATCATGCTCCATGAATTCTGAAAATCAAGCATCTTAAAAATTCCCATGTTGAACACTCAAAAGTTGAGGCGGGCAGAATCACCAGCCACTTTTGAAAATCTGGATGGTAAAGTCAGGTACTATCCTATTACAAACCATCCTCTTTGGAGGGGGAGGTTAGGGCACAGGGTTAGGGGGCTGGGATACAACAGAACCTGTAAGAAATGTAATAGAAAGGTAGCTGTGTTAGTCTGATCTTGCTAAAACAAAAGGAAAAACTATGTAGCACTTTAAAGTCTAACAAGATGGTTTAATAGTGGCCAGACCCACTTCCTTAGATGATATTCTGGAAGAAAATTGGCATGACCATATATACCAAAGGAATACTATGTGTGATGGAGTGTGAGGGCTCAGGTCAGAGTGACCCTACTCTGCTCCTGTTCCCAGCCAAAGGGGAGTTGTGGGAGGAGTATTTTTAGGCCTGGGAAGGCGGCTGAGGAAGGCAGAGTGCTACAGGACCCCTAGGATCCTAACCCAGCAGCCTGGGATCCTGGCTGCTGGCCCTACATGTTTGGGGCTCTGCAGCTGGTCCTGCCCTTACCCCCGTAGGCTCTGCAGCTAGTCCTGTCCCCTCCCCAGGGCTCTGGAGCTGGCACTGCCACCCCCTCTTGAGTTCCAGTTGCCACATGCATCAGTGCTCCGCTGCCTGCCATCAGCCCTGCCCACACATGCTGGGGTCTCTGCTGTCACCAGCTGGGCTCACCTTTAGCCAGGGGAGGGAGGATTAAGATAAGATTAAGGCCCCACTCCCAGCCAACACTTTCTTACTGGGGTTCACCGGCTTACTTTTACCTCTGGTTGTAATATAAAGACTTTGTTTGTAGGGTGCTGCACATAGACAGGGAAAGGCACCTACTCCAGCTAGTTGAAGAAGTTCTCCTTTAGCTCATGTGATAAGACTGTGCTTTTAGAATGGAAAAGTGGTGTTTCTACTCTCATATCCACAAGGATTTGCGATTTGTCAGCTGATAGGAAGTGGGTTTGTTAACATACCCCAGAACAGTGTCTCTCAACATTCCCAAACTACTGTACCCCTTTCAAGACTCTATTTTGTCTTGTGTCCCCTAAAGTTATACCTCACTAACAAAATGAGATATGAAAATACAAAAATGTCAAAGCATAAAACAAGAAAAATTGGCTACTTTCTCATTTTACCACACAATTATAAAATAAACCAATTGGAATATAAATATTATACTTACATTTCACTGTATACATACAGAGCAATATAAACAAATCATTGTCTATCCAATTTTCGTTTGTACTGACTTTGCTGGTACTTTTTTGTAGCCTGTTGTGAAGTAGGCAAATACCTAGATACGAATTTGGGGGTAGGGAGGATAAAGGGGGGCAATTTCCCCAGGGCTTGGTGATTCTAAGGAACTTGGGGCTCTGGTTGCTACTGTGATGACAGCAGTGGCCAGAGCCCCAGGCGTTTTAAATCACTGTTGGAACTCTGCATGGCTGACAGCAGGGGTGGGGGAGTGCCAGGGCACTGTCCAGGTGGAGTGGCCTCTCAGATGAGTTTAGTGTAGTCCTAATTCAGAGAATGATAACTGTGGCATCAACCTTTGGAGATTAAAATACAGAAACTGAGGACATCATTCTGGCTGCTAGGAGCACTGGATGCTTCTCTATCCACCCCACCTTGTGGGGAGAGTCCATTGTCCAAGTCTGATTATGCAGAGTGGGCAATGGAATACTGGTTTACTATAAATCATTGGCTCTCCAGATCATCTCATCTGAAAAAGTGGGGTTAGTCTCTAAGATGCCACCGGACTACTCGTTCATAAATCATAAAGAGGTTATGCACCAAACAGAGGAATGGTGTAATACGACATCTCCAACTAGATAGTGAAAAGCCTCTACTCTGCTGCAAATCTCGGATGTAAAGTGCACAATTGTTCTCTTTTAAAGAGCAAGCGCTTGCTGGGTGCAAGTCATGTTACTGATCTGCTCCGAAGTTTCGCCCGCTGTAAATTAGGGACAATGACATCTCCTCTGTACAGTGCTTTGAGATCTACTGATTAAAAAGTTCAGTACAAGAGCTGCATGATATTATTACTTTATTGTGAGATCACATGATGTAATCTATGACTTATAATCATGTTGATTATAATAACAGAGTGTCATTTGTTCATTTATTTGTTACTGGATGTTTACCAAAAGGGGGGAAGAGTGTGTGTTAATAATACATACATAGGAGGGGATGTGTCCTTCTGCTTTAGTCTGCTCTTGTTGCCCAACTCAGACCCTTGTAATGATGACCATAACAATCAATGGGTTTCTGACTCAAAGCTATTTCCTTTCCTGGCACAGATTATGTCTGGTATACATAACGTGTTAATTTAACAATGCAGTTCTTTTGATATAGCTTTAATTTTTAACAACAGCTCGGAGGCAGTGATGTACAGATTATATAGTGTCAGTTTCCCAATTAAAGTTTTACAGGAAGATACTGTGTTTTTGCTTTTAAGTCTGCTTTTCACTACTTCCTTCTGGCACTTGTGCAAATGAAAACTCTGCTATTGCAAAGATTACATTTAAAACCTTGAAATATTTATTGAGGCTGCATACAATTCTGAAGTAGGACTCTTCCTGTAGGCTTGCTGATGTCTCTCATATACATATATTTTGTAATCAAGTGTCGTGAAGCTTGTGTTATTTTTGTTGTGTGTTTTAAAAAAGGAAAAATATTTAGCACATTAATTTTATAGTGTTCATGAAATGTTATCAAGAGTGATATTGTATCTTGGAAGTACAGCCTGAGAAATATAAGACTCCTATTAATTATTGTGCAGAACAGATTGGTGACATGACTAAGCTGCCACTCATCTGTTAATGTTAGCGGGTTTTACAGACATTTTGGAGATGTGACTTTTGGGCGACAGAGGGTATGGATGTAACAGTTGGAAGGAATTTGCTCACGCTTAGAAGCTTACCCACAAACTGGATTTTTTTTAGCACTCTGTCCCCGATAACAGGAGACAAGTTGCTGTTGCTGTCCATGTCTCCTTTGAGCCAAGCAAGACTGACTACTAGAGCCCTGCAAAGATACAGGTATCTGCTTTATATCCATGGGTATCTGCATCCACGGCTCATTTTTGCAGATAAAGATGTGGATAAAAATTTTGTATTCAGAACCCTGAAAATTTACAGATATCTGCTTTATATCCCCAAGTATTCATAGTGACAGATATGGATCGTGATACCCACACCTCATTTCTACGAATATGGATACAGGTGCAGATGCAGATTTAAAAACCTTGCCTCTACAGGCACTGGTTACCAAAACTTCCCAGAGTTGCAGATTCCCTGGCTCTGATAAATAAACAAACAAACAAGCTGCCACCATCAAGTGATTTATCCCTAAAGCTAGGGGTGAACACTTGAACAAACCCCCAGAGGAGCTTGCCCCAAAACAGTTTGAAAAAAGAAAAGAGAAAAACCTCATTCTACGAGGATTAAAGCCTAGTTCGAATTAACTAGTTCGAATTAAGGGCTGTGTATTTAATTAATTCGAACTAGTGGGAGACTAGCCCTCCCCAGCTTGCCCTGGTGGCCACTCTGGGCACCACCAGGGAAACTCTTCTGCCCCCCTCCCGGCCCCGGAGCCCTTAAAGGGGCACGGGCTGGCAACGGTGCCCGTGCCAGGTGCAAGCCTGCCAGCACCCAGCCAGCAGACCCTGCATCTGGCACGGCTCGAGCCAGCCACCCGTTGCCACCCAGCCATCCGCCTCTTCCCGGGACCAGGCTGGGGAGCCTGCACGGGTCCTCCCGCCTGGTCTATTGGGGTATGTCTACACTACCCCCCTAGTTCGAACCTGAGGGGGGTAATGTAGTTATACGGAGTTGCAAATGAAGCCCGGGATTTGAATTTCCCGGGCTTCATTTGCATAAAGCCAGCCGGCACCATTTTTAAATGCCGGCTAGTTCGGACCCCGTGCTGCGCAGCTACACGCGGCACGGACTAGCTAGTTTAGATTAGGCTTCCTAATCCGGACTAGCTGTACACGAGGCATACAGCTAGCTCGGATAGGAAGCCTAATCTGAACTAGCTAGTCCGTGCCGCGTGTAGCCACGGGGCACGGGGTCCAAACTAGCCGGCATTTAAAAATGGCGCCGGCCGGCTTTATGCAAATGAAGCCCGGGAAATTCAAATCCCGAGCTTCATTTGCAACTCTGTATGACTACATTACCCCCCCAGTTCAAACTAGGGGGGTAGTGTAGACATACCCGTGCAGACATCGTGGACTTCATCCACGACCTCCGCACTAGGCACAGGAAAGTGGCCGTCTAGGGCAGGAGAGCTGCCAGCCTGGCCACCCGGGAGCAGGTTTGCATGAAAATCAGAGTGGTCCACTGAGACCCCCGACTCTGAGTCCTGAGCTTAGAATGGCCGTACTGGGTCAGACCAAAGGTCCATCTAGCCTAGTAGCCTGTCTGTCAACAGCGGCCAACGCTAGGTACCCTGGAGGGGATGGACCGAAAACAATGACCAAGCCATTTGTCTCGTGCCATACATCTCCAACCTTCCACAAACAGAGGCCAGGGACACCATTTCTACCTCATGGCTAATACCACTCCATGGACCCAACCTCCATGACTTTATCTAACTTCTCTTTAAACTCTGTTCTAGTTCTAGCTTTCACAGCCTCCTGCAGCAAGGAGTTCCACAGGTTGACTATTTGCTTTGTGAAGAACTTTTTGTTGTTAGTTTGAAGCCTGCTACCCATTCATTTCAGTTGGTGTCCTTTAGTCCTTCTATTATGGGAACTAATGAAGAACTTTTCTTTATGCACCCTCTCCATGCTTTTATAGACCTCTATCATATCCCCCCTCAGTCTCCTCTTTTCTATGCTGAAAAGTCCCGGTCTCTTTAGCAACGCTTCATATGGGACCTGTTCCAAACCCCTGATCATTTGGACCTGTTCCAAACCCCCGTTGCTCTCCCCTCTCCCACCTCCTTTTCCCAGTCTCCTCAAGTTTTATTCAATAAAGAGAGTTTCTGTTTTTGAACATACGTGTCCTTTATTTTGTACATCAGGATGGGGGGGCTAGGGAGAGGTAAGTGGAAGAAGGTGAGGGAGGAATGGGGTACGAGCCCCCGATGGGGAGGACTGGGCTGGTTCTGTGGGCTCCTCGGGGTGGAAGCTCTCCTGCAGCCCCCCGATTCACCCCCGCCTCCGGATGGCAGCCTGCGGCAAGTGCAGCCGGGCTGATGGCTGAGTGCTGTGATGTGCCGAGTGTGGGCACTCAGGGCACTCCAAGACAGGACTGCTTTGCAAGCGGGGAACCTCTGAGAACTGTCTGTCCGGGGTGGGGGTTGGGTCCCTTTAAGCACAGCCCTCGGCTAGCCTGAGACAGCAGCTCCACGCTCTAAGTCCTAATCTGATGCCCTGCCAGCACTGCTTCTGGCCATCCTTAACCTTGGTTCAGGGTCCACTCAGTGTGGACATGCTAGTTCGAATTAGCAAAACGCTAATTCAAACTAGTTTTTAAGTCTAGATGCGCTAATTCAAATTAGCTTAATTCGAATTAACTAATTTAGTGCTGTAGTGTAGACATACCCTTACAGTTTAAGGTTTGTCAGCTATCATTTTAACTGTTAAACAGCATTTTCCCCATTATGATTTAAAATGTTTTAGAGAGATAGAATCACAAAAGCACAAAAGGCAAAGTGATTTATGCTGAAATTCTCTCCTTAACCTTCCAGAATAGAACCTATTGCTTGACAATTCTTGCTTGACAATTCCTGCAAAACTTAGGCATGTTGAATGAAGGGATGGTCTCTTATTAATTCTGAATTTTCTTGCTTCCTTTGCTTTTTCAGGTTTGAGTTATATCCCTTGATGTTATTTCACAGTTCTCTTTTTGATGGTTTAAAATGATAATAGTCTGTGTCATCTGCCCTTTAGATGGAGGGGTTATGCCTCATCCTTTATTCCTTCGCTCTCCCTATAAAATCCTTCCCACAATACACCAGAGCAGCTTGCAGGTGTTCACAGAGCTCTGCCCTCTCACATGCACAGCAAATTAGTAACAGAAGCTAATGGCCCAGCATGGGGCCATCAAAGGACTGACAATTCCAGCCTTTCCAAAGGGCCCTTTATGTCAAAACCCCCCATGAGACCTGTCCAGCTGAAAAGACTATTTGTCTGTCCCTGTGTGCGGGCCTGCTTCAGCAATGAGGCCTGCTGCTGGCCTCATGCTGAGACCCTGACTGTTGCTGCTAGCAACAGATAAAAATCACTGTTAACCACATCAGGGCCCACAACACATCAATCATATAGCCCAGATAAAGGCCTTAGGCCTTTGGCCTTATACTTTGGTTGTTTCTAAATAATTTCCAGTGGCTGAGCATACTATGGTGTAGGCTGGGTAATTTAGTCCAGAAAACTTCATTTCACTGAAAACTCTTTGATTTTTTTAAAAAGACTGTTTTTGTTTAACTAGATGTTTATTTCAAAAGGGGGGATTTAACTGATGAAACAGACACCGAGGAAAGTTCACAGTGAGAATAATAAATACAATTTCATGCTTAAATGCAAAGTATATTCAAATAGGTTACAGAAACATAGCATTTCACTAGCAGTAACGGTGGGACACCCCCCCGAAACAAACCCAAACACAACCAGGAGCAGCAATAGTGGTCTTTATAGGAATCCTCTTGGCTTATCTTTCATTTTGCCTGAATTTATATGCATTTAGATAGAGATTAATCTCTCTCTACAGATAACACCATCCCCACCACACTTTTATTAAAGAGATTTATGTCCAAGTATCAAATTACTATATTAATATAGCCCAGTTGATTTTTGGTAGCAGCAAATCATATTTGTAACTCTGAATAACTAAATAATTTTGACAGTAGCAAATTTTCTCCATGGTACAGCTAATTCTTCATCCTGTCTTAATGTTCCACACTAAAGCCATATGAAATCATGATTCTTGGAGGCTGGCAGTCATTTTTTTTTCTTACAAGTTATTGATACTTCAGAGAAGAGACTATTGCACATATAAATTGGCTACATGGCAGATTCAATAACAGAGATGCAGGATTTTTTGATAAGCAGAATTTTGTAAGTATATTGACATCTTTCTGGCATACTTGTGTCATATGAATAAGACACAAAAGATATCAAATCTAACATAAGGCCGTAAGTCACAATAAAAACCTCAATGGAAAAACCCAATATTAAACCTCAGTCAGATTGTCTTATGTAAGTACAGTAAAACTCCAGTAGTCCGGCATCCAATAGTCCGGCACTCCTGATAGTCCGGCATCAAAATGGCAAGAGCCTAGTGAGTGAGATTCGGGAAAAAATGAGTCACAAGGTAACAGCGGCAGCAGCTGAACTGAGCAAAAAGGGTAAAAAAGGCTTAAAAACCTAAAACATTACAGTATACTGTATACAGTATGTACAATAAAAAGGGTTCAGAACACTTTATATACAGAATATAATGTATACAGTATATATATAACCAGTTTATAGTACCTCCTGATAGTCCGGCATATTTGATAATCTGGCACCACCTAGGTCCCATAGGTTCCGGATTATTGGAAGTCTACTGTACCTCATTGCATGCTCATTCCATGGGCCTATAATATTTACAATATAATACTGATTACCATTGGTTTTCAGTGGGAATTGGATATTTAATTCTCTTAGGTTATGTCTACACTTGCAGAGCTTTTGCGCTATCAGTTTCACTGGTAATAAGGAACGGGTAAAAGAAAAGCTCTTGTTTAAGTATTCTCTTACTTCCACAATCGTCAGAGAGTGTTTACATTTGCAGCACTTGGTTGTGGGTAAGAGCAGCACCCACAGCATCCTAGTTCCCTGCACAGTCCCCACTCCTCAAACAGTAGCTCAGCATTGCTGCAAGTAGGGGATTCTTTGCTCCCTGGAGTAGGCATTGTCATCTGGCCAGATGATACGTGAGCACTTGCCAAGAAAACAGGAAGGGGAATTTCAACATTCCTGGGCTTTAGAGGGGAAGTGGCAGATGTCGGTTTGCTGGCATCAGGGCAGCAGAGATGATGGCTACAGGGGACACCCAGTTTGTACATGTCTTTACTTGCACATCTCCACGAAAGCATCACTAGTAAGAGCTGTAGGCCTCGTGTGTGGAGTTGTTTTTATTTTGCTGTGAAACGTCTGAGTTTCACTGCAAAAAGCCATTGGCAAGGGTCAAACCTCCCATGGTTTGAGCACAAAAAAGGGGCTTTTTTCCCACTTTACATGGCAGGTAAGTACATTCCCTTGAGCTCCTTTGTCTATCCCAGACAGGCCTTGCTAAAGACAATTCAGACTTGCAGATGCCTGTCCCAGAAATAAATAAATAAATAAATAAATTGGGAGTTAACTTAAGACATCAACCTGAGCTCATATAACTTCACTGGGACTGCTCACACAGCCCTGTCTACACTAGGGGATAAGGTTTAATTAAGATACATAACTTCAGCTACATTAATTGCATAGCTTAAGACAAAATATCTTAACTCGAATTTTGGCGCCGTCCACACTGAGGGAAATTGAAGGGAGCACACTCTCCTTTCAACTTCCCTTATTCCTCTTAGAAGCAGGACTTGCAGAATTGACCAGAGTGCCCCTCTCAGTTTAAATTAATGTGTCTTCACTAGATATGCTAATTTGAACCTCGGAAGATAGACTGCCGCTGTTTGCAGGAGCAGATTTAAAATGAAACATACTGTGCCCTTGAACAGGGCCACTCAGTGACATGGAGCCCCCAGGGCCAGGCAGCCCAGTACCAGGTCTGGCTCTGCCCCCCTCTCGTGCAGGGGGTGGATGCTCTGTGTGGGGGCTAGTGCTTCTGCAGAGAGGGCTGAGGGAGCAGGGAGGCTCACCTGCAGCCTCAGGAGGGCTGGCAGGAGATGGTGAGCAGTGTGAACACAGGCTGGAAGGCTTCAGAGGAACATGGGCAGCTGCACAGCCGGCTGGGAAAAAGCGGTGCTTTGAAGTGGGAAAGCACCGCTTCTCTCCAGACATCGTCTCTGCGGCTGCCCTGTGCTCCTCTGAAGTCTTCCAGCCCATATTCATGCTGCTGACCGCCATTTCATGAGTAGCAGGGAGACACGGCCAGAGGATGTAGAGCCCACAAGCTGCACAGCTGGCAGGAAAAAGCCTCGCTTTGAAGTGGGAAAGTGCCGCTTCTCTCTTGTAGCTGGCTGTGCGGCTGCGCTGCCTCCTCCTGAGTCCTCCAATCCCTGTAATGTTGCGCTGCAGTTGGCTTTTAGTTGGTGAGTGGCTGCTGTCCATGGGTGAAGGGGGAGAGTGGCTGGGGGATGGAGAACCTGAGGTAGAGGGGTGCTTAGGTGACCAGTCAAACTGTGCTCCTCCTCCTCTTCTGGTGGAGCACATGTGGGTCTTTGCCCACTTCTCCAGGCCAGCCAACTCAGGACTACTAGTGTAGCTGTCCTTCTTGGCTATGGAGATCTTCATATCTCCGCTGTCAGTCTCCTTCTCCAGCCCCACCATGACAGCTCTGCTCTTGCTCTGGGCCCCCATCTTTGCGCCTTCCACCTGAGGCCCTGCCCTTCTGGGAGCCCAGACCTGCCCCCACAACACACCTTGCCCAGGGGCCTGTCAGCAGCCCTGCCTGAAACCTTAGTTCCTATACCTGTGGCTCTCACCCAGGTCTGGACCTGTCCACAAGAAAGACTGGGGCTGGCTTTCAGCACCACACTATTACAAACATTCCAGTGTCATCGGTGTTAAGTCTAACTGGGGAATGGGTGGCCCACCCAGACCCACTCATTGCTACACCCCTGCTCTTTCAGACATTTTTAATCTGCCTAAAAATCAAGGTCCATTTTTTAACAATAATGAAGAAATACTATGAGTCTGAGAGTCAAAAATGGAAAAAAAAAAAGAAGAAAAAAAAAGAAAAAAAACAAAAAATGAAGGTGAGGGAAAAAGTTGAAGCTAAGCAAAAAGACAATGTATCTTATTTTAAAAATCTTGAAGTATTGAATAGAGAACATTCATCAAAAAGTATGTGAGAGGAAACATCTCAATTATCTGATCACTTTCCAAGTTGTGGGGATATCACAACGACTTCAGAAGTAGAACAGGTAGACACTGAAGTGGCAATGGAACTACAAAATATTGGTAATTTTGTCAAAGTAAGGGAAGAAACCTACCCTGAAGACATTACATTATGGCCCAAATCTGTTTAATTTGCTACAAGAATATTTCTTAGTAAATAAATTGAAAAACATAGGTAATACGGAAATTTTGAAAAAAGAATATAATGTTGGAAGACAAAAGCAATTTAGAGGTCTTCATGAGTCCTTTTTTCCAAGGATGAAGAAAAATGGGATCATGGAAATGAGATATTGGTTCATTTTTTTTTTCAGAAACCACCAATGCAGTCTACATTTTAGTCTATGTTTGCAAATTAATCCCTGAGCATGTAAAGAAAAACATTTGTTGATGGGCTCTCTAATTGGAGAAATGTTGCAAGAGATATTGCTGATCATGAAACTTCCAAAGCTCTTATTAATGCTATGTGTAAATTCATTCAAAGATGTAGATTATCTGGAAGAATTGATTCTGATTTATGGGCTCAGTTTGAGAAGGAGTGTTCTTATTTGAGAAAGGTGCTGAGACATGTTATTGCCACAGTAAAACTGCTGTATTCTTTGGGACTGCCTCTGAGAGGACATGATGAGTCATCAGTGTCAAATAGAAAAGGTAATTTTTTAACCTGCCTTGAATATCTTAGCGAATTTGACAATTTTCTTAATGAATATTTGAAAAATTATCAGTATTGTGGCTTACGGATGACCATTTTAACACACCAAACCTACTATGAATTCATTACTATAATGGCAGAGCAGCTCAGAAACCAATTCACTTATGAAGTAAAAGATGACAAGTACTATTCTATAATAGTCAATTCAACACCAGATGTGAGTTATGTAGAATTTTAAGATATGTGACTGGCAATGATGAAGTTGTAGTGTGATTTCTTTGTTTTGTGTCACTAAAATCCCACACTCCTGAATGTCTAAAGGCAACTTTTTTGGAAATCATTGCAAATTTATGTTTGGACATCAAAAACTGTCATGGGCAGAGTTTTGATAATATCACAAATATGGCAGGAAGATATTCAGGTCTTCAGGCAAGACTGAACAATTTAAATTCTTCAGCTTTATTCATACCAGCCAGTCCTTAAATTTAATCTGAAACACTAAAGCCACATCTTACGAGGGAGCTACTCATTTTTTTTAACTTTGTTTAAAACACATATGCTTTTTTTTCAGTTTCCACACATTAGTGGAGCAGGCAAATAGGAAACATTTGACGGTCAAAAAATTGGCAACACCAGGCAGTCTGTTTGTGCAGATGCTGTTTTGGCTTTGAAAATGAGTTCTAATGATATAAAGAGAAGCTTATTAGACATAGCCACATCAAATTCTAAAAAAAAGTATGAAAACTGAATAAAATCCGTAGCAGAAAAGTTTTAAAATTATATTTCTGTTTTTACTATTTTGTGGATCTGTTTACTTCAAAGGATTAATGCTGTCAGCAAATCACTGCAAAAAATGTATACAAATTTATTGAATGCTGCACAGTTGTTAGCCTCAGTTATAAGTTTTGTCACAGAAGTTTGAAATGACTATAAGTCTGTAGAAGTAGAGGCACTAACATTAACAGAAAATATATCTGATGAGAAGCATAAAAAACCCGAGGAAGTTATTTTTCAATTAAACTAAAGATAAAAAAATCAATTTAAAAGGGAAAGAGCAGGTCATTGTTGAGACCATCATTGTTATCTGTGACATAATAATAGTGCGATTGCAGAGTAAAAGTGAATTTCTAAAGAAAACTGTTGATTCGTTTTGTATATTTTTTGACAGAAATATAGGTGAAGATTCTAAAAGCCACTACAGTAAAAAATTAAGTGAATTCTACCAAGAGGACATAGACACAAATCTTTTTGAAGATTAATTGAAACATTTAAATAATTTTATCAAAAATGATGAGGTCTGTGCTTCGAGAACACCTGTTGATTTGTGTAACTTTGTACATGACAACCTTGTACATGACAAAGTTTGCAGGCAACCTTTCCAAATGTAGAAATTCTCTTTAGGAGAGTTATTGTCAGTACGATTACCTCCACCTTTTCCTACCTCTCCCCCCTTTTAATAACCACACTTCTTTCCTTGAGTAGGAATGTAAAATCTTGTTTTACTAATTAACCGGTTAAACATTAAGTTTAACCATTAACTGATAAAACAGAAGCCACCTCGCTGGAGCGGCCCCATGCTGCAGGCAGGGGCTGCTTCAGCCTGGTTGCTACCATTCACGCCAGCTGGGCATGGGCAGGGGCAGACTGCTCCTGGGTAAAAGTTCCATTACCCATTCACATCCCTGTCCTTGAGTGAAGCTATTTTGTTAGGGTTGAACATTCAAGAAAAACTCTAGCACCAAGGAAGATGGGAAGCAGCAAGATACGCAGGAAAGAAGCAGATGGGCACATTGGTATAGGGCAGGGGTCAGCAGCAACCTTTCAGAAGTGGCATGCCAAGATTTAACTTATTCATTTCTGTGTATGGGTCTGCATGCCATCGATATTTTTTAAAGTCAATAATAGTCCTACTTACAGCAGCTTCATTAATAAATAAATTAAGATGCAGATCTTACCTTTTTAGTTAAAAAGATCAGAGTTTTAGATATCTGCAACACTCCAAAGAAATTCTGTTAAAAGAATCTTTTTCTTTCTTACTTTGGGATACACAGGCTTAATTCTTGGCTCCATTACAGACTTCTTGAGTGAGGTCAGGTAAGTCTTTAAGGGTATATCACCTTAGCTGGAGGTGTAAGTTACAGCTCAAGGAGACCTTCACACACTGCCTTTAGCTGAGTTAGTGCGCTGAGGTTTTGGTCTACATTGCATTTAGAAACTCGCTGCTGTAAGGTGTGGAGCACACACATCTCCTTGTAGCACTAAGGAGAGCTGAAGATGCACTTGAGTGAGTATAACACTCAGCTGGTTGAAATTTTTAAAGTGTTTTTTTTCTTTTAGGGAGCAGGAAAGGACTCTTTTCTAAAACAAAGCTTTCTCATCCCAAACTGTTAACACTGTCAAAATTGTTCCTCTTGAGTGAAAAATATCATGCCTTTTCGCTAACTCAAACTTCAAAGTCTTTTATAACTAGTTAGCTTCAGTTTTTGGAAGGAAAAAATCACTAACATCCTTGGGGAGGTAGGGGAAAATATAAAAGACAGGACATTTTGAAAAAGGGAGAAAATAAAAAAATGGATCAATTTGGCACACTTTGAAATGAAAACAAATTCATAAGTTAATAGTTTCAGAGGGGTAGCCATGTTAGTCTGTAACTGGAAAAACTAAAAAAAAAAAAAATAGTCTGAAGCACCTTAGAGACCAACAAAAAATGAAGATGGTATCATGAGCTTTTGTGGGCACAACCCACTTCTTCAGATGAATGGAATTTAAGGGGTTGGTCCAGTTTTCAAATAAATAGCACAGAGAGGACATAGGGAGGAAAAGGAGGAAAAAGAAGAAAAAAGGGAAAAATTGTAAATTTGTGTCCATGCTAAATGAAACTGATAAGAATACTTAGTACCCACTTTAGGAACCATTTTTTAGTTTTTTATGTCATTAAGATGTGAAATGTAGCCAGCCATCCAGCTAATGTCTTTGTTTAAACTTCTGTTGTAGGAATTGAACTTGTAAATTAAATTAAGTTCTGTAGTTTCCCTTTTGAGCTGGAAAGGGTCTTACACCTATCGACTTTTTGATGGGTGGGTATGGAATGCTTCTTATCTTGCATCTGCCTATGCACCAAGAGGACCCAGCCCACGTTGTATGACTTCACCATAGCACCAACACAAGACATTGCACTGGAACCGGGGTTTGAGACACAGTCTGTCAGACCTAGATGACCACCAGTCTGGACTAGAGACTATGTTATGTAGTGTTTACAGTGTTTTCAGTGTAATATTTCTGCCAACAGTACAGTGTCTTGTTCCATATTTGTTGCTGTGGTTAGAACAACAATGTTTATTTTATAATTGGGAGAGCTTCTTAAGAGAGGAGGGAATGTGGTGTTTTAGATGTTGCTTGTAATTATTAGAACTGGGAGTACTGGCTGTTGGGAATCTGGAAGCACAGGAAACAGGAAGGAGGTGGGAGGAGATGGGCCAAGCCTGAGTGAGAGCTACAGAGCGGAGCAGCAGCAGCTTTGAAAAGAGGTTTCACCTTTGTTAAATAAAGACCTGTTGAAGTTTGTTCCTACCTTGCTTGCATGATACAACAAAGGGCACACTGTTGACTGATATCCAGCTTCTCATCCACTGTAATCCCCAGGTTCTTTTCTGCAGAACTGCTACTTAGCCAGTTGGCCCTCTTAGCCTGTAACTTAGCAGGACTCTACACTTTTCCTTGTTAAACCTCATCAGATTTCTTTTGGCCCAATTCTCTAATCTGTCTAGGTCACTCTGGATTCTATCCCTACCCTCAAATATATCTACCTCTCCCCCTAGCTTAGTGTCATCCTCAGACTTGCTGAGGGTGCAATTCATCCCCTCATCCAGGTCATTAAGAAAGATGTTAAACAAAACCAGCCCTAGGGGCACTCCTTGGGGCACTCCGCTAGAAACCGGTCACCAACCAGACATCCAGCCGTTGATCACTACATGTTGGGCCCGACAGTCTAGCCAACTTTCTATCCATCTCACAGTCCATTTATCCAATCCATACGTACTTAAAAATATGGTACCATCTTCATGATACCATCTACATGTTTTATTAGTCTTTAAAGTGCTACCAAGCATAGAATCATAGAAGCATAGAGCTGGAAGAGACCTCAGAAGGTCATCAAGTCCAGCCCCCTGCTCTAGGCAGGACCAATCCCAACTAAATCAACCCGGCCAGGGCTTTGTCAAGCCAAGACTTAAACACCTCAAGGGATGGAGACTCCACTACTTCCGTAGGTAACCCATTCCAGTGCTTCACCACCCTCCTAGTGAAATAGTTTTTCCTAATATCCAACCTGGACCTCTCCCACCACAACTTGAGACCATTGCTCTTTGTTCTGCCATCTGTCACTACTGAGAACAGCCTCTGTCCATCCTCTTTGGGACTTCCCTTCAGGAAGTTGAAGGCTGCTATCAAATCCCCCCTCACTCTTCGCTTCTGCAGACTAAACAGACCCAACTCCCTCAGCCTCTCCTCATAAGTCGTATGCTCCAGCCCCCTAATAATTTTGGTTGCCCTCTGCTGGATCCTCTCCATTGTGTCCACATCCTTTTTGTATTGGGGGGCCCAGAACTGGATACAATACTCCAGATGTGGCCTCATCAGAGCTGAATAAAGGGGAATAATCACATCTCTGGATCTGCTGGCAATGCTCCTCTTAATGCAACCTAATATGCCATTAGCCTTCTTGGCTACAAGGGCACACTGTTGACTCATATCCAGCTTCTCATCCACTGTAATCCCCAGGTCCTTTTCTGCAGAACTACTACTTAACTGGTTGGTCCCCAGCTTAAACTATTTGTTTTTTAAGTTTTTCCTGTCTCCTTATCTTGCTGCTCTGTTTCAAACAGGGAGCAGCACCATTTAGCAGCTGTTTGACAATGCTCTGCCCTTCCTTTTCCCCCCTGCCAGTCAGCTGACCTCCCTGACTGCATGGGCCCTGAAGCTCAAATGGCAGTGCATGCTCCATGCTGTGCCGGGCAGAGGGAAGGGGCAGGGCTGAGCTCCCAGTTGTGTGCCAGTGAAAATCAGCTTGTGTGCTATTATGGCATGTGTGCCATAGGTTGCCGACTCCTTGTTTGGATCATTCTCAGTATATGGGGAACAGGATTCAATACTGGTCTGTTGCCCTGCTAAGTGCATGTTTCATACATACATTATCTGTATGAGTAGAAAGATGTGTGCAGTGGGTCTGCTAATCTGCAAGCCTCCTGATAATGTAACATAGTAACCTCAAGAGTCCAAAGTATAACCAAATACATTTTGGAGACTTGCTGTAGGATATTGCTCACATTACATTGAGAAATTTGCTCGTGTAATATGTAACTGTATCTGATGATGGATTTTTTAAAATAATTCGCCACCTTATTTCAAAACAGATGCGTTGACCCATAGCTTACAATGTACACATGCAAAACTCCATCATTAACTAACTTCCCCTTCTTCATTTCAATGCCTATATCTTCTAACCAATCATGCCCAACAAATGACATCTGCCGCGGTGGAGGAGGGAGAAAGAGAGAAGGTTGCATAAATTTAGTATGTCAAAGAGCTGCTAATACCCAATGTTTTTGGTCAGCAGAAAACACAGTTGTTCCTTTGAGATAATTGTATATGGGCCCAGTAAGTAGTAAGGAATGACCAGTAGGTCAAGTTGCAGTTCTAGCCTACCAGGCTTGACTTAATCATATGTCATAACAGCAAAGCTCTCAATTAATTCTTTAAAGTCAGAATTGTCTCATTTTGTTCCCTCTATTGATAAAGTCGATCCAACTGTGTAATTTGTAGTTTTAATGAAAGTTGCTTATGGACTGTGGGCCATGGCCTTCCTCACATTACTTTTTTGACATAGTCCTACTGAAGGAATTGGGTCATTCTGTGAATAAGTGGGAAAGGATTAGATCATCCAAACTTACATCCATCCAGTCAGCACAGAAGCCAACTAGCCAACAGATTATTTGATGCGTGGATCTAGTAATGTGGCTTGTTACCAAAGGGCGTGACCCAAAGATCACTGAATTCAATGGAAATCTTTCCTTTTGTTTCAGTGAGCTTTGAGTCATGTCTCAACTAGAGTATTTTGTCCAGTTCAATGCACTGTATTTCAGGAAAGATGTGAACAAATTGAGAAACTCCAGAGAAGAGCAACAAAAATAATTAAAGGTCTAGAAAACATGACCTATAAGAGATAACTGAAAGAATTGGGGTTATTTAGTTTAGAAAAGAGATGACTGAGAGGGGACTTGATAATGTTTCAAATACCTACAAGACTGTTAAGAGGACGAAGGAGAAAAATTGTTCTCCTTAACCTCTGATGATAGGAAAGAAGCAATGGGTTTAAATTGCAGCAAGAGAGGTTTAGTTTGGACATTAGGAAAAACTTCCTAACTGTCAGATTGGTTAAGCAATGGAATAAATTTCCTGGGGAGGTTGTGGAATCTCCATCATTGGAGATTTTTAAGTGCAGGTTAGACAAACACCTTTCAGTGATCATCTAGATCAATATTTCTCAACCAGTGATACGAGTACCTTCAGGGATACTCAAAAGAAGTCTGGGGAGGTACATCAACACAATTGAAATTTGGAGAAAACTGAATTTTTGTTTTAAGTTTTACAGGGCTTTATTATTTTTATACTTCTTACTTCCAAAAATGTCATTGCCCACCTGGCTATGATTAAGTTATTTAAACAAATGTGTTGCAATGGTAGGAAAAAAATTGTGTGTCTGAAAACTGCATGGACTGTGGGTACTCTTTTTTTTAAAAAAAGGGGGTACTTTATATAAAAAAACGGTTGAGAAACACTGATTTAGGTGGCGCTATGAGTTCAGGAGACTGGAATTGAGGATCTCTTGAGCTCCCTTCCAGTCATTTGATTCTATGAAAGGTCTTGAAATATGAAAACTCAAAATGTTACTCAGTGACAAGTGGCCTCCAGTGTAAAAGTGCACTTTTCAAAGTAATTAAGTGTTGGACTAACTTCTGAACATTTCTCAACATCCCACACTAAGATTTAAAACAAAACCTTTGGATGCTGTAATTCTGATATTTAGTCTGGATAGGGAAAGGGACATAATATTTTATGTAGACTCACATAGGGAATAATTTTTTATAATAATGGCTATTACCAGACAAGGATCTTATTTCAATTTAAATCAAAATTACATGCAGATCAGTGTATGCATAGACAAGATTTGCTTCTCCTAAGACAAGTTTCAAGTCACTCTGTCCTAAATGGATATAACCATCTTTTTTCCCCCTTTTTCTTTCTAGTCTTAGTTATTTAGTTCAACACATCTAACCATAATTTTGTGATGTACTTTGCCCAGGACTGTTCTCTCTAATTATGTTAAAAGATTGATGGCAGTGGATAGAAACTAATGTATAATGCATCTTTACAAGATGGGTGTGCTAACTTTCAATTTAACATGCAGCTTCTGTGGCAAAAAGGCTTTGAACCTCAGATTGATCCTGCATTTATATTTAAGCATTTAAATTCTGGCTAAATGGCAGTGTTTTGAAACCACAAACTGTTGCTTAAAGAGCTTTTCTCATAACACAGCTCATTACTCTGTGCTATTCAGCATTTGCCAAAAATCTTTGTTTTTTCTTACCACCCCAACCCATTGCTCTGTTCTCTACCATCAAAATGTCCACAGGAATGAGCGGCACAAAGCTAATTCCCCTGAGGCTATTTCAAACTACACAGTATGGGCTCATCCTTTGATCCCTCCTCATGACTTTATTTCATTATCTCTTAAGTATAAGGAGGAAAGTTAATGACATCATAAAAACCAGAACTCTATAAAAGATGTTTCTGCTGATTTACTGCCAATGTACTAGCAGCATGTCATATAACTGCCCATTAAAGATGGTGAGCTGCTTTCCTGCTCACAACTTTCCTTATTGCTAGCACATTTATTTATGGCCAGATTATAAAGATTGGGTGTGCACTGTAAATTATAAAACTTATTTTATAGTGCGTATAATTAACCCTTTAATTATTGTATTAAGGTTCAGTCTCCCTTTTCTAGGTGTAATTACAGATGCCTTCTTGTGCTCATGGGGATTAATTTATATATAAAGAGAATAAAATTCTTGCTTTTTCACCAAGAGAAATTTCGTTGTGTTCTGTTAAGCATTTCCAAAGGCATTCTAATTAATGGTGATTGTGCAAGAGAACACTGGAAATGGATTAATTGGTTACACAGCATTGACTTTTAGCTACCTATTAAGTAAGTCCCAGGAAACTGAACTTCATTTCAAAAGGCTCTCCAGAATGTTCGTATTTTAAGGAAATCCTCTCTTCATCCAGTGAGAGCAGGAATTCTGTATAAATCTGTAGTGACATTTTGTTTACCATTGGCCACAGGATTTCCAGAGACCGCTTGTGCTTCCATGTAACCTTTTTCCTACGGGTATTACTAACATGACACACATGTAAAACAAGGACACGTGAAGTGAGATGAGTGCTGTCTGCACACAACATTGACAGTGAGAGCTGTGTGCTCTCTCTGCATCCAATCAAAGCATTGCTATCATTCAGTCGGCCCACCCTGCAAATTCTAGGTACAGAAGTGCAGTTAGCAAAGCGACCCTAGCCTGGGAGACCATCTTGGTTATGACAGTCTTGCGGCCAATTGAAATGAAGAAGGGTCACTCATGTGGTCCACTCGCTGGCCTAGATTGCTCTTAACTGATGTAAGTGATTTAAGAAGTCATTATTCAGGGCCCATTTTCCACTACAGAATTTATCTTCCCAGCCCAACATCAGCCACTTATCTATCCACTGATGCATAGGCCCTTATACAATACAGCATGCTTAACTTTTTCTGTGTGAGCTATCCCAATAGAATCAATGGCCATTGATTTTCAGAAGTGACTAGTTATTTCAGACACCTGAAAAGGAGCCTGATTTTCAGAAATGAAAGTTTTCTTCAAAATCAGGCCCTTTTAAAAAAGAAAAAAGGTCTTTTAAATTGGGGACCCAAAAGTTGATGCATCCCAAATCTCTAGTCATTTCTGTAACTCCCCCCCCCCCCCCGGGGGGGGGGGGGGCAGCTGTTCACATGCTTTAGGTTGACCATGTTTGAGTCCACAGTCTCTTCTAATAATATAGATATACTCTTGAGATTGTAAAATATTGGTACTGGAGCTTAGTCCTAGCATAGTGTGTGCTATCATCAATTTAAAGTATTTACCTTGTCAAACAATATTAGGCATTTTCTCCTTTGTACCCAGTTGGATTGCTCTGGTTTAATTTTGTTAGTCACTAATTGCTGACAGAAAAGAGCGCTTCCTTGAAAGAAAAGGAAGAATACAGCTTTCTGTTCTCATCACTGATTGCTTCCTAAGACAGGAAAGAAAAAAATATATGATAGCTGTTTTACTAGGATTTTTCATATCTATTGTATGAATTTTGGATTTCATATACAGTACTGATAGCAGGTCATAGAAATCTATATCCATACCAATGACATTTTGTCTTATTTTCACCATCCAGGAAAAAGAAGCTCTTTAATATGTCTGGCTGAGCTTTTGGGTTTTTTTGTTTTTTTCTTCTTCTGGGAGTCAGGAAAATCATATATGGGCATGTCTGTGACTTCCTGAGCTCAGCTTTCCATGTGGAAGTGATGAAACAGGAGAAAGTTCTAACAAAGTCATACAGAAAAATAATAAAATAAGTTACAAATTATATTCCAGTGCTTTGATATATGGTTGTCATTTATAGCGAGATGTTTGTGGAACCTCTACAAGTGGTTTGTTCCTTCAGTAAGTAGAATTATACTAATAATAGTGTTTAAAACTATGATTTTATTATGCATAAACTGGACCCTTGTTGCTGGTCTCTTTTTTCATGATCTTTAGAATTCAGTGGATATTTTTCAAGTTTAAAACAATGCTGCCTTCCCAAGTATTTAACTCTACCCTCCATGTAATATCTTACTTATGATACATGCACTTACCGGGAAGTATAAGGATAAAGGAGACATTCTGGATACCTAGTTTAAACATTAGTTTTAGAACCTGTCAGAATAGAGAAGGCTTTGGAGTGAATCTATTTTAACACATTTCCTCTAAGGTGCTAATTCAGCTCCTTAACTTACAGAAATAAGGTAAGTGAGATAATGTCTACTGTTGGACCAGCTTCTCTTAAGAAGAAACAAGTTTTTGAGCTTACACAGAGGAACTGTGTGTAGACTCGAAAACGTCTGACCAGGAAAAGTTGGTCCAGTAAAATATATTACTCACTCATTTTGTCTTTCTAACAACCTGAGACTAATTCAGCTACAACAGCACATAGGTTCTTTAGTTTAGTCAGACAGTGCCTTTGAAGACTCAAAGTTTGTGTTCAAGGCATAGTTTGAAATGTTGGTCTGAATAATCGAAGACTTCCCTGTTGTTTGTGATTCCAAAAGACCAAGATTGGTGTGACTTGGGATCCTCCAGGAATAAAATTATTCCAGTAATATTCTGGACTTAACTCCAAAGCATCAACTATAAAATAATATACATCTAATTGATTAAATTAGAATTAACACACCTTTACTTAACACCTTAAAGAAACTAATGAATGCATATATGATTAGCGAGAGCATTGAACATCATCACTATAATTCTGATCTCATGAGCTATAGGAAATATGTGGTAAATATACCCCTGTGGCAGTTCCATTAATTAAAATTGATAAGAGCAAGATTATAGAATTGCAAAACCTTTACACAAGTGTGATTGTAATCGGAATCATGCCTTGCCACACTGAAAAGCATTTATGGAACAAAATATACGAGAAATATTGGAAATCCATCAAATAGGGGGGGGACATATGCAAACAGTCTACCTGGGGGAAATATGTAGAGAGCTGTTATCAGACTCATTATGTCAGTTTTTCCTGTCAGTACTAGAATTAAGACCATTATAACTTTATAGAGACTGTCTAGAACAGTGGTTCTCCAGGTTATTTGACTGTGCCCTCTTCAGATTGTTTCTGTAGTGGTTTATCCCATCCCCTCCCATAGAAGTACATATACTGATTTTTAAAAAGAAGCATGCAGTTCACACTAAACTTTAAAAACAGTAAGGCCTTGATTCAGACACAGCCAATGATCTAAAGCAAAACTGTAATTATGGTCACTGCTAGTTACAATTAAATGTACACACTAAGGATGTAAAATCCCACTGAATTGGTTAACTGGTTAAATGTGCTGGTTAATCAGTTAACCAGTTAAATGGGGGTAAATGGGGTGGAGATGCTACAGCCTGGCTGATCTGGAGTGTCCCCCCCCCCATACCCAGTGTGGCTGGTCTGGAGTGCTAGCCCACCCACCCCCCGCCACTGCAGGCAGGGGCTGCTCCAGCCTGGCCAAAGCTGGTCTGGAGGAATCTGCTTTGCTAGTTATTCATTGCTGTGGGTAAAATGTGAGCAGTGAGGGTCTCCCTCCCCTGCAAAAAAATATGAATTTCTCATACCTCTCCCTCCTAAAATATATTCCACTTTCATCTGTTTGTGAACCTCTTGTCTAAAGAAACTGAAATCCAGCTAAAGCTAAAATTAGTGCAATGGGTCCGGTGTTCCCTGTAAACTAGCAGACTACCCAGGAGGGATTCAGATGCTACTCAACTGATTAGCAGAGCACCCACAGCTTGCAGCGTGTGTTTCTACTGGTGGTACACGTTTTCACATACCTTGGTGCACATATAGGGTTGCCAGGTGTCCGGTATTGAACCAGGCAGCCCGGTATTTGTGCCTTCCGTCTGGTAAAAAAATTCAGAAAATACCGGACATCTAAAATGTGCGGTATTTTCTGGTTTTCCCTAGGCCCAGCTTGGGCGCCCAATGGAAGACCCCTTGGTACATGCTTGAGTAGAGGGTGGGGGGAGTGGCCCGAGAATTAAAGGGACTGTGACTGCATTTTGGCCCTGGTCCCTTTTTTGGTTGGGGGGAGGAGTTCGGTATTTTTTGTGAAACCATCTGGCAACCCCTGTGCACATAAAAAAGTTTATTCTGCCTAAGGATGGAAAATATGAGAGAATATTGAATAAGAATATAGAGTGGCTATAGAAGAAAATGGAGGAAATATCTGTATATAGGTTGAACTTCTATAATCTAGTGAACCTCTCACCCTAGGAACCTTACTGGTGCTGAATCAGAGAATTTGGGAAGTCAGTATTGTCTAGCAGCATTGCCAACACTTCCTCTGCTTACTGGGCTCTTAGAAGATACTCAGGGATAAATTAGAGCTAACAGCACAGAACACTGAGAGCCAGGGCTTGTGTTTGTAAACAAATTTTATGGGACTTCAGGAAACTTGGCCAGACTCATGATGAGTGACTATCTTGCTGATTAAAATCATGCCGGAGCATGGATTTTGCCAGACCAGTGTGTACTGGACTAGAGAGGTTCCACCAGCCTATAATAATGCATTTAATTGTTGCTATTATTTATGTGTGTTGGAGAATAATCATGAGGCCTGGACCAAGCACCACATGTTGTTGTGCTTGGCACTGTGCAGACACAGGAACAGACAGGTTCTTTCCTTCTAATAGATAATTGGTAAGAGGAGCAATGGACACAGTGATTTACCTGAAGTCATATTGGATGAAAGTGGCAGAACTGAGAGCAGAATGAAGGTCTCCCAGTTTCCAGCTCAGCATCTTTCCCACTAGACCTTGCTGCCACTCAGATTTTGCTTTTCTCTCTCCATATGATTCAGTTCAGTAATTGCCTCAATTCAGTGTAGATCTCTGTCTTCTCTATGTAGAATGGTCCTTTGAGAATTCTGCTCAGCTTCTTACATTGCATCAGTCATCAGGGTATCTGAAATTTGCTCATTTTATATTCAGCTCACTCTCCCCCTCTTATCAATTTTCCAAATAGGGATGGGCGGATAGATGAGTGCATATTTCTCTTCCCCCATATATCCTCATGCAGTCTATCTAAAAAATAATTATTCTCCCAAACCCTCTCCCCTGCAAAATAGTGAAGTTACACATAAGCAATTGACTTTCAGTAATATCTTCCCCCTTTTCAGTCTCTTCTGTGATACTCTTGCTTGGTCATATTTAAATACTATAAGGATCATTAACTTTAAAAGTTATAAGCTAATGCCTTACAACTGACTCTCCTATATTGTTTCAGAGACAGTATATTTTCACTTGGATGGAAAAATCCTGCTTGTGTGTATAGCACAGAACTTGAGGTTTTATATTTACATTAAGCGAATGGGGTTCAGCTTCAAGTGGTAGCTGAACCATTCAGTTTTCTCTCTCCCTCCGGAATTTTAAAAACAATGATATAATTTCATTTAGCCATCCAAGCCTCTTGCTTCCCAAATGCAGAGTGATTGAAGATCGGTCACCTGAATACCTGTAAGCAGATTCCAATCTTCTCCAAATTTCCCCTTTTGATAGAGTAATGAGACAAAGGTAGGTTAAATCACCGCTACCAGGTGCGTATTAGATTTTTAAATTCCCCACTGGAAAACCCTAATGGGTTTTCTTTTCATTTGCCACAGAGTGTTTATTATATTTTGATGCAGCACTTCAGCTATCTGCTTTCAATAAATGCCCATCCTTGAACTGTAACTCTTAGTATATTCATTAGAAATAAAATTACCGTGAGTAGTAGTCTGATGCATTTAGACATTATTGACTTTAAAGACACTTGTAAAGGATTAAAAACATTGGTATTCATTTCCAGAGACTGTATTCTTGACTGTACCATTAAAGTCCTATAACTTTTTAACAGTCTAAAAAAGCAGTATGTCTAAGCATCTGATTATTTAAAATTGTAAAAACGGCTCAGAATTACTGTGGCTTTTTCCTTTAGAGCATGATGTTATAATGAAAGTCTCGTGCTTTTGTTTGTTTTTGTTTGGTGAGAAATCAACTAATCACTGTTCCTCTTCATAAAATAGATCTTTACAAATCACAGTGTGGAATATCCGACATCTAACTTAGATTGTCACAAGTCAAAATAGCTTAGGAAATGGGTTCATATTTTGTGCACACTTCTGTTGGGTAGCTGAATCCTCATGCAGTACCTCCCCACATTTCTCCAGTTCAAATTAAATATCACTCATCTACCTCTGAGATCCTGCTTTCTTTCCAAAGAGAAAAGGCATCAATCATTATGGAGATAAGAACAAAAGTGGGATAGGTTTTCCTTTCCCCCATTTCTGTTGCCTGTCTTATCCTTCTCTAGCATCATTGCTATGCCTCCCACCCTCACTCCTCCTTCCATTCTAAGGTATCTAAGCTATCTCTCATTTTTAAATATTGTTGACAATTAAAACAATTGGGACCAAGCTCTACTAATGAATGGGTACAATACTCCAACAGCTGCTACAATGGAAGTGAATAGGAAGGAGTTATTAAGAAATACCTGAAGGCATGATTTGGCCCTTTCTTTCCAACTGATGCTGCCATCTATTCTCTCTGGGTATGTCTACACTACAGCACTAATTCGAACTAACTTAGTTCGAATTAGTTAATTCGAACTAAGCTAATTCAAACTAGTGCATCTAGACTAAAAAATTAGTTTGAATTAGCGTTTTGCTAATTCAAACTAGCATGTCCACACTGAGTGGACCCTGAACTGAGGTTAAGGATGGCCGGAAGCAGTGCCGGCAGGGCATCAGGTTAGGACTTAGAGTGTGGAGCTGCTGCCTCAGGCTAGCCGAGGGCTGTGCTTAAAGGGACCCGACCCCCACCCCGGACAGACAGTTCTCAGGGGTTCCCCGCTTGCAAAGCAGTCCTGGCTTGGAGTGCCCTGAGTGCCCACACTTGGCACATCACAGCACTCGGCCATGAGCCTGGCTGCACTTGCCGCAGGCTGCCATCCGGAGGGGGGGGTCAATCAAGGGGCTTCAGGAGAGCTTCGACCCCGAGAAGCCCACAGAGCCACCCCAGTCCTCTCCATCAGGGGCTTGTACCCCATTCCTCCCTCACCTCCTTCCACTTACTCCTCCCTAGCCCCCCTTCCTGATGTACAAAATAAAGGACACATGTGTTCAAAAATAGAAACTCTCTTTATTTAATAAAACTCGGGGAAACTGGGAAAAGGAGGTGGGAGAGGGGAAGAGAGAGGGTGGGAGAGGGAAGGGCAACTAAAATGATCAGGGGGTTGGAACAGGTCCCATATGAAGAGAGGCTAAATAGGCTGGGACTTCTCAGCTTAGAAAAGAGGAGACGGAGGGGGGATATGATAGAGGTCTATAAAAGCATGAGTGGTGTGGAGAGGATGCATAAAGAAAAGTTCTTCATTAGTTCCCATAATAGAAGGACTAAAGGACACCAAATGGAATGAATGGGTAGCAGGCTTCAAACTAACAACAAAAAGTTCTTCTTCACAAAGAAAATAGTCAACCTGTGGAACTCCTTGCTGCAGGAGGCTGTGAAAGCTAGAACTAGAACAGAGTTTAAAGAGAAGTTAGATAAAGTCATGGAGGTTGGGTCCATGGAGTGGTATTAGCCATGAGGTAGAAATGGTATCCCTGGCCTCTGTTTGTGGAAGGCTGGAGATGGATGGCACAAGACAAATGGCTTGGTCATTGTCTTCGGTCCATCCCCTCCAGGGCACCTAGCATTGGCTGCTGTTGACAGACAGGCTACTAGGCTAGATGGACCTTTGGTCTGACCCAGTACGGCCATTCTAAGCTCAGGGCTCAGGTTCGGGGGTCTCAGTGGACCACCTTGATTTTCATGCAAACCTGCTCCCGGGTGGCCAGGCTGGCAGCTATCCTGCCCTAGACGGCCACTTTCCTGTGCCTAGAGCGGAGGTCGTGGATGAGGTCCACGATCTCCGCACTAGACTAGGCGGGCGCCTACCTCTTGCAGACCCGGGCAGGCTCCCGGGAGCCGCCAGCCTGGTCCCGGGAAGAGGCGGGAGGCTGGGTGGCAGCGGGTGGCTGGCTCGAGCCGTGCCTGGTGCAGGGTCTGCTGGCTGGGTGCTGGCAGGCTTGCATCTGGCACGGGCACCGTAGCCAGCCCGTGCCCCTTTAAGGGCTCCGGGGCTGGGAGGGGGGCAGACGAGTTTCACTGGTGATGCCCAGAGTGGCCACCAGGGAAAGCTGGGGAGGGCTAGCCTCCCACTAGTTCTAATTAAGTGACTACACAGCCCTTAATTCGAACTAGCTAATTCGAACTAGGCGTTAGTCCTCGTAAAATGAGGTTTACCTAGTTCGACTTAAGCGCTCCGCTAGTTCGAATTAAGTTCGAACTAGCGGAGCGCTAGTGTAGCGCCTATCAAAGTTAATTTGAACTAACATCTGTTAGTTCGAATTAACTTTGTAGTGTAGACATACCCTCAGATCTCCTACTTTCTCCAAGACACTTGGTTCTGGCGTTCATTAAGCCTTTTTACCTATAACTGATTAGCTGGCAGGATCAGCAGAGAGTGGGCCTGGCATACCTAGCTGTTGCATTTGCAACAACATGAAGAAGGTTTTAAATTCCCAGTAAATTCTTCATTTCCACTCCATACCTTTGTTGGGTTGGGAGAAATGCAGGCATGATAGAGTGTAAGTCTGGAAGCCTAGAAACTTTAAGTCTAATCTGACTCTGATATACAGTGTACTATACCACTCTGCCTCAGTTTCTGTAAAACTGAGGTGATGATTTTTACTGCTCTGCCTAACATATTAAGGATTAATTAAACAATGCTTGAAAGTGCTTAGAAGATGTAAACGTATTATAAGTGCCAAGTGGTGTTTTTGAATGTCTGACATTTTACATAAGCTTTGGCAGTGGCTTGGTTAATGAATTCACTATATTTAATTGTTCAGACAACTACCTACTCACCAGCACTGTTCAGACAACTTTCTTCTTAGCTAATTAAACATATGTTCTTTGTCATTATCACGGTTTTGTTAATATCTTTACAGACACTTCATTTTCCAATACTTTCTTTTATTGTCAGAAAGGAGTTCTGGAGTTTTGCAGAAAGAGAGAGCAAGTGACTACATGCTATATACCATAATGTAAACTGCATTGCCTTGTTTAAATCTGGCTAGTTATTATATAGCCTGTAGCCAGCAGAAATAATTTTTATCTCAGCATGAAATACCACTTTTTTCAGTCTGTTTAGTTTTCCATTAAGATCATTGCAGCTCCTTCAAGGTTATGGGGGAAAGTGTTGTTTGATTTCTCTTTCATCATCTAATTTTAATTATTCACACCATTGGCTTCACTAAGTTTAAGCACCATAACATTACTTATAAAGCAATGATCCTCAGAAAGAGAAAAATTGGTCTAATTTTTGGGAAGGATGAAATCCCATCTCCATTTAATAGTCAGGTCTCCCGATTTATGACAGTTTGATGCTACTTCATTCCTTCCACCCCACCCCCCGTGATTCTGTAGCTACATGCACTCTTATTTTAATTAGAGATGTTTGATAACAGGTAATAGAATAGTAAACTAACCACATGAATTCTTAGTGATTAGTCAACTATTTGATAGTCCCCAGGAGCTGGGCCAGCGCTCCCTACCACCTTGTGTTGCTGCCTCTGTATCAGAGGCAGCAGCACACGATACCAAGCGAGAGCTGGTCCTCAAGGGGAGCCAGTTTAAAAACCAGCTCCCCTCACAGATTTGCTACCTGCTGCCCTGTTCTGCTACCTCTGATACAAAGGCAACAATGTGGGGTGGCTGCAGCTCCAGACCGCAGAGGGTCTGAGCTCCTTGTGGAGAGAGGCTGCTGTGGGGGGAGAGAGTGGAGGAGGCTGCCGCAAAGCAACCTTTCCATGGTGGCCTGGGTTGGCTTCTGTCAAGGACCCAAGCTTGCCAGGGCCCACTGCAAAGGCAGCAGTGCAGCCAGGGTGACGGTGGGGGGTGAGCAGGTGTTATACTTAGAGAACTAGATGGGATCTTTTGCAGGAAAATAAGGCAAAACACCATATTTATTGTTAATACATATATCAGTCAATACTTTATCATGTGCATATGATAAATTAGTCACACACACAAGCACACACAAGTTCACTCCAAGTTGGGGAAGGGTTGAAATGATGCTCCAATATAGACAAGATGAAACTCTGGGATCCCACTGCAGAATACCTTAGATTTATAGTGGCTTCCCTCTCATGCAAATCCATACCAGTTTGTCATCACATGCATACACAAAATTTGTGTGAGTTGTCATATGTATAAGCAGTTAGTCATCTGTGGTGCCGCCTTCTGGGTATTGTCTTCATGCTTCCACACTTATCTTCAAAGAGGGTGATTCCAAAAGGCGACACTGCTGACTTCCAAAGCCTTGCTCAGTCTTCTTTCAATGAGCCCACTTGACCGGTCTTATTGTCCTTGGAGGTTTTATTGTCTAGCTTCCATCCTCTCTCCAACCTCTCTCCAACTGTTGCAGCTGTCTGGAGGTGCTTGCCTTTCACACCTTATCCATTCACACCTCATTCATTCAATAGGGCGATCAATTAAATAAAAGGGGAGAGATCTATTCTGGTACAAAGACATTCTCTTTACCTTAACTATTCTTAGGGACTGTTACACCAAGACATCATACAAATGCCTTAATTCAAAGTTTCTACGCTCTATGTGAAAAGGTACAAAGTTTCTGAATAAAAGGATATAATACAAAGTTATATGAAAATGAAGATTATGTAGTATGGAAAGACTTAATGCAAGATTAAATTAAAAGGCTTAATACAAATGAAAATTATACAGAATTACATGAAGATGCTTAACACAGAGATTTATCATTTGAAGATGTTTAATATAGAGATTTATCTACATCTGCACTGCTGAGCAGCTTTTAAGCTGACTCCCCTCAGCACCGGCTCCTGTTCCCCCTCTTGTAGCTTCTGATACAGAAGCAGCAAAGGGGATGGAAAAGGCAAGTAGTCGAATAGATCAGTCGATTAACCTAGGCTTATTGGTTCATCGTCTAGTCATCTATTCATTGCCATCCCTAATTTTAATAGTCGCAATCTTCCTGTAAATCAGTCAGTCCAATCCTGTTTTAGAGGCATCAGGTCTAACTTATAAGATCCCTACTGCAGCATTTGCTAACTGCTGTTTGCACTTTTGAAGCTCTGGTTACAAATATAACTTAGGTGGGACGCTTAACTGAGATATCAGGAAGCCCAGGCTGAGCAAAGCACAAAGAAGCAAATAGAGAAATCTTGTGGCAAACCAAAACCTAAAACCCCAATGCATTGCCAATTCAATTTTCTTCAGTACTTTATAAATGAAAACAGGAAAATGAAAAAAACATTTTCAAACTCCCTGTCTTGTTTTTCTTGAAGGTGGGTCTACATGCCTTGTTAACTGTAGTAGTAGTGGTAGTGATTGTTATGGTAGTGCTAGGATGATAATGCCCAGGAAAAAAAGGGGCCCCATGTTCAGTGCTTGGCTTTGTCCTTCTGTTTAATGTTGGCCAACTACCATCTTCAGTCTTCTTACCACTGTCCAAACCAGCCAGGTTTGTTTTAGTATATCAAATACAAATAAATTAAGCATTTTCAAGAGCTGACATTAGGATTTTCTAGTATAGCTACAACATTTTTAAGTTGAAATAAAATTGTGAGAACTGCAAATTACTCTTTTCGAACACATAATGATGTCTGTCCCTGTGCAGTACACAATGAAGCACTATAGCAGATAGGACAAGCAAATTAGACTGGCAGGCTATTTTCACATTTTAAAAAATACATGAAAAGGAACATGGGTATGTCCAAATCATTTCTTGAAGCTGTGTAATTTTAACACAGAACATTTTTTCCTGACAGAATGACAACTAAAACGTTGTCATTAAAGCAATAAACAGAATTTTTAGTTGATTGTCAAAACAAGCAGCAGTTTCCTGCTACAGAGTCTAAGGATGCCTAACAATTGGAAGTACTGTTCAAAGTAACATCTTTATTATACAATCAGTTTCTTAATGTAATCTTCTCATATGAGAATAGTGTATTATTTCCCCATAATGCTGATATAGTAAGTGGACATTAAATTAATGTAAATGACAGTAAAATTCCCGTGGAATTATGTACTTACTGCACTGAGATGAATGCCAAAGAAACTCTGCATGATAAAAAAGAGACAGAGTGGAGAGAGCGGGTACTAATGGATTGTCAGGGAAGGATGAGGTGAGCTGAGGCTAAACAGACTGTTGGATGTTAGAAGAAGAGGCTAGAAGCTCAGACCTAAACCCAAACCATAAACGTCAGGAGCTGCCTGCATTTCTGGTTGTTGAAAGGAGAATGTATTTCATCCCAAAACATACGACTACAGGCAGTCCCCGAGTTACGCGGATCCGACTTATGTCGGATCCGCAGTTACGAACGGGGCCCTTCCTCTCCCTGGTCTCCAGCAGACCAGGGAGAGGAAGCAAAGCGGCGGAACACGGGGGCTCCGCGGCTTGGCTCTGCTTTGCTCTGCTTTGCACCCCCCCCTCCCCGTCCTCCTGGTCTGCAGACCAGAGGGACGGGGGGGGGGGGGCAAAGCAGAGCCAAGCCGCGGAGCGCGCGGCCAGCTGACAGCCCAGACGCGTCTTGGCTGTCAGCTGACCGCGCACTCCGCGGCTTGACTCTGCTTTGCCCCCCCCCCATCCCCCTGGTCTTCTGGGCTGTCAGCTGGCCGCACGCTCCGCGGCTTGACTCTGCAGACCAGGGAGAGGGGGGGGCAAAGCAGAGCAAAGCAGAGCCAAGCCACGGAGCAGGGGGACGGGGGGGGGGGCAAAGCCGCGGAGCGCGCGGTCAGCTGACAGCCCAGAAGACCAGGGGGACGGGGGGGGGGGGCAAAGCAGAGTCAAGCCGCGGAGCGCTCGGTCAGCTGACAGCCCAGACGCGTCTGGCCTGTCAGCTGGCCGCGTGCTCCACGGCTTGGCTCTGCTTCCCCCCCCCCCCGTCCTCCTGGTCTGCAGACCAGGGGGACGGGGAGCAAAGCAGAGCAAAGCCACGGAGCCCGAGGGCAGCAGGACAGCCACGGCGCGTCTGGGCTGTCCCGCTGCCCCCGTGCTCCACGGCTTTGCTCCGGACACCAGTGGTACAGCAGCTGGGGCGCTGCCAGTTGGTCCCGTAGCGCCGCTCTGGGTGCTACTGGACCAACCGGGCAGCACCCCAGCTGCTCTGCCCCAGACGTCCTGATTCAGCCACTGCTGGTCAGTTTCAGCAGCGGCTGACTTGGGGACGCCTGGGGCAGAGCAGCTGGGGTGCTGGTGGATTGGTCCACTAGCGCTGAGGAGTGGCGCTACTGGAACAACCCAGCAGCACCCCAGCTGCTCTGCCCCAGGCGTCCCCAAGTCAGCCGCTGCTGAAACTGACCAGTGGCTGACTACAGGAAGCCCCTGCCCCGGGCTTCCTGGAATCAGCCGCTGATCAGTTTCAGCAGCAGCTGACTTGGGGATGCCTGGGGTTCTTAAGTTGAATCTGTATGTAAGTCAGAACTGGCGTCCAGATTCAGCCGCTGTTGAAACTGATCAGTTTCAGCAGCGGCTGAATCCGGACGCCAGTTCCGACTTACATACAGATTCAACTTAAGAACAAACTTACAGTCCCTATCTTGTACGTAACCCGGGGACTGCCTGTATATTCCTTACTAAAATAAACATCTTCCATTTTGTGAGCAACATATCATAATTAGTACACCAGAGAGAATGTGCTATGGATTAAATGGATATTCAGAGATTTCTTTGAACCTCTGGTAAGAGTGAAAGCAGATTTTGGAATCGGTCGAGTACTAAGGTAATCCAGTTAAAGGGGATTTGAAACTTCAGGGTTAATTGCATCTAAAAACCAATCGGGGAGGGCAGTACACGCTGATGGTACCTGTCCATAAGCCCGGAGTCCAGATCAAAGAGAGAAATCCAAACCACTCCCACAAGTTTCTCCTTGACAATATACAATACTTCGCTTCTTTCACCAAGGTCAGTTCTTAATGTCCTTTTGTAGTCAGAAATCTTTGGGCTTTGGCGGTGTCAGAGGAGCGGACTTTTCCTCTTTTTTTCTTGAAACAGTCATGGTTCAGCATCATGCAGGTGAGAGGTTAACAGCACATCACCCTGTAATATTTTGATTCTTCTGGTGTCCAGCAGGTGGGAAAGCAGGACCAGAAGGAGAGAGAGGCTTATCAGCAGTCGGGGTAGGATCATTTCGAGATGGAGTGATCTTTTTGTAGTGAGAAGCATTGGCCAACAGTCAGTTCTTGGCACTTCACAGCGGTGTTGGTGGTTAGCAAACTTATTTCCTAGGAATAAAGCAAACCGTAAAAACAATCCTGCGTAGTTGTTTGGTTGTTTGGTACCGGCCTTATCCAAGTGAGGCCCTTTGGAATGTGGTTGCCAGGGTCACAGTAACTGCTGTACTGTATGCTTCCCAGGGCCGGCCTAATGATTTGAGATTTGAATTTGCCAGTTCTCAGCAAGATACCATGGACTGCCTCAATTTACCCTACAGTTCCCTCCTCTTGACCTTAGGGTTCTTTAACCCGCCAGGTTAAATACAGCAATTTAAGGGGTTTTAATTTACTTTGGAAGCACCGGTACAGCACCAGCACTATTATGAATATTATAATCGAAACTTCCCACATAATTTGACAAACACTATTCAAATCCATCCCCAAGATATTTCATCGCCAATAAAGGTGCTGCCTATGATAATAGACTTGACCTCTACTGCCTGGTCGAGTGCGGCAGAGGTAGGTGTTTGGCATGGTCCACGGTGTTTCCCTATCTGTGTGTACCTCAGATGATCAGCCCCGATATATCTTTGGGTATTTGCCACCAACTCCTTGATCTTTGCCTGCAGGGCCAGTAAACCCTCCTCTAGGTACTTACTTCCGCCGTGCCACTCAGGATCTCATGTTGAGCTACCCATTACTGCCGAAGTGTGACTATCAACGGTCAGGATCATCCGGCGAGGGGCTGTTATGCATACAGACGGATATGTAGAGGGGCAGAATGGAGTGATCTGTCTGGGTAGTCAAACACCAGTAGGACCATTTGGACCAGCTCAATGTTCATTTGTTTTCTGTGACAACATCATCAAACCTAGGCAGATTCGTCATGATGTTAAATGGGCAGGACATGACATTTCCTTATCAAAGTGGGTGCAACAATCCCTGGGGTATAGGGAGGCCCCACACCTTCAGAATAAGCAATGCTCTCAATTCTATCTATATGCTCTTGCTTGCTGTAAGTGGGAATACCCAGAGGGGCCAAAAGGTTATATGGCCTGTCCCAATAGGCCTCTGGATTTTCTACTTCCCCACTCCCATGGATAGGCATGGGGGAGATGGGGACTCACCACCTCCATAAGGGCTGGGTGGTAGTGGCTAAAGCTTACCCTATTCTTCAATACTGGCCTTCTGATTTCTTTAATTTAGTTCCATTAATTAACAATCCAATTAGTCTCTGGTCCAAATATCTGGTTGTGTCTAATGAAGTGGACACAGAGCTGGACAGATCCTTGAAACTACTTAGGATCAATTGATTAGCTTGGCTAGTGTTTAGGCCTTTACAGGCACTGGATATTACTGCATCTATCAGCCTGGATTCTATACAATTTTTTTGGCTATAACGTAAGTGTTGCTGACAGTTTTCAGGCCCAGACCAGCCTGCAATGGTATCTTCTAAGCTCCGTTGCCGAATTAGGTGTTTACCAATTTGATTAGCCAATCTGGTAGTGTTGGTGCATTGCTGGATTATACCTTTTAGGGCATTGCGGATCTTAACCTTGTAAGTGTGGAACACCACTGAGGTGAGGCCTGGCAACACTGGTGCTTTTACTACCAGTCCAGGTTCTGGGACAGAGATCTGCTCAGGACATGATGCACAATTGGGAGGCTCTATTTTGTCCTTGTGGACCTGGTTAATAAAACCCAAATGAGGGCAAGTTAGCAATGGCCATTGTTTAACAAATGACAGCCATGCCTCAGAGGTTACCTTTGTTTGGGCTTTAAGAGGTACATCCCAGTGGGAGTTAGTAGGTCCCACTCCGGGTACCTGTCAGTATAATTGGTTCATGATCTGATATTAGTGTTTGGTTTTCTTCATTATGTTCCATACAAACTTTAATGCAGAGAACTGTGCATTCTTTGTCCTTGTAGTGTTCATGTTGTTATAATAAACAAAATAATTGTATGAATGAGGGGCGGTCCACAGCCGTGTATCCAGTTAGTGTATATTTGTTTGTTTTATGTATGTGACTTGAAGTCTGGTTTCATTGACTGGAATCACTGGGGTTTTTTATGGGACCAAGCATGGTTCACAGATGTTTAATTGTTAATAGGAACCCAGGCAATTCCATAACTCTTGAGGCCTTTTAAGGCGACAGGCACCAATGAGTAGCAGGGCAAGTAGCTGTTATTGCAATGGTGAGGTTACTAGTTTCCTCATTGTTGTGGGCATCGATGTTGTGGGTATCTTTACTTAAATATGCTAATGTCCCACTTGCCCGTGTTGTTTCTTATAGATTTATTATCTCTGGCCAAACCACTTTTATAGTTGGTGTGCAAATTTGCAGAAGCTAAATATTTCGTTTGTGTGGCCATTAAAGCAAAACCAATCCAGTGGGGGGCCGGGGACTGGTATCCCACTCCCAGTCCTTCTGTTCACGTGGCACACTTCTTGCTTCCTTCCAGTTTCTTCTATAATTCACCTGTGGAGATATTGTTAACATTCTCCTAGCTTAAATTACTACACTATTATCCTTTAACTAAATTTTAAAGTTGCCAATTGACTGCCAATTGATTGGGCCCAATTATTAATTTTGTTTGTTTAAATTCATGCTTTTGCTTTACTTAAAATATCCTTTCATTAAAACAATATCCTACACACAACAATATTTGCAATACGTATTACAATTAAGACACACAAGACAAACTTGGACAGAACGCAAACTTATTATGCCATGACATAGAACCATGGTTTGTTGTTGTTGTTGTTGTTTCTTCAGCTGGCACCAGTGCTTTCTGGTGATCTGAAAGACAAGAAAACATTTCTACCCCCGTCAGGATGGTACATTAAAACTTAAAATACTTTTCTTTTACAGATGTTCTAAGTTAATTTGATCAGCCTGTTGTTACCGAATGATATGTTTTTATTTTGTAAATCAGCTTCAGAGGGTTGAGTGAATTACTTTATTGTTCAATTATTAAGTTAATGGTGGCATGCCTCGATTTCCCTCTTGTACCACAGATCAGGCTTAATGTGTGAAGCTATAAAGCTTAGTTACTGTTCCAGCAAGCAAAAAGCTTTTCTTTTCCTGAAAAGAATCATATTCAATGTTACAGGCTCACTCAAGGAGGAGGGACAGTGGGCCCTACACCCCTCCTGAGCAGACAGGCAGTCTGCACCCACACACAACCTTGGATCTGAAAGCAAGTCAAAAGTGTTATCAACTCAGCCTTGAACAGAGACACAGTGAAGTTTCAGGGCTTGGATTCTTAAAACAATGATTTGTTTTCTTAAAGGGTAAATTTAACCTTAAGGATTGAATGTATAGATTTCATTCTTTTATAAAGTTAACCAGTTAATTGTCAATAGAATTCCTTATTTTCCTTTTGCAGATTTAACGAAGTGTCTGTAGCCAAATGTTTAAATGTGATTGTTTCTTTGCCTGGATTATTGAAAGAGGCTGCAAGAAACAAGGAGTCATTTTTAAAGCAGATTTCCTTCTCACATATTTTGGGCTCGTCCACACTGGCCCCTTTTCCGAAAGGGGCATGCTAATTTCACAGGTCGTAATAGGGAAATCCTCGGGGGATTTAAATATCCCCCGCGGCATTTAAATAAAAATGTCCGCCGCTTTTTTCCGGCTTTTAGAAAAGCCGGTAAAGAACGTCTACACTGGCCCCGATCCTCCAGAAAAAAGCCCTTTTCCGGAGGATCTCTTATTCCTACTTGAATAAGATCTCTGGAGGTAGGAATAAGAAATCCTCCGGAAAAGGGCTTTTTTCCGGAGGATCGGGGCCAGTGTAGACGTTCTTTTCCGGCTTTTCTAAAAGCCGGAAAAAAGCGGCGGACATTTTTATTTAAATGCCGCGGGGGATATTTAAATCCCCCGAGGATTTCCCTATTACGACCTGTGAAATTAGCATGCCCCTTTCGGAAAAGGGGCCAGTGTAGACGTAGCCTTTGACAATTGCTTAATTCCTTCCACTCTCCCAGGGAGTCACTTCTCACCTTCGCATACCCTTTAATCACTTGCTTTGTCCCTCATAAAACTTTCCTCATTCCTATTAATTTAACTTCCCAATGACTGCATTCCTACTTTCCTTATTCCTTCCACTATGCCCATAGGGCTCCAAACCTTTTGCCTTCCCTTTTCACATGCTTTTTCCTTCTTATGATCCATCCTGATTCCTGCTAAATGACTTTTTTCAATGACACAGGTTTGTCCAGTATTAATTTGGTAATGAGGGTGGGCTTTCCCATTAGCCCCCACACCTCCTAATTCCTTTCAATAGATAAATCCGAATGTGTGTTATTGCAGTCAGCTATTACTAATTTTAAACTTCTCAGTATAGGGTTTTCATAACATACAGGCTGCAGCAGTTGATCTATGCTGCTGACTCTGGGGTGGATCACTTGTCCATGCTCTGTAGGGAGATTTATTTTGCAGAATGTGTCTCCTTGTTAGGGCAGATTTAGCTTCTAGTGATTACATCTTCAAATTCAATTTCTACTAGTTGACTTTAAGGTGGCTTTTAGGTTATCTCCGCCCACACCCTCAAGCCAGTTATAACGGCGTGTGAGGGAAAGGTTTTAACTGTTTTTTTTTTCTGGACGGCCTCCCACTCGTGCATTGTGAGACATCCTTGGGTTGCCTGCAATTCCAGCCGGAGAGGCTGTAGTTATCTATTTGCTAACAAGGGCTTGAGAATCTCCTGAAGTTTCTTGGCAGCCCTTTCCTGCTCCTGCGTTGTGTTCTGTGTATATGTTTCCAACCAAAATGCCTAGGGCCAATATGGCTTGCTGGCCGGCGGGCATTCTTTCCTTGAGAATTTGGAGGAATACTTCCCACAAGCTGTTAAGTCTATTCTAAATCTCCGTGTTTTGCTTTGGATGGGGCAGATTTGTTACTAGAGCCCATTTTTCCATAGGGAAGAGCTGATCCTTTTCAGTTATCTTTCATGCCTCCTCTCTATATATAATGATGTATAACCCATATGGGGCTGGGCATAGAGAGGAGTAGAGGGGTAATGTTGGGCCAAATTCCCCCCAAAGCTTGGGAGAGCTGGCACAGTTGATATGGGTGCGCCAGCTGAGAAATCCTTTCATCTCACTCATAGTGCATTCTTTTGGCACAGAGGCGCTGCTGCTTATAAGTTACATTTCTCACTGTAGGGAGGATTTTTTGCTTTTCTGAGCGTCAGTCTCATCCCTCAGAGCTTTAATTTCTTTCTCTGTCAATCTGTCAAATGCTTACAGGTCCTTGGACCATGATGCACGTACATGTAGTACACAGGGGTGCCTTTCGGCAGTGTGGGGGGTATGATTAGACTGATTCCCATCCATTTTAGTCATTCAGGGGAGTATCCTGTCCACTCCCCGTCCGTTCAGTGGCTTATAGGAAACTAAATCTACACACTCCAAAGAAGGGGTCTGCTGGGTCTAGAGTGTCAGACCTTATCAGCAGCTCATGAAATAAGGGGAGTCGTCACTCCCTCACATATTCACTGGGTTTCGAGGTTCGGCTGACCCCCTCGTGGGAGAGCCTTGTACGGCTGGAATCAGCTTACTTCTCAGAGACCTGAGCAGCGGCATTCACACTCCACTCATTACATTCATACTCATCTTTTTTTTTTTCAAAGGTACCTTTTATTTTTTTTTATTTTTTTCAGTTTTCTACATTTTCCACATTGAGATGCATCTCTTTCCATGGACCTCGTCCATATTTGGGGCAGCAAACAACACTGTTCCCCCCTGGCAAACAAACCCCCCCGAAACCGTTTGCGTCTGACCTTGTTGCAGATTCAAGAAGCTCGGATGGCGTGAGCCCACAAGAAGCAGACGACTCCAAGGGCAATCCTCCTCCACACCCCAGTAGAGATTTCAAAAGGTCTCTTACCTCTCGTTTGGCATCCTGGAGGTGAAGGGGGACAGTCCACAGTCATTGTTGCTGTCTTCAATCGGGCGTTGCCATCCAACTCACAGCACCAAATTGTGGAAGAAAACATTATCCTCACTCTGCGTTTGTAAGCAACAAGTAGCCAGAGGCAGTTTTATTACGAGCTGGAGCAAGGGAAAACTGGTTCGGACAGGGGGGGAAGCCCCCCGAGGCAGAATTTCGAATGCAAGCAATTATGAAGCAGTTTATATACTGTCCATTAGATATAATAACAATAACAATTAGTCTCCTTCCCATTACAAATACCAATGGCTAACAGTTATTTTAGTTCCACCCAGATGCTCCTTATCTCAATGTCCCTGCCAGAGTCAGCATTCTATCCTTATCTCCGTATGGAGGCGAGAGGCAAAGGCAGTGTCTTATTACAGCTTTCGCGTTGTCAGGCCACAAACTTTAGCCTGACTCTTGCTTTCTTGCTAACAAGATCAAGATGGTTGCACACAAATTCCCTTATTCCCTTTTCCTGCCTCCACAGATGCATACATCAGTTTGAGATTACGGGCCATTAACTTGCATGCATTGTGATTAAAGGAAGAATTTGGCTGTATGTCTCTAGGATGGGGAGAGCTGGCCATGTGATGGCAGTGTACAGAACTGAAAATGGACATTTAAAATGTACTGCCCGCCACATGATACAGCGGGCCTGGCCAGGTTTGAGCAGGACCCTCCTCCACCTCCCTCTGGGCCCACACACCACACCATGGGTAGGAGGCACTCCAGTTTGGCAGGCTAGAGCAGTTCCCCACCCAGGCTGCTCTGGCCAGGCTGATCACTGGTTAACCAATTGCCCTTGTAAGCGTGCCAGTAAGGCAATGCTTACCTAAGTGGTTAGATGGTTACCTCTTTACTTCTCTATTCACAGATCACAGTAACAGGTCCATGGTTGCATTACAGTAATTTATTAATCTTTAAAATAACTTGCCATCAATATTCCCTCTTATCTTTTCCATCAATGTGCAGAAAAATTGTATGTGCACCGAGGCACGGGAGGATGTGCACCACGAGTAGAAACAAAAATGTAGTTGTGGGTGCTCGGCTAATCAGCTGGGTGGCATTTGAATCTTTCCTAAGTTGCTGAACAAGCACATAGCTTACTGGGAACACTGTTTTCCGTGTTATTGGTTGGAGTATAAATTTCAGCCTCACGTTTTCATACCCTCCTAGTAACAGAGATGTCATGAAACCCCCTAAACTAAGGGTATGTCTACATTATGCAGCTTTTAGTGAGAAACCTGTAGCGACACAGCCTTGTTGCTAAAAGTCCGCTCATGTGAATGCTTTTTACTGGCACTTTTGCCAACACAAATTCTTCCGCCGCCAATGAGTGGGTTTTGCTTTGTCTGCAGCTTTTTTGCTTTGTCCGAGAAAGCAGCATTCACACGTGCACTTGACATAACAAAACATTGTCATTTATTTATGGGCGGGCAAGGGGGGGATGGTTAAGCACCGAAGAACAACAAAAGTTCTGAAGAAAATGCCAGAGCTACCACAGATTGTCTGCTTGACCCTGCAAGCCGCTGAGCAAAGCCTTCCAACAAATAAAGTATTTACTATCAGGCCCTATGTTCACTTAATATCTCTGCTGTCTTAAGTTTTCTTATCTGTAAATGGTGATAAACTGTGCTTTGCTTCCTAGGAGATGCTGAATAAAAAGTGGTAGGTAAATTAAAATTACTATAATTGCCAGTATTCCCTTTTTTAATAGTACCAAGAGGAAAATGACCCAGCCAACCTATCCAAAAATTAGGATTGCCACCTATCCAAAAATGCATGCTTTTCCATGGGTCTTTCCCATATCCTTTAGCTGATGGTTAGAGACCCATCTAAATTTTTGGGAATCAGCAGATTGATATGATGTTTCAAGATAGTGAGCCAGTTGGTTTGTTGGTTTTTGCATCAAGATGTGGTGGATTTGTATCTTGGCAAAACACAAGACTGGCAGTGGTGCAATCTTATGACATGGCATGATTTAGTGCTATAGTACAAATGCAAGTAGGTGCCACGATCAGTGAAGTTTCAGTCACTAGGCTGTGTGACACATTCTATAAGGGTACGTCTAGACTTCGTTTTTCTGTTGAAAGAAGATATGCAAATTTGGTGGTAATTTGCATATCTTGTTCTGATTGCTTTTTTGAAAGTTTTTTTCGAAAAAGCAAACAATTTAGACATTCTTTCGGAAAAAAACCACCCTTTTTTCGAAAGAACCTTCTTCCTCAAAAATTGAGGTTTACAATGAAAAATTGAATAAATCATGTAATGCCTTTCTCATGAGCATTATTAACTACCATTTAAAGTCAATAGATATTTCTTTGTTATGCTATAAAGCAGCAGCATATAGTTAACGCAGTATCATCATGCTGTTATTGTATCATCATCTTTGCCAAGAGAGATGAAGCAGACTATTCCTTTTCTTGGTGGCAGTCTGTAAACATTCCTTGTAAAAATGCACCAGAGATTATGTCAGGAGCAAGGACAGCGGAGTAGAAAGAGGGGAGAGAAACTATTTTTTATTTTCCAGAGCATCTTCATGGGTTAGCAAGAGTCTGAATTCACTGTGCAACTGTTCAGCTCCCCAGAAATGTAAAATGGACATAATGGCATCTTGAATGATCCCAAGCACCAGGAGGTAGGGCTTTTTGACCAACATTGTTAGCATTGGGGCTGAAGGGTTTTAGAAGAAAGTGGGGAGGTAAGACATCCGATTACAAGTGGGGTCATAAATGATTGATTGCGATGCATTAACATGATTTTCCATCCAAAATTTGATTACAGGGAATCTCACTTCTTTCAGCAGTGACAGACACATGGTGTATGCTCCACTGAGCACCCCTTGGAGCTGCATTGTCATTGATTGTACAGGGAGCTGCTCATTCCATTCCTTCCACCGAAGGAAAGTGTAGGGTGCCTATTTAAGACAATGGAATTGAAACCCACTGTGTATAAAGGGAGATGGTTTCCATTCTACAAATTATCTAATGCCTAATTATGTTTGGGTGGATTTGTCTCTGTACCTAAACTCATGGGCTGTGTCTAGACTGGCAAGTTTTTCTGCAAAAAACATTTGCTTTTGGGGAAATCTTGCCAGCTGTCTACACTGGCCGCTTGAATTTCCGGAAAAGCACTGACAATCTTGTGTAAGATCGTCAGTGCTTTTCCAGAAATACTATGCTGCTCCCGTTCGGGCAAAAGTCTTTTTCCGAAAGACTTTTGTGCAAAAGGGCCAGTGTAGACAGCACAGTACTGTTTTCTGCAAAAAAGCCCCGATTGCGAAAATGGCGATCGGGGCTTTTTTGCGGAAAACCGCGTCTAGATTGGCCATGGACGCTTTTCCGCAAAAAGTGCTTTTGCGGAAAAGCATCCTGCCAATCTAGACGTGCTTTTAACGGAAAACTTTTCCATTAAAAGCATTTTTGGAAAATCATGCCAGTGTAGACGTAGCCATGGTGTCACCAGTGGTGGTTGCCTAAGGTGCAGAAGCACTGTCAATGTTGACCAGCAGAGCAAAAAATAGATCCCTCGTAATTTGATTTGCTGGGGTTCTGAGTGCCTATAGCTCCAATTCATTTCACCTGTTTTCTATGGTGCTAATCAGCTCTGAAAATCAGGCCACTGGTGTCCTAAATACCTGTCCTGTGTGCTGACCAAGAGATGCTGTCTTCTTCATCTAACCAAGAAAAACATACAGAAACCTGCCTGCCTGGTTGGTTGGTTGGTCGGTTGTTTTTTTCAATAGATCTGCACTCAAGACTCCCACTGGTTTCAGTGGTAGCTCTGCATATGGTCAGTCTTTCTGATTAGGAGACATCATTTGGGATATGTTTTCTCATCCTCACCCAGGAAGACAAATGCTATATTAGATGGAAGTTAGCCTTCAGGCTTGCTCTCTCGCTCTCTTGTAAAAGCATTAATGTTACTAGCAAGACATTTTTTGCTTTATGTGAAAATCATCAGCCATTTCAAACATTTTTTAGCCTAATTTGGCCACTGGAGCTGGGAACTCTGAGATGTTTGAATAGAGAGAATATAAGAGAGTTGGGGGAGGGAGGAATGTTAGAAAAGAACTGGACCTGTGTATACATCCTTATTGTCTGCACAATGGACCCAGAAAGAGTGAATATAATCTGATATTTTAATAATACATTTCAGTGTCATTGTTCACTTCAGGGAGTGGTTCACCAACATTTTAATTCTGTCAACCACAATCTGAAGCTGTGGCTCTGAAAGATACATACTGCAGACTCCTTGTGTGATTGATGTGCTAACTTTGAAATCTAATTATGACTGTTTGAATGTCAACATTGTTTCCTATGTCTGTTCTGATAAAAGTATGCAAGAAAGAAGAGAGGTGATCATATCTATAGTGTTTGAGGCCAGAAGGGACCTGGGCCTGCACTAGATATTAAAAAATTCTTTTGAGTGTCTCTTATTGAGTTGATATCTTCTTTTGGCCAAAAGAGTGGTTAAGTCTTAGGATGATACTACTTCTTATTATTTGCTAATATAGTTTAGGAAAGTTGGTAATTTTGGTTCACAGTTTTGCCGACTCTTTATCTTCCTGGATGTGGAAAGAGTCCCTGTAATAGTATGTTTCTTGATATACTTTGTCATCTTAAATTCAAAACTGAAATCTCACTTGGGTTTGAAGTACTGTAATGATGAAATGAGTTTAAAAAAGGTCATCCTTATTATCAAGTGCTCCATTGTACTGTCAAGGTGTTATAAATTAGCTGTATTAGCAGAATACTCTGTTTCCATGAAACTGTCTGGATTCAGAAGGGTATAATGTGACTTAGAAGATGAAAACACAGTTTTCAGATTTGGATGCTTCTTCTCAGCTTTCCTTAGAAGAACTGCCATCTCTTTGTGAGCAATGATGCTCAGTCAGTCTACCTTGAATCTTTTATAAATTCTTTTTCAGATTATTCATTCTTTCTCCTTCTATGTGGAAAAATGTATTTCCAAGTCTTCATATGAAGACCTCCTGATGGTTGTGAAGAAGTGCAAGGTGAAGTAACAAGATCATCTGGCTTATCTAAGATCATCTTTCAAGGGACAATACAAGGGAAGAGAAGAGGTACAAGAAGACATAGATTGATAACATCAAAGAGTGGACAAGCATGGACTTTGTGAAGACTCAAGCACTGGCAGACAGTTGGAGTGGAGACAGTTGGTTAATTGCTCATCAGTTATGGTGCCCCAACAACCAGTGTGGTTATTGGAGTGATGACTATGATTTCTGTTAGGGATGTTAGGGTATGTCTAGACTACATGCCTCTGTCGCCAGAGGCATGTAGATGAGGCTACCAGACATAGGAAAATGAAGCGGTGATTTAAATAATCGACGCTTCATTTAAATTTACATGGCTGCCGCGCTGAGCCGACAAACAGCTGATCAGCTGTTTGTCGGCTCAGCGCGATAGTCTGGATGCGCGGGTGTCGACATCAAAGGTATTTGTTGACCACCCAGGTATGCCTCCTGGGATGAGGTTTACCTGGGTGGTCGACAAATACCTTTGATGTCGACACCCGCGTGCCCGGCTATCGCGCTGAGCCGACAAACAGCTGTTTGTCGGCTCAGCGCGGCAGCCATGTAAATTTAAATGAAGCGGCGGTTATTTAAATTGCCACTTCATTTTCCTGTCTGGTAGCCTAATCTACATGCCTCTGGCGACAGAGGCATGTAGTCTAGACGTACCCTTAGATATCACGTAATAGAATAGTCAAATACATCAAATACTATTGGTTACTCGAGTATTCTATAGTCCTTGAGGGGCAGGGCCAGCAGCTAGTGAAATCCAGCCCCATTCCTGAGAATCCCTCTGCCATCCCATGCTCCTGGCTCTGTCTCTGAAACAGGCAGCAGTATGGGGCGCCAGGGAGACCACAAGAGGAGACAATTTAAAAACCAGCTCCCTACACAGACCATCTGCCTGCTACCCTGTGCTGCTGTCTCTCAAAAAATGAGGAGTAATGTTAGTTCCAACCAAGGGGTTTGATTTGAACGAATGCGGCTCAGAGCGCACTTTCACTTTCAAAACAGTTGGGTTCCAAAACAGCGCGCGGCCGACATTATGCTAATGAAGCGCGGGATATTTAAATCCTGGCTTCATTTACTATTTTGAATGCCTACATTTGCATCCCTAGTTTGAACTAGGGTGCAAGTGTAGACATACCCTTACAGAACAACCAAATGGGGGGGGTATAAGCAGATGGAAATAAGAGGGCTTCCATAGAGCTGGAAGGTATTTAGTGGGAGATATTTGCTTCCCCTGAAATGTCAAGATAAACCACAGCTAATCCTGGATTTTATGAATTGATGCACCATTGGATTGGTCTGCTATATGAAGTCCTATGTTCCTTGGTTAAATAAAAAACGTACTAGTAGCTTGTTGTGACCGACCAATTTCTGTAACAGAGCATGCAGTGTTCACGGCGAGCCTCCAGGGACTGTAAACACATTCAGTGACAACTTTACCTAACTTCTATACCAAAGTATTGCTAGGCAAATAGTAACAGCAGGAAACATAACAAACATTACTTGAAAGGGTTTAAATCAGCAGGAATTTTGTTTTTAACCACACAGTAATAAATGCAACATACAGTGAAGGAAAAACTACCAGCAGTTAATATGTATCTGCTAGCACATATTTGCAGTTTAATCCCATAAAAGGACAGTATGCCTCTGTTTAGAGCTGTAAAAAAGAAAAGTTCCTTCCTCTTGATGTTTTCCGCAGGAAGCACCCTTCACCTTTCATACTCAATCATAATATTATTGTTGCACGCTGAAGCACTGAGTGATATATGTGGAATTTTCCCTCCTAATCTAATGCACTGTTGGTTTGTGGTGCCTGCAGAGCTGAGGCTGATACATTTTCAGTCAGGGCCTCCAATCATAGATTCATAGAATCATAGAGCTGGAAGAGACCAAGACAGGACCAATCCCAACTAAATCAACCCAGCCAGGGCTTTATCAAGCTGAGACTTAAAAACCGCAAGGGATGGAGATTTCACCATCTCCCTAGGTAACCCATTCCAGTGCTTCACCACCCTCCTAGTGAAATAGTTTTTCCTAATATCCAACCTAGACTTCTCCCACTGCAACTTGAGACCACAGCTCTTTGTTCTGCCATCCATCACTACTGTGAACAGCTTTTCTCCATCCTCTTTGGAACCTCCCTTAAGGAAGTTGAAGGCTGCTATCAAATCCCCCCTCACTTTTCTCTTCTGCAGACTAAATAGACCCAACTCCCTCAGCCTCTCCTCGTAGGTCATATGCTCCAGCCCCCTAATCATTTTGGTTTTCCTCCGCTGGACTCTCTCCAGTGCATCCACATCCTTTCTATAGCTGGGAGCCCAGAACTGGATGCAGTACTCCAGAGCCTTCCTCACCAAAGCTGAATAAAGGGGAATAATCACTTCTCTGGATCTTCTGGCAATGTTCCTCCTAATTCAGCCTAATATGCCATTAGCCTTCTTGGCTACAAGGGCACACTGTTGACCCATATCCAGCCTTCTCATCCACTGTAATCCCAGGTCCTTTTCTGCAGAACTGCTACTTAGCCAGTTGGTCCCGAGCTTGTAACAATACTTGGGATTCTTCCGTCCCAAGTGCAGGACTCTTCACTTGACCTTGTTGAACCTCATCAGATTTCTTGTGGCCCAATTCTCCAATTTGTCTAAATCACTCTGGACTCTATCCCTGCCCTCCCGTGTATCTACCTCTCCCCCTAGTTTAGTGTGATCCACAAACTCCTAAGCCTAGGAGAGCTGGCAGTATTTTAATGAAGCCTTATTGAAGGCACAGAAAGAAACCATTCCAATGCGTAGCAAGAGAAGCAAATATGGTAGGAGACTGGATTGGCTTCCTGGGGAAATCCTTGGTGAACTTAAGCACAAAAAGAGAGCTTACAAAAAGTGGAAACTAGAACAGATGACTAGGGAGGGGTATAAATGTATAGCTCGAGAATGCAGGGGAGTTATCAGGAAGGCGACAGCGCAATTGGAATTGGGACTCGCAAGGGATGTGAAGGATAACAAAAAAGGTTTCTACAGGCAAGTTAGCAAGAAGAAGGTGATCAGAGAGGGTGTGGGGCCCCTACTGGATGAGGGCGGTAACCCAGTGACAGATGATGTGGGGAAAGCTGAAGTACTTAATGCTTTCTTTGCCTTTGTTTTCACGGACAAGGTCAGTTCCCAGACTAATGCGCAAAGTGACACAATATGGGACAAAGATGGACAGCCCTTGGTGGGGAAAGAACAGGGTAGGACCTATTTAAAATAGCTAAATGTACATAAATCCCTGGGTCCGGACATAATACATCTGAGGGTACTGAGGGAGTTGGCAAATGTCATTGAGGAGCCTTTGGCCATTATCTTTAAAAAGTTGTGGAGATCGGGAGAGATCCCGGATGATTGGAAAAAATCTAATGTAGTTCCCATCTTTAAGAAAGAGAAGAAGGACAATCCAGGGAACTATAGGCTGGTAAGTCTTACCTGAGTCCCTGGAAGAATCACAGAGGGGATCCTCAAGGAATCCATTTTGAAGCACTTGGAAGAGGGGAAGGTGATCAGGAATAGTTTGCAGAGTTTTCAAAGATAATGGCTAAAGGCTTCACAATGGCATTTGCCAGCTCCATCAGTACTCTCGGATGCATTAAATCCGGGCCCATGGAACTTGTCTACGTGGTTTGCCACTCTTCCTGGATGTAGGCCATGTTACCATTTTGAATGAAGCAAAATTCCCAACTTGTATAGGCAATTCCACAGAAATACTGAGGGCTGTTCAACATTGCTGGTGCATTTTCTTCTCTTGCCTCCTTCCCCATTGCTCCCCCCGACTCCCCCACATCCTCATGTCAGAGTCACCATTCATCTGACAGAGGACTTATAAGAGGAAGCATGGTCCTGTGGTTAAGATTCTGAACAGAAACGAGAACCATCCGGATTGAATTACTGACTTTGCCACCTAATTCCCTGAGTGACTTTGGGCAAGTCATTTAGTCTCTGAAAGCATCAGTTCCACACCATTGAAATGCACGTACTTCTCGCCTTACAGAAGTGTTGGGATAAATTAATGTATGCGAGGTGTTTAGATATTATGGAGAAATAGGGGACCATATAAGCAGTTAGGTTGACTGGCCCTCCTTTTTATCAGCTGTATCATTGCTTATTCTGAGGGAGCTCCTTAGCCCTCCATAGTTTTCCTCCTAGGACTAGTAATTACACTCAGTTTCTCATATATGCTGTGTTGGTAGGTCATCCAGCTTCTGTCTTCTCCTCTCCTCACAACTCAGAGAAATTTACTATGAAACGCGTACTCATTATGTGACCTGTTAATCCCTTCCTACTAGGCTAATGTGTGACATATTTTATACAAAATGTCAGGATGGTTCACTGCATCTTCCCACTGTTCTGCTCATAAATTACATCCTGCCTCAGGTTTAGCTTTCAATTCAAAAACTAGTGGCTCAGCTCCTCAATGGAGGAAAACTGGCATAGTGATATTGATGTCAACAGAATGGGGCCAGTTTACACCTGCTGATTATCTGGCCCATTTTCTGGATTGTTATGTTAGCAAATATATTGTAAAGCTGAATAATGCCTCATAACATCATATTGTGCTGTTTGCAAATCTGGACCTTTCTCTCCAGAAATAAATTTGAATCAGGGGTGACAATGATAAATACAACACTTTTACACCAGATGTTTTCATATGTTAGGAAAAATAAATTGTTACCTGTATTTAGGGGTTGGAAAAAGAAATTATTCTTTCTGTTTGAAGTTTTTAACACAATATATTTCCCCATGCTAAATAACACCGGGCATTTACCATTTGACCTGGTTTTATAGTACATATTTAAATGGAGCTTAATTTTGCCAAGATTTATTCTCAGTACATTTCCAATTATTACTCACTTCTGAACAGCTTCTTTCAGAAAGCTTGAAGCTTTTCCCCAGCATATCATCAGATGTTCTTTAGCACTATAAAATTAGTTAGAAAGTAATTTTCTTAATTTGGTTTCTTGTGACCAAATAAATGAAAATCCATCTCCAGCTGAAGCTTGTGGGATTTAGAGTTTTTCCTTTATTAAAGAGAAATGATCATCTATAAAGGAGGGACGTGGCTGGGGAGGAATATTAACTACTAACAGGCTTATCTGCTTTAATATCTTTGAGATGCTTTGAGACTTCCCGCTGGCATCAGTTTATATGTTTTATTTGCCACAGGAAGTAGGGTAGGTCTTTGGTGTCCTAAGAAATGGTATAGTACTTGGATAGGCCTCATCTCTTCTGCATGATTCATGAAGTATTGGCATACTACATACATACTACATACTGATTTAGCACAAGCTTGAGACCAATTCAGCAAAGCATTTATGCATGTATTTAACTTTTTCCCTTTTCAGATAAGCACATGCTTAACTCCAGGCACTTGCTTAAGTGTTATTGACTCCAGTAGAACTTAAAATGTTCGAAAGGCCATGTCTACATTATACAATTTGATTAATGCAAGTTATGTGAACATAAAGCTGCTGCAGTTAGTACATTTCTTTTGCACTTGCATATTTGGCTCCTTGCATTGGTTTGCCATGTTCTCACCAGGACTAATTGCGTTGGTCCAATAAATGACATTAACTCACCCATCTTGTGTCTCTGATATCTTGGTAATTACATATCTACAACAACGTTGCATAAAAAAGTTTATTGAAGAACAGATTGCTGTGGGACAAAGCAAAAACCAATCCAGGAGGCTGGTAGTACTCAGAGCAGCTGCAGATGATGGAGTGCTATTTCTGTGTCAGAGAAATGAGCATTGATTGGTGAGATCATATCATAATGCGGTCTTGGGATGAGGAGCAGTGGCTGAATAACTTTTGGATGTGCAAGAACATATTCCTGTGTCTGAGTGCTGAGCTCTACTCAGCCCCCTAACTCTGGGACACCAGAATGAGAGCTGTACAGGCAGTAGAGAAGTGAGTGGTAATTGCACTGTGGAAACTTGGATTGCCAGGTTAGAACCAGTCACTAGGAAACTATTTTGTACTTGCAAAATTGATTATTGAGGCCACTGTCATGGAAGTGTGCCTGATTATTAAACATCTTCTTCTATGCTAGATGCTGACTTTTGGCAATGTGAAGGACATAGTGGATGGAGTTACAGCAATGGAGTTTCCAAACTGTGGTCAAGCCATAGACAGCATAGACATACTCAGTTGGAGTATTGTGTCCAATTCTGGGCACCGCATTTCAAGAAAGGTGGAGAAATTGGAGAAAGTCCAGAGAAGAGCAACGAGAATGATTAAAGGTCTAGAGAACATGACCTATGAAGGAAGGCTGAAAGAATTGGGTTTGTTTAGTTTAGAAAAGAGAAGATTGAGGGGGGCCATGATAGCAGTTTTCAGATATCTAAAAAGGTGTCATAAGGAGAAGGGAAAAAACTTGTTCATCTTGGCCTCTGAGGATAGAACAAGAAGCAATGGGCTTAAACTGCAGCAAGGGAGGTTTAGGTTGGATATTAAGAAAAAGTTCCTAACTGTCAGGGTAGTCAAACACTGGAATAAATTGCCCAGGGAGGTTGTGGAATTTCCATCTCTGGAGATATTTAAGAGTAGATTAGGTAAATGTCTATCAGGGATGGTCTAGTCAGTATTTGGTCGTGCCATGAGGGCAAGGGACTGGACTGGATGACCTCTCGAGGTCCTTTCCAGTCCTAGTATTCTATGATTCTATGAGATCTCTATTTTGGCACCAGACCATCTTGTCACACAGTATATTAATGAAAAAGGCTAATAACATAAGAATGGCAATTCTGGGTCAAAACAAAGGTCTGTCTAGCCCTAGCATCTTGTCTGCTAACAGAGGCCAATGCCAGGTGCCCTGGAGGGAATGAATAAAACATCTAAGCATCAAGTGATCCATTCTCTGTTGCCCATTCCCAACTCATCCTGGCTAATAGTCATTGATGGATCTATCTCACATTAACTTAACCTAGCTCTTTTTTTGAGCTCTGTTATATTCTTGGCCTTCACAACATTTTCTGGTAAGAAGTTCTACAAGTTAACTATGTGTTATATGAACAAATATTTCCTATTTTTGTTTTTGTTTTAAAACTGCTGCTATCAATTTTATTTTGTGACCCCTGACTCTTGTATCATAAGAAGGAGTTCCTTCTGAATGGTTCCTTTTTACTTTCTCTGCCCCAGTCAAGATTTTATAGACATCAGCCATACCCCCCTTAGCTCTTTTCCTAACTGCAAAGTCCCCATCTTACCTTCTTCATATGGAAGTCATTCTATACTCTCAATCTTTTTGTTGCTTTTTTCTGAACCTTTTCCAATTCCAGTATCTCTTTTGAGATGGGGTGACCATATGTGAGTGCAATAAAAAGATGCAAACATATCATGGGTTTATGTAGAAACAATGTGGTATTTGCTGTCTTTTTTTCTACCTCTTTCTTAATGATTCCCAACATTCTATTTGCATTTTTGACTGCAGTTCCATATTGACTAGTTGTTTTCAGAGAAATACCCAAAAGGTTTCCAAAATCTCTTTCTTGAGTGGGAACAGCGAATTTAGACCCCATCATTTTATATGTATAGTTGGGATAATGTTTTATTAATATTGAATTTCATCTGCCATTTTGTTGCCCAGTCACACAGTTTTCTGAGATGCTTTTGTAGATCTTCTCCTTTTCTAAGATTATGCAAGCCTTGGTGGATCATTGAGGACATTTCATTTACATCAGTGTTGGCTGCTCAGGGAAGGACGTAGGCATCTTTAAGATCACAGAACTATTCAGAAAACTGCAAACAGGGACTTTCTTTCCCGACTTGCAGATTACCATTGGTGATATTGGAATGCTATAGTAACCCTGAAGGAGCCAGCCTCTTCTTGTTCCTCTGGCACTTGAAGCCACACACCAACCACTTCTATGGAACCAAGGGAATGGTCAGGACTGCACAATGACAGTAGCATACACTTTGGGAAGACTGAAGAGATGTTGTTGTTTATTGACAAGATTGGATCTCAGTGAAAAAAAATCCCAGTTGTATAAATGTTTGTTTCATCCTACATAATATCTGTGAAGTAAAGGGCGGGGGGAGGAGTTGCCATCAGGATGAAGGGAGGATGAGTTGTCTGCTGAGTTTAAACAGCCAGACACAAGGGCTATTGGAAGAACTTAGTATGTAACTATGGGTGTGTCTAAACTACATGGCTCCACCAATGGAACCATGTAGATTAGGCTGATCTGCAGAGGAAAATGAAGCCGTGATTCAAATAATCGGAACTTAATTTAAATTTAAATGGCTGCTGCGCTGAGCCGACAAACAGCTGATCAGGTGTTTGTCGGCTCAGTGCGCTAGTCTAAACGCTCCCGCGCCAACCTGAAAGCCCTTTATCGACCTCCCCATTATGCCTCGTAGGATGAGGTTTACCGGGGGGTCAATAAAGGGTTTTCATTTTGGCTGGGGAGCTTCCAGACTGCTCCGATCTGCCAACAAACAGCTGATTGGCAGAGCGGGGCAGCCATTTAAATTTAAATGAAGCCGTGATTATTTAAATCGCGGCTTCATTTCCCTTTGCCGAACAAACAAATCTACATGGTTCCGTCGACGGAGCCATGTAGTCTAGACATACCCTATATTGCTAGGGGCGCTTAGGAAGAACACTTTAATAGTGAGCCACAATAGTGAGCCACAATCTCTACCTTCTCCTACTATTTTGGGGTCTGTTAGGAATCATATGGTGCTTTGTGTACATGTATGAATTTAACACTATCAATGAAACTATTCATTTTCTGTTGTTTGCTGCACATTTATTATTATTATTCACTTTGTCATAGAGCCTATGAATTGTGTCACACTGTATAGTAAGAAGTAATGGTTGCTTTCTGACATGCTAGGCACTCTGCAGCATATGTTGTGAACTAATAACAATGAATTATTTTCCAAATAATAGAATTTTATTAAGTAACAAAATCCATGCAAAGAAATATCTGTACAATTTAAAAGCAAATATATTAAAAACTTAATAAATTACAGGAACAGAACTTAACAAGGAAAGAGAAAAGTCATGTCCATTTTACCTTCACATACAGCAACCATGGCTTTCAACCATGTGGTTTGTTCTTTAGGTTCTTCAGGATGGAATATAGGAGTAGAGATGCAACCCCAGGCTCCTACACAGAGGGAATGCAAAGGGTACAAAAACACTCCCATGGTCCCCTAAGTAATCATGCTCTGGCCAGCCAGGGGAAGGCAGGAGCAGCCTCCCTCCCCCATGCTCTGACCAACTGGGGGAAGGCTGGGGCTGATTTCCCTGCTTACTTGGGAGATCATGAAGGGTGCATTCAAACTCTTGGGCTATGTCTAGACTGCAGGCTTCTTTCGAAAGAGGCTCTTTCGAAAGCATCTTTCGAAAGAGCCTCTTTCAAAAGATCGCATCTAGACTGCAGGCGGATCTTTCGAAAGAGAAATCCGCTTTTTCGAAAGAGAGCACCCAGCGAGTCTGGATGCTCTCTTTCGAAGACGGCCTCTTTACATTGAAGAACGCCTTCTTTCGAAAGAGGAACTTTCGAAAGAAGGCGTTCTTCCTCGTGAAACGAGGTTTACTGCCATCGAAAGAAAAGCCGCATTCTTTCAAAATAATTTCGAAAGAACGCGGCTTGAGTCTGGACGCAGGGGAAGTTTTTTCGGGAAAAGGCTACTTTTCCCAAAAAAAACCCTGAGTCTGGACACAGCCTTGCAGTCCACATTCACCAAAAAAAGCACTTTCCACAGAAATTCTTGCATATGGTCCTGAACCCCTAATGCTGGGTAGTGAGGGAGGTGCTATAGTGGAGTTTTCCACAGACTGCAAAGGGAGGTAATTCTAGAATTGTTGACCCTGCAGACCCACATGAGTCTGTAGCACCTGTGTGTGTTGCTAGAGAAGCCCCATTACGTCCGTGTGTCTCACTCTCCTTTTCCTTCTGAGGTGCCTGGGCCTTTCTGCTCTTTTTTTCTCCTGGCTGTCTGCAATGTCTCCAGTACCTTTGCTCTTAGTCTGATGCAGTTCTGGCTTGCAGGATCTTATTGAACATGTCATCTCCAAGGACATAAAAGGTGGGGGGAGGCATTGCCTTCGAAGACTGCTCACCAATGCTCTTCCCTCAGCCTTCTCCATTCTGCGTGGCTCCCCATGTCTTCTGGGGCTGCCTGGGCTCCAGTCCCACAGAGGCTGGGGATGTGCAGCCAGCCCTCCTGGGACCAGGGGGGCTGCAGCCAGGCACTGCTCACATTCTGGGGCAAAAAAGGGGGGACCTCCTGTGCTTAGGGTTGCCAGGTGTCCGGTATTAACCCGGACAGCCTGGTATTTTTGCCTCCTGTCCAGTAAAAAAATTCAGAGAATACCGGACATCTGAGATGTGCAGCATTCTCTGAAATTTTCCCTGGCCAGGAGGTGAAAATGCTGGGCACCAGGCAACCCTACAAACATTCAGCGCCCGGCCTCCCCGCCCTCTGGTCCCCAACACCGCAGCCCTCTGACCCCAGCCCCCATGCTTACCTGGTTCCGCAAGGCTGCCGGGACAAAATGGCTGCAGGCCAAAAGACCTAGGGGAAGTAGTGCTTTCCTCTGGGTCTTAGCGCTCAACCACTCCCCTGTTCCTATCCCTGCACTCACTCTTAAAAATGACATGCTGTTTTAATGTTGTTTTATTTTAATTTTTTTTCTCAATAGCTTTGGTCCTCTGCCCCTCCCCCCCCTGTAGAATTTTTTCCCAGATTATTTTTTGGGGTGGGGAGGAGGGGTTTCAGTATTTTTGTATCAACCATCTGGCAACCCTACCTGTGCTCTTAGGAATGCTGGGATCACACACCACCAATCCTTCCCATGCTTCTTGGGCCAAGGAATGCTAGGCTGTGCACTTCCTGTTATTCAAGCCCTCCCTATAGTGGGGTGAGTTTGGCAGCAGCAGATAAAATACATAGAGATACCTATGTCAGTATAGTCACAACAGTAATCCGAAGTTAAGATTCAGAATTCCCTTCAGTCTGCTTCCCTACAGTTTTAAACAAGACGGCTGTGTCTACACTGGCATGAATTTCCGGAAATGCTTAAAACGGAATACTATTCCGTTTTCAGTTTTTCCGGAAAAGGGGTGTCTACATTGGCAGGCTGCTTTTCCGAAAAAGCCCTTTTTCCGGAAAAGTGTCTGTGGCCAATGTAGACGCGCTTTTCCAGAAAAGACTACTGGGCTGTCTACACTGGCCCTTTTCCGGAACAGTGTTCTGAAATAAGGACTTATGCCCGAGCGGGAGCAGAATAGTTTTTCCGGAATAGTGGCTGATTTTGTACAGTAGAGCATCGTTGCTTTTCCGGAAATTCAAGGGCCAGTGTAGACAGCTCGCAGCTTATTCTGGAAAAGTGGCTGATTTTCCGGAATAAGTGGCCCAGTGTAGACACAGCCGACATGTTTATTGGCATTTCTTCTTCAAAATGTTTGTACACGATACCATCCTCAGCACCAGCCACAGGGAGCATGCCCCACCAGAGGTGAGGGAAATGAGGAGGGAATTATCCAGTTGCATGTAGAGCAAGCACTGAATACTGGCATCATTTTCCGCAGCCAGTTGTGATTTTAGCTATAGTCACACTCCTGAAGGCACAGAACACGCAGCTGCTGATGGCATCCCAAAACTGTCTGTGCTCATGTGCTGCTAGCTTGCATGGTAGTTCTGCAGTGGGGCCTGCTGATGCTATCTCTTCCTGGTGCTGGGAAGAGTTCTACTGCAGTGGAAGAAATAAGGTTGCCATTCCTACAAACTTTCCAGAGAGGATTGCAGACGACCTCCATGCAAGTTTCATCAAGCTCTTTCAGGAGGATTCAAAGGACAGCCCTCTGTAGACAAATCAACTGCTCTGTGTGGCGCTCTCCCCACATTCTATAGGGGCATCAAAAGCAGAGGACAACGCTAACACTATCTTCTCTAGTATGAATAAATTAATGAAAAGTAGATTGCTGTGTCCTGTTATCTTGAGGGTGTGATCAATATAATTACACACTTATCCAAGGTTCCTTTTTCTGCATTTTGCTCACCTGTGATCAACAGCCAGGTCTGATTTGGACTATGGTGGAGTCTCAAGACAGGGTATGGCTTGCAAGATAGCTATATCCATGCAATCTCTCATAGATACACACATTTTAATGGCTGGTCCATGTCTGTTATTCGTCTACACACAGGGGAAAAGATGATCATTATTCCGCTTCCTCCAAACCAGAGCATGCCTGGAACATATAGTCGGCATGGGCAGTTGAGCAGAGGCATCAGTGGAGATCTGCTAGGAGTGCTTGCAGGCTGAAGAATGAGAAAAACATTTCAGAAATTTGTAGGGGTTAAAGAGGAGGGAAGCCTTTTGGTGTCTGTGACCCCAGGGCAATGGAGATCACAAAGGTGAGCAGAGTGGTAAGTGTCAGGCATTGTGGAATACAGGCAGTCTCCGGGTTACGTACAAGATAGGGACTGTAGGTTTGTTCTTAAGTTGAATCTGTATGTAAGTCGGAACTGGCGTCGAGATTCAGCCGCTGCTGAAACTGACCGCCAGTTCAGACTTACATACAGATTCAACTTAAGAACCCCAAGTCAGCTGCTGCTGAAACTGATCAGCGGCTGATTCCAGGAAGCCCGGGGCAGAGCAACTGTGCCTCGGGCTTCCTGTAGTCAGTGCTGGTCAGTTTCAGCAGGCTGACTTGGGGACGCCTGGGGCAGAGCAGCTGGGGTGCTGCTGGGTTGCTCCGGTAGCGCCGCTTCTCGGCGCTACTGGACCAAGCCAGCAGCACCCCATCTGCTCTGCCCTAGGCGTCCTGATTCAGCCGCTGCTGAAACTGACCAGCAGTGGCTGAATCAGGACGCCTGGGGCAGAGCAGCTGGGGTGCTGCCGGGTTGGTCCAGTAGTGCCCAGAGCGGCGCTGCGGGACCAACCGGCAGCGCCCCAGCTGCTCTGCCCCAGGGTCCACAACAAAAGCCTGGTCTGCTGGGGGGGCACACTAGCTGCGCCCCCCCCCCCAGCAGACCAGGGACACGGGAAGCAAAGCCGCAGCGGCGGGGTGCCGCGCCTCTGAGGGTTTGCTCTGGCGCGGGACCCATCGCCGCTGCGGCTTTGCTCCCGGTGCCCCATGTCTGCTGGAGACGGTCCCCAGCAGACCAGGGGCACCGGGAGCAGCTTTTCTCGCCCCGGAGGTCGAGGTGGCTGACCGCTGCCTGCGAGCTCCGGGGCGGGAAAGCCCCGTTCGTAAGTGCGGATCCGAGATAAGTCGGATCCGCATAAGTCAGGGACTGCCTGTAGTTGTTGGAGGATTGTTAGCATCCATCTAAATTATTCAGATGACCTCAGGGAGGTGGTCTGACTGCATTATTGTAATGGAGTGCTTACATCGCTGAGAGACTAATTTAAAAGGAAACAAGTGCACAACTATATTAGTGGCAGGTGGCTTACATCTACCTACCTTTGTAGTGTAGATCAGGCTTTTGTTTAAATGAAGGATGTTAAAATGTGATTAATCAGCTAATTGAGTAGTTGATGAAATTTCCATTGACTACACGATTAATTGATAAGGGGGGAGGGTGCTTGCTACCTCCACTGCAGCTCTGCAGTTTAAATGTAGTAGGAGCCGCAGCATGGTTAGCTCCCGGGGAGGCACAAGCTGGGACTAAGCATTACCACTCACGCCACCCTGGGAGCTATCCCCGCTGCACCTCTGCCTTTTAAATGTAGTAAGAGGCTGATGGCTCTTACTACATTTACAAAGCAGAGGTGCAGCATCTGGGACCAGGTGTGAGCCAGGAATCAGTTGATTCCCAGATCATGCTCAGTCCCCCACTGTGTCTCTGCCTCCCCTGCCTCCCTCCAGAGACAGTGCTCAGGAAACCAGCTTTAAAACTGGCTTCCCTCTGCACCAGCTCCTGCTCCACCCCTTTGCTGCTTCTGATGGAGGCAGCAAGGAAGGTGGGGGGAAGCAACTAGTCGAGTATTGACTCGATTATCCAATGAGCCTAGACTTATTGGATAGTTGACTATTCATCTAGTCACTTATATCCCTAGTTTAAACATGTACTTGAGAACTTTGCTGAACAGGACATACTGATAAATTTAAGCCTTTTTGACACTGGTATTCTTTTATTTCTGGAGAAAAGAGAAGCAGTATTTCCCCTAGGACTCTGTTACTACAGGAGGCATAGTAATACTTGTAGAGATTGACTGCAGATAGAAGTCACAAAATGACACATCACAAGTGTTGCTTAAAAGTTATGGTTCAATCTGCTTATAAAAATGCTTCTGGTTCCTATTTCAAAGCAGATGAAATTATGATAGATACAACACAAAAGCATATGTCCAAGTGTATCTGTGTCCAACGGTTTTTAAGTAGAAATTATCCATATAAATTCAGTCAGTAGTCTATCTTCTGATTGCTAATTCAGGCCAGGATTTAGGGAAATCCTGTATAATGACAGTAAGCAGGGTGGGCTTTTAGTCTAGAAGCTGTAAAGAGGCCAAAAGAAGTACTGGGCGCTGACTTGAACAAACACTCTCCATAACAAAATCCATTTGTAGAATCATAGAACACTAGAACTAGAAGGGACCTTGAGAGGTCATCAAGTTTAATCCCCTGCCCTCAGAGCAGGACCTAGTACTGTCCAGATCACCCCTGATAGATGTCTATCCAACTTGCTTTTAAATATCTGCTGTGATCGAGATTCCACAACATCCCTAGGCAATTTATTCCAGTGTATAACCCCCCTGAGAGGAAATTTTTCCTAACGTCCAGGCTAAACCTCCCTTGCTGCCCATTAAATGGGTTTAAGCCCATTGCTTCTTGTCCTATTATCAGAGGCCAAGGAGGACGGTTTTTCTCCCTCCTCCTTGTAACACCCATTTAGATGCATAAAAACTGCTATTGTGTCCCCTCTCAGTCTTCTCTTTTCTAAACTAAACAAGCCCAGTTCTTTCAGTCTTCCTTCATAGGTCATGTTTTTTAGGCCTTTAATAATTTTTGTTGCTCTTCTCTGTACCTTCTCCAATTTTTCTGTATCTTTCTTTAAATGTAGTGCCAGAACTGGACACAATACTCCAACTAAGGCCTAATAAGCACAGAGTAGAGCAGAAGAATAACTTCTTGTGTCTTGCTCACAGCACTACTGTTAATAAATCCCAGGATCGTGTTAGCTTTTTTTGCAACAGCGTCACACTGTTGATTCATATTTAGCTTGTGGTCCACTATGACCCCTAGGGTATGTCTACACTACATCACTAATTCAAACTAACTTAGTTCGAATTAGTTAATTCAAACTAAGCTAATTCGAATTAGCGCATCTAGACTTAAAAACTAGTTCGAATTAGCATTTTGCTAATTCGAACTAGCATGTCCACACTGAGTGGACCCTGAACTGAGGTTAAGGATGGCCGGAAGCAGTGCTGGCAGGGCATCAGAGGAGGACTTAGAGCGTGGAGCTCCTGCCTCAGGCTAGCCGAGGGCTGTGCTTAAAGGGACCCGACCCCCACCCTGGACAGACATTTCTCAGGGGTTCCCCGCTTGCAAAGCAGTCCTGGCTTGGAGTGCCCTGAGTGCCCACACTCGGCGCATCACAGCACTCAGCCATCAGCCCAGCTACACTTGCCGCAGGCTGCCATCCGGAGGGGGGGGGTCAATCAAGGGGCTTCAGGAGAGTTTCCACCCCGAGAAGCCCACAGAACCAGCCCAGTCCTCCCCATCGGGGGCTCGTACCCCATTCCTCCCTCACCTCCTTCCACTTACCCCTCCCTAGCCCCACTTCCTGATGTACAAAATAAAGGACACGTGTGTTCAAAAATAGAAACTCTCTTTATTGAACAAAACTCGGGGAGACTGGGAAAAGGAGGTGTGAGGGGAAGAGAGAGGGTGGGAGAGGGGAGGGCAACTAAAATGATCAGGGGTTTGGAACAGGTCCCATATGAAGAGAGGCTAAAGAGGCTGGGACTTCTCAGCTTAGAAAAGAGGAGACGGAGGGGGGATATGATAGAGGTCTATAAAAGCATGAGTGGTGTGGAGAGGGTGCATAAAGAAACGTTCTTCATTAGTTCCCATAATAGAAGGACTAAAGGACACCAAATGAAATGAATGGGTAGCAGGCTTCAAACTAACAACAGAAAGGTCTTCTTCACAAAGCAAATAGTCAGCCTGTGGAACTCCTTGCTGCAGGAGGCTGTGAAGGCTAGAACTAGAACAGAGTTTAAAGAGAAGTGAGATAAAGTCATGGAGATTGGGTCCATGGAGTGCTATTAGCCAGGGGGTAAGAATGGTGTTCCTGGCCTCTGTTTGTGGAATGCTGGAGATGGATGGCACGAGACAAATGGCTTGGTCATTGTCTTCGGTCCATCCCCTCCAGGGTACCTAGTGTTGGCCGCTGTTGACAGAGTCTGACCCAGTACGGCCATTCTAAGCTCAGGGCTCAGGGTTGGGGGTCTCAGTGGACCACCTTGATTTTCATGCCAACCTGCTCCTGGGTGGCCAGGCTGGCAGCTATCCTGCCCTAGACGGCCACTTTCCTGTGCCTAGTGCGGAGGTTGTGGATGAGGTCCACGATGTCTGCACTAGACCAGGTGGGCACCCACCTCTTGCGGTCCTGGGCAGGCTCCCGGGAGCCGCCAGCCTGGTCCTGGGAAGAGGCGGAGGGCTGGGTGGCAGCGGGTAGCTGGCTCGAGCCGTGCCAGGTGCAGGGTCTGCTGGCTGGGTGTTGGCAGGCTTGCACCTGGCACGGGCACCGTAACCAGCCCGTGCCCCTTTAAGGGCTCCGGGGCCGGGAGGGGGGCAGAAGAGTTTCCCTGGTGGTACCCAGAGTGGCCACCAGGGAAAGCTGGGGAGGGCTAGCCTCCCACTAGTTCGAATTAAGTGGCTACACAGCCCTTAATTTGAACTAGTTAATTCGAACTAGGTGTTAGTCCTCGTAGAATGAGGTTTACCTAGTTCGAATTAAGCGCTCCGCTAGTTCGAATTAAGTTCGAATTAGCGGTTTGTATGTGTAGCGCCTATCAAAGTTAATTCGAACTAACGTCTGTTAGTTCAAATTAACTTTATAGTGTAGACATACCCCTAGATTCCTTTCATCAGCACTCCTCCATAAACAGTCGCTTCCCATTCTGTATGTGTGAGACTGATTGTTCCTTCTTAAGTGGAGTACTTTTCATTTGTCCTTATTAAACTTCATCCTGTTTATCTCAGATCATTTCTCCAGTTTGTCCAGATCATTTTGAATTATGACCAGGGCTTGACAAACAGCAGTGAAACCTACTTGCCAGCCCTGCATTACGCATGCGCACGCCACCAGTGAACGGGGCGACCGGCTGAAATCTACTCGTCACGAGCGAGTAGATTCAGTGATTTGTCGAGCCCTGCTTATGACCCTGTCCTCCAAAGCAGTTGCAACCCCTCCCAGCTTCATATTATCTGCAAACATAGTAAGCGTACTCACTATGCCAATATCTAAATCGTTGATGAAGATATTGATCAGAACCGGTTCCAAAACAGACTTCCGCGGAACCCCACTTGTTATGCCTTTCCAGTGTGACAGTGAACCGTTAATAACTACTCTCTGAGAGTGATTATCCAGCCATTTATGCGCCCACCTTACAATAGCCCCATCTAAGTTGTATTTGCCTAGTTTATTGATAAGAATATAATGTGAGACCGTATCAAACGCCTTAGTAAAGCCTAGGTATTCCACGTCCACTGCTTCTCCCTTATGCACAAGACCTGTTATCCTATCAAAGAAAACTATCAGATTGGTTTGACATGATTTGTTCTTTACAAATCCATGCTGGCTGTTCCCTATCACCTTATTATCTTCCAGGTATTTGCAGATTATTTCCTTAATTACTTGCTCCAATAGCATTCCACAATTTCCACTAGCATTCACTGTACTAATCATCCTATCACCATTAGTCTTCTTGACAAAAATGGATACAAAGAAGCCATTAAGCACCTCTGCCATTTCCAAGTTTCCTGTTATTCTTTCTCCCTCTTCACTAAGCAATGGTCCTATTCTGTCCTTGGTCTTCCTCTTGCTTCTAATATATTTGTAGAATGTCTTCTTGTACCGTTTAAATTTAGGATATTTTGTGCCTTCTCCTTTCTATCTTGCCTCTGCATACTTGCATTGTTTGCTTATATTCATCCTTTGTAATTTGTCCTAGTTTCCACTTTTTATATGATTCCCTTTTTATTTTTATTTCATGTTAGATCTCCTGGTTAAGACAAGATGGTCTCTTGCCATACTTTCTATCTTTCCTTCACTGTGGAATAGTTTGCTTTTTGGCCCTTAATAATGTCCCTTTGAAAAACTGCCAACTCTCTTCAGTTGATTTTTCTCTTAGTCTTGCTTTCCATGGGATCTTACCTATCAGCTCTCTGAGTTTACTAAAATCTACCTTCCTAAAACTCATTGTCTCTCTTTTTCTGTTCTCCTTTCTACCATTCCTTAGAATCATGAACTCTATGATTTCATGATCATTTTCACCCACCCTACCTTCCACTTTCAAATTTTTAACCAGTTCCTGCCCATTTGTTAAAATCAAATCTAGAACAGCTTCCCCCAGTAGCTTTCTCAACCTTCTTAAATACAAAATTGTCTCCAGTGCAGTCTAAAGACTTATTGGATAATCTGTGCCCTGCTGTGTTAGTTTCCCATTAGCTGTTTGGATAGTTGACATCCCCCAACATTACCAAATCCTGTGCTTTGGATGATTTGTTAGACTAAAAAAAAAATCCTCATCCATCTCTTCTGCCTTGGTAGATGGTCTTTAGTAGACCCCTAGTATGACATCACTCTTGGTTTTTTTTTACCCCTTTTAACCTAACCCAAGACTCTTAACAAGTGTGTCTCCTATGTCCATCTCCACCTCAGTCCAAGTGTATACATTTTTAATATATAAGGCAACACCTTCTCCCTTTCTTTTCCCCCCTGCCTATCCTTCCTGAACAAGGTGTACCCTTTTATACCAATATTCCAATCGTGTATTATCCCACCAAGTCTCTTGTGATATCAACTATGTCATAGTTGTGTTTATTTATTAGCGCTTCAAGTTCTTCCTCCTGATATCCCATGCTTCTTGCATTTCTATACAGTCATCTAAGTTACTGATTTGATTTTGCCCCTCCCCCCGGTTCTGCCTTGCCCCTCCTTTATCTCTGCTATTATACCCACTCTCCCTTCCATTTCTGAGCCAGGTCTCCATGTTTTTAACTTACCTGTGGGCTTTGTTTACCTGCCTCCATTGAACCTAATTTAAAGCCTTCCTTACTCGATTAGCCAGTCTGTGTCCAAATACTTTCTTCCTCTTCCTCAAAAGGTGAACCCCGTACCTGCTTAGCAATCCTTCTTCTTGGAACAGCAAGGTCAAGGAAGTCAAAGCACCTGTCTCTGCTAGGGCCCCTTCCATTGACAGGAAGAACTGAAGGAAACACCACCTTCCATACTCCTTCACCCGTACTCCCAGGCCCTGCAGTCACTCTTGATCTGCTCACGGTTCAACCTTGCAGTATCATTGGTGCCTACATGGATGAGTAACATGGTGTAGTAGTCAGAGAGCCAGATAATTGTTGACAATGCCCTTGTGACATCTCAAGGGTATTTTTTTTTACATATGAATTCTGTCTGATCTCTCCTTCATGAGGGACACTGTGGCTAAGAGTTGAAATGCAGGTCTGGAATCAAATCAGAATACCAGTTTCTCCAAAGACCTGGGCGTTTGATCATTCTAGATTAGGAAAGTCTGAAGCTTTGTCTTTACTACCACAGCAGTCAACCTAAGTTACACAACTTCAGCTACATGAATAACACAGTTGAAGTTGAAGTACTTAAGTCTAAGTTGATAGTTGAAACTATCACATTGACTCCACTTTCCTTCTGATTTTGGTGGAGTCTTGAAGTTGATGGGAGAGCACTTGGTAGTCTGTTTAATGTGTCTATACTAGATGCAAAAAATAGACCCCTGCTGGATCAATTGCTGCCTGTTGATCCAGCAGGTAGTGAAGATATGTTCTGAGTCATAGCATTCAGCATGTTTTGTATCCCGATTATCTTGGAGTTCAGTGGGGAGCCATTTCAATTCTGCTTCAGGCCTATATCCAATTTTAGTATTCAAAACATTAAACTAAATTGCTTCTTTGGCTTGATTGACAGTGTTGCATAGGAAGACCTCATTCAGTTTCCATAAACGTAAAGAATGCACCTAGCAGCCAACATCACCCATGCCAACCCCTTGCCACCATGAAATATATTAGACAGCATAATGAGTAAATGAAGTGTGAAGAGTTTCCTTCCTCTAATTTATGTGTCAAAGTGTTGATAATTTTCCTGATGTTATCTCGCTTACAAGATATAATTACCTGATTTACTTGATTGCCTTTGAGGATTTTTTTTATATAGATTGACTTAAAATTGTTTATACTGATACAAACTGATAATTTCATAAAGCGTTTGATAATCTTCTTGAGATTGGTGTGTATGATTTACTTCACTCCTATTGCCTTTCATTGCTTTCATTTGTAGTTATTACAGCAAGTCACCATCATTGTCAGACTAGAATCCTGCCCGCTCTTGATTTGACTTATACCAATATTAAACCTCTCTTATTTCCCTTTATCACATGCATATTGCAAAATGCTTATTTTATAAGATCCAACCGGAGAAACCAAAAGAGTTTACTTTGTCCCTCAAAAAATGGAAAAGTAAAACTTAGAAACAAATGTAGTCTGGTACCAGACATTTAATCTTTAGTTTTGAAATCAGGAAAGTATCATTTTTGCTAAACATCAGATTACATGTTAGTAATTGCATGGACAGATTACATAACCATCTTAATGTTTTTAAAACAAAGCAAAATGGAAGTGCTTGGATATTTGCTTCTAAAACATAAGTAAAAACAACTTGTGGACATCAGCTAATGTTATCACAGAATCATAGAAACATATGGTGATCACAGAATCATAGAATCCTAGGGCTAGAAGAGACTTCAGAATGTCATCGAGTCCCTCCTCTACCCAAAGCAGGACCAATCCTAAATAAATCATCAAGCCAGGACTTAAAAACTTCTAGGAATGGAGACTCCACCACCTCCCTGGGTAACCCATTTTAGTATTTCACCATCCTGCTAGTGAAATAGTTTTTCCTAATATCCAACTTAGACCTCCCCATTGTAACTGGAGACAGTTACTTCTTGTTCTGCCATCCATCACTGCTGAGAACAGCCTCTCTCTGGAACCTCCCTTCAGGAAGTTAAAGGCTGCTATCAAATCCCTTCTCTTCTCTTCTCTTCTCTTCTCTTCTCTTCTCTTCTCTTCTCTTCTCTTCTCTTCTCTTCTCTTCTCTTCTCTCCTCTCCTCTCCTCTCCTCTCCTCTCCTCTCCTCTCCTCTCCTCTCCTCTCCTCTCCTCTCCTCTCCTCTCCTCTCCTCTCCTCTCCTCTCCTCTCCTCTTCCGTTCCCTTCCCTTCCCTTCCCTTCCCCAGACTAAATAAGCCCAAATACCTCAGCCTGTCCTTGTAGTTCATGTGCTCCAGCTCGCTAATCAGTTTGGTTGCCCTCCGCTGAACTCTCTCCAATGTGTCCATATGCTTTCTATAGTGGGGAGCCCAGAATTGTACACATTACTCCAGATGTGGTCTCATCAGTGCCAAATAAAGAGGAATAATTACTTCTCTAAATGCTGGAAATGCTCCTCCTAATGCACCCTAATATGCCATTTGCCTTCTTGGCTACAAGGGCACACTGTTGACTCATATCCAGCTCCTCATCCACTGTAATCCCCGGGCCCTTTTCTGCTGAACTGCTACTTAGCCAGTCAATCCCCAACCTGTAACAATGCTTGAGATTCTTCCATCCCAAGTGCAGGATTCTGCACTTTTCATTGTTGAACATCATCAGATTTCTTTTGGCCCTATCCTCCAGTTTCTGTAGGTCACTCTGGACCCTGTCCTTACCCTACAATGTAGCTACTTTTCCCCCTAGCTTAGTGTAATCTTCATACTTGCTGAGAGTTCAATCTATCCTTTCATCCAGGTCATTAATTAAGATGTTGAACAAAAACAGCCCTAGAACTGATCCTTGGTCCACTCTGCTTGAAATCGACTGCCAACCACAGATCAATCCATTGATCACTACCCATTGGGCCCAACAATCTAGCCAGCTTTCTATCCCTCTTAGGCTGTGTCTAGACTACATGGCTCCATCAATGGAGCCATGTAGATTAGACAGATAGGCAAAGGCAAATGAAGCCGCGATTTAAATGATCGCGGCTTCATTTAAATTTACATGGCTGCCGCGCTGAGCTGACAAACAGCTGATCAGCTGTTTGTTCCCTCAGCACGCTATCTGGACGCTCCCCTGCCGACATCAAAGCCCTTTGTCGGCAGCCCCGTTATTCCTCGTAGGATGAGGTTTACCGGGGCTGCCGACAAAGGGCTTTGATGTCGGCAGGGGAGCATCCAGACTAGCACGCTGAGCAGACAAACAGCTGATCAGCTGTTTGTCGGCTCAGCACGGCAGCCATGTAAATTTAAATGAAGCCGGGATCATTTAAATTGCAGCTTCATTTGCCTTTGCCAAAAAAACAAATCTACATGGCTCCGTCAACGGAGCCATGTAGTTTAGACGTACCCTTACAGTCCATTTATCCAATCCATACTTCCTTAATTTTCTGGCAAGAATATTGTGGGAGACCATATCAAAAGCTTTGCTAAAATCAAGGTATATCACATCCACCGACTTTCCCACATCCACAGAGCCAGTTACCTTATCATAGAAGCTAATCAGGTTGGTCAGGCATGACTTGCCCTTCCTGAATCCACATTGACTGATCACTTTCTCCTCTTCCAAGAGATTCAAAATGTATTCCTTGAGGATCCCCTCTATGATTTTTCCGGGGACTGAGGTAAGGCTGACAGGTCTGTAGTACCCTGGGTTGTCCTTCTTCCCTTTTTTTAAGATGGGCACTACATTTGCCTTTTTCCAATTGTCCGGGATCTCTCTCCATGTCTATGAGTTTTCAAAGATAATGGCCAAAGGCTCTGCAATGACATTTGCCAATTCCCTCAGTACCCTCGGATGCATTAAATCCGGACCCATGGATTTGTTTATCTCTAGCTTTTCTAAATGGTTCTTAACCTGTTCTTTCTCCACCGAGGGCTACCCACTTCCTTCCCATACTGCGTTGCCCAGTGCAGTAGTCTGGAAGCTGATCTTGTCAGAGGCAAAAAAAGCATTGAATACTTCAGCTTTTCTCACATGATCTATCACTAGGTTACCTCCCTCATGAAGTAAGGGTCACACACGCTCTCAGATCACCCTCTTATTGTTAACATGCCAGTGGAAGCCTTTCTTGTTACCCTTCACATCTCTTGCTAGCTGTAATTCCAACTGTGCTTTTGCCTTCCTGATTACTTCCCTGCATTCTCAAGCAATATATTTATACTCCTCCCTAGTCATATGTCCAAGTTTCCACTTCTTGTAACCTTCCTTTTTGTGTTTAAGTTCACCAAGGATTTCCCCAGTAAGCTAATCTGGTCACCTACCATATTTGCTTTTATTGCTGCACATCAGGATGGTTTCTTCTTGTGCCTTCAATAAGGCTTCTTTAAAATGCTGCCAGCTCTCCAGGACTCCTTTCCTCTTCATGTAAGTATCGTATGGAATCGTGCCCATCAGTTCTCTGAGAGAGTCAAAGTCTGCTTTTCTGAAGTCCAGTGTGCGTATTTTGCTGCTCTCCTGTCTTCCTTTTGTCAGAAATCTGAAATTTCATGATCACTGCTTCGCAGGTTGCCACCCACATATATTTCTCTTGCCAGTTTGTGAGCAGCAGGTCAAGCTGCGCATGGCCCCTGGTCAATTCTTTCAATACTTGTACCAAGAAGTTATCCCCAACATTCTCCAAAAACTTCCTGGATTGTCTGTGTAATGCTTTATTGGTCTCCCAACAGATGCCAGGGTGATTAAATTCCCCCATGAGAACCAGGGCCTGTGATCTTGAAGCTTCTCTTAGTTCCCTGAAGAAATCCTCATCTACCTCATCCACCTGATCTGGTGGTCTATAGCAGGCACCAACCACATCTCCTCTGTTGCTTCTGCCTTTAAGCTTAACCCAAAGACTCTCAACAGGCTTTTCTCTCTCTAAATATTAGAGCTCTGAGCAATCATACTGATCTCTTACATACAGCTGAACTCCTCCTCCTCCTCTTCCCTTCCTGTTCTTCCTGAATAATATATACCTTTTCATGACAGTGCTCTAGTCATGTGAGTCATCCTACCATGTCTCCGTTATTCCAATCGCCTCATACTTCTTTGACTATGCCAGGGCTTCTAATTCTTCCTGTTTGTTTCTCAGGCTTCTTGCATTCGTGTACAAATGTCTCCAACCACCACCAACCACCACCAACCATCTTCTCTTGTGGTCGTGGAACCCCTGCCCCAAGGACTATATTTCCATTGCCTTCCAGTTGATGGGGTCTTCTTATGATCCCTTCCCCAAAGGGGAAGAGGTCTCTGCCAAAGCATTTTCCATTGTAGTTCCTGTGCAGAGAGCCTGAAAGCGGTTACTTACCTGTACCGGGATTAGGGATACCTTAATTGGCTTTCTTCTCCTGGAGGTTACATGCTGCCACTTTTCTTCCCTGTTCTTTACTGCCCCTCACTTGTTCTTCAGCCTGCTGTGCATGCAGTATTAAATGCTGCCTTCTGTCAAGAAAGTCTTCATCTTCTCTGATAAACCAGAGGGTTGATACTTGGGCCTCAAGTCCTCTAATTTTTTTTCCAGTATGGCGACCAGCTTGCACTTAATGCAGAAGAAATCCCTTCTATCTTCTGGGAGGAAGACAAACATGGCACATGCTGTGGAAGTAACAACAATAAACATACCACTATACATACCTGCCTTCCTTCAGAGAGATTCCTCAAATGTTTTTATTGCCTGCTTGAAAGGCAGAAGAGAAACAAAATGCAAGGAAAAGACCACCAAACACTATGAGGTTTACCCTAAAGCAAACTCCCCTCTTGGGTGTTGCCCTGTTGGCTGCTCACTGCGTTTGCTCTGTCTGCCCTTTCATAAGGCTGCTGCATAGGCCCGGCTCAAAGCCTTGCCTCTAATCCAGTCAGCCCCTGAAGGCCCACCTGGAACAAAGTACTCCCAATTCACATTATTCAAACTTTTAAAACTGCTTTTCTTTTCAACTGTGATATTTTACTACAAATGGTTGATTCTGAATGTTTTGTATATGTAGTGCCTGTCAAAGCCATATAGGAAAATCCCTTAGATTTACAGGATGTATGGAAATTCTGAAATGTATGTTATCTCTGCTTCATACTGCTACTACAAACTTTGCATTTTATTAGAGTTTTTTCTAACTCAGATGAAGTCTTGATTAAGTTACTTTTATTTGGAAACACTATGTTTATATTCTTGGGCTGAGTTCACACATGCTGATGTTCTTCTGTATTTCTATTATTCCTCTCCAAAAACTAAAAATACTTTTCTTCTCTATTCCATTCTGTTCATGTTCTTATATCTCACTCATCATCAAGGTGTAGAAGTGTCTTCTGTTACTGTACTACATGATGAATCTAGTGATGAGCATGAGTACAAGGCTCAGGGCAGACTGTTAAAAACAAGGGCAAAAGTGGTTGTGTTTGCTAACGTTAACTTTTACTAACTAGATGCACCAAGTGAGCACTCCTCAGGTACTTTAAAAGACATAACACAAAATCACAGATAAATCCCCTTCGATACATTGGTTAGGGTTGCCATTTTTCTAATTGCTAAGGCTTTTCCCCTGAACATCCTTTTCCCCTCCCCCCAGCTTCTTCCCCCCCCCACCTCTCATCTATCACTCTGTCCTCTACTCCTCTCCCACATCATTCACTGTATTGTTTCCACTCCCTCCCCCATCCATCTGGGCTCCATCTGCTCCAGGGCAGGGATGGGAGCTGCTGCAGTCTGCTAGAGAGGTGTAGGAGGTAGTCCTGGATGTGCAGGCCCTGCTTACTGCCTGGTGTCTCCCCATCCCACCGTAAGCAGTTTTTTTTTGTCTGATGAGTAAATGTGACCAACCACTTCCACATCTGTCTTTTGACTGGACTTACCAGGCACCTGACAACCCTTAATGGCACCTGGACACTGAAGCCAAAAACTGAACTGTACAGGTAAAACCCAGATGGGTGGCAACTCTAACTCTGATTTGTCACCCAAATGAGCATATTTCTGCTACAGGTGGCCCCTTACACCAAGAGACACAGCAATATTCAGGTTACCTCTGATCCTAAAGGACTAATTGTGTGCCACCAGTCTATTGCGCTTTAGGTCTCACACCAAAGAGAAACACCTGTAGCCAATCCTAAATATACTATATTAAGATTCATTAAACAGAAAAAGAAAATGTGAAAGTTACTTACAAGGTTAAATCTAGCAAATGACTTAGTCTTAGATTTCAAAAGTAGACAGAGGTTTCTATAATCAGCAGGATCTATTTAACCTTTTGGGCAAAATAGCTAAGGATCTCTTGCTTATGCCTAGAAACATCATCTCTCCAGAGGCAGCATAGAAAAACGTAGTTCATGTTGTTTGGGGTTTTTTATCTTCCTGCTTTCATGTGCTCTGTGCTGCAAACTCAGCTGATGGGAGGAGTTATATTCACAAGCAGGAGAACAGAACAGCAGTAAGAATCTTTAGTCCTTTCATTGACTTTTCCATACCCAGATGTGGGGAGCTTCCAATTGTAAGATCCATTTCCTGTCTGGCATTGCTGGGTCCCCTCTTTTTTCTGGATTGTAATAATTTTTGTTGAAGAGCAGCGCCTCATCCTAATAAATGTCTCTCTTCTATATGGCAATTCATACACTCCCAGAGGCTCACAGTTCAACCACTCTAATATCACATTACAAAATTAAACACAGATATTACAAGCAACACTACCACTTGCAGCAACACATGAGTGCGTCTAAACACTTTCTTATCATTCTAATGTCTATTTATCACTATTTACCCACAAGTGAACCAGACAGAATTGTCCAGTTGAGTCACAGGGACTTTGGATGGCCTATCACCTGGCTTACCAGCATCATATCTAGCCAAGGCAATGTGCATGGACAGTTGGGGGCAAGAAGCTGGCCAGGAGTTGGTGAGGCCAGAGTCCCTCATGGGCAGTTGGGGGTGCCTGGCACCCACAGCATGGGGCCAGTTCCCTCCTCCCTCCCTGTGCACTCACTGTTCACTGGTGGGAAGTGGAGTGGCCCAGATGGAGGAGCAAAGCAAAGCTGATTTGCTCCTCTTCCTTCACTGCTGCCCATCTGCTAGTGCAGGATTCCTGGCCCAGCTAGTCCCTGAGACCACATCACTCTGAGAAATGGTTGAGGGAGGAAGTGGGATGGGGTGGAGAAAGGGCAAGGAATTGGCAGGTCAAGGGCAGAGAAGGGGCAGGGAAAATTGGGACCTGGCGCCAGAGCGGGGTTGTCTTGATCCTGTTTCAAGGAGATGTGGATTGCTACTGCTTTAAACACTAAGGAGAGGGGATCACCACATAGAAGTGTAAAGGGCTTGTTTATTCAGTTAAAACAGGGAAGGAAAGGGAATCTCATTCATACATTCAACCACACTTAGGGTATGTCTACACTAGCCCCCTAGTTCCACGAGGTGTACCGATAGTTCAAATTAGAGATCCTAATTCGAACTACCTACTCCGTGCCATGTGTAGCCGTGGGCACGGAGTTCGGACTAAGGGGGATTTTAAAATGGCGGCACCCGGGAAGATGCAAATGAAGCCCGGGATATTTAAATCCCGGGCTTCATTTGCAACTTCGAATGCCTACATTAGCCTCCCTAGTTTGAACTAGGGAGCTAGTGTAGACATACCCTTACAGTCCCAGGCAGGATGATAAGGCGAGCAGAAGGCAGTTCATGTTGTTTGATCTTCCCAAGTTGACTCTTAAGCTGGTCCACTGGCCAGGCAATCCGAGCAAAGGGCGTTCTGGGAGGCTCCACTTGTCAACCAACTGTGTGTCTCTGTCCCTCTTTCCTTTTAGGATCAGTCACATGCAGCCTCTTGGGGCCATGTGCACTCCTATTGTTTACCTCAGAGTTTTCCCGCCTCTGGTGTCCACCTCAGATATTCTTCTGCACTCACTCAGGGAAGGGATAGGGGATTAACAGATAACATTTTTAACAGTTTAGGGAACCAAATAACATCCTTAACAGGTGAGAAAGAGAACAACATCCATTTTAACTCTTTCCTTGCTCCTCCTTTGCCTCCAACAGGCCCTTCCCCAGGCTGGGGGTCAGTTACGTGGCCAGTAGCTCCCCAGGTTTTCCTCTACATCTACCATTAGTAGCTGAAAGGTCCTTTATAGCCACCATGGTCACCTCATGATGAAACCCCAAGTATGCTTCTGGATGGGAATCAGAGTTCTGACACTGTGAGCACGAAAGTGCATTTAATTGTGTTGTTCTGTTTTGGTGGCTCTTAGCATTTCAGGTTGCTGCAATTGAGAAAAAGATAGTGGCAAACAGCATCAGAACTGCCTGGGGTTGTTGAAAAAAAGAAGCAATTATGTTTTTTATTGAGTTCCTGAGCAAGCCTGAGCACTGGGCAAGCCTGACTGGAGGACATATTATTCCACTGTATTATTCATAGAATGAATACTGAACTAAGCCTCTTTCTTGCTTGCTTGCTTGCTTTGTTTATTGTTGTGCATATATCCTAGGTGGGTTTGTTTCACTTGGTGCTTGCTGAATGATAGTTTCCACTCCTAGCCCCCACTCCCAAGATGGCATCTGTTGCCTGTAGGGCACTTGCTGCTCCCATGTAGGCAATTGTGTGATCTGTAAATAGCTATTAGGCTGGCATGGCCTAAATTAGCTGCAAATTGACAACTCAATTGTAAAACAAACAAAAAAATGACCTAGTAATTAACGGGATATTTCCATAAAGCCATAATTACCATTTAGCTCTGTGCTGTTTGTACTTCCCTTTTTTCTAATAAAGCCCTACTTCTTTGTTGTTCCCTTCTGCCAGTGAAAATATTATTGTTTCAATCTTAGCAATTTTTCAAGCTGTCCTTGGAAAAATGAATGATTAGTGTGTCTGTCATCCACCCCTCCCCCCCCAACCCCTCTAGAGGAGAGAGTTTGTTTGTATTGTGTAACATTCCTTTAGTGGAGGTTTTGTTTCTTCGTTTTAACTTAGAGATAGCATCTTCATAGTGCTGTCAAAGCTCAAGGCCTTCCTCATTTTGTCACTTGCAATCAATGGCTGTGTTTGGTTCCCCTTTCTGCTCTCTCCGCCCCATAGCCTAGTGAAATAATGGTACTGATGAGCTCTTATCTTTTTGTCACACTTCTGCCAGCCGAGCAGACGAATTGATTTATGTATGTGGCATCCTACTCCTGATAGTGCCATAATTTACCACTAAATATTGCTTTGACACAATAGTTTTGTAACAAATACATAATGCATATTGCTCTACTTTCCCTCCACTTCAATCCGTTTTTGAATTAATGGAGTGAGACTTCCTCGATTCAAAGGAATCTCATGTCCAATGCTTGCTTGGAGTCTTGCAGAATATCAATCTACTGCTTCTCCTTGCTTTCTCTGCTTAGTGTCACCTTGAAATGAGGCCGGTTTCCCCCCATTTTTTTTCTTCTTCCTTGTGTTGTCAAATGAGGCGGCTTTTTGCTCTTTCATGAGGAGAATTGCTTGAGTCAAAAAGGCCTGACTTGATTTATTAGATAAAGAAACATATTGTATAAAAGGCTTGAAGGCTTTTCATGTCCTTGCACAGAACTGACATGCTACTTTGGAGCTTGCAATCACAGATTTCAATAAACTGGAACAATACAGTAAGAAATACAAAATTCTTTATAAATAAAAAGGACTAGCTCTTTCGGTCTGATTTAGCAGATACATTGGTCCCTAGTGTTCCCTCTAAGCTGCAGGGCAGCACCGCTTCACTGATGATTTAATCAGCCCCGCCCAGTCAGTCGTAAACCCCCCTCTCCTCCCCATCTTCATAGCAACACTAAGGCTAGATCCTAAGAAGCAGTTGAGTCTGAATTGAAAGTCATTATTTTTGCAAGGGAACAGTTCAGCAGCAGTTTTAACAATCCCATCCATATAGATAAGTGGTCACCAACCAATAGATCATGATCTACCAGTAGATCTTGGAGCCTCTGACAGTGATTCCGACTGGTTTGGCCAAGAGACTATCAAGGACTGGCAGTTCAGCTGTCCCTCCCCCCACTGCTGTGCATCTCCTTCTCTTTGCCTGGAGCTGTCCCCTCAGGAGACTCTTGCTTGCTGTGCAGGGCAGGGGAGGGAAGAAGAGGGGTGCTGATGTCAAAGTGCCCCCTCTCCCACCCTGTATCCTATTTCCGCAGAGCAGAGAAAGGGTACAACAGGACTTGGGATGAAGTTTGCTGGCTACTTTAGGGAGTGGGCCCGGAGTAGGGCAGGAGTGAACCTGCCTTAGCCCCGCTACACCACCAACCAGGAGCCACCTGAGGCAAGTAGTGCCCAGTCAGAGCCCACATCTTGAAACCGTACCCCAGTCATGAACCCCTGCTGTACCCCCTGCCCTATCCCTGAACAACCTGCATTCAAACGACCTCCCAGGGCCTGTACCTAGAACCCTCTCCGATACCCCAGCTGCCTGCCCCAAGCTTAGCTCAGAGCCCCTCTCATCTTCCCAATCCTTTAATCTAAGACCAGAGCTTGCACCCCAACCCACTGACCCTGCCTGGTCAAAGTGAGGGAGGATGGAGGAGAGAGGGAGGACAGAGTGAACATGGTTGGGACCTTGGAGAAAGGGCACAAAGGAGGCGGGGCAAGAGTGTTTGGGTTTGAGGTAGATCCTGGATTGCACTTAAATTCAAAAAGTGATCTTGTGTTTAAAAAGGTTGGAGACTACTGATATAGATTATACCCCTGCAATCATCTAAATGTTTTCTCAGTTTAAAAAACTCAGCAGCAGAAGCAAAGGGTTAAATTGGATGCTCCTCAAGATATGTGGTTTGCAATGTAGACTTTAAGTGGGAATCAGACATTGAACTCAGTTGAACATCAGTAGGAATATGACAGTTCAATTTTTTCTCTCTAGTGTTGTACATCTGAGTTAATATTAAATATAGTTTTCTTCAGATATTCTTAAACAAGGGTGTGCTAATTGTGGCCTATAGTTAATTCCTGGTGAGCCCCCACCTCTATGTTTACCTCCACCTCTGTAGGTATCGGGCAGTCGCAGTTCTCATTGGCCACAGAACACTGTTCGTGCCCAATGGGCACGGTAGAAAATGGTTTCCTGTTGTGCACTGCTTTTCACCCATCCAGTTGGCCACAAACAGCAATCTCTGGCCAATGAGAGCTGTGATCACCTGATACCTGCAGAAGCACAGGTAATTATAGCAGCAGTGGCTTGCCAAGAACTAACCAGCAGGCCACTTTTTTTTATTGCACAATCCTGCTCTTAAAGGTATAGGGAAAAAGGAGTATTTTCTGTAACCAAATATTTTGAAACAAAAGAGAGGATGACCTGGATACAACAACACTCTTTGGAATGTATTTACCCTGTGTTATTCTGGAGAGCGTAATAAAGCCTTCTGCTCCTTGATTTTTAAGACTATCCCAGACCACTATAGTCTTGCCCTCAAGAATAAAATCTTTCTTTCTTTCTTTCTTTCTTTCTTTCTTTCTTTCTTTCTTTCTTTCTTTCTTTCTTTCTTTCTTTCTTTCTTTCTTTCTTTCTTTCTTTCTTTCTTTCTTTCTTTCTTTCTTTCTTTCTTTCTTTCTTGATAAACATGCACCTGCTCTATAATTCAACTGCAGATACCCCGTAGTTACATAATAATAATGAATACTTGTTCTCCGCAAGTCTTATGTTAATTTTCAATACATTGACAGTACTGGGGGTAAGCCCAAAGGAACTTCTCAAGTAATTGTGCGTTGTACTCCCTATATGGAAAATTACTACATATTTCTATCACAATTTCAGTTGCCAAAGATACTTCTCAGTTTATAAGCTTCCAAATGATCTTGTAAGTTATGTTTCTTTCAGCATTTAATGTGGAATCACTATAAGCTTACTTCCCAATGGGTCCTCTTCTCTTCTGCAGCTTCCTATGTTGTTGTTGCCAAGAATGAGGAACTCAGGGGAATCTGAATTCTCTCTAACAGACACAAATGAAAATGATATTGATATGATATTTTTATTTTCCAAATGGAAGTAAAATTATTTACATGCAGATTAAGTTTAAATCATAGAATACTAGGACTGGAAGGGACATCAGGAGGTCATCGAGTCCAGTCCCCTGCCCTCATGGCAGGATCCAGTACTGTCTAGACCATCCCTGATAGACAATTATCTAATCTACTCTTAAATATCTCCACAGATGGAGATTCCACAACCTCCCTAGGCAATTTATTCCAGTGTTGAACCACCCTGACAGTTAGGAACTTTTTCCTAATGTCCAACCTAAACCATCCTTGCTGCAGTATAAGCCCATTGCTTGTTCTATCTTCAGAGGCCAGGAAGAACAATTTTTATCCCTCCTCCTTGTGACACCCTTTTAGATACCTGAAAACCGCTATCATGTCCCCCCTCAATCTTCTCTTCTCTTTTCCAAACTAATCAAGCCCAATTCTTTCAGTCTTCCTTCATAGGTCATGTTTTCTAGACCTTTAATCATTCTTGTTGCTGTTCTCTGGACCTTCTTCAATTTCTCCACATCTTTCTTGAAATGTAGTGCCCAGAACTGGACACAGTATTCCAACTGAGGCCTAATCAGCGCAGAGTAGTTTATGATGTGAAATGATTGTGGAAAATAGAGATGGAAAAGATGGATTATCTTAACTTGTTTAGTCCTTTGCTTTGCAAATGCAGAATTGTTCCTTGTATTTTAGTGCAATCTGTCTTTCAATTACTCAAGCAGAGATGGTTCTAGATTTTCTGTTGGGATGCTGTTGCACAGTCAGAGTATTAGAGGTAGGAAATTTCCTGAGACACATCCTGAACTTTCTTTGATTTAGGCTTTGTCTATACTGCACAGCTTTTAGCGATATTGCCCTGTCACTAAAACAAACTCACATTTCCTTTTTTTACTCACATATAGCATTGCAAACACATAGATATTTGCTGTCCATGAACCCCCACTAGACCATTTTGTTTATACAACAAAACTATTTTGAAATAACTAAAATTGATTTAATAACTCCCAAAATAAAAAAATAAAAATAGTGTTTCCACACTACGAGAAGCCTCGAAATTAATCCGAGGTAGACTCCTTTATTGTGGAGGTAGGCTCCCTTATTGTGCATTTCCTCCATATAGAGTCCCAGCAAGTACTGGGGAGTAATTACTTCAAATTACTCTGTGGAGTAGCTATTTCAAAATAGCAGCAGCAGAACGTCCACACTATTTTGAAATACAGGCAGTCCCCGACTTACGCGGATCCGACTTATGTCGGATCCGCACTTACGAACGGGGCTTTCTCGCCCCGGAGCTTGCAGGCAGCGTGACCACCCAGAGCGCAGCGGTCCCGCCACCTCGACCTCCGGGGCGAGAAAAGCTGCTCCGGGTACCCCTGGTCTGCTGGGGACTGTCTCCAGCAGACCAGGGACACCGGAAGCAAAGCCGGGGAGGCGGAGGGGAGGGGTCCCACGCCTCTGAGACTTTGCTCTGGCAAAGCCGGGGAGGCGCGGGACTCCGTCGCCGCTGCGGCTTTGCTCCCGGTGTCCCTGGTCTGCAGCTTTGCTCCCCGTGTCCCTGGTCTGCTGTGGGGGGGGGCATCTAGTGCGCCCCCCCCCTCAGCAGACCAGGCTTTTGTTGTGGACCCTGGGGTAGAGCAGCTGGGACCTACCTGGCAGCCCAGCTGTTCTGTCCCAGGCTCAAGATTCAGCCGCTGTTGAAACTGATCAGTGGCTGATTCCAGGAAGCTGGGGGCAGAGCAATTCTGCCTCCAGCTTCCAGTAGTCAGCCCCTGGTCAGTTTCAGCAGCAGCGGCTGAATCTGGAGCCAGTTCCGACTTACATACAAATTCAATTTAAGAACAAACCTATAGTCCCTATCTTGTACGTAACCCGGGGACTGCCTGTAACAATTTTTAAATAAGCATTATTCCCCAAGGAAAGCACAAGTATGGATTTCGAAATAACCATCCCATTATAGACCAGGGCTTTTAAACTAATGCATGTGTTATATTCTGCACAGGGCACGAAGAACTGTAAGACACTGTGTTAGACCTCTGCCTTAGCAAGAGTGAGCTTTGTTGGAAATTAGATTCTGAGTGTTACGAGTCCATTGTTTTATTTGATTATTACACCAGATTGTTTATGCGTCTATCATGCCCTGATCACTCCAGGCTACCCTCCCCACCCGGACCTATCCGTAGAGCGTCCCCTGCGAGACAAGACCTCCGCCTCCACTCGCGGTACTACAAATGCTGACGGGTGGCATAATCACAACTTAAATGCGAGATAGTGTCCAATGAATGTGGACGCTATCTTTCAAAAAAGCACATTGCTTTTTTGTTGCACTTTTACTGTTTGGACTCTGTCTTTTGAAAAAGGTTTTTCCAGATCTCATTCAGAAAAGCTTCTTCTGAAAGAAGCTTGCAGTCTAAACATAGCCTGTGTATTAGCTCCCTGATTCACAAGCAAACTCCTCGAGACTACTAGTCTAAATCGTGCTTTGAAAGTAGCAATCTAAAAATGCCGATTCCCAAGTTCCCTTTAGATATATCATTGCATTGTTCAGTCCCTCTCACTGTGACATTTAGAAATTATTAAATTTGCTGCCTCCTAAGAGATAATGTTATACACACCAGCCTGTTACATTAGCTGAAGGCTCTCATGTCACTTCAGTGCACAGCTTTGAGATGATTTTTATAATAAAAAACAAAGTTAAGTGATACTAAGCAAGAGAAAAGGATGAGACAAATATCCTTTCTAATATCCAAGAGGGACCTGGGAAGTTACCTGGGAGATATGGAGGCAGCAGGGATTCTCTCCACCCACGCTCACCACTGTGACAGAAGCCAAAGCAGACTGGCAGCCTGTTCCACTCCATCCTGCTGATCTTTGTTCACACCAGGGCAATTACATACTTTTATGCCCATGTTAAGGTGCCTGTAGACTGCTAGCACAATGTAAAGGTGTCTCTGTGTAAATAAGAATTGGTTGCTATATGTTTGGTACCTGGAAAATAGGGTCTTTGATTAGGTCTATTCTTCTAACAAGTATATTTAATTGGCCTTCATTGTACTGGTCTAGACTCATAATAATCTTCCAAATCACCAAAGATCTAACTTCTAGGTCAATCTGGATCTACAATTTCAATGATAAAGCCTTTATAAGGAAGCAGATGAGGGCAGGAATTTCCTTCTTTATCCATAGTTACCCACCTATCTACCAACCTGAGCCTTGGAATTCCCATTTTTATTCTTTTGCTTGGATAACATTTATTGCTGTGCATGCATGAGTCTTGCTCCCGAATGCCTCTTTGGCCATTTAGCCAGCTGGCAGATGTGTTGAAATCTGTTGACTACTTCTTCCCCTGTGACACATTCATGCTGCTCTGGCCCAGAACCTAGCCACCCTAATTCTTTCCCAAGTCTCCTCACAGGTGGCTCAATGTCAAATAGCTTTGTCTTTTTAAAAATCATTCCCTTGCCAGGCTTGAACTGTATTACTGCATGCGGTCCATGATAAATTTGTGCCATATGGACATTTCTGTTCTGCTTTAGTGTGCTTTTTTGAGAGTGTGGGGAAGGAGGAGGCTGTCCTTGCTATTTCTTGCTGAGTCTTCTGATCATAGTTGAAGGCTCAGAATAAATAACAAAAAGGAAGCAAAGTTAATAGAACGAAAGCTGCATCCAGTGTGCAAGGTTTCCTGTGCATTCGCAAGATTTTATTGTATGTCCATGTTATATTAATACTTGGCACTAACAATGTCAATCAGAAAACTTTTTTTAAGGGGAGAGATGTTCTAATGCTACTGTGAAAAGAAAGTGTTGGCAGATCTTTTAAGTTACAAAAAGGCACTAGGAAAATTTGCTAATAAAATTAATCTACAGCCAAAAAATCTACAGCCATGTCTACACTACCCTGCTAGTTCGAACTAGCGGGGTAATGTAGGCATACCGCACTTGCAAATGAAGCCCGGGATTTGAATTTCCCGGGCTTCATTTGCATAAGTGGGAAGCCGCCATTTTTAAAACCCCGCTGGTTCGAACCCCGTGCAGCGCGGCTACACGGGGCACGAACTAGGTAGTTCGAACTAGGCTTCCTAGTTCGAACTACCGTTACTCCTCGTGAAATGAGGAGTAACAGTAGTTCGAACTAGGAAGCCTAGTTCGAACTACCTAGTTCATGCCCCGTGTAGCCGTGCTGCACGGGGTTCGAACCAGCGGGGTTTTAAAAATGGCGGCTCCCCACTTATGCAAATGAAGCCCAGGAAATTCAAATCCCGGGCTTCATTTGCAAGTGCGGTATGCCTACATTACCCTCCTAGTTCAAACTAGGAGGGTAGTGTAGACATACCCTGTGGGACTCTGTGCCCCTTTGGAGGCTCAGAATTCATATGGCGCACATTTTTCTGCCTCTGCGAAGATAAATGCAAAAAAAAAAATCTGTCAGGAGACCTGCTTCTTCCCCAGCACCCAAGGGAGCATATCTGTTCCCGCGTACCTGAAGCAGCATCAGAGTACCTGCATGATCACCGTTGGGGTGTATGGCCAAGGGGATCATGGAGCAGGGCTGGGCATATGTGCATCCCACAGAGAGAGACACAGAGAGAGAGAGAGCCTCTGTCCATCTTTGGGACTTCAGCTCCTAGATCCTGGAGTTTATGGGTAGAGCTTTTTATTATGCAAGAGGCAGTGCTGCGGTCAGCACCCTTTTCAAAGTAAGGAGCCAAACTACATCAAAATTCAGAACAAGTGGTCAACAAAGAGCCATATAAGAATTTCATTTGCATGGCTGAAAATATACATTTTAATATTACTAATAATTGACATAGTGATTAATAATAGATGAAACAATAGATACTATTTGAAACTCTGTACTCACAGACTTTATTGAATGGGACTTCTGCTGCTGCTTTTTCACACATTTCTTTGAAGTCTACATCATAACTGATCAAATCCAACTTCATGCATGCATTCAGGCCATTTCTGGCAATCTTGAGCTCAAATTACCTTTGATGTGATTTAAATGAGAGAAAGCCTGAGATATAGGTAGAGCCAAAAGTAAGGCCAAACTGACATTCTGCATGGTGTTGTGTGTAACAGGAAGTTCTTTCCAAGTTTGCAGAATTAGATTATCATCATGCTCCATTTTCTCCATGTCGATCCGTTTGTGCAGTTTTGACAGTTCTGCATGTTGTCAAGCAAGGTGTTCTAAATCAGAATTCAGCTTGACAAATTTTTCCACCCAGATATCCAACTCCTTAAAATCTGTTATTTCCATTTCCATATTGCTTACTGAGATGCCTAGAACGACTGTCAAATCCAGTTCTTCAACAGATACTTTATGTGGACGAATCATACACTTAACAAAGCACCGTGTTTGCAAAAGTCAACAAAACAAGACTTGAATGCCAACAAGAGCTCAGAAACAAACCTGGCAAGTTGCTGCAAATCAAGGCTGTTACTTGGATTGTTACTCTGATATGAATAATGAAACATTCATCATCTTTCAAAATGTGCCAGTCTGCCCATCTTGATAACTTAGATGAAGATGATCAATTTTGACTCAGATCCAAACACTACTTGCTGCAAAGCCAAGACTGAATGTCCTTGCCCTTGTAGCTTAAGGTTCAACTCATTCAAATGATCGGTAATATTAGACAAGATTGGAAAATTTGAGCTACTAGTCAGTCTGAAAGCTCAGTGTCTTTCACATCCTTTATATATAAAAAAAGGCTTAATTTTATTAATACAGGCAGAAAAACTAGACAAATTTTGCCACGAGATAACCAGCAAATATTGTGCATTAGTAAATCGAGGTATTCAGAACCTACTTCCTCAGGCAGTGACTGAAATTGAGGGTGATTAAGAGCTTGGGCAAGAATACAATTGACAGGGTGCCTCATGATGAACAATGCAACGAAAGTTCAAAAGCGAGCGATTCAGCTGTTCTAACAAAGAGTAAGAAATCCCCTGTATTTGCTGACCATGCTAGGTACACCATGTGTACACAGAGATATAAGATTATCCAACTGTACTTTTTTCTCATTTACAAAATTAATCACAGTTTTAAGGATGTGTTTATCCTTTGTTTGATTTTTCATTGGTAATAGCCCAATCATTTCTTCATGCACAGCATTTCCAAAAATATATCGTCCCAGAATATACAACTGAGTAACGTCACTGTGTCGGTTGTCTTGTCCAAAGAAAACAAAAAGTAAGTAGTTGTACTCAGATTTTGCATTTGTTCCTTGTTGGTTTGATGGGCCATTTTCATAGCTCTGTCCTGGACTGTTTTTGCCGATAATGGCATGTTTTGAATTTTCTGTAAGATTTTTTCCTTATTGAGAAACTCAACAAATAGTTCATGACCAATTTTTAGCATGCATCTCTTCATGTAATCCCCATCAGTAAAAGGCTTCCTCTCTCAAATAATGCTGTATGAGCCTGCAAAACATGTGGGCTGTGTCTACATTAGCACCCTTTTCCGGAAAAGGGATGCTAATGAGACCAGTTGGAATTGCAAATGCCGCAGGGGATTTAAATATCCCCCGCGGCATTTGCATGAACATGGCTGCCGCTTTTTTCCAGCTCGGGGCTTTGCTGGAGAAAAGCGCCAGTCTAGATGGGATCTTTCGGAAAATAAAGCCTTTTCCTGGAAGATCCCTTATTCCTCTTAAAATCAGGAATAAAGGATCTTCCGGAAAAGGCTTTATTTTCCGAAAGATACCGTCTATACTGGCGCTTTTCTCTGGCAAAGCCCCGAGCCGGAAAAAAGCGGCAGCCATGTTCATGCAAATGCCGCGGGGGATATTTAAATCCCCCGCGGCATTTGCAATTCCGACTGGTCTCATTAGCATCCCTTTTCCGGAAAAGGGTGCTAATGTAGACATAGCCGTGGAGTTCAAGCTCCCACGTTTTTTTGACCATGCCAGCCGGCTATTTTGTACGATGTTCATTTTTCACTGCAGCTCTTTTTCATGTGTCACCCTTGGAGTATTTTGTAGCAAATGCTGCATGTTTTGTTATGACATTTGTTTGTTTGTTTGTTTGTTGGTTTGTTTGAGAATAGTCTCTGACTACAGATGTGACAGTGTGGAGATACAGGCCTATCCACAAATGCCTATAAGTCTGTTCACTCCTTTTGAAAATTTCAGAACAGGTCATCTTTTTCTGTTTGCCATTTTTACGGTTGGAAGATTAGATTTCACCATCATGTATAATGATGGAAAGGTTTCTTGACCAATCAAATAAAAAGAGAACATGCACAACCATCAATGAGTGGAGAAGATGGATGATTGTTAAAATGAACAGTAAAAGGTGAAATAGACAAAAAAAAAATCTTGATATTAGTAATTATGCGGTTTTAAAATTTTGAAATAATTATTCATTTTCATTTAAAAAGTATTTTGGGAATGACAAAGGAGCCATATTTGGTTCTGTATTGAGCCATATTTGGCTCTAGATTAAAGCTATAGGTTGCAGACCCTTGGGCTAGAGGCACAAATTGAGTTCATTGATCTCATTCTGGGTATGTCTACACTACTCCCCTAGTTCGAACTAGGGGGGTAATGTATGCATACCGAACTTGCTAATGAAGCCCGGGATCTGAATTTCCCGGGCTTCATTGGCATAAAGCCGGCGCCGCCATTTTTAAAAGCCGGCTAGTGCGAACCCCGTGCCGCGCGGCTACACGTGGCACGGACTAGATAGTTCGGATTAGGCTTCTAGGTGTACAGATAGTTCTAGGTGCCTCGAGGTGTACAGATAGTTCGGATTAGGAAGCCTAATCTGAACTATCTAGTCTGTGCCGCGTGTAGCCGCGCGGCACGGGTTCGCACTAGGCGGCTTTTAAAAATGGCGGCGCTGGCTTTATGCTAATGAAGCCCGGGAAATTCAAATCCCGGGCTTCATTAGCAAGTTCGGTATGCATACATTACCCCCCTAGTTCGAACTAGGGGGGTAGTGTAGACATACCCTCTGTGAGGCACAAACATAGCACCCTGACTGTGTAGTAAAGTTGCTGTTGAAGGTTTAATTGATCTCATTCTCTGAGGCAGAAATGTAGCAGCATGTATATTCTGATTGTTGGTTAAATTTACCCATTGTCAGTCAATTCTCCCAGGAGCAGAGAGCCTGTGAAAATTTTAAGGCCCCTACATTGCCAGAGTGATATAAAGGAGTCTTCTTATAAATTACATTAAGGGAATCATCAGATAGGAAGACTTATGTGCTTTCTCAGTTTTCTCCTGTGTTAAAGTGGCACAGTAGTGTTAGATTATACCTCAGGATTTATTTTAATTACCCATTAAATAAAGACTTTGATGACAAATAAAACATTTACCCAGCAGTCAATAAAATGTCAGAACAATCAGAATCAAACACTTACCAAAATACCTAGCCAGGTGCAGGACAATGATTAGCAAAACTGTATTTACTCATATGTGTTCTGTAATATAATTTAAATGAAAGTGCAGTATTGTAACTGGGTATGCAAGGTATTAGTTACCAAGTATTTGTAAATTTCATGTGGTTATGGAAATGCTGAATAGTCATTGTGACTTTTTTCTGCGTTACAGTTTAAATAAATTACCAAAACAATCAAAACTGGTATGATTACAGTTCCTTAGTATGAAAAATAAAATATGTGGAATTGTACAGTATTTTGAATTTTTTGGCACAGAATCTCCCCAGGAGTAGAGCATCCAAACTGAAACAGGTTCTTATGAGGCTGCTTAATACTTGCAAGATCACATTATTTGATTTCTACATTGTGTCTTTATCATAAAGTATGTGCTGTACGATTTCCTTAATAACAACATGTGCATGCTTATTATTGACTTTTACATTGCTTATTATTACATGCTTATTATTGACTTTTACATTACACGATATAAAGGGTGCATAATCAGGAGTCAAATTCTAGGCATCACAATGGATCCACAATGAAGATCCATAAACAATATGTTGAAGAATGTGGGACAGTGGTGGGCAACCTGTGGCCTAAGGGCCACATGGCACACATCAGGGTTCTATATATGGCCCATGAGACAGTTTGTTTACCGTGGCCCACTCACAGGAGTGCCAGATTCCACTGGTTTTCATCTGCATATTTTTTTCCTACTGGTATTATGAAAGTGACATGCACTGAAAGCATGTGAGATGTGTGTTGATTGTACACAACATTGTGAAATCCATGAGCTTCCTCGCTAGCCAATCCAAGCACTGCTATGGTTCAGTGGGCACTCCTTGCAAATTCTAGCACAGTTAGCAAAACTACCCTCTTTTGGGTGACTGCCTTGGTTACGACAATCTTACAGCCCACTGACTAACTTAGGTTACCCATCAAAGACTGATCTACCACAAGTTACCACAAGCTGTGCATTCACCAGCCTGCACCTAGGACCCAAACACCCTCCCAGTGTCTTAGGCAGTTTGGGGGTGATACTCCCTAAACATACAGGGAGTTCATAAAATCAAACTGGAATTCATAAAGTGTATATGGAAAGGTCTTCCAAATCATTACATTGTCTTGCAGATCCTAAACATTTAAGGAAGGACCAGTACTGGGAAAAAGTGAGAATATGTTTTGGGGTGTGTGTGTTTTGATTTAGAATGTTATGAGCAAACATTCTTCAAGATGATGCAAGTCAGGAATAGGTGTTAAAAGATTACGAATTTTCTATTGCAGTACTGTGTGAAGCAGCAATGCCTAAATAGATCTTAACTGACAGGAACTATGCTGACTTGAGAGAATAGGATAAAGCTGTGGTTCTCAGCCAGGGTTTGGAGTCCCTTAGGAAGCTGTGAGCATGTTTCAAGGGGCCTGCCAAGTAGGGCCAGAATTAGGCTCACTGGGCCCAGGCAGGGGAGCTAATAGCCTGCTCAGGCCCTTCAGCAAGGTGGGGAGGGTAGCTCCATTCTCCCAGAAGGAGCAGAGCCTCAGGTGGAAGTGGCTTGGCCAGGGCAGCCAGAGCTCTCAGAGCCACATGGAGCGACACTCCTATGATAATTTAAAGGACCCAGGACTCTAGCTGCTGCCCCTAGGGTTACCAGATGGTTTCAAAAAAATACCAGACACATGTGATCTCAGAATGGGATTGGGGGTGGAAACTGTCCGTGAGAGGAGCAAGGCTGGCCGGGGGGAGATCATGCGTGGGACAGGGAACCAGCCGGTGGGAAGCAGAGCTGGCCGGGGAGATCGATGGAGGTGGAGGGGGAATCTGGCCAGCAGGAAGCAGGGCTGGTCGGGAGGGGGTCAGGGGAGATCGGGGTGGGAGGGACCGGCTGGCAGGAAGCAGGGCTGGCCAGGGAGGAACTGGTCAGTGGGGAGCGGGGCTGGCCCGGATGCACACAGATCCCGGGGTGCTGCCCGTCCCGCACACAGTCCTGGTGGGGCGTACGCGCGAGTCCGGCCCTGGGAATTCCATGTCTCCCTGGCCCTGCCCAGGCCCCTTCCCCCTCCAAATACACACTGTGTAGTTGCATACTGCCTGGCTGGTAGACACGTTCATGCAGTGTGAGCGTGTCTACCAGCCAGGCAGTGCTCAAATACGTACTGATATTCATGATAATAATAAAACTTACTTAATTAGAAAATACTGGACATTTATATGTCTAGTATTTTCTCAATTTGTTTCCTGGACAGAAAGCTCAAATACTGGACTGTCCAGTTCAAAACTGGACACCTAGCAACCCTAGCTGCCCCAGAAGCAGCACTTGCAGCTGGGAGCCTCAGTCCACTTTCAGTCGCTAAGTCCTGTAGCAACTGCCTCCTTCCCCCTTTGCCTCTTCCCTCCAGTCGGCAGCTCTGGACCCAGGGAGAAAGCTGAAGCCCCACTACCTGAGGCTACATCTAGACTACGGGGTTATTCCGGAATACCAGAAGTATCCTGGAAAAACTCTGCCATGTGCAAGGAATGCGTCTGTTCTTCCACTTTTTTTTTTTTTGTGAAAGAGCACATGCACCCTTTCAGAAGCCCTGTCTTCCTCATTTCATGAAGAAGAAGAGCTCTTCCAAAAGAGGAGGTTTTCATAAAAATTTTGAAACGTCCCTTAATCCTCATGGAACAAGGTTTAAAAGGACGTCATAATAGCAAGCCCATTATTTCAAAGGATATTTCTAATTAATGGGTGCTCTGTCAAGACGTGGAGTAGCTATTTTGGGATACCGGAAGTATCTTGAAATAGCGCCGCAGTGTAGACATACCCTAATTGATTGTAACTCACGCACTGATTGTATATGACTACAGATGATTTGTAGTGAAGCTTTTAGTTCAGGTATGTCAAATGGATGCTTAGCTAAAACATTTCACCTAATTTGAAACCCAGAAAATTGTAGGTTTGGTGTTGTGTACCTAATTAATTTTTGTCCTCTAAGGGACTGGGAGGAGGAAAGGAAAGTACAATATGTATGATTTTTACTTTTGCTTCCTAAATCTGAGTTTAGAAGCTCTAAAACTACGTTCACTGCCTTCTCCAGATTCATTAGTTCTTTGCAAGTGTTTTAAAGCTTCTTTGCTGCAAGGTGTTGAAAAATCATTGAACCTCTCTGCTTCTGCTTCATCCTCTGTACCTTTAGATAAATGGATTCATATGAAAAATGTGGGGAGGTTGGTGGTTGGGTGTTTTTTTGTGGGGCTTTTTTGGTTGGTTGTTATTTTTTGTAAGAGAGCTATGAAGAGCTTAGCTAGCTGTTATTCTGCCCTATATTGATTTTAATTTGGTGGAAGGAAAATTGGAAGAGACATTTACTTCCTTCCTCCCCCAGTTTTCCTATTGTTTGTGCTAATTCTGTGTAGCACTATAATTCAGGTTACTTTCTAATCTGTACCAGTTTTTGAAACCAGTTAGCCCCAACCAAAATAATCTGGGAATAATAATTTCTTACCCCCTTTTTTAGTACTGATTAAATAAACCAATCTGATTACAGAAGACAAAGGGTTTTGGTGCATGTGTTAACTATTCAAAATTAGTCAGCTGTCAGGAAACAATTATGCCTTCAAAGCATGGACAAACTACATCTAAAGTATCTATGCTGTGGACCGTGGCCACCTTAATATTTTCAATGAGGGATACTGACAGTTCAAGTACAGTACAGCCAAGTGCACTGTCTAATAAGGTTGTATAATTTTGATATAACAGCCTAGCTCTGTTGTACTATTAAAGCTTTAAAATATTAATGCTCGTTAATGGTGTCACTCAGCCATTTTATATGATTAGTTTTAAGTCTCTCTTGGGTAGGCAAGAAGGGGAATTTTTAATGAAATGTTCCCTGCTCATCTGACCTGCTGTATTACTGCATGAATGCCATTTTTATGAGGCAGGTTTATGACATTCATTACTGTGCTCCTTGAGCCACTTCATGGCTGCTGTAATTTTTAAAGAAGAGATAAAAATAAGTCAGTTCTTTCTTTGTAGTCAAGCTTTGACCTTTAAGCTGTCATGCATGGATTAATCAAATTTCTGCTGGAGATTGTTTTAGACTTAATACTTACTATCTGTGGACTTTTTAGTTTACTTGTCTTCTTGGCTGCTTCTTAAGGCGATTTGTGAATGATGATAAAAGCCATATTCAGACTACTTCTCCATTCCTTTTCTATCAACTCTGCGTGTGTTTATATATATACACAAACATGTATCAGATAATACGCACGTAATGGCAGGGTAGAATGTTTCAGTGTTCTTAACCCCTAAATAAGAAAGTTATATTTTTTCCTAATTTAAAGAAGGTAAGTGACTTGACCAAGGTCACACTTTGAGTCAATTGCAGAGCTGGGAACAGAATCCAGAGTTCCTGGTTCTCAGTCCTGAGCTATACCTAGAAAAAAAATCCATCCTAGTAAAGATGACATGAAAATGCATTTGTAGTACAACCATTTTCACATGGAAGATGATTATATTGTTGACCATCCCTAAATTGATGTAGTCATTTTAACTTCAGACTACAGTTCTGTATTACATAAGTTTGTCAGAACAATAGTTTGCATGCATGGAACGACTGCTGTTATTAGCAGCAGCACAAAGTTTTTGACCTTTGATAAGCAAATCTTGTGGGAACACTACCGGTTACCTAAAGATTGGCAGAGACAGTATATTTCATGATTCAATGATCATTTAAGAAAGTGCTTGAAGCAGAAAAAAATTAATGCCTTTTTTCAGTGTGAAGAACGCTATGGTTTGAAAGTGCAAAGTGTTAAGGACGTAAGGAATAGGGTAAGTGAGCAAGTCAGAACTCTAGGGAGCCTTTTTAAACTTAATTGTTAAAATGCTGTTTTCCCTTTTACCAATACTCAAAAGCACTGGAAAATTCTGGGTATTTCGGGGAACTAAAATAATTAATTCCACCGTATACCCTGATTTCCTCTTCTGTAGCTCATGTGCTGATGATCGCAGTGATCTAACAGTATACACTTTGTATTGAGTTTATTATGTAAGGATCTGTCTGTCTGCAGTAGGAAATCTGCATCTTTATTTTGCTAGCTCTTCTTACCTAACTGGGTAAGCAGACCATGCCTCAAGCATAATTCACTGCCTGATGGTAACTTCTCTCTTAAGCTGGCCAGAAGTAGTCAGAGGGTGAAGCTGATTGTGATTCTCGTGTTGCAGTTCTCAAGGGAATCAAAGAACTAGTGAGGAGTAAAGGAAGTCTAGTTTTACATGCATGAAACAGTATCAGGGGATGCATCAGCCACTGTTCATAAATAGAAGCAGATGATTTGTAAATTCTTGTAAAAATTAGATTGTATGTAGGACATCCAACGTCCTGGAGGGAGGAGGGAAATGCGCACCTTTCTCTGAGGTTATTGTTAGGGCTGATAGTTGTTTCAGGATATTCTTGCACAGTTACACACTCAAGCTTCCCCTTCACGTACCTGTCCTGCTGAGATCAGACAGTATCCTTGCCTTTTCTGACATCAGTCCAAATTGGTTCACATTGTATAAACCATGGCATGCTCACACAAGAGCAAGTTTAAAGAACCTAGGCCAGAGAGGAAATACATGAGGCCTCTCTGGAGGGTATGTGGAAGAAATTGAATAATTGTGTGTGTGTGTGTGTGGAGGGGGCGGAAGGGTTAGGCAGAAGGGTTATTCTGTTTGTTGCATTTTCATAGTGAATTACTCAGATGAAGCTTTTAAAACTTTGGGAATTTCTTATAAAATACAGTAGTTAATTTACTTCAAGATGTACCAGTGAGAACACAAGAAAAAATATGTAGCCCTTTAAAGACTAACAAGATAGTTTATTAGGTGATGAGCTTTCGTGGGGCAGACCCACTTCTTCAGATGAGATACACAGTAAAATACAGAGCCCTCAACTCCAATCACTATAAAAGCACAGGTTCTGCTGCCCCATACCTGTCCAAAATAACTGAACTCAGAATTAAAAAAGGGCATTTTCCCCCAGTTGTGATGGCTAAAGACAGGTAGGATTAAGAACACATTAAGTGTTAGTGATGAGAAGAGTAGGGGTTTCTGGATAAGCTGGTAGTTCTGAAAGAGGGTTCATGGACAAATCTAGAAGGAGGTTTGCAATAAGTAAAGCTTGGGAACCTCTGACCTCAGCTATGTCTACACTGCAGCTTATGTCATCATAACTTGTATTACACCAGCATAAGCACTAGTGTGGACTGTGCTATGTTGGTGGGAGAGTTTCTCCCACTGATACAGTGATTGTTGTTTGCGAGGACTGGAGTATTTAAGCTGATGGGAGACCTGTCTTCCATCACCTTAGAATAGCTACACCAATAACTTACAGCTGCACTGCTGTAAAATCTCCATTGTAACTGTTTCCTTAGGCAGACAAGTTCCTTAACCTGAGTCCTCTGCAGAGGGGTATGACATAACACCATGAAACATGCAGTAGCTGGAAGCAGGGCTGGTCGGGAGAGATCGGGGGAGGGGTGGCCGATGGGAAGCAGAGCTGGGGGGGGGCTGGGGCCTCAGGGCTGGCCAGGGGAGATCGGGGTGCGGACGGCAGGAAGCAGAGTTGATGGGGGAGGTTGGGGGCAGCGGGGCTGGCCGGGGGAGATTGGGGGAGCGGCTGGCGGGAGTGGGGCTGGTTGGGAGAACCGGCTGGCAGGAAGCAGGGTTGGCAGAGGGCCGGAGGGGAAGCGAATCAGCTGGCGAGGACCGGGACCACGCCATGCTGGGTAACTCTAGATAGTGCATAATATTTACAAGTATTTTATTATTTGGTACTTGTGAATCAATAAAAAGTAAAGACACTGAATCCCTTTTTATAAAAATTTTTATTCTCATATTATTGGATATATTGTCTTTCATAGAAGCATAGAATCCTAGGGCTGGAGAAGGTCATCGAGTCCAACCCCCTTCCCAAAGCAGAACCAATCCCAACTCAATCAACCCAGCCAGAGCTTTATCAAGCTGGGACTTAAAAACTTCTCGGGATGAAGATTCCACCACCTCCCTAAGTAACTCATTCCAGTGGTTCACCACCCTCCTAGTGAAAATAGTTTTTCCTAATATCCAACCTCGACCTCCCACACTGTAACTTTCCGTGCTTTCATAATGTCATGGCACTGATGTGACCTTCTACACATTTCTTTCCCTTCCCACTCCCACTGTCCTGCCCTCAGATCATAGCACAGTAAACCCGAGTACTTAAAGACAACCTCCTGTGAACAGTACCTGAAATTAAATATTTAAGAACTTTCCTTTTTTATATGTTGTAATGACATGTTGTGTAATACTACTTAGTAATATTATTGTTCCAAGGCATCGCCTTCTAAAATACAATCTAAAATAGTATAGTAGTATGCAGCTGTATGAACTTATAATACGTAGGTACGGGACCCAGCACTCTAAAATAGTAAATGAATACAGCCGCATTTACTAAAATGATAGGAACTGACTGTGCTGCTCTCCTCTTCAGTTCACCTTGTTAATCTGATTATTGGACTGTTTCAACAGAGCACAGTTTGAAGAACAGGTTATAGACTGGGTAGTTTTTAATAATAAAACATGATAAATGAGCACCCAGCTCCCCTAGATTCATATGAACCATGTGACGTTTTGGCAGGAGCTTCTTTTAAAAAATCAACTCTGAAATGAAGCCTAATTTCCTATTTGGTTGTGGAGAGATGGGGAAAATAGGGTTTCAATTTACAATTTTAAAGCACTCTACAAACATTAACAAACCCCATTTGCACTTGGTGGGTAGCTAATTCCTGTTTTACTGATTGAAGGAGGAGGAATGAGAAATAGAGAAATTTACTTACTCAAAAACATGCAGCAAATCACCAACATAGCTAGGATTAGACTTTTGGGGCCCTGAATTCTCAGTTGCATGATGGGTTTGTCTATGCAGCCCAGTGCAACAAGCCTGCAAGGCGGGGTTGCCAGATTTGGGATAGCAGGGCTCCACCACTTAATTTTGAGATTTGTGGTTTAGCATCCTTTTTTCCTTCATTTCAGTAGGTAACTCAGTGGTTCTCTTAAGCCAATAAATATTTCAATCCATCAGTAATCAAACTAAAAGTTTCTATATATTGGGACAAATTTTCCAAAGACTTCCAAAAATACATGTATTGTACATGTGGCGTAATTGTGCATGAACAGTAAGAACCTTATCTGTACAGTAAGAAGCCTGTTTGCATATGAAAATATTACCCTGTTCAGGTTGTACCTCCCTTAACTGGGACTCTGTGGTCTGGCAACATCCATGATCTTGCAGGACCTCAGATGTTCCTGGATCATAGAGTCCAGGTATAAGGAAGTTGGGCTACAAGACAGGAATCAGGGGGAAAGGGGCATGACTCAGCCAGGAGCCCCATGTTGAGGGAGGGGAATGCAACAGGGAGTTCTGGCCCCTTCTGCCAGGTGGTAGCGGGGGTTGGCAGTGGCTGCAGAGTCCAAGCAGCTGCAGAGCCTCAGTCATGGCAGCTGTGGAGCCCTGGCAACCCCAGCAGCTGCAGAACCGTGAAGCTCCATGAGGAACCATGGCTGGGCAAGTAGCAGCGGGGCTTGGCTGGAGTCCTAGCCGGGGTCAGCACAGGCCATGTTGGACAGGACCACCCCTCTTTCAGCAAATCCTCTTGTTCAGGACCAGTCAGGTCCCGAGGGTGCTGGACGAGGGAGGTACAACCTGTATTGTTATTTTATTATCTCCTTCTCCCCTTGTTACTCTGCAGTGTCTGTACTGAAGTTACTTATCAGAGTCACTGCAAGTGGCGCTGCTTGTAGGTAAGGTTGCTTAATGTTTTTCATTAGAAGACTGTTGTGTTGGTTGCTTATAACTTTGCCAAACTTCACCTATTTGGAATGAAATTTCCATGCTGTGTATTGACTGAGAGTTGATTTAAAAAAAATACTTATTTTAGTAAAAAAACAATTTGGTCTTTTCTCAAAAAGTGTTGCAGGGCGGGAGGATGGAGGAAGCTGTTTGCTGATGTTAAAAAATGTTTACAGCCATTTTTTGAGATGCTTTATTGCTTCCATGTTTGGAAGCAGGGACTTTAAATTTGACAGTAGTTTCTCTAATGTCAGTGTTGTTACCAGATTTGCCCAATACTCTGGGGTGTGCTCATTTATTAGGGTTACTCTTATGGGACTGGGGGGAGGTTAACAATTCTATCAGTGGGCTGTTTGTGCTACTTGTGCTCTCATATGGAGCTGAATTCTCCCTGCTGCCAATTCCCCCTCCCACTGGAGCTCTCCTGCAGGAACTAGGTTCCTCAGGATGGGGTTCTTCCCACCTTAGCAACATGCACAGACACTCACACCCACTAACAGAGCATGCCTGAGAAGACTGGGTAATCAACACTTACAAGCTGACCCCTCATATGTCCCTGGACTCAGCAGGCTGGTTTTAACAGCAAAGCCCATGCTCTACCCTCATGTACCTTTAGACTCAGTGGGCTGGATTAAACAGCACTTTAAGCTGCCATCCTCATATGCCCCCAGGTTCAGAACTTCCCTATTCCCGCTTTTACACCACAATCATTCGCAGGTAAACCACACGATGAGCAAACCCGACAGGACTTTGGGCACTACAGGGATCTTTAGCTTGGATAAAGAAGCATTGTTGCAGAGCGAATGGTGAAGCCAAAACAACACCCCTTGAGGAAGAGTGAGTGAAAGAGAAAGAAAGAGAGAGAAGCAACCAGCTTAACAATGAAAGTTATTTATTTCTGGGTAGTGAAAGTATATATATATACTTTATAAGTATAAATATATATATTTATTCAGGAAGCCAAACACACAAAACAGTTACAATATTAAATCTAAATTGAAACTGATTACAAATGTTAGGGCTAGCTAACCATATAACAGTTTACATAGCGCAGGGTCAAGGCTATGCTTGAGAAGGGCGGGGGAGGAAGAGCGAGAGAGCCCTTACTGCTCTGTAGAGCTTGCAGTGGTTTGAGCATTGGCCTGCTAAACCCAGGGTTGTGAGTTCAATCACTGAGGAGGCCATTTGGGGCAAAAATCTGTCAGGGATGGTACTTAATCCTGCTGTGAAGGCAGGGGACTGGACTTGATGACTTTTCAAGATCCCTTCCAGTTCTAGGAGGTAGGTCCCTTCTCCATTCATATCATATCACTGATTGGGGTTCCCATACGATGATGGGAGCTGGGGGTCCAGAGGGCAGAAGACTGATGCAATTTAAATCAAGGTATCAGAACAGTTTTTCTTGGGCAAGGGTAGGAGTTTTTAGAGGAATAGGACAATAGTTTGAAGAGAACACTGGATTTGTTTACAGGTAAACAGAAGCGAGACAATAGAGACTGATCACACCTGGTTATGGGGGATGTTCCTTGAACGAGCTCACAGTGCAACTAGGCAGTTTCAGTATTTTAGATGTCAATAGGATCCATTACTAGAATTGGTTTGATAATGACTAATTTGGGTGTGAGCAGGCCTGAGTTCATTAGCATCTGGAGCAGAGATTTCCCATCAGGCAGTGCTTCTCTGCTTTCAGTATCCCATAGTTCACTGCGGTTCCTGCTTTGAAAGAGCTGGTCTCTATTCTGTATGTCCGTGGCCACCAACAGGTCGATCGCGAGGCGTCCTGTCCGCCCCACCCCCATTTCCCTCCCACCCCGAGAAGCCCCACTACCTACCTCAAGTGAAAATGGAGGTAGTGTAGGCTTCCTGGGGATGGACAGAAGTCCTGCAGCATAGCGCCACTTCCGGCGATTCCAGAAGTAGCGCTAGCTGCTCTGCCGGGTGTACTGCAGGAGGGAGCATCGGCTCCCTGCACCGCACAGAAGGGATGAGTCAGCCCCGGGGCAGGCACGTGCGGGATTTCCTTGCGCCAGGGGGGTCAGCCCCCAGGGCAGGCACACGCAGGGTTTTCTGGCTCTGGGGCAGGCACGCACGGGGCTTCCCTGCGCCGCGTGGGGGGGTCGGCCCAGGGACAGGCATGCGCTGGTTTCCCTCGGGGGGGGGGAATTCTGGGAGGAGGCAGATGCACGGGACTCTCTGCCTCCACTGGCACCCCACTCCCCAGCCCCCACTCCCCAGCCACAGAACTCTGTCCCCACTCTCCTGTCCCCAGCCACAGAGCTCTGTCCCCACTCTCCTGTCCCCACTGGCACCCTGTCCCCAGCTGCAGAAACCTGTCCCCCCTGGCACTCTGTCCCCAGCTGCAGTACCCTGTCCTCTGCCCTCACAGCACCCTGTTCCCTCTTCCCTGCCCCCCGCCACAGAACTCTGTCCCCACAAAATGTATAATTATAAATGCTTCATTTTAGATTTAAATAGCATGAATAAAAAACAGACCATTTATTTCATAACTATAAACAAGTTATTTTAATTGTATACATCGCATAATTTAAAAATAAACTGTTTATCAGAGTGTGTAAGTAAGCGCTGGGGATAGCAAGTGATGGACAGGAGAAGAATAGAGAGGGCAGGGCTTCAAGGAAGGGGCGGGGCAGTAGATTTTCACCTGTTCAGGGATTTAAAAAGAGATCTTGGGTGTAAAAAGGTTGGAGACCACTGCTGTATGCTAACGGACATGTTTCTCTGTGCTATCTTCCATGCAGATGAGGCTGGGGTGTTTCCTTAATTCTATCACCCTTATCTGAAGCAGTTTAGGTATGTCTTCCTCGGCCTTTTCATTGCTTTGTCTTTGATTCTAGCAGAGGCCTGGGAGAAGGGAATGGTTTTACATGAGTGTCACTCCCTGGCTCCCCAAGAGCACAGGGCTGGTAGGTAACAGTGTTGTGCCTTTAGTTTTCCCTATGAAAACCCATCTAATTTTGACCAGTTTATTAACTCCTGAAAGTCTTAGTAGTGGACATGCTTAGTAGCAACTCAACTTGTTAGTTTGGTAAGTACATTCTTTGAAGTTTCTTTCTGTACTGAGTATGTTCCATCCTGGGTTTGTAGGGGCAGTTAGCTTAGCTGTGCTGGGGATTTAACCCTGCTGAAAAATCATATTGGAGTTAGTAAGATTCCACAAAATGAAATTTTTTTCACATTGCATTTTTAAAAACTAAGGAAATTACATATAATACTTATATTAAAAGAACATTAAGAGTGCAAATTCAAAAGTTAGGAAATGGCAGATTTAAGTAATTCAACCTTAATCGAGCCCCTTTTATAATAGAGTCTTTACTTATAGGATCACATACTTTTTTCAGTTCTGCAAACTTTTTTTTCTGTGTGTCCTGCCTTGGGCAGGGGGCTGGACTTGACGACCTCCTGAGGTCTCTTCCAGCTCTATGATTCTATAGGTCATCGAGTCCAACCCTCGGCCCAAAGCCGGACCAATCCCAACTAAATCATCCCAACCAGGACTTTGTCAAGCCGGAATTTAAAAACTCCTAGGGATGGAGATTCCACTACTTCCCTAGGTAACCCATTCCAGCTTCACCAGCCTTCTAGTGAAATAAATTTTTCCTAATGTCCAACCTAGGCCTCCTGCACTGTAACTTTAGACCATTGTTCCTTGTTCTGACATCCCTCATTACTGTGAACAGCCTTTCTCCAGCCTCTTTGGAACCTCCTTTTAGGAAGTTGAAGGCTGCTATCAGATCCCTCTTCACGCTTCTGTAGACTAAATAAGCCCAAATGCCTCAATCTGTCCTTGTAGGTCATGTGCTCCAGCCCCCTAATCATTTCGGTCGCCCTCCACTGGATCCTCTCCACATCTTTCTATAGTGTGGGGCCCAGAACTGGATGCAAAAAGTTTTTCTAAAGTCAAGGTATATCACATCCACTGACTTCCCCAGAGTCCTTAGCCTGCCTGTTTACCCATACGTAAAATCAACATATGATCAACAAAAGAAGCCTGCAGTCTATACGTAGCCCCAATTAGAGAATGTGCATCACTGTCCTCTTCTTCTAGTATTTGACAAGCCCTGGCCTGTATTTCTGTTTTTACTCTCTAACTCGAAACTTACATGAACCTTTGATGAATTTTCAGTTAGCCTCTTGAGGTTACATTTTCTTCTGTGATGTCAAATGCATTTTTCAACACTCATTTACATTTATCCAGTGCTTTTTTTGTAAAAAAAAAAAGGGGGGGGGGGAGGAAGGGGCACTAAATGCTGTCGCGGACCCTTTAATTGCCGCGTGTCCCAAGCGGGCTTCCGCTCGGCACGGCACATGTGCTCCCAGGGCCAGCTTGGGGCTGTGCCGGAGAAAAGCGGCGAGTGCTTCCAAAAAAAAAGATAGTATGCCTTACCGGTGCATACCATCACCAAAAAAGCACTGCATTTACCCTACCATAACATTTTCTGAGAAGCAAGTATCCCATGTGAGTGACTTATTTTTTATTTCTGTTTTTTACACTAGTATGAAGTTTTCCTGGTATGTTGCAATAGACAAGCAAGTATGCCAGGGCACAAAAATGCAGTAATTTATCTTTGTTGTATGAGCACCTATCACCATGTTGCTAATTAACTATATTTTATTTATACCTCATTTCTTGAAGTTTGGAACACAGCCCTTCCATTTTATTTAGAAATCTAATCTCTGATCTGTGAGAGAAAACCAAATGATTGCCATGTAGCTAACTGTTAGGGATTCTCTTATGGAAAACTTAAGATACAATTGTGGGGAAAGGGAAGAATCTTCTTGGAGTATATCATTAAAGAAATATCACTATGTAGTTTGTTTCAAAATTATGATAATTCCCAGCTGCTCTGTAACTACAGTAGTCAGAGTTTTGGTACCTAGCCAACATTTGTTTTATCAGTGTTTTACTTAAGCATCTTTTATACAGACAAGGTGGGTAAAGGTAATGCCTTTCCTTGAATTGACTGCCATTGGTGAAAGAGACAAGCATTTGAGCTACACAGAGTTCTTCTTATTCGGGAAGATCCTTTTACCTAATGTGAGTTTCTTGCTTAGGCTAGTTGATGTCCATAGGAATTGTACTAGAAGGATATGTGTACCTACAGTCAACATTTAGAAAGACTTCAGCTTCTATGGACTGAATAGCTAGAAAAGAGGATATTTGCATTACCACTGTTGATAGTGTAACTCTGGCAGATGCTGGTTATCTGCAGATGGAACCCAACTTGTGAGCTCTGGAGCTTAATACATGAGCCTCCATCACATGAGAAAAATGCCACCTGGCTCTCAGCTAAGGCTATAGAGCAGACTCATTATTCTCACTGAAAGTTGTCTCTGTGCCACTAGATAGAATAATACACCATACCCACAAGGATGGTGGGTTACAGTAGTTCATAACAGACCTCTAGATATTAGGAATGAATTCACACTGGAAGTGTTCATGTCCATTAATATTGTATTAGCACTAGTGGAAATTCTATTGTATATAAAGCCATGGGTATATTTACTACCATGTCAGCTGTTTCTTCATTCACACTTTTGGAGCACTGTGCATAGATAGTAAGTGGCACCAGTATTAACTAGAATCTCTGATTGCCAGGTGCTGAGACTGGATCATGGAAGGATCACTTGAGGTTTGCTCTCTGTTCCATTCATTCCTATTGAGGCATCTGGCTTTGGCCACTTTCTCATTGTTGTGTATTGGGCTAGATGGACTTTTGGTCTAACTCTGTATGACTGTTCTTATGTTTTTTTTTCTTTTGTTGTTATGGTTGAAAAATGAGACATTTTTCCACAAATATTTTCTATATTTTCCTTAGAAATTTTCTTTCTGGGAAGTCCATTCTCTTTAGGAAGAAAAAAAAGACAGTTGTTTAACATGTTTGGTCTACATGTTTGTATACTGAAAATTTTCAGCCAGCTCTAATAATAATGGGTCAATGGAGCAACTCATATGCTTCATGTTGAGCAAATGCTAAGTACTTTCTATGATCAGGCCCAGAGTGTTTTAGTGCCTTACAGGATACAGCCCCTGATGTTTTGCAGTTGTCTCTAGATCTTTTGTGACTGGGGCCAGTGACCACTGTTAGCAAAAAGTACACTTGAGATCATCATGTGATGTGAGAAATCAGCTACAGTACCCAGAATATGGAACTATTGGGTAGAAAGATTACTAATATTACTTTAGTACAATGGTGTGGTGGGCATCCGGCTCACAGGGGTTCTGTGTGTGGTCCATGAGATATTTTGTTTTCTGTTGCCAATGCACTGGGTTGCCAGATTCTGCTGGTTTTCATCCATGTATTTTTTTTCCTACTGGTATTATGAAAGTGACGTGCACACAAAGCAAGGGCACGTGAAGTGAAGTGTGTGTTGATTGTGCACAACACCAACTCACAGTCATGTGCTCCATCTGCATCCAGTTCAAGGGCTGCTGCAGTTTAGTTATCAAACCCTGCAAATTCTAGGCATGCAAGCATACTTAGCAAAACTACTCTATCCCCGGAGACCATCTTGGTTGCAAAAATTTTGTAGCACACTAAGATGAAGGTGTCCATGTGTCCCATTCACTACCCTTCAATGCTATAATAGCTATAATATAGTACTAGAGCTATACTATTCAATTGCAGACCCTTGAACAGGGCCACTGATGGGGTTAGAGGGGCAAAAGTTACAGCTGCTCCAGGGCTCAGCCCCTGCTACCACTATCACAGCAGGACCTTTAAATCACCCCAGAGCCCCACACGATCCACACGATCCATCATCTATAGCCAAGCCCTTCGATACAACCGCATCTGCTCTAATCCCACGGACAGAGACCAGAAGCTTCAGGATCTCTACCAAGCATTTATAAATCTCAACTACCCACCCAGAGAAATAAAAAAGCAAATTGAAAGAGCCAGACGAATACCTAGAAACCATCTACTTCAAGACAGACCCAAGAAAACCAACAACAGAACACCACTTGTCATCACCTACAGCTCCCAACTTAAACCTGTCCAACACATTATCAATAAACTACAGCCTATATTGGAACAGGATACCATACTCAAAGAGGCTCTGGGAGACAGACCCATAGTCTCCTATAGACAACCACCTAACCTCAAGATGATTCTTACCAACCACCGCAGGACATACCACACTAATACCAACCCTGGTACCTTCCCTTGCAACAAACCCCGTTGCCAGCTTTGTCCACATATTCATTCTGCTGATACCATTATTGCAGGCATGTCCAAAGTCCGGCCCGCGGGCCAATTGCGGCCCGTGTTCCGGTTTAATACGGCCACCGCTTCCTCCCCCTCTCCTGGCTCCCCGGCGCTCTTTTGAACTGGCGCGCCCAGCGCGCCGCTTCCGGCCGCGCCGCCGCCACCGCCCATGGCCTCTGCGGTCCTAGAGCCTGCCCTGTAGGGCACGTCCGCAGCCCCGCTCCCCCGCTCGGCTGCGGGTTCGCCCTGCCCCCCGGGCCACCGTGAGGCCGGCGTGCCCTGCGCTCTCCGCCCGCCTCCGACCCCGCGGGCCCTCCGCCTTCGGGCTGAAAGTGTGGGGAAGGCCCTCATGCATGTTCACTTCTTCAAATCTGGCCCTCTTTGAAAAAAGTTTGGACACCCCTGCATTATTGGACCTAACCAAGTGAGTTATAAGATCAAGAACACATATTCCTGCGCATCCAGAAATATAATCTATGCTATCATGTCCCGAAAGTGTCCGTCTGCTATGTACATTGGACAAACATCTCAGACACTTCGCCAAAGGATTAATGCCCACAAAACAGATATCAGACAAGATCACAAAGAGAAAACAGTTTCTTGCCATTTTAACCAGAAAGGACACTCTCTCAATGACTTAACCACCTGCATTCTGCTACAAAGACCTTTTACATCTGCACTTGAAAGGCAATCCTCTGAACTGTCATTCATGTTAAAATTCGACACTTTCCAACAAGGACTTAACAAACATTTGAACTATCTCACCCATTACCAAGACAGTTTCCCCAATTATCAACTCTAATACCATTAACTCACAAACATCCCACTCTCCCTACCTCTAATATCATCAATTCACAGACACTTACCTTCCTTCCTCCCCCCCCCCCCCCCCCCGCATCCCCCTCCTGTTCTGCAATGTGATTTGTCCTTTTCATATGTGTTCATTTTTTTTAATTGTATCCTTTGGTATATATGGTTGTGACTACTTTCTTCCACTATTTGATCTGAGGAAGTGGGTCTGGCCCATGAAAGCTCATCATCTAATAAACCATCTTGTTAGTCTTTAAAGTGCTACATTGTCCTGCATTTTGCTCCCAGAGCCCCAGTCTGAGTGGGTCAAACAGTGTTGAAGCATTTACTGGGGGAAGCTAGTCCCTAGCCCCACACTTTCCAGGGACCCAAAGCTGCCCCCCACTTTTTTGCCTAGGGGCTTGGTAATTCTTTCCGCAGCCCTGCCCTTGAAACAAAACACGTACTACAATGATATTTAATTTTTCACTTCTGTTTTTCCCTGTTGTTTTTTCCCTTGTTTTCCTTCAAACTTAATGACAATGAAACCAATGATGAGTATTGTTTATAAGCAACTAGAGTTTAAATCAGAAAGATCTATAATGAAGCCACATCCATTTAGTAAATTGCTCAGTCATATCCAGTAATAAGATGATACTTTCATTAATTAAAATTTGAAGTGACTTGATTCTTGGATTTGAGATTACACAAAGAAGGGCTTTTATGTTGCTTTTACAATAATGGCAGTTCACTGGTTTTGGGATAGAAAAAGACAAAGGAGAACTTCAGGTTATTGAATGAGATTCCTTTGTGCTTCTGACAATAAATACACTTCTTTAAGGAAGCAGGAGATGGACAAAAGGTCATTCATGTCTGATAATAATGGCATGGTTCTTACTGTGACAATGAAGAACATGTACAAGAATGGTGTATATTGTTATAAGACTACAAAAGTAATTATCGGCCTGGGATTTCTGACATGCAAGGATCAATTGTGAATTTCTGAAAATACAGGTATAAAGTGAAGACTGTCTCTTGAAGGTTTTTTCATTCCTAATTGGGCACTTGTAAGCTCTCTTCTGTTTGGGCAATCTTGTATTGCTTTTTCTGCGCCCCTTTTTGTTATGTGGACACCTCCTAATTTAGTGAAAGATTGAAATCTGTTCATTCATACAATTCTCTTTTACAACTTTTCTCACACTCCTGCAGGGCAGATTGCTCTCCAATGGGAGTAACAGGTTCCGATGTAACCCATACAGAGGCCATGATTATACATACCTGTGGATTAACGCTCTGAAGGTCGATCTTCTGGCTTTAAATTTAGTAGGTCTAGAAAGGACCTGCTAAATCGAACACCGAGGATGCCCCTGTCGATGCCAGTACACCTACTCCTTGAGAGGGGTAAAGGAAGTCAATGGGACCATTTCTCCTGTCGACCTCCCTCTGTGGGGACAGCATCAAAAGATCAAATTAAGGTGTGTCGAATCCAGCTATACAATTAATGTCGCTGAAGTTGCGTATCTTAATTTCATCTTATCCCTTAGTATAAATCTGGTCAGAGGAAATAAAAGTGTAAGCTGTCTTATGTTACTGGTACAGGACTTGAACAGATGTATCATGTGATTTTCTCAGGTAGTTTTACAGAGATGTGGCTCTTCCACTGGGTACAACCCATTCACAATTAGAATATTAATTGTTAGAAGACAACCAGATGGGAACTCATCCTGGCTGGGGGATCAAGCTGACAGTTCCTGTCTACAGAGACCCTTGTGCCTCCATAACCTTATACTCACATTTTTCAAAGTCTTGCTTTTTTGAGAATCATAGGACAGGAAGGAATCTTCAGAAGTCATTTATCCAGTCCCTTGCACTCATGGCTAAGTAGTTAGACCATCCCTGATGTTTGTCTTACCTGCTCTTTAAAAATCTCCAGTGATGGAGATTCCACAACCGCTGGCAATTTATTCTGGTGCTTATCCATCCTGATAGTTAGAGAGTTTACTCCATTTTATTCCATTTTTACTGTATTAATTTCCATTTCAAACATATTATTAAATCAACTGGTTTTGATAACTGGCAGCCTTGCTTTTGACATCATGTTAATGTTAATAAAGCTCACTCAATCATAAATCTCTTTATCTGTTTTATTTTACCGTGCACAAATAAAGAATATGGCATAACTAATCATTAGTCACCTTCAGTTAATGACCCATATCCAGCTTTAACCACTATATTACTGGTCAATATTTTTGCATTGGTAGCACTCAGAAAAACGTACATTAAGGGTGGATGAGTAACAGGATCAGAATCATATTCTTTTTTTCCCCAGTTTATGATCTTTTAAAACACAAATAATAAACGATTGCATGTATTTAGTTTACATTCCCACACATCAATACTTGGTTTCTGTTATTCCTCTCCAGCTTATCATCTGATAAAGTGGTTTTTGTCCACGAAAGCTCATAATATTATATAGTTTTTTAATCTCTAAGGGATCCAAGGGATTAGTCCTTTTTTTAAAGTTATAACATGCCTACCCCTATGAAACTTATTTATTGGGGTTAAAGACAGGTGAAACATAATAAAGTCAACTTACTTCTTTTGTAAGTCCTGGATTCTGTAATTGATAAATTTGGATCAAATGGCAGGTCCCCACTCCCCCCTTGAACTGTTTGTTCTGTATTTGCCAGTGCTTATTTTGTATATGAAGATACTTGGTTTCTCTTATCCTCATAATACAAACTGAGTAGTGTTTGTCATTTACCTTTTGAGGGATTAAAATAAAGATCAATATCATGAGTTGGCATGAATGTCACTATTAGACTCTGTAGCACATTAATATGTACAACATAAAAAAAATCTAGGAAATTCATTTGCTGGTCTGGGGGCTCTTTGAAGAACTAATGCATCTCTAGCCTCCAAAATTGAGTTAGAAAATGTGTCTCCATGATAATGACATTTACCATGTTAAAAACCAACAACCCCAAACCAGCAATGTAAAATCAGAGCCTGATCTAGAGACTCACTGTAGGAGGTAAGGAGTGGAGGAGAAAGTGAATCAGAATCAGCTATCAGATCATGCTGCTCAAGATTCCCTTTTGTTTCCAGTACAACAAGCTTTAGGTCTTCCTCCAAAAGCACTTGTTTAATTACAGCTTCAGGAAGATAAAGCATGTTATTATTTTAATGGAAGGAACTGAGACTGAAATAAAACTGTGCTGCTTGGCCCATGTCTTTTCGTGGCAAATTGTAATTTCATGGATGGAAAAAACACCTGTTCGGTCAGGAATCCTTATTTTTATGTTTTAGATTTTACCATTCATTTATTTTACAGTCTTTAAGCATATATACAGATGGGAAGCAACAGCAATCATGGCTCCTCCTCACTCTCTCCCTAGGAGGTATCGCAAGGCTATAGCTACCTCATTAGTTTATGGCAGTCAGATTCAGGATTTACGTATGCAGTGAACTGCTCAGAATCAGAGAGACTTGGAAACATTCTTGGAGGATGTTAAATGTAACTGTCCTTAGTATGCAAAAGGGGCTACTGGTTCACATAGTGACTTTCATGTTGAGCCAGGTCATGAGCCTGTAAACTTCTGTACTTTCACTGAGCTTGGTTGGCTGAACTCAGAAGGTCTCACACAGGTGTAGCCGTCTGTTTAGTCACTGTCATTTGCAGATCCAGGGCCATAAATGTTGGTGTGAAGAATGAACTTTTCACCCAGATGGAATAAGGAATAACTTTGGATCATTACAGGTTCAATTGTCAGAGGTAGTCCTGTTTCAGAAATACAATTTCAAAATAAGATATTTCATGTCTTTTGGAAGTGCTGTGCTTGCTGACCCAGACACATCTGCCTGTCGCTATGTGGAGAGGGAATTGGCAGGTTGTCCTGCCTTTTTGGCCTGACAGAAACTCCCTCATAATAGGATCCAGTGATTTTATTCTGTTTTAATCACCTGTCTACAAAATTAATTTTTAAGAATAAAACTCAAGGGTTTAGCAGATTTTTTTAGGCTTCTTAAAAGAATGGATATTTTAAAGCAACGTTACTGCTGGAAATAGATATAGGATGGACAGTGTCTGGAGATTTTCTTAGCCAATAAATGAACTGCAGCAATGTCCCAGTCACTTAACAACCTCTCTCATCCCTGACCTGTCCTAGAGAACAGTTTTTTAGGGTTGCAGAGAAGTCTAGTTGCTGTGTCCTAATGCATCATGTTGAAGATGTCTGTAAGTGCTGGATAGAATGGCCATTTATGTGCAGTGAATATTTATGCATTAGAATTTGCATGGAGGACTATTAATTGATTTCACAGTTAAGTCTCGGACTGTCACTTTATTAGTTAGATTTAAAGCTTGAGAAAAAAGGGTGTTTAAATTTGGCTAAAATGCTGCAGGCTTTTACAATTTTGACTGTTCTTTTATAGGCTCCTTACCCAACCTTATAAATATTGTCTTCTCTTGCCACTGAATACATCTGAAGAAAAAAATATTGCACTGCCTCTCAGGTGAAAAACAGCAGCTGGAACCCTCATGTACCAGCAGCGCTTATAGAAGCAGAAATCTTGTATAAATGTGAGAAACCTCTTTGTCTCCTCTTAAAGAAACACATTGCTCTGATTCTTTGTACCTGTATGTAATTCCTATACTCAAACTCAACCAATCCCTCCCAGTCAGCCCCAAGAAAAATAACATGCATGTTAGGCAAGGTAATCCTTAACACCATGCTTAAATCACTTAAAGCCCCCCTCCACTCTTTAACCTTTGAACAGTTGTCTCCTACACTGCAATCCAAGGTGTGACTATTGGTCAGACAGACATAGTACCTGCACTGGGTATGCCTGTTGCTACTATTGCTAAAATTAATGGTGTTGCCACAAGTGATGCAAGAGCTTCAGCATGAACTACAAACAAAGTACATATTCAGGACATGTTTGAACAGTCCATCTCAAAGCCTGGGCCACCATTCAAGGGTACAGTCCATCTTCTATTGAAGATCCTCAGAATTGCATTGGGCCATATGCCACCAGTAGTGTGTCATATATACAGGAAGCCCATATCTGAAATCATTAGTCTTTACCTAAGCAAAATTCCCATTGATCTGAGTGGGAATTTTACCAGTTTTCAGAATTGGTTCCTAAAACATTATATCTGGCACCAGCTATTGAATTACAACCCCTCTTGCAAGGAAGAATCTCAAGTTATTTTCTAGCTTCTTGAATAGTTGTGTACCAAAAAAGTTGTGTTTCTTCTTGGGTAGTGTCCCAGTAGGTGCTCCACTTCAGGTGTCGGGCTCGTCCCAGTGCCGCAGGTCGGAGACTTGTCAACTGTAGTTCAGCTGGACCACGTGTGCACGGCGGCGCGAGCTGTTCGAGCCACTTGTGAGCTTGCGTGCGATCCAGCTCCCGCCAGTTTCTCCTAACCGTCCACAGTTGCAGACGGAGCGAATTCCCTCTCTTTCTGTCAGAGACAAAAACTGTTGAATTTTTCTTAGAGTTAGTTAGTTAGCTGTTGTTAATTAGTGTAGAAAGTTTGTTAGTTAGTTTAATAGTTTGTTTCAAAAAAAAATTTTCCCTCAGTCAGGATGCCGGGGTCTCCCGGCTTCAAGAAATGCTCACAGTGCTGCAATGCAGCGCTGGCGTCCGATGGGCACTCAATGTGCATTAAGTGCTTGGGCGAGGGTCACATACCCCAAAAATGTCCGCACTGTATTAAACTCACGGCCTGGGCCAGACACAACCACGAATTGCGACTGAAAATGCTGCTGTTTAGTAAGGCGCTTCAGCCCTCCGAGTCAGGGCCGCCTACACCATTTACGTCTGCTGCCCTGACCTCATCAAAAAAATTACCCCCCTCACTCACTCCTCTGAGTTGTGTCTGAGTGTGGGAGAGAGGCCAGGTACCTCGGGAGCGGGGTTACCTTTGTATGGTGAGCACCACAAGTCAAGCAGCAGTCTATCGGAGCCAAGCCCTTCCCGCCATAGGGAGGCAGCAGCGGTCGCCTTAGACCAGAGTCAGCCCCGGCACGAGCAAAACACCTAAAATGGCGCCTGCGGCACCGATGAACATGCAACCTCCGGCACCCAGTGCTCCGGCGCATACCGCCCAACCACCGAGTATGTCGGCACCGAGTACATCCGCACTGAGTACGTCAGCACCGACTCCTTCAACTATCCCAACACCCAGGATACCGACTCTACAGACCATGCCAGTGACATCTGCTCCAACTCCATCAACGGTCTCAGCACCGACAGCGACGGCACCGGTCACAGTCACCACGGTTCCAGGGGAACAGATGACAGCACTTTCACCAGCACCGTCTCAAACGGGATCTTCAGCGCCACCATCGGTGCCACAACTGCACCAAGCATAACACATCGTGATGTGGCCGAAACCCAGACAAGGACTAGATCACATTCTGAGGACAGTCAACCTTTTGGTAGAGCAAGACGCAGGTCCAGGAGGATAAGAACACCATCCCCGAGCCCGGAACCTGTGGGATTCTCTCCCCTACCTCAGTCACCTGCGTCAGTATTCTCGGTTCCTCTGTGCGAAGAGGTCCACGTACCTCATGTATCTCATCATGTGCGATCTCCACGGTTTTCACCTTCACCTCTATGATACCATAGATATTCATGCACACCATCATATAGGGGATCCCGTTCTCCCAGATCTCCTACAAGATCATCATATTCCAGATACCGGTATGATTATAGAAGATCGTACTCACCCACTTATTCCCCAAGACAGCATAATCATGACCGATATTATCAATGGTGTGAATATTGTCACCACCATCGATACTGCTCTGGGCAATCCTCATCGAGGTCTCCACATTGCCATCATTCATGATCTCTTAGCAAGTCTAGACGACCAACTCCACCAATCATTCCTATACGACCTCCTATGCCATCAGGAGATATCTCTATCCCACCGGTGCAACCAGAGCCACAGGCTTCAGTACCAGAGCAATCCCAGCCTTGAGTTGAATTGCCAGTGGACCAATCATTATCATCTCCGGATGATACAGTGTTCCCCGGAGATTCTTTGCCCACCGATGACATCCATCAATTTCACGAACTTTTTAGAAGGGTAACAGAATCCCAAGAGCTGCATCTCACCGAGGTTCAACAGAAACACCATCCTCTATTAAAGCTTTTACAACAGTCTCAAAAACCAAAAATAGCTTTACTATTTAACAACGCAATATTAGAGATTGCCGATGAGATCTGGCAAACACCAGCATCATCACAACCCACTCATAAAAAATCAGACAAGAAATACTTTGTGCCATCCAAGGGGATGGAGTTTTTGTTTACACATCCCCAACCAAACTCTTTGGTTGTTGACGCAGCCCATCAAAAGGCCAAAACGCCGCAGAACAAGAATGTGGTTGCAGTCAAAGAGTCCAAATGCCTGGACCTCTTTGGAAGGAAAATATTACTCCTCTGCCACCCTCATCCTCTGGATGAAAAACTATGCAGCACATCTGTCTAATCACAGTTTTGACAATTACTCTAAGCTAGCTAGTGGCGGTTTTAGAACATCTACCCAATGACAAGTGGCAATTGCTCAAGTCAGTAGTCCAGCAGGGGTACATAGCATCGACTACAGCCTTACAAATTGCCCTGGACATTGCCGATGTGGAGACACGGGCCACAGCAACATCTGTGATCATGCGGAGGTCATCGTGCTTACAATTACCCTGCGTCCCGAAGGACTTACAGAGCAAGGTTGAAGACCTGCCATTCGATAGGCAGAGTCTTTTTGCACAAAACACTGACCAATTGCTCCATTCGGGAAAGGATTCCCAGACAATTTTAAGACCTCTGGGTATGTACACATCGCCCTATCGCCACAAACGCTACATGCCATACTGCAGGCAGAGGCTCTTTTCCTACATGGGACCCAAATACAGACAAAAGGACCAGCAACAGCAACAGCAAGCCAGACCACGACTGCAAAGACGCCTACCGCAAAACAGTAGGGGTTCCAATCCCCAGAACAACAGGCAGCAAGTTTGACGGTCCCATTGAGGGACTGCAAACCATCCCACTTACATATTCACCGGAAACACAGAGGCTCTTTCACCATCGCCTACGCCCTTTCCAACGCCGCTGGTATGCCGTCACCACAGATTGTGGGGTCCGGGAATTAATATCAAGAAGGTACTCGATACCTCTCACCTCCCTACCCCTCTATACCTGTCCCTTTTCAGAGACCCATCTCATGACTCACTTTTAATGCAAGAAGTCATTCGAATCATCGAGATAGGAGTGGTGAAGAGAGTGCTCAATCAATTTCAGGGCAAAGGATTTTATTCCCAGTACTTTCTCACTGAGAAGAAATCAAGGGGATGGAAGCCACTCCTGGACCTTCGAAACCTCAACAAATATCTAAAGAAACACGAATTCAAGATGGTGACCTTAACCTCTATACTTCCAGCCCTGAACGTTGGAGATTGGTTCACGTCCCTCAATTTGCAGGATGCCTATTTCCACGTGACAATCCATCCAGCTCATAGGCGCTTCCTGCGATTTGTTATAGGCACACAACACTTCCAATACAAAGTCCTCCTGTTTGGGTTATCGGCAGTGCCGAGAGTCTTCTCCAAAACCATATCAGTTGTCACCGCATACCTGCATAGTCAAGGCATCATGATTCTTCCGTACCTGGATGACTGTCCCATCAAAGCACACTCACACGATCAAGCACTATGCACTACAGAACTTACAGAGACACTCTTTAGGGACTTAGGCCTTGTACTGAATGTTCAAAAATCAGAACTCACTTCACAAAAATCCCTTGTGTTCATTAGGGCACGATTAGATTCTACACGATTAGATTCATCCAAAAATACAAAGCCTTACACAGACGCTTACACTCAGTCCCAAGCTGTCAGTACTCATTTGTCTACAACTGCTTGGTCATATGGCCGCTACAATGTACGTCGTCCAGCACACAAGATTACACCTCAGGTGTTTGCAACATTGGCTGGCGTCAGTATACATCCAGGCAACCACGATGTGCACAGACTGGTACAGGTGCCACTTACGGTAAAACGATCATTGAGATGGTGGACCTCGCTTGACAGCATGCTCTCTGGCATTCCATTTCACCGTCTGCAACTGACCATTCAAGTTAACTCAGATGCATCTCTTCTCGGATGGGGAGCTCATTGCAACATCGAATTCACTCAAGGTCAGCGGAGCGCACAAGAAGTGCTCCGGAACATCATTTTCCTGGAGCTCAGGGCAGTATTCAATGCATGCAAGGCATTCCTGCCAATGATTCGTGGCCAGACCATACAAATACTCACCCACAATACCACTAGCCCAATTTGGTCTATTATATCAACTGCCAGGGTGGAGCCGGATCCAAATCCCTATGCGCAGAAGCCACGAAATTATGGAATTGGTGCATAACTCACAGAATTATCATTGTAGGCACATACCTCCCAGGCAGACACAATACAGTTGCCGATTCATTAAGCACATGTTTTTTCCCCCAGCACAAGTGGGAAATCAACCACAAGGTAATTCGCTCAGTATTCCGCACGTGGGGGTACCCTACTATAGATCTTTTTGCGACACACCACAATACAAAATGCTCGGAATACTTTTCCAGAAGTGGCCTGGGACCGAGATCTTGCGGAGACGCTTTCCTGATCAACTGGTCGCACCATCTCCTTTATGCATTCCCTCCAATTCCGCTTCTACTATTAGAAAAAATAATGCACGACACAGCTACAATGATTCTTATAGCTCCGTTCTGGCCCAGACAGACATGACTTCCCCTACTGCTTCAAATGTCTATCTGACCTCCTTACCAGCTGCCAAGGCGACACGATCTCCTCAGGCAACCAGGTCTCTCTATGCCACAACCCCAGATCAAGAGATTGCACCTTACAGCTTGGCTCCTAATTGGTTCCACAGGATAGAAACCCTTTGCTCCCAAGAGGTGAAACAGGTCCTTCTTTATAGCAGACGCGACTCCACACGCAAGGCTTACCTTTATAAATTGTGTTGTTTTCACTCCTGGTGCTTAGATAACCACTACAACACGATGTCTGTACCGCTCCACCGTATCCTTGACTACGAGCTCTATGTGCACCAGGCAGGTTTAGCTATATTCTTGATAAAGGTGCACCTCTTGGCGATATCTGCATTTAGCCAACCAATTGAAGGATCTTCATTAATGGCTCACCCTATGATGAAACGCTTTCTCAAAGGACTTGCAAACCTTTATCCTCCACTTAGAAAGCCCTCTACTTTATGGGATCTAGAACTAGTCCTGGACACCCTCATCTACTCTCCCTTTGAACCATCAGCCTCCTTTGACATATCCATACTTACCATGAAGCTGGCCTTCCTCTTAGCCATAACATCAGCCCGAAGGGTGGGAGAGCTAGCGTCCTACTCGGCCAACCCACCATATACTTTGTTTATGAATCAGGGAGTAATACTTCGATCTCATCCTAATTTCTTACCAAAGGTAAATTCCGAATTTCACATCAATGAGCCTATAATACTCCCTACATTCTAACCTAAACCGCATACTTCGACACACGAGGCCAGGTTGCATACACTGGACGTTCGTAGGGCACTGGCGTTCTACCTAGAAAGAACTCGTTCTTTCCGTCAATCACAAAGACTCCTATTGTGCTCCGATGAAAGGACCACGGGTCAAGTGCTATCATCGCAGCACTTTTCCAAATTGATAGTGAAATGTATCACAGAGTGCTATACTCTACGAAATAGGCCAATACCATCATCACTCTCACTCTACTAGAGCTACAGCAGCCTCAATAGCTTTTTTCAAAGGAGTCCCAATGCAGGACATCCACCGTACGGCAACATGGTCTTCGGACATGACGTTTGCCAGGCACTATGGCATTGATATTATTACCTGAGATTCATCCGTGGTGCTATCTTCAGTAGCAAAACATTGACTCCAATCCCACCTCCGTAGATGAGGCTACTGCTCTGCACTCGCCTGAAGTGGAGTACCTACGGGGAAACTACCCGAAGAAGAAGAGGAAGTTACTCACCTAATGCAGTAACAATGTTTCTTCAAGGTGTGTGTCCCTGTAGGTGCTCCACGACCTGCCCTCCTCCCTCTTGGAGTCTTCTCTTGTGTCTTGCAGGAGGAACTGGTGGGAGCTGGATCATGTGCAAGCTCACAAGTGGCTCGACAGCATGCGCTGCTGTGCATGCACGGTCCGGCTGAACTACAGCTGACAAGTCTCCGACCTGCGGCGCCAGGATGAGCCCAACACCTGCAGTGGGGCACCTACGGGGACACACACCTCGAAGAAACGTTACTGCATGAGGTGAGTAACTTCCTCTTTCTTTTTTCTTGTACCGAAAGATCAATGCAGTCATGCTGTAAAACACTAATGGTTTCAGTTCTCTGCATGAGGGATCGTGAGCTTTTAATCATATTTTAAACAAATGTTTCCATTATGTCTATTAATATACCCAATTAGATCAGAAAGAATTGAAACCAGTAAAAATTGAGACTACAAGCTCTTCTGGAGAAAGTTTTTTAAAAGACATGTTGTGGTGCCAGATGTTTTGCGCAGTTATTTATTTAGCTTGTAAACAAGCCACCAAAAACATTCTATGCAGTGATGGGAGAACCACAATTACATTGTTGTGGGAATGTACAAAGAGCTCAGCATACTTTTATGATTTAGAGAACAGAAAACTCATTCCTTCTGAGAGCTGATTTCCAGATTTATGTCTGCGCTATGAAATGCTCTGGGAATCATTAAAATGGTGACAAAGAAAAGTGATTTTCTTTATTAAAAGGAGTTGGGGGTAGGAGAAGAAATAGGAGGAAAAAATAATACCAGAAAGCACTTTGCCTTCCTGTTTAACGTGAGTTTTAAACAAGGCCAAATGCTTCTCAGCAATAATTGATTATTTTGTCGTTAATTTTTTATGTGAATTTAGTGATGGCGAAAAGTGCCAAGCCCTTAGTTTGTGCTATAAGCAATGCAAGCCCCCGCTACTTTGTCCCAGTCATACCCTTCTATGGAAGACCTGTCTCTTAAATAGTTCAGTCTCCATAGTTCCAGCTGTAATTCCTTCATGGTGTGGATACTAGGGATGTAAAATCCCATTTAATTGGTTATCCACTTAAACCATGTAAAGGGAGCGCAGGAGGGGGCCATTCCAGCCCCACTGGGCCAGAACAGGCCCCCCTGCCTGCCAATGCAGGGCTGGAGTGCTCCCCTCCCGTGGCAGGGAGAAGCTTTTTCAGGCCCATCAGAGCAGCCCTTGACTGTGAGGCACCCACGCTCCCCATGGACAGCGCATGCTCTGCAGTGGACTCCCTGTCGCTGCATAAGGCAGCCACGGTGCTGCTCCAGCCTCCACTGGTTAACGGTTCATCAGTTACCCTTTCACATCCCTAGTGGATACCAGTCTGCTGAGGACTGGAATGAAACTGCCAAACTCATTTCACTCAAGCCACTCCGAAGCCATCAGTCGGTAGTCGGTACAGCTGGATTCAAGCTGATTGCTCCTGTGTGAAAAACTTTGTATCTCATTATCAGTCCCCTGAGCCATACATCCCCATGATAATCTTATCTTATTTTGTGATTTGTCCTACAACAAGTTAACCATTTCAACATAACTTGGGTTTCACTATCCTCCCCCACGAAAAAAAATTCCACTTCAGTTCTGCAAAAGGTTACATAAGTCTCCAAATTAAATGTTTCAGGTCTTGTGTGGACTCATTTAGCAGCCACTTCTTTTACTCAAAGGAGAATGGGTAAATGTCTTTCAAACTCTAGTATTCTGCAGTTAGGCTCCCAAGAAGAGGCTTAACCATAATTATAATACTGTTCAAGGCCTGAATATCATTTTTCATATATCAAGTCATATCATTGGACATCATCAGATAGAGAAACTCCTGGCCCACATTATGATCTTCTGAAGCTTCCAGTGTAATTTATAAAAACTGCAGTGATGAACTCATGCAATTAGAATGGATTGATTTCAAAGTTTATTTCTAAACCAAACTTTTCAGACATGTCATATCAACTTATTCTTATGGAAGATAAACAACATTGCCTGTTTAAACTTGGAAGAAAAAATTGTTTTTAAGGTAGATGAGAGAGGGCATAAAAATGCAAGAAGATTTGTTGTTGTTGTTTTGAAGGGCTACATTAACTTTGGGCTCCCTATGCCTTAATCAATGTTCTTCAAATCTTCTAAAATATAATGGAGCTGTGTGGAAATTTTTAGTGACTACTGTAAATTAGATTTGCAGTGTATTGGTTTACAGCGGAATTGTTCTTGACCTCATTGAAAACCTGCATAATTTTCTAACCTGGCATGTTGTTGTTCTTAGTGGATCAAAACAATTAACTAGGCTTGGCTTTCTTCTGCGACTCTCAGTATACATTATTGTTTCTGGGCTTGTATAAGGACTTAGTAAATCAATGTGAAATGTGTGATAGTTACTGTAATGGTAAATCATAGTGGCTGGGTCATTGCCCAGATTGGTCTACTACTTAACTATGGTGATTTGTATGAAGTTGTCAAGTGTGCTGTTGGATGTAGTGTAAATCTGTGCATTGTATCAGGCCCAATGAAAATACACTGCAAAATAGGAAGCAAAGCTACAAAAGTCTTCCTCTTATGTTTTGGGAATATTCATATTGATTCTGAGATAATATTCAAACCCAAATGCAAAATTGAAATGAGCAGGAAGCTGACTACAAAGGGTTCTTCTTTGAGTGATTTTCCTGTGAGTTCTGTACTTTTGGGGTTGTGCTCATCCCAGTGCTGCAGATTGGAGATTTTTCAAGGTATCTGGTCGGGCCGCATGCATGGCAGAGGCACTTGCTGTTCACTCTTTGGAGTTTGCATGAGTGGTCCAACTCCCCTCAGATCCTTCATACCGCCCTCAGTTGCATACGAAGCTTGATCCCTCCCCTCTTTGCATTCCTGTAAATAAGAATAGAGTTCTCAGTTGTTGTTCTTTCATTTCTTTGCTCCTAGTTGTTAGTGTAAAAAAAAAATGAGAGGGAGAAAGAAGAGACTTTTTCCTACTGTAAATAGTTAGTTGCTCAATGCCTCCGAAAGGTAATGTAGTGAAACCAGGCCAGACTATGGCCCTCTGCGCCCCTCCCCTTCGTCCAAAAAAGAACATAGAGAAAACCTATAAAATAAACACAGGTTCTTCCAAAGTCTAGCACACGGCAGCGAGACCAATAATTCAATGCCGAGACAGACTCCATTAAAAAAAAGAAGAAGAAAAGACTCATGGAATTGCAGAGGGGGAAATAAGGGAGAAAAAGGGAAAAATTGAACAAAATGTCTGTGTTCAAAAAATGTGACAAGTGTCATGACCTGATGCCCACCTCAGGTGACCACGGCTCTTGTATTCAGTGCTTGGGTGAGGTGCATGTTCCTCAAAAATGTGTGCATTGTTGTAGCCTTACAGACAGGGTACAAAAAAACAGGAGCGCAGACAGAGGCTGTTACTGTTTGATAAAGGTCCTTGAGCCTCAGACACCCAAGAAGGGGAGAACTTAGCAGGAGACTCACAGTACGCTAAAGAAATGGGCAAGCTACACTTCAACTATGCCACCCGCAAAAAAGGTCTCCCCAGCCCGTTCTCTACCTCCCAGAGTAAGCATGGGAGATAAGCTGGGTGCCCATAGAGGCTGTGGAAATAATACCATTAACCTCACAGCCCCCGGCACCAATGTCATCAGCACTGAAGACAGTGGATCTCCGGGAACTGGACTGGAGCCCGGTACCAAGCAAGACCTCGGCACTAATAAAGGAGAGGGTGAAATTAATCAGTCCCCTGCTTCACTTGCCGAGCCCAGAACCAGTATTCTCACCACTGGCACCGCGATACCTTCTTCATTGGCGCCTCAGTCATCGGTACTCCAGGAGCCTTTTGCTACTCATCACCGTTCAGAACACAAGCACGGTTATGATGCGCCAGTGCTGACTTGAAGACCACACTCACCACACAAAGTCTCCCTCAGAAAATCTTCTCAGTCTCCATCACCGGTCAGGGGTCTTCGCGTTCACCAAGCTGACTGGTCTTTTTCTCTATAGTGACTAAGATGACGATTACAGGAGTGTGTTCTCATCCCAGCACTCATTCCCAGTCAGACCAAACGCCCTCTATTATAGACACTGCCCATAATAGTCTCTCCATCCTCTGTGGTATCCAGATTGGTCCTATCACCCTCATTATCCATCACGGTGGTCTCCATGCCATCATTGGGCTCCATTGAGGCACTCTTTGACTGCACCGTCAAAACCTGGTCATAGATCAGTGCCAGCCTCTAGTCCTCATAGTCCCCCTCCTCCTATAGAAGATTTAGAGGAGGGACAGATCATCTCCTACACATAGGGGCCATGAGAGAGGGTGCCTGAACAATATTGGGACGGGGGATTACTCAGATTATTTTCTCACAAAGAGACACATCCTCAATCTTCGTCATTTAAACAAGTACCTCTGCAAACAGCAATTCAAAATGATCACACTCGCATCCATCATCCCGGCACTAGACAAAGGAGACTGGTTTGTAGCCCTCGACTTCCAAAATACTTACTTCCATGTAACCATACACCCCGTGCACAGGTGCTTCTTCCATTTTATGATCGCTTCAGAACACTTTGAGTACTGAATCCTGGCCTTTGGACTTTCTTCTGCCCCTGGAGTCTTTTCGAAGACTCTGGCTGTCATGGTGGCACATCTACACTGCAAAGGCATTATGATTTTTTCCTACCTAGACAACTGCCTCATATGAGGTCCATGTCAACAAGCGGCACTGGATACACTCCTTTTTACCATGAGGCTTTTTGAATCACTCGGCCTCATCATAAACGAACAAAAGTCCACCATATGCCCTCATAATCTCTAGAAGTCATAAGAGCTCTATTAGATTCCACCACAGCATGAGCATACCTCCCTACCCAACATTTTGAAGCCATAAAAAGCCTCTTTTTGATTATGATGTCCAGCCCCACTGTGACAGTGCTAACCTGCCTCTAGCTTATGGGCCATATGTCGAACATGACATACATTGTCTGCTATGCACCTCTGCACTTTCAGTGCCTCCAGCACTGGCTGTCCTCAGTTTACACTCCGTCCAAGCACCAGGTACACAGACAGGGGTCAATTTCCTCCGAAGGTTCTTGTTTCCTTGTATTGGTGGACAGACCATCCACCAGACACAGCCTTCTATACAAATTACAACAGATGCCTCCCTCCTCATGTGGGGCACACGCATGCAAGACCTTTTTGCCAAGGACAGATTGTCAGCTCATGAATCCTGGTTGCACATCAACCTCCTGGAGCTCTGTGTGGTGAGCAATGCTTACAAACATTTTATTCAGCACATTCGCAGCTCTATGGTGTGCATTCTCACCAACAATGTTTTACATCAGTCGCACACCCTCCATCCCTTTGTGCAGAGACTGTACATCTATGAAATTGTTGTATCCACAACAAAATCAGCCTCGTTGCATCATACCTGCTATGGATCAACAGTACAACTGTGGATGCTCTTAGCCATCATTTCGCAACAGACCATACACATGTCCTGCATGCCCTGTTTTGATGCTGGGGATTTTCCAATGGTAGATCTTTCCACAACATACCAGAATACCAAGTGCCCCCAGTACTGTTCCAGAACTAGAACAGGGCTGGGCTCAATGGGAGATTCTTTTTTTATCACCTGGGAGGCTTGCATCTGTTACTCATTTCCTCCAATTCGTTTAATACCAAAGGTCATTAGGAAGAATGAGTTGGACAATGCCCAAGTCATCATCATAGCCCCAGCATGGTCCAGACAGGGTTTCCCTGTCTTTATTGGATGTTTTGTTGACCTCCTTACCTGCTCCCAATTCATCAAGACCTCCTTTCTTGAGACCAGCCTAAAATACTATACCTTATGGCATGATTTCTTTCTGGTTCTCGGAGGTGGAGAAGAGAGGTTCATAACAAGTTAGAAATGTTTGCTTCAGAGTAGACAACAGACTACTCACAATACCTACCTTTAGAATGGAAATGTTTTGAAGCATGGTGCATCAGTATAAGCACTCAACCTGTTAGTACCCCTGTTCATACGATCCTTGATTACATCCTGCATCTGAAAGGACAAGGTCTATCAGTTTTCTCCCTCAGACAAAGGAGACTCCAGGAGACTCCCAGTCATCTTGCTGCACTGGCAGCTTTTTACCCTCCGATTGATAGTTTTTCAATATTTGCCCATCCTATTTCTAAGAGTGGACTGAATAACCTTAACTCTCCACATAAACCTTTAGCCCCCAAATGGGATCTGAAATTGGAGTTCGACACACTAACTAAACCACCATTTGAGCACTTGGCCACATGTTCGCTTTCCCTATTAACAACAAAGATGGTATTTCTAATAGCAATCACAGTGGCAAGGTGAGTCAGTGAGATTTCTGCTCTCACAGCATCACTACTTTAAACTGTGTTTCATAAGGACTGAGTGGTCTTCCAACCTCATCCTTCCTTTCTGCCTAAAGTTTGCTCAGAATTCCATGTTATTGAGCCCTTTGTCCTACCTACCTTCTACCTGAATCCTCATGTGTCTTGTGAGGAAACACTGATGTCTGGAGGGCGCTTTCGTTCTATATCGACCATATATGGCCTTTCTGCAAATCACAGATACTATTTCTCTCATTTGTGGAACGCTCTCGGGGAACGCCATTATCTTCAGAGTCTATTTCGAAATTAATAACATCATGAGTTGTCCAATGTCATTCACTCTGAGGCAGAACACTTTCTACGCACCCCAGGGCGCACTGCACATGGGCTGTAGCTACCTCCAGTATACTTTCTGAAGGGGGATCCTCTCAAGGACATCTGCTCTGCAGCTACGTGGTCATCCAGCCACACTTTTATTAGACATTATGTAATTTACTCACAAATGGAGACAAGTTCAGCTCTAGCTCAGGCGATCTTTTCAGCTGCACATAACACATAATCTGAAGCCCACCTACCATATTGTGGGTACTGCTATATGTCACCATCAATGAAGCCCCCACAGGGACATCACTCAAAGAAACAAGGGAAGTTACTCACTCTGTGTAGTAACAACAGTTCTTCGAGATGTGTATCCCAATGGATGCCCCACAACTCACCCTTTCTTCTGCACAAAGAAACCAAGGGGAATTGGCTGTGGGCGTGAACTCCAAAGGCATGAACGACACACACCCCTGCCGCACATGTGCAACCTGATCAGATACTGCTTGAAAAATCTCCAATCTGCAGCGAGAGGATGAGCCTGACACCAACAGTAGAGCACCCAAGGGGATACACATCTCAAAGAACTATCATTACTGCAGAAGGTGGGTAACTTCCCTTTTTCATCCTGAAATATTTTGGTCTTTTGAGCGAATACTTACCTGTAGGAGATGCAGTGGAGATTGGGCAGTCAATGGAGGAACAGTATTTGAAGAAAGAAGAGGAAAAATTCTCACTGGGAATTTATTTATTTATTTACATTAATTTTCTGTGGTTTTAGGGAACACCAGAGATGACCTCTAGTAACAACCATCAGCATTATGCTAAATTATACTTTTGACACGGTAGCTGATTTTTTAGAGGAAAGGAGGGGGCCCTTGAGAAGCTGCTATACATATTGACTGCGCTGACAAGACGTGACCAGTCATCAGATGTTGTTACATGACTATGGTGGTTATGAACAGATTTTCGCTGGCTACCAAAATGGTAAGGGGGAGAGGTTAATAATATGCAGGCTTCTTTGCCTGGTGGGGGGCATGGAAGGAAACCCCCAAACCCCATCATTGTCTAGTAGCTCAGAAGCATCATAAACCAGCTCACAATGTTGCTAAAGAGTTGCAAACCTGATAAAAACAGAACAAATCTGAAAAACAGTTTATCAATTGATAGCTATTCAAGTCAATTCCAGAAAGATAAATAGTGCTAGCGAATATTACTTTGGGCATAGCGGAGATTACCAAAACTTCCTGTAAACTTTACAAAATACAGGTTGTACCTCCCTGGTCTGACAATCTCAGGGCCTGACCAGTCCAAAATAAAAGAGTGTGCTCAGACATTAATTCTGGCTCTCTCCTGCTAGACTCCATGCTCTTCCAGAGGTCCACCCAGCCTCGGCAATGCTCCTGTCACCAGGCACTGGCCCCGGCCCTGACAACACTCCTGGCCTGGCCCGGCCATTCTCTGGTCCCTGGCCTGGGCTGCCAGGCCCAACTGTAGGCCTGGCTCTGGTTCTGGCTGCTGGTCACTCTGCTGCTGGATTCCTAGCCAGCTCCCCCTCCCAGTCACTAATGCTGTCTGGTCCAGCAACATAGAGAGTACTGGATCAGCGAGGACCTGCCTATATAAGTTAGTTGTGGCATTTAGATAATTATTCCACCAGTCTGTGTAATACTCTCTTTAACTGACCTGTAGGTAGGAGTTGTTTAGGGGAGGCTTTCAGATTCAGTCAGCTTTTCTCTTTAAATATAACTTTTGGGCGTGAAAGGGGAGAGAGATCTTGGCCTTGGTTATTAGTCAGGCATTGAAATGAATACTTTTATTTAAAGCATGACTTAAGCAATCAACAGGACTATGTAGCACTTTAAAGACTAACAAGATGGTGCTACATAGTACTGTTTTTTGTTCCAGCTACCCAGACTAACATGGCTACATTTCTATCACTATTAAGCAATCAAGATTCCCTGATTTGAAAGAGAATTTGAATTTTATTCCAGCACCTGAATTCTCTTCCGCTGATGTTGTGTCCACTCCTGTTTGATTGTTTTCCACTGATTGCAGAAATTTTGTTCTTTAGATTTGATGTGTGAGCTGCACTACTCAGATGTTCTATAGGGAAAAGTCTGGTATAGACGATGCCTAAAAGGGAAAAGGAAACATGACTGTATGTGCTGTCCACTTGGCACCATTGCTACTAGCAATAAAACTTGTCCTTTTCAAACACATGTGTGAGTGAAGATCTAGAGTGGCTTTTTCCAAAGACTTGGGGGACTTTTAAAATAAACTATGGCTCAAGCCAAAATATAGCTTCCATCAGTTGCCAGGGCATGTCATTTACAGGTTTACTGTCCCTCTGTGGAAGGCTTATGCACTTGTCAAAAGAAAAAGCGGGGAGAGGGAGTCTATGTCTTCTGTACTTTTTTCAAACCTCCTCTTCCTGCCATGTGCGTTCCTAAAGCTGTCATAAAAGGTATCCCAAGATGCTTATTACTGAGCTTCCCTCTGGAGATATGATTAAAGCCAGATGAGACAGAGCCCCGAAACACAGTCCCTTTGTTAGAGAAAACAAAGGCCTTGGTAATTGGATTCACATTGAGTGAGGCACTTAAAACAGCAAAGTAACAAGAAAAATCTGCCGGGTTATGTCATAACTGCCAGGGTGGGTGTTATGTTATTTTAAAAGAGCGTGACCGTCTCATTTTTTACTAGCCTAGTCTGGTATATTGAAGTAGGAGACTAAAAAAAATCCCCAATTGTAACATATTTTACACAACCGACAGGGAGCATTTGGGACATTAAAAACAATGGGATACAAACCAGCTCACTATATCTTTGAAACATCTATAAACCAATAAGACATTGGCCAGTTTTGCAGTGTGTGAAGGGAAGAGGTTATGTTCCACAAGACTTCAATGATGGCAAAAGTCTCTCTCAGCTTATCAGTCATTCTTAAACCTCATTTCTTTGGCTCATATATAAACTCTTGGTCCATGCAGTCATTTTCCATAGTTCAGTGGCTAATGCAAGTAGGAATTGATTGTCACTGACTTCTTGTGTGTTTGGGGAGAAAATTACTAAATACCAACTATAAAGACAGATGTGAGCTAAATATAGATCTTATTGCAAAATTATTTGTCTCAACCTTGTAGATTTTATAAACATTGGCTTTCATTTGTGCATTAATAAAAGGTCTCTAGAGAACAGTTGAATGTACCAGGTTAGCAGGTCATGAAAAAGAGGCATGGTGTTGCTGTACTTGTTATTGAGACATATGAGTAACATATCACAAGGAAGATGAGAGGTGATTGTCAAAACTATTTTACATTGTATTAAGATACACAACATTAGATTTAATACACAAATAGCTATCAAGGAAATGTATCTGTTTGGCAAAAAATGGGTAAGAATAGGAATTTTATCACCAAATCCCAGTCATGTGACATGGGTGAGTCACAGAAGGGTTAATATACCTGTCACTGATTCAAATTGCTGCTCTTGTGCTTCTCACACACTGAGTTTTTCAAAGTTGCCTGTAGGAATTAGACACCCAATTTCCATTTATTTTAACTGTGTACACAGATTATTTTGGCATGTTTGCAAAAGTTCAGTCTTCATCATTCACAATTCATGTACTTCAGTAGGAAGGCATGGGGTCTGATTCTAATTCCACTGATGTGGTTTTAATTCTACAGACTTTTATGCTGTGCTCCCAAGGTTGATTCCTACAATCCCTGTTCCTTGAAGCTGCAGTGTAATTGGGCCCCACACAATGTAGTAATAGGAGTGCTGAGACACAGCATACTTTCTCAGGTACTGGGCACCAGATGTATCACAAATTTCACAGACTAGTGCTGCAAGCTGATGCAGCTAGTGGCTAGTTATCTTGGGCTCCCCTCACCGATGACTGCATTGGAGATCTTTTTATACTGTCCTCCTGTCATCCAGATGTAGTTATTACCCCAAGTCCCCTAATCCTTGTGGGTGACAATTAGGCCATAATCCCGTGCTGTCATCTCTTATTATCTTTCCTTTGCACCTTCTCTTTTATGCTCAGCCACCTGTTCATTGCCTTCACTTTGTCTGAGCTTGCAGTCATATCAGATTGACCCATCCCCCAGGCTTAAGACCCATGCCTGGGACATCTTGGCTGAACAATGGCCTATTTCATGTTACTGCCCTTTAGAGAAACTGGAAGAGCTGCTCCCAGATTCACCTGTAGGTTTCCTTTTTCGCCTGTTCCACTCCTTGACTGCAGTTTTGCTGTTTCCCCACAGGCTTTATTCAAACTTCTATTCTGTTGCTGGAGTTTCTGCCAGCAGAAACCTGCTCCTGTGCTGAGCTCTCCGATTCTCAACCAGCCACCTTATCTGACACCTTGCCTATAATACCACAGGCCATTGACCTAAGTTACACAACTTCACGCACTTAGGTCTGCTTACTGCGCTGTTTTCACCCCATGGTAAGTTGACAGCTGATTCTCTCCCGTTGACTCCTGTTATTCTTCTCATTTTGGTGGTGTACAGGAGTTGATAGGAGACCATTTGGTGGTTGATTTATTGTGTCTAACAGAAATGTTGATAAAGGGAGTCAGAAAAAATGGTTTGACCAATTTTCACTTTTGGTGACTTTTGTACATTGACAGCACTTTTGTGGCCAAACCTTCCCAGTGTAGACATAGCCTCTGTAAAGTCTTCCAGATGGGGAACAGCCAGGTTCCAGAAGAGAGAAAATGTTGTGGTTGAATCCCATCACATAGATGGAGGGATAAAAGGATAGATAAAACTGCCATAACCTTGGGGCAATCTGCATAATCCAACATCCCACAATTAAGGTGTATTATGTCAACTATGTCTAGAGAACTTTAAAAGCTTTAGAAGCCAACCCTGAATTTCCATACCAGATCCTTTTAGAAATATCAGTAGCGGTATAATTATTACAGCATCTAGTGTTGTCACAGTGAGAGAATGACACAGAAAAGAAAGAAAGAAGCCTTTTCAACTGCTGCAAATGCATTCCACATTTGTCTCCAGTCTGGCTTCATGCTCGCAGAAACCTGAGCCACCAGTAATGCACCAGATGTGCAGAAAGAGCATCCGTTCCTCTTGTTATCATAGGCAGCCACACTTACAACAACAGTGACTTGTGCTTTGATTGCTTGTCTAAAACTAAAATTCAATTATGCAGTGCAGGCAGGCTTTGCTGTGACACAGAGGGTTAGAAATTAATGTTAACACTGTTTCTGGTTAAGACTTTTTGTGTTGATAAATAATTCATAAGGCAGTTAGCTCTTTGAGTCTGACAACACAAGAATATATTAATACAGTAGACTCAGCTAAAGGTCAGCCCTGAACAGTGAAGCATCTGAGCCATCTTTTATTCATTTTCTGACACAGACTCATTAATTATTACCGCGTTTGAAGGTCTGCACGGGAAGAACGCTAATGAGAAAAAGGATATTGAGCTTGATATCTGACACTCACTCTTTGAAATGACTTTAGAAAAAAATCAGAACAATACATAACAGGCCAAGTAAGATCTTTTTTTAAAAAAGTGTGTTTGTGGGAGGAGGGAAGACATGGGAGGAGTGGGAGAAATCACTTGAACTGAACCAGATACTGTTTGGGTGAGTCGTAGATGATGAAGCTGGAGGATGATTCTGGAAAAGTGTTTTCCACTGCAGTGTATGCATTTTTTTAATGCAACTCTTTTGAATAAGACCACAGCCCCTTTGCATCTTGTTTATGTTCACTTTGAGTTTGTCTTCGTCATTTTTCATCTTGCAGGCCACTTACTTTTGCATGCTTAGAGTATAGGTTAAACAGGTTGTAAATGGGACAGGAGTGATTTTGTGTCACTGTCATCTGCTGCTTTTTCAAACAGATTAAATTCCTTGTGAAAACCACCTTCATCCACTTGTCTATAAGGCCATCTATCCTGGAAGCAAAGTTTACTACTTGCTTATATTTCCACTGAAGGGTGAGAAGAAAACTTGGTTTATTCACTATGTAAATGAAACATCCCTACTGCTTTTAGTTTATTAATAAATGTGCAAATATATAGCAGACCAATTCTTCATCCATAAATTAAAGTATGGACTTCCATGAAAATAAGTAGAGCTGTGGCAATTTACACCAATGGGGTGTCTGATCCAAAACATATGCATACAGGCAGTCCCCGGGTTACGTACAAGATAGGGACTGTAGGTTTGTTCTTACGTTGAATTTATATGTAAGTCGGAACTGGTACATATTATAGGGGAAACTCTAGCCAAACATTTCTCCAGAGCTAAGTTTTATTCTCCCACACCTCACTTCCCTCAGTCCTTTATTCTCAAGCTGAGGTGTCTGTTGAGAAAAGCCGCTCCTTGTCTCCCTGGTCTGCTGGGGGGAGGGGCGCTAGCTTCGCGTCTCCCTGGTCTGCTGGGGGGAAGCAACTAGTGCAGGGTTGCCTCACCCCGTTTGTAAGTAGGGATCTGATGTAAGTCAGATCCATGTAACCCGGGGACTGCCTGTATACCATTTAGGTCCAGATTTTCAGAAACTCTCAGCAGCCACCACATCAGGGGATTCTTAAAACTTCTAAATATCAAGCCAGTTGGTCTTTAAGCTACAAATATATATTACAATATGTCTTGCCTACTCCAGATTAGGAATGTTAACAATCAGTTAAAATGGTAACCATGTTGGTTAAAATGGTAACTCAGCAGTTACATGCCTACATGAGGGATGTTAAATGTAGGTTATCTTAGTAATCGAGTAGATTTTTTAATCAACTACTTGATTATGTGATAAGGGAAGGCAGCCCTGCTCAGTCCCAGCTCGCACCAGGACCACACCCTTCTGCGGATCTGCAATTTAAAAGGCAGTAGGAGCCAGACAGCCTCCCCCCTCCCACTCCTACTGCCTTTTAAATTGCAGAGCCGCAGCGAGAGGCAGAAAGATGGAAAATGCAAGTAGTCAACTAATCAACTACTCTCTTATCGCTAGGTTATAGGCACTATAGGCCCTGCAGTATAAAGCTAAAATAAGCCTGCAGTGAAGATTCCCCTGGAGCAGGGCTGTGAGTGGGGAAGAATTTAACCAATAACATTAACTGATAAGCTTATTGTTTAAACTCTAAGGCCTGGTCTATACTAGACCAGGGAGGTCAGCTTAAGATACACAACTCCAGCTGTGCAAAATGCATAGCTGGGGTAACCTTACTTTAAGCCAAGCCGTGGTTCTCCCGTTGATTTTCCTTACTCCTCGCGGAAGGAGTAGTGCTGGACACCAGTTGGGGGCTGCCCTCAGCATTCGATTTATGGGTCTATACTCCAAAGTATCCATCTTCTCATAAGTATAGGTGTACCCTAACATCCCTATTCCAGACGTCACTGGAATATTCACCATGCTCTGTCATATGTTTGCAAGACTGGATTCATATAAACATGTACATGCAATTATGTTTTTGTATTCTTTATCCTAATGAAAGCTACCCATTTTAAGTGCATATATTCATGTCTGTTGGAAGCTGACCTTAGGTTTTACTGGTACATTGAGGTAAATGGAAGCCTGGTTGTACCAGGGTACCAAAAAAATCGGATTATTTTGTGTTTCATTAAATCTTGCTTAGACAAATACATACATTTAGTAAATTTTCTGCAACTGAGATTAAAATTACTTTGTGGAATTAAAGATATAGACTCAGAAATTTCCCTCGTTAACATAAAAACTGCTAAAATATATTACAGAAATATTATTTGCTTGATTTCAAGTTCTGCTTTTAACTCTCATCCTGTGATGTCTTGGTACTACTTTTGTCAGAGCTAAAATGACCCACTCTTTGAAGACCTCTACACAGTTGAGGTACAATGGGAAAATTTTCAAGCTGGAGTAAATATTGTATAGTTGAATTATTAACTACCAGCTGCACTGACATACCATCAAATATAGTACCCCTTTTTCCCTTCTCATGGGAATTGCTATAATATAAAATAATCTATGCTTTTACTAGAACTGCTAACTAAGTCTCCATTTCTTAAACAAGCAAATGATGATTCAGGTCTGTGAAAATATTAGCATGTAATATAACATCTCTGGAAATGTAGTTTTTGCTACAGCTGTGTATAAATTTGTTTAATGGGTCTCTAACTCACCATCAGACTCATAAAGGCAGCCACTGTACAGGCTATTAGGCTGCAGTAACTTAATTGCTCGTTAATTGGGTAATTAGTGCTTTGTTTTGCTTTAAAGCCTAAACACTCATAAAAAGTGAATTAGCTGAGTAAACAAGAATGGAATTTTCATGATATGCTGTCCCAGTTATTGCACATAATTAATCAACCTTTTATTATAATTCTTTTTTCTGGTGACTGCATTAGGTTGGTAGGGTGGGGATGACTATGAATCCCAACACACATTCAAAATGCACCCAGAATTTACTTCATTAATCTTATGACTTCTCTAAAGTGTGTCTACACTGCACCGTTAGCTCAAAATAAGCTGTCCAATTTGTGCTATGAAAACTGTGTCGCTTATTTCATGTATATTTTGAAATAGCTTATTTTGCAATTTACGCTGTCTACACAGTGCCAAATTTCAAAATAACTTGCTATTCCAAAATGCTCCTTTTACTGGGACGTCAGAATAAGCTTTCTGTTCCTTCAAAATCTATTTTGAAATAATGGGCTGCTTCAATAAACATGGAATAATTATTTCAGGATACTTCTGGTATCCCAAAATAGGTCCGCAGTGTAGATGTACCCTAAGAGCCTAATTCCATATTGACAAATCCCATAACCCTCACTTAAACCCTATTGTTTTCCATGAGGTTCCTAAAAAGAATAGAAGTCCAAATGCATGAATGACTTACATGATTGGGTCTTAAGGTTGAGTTACTGTTAGGCAGGATATGCCCATGGGCAAGGAATTCTTTTTATGCCTTCTCCCCTTTTCCATCTCCCCAAGTATTAATTTTAATTCCATAGCATAGAGCAATCTACCAGAATTACCATATGCTGTAAAAACAAGATTTTTTTTACCAGGGTCTGTGTTAACATGGAAGCACAATACTTCTGTGATCTTTGGAGAAGAGACAGCCCTGCAGATGGATGTGCTAAGCCAGTGGTTCTTAACTTGTTTCAGTCCACGGACCACTAGGCCAATCAAAAAATGTTCATGGACCACCTCCAGCACATGTAGCACAGGACAAATGACACAGCAACTGCTCAGCACGACGGTGGCAGCTACACTGACACTCAGAGCCTCAGACAGAAGTTACTGGCAACACAACACGGTTGCGTCCTAGGTGACGCTATGGATGACGTGCCGTGTGCTTGTGAACATGGCGTAAAATAGCCTAACGGCGGCGCCTGCTCACGCCGTGTGACTTTGGACAAAGTTCCTGTGGACCACCAAAAAAGTCACCATGGACCACCAGTAGTCCATGGACCACCAGTTGAGAACCACAAACCACAGTTCTAAGCAGATAAAATGTGTCCTAATTTCCTTTTTTTTTTTTAAAGAGCAATAATATTAAAAATGAGATTTAAAACCTGCCTGTATCCAATAGTTAATGGCTTCTTACACACACGCCCAGACACAAATACATGCACCACCCCCCCCCACCACGCACACACAGTCTCTTAACCCCTGAAAGTGTTGTTTGTGTTATTTGAGTGTCGCAAAGACTGCCATTTCCTCCAATACTCAAAAAATCAGCATCCTTAATCAGGCATTGTGGCCTTTTTTCTGAAGAGCACTTGTGGTAAAATTCTGTAAATGCTCCACTGTGCTTTTCTTGTGGTGCTGGACTTTGTTTAATTGTGATTTAATTGGATCTGAGACCTTCTGAACAGTAGAGGAGGGAGAAGTATTAATTTATTTTTATTATTACTGTTGTTTAAAGGGTTGGATTTAGAAAGGAACTTGCATGGTGATCTGTGGAAGATTGCTCATGTACTTTATGTAAAGGGTAACATCCCGCTCTTGCTTTCACTGGTCAAGTCAGTGGAATTAAATCTGGATTTATACTATTAAAGTGAGAATTTATTCCAAAGTCAATGTTGTCCCAAGCAGAAATCAGTAATAGACTATTTAACAGCCTGAGGAAGGTTTGAGTAAGGACTTTAGCATTTGGCTTATGATAAAGTACAAAACACGACATGGTGAAAGTAATTTTTTTATTTGGCATTTGTGGTCAGATGTCAATATTAAATGTAAATACAATTACCATAAAATTAGACAACTTTCACTGCAATGCAGCTGAGTTTTTTACAAAAAATGGTACTGAACCACAAAGACATTTTATTAGCAAGCTGAAAAGGAAACATCTGTAAAGTTTTACATGTACGAGATCTTTGAATTATAAATATTTGACCTATTTGAGATACATGAAGTTAAACTACCTTTTTTCATGTTATCCCTGTACATTCACATCCTTCAGACTCTACCCTATATGTTTCTATTACTTCTTTATAGAGCCATTTCTTGGTTGCTCTGTGTCTTTAACATCATCAGAAAATCAATGGTCTGGCAGTAAGCAAGCCATTCAATGGTTGGGTTTCATATAAACATTCTTCTGTATATGTATTGGTATTTAAAATGCAGCAGACCAAACAGAGTCTGCTGCTCTTTGCTACCTGGAACTAGTGGTTAGGCTGGGAAATAGAATTGGAGCAGCAGCATATTTCTAGATTTTAAAATATTGGTCAGATATAGAACAACATACATCCTTGTGGTTGAAGCAAAAGGGAAGGCTAAGAAGACTGATCTGATGAATTGACACTGGAAAACCTTGTGGATTTTACCCATTAATGCTCATGACCTAATACATTTGTGCCACAGGACTGATTGTTGCTAAAAATCTTGAGTGGCCATACATTTTACTAATTGTGGGTTTCTCCAAATCAAGACACTCCATGAAAACAAAAACAAACCCCAAGCAGAGCTAGTTTCACCCCAAAAGAGTGATGCACCAGAGATTCCTAAAAGTTAACTATTGCTATTGATTTAATATGAAAGTTGGTCTGATACTATAAAATCAGAAGCTCCAGGGGGTAGCAGAGTTAGTCTGTACAGGATAAACTCCGGTCATCTGAAGAAGTGGGCTGTGCCCACAAAAGCTCATGATACCATCTACATATTTTGTTAGTCTATAAAGTGCTACCAGACTATTTGTTGTTTTTTAAGTTTCAACTATAAAATGTCAGACAGAGATACTTTAAAAAAAAACACTGCAGAGAGATAGAGAGAGGAAGAGAACATGAGGAAATGAAATTAAATGAATTTTGGGGAAAATATGTATATAGCTCCTTAAAGAAGATAAATAAAGTGATTGGTTTCAATACTACCAATTTTTGTTACATACTCTGCAAAAGTATCATAGGTGTGCTGTCTTTGTACACCTCAGTCACAGTTCCTATTCCTTTCTTGTTTTATTAATAATCTCGTATTATTAACCCTTGTTGAACAGCATTTCATATTAATTTTGGACAAGTGAGGAAAAGTACTGTGAAATTCTTACTATTCACATTCTTTCAGGCCTTTTCTCCCTTTCAGGCTTTTTCTAGTCAGTATTGAAATATTGGCTTCTCAAAAATTGACTGGATTTTTAAAATTGGCTGAAGATTTAAATGCCTTGGATTAAACACGTTTCAGCTTTTTTATGAACATATTTTTAAGCTGTGTGAGAAATATATCTTTCTATCAAATGATGATTTATCATCCATTAACACACAGGCTGCATTATTTGGCACATGCTACAGAAAATAGATGGCAGGTTTCCTGTTAAGGTAACCACAGCTTGCCGCTGTGTCTCGCCTGCATAATGAGTGAAAAACATACATGCACACTTATCCAGAGTGTGGTGTAAATTTTTGAAGCAGACTACTGCAGAAGTGAAGTAAACTTGATTTATTATTTCACAGCCACATCAGTTCCACTCATTTTTTGAAAATTTGACTGTAGGAGAAGGAGAAGAAAGAGGAAAAATATAAAATTTAAACAACAAATAGTCTAGTAGCACCTTAAAGACTAACAAAACATATAGATAGTATCATAAGCTTTCGTGGACACAACCCACTTCTTCAGATGAATGGAGTATTAAAAGTCCAGATCTAAGAATTAATAGGGGAAGAAGGCGCTGGGGGGGGGGGGGGGGGGCGGGGAGGGAGGCGGAGGGAAATAGTGAATTAGAGTGTTCAAGTTACAAGAAGCTGATAAGAACAATTTGTACCTTCTGTAAGTACCTGTTGTTTAGTTGGTTGAGTCATTAGGATGTGGAAGGCAGTGTGTTAGCCAGCGAATGTCTTTATTCATCCTCTGTCATAGAAATCAAACTTGTAAATGAAGTTAAGTTCCAATGCTTCCCTGTGTATTTGGCTTGTGGAATTGGCCTGAAACAATAGGGTAACTTGGAGATCCATTAATGAGTGCCCGGGCAGGTTAAAGTGTTCTCCAACAGGTTTCTGTGTATTGCCTTTTTGGATATCTGATTTGTGTCCATTCATTTTTCTAGTTTGGCCAGTATAGATGGCAGTGGGGCATTACTGGCATTTGATGGCATAGATCACATTAGTGAATGTGCAGTTAAAAGAGGCCCTGAAGTAGCTGAATCCAGTGAACAAATCACTTCTGAAGATATGTGGACAGAGTTGGCACCCCCGGGGCAGATTGCAGGGGTGGGTTCCTGGGTGATTATGATGGAGGTTGCGTGGTTACTGGAAAGAGAAAGAAAAATATGGACTTTGTAAACAATAGATGTTTTAACAAGTTGGACACTTTCTACCCCTTTTTATTCTGAGTGTTTGTAGTCTGTTAGTGACAGGCAACATCCATACTCAAAGACAATGTAATGAAGGTTATCTTGTAGTTAAGACTTGTGGGGTTTGGGGGAAGGAAAGAAAGGGTTGCCTTTGATAAAGCCAGCCACACACTCACAAACTGAAAGGCAGTGCAGTGACCAGTCATAAATGAAACATTTTCCCATGATTGCTTGGGATGCCTTTATGCCCTTGCTTTTCTCTGTGCCTCTTGTTTTCTGGTTTGAGGTTTTTGTTTTTTGTTGTTGTTTTTTGCAAGGGGTGGGGGGGAAAGGTTGTGTGGCTTCAAAGAGTGAAATGCTTCACTTGGAACTTGAAAGCATGCTATCAGAACAGACTCAAACTCCTTCTCTAATTGTATTGTAGATACTATTATTATGTAACCCTTCTGCCAGGTAGCACCAGCAGCAGCCAGGGCAGGTTCAATATCTCTATCATCCATAACAGAACTGGCCCCATCCAGTAACCTCAGAAATTTACAAAATCCCCTTGAGAGGCAGTGCTTCCCCATGCACAAGCACAAACTCTGAGTGTGTAAGAAACTTTTAATAAAAGGGGAGAGAAGTAACGTGGCATTAATTTGGGAAAACACCAGAGAGTTCATAACCAAAACTACAAATAAACGTCCCAGCTCAAGCAGGTTGGGCAGTGTCCTTTTCCTATCAGATAGAGGCAACAAGTGGGGGGGCAGGAGAGGGTGGCATTTCATAGGGGCAGCGCTGCTTGGAGCCCAGGGTCAGCTGGGGACTCCCCAGCTGACCCCGGGATTTGTGCAATGCTGTCTAAGGTTACCAGGTAGGACCCCCCCCCCCAAAACTGGGCACACTTGATCATGGATGGAGGGGAGGGACCAGCTAGGAAGGGGATGGAGCTGGCCGGAAGGAAGGAGGGCTGGAAGCAGGGCTGGCCAGAAGGAAGGGGGGGTGCAGTCACTGGCCGCAGCCTGAGTCCAACAGACTGCATCCCCAGCAAGCACTCCCTCTAGTTGCTAGTAGAATCCGGGTGGGGGTGGAGGGAGTAGCTGGGAGCCCCTCCCCCTGCCCAGCTTCTGCATGCAACTAGAGGCTCCGAGCTGGGAGGCGGGGCTGCGATTGGTGCTGGGAGCCTCTGGTTGTGTGCAGAAGCAGGCGGGGGGAGTGGCTGGGAATCACAGCCACTGCCCCCTCCCCGCCCCACCCTGCTTTTGCATGTGACCACAGGGCTCCCAGCACCAATCGTGACCCGCCTCCCAGTCACTTCCCCACCCCCACCAGGCTTCCGTCCGGTGCCCAGTCGGAAATTCAGAAAATACCGGACATGGCACATGTCCGATATTTTTTGAATTTTTCTACCAGACAGAGGGCGCAAATACCGCACTGTCCGGTAGAAAACCGGACACCTGGCAACTCTAATGCTGCCCCCTTTGAAATGCGGCAGCAGCGTTTCAATGGGGAAGTGCTGCCCTATCAAACGAATCAAATAGTTGATGCAAAATGCATTGACTATTCAATTAGTCAATTACACAACACTTAACATCCTTACTCTGCACCCCACTCACAGTCACTGCCCTTGGTCAGGGCAGACCCAGCATTCAGAGGTGATCTGCAGAGTTCACCTCTCATTCTGAGCGGGGAGTGGTAGGAGGCATCTCACCCACTCAGCTGGTCACTCACCATCTGCCTGTTCGCTGCTCTCTGGCGCCGCTCCTCTGGCCATTCATCACTCCTCGCTGCTGCTGCTTTGCTAGTTACTCCTCACACCTCTCTCTTGCCACCCTGCTCATTACATCTTCTGCTGGCTTGTGGTGTATTTGGCTCTGGGCCAAACCTACTGATTTCAGCTCTCAGTGATTTCAACTCTTGGTCCAAAGCACAGTCCAGCCATAAGAGATTCCAGTATCCACTGGAGCAAATTTACCTACAAAAGAGATCCCTTATGGAGCCTCTCTGTAACTATCATTGAAACAGTAGAGAGAAACAGGTTGAGCTAATCTTACAGCTCATTCCTGAGCATGCAGCCTGCTGACTCACCTCCCTCCCCAGCTTGCTTAATCTATAGGGCTCTGAAAGAGGAGCCTCTGTCCATCCAAGTGTATTTATACTGTCAGGGTCTGTCCTTTTAACTGAGTTAAACACATTCTGACTTTTCTGCATTCCCACAATAACTGCAAGCATTGGTGGTCATATCTTACATGTTCTGAATTTAGTGTTAACACAATTTGTGACCTCACAACAGCCAAAGTGGTTATAATGGACAAACACCTTCTAACAGTTGAATATCTATCAGGTCTGACCAAACTTAGTGAACTGTATTTACATAATCATACCCAAGATTGCCTTTTCATTCCAGCTGGCTGTAATGGAAGCATTGATTCAGATCCTGCTTGCATCTAGACATTACTGTTCACACAACATGGGCCAATTCCTGCTCTCAGCTAGGAGCAATGCAACTTTCATTGACGGACGTGCCTTTAGATTTTTATTAGTAAAACTGGTCATAAAGGAGAACGTGAGTTATGATGAGACCATGTCCCTGAGAGGCTGCAATTACTTTTGTTTGGCATCTCCTAAGTGGGAGGTAATTGCAGCACAAGAGTCCCTGGCAATATAATTCCAATAGTTAGACTGTCAAATTACCTTCTAGAACATTTTACCTCCACTAAATCACCTAAAGTCCATGAAGTTATGGCACAGAACTTTGTTTTTTTTTTTTTTTTTTTTTTTTTGTCAAACACCCACACACATTTCTAACCACATACCACTCAGGCGACCAATTTAGGAAAAACTGGAAGGACAACTATGCACAGTTTTTCCTGCAGGAGAGAACAATCTAATATTGTGTTATCAGTTATCATAGTCATCATTTCTTGTATAATAATAAGGATAAATGGTCTTGGCATGTTTTCATTGCAGCCCTCTTCAGAGAGTCCAAATACTGAGATCCAAGGACTAAGCAGCCAATTGGCAGCTGTTTCTGTCTGTCTCTTTAGAAGAGTTTTTCAGAGGGACTAGTGCATGATAAAGAGCATGGGAGAAGTTCAGGCTGATGAATTCCCATACATGCAGATCGGTAAATCTGAAAATTCACCATCGTTGCAGCAGAAAACTTTTTGGATAAAGTTGGATGTGCATTTTAAAAACATTACCTTGGCAAACACTTTTGGTGACCAATTGTCCCGTGTCTTCACTGTACAATATATTCAGTTACTCCAATTATTATCTGTTATAATTAATCATATATGTAGTACCTTTGCTGCACTTTGCCAAAAGAAAGAGAGACTTCATTTGCCCGCAAAAAATTACAGCCCAAGATATTAGACCAATGAAGGCATGGAACAACAGTTCAAGCAAAGAAAGGAATAGATAGATAATTGACTTGCAGAAATAGATAAAAAGAATTTTTGAGGAAATAGATTAAGAAGAGGTTGAAGGAGAGAAGAGCTAGACGAGGATTTAGACTACAATTGAGAGAGATGGTATGAAAGAAATAGCAGAGCACAGAAGGGAAGAAGATGAGGAAGCCAGTAATGAGAGAATGAAAAGGAAGGGCAATCTTCTTTTAAAATGCCATGAGAGCTAATGCAGTGTTTGACATTCTACGCTGATTAAAACCAGATTTAACTCAATGTGATAATGTGCCTGAGATGAGTTTGGTGATCTCAGTTCTGTCCCCATCAGATAGATAGTTGTATGGATCACAGAAACATTACATCTTTGCATGACTCTGATTCTCTGCCAACGGAGGCTCAGTGTTGGAATACCAGGGGCAATTGTGACAAGGTGTGCTGTAGGAATGTTGACAGCACTTTGTGGAGAGTGACGCTTACAAAGTTTTGGCCTAAAAGGCACTTTAAAAAAACCCACCAAAATAATTGTTTCCCTTGGAAAATAGCAGGAAAAAAAGGAATGGTTTGCTTGTGAAACTGCCAATTCCCCATTTTCCTAGTAATACAACTTTTGGTAGATTTGGGTAACTTTAACTAGGCTCCCCTTTCCTCCAGCATATGCACAGCTTTTTAAATTATTTTAATAAGGAATATAGTGTCCAAATTAGAACAGTTACAAAATTCTAACCATTTACTATATGTCTGAGAGAGTTTGTTCATCTATCTGTCCGTTCCTCCATCTGTGAGTCTGTTTATTCAAGAATTTGGTATTTAGCTTCCTCTTATATGGGTGGTTGGTGAAGGTAGAGCTGGGGGATGCAACCCCCTAACCATGGGCAGGGGAAGAGAGTGGGGGGGGGGGGCACACACTTATCCCAGCCCTCCCAGACCTGGAGCACTGGGGAGGGAGGAAGGCACATGGCATGGCCCTAGCCTCCCCTGTCCCGGAGCACTGGGGGAGGGAGGAGTGTGCACCATGCAGCCCCAGCCTCTCCAGCCCCAGAGCAACAGGGAAGAGAGGAGGGCATACTGTGCGGCCCAGCACTGGGGGAAGAGAGAAAAGTACACCAGGCAGCCAAGCCTCTCCAGCCCTGCAGCACGGGGAGGGCAGATGTGGGGGCAGCAACACTCCGCACCCACAATGCCTGCAGTAGGTGTTCTGAGGGCAGAATGTGGGCAGGGCCATGCCTGGCGGTTTGGGAAGGCAGAGCCTTCTTCCGCATAGGCTACTAAATGCCCATTCTTCCTCTTACAACTGAAAGCAAGGTCAGGGTTTGGTTGTGCCACGTCAATGGAATGTGCATGGAATGGGATCATTTCTCATCAAATAGAAATGGAGGGCTGTGGGAGCAGGGACAGTTATACTGCAGAATGATCATGGTGGATTTCTACTCCATAATGACAACAGGGGGCAGCAAGCAAGCACACTCCCACCATCCCTAAGGGGCAGCCACTGCCTCCAGGCCACATGGCTTCCACTGCCATGCCTAGGGAGCAGCCACTGCCCTGGGTCATGTGGCCAGCCGTCCCACCCACCACCTCCTCTGAGTCTCCCCGAGCCTGCACACACTTCCCATTCCCCTTCCCTGACTCCTGAGCCCCCCAACACCCTCCATCCTGAGCCCTACCTCACTCCCCAGCTCTGACTCTTGAGGCCCCCTGATTCCCAACCCCCTGCAATGCTGAGTAAATCTTCTAATAACAACATAACATTTAAAAAAAATCTATAGGAATAGGGATGAAAATGGCAAAGTTTTCATCGATTGCAGTAGGATCATGATTTCACTCTAGATCTCCCAGTGGTATACGTCACTATTGCTGTACTCAAGTTTGTGGAGTCAGAATATTTTGCACCAGATGAGGATTTGGTTGGTTGTGCCCAAACTATCCTCACCTGTAGCCTCTTCCAATACTGCAGAGGAAATGATACAAAAACCGAATTGGCAAAAATCCTCAACTCTGTTTGAGTAGCTCTAATTTACATGTCTTGGGTAGGCATAAAAGATGAGAAATGACCTTTTCAACATGACTTCAGATATTAAAACGATCTTACAATCTTATTATCATGAGCACATTTCGCAGAGTATTAAGCTCAATAAATTACCTTTTCCCCAAGCTGATAACCCTCGATCCCTCAGGGGCAGCAGCAGCAACGATGTTGGTTCATGGCCTTCTTATTTTAGCTGAATTGCTTAATTGGTATGTGTTCTACATCCCCGATTGAGTATTTGGAGCACAAATGAAGGTTAGAACCTTTGCACTAGTTATCGACTGAAAGAAAATTGATTCACACTTAGGAGTGCAATTGGGAGGGAATTCACAATCCTCCATACGAAGGGAATAAGCTGCTTTTTTCTTTTTCTCTAGATTTCTTGCAAAGGTCACTCTGGCAGAACAGAATTTTTAAAATGGTGAACAGTTGTTCAAGGGCCTTAGTTTCTGTTAGCAGACATTCCGGAAATGAAACTAATCAAAAGAAAATGTTAAGATTCACGGTAACATTGATGCTGTTCCCCTTCTTCTTCCTCATGTCATATTGCACGTGACAGGACATAGGAAGCAAGATTTTAATTCACCAAATGCTTTCTGCCATTGCTGGATGCACTGAAGGGATGTAAAGAAGACCATCACTCTAGGCCCCTGTCCCATCTGATGTATCACTTAGCAGGAATGACTCTCCAAAGGTGTATATTTGCAGTGTACTGGGGCAGATGAGAGTTTTGTGGGGCCCAGGGCAGCACAATTTCGCGGGGCCCCCCTTCGGAGAAAAAATAGAAAAAAGGCATTAAATGTGCAAATTGAAGGCTGTTTTCATATTAAATGTGAATTGGGTAAATTTGATAGAAACTTAATTTAGTTGGATAATTTTTATTTTAATTATATTGTAAGTCATTCTTAAACAAAATTCTGCATTAATAATTAAAAATTTTCATTTGTATTTAAGTCTCCTCCTTTTCCTGCCTCACTCCCTCTTTCTCTTTTCCTCATCCCTCACTCTCTCTTTTTCTCCTCCCCCTCCTGCCTCACTCTCTCTCTCTCTCTCCTCCTCCTCCTCCTGCCTCACTCTCTCTTTCTTCTTCTCCTGCCTCACTGTCTCTTTCTCTTCTCCTTAGTCCTCCCCCTCCTGCCTCTCACTCACGGAGCCCAAATGACTGTTTGGGCCCCACGTGGAGTCCCGGCTGAGCGGTGCAGAATTCAGCTGAGTGCCACGGCAGGAAGCAAAGGGAAGGCGGGGTGGTGATGTATACAGCCAGGGGGCAGGACCTGGAGCTAGCGGCGGATTTAGGGCAGGGCAAGCGGGGTGGCTGTCCCGGGCTCCGCGCTTCCCAAGGCCCCATGCATGTGCCGTATCAAAGGAGGGCCCCGCAAAATTTCGCTGCCCAGGGCCCCGCAGCACTGCTCTGGGTCCCGCGGCACTCTCATCCGCCCCTGCCTGGAGCCTCTGTCATGCCCTTCACCTCCCGCCCCCTGGCTGTGTACATCACCGCCCCGCCCCCGTTTGCCTCCTGCCCTTGTGCTCGGCTGAGTTCTGTGCCACTGAGCTAGGATGGCACGTGGAAGCAAGCGGCTCAAATGGCCGTTTGGGCCCTGTGCGGCAGCTCGGCATGGGGCCTATTGCAGCGTGAGGCCCAGGGCAGCTGCCCCACTCGCCCTGCCCTATATCCGCTGTTGGCAGGGTATGATGCATTGCTATAGGTCAATGGGTGAAAATAACCATATATATATATATATATATATATATATATATATATATATATATATATATATATATTTGTGTGTGTGTGTTTGAATATATATTAGAATTTACTTTGTTTTCTACCATCTTTGTGATTAGAACCTGAAATTTCTTGTGCTCTGTATTAATAGAAACATCAAAATGACATAGATTATGCTATATTTTTAATGCTCATTAAAGGGAAAACATGACGTAGCCAGGCTTCACTACACTCCCTTAGGTCCATGTGCATACTAGAAAGAGTCTAGGCAGCCAAAGCAAGAGGTGTTCATGGACGACAGTGCAAGTTACACATAATCCAGGAAGAAAACAGAAAGCAAAAGCTGAAAGATAAATGTGGAACGGGTAGCATGTTGGCTTACCTCGGTCAGTTAGCTCCGTCTCATTAGCTCTTGGACCAATAAGAAACTAGATAGACAGCACTAGAGTGGAACATTTGGCAACATCAGATGGACCCTAACCCATTCATTGAAAAATGCTGTAAAGTTTGAAATAACTTGGACTGTTAACCAGAAATGAGGCTATAACTTCAACATTTTGTTCATTGAGTATCAGCTGCTCTTGGAATGAACATGGACCTCAGTTGCATAAGGGGGAAATATAGCATGGCAATTGTTGTCTTCTGTGGTCCACAAGCAAGTATTAATGGGAGGGTGCTGGTAGGATGATTCTTTAAGTGAAGGTGTCAGGGGTGACCTACTTTGCGACACCCCTTCAGCTTAATCCCCATTGCAGCCTACCCACCAGGATCTCTACATACGTACCCCCTTAGGGGTGTAATATGGCCCCGCAGACAAAGTCTATACATGGGCCCTTATAGCAGGGTTAATACGGCCTGGTGGTGAGAGTCCATTCTTCAGTCCTCTCTCACTAGGTTAATACGACCCAGAGGCCAAAGTTCACACACAGGCCCTTATAGCAGGGTTAATATGGCCTTACAATGAGAGTCCATTCCTCAGTCCCCTCTCATTAGGGGTACTACAACCCAGAGGCCAAAGTCCATACATATGCCCTTATAGCAGGGTTAGTATGGCCTTGAGGTCTAGTTCACAGGCTTATAGGCACCGTTTGCTCCCTCAAGCCAGTTACAGAGGGGTAGGGAGACCTGGGTCCTCCCACTCCAGCGTGTCCCAGCCCAGGGCCCTGTAGGCAGTGGCTGGCAGTGGCTGCCTCCCTCAGCGGGGAATCCTGCCACAACACACTGAGTGCTCCGGGCAAACTCCCCAGCCTGGGCTTCTTTCTATGGGGATCTGGTGGATGCCTTCCTTGTCGTCTCCCCACAATCCAATGCCCCTGCAGGTAGCACCTGCTGGCCTGGCTGCCACTGGAAGGTCTGGTCACTCTTTCTCTCTGGGACTGCCCCAGCGTCTCCTTCCCCTTCAGCAGTCAGTCCTGACTAAGCTGCCCCAGGACCTTTCATAGTCTGGTTCCACTGGGAGCATGCCCAGCAGGGCTGTGGGGGAGAGGATCTTTCAGCCAACTGGTCCCAGCTCACACCCTGCTCTTCAGTGCAAGGTTGACATACCCCATCACAGAAGGGTTCTTGGATCTGAAACTGATTTCCATCATTTGTTCTCCAGAGTCTGAATTGTTTTAGACATGCTATGGAAGTTATCTATTTCTCAGCCATTTCTAGGGATGGATGATTGCACAGGGCTGAGAAGAGGAAAGATAGTTAAACGTTATAAACAAGTCATTAATGATGGATAGGCTATGAAGTTATAGTATGTCACATGCTGCAAAGGGCCTAATATCAGGGTTGAGATATCAGGAGGTTTATTTTTCAGTGTTTGTACTTTTTGAGAACTATTCAAGTTCTGTAGAGCTATGTTGGTTATATATAGGTCTTTTCCATAAAGAGGCTATTCCATTTTCTGTCCAACATTGTGTTCATCTGATCTAACCTAATATTATGCTTTTGCTTAGGAGCCCACATCAGAATAAAAAGACACCTTCCCTAAAATTCTACTTCTGTAATTGTTTCTCTCACTGGTATTTAGAAGACCCTTTGGCAGCTTAAAATTAAAATGGATTTCCTTATTGAAAATGTTTGCTCTTCCATTACTGGGCTACTCCTGTGGGTTTGTTAGCAGGGTTGTTTTCTATTTGTTTTTTGAAAAATGAGCATTAAATCATTTGTTGTAAAATTCTCCTGTGTCCTCCATCCTGCACACAAATAGTATGAAACACATATGAAAAGGAAGCATTTGCTTTATCTGCTTCAGTGATTCCTCATTCCTGAAATGCAGTTACTGATGCATTGATAGTAACAGTACAATTAAGATGAACGCTTCGTTTTTAATGAAAGTGGGTATACATATGTTCCATTAATGTTAGGCCAGACACACCAGTTTTGGTATAGTAGTTATAAACTGCAACCTTTTGTATGGAGGACGCATTTACCCTTGTGAGATAGTAGGCAGTTGTAGTACTAGCACCTCTACTAAAGAGTTCTGCCCTAGGGAAACAGCTCTAGCTGGGAATCAGTAGAATCATAGAACACTAGAACTGGAAGGCACCTTGAGAGATCATAAAGTCCAGTCCACTGCCCTCACGGCTGGACCAAGCACCATCTAGACCATCCCTGACAGCGCCCTGCGCAACGAAATTTTGCGGGGGCCCCCCCTTTGAAACGGCCTCGGGAAGCGCAGGGCCCGGGGCAGCCACTCTGCTCACCCTGCCCTAAATCCGCTGCTGCTGACAGGTATTTGTCTAACCTGCTCTTAAATATTTCCAGTGACACAGTTTCTACAGCAGAGGTGGGCAATAATTTTTGATCAAAGGCCACTTCAGAAATTTTTGAACTGGCCCCAGGATGCCCCGGTAGGGAGTGGGGCCTCAGGCAGAAGGGGTGAGGTTGGAACACTTCCATGATTCCCTGCCCACAGACCCTGATTGGTTTGGGGTTAGGGGAGCATATGAAATCTCCCCCCACCCCTCCCCAAGAGAACCAGCAGTCCACCAGTTGTTCTAAACAGCTACAGGCTCCCTGTACGTGACTGTGCCCTGGTGGTGGGAGGAGACTTTGTGCGCTCTCTCATGCTCTCAGGTCAATTATGGCTTAGTACTGGGGGGAGCACACAAAGTCTGCCCCCGCTCTGTAAGGGAGCGCCATACTTAGAATCACCCACCAGCTGAACAGCAACTGGCAATTGACTCTAACTGCCAGTTAGAGTTACAAGACTACTTGTCATTTTTATAGCCTCAATTTAATAATTTTCCCCCATTACACAGGGGTTGCCTAACATGCACGATAAGTTAAAACTATTTTAGGGTGGTACTTATCAATACTTTCCAAACACTCACTATTGTGGATAGTAACTGAGAATTGGAATGTGGCACTAGGGTTAAATTATGACACGTCTCTCTCTAGCATATGACACTCTGGCGAGTACATATTTCTTGCTTTCTAAAATTATTTCATTCAGTACTTAGAGCATCAAGGACACAAAAGTGCTCTGCAAAGATGTCTGTTAGGCACTCCCCTCTGTAAAGCTCAGACAAAGAATTTTAGTTTAATGGAGTTATTCAGTGCCCTTAAAAATTAGGGGTATATCTACACTGAATAGATAACATTATCACTGAAGCTATAATAGTGCAAGGTTCATCATGGGCTAGCAATCATCATGCAAACCCTGTAGGGACCCTTAGTAGGTACTGTGTTTGCTAGCTCATGCTGATGCCTGTGCTAGAAGAATTCTACACTGTTGTACAAGCTACAATCACACTTTTATTTTGCAATATAGATGTACCCTAAACATTAGCATCCTGCTATGCAACCCTGCTTGGATTGCACTGTCATTCAGGCTTCTGTGGGCTAGTTGTGCAACCTTGTTTCTCATGAAGCGAAATTATGCAAAAGCCAGTTCTTTTCCGTGAGTTTAGTAAATTTTGTTCCTCTGATACTCAGAAGGATAAAAAGAAGAAGCAGGGTTTGGAACTGAACTTGCTCCTCATTTGCTTTAAGTATGATTTAGGTCAAAGAAAGAAGGTAAAGATGCAGTATCTTTTTAAACTTATATTCAGAAAAAAAAATTGACTGGCAAAAATTCTTCACTTTTGTTTGCTGACACTGACAGCTTTTAAATTAACAGTTTTCATCTGACTGAAACTGACACTTGTCAAAGGTTTTGTTCCCTTACAAGAAATGAAAGGGGATTTAAAAATGCCTTAACTTGATCTGATTAAATATATTTACAACAATTTTCTTTGTTGCCACCTTTGAGTGGTAATTTTGTATATAAGGCCTTCCAGCACACCCAAAGGAAAAATATATTTGAGGCTGTTTTGTATGAATCGCTAGCACAATACAAAGAATTTACATTTGATCTTTTTATATGAAAAAGAAACACTTTGAATAAGGAAAGATTAGCAGAGTATCCTTTGCTTCTTATTTTTAACAGAGAGAGATATTAAGGCAGAAATTCTGCTCTGTAGCCTCTGCTGAAATCGGTGGCCTTGTGTTCATGTTATTAAGAGCAAATTTTGGCACTTGGATATCAAAACCAATTAAAAGAATATAGAATTCATCAAGACAGGGGCAGCCCATGCCTATAGGCAAACTAGGCAGCTGCCTAGGGCGCCAAATTCCAAACCTGCCCCTTCCATTTCCCATTCCCTTTCCGGTGCCTTACCTGGAGCACGGCTTCCCTGCGGCCAGGATGGGGGTAAGTCCTAGGAGAGGCCGTGCGCGGGGGGGGGGGGGTTTCCCCTGTGCCGCAGGGGGGGGGTCAGCCCCGGGGGAGGAGGAATGCAGGGGTTTCCTCTGCCCCGCGGGAGGAGGAATGCAGCGGGGGAGGGTTGCCCTGCGGGGGTGTCGGCCCTGGGGGAAGAGGAACGCAGGGGAGGGGTTGCCCTGCAGGGGGGGTCAGCCCTGGGGGAGGAGGAACATGGGGGAGGTTCCCCTGCTCCGCAGGAGGGGGGGTCGCCCCGGGAGAGGCACATGCCGGCTTCTCTCTGAGGGAGTGGGATCTTGGGAGGAGGCGGGTGCAGTGGAATCTCTCCCCCCAACTGGCACCCTGTTCCTTCTCTACGGCCCCCAGCCCCCGAACTCCATCCCCAGCTCCCTGGCCCCCAGCCCCCAAACTCCAACCCCAGCTTCTCTCTCCCCAGCCCAGAGCCAAAACCCTCAGTCGATATCTGCCCTTTGGGTTGGCGGGAGAGGAGGGGTGCCGATTGCATGGTTTGCCTAGGGTGCCAGTTGCTGGCAGCTAGTCTAGGGCCGCCCCTGCATCAAGATATTTATTTCATAAGGTTCCTGTTTGGGATTGTCATTTCATAGCACAGAAGAAAGGGTGTGAAACAACTCTGAGAAGTAAAAGTACGGACATTCAGGCCTGCTGACAGGACAGGGAGAAAAGGAGTTAACTGCCCTGGGGCCCAGTGATTCAAACTGCTCTGGATGATGCTGAGGGCTGCCTTTTGGGGGGTACAGACCCACCCCTTCCCACACCTTGTCCAAGGGTCTGGCAATTCTGTCAGCCCCCCTGCAGATATTAGAACTAAAAGACTCAGGGTATGTCTACACTACAAAGATAATTCGAAATAATGCAGTTATTAACTTTAATAGCAGGCAAACTGCTATTTCGAAATCAATTTGAAATAGTGGAGCCTTTATTTCAAATTTGGTAAACCTCATTCTATGAGGAATAATGCCAAATTCAAAATAGCTATTTTGAATTAAGTGCTGTGTGGACACTTAATTCGAAATAGGGGGCCTCCAGCCCTTCCCAGGGAGCCCTGGTGGTCACTCTGGGCACAACCAGGAAAGCTAACTCTCCTGTACCCCAGCCCGGAGACATTAAAGGGGTAGACCCTGCCCACTGTGCCTGGGCCAGCTCCAAGTCTGCCAGCCCAGAGCCAACAGTGGCCACCGGGGCCCCTGACCCAGTGGCCCCAAAACATGAGCCAGCAAGCCACTGGCAGCCAGCCCTCCACCGCTCCCCAGGAGCAGTCTGCTAGCTCCCAGGAGCCTGACAGGAGCAGGAGAAGACGGGTGCCTTCCTGGTCCAGGATCGAGATCATGGAGCTTATTCAGGTTTGGGGGGGGATGCCCCCAATGTCCATGATCTACGCACTAGATGGAGGAATGCGACTGTCTAGGGCAGGATAGCTGCCAGCCTGGCCACCAAAGGCCACATGCTAACCCAGGAGCAGGTTAGCATGAAAGTCAGGTTGGTTCGGCGAGACCCCCAACTCTGAGCCCTGAGCTTCCCCTCCCCCTTCTTCCCCTTGCTTCCCCCTTCCAGCTCCCTCCTCCCAGGTTCCCCCTCCCCTCTTCCACCCTCTCTCTTCCCCTCTCCCACCTCCTTTTCCCAGTCTCCCCAGAGGTTCATCCCTCCCCCCAGTTTTCTTCAATAAACCCAGTTTCTATTTTTGAACATACGTGTCTTTTATTTGACATCAGGAAGGAGTGCTAGGGGTGGGTAAGTAGAAGAATGTGAGGGAGGAATGAAGCATGAGCCCCTGGTGGGGAGGACCAGGGAGGCTCTGAGGGCTTCTCGGGGTGGACGCTCTCCCGCAGAGCCTCCTGGATCCTGACAGGCCCCTGATGGACACCCCAGGATGGCAACCTGCAGCAAGTGCAGCCGGGCTGATGACAACGACCCCACAAGACGCACTGGTGTGCCCAGGGGCAGCTCTGGCTCCATGTGGCCGAGTGCTGTGGTGTCCTGAGTGCAGGCACTCAGGGCACTCCAAGACAGGACTGCTTTGCAGTCCCTCATCGAGGTAGACAAGCAAGCGGGGAACCCTGAGAACTGTCTGTCCGGGGTAGGAGTAGGGTCCCTTTAAGCACAGAGCTCAGTTAGCCTCAGGCAGCAGCCCTACACACTAAGTCCTAACCTGATGCCCTGCCCACACTGGTTCTGGCCAGTCTTAACTTCGGTTCAGGGTCCACTCAGTGTGGATGTGCTATTTCAAAATAGCAAAATGCTATTTCAAAATAATTTTTGTGTATAGATGCATTATTTCGAATTAGCTTAATACGAATTAATTATTTCTAATTAAGTTAATTCGAAATAGCACTGTAATGTAGATATACCCTCACTGAATAATACTCCAAATCCAGACCCATGTGTTCAAAAGAGCTTTGATAATATCTGATGAGTCCATTGATATACATACTTGGGCAATTAAAGCTGCCAGATTACCATTAAATGAATTGAAAGACTCATTTAAGAGTAAGATGTAGAGTGTTTGCATTAAAGCTTCAGTCCCATTACTTTCTCAGGCTTTGTCGCTGTATTTAAAATATTGTTACATTGATTTCCTGCATTTGGGATGTTATTTGACACCTGAATAGTAATAATTGTAAGGATTAGGGCGGTGTTTACTTAAACAGAACTTAAAGTGTCCAGAAGAGAGCGAGAAAGTAAACAGTTAACGTATTCAGGAAACAGGCTACAAAGTTTGTCATGAGAGTAACATTCTTCCTTCTTGAAAGTTCAAAATGCCAAATTCTAAAAGCTTCTCAGTGCTTTAGAGCCAAACATATCACAGTAATGCATAACTTCATAGCTAATGTGCTTCCTATATTTAAAAAACAAGTGGTGGGGAATGGAATCTATTATTAGATGAGAGGCATAGTTTTGCACTGTCCCAGTGATTTTCAACCTTTTTCCATTTGCTGACCACTAAAAAAATATTTTAGATGGAGGTGCAGATCCCTCCACAGTTTGAAAACCACTGTTCCATGGTAAGAACAACCTTTTGCTGACCCCTCGGATGCACTGTTCCAGCCCATTAAATGTATATAGCTGAAATAGTAGACAAAGGTCCAGAATTTGCCCTGGAAGATCACTTACGGGATGTGCTTATACCCTGCCCATGCTGCAAGTGCTTTGCTGGTATAGGCAGGACCACTGACTGGGGGTTGGAGGCAAAAGGGGCTTCCCTTAAGCTAGTACACTAAAATTAGCAGTGTAGCTGCTGCAGCACTAGTGGGGGCTCAAACTAGCTGCCAAAATGCAAGCCCATTCAGGGTCCTAGTTATGTACTTGCTCAGTTTTCTGGAGCTGCCACCCTGCCATGACAGCCACACTACTATTTTTAGCATGTTAGTTCAATAGGAACTAGTATGTACCTCTAGCTGATCTGAGAATTAGACCTTCCAGCTGCAGTATGGTCAGACTTTGAGAGTCAGGGTGCATGGGCCCTATCATGGATTCTACCACTCTGTGAGACCCTGTTAAAGCCACTTCTCTGGTTGTGGCTTAGTTATTTGCAGCTGTACAATGGGGATAAGAGTGCCTGGCTCAAAGGGCCATTTGGGGATTAGACACTTAAAGATTTGAATGCTTCCTGAGATTGTCAGAAGGCAGTTTCTTTGTTACTGGTATTTGGCATGATATGATGGAGAGACACTGATGGGAGGGAGGAAATACCTGAGATTATGCACACTTTTCTCCATTTTCTACACAAACACAGGAAACAAGATTCATGCTCCCTACTTACAGTACTTTTGCTACAACACCAGTTTATACACCTAATAGAGAAGCTGAGGAAGTTCTGAGTTAGCTGGCTCTCTACAGCATCTTCTCACAGCCAGTAGGTTTGGAGCAGGTGTACCCAGGAAAGGGAGTGTAAGACCAAGTCTACTCTGGGGTGGGGGCAATGTCAAAGTAAGGTGCACAGTTCTAGCTAGAGTCAATAGCATAGCTAGAGTCAATTTACCTTAGTTCAGCTTATCATGGCATCCCCACTGTGGGCGATCAATGGGAGAAACTCTCCCAGGGTATGTCTACACTACAACGTTAATTCGAACTAACTTAGTTCGAATTAGTTAATTCGAACTAAGCTAATTCGAACTAACGGATCTAGACTAAAAAACTAGTTCGAATTAGCGTTTTGCTAATTCAAACTAGCATGTCCACATTAAGTGGACCCTGAACCAGGCTTAAGGATAGCCGGAAGCAGTGCCGGCAGGGCATCAGAGGAGGACTTAGAACGTGGAGATGCTGTCTCAGGCTAGCCAAGGGCTGCGCTTAAAGGGTCCCGACCCCCACCCCGGACAGACAGTTCTCAGGGGTGCCCCGCTTGCAAAGCAGTCCTGGCTTGGAGTGCCCGGAGTACCCACACTGGGCACATCACAGCACTCGGCCATCAGCCCCGCTGCACTTGCCGCAGGCTGCCATCTGGGGAGAGGGGGCAATTGGGGGGCTGCAGGAGAGGTTCCACCCCAAAAGCCCGCAGAGCCAGCCCAGTCCTCCCCATCGGGGGCGCGTACCCCATTCCTCCCTCACCTCCTTCCACTTACCCTTCCCTAGCCCCTTTTCTTGATGTACAGAATAAAGGACAATTGTGTTCAAAAATGGAATCTCTCTTTATTGAACAAAACTGGGGGAGACTGGGAAAAGGAGGTGGGAGAGGGGAAGAGAGAGGCTGGGAGAGGGGAGGGCAACTAAAATGATCAGGAGTTGGGAACAGGTTCCATATGAAGAGAGGCTAAAGAGACTGGGACTTTTCAGCTTAGAAAAGAGGAGACGGAGGGGGGACAGGATAGAGGTCTCTAAAAGCAGGAGTTGGGTGGAGAGGGTGCATACAGAAAAGTTCTTCATTAGTTCCCATAAAGAAGGACTAGAGGACACCAAAGGAAAGGAATGGATAGCAGGCTTCAAACTAGTAACAGAAAGTTGTTCTTCACAAAGCAAAGAGTCAACCTGTGGAACTCCTTGCTGCAGGAGGCTGTGAAGGCTAGAACTAGAACAGAGTTTAAAGGGAAGTGAGATCAAGTCATGGAGGTTGGGTCCATGGAGTGGTATTAGCCAGGGGGTAGGAGTGGTGTCCCTGCCCAAGGTTTGTGGAAGGCTGGAGAGGGATGGCACGAGACAAATGGCTTGGTCACTGTCTTCGGTCCATCCCCTCCAGAGTCCCTAGGGTTGGCCGCTGTCGGCAGACAGGCTACTGGGATAGATGGACCTTTGGTCTGACCCAGGACGGCCATTGTAAGCTCAGGGCTCAGGGTCGGGGGTCTCAGTGGACCCCCTTGATTTTCATGCACACCTGCTCCTGGGTGGCTAGGCTGGCAGTTCTCCTGCCCAAGCCGGCCACATTCCTGTGCCTAGTGCGGAGATCGTGGACAAGGTCCACGATGTCCGCACTAGCCCAGGTGGGTGCCCGCCTCTTGCGGTCCCAGGCAAACTCCCGGGAGCCGCCAGCCTGGTCCCGGGAAGAGGGGGAGGGCTGGGGGGCATCGGGTGGGTGGCTCGATCCGTGCGAGGTGCAGGGTCTGCTGGCTGGGTGCTGGCAGGCTTGCACCTGGCACGGGCACCGTAGCCAGCCCGTGCCCCTTTAAGGGATCCGGGGCATGCAGGGGGGCAGACGAGTTTCCCTGGTGTTGGCCAGAGTGGCTACCAGGGAAATCTGGGGAGGGCTAGCCTCCCACTAGTTCGAATTAAGGGTCTACACAGCCCTTAATTCGAACTAGTAAGTTCGAACTAGGCTTAATCCTCGTGGAATGAGGATTACCTAGTTCGAACTAAGCGCTCCGTTAGTTCGAATTAAATTCGAACTAACGGAGCGCTAGTGTAGCGCCTATTAAAGTTAATTCGAACTAACGTCCGTCAACCCCTGGGACATTGATCCCCACAGTGGTAAGTATAGATAAGGCCTGAGTGTTATATGCTTCAACTTGTAGCTCTCACTAATCAGCAGCCCTGCCTTCTTCCAGGCCCAAAGTTTTATGTGCCTGGGCCTGCTGATTGGGATCCTTGCGTGCACACCTCATGTCTAACTTTGATGAACTACTATCCATTTACACAAGGAACTGAAGTATTGTCAGTGCTGTTCTCCCGACCTGTTTCCTTCAGTATATGTGACATCATGGCAAGTTTGCCATCTCCATTTCACAGAGCAGAATCTGGTATTCTGCAGCAATGATGAGAGACAGGTTGCAGCTTACTGCAGTGACTGGCTCTCCCCAGGAGGTACAGAATGGCATTTGGCAGGTGCATCATTGTACACTGGTTTTTTTTAAAGATATGTCAGAGTTGGAGTAATCACTTTCATGAATCATTATGGTAATAAAGAAATTCTCCTCTTTATTGACCTGGATAGCATGGCATTGAAATCAGTCAGTACGCCACATAGTTAAGGGAAATTTTCTGAACATTAGTCATTCAAGCAGTAAACACCAAAAAGTATCTAAGCTGCATTATGTTCCAGTTTCTGTATGCTCAGGGAAAAGGCTGTCCTTTATTCATGGTAGCTTTTTAATGTTTCATGGATTCATTACCTATTATTAGTCCCCTAACTGCAGCAAAGAAGTTGTAACCATTATTTTCCATATTAAATGTGCCAATCACAGGGTCAGATTAACACTTAAACATACTGTGCCCTGACAGGGCCCTCCCCACACAATGACATGGGGTCCAGCATTCCCTCCCTCACCCTTTGTAGGGGGTAGCTACTGTGCCGCTGGCCAGTCCCTCTGCAGAGAGATGTGGGGGGTGGAGTAAGAGAGCAAGGTGTCTCACTTATAGGCTGCAACCTCAGGAGGGCTGGCAGGAGGTGGTGAGCAGGACAAACAGGCTGGAAGGCTTCTGAGGAGTATGGGGCAGGTGCAGAACTGGCCGGAAAAAAGCTGCACTTTGAAGCGGGAAAGTGCCGCTTCCAGCCTGTGTTCATGCTGCTGGTCACTCCTGGTGAGCTGTGGCTGTCTGCAGGTGGCAAGGGGCATCTGCATAGCTGGCAGGAAAAAGCCACACTATAAAGTGGGAAAGTGCCACTTCTCTCTGGCACTGACCCCTCCTCTTGAGTCCTCCAGCCCTTATAATGTTGCGCTGCTGTTGGCTGCTACCTGCGGAGTGACTGCTGCCTGCAGGTGAAGGGGAGAGCGGCTGGGGGATGGAGAGCCCAGGTGGAGGGGCACTCAGATGGCCTGTGTCCCCTCACTTTCAGGTGGACCACATGTGGGTCTCTGCCCACTTCTCCAGGCTATCCCATGCAGAGCCAGTGTGGCTTCTGAAGCTGTCCTCCATGGCCATGGAGATCTTCGTATCTCCTCTGTCAGTCTTCTTCTGCAGCTCCATCATGACAGGTCAACTCTTGTGCTGGGCTGCTCCTTCCACCTGAGGCTCCGCCCTTCTGGGGACCCAGACCTGCCCCCACATACCTTGCCCAGGGGCCTGACTATTTTGTCAGCAGCCCTCCCTGAACCTTTAGTTTCTGTACCTGTAACCCACACCCAGGTCTAGACCTGTGCTTAGTAGAGGCAGGGGCTGGCTTTCAGCACCCCACTGTTAAAAACATTCCAGTGTCACTGGTGTTAAACCTAATTGGGGAATCGGTGGTCCAGACCATAGCCTCTGCTCTTTCAGACATTTTTAATCTGCCTAAAAATCAGGATCAGTTTTTTAGCAATAATTAAGCGATACTATGAGTCTGGCAGCCAAAAATGCAAAAAAATGAAGGTAAGGCAAAAAGATGACGCTGAGCAAAAAGAAGGTTTGTCATCTTATTTCAAAAATCTTGAAGTATTGAATAGGGGATGTTCATCAAATACGGGGTGAAGAAACATCTCAATTTTCTGATCATTTGCTAAGTTGTGGGATACTACTATGACTGCAAAAATTGAACAAGTGCACTCTGAAGTGGCAATGGAACTACAAAATAGTGGTGATTTTGTCAAAACAAGGGAAGAAACCTACCTTAAAGAAATTGCATTATAGCCAAAATCTATTTCATTGGATTGGATAGAGTATTTCTTAGTAAATAAACCGAAAAACAGATAATATGGAAAATTTGAGAAAAGAGCATAAGATTGGAAGACAAAAGCAATTTAGAGGTCTTCATGAGTCCCATTTTCTGAGGACAAAGAAAAATGAGACAACAGGAATGAGAAATTGGTTGATTTTTTTTTTCAGAATCTACCAAGGCAGTCTACTGTTATGTTTGCAAATTATTCTCTGACCATAATAAAGGAAAACAAATGTTTGTTGATGGGCTCTCTAATTGGAGAAATGTAGCAAGAGATATTGCTGATCATGAAACTTCCAAAGCTCATATCAATGCTATGTGTAAGTCTGTTCAAAGATGTAAATTATCCAGAAGAATTGATTCTGCATTATCGGCTCAGTTTGAGAAGGTGTGTTCTTATTGGAGAAAAGTGCTGAGATGTGTGGTTGCCATGGTGAACCTGCTGAATTCTTTGGGACTTTCTCTAAGAGGACATGGATGAGTCATCAGTGTCAAATCAAAATGGTGATTTTTTAACCTGCCTTTTCAAGTGGTCTCTTAAAAAAAGTTAGACTACAAAAACAACGAAGATACTTTACTTTGTTTTATTTACTTCTTATCATATATATAGTAGCCCAGTGTCTGAGAGTCTGTAACGCCGAAAAGCTGGCTGTTCCCTCAGGGTGGCCCATGCTGCATGGGGAATGCGGGGCCCAAACGGCTGCTTGCACCGCTTGTTCCCCCGCAGCAGCCCAGCTGAATGGCGCAGAAGTTAGCCGAGTGCCACGGTGGGTGGCGAAGAGGGGCGAGGTGGTGATGTGCGGTGTGACAGTGGCTGCAGGCCCCGTCCCCTGGCCGTGAACATCACCACCCAGCCCCCCTTTGCCTCCCGCCGTGGCGCTCAGCTGACTTCTGCGCCGCTTAGCCAGTCCACCACATGGGAGTGCGTAGCCCAAATGGCCATTTGGGCTCCGTGGTCCCCCGAGTGAGAGGCAGGAGGGGGAGGAGAAGTGAAAGAGAGAGACAGAGAGGCAGGAGGTGGAAGAGAGCTGAGAGAGAGAAGGCGGAGGCAGAGGGGGAGGAGAGAAAGAGAAAGAGAGAGAGAGAGAGAGATGGAGTGAGAGACCGGAGGCTCAGGAGAGAAGACCAACGTGGAAGAGAGATCTGAAAATCCCGTCGTATGATGGGCTAATTGGCTAGTTACTTATAATATAGGAGAGTAGGAGGAATACAAAAAAAATGAAACATGGAAGGGGCAGGAAGAGTGAATGTTCTTTTTCTTGTCTGTTTACCCAGGGGGACTTTCAAAAATGAAGCTGAGCATGGAGCCCCCCTATCTCTAAATCTGCCACTGGGCAATCATACTTTATAAATAGGGCAAAATGTGTCTTTATCTCCTAGATGATGGCTTGGAGGTTATTTTAAATTTATACTTCTTCAGTTGGGAAGTACATGGCTCTGCACTTCTACTTGCAGCCAAAGTCCTAAAAAGCAAGTTAATTTAGGTTTCTCTAGATCTTCCGTGAAGTGGGTGGTATTTATCCACATTTTATAAATGAGTAAAATGAAAAACAAATTGGCTAAGCAACTTGTCCAGAACTATATAGCATGGGCCTTGACCACAGAGTGGCAGTACTGAATATGGACTACATATGATAATCCAAGAAAATAATACATACAAATAATAGAAAATATGAGGGGTAGCATAGTCCAACAAATAGTTCATTAAAGTACAAGTGAGAAGATCTGAGTTCTGTTCCTAGCTCAGCCTCTGAATCTGCTGTGTGTCCTTGGGGAAACCACTTTTCTGTGCTACTCCTTATCTCTGAAAAAATTAGTAGTCCTGTATCAGCTAACAGATATATATAGGATCATGAGCTTTTCTGGGCACATCCCACTTCCTCAGTGTATGTCTCTTTTTCTTCTCCTACCCATCATGTGGCATTGGACTGTAAACTTTTTTGGATGCATAGTCAAGCTGATACAGGTATTCGCAAGTAATTAGCTCTGTTTCTCGGTTTCCAAGGGTTTATGTACACTACACCATTCTTTGTCCATTTGTAAGCAGCAATAGTTCTAAAAATAGTTGAAGTGCAAATAGTACAAAAGGGCTTTTATCACTGCATTAGAACATGGAGGAGGAGTTGTATGTTACACATGGTAAAAACACATGAGCCTGGTCTACTCTGGTTATGTGCTCATTGAAAAAGGGGTACATTTTCTAGTATACAAAAGACCATGGAAATTGAACATCATTGTACAGTTCAGCTACACAGAACTGTAAGCAACAATTCTTAGTATTTTATCAGCAGGAAATGGGGCTCCTTAGAAGGCTGAGAACACATCAGTTAAATTCTGATGAAGAACAGGGGGTATATGTCTACACTACCCCGCTAGTTCGAACTAGGAGGGTAATGTAGGCATACCGCACTTGCAAATGAAGCCCGGGTTTTGAATTTCCCGGGCTTCATTTGCATAAGCGGGGCGCCGCCATTTTTAAATCCCCGCTCGTTCGAACCCCGTGCAGCGCGGCTACACGGGGCACAAAGTAGGTAGTTCGAACTAGGCTTCCTCGTTCGAACTACCGTTACTCCTCGTGGAATGAGGAGTAACGGTAGTTCGAATGAGGAAGCCTAGTTCGAACTACCTAGTTCGTGCCCCGTGTAGCCGCGCTGCACGGGGTTCGAACGAGCGGGGATTTAAAAATGGCGGCGCCCCGCTTATGCAAATGAAGCCCGGGAAATTCAAATCCCGGGCTTCGTTTGCAAGTGCGGTATGCCTATATTACCCCGCTAGTTCGAACTAGCGGGGTAGTGTAGACATACCCAGGGTTACTAAAGATAATCAGGATTCCTTGAACCACTCTTGGATTCCCCACATATTAGAGAGTCCAGTGTTTTCAGTCTGAGTTTATGGAAAATAATGTTTTTCAAGCAGGTCCACAAAGTTTGTGCAACAGGGAAAGGTGGATTAGCAACATACCACAGTGAAGTCACAGGAAGCTTGCAACTGGCCACTAAGCATTTCCTTATACAGGCAGTCCCCGGGTTACATGGATCTGGCTTACATCAGATCCCTACTTACAAACGGGGTGAGGCAACCCCGCACTAGCTGCTTCCCCCCAGCAGACCAGGGAGACGCGAAGCTAGCGCCCCCTCCCCCTCCCAGCAGACCAGGGAGACGCAGAGCGGCTTTTCTCAACAGACACCTCAGCTTGAGAATAAAGGACTGAGGGAAGTGAGGTGTGGGAGAATAAAATTGAGCTCTGGAGAAATGTTTGGCTAGAGTTTCCCCTACAATATGTACCACTTACATACAAATTCAACTTAAGAACAAACCTACAGTCCCTATCTTGTACATAACCCGGGGACTGCCTGTATTCTCTCGGGGCTAATCAATGCCTCAAAAATTAGCTCATGAAACATGCTAACCTGTAAATAGGACAGAGTCCTTAGAGTAAAGTTTACACTTAGTGGAGCGTTAGAGGAGCCATATTGATTGATTATGCAGCAGGCAGGAAGGCAGACCATGAGCCATTATGCATGTTTATTGTAAAGTAGTTATCGGTTCTAAGCCAACCACTGTGGTTGGGGCCTCTAGTGCTGTTGTTGTAATCAAAATAATGGGATACTGATCCTTGTTTTGAAGGTCACTGCTTTTATATTCCAGTCTATACTTCACAGTGGATCTGTGCTTTTAGCAGTGTTACTTGACAGCCAGATTGTTGCGAGGTCACCTGACAGAGTTATATTTGCAATTCTATCAGCAAACTCAGGTGTCTCTATTCAGCTTTTTGTCTCTGTTTGGAGCTCATCATAACATGTAATTTTTCCCTGTTCATTCTCAGACCCATGGACTATACTTTAGAGTGTTCTGCACTTTTTGTTTGTGTAAAGTACAGTAAAAACTTCAAACAGGAAGGATGTATTTGATTGTCTTGCCTACTGGTTATGAAAGCTGCTGTAAGTAATGACTTGGAATAAAAAGAAGCACTCCAAAAGACAACTGTGAAGAATCAAAGGATTAATTTTACTTCAGTTTAGAAATTCCAGTAACTTTCTTTAAAGTGTGGAATAAACTGTGGTGAATGGATTGAAATAGTCTGGAGGAAAAGAGGTTTGTGTTCATCCCAGTGAATAATAGCCATGTGCAAATTGTCCTTTAAAGCATCACTGAAGCCCCAGTTTAAAAAAAAAGATATGCTCACATACCTCCATAATACACCAAGTTATTTGACTACTATTATTACCATATCATCATTGTTATTATTATCAGGGGATGACAAACCGTGCGAAATCCACTCGCCAGCGCTACACTGCACATGCGCCAGACCTGCATTGTGCATGTACATGCCGCTGGTGAACGGGGTGACCAGCTGAAATATACTCGCCCGTGGCAAGTAGCCAAAAACATTGATTTGTCGAGCCCTGATTATTATTATTATTATTTTATTAACAATGTCACTACTTGCCTCAGTCGTGATGTGTCATTTTGTGCAATGCACTAAACACATAGGAAAAGATTAGTCCCTGCATTAGTCCTTAGATCCCTAATGAACTAAGGTAGACAAAACAGAGAACAAGTGGTATCATGATCCCCATTTTGCAGATCTGGAACTGCTGGATTAAGTTATTTGCGCAAGGTCACATAGGCTGTTTTTGACAGAGTTGGGAATCAATGCACATCTCCTGTGTCCTATCCTAGTATTTCTAGCTACTATTCCTCAGAAATAGCCAGTCCTAAATGGGCTTTAAAGACATCCCATTGTTCCACTGTCTCAGAGTGTGATTTAGTAAGGTCCAAGGTGAAGGGTCAAAATGGTGACATCAGTTTAGATGGAGACTCTGGAATATACTTCATATATACTGTCCACATGAGTGCTGACACCAGGAAGGTCATAGCACATGCAGAAATAGAGCATGATCTTCCCCAAGTAAGTGTTTTGAGTGAATGCTGCACTTACAGTATTTTTAGACTTGGCATCAGAGTAAAGAGGAGAAATAATAAAAAGATATATGGGTGCAGGAAACACACCAAACAAGATGTCCCATCTTAGATTGATTCAGTGTCAACGAAAGTATATCATTTTATCTAGGTCTCCCCAAGGATTAAAAGAAGATACAGAATTCTGATTTCCCCATATGATGTGCGTTGTTACGGTTACAGTATTTGATGAAACTGAATCAAAAGTTGATGAAAAAAGTTTAATTACCATATATTATTGTTTCAGGCTATAAATTCAGGGAATACAGGCAGTCCCCGGGTTACGTACAAGATAGGGACTGTAGGTTTGTTCTTAAGTTGAATCTGTATGTAAGTTGGAACTGGCATCCAGATTCAGCCGCTGAATCTGGACACCAGTTCTGACTTACATACAGATTCAACTTAAGAACCCCAGGCGTCCCCAAGTCAGCTGTTGCTGAAACTGATCAGCAGCTGATTCCAGGAAGCCTGGGGCAGAGCAACTCTGCCTCGAGCTTCCTGTAGTCAGCCACTGGTCAGTTTCAGCAGCGGCTGACTTGGGGACTCCTGGGGCTGAGCAGCTGGGGTGCTGCCTGGTTGGTCCAGTAGCGCCAAGGAGCGGTGCTGCGGGACCAACTGGCAGCGCCCCACCTGCTCTACCACAGGCCCCGGGCTTTGCTCCACATCTCCCTGGTCTGCTGGGGGGGGCACTAGCTGCGTCCCCCCACAGCAGACCAGGGAGACACGGAGCAAAGTGGCGGAGGACCCGGGCCGGACCGCGGTGCTTCCAGATCAGCGCCGCGGTCCGGCCCGGGTCCTGCGCGGCTTTGTTCAGCGTCTCCCTGGTCTGGAAAGCGGCCGCGGGTCCGGCCGCGGGTCCTCCGCCGCTTTGCTCCCCGTCTCCCTGGTCTGCTGGCTCCCGCAGCAGACCAGGGAGACGGGGAGCAGCTTTTATCGCCCCGGAGGAGGCGGGCGGCAGAACCAGGCGTCCCGCCGCTCAAGTCCTCCGGGGCGAGAAAATCCCCGTTCGTAACTGCGGATCCGACGTAAGTCGGATCCGCGTAACTCGGGGACTACCTGTAGTGTGATGGTATTCAGGCATTGCAGAAGATCCAATACCAACTGTGTTACCTTCCACCAATACTAGAAACTTCACCACCTATCTAATGCCTATTCTCCACCACCCATGATCACAAAACTAAAGAATGCCTACTCCTTATACCAAGAAATGAACAAAATTTAGGGATAGAATCACTTCTTGTTCCCATCATCCATTTCACAGTGACAAATTCCCTGCTGGTATCATTCCACTGAAGTCAATGGAATTATGACAGCAGGGAATTTGATATTTATGTTTTAAAGACAGAAGGCTCTAATATGATCATCTAGTCATGGTGTTTTCACCTTTTTATAATTTTCAGAATCCTAAACAATTTCATATGAAGATGCAGACTCCTTTTGAAATCTTACCTATAGTCTGTGAAATGTGCAGGACTCAGCAGCTCCAAGTCAAAGACCACTTATCTAATCTGATCTCCTATATAGGCCATAGAATGATACTTAGTCAATCCTGCATCTAGCCAAACAATAACTTATGGCTGAACTGTTGTGAGAAAAATACCCAGTCTTCATTTGTTAACACACAATGCAAGCACCCCAAATTTTGGGAAAGTGTGGCTTTAAATTTTGCAACTCATCTGCAATCAAAATAACTTCTCACAGACCTACTGCTTTCTACATGCTCACAACATTGCCCATTGATAAGTTCTTTTGTTTATTTATTAATTAATTTTAATTCACTTATTCCTAATAACCACTATAAACAAGTTTATTGCTTATTTCTTAGTCTGTGCTACTTTTTAATCAGATGTGTTCAGCTGAATGCAGTAATCTGCACTGTGAAAATTAATAACACTTATCACTTTTACTTTATCCAGCACCTTTAATGCCACTATCTTAAAAGATGTAACATGTGTTAAAGAATTCATATTACCTCATTTCACCAACAAGGAATCAGAGGCACAGTGGATTAAGTGAGTTGCCCATGGTCACATGGAAGGTTAATGGCAGAGTTCAGATTTCCTGACTGCTAAGCTCAAGATCTTCTAGCTAAGATCGGAAACTATTAGGAACTAGTGTCCTCCTGAGAATTTTTCATAGCTGCTTATTACCTTCTCTTTGTGTGATGGATGGTTTAACATCGGGTTGTTTTTCCAACATTTACATATAGAAGGTATCTGTTATCAAACTCTAAATAGACTTTATTAATGAAATAAATCTATCTTTGGGTGTTTGTGTATAATTTGAAATTGTATGTTTTTAACTTTGCACACCTTAAAAATCTCTGGATAATTCCCCATACGTCTTCCCATTGTTCATATGGAATTTTCCAGCCTAAATCTGCTTTCCATTTACTTTTCACCTTCAAATTGCAGTGCCCCAAAGTCCTTTATAAAGAGCTATAAATTGTAGATAGACTTTTTGATTCTTTTTATTCGTGCTTAATATCTTCCTCGGTTAGGGAACCCTCAAGAATTGCTTTGGGGCCCCTTATAACCAGGGTGGTAATAAAATGGTGGTTTTGCAGAAACCCTATAAAAATGTGTGCACTGGTAAATTGTATTTAGGCTACTACTGGGGAGAGAGGCATGAATGTACAATTATGAGAAGGATGTCCCTGAAGAGAGATTTCACTCCGTTGCCATAGTCTAAATCCTCTATCTTGTGGTGCACAAGGTAATTCAAGCATAGAGCAGAGGTTTTTTTTTCTAAAGCGATTATATTACCCATCTCCTCTGTTGATGGATTTTATTGCACAGTTTCACTGAGAGTTTTATTATTGCATTACTTAATCTGTTTTTGAGGATCCTGAAACATTTTAAATATAATAATGAGTTCAGCTGTATTCCTTATGTTTGGTTCCTTTCAAATTGCTACTAAGACAGAGTCTATGACCTTCTTAAACCATCTAATGTATAAAAATATTCAGTTTGGAACCTCAAGGCAGAGTGTGTTTAAAAAAATCTGACTGGTTAGCATGGTTTTGAGAGTTATTTCCCTAGAGAGAGACATGAATGTTAGAACAGAGTTGTAGGATTTAGTCTAAATAATAGATTCCTGTTCTTTTCCTTCCTTCCAAAATAGGGCAAGAGCAAGTCATGACAAAGATAGAGAGATGACTACAGGATATATCAGATAATACCAAACTGGGTGGGGTTGCAACTTCTTTGGAGGATAGGGACATAATTCAAAATGACCTTAGCAAGTTAGAGAAATGGTCAGAGGTAAACAGGATGAGATTTAATAAAGAGAAATGCAAAGTGCTCCACTTAGGAAGGAACAATCAGTTCCATACATACAAGATGGGAAGCGACTGTCTAGGAAGGAGCATGGTGGAAAGGGATCTAGGGGTCATAGTGGACCACAAGTTGAATATGAGTCAACAGTGTGATGCTGTTGCAAAAAAAGCAAATATGATTCTAGGTTGTATCAGCAGGTGTGTTGTAAGCAAAACTCGTGAAGTCATTCTGCCGCTCTACTCTGCACTAGTTAGGCCTCAGTTGGAGTACTGTGTCCAGTTCTGGGCGCCACATTTCAAGAAAGATGTGGAGAAATTGGAAAGGGTACTGAGAAGAGCGACAAGAATGATTAAAGGTCTAGAGAACATGACCTATGAAGCCAGGCTTCATGAACTGGGCTTGTTTAGTTTGGAAAAAAGAAGATTAAGGGGGGACATGATAGCGGTTTTCAAATATCTAAAAGGGTGTCACAAGGAGGAAGGCGAAAATTTGTTCCTCTTGGTTACTGAGGACAGGACAAGGAGTAATGGGCTTAAAGTGCATCAGGGGAGGTTTAGATTGGACATTAGGAAAAAATTCCTAACTGTCAGGGTGGTCAAATATTGGACTAAATTGCCAAGGGAGGTGGTGGAATCTCCCTCTCTGGAGATATTTAAGAACAGGTTAGATAGACATCTGTCAGGGATGGTGTAGACGGAGCTTGGTCCTGCCTTGAGGGCGGGGGGCTGGACTCGATGACCTCTTGAGGTCCCTTCCAGTCCTATTATTCTACGATTCTATGATTCTATCCTTTGATTGACATTCTTTTTCTGCTTCTGAAGTTTAATGTGTTGCAGCCAGTTTTAAAATTCAGCCACTCTCTTTGAGTGGCATTAAGGGGAATGACACCTGTTGCACAGTTTAAAGATGTGCTTAAAAAGTACATTCTAATGCAAAAATCAGAGCATGCCAGTCTTTGAGTAGCATGATCTTTTGCAGGACACTTAATTAGGTTAAAATAAATTAGGCCATTGATCATGATCTTCAAGAGTTTTCACCATACAATGGTAGGTCAGATTTTCAAATGAGGCTCATCCCAGCTTCTCTAAATCAGAATGCAGATTGAGCATACATTGTTTTCAGTGGCCAGCTTTTGTACATGGTAAGCCTTAGTTTGCCTGTTCAGGTGCTTAATTTTATATGTTTCTTTTCATAGGAGCAGGAAAAGTAGATGTCTTCCCATTTTAAAGTTAAACTTTTCTGTATGCTTACTGTAATTGTTAAATAAGTATTTAAAAAGATAGGAAAATGGATCACTCTCACTTAAAATGGATTCCCATCTTACTTGGGTCACAAATGCTCTAATGATTTAGCAAGATACTACTACTAATAATATAATAATAATAAAAATAATAGCCACTAGCAATTCTAGTTCTGTGATGTCTTTTACAATAATATAACCCCCCCAAAACAAACAGCTTTGCTTTGAAATTTGGCTCATAGTTCAGGCATGGCAAGAAATGTATCTCGCCATGAACTTTCACTGCACTCAGTGTGATAGATTTCATTTCACTGGGTTTTTTAATATGGCCCTAAAAGATGGATTACTATCCTGATGCATGCCAAAAAGGTTTCAGCTTCTATCTATGCACAGAGCATCCAAGGCTCTGTCACATGGCAGGATCAGGCTATTGGAACATCTGCCAAAAGCAGAAAAAGTAAGGAAATGAGGCATGGGGAAAGACTCAAATGCTGAAACAGTCACATGTGTGGCCTGACTCCATTCATATGGCTGTGGGGGTAGAGACTGTAGAACACCAAGCACAATGAATTCTTGAATCTCACTGGGGCATCTGGTGAATACTGTAATGTTGTAATAATAAATTACCATCACTGCACACCTGTTAATATACAGTCGTGTATGGGAGTGAGGGATATGTTTATGTGGAAGCAGCATTGTCTACTGTTTAGAGGAGGGGACTTAGAGCTAAAAAGTGAGAGATTGTCTCTCTCATCACTATCAAGCCTGTGTAAGCTGGGGAATGAGGCCAGGATGACATAAAAGGACTCTTAAAGTTCCAAATCTGACCAGAGAGGATTACCCCACTGCCATAATTTGTCTTCTGAAGACTCTTTCTCAAATCCTACTGCGGGGCATGTGGTGAAGGGATAGGATGAGCATGCTGGAATAAGGAGATGGAGAGAAGGACAGAGATTTGAAACACTACTGTTACCCAGAGGCAGTTATGAATAGGCTGCTGTAACTTTAGATCGGAGTGGGCAAAAGCCTCCTCCGCGGGCTGGATCCACCCTGCCAAATGGGTTGATCCGGCCTGCGGAGACCCTGCCACTTCCCTGCCCTCAGGCCAATTAGGTTCTGGGGGCAGGGGAAGTGCACAAAATTTCCTCTGCCCTGCCAGGAGCATGCGGCGCTTAGAAGCACCACGAGCTCCTGGCAGGGCAGGAAGAGACTAGGTGCGTTCTCCTGTCCCCAAGCCCTGATCGGCCTGGGGCAGGGAGGAGCACATGAAGTTTCCTCTGCCCTGCCCCTACCTTGTGAGGAGTGCTCCTGGCAGGGTGGGAGGAGACTTTGCACATTCTCCCTCCTCCCAGCCAATCACGGCCTGGGGCGGGGGAGCACGCAAAGTTTCCTCCACCCTGCCCCTGCCCTGCAAAGAGGGCATGGAGCTTAGAAGTGCCATGTGCTCCTGGCAGGGCAGGAGGAGGCTTCATGTGCTCCTCTGTTCCCAAGCCCTGATTGGTCTGGGGGCAAAGGGGGAATGCGCAAAGTCTCCTCCCACTGCCAGGGACATAGGTGTCTAGGGGAACCTCTGGGGAGGCAAAGGAGCCCCTTAACCTCCAGAACAATCATGGTCTGTGGGTGGGGAAGCAGGGAAGTATGCTGGCCCTACACCTTCCACTTGAGGGTCTACCCCTTAGGTTTAGCCTGGGTACACTTCGAAAATTTCTGAAGTGGCCCCCTGCTTTACATAGTTCCCCTTCCCCCGCCCCCAAACTGTTTATGTTATGTCAGGGGCTACCCCACCCTTTGCAGGATATGTGTTCTATGGTGACCTGCCTGAGAGTTGCAGCACAATATTTCAGCTAAAGTTATTTGGGTGCTATTCTTGCTGTAACCTTTGTGAAGTCACTTAAGCTCTGTGCATCAGTAGCCAGTGTCCCTCGCTGTGGTATAATACCCACTTCTGTAAAGCAGTTTGGGATCTTTGGCTGAAAGTCCCTATATATAAGTTCAAAATATTATTTTTTATTTACAGTTTTTAAGGGTATTTTAAATAAATTAAGTGCTTATAAGAGTTGCCAGATTTATAGGCCTTGTGTCAAAGGTCCTCCCTTTATCTTCATGTTAGATACAGCATGAGTAGTAGTACAAGCCCACCTTATTCCCCTTCTGACATGGATAGATTGTACTCTAAGGCTATGTCTAGACTGCAAGCCTCTTTCGAAAGAGAGTGTCTAGACTGCATGCGGAACTTTCGAAAGAGCAAGCCACTTTTTCGAAAGAAAGCACCCAGTGAGTCTGGATGCTCTCTTTCGAAGAAGCCCTATTTACATTCAAGAACGCCTTCTTTCGAAAGAAGCACTTTCGAAAGAAGGCGTTCTTCCTCGTGAAATGAGGTTTACCACCGTCGAAAGAATAGCCGCGTTCTTTCGATTTAATTTCGAAAGAACGCAGCTGCAGTCTAGACGCAGGTGAAGTTTTTTCGGAAAAAGGCTACTTTTCCCGAAAACACCCCTGAGTCTGGACACAGCCTAAGGCATAAATCAGTGAGAGGCAACCTAGGCTAGTGCGTGGGCTGCATGAGTGGCCTTTCTTTATCTCACTGGATCTCAGTGGGCAGCAAGATTATCATAACAAAGATGGTCTCCCAGGATAGGATAGTTTTGCTAACCATGCGTGTGTCCCTAAAATTAGTGAGATGTGCTGACTGAACTGGAGCAGTGCTTTGATCGGATGCAGAGGGAATGTACAGCTCTCACAGTCAATGTTGTGTGCAATTAGCACGCACCTTACTTCCCATGCTCTTGCTTTATGTGTGTGTTACTTTTGTAATACTGGAAGCATTATTCACTTGATGCGGATGAAAAGCAGCGGAATCTGGCAATCCTGTATGTGGATAATGGTAAACAGTGTATCTCATGGCTGAGCTACACATAGAAATCCGATGGGCCACATGCAGCCAGATGCCCACCCTGGGAATAAATAGGGCTGTTCTTCAAACTCTTACCATCCTACACCTCTCTGCTGGATCTGATATTAAAGGTGCCAGTGATGATGATTATGATATTTGTTGTGTTCTTCATACTTCTGCTGTAGGAGCTGGCTGGAAACCATCAGCTCATTTCACTTAGGCCCTCAGATAGACATATCCCTGGGCTGGGCCTATGGATGTTAAATTCAATTTATCAGCGAATCAAGTAGTCGATGGAATTTCCATTGACTACTCAGTTAGTCAATAAGGGGGGCGCCTGCGGCTCTCGTACATTTCAAAGGCAGAGGTGCAGCAGTCCGGACCCCACGTGACTGCTTTGGTCCACACTCATACCATTTCCCTTACTTCACCTCTGCCTCCCCTCCACCCCGCTTCTCCCACAGAGACAGTGCTGGGGGAAACTGGCTTTTAAGCCAGCTTCCTCCCAGCACTGGTCCTTGCTCCTCCCCTTGGCAGAGGTAGCAAAGGCAGGAGGGAAGCAACTAGTCAGGTAATGATAATCCTTGGCTGATTGGGTAGTCAACTAGTTAACTAGTTGCTTACATCCCTAGTTGGACCACTGGAATAGAAGCTGATCAGACCATGGTAGTTGCACTGTAAGAAGATTTCCTTGTACACTGGCCATGAGTGCACATCAGAGAAAATGTTTGTAGGGTACTTGAAGTAAAAATAGCTATTTAGCTATACATGAGCACTGTTCTTTTGACCCATCACATTTTTCAAATAAATGCATTACTATCATCAACAGCACAAAGTTGTCTCATGCACAGCTTTTTGTAAACGATAGTGCTTAATGATACAATTCATGTATCTGAGGTGGAGGTTTTTATATGAATCTGCATTAGTGAAAAAAGGATACATGCAAATACAGTGTTTTAAGTGATTGCCTTATTTTAGAGAAAACCTTCATCCAAGAAGCTTGAATTGAAAACTTTACTCTCCCCCGCCGCCCTACAAAATATTACTTGACATGCATAAGGCTATAACATTAGATAAGCTCTCCAAGTCAATTCATTGTTCCAGTCTATTCCCTGCATGTTGAGAGCTCTTTAAGATCACTGAGTAAGCTAATCTCTATCAAGCGTTATTAAGACTCTTCTTCCTCTTCCCATTACCTGGGAGTTGGAAAGGCATGTCTGTTTCCACTACTAGTGTCTCAGTCCAAAACAAGTAGATTCTATAGGTGTTATACTTAGGATACTCAAGGTGCTCCATTTATTATTTATACCTACTCGGTTACTATATTCTCTTTTCTATGTTGCAAGCATTTTGCACATATTTTTTCATAGGAGATGTGGGAAACCAAGTTATAGGATAGGAAGACAAATAAAATAGAATGAGAGGGTGAGGGCAAAAGAGGAAAAGTGTTCCATATCCTCTATCAAGAATAATTCAGCTGGCAATCTAATTGTGCCAATGGCTAGCCAGGCATCAGTTACAGCTGATGGCTAGCTGCAATGTGAAAAATTATTTTTTGCAAGGTGGCCTTTCCATTAGCATTAATGTCAACAATCAACAGTGTAGTTTAAGCTTTGTTTCCAATTTAATACAGTGAAAATCAGTTGAAATGAAAGCAGGAATAGTCAAAAGAAAAAACTGTGGTTGAAATATAAGACTGAACTATGAACAAGAATCACCCTGGTTTTAATGTCAGATGAATCACTGACCCGCTGAATGGCCTTGGGTAAATCACTTCATTTCTCTGTGTCTCATTCAGGCCAGTTAGAAAATAGGGTAAAGTCATGATCACCAGCCACTGTAACTGAGTTGTTTTCCTGAGGAAATAAACATACCATGGAGAATACAGTGATTTCAAAGTCAAAATGGCAGAGGTTTGCCACCAGACTGGTTTACCCAGATTTTAGTTGCTCTTGCTGTTTAGTTTAATTCCTCTTCCCCTGCCGTGACAAATTCTACTGTATCTAGAAAGTTTCCTTTTTGTGGTTATGAGTAGGAGGGTGAAGTTAGGTTCTCATGAAAGTGAGAGCATGAAAGAACTAACTGTAGTCAGACACATTGCATGCAGGTGCTCTACAAACCTTCCAGTCATAATTGTGCCAAAGAACCGCACTCCTGACCTGAAACTCCCCTTCTGTTCCAGGTACAGACTTGCCAATCATCCTGAACAGTGCCAAATTGTGTCATGTGTTTGGGATATTGACAGACATCCACCAAAGGATGAAAGCATGATCACAAATCTCATTTGCATTGCAACTTGAGCTGGATTTTTTAACCACAATCTTTAAAACTTTAGGATTAGATACAAGGGCGATTTGAACACACAAAAATAAATACATAAATAAGCCTACTGAATGACCGATGCATTGAGTCAAAAGCTTTCTAGCCTAGAAATAGATGTGCTTTAACTTTGTCTTACTTGACTCTTTGAACTGCTTCTTGTTGTTCAAGTCAGTAGTTCTCAACCGGCAGTGCCATCAACACACTAGGGATGTAATAGTGTAGTCAATTAACCAATAAGCAAAAGCTTATAGGTGAATGCTATAGACTACACATATTTTCCTCTCCCCCTCTCCCTGTCAGTAAAGTTTTTAGCAGGCCGGCCACCCGTCTGGCTCAGTCTTGGCTTGCGACGAGTCTGGGACTTACCCCTCCTGTGGCTCTGGATTTAAAATGCATTGGGAGCTAGACAGGGACTGCTTACACCCCGCACTGTTGCCTCTTTCTCAGAAGCAGCAGCACAGTGTGAGAGGAAGCCGGTCGAGGGGAGCTAGTTTTTAAACTGGCTTCCCTTGCGGACCAGCTCCCACCTGGCACCCCGTGTAGCTGCCTCTGATATAGTAGCTGCTGTCCCTGTCTCCAGGGTCTATAGAATAGTTGACTAACTGATAAAATGTCATGAGTTTACTTGACGATTCAATTAACTGATATTTAACATCCCTACAACACACAGTTGCAGCCCATGTCACATCCTCTGGGCCCTATATGTAGTATATATATATATATTGTGTATATGCAGCCCATGCAGTACAAAAAGAGCTGAGTTGAGAACCGCTAGTCTAATCCACAATGCAATGATGTGTTTGCATTGTGGATTGGACCAGTAGCTCCTTTCAGTCACATCTGAAAAAACTGTTCTATCGAAGCAGAAATGTTCTCTTATAAGTTCTTGCTTCTCCTTTGGTGAATTTTTATATTACAAATAATCTACAAACCTGGAAGAAAATATGTTAAAAACAATTTTAAGATTTATCAGCATAAACAAATGGCCTCTGAGTGGGTGCAGGGGAGGCTGTGCTGTTTTGAACCATGTAAGTTTTATTTTTATCCTAGGTTTTAATTCTCTTTCTATGTGGCTGACTTCATGCCATCTTCAAATGTAGCATTTTGTCAGGGATTCCTATTTATCTGTTTGAGAGCTCAGATTTTAATTCCTTTCCAAAACAACTTTAGAAATGTTTTGCCCAAAATCTTGAATTCCATTTAGAATCCATTTAACAACATAAAGTATGTTGCACAAATGTAATCTGCTGGTTTCAGTTAAGCCTGTCTCTTCCCTGAGAAAGCTGGGTGTTTGTTATGACATTTCTGGTAAAAGAAAGGAGCAGCAGATTTGGTCATCTGTGTAGTTAGGGTGACTCACATTCAGCCACTTTCTTACCTGACATTAGAGTCAAGCCTGTGGTTTATAATAGTGTGATGATTCATGTATGTGCTGTTTCTTCCTCATTAGTGAGAGGTTATCGTTTTTGTCCTAGATGATGTGGACAAAATTTTGTTCTGATTCACACTAGTTAAAACACTAATGTCCTCATTGGGACTGTGCAGGATGTAATGTCAAGTCAAAATTTGTCCCAGAATGTTTTAAACAGTGATTAGAAACTCCGTGGGATATTTCTTCCAATTTTCTTTGGTTCATTACCTTGAGAGCAGCTTAATTACACTTAGTGCAACTGTATCAAGACTGAGACCACCAAAAGATTTGCCATTTTGTGTTGAAACACACTCCAGTTGCAGTTGCCTACTAGAGTAAACTGAAATGAAAAACAGAATTCCCAGCCAATGTGGAGAATAAAAGTGGGGAAAGCACAAACAGGAGACGAGACGGTTTAATTTGTATAAAGTCTTTAGGAACCAGTAGGTTGAAAAATAGTGAGAGAAGGTTCACACTACCTAAAACTGAAAATGACTTGTGGAAAAGCAGTGACTCATTTCAGAAGCAAGCTGGCCTGGATCTCAATAACCTCATTGTGAGTCTGTACCAATAGAACCAATGTCAGTATGCGGTTGACTCATGAGCATTGCTCTTCAAGCTAGCCCTATCATTTGTAACTAGCTGGAAATAAGACTCTGCATTCTGCTCTGATACTCCCAATCCTGTAGAAGGAAAGTTGTCCCAAAGGTATGTAGAAGCTTTATATTCTGGATTTGGGTATAATAATTCTTGCTATAGATAAATCTATAGTACAGGGTACAGAAGAGATGAAATACTGCAGAGAAGATGTGGGGGAGATTTTTGTAATGGTTCTGTTTTTTACATTAGGGGAAGATATTTATTCAGAGAATTGTGCGGTGTGATTCCACAGAATGAAAACACACAGTGATATTTTAAGGGATGGGGGGGAAGCTTTGTAAAAAAAGAGATGAGACAAAATCCAGACATATGGCATTAATCGAGCTGCTGAAAAGATCACTGATACTGAAAGACTTGATTCAGATATAAAGAAAAATTCTCTACTACTCTGTGCCCAGTTCATCAGCACAATGGGGCCATTAAGCCAGGAGACCTATCTTATGGAGGATTTCCTAAATATTGGAGAATGCTACCTCCTATACTACCTCCACCTTACAAAGCATGTGGCTGAGTAAAGTGTGTGTGGTCCAAATATTACTGCACTTTAGAGATCTGAAGGAAAGATGGGTAGGTGATTCACTGGTTAGACTATTCCCCTGGGGCTTGGGAGAGCAGGATTCAAGAAACTGTTCCACCATAGACCTTGCGCCAAGCCATTTAATCTCTCTGGACCTCAACTCCTTATCTATAAGATGGGATAATAGCACTTCTCTTCCACACCTGCAAATTAATACACTAAAGATTGCAAGGTCTTTGGAGACTTCATTATTGAGGGCTTCATTGATACTTCTCTAACTATGACTCTCTGGTACTGTGAATTTCCAGGGACCAAAGGGTTACGGTGGAAGGCTTGCAGCTGAGAGCCCTACCAGCTGGCAGGGCAGTGGTGCTATAATGGAGGGGGGGTGGGAAAGCTGGCAGATAGGCCAGAGCTGGGGGAGAAGGGGACAGTAGCAGGGTGGTCACAAATGATCTTCCCTGGCCTGGCAAAATCCCTCATCTGGCACCGATCAGGTTCCAAGGGTACCAGACAAGGGAGGGCCAACCTATACCTAAAATAGATAGTGATTTGAAGACTTTTTAATATGCCAGGTTTTGCATTCATACAAGAGCACAATCTTCACATTTGTATTGAAGATTCACAGTTTCATCTTTGCAGATATTATTTGTGAACTCCGTATGGGGCGAAGAGTCTAGAATGCAGGTGTTGCTTTTCCTATCCTAGCACTGATATCCTTGCCTGTTCCTCCATCTCTGCCCATATTACTCCCCAAGTAGATGAACTGCTCCTCATCTTCCAGGTCATTCCCTCCCAGTGTGATGGTATTGTTATTGGACTGGTTGATCCTCATTGTCTTGGTCTTTCCCTTGCTAATGCTCAGTCCAATCATGAGGCAGTTTTGTCTAGTGTTGCGACCTTTTCTTCCGTGTTTTCATGTTGGTGTGAAAGGATCAGTGAACCATAAAGAGCTATTTTGCCCCACCCACTCACCTTCATTCAGTTGCACACACATGTGGGTATTGCAAAGGAGCACAGACGTCCCTACCCATATGCAGAATATGCAGCTGCTTAGAGGACCCAAACATTTCAGACACCAGTAGGTCTTTATGTCCAGCCACCTGCCTCTTCCTTCCTTGTTCTCTGGCTCTGCTTCCTTCAGAGAGGATCTAGTTAACGTAAAAGTGAAAAAGCCTGCCAGACCTATTAGCAAAAACAAAAGGAAGAACTGTGTAGCACTTTAAAGACTAACAAGATAGTTTAATAGGTGATGAGCTTTCATGGGTCAGACCCACTTCCTCAGATCTGGAAGAGAATTGGCATGACCATTTATACCAAAGGAATACAATGAAAAAAGTGAACACATTATTAAACTGACAAATCAGATTTAATACAGAAGGTGGGGTGAGCAAACACTGAACCTGTGAAAAAGCCAATCAGGTGGTAATGAAGCCATTTAACAAGTATTAGCCAACCCCAGGTATATCCTGTCATTTTCTGATTTTACTGTGCTATTCTGCAGGACCTTAGTTTAAAATTTGCTCTAAAGATATTTCATTAGTGTGTTGCTGAAGATTATAAAATCATATCTCTAAAAAATTGTCATCTGCCTCTGATCTGCCACTGGGCATAGAGGCAGATGACAATTGACCCTAAGTTTAACAATACCGCAGAGGGCTTCATAAATCCTAAGGATTACCCTACAGAGGAGACTCTATTGCCATAATTTTGCAGTTGAGTGTCCCCTCAATCAGATTTCATATGGAATAAAAATGTGTGTTCCAAATAGCATGAGATTACATATGTGTATTCCTGCATGCAAACAGGGATGGTGCATAGATGAAAACAGGAGGGGAAGTGATATTTTGGCTTCTTGCACCCAAAAGAGCTTAGACTGGTTGGATACAGATACTGTGTTTGAACTCTAAGTGGGCTCTGTGTTGCAGTGTGAGAGCAGAGAGTGTGGTTAGCTGAAAGCATACAGTGGTTAGAATTGCAGAAAATAGTCTAGTATGGGTACTTAAGAGAAACATGTTGAGGTTAAATACACTTGATTTTATTTTGTCATTGGCTTTGAATAAGGAGCAGTCGAAACCAGCACACATGTTACTGCTCCCTGGTTTTTTTTCTTGTTTAACACGTTTTCTCTACCTATCAGGAAGTATCTTTCAATATTTGGAACGAGAAGTGAACTGCAAAGCAGGGGGAAAATATGTTTGGGGCCTTTTCTCCTTTTTTTTTATGATGCATAAAGAAAGAAAGGTTGAAAACTTTTTCTTGTGGGAAAGGAGAATTAAAGGGTTTTTTTTCTCTGTCTGCACTGTGCAAATCAGGAGAGCCATGATAGTGTAATTCTGAGCTGTTGTGAATAGAAGAACGATTAGTTAGTATTTTTAAAACTCTTTGTCTCTGTATTTTTTAATGCCTTTTTAATTTCAATGACTAATTAATATATTGGGAGAATAAGAAGCATTTATTAAATATGAAGTTTCTCTACTCATCCAGTTAAAGTGTGAGAGTTTTCAAAACCTCCTGCTCTAGCACATACACTGCTGTCTTCCTTTCACATATCTAATATTTTTAATAAACATTTAATAAAGCAGGCCCTCTTTATTGCCATGTTGCTAATGCTCCTTAAGCCTGGAAACAAATTATTATGTGAGACTCGTATTTATTTAGTGTTGTTTTCTACTTCTGATGATTGCAGAAAGAAATTTGAACACGAGACTAGAATTCAGGATGTGACCGAGAGTCTTCCAAAACTGATCAAACCATTGGATTGCTATCCCTTCCTATTTCTTAATGTAGGAACTAACGATATGACCATGAATGACCTTGAGCAGGTCACCGCAAATTATGTATTACAGGGAAGAAAGATGAAGGAGTTTGAGGGGAAAGTGGTGTTCTTATCCATCCTCTCTCTGGAAGGAAAAGGTCCAGGTAGGGATTGTCAAATCTTGGAAATAAATACATGGTTCCACAGAGGGTGTCAGAGAGAGACCTTTGGTTTCTTCGACCATGCGATGCTGTTCTGGGCACAAGGATTGCTAAGAAGAATTGGGATCCAGCTAATGAAGAGAAGGAAGAGCATCTTTATGGGCAGGCTTGCAAACCTAATGAGGAGGGCTTGAATCTAGGTTCATTGAGCAATGGTGACCTAAGTTAAGTGGGGAAGTGGTGTACCAGGAACAAAGGAGGAAGGTGCAACAGAGGAGGACCCCTGATTTGTACAGAGAATGTAGTGCAGTCAGCTAGTTATCAGAGGTATCTGTTCACGAACTCAAGAAATCTGGGAAATAAGCAGGAAGAATTAGAAGTCCTGGCACAATCAAAGAATTGTGATTTGATTGGAATAACAGAGATTTGGTGGGACAGCTCACATGACTGGAGCCATACCCTGTGATGGAAGAGTATAACCTGTTCAGAAAGGACAGGTCGGGGAGAAAAGAAGGGGGAGTTGCACTGTATGTAAGGATAGTTAGGGAAGGTGTGGGACGCTTACTGGATGAGGGAGGTAACCTAATGACAGATGATGTGGGAAAAGCTGATGTACTCAATGCTTTTTTTGCCTCTGTCTTCACAGACAAGGTCAGCTCCCAGACTACTGCACTAAGCAACACAGTATGGGAAGAAAGTGGGCAGCCCTCAATGGAGAAGGAACAGGTTAAGAACTATTTAGAAAAATTGGAAATACACAAATCCATGGGGCAAGATTTAATGCATCCAAGGGTGCTGAGGGAGTTGGAAAAATGTCATTGCAGAGCCCTTGGCCATTATCTTTGAAAAATAATGGTGATCAGGGGAGGTCACGGATGATTGGAAAAAGGAAAATGTATTGTCCATCTTTAAAAAAGGGAAGAAGAACAATCCAGGGAACTACAGACTGGTCAGCTTCACCTCAGTCCCTGGAAAAATCATAGAGGGGATCCTTCAGGAATCCATTTTGAAGCTCTTGGAAGAGAGGAAAGTGATCAGGAATAGTCCACATAGATTCACCAAGGGCAAGTCATGCCTGACCAATCTGATTGCCTTCTGTGTTGAGGTAACTGGCTTTATGGACATTGGAAAGTCGGTGGATGTGATATACCTTGACGTTAGCAAAGCTTTTCATACAGTCTCCCACAATATTCTTGGCAGCAAGTTAAGGAAGTATGGATTAGATAAATAGACTGAAAGGTGGCTGGAAATCTGGCTAGGTTGTCGGACTCAGAGGGTAGTGATCAATACCTCAATGTCTGGTAGATTTCAAGTGAAGTGACCCAAGATTTAGTTCTAGGGCTGTTTTATTCAACATCTTTATTAATGACTTGGATGAGGGGATAGATTGCATCTTTAACAAGTTTGCGGATGGCACTAAGCTAGGGGGAGAAGTAGATACATTGGAGGGCAGGGATAGGGTCCAGAGTGACCTAGACCAATTAGAGGATTGGGCCAAAAGAAATCTCACAAGGTTCAACAAAGACAAGTGCAGAATCTTGCATATGGGATAGAAGAATCCCAAGCACTGATGCAGGCTGGGGACTGACTGGTTAAGTAGCAGTTCAGCAGAAAAGGACCCGAGGATTACAGTGGATAATAAGGGGCATATGAGTCAACAGTGTGCCCTTGTAGCTAAGAAGGCTAATGGCATATTAGGGTTCATTAGGAGCATTTCCGCAGATCTAGAGAAGTTATTCCCCTTTATTTGGCTCTGGTGAGGCCACATTAGGAGTATAGTGTCCAGTTCTAGGCTCCCCATGACAGAAAGGATGTGGACGCATTGGAGAGGGTCCATCGAAGGACAACCAAAATGATTAGGGGGCTGGAGCACATGACTTACGAGGAGAGGCTGAGGGACTTGGGTCTGTTTAGTCTGCAGAAGAGAAGAGTGAGGGGGGATTTGATAGCAGCCTTCAACTTCCTGAAGAGGATGTAGGGAGGCTGTTCTCAGTAGTAACAGATGGCAGAATGAGGAGCAATATTCTGAATTTGCAGGGGGGAGGTTTAGACAGGATGTTAGGAAAAACTATTTCATTAGGAGGGTGGTGAAGCACTGGAATGGATTACCTAGGAGGTGATAGAATCTCCATCCCTAGAGGTTTTTAAATCCTGGTTTGACAAAGCCCTGGTTGGGATGATTTAGTTAGGGTTGGTCCTGCTTTGGGCAGGGGCTGGACTCGTTGACTTCATGAAGCCTCTTCTAGCCCTATGATTCTATGATTCTATAACACAAATATATCCTAAAGCAGGGGTGAGAAACCTATGGCCCATGGGCCATCAGGGTTCTATTTGTGGCCCATGAGACATTTTGTTAACCGATGCACATAGACAGAGTTGCCACATTCTGCTGGTTTCCATCCATATAGTATTTTTCTAACTGGTATATACATGTAAAGTAAGGGCATGTGAAGTGAAGTGTGTGTTGGTTGCACACAACATTGACTATAAAAGCCGTCCACTCCCTCCAATCAAAGTGCTGCTACAGTTCAATCGGCACACCCCACAAATTCTGGGTACACAAGTGCACTTAAAAAATTACCCTATCCTAGGAGACTATCTTAGTTACAATAATCTTGCAGCTCTCTAAAATGAAGGAAGGCCAGTCTTGCAGTTCACTCACTGACCTAGGTTGCCCATCACTTCCCTAATGACTGAAAAACCAGAAGGGAAATAAAATCCCAGATTTATTTATTTTTAATGTCATTTTTAAACTAATCTGATTACTTTGAGGGGAGAGGATGCTGACTCATGGGTTTAGGACCTTTAGAATTGGTGATTCTGACATTGAGAGATAACATCTCCAGGAGTCTTATGCTACAAAACCAGCATGTTAATGAAATTAAACATTCTGAACTCAATACGGTTATGCACTACACCATAAAGCCATTCAGATGGGCTTAATGTGACGTGCTGTTAGGGATTTTTATGTATCACTCTAACAGTTTACTTCTACAGCAATACTTTAGGAAAGAGTCCAGCCATTTGCCCTTTTTGGGTTCATTCATTAATTCATTTAGTATTGACTGTGGGTTGTTTTTTATATATAGGTTTTTGTCTTAACTCTAGGAATTTAATTATGAAGCAAATCTGCTTTTCATGTTGTTTTACTAAAGTGACTAGTTTGCTACTTTTCTTTAAGCAGCAGTGAATTTTAAGCTATATTTGGATTAATAGACCAAATCTCTCATCTTGCAATGAGCTTTACATGGATGAACTCCTACTTCTGTTCAGAGATCACCACAGGATAAAGGCTTAAGTTAAGAACTGGATGCATGTCTTATGTATGCCAAGCATTTAGTATATTATCGATGTATAAGCATCTATGGTCCAAGAGAACTGGAAGTTTTGAAGTTGAATAAATCCTTTTTTAAAACTTAGGGCAGGGGTGGAGAGAAGATTTTGAGTTAAGAAATCATTTTTAGTAACGTGTACGGAGTGCTTTGTGGTTAAACAATATGTAGAATGTTCAGGCTTTCAAGAGCTTATCATATTTCTGTTTCTACTGCAGTGTTTTTGACAAGGCAAGGGAAGGAGTTTCACAAGATCCCAAAAGCTTTTGTCTTTTTCTTATTTCTTGTTAGTCAGTTAAATGCATTGTTCTCCTGTCACTGGAAGGATCCTTGACCTATGTGCCAACACAGAGCAAATATTTTTTTCTAACCTTTCAAGAAATTCTATGGGTTCTTAGTTCATTCCGTGTTTTTCAGCACATTGGACTACCCACATTCTCCATACTTGCTTATCAGCTGCCATGTGACCTAAGTCCTCCCATTTCAGATCACATTTTTCTATGTCATTGATGATCGTATGCTTCCAAATCATCCTAGGTAAGTGGTCTCCAATCTTTTTAACCCCAAGATCACTTTTTCAATTTAAGAACAATGTAAGATCTACCTCAAACCCAAATACCCTTGCCTGGCTTTCTTCCTCCCCTTCTCCCCTTTCTCTGAGACCTCACCCTGCTCACTCCATCCCCCTTTCTCCCTGAATCGCATTCATTTTCACCAGGCTGGGGTAGTAGATTGGGGTATAGGCTCTGGTCTTGGGCCAAGGGGTTCGGAGTGTGCGAGGGGACACCCTGAAGGTAGGGGGGTGGGATGGGTTCTGGAGTGGACTAGAGGATTTGCTTGGGGAGTGCAAGTGCCAGCATGGTGGGTTCAAGTCCCACTGACCACTCAGACAGCAGCTGGGCAGCCAATCTGAGCTGCCGCAGGGATGGACCTAGCTCCTGCATTCGGAAAGCATGATAAGGGATCCACTGAAGGTGAGCAGTGTTCTGGAGTGGAACAGAGGAGTGGGCTCATTCACCTGGGGCACACGGTGGTGAGTTCAAGTCCCATCCCCCCTAAACAGCTCAAGTGCCACCCACCCTAGGAGTGACCAGACAGCCAACAGAGGATAAGGGACACCCTGATGTCAGGGAGGTGGGGTGGATTCTTGAGTGACCTAGGGGATTGGGCATTCACCTGAGGAGTACAGGGTGGTGGGCTCCAGGCCCATCCTGGGAGAAGCCTGACAGCTGCCCCAGGGATGGAGCATCATCTTCATTATCATCAAGAGCGACGAGGAGTCCTGTGGCACCTTATAGACTAACTGAAGTGTAGGAGCATAAGCTTTCGTGGGCAAAGACCCACTTCGTCAGATGCATGTAGTGGAAATTTCCAGAGGCAGGAATAAATATGCAGGCCAGGATCAGGCTGGAGATGACCAGGTGGATCCAATCAAGGAGGATGAGGCCCACTTCTAGCAGCTGATCTGGAGGTGTGAATTCCAAGAGAATAGAAGCTGCTTTTGTAGTTAGCAAGCCAGTCACAGTCTTTGTTTAATCCAGAGTTGATTGTGTCAAACTTAAAGATGAACTGTAGCTCAGCAGTTTCTCTTTGAAGTCTGGTCCTGAAGTTTTTTTGCTGCAGGATGGCTACTTTTAGATCTGCAATTGTGTGTCCAGGCAGATTGAAGTGTTCCCCTACAGGTTTTTGTATGTTGCCATTCCTAATATCAGATTTGTGTCCATTGATTCTTTTACGTAGGGACTGTCCTGTTTGGCCGATGTATATAGCAGTGGGGCATTGTTGGCACATGATGGCATATATTACGTTGGTGGATGTGCAGGAGAATGTACCAGTGACAGTATGGCTGATCTGGTTAGGTCCTGTGATGGTGTTGCTGGTGTATATATGTGGGCAGAGTTGGCACCGAGGTTTGTTGCAAGGATTGGTTCCTGAGTTCGAGTTCGAGTTATTATGGTGCGGTGTGTAGTTGCTGGTGAGAATATGCTTCAGGTTGGCGGGTTGTCTGTGGGCAAGGACCGGCCTACCTCCCAAGGCCTGTGAGAGCGAGGGATCATTGTCCAGGATGGGCTGAAGATCACTAATGATGCGTTGGAGAGGTTTTAGCTGGGGACTATAGGTGATGGCCAGTGGTGTTCTGTTGGTTTCTTTCTTGGGCTTGTCCTGTAGCAGGAGGCTTCTGGGTACACGTCTGGCTCTGTCAATCTGTCTCCTCACTTCCTCGTGTGGGTATCGCAGTTTACAGAATGCTTGTTGAAGGTCTTGTAGGTGTAGGTCTCTGTCTGAGGGGTTGGAGCATATGCGATACCCACACGAGGAAGTGAGGAGACAGATTGACAGAGCCAGACGTGTACCCAGAAGCCTCCTGCTACAGGACAAGCCCAAGAAAGAAACCAACAGAACACCACTGGCCATCACCTATAGTCCCCAGCTAAAACCTCTCCAACGCATCATTAGTGATCTTCAGCCCATCCTGGACAATGATCCCTCGCTCTCACAGGCCTTGGGAGGTAGGCCGGTCCTTGCCCACAGACAACCCGCCAACCTGAAGCATATTCTCACCAGCAACTACACACCGCACCATAATAACTCGAACTCGAACTCAGGAACCAATCCTTGCAACAAACCTCGGTGCCAACTCTGCCCACATATATACACCAGCAACACCATCACAGGACCTAACCAGATCAGCCATACTGTCACTGGTACATTCTCCTGCACATCCACCAACGTAATATATGCCATCATGTGCCAACAATGCCCCACTGCTATATACATCGGCCAAACAGGACAGTCCCTACGTAAAAGAATCAATGGACACAAATCTGATATTAGGAATGGCAACATACAAAAACCTGTAGGGGAACACTTCAATCTGCCTGGACACACAATTGCAGATCTAAAAGTAGCCATCCTGCAGCAAAAAAACTTCAGGACCAGACTTCAAAGAGAAACTGCTGAGCTACAGTTCATCTTTAAGTTTGACACAATCAACTCTGGATTAAACAAAGACTGTGACTGGCTTGCTAACTACAAAAGCAGCTTCTATTCTCTTGGAATTCACACCTCCAGATCAGCTGCTAGAAGTGGGCCTCATCCTCCTTGATTGGATCCACCTGGTCATCTCCAGCCTGATCCTGGCCTGCATATTTATTCCTGCCTCTGGAAATTTCCACTACATGCATCTGACGAAGTGGGTCTTTGCCCACGAAAGCTTATGCTCCTACACTTCAGTTAGTCTATAAGGTGCCACAGGACTCCTCGTCGCTTTTGCAGATTCAGACTAACACGGCTACCCCTCTGATACTTGATTATCATCAAGGAGACCTACTCCTGCCCTGGACCTGCACCACTCCGGAAAGCAGCCGGCATGTATAGCAGTGGCTCCACATGCTGCCCCTCATCCATAGGCACCAAACCCACAGCCTCTACCGGCCACCATTCTCCATTACTGATCAATGGGAGCTGCAGGAGTGGTGTCCACAGGCAAGGACAGCATGTGGAGACCCCCTGCTCTGACTTTCTCAGGGGCTGTAGGGACATGCCAGCCACCTCCAGGAGCACAATTACCACAGGGATAATTACTCCAGACATGACAGGTTCTTTGACATCACTACTCAAATAATTAAATTTAAGCATAAGACAAAAATGAATGAAATGCACAGACCAGTCACAAACCAAATCTAACCCACTTTGCAAGCAGTAAAAGTAGTAACATCCCCCCATGTATGTGTTGGGCCAGGAGATTGAAGGACAATGTGTGTTTGTGAGAATGACAGACACACACACTGTGAGAGAGTGGCAGAGATTTGCATTGCCAAGCTCCAAAGCTCCCTCCATCCCCTTTTCTCTGTGTGGAGACAGGGTACAGGAATGGGGAGGGGGGGATGGACACCCTGACATCAGCGCCCCTCTCTTCTCCCTCCCACACCCTGCACAGCAAGCAGGAGGGTGCCAAGGGGCAGCGCCAAGGCAGAGGGAGAAGCAGCATGATAGTAGGTGGAGGGGCAACTGAAGCACTAGTACTTGCTAGCTTCCCGGCCAAACCAGTCAGGATCACCTGTCAGAGGCACCTGTCAGAGGCTCTACTGATAAATTCTCTTCTACTGTTTGGTGACCACTGTCCTAGGTTTGTAACCCTTGTTGGATTTTCTGACTTCCAACTAAGAGCCATAAAGGTGGTCTCCTCACCTCAAAAAGATATTTTGGCCTTGGAAAGGGTTCAGAAAAGGGCAACTAAAATGATTAGGGGTTTGGAACGGGTCCCATATGAGGAGAGGCTAAAGAGACTGGGACTTTTCAGTTTAGAAAAGAGGAGACTCAGGGGGGATATGATAGAGGTCTATAAAATCACGAGTGGTGTGGAGAGGGCTGATAAAGAAAAGTTATTTATTAGTTCCCATAATAGAAGAACTAGAGGACACCAAATGAAATTAATGGGTAGCAGGTTTAAAACTAATAAAAGGAAGTTCTTCTTCACACAGCGTGTTGTCAACCTGTGGAACTCCTTGCCAGAGGAGGCGGTGAAGGCTAGGACTATAATAGAGTTTAAAGAGAAGCTGGATAAATTCATGGAGGTTAGGTCCATAAAAGGCTATTAGCCAGGGGATAAAATGGTGTCCTTGGCCTCTGTTTGTCAGAGGCTGGAGAGGGATGGCAGGAGACAAATCGCTTGATCATTGTCTTCGGTCAACCCTCTCTATGGTACCTGGTGCTGGCCACTGTTGGTAGAGAGGATACTGGGCTAGAAGGACCTTTGGTCTGACCCAGTATGGCCGTTCTTATGTTCTTATGTTCATAATCAGTAGTTGGTTTGATACCATTCATAACACATGCTATAGTGACTGATTTCTTCTCTTACTAATCATTTGCAATAGAGATCTTGCTTTAGCCATTTTTCCAACCTCATCATTCTTTTTTCTTTCCTCATAACTTACTCTTAATATTCTCTTCCACCACTTATGATGAACCACATTTAACTTCTGACCATCTGTTTCCTTAAGTTACCATCTTTCATTACATGCTGGGCTGACTTAAAGCATAGGTGCATGTGATGTGACTGATTATAGAATAATAGATCCCTTACTTTATATCAGTTGCAGGGCCAAACATGGCAAGATCTACACTCAACTCTCAGGTGAAATTCAGTCCTGTGTAATGGGCTGGCAAAAGTCACGTGTACTAAGTGTTACTAAAGACGTTTTGCTGTCCATCTACACAGGGATGAATCTCCACCACAGAAAATAATCTGGTAATAGAATTTTCATGTTGATTTTATGACATATTTATTCCTGGCATAAAACAAGCTACCCAACGGCTATTTTATAATTGTGAATGTATTGGAGCTGAGGATACTTGATTCCTTGTAAGATAAGCTATTTGGTTCTTTTTTTTTTAACTGGGATGGGTAACCGCTGCTAATATACTTTTGGCCAGTGAAATATCATTGACAAGGTCATATGCGACCTATATAATTCCTGTGGCTTTTACTGCTAGTTGACAGGCATCTGTTAGACTTGAATATTGTTGTGTAACCTTCCGAAAGACCTCCGGAGCTGAAATATTTGACAAGAAAAACTAAAGCTCAACACCAAGGTCTCCCCGCTCATGAATTTTTCATGCCTTTGTTTGAAAAATGCTAGGCATTAAAACCCTCTTGTTATCTCCACTGTAAAGCACAGTAATTAACATTCATTCGTAAAAAAAACTGTCTTGTTTTTGTTGGAGCTTAATTGCTTTGTTGATTTTTATCTAGTGGATTTGTGGGTTAGGGAATTCTCCCCTCTCCCACTCTGGTTTCTTCCTCCTTCATGCTATTTTCTTTCTCAGTTCTCTTTCTACCTGGGGCCCCCATTAGAGCCTAGTCCTGCCCTCACTGAAGTAAACAAATCTTCTGCCATTAACTTCAGTGTGAGCAGGAGCCCTAAGTCTTCCTTCTCCCTATGAATTGGGTCAATTAGCCATGCTTGCAATTAATTGATATTCTTAATGCTTTCGTTTGCATTCATGTGCTGATTAGCTATTATGGTACCTTGGAAAGCCTTAGCTTGTATGATTTCCGTATCACTTTTTTAAAGAGCGCTCTATCTTGTACTGAACAGTCAGAATCAAATCCCATATCATGGATCCTTTTTATTGTACTCTTCCACTTGGCAGTTTTAATCAAAAGCTATGTATGTCATTGAACAATTCTGATGAGGTTTTCAAGTTTACTTTTAGTTGGTACAATGTCCATATCTCACACTAGAAAAAGGTTCTATGGAAACAAGCATATCCAGGAGTATATGTTTTGATCTCAGAGGCCAGCATCCTGACAAAATATTGGTGAGCTTCAGTAGAAAAACTAATGTCTATTGTCTTTAAAGATTCTTTCATTTATCTAATATGTATTTCATAGTATAGGAGAGTTAAATTATTTTTGGACTTGCTTTTCTCAGGAAACGCCATCTGAAATTCTCCATTGTAGTACTTTGTAGTTTTGAATCTGCTTCATTCCGTGTCTTTCCTATAAGATATGAAGAGCTAAATGTTCAGTGTGCATAGCATGACTATTCATTAATAAATATGACTAACGTGGACTGAATGCACACAATAGGTCACTATATACCTCTCAGTCTCTCTATATTAAATAGAATGAAGTATTTGCCTTGTTACAGCTCTCCCTTTTAACTCACGTTGATCTTTCTCAGTCAGTACTGGCAGCTTTTCAATTGATTTTATGAAGATTAAAACTTTTGTCCCTATAGCTTTCTGAATTTGCCATGCTATGATTGTCCATACCTACATGCCTCCTTCTGCATATTTAAAGAGAGTCAAACATTTGGGTCATAATGGGAACTGGACATAATAATTTCTGTTTTATTATTTCTGTAACATAATATTCATATAAGATGGTGTTTAGATACTTGTTCATCAGTATGTCCTGGTGAACAGTATTCCCGATGTATGTAACAAATATAGTTTTACTTACCAGCTTGAAATATGACATCGCTCATGTGTCTCTTCAGATAATCATCTTTGCTTTTGCATCCACCATTACTAAAATGAATAAGGGTCAGTTCTTGAAATTCTCTGTACAGCTGAGTGGGAACAAATCATCCAAATTCCATGGGCAGTTTTGAAAACCACAGCCTTTTCAAGACAACAGCACTCTCTCTTCTGCACACATAGATCTAGGCTAATGACCACAAGCCAGCCCTCTAACAGTGAATTGCTTTGGTGGTATTTATTGGTATAAGGACTTTGCCTTGTTCAGGAACTCATATGCAGCAGTGCATAGTATCTTATGATACACTGCAGTCCCCATCCCATGTATTTAGGCAATATGAGTAAGGGTACCATATCACAGAGATATTCATATTGGCCCCTAAAGTAAATCAACAGGCCGTGGTGACACCTCCTGCTTAATGTGCCTCTCCTCCCCTTCCCCGACCCCCACCCCCTCCAAAAACACACACACACAAAAGAAAATGTAATTGCTGGTGTTAATGTGGAAACGAAGTGGTAATTCAATATCACACGTCTTTTGAAGTAAGGTATTACTAGACAAAATGTCAAATTACTGTACACTGCAAAGATAATACATGGTGTTTAACTCAGTGATCGGTATGACTGTAGGAGTATATGAACTTGATAACCACAGTTCAGATGTCTAGCACACTTGTCTACAGTTTTAATAATTATTTCAAAAGCAAGTCCTAAATCTTAATGCAGTTAGGAGAGGAAATGAATATGCTGATTATCTTCATGTCAGTCTCTCCAGCAACCCATTGTAGAGGAAAACAATTACAACTTGAAAGAGTTGCAGTTCATTTGCAGAGCCAGAAAAAAATCTGTATCAAACTGATAATTATTACTTAAGAATTTGAAAAAAAAACCCAACAGAATTTCAGAAGATGTAAGTATAGTTTAGTTTTCATAATTGTCTACTGAAGAAAAGTCACAAAGACTGTCTGTTTCATCTTACTCAGTAGAACAGCAGATAGTTCATCATTTTTTAAAACATTTACTATTACATGTAGAGAATGGTTAAACACTTCAGCCAGCATAAGGGTCATTATTATTAATAGTGTTTTACAATTTCTTAAACTAAATAGGGCAACTTTAAAACTTTAAAGTAAATTGAACTAAGATTATGTGGAGCTACCAAAAATCTTGGGGAGTTTAATTAACCCATTAAAGAAAATCCCGCTATGGATTTTCAAGGAGGAAGAAAGAAATATATTATATATTTTGAAAGATCAAAGAACAATCCATGGAACGAAAGCTTCTGAACATAATTTGTTCATTTACTATAGATGGTAAAGAGCATAAAGCCACTAAAACATATTAATGTATGTCAGCTCCTCCAGTTTCATTTCCTTGGATCCTTGAGCAGATGTAGTTCACATTTATAACCAATGTGATCTTCGCTAGCTGAGCTTTCATGATTTTATGAGATGAGACCCTTAAGAGATGATGTTTTATTCCCTGAGGGTGTCATGTGCCCCTGAGTGACTCAGAGTGAACGCTTAAATCTGTTAAATTGACTAAACATTCCCTCTGTGATGGCACCAGGACTCTCAAATCAGTAGGTGGCATGCTTTGATTGACAGTACCATTTTGAAGGTCGTTCTGCTGATTGTATTCAAAGTGAGACAGATGTGGCTTTTTTTTTCATTTCTTACTCTGATTAATTGCCTCATTCAATTTCGACTCTATTGCAGTTAAACATTAATTCAGTAGGACTTAATAATGTATTCATTTATGATCTTGCTTGTGCATTAATGACAATGATTTGCTGTTTTTTTAATTATAGGGATCCATGCAATGAGTATTTTACATCCACTTACTGAAAAATGCTATATTCTCTTGGTCTTTTATGTCAGATAAATTAAATACGCAAAGAAGTGCTGAAGTACTTTGTGAAATACTTCATTCTAAATACTTGCTGCAAATATGTACTGCTGCAGATGCTGGTTTAAAAAAAGAACAATCAGAAAATATTTGTAAATACCAAGGGATTACATCTTTATTATACTTTATGAGCGTAATTGTCCTACTCTTTGCAAGAACACAGTATGGAAAAATGTACTTGAAAAACTACTTAATAAGAAAGTATCTTTGTTTCATTTCAATACTAATTAGAAAGTTTGCTTTGTTTTGTCTTTCTGTTTAACTTCTTTGTACTGACTCTGGTATTCTAGGATGAACGGTTCAATATGGCTTTAGCCTCATCACAGCATGCTTTCTAATCAACAGGCATCTATGATGTACCCCCATCTTCCTGTGCCTCTGAATAGTCTTTTTAAAGTTGGTTCATAAAAGAATTTGCTAAGCTTTAATGTAAATACATTCTTAAAATGGCTTTAAATCCACACTTTTTGTATTTCTAAGATTTTCATGGATGATATTTCTTCTTCCATAGAACATAAAGCAGTATAATGCCAACTTAATTTGTACAGACCACCACCTGAATTTCTGTGCCTTGGTGATAGTTTACGGACACATTCACGTGATGCATGTTCCATTGTTTTGGGCTTACACTCCTACATTTAAACCTGACGGATATGTCAAACTGATGGTTTATATAGATTTGAATTACCATTACAAGCATTCCTTATTCCTACATGCTAGTATTTATACTTAAGTACCTCAAAAGTAGAGTTATATTACCTTTTTCTACCTGGTATTCAGTACATTGTAAGTACTGGCATGGTGGTACCCAGAGCTGAAACTTTTTTGTTTTATGTGTTAAGTAGTGTTACTCCATACTACGATTCTCTATTGATGGTGCTCCTGCCTGCACATTTATGCCTTTCCTATGGTAACATTAATACTATGCACAATTCCTGCTAGCATAATTACTTAGTTTAGTTTGAAAGGGCTGATCACCTACAGCTAAAATGACACTTTAATGGGGATTACAGTTTTCCAGCTCAAGTGTTCAGCAGCTTTAATTAAGCGGGAAAAGGCCAGATTGGTAGCAGAGTCAACATTACTCTGTTGGATGTCATTCTATTTCTGTCCTGCACTGTGTATTGGCTGTATGTGAATGATGTACACGGACTATAGCTTTACCATAAATGACTTGACTTTTATAACTCTTCTTTCTCTCTTCTCTTTTTCATGAGCTTCATTATTTATTTTTATAGTTACTATTTTACCTTTCCTTTTGCTGCTGCTTTGGAAGCTTCTGACAATGAACAATACACATTGTTCATGTCACCTCATTACACATCGGTCATGGGTGGACAATAATTTTCACAGGGAGGACACTTAATGAATTTTGGTACATGGTCACGAGCTGGCTCCATCCCTGGAAGGGGCAAGGCTTTGGCAGAAGCTGGGGGTTGGGGACTATCCTCCCCCCCCCCCCCCCCCCCGAGTTATGTAGGACAAGAGGCTTTGAATTAAAAATACAGCAAAGGGCTCATGGCTACCTACCCCATTGCTACCACTTTGTTTGGCAGTTTCACAGGGTTTCTGTGGCTATTTGAAGGGCTCATGGCTCCAGCCCCTTCTGCCTGAGCCATCACCTAGAAATTCAGTGGCACAGGCAACAGGATATAAATAGAAAGAAGCCAGATGCAGTCCACGGGATGGATCAAAGTGTTAGGTGGGCCACATCTGTCTCTCAGGCTGCATCTTGCCCAGACCTGCCTTATGTGCATCATTTCCTGTCCCAGATTTGTTACCAAATTTGCCCAATACTCTGGGGTATGCTCATTTATCAGGGTTACCCTTATGGGACTGGGGGAAGGTTAACAATTCTATCAGTGTGCTGTTGGTGCTTACTTGTGCTCTCATATGGAGCTGAATTCTCCCTGCTGCCAATTCCCCCTCCCACTGGAGCTCTCCTGCAGGAACTAGGTTCCTCAGGATGGGGTTCTTACCACTTTGGCAACACACACAGACACTCACACCCACAAACAGAGCACGTCTGAGAGGACTGGGTACTCAGGACTCACAAGCTGACCCCCTATGTCCCTGGACTCAGCTGGTTGGGTTTCACAGCAATGCCACATTGCACCCTCATGTGCCTTTGGACTCAATGGGCTGGATTAAACAGCACTTTAAGCTGCCATCCTCATAAGCCCCCAGGTTCAGCACCCCCTATCCCCACTTTCACACCACAGTCATTCACTGGTAAACCACACGATGAGCAAACCCCATGGGATTTTGGGCACTACAGGGATCCTTAGCTTGGGTACAAGAAGCATTGTTGCAGAGCGAATGGGGAAGCCAAAACAACACCCCTTAAGGAAGAGTGAGCAAAAGAGAAAGAAAGAGAGAGAAGCAACCAGCTTAACAATGAAAGTTATTTATTTCTGAGTAGTGAATAGATATCAAAAAGTTACAATATTAAATCTAACAATTACAATATTAAATCTAAATTGAAACTGATTAAAAATGTTAGGTAACCATATAACAGTTTACACAGGGCAGGGTCAGAAGGCTATGCTTAGAGAGGTAGTTGATGAGAGAGAGAGAGAGAGAGAGAGAGAGAGAGAGAGAGAGAGAGAGACCTCACCACTCCACGGAGCTTGCACTGATCGGGGTTCCCAGATGATGATGGTAGCCGGGGGTCCAGAGGGCAGGAGAAAAGCAGGACAGAGCCCCCAGCACGATCAGACAGGAGATGATGAAGTCTCAATGGAACTGATGCAGTTTAAGTCCAGGTATCAGAACAGTTTTCTTGGGGCAAGGATAGGAGTTTTATAGAGATAGTTCAAAGAGAAAGAGGAGAGACAATAGAGACTGATCACCCCTTGTTATGGGGGACGTTCCTTGAACGAGCTCACAATGCAACTAGGGAGTTTCAGTATTTTAGATGTCAATAGGATCGTTACTAGAATTGGTCTGATAATGACTAATCTGGGTATGAGCAGGCCTAGGTTCATTAGCATCTGGAGCAGGGATTTCCCATCAGGCAGTGCTTCTCTGCTTTTGGTGTCCCATAGTTCAGTGCGGTTCCTGGCTTGGAAGGGCTCCTCTCCATTCTGTATGCTAATGAGATGTCCCTCTGTTCCATCTTTAATGTAAATGAGGCTGGGGTGTTTCCTTAATTGTATCACCCTTGTCTGAAGCAGCTAGGTGTGTATTCCCCGGCCTTTTCTTTGCTTTGTCTTTGATTCTAGCAGAGGCCTGAGGGAGGGGGATGGTTTTCCATGAATGTCACTCCCTGACTCCCCAAGAGCACAAGGCTGACAGGTGACAATGTTCTGGTTTCCCAAGAATCACAGAGCTGGTGGTTAACAGATTGGGATTCTGATATTAAGATGAAAACTAAAGTGGATTTCCTTCTCTCTTTCTCCACTCCCACCCCATCCTACCATCTATACCATGGATGGAAGTCCCAAAGCTGTGCACCACTTCCGGGGTTTCAGGAAGTGCGCTGGATGCTCCCCCTCCCCCAGACAGCCAGCACAGTACCAGAACCCAGGGCTGTGGCATGTTGGGGACTTCCTGTGTGTGGAGGCAGAGTAGAAGTCCCCGGAGGAGGAGCACACCCAGACTTCCTTCCCTGCGGCATGGGAAGGAGGTAGGAGTCCCCAGAGGAGGCGCGCGCTGGGATTTCCTTCCCCTGCAGGGTGGGGAGGAGGTAGTAGTCTCAGGAGGAGGTGCGTGCCAGGGACTCCCTGTCCCCTGCCTCCATCAACACCCTGTCCCTGCCACAGCACCCTGTTCCCTGCCCCACCCCCAACAGCAGCCTGCCACTTGCCCCATCAGCCTGCCACCTCCCCCATCACCCTGTCCTCTACCCTCACCAACACCCTGTTCCCTGCCACAGCACCCCATTCCCTGCCCCAGCACCTACCGACAGCCTGCCACCTGCCCCAGCATCCACCGGCAGCCTGCCACCTGCCCCAACACCCACAGGCAACCTGCCACAGCACTCTATCCCCTACCCCCAGGAACACCCTGTCCCCGCCACAGCATCCTGTCCCCTGCCCCACCTCCAACAGCAGCCTGCCACCTGCCCCAGCATCCACCGGCAACCTTCCCTAGCACACTGTCCCCTACCCCCACCACCACCCTGTCTCCTGCCCCAGCACCCTGTTCCCTGTCCCAGAACCCACTGGCACCCAGTCCCCTACCCATCAGCCTGCCATCTACCCCATCACCCTGTCCTCTATCCCCACTAACACCCTGTCCCCTGCTCCAACACCCTCTAGCAGCCTTCCCCAGTACCATATCATCTGCCCCCACCAGCACAGTTGGGGCCATATTAGTGAGCCTTGGGGGGTTTTGGAGGTGGGTTTTTTTTTTTTTTTTTTTTTTGCATCTCATTTGTGTGGCCGTAGCTGACTTTATAAAAGCTTTCTAGATAACAAGAAAGTGGCAGAAGTAGATGGAGAAAACTCACCTCAAGCAAAATCCTTTAAAAAAGCAAAATATAAATTTTAATGTTTGCATTTCTGTAGGATTTTTTAGCTAAGGTTCACAAGAGTTGAGAGAGAGAAGTGTTGTTTTATCAATTTAATAAAACTGAGGCAAAGAGTGGCAATGTCAAGAGTAGAACTCATGACACCTAGTTCATAGTTCTGTGATCTAGCTTCAGTATACTCCTTTCAGCGCAGTTAGAAAAAGAACAACTTGACTTTCACTGTTAAATCCTTTAATGTAGTTTTGTAAGAACCAAATTAATATATTATTTTATTAAATTACACTATTAGTGTTCCTTATAACATCAGTGACTGAGTAGTGGCTAAAAGGGAAGAAGAAATATATAGAAGAGACAGCTTATTAAATGCACCACAGTTTCACTATTGTGACAAAGCTCCTCCTCAACCTTGGTGGGTCCTGTGCTTTCAGGCTGATTATTTGGCTCAGAGGCTCACAGCAGCCCTCAATTTATACACCAGCATGTATTTGTTGAGCTACTCTCATCATTGGCCAGCATGGGAAAAAGGGAGGAAACCAAACTTTTTAGTCTCTGGCCCCTTCAAGAGGTAGAGGGTAGGACAAACCCATGTACCAAAGCCAGTCTCTTCCAGGTACTGAAACGGGGAGTGGGTGGTGGTAGGAACTTGGGCCTGCCCTCGTCTCTGTGTTCCAGCTGAGACCCTGTTATAGCAGCTATCTGTAATGTCGGTAGTGACAGTTACATATCTCGGAGCCACTTCACCACAGCCTTCCCCAGCACCTTTTTTACTTCAGGTTCTTCCTACTGGTATCTTCTTTCACTTTCTCCTCTCAGACTTTCCACAATTCCTCCTCTCCTCAAACTCCTCGCCCACACTGAACTAACTGAAGAGCTCATTTTACTCAGTCTCAACTGGTTCCTAATTGGTCCCAGGTGTTCTGACTAGTCTGACTCATTTGACTTTGGAAACCTCCTAATTGGCTCCAGGTGCTTAATTGCCCTGATTGATTCTAAGAAGTTCCTGCTGATTCTGGGGAAAAAGACTTAATCTATAGTTAATATACTTCACTTCTACCACTCTGTAAACCTCTGACCTGACCATGTCATATTATTTATGGCGGCAGTGGGCAATCAAGGGCAGTGAGTGGGCTACCTAAGTGACCCTCTTCATCTAAGTGGGCCACAAAATCATTGTAACCAAGATGCTTTCCTGGAATAGGGTAGTTTTGCTACCTGTGCTTGTGCACCTACAATCTTCAGAGTGTACTCATTGAATCATAGCATTGCTTTGATTGGACACAGAGGGAGTGCATAGCACTCCCAATCAATGTTGTGTCCAATCAGTACATACATCACTTCACATGCCCTAGCTTTATGTGTGTGTCACTTTAGTAATATTGGTAGGAAAGAAACTACATGGATGGAAACCAGCGGAATCTGGAAACCCTGCACCTGGGCAACTGTAAACAAAATATCTCATGGGCCACACATAGAACCCAGAAGAGCTGCAGGCGCCCCTCAGGCTGCAGGTTGCCCACCATTGATTTATGGCAACATCAGAACATTTCCTTATGCAATGATCAAAGTCATCACTTAGGGAGATAAATGCGAATTCTGGTTCCTACATCCAGATCAAAGCTGTTTATATGTCTTTCATTATTTCAGTGATTGGTAAGTGTATCAGACTGCTGATGAAAATTGAAATTGAAGCAGATTTTTTTCAAAGATGGGCCATTCAAAGACAGGCCATTCAGCACAAACACCTTTTTAGCAAGTAGTAACAGTAAATCATAGATGATTTAATTGGATCAGGCAGAGTAGATACTGAGCACACTTACCAAAGCTGTCAACAGAAATCTCATATTTGATCAACTCAGTTTGTCCTCTGTATGAACCATTGTTAACTGTAACTCATAATTTTTAACAGTAAGCATGATTAATTATTGGAAAATTTTAATCCAAAGGACAAGATCAGATGCTTTCTTGAAGCTATGCTTTAGTCAAACAGAGATTATTCAGCTTAATACAGAGGTAACTCGGTGAAATTTATTAGCCAGCGATATGTATAGGAGGGCAAACTAAACTATCTAATCCTCCTTACTTACAAATATTCACAGAGTTTAAGGTAACTAATCTGCAAGATAAAAGCTTCATTTATAAAGGACTGACCCTGTTTGGTTTGTGAAAGAGATTGGACTATGAAGTCCTATTCTTGTGTAATAGGAGAGATATGATGCATTAGCCATACAATGAAGTATAAGTCATAGTGTAGCTGATCCTGCTACAGCCTTATCATTAGGTCTTTCTGCATAGATTCTGATCAAACTTGTCTAGAGTGCACTGAAGACTCTTCATCCGATTTAATATTTTTCATAAGCTCCAAGCCTTTGCTCATGTACAGTATATATTTCTTTAGTATGGAGTTATCCACCTCAACAGACATTAACTTGTGCAGCACGTTATGTTTATAAGAAGCACACAGAATCTTTTAAAGGGAAAAGGCAAAGACATCACATTTATTAAGAATACAGTATCAAAGCAGCTAGCATATACTTCATAAAGACAAGCCTCCCTTCTCCTCCCCAAACTCATAGAGATCCTGCAGATGGTATATAGTTACCAGTCTGTTGTGGCTTAAGTTTGTGTTACTGGCCAAGCAAGACTTACACCAGTACTAAAATACTACATTTTCGCTACATGCAGGCAAGCATGTTCTAAGGTGGTGATGTTTTACACAGCACTTAGTTATTTTTAGAGTCCCACATAAGATATTCTGATAATCCCTAAGGAAGCAGTAACTTTATTCTATTGGGTTTTTGAGTCTCCCGTTGATATTCTGGTTGGGCTTTCATTGTAATTGACAAGGAAAAATACTACCCGACTTTCTTTCCTTCTTTATAATACAGGGTTCTCTTTAATAACATCAAATACTGTGATTCCTCTGTTAAAAGCAAATTAAGTTCTCCTGTATCTGAAATTAGCTCTCTGAGGGTGGCATCAGTATAGTCTCTTTTATGTTTAAATCCTGGTTCTTTATTCTGTTTCTAATTCATTCTGTTCAGCAATTTTGCATGTCTGTTTCAGTGGCAGCAATGCTGATAAATTCCTTCTTATGACATCTGTAGCTGCATCCTAGATTTAACCTATTTTAATACAGAGTCTCACTTTAAGTGTTAAATATTTTTGCAAGGTTATTTTCATTTGACTCAACATTAGTCGATCATTTAACATAGAGTTGTTAATTCTCCATCTTATGGTAAGGCCACAGTTTCATGATGTTTTTAATCACAAGATTATCAGAGTATGATTTGAGAAGGAAATGTTGCCTATATTTTGCATGGTGGTAGATTTTGAAATGTCAGGTTCCTAGGAAAACAAACCTGGAACAACAATACTAATTCCTGACATTAAGAGTTGCCTTTCCTAGTAGTATCACTTGTTCAATGTACATGTTTAGAAAATACATCAATTAGCAGAATAGCACAATCTAGTACCCCATGAAGTTGTTTTATAACTCAGACTGTGGCATTACTCATAATAACATTTTTGTTAACATGCTTGTCCTCAATAAATCTCAAAATACTTAACAAACATAGATACCTATTATTATCCCTATTTTACAGATGGTGAAGATGAGGCACAGAAAGACTAGGACCTACATTTTCAGAAATTACTAGTGATTTAGTGTATCTAAATTTTTGACTGCCAATATAAGGCATCATGTAAGAGTTCTCAAAGTGCTGAGCGCTTATCTTAAAGAGGCATTTTCAGACAGTGTTTCACGCTGTACATTCAACTTTACTAATATCTTAAAAATTGAGACTCAAGCAACTTGCTTCTAACCAAACAGCAGGTCAGTCACAGAGCCACCAAAGAACCCATGTTTCCTGACTGAATACTATCCACTGTGCCACACTTCCTCCCTTTTTGTTTATTGACCATTCAAGGCAGGAATCCACAGGATTGGCTAAGGGCAGGAAAACCTTTCTGTGATGTAACTCGATAAAATTAATGTACTTCTCTGACTCTGTCCCTCTTTATGTTCTTTCTGAAAGAGATAAATGCCCAGGGTTCTGTGCTTCCTTTGGAAAAAGGCCGGGAAGAGGGATCAATATCTGATATTTTGGCAGATTCTTTCCTTACATTTCCATTCTGAAGTATGTTGCATCAAAGGGCACTGCATAATGAACACAACTCTGCCAATCAAAACACTCTGTTTTATATCGCTTATTACTAAATTGAAAATGGTGTTTTACTATAGCAGTAAGGGGCTGATACAGCATGAGGCACATTTTTATACAACTCCAAGAACTTTGTCATTGAAAACATTATAGCCTTGAATTTGAGAGCACAGTGGAAGGCAATATAATTTGATTACCTATATTAATCAAGTAGAGTACAACATATAAAACCAGTAATGCATAAGTCTGACTGGAGCCAGATAACCCTCTTGAGCATCTTAGAAAGATTTATTTTCAGTAATATAATTCATTTGACTCGAAAGTATCATAATTGCAGTTGCTTAGGAAGAACTTTTGGGGAGGGATAGGAAAAAATTGTGGTTTCAAGAGCAGCTTTTTCTCTTAAAGCTCTGCTTAGTGCAAATTGAAAACAAAGATTTGTTTTTGTAGTTGTGACAATTTTTCTTTATCGTAGCTGAGCCAACAAACTTGTTTGCTTTAAATGATGTCTGTTGTATAAACAAGTGTGCTAGGTGTAATTTAAAATGAAAATATAAACAAAAATGTATTGGTGGGAATCTACATTCAGTCCCTGACATTCTCTGTATCTAAAAATTTTTTCCAGAAGCCCCTGGGCTTTTTAGTTACCTGTGCAAACATTTTTTTTTGAAGACTGAAGAGAATCTTCTCACAGTGTAGCTTCATTAAAAGCCTTTAAAGCAAATTTAAAGTTACCTAATTACACTGCAGTCAATGAAAACTCTTCCTGTTATTGCATGTGTGGTAGTGACATGCATTAATAATGCTATTATTGTGAGGTGCTATCGATGCATTTTACCTCTATTGTATCTACCAGCCATTTTCAGTAGCTGTAATGGCCCTGGGGACCAAAATGCAATATGATGAAATTCACAACAGGTACAAAATTTACTCTCAGCACTATTGTACCTCCCACGTATAGTAGCAAAATGCTTCAATATACTAAATAGAGAGTCTTTAAAATGGGCAGCATGAAGGTATTTTCATGTTTTTCGAACAGATTGTTATTTTCACTCAGGCTTATAATAACTGTTTGCAACTGAAATCAGTTTTCTCAATGGAATGGGGTTTTTTTTGGCTTCATGGCTAATACATACTAGTTTGTTCCATCTAATCCAATTATAAGTGTTTTAAGGTGTGGTAATTATGCAGGACAGAAATGGAAGGTACCATTTAGCAATACAGGCAGTCCCCGAGTTACGCGGATCCGACTTATGTCGGATCCGCAGTTACGAACGGGACCCTCCCTCTCCCTGGTCTCCAGCAGACCAGAGAGAGGAAGCAAAGCGGTGGAACACGCGGGCAGCAGACAGCCCAGACGCGTCTGGGCTGTCCGCTGCCCGCGTGTTCCGCGGCTTTGCTCTGCTTTGCTCCCCGTCCCCCTGGTCTGCCCCAGGCGGCGCTACTGGACCAACCCAGCAGCACCCCAGCTGCTCTGCCCCAGGCGTACCCAAGTCAGTCGCTGCTGAAACTGACCAGTGGCTGACTACAGGAAGCCTCTGCCCCGGGCTTCCTGGAATCAGCCGCTGATCAGTTTCAGCAGCAGCTGACTTGGGGATGCCTGAGGTTCTTAAGTTGAATATGTATATAAGTCAGAACTGGCGTCCAGATTAAGCCACTGTTGAAACTGATCAGTTTCAGCAGCGGCTGAATCTGGACGCCAGTTCCGACTTACATACAGATTCAACTTAAGAACAAACCTACAGTCCCTATCTTGTACGTAACCTGGGGACTGCCTGTATTTATAGTCCCATCCCATTGCTACTTCACAGTAGGGATGTGAAATTGTAACCATGTACATGGTTAACTAATGAGCCTAGGCTCATGGGCTAACATTCACAGTTACTCACGGGCTCCTGGGGAGCTGCCTGCCCCTCCCCACCCCAAGCTACTGCCTCTTATGCAGAAACAGCAGCATAGAGAGATAGCCAGCCGGGAGCTTCTGAGGAGCCGCCTTCCCCTTCCCCCCACATATAACCATGTAACTTCTAAAATTTCCAGCCATTACACAGTTACTGAATTAAACATGTTTTAACATCACTTCTCCACAGTGGAAGAGAGGGGGTTGTTTTTTGTTATTTTTCTTTAATCTATTGTTGTTCTTCAGTTGCTTCTCATTCTCTTGAGCTGTTCCTTCTGTTCTTCTGCTTTTCAACCATCCTGTTGGGGAAAGAGATCTCTACTGAGAAAATGCTTTTCAAACAATTGTGGATTGAAGTCATTGTTAGTTTACTTGAAGAGACCCAGCTGTTATCCATCCATCCACGCACCCTCCCACCCCATCATCCATCTAAACAGGCATTTGCTCTTAAGAAAAAGTATAAATGTTGAGCCTCACTAGTCCTGCACCCTTAAGACCTGATGGATGCCAAACCAGAGAATTTGCCAACCCATGGGAGGTCAATATTGTCTAGCAACATTACCAACATTTCCACGGCTTGCTATGCTCTTATAAGGTATTTAGGGGCAAATTAGAGCTAAATAATAGCACAGAGCACTCAGAGCCAGGACTGGTGACTATAAACAAACTTTATGGGACTACAGGAAACTTGGCTACACCCATGATAAGTGGGCATCCAGCTAACTAAAATCATGCCACTCCATGCATGTTGCCAGACCAGAGAGTGCCACACTAGAGTGGTTCAACCTGTATTTAAAAATAAATAAAAATATTAAATTGGCAATCAACAAAAAGTGGGTTGATCCCCGAACTGATTTTCAGTGTTGAAGAAAGTTCAGTTAAGGATTCAAATGCACAGTAGGTCCCTTGAGAACTTTTCAAAGGCTCAAAATTCCATCTTTCCAGTCAGTATAGGTCAGACTATCTTTCCAATGGATAAAAAGCTTCAGAGAGGTAGCCGAGTTAGACTGTAACTGGAAAAACTTAAAAAACAACAAATAGTCTAGTAGCACCTTAAAGACTAACAAAACATGTAGATGGTATTATGAACTTTCATGGACAAAACCTACTTCTTCAGATGACTGGAGTATTAAAAGTCCAGATCCAAAAATAAATAAGGGAAGGGGGGGAGGAAGAGAAGGAGGAGAAAAAAGGATAAAAAATACATTGAATAGATTGTTCAAGTTACAAGAGGCTGATAAGAACAATTAACACCTCCATTGTTTGGTTGGTTGAGTAAGTCATTAGGATGTGGAAGATAGTAGGCTAGCCAGCCGAAATCTCTGTGTATTCCAATCTAATACGAATTAAATATGTAAATGAAGTCAGGTTCCAATCCTTCCCTGTGTATTTGGCTTATGGAATTGGCCTGAAACAACTAGTGACTTGGCACTCCATTAATGAGTGCCCAAGCAGGTTAAAGTATTCTCGGACAGGTTTCGGTGTGTTGTCTTTTTGGATTTCTGTGTGTTGCCTTTTTGGATATCTGATTTGTGTCCATTAATTCTTTCCCATAGAGATTGTCCAGTTTGGCCAATATACATGGCAGTGGGGCATTGCTGGTATTTGATTACATAGATCACATTAGTGGGTGTGCAGTTAAATGAGCCCCTGATATAGTGGCTGAGGTGGTTGGGTCTAGTGTGTAGATGTGTGTGTGGGGAGAGTTGGCACTGGGGCTGATTGCAGGGGTGGGTTCTTGGGTGATTATGATGGAGGTATGTTGTGTGGTTACTGAAAAGAATTTGTTTGAGGTTACAAGGTTGTCTGGAGGCAAGGATTGGCCTTTCCCCCAAGGCCTGTGAGAGTGAGGGGTCATTTTCCAGGATAGGTTGTAGATTGTTGATAATGCGTTGGAAGAGTTTAAGTTGTGGGCTGTAGGTGATGATAAATGAAATTCTGTTGTTTTCTCTTTTTGGCCTGTCTTGAAGTAGTTCACGTCTGCGTACTCTTTTGGCTCAGTTAATCTATTTTTTACTTCTCCGAGTTGATATTTCAGTTTTAGGAATGCTCTCTATAGATCCTGTAGGTGTTTGTCTCTGTCTGTGGGATCGGAGCAAATCTGGTTGTATCTAAGGGCTTGGATGTATACAATAGATTGAGAAATGTGTCTGGGATGGAAGCTGGAGGCATGAAGATAAGTGTAGTGGTCGGTGGATTTCTGGTATAGGGTGGTGGAAATTTGTCCATTATTTAATTGTACTATAGTGTCCAGGAAGTGGATTTCTCGTGTGGATTGTTTATACTGTTAACTATACATAAGTATTGTAAGCCAGACATATGCTAGCACCAAAGATTTTCCTTTTGGGCCATTAAAAGGACCATGTATCTGAATCACCTAACATTAGGACATCTACTGAAATTATTATTGTTTCCAGGTTTAAGACAAATTGGGAATGTTATATAGGTCTTTTACCCTTGGATTAAGTTTCAGGTCCAAATTCCCAAATAGAGTTACATGCAATACTGCAAGAGAGCTTAGGAATGCCTACATGTATTCCGATCACAGCAAGAGCACATTTAACAAATGCTTGTTATTTCTTAATGTTGGAGTGCTTTGTTTTACACGCTTTTTGTTATCCAAGTGGGAAAAAATTATATTTACAGTAAGCTTAAAATCTCTGGACAGAGAGCTGTGGTTTCAGCATTGTATTACATTATAATGAAATGATGTAATGACTTGGTTACATGCGAAATAACCCAATTATCCTCTTTAAGTTTAGGAGTTTCAGGGAGTAGCTGAGTTAGTCTGTTACAGAAAATAACAGCAAGCAAATGGTCTGGTAGCACTTTATAGATTAACAAAACATGTAGACGATATCATGAGCTTTCGTGGGCACTGTCTGGGGCAGGAGGTTGGGTGTAGGAGGAGATTCAGGGCTGGGACAGCGGTTCAGGAAGCAGGCTCTGACTGGACACTGTTTAACTGAGACAGCTTCCAGGTGGTGTAAGGCAGGCTTACTCCAGCCCTGGCCCTGCACCACTCCTGGAAGCAGCTGGCATGTACAGCAAAGATTCCATGGTGCCATGTGCTGCTCCTCATCTACAGGTACTGAGCCCACAGTTTCTACTGGCCACGATTCCCAATTATTGACCAATGGGAGCTGCAGGAGCGGTGTCTGCAGGCAAGGACAACATGTGGGAACTCCCTGCTCTGCCTTTCTCAGGGACTGCAGGGAGCAGGGGCGGCCCATGAACCTAGGCAAGCTAGGCAGTTGCCTAGGGCACCGCTGTCCCTGGCACCCGATGATGATGTCACAGCCATTGATGGCCGTGCAGGCAGAGGCGGCGATTGCGCCGCCCCGCCTAGGGTGCCAGCTGCTGCAGTCGGCCTTAGGCCGCTCCTGACAGGGACATGCCAGTCACTTCCAGGAGCAGCAGTTACTACAGGGATAATGACTTCATGACAGGTTAGGCATTTTGGAACTCACTACTCCAATAATTAAATGTAAGCGTAAGAGAGAGATGAAAATTATGAAACAACAGATCAGTCAAAAAACAAAAATAACCCACTTTGCAAGCAGTAAAAGAAGTAACACCAACTCCCCACCTATGTGTAGGGTCAGGAGAGGAGAGGGAAGGACTCTGTGGCTACGTCTAGACTGGCATGATTTTCCACAAATGCTTTTAACGGAAAAGTTTTCCGTTAAAAGCATTTGCGGAAAAGAGCATCTAGATTGGCACGGACGCTTTTCCACAAAAGCACTTTTTGCGGAAAAGCGTCCGTGCCAATCTAGACTGCTTTTGCGCAAAAAAGCCCCGATCACCATTTTCGCGATCGAGGCTTTTTTTGCGCAAAACAAATCTGAGCTGTCTACACTGGCCCTTTTGCGCAAAAGCTTTTGCAAAAGAGGGCTTTTGCCTGAACGGGAGCAGCATAGTATTTCCACAAGAAGCACTGATTTCTTACATGAGATCGTCAGTGTTCTTGCGAGAATTCAAGCGGCCAGTGTAGACAGCTGGCAAGTTTTTCCGCAAAAGCACTTGCTTTTGCGGGAAAACTTGCCAGTCTAGACACAGCGTGTGTGTGTGTGTGTGTGTGTGTGTGTGTGACAATGACAGACACACACAGTGTGAGAGTGACAGAGATTTGCATTGCCAAGCTCCGATCACCCTCTTCTCTCTATGGCTGTGTCCAGACTCAGGGGTTTTTTCGGGAAAAGTAGCCTTTTTCCGAAAAAACTTCCCCTGCGTCCAGACTCAAGCCGCTTTCTTTCGAAATTAAATCGAAAGAACGCGGCTTTTCTTTCGATGGCAGTAAACCTCATTTCACGAGGAAGAACGCCTTCTTTCGAAAGTTCCTCTTTCGAAAGAAGGCGTTCTTCAATGTAAATAGGGCTTCTTCGAAAGAGAGCATCCAGACTCACTGGGTGCTTTCTTTCGAAAAAGCAAGCCGCTTTTTCGAAAGTTCAACGTGCAGTCTAGACGCTCTCTTTCGAAAGAGGCTCTTTCAAAAGAGGCTTGCAGTCTAGACATAGCCTATGTGGCAACATGATACAGAAGTGGGGGGAAGAGGGATACCCTGATATCAGCGCCCCTCCCTTTCTCTCTTTCTTACATCCTACACAGGAAGCAGGAGACACCAGTAGGGGGAAGGGGCAGCTCTAAGGCAGAGGACAGGAGCTGCATGACAGTGTGTGGAGGGGCAGCTGAAGTGCCAGAGCTTGATAGCTTCCTGTCCAAACCGGTCAGGATCACCTGTCAGAGGCTCCAGGATCTACCAGTAGATCTTAGTCTACTGATTGGTGATCATTCAAGTAATGGATCTTTCTCTAGCTTCTCCCTGAAAGCCCATGTAGAACACTGACACTTTGATATCTCCCAAAGTGTCTGCCTAATGAAAAGAAAATGACTGATAGGCTACACAATGCCATAGTAAGTGGGGGATGAAAAGAACTTGTTATTGCCTTTGAAGAGGGACAAACCAGACTTCTTTTCTTGTCAGAGTTCCCTCCGTGTTGTAAATTGATGAAATGCCATGTTAGCCATTAACTCTGTGTGCACTGTCCGTTCAGTTTCCCAAAAGCAGCTTTAGATTTGCATCATTGAACTGTGTAGAAAAGAACTGAAAGAGGAATGGATGAAAAGCTTCAATTCATTATTTGCCTGGCTTGGGCAAACACGAGGCCAAATTCTGGCCTATAGTTAAACCAAAGGTAATAAAGCATCTATCAGTATAATGTCAAAGCACTGGAATGGAGGGGGGGCGAATTTGTCAAAATGTTTATGGATGGACCTCAGCATTTATGAGATGAGGTCCATACTTACAACACCATTACAATATTGAAGAATTTAATTAAGACTTACTTTTCAATTTTGGATGCCAGAGTTAGAGGCACTTCTTTGGCTGAAAGTATATGCAATAAGGGTTGCCAGGTGTCCGGTTTTGAACTGGATAGTCTGGTATTTGAGCTTTCTTTCCAGGAAACAAATTGAGAAAACACCAGAGATATAAATGTCTGATATTTTCTAATTAAGTAAGTTTTATTATTATCTGAGGGTATGTCTACACTACCCCGCTAGTTCGAACTAGAGGGGTAATGTAGGCATACCGCACTTGCAAATGAAGCCCGGGATTTGAATTTCTCGGGCTTCATTTGCATAAGCGGGGCTCTGCCATTTTTAAAACCCCGCTGGTTCGAACCCCGTGCCGCGCGGCTACACGGGGCACGAACTAGGAAGCCTAGTTCGAACTACCTAGTTCGTGCCCCGTGTAGCCGCACGGCACGGGGTTCGAACCAGCGGGGTTTTAAAAATGGCGGAGCCCCGCTTATGCAAATGAAGCCCGGGAAATTCAAATCCCGGGCTTCATTTGCAAGTGCGGTATGCCTACATTACCCCGCTAGTTCGAACTAGCGGGGTAGTGTAGACATACCCAGGAGTATCAGTAAGTAGTTGCATACTGCCTGCCTGATAGACATGCTAACAGTGCATGAGTGTGTCTACCAGCCAGGCAGTACACAGCTACGCAGTAGAGAGGAGGGAGGCGTGGGCAGGGGCCAGGGCGGGCTGGAATCCCTGGCGCCAGATTTGCTCGTGTGCTCCGCCAGGACCGTGAGTGGGACGGACAGCATCCTGGGAGCTGTGTGCACTCGGGTCAGCCCCACTCCCTGCCAGCCGGTTCCTCCCCACCTAGCCCCATTCCCCCCAGCCCCCTCCCGGCCAGCCCTGCTTCCCACCAGCTGGTTCCTTCCTCTCCCCGCCACAATCTTCCCCAGTCAGCCCCACTCCTCCCGACCTGCCTTGCTCCCCGCCGGCCGGTCGTCCCCCCCCCCCCCCCATTTCCTCCCAGCCAACTCTGCTCCTCCTGACCCCTTCCCAGCCAGCCCTGCTCCTCTCTCAGCTGGTTCCCCTCCTCCTCCTTCCCCTCTCCCCCCCTGTTCTGAGATCAAGTGTGTCCAGTATTTTTTTGAAACCTATCTGGTAACCCTATATGTAATCAATACCTACAGAGTTGAATTAAAGGAACGGAACGCAAAACGTAAGATGCATTGCCTGCTGTACTGACAATTTTGGAGCTAATGCAACATAGAAAAATGCTTGTGGATGATTAGTTTTACATAGACAGAGGTTGTGTGCCCAATTCTCACCTTTAGTCTCCCTTTGAGGAGCACAGATTCTACCATATAGGTTTCCTACTTGGAACTAATAAGGCAGCATCATGGATAGATTCTGAAAAAGAGAGCAATTAGCATTCAGTCCCTCCAAAGAGTCATGGATGGCTTGCAGAAGGGTGAGGCCCAGTGTTATGAACCTCCATACCTTGTGTAATGCAGTCCTGTATTTGTGATTCTAATGTGATTAGCTTTCTAGAAGGATTCTCCCAAGTGAAGAGGGAGCACTAATATTTGGAAGGCTTTGGAGCTCATATTCTTTGTTCAGTGTGTTTTAAAAATGCCCCTCTATTACAGCACTCTCCATCTGGTTAGAGTAGAGTAGAGCAAATGCGTGCAGGGTGCCATAAGAAAATGTGGCTATAGCTTTACTACTTAAATAAACTTTGTGGGGAAACAACTATAGAAACCCATGGCTTTTATAGTTACATAAATGTAGAAACAGTTTCATGTTAACCAGGTAATTTTATAACCAATGTGAATAACAGACAGCTCCTAGAATCCTTGTGGAACTCATGAAATAATTTAAGATTAATCCTTTTTTTAATTATTTAGTACGTAGGAGAAAAAAATCCATTTTCAGCATAAAAGATGTGTTTATCAAACCTAAGCAATGATTTTCCAGTTGCTGGCTTTTTTAGTTGTTCAGCCTCCTAATATTTCTGCCTGAATTCTTTCATGACAGAAGCAAATGAAAATTACACCGTGGTTTTTAGGTCTCTGTTCCCTGATTTTTGCTTGTCGTGTCATGAACTTCTTCGAAGCAATGAAATGGCAGCCCATCTCCCTGAGAGCTCTAGACAGATTTCTAAAGTTGTCTTGTTAACAGCTTGTCAGAAACCTACATTTCAGTCTCACTGAGTTTACATCATGCAAAAAAAAAGTTGCTGGAAATTATGATTTTTACAGGTTCTGACATTTTTCTAAAGAACTGAAATGCTCAAGGCTGCTCTTCCCCTTAGCAGGCTGTTGTGTTTGGGGTAATATTCTGCGTTGCAGCAACTGAACATCAGAGCAACATTCAGTTTTTTCCCTTTAACATGTCCTTTGAATTATTTAATGTATTTTGATGTAGGCTAGAATTTGTAATGAAGTCCTCTAGCTTTTATCCTAAAAAAATCAAAAAGATTAACTCCCTCCCCCCTTTCTCCCTCCTCTATACCCCATTTTCTTTTCTAGCCCTCTCCCCCTCTCCCTTTTAATAAATCTTAGCATCATGAGACTGTCTTTTATGTTGTTCAGCATGAAATGACTTAGATGGGGTCTTCCTTGATTAATGTATGAGTGCTACAGAAAAGGGAAGGAGGGGAAAAAAGCAGTCCTTGCCTAAACTGCAGCAAATCAACTTCATTTTTGGAATGAAAAGAGTAAATTAACAGTATTTTAGTGTTGGTTCCTTGACCCAGAGAGGTAACAAAGCTCCCTCTAGCTGTCTGATATATTCACACCTCATGAGAGGAACGCATCTTTCAGCCTCCCGGACAGAGTGCAGGAGGCTCCTTAGGAGGTGCTGAGCATTTTTAGAGCTAAAGCTGAGGCAGATTGGTGGATTAATAATGTGCTCTGCCTCCAAGGTACAATGTTCATTCCCTGCCCTGCCCCCCTTCCTTTCAGAGTGCAAATGACAGCTGTTGGTCACTTAGCAAAATGTCCTCTTGATTGCTGCTTCACAACAGAGGCTCTCTCAGACCAAATAGCAGACAGATCATACAATGCATCATTGCCCCTCAAAATTAGTTATAGCGCTCAGGGCTACCCTTGGCTGCCACCACTAATACACTCTTGCTATTTTTCTCCTCCTTCTCCCTCCACTCCTCCCATTCCCCTCCTTCATGCATACAGACAAGGTCTCAGCATATACGTCTGTAGTGCTCATAACTTCCTTTTCCCCTAGCCAAATGCTGAGGCGAGAAGGGGGAGAGAATTGCAGCCCTGAGGCTCAATCTGTTTCTTACAGCTCTACCCCTGTACTCTGAAGCCTGAGCTGGTCTAGCCATAGGGAGGCCCTGACTCATTTCATCAAACTGTCAAGGAGCCAGTGGAGCTAAGAGGACTCATTCCTGCCTGGGGCAAGTTCAAGTCAACATTCAATTTCCTTTTCTCCCTCTCTCCCCCTCCCCCCTACTCCTTTCTCTTAGCCAGTCTCTGTGTTGTGGATCTAAACTTCTCCCATAGCTGCAGCAGCTCATGGTTTCTTGCCAGCAGGAAGGACTTATGAGACCTTATAAAGAAGGACACAGTGGCAAAATTGCTGCAATCAATCAATGGCCTGCTGACACTTGGCAGTAGCCTAATGTTTTGGCACTTTCTTTCCTGTGTACGCCTCAAGTCCCATTAGCAGGCTTTTCTGTCAGCTTGGCTCATGATAAAACTCCCTCTTCCTATCATCTTAAGCAAGCCCCTGCAGACTTGAGTCTGATGCCAGACTTGATAGGAAACAACACCCTGCCCTACACACACATTCACAACCATGGCCTGGTGTGTGTAGCAACATATCCCTGCTGCTCCAGATAATTTATTTGGGGGGGGGTAGGAAAAGGAACAAGAATACATTTATTTTAAAATGTATAGTATTTTACTTCTGCTTTTAAACAATACAAAGTTTTTGGGCTTCGTGTTTCCAGGAAGCTGGCCATTACAAGGAAAGCAATGTGTTTGTAAATGGTAACACCATATTGCGACCATCTTGTGCTACTGTATGTGTATGAGTTATGCACATATCTACACATGAGTATTGAAAAAATTACTACTGGGAGTGCAGTGTGAATGAGGCGTATCAGGAAAATGCCCCCCACGCGTCTCCAGAAATGTTCAAATGAAGAAGGCAGTGTTTATTTGTTAGACTAGTGAATGAAAATCTACAAAAGGTGCAGGTTAAGGTGAGCTGGTTTTATTGTTCTGGGCTGTTTTCTGAGCAAATCTGATATCTTCCATTCCTGTTTCAACTTAATAGATAAATATGCATACACACTAACTCAGAAAACTTATCAATAAACCACAAGCCTAAACTGCACACACCTTTCTAGTCCAGGCACTGTCATATCATTGTGAAAATTAGACCAGGTCTACAGTAGGAGCATTTTGCCAGTATAAGTATTACAGTACGAGCAAAATCCTGTACTTTTCCAGAATAAATGTGTCTACAATAAAGGCTTTGGCCAATAGTCAGGATCACACCTCTGATCTAACTATGCCAGCAAAAGTTTGTAGTTTAGAATGTGAGAGTAACCAGATGTTTTTGTCCCTACAACCCTTCCAGTTCTCCATACAACACCGGTCTGGAAGTCCCATGGCATTGCAGATGGTCTGTCACAAGTATATTGCATGACAAACCAAGTTGCCCAACCCCAGTGTGTTGAGCAAGATGGAGGTGGGGGGAATATGTGACAGGCTCAGAACAGAAGGCTATAAAAAAGTATTGGAGGGGAAATCTATGAGCCTTAGACTGAGGAGATCCCTGCTCCCAGAGTAACAGGGAGGGGCTAGTTTAGAATAAGGGGCAGTAGAACGCCTGGGGCTAATTGACCAGGCCTGCAGAGTCAGGCCAGCCTAGGACAATTAGGACACCTGGGAGGAATTAAGAAAACAGTTCAGACTGGCTATAAAAGAATCTGGCCTGGAGTTGTAGGTGTGTGCAGCTGGGAGTAGGAGGAAAGGAGCTCACAACTAGGAGGCTGAACCACAGAGAAGGAAGGTGTGGAGAAGTAGCCCAGGGGTTTTGGAGCTCTATTATAACTGGTGTGGGGAATTCACATGAGCAGCCTTTGTCACAGGGCCCTGGACTGGAACCTAGAGTAGAGGGGGGCCCTGCAGCAACACCCACCTCCCCATTTCCACTTGGGGGAAAAGGAGTGTGAAGTTTATTCTCTGTTTTACCATACTCTATCTATCCAATGATAAAAAGAGCTCAGCAAATCAAAGCCCTGGGCATAGTGCCTAAAAGTATTGACTGCTGTGAACCTCTGAGGCAAGCAAATCCGCCAGGAAATCCAGGACCCACCGAGTTTTCGTAGGAGCTTTGTCACAGTATCTAATTATATATTATTATTTGAACTATCTCATTTCTATTTAAATGTCTTCTGAACCAATAGCAAGAAAAAATCATACGTCCTCCTTTTCCAGTTGTGTGTATGGTGTGGTGGTAAGGATTAGTGATTTGTTTTCAGTTCACTGCAGAATGAAGTTAATGCTAGGTTTCAATGCCAGCATTAATCCAATTTATGACAAAACATGGCCTTCCCCATCAGTATATTTGCTCATCCTTCTTAAGAGCCTTAGTTCCTTTTTTTCTCTTTTATCAAGCTTATCTGTACAGGCTTGAACTTACTGGAATGTTTCACTACTGAAATTATTCCGAGTCCATCTTTAAATCAGTGAGGTATCCAACTTTGGTGTGCTCATCACATGGAAGAAGGCAAGGACACATGTGGTAGGGGTTTTAACCAAGTCACGACTTCATTAATCAAATGACATCCAAGGTTCCCATTAGGAGACAGTTCAAAGTAGTCACTTGTTCCCAGTTGAGCATTTGCCAATTCTGTGGCTGCCCCCACTTGAGCGTAAGCCAAATCACCATACTAGGAAGATCTATGGCTGCCTCTGTCTGCCTGCTAATAATCCTCCCTTTTTGGGAGTTAAGGTGAGAGGGGAGCTCTGACCCCATCTCAGTCAGCACTGCCATCAATCATTCCACAACCCTGTGATAGTGTCCTGGCCTCTGGTTTACATTTGCCCACATTCAGTTAGACATATTTCCCCCATCACATAAGGAAATGCCCGCAGGATTCCCACTGTTACCTTTTTGGATTTGGAACCTAAATCAGCAAATTTGTGCACTGGGCACCTGCTACAAGGAGCTGCCAGCATCAGTCTGGCTGTCTCCTCTTGGAAACAGAAAGTGGTTGTGAGCACAAGGCTCCCTTTTGTAGCTCCAGATCACTTGCCAAGTTAGATTCCCAGCATTTCCTAGAAGTTCTGTTGAGGCTGGAAATCTCTCATGGAGCTACCGTGTCCTTTTATGCTCTTTCCCATGACAGAAGCCACCAAATTCACCTTTCGCTAGGCTTATAGCTTTTGTTACTCCAGCCTGAGGCCTGAACAATGAGGCAGAAAACACAGGCTATCAAAATTATTCCCTGCCTGAACTCACCAACTTTTGCACAACAGCTATGGAAGAAGGCTGAGATCCTGCACTCTGTAGAGGCCTTGTCTCTGATTGCTCTGGCAAGATAGAGGGGGCAGATAATAGGGCATAGGGAATTGTGGGATTACATGTAGGAGGGGTAAAAAGCCACCACTTTTACCCTCTGAATCAACCTCTGCCTCATCTTCATTCTGACTTTGCATGGATAATATTGTGATTTCCATGTTGATTTAACAGCCGGTTTTGCATTCTCCTCCCAGTAGTTCTTCACTGTAATCCCTCTGTTTGTTTCTCTTCTTCATATCCTGCTAGAAAGTTCACTTTCTTTAGCCTCATTTGGGGCAGGAGGATGGGGAAGCACATATGACCTCTCTGAGAGTTAGTTCCATTATATTTTTCTGTTTAGTTAACTTTTCCTAGCAGGAAGGCCTCTGACTCCAACTTGTCATTGGAGGGAACAATTTACAAACTGTTAGGCAATTAGAGTCTGCGTTGCAAACATTCTTGGTGGAATTAAGAGGCAATTGGCAAAACTTGGCAAATAATCCCTTTAGAAACCTTTATCAACATACTACAATGGGCTGTTTACAGTTTTGCTTATAGTCCAGGAGTGTTAACAGGCCCTTAGGAATATCCAGGTAATTGAAGCTTTTGTTTTTCAGTGAGCCCCCATAGCTGTCTACAGTGGCCATTCTTCCACATTTCTTTAACTTTGTATTTTGACAAGGGCTTTTATCCCATTGACAACAGCTGTGTGGGAGGTAAAGCTGTGGAGAGCTGCTGCTTTTTTCTCTCTCTCCTCTGCAGTTGACATTCCTCAGGCAAGGTTTGTGTGAAAACTGGTTGTGTGACTTACACCATCTTCACCATGGGTTGCTTGTTCTTTTGAGAGTACCTCAGGAATCCTTCTCTTCTTCCAAGAACACCCTTTTCTCTATAGATCCCTGGGAATCCTCTGGGCCAACTTAAGTTTCCTGTTTACTTAATTATTAATCATTTAAACCTCCTCTCAACACAAAACATAAGCTTCAGTCTTTCAATTTTGACCTAAGGATCTCTCCTTTATAGGGGAGTGGAAGAAGGGCAAAAGAATACTCAGGTGTTTTATTTGTTACCACAGAAACTAAAGTGATCTATTGAAATCCATTTTGGGAAGGAATGGAGGGGCAGAAAGAAATGACATTGGTTTTGTTTTTCATGTATGTTTCCAGGTAGAATTGCTTTTGCTATAGTTGCTTCTTGTGTCCATTCATGCACATTCAGCAACTTGAGAGTTCCTTTTTCTTAAATATGTACATGAATGTGAGTTTCTTTAAATGTTTAAAGAAAAATCCCATACAATTAGTAAGTTTCATAGCTTGACTTTTCACTGGAGATGGCCATTCATTTCTTTTGAGAATGGGTGGCAATTGGAGGAAAATCTGTTTGAACTTATTGCACGCTAGGGATGTGAACATGTACTTGTGTACACAGTTAACCAATGAACCTGAGCTCACTGGTTAAGTCTCATGGTTACATGCACCCTGCCTCCCCTCCCCACATAGGGAAGGTGGGAATGGATGCATGTGAAAGCCAGTTCCCTGTGTGTACTGGTTCCTGCAGTCGCCTGCCCCCTGCTGTTCCTGTCTGTCCCCGTGTGTAAATGGGTAACCACTAAAAATTTCAGTAGTTACATGTTTACAAAAATAAACACATTATAACATCCCTTTTACACACCCTCCATTTTCTAGAGCTTGAATTTGTTTTTACAGTCTCCATTTTCCAGATCATTCTATACTGATCAGTAGTCCAAATCATAAACTGACAATGATAATTATTTCCTGTACACTGTTGCATTCTTTTAGCTCTATTAGCAGTTTGATGATTCATATGTTGAAATATATTGGGAGTTCTCTGGGCTTCTTTCTTTGTAGAATCATGGAAATTAGAGCTCAGTTTCTACAAAAGACTAAGAACTTGTATAAATTTGCTGATTTGAATAGTTCCAGAGACGTCCTTGTGTCTATTCATATGAGTAAATCTGATGTACGTTTACGTCTTTGCAGGATAGAAAGATATGGGAAAAGAAAGCAAGCCTCTCTCATATGGTCAATAATATAAGCAAAGTACATTGTTGCTTATTGTCCAAAATAGTCCACTTAAAAGCAGCATCTTGCATTTGGATTTTTCCAGATGCAGCCAAACTTGCAAACTGATCTTCACCTACATAGTGCCGTACAGGTTTTTCCAATTGCAGGATCAGAGCCTTAATGTTTAAACTAAGTAAAATGTAAATTAAAATTGAATTAAAACCTTTGCTTTTCTTTTCATTTTTAAATAATTAGAGCATGTTTTCAGATCCTGAATTAAAAAATATATCCTCAGATAGCAGATGTCTGTTTCTTTTGTATGTCTGTTTATAAAATGTCGAGTCTAGTTGTGATGGTTCACTTGTTTTTTACAGCTTTCACTTATCTATGCCAGGCAAAGTTGTGTGTCACACAGAGCAAAATTAGACATCTAAATAAGGCTATTCTGCACCTTCTGCAAGCCATCTGTAATGGATTTGTATACTCATTATGGCTGTGAGAATTTACCAAATCTGTAGTAAGCAAATAAGTTTCCCTTAAAGCTCTTTTTTCCCTTAAAGCACAGATAAGACTTTTAAAATTTTCTACAGTGTTGTTTTCTTTTTTCAACGTATATGCTGCTCAGCTATGAATAGATGAACAACCTTGAATATTCAAAAGCTTGTAACACTTACAATCTTCTAGAAATCATTAGATTTCGATAACAATCAATATTAACATTTCAAAAACAATTTTTAAATCTTATTGCAAAATCATTTGAACTAAACTTCCAAGTTTAGAAAGGCTAACTTTTATGTTGCAAATCTATGAAATATCTTGACTACTGAGCAAAAATATATCAAATTTAAATACATTTTAAATAATTTTTTAAACAATAAAGTAAGACTTTTTCTTAGCTTGATGAATTAGAATTTGTATCAAGAGGTACAAATAGGCTCTTTTGAATAAGTCTCTGCAAAAAAAACTTCTTATTGCTTCTGAGGTATAAAATTTATAAACAATAAGTTGAAATTACTTCATTAGTCTGTATGTATATGTTTTAAATTAAATTTAGAGCTGTTGCAAAGTGGTAAACTGGCAGCCTGGAAAGTCCCACCTCTACAGAATTAGTACAACGTAGGATACCAACAGTACATCCTGCACTCGAATATCTCTCAGGTTTACTTCAAACTTGTTTTGTGTTAGTGTTTGGGCCCTACTAAAGGAGAGAAATTTTCTTGAAAATTTTGTCCGTTACTTGACCCAATTAATCCACACTAGGATAGATTTGGAGCATATGAGGTATTGCCACTGCTTCAGCCACTGATCATATATCTATCACTTGAGGTCTTTAAATCAAGATTGTGTGTCTTTCTAAAAGATACACTATAGTTCAAAACACAAGTTATTGGTCTAGGTGTAGGACATATCTCTGGTTCGTGTTGTGCTGGAAGTTAAACTATATGGTCATAATAGATTCCTCAGTGTTTAAAACCAATGAATCTACTAATTTCATTTCAATGTAACTCTTAATTGACACAGCAGTCAAAACAATAGCTACAGTGACATGTAGACAGGGCCATAAGTGTGAAAAGATCATTCAGTGTTTTGGGTCCATTCATTGTGTACACCTAAAACACAGTAATGCTGTAATCATGAGTTGCAGTATCCCTTCTGTCTTAGGCCTGGGCTTCACCCGAAGAGATAACTGCCAGATGTGTACAGCTTTGTAGTGAGGATCTTTCTGAAGTCAGCAATCCTCTAGGGCAATGTTTCTCAAACTGTGGGCTCTGCGAGACATCTCCAGGGGCTCCGTGAGGTTGACAAACTGGAAACATCAATAGGTACAACACATACAATCAGTGGACCGCTGGGTTTCCGCATAAATTTTTATGCATGTAAAGGGCTCCAGAGCCCAAAAAGTTTGAGAACAGCTGCTCTAGGGATTTAAATGGGTGTCTCTAGCAAAACAATTTTGTCTGTTGACCTTAAAACATTATTTGGAAACTGCAACTCTCCAGAGGGGACAGTAACTCCGATTCATTTGTTTATTTTAGTGCATTTCATAAAAGTTAGGCTACCTCTACACTATAGCCTGAATCAATGTTTTAAGATAGATCTTCTGACAGTTGCTTTAGCAAGTCTAGTTAAAACCCATCAAATTGCCCACGGATTGCTCTCCAGTCAATCCTGTTACTCTAATCGGACGAGAGGAGTAAGGGTAGTTGACAGAAGAGCTTCTCCTATCAACCCCTCCCACAGTGTAGAGCCCACAGTAACTTGACTTAGGGCATGTTGACTATTTCATGTAGCTGTATTTGCATAGCTTAAGTCAATTTTCAGTGGTAGTGTAAATGTAGCTTTAGCAAGATTAGTTTCAGAGGATGAAAATGAAGATGTCTGACAAAGTGTTTTTTACCCATGAAATCTTACGCTCAAATAAAGCTGTTAGTCTTTAATGTGCCACAGGCCTCGTCATTGGTTTTTTGCAAGATAAATTGAAAAGTATAGCATGTGGGAAATTATTTGTGCAGGCTGGTCCTTAACAAAGTTCTTCCATAGTGAATTTTTAAATATGTTGGAAAATGGAGGCACTGAGAATGTAGGCTTCCATCTAGCAAAGCTCTTAACCATGTGTAGCATAAGAGAGGTTCAATAGATATTGGCTTCCTGTGGGTTTCTGAAGATAACTATGACAGTGGTAGTGATTTCATAAGCTGATGTTTGAAGATATTCAAATCACAAATGTATTGCAGCCCCTCCCCTTTCCCCCCCCCTCTCTCTCTCTCTCTCTCTCACACACACACACACACACACACACACACACAATAAATAAATAACTGGAAGGGACCTTGAGAGGTAATTGAGTTTGATGGTTCGATAGGCATAGCTCTTGGAGGCAACAGGGTTGCATAATCTCAGTTTACTGTAGTTTTAGGTTTGTTTCTTTCCAGAATTTCAGTTTTGCCATGCATGGTTCTTGCAGCAGCACAGGAATCTTACAGCCTGGATTTTCTGTAGATCCATAGATTCCAAGGCCAGAAGGGATTATATAGTCTGACCTGCCTCTGTGTAATGCAGCCCACAGAACTTCTCTAAATAAATTCTAAAGCATATCTTTTGGAGACAATTCAATCTGATTTTAAAATGGTTAGTGATCGAGAATCCTGCATGACCATTGGCAAATTGTTTCAGTGATTAATTACATTTCCTGTTGAAAATGTACACCTTTTTTCCAGTCTAAATTTATCTAGCTTCTATTTCCTGTCATTGGATCAAGTTGTTCCCTTTCTCTGCTAGACTGAAGAGCCCATTATTAAATATTTGCTACCTTATTCAAGTGTACTATTTTTAAAAGAATCACATTCACCTTGATTGATTTGATTCTCAAATGCAGTTGACTCTTAGAAGTGGCATATTTTAGTTAGCGTAAGAATTATTTTGTTCCAGTGTTTTTATCACTGTATGCAATTGATTCTTATAAATGGAGTACACTATATATATCAAGGAACCAAGGTATTTAGCTTTTAGGAGTTAACTGAATGATTGAAACTTAAGGGCATCTGAAAGTTTAACACAGTATGTACTTTCCTACGATTCTTTCTTTTTAAAAAGCTAAAGTGAAAATAAAATGCAGGACAATGTAGCACTTTAGTGTTGCATAAACCTAGAGTAGGCGGTTAGGGATGACCTAAGGTGTCCTGGAATAGATTAGTAGCCCTATATCGTATTGAATTGCTTACATTTTTATACTTTAAAATAGATTTGCGGCTCTTCTGGATCTGCATACAAGGTTTAAGGGTTGAAGCACTTAATTGATCTACCTGTAGCACCACATTCCCTGCAGAATGTTCCCTGGTGGTTAATCTAAGCACCGCCCATTGTTGCTGATGGACGTTTAGGTCTCTGCTCAATAGCATCACTAAACAGGGATCAAATCAATAGTGACCAAGATTACCAATTCTTTTGCTTTGAATTCTTATATCTTCAAATCTGTGATAGACACAAATGCACATATTGTTTTAAAACTGTGGCAACAGTCAGTGGAAAGACACAGAAAATTAGGAGAGGCGGTTACAATTTTAAGAAAGTATATTTTCGGCATAGTTGAACTTATAGCCAAAAATTATTGACCTTCACATCCACATGTTTTTAGATAGAAATGTTACTGCAAAAAGTAAGGTAGGAATGAGCTTTAGATTGGAAACCTGTGGCAGTCTTAATTACAGAATAATGACAGATGAATACTAAAGTTCATATTGTACTTAGAATCATAGAATCATAGGACTGGAAGGGACCTCAAGAGGTCATTAAGTCCAGCCCCCCGCCCTCAAGGCAGGACCAAGCTCTGTCTACACCATCCCTGACAGATGTCTATCTAACCTGTTCTTAAATATCTCCGGAGAGGGAGATTCCACCACCTCCCTTGGCAATTTATTCGAATTGCTTTCTGCTTAACAAAGAATACAGAGTCATAGGATCTCTCTGGCACTTGGGGATGACCACTTCATATATCAGAATGAAAAAGAAATTATGTAATGTCTAAGGCTAACCACAGAAAGGCAAGGGTATCCCAGCATAACTGTGTGGTGTAGCACAATGTTCCAATTAAATTGACATATTATACAATAAGGAACAATTCTCCTTCTTTGGAGATTAGAAGATGGGGACTAGATGACCTCAGAAAAGGTTTCATTTTCTGACTTCTGTAATACAAATGTGCAGATTTCTTTTGGCCATTTTCCACTTTTCAAGTTTGCCATATTTGAGGTGCACAGTCTCAGCTTGTTCACTCCACTGATCCCATTAAAGCATTTCACAACATAGATTCCCACCCTGACCTCTGTTTACAAATGTGTGCTGCAGTACTCATAGAAGGTGCACTAGAACCCCAGTGGAATCCAGAAGCCCCATAGCAGCTCTATATTTCCACTCTGTGTGGGTTTGTTTCTATCTTGCAAATGTAAATCTTTCCACCTCTGGCCAATGAAATCCATACACCCCTACACACTCAGAGCTCATATTATCTTGCCATCATGAAAATGAAACATTCTGTTTTCAGAAACGGTACAGGTTTACTCTGAAATTCTCCAAAGAAATGCGTTTCAACTTGGGTTTGCAATCTCATTTTAAGCTAAACTATTTAAAATAATTTATTATATATATATATAGATATATATATAGATATATATATAGATATATATATAGATATATAGATATATATAGATATATAAAATATTTAAATTACCATAATGGGTACCACAAATCTTATTTTGAAACTGTTGCCACTTTCACAGTTTCCTCATTCAGTGTTAAAGTACTTTTGAAACTAGAGGCATCCACAGCTTTGTTGGTGCATTGCCAGAGTTTTGAATAGAGAAGATGCCAAGATCCATTCTGAGATATCCAGGTGATGTCCCATGGCCATTGCAACACACAACTGATGTCTCAATCAATTAACACCCACTTTGTAAGAGCATCTAATTCAACTATGAGCAAATTGTATTTTTTAAAAGATAAAAACTTTCTATTTATTTGCTTTTTAAATTTATGTTTACAATGTAAACTGCATACAATGAAAGTGTACTCTGTTCATTGAAATGTTGATTAAGCAGCCACCTGAAAAATTGTAGATGATGATGCAGGAATTTCATTTATATACGGATGTTTCATGAAGCCTTTTCTCTCTTTCTTTAATCTACAGTGTGACAGCGAGAGTGATAATGACGATAAGGTAAGACAGAATTCCCTTTTTTCCATATGCTTCACCAGCTTGGAAGTTCTCTTGCGTCACATAATAATGAATCTAGCAATAACGTATCTTCCTTTAGCCTTCATGTGAAATTTAGAAATATCAGTAACTGAATTAAAGAACTTTGTGTCTGCTTCACAAAACGATACTCTCAAACATTCCCCTAAGCCGGGGTTCGCAAATTGTGGAACAGGACCCCAAAGTGGGTCATGATACTTTTTAATGGAGTTGCCCTCAGTGCTGGCATTAGACTTGAGGGGGCCCAGAGCTGAAGCTGGGCAGTGGAGTTTAGGCTTTAGTCCCGACCTGGTTGGTGGGTCACAGGTTTTGGCGTCAGCCTGGGGGCAGTGGGGCTTGTGCTTTGGCTTTGGCCTTCCCATCTGGGACAGTAGGGGTTGGTTGGGCTCAGGCTTCCATATCACCTTCTGGGGTTGTGTAGTAATTTTTTGGTCAGAAGTGGGTTACAGAAGTTTGCTGCCCTAAACTTGGATACACATCTGAGCTTTGTGCTGTACTTCTTGATTAATGTGCCAGGGCTTAGTAAGATGGAAGTCACTGTGCTGGCACTATCTTTTTGTTTTGGAGACAGACTTCCCTGATAACTCCTCAAGAGACAATATTTTATTTATAATAACCCTGGAACATGTCAGTTTTGTAATGAGTTTAGAAGATGGACAACTGAGTTTAGAAGATGCAATGTCTGTGAGGATAGGTAACTGTCAGGAAGTATTTTGTCATGTTGCATGCATATTTATCACACAGCAATGATTTTTTTGTCCTTTTTGTTGATACAGTGTTAGAGAGTGGGAGGTTATAAGCATATGTTTTGATATGTTTTGTAGAAGGGCTTCTTGTTTCATTCACTTGACCTGCATTTTTGTGCTTCACCTTTATAATGAAAACAAACCAACCCCCCACTGAAAGCAGCAGCTGCAACATGCTTTTGAACATCAAGCCCTTTGTCTGTACTATACAGTTTTGTCCTTAATACCTGCCTTTCGAGAACAAAACCATGAGAGCATACTCATTGCAATGGGATTTTGTCAGGAAAACTCCCAGTTTTGCAAACAAAAAACTTCCACCCCTATGAGAGACTTGTTTCTTTTCCCTCCTTTTGTTGTCCACAAAGAGACAGTATGGACCCTGCTGTTTGTTTTGTCAATAGAACTAGCTTTCCCTAGTATCCCACAATGCCTGCCCTGGTGGCTAAGCTCAGCTTTGATCTCTGCTGCCCTATAGCCACATCTTCCACTCCCTCCTTCAAAGCTCCAGGAAATATCTGACAGTATCTGAGAGAGCTGCACCCTTTGGGGAACAAACAAAGAACAAAGTATTGGACTACGCCTGTTCTGCCCTGCGCTAAAAACACCAGCAAGCAAATAGCTGCTGCAGAGGGAAGGAAACAGGCTGCTGTTCTGCTTTGACATTCTTCAGCACAGATTGTTCAGAGAGCTACTCATGATGCCACTCCCGGCATCTGAGGAGGCTGTGGGACAACTGAGGAGGAATCCCAAGATGTTCAGGGATCAGCTCTGCCTTCCTACAGCATGTCACTGTGGGATACATACCCACAGCGCATTGCCCACATTGCCAATGATGGTGCCTCCCAGTGTGGACTTGATCTGTTGACAGAGGGAGCAAGTGTGATCTGGTGATTTTTGTTTTGTTGACTTTTAGCTGTTGACATAAGCTCTGTTGACAAAACTTAGTCTTCAGCATCCCCATAACTGTCTGTTTTAGCCCTACGCACTCCACTATCACGTAGTCTCATGTTAAACCTTCATTAAACCCTTTCTATATTTTAAATTTCCATACCCTTATATTCATGCATGAGAATCAGCAACATGCACAGACTCCATTGGATCAGCATTACATATGTAAAGGTTGAATTCTGAAATTCCTTATCCTGTTTGGAAGCACATCTCCCTGTAAACATAAAAAGAAGTGAATTCAAGATGCTGCATTAAAAGTTATTGCTAACTAATTTTTTTTTCTTGGCATGGGTTTAGAACTACAAAAATGTGTGCTGCTCTTCGTTTTTCATTGTACAGTAACTCCTCATTTAATGTTGTATTTATATTCTTGAAAAATGCAACTTCAAGCAAAATGATGTTAAGCAAATCCAATTTCTCAATAAGAATTAACTCCCTACCCCATTTACATTAAGTTCCAGGAATAATTTTTCCAGACAGAAGATATTACATGCATATACGGTATAAATTTTTAAAAAATTAAAACAACCTATTTAATTCTATACTCAGAATTTGTGGTTGTGAAGCCTGGTTGAGGAGGTTGAGATGGTGAATTGTTTGGCTGCTACTGTTGCTATTCTTACTAAACTTTCCCAACTTGAAAAAAAGCGCACCAGTGATTATTGTTTTACTTTCCCTTTTTTATATTTTTATTTTTATTTTTGGCAGATTTCTTTGTAGCATTTCCTTACATGATCAACTCCCCTAATGACTTTGGATTTGCATTCCCTTTAGGCTCGCTGTTATTAAGGATTTATATGTCAGCTTCAATCATTTGGAAAGCTTCAGAAAGATGTTTGGCAGTCAAATTTTGATGGGTTGGTTCTTCTTTTTGGAGAATGAGTCTCCATCCCTAGTAGAGTCTCCATCCCTAGAGGTGTTTAAGTCTTGGCTTGACAAAGCCCTGGCTGGGTTGATTTAATTGGGATTGGTCCTGCCTTGTGCAGGGGGCTGGACTTCATGGCCTTCTAAGGTCTCTTCCAGCTCTATGGTTCTATGATTCTTCCATTGCTCTTGTCACTTCTAGTTGTATACAGTCTTCATTGCTTAGCTCCTCTATGTGTGATTGCAGAAGTTGTGTAACATTGGCTTTTTCCACCTTATCAAAACCCACTTTCTTAACCAAGCCAAGGATATCTTTCTTCATAGTGGGGACAACTTATTCAAAACCTTTTTAGTCATTGGCACATTCAGGCCACACCTTCCCCCACACACCATTCATGCATGCTTGGGTAACTTCAGCCCAGGCGTCAATGATGTTATTGATGCACTTGAGGATGTTGTAATCATAGGCTTGCCTTCCCCCCACTGCTGCTCACTCCTTTGCCATGGAACTGGGGAGCCTCCGGCTTTCTGTGCAGGGCAGAAGAGGAAGAGGAGGGGTGCTGATGTCAAGGTGCCCCCTCCCACTCTATATCCTTTCTCCACAGAGCAGAGAGGGGGCACAACAGGGCTTGGGATGCAGTTTGCTAGCTACTTTAGGGAGTGGTCCATGGCCAGGGCAGGGGTGAGCCTGCCTTAACCCCACTGCACCACCAACCAGAAGCTACCTGAGGTAGGCAGAGCCCGGCTGGAGCCCACATCCTGAAACACTACGTCAGTCATGAACCCCCTCCTATACTCCAAGCTCTGAGCACCCCTAAATCCAAACACCGTTTCAGAGCCTGCACCTAGAACCCTTCCTCCATCCCAATTGCCTGCCGCAAGAGCAGCTCAGAGCCCCTCTCACACTCCAGGTCCCTTAATCCAAGACCAGAGCCTGCAGCTGAACCCGCCGCCCCTGCCTGATGAAAGTGAGGGAGGATGGGGAAGAGAGGGAGAATGGAGTGAGCAGGGGCAGGGCCTCAGCGAAGGGCCGGGAGGGAGGTGGGGCAGGGTTTTTAAGTGCAATCCAAGATCTACCTCAAATATAAATTCAAAAAGTGTCCTTGTGCTTAAAAAGATTGGAGACCACTGCTCTAATGAGCTGGTTGTGAAAGTATGGCATAAGTAATATGCCTTAATTGTAGTGATGGCTACATGTTTGGATGAGTGATGTGGCATAAGGGGGCAAAAAGACAACTTCGATGTTTTCCCACAGGTTGTCCAAGCTTATTGAATGAGGCAGTGCATTACCATAAAGTAATAAAATCATGAAATCAAGATTTTCCTTCGCATGATATTCCTCCCAGCAGGGATGGCATACGGAGTCGCATGTTCTGAAAAAAATAGCTCCAGTTATTTATCCCTCCTTATTGCGACTCCAAGTGGCTGGAAGTTGTTCCTTTGAAATCCTTTGAAAGCTCATGATGTTTTAGATTGGAACACTGTCAGCTGTTTCATCTTCATGTCCCAAGGAGATGCAAGGTTAGGTGGACTTTAGCTACTTTAAATCCATGTGCTTCTTTTCTCCTCTCATGAAATGTAAATCTGTTTAGGCATCCTCTTTCAGTAGAAGTCTGTTTCATTGACATTGAAGACTTGCGTAGGTCTTAGCCTTGCTTAGCCACCGTCCTTTATTATTTTGTTGAGATAGAGGATTTTTTTTAGCTGCTGCAGTATTAGCACTTGCCACCTCACTGGACATCTTGATGTTATGCAGGTGGAAACATCTCTTAAACCAATCAAACCATTCCCCACTTGCCAAGAATATCTCCGTCTGTGATTGTTCACCTTGGTGGCTCTTCAAATTATCATATAAATTTTTTGCCTTTGCTTGCATAACTAGCAAACTTAGAGGTGTTTTCCACACTGAGAGGAGACACTATTTTTTCTATCAAAGTACTTCTTGATCAATTTATTTTAGTAGCACTAAGTAGTGTCACACACTGAGCCATAATCCTGATGTTAACAGCATTATTCCAAATCATTCTTATAGTGTTTGGAGTAAGACCTACAGTGATGCTAATGTCTACCACACGTTCACCTGCATCAAAACACCTTAAAACATGAAATTTAGCTCCCAGATGAATGATTTGCCTTGTTTTCTCACTGCCAGTGGTTCTACTGCTGCTAGGCACTCCATTATCACATGCTGGGCATTTTTGACTCATGATTCTGGGTGATATTGTTACAATCACAATGAGCTAGAAATGTTCAGGGAATATTGTACTTGTACTGACAAAGTGTAAACAATCTATAATCTCTATAGTATAATGTCTGTTGCTTATAGTAGTTTCTGACTCAATCTGCAGGAAGAGTCATACATAGCTCCTTCACCATTACATTTAAAACAGACTTAAACAGGGCCACTGAGCAATGTCATATGTCTGTTCCTGGAGCCCTTCCTGCTTCTTGCTCAGGCATGTACGCAACATGTTTCCCCAAATCTCCCTGCAGTCACTCATCAGATGGTTGTCTGGGGACCTGCTCATGATGATACCATGTTGATACCAGGAAGGATATTGCTGAGGGAATGCCTTGCTGCTAAATGATGAAAAACCTCAACACCTATTGATTATATGGCCTCACACTCTACAAGGCAGCACAGAGAGAGGCAGGAGGAAGGAGACACAATAGATACAGGGCAGTTGCTGCAAAGATTTCCCTATGGAAACTGAACATGATGATTAACCTACTCTACCCCACTAGAGCATACCACTCCCTCCTCTGGGGGGCACATGCACATGGTATGCTACAGTCTCTTCAGCCTGGAGTGGTTGCACTTATGCAGCATCAATCAACTATTGAAAGGGAAAGAATTTGATAAACCCATGTCATTCTCCATAGTAATCTGCTCCTCTACTGGAATCCCTGTGGATTTAGGCTAGGACTAGTTATGGAGTCAGTTTCACTTGCAGGTTCTTACTTTCACAGGAGCCCGGATAGAGGACTGTCATGGAGCAACCTACTCTGGAAGGCCATCAAGCTTAGTCTCCCTTGCAGCCTACCCACCAGGCCCCCTACATGTGTCCTTAGAGCAGGGCCAGAGTCCATTACTCAATCCCCTCCTATTGGAGTAATACAGTCCCAAAGCTGAAGTTCATGTGTGGGCCCTCATAGCAAGGTTAATACGGCCTGATGGCCAGAGTCCATTCCTCAGTCCCCTCTCACTAGGGGTAATATGGCACAGTGTCCAAAGTCCATACATATGCCCTTATAGCAGGGTTAGTATGGCCTTGAGGTCTAGTTCACAGGCTTACAGGCACCGTTTGCTCCCTCAAGCCAGTTACAGAGGGGTAGGGAGACCTAGGTCCTTCCACTCCAGCGTGTCCCAGCCCAGGGCTCTGTAGGCAGTGGCTGGGGCTGCTGCCTGCCTCAGCGGGGAATCCTGCCGCAACACACTGAGTGCTCCGGGCAAACTCCCCAGCCTGGGCTTCTTCCTATGGGGATCTGGTGGATGCCTTCCTCGTCGTCTCCCCGCAATCCAATGTCCCTGCAGGTAGCACCTCCTGGCCTGGCTACCACTGGAAGGTCTGGTCACTCTTCCTCTCCCCCTCAGTCAGTTTTGACTGAGCTGCCCGAGGGCCTTTCATAGTCTGGTTCCACTGGGAGCATGCCCAGCAGGGCTGTGGGGAAGGAGCCCTTTCAGCCAACTGGTCCCAGCTCATTCCCTGCTCTTCAATGCGGAGTTGATATACCCCATCACAAGGACCAAAGACCTGTCTTCCAGGGTGGTCTGGAAAAACCAACCCTGCTGTACTTCCCAGTAATAAACATGCACTCAGGACTGGAGTAATACTGCAACCAATATAGCTGTGACTGTTGTAAGATGGGGAAAATGTTTGCTGCGGATGTGCAGTGGCAGAGAGATGCAGCAGGCATTGAAGTGACTGGCAAAGGTCTTGTGGATTTCACAGCACTTGATGTGGGATCAGGTTCTGTGCATGCCTACACCACTTCTCCTTCATGCTTAACCAAAGCAGGTGCTGGAACACTATTAACTTGCTTTAGATGGGATGCCACCCCCTATGTTCTCTTTCCTGCCGTGGGGAGGAGCGGATAGAACGTTGTGTCAGCAGGCATGTGACGGGGAGGTCCATTCCCGCACTCTCAGCCCCGAGGCGGAGGGCCCGCGGGGTCGGAGGCGGGTGGAGAACGCAGGGCACACCGGCCTCACGGCAGCCCGGGGACAGGGCGAACCCGCAGCTCAGCAGGGGAGTGGGGCAGAGGACGCGCCCTACAGGGCAGGCTCTGGGACCGCGGAAACCACGGGCGGTGGCGGCAGCACAGCCGGAAGCAGCGCGCCAGGCGCGCCAGTTCAAAGGAGTGCCGGGGAGCCAGGGGGGGCAGTGGGGGTGAGGGCTGGCGGAGTTTTCCCTCTCCCCACAGGCAGCTCCAGGCGAGCAGCAGCCGGGGGACGCGGCCCCGAACCGGGGCGGACGACAGGCCAACCCCGAGGGCGGCAGAACCAGGACGGCGGAGCGGGCCCCGTGGGCCAGAGTGAGGCCAGCCGGACTGGACACCCAAGGGCTGGGAAGGGCCGAGCTTGGGTGAGGGCGTTCCGAGCCCCGCGGCCGGGATACTCAGGAGGAGCACAGGGGGCCCCTGAGACTAAAGGACCAGAGGAGGGAGCTACCCTCCCCCGGCGGACTTTACAGGACTGAGACTGGGGTGGGCAAGAGGTGGGCTGGGGGAGCCCCTCTCGCCACAAGGCACAAGAAAGCAAGGTGAGGCCATCATTGTGCACCCCCCACAGCTGCTTTGCAAGTGGCTGGTGGCCTTGGGCGGAGCATCTGCAAGTGCTCAGAGTAGCCCCTATTCCTGAGAATGGAGGAGATTTTTTAGCAGCTGGGCCATTAAGCGATGGTGAATTGCTGAGGAGTAGCATGCATGTGGACTGTGTTTACAAACATAGTTGGGAGGCCCCACCTTCACCCACCCTGGCATAGCCTAGCAAGGGAGGGGGCTCCCTACAGCACTCCCTGTCTCTGGCTTCAGGCAATGAGGCAAGCAAGGAGGTGGAATATGCCACGATAGGCTAAGAATTGTCTTTAGCAGCAGCAGCTTCCCCCATTGCAACTGAGATATAAAATGCGGATGCTTGCTTAATCCCTGGTTCTGCCCCAGGCCCAACCGCAATCCACCCTGTTCCCTAAGAACCCATCCCACCTCTTCCTGCCCCAAATTTATACCATTCTTCCTGGCCTCCGAATGCCACAAAACAGCTGACTCTGGAAGGCAAGAAGAGCAGGAGGAGGGAGGCGCTGATCCACAGGTCCCACTGATGGGCAAGAGTGCTAGGGGGGCAAAGCAGGGCTCACTCATTTGCTCAGACAGTCTCCCTTCCAGAGACTCCTGCAAACAGTGGACAAAGCAGGCAGCAGCCAAACAACATTATAATGTAACATTGCACAGCCCTAAAGAGGCATATTCTCTAATGCAGGGATCGGCAACATACCGCATGCATGCCATGAGTGGCATGCAAGATGATTTTGAGTGGCACGCAGGGAGCCCGCACTGCCGCTTGAGCCACGAGACTGCAGCATCAGCTCCAAAGGGGCAGGTGCGAAGGTGAAGAAAGCAAATTCATCTCCCCTTTTCCCCACTCCCCAGTGCAGGCTGCAGAACTACATGTGGAGGCATGCCACCCTGCCCCCTTCCATGGAAAGACCCCGCCTGCTGCTGGGTGTCTACCTCAGTTGCTCCTGTGGAGCAGGTTGCAGATTGGGCTGTGCAGAGTCTGGCCGAGTGGGACAGGCTCTGATGGTGCACAGGCAGCTAGCACCCTTCCCCTTCCCTGGCAGCAGGTTAGGCTGTGCTGCACCCGGTGGTGGTGGGAGGAGGCAGCACTGGGGCTGAAGTACGGACGCAGATTGGGACTCGAGATCCTTCGGGGCTTTTCACCCATAAGGACTCAGTCTGGGGGCACGCAGATATGTAAATAGAGTAAATAAGTTAAATCTTGGCATGACACTTCTGAAAGGTTGCTGATCCCCGCTCTAATGGTTCTTCTTTGAGGAGTGTGCCTACGGGTTCTCCACCTTTAGGTGTGCCAGCGCCTCTGTGCCTGTGATCAGAGATTTGAGATAGCAGTGCTCGTGGTCAGCTGTGCCTGCGGGATGCTGGAGCGTGAGCTCTGAAACAGCTACTCTGCATGCGCAGTCACCTCCTCAGTTCCTTTTCAACTGCTGCCGGCTTTGGTTGCAGCTCAGCAGTCGCCCACATACTGTAGATAGACAACTGTTACCACAGTTACCGAATTTACTTATTAGCTCATAATCATTAGTTCTTCTTACCTCTGTAGCCATAGTTTTTAAAAAAAATTCTCTTCACTTACACTAATAGAAGTAGTTCGAGAACTGAATCTTCGGTGACACTAATACACGCTAAAACCTTGCCTTCCTGGAACGTGCCTGGCTTGCCCGGTTCTAAAAGGTGCACAAGCTGCAGGCTGTCCATTTCTATTTCTGACGGGCATGAACAATTAAAATGATTCATATAGGGAAAAAGATTCGGCTGACTTCAGACCCTGAGCACACCACTTCACCCAGGCAGTCATCCCCTGGGGAAGCATCAGAGAGAGGAACTCAAAGAACTATGGTAAAGCTCAAGACCCAAAAAAGAGATCCTATTCCTCCTCAGGGACAGATTCTCCCTTGAGGAAGCATCCTCTTCACAGGAGTGCTGCCCCTGTACCCTAAATACAAAAAGGGTGAGACAAGCAGTCTGGCAATGGGGCCAGCAGCAATAAAAGCCATGACCCAAAGCATAAGGCTCCTGCCTCATCAGAGGCACCGGCAGAGGTGAAACGTAAACCCTCTATGCCAGCATCGAGCAAAAAGCTGCCAGCACTGACCATTGCACATACAAAGCTGTGTCCACAAGCAGCACCGAGCAGCACTGCAGTAGTGTCAGCACCAACAAAACACTCGGTGCCAACAACACACAAAAAGCAGCAGGCACTGAATCAAATGTTGTTGCAGATACCACAAGCCCAGCCAGTTCTCATATTGCCCTCTCCTCTGCCAGTGCAGCAATTTACAACTGTGGGGGAACTCTCAGTTACTTCGGTACCGAGGACGCCATTATTTGGCAACGATGGCACCTTGAATACATCCAGGCATAGTTTCTCATCCACCTTGGCCACATCAGTGACCTCAGTATTTAGTGATGAGGATGATGATGTGCCCATTCACACCCATTTACCAAAGCACTCCTCGCCCAAGCCTAACCAACAATGGCAACCACCTCAGTAGCTCCCACCACCTATTCCACCCACTTGGCCATACTGGGACCCATGGACTGTATACAGAACACAGCAGATACAGCAACTACAACAGCCATCTCCAGTGCCAAAATCACATGCACCAACAGTACACTCTCCAGATGGATATAGTTCTGACACAGAGGAGGAGGAGATAGATATTACTTGCGACAATCGCACACAACGCTCGCCTCCACCTACGCACATATCATCAGCGTCCCCCAATGATACAATCATGCCCCCACCACTGACCTCTGGGGATGATTTTAGATCATTCCAAGAACTTTTTAAGAGAGTTGTGGAGATTTCCCTGACTGCTAAGCCAGAGATGCAACATAAACTGACAAACATACTACATGCATCTCCACATATGAAATTAGTGATCCCCAGGAATGAGGCTGTCATGGACCCAGCCAAAAATATCTGGCAGACGCCTGCCACAATATCGCCGACCAGCAAGAGGTCAGATCGGAAATACTGTGTTACCCCTGAAGGAGCAGACTTCCTGTTCTCCCACCCAGCCCCAAATTTCCTAGTGGTAGAGGTGGCAAATCAAAGGAGGAAACAACAGGCTGCCCAAACCATCTCCAATGACAGGGACTGGAAGAGGCTGAACATGACTAGGAGAGAAGCATATTCATCTGCAAGTCTTCAGCTCAGAATATTTATTCGGCACTATTAGCAAAATACACACATTACATTTTTGATCAATTAGCTGCTTTTATTGAATCCCTCCCAGATAACAAAAGGGATCAGTTCAAGTCAAATCTAAATGGAGGGGCACTAATTTCTAGGATAGCATTATAGTCCACACTGGATTCTGCAGACATGACAGCCAGATTCTTATCCTCCACAGTGCTGATGAGGCGAGCATCCTGGCTTCAGCTTCAGGATTCCCGAGAGGAGTCTAAGCAACAGTCGAGGACTTGCGGTTTGAGAATACCAAGCTCTTTGCTGAATCCACAAACTTTCCTTACATACCCCCATTGGGCTCACAAGCCACATTAAAGACTCTTGGCATGCACATACCTGCCACAAAGAGAAAACAGGGCAGGTCATTCACACAGAGATACAGACCCGTATCCTTTAATTGTGCCAAAATAGGCTCAGGCAAGCCTCCAAACAGTCAACATCTCAACAACCATCAACATCCCAACAAGCATTTTGAATTCCTGGCTGAGGGTCTGATGACCCCAAAATTTCCATGGCAGCAATTTGAACCCTCCACAACCTTTGGCAGCAGACTAGCTATATTCTATCCAGTGTGCCATACCATCACCACCGACAGGTGAATGCTGGAAATCATAAAAATTGGTTGCTGCAACCCGCTTTTAATTATCCTCCCTCTCCCACCCCCCTTTACCTGTCCCTCTTCTGGGGCCCCTCTCATGAATATGTGCTCATACAAGAGGCAGAACACCTTCTCAGGTTAGGTGCGATAGAAGAGATACTACAGTACAACAGGGTTTCTACTCTCATTACTTCCTCACCACCAAAAAATCAGGAGGGTGGAGGCCGATATTGGACTTTCGAAGACTCAATTGCTTTGTACATTCCCAACAGTTCAAGATGGTAACCCTTGTCCCTATTATTCCTGCCTTGTCCACCTTCGACCTCCAGGATGCCTGTTTTCATATATCGATAAACCTGTTGCATAGACGCTTTCTTCATTTCAAGATAAAGGACAGATACTTTCAGTACAGAGTGCTACCGTTTGGACTCCCAACAGCCCCTCGAGTGTAGGTTCTGGCAGTAGTAGCCACACACTTATGCAAAATGGGCATCACTCTCTTCCCTTATCTAGATGATTGTCCAGTAACGGGCACCACAGAACAAGACACAGCACAAGCTGTTACAACCACCAGAGCCCTATTCAACAGCCTTGGACTCCAGATAAACATAGCAAAGTGAACATTGACCTCAACTCAGACATTAGAATTTATACAAGTGTACTTAGATTGCAGAACAGCCATTGCCTCTTTACCAGAGGGTTACAGGCTCAGTGGACCCAGGATGACACCAAACAACACATCAACCTATTCAAATTCAGGGCAGTATGAAATACCTGTACACACTTTCTCCCCTTGATCCAGAACAAAACAGTTCAAATTCTTACAGACAATGTCACTACAATGTGTTATATCAACCAGCAAAGAGGGGCTCAGTCATACCAACTATTCCAAGAGACAGTCAACTTATGGGAATGGTGCATCCCCCATTGGTGCATACACCTGGTTGCAACTTACCTCCCCAACAAGGACAACATACTTGTGGACAATTTAAGCAGACATTTCCCACAAAATCATGAATGGGAAATAAACCCATCAATGTTGGCATTCCTCTTCAAGAAGTGGTGGTTCCCAACAGTGGACCAGTTCACCACATATGACACTGCCCATCGCCCATTATATTACTCCAGAGTGGGCATAGGGCCTTACTCTTTAGGGAATGCCTTCATCATACACTGGAAGGCACCTCTGTCCTATGCTTTCCCCCCATTTCCACTAATACAAGGGGTGATCCTCAAGATCAACCAGGACAGGTCCAGAGTAATCCTTACAGCCCCCAGCTGGCCCAGACAAATGTGTTGTCTTTGCAGATGAGCATCCAACCACTGCATCACTTCCCTCCAGTCCAAGCTCTGCTCACACAACATAACGGTCAGATACACCATCCTGACATTCACACGTTGCATCTCCGAGCATGGATGTTAGCTGGCTGAACACCATAGGGAAGAACCTCTTGGAACCAGTGCAACTCTTCCTCACAAATTCCAGGATACCTACAACAAGGAAAACATATACACAGAAATGGAAGCATTTCACAATCTGGTGCTCAGCCCACAACTATGAGCCAACCCACATGCAAATATCACAGATACTACAGTATCTACACGACCTGCACAACACAGGCCTCTCCCTGAGCTCTATAAGAGCACATCTCGCCTTCATCTCAGCACTCCATCTTCCACTTCAAAGATGCTCTGTTTTTACTCACCCAGCTGTCAAACGATTCCTATGAGGTCTACAAAACATGTTTCTGCCACTTAAAGATCCAATACCAGCATAGTATCTGAAACTTGTGCTAAAAACCCTCATGGACAAGCTATTCAACCCACTAGCCATATGTTCCTTATTACATGTGTCGATGAAGGTTGCTTTCGTTGTTGCAATTATCTCCACAACAGGCATAGGAGAACCGGGAGTCCTCATGTCTGACCCCCAATATACAATATCCATAAAGACAAAGAGGTCTTAAGAACACATCCCAAATTCCTCCCAAAAGTACTTACCTCATTTTACTGCAATATACCCATATACTCACCAGATGCAGTAACAGGAGTTCTTCAAGATGGCTGTCCTCATCGGTGCCCCACCACCCACCCTTCCTCCCCTTTGCTTTGGACTTAGATCAGTGGTCACCAACCAGTAGATCAGGATCTGCCAGTAGATCTTGGAGCCTTGGACAGGTGATCCTGACTGGGTTGGCTGGGAAGCTAGCAAGCGCTGGCACTTCAGTTGCCCCTCCACTTACTGTCGTGCTGCTCCTCCCTCTGCCTTGGCGCTGCCCCTTGGCACCCTCCTGCTTGCTGTGCAAGGTGTGGGAGGGAGAAAAGGGGGGTGCTGATGTCCCTCCCCCTACTCCTGTACCCTGTCTCCAAACAGAGAAAAGGGGATGGAGGGAGCTTTGGAGCTTGGCAATGCAAATCTCTGCCACTCTCTCACAGTGTGTGTGTCTGTCTGTGTGTGTCTGTCATTCTCACAAACACACATTGTCCTTCAATCTCCTGGCCCAACACATACATGGGGGGATGTTACTACTTTTACTGCTTGCAAAGTGGGTTAGATTTGGTTTGTGACTGGTCTGTGCATTTCATTCATTTTTGTCTTATGCTTAAATTTAATTATTTGAGTAGTGATGTCAAAGAACCTGTCATGTCTGGAGTAATTATCCCTGTGGTAATTGTGCTCCTGGAGGTGGCTGGCATGTCCCTACAGCCCCTGAGAAAGTCAGAGCAGGGGGTCTCCACATGCTGTCCTTGCCTGTGGACACCACTCCTGCAGCTCCCATTGATCAGTAATGGAGAATGGTGGCCGGTAGAGGCTGTGGGTTTGGTGCCTATGGATGAGGGGCAGCATGTGGAGCCACTGCTATACATGCTGGCTGCTTTCCGGAGTGGTGCAGGTCCAGGGCAGGAGTAGGTCTCCTTGATGATAATGATGCTCCATCCCTGGGGCAGCTGTCAGGCTGCTCCCAGGATGGGCCTGGAGCCCACCACCCTGTGTTCCTCAGGTGAATGCCCAATCATCTAGGCCACTCAAGAATCCACCCCACCTCCCTGACATCAGGGTGTCCCTTATCCTCTGTTGGCTGTCTGGTCACTCCTAGGGTGGGTGGCACTTGAGCTGTTTAGGGGGGATGGGACTTGAACTCACCACCCTATGTGCCCTAGGTAAATGACCTAACACTGGTCCACTACAGAGCCCTCCCCACTGCTCTACCTTCAGTGGGTCCCTTATCCTGCTTTGAGTATTTGGGTTTGAGGTAGCTCTTACATTGCACTAAGGGTACGTCTAGACTACATGCCTCTGTCGCCAGAGGCATGTAGATTAGGCTACCAGACATAGTAAAATGAAGCGGCGATTTAAATAATCGCCACTTCATTTAAATTTACATGGCTGCCATGCTGAGCCGACAAACAGCTGATCAGCTGTTTGTCGGCTCAGCGCGATAGTCTGGACGCGCGGGTGTCGACATCAAAGGTATTTGTCGACCACCAAGGTATGCCTCAGCTGTTTGTCGACCACCCAGGTATGCCTCAGCTGTTTGTCGGCTCAGCGTGGCAGCCATGTAAATTTAAATGAAGCGGCGATTATTTAAATCGCCGCTTCATTTTACTGTGTCTGGTAGCCTAATCTACATGCCTCTGGCGACAGAGGCATGTAGTCTAGACGTACCCTTAAATTGAAAAAGTGATCTTGTGGTTAAAATGGTTGGAGACCATTGACTTAGATACATCTGGGTCAGAGAAGGAACTAAGGAGGTGGTTGGCTGCACATGCGGGTAGCTGCTTCAGATCTCGCTCACTGGCACCCCGCGCACGCAGCCGAACTTGGGCACTGCTATTACAAATCTCCAATCAGATGCACAACAGTGCTGGCACACCTAAAGGTGGAGCACTAATGGGAACAACATTTTGAGGAACTCCAGGTACTGCACCTGGTGAGTAACCTTCCTATCAGCAAAACAGCAGTGTTAACTAGGTCAATGTTAAGAAAGGAGTTACTGTATTCTTTTAAATGTCCTCTCAAATTTTTAGTTTTCCCTGAATGAGACAACAAATACATTTTGGCAAAAAGTCTTAAAAGAGAATATTTTAATCATCAGAATTGAATGAAACATATAATGGACATTTTCAGCATACATTTTTGTTTTGCAGCATAGGTTTCTACAGCTGTCTGATGCATAAGGATAAAAAATAACAGAGGGTGGCTTTTGGTAGAGAAATAGGTTGAATTTACTTACCAAAACCTCAGGTGCCACAGAGTTAAAATATTTCGTACATTTCCAATCAGAGAAAGTAAAAGCAATCATTAAAAAAACAGTTTAAAAGATCTGCCAGTCAAACCTCAGATGAAGTTGTAAGTGACATGTAGTTTTATTATATAGCTATGCTATTAATGATTATCTAAATTACTCTGGTAGACCCAGCTAGCAGCATAACATCTGAGACTGACATTTGTTAGATTAGGTTTGACTTCACCTTGTAGTGAAGAAATTGAAATCTGAACAGCATTGATTAGCTTTCAGAATGTGGGATCTGAGGTTACCTTTAGAGGAAGCAGTGTTGTGTTTGGTTGGTAACTTACTGTCCTTTACAGCAAATGAAAGACCACTTTAGCATTCGATACCATTATTATAGCATTTCGTGTATATCTGTAATTGGACTATGCAGTCTCATACATGTTCCAAATACCCCCTCCTTTTAGAAAGCCTAGCTCTTTCTGTACCAAAAGGAAGAGAAAAGCAACTTTCTTTTTTGTATCTTTAGGCTGATCTATAAAGACAAGAAGCAACACATCAGTTTCATTAACTAGGACTTTGGCATTAAGATTGCCTTTTGTGTCCACAAAGATGTGTGCATGTAGCACATAAGTATAAGCCCCATCATGGCTGAAGTGGAGGGATTTCAGTCTTTTCAAAGGGCCTGATAGCACAAATGCCCTCCCTGTGAAATTCCCACTGTATTAATGAGCACATGGAGAATCAATCTCTATTTACATCTGATATTATACCTAAGTGGAAAACGGTTGTTTATAGATCTTAATCCTACCCTGACTGATGCAACAAGGAGTTATCAAAATGTTGGCTTGAGTGGCCTCAGCAAAGAATTTCTTATATAGTCTGAGAGATCACATTGGGGAGTATTTCTGTTCCTCAGAACATTAATATGTGCCCACTTAATAACACTTGCTGCCTTATGGAGCCAGTTGTAGGGCTAGACATACGCTCTATCCAACCTACCTTACTCTGTAAGGTCTTGTCTACACTACACAGTGGATTGACACTGCAGCAGTCAATCCTCTGGGCATTGATTTATCACTTCTGCTTAGACATGATACATTGATCTCCTTATGTGCTCCTGTTGATGCCAAGTACTCCATCAAGACGAGAAAAGCATCCAGTCTCAACAGAAGAGCAACCCCCACCAACTTTTCCCACATGCAAGACATCATGGTGAGTACATCAACTTCAGCTACATAGCTGAAGTAGATTCACAGTGCCTATAAGTGTAGACAAAGCTTTAGGGATGAATGTATTATGCACTTTTTTTAGCATTTTAAAGCGTTTAGCAAGAAGCTCCCTGTGCCTTCTTTATATGTAATACATACACATATGCCCTTTTGAGCACTAATTAAATGCAGGGCAGCATTTAATAAAAAAAAAACTTTGCACTTAGTATTTTTCATTTGTGGATCTCGAATTGGTTCACAAAGCTGGGTGAATTCCCTGTAAACTGAGCACTTGGGTGGCCACCCAGAAGAAATTCAAATGCTGCCCAGCTGATTAGCAGAGTATCCCTGGCTGACATCATGTGTTTCTATTGGTGATGCACATGTGCATATGCCTTGGTGCACGTAACAAAATTTATTCTGTACATATATTGAAAATATTAGAGGTAGCACTAGCAATCCCATTTTGTTGCTCAGAAAATGGTGGAGTAATTAGCCATAATTATACGGAGTCAGTGGCATCAGCTTGGAATAAAACTCAGGTCTTCTGACTCCCAGTTCTATATCCTATCCACTGGACTACTGCTTATTCCTTAGCTGAGCGGTTCTCAAACTTTTTGGGCTCCGGAGCCCTTTACATGTGTAAAAATTTATGCAGAGCCCTAGCAGTCCACTGATTGTATGTGTTGTACCTATCAATGTTTCCAGTTTGTCAACGTCGTGGAGCCCCTGGAGATGTCTTGCAGAGCCCTGGGACTCCGCGGAGCACAGTTTGAGAAACACTGCCTTAGCTCATACAACTATACATTGTTAGAACAATGCTTTTACTTTTTCTTCCCTCTCTGAGTTACTATAAGCAAACACTTCATAGTTTTTACCTTTATGCAGTCACATCCAGTACGCTAGAGGGCAGTGACATTGGGTTATCAAGTTAGAGCACAGTTAATTATAAAAAAAGATGAACCAGAGCTAAGAGTGATATTTATAGTTGCATGAGGTTCAGTCTGATGGGACATTGTGATAGTGCTTCCAAATGATTCTGCTGTTTTTAAAATCCAGCGACTTGAGGTAGGTATATTAATCAAGCCAGTAAATCATCCATCTCTTCCACTTTCTGAGGGACAGTGCTGCAAATTTCCACCAACTGTTGTCTGAAGTGTCTGTTTCACCACAGAAATCTCCAAGGGAGCAAAATGGGAGATACATTCAAAAAAAAAAAAAAAAAAAAAAAACCAGTTCTTAGAAACTATGCAAGGTGGGTGAGAGAATGTAACAATAAATGTAGCTTTTCTACATTGAAACAAACTTAAGAGCTGTGCAAACCATGCGTTCCCACAGCAAGTAACGTGAATCGCATTAGTTCTGCCTTATGTTCATTGAAGGGCCTGGATTTGGACTGTGCCACTGGTAGGAGAATTACGGGGTAGTTCTGGAGAGTATATCACATATTCTGGGAAGGGGGAAGTGGAGGGGAGTTTGTCTGGTAATGGTATTACACTGTGTTCCACACTGTGCATGCAGTAGCTGCTATGGGAGGCTTATGGTCCATAAACATTGTTACTGAAAATATATACTCCTTTAATAGCAACAACAGCATTAACAGATAGCAATTACCCTTCATTTTCAGGAACTATAAAGTCTCCATTAATTCAAGATTTATGTAGTTATAGCATTTAACACAGGAATAACACCACAGAGAATTGGTTTATACACATGTAATGAGAGAGCTTATGGCATACTTTAGTGAACATTAACATAATAGAGTAATATAAACCATCAACAGTTCCACTTATTGTCTCTTACCTGCTTTAGCATCACTATGAAAAGTGGCTAGCAGCTGGGTAATGTGCTTTGTTAAACGGCATTCTGCAGAAACCAAAAGTCAAGTTGCATAAAACAAGGGAATGAGTAAGCTCTGCTTATTACACCAAAATGTTGTTCTGATTTTTCTTAATAATTATGTTCACAACCATGTTTAAAAAAAACTATTTCCTTCTTTTGAAGTAATTCAAAATTCATATTCTTTCATTCTTGGGCTTCTCTCTGCCGTTATGAAATTATGGGTTGTCCATTTAATTGTATGGACCCTGAATATAAGCAAGCTCTCCAAATCAAGGGTTAGTTAGATATCAGGCATTTCTTCATTTAATGTGGTGCTAAGTAAGCCATAGAAAAAATGACATTGTGTTTCCAAGTTAATTAAATGTTTTCTGTGTGTTGATGCTGAAGTTCAGCTTTGTGTTCTAGCTGTGGTAGGAGTGCTTCAGGAAAGTAATATATGAGCTTGAAGTAAAAATTAAGAGGCCTTTGTGGAGTTGCCACAATAGTGTTTTTACAGCGTTCTTTGCAAAAGTACAGTAAGTTTGCTTCAAGCTCCTTTTGTAATACATTTGTTAGACCTTACTCACATACCATAATTTCCTTCTTCAAATTCAAAATCACCATGATATCGTTAATTCCTGGGTACTGACAATGTATTCCGCACCTTATAAATATACAAAGACTTACATTGCCTCCTCCAAAGAACTTACATCAATTCTTCAGACGTATATAGTACATTGAGAGCTAGTACAAGCATGGGGGATGTAAGAGTCTTACAGAGGTAATTTTTAAATACTTCTTGGAACAAAAGTATTCCCAACATGTAATTACATTATTTACAGATAAACCTGTCTGAATGTTCTCCCCATTTTCCCCATTAAGTTGCATTCTTTCATTGATGATCAGCATTTACCATCTGATGAAGGAACATTGGATGGAAAACATAGTTTGTAGCTCATCAGTGCCCCTCCATAATTAGCTGATTCTTTTTTTAACGGTAAGAAGGGATGGACAATGTAAATACTCATCCAAATCTGTCAGTTCCCAAACCAAACCCTTTGTTCAGTTCTCAGGATGATTGACTGTGTCTTAAGCTTTCATCCTTCATATGGGTCTCCCTTTGACCAATGCCAGCTGCATCCTCAGTTCTTTGGCTTCCCATTAAAAGTGTTCTGCAGCTCAAGTAACCAGAAAGCTCCAGGCTGCGAAGTGTATTTCACCAGAGCACAGATGAGACTACAGAACCCTATCTCACAAAGGCAGACGTTACAGTTGCTGGAGACTTCTACCCCCTAGCTTCTTGATTACTCTGTTCAGAAATGAGTTCTAGGTATGCTACTCATTCTGTCTACTAGGGCTGCTTAAAGACTAGGGTTGCACAAAGAGCTGAGTTATTGCAGTCTTTTGTATAACCCTTGTAGTTTGGAACCTGGACTAGTACATGGGTCAGTGTTGAAGAGACGAGGTTACATTTGTCTCCCCTTTACTTGAGAATTCACATTTCACCCTGTTCCCAACCACAACTGAAATGCAAGATGAATGTACCAGTTGGCTTATTATAGATTCTGCTTGTCAGATGTTGTTTCAACTACTCTTTGTGGTTTACATGATCAGCACACTCTTGGTAGTGTGCTAGAACGTTGCAGTTCTATCAAGGATCGTGAATTATTCTGTGTGTACTTTAAAGAAAATGTAACTTTAAAAGTAAAGAACTTTAATGGCATTTCCTAATATCCTGACTCTCTGCTACTGCACTGCATCTTTTCACTAGAAACTAGATGCCCTTCACAAAAATAGATCACCTTGAGTTTTGTAATTGCCTGAAAACTCAATTTGAAAGCTTAACTCTTTTTTCTTAGCACTTAAAGAAGTTTGCTGAACTTTCTATGTTTTGTTAGTTTTCTCTAATTTTGTGTGATTTTTTTTATATTACACATTCATCGCAACTCTTCCACAGATTGACAGTTGCAGAAACACTCAAGAGAAATGACTGAAAGAAGTTTTTATGAATGCACTTTGCTATAAGAATAAGATGATTGGTCTGTCCAAGTAGGAAGCAATATAGTTAAAAGTGGAGGTAAACTCTGCATTTGAAGCTTTGTGGAATTGACTAGCCCCCAATGTCAATTTACAGCTTTTGACATCTAGAAGTTTTAAAACACATTGACCCAATGACTTTTATGTGCTTGGCTTTACCAGGTATAGTCCATGATGTCCCATCCCAATGTTTACATTACATTGGCTTGAAGTTGTCAAAAATCATAGCAAATATACACAAAAAACATGGTTCCCAAACCTCATAGGTCTACTTAAGAGCTCTGTTTCCCTGGCCTTGCTTACACCTGTGTCAAAATCAGTTGGAGATCTTTGCCTAAATCCTTGGCAGCTGACTTAATTTGTGGTTTACTGCTCCTGACAGTTTATTGGGAAAGCAAAGTGTGCCTTCATCTTCAATAATAAACAGCCCACCCGCTGACACTTTGACAGACTTAATGGTTTTTTATACAAAAATGGACAGACTTAATGTTTCGACTGTAGCGATCATCTGTCCTGATCTCCTTAATGAAATTAGATTAAGAGCACCTGGGAAAATGCTGAGACGGCACATTGCTTTCATCACCTCCTTTAATTTAAAACCAATTTGTGGGGAAAATATTCTCTGAAGCCAAGGGATTCAGAGAGAAAAAAGGAGGGAGGGAAGGGGATTTTTAAATCTATCTGGATAGCTGCTGGCAGCTTTAATTCCTTTCCCTGTTGGCAACGTGAAATATTAACCATCATAAGAACAGAGAGTTTATAGACTCATTCACTGTCCCTTCTGTCTTTCATAGAGAGGAAAGAAACAAAACAAAATCTTTACAATCAAGATCACATTCAAGGACATAGTCATTTGTATTGTGCGGCTTTTGGATTGGGATGGCTGGGGAAGGAAGGTGATGGATTTACAGAGGTTTGCTCACCTGTCCTGCTCTTGGAATAGCTGGGCTGAATTTCCCTAAAATGTATAATTTCCTCTACTTTTTTTAATTCTATGGAAATATTCTTTAGTAGTTAGCTAAGGCTTATCTTTATAATGATTCGGTTGTTCTGGTAAACAGTATTTTGCCAGTGTAGTAAACCCAGATGCAATATGTACAATATAGCATGGCAATGGAGCAGAAACATAGAACACTAGAACAGGAAGGAACCTTGAGAAGTCATCGAGTCCAGTCCCCTGCCCTCATGGCAGGACTCAGTACTATCTAGACCATCCTGGATAGATGTCTATCTATCCTGCTCTGAAATATCTTCAGAGAGGGAGATTCCACAACCTCTCTAGGCAAATTATTCCAGTGTTTAACCACTCTGACAGGAAGTTTTTCCTAATGTCCAACCTGAACCTTCCTTGCTTGCCAAGCCGATTGCCTTGCCCCTGGATGTCATCGGTACCATCCCCAAGTAGCCACCATCACACAAGATTTATGTAATTATGTGTGGGACAGTGCTGCCATGGAGTGGGATTGGGATGGGGGTGCAGGATCTGTGTAGGAGGTGGGGTGCAAGTGGGGGTGAGGGTGCAAGGTCTAAGTGGATGGTAGGGTGCAGATGCAGGCTGGGAATAGGGTGTCTGGTCAAGGGGAAGGTGTAGGACCAAGGGATGGTGCAGAATCTGGCAAGGAGGAAGGGTGCAGAGTGTGACCAGGAGGGAGAATAGAGGAGTAGGATGGGGGTAGGTGTCTGACCAGGGGGGAGGTGTAGGAGCAAGGAGGGAGGGTTTAAGAGTAAGGAAAACTGTAGAAGTCTTGGGGTTTGGGGTCTTGACAGGGGGAGGGGAGTGAGTGAGAGAGATTGGGTTCCAGGGGTCTGGGCATGAGGGGGACACTTACCTGGCTTCGTGTTCCTGGGCTCCCCACTCCCACGACTGTCCAGTTCATTTACCCTGCCAGAGATGCTGGCTCCCAGCAACCCCCCACAGCAATCCCCCCACAGCAATCCCCTCTCAGAGATGCTTCACAGGCTACGAGACAGCCAGGGCCTTGCAGCATTGGCACTGGGGCTACTTCTCTCACCTTGTGCAGAGAAGCAGCTGGCCCTGGGGTGGGGTAGGGGAGGAATTTAGGTGGGGATCCCCTGCTTACTGCTGAAATGCAGCCACCTCTGGGGTGGAGCTGTCTAAAAAGAGCACAGCACAGTTGAAACGAAGAACTGAAGGCCTGCTTTCCCCCTGCATTGGTCCAGGTCTTGCGCTCTGTCCATCTGTCTGTGCCCTTCTCCTTGGCTTGGGTTAAGCTGTGAGTAGCCCCTGGGGTCTGCTCCTTGCACAGCCTTACCTGTGGGAGTCACACTTTAGCATGTGCCCCCAGCTTCTACGATCGTGGAGCTGACCCCAAGTCCTTATTGCATCCTCACCCCAGCTCCCACTTCCCCCACCCCCATTCCTCTACTCTTCCCAGCAGGTGTGTGTCCTGGCTCTGTGTGGGGTCCCTGTGCTGTCTGTAGTGGCAGGCGAGGACCCAGCACAGTTCTCAGGGACACCAAGGGCAGATTTCCCCACCCCATTGCTTCCTTCTTCCACAATCTCCCCACTTCCTCGTCACCCCCCAGCCTTCGACACCCCTGATCATCCCTGCCCATCTTGTGTTGTGGTGGCTGCTTGGGAATGGTACCAGCCACACCCCGCAGGCAAGGCAGCCTGTTCCCACCCTCATTGCCTGTGGGTCTCTGCATGCTGGCAGGGCCGGGTCAGGCACGTGTGCAAGGACAGGACCTCAATCCTGCGGCTCTGTGCAGGGTCCCTGTGCTGCCTGGTGGAAACGGTTGGGGAGCCAGGGCAGCTCTCAGGGACTCTGAGGATGGACTCCCCCACCCAGTTGCTTCCTTCCCTCCTCAGTCTTCCTGCATGCTGGCAGGGCGAGGACAGGCAGAGCAGCAGCAGCATGCATGTGGAAGCAGGGCACAGTCCCACAGGGCAAATCCTTCCATTTGCCACGACTTACTATATTCTTCTGGTTTCAATTATGGAAGAATGTCAATGTGAATACAATGCAATTCTTACAGCAATGTACTGACCTGCTCAGAGCTTGAGGGGGATCGCATATGAAGTGTGCCAACATATAAATTAATACAAATTGATGGTCTCAATACTGAGAGATTCTTGGCATCCTCTGCCCCCTTATTCTCCACTCCACCATCATCACCATTACTGTGAAAGTGAGAAGGAACTACACAGGACTGGAGGTCATGCTATATTATTGTAGTGGTTGTCATTGCTGTGGCCAAATAGTCACCTGCTGGCCATCTTTCTGATGACGAACCACGTCACACTTTGCTAGGCTGGTACTTGGACGGTGGACAAACAGTCCACTGCCAGGGCCATATTTGAAATCTTTCCAGCTTGGTAAAGCCTGCCAGAGCTTACACTCTGCTACCATAGTCTTCAAGAGCCAAGAGTCACTTCCATGCCACGATGAGGCAATGGAGTAGGATTTTGTGACATCACTACTAGAATACAAATAATGTTCAATAACAGTAAATATGTGCTTATATAATGCTTTTCATCCCGAGATCTCCAAGTGTGCTAGAAAAATGAGTAAGCTTCATTGTCATCATTTTTCAGGTGAAAAATCTGAGGCTCAGAGAAAATAAATGGTTTGTCTGTGGTCTCAGAACAAATTAGTGGCAGAGTGCTAGCATCAGACTAGATGCCCAGGTTGCCTGACTCAATCCCAGGATGTGACCACTTCCTAATATGATTATTTCACGATTGTTACAAGCAGTCTCAGCCAAAACTAACCTTTGGACATTTGCCTTGTATATATTTATTCTCTGTAATAGTAACAGGCGTGCCTTGAAAATTAATTTACTCTTAGCTAAACCAGAATACATTTTTGGGTTTGTTTTCTTTAAAGTCCATTTTTTCGGACTTTACATTGAAACTCTGGTACTTGGTGAGACTTTGAAGCTTATTCTTGTAAGTGCTTTAATCTGTCAAGAGTACCAAGATATTGTTCTGATTGCTGTTTCCTTTAAACTCTAACAGTGGGGCTAAAAGAGCTCATTTGTACAACTGCAAAAAATTAAAAGGTGACCCAAAAGGAGAACTCATTGGATAGAAATGGCAATGTCTTGCCACATATGTCTGTATTTAGTCAAAAACATATTACTAGTTCTCCTCAGCCTTTTCAAGTCTCCACGATTCTTTGAAACTCTGGCTTTGTTTCTGCTTCATGCATCATTACCAATAGCCATCAACCATTTAAGTACTCAAGAATCATCTCTTGCCATGATAATAGGTAATGATGTCCAATGTAAAGCAGATGGTTGGATAGTGTCCTTTAAGTGAGTGAGTAAAAACTTGTTTTCACCTGCCCCTCTGCCCTGTCCTCATCTCAGATATATATGGGAATAGGGAGGGATGGAGGAAATACTTGCAGTGTAAAAGTAATGTATTTATTCTCCATAGTGCTTATCTTCAAAGCACTCCACAGACACCGATTCACCCTTTCCATATCCATATAATTATAGATAAGGTTCTCATGTTGCAGATGGGGAAATTCAGGTAAAGTGTCTTGTTCCAGACAAGAGAAAGCAATTAGAAGCAGACAGGAGTTCCTGACCCTGAACTTGTCTCCACTACATCAGGGATCGATGCTGCAGTGATCAACCAACCGGTCATTAATTTATTTTGTCTGCTTAGATGCAATAAATCGATCTCTGAGCACTCTCCCGTTGACACCAGTACTCTGCTGGGATGAGAAGAGTAGCTGGTATCGAGAGGAAAGCAGCTTTCGTAGAACTTAGCGCACACAAGATGCCACATAAGTACATCTCCTTTAGCTACGCTATTTACATAGCTGAAGTGACATAGATTAGATCGATGGTGGGGTTAGTACACTCAGGGCCTTTGGTCTCCTGCTCCAGTCTCTATACCATGCTGCCTCTATACATTCTCAATAACAAGGATATGTATTGCTCTGTAAATGAGAAGGGAAAGATTTAATTGTTCTAAGGAGTACATTTTAAACATTCTTGTTTAAAATTAGCTTCTACATAGCTGACATGCAATAAAACATAACTCTGAAGTTTCATTTACTCCAATCCAATGGCCCTTTAATAGCAATTTAGTATAGATTTTTTTCTTATACAGTAACTGGTAAATAATTAGCACTAAACCAAGTGGAAAGAGTCACTAAAAAATAACAATATGATAGGGAGAGTGTGCGTAAGAAATGAATTTATCCTAACCCCCAGCTTAAAAATTTGGGAGTTTTCATTTCTTGGATGATCTCTCTGAATTGGATCTTCCCAGTTCTCTCCTCACCTGATCACACCAGCAGTGAATCCTGTAAAACAGTTTTATACAATTCACCTTAGTGTTCATGTCACAACATTTTATTTAATCAAAAGGCACTTTCCTTTCCATGGATTTGGGACAATTTTGTCTGCTAAGCAATTACTAATGACTAAATAGCTGTTTATGTAACTCTCTTACCCTTCTCTCTGTCCCTCCTTTACTCCTTCCTCCTGGAAGTTGAATTTCAGGCGTTAAATCAGTAGCACTATAGGCTTTCTCTCTGTAAGAGCAACGTTATCACCAATAATAAAGGATCTGTAACTGTCAACATTATGGCTGCATGTAGACTGGCATGATTTGCACAAAAGCACCTGCTTTTGCGCAATATCTTGCCACCAGTCTACACTGGCCGCGAATATTTGCGCAAGAACACTGACTTTGTAATGTACAAAATCAGTGGTTCTTGCGCAAATACTCTGACGCTCCCACTCAGGTATAAGCCCTCTTGCGCTAGTATTCTTGCGCAAGAGGGCCAGTGTAGACAGCAACGTTAATTTCTTGTGCAAGAAAGCCCGATGGCTAAAAATGGCCATCGGAGCTTTCTTGCGCAAGAGCGCATCTACACTGGCACGGATTCTTTTGTGCAAAAGCAAATCTTTTGCGCAAAGGCACATGCCAGTATAGACACTCTCTTGCGCAAATACTTTTAACGGAAAAACTTTTCTGTTAAAAGTATTTGCACAAAATCATGCCAGTCTAGACGCAGCCTATGTGAAATGGTTGGTGGAAGAGGAAACTATGGTGTGGGGAAGAGAACAAGATGATTCCTGTAGTGCTGTCTCTGTGTATTGAGACATGCAAAGAGAGTAGACTGTCTGCTAGTTAGATGAAGAGACAGTTATTTATAGAGACATTGTTAAGTCAATTAGGCCTAAAATTGATCTGTATTAAAAGTTGATTCATATTAAAAAGCAGTGCTATTCTAGCTACAACTGTATTTGGAAACAGTTGTCAAGCACCTGAGGATATTATGGTTTTAGCACAGAGTCACCATCTAGTGAGAAAAAAGATGTTTTAAACCAGTTTGCTTACCCAAAATCTTATCCTGTTCCATCCACTTTCCAAATCTTTAGCATTATTATTAGTATTATTGATAATTTTTCATTGTTGCCAATGTAAGCGGGGGAATGGTCCCGCTCTTGTGGGGAACTTTCCTGGCTTCTATACACCCCGGTGAAATGAACCAGCGAAAGGATCTGAGTCCCCGCTCCCACTTCCTTTACCCCACGGCTCCCTGATCCTGAGGGCTCCCCCTCCACTCTCCTGAGTAGCAGAGCCCTTGAAACCCCAACAAGGCTGGGCCCAGGTTTCCTGGGGCTTAATCCCTGACCTTGTAGTCACTAGGGGCAGGAGTTAGGGTGTCCCCACTCCGAGGTGCTCTCTTTACACTGCAGGCCTTCTTGGCCCAGTGATCACTTCATAAGGTTCAAAGCAAATACAATTTATTAAACATCAACTGATTAAAGAGAATAGAATAAGAAACAATGAGAATGGTTAAATGAGAACACACAGCCCTGCTCTGTAGCACAGGGACATCAACACAGCAGTCTGCAGAGTGTAAGGACAGTTCACAGTCTCTTCCTTAGAAGCCCTGGATGTGCTGCAAGGGGCTGCAGGCTGGACACGCTTGCACTGGCAGTGACCACACAGCCTCAGTCTCTAAGTGGCCAGACCCCTCTCCCAGTCCAGAGCCTTTCCCCACACTTTGCAGGTCCCAGTAGCTCACCACATCCAGCTGCAGGCTGTGCTGCTTGGCCAGTTCCAGCTCCTTGTGTTGCTTCTCTGTTCCTTTTGGCTTTCTGAGCACTGCCAGTCTGCTGCTCAACACAGGGTCTGCACTGGTTGGCCTGTCTGTGTCTGGTTCTGTCGCTGCAGGACTTCTTCTTGTACTCCTCTTTCAGATCTCTGTCTTTGCAGGACCTCTCCTGCACACAGCTCGCTCTGCTCTTTCAGCTCCCTGTTTGCTCAGAGAGAGAGCCAGAACAATCCCCACTTACAACCTGTCAGTCAGGCTGAGCTGGAGTGTTGACTGCTTTCCATTGTCTCTGGGGTCTGTCAGTCTCATGAACCCTTCCCCTTCTGAAGCTGGTAAACCAAAAAACTCCCACAGAGTTTTAGTAAGGGGTAACAGTCCCCTTACACCAATATCCTTTCTGCTAGTTGGTACACCAAGATCAAGACAGTCTTTGGCTAGATGAGCTTACAATTTCTAAACACAATTCTCATCTATTTTGTTTGAGTACATAATTTGTGTTACAACGATGATTTAAAATGGTTCCAAATACAGTTATAAGTACTAGTATGGAAGAGGTTAAGCTTTAATTTCAAGTTTTTTTTCCAAACGATGGCTCATGTCAAAGCAATATTGTATAGTGCAGATAAATAACATGCATTGGATTGGATAGGTTAGGACTCAGGTCCAAACCCTCTGATTTAGTAATTTTGATTTCCCTATTCAGGAAAGTACCTAAGCACATGCTTAAGTGCACCATGGCTACATTTAAACGTGTGTAATAGGGATGTGAATGACTAGTCCCCCACACCCTTGCTGCCTTTATCAAAAAGAGGCAGGAAGTGCAGAAGAGAGAAGGGAGTACTACAAAGCAGCAGTGCTGTATGGATCCTGTGGCCAGATCCCTGGCTCCATGCAGCACTGCCACTTTGAAGCACCGCTTGCAGCCCAGGGTTCCCAGCTGGTCCTGGGCTGCATAGTGGCGTTTCAGAGTGGTGGAGCCCAGGGTGAGCTGGGGACTCCGGGGTCAATGTGGTGCTGATGCTTTGAAACACCACATGGAGCCTGACACCGGACTCCCTGCAGCATTTCAAAGAGACAATGCAACATGGAACCCGGGGTCATCGGGGGAGTCCCCAGCTAACCCTGGGCTCCATGTGGTGCTGCCACTTGGAAATGCCTCAGGAAGCATGGGACCAGTGGCAGACTGCTTGAGTCCCCCACTGGCCCCGAGCTCCCAACAGCGCTTCTGTCTTTGAAGTGTAGCAACAGCCCTAGAGCAGAAAGGCTCCCTTCAAAGGAAGAAGCACCTTTATCAACTAATTGAATAGTAGATGCAAATTGCATTGACTGTTCGATTAGCGAAATAATCGAAATTTTACATCCCTAGTGTGTAAGCTCTATGCTGAATAAAAATGGATTTAAAAATACAGTTTGCTAGACTGGGGGCTTAGCTCTTGCTCAGGTGAAACTTCATAGTGTATACAAGTTTGTTTTTAGAATAAGGTGCATGTCCAACACTTCCTCCATTTTGCAGTCTGCTGTTATGGCTAGAATGGCCACCTTTTCCAAAGACAAAAGTGGGACATATGCAGGACCCATGTCCCCACCCTTTTCTGTTCTCTTCCCCCACAATACCCACCCCTATGGCCAAGCCCAGAGGCAGAACTGCACTATGATAAGAGCCACCAAGGCAGTGGGGGGCGGAGGTGGGGGCAGTGATCAGGGACTCTAGTGCAGCCCCCATCCCACAGGGCATGCTGCCCAGGGCAGATTCTGTGGCTCCCTGGGCAGCTCTTATCCTGGCCTGGCCAGGGAGTGGCCTGAGGGGAGAAGAAGAGGAACACAGGCAGGGCCTCATGTAGAGAGGGGGCTAAGTCTCACCTCAGTCCTCTCTCTCCCTGCACCCAAGACACTTGGAAAAGGCTGGTGTTATCCCTGAGTAGACATGGACTGGCTCTGCAGGGAATCTGTGACAAGAAAAAAAATATATATCCTGGAGTCATTCAGCCCAGGTTTGGAAATTGAACTTTGGATTTAGGGACTGTCCTGCCCAATTCAGGATGGGTAGTGTGGTCACCCGAATTATGACCTTGCTCAACCCTTTTCACTTATGCAAAACTCCCTATTTTGCCTAAGCAAAGAGCAGGCATTTTGGGGGACAACAAAATAGTGTGAAGATCCCAGAAGAAGCAAGTGATAAAAAAGGTGAAGTTTAATGTTTAATTCAATAGGCAATGTCCTTTTAAAAATTATGCTCATATTACCCTTTGTAACAGTTATGCTAAGAATAATAGCACTGATTGAATTTGGTGGGTTATAAAGAATTTCTGGTCCTCTTTGAGCCATATTCCACAGCACAAACTTGGATAAGCCAAGAAAAATGCTGCCCTAAGTTCACTAGAGTTTTGTTTGGAAGCTTAAAAACCTGTATATGTTCTGTAGATACATCCTCCCCAATCACAGTTAACTTAAGTTTTATGGAAAAGCTTGTCAGTCAGGGATCAGAAACAGTTGCTGACCAGATCTTGATTTATTTGACAATCTAAGTCATAAAATAATTATTTGTCTAACTCTTCATGATTAGTCTGAAGAGCCCTGCCAGCCGTAAGAGGACTGACTAGTCAGGAAACCACAGGCGTTTTGGCTTTTTTATTTGAAGGGCTGCAATATTATTTGCAATAATTTTTCATTTATTAATTTTGGCATTTCAAAATAATTCGCTGACGTGATGTGAACATTTTCCACACCAGCCATAAATCTATTACGGAGAAATTTAAAAAAACAAAATGACTCCATATTGCTTGCAGATGTATTCTGTAAAATAATTGTTTTTCACTGGGTTTTAAAGTTTCTGAGCCTTTGTAAACATAATGCCTAAGTGCTTTTATTCAATAAATGTCACCCATTCAGTAATTGCTTGCACATTGCAGTCTAGTAAATAAGGAGTGGATTTTGACCAAAGTCTGCATAGCATTTAGGTTGCTTAGGTCACAGCCATAGAGGAAAGACAGTGAGAAACTTGTTTTTTCAAAGACAGGACTATGGCTTCAGGAACCAAGACAAATAAGCCATTTCTCTTTACTTAGTAGATTCCTGCTTTTAAGCAAAGTTTTCTTTTTTCTTAGTTCAGCAAGGCTAGGAACTTCAAGGAGGCAAAGGATGATAGTCATCTCATCCTCTTGACATTTCTTGGGATGTCATTTGGGGTACCTAACTCCCTCATGTTCCTTTGAAAATTCAGGCAATAAAAGGTTGGCTTCAGGTCTTTCTGTGCAGTCCTTCTGATAGGAAACACCATTAAAAAAGAGCCCTCAATGAGGCAGAAAGGCTGGTTTGAATAAGCCATCTTGTAGCCTTAAGCTTGGGAAAATGTCAGTTGAAAAAATAAATTCACAAATGACTAGATTTTTTATGCTATGCAAGAAAATGACCTTACAATGAAAAAAATATTCCAGAAATAAAATTAAAGGAAAATCAAAACCAAACAAAACCACATCGACTATAATTCCTGCATCAGATTTGTTTGTTGCAGTCCCGAATGGAAGGCTTCAATCAAACAATTTGCAGTTGATGAGTTCTTATAGTAGTTTATGGAAATTGGTATTATGGGAAATATTCTCCCCTCTCTGCCATCCCCATTGCATGTGTATTTTGGCAGTGGTGTCCCAGAGTCCTCTTGCAAGGTGCTAAGAACTTTTGACTCACTGGGACTTGAGGGGACCCAGTATCTCACAGGATCAAGCCCTATGAGAGTGTAGGTGCTGAGTTGCATTGGAAAGTGATATCTGCCTTTTCCAGATACACCTAACAAAGGACAGTGATTGAAATCCTGGCCTTATTAAAACAAAAAACAGGACTATGTAGCACTTTAAAGACTAACAAGAGGGTTTATTAGATGATGAGCTTTCGTGGACCAGAAAATTGGCACGACCATATATACCAAAGGATACAATCAAAAAAATGAACGCATATGAAAAGGACAAATCAAATTTCAGAACAGAAGGGGGATGAGGCGATCCATGTCCTGGATACCACAGTACAAATCACCAATGGTAAATTAGACAGCACTCTCTACAGAAAACCCACCGACACATACAGTTACCTTCATGCCTCCAGCTCCCATCCAGAACACACCATATGAATCATCATCTATAGCCAAGCCCTTCGATACAATCGCATCTGCTCTAATCCCACTGACAGAGACCAGAAACTTCAGGATATCTACCAAGCATTTATAAGCCTCAACTACCCACCCAGAAAAATAAAAAAACAAATTGAAAGAGCCAGATGAGTACCCAGAAACCATCTACTTCAAGACAGACACAAGAAAACCAACAACAGAACACCACTTGTCATCACCTACAGCTCCCAACTTAAACCTGTCCAACACATTATTAATAAATTACAGCCTATACTGGAACAGGACACTAAACTCCAAGAAGCCTTCTGGGAGACAGACCCATAGTATCCTATAGACAACCACCTAACCTCAAGATCATTCTTACCAACAACCACAGGACATACCACACTAATACCAACCCTGGTACTTTCCCTTGCAACAAACCCCATTGCCAGCTTTGTCCACATATTCACTCTGCTGACACCATTATTGGGCCTAACCAAGTGAGTTATAAGATCAAGAATACATATTCCTGCGCATCCAGAAATATAATCTATGCTATCATGTGCCAAAAGTGTCCGTCTGCTATGTACATTGGACAAACGTCTCAGACACTTCGCCAAAGAATCAATGCCCACAAAACAGACATTAGACAGGATCACAAAGAAAAAACAGTTTCTTGCCATTTCAGCCAGAAAGGACACTGTCTCAGTGACCTAATCACATGCATCCTACTTCAGAAGACATTCAAATCTGCACTTGAAAGGGAATCCTCTGAACTGGCATTCATGCTAAAATTCGACACTCTCTGCAGGGGGCTGAACAAAGACCCCAACTACCTTACCCATTACAAAGATAGCTTCCCCAATTATCATCTCTAATACCATTAACTCACAGGCATTTTCCTTCCTCCCCCCATCCCCCCGGCATCCCCACTCTGTTCTGAAATGTGATTTGTCCTTTTCATGTGTGTTCATTTTTTTAATTGTATCCTTTGGTATATATGGTTGTGACTATTTTCTTCCACTATTTGATCTGAGGAAGTGGGTCTGGCCCACGAAAGCTCATCATCTAATAAACCATCTTGTTAGTCTTTAAAGTGCTACATAGTCCTGTATTTTGTTTCAGCTATACCAGACTAACACGGCTACATTTCTATCACTGTTTATTTTAAGCCATGGTGGCACTTTTTTGGTTCTCTTACTGTGTTTTTTAATTTGCGGTATACACTTATGTTGGGCCTCCATTATGGTGTCTTTGAAAGGTTTCCATGTAGCTTGAAGAGTGGAAAACAGGGCAGACTTGTGCCAGAAGCAGAACTAGAACCCAGTGGCACAAGCACAGCTACATTTCTATCACTATTCTACATGGGATTTCCTGTAACTGCTGCAAGTCAAAAATTTTAGCAAATGAAGCTAGCCTACTATCTTTTGTACTAGCGTTGCAGAACTTGTTCTATGCCCCTTTGCAATAGACTCTGACCTTGCTGTGGGTATGCATTTTTTATGAGTACCATGGAATATGCATATAAGCTGGCTTCAGGGAAGTCATGCATGCAAATTATTCTAAGACATTTATATAGTGCTATAAATGCACATAGTGCTTTGCAAAGCATATACCAGGGCTACTCAATACGAGGCCCATGGGCTGCATGTGGCCCGCAGCACCTTGAGCTACTTCCTGGGCCACCTGCCTGCCTCATCACTGTGGGCTCCAGCAGCAGTGACTCCCTGTGAGTCGAGCCGGGTGGCACCACATTGAGCCATGCCACGTGTGCCGAAGCTGTTGGCCAGCAGGGGGAAGAGGGGCAGCAAGAGGTGGCGGCAGAGCACACCTGCCACACTGGCCACAGTGGCAGAACCTCCCTGTGAGCAGAACCACACAGCTCCACACTGAGCCAGTTCGTGTCGGTGCATGCATAGGAGCTGCTGGGGGTGGCAAAAGGCAGCGGGGGAGCCAGGCAGCGAAGTACATGGCAAGGCAGTGGCAGAGCTGGGCAGCAAGAGACATGGTGAAGTGGCGGTGGAGCCAGGCAGCAAGGCCGGGGTTAGAAAGGTCTACACTGGGCCTTGGGTAGGGTTACCATATGTCAAGTTTTTCCTGCACATGTCCTTATTTTCACATGTTATATCACCTTCCCAACGGGTTTTTTAAAAGAGAAAAAAATGTCTGGGATTTTTTGGTCTGCAAAGGGGATCAGGGAGGGGGCAACTGCACATGCCTTCAATGGAACATTCGGAACTGCATGCCCAGACCATTCACAGCTGTTCTGTGCACGGTCCCCAGTGCCTGAAGGGAAAAGCACGTGGTTCCAATGAGACCCAGGGCGGTACCCTCTGCCCCTCTAGCTTTATGTCCCTGACTCTACGGGAGCGAAAGGGCATTGGTTTAGAGTAGGAGGACTGGGAGTACCTTGTTCTGGGGGAAGGGAGGGGCATTGGGTTTGAGCAGGGGGCTGGAGGATACCTGACTCTAGAAGAGGGGAAAGGATTGGGTTGGAGTGCTGGGGTGTCTGGTTCTGGGAGACGGGTGGGTGCACTGGAGCAAGAGGGTCTGGGGGGGGACCTGGTTCTGAGGGAGAGGAGTGGGTGCATTGAGTGAGAGCAGGGAACTGGGCATTAAAACTTTTGGCTTCTTTCCTTTCCTGTAGGTGGGCAGTGGGTCTGTTGGTTAGATTTGGGGGTTCCGGTCTTTGCTCTGTGAGGACTGTGGGTGTGGTGCTTGGTGGGGCGGGCAGGGGAAAGGAAGGGATTCTGGGATGCAGGATTCCTGGGTTCCTTTTTTAGCCTTGCCACTTCTCCCCTCGGTGCCTTTAACTTCACATTGATTGTACTTATATTTCAGTAAATATTGTATTCACCGTTTCTGTTTGATTTGTTAAAATTGTGAAGCCAAAACAAAAAAGTATGTATAATGGTCTTCTGTTAATATGTGTTTTAGTAGTGAAATTCCTGGATTGTCATTGCTCATTAAAAGTGCTCTCATATGGGTGGAAATCGAGTAAATATTGCATTTTATTAATATCAGCAGAATTGACATAAATGGGGCCTGCGTGTTGTGTAGTCTTGCCTTAATGGTTGTATTGATGCCTATCAGTGTGAAAGAAGCTATTTGCATATATTTACACAACCGCACTTAGGTTGAGGCCCTTGGTATGTGCTGTGGGTATCATTGTGGCTCCTGGGGCTTCCAAAGTTGAGTAGCGCTGGCATATACCCGAATACAGTCTCCATCTACAGTCTAACCCATACCTTTCAAGCTAACATAATTGGATAGAAAGCTGAGATACCAGTTTGTTTAATATGGAAAATCTTGGCTATTAGTATAAGACTGTGATTTTGAATTTCAAGTATCTGGCTGTCATTTCCCTTTGCATCTAGAAATCCCCTTCTGTCACCAGTTAATTTTTCTTAAATGTGATTGCAGTTTCTGCTTTTAAATCTAAACACTAGTCTGTTTAGTATGATCTCGTTTTCTCTTAAACACTGAAGATACTTGGCTTGCTTATTTGTGTAAAAAAGATTTTTATTTATAATGCATGACATGAAAAGCATCTAAGAGACAATGAGGGTTATTTAGTAGTGATTCTTAGGTGCATTCCTTCCAGAGTCTATGGATGCTACAGCATTTCTCTGTGGAATGAAATGGATAGTTTTGTGTAGCCCTGCTCTATGGATGGGATCTATGAGTGAGTAAGTTGCCATATATTATCTAATTGCTAAGTCAGTGAGATCGGTGTGAAAAACAGGGGCCTACCAAAGACATTTTCTCTCAGGATAATCCCTTTGGGGAATTTTGTATGTTTAGGATTGCCATGACATGTGCTCTTTATTATATCTCTCGGCATACAAAAGCACTGTTGAAAGCACTTCCATTTATGCCTTATCTAATCTCTGACTTCTGAGGTCAATGAATACAGGCCGAGATCCTGACTTGACATATATACAGGCAAAAGTTTGCACCCCTAGAAGGGGAGTCTGTTTCAAATTGAGCATGAGGATTTGCCTTACTCTCTGGCTATGAATTTAAGCATGGATAAGTTTCTTTGAAAATGTATTTGCAAGTGGGACAGTTAGAAAGCCAAGCGTATAACATAGGGTACAGAAGAAATACCTGTCAGGTTATGCTAGAAATCCTGTACAGCCTATTTTCCCGAAGCAGGCATTTATGTGTGTGGCCCCCCAGACAGTTGAAAAATGAGGAGCACGGGATGAGGTAAAGGAGAAGTGTATCATACAGCACTTAGGGTTGCCAGGTGTCCGGTATTGACCCAAACAGTCCAGTATTTTCGCCTCCTCTCCGGTAAAAAAAATTCAGAAAATACCAGACACCTAAAATTTTCTGATCTTTTTTTCCTTGCCAGGAGGCGAAGATACCGGACACCTGGCAACCCTACAACACACTTAGCAACTGAGCCCAGCCCCTGGCACTTCTCTCTTGGGTGCCCCTGCCCACTTACCAGGTTCCGCAGGGGCTTGTCTTGTGACTGGAAAGAAAAACAAAATGGCTGTTGGCAAAAAAAAGCCTCTTCTTAAAGGGGCCATGCTGATTTTTTATTTATTTATTTATTTTTGCTTAATATTTATATTTTTGGTGGTGGGGGAGGCGGGGGGAGTCGGCATTTTTGGATAAACCGTTCTGGCAACCCTAGCAGTGTTCCCTCTAAGCTGTGGGGCGTCACAGCTTCACAGGTGATTAATCAGCCCTGTCCAGCCAGTCAGTCAGCTCCATGGAGCCCTCAGCCTATGACTGCGTGGGGCTGATTAATCCCCTGTGAAGCTGTGCTACAGCACAGTTTAAAGGGAACACTGACTGGAGTACAGTTATTTTAATATAGTAGCTATGTTTTTTAATAACCTTTGCACACAGGGACAGAAAAAAAAAAAACCCTGGTTGCCAGGCTATCCCTGTAGTCTGAATAGAGGTAGGTGTACAAAATAAGTTCACATTGGAGCAAATGGGTTATCCAATAAATTGCTGGATGTGGACTTGTGACAGTGAGTGAAGGCTTGCAGAGCACTGCTGCTTTCTTAATTGCTGGTTTCACCTGCAGGTAGGAATGAAGAGGTGCTGAGAAATGACATTCACACTTGCAGGTGTTGCTCATGAGTCAGTATTTCACTGCATCCTTTGTGCCATTCTGTGCCATACGGTAGGCTTTTTTATTATTTTGTTTGTTCCTATGATTTATTCCAGCACACTTCCAAAGCTGACAAGGCTCACTAAAAGATGCTTGTATGTCTGTGTTTTTTGTAGAACTATAAAGTTCAGGGCTGTTTTCAAAAGCTGTGATAGGTGCAGAAAATCCTATTCAATCTCAGCACAATTTTTCCTTGAAACATTTATCTCTGTCTTGTGCATCTGCCTTCATTCCTTGCGAGAAACTTCTAATGGATGAACTTACTGTATATCCTAAAAACACATTATGTTTGTTTATGTGGGGTGTTGAGGTACCTGTTCTTCTTATCATCACCCAGTGAAGACTTTTCCCCCTTTCCTGTTGTAAGGAAGCCTAAAAATTTAGCTTGCCCAGTACTTTCCAGCATGAAGCCCTGCTTTCAATTGCTTATAGCTTTGCCAGAATCTCATCATTTGGGGTGAAGTTTCTCTTTCTGGTTGTCTGCCTAAGGAGGAATTACTTTGGATAATTTCACTTAAAATGGTTCAGCCATTTCTTAGTGTACTCTGTTAGGAAAAATGCATAGTTTTGCCAATGTTGAAAAATGTTCCTATTCAAGGAGCTCTAGTGCATCTGTGCTTTGCAACATGGACTTGAAATTTGTCAGGGTGTCGCTTTGCTCATGTGCCCATTGCCAACTCCAGGCCTGTCCAGAGCATGTGCAACTCTGGTTGCACATGCTCAATAGAGATGAGCCTTGTTTAGCAGCTGATTCTCTTACGACTTCATCTTTACTGAGCATGCTGCAGAGACTTCCAGGAACAATGGCTCAGACACTAAATGCAGGAGCTGAGAGCAGGGAAACACTTCTCCTCTGCGCTCTTTATAACTTCCTCCTACTAGGATGCAGGGACAAGGAGCATGCAGCATGGCTGGATGCTGCAGGATACAGAGCTGGGACTGGTTGAATGATGAGGGAGATACCAGGGTCTGGGATGTGTGTGGTGGGGAGGTGTTGAGGGGCTAACACTTGAACAAGGAACAGGGATAAGACATGGAGCTGATTTTTCTGAAAAATATATTATGTATTTTGGGGGAGGAGGAGCTTGCAGTGAATGGGGGGAAGGGATGGAGGGACTGTAGCGGGAGCAAGGAAAGCTACTGCTGAGATTCATCTGGAGGGTGTACAGGCCACCTAAAGGTTGGGGAGCAGGAGAGAGATCCAGTGGTTCCTATCTGCTCTCTAGCGTCATCAGGCCCACTGACAGAAATTCTGGATCTCAGGCAGAAATCAATGTTTCCCTCCCTCAGGTGGGGCCACGATCCCCCCCCCTTGTCTTCAGAAGCTGCAAGCACCCTGCCATCCTGCCAGAAGAGCCCTGGGCCGGCCTATCCTTGTCCCCCACCTGCTGGGATGAGTCTCAGGCAGCTGCTGTGTCTCCTCTCCCAACCTGCCTGCTCTGGCGAAAGTGTCTCTTGATTCAAAGACACTATTGATATGTTCCATACTGGATCTGAGGCCCAGTAATCCAGACCCAGAGCCTGCGTGGGAAATATCAAAAGCACCTTTGAATCAAAAGACACTTTTTGACAGAGCTACCATTGCAGCAACCAGGGCCCTGGACCTTTTTAAATTGCTTGGCCCCATGGCAATTGCCTCCTTTGCCTCACCTGTCAATAGTTCTGAGTCTGATCATTGATGCTGCAGTAGCTACACCACCAGTCTCTTCAGGTCCTGCTGTCAATTTGCCCCCACTATCCTCCACATGCAGAGGTTTACACAGGGGTTAAGCTGCCACAATATTTACTTTATGAGAGTGCTAGTATCATAAATGCTTACACAAGAGGCCAAATTGAGGTTGTAAAGGCAACTTTAAGGCCAGGTCTACACTAGCAGCTCAGCTTAAGGTACAAAACTCCAGCTATGTAGAGTATGTAAATGGAATCAACTTACCTTAGGCTAAGCTTGTCGATGTCCCCCTCTAGGAGGCTGGCAGGGTTACCCTCTGAGTTCAATTTAGCAAGTCTTAACTAGACTTGCTAAATCAAACTCTAGAAAATAGATCACGGCAGAAGTCTATGATTTTCTTACTTTTAAGTTTTTTAATTTGCATCCATAATACAGTTTTTTAATGCTGTGGTTTTGTATATAATTATTTGTTATAGTGACACACAAAATGAGCTGTTCTCAAAAAAAAAAAATTGAATTGAATTTGAGTGAGCGAAAGGGCCATAGTAAGAAAAAAGACCTTATCAGATTACTCTAGATAAGAAAACATGGGCAAGGACCCATACATAGTTCACAGTACTGAAGTTTTCAATTTTTATAAAACCACAATTTACCAAATCTCCCCTCTCCTTCTATGGTATTGTTATAACTGATAGAGCAGTCTCTTGTAAACCAAGGTGTTCTCCATATCTCACAAACTGGCTTTTATTTATGTGGGACTTGCCAGACTTGTTCAAAGTTGTAAACTGTGGTTAATTGTAATTTAAACATATGACAATAAATTTCAGGACTGATTCCGTTCCTTTCAAATAAAAAATGTATTTCTAGTTAACTAGAAAGAAGCCTGCTCCATGAAATAGGAATAAAAGAGTTTTCACCTTTCCCAAATGCTAGTAAATGGCGCACAGGGGCGGATGAGAATTTTGCGGGGCCCAGGGCAGCACAATTTCACAGGGCCCCTCTCACCGGGTGTCTCATCTTTCACCTGTGTTGTGCGGCGTTTCAACACGCCATGCATGCACTCCTCCACCGTGCAGCATGCGGCTCCGGGGAATTTAAAGTGCTGTATCCCGCCATCCAGTCCGCCCCTGAGCATGGGGCCCAGGGCATTTGCCCCGCTCGCCTGCCCTATATCTGCTGCTAATGGCATGAATACAATTAGTTGAGTATATCTTTTGACTTTTTGCTCTGAATTCTCCTGTTTCTTTTTTTCACAGTCTTACTCTTTTGAGCAGAACTTGAATCTTAAAAATAATGTAATGGGATTTTTTTTTAATTTTTTTTTGCCTTTCTTCAAACCCACCCAAAACATAAGAACATAAGAACGGCTGTACTGGGTCAGACCAAAGGTCCTTCTAGCCCAGTATCCTGTCTGCCGATAGTGGCCAGCACCAGGTGCCCCAGAGAGGGTAGACCGAAGACAATGATCAAGCGATTTGTCTCCTGCCATCTCTCTCCAGCCTCTGACAGAGGCCAAGGACACCATTTTATCCCCTGGCTAGTAGCCTTTTATGGACCTAACCTCCATGAAATTATCTAGCTTCTCTTTAAACTCTGTTATAGTCCTAGTCTTCACAGCCTTCTCTGGCAAGGAGTTCCACAGGTTGACTACATGCTGTGTGAAGAAGAACTTTCTTGTATTAGTTTTAAACCTGCTACCCATTAATTTCATTTGGTGAAATCTTGCCCATGTTGTTCTTACCTAGAGCCAATATTTACTTTAAATAAATTCCTGATGCATTGACTGAGCATCTACAAAGTATTAGTACATTTTAGGGGAACTGGTTCTAGTCTGAAGTTCAAATGGCTTTGAGTTCACATCCAATCCCAAGTGTTAGTGAGGCTTTGAATATGGGAGGTGAGCAAACATTACAGTTAGGGGGACAGTATGAGAACTTGTTTAGTACAGATACACTGATTATACATTATAGTTACCAAGATTACAGTTGAAATTAGCCTATATTTAATTTTCTAGTCTAACCTCACTAATTTGCTGTAATGACCCATTGCGAACAGTAACATTTTTTAATTAGTAAGCAAACAACGAACATAGCATAGCATAGCTATGCATAGGAGAGATAAAAAATGTGCTTCATTCATTTCAAGCATCATTTAAATTATTTATGATACTGCTTGTAAATTAGTAAATGTTTTCGAATATGTTTATTTAAAATAGTGAAGTGTTGGTAATGGAAACATAGCAAAGCTACTGTTAAATCATTGGTAAGTAGTGGGAGAGAGAGGTCCTTTTTCATTTGTTGGTTTGCACATCATGTGTAGTGCAGATTAGTGGAATAAGAATAAAGCATCCAGATTTTTAAAATCAGTGCATCATCAGGTATTCATGGTCAGAAACAGTAGATTTACACAGGTCCCAGACACCTGTATACGAAGAGTCACAAAACCTGTTCTTGGAATAAATGACAAGCTGAGACTTCCCCAAAGCTCTCCTTAGATTTCAGCATAAGTGAAAACAAATGTTCTGCTGTAAATAACCCCCAGGTGAATACCGTTATTCTCTTCACAGCTCTAAAACATGCTTCAGGCTAGAAAGGCTCCCTGGAGACTGAACTTACCATTCTGAGCCACAGGTCAGGGTCAGGTCACTCTGCTCCATTTGAAATTTGGCACCTAGTACATATGGCAACTGCATCATGCCAGGGGCTAAGTTGCCAAATCAGACTGCATCCTTTTTCATCAATCCATGCCATTCCCTGGTGTTAGCCCTCTTTCGGGTAAGTGAAATAGAGAACATCCAACTCCCTCTTCTAATGTTCTCTTCAACTTCTGAGCCATACTTGAAGGGAAGCAGAGGGCTGCTTTCTTCACTATAACAACATTTACTGGGAGCCTTTCTTTCCAAAGCTTTCTTCAGCATTAGAGGCATGACTGTGCCTTTCCCAGGGGTGAGCATGCAAAGAACCAATCTTCCCACACACTGGTGGAGAAGCAAAATACAGGTCTATGTAGCACTTTAAAGACTAACAAGATGGTTTATTAGATGATGAGCTTTCATGGGCCAGACCCACTTCCTCAGATCAAATAAAGGGTATTCTCTCCCCAGGCATCAGGATGCTAGCTTCTGCAGGACATTGCACTCTCCAAGAACCAGAAAGGAGACCATCCTGTTCTGTAAGAGCACAGGAGACCAGGAGTTCAAAAGAATTTACAGTCCCAGCAGAGATATGATGATATCACATAATACTATCACAAACAGGGATGTTCCCTGGGGAACAGAGACGGCTGTATCTTCATTACAGATTTTGAACAGCATAGCTTGGTCAAAGGATTGAAGAAGAGAGGCTTATGATTACATAGTTATGTCAAGAAAAATCTCTTGTGTAGACACAGTTATACTAGCAAAATTGCACTTTCATCAGTGTAGCTTGTTTCAGTCAGTAGGGGATAAAGTTGGTAGAGTAAGCTATGATAAAAGTACAGGTTTGCTGATATAATCTGCAGCTGTGCTTTGCTGATTTAGTGGACTGCATACATATACTAGTAAACTGCTCATTCTGTTTCTCATTATACCCATTCTTAAGAATGGAAAAAATCAGACACATGGAAATGACTTGCTCCTAGTATTTGAGAGGTTTCACTTCAGTGATGAGATTTGAATTCAGAAGCCTTGGCTCCCAGACCTGTGCTCAGTCCACTCCCTCGCATAGTCATCTGGATGTTTTCAACTTTTGTGGGAGTAAGGATGGGGGAGTGTGAGTGAAAGAGAAGGGAAGTTTTTGGAGTGTCCAATGAATATTTGGGGTCTCAGCTTACCTCCTGCAATTAGTTGGAGTCCATATTTAAACCCTTTTTGAGTGCAAAGCATACAGCTTTGATCTTCTTAAAGGAGACATGCTGGTCAGAGGAATCACAAAATACCTAGAAAAGATAGCCCAGAGCTTTTGTACCTTATTTCGGAAGATAACTTTTAGGTTTTTAATTTCTTAAGGCCTTGGAGATAATACACATTCAGAGAACACTGTTGTTTTATCATACATATTGGTAACATGTTTTTTGCCAAGAGCTGGCATTTCTTTATACATAACCAGTGCCAGAAAGTTGCTAGCTTCAAGGGATTGTGATTAAGACAGTTGTTTTCTATACAGAATCCTCGTGTGAACAGAGTTTCTGTGTATTGTGTTCCAAACAGGATAATACTGTGTATACCTTTTGCCCTCTGCTTCTGCTGAGAGGTCATTTCACTTGATGTGTAATGTTCTTCTAAGCTTTTTTTTTTTTAACATGACGGAAGGTTAGTTGTTTAACCTTTAAAACCATTCTTGCTATGTGCAGTTGCCTGTGTCAGCAAGATAGGGATGATATTCTAATCAATAAGGTCTGGGGACACAGGGCAGGATAGGATAAAAGGTCATGTTATTCTCATCAAGGTATGACCATGTGCAGGGGGTAGAGGAAGGGTCTGCCTTGCATTTGAATGAAACTTCCTACAACATCAGGAATAAAGTCCTCTCAGATGAATTGGGTATCAATCACCCATTGATATGATTACTATTGTGTTCTAATACCATTGAAGAATTTTGAGCCAAACAAGCAACTGGGAGCAAATATGGGCTAAGTTTTCCCTAAGTCATTAGAAATAAAAACAACCTTTTTTTAAATAAAAAAGGAGTCTTTGATCTTTCTTGAGACACAGCCTCTGTGAGTAATCATAGTTGTTACTTCTCTTAGCCTGTTTTTTCCCTCCCTTATAACATTTTAAAATCATTTAATTTCATAGATGTTTATGGAGCTACCCCACAATAACACCAGCAGTATAGCTAAGCGAGAAGATTTAAAAATCCTGAGATTGGGTTAAAATCATAACATTTTATAAAATACTAATCCAGGAATCTTTGTATTGTGTTTTTTTATGATTGAGCCTTTGTGGGGGGTCATCACTTTTTCAATATTTTATACACAGCCAAGAAAGAGGCGGGGAATAAAATTTTTTTTTTAAATGAAATCTGAAATTCCAACTGAAGCACATGACTCTAGGAGCTGGGGATTTAAGAGAAACAGCAGCTATAGTGAGACTTACAATGAAACCATGAGAACTGGCAGCACTGTAGCAATATGAAAACAGAAGCAGTCTTGCGACCATTTATTTCTCTGTCCTCATTATCTTACTTTGCTAAAGCACAAGCCTACTATGGAACTTCATAGAATGAGGGATTCTGAGGGGTTTTTTTGGTTTTAAACGGTAACCACAGGATCACATTCCTGGTGGGCTAATATTTAAGCTGATGGTTAGCTGCATGACAGGAAATTCACATTTGCACACAAAGAGATCTAAATAATGTGTCCTCCTATATGAATATGAAGTCAGCCAGATTATTCAGTGATTATGGTTTTGTCTTCCCATTGCGTGTGTCCCATGCCCTTTATCGCTTATTTAGAAAGTTCATGAAATCAAGATCCATGCAGGGAGAAGCAGCCAGTTGAGTGGCTGTTACCACTGCAGAAGTTTATTGCGCTCAATATTAATTTCTCTTCCAGCAGCGAGCCACTTCATGTATCAAAGAAACGCAGCATATGCCTCAGGTAGTTGGAACAGTGATTATTCATAATGGCTGGGAAGGCGGCCTTATGTCAAAGAACGCCAATATGGTGTGTAATAATAATATATATATAATATATAAAGCCTTTCTTCTTTTTCTGTTCCACCCTTTATGCTTTCCTAGCCTATATAGGTCTGTTGCCAGTTAAATAGTCTGACTATTTTGAAAAACTATGGGTGGGGTATAGGATTTTACTGATCTACTTGCACATGAGAATTGCCTTATGTTACATTAGAAGCAGTGAGCAGGTATTTTGTACCAAAATTAAAGGGTTAGAAATGAACATTATAAACGAACAAATAATCATAACCAATTTTCATATTTTCTCTTTACCTGTTCTTATAAAAATGTTCAGTATAGATAGATAAAATGTGTAGACCATACTAATACATACATATATACAACATAGAGAACAGTTGAATAGATATTAACCTCTGTTGTAAGGATGTTGAAATGCATTTTTTTTTGTTTTGTTTGTTGTAAATGTGTAACTACTGGCATTTGATTTAGCAGGTGTAGTGTAGACCATAAATCAAATGCCGAGAGTAGCTCCAGCCAACATCTGTATTCCTCACAGACACAAGGAGTAAGGAAAGCTGACAGGGCATTTGCTCTTGTTGGCCTCGTTAGTGAGGATGACACCAAACTCATCTTAAGGTAAGTCAACTCCAGCTATGTATTCTTCATAGCTTGAGTTGAGTACTTTAAGCCACCCTTCCAGGCTAGCCAAAGGGATCTGAATCATTAAAACCACTGAGCACTTGTTCTCTGAAATACAGGCTCCGTTTAGGTGTGCCGAGTTGGAGATTTGAAAATGGAAGCACCCAAAATTCCTGGGGTGTGGGGTTTTAAAGATATTTAGGCACCTGACTCCCACTGTTTTCCATTAAAAGTACCAAAATATCTTTACAGTTGCTTTTGAAAGATTTGACCTTGGGATTTGGAAATGCAATGACTATTCCATTAGTGTTCTCAAACAATCATGAACCAAGATTTGGTTATGCAACAATCAGAATGTTAATGTAAATAGTAAATGTTACTGACCCAACAGGAAGATTACCTCAGGGGACTACATTAATAGTATTAATTTTCTTTTTTATGTTATGTATTCTATAAAAAATATACACACAGTATGCATACACATATAGAACAAAGCTGACACATATGAAATCACAAGTGTGACACTGGTAGGATATTTTCTTACTTTGGAAGTTAATCTTATGAGGTCTAAGTATGATCCTACTTCTATGAAAGGGAAGTAGATAGGGCTAAATCCTGGTTCCCTTTACATCAGTGGTGAAATTCCCATTGACTTCAGTGGGGCTAGATGTCACTCAAGAAATCAAGATGGCTTACTCACAATCACTCATGGATTCTGAACCAGAAAGGACCATTGTGATCATCTAGGAAATGAGTCACACCCTACCGTTCTATTAGCCCTATTGAAATCATAGATCAGTACTATTGTTGAGTAGCATTCAAGCATGAGATAGGATAGCAGAGTTGAGCCTTATGTGATCTGTCAAGGTCCCAAGAGTCCATGTCAAAGCCAGAATTAGAATGCTGGAACTCCCCTTATGCAGTCCCATGCTCAGTCTACTAAGCAATGCTTCCTCTAATATGTCGCAGAAGTGTATAGCAATGTGATCTGTAGTACATTATTCTGACTACCTACATGGAGATTCTAGAAGGATTAAGTGTAATACTAAACTGATTCTCTTGGTTATACTTTATTAGCTTTTGGCCAGTCCCCTAAAGAAAATTGTACATAATACACAGTTGTAAGGATTAGGACTGAGGGAGGAAATGTTATGCTTTTCCAAGGTCTGCTCATTTTTCTGGCTTTCTAACATCCATTCTTTGATATTTTTTTAAAGTATTGTTTTATTATTATTTTGGCCTTGCAGATCCTTGAGTAGTGTTTAATTTTAGTTAAGGAAATATCTATCATAGGTGAAAATGCCCTCCACAAAATCATTCTGGTATGGAGCTGACCCTGTGCTCTTGAATGCTATGCCAGTGGAGCGTAAGGTCTGGGAGGTTCTACCAAGCTGGAAAAGTTTCGAGTATGGGCCTGGCAGCAGACTCTGTGTCCACTGTCCAAGAACTAGCCTACCAAAGTATGGAGAAGTTTGTCACTAAAAGGTTGGCCATTAGGTGACGATTTGTCTACAGCAACTATGAAAACTATGATAATACAGCATGACCTTCATTCCTGTGCAGTTCCTCTTCACTTCAGCAATGAAGGTGATGGTAGTGGAGTGGTGGATATGGGGGCAGAGAATGCCAAGAGTCTTGAGACCGTTCATTTGTATTAATGTATATGTTGGCACACTTCATGTGCAATCTCTCTCAAGCAACGAGCAGGTCAGATATTGCTGGAAGAATTGCATTGTATTCACATTGACACTTTTGCCATAATTGAAACCAGAAGAATATAAGAAGTCATGGCAAATGGAAGGATAGATCACAAATTCTTCTAGGAGCAGCAGAAAGAAAAGTTAGGGTAGCTGGATTTATTGTGCACCAGAAGGTGCCAAGAAAAATCATTTCATGAATAATTTTATCATTTCATTTTGAAGTTCTCACGATGAGCATAGGCAAACAGGCCACCATGAACATAATTGTAGCTTATACACTAAGGTCCACTGCGGAAGACAAAGAAGTGGAAAGGTTCTATAAAAAATTTGATAGGATTCTTCAGACTAAAACAACATAAACAGTTGTGCTTGGCGACTTCAGTGCTAAGGTGGGCATAGGGGAAGACTGAGAAAACTACATCAGACAATATGACTTGGGTATGAGAAATGAAAGAGGTCAAAGCCTGGCTGACTACACGGAAGCCTAGCACCTTCTTCAAGAAGAGGGTTGGAAGGCGATGGACTTGGTGAGCACTGAATGATGTAATAAATTAAATCTATTATTTCCTGGTGGACATGCAGTGACTGGTTACAGTTATAACAGTCATTTTGGAATCAGCTGACTGTATACAGTCAGATTATCGATTGGTTAGAGCAAGAGTCAAAATAAACATATGGGAAGAAAGGATAAAGGTGCAAGTTAGTCATGGCATGTGAGTACAACAGTTCCACTTAGAACTGTTTAAGTATACTGTCAATTCTGAGTCATAGGAAATGAATGAAACTGAAGATATTGATTCTGACAACTATCACTTTTTAGTTTGACGTAAAGAAGTCTGAGGAGTCCAGAAACCATCTTACCCAACAAATGCTTGATCTTGCTAAATGGAGAGACATGGCAATCAAGGACAATACTGGCATGGAATATAAGCTAGTCTGCAAACCATTGAGGAAAAAGGTGATAGAAGATTCTGAGCAGTATTGCCTTGCAAAACAGCAAAAGGCAGTTGAAGAGAAATCAAGTTTGCGAAGAGCTCGGCATGAAATCTGGCTAAGCCAAACTCTTCCAAGCACTTTTGTTGATGAAGAAGGTAGAAGAACAACAAACAGGTATGAAATGGAACAAATTTGCTGGCACTTTTATAGTGAATTTTTTTCATCAGCAAGAGCTTTTGTACCTGGGCTCCGTCACTCCTGAACCTGATATTCTCCACAAAGAAGTGGCAGCGGCCCTTCAGAAAGTGAAGTTGTGAAGAGCAGCACATTTAGATCAAGTACACATAGAAGAACTTCAAGCGGGAGGTGATACACTTTTAAAAGCACATTGTGAGAGATTCTCACGATACGTTAAAGAAGGGAGAATTCTGAAAGATTGGAAGAGATGGCGAACTGTTCTTCTCCTGAAAAAGGAGATTGAGAAGACATTCACAACTATCCACCCATCTGCCTGCTTTCTCATCTTTATAAGGTCTTTATGAGAATGATCTATGCCTGTATTAAGGGTGTACTTGAGGAAAACATGAGTAAGGAACAGGCAGGTTTTTGTAGGGGATTCTCCACTATGAACTATATTTTGTGGTCACACAGATGATCGAAAGATAGAGAGAGCACAAGATCCCACTATGCTTGTTGTTCCTTGACTTTAAAAAAGCCTTAGACTCAGTGGAACAAAATGCAGCTTTAAGTGCTCTCCTGTCGCAGATCTCTCCCCCGTGTATGTTTGAATCATAGAAGATTCCATGGTGGATGCAACTACAGAAATTACGCTGTTTTATGACCCCTTGATCATTGAAGTTAAGCGAGGAGTAAAGCAGGGGGATGGTTGTTCACCAAAGTTGCTTGCCAGCATCCTGGAAAACGTCCTGAAGAATATCAAAGTGAAAGATGGATTTCTGATCGATGGCAAGGTTCTTCAGATGCTCCTTTTCACAGATGACATTATCCTAATTGTGTCAAAACCCGCAACATTGCAAACCCTCCTCAGTGACATCGGTAAGAATGCAAAGGAGATTGGCTTGACCATCCACACTGGAAAAACAAAGTGGATGAAAAACATATATTGTCCAGAGTATGTCATGCAGTTGGATGGACAGTCCGTCGAATTAGTGGATCAATATGTGTATCTTGGACAAGCATTGTGGATGAACAATGAGTAAGGCTGGGGTAGAGCAGGAGGAGGTCAGGTTGGCATGCATTTGAGAGTCTGGCAGTATTTTTGTTGGTCCCAAACTTTCTACCACTGCGAAAGCCAATCTCTTTAACACCAGTGTCCTTCTGGTAATTCTGTATGGTCGCAAAACCTGAAACATGAAGCTTGCTGAAGAATTAAAGCTGCAAACCACCCCAAGAGCAATGGAAAAATACATGGTGAGTGAAAGTAGGCTACAGCATATTGTTATTGATGATTTATGCGCAAGAAGCATTATCAACGATATCATCCAAATTATGTGCAATCAAAAAAGGAGATGAGCTGGCCATGTAGCAAAACTGAGATCCAACAGCTGGACAGCACATATATTTCATTGGTATCCATGAGACATAAAAAGAACAAGAGGAAGGCCTCCAGGACAGTGGGGGGATCCTTTATGGAAGATTCATGGAAGAACATGGATGAGAACCTCACAAAACCGCACTGCATCAGTGGTGAGACTATCTGCAATGAAAAATCACGGATCTTCCAACTATTCCAAGTATATGTAGATCCCCTGGGTGGGAATTTATGTATCCTTTTAATTTGGACACATTCTTTAATATTCTAAGTAAAGACTGTATTGCAATAGGTATTCCCCAGAATGCCTGAAAGTGTCCAAATCTGCATGACTAATGGGCACATCATTAAGTTCTCTGCAGTACTCATGATTTATCTGTTTCCCCCTACTAAAAAGCTCTTTAGATGTAAGGCTATTTTTTCTTACATTTCAGCTTCTCAACAATCCCTTCACAATACACATCACATCTCACAATAACCTACATGACTCTAACTCCTTAAAAACAACTTAATAAAAATGGTGTCGCAGTATAGATCTGACATGCATGAGTACGTTACTATATTTTTTTATGGTTGGAGCTTGCAGGGCTGCCTAGAGATAAGTTTGCCTGACATTTGCCATTATATAAGACCTTAATGGCAACTGCTTATAACTTTTTGCTAAACTGAAACTGTTCAAGCTGAAATTTTCCAAGCAAAGTGTCTGCCTCTGGGTGAATTATTTTGGAAAGAGTGAGCTAAAAGTGTTCAGCCATTTCCAAGAATGAAATTAGGAAGGAAGTACATTGTTTTGCCCATGGTAAAAAATAAATAAATCTTACAACCATTTAGTTTAGAAGCTCTGATGTTGCCATTCTTTGGAGCAGGGACTTGCAGTTTGGCAGTGGATGGCTCTGGTGTTGAAAATCTGCCTCTTTTTTTTTTTTCTTCCAGAAATGCATTCAAATATGGCCAAGTTAAAAGCCTCCAAAAATTTTCAATTTCCACATGCTCAAAATTTTGGAAAAACAAAATCTGCATGTGAAAGACACACTATATGCGAGTAGGTTGAATAATAGAAGTATTATTCCAGAGGTTCTTATGGTGCATATGTTGTATGGGGAATTCTCTGAAAAGCAGTTCTATAAAGACTTGTCTTCCACCAGGCAAGAATGAATGCCCAGCTCAGTCCGCAAGAAACTCCCAAATGTACTTAGAGGCACCTGATACTATAAGGTGAGGATAATACCCAGGGCTGCATTTATCTTGGGAATGGCATATATATCAATCTACAGTTCTGTTTCACACTTGTAATGGGAAAAAAAAACCCTGCGAGAAAGAGGTCTCTTGGGCAGATTACCTAATTGGTCGATTATTTACCAGGAAACCAATTTAGAGAGAGGGAGTGAATTCTACTTAAAGGTTTTCTTGGCAGGTGGTAGGATAATATATCTGATTATTCTACATGTGTAACACATTTTTTTTACATCATAACTGTAGAAATTTGTACTATGGAGATTTGTAGGGATGCTAAAGTGAGGTATAACAGTTGCATGTCTCTTCCCTGAAGCTTTCCTCTTATGTGTGCAGATATGAAAGCAGTCTCAAACTTATCTCATGAATATGCCAAATCACCCATTCTCTGAACATGTCCGTTGTACACATTGTGCGCAAAAGATAATGAATTCATAGTTGACATTTGACCTCATCTGATTCATCCTGACTTGTTTCTGTATGTAGGTTTTGCTGTTCCCTCAGTTTCATTTTCCTTGAACAACACTACTTAAGTGAATACGTTAGTATAATTCTGGTGTGGCACATAGAGCCCCATGTGATAAATTGTGATGACTGTGTGAGAGTGGTTGCCGTGTGCTTTTCATAGCTCATTGTATAAATGCAAAAACTTGTGTCATTATATATTTAGGCTCATACCAAAATCTATGCATCAGATCAAAGATGTGGAGGCTTTATAATGTGAATACAATAATTTGTATTCAATAACATTCAGAAGTTCTTGTCTTTTTGTAATAGAACAGCTAATTTTCAAATGTTAATAACTGAGAACAAACAGCAAATAATGCAATTAAATCCCCTCAATGTTATGGATTAAGACCAGCTGTTTCAGATTTGGGCCCTGTAAATTAGGCACTTCAAAAAAATGACTTAATGTTCGGTGGTGCAAATAGCACATAGCAACTTGGAATTCATAAATACTAAGGCCAGAAGCTAAGTAACACATCTGATACCTGTATAACATAAACCTAAGAATTTCAGCCAGTTAGCCCTCTATTAATCCCAATAACTGGAACATCAGGCTGCTTTTATGCATGTGCCTAAATATGGATTCAGGATCCTAACTTTAGAGACCCCCGTTGAGAATGCTGGTCTGAGTTCAAAGGTCATTCAGTAAAACAAATTGCTTGAGGCCAGGGGAAAGACAAAACTCTTTCTGTGGCAGTTGTCCACAACTGCATCACAGTGTCTCCCCTATTTGCATGCCAAAATTGTCCCCCTCTTCCAGTAATAAGATTGGATCTAGGGTAGTGGTCTCCAGCCTTTTTAACCACAAGATCACTTTTTCAATTTAAGTGTAATGTAAGATCTACCTCAAATCCAAATACCCTTGTTCCACTTTCTTCCCGCCTCTTCTTTGAGGCCCTGCTCCTTCTCCAACCCTTCTCCAAGGCCTCACCCTGCTCACTCCATCCCCCTTTCTCTCCCATGCTCACTCGCTCACCAGGCTGGAATAGGGGGTTGAGGTGCAGGCTCTGTTCTTGAGCCAAGGAGTTTGGAGTTTGGGAGGGGCTCTGGGCTTAGCCGAGAATTGGGATTGAGGTCCAGAGGTGTTTCACAGTATAAATTCTGGGAAGGTGTTTGGATGCAGGGGGCAGGAGGTTGGGTGCAGAAGGAGGTTCAGGGTTGGGATAGGTAGGGTTGTGAGGTGTCCAGTATTTTCTGAATTATTTTACTGGACAGGAGGCAAAAATACTGGACTCCCCAAGGTCAGTACCGGACACTTGGCAACCCTAGCTGCAAGTACATGCCAGCCACTTCCAGGAGCATCAGTTACCTGAGGGATTACTCCAGCCACGACATTTGAGAACTCACTACTCATAGAATTAAGTGTAAGCATAAGAGAGAAATGAAAATTATGAAATGCACAGGCCAGTCAAAAACCCCACCTTGCAAGCAGTAAAAGTAACAACAACTTCCCACGTATGTGTTGGGTTGGGAGATGTGAGAGAAAGACAATGAGATTTGCATTGCCAAGCTCCCTCCATCCCCTTCTCTTTGTGTGGAGACAGGGTACAGAAGTGGAGGGAGGAGGAACACTCTGGCATCAGATGCACCAGGGCCGGCTCTAGGCACCAGCAAATCAAGCATGTGCTTGGGGCGGCACATTTCCAAGGGCGGCATTTCCAGGTAAGCAGCCACCCCTAGCAATGCCCGGCCCCGCCCCATCGATTTTAAAGGGCCGTGGGAGACGCCACTACCCGCTGCGCAGTTCTGGCACCATGCGCGCCCTAAGACTGTTGGCTGGCCCTGTCTCCTGCTCCTCCCCGGCCGCTACCTCCTCCAGGAGCCTCTCCAAGCAGAGGCTCCATCAGACCCACAGCCTGGACCTGGCCATCATCACAGCTGCAGCCGAGAGGAGGGGGATGGCCCGGCCAGGATGCCCCAGGCCAGGATGCCCCAGGCCAGGACAGTTGGTGGCCCATTGGCAGCGTGTCTTGCTGCCTTATCCTCCCATGTCCTGCTGCACCCGGGGGTGGCACTCTCCACTCCCAGCACCCCGCTGGAGAAGTCCCCCTTGGGCAGCTTCCACTTGGAGTACGAGTCAAGCCCACGGGGCAAGAGGAACATGGCCTGGGAGCTGCCCTTCCTGGTGTGCACGCCCTCCACCTCCGCTCTCAGTGTCCCTGGCGGCGGCGGCAGCACCAACAGCCTCTTTTCCTCCCCCAGAAAGTGGCTCCAGCAGAGTAAGGGCCTGTAGGCACCCAGCAGCCACCCCTCCGTCTACATCGTGTGGAAATCCCAGGTAGGATTCCACCTTCCCACCCAGGCCGGCCGCTGTGCCGAGAGAGATAGCAGGATGGACCCTCCCCATGAACTTGGGCTTTCTGAAAACCCCCAACTTCTTTGGATCCCTTCTGCCTGAGGACAGGCTGTGGGGATCTTGCGGGGGTGGGTTTCCCTTCGCCCCAGGGGTTGTACTGCTCCTTCTAATTGGGAGAAGCACTCTGCTCCTTTCCCTCTTCACAGGATGCTGAGCTAGCCCAGAGCTCCACGTTTGCGTTGTTCAGATTTAGGGGGGCATTTGGCTCCTGCTGTGGCTGTTGTTAGAGGTGGAAGGGGGAATTAATTGGGTGAATGAGGAGACTGTGGTCTCCCTGGTTGGAGTCTGTAGCAGGTTCCCTTCTTGATCCATCAGTGAGGCTGGGAGAGCACTTGACAGGTTTAGCCAATAGAGTGCATCTTGAGCGCTCAAGGAGAGTTGTGAGTGGTTGTACGATACGTTTTCAGCCTTGGCTGAGTCCGGAAAAGATCGGGGGTAGCGCATATGCGTCTTGCTGTGTGTTCCTTCAGAACTGAGCTCTGTGGTCAGTCACAACCTTTGAAGTCTGTTCCTAGTATATTTCACTTGTTCATGTTTGCAATAGAACCAAACAAGGATCCAGCATGCACGCACACACACAGAATAACTGTTTTACACTCTTCAAAGAACCACACGTGCTGTTTCATAGATATTTCTTTAAAGAATTAAACTTCGTTGGTCTGGGTTGTTGGCAGGATAAACTTTTGTGTTTGATGTCTCTAAGCTTCATTCCATATTTAGTTGTATTGGGCACATACAACTCTCCCCTCCCACTGTAACACTTTGTGACGGATTTTGTCCGGGAGCAAGCTCCCACCCCCTGCCTCAGAGGTGAGGCCCAGCGAGCCCACATCTCAGAGTCCCAGGACACGGCGGCTATATGGCCGTGAGCTCCCAACTCTCCCTTCCCCAGGTTGAGCAGGGCCCAGTGAGCCCACCGTCCGGGGTACCCCGTAGCCCTTCAGCCCCTACAAGGGGGTCTGTACTCTGTAACAATGTACCACCGGGGCGTCCGCCCCTCACAAAGTTTCTTAGTTTGATATAAGGTCAATGTGTGAGACAATGAGGGTGGAGGCTTGGGGGACCCGGGCCCACATTCTCCACTGGGTCCCAGCCCGGGGCCCTATGGGGTTCGGGTACAACCTTACCTGGCCAACGGGGTCCCACCCTGTAACACATCAGCCCACAGGTGCCAAAAGCACTCTGTCCCAGGCTGCTTCCTACCCTCCCCTGGCCTGAGGGCCTCCTGTCCCGGAACCCCAGGTCCTACCGCTCCAATATGGGTCCCGGACTCCCCGCCGCGGCTCTCTGGGATCCGGTGCTCCTGCCTTCAATGCGGGGGAAGGAACCGCTTCCCTGCAGTCCTTTCCCTCCTCTTGTTCTCCCAGCACGTTCTGTCCTCTTTCTCCCCTCCCCCGACATCCTTACAGGGAGCATCAGGTCCCCGGGGGCGGGGTTATGTCACAGTGTGCTGTGGGGGATGGGTGGTAGCCCGCCCCTTGCCGCTGGCAGGCATCCGATCCAGGCACCAGTTTGCCCTGCTCAGTGTGGGAATAGGCGGGGCGCGTGTCCCAGCCGTGTGCCTGCCAGGTCACACCTCCTTGCCCTCCCGCGAGGGCCGGCATCTTGCCAGTTTCAGTGCGGGCCTCAGCTGGCCCGTCACACTCCTCATAAACTTGAATATATAATGGCTACTAACTAGATGGACACATAAAAATAATGTGCACGCCCCAGTGATCTCAGTTTATTTGATAACATAGATTTGTTAGCACCACATTAGGAGCCACTGCATTCCAAAACAAATCTAGTTTAACAATACAAATATTTATTTAGTTAGTTTAGATGTCTTATGTACCATAGTTATCATAATGGGTTGGCAAGTATGTTAAAACAGAGTGGTATTGTTAGCTGATTGTAATTGGTTTGAAGATTGATTAAGTATAGTTGTAAACTACTTGAGTTTTAGATGTGGCACAAGTTCTCCCTTCTATTTTTGGTACTTAGTTTATATTTCCTTAACTATTTGTGTTAATAGTTTTTCATGCTTTCAAACCACAATTAGAAAGTAGCCTATTTCTATAAGAACAATAAGATAGAAATTTAAGGTACCTTTCCCACTCTTGAAAAAGAGCTTTGTGTGAGATGGAAAGCTTGTCTCTGTCACCAATAGAAGTTGGTCCAATAAAAAATACTGCCTCCCCACCGTGTCTCTTTAAGGGCATGTCTCTATTAGGAAAATTATTTTGAAATAATAACTCCCCATCTTTATCAGCAACCTCCAGCGCAGGGAGACCTGGAGAGAATTTGTCAGGAGGGGTTGGCCTCCAGGTACTGGCCCCTGGGCAGCGGGGGCGGGGCAAGGTGGGGATGCCCAGGGCTGAGGGTCGGGAGTGAGGGGCACTGGCAGGGCTGTGGGTCAGGGAGTGAGGGGCACCGGCAGTATTAGAATTTCTAGCAAGAAGTGACTTTTTCACTCCAAACACTGCTGTAGCATTACGCATTCTATTAACAATACCAGTATCAGTGGCTTCTGGTGAGAGCAGTTTCTCAAAACTGAAATTACTAAAAAATTATTTGAGGTCCACCATGTCTGAAAATCATTTGTCAGGACTCGCATTAATTTCAATTGAAAGTACCATTGCAAAAAATGTAGATTTTACTGAATTATTAAAAGGCTACGCAAGTATAAAAACCAGAAAAATCAGTTAATATAAATTTTTGTAATTTATGAGAAACTGGGCGTACCAGAAGACACTAACATTTTTCATTACATTGTATAGTTGAACCCAAGTTGTTTGTAATTGTGATTTTGTTAAAATTAAATGAGTACATTAGTAGGAAATTGTTTTATTTCACTAACTACAAATTTTCTGTTTTAATTTTTAAAAATTTTAAATAGTCAAGAAAAAAAACTTTATTGCAAAGTGCAAACATGTGTAAAAGCCAACAAAAAAAGGGGGGGTGGCCAAAAATTTTTTTGCTTGGGGCGGCAAAAAACCTAGAGCTAGCCCTGATCAGCACCCCCTCTCTTCTCCCTCCCAGACCCTGCACAGCAAGCAGGAGGCTCTTAGGGGGACAGCTCAAAGCCAGAGAGCAGGAGCAGCATGACAGTAGGATGAAGGGCAGCTGAAGTGCTAGTGCTTGATAGCTTACTGACCAAACCAGTCAGGATCACCTGTCAGAGGCTCCAAGATCTACTGGTAGAGTCCGATCTACTGGTTGGTGACCACTGATCTAGGGAGAGGCATTTCCCAGGAGAAACTGGACTTTGAATGTAAATTCTAAAACAATAAAGACCATTAGAAAAGGAATGAACTCAGCTTATGGGAGTATGTACCCTCTTGTAGTAACCCAAGAAATCTCTTGTTATTCAGAAGAGTCCCACTTCACTGACATTATTTAGGACAACAGGAGCAAAAAGAAAAACTCTACCCTGCTTTAACCATCTTGTGCACACCTGAAATTGCTATCCATAGCTACATGCTTCTGCCTCCCATCCCATGTCTGAAATCATGGCCCCACTAAAATCAGTGGCACAACTCATACTGACTTGAATTGGAGCAGGATTTCTAGAGCACCACAGCTTCTAAATAGAATTGTGTCCCATACCCAGCTCTTTCTGAATCCAGCTCTCCTATTTATATCCCGAGGAGCCTATTTATTTTTCTTTCCTTTGGATATCACCTGGGATCAAGTGGCTTTTTCACAATTACAAGAACAAAGCCTTTTGTCTTTGCAAGAAAATTTGGGGGGCAGATCTTAAAATTAATAGACTTTCCAAATACCGGTGAAACACACTTATTTTCTTGTGCTCTTTTTTGTGGTGTTCTGCCTTTCAGTAGGTTTTTTTTTTTAATAGTATAGCAAAAAAAGTTTTCAGGAGCAAGATCTGGTGTTCCAAATTTTAGCCCAGAGCAAAATGTTTACAGTCTGGTTATAGCCTTAAAAATAGTAGGGAACAAGGGACCACTGAGAGATCTATAAGCATAGCAACCCTGCTATTGGGTACAACACTAACACTATAATCCATAAAGATGCCACAGTAATCATAAAGAAGTATCAGTACTCAACACAAAATAAAAATAAAACAAGATGCAGTTCTGGAACAGTCATGGAACCTAATAACATGAATTTTAGGGTATTCTTTAGCCAGGCGTGGATTTCCACAGCTAACAAAGCAGTTATGCATATGTTTGGGTGCTGAATGAGGAGGCACCTCTTATTTAACTCTGTAATGTAGTAGAGTCACTTGAAAATTCTCCCTTCAGTTTTTCCATCAGCCCTGCCATACGGAAAGTACAATTACACTTGCTGAGAGAAACTGCCCCTGTGGATAATCCTGCAGCTCTTGCAGCTTGCAGAGTTCCACGTTGCAGGGCAGGGACCTTAATATATAAAAGAGGCTGTTTACAATACATAACCCTTAGGTGGAGTTAATTAATATAAAATGACAACAAAATGAAAATTGGACTTAGAACAAATTCTCAGCTACCTTGCTATCTTCTCTGTGGGCTGGAAACTCTCAACAGGGATAGAATGTGAGAGCTCACATGCAGGTTGTATGAATCCTATTGTGCTAGACTTGTGTGAAGGTAAGACTTTCTGCTAAATCATTTGGATGGAAACCATTAAGATGAAACTGTTTCCCCCTCCCCTGCTTGCAATAGTTTATTTCTCTGACCACATTTAAGCAGCCAGAATGTTTTGCTTGTCAGAGTATGTGATTGTGGGGGAAGGAGAGCAAGGGATATAGAGCTGAGATTCATTTTTGTGAATATCCCAAAATAGCCTAAATGAAGGCAAACCAATGTGTAATATAAGAATTCCCAGAGGTTTCTTGGCCAACGGATATATTTCCAATCATATTATAGCTGGTTCTGAACTGGAGAAGACAGAGGATAACTTGTAGTTTTACTGCTTAGTTGTTTATTAGCCATCCTGCTGTGCAAAAGCATTGAAGAAATGGAAGTTATTCACAGGCAACCTTTGAACCAGACGTGATTGTTAGCAGCTTTAGGGATTTGGCTATTAGCTGGAGAGTTCTGGGGTAACAAAATACTGTAAAAATGTTTGCATAAAAAAGTGCAAACGTCAAATATATAACACTCATTTCTTAGGAACAACATTTACTAAATATGGAACAAGATATAGTTCTTCTGTCACATTTGCTTGGTTTTTAATTTGTTTTGCTATAAGCAAGGCTCTTTCTCCTGTACTACACATTAGACCCAAATTATACCATTTCAGACTCTAGTATGACATGACATGACCTTCCCCTCAATCCAGTACCACAGGGCCCCATCTCTTGCTGTTCCCCATCAACAATTATCCCTAAACAAACATAATCATTGTTTTATTTGAAATGCATCTTGATGTAAAAGTAAGTTCATTTTATGTTGTCCCCAGACTTCCAGTATTGCAGAGTTGTATATGGAAAATGCATCACTGCTGCTTGAAAGAAGCTGGTGATTTAGGCAGTTCAGAAGGAGATATCTGAGGCCTTTGGCTATCAGGAAGGGGTGGCAGGGCTGGCCTGAGACATTTGTGCGCCCTGGGCCCTAGGAGTGCGGCGCTGCCCCCGGGAGTGCGGCGCATGCGCGGCAGCTCCTATAATGGGGCACCCCAGGCGGTAGCACGGTCAACCCGTAGCTTGGGACGGCTCTGAGCGGTGGAGGTCATTTTTGGTCGGACTCTTGCTGACAGTTGAAGTATTTGCACAGTGGGTGGTGGGTGGAGGGAATGCATGTTTACTTTTTCTGTAGCACACAGAAAACCTGTATAACTCCTTGCCAGAGGATGTGGTGAACACTAGGACTTTAACAGGGTTTAAAAAAGAGTTAGATTCATAGAAGATAGGTCCATCAATGGCTATTAGCCAGGATGGGTAGGAATGGTGTCCCTAGTCTCTGTTTGTCCATCACATGAGGATTGACTATTATGTTCCTTCCCTCTGGGGTATTTGGTATTTGCCACTATTGACGGACAGGATACTGGGCTGTATGGACCTTTGGTCTGACCTGGTATAGCCATTCGTATGTTCTTACCTTTTGAGCAGTGCTGGAGGTAGCTTTAAAATTGAAGCATGAGCATTGAACTTCTGACCTCACCAATCCTTGACAGCAGTTAACTGCTCCTTTGCCCTATATTTGCCACTATCGACAATAACAATGGGGACGTACATTATTGTTGTGTGTTTCTGCTAAAATGGTCAATGGTGACTTACTTTAGATACTAATACAGTTGGCTATCCTCAGTAGATATCACAGTTAACATTGTTTGTGAAGAATCAGAACACTTCATACTCTTCTCAGAGCCATTATTGCAAGCTGTTTCCATACTCAGACACAACACCACCGCATTAATTTACATTATGAAGGTTATCTTCACAACCTTAAGGGCTAAAACAAACTTGATATTTTGTATGAGAACTTAATTTCTGGAATACAATTGTGGAGCCATTTCCATGACCACATACATAAGATCCTGGCCAAGAGCAAGTAGATTTTATAAAAAATCCTCCAAGTCTTTCATTTGTTTTTTTTAAACAAGTGGTTGGTATAGGATGACATCAGACTTTCCTATAAGGAAATACCCACCCATGCAATCTGCAATCTAACCTGAGTCACTGGTTCCATTGTTCCAAAGTGTCACTAATTCGGTGTCCTGTTTCTTGTTGTCTTGCAATACTCCTGCATGGAGATAGCCATACAGAACAAAAAACAACAATGAAGTGTGGCGGGAAACGGCTTATGCTCATTTGACTGGACTAGATCAGTTTCAACCATAATCTTCACTTTCTTCCATAGACACTGTTGAATGCTATCCTTACGTTTTCTGAATCTCTTATGAACTCACAGCATGGGCCAGTATTTTCCAAGCATGGTGTTAATACTGGTTACTTTCAATGCTCATTTCAAATCTCAGTGAGACTTGCCAACATTGCCGGTGGGGCTCAGATACTTGCAATTAACTCACTTAAAATAAGGCCACTGGTGTGCTAAGACACTTAAAATTAGGACCAGAAGTTAGGCAGTTAATTTGTAAAGCTCAATAAAGTCCCCTGTTTCATCCAAGGGTTGTCAGAAAATTCGTTCCACATCTGTACAGAAAAAAGCGAGGTGTAAACTGCCAAGAACCATTTTAATGATGGCTGGAGAAAAAAGCAGCCAGATGGCAGGCTCTGCTGTGGCTGCGGTTGGTATTTAACTGCTTTTTTATTGGAAAAATATGGGGTGAAAAATTGTGTGGGACTCATTAGGCAGCCTGCTGCGATTCTGATCAGCTTGCCAATCTGTTCTGTGTGGCAAAGATCCAAACATCTATAAATTTTTAGCAGTGGCTTAAAATCTATGACTCGATGCTTGTTAAACCTTCTCTACTCCCCCCATTTTTGTACACTGCTTGGGTTTGGGTTTTTTTTTTTTAAATTTTTTTTATAAAAGCTTCAGGGCTCAAGCTGTGCTGCCAAAAAAAAAAAATCTTACAAAAGACTCTAGTGAATAGCACTTCTCTTTGCTTCTTCTCAAAGACTATAACACAAGTTTGATTTTCCTGATCCTGCATGTTAACTAAAAATAGAGTGTCTGGTAACATCTGAAACAAGACTGAATGGTGTTATCTATTCTCTAGCAGATAGGAGCCATGGAAATTCTGCTTTTCCTTTATCATTTTCAGAGAGAGCAAGGTTGTAAGACAAGATGGTTATTTTAATGGGCGGATAGTTCCTCTATTGTTTACCTTTTTGCCGAAACAATCCTGAAGAGATGAATATGCAAATTTTAGAATTTCATGGCTTGGAGCAAAGTGTTACGATCACAGAACGACTGGTGCTCAGGGGAGCCAATAAACTGCTGGCAGGGTTTTAATTTTCCATCCTAGTGGTGTCTGGATTCTGAACAATTCACAAAGGATCCTAAGAGGAAACTTAAAGCTTCCTTTCTCTTAATATTTGCGTATGACAGAAATCGATTTCAGATGAAGGGGAAAGAGATTTTAGAAGCTGTTGTGACATGTTTCCAAGTAACATACACAGAACTATTGATCTGACCAATTTTATGAAAATAAAAAATAAGGATTCTTTCATGGGAGAAAAAATAATTGTTGTTAGAAGGTTTATGGAAACCAGAGGCCAGCTTCAATCGAAATAGTCTCTCATATGTACATGGTTCAAAAATACTACAGTATTCCTCAGCAGATGTTCCAAACATTGGAGTAAAATTGTAAGTTGTAGAGTTTTCAATCTTATTCATCCAGTACCAAAGTATTTTTATAAATGTAGTGTGTGTGTGTGTATATTTTATTATCCACTCGTATTGTGTATATGTTTTAGATACACACATGTTCAATATTATTCTGAGGGAACATTTTTTATAAACAGAGTAGATATCCATTTACAAAAATGTGCATGCAAATACATGACTGTATTTGTGTGCACAGTTAAGGTGGATAACATGCAAATTAGCTAGCTCAACGGAAATGGCTAGAATGTAATTACTTTTGTTGGTGCAAGACAGAGGCATTAGCAACTCAATTCTTGCTAAAGGTGAAAGATTTAAAATGGTTGGGAGGCTGATTTTTAATAAAATTCAGAAGATACCAGGTACAATTTCCCAGAGCACCTCGAGCAGACTTAAAACCTTTATTAGCATAACTATATTGGTCAGGAATGTATGCTGATCTAACTCTACTGTAGACATCTATTCTGAGAATGCATTTCTCAGCATTCTTCTACTCATCTATAGAGCCCTGCGCAGATATAAAATTTTGTATCTGCAGCTGCATCTGTATCCACAAAAATGAGGAACAAATATCTGCCTCTACATCTGCAGATATCTGCAGATTTGTAGGATTCTAGATACAATATTGGTATCCACATCCGTATACACAAAAATTAGCCATGGATATCCGCATCCATGTCCACCAGATGTGGATACCCATGGCTATAAATCAGATATCTGCCGATTTGCAGGGCTCTGCTCATATATTACGGTTTGGGGAATAGGTGTTCCTCTTATGCTGGCAAAATACTCCTTCTATTGATGTACCCTGCATCTACCAAGGGGGCTATGCTGACATGACTGTATTTACTGGAAAGAACAATATATGAAAAAGTTCAGGGAGGATTTTTTAAAAAATTTTAAACATTTTAAAATAAATATATCATGAGTCATACAATCAAAACATCTTTATGCTTTGGTGGAAAGATAAATAAGCAAACATTAGCAGCAAAATTTAAGACTTCAGTGGTCAATAGTTCTGAACCATCTCCTTTCTCCCGCTCTCAATGGAAGTAATACTACAGAAACGCCATCTACCTTTCCAAGGAAATTGCCTATTTTCTTGTCAGCATAAATAAATTACTTCATGAAAGACATTTTTTATGTACACAACCTCCTCCTCTGTGTTTACAGGGAGATTTGGGATTTCTGAACATTTCTGACACTTGGAGTGAGTTTTCTTTAAACAAAAAATTCAGTCGTGCTTCTGTCTTTCGAGCTTGGCCACAGAGTTTACGAGACAGCCAATTTTCCTTCCCTTCCAGACTCTTGAGTATTTTTGTCTTCCCCACATGTATATGTATGTGTGTGTGTATAGATATACAAAAAACCACAGCTCCCTACAGTCAAAACCTGCTTCTGCTCTTCAGCACACAGACGAACCTTAAAAGTGGCAGGGTAAAGACTGTAAGCTTCCTTCCCTTTCCCCTCTTCCTGTTTGTCTTTAGAACTGCATGATAGTGTGGGTAGCCATGACAATTGCCTTCTCACTGCATGTCTGGGGATAAATTCTGTAACTGTTCACCATGATGATGTAAGCATAGAGTTCACTTGTCACTCATAGCAAGATTGTGGTGAGAGCTTCAAGATGGCGCCCACGTCACCAATTTTTGAGGGGGAATAAAGTGTATAAGGTATTAGTCTGCAGGCTTAGCTTATACTAGTGAGAGGCTGTGTGTTCCGCCATTGTGATTTTATCATGAGTCTTGTGGAGTTTGTTTTTTTCCTTAAAATTCCAGCTCCAGGAATCCTGTGTTGAGGTAAGAATTTCAGCTTTCATTTAAAAGGATATATGCTTCTAGCCCTTAGGGTTACACACAAGAACATAGAAATCACTATCACTTTAGTATTACCGGTAAGAAAAAAACCACACATATGGAAACTAGCATAATCTGGTAATGCTGCACAGGGGCAATAATCTTGTGGGACCCTTGGGCCTCAGGTTTCCCACCATTCATTTAAAGGCCACTGCAGTGAATCTAAGTGATGATGCTCTGTGTTGATGGGAGAAAGCGCACCCATCAGCATAATAAACCACCTCTGCGAGTGACAGTAGAGATGCTGGTAGGGACAGTTCTCATGCCAACATAGCACTGTACACACTGGTATGTACATTGAAGTAACTCATGTTGCTCAGGAGGATGGTTTATTCACACCCCTGAGTGATATAAGTTATGCCGACATAAGGTGTAATGTACACATAGCCTAAGTCTCTATTCCCACTCAATTCTGTTTTTTTCTGGTGAGACCACCAAAAATGAGGATATGGTGATGGGTTTTGTGATGCTCACTCCTGCTCACTGGCTTGAGACTGACCAAACTCTTTTCACATTGGCTACCAAGTAACAGTAAGGGGGTAATGGCCCAGACTGGGTTTGAACAAGTGAGTTAGAAAAGACTCTGTAATCCATTACAAATCATTTGAACAAGCCAACCCTTATCTCTTTATAGCAAGGCATTCTCCCCTTCCATACTGAGGTGCTAAATTTAACATGCTTAAATGACATGAGGGCACTACCATCCGGGAGTGTTTCTCATTGTTCCCTGGGCTGGATATTTAGAATCCAGCAAATTCCTACCTTATTTAGCAGTGTCCTATTTTAGCTCCTTTTTTAGTTTTGCCTCTGGCTAGTGCAGACACTAGAGAAGAACACCCCTTTTATTACAATATGCAACAAGGGTCTGATTTGAAGACCTTAGAAGTCAATGGGAGGAAGTGATTACATTGAGTTCAATATGCTTTAGACGGGCACTAAGAACTATAGCTCTCTGATGGCCTCTACAGGACTTAGCATTTGCTGTGTCAGATGGGATGGAAAAGATTTTTCCTGTATGGATGGACAATTGTCCTTATTGCTCCCTTACTTACTACAATGCTTTTTAATTTAAAGCACTAATGAACATGCAGTTTGCTATACTTGATCAGCATCAGTTTCTCTGTGCATCATCAATGTGGGTAAACACTGATCTGAATCAGAGCACCCTGCATCTATGGATAGTAATGTTCTACAGTAAGATTGTTTATTAAGTTATTTCCATTGTGTGTATGAGGTGGGAAGCCATGGTTAGTGCCCTAACCAATGCTACAATCAGCCCGTGCCCTCTAAAGGGACACACTACAGTATTATCATGTCTCAGTCTTAAATAAATAAATAACAAAAGTAAACAAACAAATTAATAAACAAAAGCTGCTCCAATCTGATCCAAGCCCTTTACTTGCTAATAACACTGAACCCCTTTTGGCTCTCCAGAACATCCCTTAAGAGAGGGAATTGTACATTAAGCAACTTGTCCTGTCATGAACAATTCTCTTTCAGACTGCCTGGAGAGAGAGAGTTTTCTTTGTTTGCTGTTGGAGGATGAGCTAGTAAGTGAAGCAGATCAGTCAACTACAGAAGTACTGAATTGTGTCTGTCTTTCCAGATTTCTAAGCTTCCAGTGGGAAGGTTTAATTTTCTAATAAAGATAATTAAATTAAGATGTTTTAATTAGGGTGCTGAAAAACTGATTTTTTTCTTATCTCTTTAGCCTGCAGCAGCTTTTGTACAATAGCACAGTCTTTTATTCTGTCACTCCTCTTACTCTTCTCTGCTTTTTTTAAATTCTAAATCATCCTGGCAGAATAAAGGGGGGATGGGGGGAACAGAGACTAAATAAATAAATAAATACATAGCACAGCATGTCGTGTCATTAAAAAGTGCCATGTATTACCCTGGAGCTTCTCCATCTGCTTTCCATGGGCATCCCAGGAGAACTTCGCGATTATGAAGGAATTCTCGGAGGCCATTACTGGGAAGAGGAAAAAAGGCTTGCTGCAGACAGCTTAATGGACTAATTTGTAACTGTGAGAGTAGGAAAAATGAGTTGTTGGCTGCGTTTTAATTTGACAGCGAGTGGCAGAACGAATGCTAAATGTGATGAGTGAGCAAGCATGTTCATTTTTGCGGTGCACTTTGCTATGGCCTATCAGCTTTCCCAAGGGGCTGTCACTATTCTTTTCCCCTTCCACACCAGCATGAGGATGGGGGATGTAGAAAGGCTAGGGGAAGAGAATTACAATCAAACAAACAGAGCTCAGAACTGAGTTTTATATGAGTGTACCAGAAAGACAAGGAAGAGCACAGGCAAAAGAAAATAGCAACAGTGTGCCTTAATTCTGCATATTGGGTGGGAGAAAGATTCATGATAGTGGGCATTTCCCCTTTCACAGTTGCTACTGGCTTTGCTACACTCATGCACATGTGCATCACCACCTTTTGTGGTCTGTTGGTTCATGCTCATTAAATGAATATGTGTAATAGGGCTTTGCTGAGTCCAGTGCTGAGTATAGGATCTTCCATAGCAGGGAGGAGGTGGAGGTGGTTTAGAAACCCAAAGCACCAAATTGTCCTTTATTCAACATCTGTTTCCCCATCCCCTGCTCTGTTCAGTGGAGGTTAGACATGTACAAATCCACACACACATTTCAATTCTGATTTTTTGAAAGTACGTGTCCCCAGATCAAGAGAAGAATGGTATTCTTATCTAGGACATCTGACCTGAATATTGACTCACAATTAGCATTTGAAGCTTTCAGAAAAAAATCCTCACTTTCAAAGAGTCTTCTATGTAAAGTCCCACCTCAGAATGACCTTCCAAATGGGCAGAACTCCTTTTGGAGCCCATTACACGCCATGCTTAATTGGAGGTGCTTTTCATACCTCTCTATATTAATATGCATAGGGGTTCAGTTCCAAATGATTAGTATATGATTTGAGTTTCAGCAAATGTAGAGACTAGCACTGTCTGCAGACTCCATCTTGGCAGGTGAGATCACCTTAAAGACTTTTGCTTATAGTTCCCAGAATTGACCCCTGGCAAAGCATTCAGGAGGAGAGGGAGCAGTGGCTGAAGTCTGGAATTTGCTACATACAGAGAACGCATTCTCAGAGCTTGGTTTTGCAAACCTATAGTGCACATTGCAAAACCTATCTATCTATTAAGACTTTTTGCCTGAGGGGCAGGAGAGGGAATGCACTGAGTGCAGTCAGCTTCCCTTGCATATAGACAGTTGTCTTTGAGTTGATTCTTTGTCAGACTGGTTATTCTTTAACTTGTGATACCTTCAAATTGATGTGTCTGTACCCAGGGGCTACAATGGAAGCATCCTGTATACACTGAAAGATAAATACATAGCTATCAAACACTATCTCCTTTCTAGCCAATCAGTATCCAGGGTCTGCCAAAATTTCCAGGAACTCTTTTATTTTTTCTTACATGTCCTTTCATGATGTAGCTCTCACACAGTGAAGACATTTTCATTGGCTGGTGCATTTTCCACCCAGTGGAAAATGTTCTTCCCAGTGGAACATTTTATTCTAGATGAGTAGTATTTCAGTAGATTTTTTTTGTTGTTGATAGAATATATTGAGAGAGACAGAACATGCTAACTTGGACCAGAAAAATACAGTGGAGTGATCTATAATAAATTAATATATATGAACTGAGACAGTTGTTTGTTACCCTTTCTCACAGTAGTAAATTAACACAGTGGTACCTCCTCAAAGAATACAAGGCCAGGTATTGCCTACCACTCACAAGGGTGTAGAATGGATGTGGGGATGGGTACAAGGAGTCTTGCGTTTACTTGCACAGTCCATATAAAAACCATACATAATCCCAGCTCCTGTGTTTGAAGTAGCATAAAGACTGTTCCCGCCTTGCCCTCCTGTCATGTTTTCTCTTTTATGATTCCCAAAGGTGATTGGAAGAAGGCAAGGTCATGGTCACATCACTCTTACATGGGAAGAAGAATAAGTTACCGCACATACAGGATGCAGCAGTGGGCATGGAACCTCAGTGTGGCTGGAAGCTTTTGTGAAAATTCAAAGCTGCTGAGCTGATCCCAAACCACAGATAATTCTATGGTGATCCTGCATTCACTATGCATTTTTGCAAAAGCATACAGGGAAAAAATGTGTTTATTGTGGAGATCAGAAATACAAGGTGAAGTACTAATGGGAACAAACTCTTTCAGTTTTCTGACATTTGCATTACCCAATGAAGTTAACATTCAAGGTTCAAAGACCTGTGTGTAGACAATGCCATCGTTGTGCTTTTCCTGATGTGGTCAAGAGATAGGTCACCTCCCCGGGCATTGTAGATCTGACACAAGCTGCTGTCAGCAGTATTTTCTCTAAAACTGACTTCAAGGACATCAGATTCTCTTGGAGCTATTCTCAGCATTTCAAGATCAGTTATTCATGATGATAACAGTTATTCCTGATGATAATTTGGGGGGGGGGTTAACTCTCCCCCCACACACACACCACAACTGCCACCAAAAAAAAAAAAAAGTTGTGAGTAATCCAAACTCATTGAAGTGAGCAGAAATAGTTCCATTGACGTTGAAGGGCTTTGATTCTGGACCTTTATCCCCTTTCCAGTACTCCAATGAGGATGATAATGCTGCTGATAGAAAGCATAAGGGAGAAGGTGGATGATCCAGTGGATATGATTCAGTGGATAAGAGCACTGAAGTAGCACTCCGATTTGGATTCTCTTCAGTCACTCACCCACTGTGTGATCTTGGACAAGTCACTTCACCTCTTAAGGCAGGGGTGGGCAAAATCCACTTAGTGAGCCAAATCCGCCCCACCTAGAGTTTTGATCTGGCCCTTATGACTGTTCCAGGCCCTGCCCGCTAGCACATTGCCTGGGAGTTGGAGCCACGTGAATCCTTTTAACTGCTTCTGTTTAAAGGGCTTGCACATCTGTGGCACCCAAGCAACGCGCTAGCAGCGCTGGAGCTGCAAGCCCTTTCAACAATTTCTATTTAAAGGGCTCGCACAAACCCTTTAAATAGCATCAGTTAAAAGCATTCACAGCTCCCACCTAGCTGCTAGCACTTTCCCTGGGAGCCCTTTCAACTGTTTCTATTTAAAGGGCTTGCAGCTCCTGGCCCCACACCAGCCCAATGCCCAGGAGCCAGGGATTTGAGTCCTTTCAACTGCTTCTATTTAAAGGACTCCTGCCTTCCCTGCAGCTGTCATGCAACAGCCTCACAGAAGGCACGAGCCCTTTAAATAGAAGCAGTTGAAAGGGTTCACGTGTCTCTAGCTCCCAAGCAATGCGCTAGCAGCGAGGCTGGGAGCAGTGAGACCTTTAAATAGCAGGAACTGAAAGGGCTTGCAGCTCCCGTCCCCGGCTAATGTGATGCCTGGGAGCTGCAGGGGAGGCACAAGCCCTTCCAATGCCTGCTATTTAAAGGCCCCGCTCCTTCTGTGTGAGATCCGCCCCATGCCTACGCCCCACCCCTTCTGGGGCAGACTACAACCCCTCAAAAATTATTCCCCACCACTGTCTTAAAGTCACTCACCTTCCCCCTGCCCTCTGTCTGTCTTTTCTATTTAGAATGAATAAACAACAAGAGTCCTGTGGCATCTTAAAAACTAGCACATTTATTTGGGCATACGCATTTGTGGGCTGGAACCCACTTGGTCAGATGCATGAAGTGGAAATGTCAGTTTGTTAGGGGTACATACATGTGCAAAAATGGGAGTGTTACATTACAGTGTGGAGGACCAGTGCTACTCCCCTCATGGAGATGGTTTATGTGGAACACTGGAAGAGCTCTTTCCCAGTACTCTTGTCATGACCACACTGCTATGTTAAAGCATTGCTGCAGTAGCACTTTACATTTTATAGTGTAGACTAGCACATTTACCTGGCATTGTTCAGGTCCTTAAGAAGAGGCAAGGGGAAGGGGCTCAGGGTGTGGTGAGTGCAGGAATTATAGGTTGGGGGTAAGGAGGTGCTCTGGGCAGGGGACTCTGTATGTGAAAGGGGGTGCCCCTCCCCCCAGATTCATACCAGTGCTACTTGCTCTCCCTTTTCCTGTCCCTGTCAAGGAGTGAGAGCAAAGTTCACAGCTTGTCTGCCTGTTGGCAACAAACAATGCACTTCTCCTTTTTCAGAGGTGAGGGGAAACAGCCAGCAATGTTCCAGTATGAATCAGGGTGAGGGGGAAAGGAGTTTCTGCCCCCTCGCTGCAATCTCTAAAGGGCGCCTGTTGGGGGGAGGATTGGGGCTCAGACAGACCCGGACAAGGGGGAGCATGTGCCCCCGTCTCCTTTCAACGAGTTGGTGATTCTGTCTCTTTTTGTATGTTTTTATGAGAAGCAGTCCCATTCCAGGCATATCCCATTTTCCGGGCATAACCAAACCCTTACCTTGCTTTAAGTTATGATCAGAGGAAACTATATACCAAATGTGATGGTCTTAGCTCTTACGGTTTAGGAGTAATTTTTTATCAAAAAGACAAACAGACCAAGTATCTCAAATGTATAGGAGATCAAACCAAAGGTTCAGTCCAGTTCTTATGTTTTCCTGGCCTGTTTACCTGTCTCTAAACTATGTCTGAACCCAGATCTTCAGATGAGAGAGGTTTAAACCATACTCCTGCCCTGGGATAAGATCTAATCAGGACTTCAAGGAAACTAAGTAAGAAGAAGGTTGGGTTGTAAGGCCTGTATTTATAGGAAACACCAAGTGAATGAAATGCATGCTGCCTTTCGGATTGTTTTTATGCATACCTTGACCTTTCCTTATAGAATTGAAAAGCACAACCCTCTGCTTTCTTTCCTAAATGCACAGATAAATGAATTAAAACTAGAACTCCCAGATATCTGTATACTAGACCATTAATTTCTTCCCCCCAAAGCATAGTGGTGTTGTCTCAGCTGGTCCTATTACCTGTAGGTGGAGAGCATTGTTTGTAAGCAGGCTTGCATGGCTCTGAGCGAGCATGAATTAGATAGGGTTCATGCTGCTTTGTTCACAAGTGAAAACTTTCTTTTAAAGCTTGTGCATGGTAGCAGGGATCTGCTCTCTGGGTGTGCGGTACCTTTAAAACCAGAGCACAAGGTACTTTAGTTCTCTAAATTTCTGCCTTAATGTAGCTTCACTTGTCAAGACAGCAAGGCTCCTGCTGCTGGGCTTTTTTTTTCCCCTTCCCCCTCTCTCTTTACCTTCCAGCTCACTGAGTCTGTTCCTGGGGCCCCGGGAGGCTTTAACAAGCACTAGATTGTTAGTGACAGTCAGACACTTTAACACTTAAAGTAGAAGGTTTGATTTAATCGCAAGGCTGTCATTTATTATTTGTCTGCTGTGTTCCGCTGGGGCGCCTGCTGATCAACTGCCTGCTCCCAGGAGTGTTGCTCTGTGTGTGTATGTGTGTGTGTGTGTGTGTGTTATGTCTAAATCCTCAAAACAAATTGCAGAGCTCCTGGATCTCCCAGCGGGACCCATTACCGCCTGTGGGGCATTAAGGATCATTAATAGTGCTGTCAGCAAGCTAGCCAGTTGGTTAGCTTCTCATAAATAGGAAATTAATCCATCTACTTCATTAATAATGCCAAGTGTAGCTATTTTGTTGCACTTGATATAAGGGTCCATGTGTTTGTCTGTAATGCGATAAGACAGGACTCCAAATTAGCATTGAATGTCTGATACAAGAGTGCAGACTCAATTACTTGGAGAAGGGGTTCTCCCCCCCTCCCCTAAACTGTCTGACATGTTCTTGGCTTATTTGCTTCATTGTTGGTATTTTATGTTTTTCAGCATCTGGTTTCAGCTGCCTTTCTCTTTCTTTTTGGATAATAAATTGCAGGGGAAGGAAGCTGGCAGGTTCAGGACAGGTTACTATACCTGGTAAGAACAGCAAGGTGCTGTCATTAGGGCTACAGCTGATTAGTTGCATTCCTCTTGCTTTCTGCATTCTGTTTTTCTGACTGCTGTAGTGAAGGAATCTTTAAGACACTGAAGGGTGTTTTATTTCATTCTGAAGGAGGAGCTGCAGCAGTAGGCCAGGTTCAAGGAGAAAATGAGCCATGCTAAGAGCTATACAAATTTTACAAGAAAATCGTTTGTCTACCCAGCAAACTCAGATTCCCCTATGCATGGTATTGGCGCTGCTGTGAGGATTTGAGGAAAGCTGAGGGTATCTATCTGTTGCATTTCCAATTAGCGCCTCCTCAGCTAGGCACTAGCTAGACACAAAATTAAGAGTTGGATTAAAACTGTCCATGAAGGAATCTTCTCACCTTTATTCCTTGTTTCTGTGTTGTTTACTTACAGCTTTTAGTCTTTGTTTTCTACCTTGCTCATCAGTCCATAGGAAAATACCAGTCATTTCACAACTTAATTATTATTAAAGAGGTTTTTCAGTAAAGGTCCATTAATGAGTTCTTAGGCAGGTTAAAGTGTTCTCCAACAGGTTTCTGTGTATTGCCTTGTACATGAACACTTCTTCAGATGAGGTAGAAGAGGATCATTAATAGTGCTTACAACATTTTAGGGCAGAGACAATCTGTGCTGTGTTTGTATTGCACTTAATACAATGAGGTCCTGGCCCACGACCGGTGCTTACAGGTATTACTAGTGGTTCTCAAAGTGTGGTCCACGGACCAGTAGTGGTCCACAGATGCATCCCAGGTGGTCTGTTACTCAAATGCAGGTCCGCCCTTCCCCATGCAGTGCGGATCCCACACAGCTGCGAAGCTTGGAGCACCAGCTTCGACTTCAGGATGCACAGGAGGGGGAAATGAAGAAGGGCATCCACCCCTGGTGTCCCTGAGAAGTGCCCCGGCTCCTCACCTGACTCCACCAGGCGGCAGAGAGACCCCACACAGAGCCATGATGCCCCCCAGTGCCCATATAATTGAGCCCTACTCCTGCATGTGCGCTGCCACTGCTGTTCCGCTCACCCCGGGCCACGCCATGCAAGGAGGTTGAGGGAGAAGGAAGCAATGGGGTGGAAGAGTCCACCCCCAGTACTCCGAAGAGCCACTCCAGCTCCCCTCCTACTTCCACCAGGGACTCTGCAGAGAGCTGCAGGATTGAGGTCCTGTATCTGCACACATACTGCTGTTGCTTCACCTGCCCTTCCTCCCACTCCCCACCGCATGTGGGACTCACAGGTAACGGGGGTGGGAACAGAATGCTTTGCTCCCGGGGTGTGGCTGGGACCTTCCCCAAGCAGCCACCACCATATGAGATGGGCAGGGGGCATCTGGGGTGTCAAAGGCTGGGGGTGGGTGGGTTGATGAGGTAGTGGGAGGGTTGGGGGTAGAAGGAAGCAATGGGGTGGGGAAGTGCCCCTGGAATCATTGAGAACCTCCCCTGCTCCCCTCCCAGCACAGGGACCCTGCACAAAGCATTACAGATTATTTACAATGAATTTGATACACTCAAAATCTTTTTTACCTTTTATTCATTAAAGCAACAGGTTACTCGTTTGCTATAACAGTGGTTTTAAATGCTTGAATGAAATAGAGTGATGAAATTCATATTTAGGTCGTATAACATTTATTTCTCTCGTGTTTTATAAAACTTACATATTGTCAGTCCCCGTAATACACGAGGTTCGAAGGGATGCCGGAAAGGATGAGACCACAACTGGGGGTTTTAAAAAGCACAAACTGATTTTATTTTGATAACGCCAGACAATCATCAGAACAAAAATTAAACAGATTGCCAGACAACACAAAACAATTCCCTGAGGCTTTTCTAAATCACAATAATTTCCAATAACTGCCCAGGGGTTAGGAACAGTTGAATTAACACTGGTATTATCCATAGGGCTGACTATTTACACAACTTTATACAAGGAAACAGTAAAAAACCTAAACCACAACTATTTATAAACTAACTTAGTAACTTTTTAGCCACTGTCACTTGGCAAGCAATAAGGACAACTAAAAAATCAATTAGGATAGGGATGATGGCGGGGGGGGGGGGGGGGGTTATACCAGTTCTGGAGACAGCAGGAACACAAGTACCGGTCACACGCTCATAAACTGTCTCCACTCAGGTCGACCAACTCGGAGTACGCTCAGTAAGACTCAAGAGCGGGGGGTGCAAGGCGTCTGGGTGTTCAGGCCAGGCGTTCACTCAATGCGAATCCCCAGTGAGAGAGGGGCTGCCTGCCTGTTTTATTGCCTGTGAACTTATCACCCCATAGGTTGGTTTTTGCTGCAGTGGGTGGAGTAGCGGGCCTGAGCACAAGTCAGCCCATTGGCTGATCTTTCACTGCAATGGGTGGAGCGAGCAGGGGAAGATTATTAATTTACATGCCCTTATATGGAAAACACTCCACCTCACAGACAGAGCCCCCTATACCAGCCTCAGAGGTATTACAGGCTATGGCTCCCTGCGACGGGCAGCCATTTCTGATGTTCTGTCTCGGACACATATTTTAATAATTAGACATTTTTTATGTAAAAGACATGAACCTAATGAGAACAGAATATGATAAAATTAAAGAGAAAAATTATTTAACAGAATGTAAACCACAATAACTTTATAATTTACATTTGTAGTTAGTAAAATAAGTAATACATTAAACAATAAATATCCTAAGAGGTAGATTATTTACAGTGATGTGGGGAGGGAGGTTGCTCCCAAGTGCCACACTAGTGGGGCACCAATTTAGTCCCCCTCCACTCTCCCTGTCATCCCTCTGTTTGCTTGCTCCTCCTCTGCCCGCAGCTGCCATCTGGAGCCACCTCCTCCCTGCTTCTCTGCTCCCAGCCTGACCCTCCTCCACCTCTACCAGGTGGGTTAGTGCTTGCAGGACCCGGCCCCAAACTGGAGGGGATGGGGTAAGATACGGTACAAGCTCCCCTTCCCCTCAGGTCAGGCTCACCTGTGCACCAGGTTTGGGGCCCTGCCACATGATGGCAGCAGTGGGGGAGTGTGCAAATTTTGCCTTTGCCCCCAGGCACATAATACCCTTGTTACACTTCTGAGTGAAGCATCCCTGAGAGTCCTGTTCTGAGGGGTCGCTGGGAGCCAGCATCTCTGGCAGGGTAAATGAGCTGGACAGTCATGGGAGTGGGGAGTCCAGGAGCTACTCACTGGTCAAGAGGGAGCTGAGCTTCCTCCCCCTCCCTACTCTGCTGGGGGAATGGCAGTGCAGTGATGTGCTGTCCAGAGGCTTTCCCCACGCTAGTGGGGCGCAAAGCCAGGCAAGTGTCCCTCTCATGCCCATGCCCAGCCCCTGCATCCTAATCCCCCTCACTCACTCCCCTCCCCCTGCCAAGACCCCAAACCCCCAGCTAGCTCCTACATCTTCCCTTGCTTCTATACCCTCCCTCCTTGCTCCTATACCTCCCCCAGCCAGACATCCTGCACCCTCCCTTGCTCTTGGTCCCCCATTGCCAGACATGCTATTCCCTGCCTGCTTTTGCACCCTACCTCCCACCCAGACCTTGCACCCTAATCCCCCCGTGTACCCTACTCTCACCCAGATCCTGTACTCCCATTCCTTTCCCACTCACTGGTAGCCCTGTCTCGCACACTGAACCTCATTTTTGTCCCCACCGCAGAACCTAAGGGAGTCCACAAAATCTACTAACTCTGGAACCCAAATAAAGTAAATCTGGCCTATGGGAAGCCCTGAACCTTTCTCCTTGCCTTCTGGTGCTGGAGCACCAGAGGAGTGAGGTTTCTCAGTAGGGAGCCACATCAATGAGGACTGGGGGTTTTTGGAGGAGTTTATTTAGTTCGCACTTGTGTGGTCCCCAGCTGATTTTTCTGTAGGTCAGTGGCATCTAACCCAAAAAAGTTTCCCCATCCTTGCCATAAATAAAGAAAATATTGAGACCTTTTTTTATTGGACATAAATTAATATTTTACTTTAATTACAATGTAGTTTGATAAACTAACATGAGAAAGTTAAAACATTTAATCTGTTTAATAATTTAAATTATACCATTCTCCTTAGCTGCAGCACTAGCAAAATGACTTGGATGTAATTATATAATTAACGGTGAGTGTCCGTTAGCAACTGGCAGTCTTCAGAAAGGTTTACATTGAGCTAGATGGCCACAGTCCAAAAAATTTGAGAACCATTGTACTGGATAATAATAATAATAGCAATAGTTAAAGAAGGTGGTTCATTATTTACTTTTATCCTAGGAAGCAAATGCGCCTACGAAAAAGCAAGATGAAAAGGTGAGGATAAAGGAGATAAGGTGGTGAGATAAATAAGTTTGGAAAATTCCAGTTCTCAGAATCCAGTAACCTAGGGTTGGTATTTTACTGTTTCTGAGCTGCTTGAAATAACATGAGTTCTGTCATATTTTATATCTTGTTCTTATAATAGGCACTCATCTTCTTTAAGGGATGTGACCCAAGAATTACTTAGCAGCAGTGGAAATGATATGCCATGTCTAGGGATGGCATATTTGGAAAAAACATCCATTCAGTTATTCTCAGGTCTGGCCTATATTATAGTGTTAGGTTGATATGGGGGGGGCAAGGAGTGCCTGAAGCAGTATCCCCACAAGGCTGAGGCAGAGGGCCAGCAGTGGTATCAACCACCCCTGTGGCTAGAGGGCCTGCACTTAATCAGTTAACTGGTTAAACCTGGTGTTTAACTGGTTAACTGATTAACCAGAATTTTACATCCTTAGTTGACATAAAATAGCTTTATAATATACGCTATTGCATTGCTTCTACTGATGTAAATCACCACTGCACTAACTTAATAACTCCACTTCCACAAGAGGCGTGGCACTTAGGTCTATGTAGTTAGGACAGTGCAGAGTCTGTGTAGAAGCTGTTATTTATCTCACTTGTTGGCTGTCAGCCTCAGGCAGGGCTCACAACTCGGGGTTGGGGAGCTTGAGCTGTGAGCCTGGCAAGGACATACACCAGCAACAGAAGGAAAATAGGGTGTGTCTAGACTACATCCCTTTTTCAAGAAAGGGATGTAAATTAGGCACATCAATATTGCAAATGAAGCTGGGATTTGAATTTCCCGTGCTTTATTTGCATAATGGCGATCGCCACTTTTTTTTTGAATGGGGCTTTTTCTGGAAAAAAAATGGCAGTTTAAATGGGGATCCTTTGAAAATAAAACCCTTTTTTTGAAAGATCCTATAAACCTCATTTTTTGAGGAGTACAGGATCTTTCGAGAAAGGGTTTTATTTTTGAAAGATCCCAGTCTAAACTACTGGGGTTTTTTTCGAAAAAGTCCTGTTTCGAAAAAAAGCGGCAGCCACCATTATACAAATGAAGCACGGGACATTGAAATCCCAGCTTCGTTTGCAATATCGACATGCCTAATTTACATCCCTTTCTTGAAAAAGGGATGTAGTCTAGACACTCCTCATAATGGGGACATGAAAAACTGTAACAATTACAACAGTGGATGTACAGTGACCTAATTTAGATTGTCTACACTACAAAATTAAATCAAACTTTGAGATGTAGCATATCAAGAAGTACTGCATTCTAGGAATTTGGGACTGTAATTCCAGGCAATCTAGACTTCTTTATTTTTTGTGCTAGATCCAGTAATGGTTGACTTTGTTTCTGAATGGCCTTCGGGAATAAAAGATACAAAAATGTGGTAAGGATCAATAGTGTTGGCTTCCTCTGGGCACTGAGGGTGCCCAACCCCATCCCACTTCCCCCAAATCTCCATCCCTCTCCTACCTCTTTTAGTTCCACACCTACTCCATGCTTCTCCCAACGCCCCACTCCACTCCTGTCCTGCCACTTCCTACCCAGTACCACCCTCTCCCTCTGAGCATATCCCATCCCCGTTCTTCTCTCTGCTCTCAGGACTTCCTGCACACTGCAGAACAGCTGATTGTGGCAGGCAGGAGGCTCTGGAAGGGGGAGGAGTTGATTGGTGGGGCCGCTGGATGACAGAAGTTGCTGGAGGGAGCTGGCTTCTGGAGGGTGCTACACACCCATTAATGTTTTTTCTGTGAGTACCTATGGTCAGATGGACTCAAACCAAAACTCTGGCCCTGAGCGCACACAGATTTTGGGGGTATTTAGAGTCAAAAGTCCAGATTTAGGTCTAAATTTCACAATTGGCTCAAATGTCTCAAATAGCAAATAAATCCCAGACCAAACAACTTTAAAACATGGTATGAACAAGCAAGGTTTAAGATCCACATCTATATTTTGTGCCTTTGCTCCGTCTCTAGAATTATTGAAATTCTCCATTAGGCAATCTAAAAAGACTAAACTGTTTCTCATCATGTCAACAATTGCAGAAAATCCACTGACCTGTTACTCCTCTTTATTTTCTGTTTGCCTATACATTACAGGGGACAGTTATGTCTAAATCTAGAGGTATTAAGAAGCCCAGCTACAGCTGGAATTCTAATGGTTTCATCTCCCCTTGCATTAAACTTTGAAAGAGCCCGCTTTGTATTATCCAAGTCTCTGTCCAGTTTTTCTTAAGGTTTCCATGTATGAAAATCTTTGGAAACTTTTTTTTCCAACTGCTTAATGGTTAAAACTTATCCTCACTTTCCACACACCAGTCCATTTGTATGGGGGGAGAAATGATGCATAGGAGGGATCTTTTTTCCCCTGAAAATAAAAAGTCCAGCCAACATAAGTTATAAGCTTTGTTGTTTGTTGATTAATAATGAACTACAGGAAAAGATGTGTTGAAATTGAAATTATCAGATTAAAGCTTTCTCTTTCTCACCCCCAGCCCCTTCTGCCATTAAAGACCAATGCTGCTGTAAATAATTTATAGCTTTCTTAAAGGAAGTCAAATAATTCTGGCTGATTTGCAGCAATGCCTTTATTGCTTTGCCAAACTCTGCTTTGTCATTTCTGGTGGGAGAGAAAGCACAAACACACACATTCACGTATGTTGGAGTTACTGACCTAATTTTGACTGCTATGAGAAGCTGTCTTTAAAAATTCTTAAATAAGAGGAGAATAATTTTTTCTGGTAATTATAGTTTTAAAACTATGAGGAGTAAATATCCCATTAATGATTTTACAATCTCTTGACAAGTCAGACAGGGGAACCAACTGACCAAAGCTTGAGGACAGCACTGCTCCATATTAGTGTCAAATTGATGTTTACGTTATATGCAGCCACTGTGAAATTGCACATGGAAAAGAACTAGTGCTTTCTTTGAGAGAGACCGGTAAGCGGTTACTTTCTCTTATTTTATAAATATTAAATCCATCTCCAGTTTGGTTGCAAACTAGTGCCCATGACAGGGAAATATTAATCCCAAATTAGTATTTTGGGTAACTGTGTTGCACAGGGCCAGATTAAGGGGGGAGGTCTAGCCTGGCAGCTGCCCGGGGCACCAACCTATGGAGGGCGCCTGATTGAGGTGGTAAGGGGTGCCGTGCGCCTGGGGCGCAACTATGGCTCGGTCCGGCACTGGTGTTGCATATGCCAGTTAGTGTATATTGGCTGTTCTAGACAGAACTGACAGCAATATGTATAATTAAGCTGGTGGTGGCCAAGCACTTTCCATGATTAGACCCTTATATTTTGAGATATATCAGATGTGGTTTGTGCTTAAAAGTTTTGACAACATAACTATTAGGAATGTGAAAAAATAAAAACATACACAGCCATGCTCTGGGAAAACTCCCAGTGCAGATGTAGTTAATAACCAGAGGGAGAAAATTTTTTTTTTAGGAAACTGGTATAAGCCTATACAAGCAAATCATTCTGCCTTGCTAGTGTAGACAAACCCTAAGTTACATGCATCGCAGTAATGAGAGTTGGATCCTGTTAGGTCACTAGTCCAGGGTAGTATGTTCCCTACGGTATATTTTCTAGTGTATATCAAGTTCAATTTTATATGTCCCAAGTAATGGGGATTCCCCAAACTACATTAGAAGACTATTGCATGATCTAATAGTTCTGAAAATCAGGGTGCTTTTTTCCCCTTACGTTAGGGCCTGATTTTTTACAGTAGGGTCACTTGACACAGGGAGTATTTAAAAAAAAAAAAAAAGGTTAATTATCAGGATGATATTAAGTGGCCTTAGTTTAAATGTGAATCAGGCTCATGAAATCTAAATTGTCCTTTTCCCAGTTTAGTTCCTTGTTACATCCCCATATTACCAGTTTAAGTGCCTTAGTACCAGTTTAAGTGATTCATGTCCAGCTTTGGCATTCATTCCCTTCAAATAAATTTCCCATTTTAGTAGTTGTGGCTTCATTAAGCTATGTTTAAGACTATAGAGAGAGATTTGTCAGTGGGATACATCTTCAGCTGGTATAGATTGTCATATTTCAGCTGATAACCGTGGAGCTATGACAGTTCATACCAGTGAAGGTCTACCCCTATATGTCTAACAAATTCTTTGCACTGATATAGCTTGTTCCATACTTGAGTGCATGAAGCTTCATGCCTCTTCAACAAGCGAGGTGAGTGTTACAGTTACTGTGTTATAGGTTCAGTTGAGGTTCAGAAAGTTTAACTTTGAAAAGTGTTCACTGATTTTGGGTGCCTGAATATTTGGTGCTCTACTTTAGATTACTGAGTCTGCTTTTCAGAATTGTGGAGCCCTCCCTTCTGCCATTGATTTAAGCAGAATTTGTGAGAGCACAGTTCTTTTAAAAATCAGGCCCTAGATGTCTCAAGATGGGCACCCAATAGTAGTGGAGAACTTTAAAAAAATTGTACTGTGTGGTTTTGTTTTTTTTTCAAGTATCATACAGCACATCTATGGCACAGCCAGTGGTCCTGATCCCATGAAATTGTGCTTTCGCCATTTTCTATAAGGATATGGAATACCAAACTGGATCATCTCATTCCTTCGGGAAAAAATAAACTTTTTCCACTTGCCCACCTCTAAGACCAGCTCTGGGGGCAGGAAGGAGTGATTGGGTTCTCGTAGAACCCTTACTTCTATGGAGCACTATTTGAGAAACACTGGTCTAGGAAGGAGTGCTGCAGAGAGGGATCTAGAGATCATAGTGGACCACAAGTTAAACATGAGTCAAGAGTGAGATGCTGTTACAAAAAAAGCAAACATGATTCTGGGATGCATTAACAGGAATATTGTGTGCAAGATACGAGAAGTCATTCTTCTGCTCTACTTTGCACTGATTAGACCTCAATTAGAGTATTGTGTTGAGTTCTGGGCACTACATTTCAAGAAAAACGTGGAGAAATTGGAGAAAGTCCAGAGAAGAGATACAAGAATGATTAAAGGTCTAGAAAGCATGAGCTTTGAGGGAAGACTAAAAGAATTGGGCTTGTTTAATTTAGAAAAGAGAAAACCTAGAGGGGACATGATAGTGGTTTTAAAATATCTAAGAGTGTTAGAAGGAGGAGGGAGAAAAATTGTTCTCCTTGGCCTCTGAGGATAGGACAAGAAGCAATGGGCTTAAATTGCAGCACAGGAGGTTTAGGTTGGACATTAGGAAAACCTTCCTATCTGTCAGGGTGGTGAAACACTGGAATAAATTGCCTAGAGAGGTTGTGGAATCTCTGTCACGGGAGATATTTAAGAGCAGGTTAGACAGACACCTGTCAGGGATGATCTAGACAGTACTTGGTCCTGCTTTGAGGGCAGGGGACTGGACTCAATGACCTTTTAAAGATCCCTTCCAGCTCTAGGGTTCTATGATTCTAATGATTTATATTGCTCAAAAATGGCTGCTGTGCAGAGGAATGAATGGTTTTACTGCTGCTGTGCTGTACCTGTCAGCTTGTTTTCTCTCTCTTTTCCTTTGACCTCATTATGTGTACCTTAGTGGGCTTTATTACTGGTAATTTGATTGTAATACAACACTTCACTAACTCAATTAAAAATTGTCATGAATAGCAAGGTTAGCCAGGGGGCTGAGGTGATCATGGTACAAAATTACATTCCTTAGAAAATGTAATAATCCCCCATATCCAGCTACAGAGACAAATTGTCTCCAGTGCTCACCCATGTGGACCCAAATTGTTAGGTTACAGTTACACTGAGGGAGGCTAAGGTGTGAATTCAAACTGTTGTTCCACCCTAACAACCTGTCTGGACACTTACTACACACTGAAGGTACATCTACACAGCAGCATTATTCCAGAATAACAGACGTTATTCCGAAATAATTCTGTGAGCATCTACACAGCAAGCCTGTTATTTTGAAATACAGGCAGTCCCCGACTTACGTGGATCCGACTTATGTCGGATCCCTAGATACGAACGGGGTGAGGCAACTCCAGCACATGCGCAGCAGCATTCCCGGGGCTCGCTCACCTGGGTCCTAGGATCCTCCTCCTCCTCGGGCCGGCTCCGACTGGGGTCCCGCAGAGCTGCCAGGCAGAGGAAAAGTGCCTCCCCACGCCCGCTGCCCCCCCCCCCCCACCGCCCTGCCAGCAACAGGCTGCCCCCTCCCCTGAGCAACAGGCTGCCGAACAGACAAAAGCAGCCTCTCTGCCCCTCCTCCCCTCTATACATGCCGGGCTCCCGGAGCGCAGCAGCGTCCCCGGGGCTCGCTCACCTGGGTCCTAGAATCCACCTTCTCCTCCTCTTCGGCCGGCTCCAACTGGCCTCTGCCTGCAGCAGCTGGCCACAGGGACAGGGATCCCGCAGAGCTGCGGGGCAGAGGAAAAGTGCCTCCCCACGCCCGCTCCCCCCCCCCGCGGCCTCACATCCTGCACGCCTCCACCCTCCCCCCCTGCCAGCAACAGGCTGCCCCCTCCCCTGAGCAACAGGCTGCCGAACAGCAGACAAAAGCAGCCTCTCCGCCCCTCCTCCCCCTATACATGCTGGGCTCCCTGGGCAAACAAAGACTCCACCAAAACAAACAAAGTGCTGGCCTCATTGTGTTAGCAAAAAAAGGACCCTCCTCCTAGAACCCTGGGTGGTGTGTGGAAATAAAGCTATTAGCTCAAAGCATGGTGCAGAGCTGTTTGGTATTTGATGAGTTACTCCTTTAGTCCTGAGTTTGTCACAGGGACAGAAATAGATGTGAAATCTTCTGAACAGGGGAACAGACAGCAAAACAAACATTAGAGGGGAGTTAACCTTTCCCTATGCTATCCAAAACTAAAAAAAATGTTTGGCTAGAGTTTCCCCTACAATATGTACCAGTTCCGACTTACATACAAATTCAACTTAAGAACAAACCTACAGTCCCTATCTTGTACGTAACCCGGGGACTGCCTGTAATATCAAAATAGCAGGCGTCTTATTTCAGATTGTGTAGCTCTCATTCTATGAGGAATAATGCCTATTCTGAAATAGCTATTTCAGAATAGGGCATGTGAAGACAGGGCAGCTGGAGTTATTTCAAAATAAGGGGCCTGCAGGAAATCTCACAGGTGCCTTGCTGGCCACTCTGTCCATGCTCATCAGCAGGGCTCGACAATTGCGGCAAAAACCACTCGCCAGCCCTGCACCGTGCATGCACGAGACCCGCACTGCGCATGCACGGACTGCCGGTGAACGGGGCGACCGACTGAAATCTACTTGCCACAGTCGAGTAGATAAGTGTATTTGTCGAGCCATGCTCATCAGAACTCTGTAGCTTCCCTTCCCCTGAAGTCCTTAAAGCTGTAGGCAAAAGGAAAAGGGCTTGAGGCACAAAGCAGGAGCTAGTAACATCATGCCACACAGCGAGACCCTGCACAGTGTTCCCACCACCACTCCAGCCAAGCTCTCCACAGCTGCCAGCATGGCCCCAGGACTCTTCAGATGCCCAGAGGCACCCTCAACAACAATACGGGCCCTACTGAGCTTGGCATTGTAACGTTCCTTGGTGAGGTCAAGGTGTCCAGTCTAGGGCTTGTCTGGAAAAAAAGTCTGTAGCTTCCGGAACAGGCTGGCCTTTCAGAAGACACATGGATGGTATGATGTTTGTGGTACCACACACCCACCTCCACATGCAACACCTCCAGGCATGGTTACACACAGTATACAGGCCGCATATCCATCATATAAACAAATGTCTTACTATGTCAGGAAAGATAAAGACCTCACTCATATGGTGGACTTTGCATGACAATGTATGCATAGGGATCCCTTCCAAAGACCACCAACATCACTAACAATTACCATAGGCGCTTTGCTACTGGGGTGCCATCAAGTAGTCCAAGCACAAAGGGCCCTGGAGCAAGCCAAACAACATATCAGCATACTCAGGGCAGTCTGCAATGCCTGCGTACACTTTCTCACACTGATCCAAAAGAGAACAGTGGCCAATGTCACTACGATGTACCATATCAACCAGCTGCGAGGCGCTCTATCCTATCAGCTCTGTCTGGAAGCAGTTCACTTGTGGGAATGGTGCATCCCATGAAACATACACCTGGTTGCAATCTAGCTCCTTGACAAGAACAACATACTTCCAAAAGCGACGAGGAGTCCTGTGGCACCTTATAGACTAACTGAAGTGTAGGAGCATAAGCTTTCGTGGGCAAAGACCCACTTCGCCCACGAAAGCTTATGCTCCTACACTTCAGTTAGTCTCTAAGGTGCCACAGGACTCCTCGTCGCTTTTGCAGATTCAGACTAACATGGCTACCCCTCTGATACTTAACATACTTCCAGACAACTTAAGCAGACACTTCCCACAGAACCACAAGTGGGAAATCAACCTGTCAATACTGACACACCTTTTCAAGAAGTGGGGTTTTCCAACGATGGACTTACCACCCACAGATACACTCATTGCCCGTATTATTGCTCAAGAGTGGGCATAGACCCTCACTCCCTAGGGGATGCATTCAGCATAAAATGGAAAGCACCTCTGTCCTATGCATTCCCCACACTTCCACTTCTCCAACATGTGATTCTCAAGATCAAACAGGACAGGGCCACAGTGATCCTCACAGCTCCCAACGAGCCCAGACAAATTTGGTACCCATACCTCTTATAGATAAGCGTGCCACTGCCACGTTACTTTCCACCAGTCAAAGTCGTGCACATACAACGCAACGGACAGATATATCATCCCACCATACAGATGCTACATCTTCATGCTTGGATGCTGTCTGGTTGACTTCCATGGAGAGGGCATTCCCGGAACCAATACAGCAAATCCTCATGAATTGCCGAAGAATGTACAACCAGAAAAACATACAAACAAAAATGGCACCAGTTCATGGTTTGGTGCTCAGACCATAACTATGCTCCAGCAGATAAGGAGGTCTCACAGATATTACACTGCCTCCTAGACATACACTGCACTGGTCTATCCTTGAGCTCTTTCAGGGCACATCTGGCCACCATTTCAGCTCTCCATCCTCCATTACAGGGGTACTCTGCTTTTATTCACCCATCGATCAAACGATTCCTACAGGGCTTACACAATGTTTCAACCAATAAAAGACCCAATGCCCGCATGGGTTCTGAACCTCATACGCAGGACTCTTATGGACGAACCCTTTGAGTTTCTAGCCATCTGCTCCCTGCTACATCTATCAATGAAGGTTGTCTTCCTCGTCATAATCACTTCTGCATGAAGAATAGGGGAGTTGGGAGCTCTCATGGCACAATATTCCACAAGCATAAAGTAATCTTACATACAAATCCCAAATTCCTCCTAAATGTACTTACCTTGTTCCACTGCAATGAACCTATATACCTACCCGTCTTCTTCCCACAATACCATAAGGAAAGCGACGCTTCATATCTTAAACTTTGGTAAGGCACTCACCTTCTACTTATAATTCACAAAAAGCTTCGACAGAACTCCAAGGCTCTTCATCTCATCTACAGAGAGATCACAAGGATTACTCATGTCAAAACAAAGGCTATCCAAATGGGTATCAGACTGTATACACTTACCTTATACCATATCTCAAAAGGAGTCCCTGCCCCTGCTCACTGTATAAGAGCTATGACAGCATCAATGGCATTCCTATGGTATATACCAACTGAATAAATCTGCAAGCCTGCCACATGGGCCTCAGCACACACATTCAAGCAGCATTATACCTTTCAGATTTTCACAGATTCTGATACCCATTTCAGCCGAACAATCCTCTTGGTCACTGCCTCACATCTTCCAATGCTCCCACCCCAAAGTACGACTACTGCTTTGTAATCACCAAAGGTGGAGCACCCACACGGACACTCCTCAAGGAAGAAAGGAAGGTTACTCGCCCTGTGCCATAACTGGAGTTCTTTGAGATGGTTGTCCCTGTAGATGCTCCACGACTCACCCTTCCTCCCCTTTGCTTCAGACTAATCTACATCTGGGTCAGAGAAGGAACTGAGGAAACGGTTGGCTGCACATGTGAAGTAGCCGTTTCAAATGTTGCATGCTAGCACCCTGCATGTACAGCCGACTGTGGGCACTGCTATTTAAAATCTCCAATTAGAGATGCAGTGATGCTCTCAAGCACTAAAGGTGGAGCACCCATGGGGACCACCATCTTGAGGAACTCCAGTTACTGCACAGGGTGAGTAATCTTCCCTTTCCTCATAAGTGAAATGGTGTTAAGGGAGATATGATATGATTTGTCCAAACTGAAGAAATTATCCATATCAAAGACTTTAGAATTTTGGATTTCCCAACTCCCACTACTACAGACAGTCCACAACAGAGCATCTGCATCCAAATTCAACTTCTTTCTCTCTTCTATTCAAAATTTTTTACAGAATTAAACATTAAAGCACTAGAGTGATTACTCATTATTTGTAATAAATGTATCACTCCTTAAAGAATATTTTCATTAGCTTCTTTGTAGCACTAAGTTGTTTCTGCCTGAGTTTCAGTTAGTTATAATTTGTTTCTTCTCCCTTTTATTTTTTACTTTCATAAATTTTGGAAGGCTTTATGTTGTTATATGCAGGGCTGGTTATAGAGAGCGAGAATAGCCTCTGAAGAGTTTTCTATACTGAACTGTTGTTTTCAACACATTATTGTAAAACCAGTTATTGATAAAATATTGTGGTTTTTAGAGCATGTATAATTTTTTGACCGTTCTTGTGGGTTTGTTTGGTTTTTTGCTTTGTGTTTTGTTGTGGGGGGAGAGAAGGGTTAAAGTTCTAATAAATAATGATAGAAAAAGAGCACAGTAGAGTTTATGAATTTGTACTGACAAGAGAAGCTTAGGTAAGCTTAAATATGTCATCAACACTGATGATGGGCACTGAAATGGATGAAGGCATTTTCCCAATCACTGTGTTTTGATTACAGGTTGAACCTCTCTAGTCCAACACTCTCTGGTGTGGCAATATCAGAAGTCAGGCATGATTTCAGTAATCCAGGCAGATGTCCACTTATATGTGTGGTCAAGTTTTCCACAGTCCCATAAAGCTTGTTTAAAGCCACCAGCCCTGGTGCTCAGTGTTCTGTGCTGTTATTTAGCTCCAGTTTACCCTTGAATGTCTTCTAAGAGCCCAGTAAACAACGTTAGTAATGCTGCTAGACAATATTGACCTCCTGTGGTTCAGCAAATTCTCAAATGTGTTAGACTAGAGAGATTCAACCTGTATAACATTCCATTCCTCACTTCAGTGGCATTACATTAAGTATATGTTCAGTTCCTTTGGAAATCAGGCCTTAGCTGGCTCAGGCCCAAGTGGTCTCAGCCTCAACATTTTCTACTTCTTGCCTCCCAAAAATTTCCAGCAGTAACTAACTTTCTATATTAGATAGCCAAATGGGAATGTATATATATTCATGCAGTGATATTTTTTTATCTAAGGACATTACTATTTTGCCTGAGTTTTTTCTGTCCCAAGATAGCTCCTGAGCCTGTTCCTCCTCGTTTTTATTTAGTCAAGAGTCAGTGCTGCTTTTTTATTCACATTTTGGTTTTATCAGACTCATGAAGTTCAACAGGGCCTAAACTAGTCCAATTATGCTTTAAGAATTTGTATATTTTTAATATAAATCTGGCTTTCCTTTTAATTCAGTTCATTTTCAGTCTTATAATATAGTGAATCCTAATCTAAAGCCATGGAAAATCCCTGCATTGCAACTGTCTGTGGATTATCTCTCTACTATCATGTAGAAAACCTGTGTTCAATTCTGACTCCAGTCTCTTGCTGTCTTGGTCAACATGAACCCATCTAGTCTATTTTGAGTGGCATTAATAGATTTGAAAAGGAATCCCATTCAGTCTTTCTCCTCTAGAAGGAGTAACATGCGTCAAGATCTGAAAGGTTAGGAGGAAGGGATTAGAAAAGTAGGGAAAATATGGGAGGAGGAGCCCATTAATAGCCCACCAAGCTTCCTCTGAAGAAAGAAGATCCTCCAAAGCAGCGGTTTCCAACCTTTTCCCAGTGGGGACCCATTCTGACAATTCAGGAAGACTTGATGACCCAAGGCAATTCAAAAACGGGGGGAGGGCGGGGGCTGAGCCACCTGGGGAGACACTTGGCAACCCTTTGAAATTTAATGGCGACCCATATTTGGGTCCCAGCCCATAGGTTGGGAAACCCTGCTCCAAAGAGTCACTTTTTTGCATTCTTGCAATGCAAATGTCCCTACAATGCAAAATGTCCCTATAAAGTATCTGGATAGAAATTGACAAGAATAAGTTTCTGTAGTGTGTTTTTAATGTATTTTTCTTCTTCTATGTTTAATGTTGACTTAGTCAATAAATAATTATTAAGAAATAATGTAGGATTTGCAATCTGAGAAAATTCACTCTTTAGTGTCTAGAAAATGAATTCACTCCAGAAAAATACTTTTGTGCAATAAAGATTTGAGAAAATAAAATGTGATTGGCCCCTCCTTTGCAGTCTCTGGTTGAATATTGCTTTATCAGTAGAGTTCTGTCAATAAGCTGTGAACAAATGCAGACTTTGTCCAATTTACTAACTTATCTCAGAACTCCCCTCCACTCCGCCCCTGGGGTATTTTTGCCTCTGAGTGGATGGAATAGCAGATATCATTGTTTGGCAACTTCTCCCATGGAGAAAGAAAAGATGTGCTAATGTCATGAGACTTTTGAAGTCTTATTCTATTTTGTGTTTAGGGTAGTTAGGCCAAATTCTCAGCTGATGTAAACGATTTAGTTCTTGTGATTTCAACTGAGCTACGCTCTTTTGTAGTATATGACCTATTCTGTTTGTGGCTATTGGATTTCAGGTTTTCCTGTAGTTGAAAAGATAAAACGACTGCATTAGGAATGCCTCTCTGCAATTTCTATCATGAAATCTTCTGGTTTTGCTTTTTGCTCCCCTGCTGGCAGTTACCATCTGTAGCAATTTTTCTCCAGAACGACTGGCAAGCCTTTCCCTTCAGTTCCCACATCAGTGCTGCCTCAGTAGCAGCATGGGTGCAGAGAACCTGAACTGTCTTTATCTTTCCCCACCATCCTCCCCCCACCCTCACATTTACATGCACACAGACTGAATTTGTTGCTTTTTGAACAAAGTTCAGCTGCCAATAACCCGGGAAATGCAGCAATCTATCTTGGGATTCTTCACATCTGCCAGTGGAACTTTCCGCAGGCCTGACCTAGTATGAGCATAAAGAATTCCACTGCATCTAAAAGAGATGGAGATGCCAGTGATTTGTATGAATTTTATTGTTGTTGTGGAGTGTTTTTTTGGGCAGGGGTTATATTAAAATTAATGCTCATGAAAGGTACCGATTGATTGTAAAGTCATATCCACAACCGGGTCCTGTGTAGGTAGCAGCAGTGCAAGCTTACACACTGCTCTGAGATTCAGAACTGAAGTTATAGCCCATTAAGTAGCTCTTTTAGAAATAATCCAAAGTTGCCCTTTCTGGACAGTTGAAAGTGAAATAAAATAGTTATAATGCAAGAGAAAGACTCTCCTTAAATGACAAATGTCCAGTTTCAAGACTTTAAAGTAATGAGGGAAAGTAGATTGATAAATAAATGAAAATAATTTGTCAACTAGGAAACGGGGTAATGCCCCATAGATGCACCACCCATTTATGCAAATTAGACACATCAGCTAGTGGACTTGGAAATTACAAGATGAATAGTTGTTACTTTCTGACACATATTTTTATCTATGGGGTCATGAATGAAAATCACAAAGAAAAATATTTTCAAAATCTGAATCTTGCAAAGAAAAAATGGTTCAATACATGTAAATATAGTAAAGTTCCAAGCCGATCCATTCTTCAGCACTTGAGCAATGCAGTGCTCTCTCAAATTCTGCGTCTGCACCCAATTTGCAATGAGTTCAAGAACATGTTTTGGACCATCACCTTCAGGCTGTATTTTGTGTTCCCCATAAAATGTGCAGCTCACACAGATGCTTCCACCTCACTATGAGGAACTTATTTGTTTTCCACTCAAAAATGTAATATGTGTGATTCTGTAAATGAATATGTAGATAAATAATGCATATGTGGTACTTGCATGGTAAATTTTCAGCACAATATACAGGGAATTAGAGCATTGGATGTTATCTTTGCTGGCATTAGCAAGAATAGCAATTGTCTATGAATGGGGGTAGAAAAAACTCATTGAACTAAAAGAGAAAAATCTGTCCATAGAGAAAATGCAGGCCTCTTCTGGCCCCATGGAAGGTAATGGGAGTTTTGCTTTGATTTGGGGGGGCCTTAATTCTGCAGGTGCTTGCTTATCTGAAATTCACTCACAGCTCCACTTCATTTTCTCACTTGAGTGTTATTGTGATATCAGAAACATTATTTTATTATTATTCTCTCCATTAGAAAATTCTCAAGACTGACTTTCCTGGCCAATTTAAAAACTTTTTGGAGGATTCCATCCATGTGGACTTTTCCAGTCCTGCCTGAGAAAAGAAAGGGGTGAAATACCCCTTCATTTTCTTCCTACCTCCTACCATCCTGACTTAACTCTGCAGGATTGGGGAGCCACATCTAGGGTGGGATTGTCTTGTGGAAGGGAAGCACAAAGTACCCATCAAGGTCTGTGGAGTAGCTAGAGTGGAGTTAGGGACAAGGCAAAATTGACTTTATGCTATGTTTGTTCTCAAGGGATTCTGGATTTGTTAGGAGTCTGAACAGCCTGCAACATAACTTAGCATAGGAAGCGGCTCAAAATTTCAGCAGCCCTGGCTGGGCTGCCCTGCACTGAATCTGCACAGTAACATGCATGACAGGAATCCCTTCAACCCTGCCTTGAATTCCTCTCATTTTATGTCAGAAGAGAAGTGGTGCTGGTGATTTGCTCTTGGTGATAAGTATATATATGAATAGAGTTGCACCTCCCAAAACCAGAATTCTCTAGTCTGGCGGTCCAGCAGGACCACAGATGTTCCTGGATCAGAGAATCCCAGTAGCCTAGAGGCAGGAGGACAATCTGGGGGGAAGGGGTGGCCAGGTTGAAGCAGCAGGAGATCGCAGTGCTGGGGGTGGCAGCAGCCCCCAGCAGCAAGGCTGGAGCTGGCAGCAGCTCCCGGTAGCTCCTGGCAGCCTGCAGCACTGGGTGGAGCAGCCCCCAGAAGCACAGGACCGGCCGGTGACAGTCTGTGGTAGCATCAGACTGGGGCCAGAGACCTATGCAGTCTGCGAAAGAGGAGCCAAAGCCTGCAGGCTGCTGTTGCAGGGCTGGGACTGGAGCTCGAACCTTCAGCAGCCTGACCAGGACCAGAGGCAGCCCATGGCAATATGAAGCCAGGGCTGCCCAGCCAGGGCTGGAGGTAGTGCCCCTCTTTACTCTAGTTGGCAGAGTTGGCAGCTGGGGGCTGTGGCAGGGAACCTTCTTTAGTCTGGCAAATTCCCTGGTTCAGGACTGGTCAGCTCCCAAGGATGCTGGATCAGGAGGGTCCAATCTGTATAAATGTAAATATCTAGGAATAGCGAAAGTATGTGTATCCACACACAAATGCATACACATTGCTACCTATAACTGGTACTAGTACAATGAAAAAATATTTCTGAATTTGAAAGAGACACATGCAGAAAAAATAAATTATGGCCTTCATTAGGACAGTGCTTCTTATTGAGACTTTGAGGCAAATTCAGCTTCAGCAAGAGCAATTGTTGTTGCCCTTTCATAGTGCAGGGATTTTCAGACTGAGTCACAGCTTGTAAGGGCAAGCCACTAGCTCAGTGGTCACGAGACACTTTGTTTACCTGCTCCTCTGAAGGTACAGGTGATCACAGCTTTCATTGGCTGCATATCGCCATTCCTAGCTAATGTGAGCTGCGGGAAGCAGTGTCCTAGTCCTTACAACTTCCTGCAGCTCCCATTGGCCAAGAGAAGTGATCTTCAGCCCACAGGATCTGCAGTTGCCCATACCTGTGGAGGTATGAGTGAAAAAAGTATCTCATAGCCAGTTAGTGGCTTGCCTTTAAAAGCCTTGACCCAGAGTTTGAAAATACCTGTTCCATTGTAGTCAAAGCCCACTTATGTTTGGGCTAGTGTTTGGGCTTCTCTGCATTCAGGACTCAATGTTTGCACATGGTCTCTGAAGTGAAGAGTCAGAATCAGAAACTTTGTCTTTCCCTCAACACTTTTCTTTCCTAAAATTCCTGAGTGTTGTCTCTAGCATTGCTTTATAGATTCCTCTCCTGTTTTACTGAGGGGAGCTTAAGAGAATCTGAACTCTGCTACCTAAAAGCACCTAATAGAAATAGAGTATCTCATCTTTCACCCAGTACTTAAAGCTTCCTTTGAAGAAACAGTGGAATAGCTTTCCCACAAAGTCTGTTTCTGAGAGCCGATTCAGTGGCAGGGCTCTAGTGAAAGCTTAAGAGCCTCTCTCTCTCCCCCACTCCCAGCTGTCAAGGAAACTTGAGGCGGCGTTCAAATGAGAGACACATGGATGTTTATAATTCACAGTTTTGCCATTGTTGTCACCAGAGATTTGTTCTTCCTGCTTGGTGGGGGGGAGGGGGGAGGAAGGATAAAATTGGTACCATAACATGGCCAGACATAACTTGTTTGAAAGATGGGCCTCCAATTATTTACTTAAGGAAATAGTGGGAGATTTATTAATAACCTCTGGCGACTTAAATAGCTCTAGTGATTTCCATGTGTGACCTGAGGCCTCAGCCTTCCTGGCTGATTAGACACAAACTGAACTAAAGAGCTGACCTGGTTGGTTTCAAGGGTTCTGCTGGTTAACTCCCAGATGTGAGGCCTAGGAAAAACAATGTCTGTCAGAGCCATTATAAAGCACTCTGCTACAACAGGTTTAATCTTACCTCTGTTTTCAGAGGAAACCATTCAGTAGGAGGGCCAAAAACTATTTTATCCATGCATCTGCAAGTGAGAAAAAATATGAATATATCACTACTTGAGAAGTGAAGTTTCCATTATTGTTTGCCAAAGCATCACTTTCTGTTTCTTTTGTCTTGACAAAAAGAGGCTACTTTTGGATGGAATCTGGAAGGCTATAGTTTTCATTTGTTTTTTACGGACAGCTTTAACATGTATACCAGTAATTCCCTCTTTGAATCAGGACGATTTTGCCAGATGTTACCTATATAAGGTAGCTGGTGACCCTGAAAAATCTTTGAGGGGTTGCGTCATCACAGCAGTACCCTTAACTTTTCTTTATAAGATGTTCAGGACCTCAGTGGAAGCTACCCTCAGGTTCAACCTAATACATTTGTCAAAAAAATTCAGCATATTGTAAAGGCAGTGTGCAAATGACTAAGCCACAGTTACAACTTTAGAAATAGGTAATACGGTACCTGCTTTGACTTGTGGGTTCACAATGATTTCAGACAGTTTTGAACTTGGTGTGAATAATTTTTCATATGTAACCAGCTGACTAAGACGCAGGAAGAAATGTTAATACTGTCTTTCTTTAAAAAGCCTCTACTGCTGCCTAAAAGCTCCCTTACAAAATTTTCAGAGATGAAAGATGAAAACAAATTTGGGAAAAATAAGAGAAAATAAAAGGGCTTTTATTGCTATGCATTAGCTTTTCATACTTCTGACTGGTGTTCAGTTACCCATACAGCTACTGATATCTGACCTGAAAATAATCAGGTCTATGGCAACAAATTGAATAAAACGGCACCAAAAAGGAATTTAGATCTACTTAAAGCATACACTGATTGTAAGGAATTAGATGCTTTGTTGGCATTAATCTTGATACTTATGTCTGATATAGTTTCAATACCCATGACACTCTCAAACTTTATGAATTACAATACTTGTGACCAGTAGAAACTACATGAAATAAACTTTCATGTTGCCTGAATGTAGCAGTTTGAAAGATGATCTGCAAAGGAAAAACATTGAGCTTTTGTACTTTTTTGTAATGTATAAAGTGTGAAAGATGAGGAAGCGCAGTTGTTTTTTTAACAAACTACTTTTATAAATTAGAAATGTGGATCTTGTTTGAAAGACTTCTTAGTTACTGGAAAACTCACAAAATTATGACTTCAAGGGGCTGAGAGTTGTACAGTTGAGGAGAAAAAAGAGTTTTAGTCCAGCTGTTTAAATTATTTAATTTTTGTTAATACCGTCTTCATTGACAGATGAACATATTGGAGAAGGACAGTCTCCAATAAAACATCAAATTTCATAATACTTGTGATAAAATGTTGAGAACTAACACTGTAAAGGAGTTCTGGACTTTGAAGATCTAGATGGAGATACAGCAATGTAAACAGCTGTAGTAGACTCTTCCAGTGTCAAAGCTCCAGTAATGTTGCTATTGGATGACATTTTGGCACAGTGCCACTGCACAAATTTGCATACAATAACCCCATTGAATGCATGTAGCTGTTTCTTCTTCTTTTATGGTAGGTTCAAAATATGGCTAATCTAGCTGCCTTATACTAAAGGGAATACATGTACTTTTTTCTGTTATGCTTTGCATTCTTGTTTTTTTATTTTTTAGTTTGAGGCTAAAATATAACTTGACTTTTTTGAAAATAACAGGTGCAATAGTTGCTAGGAAGGCAATTTAAGTAATGAATGTTTAAACAAATACATTCGTGTTTATTATACTACCAAGATTTCTCCTTTACAAACCAATTCCTTGTTCTTGGAAATCCTAAAAAATGTCTTGGATCAGTTTTTTACATCTATTTAGAACCCCTTCCACTTGGTTTTCTGACTGCTATTAAAGAAAGCACTAAAGCAAGTACTTGAATTTAAGCACATGCTTAAGTCCCATTGCCTTCTGTTAAACTCAAGCATGCTCTTTTATTCTGCTGAACCAGGGCCATATTCAATGCTCAGTGAAATTAATATAAGTCTTTGGATCAGGTGTCATCAGAATTATAAGTACTTCTGATGCCAAAACCAGTTTTTGTTGAGTGACATAAGTGCACACTACTGGTAATGTAGACAAGACAAAGAAATTTGGAAATATCAGTCACAGTATGAATCTCTGATTCAAGCAGTTGCTTTGCAGCTGCTCAGGAGAAATTCAAATGCTGCCTCGCTGATTAGCAGAACATCCACAGCTATTTTTTTGTTTCTAGTGGTGGTGTGCATTCATACACACCGCAGTGTACAGAAATATTATTCTCCAAGTGGATGGAAAAGATTAGATGGAACATTGGTGATAAGCCTGAACTCATTTAGAAATTCATAGCAATTGGTGAATTTGTGTAAAGGACTCTGAGATGAGGCATTTTTTAAAACAAAGTAAAAAAAGTGGGATTAATAAAATAAAGTGATATACGAAATAAAATAATCTGTTGCAGATGAAAAATGTAGCTGTATCCCTCTTCTGCATCATTAATATAGTAGTCATAATTGTTATTTTGATAAACCTGGAACAAGTATATGGAATTGTTTTTCTAATTAACAATGGATCTGTTGACCATTAACTAATTGCTGATCGAAATTGGATTTTTTTCCTGTTGTCTCTTACGTGGAATTGGAGCAGAAACGTGAATTTTTGTTTACTTCTATCATTTCATCACTTAATTTCTCATTTTCTTAAGCTTAAAAGATTTTTTTACAGCTTCAGGGTCTGCTTTACGATGGTATTCAGGGCAGACTTCCATGTCACTGTTCATTCCAGCTTTTACTACCTGGGGATGAACCTCTGTATCACACGAGCCTGAGTGGTAGTGAGAAGAGACAAGATGAGTATTATGTTATGTCAATCACCAAAGTGAGGATCTCTACATAGGTGTTAATATACACAAGTCAGGCTAAGAATGCCCTTCATATATACTTTTGAGACTGACTGCCTAAAGGTAGGTTTCTAGATCCTTACTGAGGAAGTTTGACTTGATTTTCAAAGATGTTAAGACTAGGCATATAAGAGTTTTACCCATTAACCGATAAATTGATGCTGATTGGTTTCTATTACCTGTTAAATTCTGCTTTCCTAGGGAGCTGACTGCCCCGTACTGTGGACTCTACAGGCACATGTCAGTCTCCATTGTCAGTCCTGCTTCTTGGGATAGGGCTGGCACCCCAGAAATGGGGCTAGCAGAGCCCACAGAATGTGGCAGCCAGCTCCCTATGGGGTATGTCTAAACTACATGGCTCCGTCAACGGAGCCATGTAAACTAGTTCACCCGACATAGTCAATGAAGCGGAGATTTAAATAATCTCCACTTCATTAAAATAAAAATGGCCACTGCACTGTGCCGACAATCAGCTGATCCGGCACAGCGCGTCAGTCTAGATGTGGATCGGTTGACAAAGGAAGCCTTTGTTGACCACTCCCTTAAGCCTTTTGAAATGAGGTTTACAGGAACGATCGACAAAGGCTTCCCTTGTTGACCGATCCGCGTCTAGACTGCTGCACTGTGCTGGAGCAGCTGGTTGTTAGCACAGCTCAGCGGCCATTTTTATTTTAATGAAGCGGAGATTATTTAAATCCCCGCTTCATTGACTATGTCAGATGAACTTGTTTACATGGCTCTATCGAGCCATGTAGTCTAGACATACCCTAGGAGTGGAACTGGCAAGCGGGAGCCAGCGCGTGCCGGGAACCTGCTGGCTCTACTGCTGAGCCTGCAACATGGGGCAACTGGCTCCCCAGAAGCCATGGGGGGACCCCTCCACCATCCTTTCCTTCCTAATCCCACTGATCATACATCCCCAAGTAAAGCAGTTAAATGTGTAACCAATGGGATTTTTAATGGTTACATGGGATACTGTTTTTAAAGATTTGTGTACATTCTTAGTTCAGATCATGTGTGTGCACCTGATGCCCCACTTCAGCAAGGTATTTAAGAGAATAGCTAATCTTAAGCATATGGGTGGGTAGTCCTATGGAAATCACAGTAACTACTCAAGTGCTTACTGAAACATGTGCTTAAATATCTTGTTGAATAAGAACCTAAATATGGATTTAGAAGCCTAACTTAAGGCAAATCCATGTGGTAAATGGTGACCTTAATTCTCTTGAGGCAAAAATCCCCCATATCTCAGAAGAAAGATTTTTCATTTGTTTGTTTTTTAAAGCAGTCTTCCTTCCCCTTGACTTTTTTCTTTTTTTACACTTTGAATCCAAAAGTTAGGAGTTTTGTTCCACCCCCTCATAGCAGAATTCTATAACATACTGTAGCTATGTCTCTTCTATTCAGATAAGCTTTTGCTCTCTGCTGACCCTCGCCTCCCTGACATCCATTCCCCTAGCCTAACAATGACAAATGGAGTTATAATATTGGTTGTTGAACCATAAGCTGTAGATAAATGTGCTTCTGAGAACCACCATTAAGTCCCTAAATGGATTATATATATTTGGTTTAGAAACCTAATATTTAATGTTAGTGTACTCTCCAGCGGCTGGCTTTATTTCTCTTGATAATCTATTCCCACTCCATTTCCTTTTAGATTTCTAACCTCATTAAATCTTTCATATCATAGTTATTTTCTGTTCTAAACAAAATTAAAGACTTACTATCCTCAGATTTTAAGAGTATAATTTTACTCACGAACTGGAGAAAACACAGAGATAAACATTCTTTTCAATGATGAATTTTAAAAGCACTTTACGAGTCAGCTGGAATTGCTAACCATACTGAGGCTTGTAAAAGTCAGTGAAAGTCAGAATAATAAATGATGCTTGAAATGGCATTTGTTGTATGGTTATTCAGATGCTTACATGGTATCTTTTCTGTTCTTGTTTTTGGGCTGTATAAAATAGGGTGTAAATCTCAATGAGCACAGCACTTTGAGAATTTATAACATTTTGATTCTGGCCTGATTATCTGCAAAGAATCTAAGTAACCAGCAGGCAGGTTCTTTAAATTCACATGGCCAATAAAGAAGTGTCTATGTAAAATACTGTGTTTCCAGTAAGTTCATTAAACTGGCTTTCCTTGATTGAAGACACATTTCTTCCTTATCCATTCAGCTCTTTGGCACATTGCTTGTTCTGATGTATAAGTATTGTATTCTGCCTTCCCAGACAAATTAAAACTGCTTATGAACATTCTTCCTATCACCCAATAAATTGGAATTGTATAATGTCTACTTTAAGAAAAGTGCAGTATACTACATGTGGTATTGAAAGGGATTTTCTGGCTGGAGGAAGCTTTAAAATATATCTTATGTTAGCCCAAATCCATGTGCCTTTCACATCTTTTCCTGTAATGCTGGTATTACTTCTGCTAATTATCAAATATATTTGACATTAAACAAGGGTTATATACTTCACAGCCCAACTCCTCCTCCTATTTGCTCTGGGACTGGAGACACTTGGCTGAATTATGACATCACATCAGTGCATGACATTTCATGGCAACTGATGGTGATCTCGTAAATATAGGATCATGACTTCACTGTTCAGTCAAGCAGAGGTCAAGGCCAGATTACAGGGAAATAACGTTTTCATTCAAAGAGAGATTTCATCAGTAACTGCAAGGCATTAGTTTTTCAGGCAAAGTATATGGCTACTCTTTTCAAAATGGCCCCAGTGTGAAAATCACCTTTTAAGATGTAAGTCTATATTACAAATCTATTGTATTCTCTGGCTGTGGCCATGGGAAAAATTTGCATAGCTTTTACTGCATTTAACATTAGCTTCAAGAAATATTCTTTGAATAATAGTACTTAGCATCTTTAAAGAACTTTGTAAATATTAACTAATCTCTCTGAAAACCTTCTTGTCCATCATGAAATAGGTATTATCATCAAGCCCATTTTGCAGATGAAGTTGTGGTGACATAAACGGGTAGGTGACTTGCCCACACACATTTGAACATCATCAGTAGCAAAGCCAACATTAGAATGCAGAGGTTCCAGCCTCCCTGTTCTTTGCTGCATAAATTGAAGTGGGACTTATCAGGTGATTCTTTTACAACTAAGGCTTTGTCTACACTACCAAATTTTGTTGCCAAAAAATACCTTTTTGGTGACAAAATAGTGAGAGTACTCAAACTGCAATGGGGCTTTTGTCAGAAAAACACCCAGTTTGGTACAAAAAACTGCCACTCCTATGAAAGACTATTTTCTTTCCCCTCCCTTTATTGTTGAGAAACAGCCAGTGTGGACACTGCTGTTGGTTTTGTCCAGAGAGCTGACTTCCATCAGTATCCCACAATGCCTTCTCTGATGACTGTGCTCAGTGATTTCATCTCTGCTGCCCTGCAGGCATGTGCCCCTCCCCTTTCAAAGTTCCCAGAAGTACCTGACAGATGAGTGAGCTGCTTCCTTTGGGGAGCAAAGAAAAAAATCATTGGATTGATCCTGTTCTGCCCTGCACTAGGAACACAGTGTCAGGCAGACTGCTTTTGCAAGGGTAGAGGGACAGGCTGCTGTGCTGCTTTGACATTCTTCAGCATGGAGAGCTCACAGAGATATTCTTGGTACTGCTTCCAACAGCTGAGAATGCTGTGGGAGAACTTAGAGGGAATCCCAAGAAACTCAGGGATCAGCTCTGCCTTCCCACAATGCTGCACCGTGGGAAGCTTACCCACATTGCTTTGCTCTGTCTGTTGACAGGACATTAGCAATGTGGCCATGAAATGCTGACAATGAGAGGCAGAAAAACTGGTCTGACCAGTTTTCACTTTTGGCAACATTTGCATGTTGACAGCACTTTCTCATTGCCAAGCATTCTCAGTGCTGACATAACTTTGGGCTAACAATTTAGTGAATAGGGAAGTGGTGGGCAATAACCAGCCTGTTGGCTGGATGTGGTTCAACAAAGTTAATGCCTGGTGGGCCATCAGTACTTTATTTACCTGTGCTTCTTCAGTTACAGCTGCATGAAGCCCCATTTGCCACAGATCACCATTTCTGGCCAATAGGAGCTGCAGGAAGTGATGCAGACTAGGATACTGCTTCCTGCAGCTTCCATTGGTTGGGAATGGTGATCTGCTGACAGTGGGAATTGCAAATGGCTGTACCTGTGGAGGCACAGAGAACTAAAGTGCCAGCAGCCCCCCGGGGCTAATCCTGGTGCACCACATCAATTTATTGCCCATCCCTGGATTAGAGCTAGGATTTTAAAGGTTTCCAGTTGCCACTGAACTTCTATGGCAGATATGTGCCTAACTCCTATAGGCCCTGGAAGATCCCACCCAAATAAATATTAACTGATGGAGTCCACCTAAGTTAAAAGATTTTGGAGCTCGGGTTTGTGCCAACAATCCTCATCTCCCACTAGATCAAAAGGAGTTGAGGATTCTCAGCATTAGTCCCTTTGTCAGTAAATATTTGTTTGACGCAGGACAAATAGTAAGACTTGGCTCTATCTGATCACTGCTGCATCTGCCGACGATGTTGTGTTACAGGTTGGACGTCCTTAGTTCAGCATTCTTGGGATCTGACCCATCCCAAATGAGGGAGTTTTCCAGACATGGGGATATCCCCTGCCACTAGCCTCCCAGGACATTCCCTTTCCCTCCAGCTGGTTCGGCTCCAACCCCATTGCCACTGTGTTCTAGCCCTGCTACTACTGTACTTGGGCTTGGCTCCTGTCCACTACTCCCAGCCAGCTGTGGCTCTCTGGGGATGGAAATCGCCAGCCTCTGCAGCCCCGCTTCTGTCCTGCCCAGCCGGGTTTCCCGGGAATGGCTATTGATGGCCCCGCTACTATCATGCCCCACCACAGCTCCCTCTGCTGTCCCATTGCTGCCATGCTTGACAGGGGCTCCCCACCAATCCCAATAATGGGGGCTCCCCACCGCTGGATTCCTGACGAGCTCACACTCCCGAGAGCTGAGGTTCTCTGGTCCAGCAGCATCTGTGATCCATTGATGTTGCCAGACCAGAGAGTCCCAGATTTAGAAGGTTCAGCCTGTACTCCTGTTCATATTGACAATAGCATTTTGTTAACAACCTAGGGCTCTGGAAAAAGGCTGGTTAGCAAGGTGCTCATCTGAGAAATTATGTGATAAAATGATAGGAAAATAAGTCTTTATCTTGATTCTTTGCTCTTCCCATTCCAGTTATATGGAAACAAATAACTCTAACCAGATGTTTTCCAGGCAAACTCGAACTAGAAGCCATGTTAATTTATATTCATTATTAAAATTCATCATCATTGTTTTTAACAGGGACATTCTTCGCTGGGGTTTACGCCCTCTTGCATCTCTTCTTTAGGGCCCTCTATTTATGCTGTTCTTCTGTTTTCTTCAACTATAGATAATGTTGCTCTGATGAGGACAGGGTCCGTGAGTGCACTGTTCTGCAAGAGGATTCATTATTACCACAAGTCTACTTAAAGCCCATTTCCATCAGGTTTATTAGACCCTGTGAATTCATTATATTTCCGCTCACCTGTTAGATGCATGTGACGGTGTTATAGTGTTCCTTTTAGAGGGCAGAAGTGGCTGCCTTAGATGCTTGGTTTTAAGATCTAATGGCTGCTTATTTAATACAGTTTTATCTTCTCCTTCCCATAGCAATCATCACTTTAAAAAATCATCTCCATTATGTCCATTCTGTTTTCAGCTACAGAACAAATCAATGCACCTTTGACAGTTTGAGATTGTTTAAGTGCATTGGAATTCTGAAGAATCAATCGCACCCAGGTGCGTTGAGGAGGATTAGTGGTTTTCCCCAGAGAGAAATGGCTGGTGAGATTGCCCCCTGTTCTCATGACTCAGCAGCTTCCTTTCAATTTCCCATTTCAAAAATATAGCAGCAAGCACTAAATCTTCCATGCCTGACTGCAGAGTGGAGAGTCCAATACAAAGTTACATTTCACTTTGAACTGACAGATGGAAAGCCATAATAATGTCCTTTTCTTCATGATGAGTGACGGATTCCCAGTATGTGATAGATTCAGAGTGCTGTTGTAAAGGAACCAGACGGGCTGGTTCATTTGGATGTCTGTTCAACTCTGTTGCTTTGTGTAAGAATTGTTCTTCTTTTGTAGAAGCCGTGCCTATAGTATTTCCATGGAGACTGATGAAAGGATTTCCACCACCGTAATTTGGGAGAAAAGTATAAATTTACATACACAGAAAAGAAGTACCATATGTACTCATTCATCAGCCCATTCAGATATTAGCTGATCCATCAAGATGAATAAATAAAAATGGAAAACCACTATGACCTGATCTTATAAGCTGATCTTATATTTCAGCAGTTGGCAAGCTTCAATTCCTGGATCAACAGTGTAAGTTGCTGGCACATTGGGACTTTTTGAATAAGAACATAAGAACGGCTGTACTGGGTCAGACCTAAGGTCCATCTAGCCCAGTAGCCTATCTGCCAACAGTGGCCAGCACCAGGTGCCCCAGAGAGGGTGGACCGAAGACAATGATCAAGCGATTTCTCTCCTGCCATCCTTCTCCAGCCTCTGACAAACAGAGGTCAGGGAAACCATTTCTATCCCCAAATAGCCTTTTATGGACTTAACCTCCATGAAATTATCTAGCTTCTCTTTAAACTCTCTTATAGTCCAAGCCTTCACATCCTCTTCTGGCAAGAAGTTCCACAGGTTGACTACACGCTGTGTGAAGAAGAACTTTCTTTTATTAGTTTTAAACCTGCTACCCATTAATTTCATTTGGTGTCCTCTAGTTCTCATGATTTTATATGCCTCTATCATAACCCCCCTCAGTCTCCTCTTTTCTAAACTGAAAAGTCACAGTCGCTTTAACCTCTCTTCATATGGGACCCGTTCCAAACCCCTAATCATTTTAGTTTTCTGAACCCCTTTTCTGAATCCTTTCCAAGGTCAAAATATCTTTTTTGAGGTGAGGAGACCACATCTGTACACAGTATTCAAGATATGGACGTACCATAGTTTTATGCAGGGGCAGTAAGATATTCTGTGTCTTATTTTCTATCCCTTTCTTAATAATTCCTAGCATCCTGTTTGCCTTTTTGACCGCCGGTGCACACTGTATAGATGTTTTCAGAGAACTATCCACGATAACTCCAAGATCTCTTTACTGATTTGTCATTGCCAAATTAGCCCCCATCATACTGTACTTATAGTTGGGGGTATTTTTCCCGATATGCATTACTTTACACTTATCCACATTAAATTTCATTTGCCATTTTGTTGCCCAATCACTCAGTTTGGTGAGATCTTTTTGGAGTCCCTCACACTCTGCTTCTGTCTTGACTATCCTAAACAGTCTGGTATCATCTGCAAACTTTACCATCTCACTGTTTACCCCTTTCTTCAGATCGTTTATGAATAAGTTGAAAAGGATTGGTCCCAGGACTGACCCCTCGGGGACACCACATAACCCCTCTCCATTCTGAAAATTTACCATTTATTCCTACCCTTTGTTTCCTGTCTTTTATCCAGTTCTCAGTCCAAGAAAGGACCTTCCCTCTTATCCCATGGCAATGTAATTTACACAAGAGCCTTTGGTGAGGGACCTTGTCAAAGGCTTTCTGAAAATCTAAGTATACTATATCTACTGGATCCTCCTTGTCCGCATGTTTGTTAACCCTTTCAAAGAACTCTAATAGATTAGTAAGACATGATTTCCCTTTACAGAAACCATGTTGATTTGTGTCCAACAAATTATGTTCTTCTACATGCCTCACAATTTTATTCTTACTATTGTTTCGACTAATTTGCCTGGTACTGAAGTTAGACTTACCAGTCTGTAATTGCCAGGATCACCTCTAGAGCCCTTTTTAAATATGGGTGTCACGTTGGCTACCTTCCAGTCATTAGGTACGGAAGCCAATTTAAACGATAGGTTAGAAACCTCAGATAATAGTTCAGCAATTTCTCATTTGAGTTCTTTTAGAATCCTTGGATGAATGCCATCCGGTCCCGGAGATTTGTTAACATTAAGTTTTTCTACTTGTTCCAAAACCTCCTCTAATGACACTTCAATCCGGGATAGTTCCTCAGATTCAAAACCCACAAAGGGTGGTGCAGATTTGGGAATCTCCCTAACGTCCTCAGCTGTGAAGACTGAAGCAAAGAAATCATTTAGTTTATCCGCAATGGCTTTATCGTCCTTGATTGCTCCTTTTATATCTCGATCGTCTAGGGGACCCACAGGTTTTTTAGCAGACTTCTTGCTTCTAATGTACTTAAAAAACATTTTCTTATTTCTTTTTGAGTTTATGGCTAGCTGTTCCTCAAAATCTTTTTTTGCTTTTCTTATTACATTTTTACACTTGAATTGACAGTGTTTATGTTCCTTTCTATTTATCTCACTAGGACTGGACTTCCACTTCTTAAAAGATGCCTTTTTGTCCCTCACTGCTTCTTTTACACGGTGACTCTTTTTTAGGTCTCTTCCTATGTTTTTTAATTTGGGATATACATTTAAGTTGGGCCTCTATTATGGTGTCTTTGGATTCATGTACAAAATAGGTTAGTTATAATCTACTTCCTAATAAACCTGCCCACACAGCTATCCACAGCTGGCATATTAGAAGGAGACACCAACTATTTGAGTGGACACGTAGAAAATTAGATATGGCATGTGTGTGCACACGCACACACTTCTTCCCTGAGCACTAAGACTCTTCCATCTTGACACTAGAAGACTGGTAGGAGAATTTTTCCAGCTCAGTCTCCATATTCATGCTCCCATAAACTGGTGACTAGATTTAGAAAATTTCCTTAAACATAAATTACATTTCTTTTGCCTTTTCCAACAGCGTAGAAGCTCCTTACTGGTTCTGTAGTGGTGAAAGAACAGTTTAAGATGGGCATGTCCTTCTCAATTCATGGGTCTGTGATTCTAATCCCAATTGGATCACTGAAGCACTACAAGACTTTGGACTTGTTGCTTGACCTCTTTGTGCCCTAAATCAACCCATCTATAAAACAGAATAGAAAAGCAAAACCTTACTCAACACCAGATGACACAGGTTCCTGTATTTTCCTGAATAAATAAATTACCATTAAATGACAACATCCACAACTTTACTACTAAATATCTGCTAGGAATTGTGTGAATGAAGTTGTTAGCTCATCTACTTTCTTCTTAGGTTTGTATTTTCTTATTGTAAAGTTTTAGTTTCTTAAGGTAAAGTAAGTCTTTGGAGGCAGTGTTGTAATCAGAAACCTCTGGCTCTCAACTTCAACCTTGGAAAACAATCAGCTCTTCCCTTTTCATTGAGAGGCACACAGTGTCTAATCAGGTTTCACTCCATTGTTGTAGCTATTGATCCTTGGCACTGTAAGATGCAAATTGCCATGCCTGACGGGACTCAGGGTGTTTTATCATCAGTGGAGAGTAATTATCCTTGGCTGCACCAATATTGGATTGTTAAGCCCCAGGATAATGCACAAGGTAAAGACATTTAGAGGCTGTCCACCTCGGGAATTTGTGTAAATGTGATGGATAGAGTAAGAGAAGGATAGCTGAATTACAGCCCTCAGGGACTGACAGCTGTGTGGGGGTGTAACTTTAGTAATAATCCTTGTGGAAAAGATAGTGCTGAGGGTTGGTACTGAGACAGTGTGTCTGAAGCTATAACTTTCCATTGCTATTTAATCTTTATAATATCTATGTGCTGAAGAAGAAAACACATGCTGAAGTTGTAAATGGATTCCATGGGCTTGTTGACCTGGTGGTTTCTTGTGTTATTTATTCACCTAATAATATATCCAATTGATGCAGACATATTTTAGGGGCATGCAAGTTTAAGGTACCTTGTGTATGGTTTCCAGGTTGATATTGAAACAGAACTATAAATGAATTGTTGCCATGAGAATCTGATTAACCTTTGCAAATTCTGATGCAGAAGTCGCTACACTGTTTTAGCTGGGGGATAGCAGGGTGAGAGTGGGTTGGGAGGGAGATATGTATCTCAACAGAGATGCCATGTTAATGGACTAATCCTTGATTCTGATAGCTGCAAACCTAGACTCATGGAAGAAAATCTCTTTTCCCAGACTAATTTATACTAATAGCCTCATGCCTGTCAATTTTTTTTATTAATCATCCCCATTTTGTATCTGATTTTTTTTAAAATCCCGGTGAAATGAAGATTGTAGTGAATTCCCAAGAAATGTCAGGCTCTACTGACTTTGAATAATATTGACTTTGAAAACAGAATTTTGTTAGCTTTTTAAAATATAATTAATTTCTTTCTGTTTTAGCTGCAGTGCTTTTGGTTTTGGTTTTTGTTGTTTTTGTTTTGTTAAACAATTGCTTGTATTTGACCAAAGCAAAGACTAAGATCAGCCTACTTGCTTGGCATGCAAAGCATGCTTTAGTGTTGTTAAAGCTGCTAAGGACACTGAGGAGTAAATGCCAGAAGCTTAAGCAAATAATCCATACTCTGCCAGATATTGCAGCTATGTGCAAGTTTGCTTGTGGAGAATTTAGCCCTCAGGCTATGTCTAGACTGCAGGCTTCTTTCGAAAGAGGCTCTTTCGAAAGCATCTTTCGAAAGAGCCTCTTTCGAAAGATCGCGTCTAGACTGCAGGCGGATCTTTCGAAAGAGCAATCCGCTTTTTCGAAAGAGAGCACCCAGCGAGTCTGGATGTTCTCTTTTGAAGAAGCCCTATTTACATTGAAGAACGCCTTCTTTCGAAAGAGGAACTTTCGAAAGAAGGCGTTCTTCCTCGTGAAACGAGGTTTACCGCCATCGAAAGAAAAGCCGCGTTCTTTCGAAATAATTTCGAAAGAACGCGGCTTGAGTCTGGACGCAGGGGAAGTTTTTTCGGGAAAAGGCTACTTTTCCCGAAAAGACCCCTGAGTCTGGACACAGCCTTAGTGTTTATATTGTATTAGCCCAGTGTAGGGTTGCCAGGTGTCCAGTTTTTAACCAAACAGTCCAGTATTTGAGCTTTCTGTTAGGGAAAAAAATTGAGAAACTATAATTGAGTAAATAGAACTGTCCAGTATTTTCTCAATCAGATGTAATGTATATTGTGATGTAATATCAAGTGTGTCCAGTATTTTTGTTGAAACCATCTGGCAACCCTAGCCCAGTGAGATGCGATAATATTCATTCAGGAATAATATATCAAGTCCACAAACTGTTTTGTGATGTGCAAGCATGTATTATGATGCCTGTGTATGTTAGACTAGATAAGTCCCAAAGTAATAGTGTTCTCAGATGAAGCTATATTTCTGCATCATTTCTGTCTTTGCCTTTCTCATGCTTCCAGCCAGTAAGGCTATGGCTACACTATCACTTTTACCGGAAGAGGCATTGCAAATGAAGCGCAGATAGCATTTTTTGTGCTTCATTTGCATAATCTCTTCTGATTTGTTTTTGCGCAAGGGGTTTTTGCACAAAAACAAGTAGTGTGGATGTTTCTTTTTTGTGCAAAAACCCCTTTTTGTGCAAGATCCTTATGCCTCCCCGCAAAAAGGGGTTTTTGCGCAAAAAGGAAACGTCCACACTGCTTGTTTTTGCGCAAAAAACCCTTGTGCAAAAACAGATCAGAAGAGCAAATGAAGTGCAAGAAAACACTAATCTGTGCTTTACTTGCATTGCCTCTTCCAACAGAAGCTGTAATATAGCTGTAGCCTAATGGTATGGGAATATACAGCAAAAGAACAAAGTACCCCAATTTCTGGGGTTAGATCCTGTAATGCTATTCAGAACAGGGCTTATGTTGTGAATAGCTCTGTGTCATACATTTTGACTAGCTGCAATTACAGTCAATATCATGTGTTCTGCAAAGCGAATCATGGCATAGATTTGGAAATACCTTAAGACAAGACATAAGGTCTAATTCACTACTAGGCGATAGGATTCTCCCAAGTTGCTACCACTCCATTTGGTATTGACTGTAGGGTTGGGCCCATAGTTGTAAAATGTATTAATATATCTAGAGATGGCCCCATATCCAAACCCAGATTCAACACAGCTGAATTTTGGAGAAACTCCGATCTAGATCCAAACTTCGTGACTCTCAACCTGACCTAATAATAGACCAAACAAATATGCTAGATCTGATATGCCCTTCCCTCAACCATTGAAGAAATTCACATTAAAAATCAAACTCAGACCTAATTTTAATTATAGCATAACATTACATTGCTTTACACTCTAAAATGTGTCATTAATGAAAGAGTTTCAGATACCATGTATTATAAACATCAACATGATACATATACTTAAAAATAAAACACATGCACACATCTTTGGTGTATTCCACATTAAAGTAATTTTTGTTGTTGTTGTTGCTCCTGTTGGGAAAATTGTTAGATTTGATGGTGGAATGTAATTAGTAGTTTGCCAGCAATAATTACAGGGTTGTGCTCCAGAATAAATTATGTAGAATTCCTGTGCATATAGTATGGCATGCCACAAAATAGGAGCTGGAAAAATACAACATTGCTGGATCATCATATATCTGACCTACTGAAATTTTTTTGCTCCCATAGTTTGGTATGGTGCACTGGAAACCAAAGGACTTTGCTTGTTAAATTAGCCACACTTGCAATTTGCAACCACAAATTATGGCTTTACAAACTAGATTTCAGCTCAGACTTTTTTGTAAATAGACTTCTTTTGTATTTTAACAAAAACGTACTTAAAAGGGGTGCAGATGTATTGCAATGCCAAATAGCACTTTCAAAATCATCAGCCCAGTGAGGCCCTGTCAGTTGACTCACAATATTTATTCCCTTGTGTTAGTCTAATAGAATCTCTTTAATATTCTCACATTCTTCATTTTCTCTTTGTTATAAGAGGGATGAGTTGGAGGACAATAATCTGGCCAGGGGATGTCTTTTCCAGGATGGCCTGTACTAATTGCAGTTTAGAGTTTGGTATTTTAGAATGACTGATTGTTATTAACTATTCAAATATGTTTTTGTTAATTATTAGGGGAGGAAAAATGTGATTACATTCTTGCGTGTATATTTATTTTTCTAAAATGTTAATGCAGTAATAAGAAATTGAGGAATTTTTCATTCAATTACAATCAGTAAGTAAATAATAGCCTTTCTAGCAATTCCAGATTTGTTTTACCTGTTGCTTTGTGGAGGGTGTTAAAAAAATGAAAAGGTACCACATAGGCCACTTTCACTTAGACTCATCCTGTAAGCATAAAAATTAAGAAGGCCTAATAAATTCTAATTGTCGATTTGCCATTTGGATGTTAAACTGTTGTAGCTAGTGGCTTTCAGGTCTACAGACAAATCCCTCATCATGAAGGTTTCTTTTTCGACCACCATTAACAGGTTGGTGTTTGCAATGCTATTTGCCACAGCTAGAAAGGTCTGTGGGTAGCTGGAAACAGAGCTGGCATATGGCTGCCTGTGAGACGTAGTATGAAGATGGTAAATATTGCAAGGCCTGACCAGCTCAGGTGACCATGAACAGCAGGTGGTCATAAATACAGTGTCATTGCACTGTGTATGATATGCTGAAATGTCAGATACAGTGTCTAGTTCTGCCTCAATTATTGCAAGATAATAGAATTTATCCTTCAGACTTGCCCTCAAGTATCAGGCAGAGTGCACATTAGAGGGTTTTTTATATTATATATAATTGCACATAATCTTCTCATCTGCAGAACTACAAATTTGCAAGAAAATACAGGGACTTTTAGGCTATGTCTACACAGAAGCGTTATTTCGGAATAACTGATGTCATTCTGAAATACCAAAGAGCATATTTAAGGGAAACCAGCACAATTGAGGTAATGGATTTCAGGAAGGCAGATTTTGATAAGCTCAGAGAACTTGCAGGTAAGGTCCCATGGGAAGCAAGACTGAAGGGAAAAACAACTGAGGAGAGTTGGAAGTATTTCAAAGGGACATTGTTAAGGGCCCAAAAGCAAACAATTCCGCTGTGTAGGAAAGATAGAAAATATGGCAAAAGACAAGCTTGGCTTAACAAGGAGATCTTGCATGATCTCAAAATAAAAAAGGAGTCATATAAAAAATGGAAACTAGGACAAATAACAAAGGATGAATATAGGCAAGCAACACGGGAATGCAGGGGCAAGATTAGAAAGGCAAAGGCACAAAATGAGATCAAACTAGCTACAGGCATAAAGGGAAACAAGAAGACCTTTTATAAATACATTAAAAGCAAGAGGAAGACCAAGGACAGGGTAGGCCCACTGCTTAGTGAGGAGGGAGAAGCAGTAACAGGAAACTTGGAAATGGCGGAGATGCTCAATGACTTCTTTGTTTCGGTCTTCACCGAGAAGTCTGGAGGTGTGCCTAACGTAGTGAATACAAGCAGAGAGAGGGTAAGTTTAAAAGATAGGATACACAAAGAACAAGTTAAAAATCACTTAGGAAAGTTAGATGTCAGCAAGTCACCAGGTCCTGATGAAATGCATCCCAGGATACTCAAGGAGCTGATAGAGGAGGTATCTGAGCCTTTAGCTATGATCTTTGAAAAATCATGGAAGACAGGGAGATTCCAGAAGACTGGAAAAGGGCAAATATTGTGCCCATCTATAAAAAAGGGGAATAAGAACAACCCAGAAAACTACAGACCGGTCAGTTTAACGTCTGTCCCAGGGAAGATAATGGAGCAGGTAATTAAGGAAATCCTATGCAAACACTTGGAAGGTAATAAAGTGATAGGGAATAGCCAGCATGGGTTTGTGAAGAACAAGTCATGCCAAACTAATCTGATAGCTTTCTTTGATAGGATAACGAGCCTTGTGGATAAGGGAGAAGCGGTGGATGTCATATACCTAGACTTTAGTAAGGCATTTGATACGGTCTCGCATGATATTCTTATTGATAAACTAGGCAAATATAACTTAGATAGGGCCACGATAAGGTGGGTGCATAATTGGCTGGATAACTGTAGTCAGAGAGTTGTTGTTAACAGTGCTAAATCCTGCTGGAAAGGGATAACAAGTGGAGTTCCGCAAGGGTCTGTTTTGGGACCCGTACTGTTCAATATATTCATGAACGACGTAGATATTGGGATAGAGAGTACGCTTATTAAGTTTGCAGATGACACCAAACTGGGTGGGGTTGCAACTTCTTTGGAGGATTGGGACATAATTCAAAATGACCTTAGCAAGTTAGAGAAATGGTCAGAGGTAAACAGGATGAGGTTTAATAAAGAGAAATGCAAAGTGCTCCACTTAGGAAGGAACAATCAGTTCCATACATACAAGACGGGAAGCGACTGTCTAGGAAGGAGCATGGCGGAAAGGGATCTAGGGGTCATAGTGGACCACAAGTTGAATATGAGTCAACAGTGTGATGCTGTTGCAAAAAAAGCAAATATGATTCTAGGTTGTATCAACAGGTGTGTTGTAAGCAAAACTCATGAAGTCATTCTGCCACTCTACTCTGCACTTGTTAGGCCTCAGCTGGAGTACTGTGTCCAGTTCTGGGCGCCACATTTCAAGAAAGATGTGGAGAAATTGGAAAGGGTACAGAGAAGAGCGACAAGAATGATTAAAGGTCTAGAGAACATGACCTATGAAGCCAGTCTTCATGAACTGGGCTTGTTTAGTTTGGAAAAAAGAAGATTAAGGGGGGACATGATAGCAGTTTTCAAATATCTAAAAGGGTGTCACAAGGAGGAAGGAGAAAATTGTTCCTCTTGGTTTCTGAGGACAGGACAAGGAGTAATGGGCTTAAAGTGCAGCAGGGGAGGTTTAGATTGGACATTAGGAAAAAATTCCTAACTGTCAGGGTGGTCAAATATTGGAATAAATTGCCAAGGGAGGTGGTGGAATCTCCCTCTCTGGAGATATTTAAGAACAGGTTAGATAGACATTTGTCAGGGATGGTGTAGACGGAGTTTGGTCCTGCCTTGAGGGCGGGGGGCTGGACTCGATGACCTCTCGAGGTCCCTTCCAGTCCTATGATTCTATGATTCTATATATACACTGTAAGTCATTATTTTGAAATAATGGTGAGCTGGGGGACTTCTTACTCCAACCCTCATTTTACAAGGAGTAAGAGAAGTCAAAGGAAGAATGTTCTTTCTTTGACTTCCTGCTGTGTAGAAAGCGCCAAAAGCCAAATTAAACTATTTGACATAGCTCAAGTTGCATAGCTTAATTCAGCTTTACTCTGCTGTGTAGACATATTCCCAGAGAATGACAAGAATATTTATTCCTGTCCCAGCTAATTTATAACAACAAGAATGGTGACTGGAGAAGCTAAAGAAACCTAGTCTAAAAACACGTGTAATTGTTTTGTGGAAAGAGTTAGATGGAACAGTGTTTAATCTTGAGACTCAGCTACCCTAGGCAAGAGCAATCAAAATGGAGGTAGCATCTTCTCTATCCTTGTTCTCTTTAATTAGAGACTTAGCTATGGATGTCCTGAGGCCCAGGGCCCCTTCTGTCCTCTGTGCTGCTTAGGAAGGTTTTAGAGCACAGTGGGGAAAAAAAATATTTTGTTTAGACCAGGAGTGGGCAATAATTTTGGAAGGAGGGCCACTTTACAAATTTTTGAAGTGGTTGCGGGCTGACCTGGAAGGGGTGAGGCCTTGAGTGTAAGAGGTGGGGCTTTGGGCAGAAGGGGTGGGGTTGAGAACTACCCTGCTGGGTATGGTGACCTGATTTTCTTAACCAACTGCTACTAGTAAGAACAGTTTAATTTAAATTATGAAACAGTTAAAACGCTTAATCTTTCTCATGCTAGTTGATCAAACTTAATTTTAAATAAAGTAAAATATTATGTTCAACAGAAAAGGTTTCAGTGTTTTCTTTATTTATGTCAGGGGTGGGGAACCCTTTTTGTGTTGGGGGTCACTGACCCACAAAAGAATCAGTTGGGCGCCACACAATTGAGAAGCAAAAAAAAAAAAAACTACTCCAAAACTCCCCACTGCTCACTGTTGTGGCCCCAACTGAGACACCTCACTCCTATGGTGCCCCAACCTCATGGGATGAGGAGAAAGGAAAGGAGAAACTGAGGTTCAGGGCTTTCCAGAACCAGATCTACTTTTTTGGGGTTCTAGAATTAGTGGATTTTATGGACCTCCTTAGGCTCTGAGGAAGGGACAAAAGTGAGGGGTACAGTGCATGAGACAGGGCTGCTAGCAAGTAGGATAAGGATGGGGTGCAGGATCTGGGAGGGAGCTGGGATGCAGAAGCAGGTTGGGAGTAGAGTGTCTGGCCAGCTGGAGGAAGCAGGAACAAGGGAGGCTGCAGTGTGTGGCCAGGAGAGAGGTTGCAAGCACAAGGGAGGGTGTTGGGTCTTGGGGAGGGAGAGGGAAGTGGGGAGGTCTGGGCATGAGGGGGAATCTTACCTTCGTGTGTGCCCCCTTGCAGCAATAGTTGCCGCCACGCAGTCCCAGTCACAGCCACACAGTCTAGGGGCTGGCCTCATGGCACTGCAGCCGCAGTCATGTGGCCTGGGACAAGCCCCAGAGGCCGGAAGCGCCATAAGCCATCCCAAAGGTGCCACAGGATGCCCCAGAGGCATCCCAGCCGCAGGCCACCCCAGAAGCCAGAGGTGCGCAGCCTGGGGCCGCCCCAGAGGTGTCATTACTGCACCCACACAGCCCAGGACCAACCCGGAGGTGTGCTATCATGGCCAGAAGGCCCGGAGATGGCCCTGGAGGCACTGCTACTGTGCCCATGTGGCCTCGGGACGGCCCCAGAGGTGCTGCTACTGCGGCCAGGTGGCCTGGTCCCGGCCCTAGAGGCATTGCTGTCACAGCCCGGGTCTGGCCCCAAAGCCACCGCTACTGCGCCCATGCGGCCTGGGGCTGGCCCCGGAGACGCCACTACTGTGCCCTTGTGGCCAGGGGTCGGCCCTGGAGTCCCTGCTACTGCAGCCAGGAGGCCTGGGGCTAGTTCCAGAGGCGTGCTACTATGACCCAGGACTGGCCCCGGAGACACCCCTCCTGCGCTTATGTGGCCTCCAGCTGGCCTCGGAGGTGTTGTGGCAGCAGTGCCTCCAGCTTCCTGGGCCAGCCCCGGCTGCCTGGCCACAGTAGTGGTGCCTCCGGGGATGGCCCTCTTGAGGAGCCTCAGCTCCAGCGCTGCCTCCTCTCCAGAGGCTGCCTGGAAGGAAGAACGGTGGGGGTGAGCTCTTTCCCTCACGGCACATGCCAGTTAGGGGGCAGGGCCAGGACTTGCCTTGCGGGCTGGATCAAAGCCCAAGGTGGGCGGGATCCAGCCCGCTGAGGAGCTTTTGCATACCACTGGTTCATGGTTCAGATAGTTTCAGGTTCTTTCCCTCCCACCCCCCATTCTTTCCCTATTTGGCAACTGAGAGTTCTATGTTGAAATTAGGCTACCTGGCTGCTATAGATTTTAAATGTAATAAAATACCTTAATGCTTAAATAGTTTTGCTACATGTGTATTTTTAGGCCTAAGTAGGGTTGCCAGGTGTCCGGTATTGACCTAGACAGTCCGGTATTTTCACCTCCTGTCCGGTTAAAAAAAAAATCAGAAAATACCGGGTACCTAAAATGTCTGATATTTTCTGTTTTTTTTTCCCTGCAAGGAGGCAGAAATACCAGACACTGGGAAATGCTATGATACACTCAGCAACTGGGCCCCTCCCAGACCTCCTTCCCTCAGCTCTCCCGAGTCCCCCCTGCTCCCCACTTACCTGGTTCCGCAGGGGAGCTCTTTTCCCACACAGAGTAAGAAAACAAGATGGCTGTCGGCAAAAAAAACCCCCAAAGGCCTTAAAGGAGCCATGCTGGGCTTTTGGTATTTTTTGTTTGTTTGTTTGTTGGTTTTGCTTAATAACTGTCGGGGTTATTTTTTTTCTCACTCAACAACTTTGGTCTCTCCCCCGCCTTTCTTTTTCTCAACAGTATTTTTTTTGGGGGGGAGGGGGGAAATGGTGTTCGGTATTTTTGGTTAAACCATCTGGCAATCCTAAGCCTAAGAAAGCAACTACACAAAACCAGACAACACAAGGCCTGGGTGCTGAGGTCGCACATACAGGAACTCAGCTCCATGATACATCTTGTGGGTTGCAGTACTGATAACTTCTGGTATTTATATACCATTCGTGGGGGGAGGGACTTTTTTGCTTACCAGAGTACAGATACTTTGAAAGGCAATAATTAGTGTATATTTTGACAATGTAACTGCACATCTGTGTGGCGCTTCATTAGTTGAGCATAGCAGAAGTTAATGTGAGGGGCTCATACAGTGCAGCAGGTTGGTTGGTTGGTTGGTTTGTAGTTTTTAAATTGAATCTGGCTATTAGTTTGTCCAAGCCCTTCCTGAGAGTTTTCATACCCCTTCCCTGTCAGTGGCTGTAAAACAGAAAGATGTAAAATCCCGATTTTCTCTTGATATGACATGTTAATATAACACTGTGGTTAAGTGCTTTTTCTTTCTATTGTCAGTACTCTGAATCTTGACCCCGGGAAGCTTTTAGCCCCCAAATGCATGGTGCCTGCCATCTTTAAAAGAGCTACTTTATTGTGATAGATTCATTTCTGTAGAAAATGTTTTCTGTTTAAGACAAGTGTCATTTTTAGAATTGAGGGCTTGGATCCTGCAGTCTTGATTCAGGAAATATTGTTGCAGCCTGATGCCCATGTCAGATAAATGTTAGTAAAAATTATAGTTATGGCTATCCAATATCTAACTGATCACTTATATACCCACTCCTCAAAATCTATCTGACCATCTTGGAAATTATGACAGGTATGGTATAAAGTCCCTCATGTGATCTAATTAATCTGAGACTGTGCTATGAGTAAAAGGTATTTCTGAAAGGGCAATGTTATATGAATGCAAATAGCAGTACATTAATCTCAGCTCAGTTTTCATATTGCACGTCCAACTTGATGCCTGACCATCCAGCTTTGAGGTGGAAGGTTAAACAAATACTACCCAATTTTATCATCTGGATTTGTACGTTAGGACCTGCACTGAGAATGCGAAACAAATCTCTTGGGTTTCAACATTTATCCTAAAATATCTCTTCCTTTGTGGAAAAGTGGCATGTGGATTCTATAGTCTCTGATACTTCCTTCCCATTTAAAACCAGTGTTCTCTCTCATTTTTGTTCTCTTCAGTCAGGAGGGCTACACATGGAAAGCCTGTAGATCTGTTGCAGTGGATCGTCCCCTGTTTTGCTCTTTACTACACACCTCCTCTTGCTCCCCTCCCCAACTTTTAAGAAGGACCTTAAAACTACCATCTTTTCTGAAGATGAGATTACCTCATGGCCTGCAAAATTTGCTCTTGTACTGCTCTGGAATGGTTGCTATAATTAGGGTCCTATCAAATTCATGACTATGAAAAATATGTCCCTTTCTTCAGTGTGCTTTTACTGTATACTACACAAATTTCATGGCAGAGGCCAGCATTTCTCACATTGGGGGTCCTGACCCAAAAATGCTTTTTGGGGGGGCTGCAAGGTTATTTGGGGAGAAGTCACGGTGTTGACACATTTACTTCTGCACTGACTTCAGATCTGGATTTCTGGAAAGCAGCAGCTTTTGCCTAGGCACCCAGCTCTGTAGGAAGGATGTTAAATTGTGATTATATGACTAATTGTGTAGTTGATACAATTTACAATCCCAGCTCATGCTAGCTCTGGAGCACTGCGGCTCTACATTTTGAAGGTAGTAAAGGCCACTGGGCTACATTTAAAATGCAGAGACACAATGTCCCAAACTGACATGGACCAGGACTGCTCAGTCACAGCTCTCTCCGCATCCAGCAGTCTCTGTTCATGGTGGCCCAGGCTGGCTGCAAGCAGGGGCTGCTTCTGCAATAGTCCCTGCTGCCTGCAGCCAGCCCTAGACACCACAAATAGAGGCTGATTTGGCAGCAGCCTCTGCTCGCAGCAGCCAAAGTTGGCCATAGACAGAGGCTGCTCCCAGAGAAGCCTCCCCCACCCCTTACTCTAATAAGAGGCAGTGGTGGGGATGTGGTGGCGGGACAGTGTAGACAGTGGTGTGGGGGTGGGGATTGGCTTTTAAGCTAGCTCCCTCCAACACTGTTTCTCCCCTCTTCCCTTTGCTGCCTCTCATTCAACGGAAGCAAAAGCTGGGGGGAGCGAGTAGTCAAGAACTCCATTCAACTACCCAATAAGCAGAAGTTTATTAGGTAGTTGAATAGTCAACTACTCGCTTACTTACGTCCCTACTCTATAGTCAGCGCCCAGCCAATAGCAACACACAACTAAGTGTGACCATTCCATATTTTCATCTGCACTGCTGGTGAATGCTTTGGGTTCTACGACTCCTCCTATAATAACTTTGCAACTCCCCATCAATTCCTTTTTGGGTCAGGAACACTGTGAAATTTCAGATTTTATGTCTGAAATAATGAACTGTATGATTCTTAAATCCTGTGATGGTGAAATTGACAAAAATGGACTGTGAATTTGGTATGGCCCTAGCTATAAGCTTTATGCTGCAAATACCAAGGCTATCTAACTGCATATATTTTAATTTAGGTATTTAAGACAATGTGTGAGTTTTAGGAGCCACCACTGTGTTGTGTATGGATTACTCAGAGACATGTAGAGATTTTATCTAAAACTACATTTTTATATGCTGCTGTTCGTCCATCGAGGTCGATAAAGACCACCCAGTGTCATCAGTTTAATTGTGGGTGGGTTCGGAGATGGCTGATTAGTCCAATCCGAGCCCGAAATTGACGGTTACAGTGGGGACATGAAAGATCGGACTGCCGACCAGAGGAAGAGAAGATACCAGCCCTGGACTTGCGAAGAAGACGTTTCTCTGCAGCATAACGCAGTCTCTTTTGTTCATGGGCTATTGCACCATCATGTATTTGTCTGCGCCAGGCGGAACAATCATCAGCAATACTCTCCCAATTTCCAGGCTCTATGTTACAGTTCTTAAGGGAGGCCTAAAGGGTGTCTTTGAATCTCTTCTTTTGACTTCCAAGAGATCGCTTGCCGTGTTGTAATTCACCATAGAGCATCTTCTTGGGCAATCGATCATCGGACATGTGCACAACATGGCCAGCCCATCTGAATTGTGCCTTGCAAAGCATGGTGTAAATGCTTGTCATATTAGCCTGTAGAAGAACATCAGTATCTGGAACTTTATGCTGCCGTCTTATCTTCAACAGTTTCCGTAGACAGTTCAGGTGGAAGTGATTCAGCTTTTTCGCATGACGACTATATACAGTCCAGGTCTCACAAGCATAGAGGAGGGTGGGCAAGATGACCGCCGAGTAGACTTTTAGCTTGGTCTCAGTCTTAATGCCTCTTCGATTCCAAACATTAAGTTGAAGCCTTCCAAAAGCTGCACTGGCTCTGGCAATTCTAGTATTCACTTCCTCATCAATGTTGGCTGCCTTTGATAGAGTGCTGCCAAGATATGTGATAGAAATGTAGCCGTGTTAGTCTGGGGTAGTTGAAGCAAAATGCAGGACAATGTAGCACTTTAAAGACTAACAAGATGGTTTATTAGATGATGAGCTTTCGTGGGCCAGACCCACTTCCTCAGATCAAATAGTGGAAGAAAGTAGTCACAACCATATATACCAAAGGATACAATTAAAAAAAATGAACAAATATGAAAAGGACAAATCACATTGCAGAACAGAAGGGGGATGCGGGGGGGTGGGAAGGGGGAGATATGTAAACCTGTCCACATTTTCGAGCTTCTGGCCATTGACAGTGATGGATGGCTCAGTGTAGTCACAGCCAGGAGTGGGCTGATGCAGAACCTTGGTTTTTTTGGTGGAGATCATGAGGCCAAAGCTCATGCACGCTGCGGAAAATAGATTCATGCAATGTTGCATGCCTGCTTGTGTATCTGAGTTGAGGGCGCAGTCATCCGCAAATAGAAAGTCACGAATGGTCTCGACCTGGACCTTAGTTCTGGTCTGAAGCCTCCTCAAGTTAAATAGCTTTCCATCAAAACGGTAGCGCAAGTTGATCCCGACATTATTTTCTCTAAAGGCATCAATCAGCACAGCAGAGAACATAAGGCTGAAGAGACTGGGGGCCAGGACGCATCCCTGTTTCACACGGTGTGTGACTGCGAATGGCTCTGAATAATTGCCACGATATTGGACTCTAGCAAGCATGCCGTCATGGAACTGCATCACCATTTTAATGGAGGTATCTGGGCATCCAAATTTGGCCATAATCTTCCAGAGGCCCTCACGACTGACAGAGTCAAATGCTTTAGTTAGATCCACAAAGACAGTGTAGAGCTGGACATTCTGTTCTTGACACTTTTCTTGTAGTTGTCTGGCGGCAAATATCGTGTCAGTAGTACCTCGTCCCTTCCTGAAGCCACACTGACTTTCCGGCAAGAGACCTTGGTCAAGGTGCTGTGTGAGTCTGCTTAAAAGTATTCTGGTGAGGTCCTTTCCTGCAACACAGAGCAGAGTGATTCCTCTGTAGTTGTCACAAGAGTGGCGATTTCCCTTGCGCTTGTATAGATGAATAATAGACGCATCTTTGAAGTCTTGCGGAACGCGTTTCTGTTTCCACATCTCATAGAACATTTCAGTAAGCCTCTTAATTAACTTGGGTCCACCAGATTTATAAATTTCAGCTGGAATAGAATCAGCTCCAGGAACTTTACTGTTGGAGAGCAATTCAGTGGCCTTTTGAGTTTCCAGTACTGTTGGAGGATCAGCCAGGCTTTCATTGATCTCCACCTGAGGTAGGCAGTTTATTGCCTCCTCGTTGATAGAAAAGGGCCTGTTAAGGACATCAGCAAAATGCTCAGCCCAGCGATTAAGGATCTTCTCCTTATCAGTGAGCAAAGTACTACCATCTGCGCTCAAGAGAGGGGCTGAACCAGATGTGACTGGGCCATATGCAGCCTGAAGAGCATTGTAGAAGTTCTTCATATCGTGTCTGTCGGCAAAGGCCTGGATCTCATCGGCTTTCTGGCTCAGCCATGTGTCCTACATCTCTCGTAGCTTCATCTGTACAGTCTGACGTATCTTGGTGAAGGCAACTTTTTTTGCTACAGACTTAGGGTCATTGCTGTAGACACGATGGAGACGATGTTTTTCATCCAGCAATGCCTTGATTTCTCCACAGTTTTGGTCGAACCAGTCCTGGTGCTTTCTTGTGGTGACGCCAATTAACTCGGAGGCAGTGGAGTACACCAGCTGTTTGAAAGCTGCCCAGCTGGGCTCTATATCAGCGTCAGTTCCAGTGGCTTCCAGCTTAAATGCCAGGGTGTCAGCAAGTGATTGTTGGACGCCGCTGTCTTTCAGTCTGGAGACGTTTAGGCGCTTTGGGACCATAATGCCTTGTGGACGTCTGGGGGGCCGAATCCTAAGGTTCATCTTTGAGATGAGCAGTCTGTGGTCCGTCCAGCAGTCGGCACCACACATAGCCTTGGTCACACGGACATCCTGTCGGTCTTTTGTACTGACTATTATATAGTCAATTAGATGCCAGTGCTTTGAGCTGGGGTGCATCCAAGTTGTTCTGTTACGTTTGGACAGGCGGAACATGGTATTAGTTATCAGGAGATCATTTGTTGCACATGTCCTCAAGAGCAGATGTCCATTGCTATTACAGCTACCAATGCCATATCTACCAATGACTCCCTTCTAGGAATCATGATCAGTACCAACTCTGGCGTTGAAGTCGCCTAAAACGTTCAGCTTGTCTGACTTTGGTATTGTAGCAATCAGCTCTTCCAGGTCTTGGCAGAATTTGTCCTTGATGTCTTCTGGGTTAGTCATTGTTGGTGTGTAAGCACTAATAAATGTGACTTGCTTTTTCCTAGACAGAGGTAACTTCAGAACCATCAGCCGGTCATTGATTCCTCTTGGTAGGTTGGATAGCTTATTCACCAGATTTGTCTGCACAGCAAATCCAACTCCCGACTCGCGGCGTTCGTCTATTCTTCGCCCACTCCAGAAGAAGGTGTAACCTGCTCCAATTTCAGTCAGCTGTCCTTCCTCTGCCAGCCAGGTCTCACTCAAAGCTGCTATATTGATCTTGTAGCGAGCAAGATCCTTGGCAATCAGGGAAGTTCTCCTTTCGGATCTGTCGGCATTCATATGATCCATGAGGGTATGTATGTTCCACGCTCCAAGAATGAGTGGAGTGTTACTGGTTTTCTTTTATTTTGACCGCATAAGCGGGATTCCCACCAGTTGGTCAGGATTGGTGAAGCAGGCATTTTTTAGGGTACCTTTTCTAGCCCCTTCCTCAGACTACGGAGGTAAGCAGCACTATCCTAAAAAGGACTGCTCAGTCGCCCAGGTGGTTGCCGAAAACCACTGCTGCTTCAGATCAGTGGTAGACAACACTATATCCTGAGCCGCCTGCATGCAGGTTCGCCACTGCGGCTGCCAGTGTATCCACACCTGCCGTTTCGCAGCTAGCCCATCGCCGCAGGACTTAGGGTGAAGGAATGGATGATAACATGGGTGACATGCGAGTAAATTTGATTAAAGTGAGGGAGAGTTGCGCATCGTCAACCTCACTCTCCAAGCTCCATTGCTCCAGTGACAAGACATAGTCAAGATGGCTGGAATGGAAGCTGGATGCAGTGACTGACCAGGACGTTCTACGTGTCTTGCCGTGCTCTATGCTGTCCACAAAGCATTGCTGGAAATCGCCTTTCTGCCCATTGACCACATAGTGATTCCTCCACGCAGTCCACCGAATCCAGTCTTTACGTGCATTGGGTGACAAGCCCAATACATTTTTATATATATCCTTTTTGATAGCACAATTTTCAGTGCTCATGACCCAAGTTATTAGAATTAAACTTTTGTTCTTCATACTTAAGTACTTCCTGACCTTTCAGACGTATTGTATACTCTGCTTTATCACTAGCTGGTTGTATGTAATGACAGTGATATATATATTTGGGGCCAGAGCCAGATGGTGAGTTATGTATACATAATTTCCCATAAAGTCAGTAAACACTGGTGTGCATGGGGCAGCAGAACCATCAGATTCCTATAAAAAATTCAGAAATAAGTCTGTTCTTCTGTACACTATTCTTTTGATGTTTGTTTACAGTATTCTCACATCTGGATGTCATTTGTGACACCAAGTTTCTTCCTTTTTCTATTCTCTTTGAATTTATAAGTTCATACAGGTTTAATGTGTTGTAATAGGTCAATCTATTTTGAATACCCATAACAGGGCAGTAAAGAGGTAACTCAGGTCATGCTGTGACTCTTGTAAATGTATTTCAGATTAACCCTGATTGGCATCCAGTGCTAACTCTTGCTATAAAGATACAGATGTATATTCTCGCTAACATCTGCTCTTTCGTGAGAAGCTGTGCCATATATTCAGGAACCCTAGCAACCTACGATTGGAGTAAGGACTTACAGGCCTGCATGCAGGAATTTCTGTGGGGTGGTGTTTTTTTGTAAATGTGGACTGCAAGGATGTGAATGCACTCCTATGGTCCCCCAAGTAAGCAGGGAAATCAGCTCCAACCTTCCCCCAACTGGCCAGAGTATGGGGGAGGGAGCCTTGGGCAGCCTAAGCCTGCTTACTTTGGGGCTATGATGGGGTGCCTTTGCATACATACACACCCCATGTACGAGCCTGACTTGAAACGCTTTTAGTGCCCTGCAGCACAAACAGCAGCATTTGAGAACCTTCAGTGGAGCCAGGTTGCACAATAAAACCACAGTTTCAATATCAGGATGTTGGTCCTGGCCATATCCTGTCATCTATTTTTATGCAAATCCTCCTTTGACTTTAATGAGTGTTGTACATGTGGGCGTTCTATATGTGAAATAGTAGCAAGATATGGCCTGAAGTGTTCTTTCTTAAGATTCTTCATCTCATCAGGCAGGTTTGAAAATCCTTGTCCAACAGGTTTGTTTGCAACTTATGTTAGCTAGCTCATCTACATCTGTTGCTTTTAAACTTTAACCCTAGGCTAGCAGGTTGTCTTTATATAAGAAGGGGAAGATCAGTCAAATCTAGTTAAGAATCACAAGAAATAATGAAAACTTCATACATATAGGTTCCCACAATCTGTACCTGTAATCCTTTGTTCCATGTGGTTTAACAATAATAACAGTGAATTTCCAACTGTCAGTAAAAATCCTTGGAAATGTACTTATTGCCTACATGTTTTAATAATATAGTTGTTGTAATAACTATACACAGAAATATATTACACTGATAATTATAAAATAACATATAATTATGTAATAATATATTACAAGCTGAACCTCTCTAGTCCGGCACCCTCAGGACCTGACCAGTGCCGAACCAGAGAATTTGCAGAACCACGGGTGGTCATTATTGTCTAGCTAGCAGCATTACCAACATTTTCACTGCTTACTAGGCTCTTAGAAGACATATAGGGAGGAATAAGATAGAGCTAAACAACAGCATTGAATACTGAAAGCCTGTGGCTGTTTACAAACTTTATGGGACGGTGGAAAACTCGGCCACACCCATGATAAGTGGATATCCAGCTAACTAAAATCATGCCAGAGCAAGGATGTTGCCAGACCAAGAATGCAGGATTAGAGACCTGTAATAATGTACATGTATTTACTACCTTCACTGGCGAATACTCACATTATTTGTAAAAAATACTTCCTCCAACACTGAAATGCAGCCAGTTCTGGGATGGAACATAGCTATTCCATTATTGTGCATAATAATAGTTTTAGGTCAGAAGTATACAATAATATAGTATTCCAAAAGTGTTCTTTGTAAAGCATTGAACAGATACCATTCCTGCCTAAAGGCACTGCCACTGTAATCCACGGAGTGAAATTTCAGGCTGAATTTAGCTGTAAGTACACCTAATGACACAAGACAGGATTTGGTAGAGTCTAGCGAAATCTCTATTTATTATAGTGTTTATTATTGGAGGAACCAACCAAGATTGGCCTTATTGTAGTAGGCACTGTACAAACATTGAGGAGTAAATGGTCCCTTCTATGAACATCTCATACTCTAAGTAGGATTAAGACAAATTAAGGGTAGGGGAAAGGGCTATAATACACCCTTTTATAATATATAACTACTAATCTTTTTTAGTACAATACAGTATCTAATTACTTACCTTCCATGGTCTGAGCTTCAGTGATCTGACACTCCCTCATGCAAGCTGTTTTCCAAAATGGGGTTATATCCCCCAGTATCTGTGAACTGTCACACTTTCCACTGAGGTTCCATTGAAAAATGGTTTATAAGGGGTTAATAAAAGATTAATAGATGTTATTAGATGTTGCAGACGTGAATAATATGAGTTGCAGGCAGTTAGTTATGAGCACACTTGACAAAAGCATTACTGTTGGTTACAAAGAGCCTAGCCTGCCTGTCAGACTCCCTATAACAATTGAGTAACCATTTATTAAAATATATTAATCCTACACTGATTATAGACCTTGTCTTGCAATTCATTGAGAACTGAAACCTTCATTTCAAGGTGACCACGGGTCATTAACATTTTCTTTGAGTTGTTTTCCCGCCTCCCCCCATCCCCCCATGCGAATTCATTCAGTGTCCCCCGGTGACATTTGACAATCAAGGTTGCAAACCGCTTCCCCCTTCTGCCGAGGACAATTCCCCATGATCTCCAGTGAGCTGGGGCGGGGAGGAAGGGGCTGTGAGCAGGTGAAGGTTTCGCTGCGCAGCTAACGTCGCAGGAGGTCGGCGAAGTGCCCCAGCCAGCGCCGGGAAGGAGAGATCTGTTCTCTCTTGCCTGGATTAGTCGAGCCTGGCTCCTGCTGCTCTGCTGTGCAACCGCGGCGAGTGCTAATTGAGCCGCTCGCAGTTGCCTCAGGAGCATTAGCCGAAGGAGAAGGCAGCGCGGGTTCTCAGCGCCCGGCTGCTGCCGCCGCCGCCGCCGCCTTTGCAAGGGGGCTGCTGCCCCGGTTCCTCCGGGCCCCTTTCCTCCCATGTGTGGGAATAATGGCTACCACGACCTGACTAAAAGGAAGAAGCAGAGGAAGAAATCTCCAGCCCGGGGAAGGCTCTAGATGCTGAGGAGCGAGGTTCTTTCCCCCGCCGCCTGCCTGATGCCGATCGGAGCCGGGCTGGCTCTGGTTTTGCAATGACTCCAGCTGTCCGGATCGGTACCATGTGCCCTCTTCGGAGCTGAGTTTCTGGGTGCAAGGGAAATCAACCCAACCCCCCGACACAGCACCGGCAGAGGAGGCGAAAGGCAGCCTGGGGAGGGTGGGACAAACTTTGAGTGAAAAATTACATCGGGTTCCTTTCTGGAGGTGAGGGGAACGAGGACGGGCCAGGACATCACAAAGCTGCTGTGCCCGGTTCCCTTGCACCCGCTCGCGCGGCATTGGAAGGCGACACTCCGCTCCCGAGGCGAAGACAGGGGAAGGCGCAGAAGAGGCTGGGAAGCGGAGAAGGGATCCTAGGGGCATCTCCCTTTTCTTTTGAATGCCGCTTTGTGCAGTACAGCCAGGCTCGCCTCCCCCCGGTAGTCCCCGCCGGAGCTGATCAGCGCGTTTTGTCTGTGGATTAAGACTGATCTGGGATTGCCGCCCGAACACCCGTGGGGGGCTGTGTGTGTGTCTGTGTGTGTGTGTGTGTGTGTCTGCAAGTGTATATACACATATCGATCTATTTCTTTTTCGCATTGTGGATTATCCCTTTCTTCCTGAAGTTGCCCAACTGTGCTTTTGATTGTATTGTAGCGGCTCCCGGGCATCGTTGCAGCTGGGGTAAGTAACAGTACATTTGCGGAGAGGGGAGAGGGAGATTGGGGAAGATGTATTGTCTCTTCACCACCACCCGATTACCACCTCCCTAGTCTTTGCTCCATTGTCAGCTCAGAGCCAAGTAGGCGTGATACATTGCTTCGTTTTTGCACCTCGGCCTGGGAGGGTGAGTAGTGTTAGAAATATTTTTCCCCTTGTCCCCAGGAGATGATGAGTTAAGTGGCTTTGCGGACAGACAAGAGAAGGAAATCGCCGTATTTTCCGCCTGGTGTACATGGTGGTTGGTTGTGTGTGTCTCTGTGTTATTTTGTCTCGTTCAATGGAATTGACGAGGTTAATTTTCCGAATCTTACCACGGGTTTTTCCTTCCCGTTTTTTCCTCCTGCTATCTGTGCGGTCTCTCTTTCTTTTGAGTGAATTTTAGAACGCTATTCATTGTAAAAGCACAAACAATCAAAAACTGAATCCTGCTGTTTTGAAACAGACAAAAAAATCCTCCGTGCAGATTTATGAAGCACTTTAAAAAAATGTGTAAATCAGAATTAACCAGAAAAGACCCTTCTGAGATGTGCTTGGAAGTGAATCGCCTTTTCATAGGCAGCCTGTTTTTCAATCTGTTTTGCACATTCTTCTGTGCAAACCACATTCCCCCTCTGCTTAAGAAGAAGAAGAAGAAAATAATAAATAGTGAATTGTTGCCTTCATCAGCAAATACTGAGCTGCATTGCCAGACTAGGGTTGCCAAAAACAGGGTTTGAGAATTATACAACATTTGAAACTTCGCCTTCACAGAAGGAACAAGGGAAAGATAGTTCTCTTGCAGATGTAGTAGTGGTTGTGTACCAGAAGGAAAGGGATGTGTGTGTGTGTGTGTGTGTGTGTCATTAGTTTCCCTGGCTACAGAAGGATGTACAGGGAGAAAAGGAAGGTAAATGTTAAGGGTTCTTCACAGAGACCTTGTAAAACAGGAATGGTTAAACAGCACATATGTAAAGAAACACATATTAAATCCAATCTAGGCATACACCTTCTTATAATATACAAGGGATTTTCAGCATCTCAAAGGAAGGCATGGATAGTGACTGAGAAACTTATTAAAATCAAATTTTAACAATTTGAAGCATAATTAACATAAAGTGAACTGTGATGTTAAACCAGGGAAACTGAACCTATTAAAATGCCATATAAATGTCCTCATATGCAAGTAAAGAAGAAATTTAAGAAGTAATACGATCTCAAAATGACCTATTTTTTCTATCTACCCAAATCATTTCTGCACATGCATAAATGGAAAGCTTCAATACAATATTCATAACTTGCCTTTTTTGGTTATTTTTCAGCAGTTGTAGTTGTGTCTTTGTCCCAGAATACTTCATAGATGGTATATTAGTCCTAGAATACTAATTCATTATAATGATAATGTTAATTATAACAAAAATAAAGTTGAACTTCTGTTAGAAATTTTATCTGTTTAAAGTATATAGCTGATAGTTAACTCACTTGGTTCAGTTAAAATTTCTTAGTCCCACAATCTAAGAAATTAAAAATCATCTTCAATAATCTTTCCATTGTAACATGGTATTAAATACTGCAACAGCATTCCAAAGTCTAGTGACTTGTGTTGGCAAAATTGAAAGGCAGAGTTTAAGTTAACTTCTTGAATGATATTATTGTCAATTTATCTACTTTTGCCTACTATCTACTTAATAGGAAATAAATATTTAATCAAATTAAACATTCTTGAAGTAAGCTTCCTAGGTCACTGGGTAATCAAAGATGTCTTGAAAAAGGAATTTGGAAAAGAAGGGGTGTTTGAGCTCATTTCTAACCAGTGAACTGATGTTTAAGGAAAGACAGAATCTCGCAGGAGAGTTGTTTATTGTTGTATTATCAACTCTTGAAGGAAACTCTGGCTCAGCTGGAAAAAAAGACTGTTAAGGTATTACATGGACCTTCCTATTCTAATTCCTAAGGAGTTAAATCTCTGGTCATCCCTGATCAGAGAGTTTATTTCTGTGGTTTATGTATATGTATAAATCCGATTTCCCCCACAATGTAGACTTGCAAGGAAGGGAAGCTTGATTTCAACAAAAACAGCATTAATGTCTTATAAATTATACTTTTTAATGTTCTTTTGATGAATTTCCTTCTGTAACCATCAGATCTCTGAAACAGTTGCCCTGATATGTCTGAAAAAATGGTTTTTTAGAGGTGGATTACATTGAATGAAATCATAAGACTTATTTTTTGCAAGGAAAACTTTTTGTGTGTAAATGAACAACAGTGTATGAAATGAGCAAAATATATTCCCATGTTATTCTATTGGTTTGCATAAACATATGTTATTCTATTGGCTCTGCATAAACACAATCCGTTAGAAATGGTAGTACATATTAACCCAAAATAATAGCAGAGAGACAAATAAGTTCAGTATCCTAATATAGGAAAAGTGTCAAGTATATATTTTAGAAGTCTGTAGATAGGCTACTGGTATTTAATATTAATTGGTATTGTTGGACTTGAATGTTACATAGGTTGAATATGAGTTGATGTGTTGAACTTTATTACAAAAGGTAATATTAGATTATTTTCTAACCAAGAAAAAAAAAACCTGCAAGAGATTTAGTGGAGTTCATGTTGTAAAATTATACTTGAAGGAATTGATTCCACAGAGAACTAACTTTTGCTGTGTAATACATTGTGAAAGCATAGGTGCATACCTTATTTTATTACTATCAGAGGCTTACACTTCGCCATCCTTGTGTAGAAAGACCCATAATAACCAAACACTCTAATCTGGAGATGAGGCAAAATTGGTCTCACACACACACACACAAATTATAAGTAATCACAGAACAGTTAATCAAAGTTAAATTATGTGTACAACCAAAATAGAATAACATATTCTGCTTAACTTTGGTGAAAATTACAAGATGACCTAGAGTCAGTCTGATATGAAATTGACCAGAATGTGTTATCTCTCACCAAATAGCATTTTTCAATTAATATTACTGGTAAATTAGGCAAAAAATGCTTTGGATTCACAAATGGAAATATATTTTATTTTTTTATTTTTTTGCAATCTTTTGTGCTGGAAACAGTGAATCAGGTAAGGAAATGTATGGATTTAACAGAAATTGTTTTCTAGGCTGATCAATTAGCAGGAGATGTAATGAGAAATATAATCCTTAGGGAGAGGAAAGAGAAATTGCCATTTGCATAATACCCCTTGGGAGAATTTGTATAACACATAATGAAGTTGCTGTGGAGCATTTTCTTGACATACCTATGCATAACAATTTATACCTGTAAACAAAACACAATACTGTAAAAATACTGGTGGTCATTATAAAAATGGTATATGACTTTGATTTTGGGGGAGTTTCTCTCTTCTTAGTACAGTAATTACATTTAAAGAAGCTTGGTAATTTACTAAGAAATTCAAACTATTAAAAATTGTGAAATGGCAGTCATTAATTTTGTATGACCTATTCAATGCCAAAGATTAATCATTCAATGCTTACACTTGTATCAGCCTTCATTAACTTATTTCTGTAGATTTGTGGTAGACCAATCTGAATGAAAAGGTAATCTCTAACCTGAGTGATGTAAACTGAAATGGTCTTACCCATGTAGGAACAAAATTTTAACACGTGATAAAATTATGTATGCATAATCTTGTTTGGTTTAACATTCTCCGTTAGCAAAATGCATGTTTTTCAGATTCCTAAGTAGTTAGGACCTACATTGACCTGAATTTCACCAATGGAATAAAATAATTACATATTTTTAAGATTTACTGCCAGTTGCTTTAATAGGGAAATTATTCATTTTCACCTTCCCCAACTTTCACCAGTTCAAGATGTTTATATTTAGATTCTAAATAGGAGCTGAGAATATAACTTATTACATGTGGATTTACTTTTATTTAAATGTGTAGGTGACAGGAATGAAGAAACATAAGGGCTACGTCTAGACTAAATCTCTCCCGCTTCATTAGCATAAAAATGGCTGCCGCTTTTTTTCCGTATGGAGCTTTGAAATAAGGGATAAGGGATCTTTCAGAAAAGGCTTTATTTTCTGCAAGATCAGCGTCTAGACTGGCGCTTTTTTCCAGCAAAGCTCCATACGGAAAAAAAGCGGCAGCCATTTTTATGCTAATGAAGCGGGGGAGATTTAAATCCCCGCTTCATTAGCAATTGCGATACGTCTAATTTACATTCCTTTTACGAAAAAGGGATGTAGTCTAGACATAGCCAAGAACTATATAGTTGATAGGGAAAAACTTTGATTTGAGTGCTAATTGAACATCTCTACTTATATTGGCAATTCCAATAGGGTTAGAAGTGGCTTATTATATTTTAAAAAAAGTATCTGGTATTTTTCCTGCAGTTAAAAACTTAGAAAACTGTTATTTTTACTTCAAAATCAACTACCAGTATTACTTTGCTGGTATCAAATGGTAAAAAAAGTACATAGACCCCTAGTGGTGATTTTGGTAATTATATAAAGTTGCCTTACTTGATTTCCGGACCCTCCTTACAACACTTCATTGATAATGTGGGTTTTTTCATATTTTGTATGCCACCTTGTGGTTATTAAAGTACAAAACAATAATTCATTCAGGCATGGCTCCCAGTTTCAAGGAGTTTCAACTTTACTATACCCCAATAGTTTTATTTTGTGTTTCTTTAAAGTGCCGACAGTCTGTTCTGATCCACTTATAATCTCCTAAAAAAGGTGCTTCTGACAGCTTTGAACTCTGATCTGTATGGTTATGCTTGTTGTTATCAATACATTATTTTCAATGTTGGGGCAGGATTTTGGTTTTTCGGAAAAGATGTAAATTAATAGTAGGCTTCAACATTGAGAGGTTAGATTTACTGCAGTTTCTGAAGCCTGTAGCAAAGGTCAAGAAGTATCAGAGAGACTGAAAAATCTTAAGTGTTATCAGCTGAAGAGGGAACTTGACAAGAGAGATCAAGGCTTAGGGATGGTAATCAGAACCACAGTCCTGCCTTTCCAATAGTGATACCTGCCTTTACACTTTCATGTGGAAAAGTCAAAAGTGTGGAGTTGTCAAAAGATTTCATTATAGAGTTTCTTGATGATTGTAAAAATGTGCTGTTCTTTTTGTTTGTTTATTTAAATATACGTTAGGTTTGTATTTTTATAGGGCATAAATTTAAATAACTAGTGAGCTAAAACATTTTTTTAAAGGCTGCATTGAAAAGGCCAAAGCTTTATACAATGTCTAGTCTTTTAAAAATAAAACCTGATTTCGTGCACATGCAAAATGAGTTGGAGTGATGGAGTTTATGGTAACACCATTATTTGAAGACAATTGAGATTTTTACAGTAAAGTCAAAGATTTTCCTGTGTTGATTGAAAAATGTAGATTAAAAAAAATTAAAAGCACACAATTTAGTTTGTGTTTTTGTGGAAGGAGTATTCCAAAGAATTATTAATGCATTCTTGAAAATGTAGCTGGCGACCAATCTCATCTCTTCATTGACTTAGATCGGGGGTGGGGAAGCTTTTTTGGGTTGGGGGCTGCTGACACACAGAAAAATCAGTCAGGGGCTGAGGTATGCAAGGATGTGATGGTAGGGCTGGAGTTCCTCTGTGGGCTCACCAGTGCTGGGGGAGGCCCTCGGCCTCTGGGGCCAGATCCAGGCAACCGTGGGCCGCATCCAGCCCCTGAGCCTTAGGTTACCCACTCACAATTTAGATTGTAATTCAAAATAGCTACACTACTTTATCTTGTATTCAGTGGAATGGGAGAAAAGGATGGTTATTTCCTGTTAAAGGATAATAATTTCCTAGTGCTTCTGCTAGGAAAATTAAATCTCTACTTGGATTATACTCCTCCAGGGACTAGCTATAGTTTTCTTGCACGTGATATACAACACCCTCTTGCCTAGAAGACATATGCTATGTACAAATCATTACTCTTTCCTATGTTATCAACAAAAGAATAAAGACTGCTCCATTAGTTACCAGTAAGCGAATCCTCACTCCAAAGCTCTGTAGGTTATAAAGCTGTACTATAGTTTGTCTGCAGAAGAGTTGGAAATCCTACACAAATACCTCTTTAACACCTGCCTCTCATTCCACTATTTGATTGGCTCCCTAGAAAAGCCTGCCATAGATGATGCACTATAATCCTTTTATGTTACTTCTTCTGTGCAGATTATGCAGCAAGAAATAATTAGGAGATTAATTTTCACCTGTCACTGCCAATAATAGATAACCTTGATACAGTGACGTGGCTAGGAATTTGGGGAATGGGAAAGCACTTAACCCTGTAGTGATTTCCAGACTGAAAGCAGTTACTAGAATATGGCTTTCAGGTCTCTCAATTGACTTAGTTTTTCTGTGTTAAACTCTCCCTGCACTATTAATGTGCCCCGTGTGCATGATCTAATCAGACACAGAAAAGCGTTGGAGAGCCCTGTCGCCCAATCTTTTTATTCAGATACAATTCTGTTGCTTTTCATCGTTTCAATTCCCAGGCCGACTGATATATATATAGCAGCTAGAGAAAGGAAGATATTAATGAAGATGGCTTCATTAGGCAGTGTGCAGTGTTGTCCTTACCACTATCCACCAAATGCAGCTGAAGAAATATCCCAGAAGTAATTGCACATTTGACTTGGGGATTTTCAGAGAAGGAGAACTGAGGCTTTTCTAGTCCCTTTCAAAATTAATTGCCTGCTCTTATCATGTGAGCTTAAAAATACATGCTAGACACTAAGGCAACAAAGGTAAATTTTAAAATAAATCTCCATTTTTTGTGTGTGTGCTCAAATTTAAATCTACAATCTGTTGAAAATGTAATGGGAAACCAGGCTACAGAAAATACCATTATTCATATCATCCCAAGCTCATTTATTTTATCTGCTGTAGTAATGATAAGACAGCCTGCTTGGCAATGCTGATAAGCTGGGAAATATCTCAAAGCTATTTGTAAAAGTTAAAGCAGATCTTGGTACTGAGCGATAGGAAAACTGTGACGAGCCTTTTGGCAATCTGCTGAGCTAGACGCTAATAAAGGTTTTAATGGGAAGACCTCATTAGGATTAGGGAGAAGATCTATTATCTCAGATTTACACAACATAACACCGGGGCAACTTTAAATTTTTCCTTTTTTGTTCATTAAATACTATTGCTGGATATGAAACCTTATAATTCCAGGCTAACTCTCTTTGTGTGTGCTTGGAGCCATTGCCTGCTGTTTGCTGAGCAAAATACAAGGTCAGCTTTTATGGAATTGCATTTGCAATGCACACAAGGAATAGAAATAGTTAGGTTTCTAGAGAGCTGACCAAATTTTGCAGGGGCAGAAGTGTAATTGATGTTGGATGTTTTGGGAATCATTGTCTAAGAGAGCAGCCTTTCTATCCCTTCTGCAAAATGAAGGTTTACTTCATAAACAGATTTGCCCACTTCTGTTTTGTGTATCTACTGACAATTCGACAGAAATATTAGGTTGAACTCCTTTCCTTCCATTCATCTCAATGGGGTGTTAACATCAAATCCTATGCATGCGATTTTTCATAACTACAGTTAAAATTATGCTAGTCGAGATTCTGTCACCAATGCCAAGTTAAGTGGAGCCAGGTTCTGAGACACTTGACATGTTTAGATGACCCTATTTGCACAGTAGAATTAAGTTAAATCCCAGCTACAGCCTGAGGATCATATTACAATTCTGCTCATGAGCAAGGTTTAAACGTGGAACATTCATGCTCTGAGGAATCATGCTGTGCTCCATGTTTGGACTAAATGTTGTTAGTGCCTGTTATTAGTGACTATGTGTGCAGTGGACACATAAAAGCCTCAAAAAAACCTTGATTTACACAGGATTTTTGAAACAATGACTAGTCCTATGGCACCTTAGAGACTAATAGATAGAAGATAGTATCATGAGTTTTCGTGGGCAAAACCCACTTTCTCAAATGAGCTGGAAGATTTGGGGGTGTTTTACAACCTTGCTTTAAGGACTGTTCAAGCTATGTTGTAGCTAAATTGAATTATAATAGTGGGTTAATGATGTGAATGCCAAACCATTTTACATCCATGTAGAAAACCATGTTGGAACATTCTTTAGTTTGAGTTTGATAAACCATCTTGAATGTGTTCATGCTATATATCCAAGCCACGTTGCAGCCTGGTTCTGCTATAGAAGACAATAAACCAGGTCTGGGCAAAATACAGCTCGTGGGCCAGATCTGCCCACGTGCACCAGATCTGCGGATACTGCGGGGATCTTGAGGCTCATCCCACCCTCACACTGCTCAGAAACGCTGCTACAGGGTGTTTTTTCTTTAAACAGGGAGGGAAGGTGGGGAGAAAGCTTTAGGAGCTGCTCCTTCACCCAGCACAATCCCATTGGCTGGGTTCTGGCCAGAAACTGGGCAGTGGAAGCTGCTTGTTTCAATAACAGGCAGCCATGAAGCACAAGGGGCTCCAGACCACATGGCTGCAGCCTGTGTGGGGGTGGGGCAGGCAGGGAGGCTGATTCAGGAACAGTTGCTGGCTCGTAAGTCTCCTGGTAGAGCTTGCCTTTGGCACCCCAGTCCCTCCCTTCCCCAACCCTCTGCCCCCCACTCCTGACCTCTACTCTACATACCCAAATCCTCTTCCTCCCTCCTGTAGCTATATCCCCTCCTAGATCTGGCACCCCAATCTCCTGCCCATATCACAGTGCCCTCCTGCCCTAGCTTACAACTCAAATCCCTGCATCTCCTTGTACCCCAATTCCCTGTCCTAGATCACAATCCAGCCTCCTGTACCACAGTCTAGTGCCTTACATCACAGCTGCCTCCTTCACCCAAACTCCCTCGCTTATCCCAAACTCTCTTCTGCACCCAACCTCCATTCCAGACCTCTTCCATTAATATCATGGAAAAGCGTGGCCTTCAACCACTTTCCAAATTCTTGGACTGGCTCCCAGTCAAAAATTATTGTCCACCCCGGTATAAGCCATGTTGAAGTATAGTTATTAAACACAGTCAAAATCCTCATGTGCGCTGGAGTTCTGTGACTTTTGCATGCTTTGGAACCTTGATCTGGACTTTTAATACTCCAGTCATCTGAAGAAGTGGGTTGTGCCCATGAAAGCTCATGATACCATCTACATGCTTTGTTAGTCTTTAAGATGCTTCTAGACTATTCGTAGTTTTTTAAGTTTTTGAAAATTATTGTTATTTTGAAGATTGGTAGTTACTACTGTTTAATAACATTCTGCCATTTTTTAAATTGTATAAGGCAGCTCTTAATAGAGTAAATACCTCATAGACATCTCCTTCCCATTCACATAGTGTGGATCATCTCCCCTCCCAATGATGATCAAATAACATCTTTGGCAACTACAGCGATTACTTATGGGGAAAAGTAATGTTAGGAAAATATGGTAAACTAAGTTTCTTTAATGTGACATAGTGGCTAGAAACAAAAATGAGAGCCAGCCACTCTGAGACCAGCCAGTTTTCCATGAACTACAAGCAAGTGTTCTCCAGACCAGAGTTTGGAAACCACTGATTTATGTTTGTGGTTTGAACAAGGCCTTAAAGGTACACTCTGTACAAATTTTGTAGGCCAGCTTTCACTTGGAGAACAGACTCAAAATGGCATTCTCCTGCTCCTTCTCTCGCTTTGAGTATTTCCATCCCCGGCTTATCCTGTCACCAGCATGGGATCAGATGAGTAGAGTTTTGAAGGAATAGTGCCATGCAGTTACTCCCACAGAAAACGAAACTCACAACCTTGTGCTAATGCAAAACAGCACTGCCTATTTAAACCACTAGAGCCAGGCACAAATAACATACTGCTCCAGGAAGAATGCCATTTAAACCAGGTTTCTACTATTTGTGTTTGATATGAATGAAACTCTTTGTTTTGTCTGTAGACCTCAACGGAACTGGAGCTGCCTCGTATCAGGAGTGGCTTGATAACAAACAAGGTATGAGATCAAGTCTCTCCAACATGGGAATTTGGGACTGATTTAGCTTGGCTTCTCTCAGCTGAAATGGTCTTTTTCTTTGTTTTTGCTCTTTCTTTTTCTCTGTCTCCAAGCCAGTACTCTGTTCACAGTTCCATAGCAGCTAAAGGCTAACTTGTTAACTCAGGGCCTGGTTACAGGCTTGTCACGTGCCCCTAGCCAGCCTTCTCAGACCTGAAATTCTCCATCGTTAACAATCAAAAACAGAACACTGCAAAATAAAGTGGAATCTGCCCCCAATAATAGTTTTTACCGATTTAATTGCAAGGTTAAGGGAGGAAAATATGAAAATAAACAGAAACGCTGAGTTAATGGAAGACACATGCCATTGTAGTTTAACACTAGGCTTTCAGTAACTTTTTTTGTCAATTTCACTGACAGACTGATTCAAACTTGTCCAACCCAGTCTTTTCCTATGGCAATGTCATTATGAGCTGGATAAGTCTCCTGTGACTTAGGGGGGAAGAAATCTCTCGTTCCTTCAGTGTAAGCTTTGAAGAGATAATCTTGTCAGTAAAAATCGAAGATAGGAAAGTATATGGGGACTGGATTCAAAGCCAGGTTATTGCCTTTAATTCTGAAGCTCAACAGAGTATTGGGGTCTTATGTCCCCTCAGGAGATCTTCTCTAAAAGCTGCAACTGCAAAAACTTGTCTGTTATTGTAGAGAAAGCAGTGTATGTATTGCTGAAATCTGTAATAACAATCAGTTAGGAAAAATACATCCTTTTATTCCAGTTTTTCATGTACAGTAAAATTCCAATTGTCCGGCACTCCCGATAGACTGGCATCAACTGGAACCTGGAAGTGCTTTGGACAGTTGGACAGTTGGAGCTGCTGTAAGCCCCATGGGTGTTCACGGCTGGGAAAGGGAAGGGGAGAAGAGGGGAAGGGGCTTATACCCCTGTGACGAGTCTGCTGGGACCCGCACTGTGTCTGGCCGGGGGGTGGGGGACGCAGTTTGGGCGGGGAACGGCACAGTGAAGTGCGAACCCTCCACTGTTTTGCAGGAAGGTGGGGGGAAGCCCTGTGCAGCTGCCGGCAACAGGCCAGCTGGGGAAACCCAGCCGCCAGCCTGCAAACAGCAGTGGAGAGGGGGCAAGAGCTAAGTCCCCGAACTTGCTCCAGTCTGGCTGCGCTCAGCCCCGCGCCACTGCTGAGAGTTTCCGGGAAGGGAGCGGGCTCCCTACCTCCCAGATTTCAGTAGTTATCACCGAGCAGGGGGGCGAGGGGCAGCGCTGTGGGACAAACCTGGAAGCACCCCAGCTGCTCTGCTCCATTGCTTCCTCAAGTCCGCTGCTACCGCTTCTGAAACTGATGAGCGGCGGACTTGGGGAAGCGGTGCAGCAGAGCCTTCGCAAAACAGCAGAGGGTTCGCCCCTTAACCGTGCCATTCCCCACCCATCCCCCGGACGCAGAGCAGGTCCCGGCAGACCCGTCACAGCCCCCCGCCGGAGTACATCCCGATACTCCGGCATATCTGATAATCCGTCACCACCTAGGTCCCAAAGGTACCGGATTATTGGAAGTCTACTGTATTATGTGATATGGCAAAGAGATAAGGGAAAATAATGATCTTAACCTGGGTATAGTAAGAGTCAGGGTTTCAACCTGCAAAGAACCAAGACTATCCTCTGATGAAATTCTGATCCTCCAATATTATTGTTAAAACAACAGTAACAACAATTTTAAAAAGGAATATCCAGGGACAAAAGAACCTCATGGGTTTCCTTGGTTGGTTTAATTTTCTGACTTTGCCTAAACTATGGCTATGTTCACAACTTCTGATGATAAATGCACTTTGCATATCACAGATGGAGTGAAGTGCCTTTTCCAGCTACCTTTTTTTCAAGCTGTTTTCTCCAGTTACCTTTACACTAATCTTTCACTATTTTCTTTATCGATTGTAGTAAGTACCTAATCATTGCTAAGCTTTCTTTTCAGCTGAGAGAGCTCACAGGCTGGGCTAGAAGAATCATAATCAGTGATGGTTTCTTGATTAAATTAAGACTGCAGAAAAGTTGGAGTCCTCTAAGCCTTTCTACTTCAGGATGTCCTTTGTAGTGAACAAATAGCTTATTCTCTGGAAGACGATTTTGTCCCATTTGTTTGCTTGCTCACTTTTTTATTGTTGGTCTTTTTGATGTTTTATGGAAATAATTGAAATTTACTATATTTTTATAGTTTTTTAACAAGAACTACTTCTGCATTCAGTGAACATTTTAAAAATCATCTTGATGTGGCAAAAATCCATTTTTAAAAGATCATACTTTGTTTTGCCTTACCTTTCTCAATTTTTTTGATGCTTATCAGAATGGAGGGTTATAAATATATAATCAGCAAAGCTGTCTAACATTAAAGCATTTAGATATTTATTATGTATTTTTCTGTGATGGCACTCACAATATGTTCAGCCTTTCTCACACTGGCAGGGCTGCTGACAGGGTAGATAGAGAGGGTAATTACCAAGGGCCCTGGAGGTTCAGAGGCCTGGAGCTTCTGGTTGCTGACTGTTCTTCTGCGGCAGTGACCTGAGGTCTGAGCCCCTTTGAATTGCCATGGGAGCACCACAGTGCCTCTGCACTGCTCTGTGTCATGGTGGAGGTGGGGGATGCATCATGGTCTAGGCAGCGCCAAAGGCTGACTGTCCTTCTGGATGCATGGAGGTGCCCCTCCCACGTCTTGCTTCAGGACCCACAGTGGCTATTTGCCCTACTGCATGCTGGCACTCCTACCTCTTAGCAATTTGAAAATGGCAGTGTGGTCATGTCCCTTAACACCTGTTTATGAGCCTGATATAGAGAATCCATGTGCTAGGCACTATCCAGACATTCTAGAAGGGACAGGCTCTGCTTGCAGAAGCTCACAGTCTAAAGCTTAAAACTTGAACAGTGTTATTGGTATAAGTATTGTCAACAAGATGTGTGTAACTTGAGAGGTTTTTAAAGCCAATAGAGTTATGTCAGCAAAAGCATAGGCACATTTATATTGGTATAAGAGCGGAAAGTTTATTTTACTTCACTGACCTTTTATATTGATAAAATTGTATATATCCTAGGGGGCTTGCCTCGTTAACTGTACCAGCCTAATAGTTAATGAGGCATTTGGACAAGGCTTATGGATGTGCGTCTATAAGAAGATGTAAAAAGCCTCCTAACTTCAAGAGGACTGGTCATTTTGTGAAGCTGCAGTAGCATGTCTGCTAATGGGAGAATGCCAAAGGGGACAGTTATCCCAGAGCTCAGCATTTGTAAAGGGCTTGGGGCTCCTCGCTGCCAGCGCTGCCACAGTGGCAGTCGGGAACCCCAGGCCCTCTAATTCGCAGCTGGAGCACTTCGTGGCGTGCTCTGGGAAGCACTGAAGGTCTGGTTGGGGCTGGCTACTCCCTGCCCCTTCTACCTAAGGCCATGCTCCTTCCAGAAGCAGAGCTGCCCTCCACCTTGCCCAGGGGACCAGCAGTCTGTCAGCTCCTCTGTGCAGAAGTGTTTTTCATCACCCTTTGTGACAGTACAAAACATATAATATCTAGCTGACAGCAGAGCCAAAATTCTGTTTGTTCAATACTTTTTTTTTAAACTTACCCTCAGTGTGGCCATGGCTCTTTAAGAGAGTTAAACCTTCAAGCCATATGAAATGTGATTGCCATTGCTTTGCTTTATAACAGCATGCTTATCTCCCAGAAATTAGGCTATAATGAGGCTTGGTTTATATGTTTTAGCCCTCTCCTCATTAAAATGCTATCTTTCAGAAGAAATACTTTGTGAGTTGAAATATTGCACATATAAAATGAAGGCATGTTTATAAGGATTTAATGTACTTGGGAGCCAAAGTTTTGCAGCTTTATAGCAAAGATGTTGTCACAAAGGACTTTATGGTAAGGGTGCACTGTATTTTAGTCAGGCAGTTGCTCAAGAGAAATTTTTATTAAAATGCCAGCAGTCATTCAGGAGAAACTCTGAGGAAAACCATTGTGCCTAGTTTCCAAGCTTGGTCTTCACTGATACTAAGTTCATCTTTCTTAACATTCCCTGAATCGTAAATTATTCCTTTCTTATGTCAAAGATGGCATAGATATTGCTGCATTTTGTAATTTTGTCACACCATTTGGGAGGTGTATTTCTTGTGTAACATAGAACTCTCATTTAGTGCTGAAATAAAGCATTCGTACATGCTGGCTGTCCAGACCCTAACAAAGCAGTAGGTCTGTCTACATTACAGAATTGTTCTCACAGAGCAGAAGGGGATTCTTGTGACATCCAAAGGTTTGAGCTATATTGTCTTCACAGGGGTGATAGTACTTATTCTCGTAGCATTTCTTCCTTTTCACCATTGTCTCACCAATGACAGCAAACCCTAAAAAATACAGTAAAGAAACAATTGGTTCTGAAACCTGGAAAGAGAGAGGAATGTGGCTTAGTACCTCAGTAGTATGAGCGGTGTCAAAAGAAGAAAATCCTCATATTTAGAGCAATATATAACGAGTCAGAGATTAGGATTGGAAAGACTTCAAGAGGTAATCCAGCCCAACCCCTGCTTAGATCAGGATCAACCCCAACTAAATTATTCCAGCCAGGGCTTTGTCAATCCAGGCCTTAAAAAATCTTTAAGGATGGACATTCCATCACCTCCCAAGGCATTCAATTCCAATGTTTTACCACTCTCCTAGTGAAATTGTTTTTCCTAATATCCAGTGTAGACCTCCCCCACTGTAACTTTAGACCAGTGTTTCTCAATCTTTTTATAAAGTACCCCTTTAAAAAAATTATAAGTGCCTCTAGTACCTACAGTTTTCAGACGCACAAAAATTTTTTTTTTTTACCATTGCAACACATTTGTTTAAACAACTTAATTGTAGCCAGGTGAGTGATAAAATTGTTGGGTGTAAAAAATACAAAAATAATGAAACACTGGAAGACTTAAAACAAAAATTCAGTTTGTGCCAAATTTAAGTTGTGTTGACGTACCCCCTAGATGTCTCTTGAGTATCCCTAAAGATACTTGTACCACTGGTTGAGAATCACTGCTTTAGACCATTGCTTCTTGTTCTTCCATCTGCCACCACTAGCCTAGCTCTTTCCTCTTTGGAATCTCCCTTCAAGTGGTTGAAGCCACTATCAAATCCCACCTCATGCTTCTCTTTGGTAGACTAAATATGTCCTCATAAGTCATGTGCCCCAGACTCCTAATCATTTTCATTGCCCTCCACTGGACTCTCTCCAGTTTGTCCTCATCCTTTCTGTAGTGGGGGCTCCAAAACTGGATGCAGTACTCTAGATGTGGCCTCACCAGTGCCAAGTAGAGGGGAATAATTACTTCCTTCTATCTGCTAGCAATGCTCCTACTAATGAGGTGACATTGAGAAGCATGTGGAGTGGGGTCTGCTGCAACATCTCTTTTCAGTTATAGAAATTACTAATTTAAAAGACCTCAAAGGCCATTCATTTTGCCCCTCTCTAATGTAGGATTGTCAAATATAGCATATCGTGTAGTGCCTTCTCTAAGTCAGTCCCAATTGTCCCACACAAATAGTTCCTGCTTCACACAGGAGACTGTTCCTCTACCTAATACATCTCACTTTTCCAGGTTTCTTCTTCACATTGAATGCCCTGGATTTGGATTATTTTCTCCCAGCTATTTAAACTTGCATTTTCCAAGATGAATATGATTTTATTTTCCTGTTGGTGTTTGACCTGCTAGCTCTCTGGGTATTACTTCTCCATCTTCACTGGTATGTGTGGCTTCTCTTAAATTACTATTATTGTGGATTTTGTCACTCACCTCTGTTTGTTGCCAGTACAAATAATTCTGGAGCAAATGTTGAGAGTGAGGATGGAGGGTAGCTAATCTGGTCATTGTTTCAAATGCTAGTGCAACTACAGCATTGCCAGTGCATCTACATTGGGGATAGATAACTGTCTGCTGGAAATGAGACTTAGGCCATGCCAGATAGGCCATTGGACAGCCAGTAGAGAGCTTTGATACTGGGTCTTTACTGAATCAAGCCAGACCTTAAGATGGTGAGTTTTTACCCAATTATCAATCCCCTGAGCTATCTAGCATCCACGTATGCCATTTTATATGAGAGTCTTCATACAACCAGTCACCCTGTTGGTGAGATAACAATAAACACAGCATAAATGTGTAGCTGGGACACTTTTAATGCAGCCCAGCCCTATCTCCTAAACTCTTGACAAGTGTATATTGGATAGTTCAGTAGACTGTGTACAGGGGTTACTGTGCAATGACTAGAGGGGTTTGAAGAACTCTTTGTGAGCTGTCTAGTTAATAACAACAGAGAAGAGGCATTATTTGTGTAGATGTTAATTTAAGTAGATCCCATCTGGGAAGGAAAGAAATATAAAGAAGCCATTTTATGAGCTCTGTAGTTGTGTGGAGCTGTCATGAGTTTTCTTCTTCCATTTTGCAGACACCTATGCAGTGATTAGGTAAAAAATTGTTTAAAAATGTAATTGTGTAAGTGCTAAAGGTACTAGGGTCAGATGGTGGGTTACATGCACCGTGGGCTCTGTACTATAAAGCTTATACTGTATAAAAGAATCCTCAGCAAAGTCTTTCTGGGAACAGGGCTGACGAGATGGCAGTCCTACTCTGGGGGTAAAGCTATTCTGCAAAGCCTGCAGTGAAGTCAGCTCCCTGGGAGTGGGGCTGGCAGCCCCTGCTGTTCCCGCTCCCAGGGAGCCAGCGTGTAACCATAACCTTTAACGGTTAAACTTTTTACATCCCTAATAGTGATGTCTACCATTAAATATTGAAGCTGTTAATGAGACCACCAGATTCACCTTTGTAGTAGAAACTATTTAGAAAACAGTTTGTGACATTTATTTTTTCTTCCTGTACTGGTGATATGCTGAAACTAAAAGATGGCTAAGATTAATTTTAGTATTGATTTTAATGTCTGGTACATCTTTTATCAAGGGAATAAGGTTGTGCATTCGCAGGTGAATGGACATGGTCACCAGTTCTATGATAAATATGAGGTCAAATATAGACTTTTGGCAGGCTACCTGATTTTTAAGGGAGTAGAGAGTATCATTCACAGAGTTGGGGTAACATGTTTTTCTGGGACAGAATCGGAATTCTAAGTGCTGTTATGAAATTTTAGAGAGATGCCAGAAATAACCATGATAGTACAGTTCCCTCTTCAGGACAAGGTCTTTATTATTATTAATATTAGTTATTGAATTGCAGACACATCAAGGAGCTCCAGTCATGAACCTGGACCTGACTGTGCCAGGTGCTAATAAAATACAGAACAAAAGTCAGTTCTTGCCCCAAAGAGCTTAGAATTTTTGGCTATGTCTACATTGGCAAGATTTTGCGCAAAAGTGGCTGCTTTTGCGCAAAATCTTGCTGCCTGTCTACACTGGCTGCAAGTATTTGCGCAAGAACACTGACTTTGTAATGTACAAAATCAGTGGTTCTTGCGCAAATACTCTGATGCTCCCGTTCAGGGATAAGCCCTCTTGCGCAAGTATTTTTGTGCAAGAGGGCCAGTGTAGACAGCAATGTTAATGTCTTGCGCAAGAAAGCCCGATCGCTAAAATGGCCATTGGAGCTTTCTTGCTCAAGAGAGCGTCTACACTGGCAAGGATGCTTTTGCGCAAAATCACATGCCAGTATAGACGCTCTCTTGCGCAAATACTTTTAATGGAAAAACTTTTCCGTTAAAAGTATTTGCACAAAATCATGCCAGTGTAGATGCAGCCCTAAATTCTAACAGGTTACATTTATTGCTAGAGTCCATTTTCAAAACTCTTTTTGTTTTAAGATAAGTTGGATGCCTTTTCTTTAGATCATTAACATATCAGCAGATGCGCGGATTATGATGATGCCCTGAGAATCCATCTTTTCATCCCAATCTGTAGAGAACAGTGTGCCATGTAGTGAGGTGGAAAGCACATTTTTATTCTACTTTATGTTAAACCCCAAAACAACAGCTCTCCATTATAAATTGGTGGGGGAGAGGGAGAGTGGTAGTTTTAGTGCCTTGTTAATGAAGAATTGGCATGCTCCCCAACTCATTTTTGCAGCAAGCATGGGGGGGAGGGGTGGGTGAGTATGTGTGTAGAGGCAGGCGGCCTCTGTCTGTCAAAATTGGTTATGGTGTCTGAAAGGAATCCAGGCTGTTGTAAATGTGAGCTATTGTCAATATTCCCCAAGCTTCTTTGGACTCTAGGGTATGCTTTATTAGCTGAAGGTCAAACCATTGTGTTGTCTCCCCTCCTGAGACCTCTGATACCTTCCTGAAAGGAAGGCCCATTATCCCATGGCTTAGAAGCCAGCTTTCTCTTCAGTGGCACTGAAGCTGATAAGCTTAAGAGGCATATTTCATACTCCTATTCCCCCCACCATTGTTGCTTTCAGGAGACAAACAGTGTTTATCATTCCTGATTAATTTCATCTGAACAAAAATATAAAATAAAATAGGAGGCATGAATGCACGCACACACACAATTACAATTTTTAGGCCAGCCTTGTAGCAAGAAGTCAATTCATCACAGTGGTTGCAACAAGCAGTGCATGTTGCTGCCACTTTGTTATTTTGGCAGTGTCTCTGAAAATGAATTTAGCAACATGAAAGGATCCTAGGCAACGATCAGTTATGGAAGAAGGGAATAGGGGAAGAGAGGAATAGCAGTGTGAGCATCAAGGTGCTAGAATTGATTTGTGACAATTAAACATTAAGATCCTGAGAGAGTAGGGCCACCTGCCGTGAGAATGGCTTTATATTACCTGGGAAAGATGAATGGCCCGAGAAGACAGAAGGGCAAGGATTTTACTCTCTGCTACATGAAAAGAATCATAAAAACATTGCATATTGCGCTTCTGTATCTCAGTTCCCTGCATCACAGTTAAAATCCTTTCCTAAGGATAGCATGCAAGAGAAATGAGAGATTTAAATGGCAATTTAAGAAGCTCTTGCTTTTATTGTATTGGATTCTTTTTCTTTCTTTTGTTTCTTGGCCTGCTTTGAAATTAGTCTGGAAAAGTCCTGCCAATTTTCAAGATTCTGGTGTTTCAGTATAAATCTCTCTCTTATGTGGCTACCAGCTCCATTTGCTATTAGTTTTTTTCTTTTAGTGAGATTCTGAATGTGGTATATTTTCAAAATCTCAGAATTAACACATTGTCTAACTGAACGATAACCGGAGATGTACTACACAGTTTGTGCATTTGTAAAAATACATAGGCATCATGGTCCAGTGGACCAAAGAGTCAAGAAACCTGGGTTCTATTAGCTGTGCTAGTGGCCTGTCCAGTGATTCATGGCAAGTCACTTTAGTTCTTTGTGCCTCAATTTCCTCATCTGTAAAATGGGGATAACACAACTTTGTATTCAAAATTGTTTGCGATCTATAGGTGACAGCATTCTGTAGTATAGCCAAGGTTAGGGACTAGTATTAAAAACATAATTTAGTCTCTATGCCTAAGAGCTTTGAAATGCAAAGATAAAAGCAAATATGATACAGCTGCTTGTGCTGGAGACGCATTTGGAATACAGAAGAGGGCACTTGATGAGCCTTGATTGATTGTCTTTTCCAGGTGTAGAAAGTAACAAAAAAGGCAGTTTTTGCAGTCGTGTCCTATATAAGAGGATCTTTGTCCTGGTGTTTCAAAAGTGCCTTGATTTTTGGGTGCACAGCTTGTGTTGCCTTAAAAAGGCATGATTTTCAGAGACTGCTGTTAAGAAACAGCATTGTCATCAGGATGATTATTTTTCTAGTTTAAAAGATTTAGCATTTGCAGTTGGAAACTTTGCATTTGCCTAAATTGAATGGAGAATTAAGGAATAGGTGATTATGTCTCCCAACCAGGGCCTCATAAGAAATTTCTTAGATCTCCTCATGCAGGGCTAACAAGTGACTTTGCTGCGTCCTGGACAGTGTGGGAGGAGCTTGGCTCTGGGCGGAAAGGGCAGAGCAAGGGGCAGTCAGCCCTCAGTGCTGTCTGGACTGCGCTCTGTCTTCCTCAGCCAGCCCTCAGCGGTGCTTCGGGCTCTGGCAGTGATTTATAGGGCTTTTAAATTGGCAAGCCCCAGGACAGTTGTCCCCCCTGAACCCTCCTGTCGGCAGCCCTGTCCTCAAGGCCTCCACAAGCAGACCTTTGCAAAAATCTGCTTATCATGTTTTCCAAGAATCAGCAATATCATGTTTTGCAGCATGGATGCAGTACACAAGAATTCTAAAGGAGAAGCAGATTAATCACTCAGTCCATGTTGCACTAACTCCCTGCCTATGCTTGTGTTTGATCCACGTGTAAACATGATGTGTGGCCTTAGGTTGCTACTAACTTGGTTTTGCTGGCCAAAACTCATAGGAATGGAGTTTTTTATAAAATTATGTTCATTCCATACCATCAAGAACCATTTGTAAACATACAGCTTGTTAATTTGGCTCCAGCAGCAGTGTAGACAGAGCCTAATAGCAAAAGCTGTAAAGTAATAGAGCTATTGGTCAGTTTAGACAAGAAATACCATTTCTGTAATCCTGTGTAAGCTGCCATGTATCAGAAGTTTCAGCCAACAAAACTAAGAATTTCCAGTTTGAAGCAAATACAGTAGCTTCGCTATAACAGTGAACTTTCATAATAAGTTAAACTGCGCATTACTGTCTGAATCTATTCTGCATATTTAGTTTTGATTCAAGGATTGGATTTAATTTTTCCCCCTCAGCAGAAAGTATGATATGGTTAATTTGATATTGCAGTCTTTTTAAATACACTGCAGAATCCTTTAGAGAGAGAAGTAGACCAGACAGCAAAAATGCTTAATAAAATCCAGTACAATAAAAGGTGTTAAACTTCCCATTATGGATGTTGCTGCATAACAAGTTATGGTGATACAGTCAGGATAGGGAAGAGATTAAAGTTAGTTGAATGCTAAAATAAACATAAAGATAATAATGAGAGATGGAATGACTCATATGGAGAGAGCATTTGAGGTAAATGCTGTATTTTATCAGTACATGTAGAGAGTCACATTCAGACCTGATGTCTAGAGTTCTGTAAATTACAGTGTCCAAGGAAGTCTCTCAAATTAGTATAACATTTACAGTAAGGGGTAATAAAAGAGTAAGATAGCAGAAAAAGCGACTGGTAGTTGATTGTGAAAAACAGTAGCTATGCAAACGCACGTTCACATTTTGGGTATGTAAAGAGGTAAGCATTGCCTTACCGGCCTGCTTACTCATGTAACCAGTTAATCGGCACCTAGCTGGGCTGAAGCAGACCCCTGCCTGCAATGCAATATTGTGGGCTCTACCCGTCCCGACTAGGCCCACCGTTTGTCACTGCAGGCAGGCCAGTTAACCAGCTAAACTATATGTTTAAATGGTTAACATTTAAATGGGGTTTTACCATCCTATCATGCATGCCCACTTCTTCTTGCACTGCATTCGGTCTCTTCAAAACCTGCTCCTGTTGAAGTGAAGGGCAAAAGTCTTACTGATCTCAGAGATACAAGATCAGAGGCCTAAAGCAGCTTAGACTCATACTGACATACTTATTTGGTGAAAGATCGTAGAGTTCATTATTCTAAGGAATAGTAAATAGGAGAACAGCAAAATAGAGACAGTGGGTTTTAGAAAGGTAGATTTTAATAAACTCAGAGAGCTGGTAGGTAAGCAAGACTAAGAGGGAAAACAACTGAAGAGAGTTGGCAGTTTTTCAAAGGGACATTATTAAGGGCACAAAGGAAGCTATTCCTCTGCATTAGAAAGGATGACAAAAGACTTGGGTTGGCTTAACTTGGGTCTTGGCTTAACTAGGGAGATCTTGCATGATCTAAAAATAAAAAAGGAGTCATATAAAAAGTAGAAACTAGGTCAAATTACAAAGGATGAATATAAGCAAAGAACACAGGTATGCAGGGGCAAGATTAGAAAGGCAAAGGCACAAAACGAGCTCAAACTAGCTAGATACATAAAAGGAAACAAGAAGACATTCTATAAATATATTAGAAGCAAGAGGAAGACCAAGGACAGGGTAGGCCCATTACTCACTGAAGAGGGAGAAACAATAACAGTAAACTCGGAAATGGCAGAGGTGTTTAATGACTTACTTGTTTTGGTCTTCACCAAGAAGTCTGATGATGCAGGAATGCCTAACATAGTAATTGCTAGTGGAAATGGGGTAGGTTTGGAAGATACAATAAAAAAAGTTAAAAATTATTTAGAAAAGTTAGATGTCTGCAAGTCACCAGGACCTGATGAAATGTTTCCTAGAATATTCAAGGAGCTGATAGAGAGGGTATCTGAGCCTTTAGCTACTATCTTTGAAAAATCATGAAAGACAGGAGAGACTGCAGAAGACTGGAAAAGGGCAAATATAGTGCCCATCTATAAAAAGGGAAATAACCCAGGAAACTACAGACTAGTCAGTTTAACTTCTTTGCCAGGGAAGATAATGGAGCAAGTAATTAAGGAATTCATTTTCAAATATCTGGAAGAAAATAAGGTGATATGTAAGAGCCAGCATGGATTTATAAAGAACAAATCATGTCAAACTAAACGGATAGCTTTTTTGATAGGACAAGTTTAGGGGATAAGGGAGAAGTGGTGGACGTGATATACCTAGACTTTAGTAAGGCATTTGATATGGTCTCGCATTATCTTCTTATCAATAAACTAGGCAATTGCAACTTAGATGGGGCTACTATAAGGTGGGTGCCTAACTGCCTGGATAACTTTTCTCAGAGAGTAGTTATTAATGGTTCACAATCTTGCTGGAAGGGCATAACAAATGGGGTTCCGCAGGGGTTTGTTTTGGGACTGGTTCTATTCAATATCTTCATCAATGATTTTGATATTGGCATAAATAATATCCTTATTAGGTTTGCAGATGGTACCAAGCTGGGAGGGGTTGCAACTACTTTGAAAAATAGGGTCATAATTCAAAATGATCTGGACAAACTGAAGAAATGGTCTGAGGTAAATAGGATGAAATTTAATAGAAATATAAAGAACTCCCCTTAGGAAGAAACAATCAGTTTCACACATAGAGAATGGGAAGTGACTATCTAGGAAGGCGTACTGCAGAAATGAATCTAGTAAATATGAGTCAACAGTGTGACACTTGCAAAAAAAGCAAACATGATTTTTGGATGCATTAACAGGAGTGTTATGAGGAACATATGAGAAGTCATTTTTCCACTCTTCTCTGCGCTGATTAGGACTCACTTGGGGAATTGTGTCAAGTTCTGGGCACCACATTTCAAGAAAGATGTGAAAAAATTGGAGACAGTCCGGAGAAGAGCAACAAAAATGATTAAAGGCTATGAAGGAAGACTGAAAAAATTGGGCTTGTTTAGTTTAGAAAGGAGAAGACTGAAAGGGGACATGATAGTGGCTTTTAAGTATCTAAAAAGGTGTCACAAGGAGGAGGGAGAAAAATTGTTCTCCTTGGCCTCCAATAATAGGACAAGAAGCAATGAGCTTAAATTTCAGCAAGGGAGGTTTAGGTTGGATATTGGGAAAAACTTCACAGGGTGGTGAAACACTGGAATAAGTTGCCTAGGGAGGTTGTGGAATCTCCATCTTTGGAAATATTTAAGAGCAGGTTAGAAAGACATCTATCAGGGATGGTCTAGACCTTTGGTCGCCAACTGGTTGATCGCGATTGACTGGACAATCATGAGGCATTCAGCCTCCCACCATTTTCCCCCCACCCCGGAGAAGCCCCACTACCTACCTCTGACCCCAACACTGCACAGCCTGGAACCCCCTCCCTGAGCCAGCATCCCCTTATCCACCTCCTCCTGCATCCAGATTTCCTCCCAGAACTTGCACCTCTTACTCCTTCCCACACCCAAATCCCTCATTTCCACCCCAGAGCCTAAACATCTTGTCTCAATCCAGCAAGGGTACGGCTAGACTGCAGGAGTTTTTCAGGATTCCAGAGATATCCCAGAAAAACTCATCTGCATCCAGGGATGCATTTGTTCTTCCGCTTCTTTTAGTGGAAGAGCAAACATGATCTTTCGGTCACCCTACATTCCTCTTTCCATGAGGAATAAGGGGGCTTTCAAAAGAAGGGGGGTTTCTGGCATTTGGTCCAGTCTAGACAGGCCAAATGTTGGAAAAACCTCTTCCTACAGAAGAATTGGGGAAAAAAAAGCAGCAGTATAAGGGTTGGGGATAGCAAGTGATGGAGAAGAGGAGAATAGAGAGGGCGGGTCTTCATGGAAGGGTCGGGGCAGTAGATCTTGGCTTGTTCTGTCATTTAAAAAGTGATCTTGGGTGTAAAAAGGTTGGAGACCACTGGTCTTGCTTAGTTCCCTAACCATGGATCCTGCCATGAAGGCAGGGGACTGGACTCAATGACCTCTGAAGGTCCCTTCCATTTCTAGTATTCTATGATTGATTGGTATCAGACCAGAGGTGAAAGTAAGTGGGTGCGCACTGATGTGCAGCTCTGGCAAGTTTTGAATGAGCTGCTGCAAAAGTAAGCAGGGAGCTATTTAAAGAGCTGGTAGGCCCCAGGTTGTGATAGGAGAGTAACCACAAGTAATTTAAGTTACTTTCAGTCCCATTTTGCACTTAAATGTTGCTCTGAACATGGCCTTAGGAGTTTTGTGCGCAGTGGAACATAATATACTTTGATGAGGCTTTCTCTTGGGTACTCTTAAGGAGCTAAACAGTCCTCTCATATTTTCACTTGATGTGATTAGGTTTGCTTGTGCTACCCAGCCTTGCATTAGTTGGATGAATCCCAAAAATGAATAGGGTTTTCCTCAGTGTGCCATACTTTGGACTTATGTCCACAAGATTAAGAAAAGAGGCTTTCCTTGGTGTTTCTTTTCTGGCTCCTGTATTAGTGGAAGCATTTTACCACTTGATGAAATATGAAACTCCCTTTCCTTTATTAAAACTAAGAACCACTTTCTTAAATGGCAAAGTAATAATAAAGGCTGAAATTGAATCTATAACTTCATGAAAAAAGAGGATTTTTTAAGGCAAATCATGCATGGTAATACCATCTATTGTTCTCTTGCTGTGTTCTTTGTGTTACTTAACTCCCTCCGAACAAAGAACCCATAACTGGAATTGTAAAAATAATCCAGGCATTTAAAACAACATTCAAAAGGCCTTTAGGAATCCCACAAAAAGGTGTGTCTTTGAAATAGTGGTTAATGAATTGTCTGAACAGGCTCAAATATCCTGGCCTCATTTAAGTTAATGGGAGTTTTGCTCTTGAGTGCAATGGAGACAGGATTTCACCCTTGATACTTTGGGTGTTTAAAAGTGAATCAGAGTCTGAGTGCCAATGTCTACTGAGCAGATCTGTTTTTCAGTTTTTGACAATGTCCGCTAGCAAGCAGGAGGTTTTTTTTTTTTTACTTGATCGCACAAGTACATTCTAATTAAAGAAGTTGCCCATGTTCTGACTATCTCTCATTTTAAAAACAAAGCAAGTTTGTAAATATTCACTTGTTTGAACATCAGCACAAGGGCTCTCAAAGGTATCTCCACACTAGCACCAAGCAAATGCTGATCGGGAAAACAGTTGCACCTATGGCTTAAACATGAAACAAAATCAATTTGAAAACCAATATTGGAGCAGGCATCCATATATCTGGTCTGCAAGCTGAGTCAGATGGCTCAGCCATTATGATGGGATTCATGCATCCCCTTACAAGGTTTGAACACAGTTCTGAATCAAATTTGCAATATAAATTAAAAACCATGTACTGCTCACTTAGGGTATGCCTACACTGCATTCCTCTTTCAAGAGAGGAATGCAAATGCAGACAAACGAAATTGCAAATGAAGCGCGGATTTGAATTTCCCATGCTTCATTTGCATAATTGCTTTTTTGAAATACCCTATTTCGAAAGAAAAAATGCAGTCTAGATGGGGTTATTTCGAAAGAAAGTTTTTAAAAAAAATAACCCCGTCTAGACTGCGTTTTTTCTTTCGAAATAGGGTATTTCAAAAAAGCGACAGGACGCAATTATGCAAATGAAGCACAGGAAATTCAAATCCACGCTTCATTTGCAATTTCGTTTGTCTGCATTTGCATTCCTCTCTCGAAAGAGGAATGCAGTGTAGACATACTCTTATAGCAACTTGGTGCATATCTGCTTGGTTGTAAAAGTCTCATTTCTTCTCTGGGAGGTAACATATGACACACCCATCAAAGTCACTAGAAATTGCTGGTACTTCCACAAACAGTGGGATTTGGCCCATAATTTGCACAACTCCACCAGAGCTAGACAGAGGCTTTGGAAAAATTTTTAGGGTAGGGTTCTGTGGGGTTCTGAGCTGTGCCCCCCCTCCCACCCATTTGTACCAGAATCCCTGGGCCAGTAGCAGAGGCCTGTATCATGACATAGAGCCAGTGGTGGAGACCCCAAGCTCAAAACCTGGGATGCTACTGCACCCCCCCACATCTGTATTTCCTGCACTTAGGGGGTTAGCTGTAGGTGCGAGTGCTCATGCAGAACTGCATGCTTGCCAGTATTTTAACCATCATATCATCTAACCCTGCTCAGAACAGTTCTAGAAGACACAGTTGCTAAAACACTGGTGGCCAGCCTTATCTTGCACAAGAGGTTTCACAGTTCCTGCAGCAATGGTAAATTTTAAGGAAGAAAGCCTGGGAAAAAGTGCACATGTAAAGTCACCCAGTCACAACTCCACCGACAGCCAACCAGTCAGCTGGGGGAATTTCATTAGAAGAAGAACTTACAAAGGGAGCAGGCTGTCATCTCCCTTATAATGGTGCCATTCCAAAGGAACTGTGCAGGCAATAGTTTGACATCAGAGGAGTTGATTGCACTGGAATTTCTGTCAGTTTATACCAGCATACGTGAGATGAAAAAACTGGGCCAGCTGTCTCCAGTTACCTGCAGTTGTTAGATGGCTCCTTTTTTGGGAGGGGGGGGGGGGGAAGACATTATTACTAAATAAAATTCGTTTGCACTTTTGTTGTTGTTCAAAGACTTGCAGGAATTGTCACGATGGCTGGCAAGTGAGTTTTCATAGTTAACCTTTGAGAATGCTTCTGTGCTAAACTCTGATGCTATGTCTACACTGACACTTTCATTGGCAAAACTTTTGTCAGTCAGGGATGTGACTGACGGACAAAAGTTTCACTGACTGAAGCACTAGTATGGACAATGGTATGTCAGCAGGAGATCTTCTCCCACTGATATAGCTGCCATTATGGTTTAATTACTCCAGCAAAAGAGCTCTGTCCTGCCAATATAGAGTGTTGACACATGAGACCTTAACAGTGGTGTAGTTCTAGCGATGCAGCTGTGCTGCTATAAGGTGCGTAGTGTAAACATAGCGTAATGGAAACAGCACAAATCCAAAAAGTAGTCCTGTGGCACTTTGGAGTCTAACAAATATATCCCTGTGTCATAGGGTTAATAAAGCAACACGAGAAGTTGGCTTAACAGCTAATGAAAAGAGAGGTATTTCACAAAAACACTTCCCTCTGAATAAAGGTCACCCCATATTAAGGATTATTGGAAAAATTCAGGGAGGTAAATGGTTAATTGTATCCAAAGTTCTCTCTCTTCTTTACACCTTAAACTGACACATGGAGAAAAAAAAACAATAACTATTTTACCCTTCCCCCCATGCATACACTGGCACACACTTGGGAGTTCCTTATAAGAACCATGTCCTGAGGGCTTTCTTTAATGAGCTGTCTCCTCCTGTCCAGCACAGAAAGGAAAATAATAGAGGTAGGGACTTTTCTTTGTCCCTGTGCAATTTTAATCTGATTCACTCTCTCTTAATAATCTCCAAGGATTATAAAAACAAAACCTCTTAAAAATGTGATTCTTAATTCTTTTTCTCTCTCCCAAACATCATTTGTTCTTTTATCATGTTGCATTTCTTCACCAATGAATCAGCTGTCTTTTCATATATAACAATAGTGGGAAGGGGCGGAAGAGGTGAAAGGGGAGGAAAGAGTAGAGCTTTCTTTTATTTGTTTCAGCAGCACAAGTATTCCTTGGCCTTTTATGCTAAAGAGTGGATGGTGGCTCTTGAACAAATTGGTCCTCCTTGTTTGCTGGCCTAGGCCATCTTGTTATCCATCCAGCTGTGTTTTGATCTTGGAGGGCCGTTTGAAGATTAAATTGAGACATCTTTTGTTACTATTAAGTGCAGTAATTAAATCAGCTCAATGTTATTTAAGTGTGGAAAATGTCGTTTTGCTGGCCCATGGGCGCCTGAAGTTGCCATTAGACAGCTGTGTTGCTTCCAGTGCTAAATGATGAAGAGAGAGGCAGAAAAGAGTCTAAGTGCTCTCTAAATAATTTCCAACTCTTTTCTGGGTTATGCCAGCCTCCTCACCTTTTCCCCACTTTTTCATGTGATGCTTCTTTCTCCTGCTCTCTGCACTTCACAAAGAATGTCATTTTTGAAAGGGATTTTGAGTTTCTGAAAGCAGAGAATGGAAAGTACACTTACCCAAAACGAAGAGTGCTGTTGTGGAAAGTGAGCATGTGAAATACATAGCAAGGTAGCTGAGTTATCCAAATGAGCAGCTGCATCTCCAAAGGGAGTTGTTAAATTCTTGGCTCTGAATAACACAAGAAACTTTCCTAGCATGAAGGATACAAGATAGGAACAAAGAGGGGGTGGGTAATAATTTCTGATGAGGAGCGGCTCCAAAAATTTGGTAAGTGATCCAGGGCTGCACTCTTCCATTATATTAACGAAGGAGGTATGGATCTGAGACAAAAGTTGTGTGCACAAGGGAGCTTGGAGTAGGAGATTGGGGTACAGGAAAAGGGTGAGGGGTCTGGGAGGTAGTTCGGGTGAAGGAGGGAGTTGTGATCTTGGGCAAGGAAATGGGGATGCAGAAAAGAATGGAGAGCATGAGAAGGAGTTGTGACCTGCAGGAGGGAGTGCAGTGTTTTATGTTATGACCCAGGGCAGAAGAAGATTCAGACCTGGAGGAGAAGTGTAAGAGGGGGTGCAGGAACTGGGAGGGGATTATGACCTAGGACAGGCGTGCACAGGTTTGTCATATGGGGCAGGGAGTTGTGAAGGGGGTAGGATGCCAGGTGCAGTCTCTGGCTGGGACGCACTTATTTTATGTGTCTCCTTGCTAGCAGCCTAGTGAGACCCTCGTGCAGGCTTCTTGTCTGCAGTGTCCCCGTACGCTGCTCAGAGCAGCCGGCTGCTGGGACCATGTGCTCTCTGCGTACTGCTCGGCCTTGGTAGGGGCCCTCCATGAATTGCCTGCATAGCAAGCAAAGCACAAGCATCTCCCATTGGTCTGTTTCCAGCCAGTGGAAGCTGTGAGATTGTGCTTGAGATGGCACAGTTCATAAAGAGCACATGACTCCTTCAGTAAGCTGCTTTCAGTGGTGTGTATAGGTACGTCAGGCAGGAGGCCTGCCAATAGCTCCGACTGGACCACTGAACAGTGGCAGGCCAGATCTAGCAGTTTGGCAGGCCAGAAATGGCCTACAGGCCGATTTTTGCCCATCTCTCCCATCAGGGGCTCATTTAACTGCTCATCCACTAATGTTTTCTATGCCATCAAATGACAGCAATGCTACTCTGCCATGTATATTGGCCATACTGGACAGTCTCTGCGGGAAAGAATTAATGGACACAAATCAGATATCTGAAAAGGCAACACACAGAAACCTGTTGGAGAACACTTTAACCTGCCTGGGCACTCATTAATGGATCTCCAAGTCCTCCAAGTCACCGTGTTGTTTCAGGCCAATTCCACAAGCCAAATACACAGGGAAGAGCTGGAACTTAACTTCATTTACAAGTTTGATTCTTATCAAAATGGAATGAACAGGGCTATTGGCTGGCCTTCCACATCCTAATGAGTTAACCAACCAGCCAATGGAGGTGGTAATTGTTCTTATCAGTCTCTTGTAATTTGAACAATCTATTCACTGACTTTTTCCTTCTCCCTCCGTCCCCTTTCTTCTCCTCTCCCCCTTCCCTTATTTATTCTTGGATCTGGACTTTTAGTACTCCATCTGTAGAAGTGGGTTGTGCCCACAAAAGCTCATGATGCCATCTACATGTTTTGTTAGTCTTTAAGGTGCTGTTAGATGACTATTTGTTGATTTTTAAATTTTTCTCAACTAAGTTGGTGGGTGACAAAGACGGATTACATGAAGATTACTGTTGTGTTCCCTCCCTTTATGGCATCTGGTATTGGCCGCTGTCGGCAGACAGGATACTGGGCTAGATAGACAGTTGGTCTGACTCAATATGGCCATTCTTATGTTCTTATGTAAGGGTTGGTCTACCCTGGTAACTTATATTGGCATAGTTGTTTTCTCTCAGTGATGTGAAAAATCCATACCTCTTAGAGATGTAGCTGTTGACACCACTAGGGTGTTGGAAGAATTCTTCTGTTGACCAAGCTACTGCCTCTCAGGGAGGAGGATTAACTGCTGGCGTGGCCAGGTCTAGCAAGTTATGTGAATCTCTTCACACCTGGGTAACGGTAATACAGTTTAACATAGAACTTGACTTAAAGGTCACGTGACAGCACCTGTGAAATGGCCGAAGATCTAATTAAGCCTGGAGGTGACCTGTGGCTTTAAGGGTAGAAGCAAGTTCCCTTTATACATTCTCCTCTGCCTTCTGCTTGCTGAGTAGAGAGCCTTAGAAGAAGGTGGTGATTTCAGTTGGGAGCTGAGGAAAAGAAGAAGGAAGAGAAAATGAGATCCTCCTGTGGGGGAAACAGTCCTTTAGACAAAGTGTGGTTTAATGCTGGGTTAAATGGGCATGCAGCATTGTTCCTAGCCACCTTCAAAGCTGGTTACTTTTGTGTGTGTGTAGCCTAACTCATTCTTTCCCTACACTTTTGAAGCCCCATCTTCCCCTTCCATACCCAAGTGCATATGCTACTGCTCTTGTGAGTCCCAACCATTATGGAATTCAGTGACTCTAGCTTCTTAGTATTGAAGCAGCAGGCTTAGCAGGTGAAATCTCCCAGGCATATTAGATACAGTGCTGACAGCCAGTGTAGAATTACATACACCCACAGGAATATACTCCACCTTCACTACAAAGCTGTCTTGTTAGTCTATCTTCCCACATGTAACTGGATTCAGGCTTCCATCTTTAATAATATCACCCAGCAATACTGATTTTTATCACTTTATATGCTTATATTTTACAGTGTAGGAAGCATATTTGCCTCACACTGGTGCTTTTTCAGTAGCGATGAAGGCAGAAGTATGGCAGATGGGTGGGGATTGGTGACTCCAGAGCCTGTTAAATCTGTTTTTCTTATATTGTTTAAAATTGCCTGTTAAAATTCAGCAGCCGCATGTCCAATCAGCCTGATGGTGTCTGCCATGTTGTGAGAACACAGTCATTAATTGGTCCAATTCATGCACATCGAGGTAGGCGGGCAGTGTGAATTCAAAGGAGCTGGAGAGAATAGAGGGAGGTTTTGTGGTTGGGGGATAGAAAGGGGCCGGGGGAGAAGCTTGGTAATACAGTGACAATGAAACATACGGTAGTCACACTGGAAAACTTTCTCCTTCATTAGCAGGGATCTGTTGAGTTTCTGCTCACATTAGGGTAATTAACACAAGTACAGATTGTTGAACATCTGTGCAGTTTAACTATATGGCCGGTTCCCAGGCTTTAAACAGGGTTGTGAGGAGCCAAATGCAAAGCAGTTTGAAAAGCCCACACACTATTCATTTCATTGAAATTAGCATTTCTGGATGAAAGCTGATGTTGCAGCATGTCAGCTATAAATTTTCTCTGGTCTGTTGCCAAGTTGGCTAATGATCTTAAATTAGTGTTTGTTAATAAATTACAAAAACTTGGTTACTTTTAATATTCTGGAGGGGAAGTTCCTATTGCATTTTTAAAATGTGTGCGTGTATTATATCTAATATGCTTCTAATGATCTTCAGAGAATCCTGGCAGTAATTACTGTTTCAGCCTCAGTGAGGGGCTTTTGGCTTGGTGGATGCATCTTTTGTTTTTTTATATTTTTGACAAAACTGCAGTTCTCATTTTTCAGTCTTATAAATTTGCCCGTGAGTCTGCACTTGTGGTATGCTGTAAATATGATTTGTTGTTTGCATACTGAACTTCTATAGTCTCTTGACTTTCCTTCCTCCTTTCCTTCACACTGGATATGTACATACATAAAATATATGTATGTGGCTACATCTTTTGATGCAGAGGATCTGTCTATATGGTGGGGCAATGCACACTTCAGGGCTGTGATTTCTAAAGTGCATTAACTTTGTGCATTAATTGGTCCATGTATACCCTGCTGATAAACACTAAAAGTAACCTGGTGTGCTTTATTGGGAACTGCATTAAAGTCTACTAGGGAACCTTTAGTGCCTACCAGCAAGGTATACACGGAGCAATTAATGTGTAACATATTAGTGTGCTCTAGAAATTACACCCCTGTAGTTCTCATTGTTCCACCATGCAGAAAAAGCCCAGAGATATAAATGGCTCTATGGCATTTTTTTATATTCTTTATCCAATAGAGCTCTTGGTTTTTTGACCAACCTGTTTCTTCATGCTTTCCCTTACCAGTTGAGAACATGGGGGAAAGGGGAGCATTATTCCTGACCACCTCTAGATTTTTTTATGACTAACAGCAGTTCCTTGACTCTAAAATTATCTTCTCCATCATTGTTCAGTAGAAACAAGGTTTGCTGGTCTTTAGGTCAGGTACATCATCCTATTTACTCCTTTTTTTTTCATGAGACTATGGGGCAGGCCAGTTTTTTTTTATTGGAGGATTAGGGTACAGGCAGTCCCCGGGTTACGTACAAGATAGGGACTGTAGGTTTGTTCTTAAGTTGAATCTGTATGTAAGTCGGAACTGGCATCCAGATTCAGCCGCTGCTGAAACTGATCAGTTTCGACAGTGGCTGAATCTGGATGCCAGTTCCGACTTACATACAGATTCAACTTAAGAACCCTAGGCATCCCCAAGTCAGCTGCTGCGGAAACTGATCAGCGGCTGATTCCAGGAAGCCCGGGGCAGGGGCTTCCTGAAGTCAGCCACTGGTCAGTTTCAGCAGTGGCTGACTTGGGGATGCCTGGGGCAGAGCAGCTGGGGTGCTGCTGGGTTGGTCCAGTAGCGAGGCCGCTCCTCGGCGCTTCTGGACCAACCCAGCAGCACCCCATCTGCTCTGCCCCAGGCGTCCTGATTCAGCCGCTGCTGAAACTGACCAGCAGTGGCTGAATCAGGACGCCTGGGGCAGAGCAGCTAGGGTGCTGCCGGGTTGGTCCAGTAGCGCCCAGAGCGGCGCTACAGGACCAACCGGCAGCGCCCCAGCTGCTGTATTACAGGCGTCTGGAGCAAAGCCACGGAGTACGGGGGCAGCGGGACAGCCCAGATGCGCGTCTGGGCTGTCTGCTGCCCGCGTGTTCCGCCGCTTTGCTCCCCGTCCTTCTGGTCTGCAGACCAGGGGGATGGGGAGCAAAGCAGAGCAAAGCAGCTGAACACGCGGGCACTGGACATCCCAGACGCGTCTGGGCTGTCCGCTGCCCGCGTGCTCCGCCGCTTTGCTTCCTCTCCCTGGTCTTCTGGAGACCAGGGAGAGGGTCCCGTTCGTAACTGCGGATTCGACGTAAGTCGGATTCGACGTAAGTCGGATCCGCGTAACTCGGGGACTGCCTGTATTTAGACATTGTCTTAATATGCAATAATATTTTTGCTTGCGATTTTAATTTTTTTTCTTTCTATGTCTAGATAGATTGTCTTTTGAGAGTTTAAGACAATGACTGTTACAAGTGATATTTAGGTCTACACCCATTACTTTTTCTTTTCAACATAGCACCTGCAACATTTCCTTAAATGCTTTTCAGAGTTATACAGTCTATTCCATGTGAGTATATAGCCATAAATCTGTGGTATGTGTGCTAGCATGCATAAATCAGACACATTTATCACACTAACACATATGCCTCATACAAACAAACACTCGCACATACATCTATATATTGTACTGTCAGAATAGTTTTTTTGTATGTTTGGGTATTTGTTTACCATGTATTTAAGGCTGTGTGTAAGAGACATGCTTCCCATCCCCCTTAAAAGTACCATACATACAATTAATCACTGAGACATTTAAACAAGTCCAGTCCACTAAACCCATACATATTCTCTCTCACACACTTGCTCTCACTTCTATCACTTGCTCTCAGCATCTGCCAGCCCGCATAAATCTAGACTGTTAGACTTGTCATGAAAATAGAGCATTCCACAACCCAAAACTCTTGAGTCGGGCCAGACCAACAGTTTGCATTCTGTAAACAGGAAAATAAATTTTTTAAAATTGAGAAGTCGTGGGATCAAAATGGTGAAAAGGTCAAAGGTTGTGGAAATATATTTATTTATATGTATTTATTTAAATATATTTATTTCACACATTTTGCTTTTCCTCTGCTCAGTACACAAAGTTTAGCTAATAACGAATGGTTTTGCAGCTTAAAGACTAACAAAACATGTAGACAGTATCATGAGGTTTCATGGGTACAACTCATTTCTTCAGATGAATGAATAATTAAAATTCCAGTTCCAAAATAAATAGGGGATGGGGAGGGGAGAAGGAAGGGAAAAAATAGTAGTGAGTTAGAGTGTTTGTTTCATGAAGCTGATAAAGAAGGTGCAAATTTTTCTTAAGTACCCATTGTTTGGTTGCTTAAGTCATTAGGATGTGGAAGGTAGCATGCTAGCCAGGTGATGTCTTTATTCATAATTTTGTGATCAGTCCCAAACTTGTAAATGAAGTTAAGTTCCAATGCTTCCCTGTGTATTCAGCCTGTGGAATTGGCCAGAAAAAACAGTGACTTGGAGATGCATTAATAAGTGCCCTGCCAGGTTAAAGTGTTCTCCAACACGTTTCTGGGTGTTGCCTTTTGGATATCTGATTTGTGGCCATTAATTCTTTCCTGTAGAGACTTCCATGTTCAAAAGCTTCAGAGGGGTAGCTGAGTTAGTCTGTAACACGAAAAACTTAAAAAATAACAGTTTTTTAAAGTTTTATGTTTTTATAAATAACAAATAGTCTAGTAGCACCTTAAACACTTAAGAAAACATGTAGCTGGTATCATGAGCTTTCGTGGGCACAACCCACTTCAGATGTAAACATGATCTACATGTTCTGTTAGTCTTTAAGGTGCTACTAGACTGTTGGTTGCTTTTTAAGTTTTTCCTGTAGAGACTTGGCCAATATACACGACAGTGATGCATTGTTGGCATACCCATACATTTCAGAGGCTACACCTCTGAAAAATTTAGCTTGCCACTAAAGTGAAAATAAAATTAAACAAGTCATCACAGTGGGGCTGATCAGGGCATAGCTGATTTTTGTTAAATCCTGTTTAACTCTCCAAATGTTAAAAGATTTTAATGGAGGGTACTAGCCACCCCAGTGGAATTAAAGCACTTGTTGAGAGGAATTAAAGGACTGCTCTGCTTCTTTTTGTAGCTGCAAATGGTGTTGCTGAGCTCCTGCTGTGTAATTGCCTCTCATGCAGGCCAGAATTTAATTTGGCAGCATTTAGGGTTCTCAATGACATGGTTTCAGTTCATCCATCAGCTTCCACACACAAAGTTTACAAAGGACATGGATTTAAAAAAAATGCTGCCATGTAAAAAATGCAGACACAGAACCTGATCCTTCAAAAATTAGCTTCATAGGTAAAATTACTCATGCCTATGTCACTATTCATGCTTAATAGTTAAAAAGAATTTGTAGGATCAGGCTCTAGGAAAAGATGTGGACTTTGCTCTAATAAAGCCTTGTCTACATAACAAAGTTGTGTTTTAAACTGTGTGAATTAAACCAGCACAAAAGGCTTTGTGAACACTCTTACTTTGGTTTCCACCAGGCTTAACATAAGTCAGCTAAGAATTGTGTTAGACCAGTATTTCTCAACTTTTTCACATTGAACAGCTCATATTCTAAGTTAAAAACCAACAACAATCACCTCCCCCTTTACATTTAGTATAAAAATGTCAAGGGTAGGTCCATACATTTTACTGTTGGTGTTTTTAGCAGTTGACGGAGAATACTTGACATTGAAGAATTGTGAGTCAAGAGCAAGCTTTTCTTTGCTTTAGATAGTAAATACAGTTTTTAGTGCCTCTTGGTCTCCGTAGTACCTTTCTGTGGCTTCTGTCTTGAGAATCATGGCCCACAAACTCAGAAACATTGGTTTACATTCAAACAAAATAAATTCCTTTTAAATCAAAAGTTTGCCCCCAATATAGCTAATCTGTATTAAAAAACAGTGCTTCTTTCTCCTGCAGCAAATAAATGTCACTGGAGGCTTTGTGGGTTATTGGTCAGAAGGTATTAGGAAGGATTATTGGAAGACGCCACAAGATTGAATTTGAAGTTAGAAGGGAGAGACGTGCTTTCCATATGCTGCGGCGTGGGGAAGAATATTCTAGAAGGCCTGAAGCTTAGGTAGAAATGGAGACATATTGTGTGCAATATATGTGCTTTGTAAATGTTAAGTTATACAACTACTGGAAGGGTAGTTTCTCAGCTATTTAAGTATTTAATGTATATGCACTTCATTTTCCTGTACGACCAGCTCCTGAGTCGTCATGCCAGAGAACTGGAGGGTCATGGCTCCAGGGTCTAAGTGAGACAGCCAGATCAGCTTCATCTAGATACTGAAAAGTATTAAATGAGGAAGTTTGAAAATTAAATGACATGACTTTACTAAGGACAACAACTCTATATTTATAGTATTCAGTATTCTCTTGAGTCTTGTAGCTCTACATCACTTGTGTCTGATGGGGACAATCTGTCTCATGAACATAACTTCAATACCTGCTTTATTGATACCCTCTCCATTAGTGAGGCTGGCCTTTCTAGGGAATCCTAGCTTCTCCCAGGAAGCATGTAACTGTGTTCAGAATGCATTATTTAAAATAATGATGATAATAATAATTAATTATAAATAGTTCCTTGGTTATTTTCATTAAAGATTCAGCAAAAACCAAAACCACTTATTTGAACATGTTAGGAAAATGATCCGGCAGAAAATTAATGCACGTCTGTTGCCAAAAAGGTAATAAACTAAGCCTTTATTTCTTTCCTCATAATCTTTCCAGAAAGAAGACAAATTTCAGCACAACATATTTTTTTAAATGTCTGTCACAGAGTGGGCCAAAATGCTTATTCCATTCCTGAACAGAGAAATATGGTAACTAAATTGGGAAATTGGCCTTAGCATTTTGCGTCTTGAAGTTGGTGAAACTCTGTGGCTCATGAAGTAAAATGAAAAACATTTCATTGTTTTCCTGCATCATAAAATGCAAATGGTAGGCTCAGTTACAGTGAATTTCAGTTACTTTATGTTAGAGATTTCCAGTGGATATACCATGTGTTCATGACCCAACAACATAGGGTAGTTGTGAAGCTGCATTAAAATTCCTTGCTCTCAAGCTGTCATTTGTAAGTATCCTTGAAGTTTTCAGAGTAATTTTGTTTCACTTATCAATAGATCAACTTCTGCTCAGCAATGTTTTTCTTGTTCCCTGGCTGTGGTGACATAATACAGGAGGCCCCCGACTTGCTACTGCCCAAGTTCCAACCCCCCGCACTTACAACCATTTTTGTAAATGTGGAAGGGGCAGAAACCCCCTACCTACAGCCTCGGCCCACATTTACGATGGCACACGGCACCTATTGTAAATGGCGGTTTGAGTTATGATGATCCCAACTTGCGACGCTTCACCCGGAACCAATCGCATCGCAAGTCAGGGGCCTCCTGTACTGATTATATAAAATATTTCTTTAGACTGAAATATCTAAGGACTTGTCTTCACTGTGGGGTGGATTGATGCTGAGCGATCAATCCACAGTGGTCAATTTAGCAAGTCTAGTAAAGACCCACTAAATTGACTGCCGATCACTCTTCCTATTGAGTCTGGTACTACAGCAGAATAAGATGAGTAAGGGAAGTCAACAGGAAAGTTTTTTCTGTCAACCCTCTGTAGTGTGGTCCCTGCGGTAAGTACATCTGAGCTACAACAATCTGACAATACGTTACTAATATAATGTAATTCAAATTGCGTAGCTTAGATCAAACTATGCTTGTGGTGTAGATTTGCCCTAAGAAGCACATATCCAGTACTTTTAAGCACTGTAATATATACCAACAGTGCCATGAAATCTAAGCAATATTAAGATAATCACTTCAACAGGAACCCAGCCAGCCACCTACAAAAGCTTACCCATTCATCATCTAGGAAGTGTATCTTCAGTAGCCTCCATGATCTTTGACAAACCTATAACACAAATGCCATTTGAATGTACTCTACAATATAAACTCAAGGTTAAGTAACATGCCCATGTATCTCTTGCTATCTGTAGGAGAAAAATAAAACCAAGAAAGGCAGGCACAGCTCTGTATTTGTTGTGAAAACAGTGTGTGTACAATCCCAAAAGATATTTGGACAGTGAGGGAGATATCACTGTGACAACATAATAGTGAGGAGAGGCTAAAATGGTGGTGGTTGTGCATGCTGATGATGGACCTAGGAACAAGCAAAGATGTAAAATGAAACCAGCAGTATTAGTAGCTTCCGTCAACTTCTGTGCCAGCTAACTGATTTGCATTCTCCTGTTGGGCAGTTGGAAGCCGCCACGGAACAGTTTATATTCTAGCCTGCTCTGGCCTTGAATTATGCATGACCAATTTATCATGCCCCCAGCTGAAAAACTAATTGTGTCCCTGGGATATATTTACTAGAAATTGTAGTTTGCTGTGCTAGGGTCCCCAGAGTGTTCAGCAGAGCGGATGACTGGGAAGTTACAGCTCTTTTAGAGCATGGCTTTTGGCTCAGTATAAGCCTGGAGAACACAGATTTTTCATTCCTGTTTTCTTTTTGAATGCTTTTCGCCATTCCTTTTTTAAAATGTGTTGCACTTCCCCCAGTTGGCTAGCATGAGATTCTTGAGCAGACTCAATTATTAAAAAATGCAGGATCATGACTGAAAGTGATTTCATATTGCTTAATATAAGGTATCCTATTACTTTGATGGTATCCTCCCTCCCTGTTTCACACCTGGAATTATGTGGTTCTCTGATCAGCATAATTAGAATTAAAGATTCAGGTGATTTCTTTTCCAAAACAAAAATTGTGGGGTGGGTTTTAAACTCAAATATCGTTAGTGCAGTGATTAGCAGAAGAGCACAAAATGACTCAAACATTAGTTCTTGCAGAGAACATAGAATAAACTGTAGAGATGGGAATGGGGGAGGTGGTTTCAGGAAGACGAAGGTACTATGCTGGTAAATTAATCATCAAGTTCAGTCTGTCCTTTCCCAGGTGTCATGGGAGGTGGATGTCAAGGAACGAATCACAATGAAGGAGGCAACTGTAACTTGACTTTTGTAACTGAAGAGCCTTCTAGAATCTTCGATTCATCGTTATTATATTCCTTGTCTGGTAGCATTGAATTCCATGCAACACAGTTTACGGCAGAAGGTGCCTCTGAGGATGATCGACATTGTGACCGCTTTAATCTGTATTGTTTTATTTCTAACTGCAATAGCAGATAAATTCTGCAGGCTGGATTTTCAGAGATGCTGAGCAATTATGAGTTTCAATATCTGAAAAGCGGGTCCTTTCCTGGGCTGTTCAGAAAATACAGTACCTGGGTGGAATTGCTATGGATTCACACCAGTATAATAGAATTCAGAGTGTGTCCTCCCCAGATGAAAGCTCTGGAAAACTATTTGTGATGGTTCTAAATTTATGTTTTCTTAAGTAATTTTAGGTGTGTATGAAATAGTTTGTGGTAAGCCATGTGCATCGTAACTGGAGAGAAAAAGAGAAATGTCCATTTACAAATGCCAAAGATGTGCATACCATTTTAAAACTTTCAAAAACTCATGAAAAGCTTCCCTTCTATTCTCCTTATTTTTATTTATATTTCAAGTAAAGTCTTAAGAAAAGATTCCATGCAAGTAAATATGCAGCTTGCTACTGTATAGACCCTCTGCTTCCTTGCTGTTTGTAGATGCGGTATTAATATTACGTTTTCCAATTCTCTCAGAGCCATGGCGCATTTTAGATTCCAGTGTAGAAAACATTCATGTCCCAAGAAGTTTTATGGCTCCTTCTTCAAAGAGGCTATATAGAATTTTTTTAAAACAGGAAACCTTGTAGTAGTTTGCTTTCCTATTGGACAGTGTGGCATTACTGAGCTTCCAGGCAGAAGGGAGAATGTAAAGAAGGTGAAATGGAAAATAGAATTGAAAATGATTCTCTTGAATAGTATTAGTGGTAGTAGTGCTGAAATGGGAGAGGAGGGGGCAAATAGAAGAGACCTCAGATTCTAATTTCTCCTCTGATAGGGTTTTTCGGTTATAGACAGATAGGCATCTGTGGATACTTTGCTCCCAGAAATGAGACACATGAGTGAGTCCAGGTTAGGTCTCCTTTGCTGTTGATTCTAATAGCTTGTTAATGATCTTCCCAGGCTTTAAATATCTATACATGTGTATTCAGAAGAGCTTGAAGGAGGCGGTGGGACAAAAAAATTGCAGCCCTTGCTGCAGAGTTACCCCAGGTTCTTAATGTTATATTGTCTTCCAAGTTCCTGTAAATTTCTCTTATATGATGAGAAAAACAGCTCTCTTGTTCCACGAAGTAGGTTCAGAAGGGATGATAGCCTCTCTCCATAGTGTTTCCATGGGGCTGATTTCTTTGGAAACTGCCAATATTTGTTCCAGTGCTGTGAGTGGCATTAACGATTTTGCTCTTTGAATTTATTATGATTGTTTGTTTTATTTTTTGCCGCCTCCTCACTGGCTTCGTCTTTTCAGCAGTCTGTTGCTCTGCTCTTCTAGAGCTCCCTGAGGTACACTGTACTGTTCAGCTTTTTTCCCTGTTGCTTTGTTGCTCCACTTCTGGCTGTGAGCATCTGGGAGCACCAGAGCAATTTAGGAGAAATGGAACTGCTTTGAGAGACAGACCTCAGGATTGTAGTAACTAGCAAACTAAGTGTGGCCGAGGTCTGAGGTGAGAATTTTCTTAGAAGTGGAAATAGTTTTGTGGCAGGCTCAAGAGAATTGAATAAAACTGGGGGCCTGATGCTGCAAGTTGAAGAGGGTTTTCTAAGGCGATGTTAACACTGTGCAATTTACAACCACAAAAATAAAATCATTTCCAACTCCGAGTGGTAGCTTTGTTGCTGAGAGCACATCTCCCCCAACAGAGCTCTGTCCACACTGGTGCTTTTTGTCGCTAAGACTTTTGTTGTACAGGGATGTGTTTCTTTCACACCCCTTCCTAGGGTTACCAGTTGTCCGGCTTTCTACCGGACAGTCCGCAATTTGCACCATCTGTCCGGTAGAGAAATTAATAAAATACCGGACATGTGCAATGTCTGGTATTTTGTGAATTCCCAGCTGGGTGTCGGAGGGAAGCTGAGCGGGGGCAGGGGAGTGACTGGGAGGTAGGTCGTGATTGGCTTTGGGAGCCCTCTGGTTGCATGCAAAAGGCAGGTGGGGTGGAGCGGGACAGAGGCCGGGACTCCTAGCCACTCCCCCCGCCCTGCTTTTGCACGGGACCAGAGGCTCCCACATCCCTCCTGGGTGGTGCTCCCGCCCCCCTCTCCCCCCCCCCCCCCCGGACAAGCATGTCCGATTTTTTAGCGGGGTCTACCTGGCAACCCTATTTACAATAAAAGCAAAAGTGCCAGTGTAGACAAAGCATAAGAGAATATCATACTTAGTTCATTACCACCATTGCTTTCTCCTCCAACACTGCTCTTCCAGTTTCTTCACCCCCAGGTTTCCTTCTCCTTCTTTCTCTGTTTCTTTCGTATGTTTGCACAAATGTATGTACACATAAAAATAGGCTTTGATCAGTACAGAAAGAGATTTTTCATGTGTCTTTAAAGGGGAATATATTTACTTTTTGTGGATTATTCTACTTTGAGGCCCAGAGTGGTTAGGGAAACAGTGCTAAAAGCAGCTTCAAACCAGTATGTACAAAGTCTGCTAACGATACCATACTGGCTTGAATTTGTACCACTTGGGAATTTTTCCTGAGGAGTTGATTCCCACATCCTAATTATTACAATATGCCTGTGTGCCAATAGGCCCTTTTATCTGTAATTGCACAGTTTCTTCTCCTCCTAGTCAGGAATGAGAAGTAACAAACATTGAAAGTGGGAAAAATATGTTTTCCTGGTTAAAATATTGGAAATATTTGGGTGGAGGGAGGCTGTATACAATGATTACAGCTATTCCCTTCACTTGCAGGGGCATGAAGGAATTTTAAGAAGAGTGCAAGAGAATAAACCCCACTGCTCAAATAATGCCTTAAAATGTCCATCAGAAATGCTGCAAGTATACTGAGGCTGTTGAAAGCTTTCCAGTGTTGGTGTCTTTGTCTCTATCCATCACAGGCACTGCAATCTTTGTGCCCCTAGCTTCAAACAAGGACTTCATGCTGTCCTTGCAATCTGCCTTTATGCAGCGGAGTGTGGAGGCTTCTAATTACGAGGCCGAGATACACTGCGGGTGGGGAGGCATGCTGTGCCCCACAGCCGTGCACCTGATTATCCATTGCTGAGGTCGTTAGAAGGGTTACTCCTGAGTTTAAGCCTGCTCCACAAGCCCCCTAATTATATGCTGCTCTGCAAGTTGCATTAAAAAGAAATTGTTGAAAAGACAAAAGACAGAATAACATTTCCTCCCTCATCTCCCTGTCTCCCCCTAAAACATACACAGACACACACTCCCCCACCTCTCCCTGCTGGGCCCAGAGCTACTTTTCATGCTTGAGTTGGTGCAAGCTCTGATAAAGTCATTGAAAGATGCAGCAGGGAGACAGACTGCTCCCAGGGATAGAGGGAGGCAGAAGAGGAAGCCAAGGAAAATGACCCCCTCCCAGGTAGATACAGCCATGCTGCTTGCTGAAGGAGTTGTCCCACAGTGCAGAATTAGAGAAGAGATTAACCGTCCTTTATTGTTTTGTTTCACTTCCTAGGGAGCAATGTAATGTAGTTTCTTCCGTGGCAAAAAGCCTGCTTCTTCCAACTTCAGTTAAAGCTTTGGGAAGCCTGAATCACTATAGATAACACATTCAAAGTGCAGTATCTCTTGTACATGCTGCCAGTTCTCATTTTAATCTCTTAAAACATTAAAAAAATTAAATTCTAAACTGTGAAATTCTATGAGGTTGCATTGTAATGCAATTTCCAAACCCTGGATATGCACACTTGCACTCAGACCTCACAAATGGACGGGATTGTGTGTATCCTCCATGAGTGTGTGAAGCACATCACTGCAGACACATTGATGTTCAGTTGCGGCGCTATTCAAAATGCTAGGACAATAGCATCTCTAGAATATTAATAAAACTAAAGATGTATCGATATTACAGTTAAATATTTCCTGTATATCTTGTTGTGACTTTAAAGTTTAGGTGAAATTTTAGCCTCAAATGCAGATTTTCACGGAGATATCATCTAAGAGGAAAGGTCCTTGGTTGAATCCTCAGCTTTACAGATTTGAATAATTACTATTATTTATCATTTGTGCTATAGCACTGAGGAACCCGAGTCATAGTGTGGCACAGCATCATAGCTAACTTTCCTACTCTCGTTGTATGCATTTAAAACAAGATTCTTTCTTTATCCTTTATTCTCTCTTCCAACATCAGCTGTATCTTCTGCTTTTCCTCCTTCAATTCAGGGGTGCTAAAATAATTTTTATAGTGGGAGTATAGAGATCCATTGAACCAAACTATAAACTCTGCACATAATGGAAAACATTTCGAGCTAGGGATTTGGTAGCAACCTCAGCACTCCTAGTTTAGTACTTATTTTCCTGTTAGTACCTTTTTCTTATGCTTTCTCAGCCCTATCACAAAAAGAGATGTATATGTGTGTAAATATTACAATATTTTCTCACTGTACTGCCTACTCCTAACAAGAGGAGTGATTCAAAGATGGCTACCAACCCACTCAGCTTCTGTTCAGAATGGCTTTTGAGCTTTGTCATGCTTTCATATGACTGATAGCCATAGCTTTGAAATTTCAAAGAAAAATGTTCATGTCAGATGTAGGGATGTCATCATGTAGTCGACCGTACAATTAACCGATAAGCCTAAGCTTATGGGTTAATCTAGTCAACTGCATGCATACTCTTGCCCCATGCTGCCTTTTTATCAGAGGCAGTGGGGGTGGGAGGAGCAGGAGTCCCTGCTGGGAGGAGCCAGCTTAAAAGCCAGTTCCTTCCAGCACCAGCTCTGCGGTGCTGCCTTCCTCCCCTGCCACCTCTTTCAGAGACAGCAGCATGGTGGCAGCGAGAGGAGGGAAGGCTGCCACAAAGCAGCCTCTGTCTGTGGCAAGCCTGAGCTACTCCTGGTCAAAGGCTTCTCTGCTTCCCACAGAGCAGCCTCTGTCCGTGGGGAACTCAGACCTCCTGCAGACGGGCTGTTTCCAGACTAACCTCTGTTTACAGGGAGCTCAGGCTCACCATGGAGAGAGGCTGCTCCGTGAGATGCGGAGCAACCTCTGTCTGCAAGGAATTCAGACCCTCCACAGGCAGGGGCTGCTGACAGAGGTCGCTTCCCCCATCCCACTGTGCAGCCTCCCTTCCCCCTATCCCACTGTGCAGCAGCTTCTGTTCACAAGGAGCTTGGACCCCGCAGACAGGAGCTGCTGCCACACGGCGCTCTGGCCTGTACTAAAGGCAGCAGCGCGGGGCAGTAGGCAGCCAGTCTACACAGCGAGCTGGTTTTCAGAGCTGAATCAGAGGCAGCAGTGCGGGATGCCAGGCAGGAGCCGATCCACGAGGGGAACCAGAGGCAGCAGTGTTATGTGGCAGGAGACTCCCCAGGAGTCGGGCCAGAGCACACTGGCTACTGGCTCTGCCCCCAGGGATTATCGAGTAGTCATGTAACTGATAAGAATTCATGCGGTTACACCACTACTCAATTACCTGATATTTAAGATTACTATTCAGATAGTATTTTATAGTCTCACATCTACTTCTCGTCCTTTTTTTACTTCTGTTTTACGAGAGTTTGAAATATCCATTTCTCTTGAACACAAGCAGTAATCCCATTTTGATGAGTCAGGCTGAATAAAAGTAGCTGGTGTTTTAGGCAGTAATTCCATCAACCTCTGGAGCATCCGTGTTTTGCACGTTGTAGGTAGTTATGAGTTTCTCTCTGCTTTGTATGGTTTTGGTTTGGTAGTGTGTCTGGGCCTAAACTGGTGATTGGTGTGTTCAGCTTTCCCTATTCAGTGTTTCAGTGTCTTCGTTCCCATAAAACCATTGCACAAGTCTGCGTGTTGTTACTTTCTACCTGCAGTAGACCTATAGGTGAAGCATTCCTCCAGATGTGTGTTCCTGGACAGTGACTGTCTTCCTCATTTTATTAGTTTTGAAAATGAAAGAATGTAAATCCCAAAACACCTCAGAACTGGATTTTATTATACAGTTTTCAAAACCTAAATGCACCCACATGGTATTCAAGAAAACAGAGCAGCCATTTTCCACCAAGCAATAGTTATGTCACTGCAGTGAAACCCATTTTTTGTGAGTCAAGATTATGTAATATTATCCATTTTTGAAAAATATCACTAACTGCTGCCTGGCTACCTGCTAAGGATGTAAAATCCAGCCCACCCAGAGCTACCCCTGCCTGCGATGTGCCCAGACTGCCAAGGATAGGGGTAGCTCTTGACTCCCAGAGCAGCCCTTGTCTGCAACAGGCCTCATGGGGTTGAAACAACTCCCTGTCCACTTCTGGAGCTGCTCTAGCCCTCACTGGGTAACCAGAACCTGTAAGCATTACCTGTTAAGGGTGTTGCTTACTGGTTAACTGATTTACCTTTCACATCCCTAATACCTGCCAAAAAGAAGTGGAAGGGACCTCAATGTTAACATCCCAGCTGAACAGTGACACCTCTCATTGGGAACTCCTTTTCCTCTTGATACAGACCCAAGTCTGACAGCAGGGCTCTGAGTCAGAGGGTGAATAGATGCAATGAATATCCGTGAGCCTGGGATTGCGGGGCAGGATGATAGGGCTTACTTCATTGTTCTCTCTTTGATTAAGATGATATGTTTCTAAGAAGGCTAATGAGGGTTGGATATAGGTCCAGAATTCTAGAAAGTGAACAAATAATGTTTTGTCAGGGTAATAGTTCTTCCTTTTTAGTTGTAGGTTAATTTTGGAATGATAAACACAAGATCTTAGGATGTACAAGTGAGGTCAAAAAACCCATCTAGAGATCTTTCAAGAAAAAAAAAACTAGTGAGATTTCTCTGTGACAAAATACGAAAAATAAAATATCCACAATTGGATAGATTAGTCCACAATTGGTACTGGTATAATGTGGCCTAACACCCCCTGAAAGGATGTGTTGCCATACATTCATGTATTTAATTGCTTCGGATTGCTTCTGAACACTGCAAATTGATGTAATATATCAGAATGGCTCTAGCAGATTTACATTGTGATGTTGTTTGTGGCAATGATCCTTATCCGTTTCAGTTCAGGGCAAGGTGCTTCAAAAGCATACTGAAATGCTCTGAAATAGCACGATGTGTATTGGACAGCAAACAAAAAGGTGCAGGAAAGAGAATATTATATGCATTAACTTATCTGAATTTTATTTGAGACTCCAGGCTGCCACTCCCTGTTGCATAATGAATTTCCCCATTTTGTGGGCGTAAGGCAAACCATAACTTTTTTTTAACGTTGAGTTAGGTCTCTGCATTTGAATTTAGTTTTTTTATTTGTATTTAAAATGGAGAGATGTGGGTGGAAGACTCTTCTTTCCTTCATTCTCTGTCTCACTTTGCTTTATAAAGTGATAGAAATGTAGCCGTGTTAGTTTGCTTTTTAAAGTGACAGTGATCATGAAATAATAGAGTTCATGATCTTAAGGAAAGGTAGAAGGGAGACCAGCACAATTGAGGTAATGGATTTCAGGAAGGCAGATTTTGATAAGCTCAGAGAACTTGTAGGTAAGGTCCCATGGGAAGCAAGACTGAAGGGAAAAACAACTGAGGAGAGTTGGAAGTATTTCAAAGGGACGTTGTTAAGGGCCCAAAAGCAAACAATTCCGCTGTGTAGGAAAGATAGACAATACGGCAAAAGACCAGCTTGGCTTAACAAGGAGATCTTGCATGATCTCAAATTAAAAAAGGAGTCCTATAAAAAATGGAAACTAGGACAAATAACAAAGGATGAATATAGGCAAGCAACACGGGAATGCAGGGGCAAGATTAGAAAGGCAAAGGTACAAAATGAGATCAAATTAGCTACAGGCATAAAGGGAAACAAGAAGACCTTTTATAAATACATTAGAAGCAAGAGGAAGACCAAGGACAGGGTAGGCCCACTGCTCAGTGAGGAGGGAGAAGCAGTAACAGGAAACTTGGAAATGGCGGAGATGCTCAATGACTTCTTTGTTTCGGTCTTCACTGAGAAGTCTGGAGGTGTGCCTAATGTAGTGAATACAAGCAGAAAGGGGTTAAGTTTAGAAGATAGGATACACAAAGAACAAGTTAAAAATCACTTAGGAAAGTTAGATGTCAGCAAGTCACCAGGTCCTGATGAAATGCATCCCAGGATACTCAAGGAGCTGATAGAGGAGGTATCTGAGCCTTTAGCTATGATCTTTGAAAAATCATGGAAGACAGGAGAGATTCCAGAAGACTGGAAAAGGGCAAATATTGTGCCCATCTATAAAAAGGGGAATAAGAACAACCCAGGAAACTACAGACCGGTCAGTTTAACGTCTGTCCCAGGGAAGATAATGGAGCAGGTAATTAAGGAAATCATATGCAAACACTTGGAAGGTAATAAAGTGATAGGGAATAGCCAGCATGGGTTTGTGAAGAACAAGTCATGCCAAACTAATCTGATAGCTTTCTTTGATAGGATAACGAGCCTTGTGGATAAGGGAGAAGCGGTGGATGTCATATACCTAGACTTTAGTAAGGCATTTGATACGGGTCTCGCATGATATTCTTATTGATAAACTAGGCAAATATAACTTAGATAGGGCCACGATAAGGTGGGTGCATAATTGGCAGGATAACCGTAGTCAGAGAGTTGTTGTTAACGGTGCTAAATCCTGCTGGAAAGGGATAACAAGCGGAGTTCCGCAAGGGTCTGTTTTGGAACCCGTACTGTTCAATATCTTCATCAATGATGTAGATATTAGGATAGAGAGTACGCTTATTAAGTTTGCAGATGATACCAAACTGGGTGGGGTTGCAACTTCTTTGGAGGATAGGGACATAATTCAAAATGACCTTAGCAAGTTAGAGAAATGGTCAGAGGTAAACAGGATGAAGTTTAATAAAGAGAAATGCAAAGTGCTCCACTTAGGAAGGAACAATCGGTTCCATACATACAAGATGGGAAGCGACTGTCTAGGAAGGAGCATGGCGGAAAGGGATCTAGGGGTCATAGTGGACCACAAGTTGAATATGAGTCAACAGTGTGATGCTGTTGCAAAAAAAGCAAATATGATTCTAGGTTGTATCAACAGGTGTGTTGTAAGCAAAACTCGTGAAGTCATTCTGCTGCTCTACTCTGCACTAGTTAGGCCTCAGCTGGAATACTGTGTCCAGTTCTGGCGCCACATTTCAAGAAAGATGTGGAGAAATTGGAAAGGGTACAGAGAAGAGCGACAAGAATGATTAAAGGTCTAGAGAACATGACCTATGAAGCCAGGCTTCATGAACTGGGCTTGTTTAGTTTGGAAAAAAGAAGATTAAGGGGGGAAATGATAGCGGTTTTCAAATATCTAAAAGGGTGTCACAAGGAGGAAGGAGAAAATTTGTTCCTCTTGGTTTCTGAGGACAGGACAAGGAGTAATGGGCTTAAAGTGCAGCAAGGGAGGTTTAGATTGGACATTAGGAAAAATTTCCTAACTGTCAGGGTGGTCAAATATTGGAATAAATTGCCAAGGGAGGTGGTGGAATCTCCCTCTCTGGAGATATTTAAGAACAGGTTAGATAGACATCTGTCAGGGATGGTGTAGACAGAGCTTGGTCCTGCCTTGAGGGCGGGGAGCTGGACTCGATGACCTCTCGAGGTCCCTTCCAGTCCTATGATTCTGTGAAATTATCACTACTGAGGTAAACAGTATTGCTAACCTCAACCATTCAAAAATTTCAGGGGGTAGCCGAGTTAGTCTGTACAGGATAAACTTAAAAAACAACAAAAGGTCTGGTAGTACTTCATAGGCTAACAAAATATGTAGATGGTATCATGAGTTTTCGTGGGCACAGCCCACTTCTTCAGATGACTGGAATTCATCTGAAAATATCTGAGAGAAAAACAGACCTTTTATTGTTTTTTAAGTTTATCATTCAAAAATTATGAGCCATGCCCCAAAAGTTTAAGATTGTAAAATGTAACAAATTTGGGGTTCTTTTTATTTGCCTTCTGACTTTTGACTATGTTTATGTCTTCCTGCTTTTCCCTGCATCCATGAGGGTTAGAACCTTTTTGAAATGAAAGCTGAAATTCTCACAGAATCACAGAAATCCAGGATGTGGAACTTTAAAGAACACACCTCTTTCCTCAAAAAGCATATATTTTTTAATAAATAAATTAGTCCTTATGCATGTTGCTAAGAAAATCTTAGCTTATTTAGACTTAAAGCTTTTTACAAATCTAATTTATTTTTCCACCAATTGTGCTGTGTATTTCCTGTTCACTCAGCTTTATGATCCAAGGTTTCATTGCCTGGTTTGCAGTAGGGTTTCCTGACTTGTGGGTCATGACCCACACAGAGGTCACAGATAGAACAGTGTTGCAGATTGCACAGAAAAGTAACCTGGTAATTGTTTTAAGGCCATAGATGGTTGTGACCTAAGAACCCCAACCAGTCCCACTGTCCCTACATTTCTCCTCTGACATTTCATATCATCGCTTCAACCCCACTGGTGTTAATGGTGATTGCCAAACCGCAGCTGGCCAAGTACATTCTAAATCACTGTGAAATTTGCAGCTACTCTGCACCTCGTTTTCACAGTCACGCCTGCTATGGCAGCTCCTGATGGAGCTCAGCCAGTGCATAGCTATTATGGACACAGTCCTTGTGCAAGATGTTATTGTGTGCAGTATGCAGCTAGAAACCCTGCAAAGAGCATAATATTAAACTCATATCTTGCAAAGCTACTTAAAAACCCAGCATGGTGGATCAGGGGAAGATTAAGGGCTTCTTGAACAGCATAGAGCCACAACAGCAGCTGCTAGGCTCGTGGTGTTCATATGTGGCTATTTAGCCAGTTGCGTGTGGCTAGTTGGCTTGAACAATATGGCTATTTGGCTGGTTGAGTGTGGCTAGTTGCTTCAGAACTGGGATACCAGGGTGCTACACCATCCCCTTCTAGCTCTCAATTCAAGGAGCATTCTGGAATTATCTTTTGACTCAGTGATCATCCCCAGCTGTCTCAGTGTACCAGTGAAGCCTTCAGGATGCTCAGAGAATTGCTGAAGCCCCTGGATTGCCCAGTACTGTTCAAAGAGAGTTTTTCTTGTCTTATCCCTCTCTGCACCAAGCCTTTCTCAGTTGGAATCAAGGATTGGGCCCATTTTCCGCACTGGTTGATTTGTGGTTACCTTGAGTATTAAGTGGACAAGATGTCAGTTTGCTTTCCTGTGCCCCCAAGCCTCCAATATTGATGGATGTGACAAGATAGATTCCCCCCCCCCTTTTTTTTTTACACAAAGGAGAAACTTAATTGGACTAATTATCTGCTTGAATTATCTGCTTAACTGTGATTCTAGGAGCTGTGGAAACTGATAAGACAGAGCAAAAGTGCTGTTAAATCTTAACCCTCTTTCTTTCTCCTAAAAGTTAACCTTGATGTTAATGTAAATTCATAGCCCAATATTAATAATGTAACTGATCATACAGAATTTCAGACTTCAAAGGTGGTTGGCGCTGCTGGTTTCAGTTCATATTTTATCTTGCTTTTCGCTGAAATGCTGAAATATGACTGAGGCCCAGTATATTTTTAGAAAAGAGACTGAGGAGGATGACTTATGAAAACAGATTTTTGTCTCAAAAGAGAGTGCTCTCTTGTGCCATTCTCTTCTTTCTGTGTGTGCAAATGTAAATGTATGTAAATATATACAGGGGATGCCTGCCCATGTATAATGTATGTGTTAAACACACAATCATTAATCAACTTTGTGAGGAGGGAAGAAAAGAAGTGCTCTTTGATGACAGATATGTATTAGTAGCTATGATAGCATTTGTGTTTATTAGCCAGCAATGTGCTATCAAAAAAAAAAAAAAAAAAATCAGCGCTCAAAGTTTCTGAGGATAAGAATCACTGTTGGAAATAAATGGAAAAAAATCCCACTTCCCTTATAGAAAACTCCATTATCCTACCATCTGGCTCATTTTTTGTACTGAAAATGAAAAATATGTCCAAATGTTATATATGTTACATAGAGAAAAGTATATAGAAATAATACAATTTGCAGTTGGGCAGCCATGAAAATTGTACTTAATGTTACATTTTGTTATAGTGGTAACCCCACATATTGTTTAGGTTGCCGAATACTTCCCATTATAAGATCTATATTCAGTTACTTTGCCAAACCAGAAGTATTTGGGTTGAAACTTTGCATATGGGATCTCTTCCCCTGTTTGAATATTTTTGTAAAGTTTCAACAAAAACTGTTCAGCTTTTTCCAAGAATGAAACTAGGGAAAAATGTCATTTTGCAAGGTAAACAACATTGGTGGCCCATTTTTTGAAGAAGCATAACTTTATACTTCGGATCAGCAAGCAATTGAGAGAGTTGGGAGTGGAATGGAATAGACTAGCATATTATTTATTCTTCGGTGTGAATGATTGATGTAATTGAATCATTGATTTAATGAATTTAAACCATAATGGACTTGTAAAATCTCTCTACATTTTAACAAACATTTTCCTGTGGGACAACAAAGTGACATCATGCGTCACTCTATGTCCTGCAGCTCCGCCCTCAGCCCCTCTCTCCACTCTAAACCACATGGCCTCCCCTCTGCCCCAAGCTTGACAGAAGCCTCAAGCAATACAGCCCCTCACGTGCTGGGGAGGGAGGGCAGGAGCTATGTGGCCTCTAGCTGGGCCTGCCATGACTTCAGTCCGGCCCAGCCCCCTGGCAGCTAGAAGAAGAGAGCCGGGGGTTGAAGAGAGCCTGCTGTGGTGAGCCTTGGGGTGGCAGACAGTGGGAGCTGCAAGCTGTGTGGCTTTTGGGGCATGTGGTTTCTTCTCTTCCCAGTGCTCTGGAGAGAGGCTGCGCGGCCTGGCTACTTTGTTCCCGAAGCGGGGCTATGGGGAGCCAACAGGGGCGATGTCTGTCCCACAGAGCTTGAGACTGCTTTGGAGCGGGCAGCAGCAGGGCTGGGCGGGGACAGGTGGCCAGAAAACAGGGCAACCTGTCTCCGTGTGTGGCAGCAGCCTCTGCCCGCTCAGGCCTGGGCACCCGGTTGGCAGCCGGGAGCTACTTGAGAAGAACAGAGGGAAATGAAGCTTCCACTTCCCTCTCAGCAAGCCAGTGTGGCACTGCAGGATCAGGCCCTGGGAGATGCAGAGAAGCTGGAAGTCTGCAGAGGTGACTGTCCTCCTACCCCCCGCATCTCAGCTGCGGGTCGCTGGTGGGCGAGGGGAGTGGGTTGGCCCTACTCCTGTGAATGGAACTCCTAACCCAGTTCCACAATGCACAGGGTGTGCCTGGCTCCCTCAGCGCCTCGTGAATGGAAATGCCACCATCGGGTGTGGGGGGAGGACCCCCCCACACACACACCAACCGACTCCCAATGCCATTGTACATGGGCCGGGTATTAATCCCTCCTCCCGACACTGAGGCCTTGCCTCCCCGCCTCTCTATTGGCTCTGCACCACACGGGCTGGCGGTTAATCTCCACCCCCCCAATGGATGCTGTGTGGCTTGAATGGGTGGGCTAATTTCACCACTACCACCACCTATCCATGAGGCGTCACAAAGGGGCAGCCCAACAGTGTTCAGGGCAGCTGCCAACCCACTGATGCTGTGTCCATGCTGGCTAGGTTGCCTGTACATGAGAGAAGTCAGGGTGTGCATGAGGAGGGAGGAAGGGTGATAGAGTGTAATGGGGATGGGTGGTGCGGTAAGGGGGTTGTGTGGTGCCCTAATGGGGGATATAGGAATGGAGGCGAGGGGATGGGCATTGTGGGGTGGGGTGGGTGAGGGTTAGAGAGGATGGGTGGGTGTAGAAATGGGGGTGGAGAGGTAGAGTTAGGAATGGAAGGAGGGGGACGGAGAAGGGGGTTAGGGAGGATAGTGGGTTTATGAATGGAGGTGGGGGATGGGAGCTTAGGGACCGAGGTGGACAAAGGGATAAAAGGAAGGGGATGGTCTGTGGGCCATGAAGCTTCCCTCCCCACAGCAGTATGTGCTCTTCCCTTCAAACCAAATCTGGCACGGAGCCTTGGGGTAACCTCTTCTCCCCAATCTCCTGTAGAAAGTCGGCGCTTGCACTATAATCTTGCTGGGGGCAGATGTTAAAAGCTGGAGCACCAGGCAGCTGGTGGCCCAAATGTGAGCCAGGTGAAGGTGGTGATTCCCTGATGCATCACAGGGTGTTGGGGCCCCTAACAGGGGCTGTAACTAGGGAGGAGATTGGAGGCCGGAGGGAGTAGGGAGGAGAAGCTGCGGTGGAGGAACTGGGAGGCCAGGGCTGGCACGGCCGCCAGTCCTCTTCCCAGCAACCGGAGGGGAGAGGCAGGTCTGCCTACCCCCAGAGACAGGGGGTTGGGAAGCATAGTAAGCAGGCCCCCTAGTTACTTAAAAAGAAAAATACTAAGGGCACAAGCAAAGTGTAACTATTATTTTTTAAGATTCCATAATGTGCTTGTCATTGCTCAAGACACAAATTAAAGGCAATTCCTGCCCCGAAGAGTTTATAATCAAGTGGAGAAAAGAAAACTTACAGATAACTAGAAGAAGAATGTGTCTATTCAGAGTCAGCCTAATATGTTCCCAGACATGCTAAGCAATGAATTGGCTTGCTGTCTGGTCCCACTGAGGGAAGGAAGTGTTAGAGAGGGAGATAGAAACCTCCTTTTTTTCATTTCTGCTACAGACAACAAGAGCAAGACGAACTGAATCCTAGAAAACATGAAGCCCCCAATAGTTGCTTTATTATAAGGTCAGCCCAGCCAGTCTTGTATTGTGGCATGTGATCTTGTACAAAACCATATTTTCCAAAATAGCCAGACTGCAAAATTGGATTATGCGTATGTTTAAAGAAACACAACACACCAGTGGGTTTCCTTTGCAGAATTCTGGTGCTTTGTATTGCTAATCAGATTGTTTTTCCTTCTTCATCCCTTTTGCTCTAGTATGGGTCTATATTGTGAAATATCCAATAAAATATATTTTAAATGAATTTTAAAAAGTGACTTTTAAAAAGATACCAGATTGCTGTGCCTTACTTCCACTTAGTGTTCTTGCTAAGCTAGGGGTATGCTTGAAATCATTGGAGTGCACAAGATATAGCAACCCTGATTCCATCTGCTCTTACCACAAACAGTCAGTCACGAGTCTGGGAAGAAGAGAAAAGTAACCAGAGAGTAACCAGGAATGAGAAAGGGAGGCAAATAGGAAAAGAATCCTATTTCCTGTAGTCTGCCCAACACCGAGAAACAGATGAGTTTGCTGCACTGTGCTAACTTTGTCAAGGTGTGTCCGGCATTATTTTAGCAAAGCAGAAATGGGTTTTGACTTTTACTTGATGCTATCTAAAATTGCAGAGGGAATACCTAAGTTATGGAGGTCATTCATTTGTAAAGGGGTGGGCAAAAGGGCCTCTGCGGGCCAACCGACCTGCTGCTCCAGGGGCTGGGGAATGGGAGTGTGCAAAGTCTCCTCCCTCACCAGGGGCACACGGCATTTACAGTGAACTGCCAGGGATGACTTCTAAGTGCAGTAACCCCTTGCAGGGTGAGGGCAGGGTGCGAGAAATTTCGTGAGCTCTCCCCGCCCTCAAGTCAATCAGGGGGTTTAGTTTAGAGACTTCTCCATAATTTTATTTTTAATAAAAGTAGAAAATGAGACCCCTGTTTTGGAAAACACTTAAAAGCATCTTGACTTCGGTATGATTTAAGTACATGCCTAAAGCTAAACATTGACTTAAATCAGAGATGGGCAATAATTTTAGGGAGCCTTTTTTGAAAGGCTGGAAGGGGTGGTGCCAGGACACTTCTGTGCTTCCCCACCCACAGACTCTGATTGGCCTGATGGTGAGGGGAGTGTGTGAAGTCTTCACCCCCAACACCCCTGAGAGAGCAGCCTGCTGTTCAGAACAGCTGGCGGTTCCCTCCAGGCACCTGCGCCCACCGCGCCCTTGGCGGCGGGAGGAAACTTCACATGCTCCCCTCACTCTCAGGTCTTTCAGGGCCTGGGGGCAGGGGAAAGTGCAAAGTCTCTTGCCCCCTGCCCACACCTTGCAAGGGAGCGCTGCACTTAGGGTACGTCTAGACTACATGCCTCTGGCGACAGAGGCATGTAGATTAGGCTACCAGACGTAGTAAAATGAAGCGGCAATTTAAATAATCGCCGCTTCATTTAAATTTACATGGCTGCCACGCTGAGCCGACAAACAGCTGATCAGCTGTTTGTCGGCTCAGCGCGATAGTCTGGATGCACGGGTGTCGACATCAAAGGTTTTTGTTGACCACCCAGGTAAACCTCATCCCAGGAGGCTTACCAGGGTGGTCGACAAATACCTTTGATGTCGACACCCGCGCGTCCAGACTACCGCGCTGAGCCGACAAACAGCTGGTCAGCTGTTTGTCGGCTCAGCGTGGCAGCCATGTAAATTTAAATGAAGCAGCGATTATTTAAATTGCCGCTTCATTTTACTACGTCTGGTAGCCTAATCTACATGCCTCTGGCGACAGAGGCATGTAGTCTAGACGTACCCTTAGAGTCAACCACCAGCTACTCAGCTGGCGGTTGACTCTAAGCACTGTGCACTGCAGGGGAGGAGACTTCACACACTCCTCGTCCCCAGGACCTTATTGGCCTGAGGGCGGGGGAGTGGCAGGGCATCCACGGGCCAGATAAACCTATTTGGTGGGCCAGACCTGGCCCGCAGAGGCCCTTTTGCCTACTCCTGACTTAAATGCTTTCCTGAATAAGGTTACTCTCTTTTGTGTATTTTAAACTGTCTTTGGAGATTCATTTTAATAGAATCAAATCCCTTTGAGTCCAGTACACAAAGATCATTTTAGGGAAGGTGTTAGATGATATGTTTTAACATGAAGGATCGTTAAGCCCTTTAGTTTCATCACAGCTTTTCATCTCTTTACTGAGCAGATAGGATCTTGTCTGTGAGGTCACAGAGCCTTCTAACCACACACCCTACGGACTTGCAACTTCTTCAGCTCAGGAAACTGCAGTTAAAGGTGGCTTTAGCTATTGTAAGGTTGTGTAGATACATATGAAAAAGGACATAAACTTTAGCCTTTTACCATTAACAGAGACCACAGGAAAATCAACCAAGATAAATCTGTCAGAGCTGAGCAGCTTTCACATTTTCCAGGGACTATCCAACTTCTGAAGCTGCTGTTGTTTTAAGTCTTGTCAGCAAATAAGTGCATTCAGTCTACTGAGTGGAGACCCATGTACATCAGCGGTGGGCAACCTAAGCTAGTGAATAGGCCGCATGCGTGGATGTTCTTAATCTCAGTGGTCGGCAAGATTGTTGTTAACTACATGGTCTTCTGGGATAGGGTTATTTTTCTCACTGTGCTTGAATTTTCAGGGTGTGCCGATTGAACCATACCAGTGCTTTGATTGGATGCAGAGGGAGTGCCTAGCTCTCACAATCTTGAGTGATATCAGCGCGCACCTCACTTCATGTGCCCTTGCTTTAAGTACATATCATTTTTGTAACACTGTTAGGAAAAAACTATGCTGATGAAAACCAGTAGCAACTTTGTGCATGAGCAATAGTAAACAAAATGTCTCATGAGCTACACAGAGAACGCTGATGGACTGCAGCATGCCCTCCACTGATGTACATCTTGCTATTCTGTGCCCCAATCTGAATATCCCTTGTGCAAAACTGCAGGTTGAACATGTGCAGCAAGCCAGCTAATGCTGCTGAGTCAAATTTCTTCTGCTCCACAGCTGACTCAGCGCTTTGGAAAGCCACTCCCGTGAGTACTCTGAACATTTTCCAACTGGCAGCTGAGCATGGAAAGCATTAACTGCTGACTCACACAAGCCTGTCTGCCTCTGACATCAGCACAAAGAGAGAAGAGCAATTCCAGGCCATTGACACACTACAGCTATTAACAGGCCAAGTGTAAACATTGCTGAGCACTTTAGAATACATGGTATTATTTACTTATAAAGAAAACAAACCGATGGGCAGGCACCCTGTATTTTTTAAACTGTGTCTGAAGTACATGGAGGAAGATAAAATATGGGCCTTATCATAAATTTACAAGATGTGTTTGGCCTAGCCAGGTAAAGTTGCCTGAAGAGCAAAATGACTTACACAAAAATAAAATAACCCAGTGAGTCTCTCTCCCCTGTGCCTTGTCATAGGTGGGGATATCCTTGTCTGAAATCCCTGGGAATTGGCAGCATATCATTCTCAGTGGAGGACCTGTGTAGGTAGTATTCACTCACTCTCCATGCTTTCTAGATCCCAAGGCTGGCAGGCTTTGGAACACAGTATGAAGTGCATTTGTTTAGACTGGTTGGTTAGGGATTTGGGTTAATGGGTCGGGGAATTGCTTATGATCACTGCATAGTCTTTTTCTGTGGAAATATTTGGCATTGGATAAATAGACTGTTTTTTAATTTTTGTAACTTCACCCCGGCAGTCACAGTGGATGTGGTATAGAAGAAATACAGGCAGTCCCCGGGTTACGTACAAGATAGGGACTATAGGTTTGTTCTTAAGTTGAATTTGTATGTAAGTCGGAACTGGCTCCAGATTCAGCCGCTGCTGCTGAAACTGACCAGGGGCTGACTACAGGAATCTGGAGGCAGAATTGCTCTGCCCCCAGCTTCCTGGAATCAGCCACTGATCAGTTTCAAGAGCGGCTGAATCTCGAGCCTGGGACAGAACAGCTGGGCTGCCAGGTAGGTCCCTGCAGGACCAACCCGGCAGCACCCCAGCTGCTCTACCCCAGGGTCCACAACAAAAGCCTGGTCTGCTGGCAGGAGGGGGCCGCACTAGCTGCGCCCCCCCCCCCAGCAGACCAGGGACACGGGGAGCAAAGCCGCAGCGGCGGCAGGGTGCTGCGCCGCTGAGGCTTTGCTCTAGCAAAGCCTCAGCGGCGCGGGACCCTGCCGCTGCTGCGGCTTTGCTCCCCATGTCCCTGGTCTGCTGGAGACAGTCCCCAGCAGATCAGGGGCACCCGGAGCAGCTTTTCTCGCCCCGGAGGTCGAGGTGGTGGGGCCGCTGCGCTCTGGGCGGTCCCGCTGCCTGCGAGCTCCGGGGCGAGAGAGCCTCGTTCGTAAGTGCGGATCCAAAATAAGTCGGATCCGCGTAACTCGGGGACTGCCTGTAAATCAGTATGCTTAGGAAGAGGAGTCTGGGTATAATTAGTCAAATGTCCACTCTATGAACCTTGCTTTGTCTTACATTGTTCCCATATCCAGAACATCCACTACATACAGCTTTTTAAAGCATAGTGTGATATTCTCCATATCATCTCTGTGTGCAAAAACATAGAAGGGTTTCTCACTTGAAATTTGCTGGTAACCTTAAGGTTTTGGACCTTCTTACTTTGGCCTGTTTGCTTTTGAGTTGGATTTCACATGGCAAAATGGGAAGAGAGAGCCATAGACATGCAGAAGGCATTATAGGAGAAGGAAAAGAGTATTGGAAGTTTTCTAATTTCAGAAGCTGAGGAGTGGGGCTGAGTGTATACTTCCAGCAGAGAGAGTAGAAGGAGGATTGTAGAAAGTTTTCCCTCTAGTGTAAGTGGGCCATGGAAACTAATTTATCCTATCAGTTTAGAGGAGTTCTCTCCTAGATTGCAATGTGTTGGGGAGTTGATGCTCATTGTCAGGGCATGACAATATATGTAATCTACTCGCCTGTAGCGAGTAGATTACATCCCGGAAGAGCCAGGTTTGGGCGATCTGTGCATGTGCAGAACCCCGGACAGCGTGGCTGGCGAGCAGGGCTCGCCGCGGCTCGGCGAGCCCTGCTCATTGTGAAGTAATTTGGTCTTCTACCATGTGTAGTGTTCCTTTTCTGTAGGTTGAAAGATCATTTCACTTTCCAATTCTATCAGTTGGGAATATTGAGGGCTGGTAAAATGTTCTTGAAGACAGAGGTAAGGAGGAGGAGGGCAGCCTGTAAGGTGAGGCAAGCTGAAAAATTCAATGATAGACATAAAAAATCTAAAGTACTGGACTCCAGAAAGGCATAGAGTAATATTTTAATCTATTATGGATGGAAAAGAGACTGAGCACTACATCCTCCAGTCTTTCAAACACATACACCCATTCAGGAGTCTATGTCAATCTGTTCACCCCATCTGTGTGGCAGTCTGGGGGCAGATTAGGATTTGGTAACCTTCATCTACTTTAACTTCTGGAGGGAAGATGGCATTTGATTTCCCAGGAAGATTAATGAGATGCTTCAGAGCCTCCAAATCTGGCTCCTTTCAAATGAGGGTATTTGTGCTTATGTCAGACTTTGCAGAGCAGCATTTGGAGAGAAGTAAGCAGTTATCCCTCCCTTGATTTCATTTGGGCTGGAAGATACCCTATTGCTGAAAAAAGCACAAAGGAGCAGATGTAAAACCACAAGCAGCAAGTAAAACATTCACCATGTTAAAATTAAATTAGTGGTTCCTGAAGGAGACAAGGCTGTGCCAGGCTGTCACACAGCAGCAGTGGAAAGTGCAGCTGATATTTTCAGGTGAGCAAACACAAGCAGACTTAGAATTAAAGGCTGGAATTATGCTTTTTCAGCATCGTAACGTGATGTTTAATACAGGAAAGAGGAGAGGCAGGAATGGCCTGAGAGGGCTTCCTATAGGAAACAATATTCCTATTCTCTCTTCTCACCTTCCCCTGAAAAAGAGGCACCAGATGAATCTTTATCTATTTCCTTTGAAATGTTCTAGATGTAAGACTAGCAGGAGCATATTGCCTTCCTAGCCACCACCTGCAGTATAAAACCAATATGCCATGTGTTCAATTCCAGACTCTCTCATTTCTACTCTTCTGCAGTGCCTCTTATCTTGGGGTACTAAATCATTTGACCCTCACAACACACCTGTGAAGCAGATATTTTTGTCCATTTTACAGATGAATGAACTGGGGCCATGAGGAGGTCAGGCACTGGGGTTTTCAAATGAGTTGAGAAGAACTCGGTGCCCAAGGAAATCCCAGTAGGCAGCTAACTCCATTTAAGATGCTTTAAAATCCCAGTTGTTGCGATTTATGCCAACTGCCAAACAGTAAATCAGTGATTGGCGACCTGTGGCCCATCAAGTTTCTGTTTGTGGCCCATGAGTCATTTTGTTTACTGTTGCCCATGTGCAGGGTTGCCATATTCTGCTGGTTTCTGTCCACGTTTTTTTTCTTTTCTACCAGTATTACCAATTGAGATGCACATAAAGCAAAGGTACAGTAAAACTCCAATTGTCCGGCATCCAGTGGTCCGGCACTCCCGATAGTCCGGCACCAACTGGAACCCAGAAGTGCTCCAGCAGCTGCTTCAAGAAGTTGTTAGTCAATTACACTACCGCCAGCTGGATCCACAGGTGACAGGCTCACAATTTATCTTTCCTCTACTGCCTCTGGTGGGGGAGGGGGCACAGGAGGGGGTAGGGCGCGGGGAATGGCGTGGCGAGGGCTGAACCCTCCACCGTTTTGCAGGGAGGCAAAACCTGCAAGCCGTGGCGGCAGAGAGGGGGTGAGAGGCAGACAGATGCTTCAAGAAGAATGACCAGCCGAAGTTTGTGTAATTGACAGGCTCACAATTTATCTTTCCTCTACTGCCTCTGGCAGGGGCAGGTGGAGGGGGGGCGGAGGGTTGCAGTGGGGGAGGGTGTAATTGACTAACAACTTCTTGAAGCAGCTGCCTGCCTCTCGCCCCCTCTCTGCACCCGCCGCTTGCAGACTTTGCCTCCCTGCAAAACGGGGGAGGGTTCAGCCCTCGCTGCGCCATTCCCCGTCCCCTCCTGCAGCTCTCCCTATGTGCCCCCACCAGAGGCAGTAGAGGAAAGATAAATTGTGATCCTGTCAATACACTACCGCTGGACTATGGTCAGCCATGGTCAGTAGTGTAATTGACTAACAACTTCTTGAAGCAGCTGCCTGCCTCTCGCCCCCTCTCTGCCGCCACTGATTGCAGCCTTTGCCTCCCTGCAAAATGGCAGAGGGTTCAGCCCTCGCTGCGCCGTTCCCTGCCGAGCCCCCGCTCTCCAATCCGCCACCAGAGGTAGTGTGGGTCCCAGCAGACCCGTCACAGCCCCCCCTGCGGAGTACCTCCTGATAGTCCGGCATATCTGATAATCCAACACCACCTGGGTCCCCAAGGTGCCGGATTATCAGAAGTCTACTGTATATGAAGTGAGGTGTGTACTGATTGCACACAATATTGACTCTGAGAGCCGTGCACACCCTCTGCATCCAATGAAAGCGCCAGTATGGTTCAGTGGGCATACCCTGCAAATTCTAGGTGCACAAGCACAGTTAGCTAGACTACCCTATCCCATGAGACCATCTTAATTCTGACAATCTTGCAGTCCACTGAGAGGGCCACTCTTGTGGCCACTCCCTAGCCTAGGTTGCCCATCACTGCTATAAGTCAATAGCGAAGGCAGAAAGAATATTATTTTGTTTGCACTATGAATGGGTGCATAACTCTACAGAGAGATAATACATGACCCTTGCAATAAGAATTTTGCAAGCAAGGTTGAAACAATATGCATGAGACAAGAAAACAAATACTGGAGCTAGAGTGCTGGTATGATGACAAGACAGTTACTAAAGACATTAGTGCAGGAACTCTGTGTCCTCTGAATTTTTCTTTGCTTTCCTTCTGCCTCTCTTTGTGTTGTCTGGCATATGCATATCCAGATGCTTTCAGCTGTGAAGAGGAGGATTAGGTTGTTTAAAGCCTCATGAAATAAGTTTGATATAAGGAAACACTTGAAGGAAGAAAAGATGAAGGTCTGGTGGATAGAAGCTACTAAGAGGTTTCATGGTTTGGATGCTGTGCAGGAGGAGGCCAAGCTAATTTATCTACCTAAGGTTTTATGCCACAGTTCATTACCATGGCAACTGAGTGATGAGATGGTAATAAAAGGGATTTGTTGTTAGACTCGCTAGATGTGTGTGTGGGCTGAAGATAGGAAATGTGGAGAGTGAAATAGGGGAGGAGACTAAGTACAGTTTAGTTCTCTTTCAAGTAGTGTCCCTGTGGATGCTCCACTCAAGTCTTGGTGCGTCCTCACGCCACTGATTGGAGATTTTGCCTAGCAGTGCCTTTCCATGTTGTACATGCACAGTCACCATCTCGTACTATTTCATCTGTTAAGTGTGTGCGAGGCACAAGCCTCCTTCAGTTGCTTTTCTACCATCCTGAAGACTGTGTCACAGCAGTGTTCTCCTTGCTGTCGGAAAATAAAAAAAATAGTGTAGTTTATCAGTTGTTAATAGTTTTAGTCAGTTTATAGTTAATTTTACCTAGTTCTTTATTTTATTTAAAAAAAAGAAAAAAAAAAAAAAAAAAAAGGCTTCCCAGGTTTTTTTCCTCCCTACTCCATTTTTGTTCAAGTTTTGAATCCTCACATTTGTTCAATATGTGATTCATGCCGGGACTCAATGCCGATTTCTGATGGACATTCGTCCTCTATTAAATGCTTAGGCAAAAGTCATGTAGCGCCAAACTTCCCACATTGTCAAAATATGAAGGCCAGAACAAGGTAAGGAGCTTCAGGGGAGTTAGTCTGTTACAGAAAAAAACAGCAAGCAAATGGTCTGGTAGCACTTTATAGACTAACAAAACATGTAGATGGTATCATGAGCTTTCTTGGGCACAGCCACTTCTTCAGATGACCGGAGTTATGACTAGGGGATAAGAAAACTCGAAATAAATAGAAGAGAAGGGGTGAGGGGGAGGAGAAAGAAAGATGCTCTGTCGCCCATCCCTCTACCTCTATACATAAAGTACCAAGAGAAAGGGTGCTAAACCTGAGTAGATAAAGATCAGTTAGTGGAGAGATTGGTAAGGCAGGAAGGATATCATTCAGAAAGCTGTTAGACTGAAATGAGGCTGAAGAATCTCCTCTGGGAGAAATCCCTCCCACCACTGGGGGATAAGTCCCTGGAGACATGGGTGCACTCAACACCCCATGAAAGGGCTAGTTTATCACCTCACAGAGGCTCTCAAATGCACGGGCTTCCCAGGCATGATCATTCCTCGCTTTGTCCCAGGTCACTCGTTTCCCGTTGCTGTCAACTTCTGGTGCCACGGAGAAGCGAAAACTGACCTCAGCTAAGAGAGCTGAGTTGGAATTGAAACTGCAAACTATCCCCTTGGCACCCACTGTTGTGATTGACCGACAGACACCGCATAAAGCTGGACATGCCACCGTTGACACTGACAGGCAACCTGGCACCAATCAAACAATCCCGTTCCCGGCAGCCAGAATTAAAAGTGTGCTCCAGCACTGGAGCATGAAAAAGAGGCCATCAAGGCGTGCCATGTACAAAAAGGCCCATACCTGGATGCACCATCTCCATCAGTGCAGAGAGTAGCTTCATCATGCTCTCCAACATTACCTCTAGCCTGTTTAGACAAATTACAGAAATTCTTTCTTATTCCCCAACACCATTGTCACCATGAACTGAACATGGCTATATGCAAGGGAGTAGTTTTTTATCACAGCACTCATCCCCAACGGGATCAGTGGCTTCATGGTGCTTCCCTCAACATCAACCCTTTCAACAGCCTCCACAACCTGCAGGCTGTGTCTAGACTGGCAAGTTTTTCCGGAAAATCATCTGCTTTTCCGGAAAAACTTGCCAGCTGTCTACACTGGCCACTTGAATTTCCGGAAAAGCACTGACGATCTCATGTAAAATCATCAGTGCTTTTCCGGAAAAACTATGCTGCTCCCATTTGGGCAAAAGTCTTTTTCCGAAAGACTTTTGTGCAAAAGGGCCAGTGTAGACAGCATAGTACTGTTTTCCGCAAAAAGCCCTGATCGTGAAAAAGGTGATCGGGGCTTTATTGCGGAAAACCGAGTCTAGATTGGCCACGGACGCTTTTCCGCAAAAAGTGCTTTTAATGGAAAACTTTTCCGTTAATAGCATTTTCAGAAATTCATGCCAGTGCAGACGTAGCCGCATAGTTTAACCACCCATTGCCAAATCCACCGCAACAGTTTCAACCTCAGTTACCTCTTTGGGAGCCATAGCACGAATATCGCCCCTGCTCCTCCTATCACCATCACCCACGAGATACACCAGCGCATACAGCTATACAATCTCTGGCTACCATGGCATATTCATCAACATCTCGTCCCCCTGCTTTGGTAATATCTCAGGCAGAGCCAGCAGATGATGATAAGACTTTATCTCAGTCTGATTCAGAGAGTTCTTCACTGGCCCTGCAGTCTTCTGCTTCTCCAGATTAGGGAGTTTTTCAATCATTGTCCTCTTCACCTGTAGACGACCTGAAACAATTAGTCAAATGAATGGCTCAGTCTCAGGACATTGCACTCCAAGAAGTGCAATACAAACAATACAAACTGCTCAAAATATTCCAACCAGTTACATTCTCCAAGATAGGTAATGCTATCAATGAGGCTGTCATGGAGTCATCAGATGTACTCTAGCAGACACAAGCCTCTATCCCTCCCACCAACCAGAGAGCAGATAGAAAATACTTTGTCCCGGCAAAGGGGATAGATTTTCTCTTCTTGCATCCCCACCCAAATTTATTGGTTGTGGACTCATCACATATCAGAACACCCTCAATACGAGTCTATACCTCTCAAAAAAAACCAAACAAACAAACACAACTCTTTCCAATATACTCCTCCCCCTCCCTCCAGTTCCAAATATCAAATTACATTGCCCTTCTAGCTAACTGTGATCATGCCAATTACTCCAAATTGCAAGACTTCTTACAGGACCTTCCTGAAAACAAGAGATTTCAATTCCAACCCATCATCAAAGAGGGCCAATCCATAGCAAAAACAGCTCTCCAGGCTGCAATGGATGTGGCAGACACAGCAGCAAGGACCACCGCTGCAGCAATAGTTATATGCAGGGCGTCATGGTTACAATCGTCGAGAGTCCCCAAAGAATTACAGTCAAAGGTGGAGGACCTTCCCTTTGATAAGAACCAGCTCTTCGCTACAAATACGGATGAGTCATTACATTCAATGAAGGATTCTTGTACCACATTGTGAACTTTAGGCATGTATACCCTGTCTAATAAAAGATGCAGATATGCCCCATACTGAAGACAAGAGACTTGAACTATCACAGGCAACAGAGGAGGCCGTATGACAACAGGCTCAAGCAATGTCCCAATGGAAGAAGGACTCAACACAACCAATCCTCCAATACTCAACCCACTTCAAACAAACAGCAGATTTGAAGTTTTGGTCAGGGGTCTGAGCGACCATCCCAAAGATCCTGTGCATCCCTAGACAATTTTCCATCACTGTTTGTGAGTCTTTTACCAACAATGGGCCATTATTACTAACTAGCCAATTAGCCCATCATAAGACGGGATTTTCAGGTCTCTCCCCCACCTTGGTCTTCTTTCCTGAGCCTCCGATCTCTCGCCCGCCCCTCCTCCTACTGCTCTTCTCTCCCCATGTCTTTCTTTCTTTCTCTTCTCCCCCTCCTGCCTCTCACTCTCCATTTCTCTTCTCCTCTTTCTCCTGCCTCTCTCTCCCCTCCGTCTCTCCCTGCCCCTCTTCCCCTCCCGCCATGGCGCTTGGCTGAGTGCTCCCTGCTCAGCTGGGCTGCTGCGAGGGAGGGGGGCAGGGCGTTGACATACATGGCCCCGCCCCCTGGCCATGTATGTCACCACCCCGACCCCCCTTCCCCATCTGCCGTGGGGGAGCCCAAACGGCCCCTTGTGCTGCTGGCTCTCCCGTGGCAACCCAGCTGAGGGGCTCAGCACTCAGTTGAGTGCCACAGCAGGAGGGGAAGAGGGGGTAGTGACGTACACAGCCCTGCCCCTTGGCTGTGTACGTCACCGCCGCACCCCCATCCCCTCCCTCCATGGCAACTCAGCTGAATGTTGTGCACTCATCCGGGCCACCGTGGGGGATGAGGGGCAGGGCGGTGACGTACATAGCCTGGGGGTGGGGCCGCGTACATCACCACCCTGCCCCCCCTTCCTCTCCTGCCGTGGTGCTCAGTTGAGTGCTGCACTCTCAGCTGGGCCACCGCGGGGGAGTCCAAACGGCCGCTTGCACCGCTGGCTCCCCCGCGGCGGCCTGATTGAGGGGCGCAGCACTCAATGCCACAGTGGGAGAAGGGGGGTGGGGCACTGATGTATATGGCCTGGGGGCATGGCCGTGTATGTCAGCATTACAGACTCACAGACATTGGGCTACTATATATATGATGACAAATGGGTTCTTGAGATCATCCAATCAAGCTACACAATCTTTTTATGTCTGTACTTCCTACCCAACCTCCTTCCCTCTTCAGGGACCCCTCTCATGAGCTCCTATTACAAACAGAGGTACAAAATCTGCTCAGCTTAGGGGCAATAGAACAGTTCCCACAGAATATTGTGGAAGAGGGTTCTATTCTAATTATTTCCTAACCGCCAAGAAAACAGGTGGGTTGGAGACCAATTTTAGATCTCAGAGCACAACAGGTTTGTCAGAAATAGCATATTCAGAATCGTGACTCTTGCAACTATTTTACCAGTGCTGGATAAAGAGGACTGGTTCTTAGCCCTTGACCTTCAAAATGCATATTTTCATATAACCATATATCCTGCCCACAGGAGATTTCTCAGGTTCATGGTAGGACAAGAACACTACCAATTTGGAGTTAGTCCTTTTGGTCTCATGGCCCCTCATGTATTTTTCAAGACTTTAGCTGAGGTCTCAGCCTTGCTCAGGAGTCGGGGGATTATTATTTTTCCCTATCTTGACGACTGCCTAATCAAGGGACCCAACAAATAATAACCATGACAAAAACTACCGGACATTGCTTCTCTCAACTGGGCCTCCTTATAAATATCCAGAAATCTACCTTAAAACATACTTTCATAACCAGGAGAGCTGACCAGCACCTGGGGACTAAGGGAGGGTTAACTCTATCCATAGCCAGGTATCTGGTCAGCCAATAACAATGCAAGTAGGAATTTCAAACTTAGACAAAGAAGACTTTATCTTTCCCTCCTTTGTTTGAAAAGCAGAGCAGTTTATTCCAGGTATTAAGATGGAATACACTTCTCTGTCCAAGAATGGGCTTCTTACAATGTGTAAGTAAGGAAAAGTTTAGCTAGTCCGTCAGGATTTGTTGGTTTCCATGTTTGGGAATTTGGAACTAATGTCTGAGTTGATTTAATGTTTGGTCTTTCTTTGTAACTAAGTTTTAACCCTGGAGGTTCTCTGAGAATTTTTATTAATTGGTGGCTTAAAATCTAGCTTGCAACTGTAGATTTGTTTTGATAATAAAGTTTGTTTTCTTTTTTTTAATTAACTGGTTGATTTTTGTGTCCTAGAAGGTTTGTCTGTGTCCCCCCTCTGTTTTTCTCAACTCCAAGCAAAACGGAGGTTGGGTCAGGGGAGAGATTTACCTTAGGGAGGAGGTTTCTCAAATGATCTCTTCCTTGGATTTTTTTTTAATTACATGGGTGGTAGCAGCGGATTTCCCCAAATCGGGGTATTAGGATTTTGGGGGCAAGTTTTTGTAGCAAAGCCTGTAAAAACAAGGTTTTGGGGTGCTCTTGTGGGCCCCCACTTCTGCATTTGTCGGGCCAGAGTGGGGAACAGCCTTGACACCTACCCATTGGGGCACTCCTAGATGCAGTGACAGCCAAAGCCTACCTCCAACTACAACGATTCCAAACGTTATGCGACTTTATCAGGGGAGTCAAACATACTCCCTTCACCACACCACGCGCATGTCTTCAAATTCTGGGGCACATGGCAGCCACAACTTTCATCATCCTATTCATGAGACTATATATGCGCTGCCTACAGTCCTGGTTCATGACCATCTATGTTCCCAACTGACACAGCCTCGCAAAGCACCTTTCACTCCCACCAGTAGTCCTACAATCTCTCGACTGGTGGACCTCTCCAAGCAATCTACTAGCTGGCGTACCTTTCCATCGCCCAGACTGATTAGTAGTGATTACGACCAATGCATCACTTCTGGGCTGGGGCATCTACTGTGGCATGAGAATGGTACAGAGCAGATGATCTTAATTCAAGATGCACGTTCATATCCAGGAACTCAGGGCCATCCGCAAACCATGTGCTCGCTTCCTTCCCCTTATAAAGGGCAGACTCACTTGTGTCCTCATGGACAATACTCCCTCTATGTTCTACATCAGTTGACAGGAGGATGGCCGATCCCACTTACTATGTGCAGAGGTAATCAGATTTTGGAACTTGTGCCACAAGAACCAGATAATCCCAACTGTCACTTACATACCAGGCCAAGAGAATACCAGGGCTGACAAACTGAGCAGACACTTCTCCAAACAACACAAATGGGAACTCAACCTCAATGTTCTCCTCCCAATTTTCCGACAATGGGGATTCTCAATCATAGATCTATTTGCCACAGCAACCAACCTCAAATGCCACCGATTCTGTTCCTAAGCAGATCAGGACAAGAGCTCAGAGGGAGACACCGTCACCATTTGCTGGACCGCTCCCTTACTCTGTGCTTGCCACTGAGATTCCCTTACTCTCCAGAGCAGTGTTTCTCAATCTTTTTTTTATAAATAAGTACCCCTAGTACCTACAGTTTTCAGACACACAACTTTTTTTTCTATCATTGCATCCGCATTTGTTTACCCAACTTAATCATAGGTGCGTGAGTAATGACATTTTTAGATGTAAAAAGTACAAAAATAATAAAGCGCTGTAAAATTTAAAACAAAAATTCAGTTTTCTCTAAATTTCAGTTGTGTTCATGTACCTTTCAAGTACTTAAGGGTACTTGTACCAGTGGTTGAGAATCACTGCTCCACAGTAATCAACAAGATCTACTCAGACAGGGCTGCAGTAATTCTGATTGCTCCCTACTGGCTGAGACAACCTTGGTTCCCTTATCTACATCACCTATCAGTAAGTCAACCAATTCGTCTTCCCTATTAACTCAGCACTAGGGAAAGACCCACCACCTAAACATCAAAACCCTGAAACTCACAGCATGGCTTCTCCATGGTTCCAAAATGAAGGACTTACCAGCTCCCAAGAGAGTTAAGCAGATCCTATTGAACACTCAACATTCCTCCACAAGATGCACCTACCAAAACAAATGTAAACACTTCCAGGCATGGTGTAGGATTAATCAATTGCAACCAAATACTGCTCCCATACCTACTGTACTTGTGTATTTAATGGACCTCTGTGATGGAGGCCTCTTCATCAGCTTGATTTGCGTCATCTGCTATCACAGCTTTCCCCGAACCCGTTGACGATCTCTCACTCTTTGCACACCCCATGACAAAGCTCTTAACAGGCTTGTGGAAAACATGTCCAAATGTATACCCTTCTGTACCGTCTTGGGACCCAAATCTCATACTTGACACACTCACTAGGCCACCCTTTGAACCACTAGCCACAGCCCCACTGCAATACTTATCCATGAAAGTGTATTTCATAGTGGCAATAACATCTGCAATATGAGTGGGCAAAATTGCAGCCCTCCTGGCTCACCCACCTTTACTAAGGATAAGGTCATGCTTAGGCCTCATCCCAAGTTCCTCCCCAAAGTTATATCAGACTTCCACCTGAATGAACCCAAATATTTACCCATGTACTTTCCTAAACTTCACACCTCTCTGAGAGAATCATTGTTGAACACCCTAGATGCCAGATGAGCCCCTGCGTTCTACTCAGAGAGAACCAAAGAGACCAGGAAATCAGATAGACTCTTGATCTCTTTTTCCTGTCCCCACAAGGAAACAGCTGTCTCTGCGCAATACATTTCCAAGTGGGTTGCAAGCTGCATATACACAGCTTACCAGCTTCATGGAAAAAAGCCACCACAGATTATTAGGGCACACTCCACATGTGCAATGACCACATCAATTGCTTTTCTACATAATGTGCCACAAGTGGACATTCGTAGAGCAGCAACATGGTCTTCCTATCATACTTTTGCACAACATTATGCTCTATTGAAAGGATCCTTTCCTATCACCACTCTAGCAGACACAGTCCTTGCTTCTTTACATAAATTACTCCAGCACGCAGCACCGTATGTCACCTGAGTGGAGGACCCACAGGGACACCACTCAAAAGAGAAGAAGTTGCTGACCCTCTGCAGTAATGATGGTTCTTTGAGATGTGTGTCCCTGTGGGTGCTACATTATCCTCCATTCCTTCTTTCTACATGGAGTCCTTTATCAGCTTTCTGGTAGAAAAAGAACAGGGAGGTTGTGCCATGTGTGGCGTAGTGGGGGTGCTGTCTGCTCTGTGACGCAGGTCCCCCTGCGCTGTGATGGGAGATTCTCACTGACTCTCCCAAATGTGTATTAACCCAGACACCCAGGGTCAGCCTCCCAGGAAGAGACAAAGGGAGGAGAGCGGAGACCAGCACCTGGCTAGGGGGCAGGGCTGGAAGAGAGGTTTTTAGTTTCTGTCTGGAATCATGGAGGAGGCAGCCTAAGCAAGGCGCTGGGATTTTAGGGGCCCAGTCTCCCCCATCTCAAGGGGGCCTGAGGCATCCTAGGCCTGCCCTGTAACAAGATTACATATATGCTGTGCTGTATCCTGGAGAAGCAATGAACTCCCTCTATTCTACTGGCTGGTGGAGTCTGTTCGGGCCATTATGGGGGTGCAGGAAGTGGGGGAATCCTGACGCGCCGCCACACCATGCACACATCTAATGGATGAAAACAGTGTGAGATGGTGACTGCATGTGTAGTGCAAGAAGGAACTGCTAGGCAAAATCTCCAATCAGAGGTGCAAGGACGGACCAAGACCTGAGTGGAGCACCCACAGGGACACACATCTTGAAGAACTATCGTTACTGCACAGGGTGAATAACTTCATTCTTGATGCCAAGGATGAGGAGCTTAAATCTGATGAAGAAGAAATTGGAAAAGGGCAAGAATAAAATCCAGGAGGCCTGTTCTACCCAGTGGGAGAGAATCCTCCCATGTCTGGTTTGGAAATAAGTCATCAACATAGCAGTAATAGTAGCTTTTTGAATTCAGCAGTTCCTTTGGCCCCTTCCCACCAGAAACTATCAAATGGAGCTTTCTGTTTGGGAACCATCTTAGCTAGAGTCATTTCCCCAAAGCAGTTAATAACTTACTTCTCACCAATCCTCTTCTTTCTTTCTCTGTTCCCCAAGAGGCAAGGCTGTATGAGAACTTGGGGCCAGCAGCTGTAGAACTGGCCTGTACCATGTGGTGGTTGAGATGATCTGTTAAAGCTATTGCCGTTTTGTAAGGCATCCACCACACAAAGTACAGTCATCTTTGGACTCTGAGTCGACTTTCCCTTTTTTAATGCTTTAAACAGGGCTATGCATTTAGCAGTTATTTATTTAGGCATTCTCCATGGCTTTTGAAAAGACTCTTTAAAGAGAAATTCTGGTATTGGGGTGAGTATTTGTTTGTTTATTTTGAAAGAAAGAGGAGAAAGTGATGCAAAGAGTGTCAGACCTAACACATTCCATCTGAGCTGGCATGCAGATAAAGTGTGGGTATCATTCAAGACACACTGTGCTATCCACAGAGCTCCCTCACACCTGGTATTAAATCAGCAAAAAGCCTTCCACCTTCTGTTGCTGGGACTTATGCTCTTTAGAGCTCAGTTCGACAGTTGTTATTGCAATTTTGTGGTGCTCTTTTGATTTACAGCTGTTTTTACGACCATTGAGACAGCCACAAATCGAGGAAATCTCATAAAACAGAGAGTAAACGTCTCCTTCGCAGCCCAGGCAGAGTTTTGGCATCCGCACTTATTCCATAGAGCAGGATGTGTAAACAATATTGTGTCCCCTGAGTGGCTGATATCAGTACAGTTAAGTGGTAACAGCTTGAAAAATGCATTTCTCATATATTAGTGGTAAAACTCAAAATGGGCCCCCAGGCTAAAGTAAATTGGTGACATTTTGCAGCAGAAGGGGAAAACAAATAAGGACAGGAATTGGAAATGTGGAGTCCCAGCTTTGAAAGCAATGGGACTAGAGCCAAAGTTGGTTTTATCTGCATTATTACAGTACAAAAATAAATAGATCCACCACACTTGTTGCTAAGCATGCCTAATTGGAGAAGACAGATTATGTATGTCTGCCTTAAAGAGAAAGAGAAAAAGTCCCCTCCCGCCAATCCTCCAAAAGATGAAGTCAAGAAATTCCATATTTAATCAAATTACACTGGGCAGTACCTTCCCAGTTTTTGTTATTTAGCACATTGAGAAGTGTACTGTATCTTTGTCCCCTTCCTTTGCACTGCTATGCATTGTACTTCACTCAGGGCTTATCTAGACTACGCTAGAGTGTCGAAAGAGGATATGCAAATTCTGCATGAATTTGCATATCTTCTTCCAATCTCGCTTTCGAAATCAGATCTTTCGAAAGTGAAAGTAGTTTTTGAGGAAGAGCGGCTTTTCAACAAAGAGGGCGTGTCTAAACTACTTTCACTTTCTCTAATTCAGACTCATAAGCCACGTCTACACTAGCAGAAGGCCACGGAACCCTTTTAAACTCAAAAGAATTTTGCAGAACCCCTAATAAAAGTCTAATATATGGAGCTGAAAAAGGAGACCACAAATAAGTAAGGATAATAATAAACAAATGCTAAACAAGGTCATGAGATCAACATTTAGTTTAATTGCACATATTTAAAAGCAAAAATCACATAATATTATTATTATTTTTTTAATCATAAAATGTTATTGTAATGGAATAACCCTTATTTAAGCTGAACCCTTATTTTCACTTCATGGAACCCTGGGGTCCCGTGGAAAAGCATTTGGGAATCACTGGTCTAGCAGCACCTTAAAAACTAACAAAACATGTAGATGAACTTTCGTGGGTACAACGCACTTCTTCAGATGGGTAAAGTAATGTGTTTTATTGGATCAGCTTCCGTTGATGAAAGAGACTGCATCATTTAAATTAAGGGCTGCTTCAAGAGTAGAGACTGAGTAACATAAAAGCAAGTGAAATGTCTGTCCCTTATTGACATGCATGGTAGATAATAAGATTATATAGCTATCATATAAATACCTGACAGGGACTGATTCTTCTATTTTACTATGTTTCAAAATTAAAACATACGTCTGGTTTACATATTGCATAGTTTCTGCTATGTTCACATATAGAGCCAGCATTATCTGATAGGTGTGACTGGAGGTAGCGGCTGATATGTGGCTTAGCTTAATTACCCAACAGTCTGCAGAATACCAAGCATGGTGATCCTTGAAATAGGGATGTTAAGAAATGAGTAATCACCAAATCATATAGTTGATAGAATTTCTATGGACTACATGATTAGTCAATACGGTTGGAAGCCTCCGGGAGCTACCCCCTGCTGTGGCTCTGCAGTTTAAATGTAGTAAGAGCCGGGAGTGTAGGCTGGCTCAGTCCCAGCACAGTCCAGTATCCCCTGTCTGCAGCCAACTCTATGGTCAGTGAAATACACTGGGCAGCCCGTGGTAGGTTTGATTTGGGATGCGGCTTCCCAACTCACCTCATTTAATGCTCCCTCTGCCTTCCCATCCAGATCCTGGGGGTTGGGGGATGGGGCAAACCATAGCAAATGCTACCAGCCGTGCCCATCCCATAGCCAGAAGGGGAAGCCAAAGGGCCGTGGCATCCCTGGGCAGGCTGGCTGAACTCTGGGGAAGCCATGCTGGGTCAGTGAAGGGCACTTGACCTGACTATTCGTGCCTCCAGCCTTGCGGAGTGAACTGCTTAAGCCATTTCAAGAGGGCGGCCCTCACTGGCTGCCCAACATGCTGGGTAGCGGCTCCCAGGCACTATGCAAGTCGGGAATCACAGGGCCCAGGCAGGCAGAGAGATTGAAAACTGGACCATAACCCAAGCAGTGTGTGCACCCCCAAGAGCCCTGCTCAGCTGCTCGCCCTGCTCTGCTCCTTCAGGCTGGTTCTCAACTCCTCGCCTGAGCTCACCTGGTTACTGCACTCCATCCACCCGGGCTTCGGTTCTCTACTCCTTGTCCAGTCCCAGCCCCTTCCCTGCCTGCTGGACATGAGCAGGGCTCCCAGGGGAGCAGAGCCAGCCCAGCACATGGGATGGACAGAGAGCAAAGCCACAACTGAGACACCCCTAGAGCAGCTGGCTTGTCCTGGGTCCTTAGCGAGCAAGGGGGAATGCAAGTAGAGTAATCAAGTACTCAGCTGACTACCCAAGAAGCCTAGGCTTATCATGTAGTTGAGTACTCAACTAATCTGTTACATCCCTACCTTGAAACCCATTTTCTTTTTGTTTGTAGAGCAAAACTATTAGAGATCCATAGACACCTGGCTTCTTACTATGGCAGTGCTTTAGTTGCTTTGCAGAGAGAGCTCTAGAGAAGAGAAATTGACTTCTTTTGTATGTACTAATATTCACAGTTCTCTTACCTCTCCACTTCCAGTTAGCTTAATGCATTACATATAAACCTTGATTCCTGGAGTATTCTGTAGCAACCTAACCAGGTGGCTCAGCAAAAGGTCTGCATGTGGGATCAAGAAGCTGAGAAGAAAATTGCACCGGCTCTTTATTTTATATATCAAATATAAAGATATTTCTCTACAATATACAGTCCTTATTTTCTTCTTGTTTTGCTTTACTTCCTCCTGTGTTTAAAAATGACTAGCCTTGAGGTTCAAAATGGCCATGACACCTAAGGCATTCTGCTGTTACAGATCCTCACAACAAGATGAAGGGGATTGTTCATGAAAATCATCCTATTGATATTAAATCTGCAGGAGTCTAAAGAAAATACGAACATAAGAATGGCTGTACTGCGTCAGACCAAAGGTCCATCTAGCCCAGTAGCTTGTCTGCCGACAGTGGCGAGCATCAGGTGCCCCAGAGAGGGTTGACCGAAGACAAAGATCAAGCTCCTGATCAAGCACAATGATTTGTCTCCGGCCATCTTTCTCCAGCCTCTGACAAACAGAGGCCAGGGATACCATTTCTATCCTCTAGCTAATAGCCTTTTATGGACCTAACCTCCATGAAATTATCTAGCTTCTCTTTAAACTCTCTTATAGTCCTAGCCTTCACTGTCTCCTCTGGCAAGGAGTTCCACAGGTTGACTACACGCTGTGTGAAGAAGAACTGTCTTTTATTAGTTTTAAACCTGCTACCCATTAATTTTACTTGGTGTCCTCTAGTTCTTCTATTATGGGAACTAATAAATAAATTTTCTTTATTTGCCCTCTCCACACCACTCATGATTTTATATACCTCTATCATATTCCCCCTCTGTCACCTCTTTTCTAAACTGAAAAGTCACAGTTGCTTTAACCTCTCTTCATATGGGACCCGTTCCAAACCCCTAATCATTTTAGTTGCCCTTTTCTGAACCCTTTCCAAGGCCAAAATATCTTTTTTGAGGTGAGGAGACCACATCTGTACACAGTATTCAAGATGTGGGCGTACCATAGTTTTATACAGGGGCAGTAAGATATTCTGTGTCTTATTTTCTATCCCTTTCTTAATAATTCCTATTTGCCTTTTTGACCGCCGGTTCACACTGTGTGGAAGTTTTCAGAGAACTAGCCACGATAACTCCAAGATCTCTTTCCTGATTTGTCGTAGCCAAATTAGCCCCCATCATACTGTATGTATAGTTGGGGTTATTTTTCCCGATGTGCATTACTTTACACTTATCCACATTAAATTTCATTTGCCATTTTGTTGCCCAATCACTCAGTTTGGTGAGATCTTTTTGGAGTCCCTCACAGTCTGCTTCTGTCTTACTATCCTAAACAGTTTGGTATCATCCGCAAACTTTACCACCTCACTGTTTACCCCTTTCTTCAGATCATTTATGAATAAGTTGAAAAGGATTGGTCCCAGGACTGACCCCTCGGGGACACCACTAGTTACCCCTCTCCATTCTGAAAATTTACCATTTATTCCTACCCTTTGTTTCCTGTCTTTTAACCAGTTCTCAATCCAAGAAAGGACCTTCCCTCTTATCCCATGGCAATGTAATTTACACAAGAGTCTTTGGTGAGGGACCTTGTCAAAGGCTTTCTGAAAATCTAAGTATACTATATCTACTGGATCCTCCTTGTCCGCATGTTTGTTAACCCTTTCAAAGAACTCTATTAGATTAGTAAGACATGATTTCCCTTTACAGAAACCATGTTGACTTTTGTCCAACAAATCATGTTCTTCTATGTGCCTCACAATTTTATTCTTTACTATTGTTTTGACTAATTTGCCCAGTACTGAAGTTTGATTTACCAGTCTGTAATTGCCAGGATCGTCTCTAGAGCCCTTCTTAAATATGGGTGTCACGTTGGCTACCTTCCAGTCGTTAGGTACAGAAGCCGATTTAAAGGAACAGATAATAGTACAGCAGTTTGCCATTTGAGTTCTTTTAGAACCCTTGGATGAATGCTATCCGGTCCCGGAGATTTGTTAACATTAAGTTTTTCTATTTGTTCCAAAACCTCCTCTAATGACACTTTAATCCAGGACAGTTCCTCAGATTCATCACCCACAAAGGGCGGTGCAGATTTGGGACTCTCCCTAACGTCCTCAGCTGTGAAGACTGAAGCAAAGAAATCATTTAGTTTATCCGCAATGGCTTTATCGTCTTTAATTCCTCCTTTTATATCTCTATCGTCTAGAGGACCCACAGGTTTTTTAGCAGGCTTCTTGCCTCTAATGTACTTAAAAAACATTTTCTTATTTCTTTTTGAGTTTTTGGCTAGCTGTTCCTCAAAATCTTTTTTTGCTTTTCTTATTACATTTTTACACTTGTTTTGACAGTGTTTATGTTCCTTTCTATTTATCTCACTAGGATTGGACTTCCACTTCTTAAAAGATGCCTTTTTGTCCCTCGCTGCTTCTTTTACACGGTGACTCTTTTTAGGTCTCTTCCTATGTTTTTTAATTTGGGGTATATATTTAAGTTGGGCCTCTATTATAGTGTCTTTAAAAAGTTTCCATGCAGCTTGCAGGGATTTGGCTTTAGCTACAGTGTCCTGGAAAGTCTCATCAAGATATCTCTCTGCCTCCCTTAGCTCCTCCAGTTCAGCCACCCTGGCCTCCAAAGCCTGAACTCGGTCTCTAAGGGTCAGGAGCTCCTTGCAACGGGTGCACACATATGGCACCCGGCCACAGGGCAGGTAATCATACGTGTTACACTCGACGTAATAAACAGGTTAGCCCCCACTCTGCTGCTGGGCTTCTGTCTGCATTTTTCTTATGAATAAGTTTAAGTCTAAACCGGGCTCATTAAATGTCTGCAATGTAGATTATTATAAAAATTATGTTAAAGAAGGTCAGAAGTCACTAGTGCCCTCTAAGCTCCCCCTCTGAACTCCCTGTTAGCTGCTCCTGTTCGCAAGCTCCCTGGTCACTGACTCTCAGGCTTATAAAGCCTTGGTAGCCCCTATCCCTGACAGGCTCAGCCAATTAACAGAGGCTTCTAGATTTCAAACCTTTTAGAAGCTCCTTCAAACAAACAAACCAAACAGACAAACACAAGCTCAGCACACAGCAAATAATCCCCCCCCCCCACACAAACACACACTACAGACAGCCATTTACCACAAGGGTCCCATATTTACTTTTCTTTTACGTGGAGAACTCCCTCTCCAAACTCCCTGTTAGCTGCTCCTGAGTCTACTCTGCTGAAAGACATTTCTCATCCAGAGATTACTTAAGTTGTTATTGGTTTGTTTAATAAAATGGAAAGAGGAGACTTGAGGTGTTGCTACTTCTCAGAATTTCACCATAATTTGTGATATTGTTTTGTGTTTTTCATAAAACCCATGGTCATGTTATAGGAGTCATGTTACTTCATGAGAATCTCTGCCCAGTTTTTTATATGCAGGTTCCTAGCCCTCATGGATTTAGAGAAAAGCTCGAGAATGTACTCCTGAGAGGCTCAAAACACTGAGGAAAATAAAGGGAAATTGAACCCAATGTTTTCTTTTTTAAATCTCATGATTTTTCAAACCAGTCTCATGATTTGTGGGAATCTGGTTGGTGATTTTAGAATGTTGGAAATGTTCAGACATGGAGTTGAGGGCTACTGAAGGTACTTCCGGTAATTTTGATGGCACTTAGAATAATCAAATCTGCCTCTGCACCCAGCTCTCTGTGAGGGCACAACAGGTGAAGTGCTCAGAATGGGGAGGGCCAGCACTACTCTAGTATGATTTATGGTGCCATTGTTTGCCTATTGTAATAAAAATCTTTTCTATGTGCTCTGTAGGTGGGATTGGGAACTTTCTAGTAAACCTCTTAACTAGAACTGTTTAGAAGTTGCTAAAGTGAAAAGAAGGAAAAATTACGTGTGCTGTAAATCTACCTCAGTGACTCTCATAGGGCAGTTCCTGGTTGCAAGTATTGCTAGCAGCTCCAAGAGCCAGAAAAGAACACAGTGGGCGTTCACCCCAACACTCTGGACAGACCTTTATAAATATGTATCTATCGTGCTTGGCAAGGGGACCGAGTGTATGCGCAGAACATAGTTTCCAGAATTGTTTCACTTCCAAGAATGAGTTGTGTATGTATAACGTGCTGACCAAGAGCTGTATTCTCTTCACACATTGCCAAATATAAGCTATGTTCATGGGTGAACACCAGGGGAAAATGAGTTTTGTCTGTTTAGCTTCAAACCTTGCAAAGCGGGACTTGAGCATCTTTTTGAAGCATCTGTATTTGAAAATTGGGCCACTAGATTTTAATTATAGGGCTGAGTCTGAGTGTTGACTGACTTTTTACCTCTAGCGTGGGCAAAATCAAAACCTGAATCTGAACACTCCAAATTTGAGGGAAAGTTTAGCTATGGGCCTATCTCTGTTCAGAAACCTCAAGTATATCAAAAGGAAAACACAAGATCAGATCACCCTCTTAAGTGTTATCATATTTTTCCACAGGAGGATTGTCTGGGACATGGTCCTAGTTTCTAGTAACCTACTCAGCATTCCGCAACTTTTTGGGCGAATTTTTTGTGACCAAACTGAATTATTTTCTGTACACAAGTGGAGTCTCTCTCCCCCACTGCCTTTAAATGCCCCTTCCTTCCATTGGTTTGAATAGCTGTGAAAGGAGTGGACTCCAGAAAGAATAGTGCTTTTGTGCAGAATAGTTATGTGTTTAACATAGTAAATGTTTATTGTCCTCTGGAGCAAAAGAGCAATAGGCTAAATTATAGCCTGGGGAGGAAAGCTAGAATCATGAGGTATAGGCTGTTAATTATCGTTTTTTAGCTGTCATAATGTACTGACGTTCACCTCCAGTCTCTCCTCCAACCCCAGCCATTGCCTCCACCATCACTACCTCTAAAATATCTGCTTCCCTTACTGTTGCATCTTCCTTCTCCTTCTCCTCCTGCTCTTTCATTTGTAAAGCATCTCTGGCCTCCTGAGAGATTTCTGACTACTCTCCCAGCAGCCGCTTAACATGATAAAGGCCCTCAGACTGCCTCTCTCTGATTAATCAGCCCTTGTGCAGCCTTGATAGGGTGTTAATTTGTAAACTCGGTGGACAGGCAGCCGTGATAAGCCTCAACAGCTGTTTTGCGTCTGCTATGGGGGATGGGTAGGTGAGGCTAAAGCCCTGGAATACAGCCAAGAAATATTTAGGAGCAGTGACTGAGAAACAACAACAACAAAAAGAGCCTTTTGCAAAGAAACTCCTTTTGGGATAATATGGATACTATAGCTGGTTTCAGTCGCAGTGGACAAGAGCCTTTCCCTTTATAAACTCTATGGCCATCAAGAATAGGACAGATAACAATGTAAAGGACAGTGAAGTTTATGCCAGATTGTGTATGTCGAAGATAGGAACTTGTTCCATACACTGTGATACTGGCCAGTAGAACTACACAAACCTTTTTATGTATCACAAAAATGCCCCTAATAATTTTTACTGCATTTAGCCTGATTCTTTAGACATGGATTGAATGCTAAGTCAGTGTGAGCGTTTTCAGCAAGAAGTGTAACTAGAGATGTTATTTCCCTTTATTTGGCACTGGGAGGCCACAACAGGAGTATTGTATCTAGTTCTTAGTCCCCCCACTATAGAAAAGACGTGGACGCATTGTAGAGAATCCAGCGGAGGGCAACCAAAATGATTAGGGGGCTGAAGCACATGACCTAATGTGAGCAGCTGAGAGATTTGGGTTTAGTTAGTCTGTAGAAGAGAAGAGTGAGGGGGGATTTGATAGCAGCCTTCAACTTCCTGAAAAGAGGTTCCAAAGAAGATGGAGAGCGACTGTTCACAGTAGCAACAGATGGCAGAACAAGGAGCAATGGTTTCAAGTTCCAGTGAGGGAGGTCTAGGTTGGATATTAGGAAAAGCTATTTCACTAGGAGGGTGGAGAAGCGCTGGAATGGGTTAGCTAGGGAGGTTGTGGAATTTCCAGCCCTAGAGGCTTTCAAGTCCCAACTTGACAAAGCCCTGGCTAGGATGATTTAGTTGGGAATGGTCCTATTTGGGCAGGGGGCTGGACTTGATGATCTCCTGAGGTCTCTTCCAGCCCTAGCATTCTGTGATTCTATGCAAAATATATGGTAGGGGATACCAATACATAAGGTTGCATGTTCCTAAAATAAAATGTATGTGTGAGTACTAGGGTTTACAGATGTCCTTTTTTAGATCAGAACACCTGGTTGGAAAGGATGGAAAGGCGTTCTGGTGGCTTCTGTCATCATTACTGACCAGGCCATTAAATATCAAATTGATGGCACATTGGGCGAAGGCAGGCTCCTTGCCTGCCCTGGCTCTGTATGGTTTCTGGAAATGGCTATGATTTCCGGAAATGGCTGGTGTTTCCAATTCCTAGGTGTAGAGATGGCCACAGGAGCTCCAAGCACTGCCCAACTGTTAATGCCAACTCTGCAGTTCCCACTGGCCAGAAACTGGAGCCAATGGGAGCTGTGGAGGTGGTGCCTGTTGGGGCGGGCAGTGCACATAGTTCTCCAGCCCCTCTGCCTAGGCAGGGGGACATGTTGCCACTTCTGGGAACCACCTGAGGTAACTGCTGTGAGGCTGAAGCTTGCACCCCAAACCTCTTCCTACACTCCAACCCTCTGCATCAGGTGAGAACTCTCTCTCACAGCCTAATTCCATCTCTCATCCCACACCCTTTTTACAGCCCCAAGCAATCAGGCTGAAGCCTACACCCTTAACCGACTCCTCCATCCCAGCCCTCTGCCTCAAATCAGATCCCCCTCCTACAGACTAACTCAGTCTCACATCCCCCACCCTTTCCCTCAGCTTTGAACTCTCTTCTGCATCCCAAACTCGTCATGCCCAGCCTCACCAGAGAGTCCTCAACCTCTGTCCCCATCCTGCAGCCCATCCCCCGGCCCTAGTCTGGTGAAAGTGAGCAGGGTGGGGGAGGGCAAGCAATAGAGGCAGGGGTATGGACTAAGTGAGGGATGGGACCCCCATAGATGGGATAGGAGCAGGGCTTCAGGGAAGGGGGCAGGACATGGGTTTTTGGTTTTGTGTGATTAGAAAGTTGGCAACCTGAGTGCACATATATGAAATATATGAGTATGTGTCCAGGCTATACACGAATTAGGGATGTGAAAGGTTAACTAGGAAGCATCACCCTAATTGGGTAATATTTACTGGTTGTGGTTAATTGGTACCCAGTGGGGGCTGGAGCAGGTCCCTGTCTGCCATAGACTGGAGGCTGCTCCAGAACTGCAGGGGAAGCAGCCCCAGTTCGTGGCAGGCACCCTGGGCCCACTGAAGCATCTGGGGCAGCCTCTGTCCATGGGGAGCCCCGGCCCACTGCAGACAGGGGCTGCTCAGGTAAGGGATGGGAGGTGGCGGGAGCCCCAGTCCCAGCACGGGCTGGGAGCCAGCAGCCAGTTCCAGTGATGGGCTGGAGATAGAATCCCTGCAGGCTGGGGTCTGCGCCAGTGTAGATACCACTTTAGTCAGTTAACCTGTTAAATGTTAAGCTAACCTGGCATTTAACCCAGGGCTAGGCAATAATTTTTGTCCCGGGCTGCCCCAGAAGGGGCAGGTCCTCAGGCGACCAGGCCACTTCCATGCTTCCCCACCCAAAGACCCTGATTGGACTGGGGGTGTTGGGAGCAGCAGGGCATCCACGGGCCACATCAACTCGCTTGGTGGGCCGCATCTGACCCCTGGAGGCCTTTTTGCCCACCCCAGGTTTAACCGGTTAACTAGGATTTTACATCCCTAGCAAAAACTATGTTATGGTAACTTTTCTTCTCATTTCAGCTCAAAAGCCATTCAGGACCATGCAGTGTTGCAGCAGTCTCTGAAAGAGCAAGGCACCATCCTACCATGTATTTTAAAATAACTAGACAAATTGGAGATAGTCAAGGACAAAATGAGAAGCACTTACTCTGTTTATGTAGCTAGGGTCATTATATAAAAATAAAATGAATATATGTTAAATCAATGGAAATATTTGAATGTAATCAAGAATATTTTCTTAAAAATTAAGGGGGATATTTATTGAATTTGTATCAATGCCTTAGTTCAGCTGAATCCTAATAACTCTTCTGTTGTTGACCTCACTGATAATATTCCTATTATCTGAAGACAGAGGACAACATGTGATAGCTCACAGAAGCTGTTCCTTCATTCCCTGCCAATGCAGATTGTTCCTCGGAGTGTTTTTGAATTATAGTTGTTCTCAGACAGTGATCTTTATATGAAATCAGATGTCTTGAAAAATCCTCTTAGCCTCTGGAATGTGATTTGCAGCAGTTTGTGTTGCTGAAGATTCCACATGGGATTTGGGTAACCCATAATTGGTTAAAAGAGAAAATAAAATTAAGGCTGCCCTTACAATGATGGCAGGAGGTACATGTATGAATTGTTTGGCTGTGTTGATCTAGTCCTTTCTCCCCTTCTCCGTCCCACCCATTTTTCCCTTGGTTGCCAAGTCCTGTCTGGCAGGCCATTGCAATGATAAATGCAGGTGTCTGGCAAGGACCTCACAAGGAGTTTGTTCTAGTGTGCCAAGCCTTGCTTGGCATTCCCCATTGGTGCCAGCATTTGCATTCTTACTCAGTTTGATGGAAAGCAGGAAATGAGGTGTGAATTTATGTAAGTATCCTTCCAGAGGAGCTGGGATAATGAGAGGCCAACCACCCCTGGGAGCAGCAGAGTAATTTGGTGGTTTCCTAACAACAGTCTGTTACCTGTCATTTTCAAGACATTCCCATTACTCCTTTCCATGATGAGGCCTTTGAATTATAAGAAATTTTAGGAAAAGCGGGGAGTCCTCTAAGTAATTTTAGGCAATTCTAGAGAAAATACTTTTCATTCCTTTGATTTAACACAAATAAAAACTGTCCCCCAGCCAGATGATGATCAGGCTGGAGAGTTGCAAGCAGTAATGGCAATAATGCAAACCAGTGTAATAATGCGTTATACAGTGTTCCCAAACTTTTCCAGTTATAGACAAGTTTCCTCCTACATTTTGTAATGAAAACTGAAGCAGTAGCCAACTCTATGGCTATGTATCACCTTGGGGAAGGGGGCAAGACGGGCATGCAATTTGCTGTATTCAGCAAATACAAGCTGAATATCAAAAACCTTCCTGACAATGAGCTCTTATCATGGATTACAGTGGGATGAGATGAGAAAACCCCATATTTTCAGATGTTTCATAGTAGGTTGGGAAAAAAAAAACCAACACTGGGAAAATGCACCATAAGGAATAGTTCTTCACTGTCTGCGGGATGGATTAGCTGACCTAAAGATAGTGAGTCTTTTCCCTCACTAATGTACAGAAGGACATAGCCTGGTCTAATGAGAAGTCCAGAAGACTCTCTAGACCAATGTTGTCCAGAGACAAAGTTGGTGCTCTTAGTTTCTGGGAGGGAATTCAGAATAGAGACCAAAATAAAGCCAGGTGTAATCTTATCATTTATCACAATTTAAAATAATCTTCTACTAGAAAGAATTGAAAGAAAAAGGAAAGCAATTTATCTTTCACCTCCTGAACTCCTTGCTTTTCCAGTGGTTAGCTGGCATGTCCTTTTGCATGGAAGATGTGAAAGAACCAGTGGATGGTTATATGATAAGGAAAAGAGAAATGTAAATCTATGATGAGCCTCTTCAGCACTTTTAGAGATAATGTCAGCGAGCAGAGTACTGAGACATGTGAGAATATTACCTAATATGTAGTTTCATTTGAAGTAACTAATGACACACAGGCTAAAACTTAAGAGAATTTTCTTGGCTGTATTTAAGGACAGCTGGGGATGTGCCTTTCTGATCATTGTCTCTGAGAACAGATGAAGGGACCTTCAACAGCTGTAGGATGAGGCCCCGTGAACTTTATGACCTTTTTTAAAAATTTGCTTTTATTGTCCAGAGACAAAATTAGTGCTGTAGAGCAAGGTTGGGGAGAAAAAGGAGTCTAGCCTCTTCCTCTGGGAAACAGCAGTTGCTGGGAGAAAGCTGAATCACAAAGCATGGCTCATGGAATAGGAAAGAGAAATAGTGGGCTGTAGACACTCAGGGTATGTCTACACTACCAGCCTAGTTCGAACTAGGGTGGTAATGTAGGCAACCGGAGTTGCAAATGAAGCCCGGGATTTGAATTTCCCGGGCTTCATTTGCATATTGCCGGGCGCCGCCATTTTTAAATGTCCGCTGGTGCGGACTCCATGCCCCGTGGCTACACGCGACACGGACTAGGTAGTTCGGATTAGGCTTCCTATTCCAAACTACCGTTACTCCTCGTTCCACATTTAACAAGTTAACCAATTATACAAGATTTTACATCCTTAATTTTAGGGCTACAGAGCAATAAAAAATTTCAATTGGAAAAGGGGAGGGTATGATGCCTTACTGAATAAAAGAAAGATGTGCTGTCAAATACCTTTTTCCATGACAGAAGTATTCCTGCATTCACACACAACTTCTGTCAATTAACTTGACTTTGGGGTTTGCCTGACATCTGGCGCTAACAGAATATAGTCCAAGAAGCCTGCTCCACTCAGGCACAAGCCTCCTCCATGGCCTTTGAGGCTCAGGTCCCTGTCTTGGATATCTGTAGTACAGCCACATGATTTTCAGTCCATACCTTCGCCAACCACAATGCCCTAGCCTCGCTCATCAGGCTAGGGAGGATGCAGCTCTTGGTAGGGCTGTCCTTTGCTCAGTAGAAGGTTAAAACTCCGACCCTGCCTCCTGGGTTCCTGCTTTGGAGTCACCTACATAGAATGGACATAACATTTTTTCTTCGAGTGATTGCTTACTTACCTTTGTAACTGTTGTTCTTCGATATATGTTGCTCAGATCCATTCCAAATTCTGTCCGCCTCCCTTTCTTCGGAGTAGTCCGGTAAGAAAGAACCCAGGGGGTTGAAAGCCAGCAATTATATTAGCCAATATAACTGTGCCACTCCAGGAGGTTCCTTTGCTGGCCCAATGAGTACTGCTAAAGGAAAAACTTCCAATGATGCACACACACTGCACGCACACCTACATGGAATGGTCATGAGCAACACATCTCAAAGAACAACAGTTACAAGGGTAAGTTATCGTTCTATTTCAGAAGTGCCCCATACACAACGCCTCTCAGTATTTAGGTGCCCACATGAGAGCTACTGAGTGCTGAGCCTTTTTGAAAATCTAGATAATAAATTCTATGTGAAGGTCACATGGGTTTGGTGTCTTCACAGGCCAAGGATGACCAAAAAGCAAAATGCAGCTGGAGTAGGGATGTTAAATATGGGTTAATTGAATAGTCAAGTAACCTAATGAATTCTTAACGGTTACTCGACTATTCTGTAGAACCCAGCCAGTTTATAAACCAGCTCCCCTTGCGGACTGGTTTCCTGTCATCCCATGTTGCTGCCTCTGTTACAGAGGTAGCAGCACAGGGTGGCAGCAGCCCTTGTCTGGGGCAGGGAGGTGAGCGCTCCTAGACCCAGCAAGAGCCAGAATCGAGCAAGGCTGCCTGCCCATCTAGCTCCTAATTTATTTTAAAGGCAGAGCTGTAGCGGGGTAGGTTTCAGACCTTCTGCAAGCCAGGACTGAGACAGGCTGCTAGTCAGCCTGATAAAAATTTACTGGTGGGACTGTGTGTATGTGTGTGTGTGCATGTGCTGGGGGAGGAATCTGTGTAATCTATAACACGGGTGGGCAATAATCTTTAAAAGGGTGCCACTTCCTTGGCCAACCCGGAAGGGGCAGGGCATCAGGGGGAAGGGGTGAGGCCAGGAGTTTTCTTGTGCTTCCCTCCCAACCTGATTGACTTGGGATGGGAGAGCATCAGAAGTTTTCCCCCCTTCATCCCCTGCCTTACCCCCTAAAGAGAAATGCCAGCTGTTAAAACAGGAGACCTCATGCACTCCCTTTACTCCCAGGCCAATCAGTGCCTGTGGGTGGGGGAGTGCGCAAAGTCTCTTTACCACCGTAAGAGCGCACAGCAGGTACAGAGACACGCTGGAAGTTTTTAAACAGCCAGCATGTGTGTCTAGCCCAGGGATGGGCAGAGGGCCCTCTGTGGGCTGGATCTGGCCTGCCACGCCAGTCGATCCGGCCCATGGCCGCCCTGCTGCTCCCTCAGCCCCAGGCCAATCAGGCGGGGGAGAGCATGGCAGTTAGAGAGACACGCAGGCTGTTTTAAAATTTCCGGCATGTCTCTCTAGTTGCTGCAATCCCCTGGCAGGGAAGGGAAAGGATCTGAGTGGCCTGGGGGTGGAGAGCATGCAAACGTCCTCCTTTCCTCCTGCCCCCTCCGGCCAAAGGTTTGCAGCAGCTATTTTAAAGCAGCTGGCAATGTCTCTCTAGCTTCCGTGGGCCCTTGCAGGGGCAAGGAGACTTCGCACTCTCCCCCACCCCCAGGGCCCGATTGGCTTGGGTTGGGGGAGTGGCAGGGCAACCGAAGGCCTGATCTACTGGGTTGGTGGGCCACATCTGGCCCGTGGAGGTCCCTTTGCCCACCTTGGCTATCACATTAACCTATAAGCTTTTGCTTATCGATTAATCAGTTAATCGACTATACTATTACATCCCTCAGCTGGAGTGTGTATTGTGTATCCTGTTTCTTCTTGCTTAATCCTTCAGCACAGCTGTGTAATATTCCCTCTTGGTCAGTTAATTAGCTTCATCCCCATGAACAATAATGCTACCTAGAAAATTTCAAGAAAAGGTCAGTCACATGCTTTGCACCTCAGATTGATTTCTCTTGTGATGTGCAAAATAATCAGCTTGCAGTTCTCTTGGTTTTTCTAGCTGAGTTTGTTCTTTTTTTTTTTTTTTTGGTCTTCTTAATGCATCAGAAATTATTTAGATACTGATGCTGTTTTTGAAAGTTAAGACTTCTAAAGGCTTCCTTAGATGTTACATGTCCCCTCAGAATATATGCTGTACAGTCCATACATGGTTATATTCTTCTGTAACCTTTTCTATGTTAGATGCTTTCTGGTTTATTGAATGGATTGGTGCAACTCCAGATTACTTTGCGTCCTCCCATATATCTAAATTTCCATTTACTTCTGAAAAACTATTGAGACTGTTCCTAACACTGAAGGAAGGAATTTGGTATAAAGTAGGATAAAAAGGACTTCCAGAAACAACTTGCATCTAGCAAGTCACATATGGTGAAACTCTCCTTTGAATAAGCCATACTGCAGCATCACCTCAGAAGAGGTTGGTAAAATCAGAAGAAAGAGAACAAGAGAAGAATGAAAACCAATAGGAGAGATCCTAGTAAATGGTGAATCTCCAGAGGTTTTCAGGTCTGTACAGGAAGCTTGTCTGAACATATCCATCCCTTCTAGTTTGGAAGCATCCTAAGAGGAAGCTTATTTGTGAGATTTCCAGTCTTTGGTTTCGCCTTTCTATAGATTAGATCCTAACTGCAACAGGTGGTGTAGCCTTTCCAAAAATGATAATTGAGCTACATTTCACAACTTTTTTTGTTTTTGTCTCCCCTAAAGAGAAATGGGTTTGCATTTGGTGCAAAGGTTTGGTTCTTACATGTACAGAACCAGTCCATCTGGCCCTTGTGAAAATACAGTTTTGCTGTTTATGAACCCAAAATTTAGAACTAGCTAATAAAAAAGTGCCTTGTGGCCAAATGCTTGAAGCACCGGGACTGGGACCAGAGGAGCTGATGTCTATGAATCAGTTCTGGATTGGGAAACTGGTGTTCTCTGCTTCACAAAAATTTATCTGGCCTTTGTTTTCAGTCCCAAGCAAGCATTGATTCCCAGTTCTTTAGTCTGGGGGAGACAAAAATCATTAACTTGTGGGAAGCCTGCCATAGTTTTATTGTGCTGTCTTTTGTGTAATGCTGTTGTTCCTTATTCCATATAATTCTTAAATTATTAATCTGCAATTGGCCACACCTTTCAGTGTCCTGTGTTAGATCAAATCAGGATAAATCAGGCATGAATTTATTATATTTCAATATTCATCTTTAGGGAGAAAGGATGTGCTACAATTTGTAGTTTCTATTTCCATTATTAAAGCAAAAACTGCTTTTGCTTGAACTTCTATTAGCAGAAGCTGAAAATATGAACCACAATGTGATCTGTTTGCTATGAAATTGTGTGCACAAGGAGAAAGACAATGGGGAAACAGAGCCTGGATTTTCTTTTTTATTATTGTGTCCAAAGAGGAAGGAGTCATCTTATGCATAGTAATTTCAATAGCAGATAAAGTTAAGCCACTGAGTTGGGAGGATTCTTTTCCTCTTTAGAACTGAGGGAGGGTGAAAAGGAAGAAGGAAATCAGATTAAAACAGAAGCGATGAATTAGCAGTTGTCAGCAGCCCTCTTCCCCCAAAAGTGTGGTACAAATCTGTCTCCCTTAAATGGAGGTTGGAAGGATCTTAAGGTTGGAAGCACACTCACTTCTGGTGAGGATGGGAGGAGAGAGGCAGGGAAGAAGCCTGGAACACATGAAAAATATAGAATGTTCTATCTTAGGCTACGTCTAGATTGCAGGCTTCTTTTGGAAGAACCCTTTTTTCAGAAGAGATCTTCCGAAAAAAACTTCTTTCAAAAGACAACGTCCATACACAAAAGTGTATCGAAAAAGCGATCTGCTATCTCTCATTTAAGCTGTGATTACTGTGGACGGAGTGGTCACCAGGGCACCTGTGCTTTTTCCTCTTTCCTCTTCTTTCGAAAGAACTCCCACTTCCCTGTCCATACACACCTTTTTCCAAAAGAGGCTTCTTCCTCATAGAAAAAGGATTACCAATGCCAGAGAAACCTCTCCATTCTTTCAATTTACTTTCGGAAGAACACGATTGCAATGTGGACATAACTCAGGTTTTGTTGGAAAAACATCCATTTTTCTGACAAAACTTTGTAGCGTAGATATCCCCTTAGAGAAAAAGATCTTACCAAAGCAACAGCTTTAATAAAACTTATCTTCCTCTGGCTGTGGTGTATGCAGTGCAAATGAAAGAAAAGAGTAGTTAAGAGGAGGAGACAGGAACCAAGTGCACAAGCAAGACTAGAAGTGTCTTCAGTCTGTAGGCTTCAGGCTGAGTGTGTCAGCCTGCATCATCCAGTGAGGGGGAAAAAATCTGGTAAGCAGCAAAAGACTCCAGGGGTACACAAATCATTCTGCTCTGTAACCCTGGGACTGTCCTCCCCCATTCCTGAGATTCTGCTTTAGGTGGTCAGGGAGAGTAGGAAAGGAAATCCCTTAGCTTCATGCTCCTAAACCAAATTCATGTACATATGAATTCCTGGATGGCTTGAGCCATCTCTGTAAAGGATTCTAACAAGCTGAATTGCTCTCAGGGGAGGAACTCCACTTTTTTTTAATCCCTTTCTGAAACATATGCAAATGAATGGCTTGAAACAGCAGAAAATGTGGGAGGACAATTGCTTTAGCATATGCCTTGGTTTGCTAGAGTTTTGCACTCGTTAGTGGGCTTGCTCAGATCCATAGGTTTTTGTCTCTGTTTTCTTTAAACAGTGGGTAATGGAACTGAATGATATATTCAGATTCTGCCTCATTTCTGCCTTGCGCGACTTTGTCACTGACTTTACAGTAATTTCTTGAATAAACTATATTGCAGGCATTACTGTTTCAGAAATGGGCCATAAGAAAAAAACAGTACTGATCTGGAATTAAAGATCTCTATAAATGTATGCAAAACTTACTGTAATCATAAAGCATGAAGGTTGTAGAGCTGAAACCCCTCTTCTGTAAATGTGACTCGGCCATTCTCCTTGTTTTAATCCACAGGCCTTTTACATACTCTTTAACCCTAAAATTTCTTGTTTCTCTTAAATTCTGATATATTGATGAGTTTAGCTAATGATTTGCTGTTTTCTGGCGACCATGTGAATTCACATCATCCTCTTTGCTGAATTATGTGGAAAGGACCTATCCTTATGGTTGCAGCAGGGAATTGAGCTTCAAGATTCCTGGCTTTGGCACTGCCTGGCTGTCTGTGACAGTGCAGTGGCTTCTTTTTACCAGTTTCCCTCTCTGTAAAGTGGGGTAATATTATTTACCCACCTCCAGCGAACATTTTGTAGCAAAAATGTGTGAAGTACTTTGAGGCCAAATCTTACATTTATGTTAGTTGATTTTAGGAGAGGTGTCTGAGCTGCAATATTCAGCTTAAATTTCAGATGTCCTCGTATGCACACCCAGGGTTTTGGTTCAGATACATTCCTGTTTATGAGGGTGGAGGATGTTGACCTAATATATGGAAGAAGGGCTTACTAATGGATAATACATTCACATTTGACTCTACACTATTTTAAACCCTACTGCCATTGCATTATTTTAAAGCAGTAAATAACCAGCCAAAATCAAGGAATAAACTCAGCCCTCAACTTTACCAATGCAGTGATGGTGATACAAGGAAGAATATGGCCCATCATCTCCCAAAGATTTTAAGATAATTTTCATAGGGAAGATTTCAATAACCGTACACACCAAAGCTGAAGTGAGGCAGGCTCAATCTCAACATTGTATTGTGTTGTTTTTCCCTTTCTATTTTTATAACATATATAGCATTCAGAATTATCACTGAAAATTGTGACTTTAGGTTCTTTAGAAATAATACCAGTAGAGATTGCTTGTTTTTTCTTTCTTATTATATCTGCTGCAAATCTTATGTTTTTACTGTCTCTTTCTGAATCACTGTCTAAAATATTTAGCAGTGCTATGTAAATCAAAGCACACTTATCATGCAAATGTCCCAGTCACCTTAGAATAAAATCAGTAAAATCCAAAATGAAAATCAACATAGTTCAGCCCTGAGTAGAATTAATTATTTTTAAAGCAATGTTGAAGTTGTTGTTTAAAATATATTTAGCTTCTTCAGCTTTGTTCTCTTTATATCACATTCTTATTCAATTTGATGCAAACTTGGAGAAGATATTTGTAATTATCACACTGAGAGTAGTACATATTGATAATGTTTACTTACCCCAAATTAGCTTTTCATTCTCTATGGACCATTTATTGACCAATTAATGATCAGCTAGCGATAAATGATACTTTGTTTATACTGAAATAGTGGTGTTGTGATAGCTGAAAAAAGTCATCAAATTAACTAATAAAAGCTTTATTTACCATGAAGGATTTTTAAAATGTCTGTCATTATCAGCATGGCTGTAACACAGTGACCCCGATTATCATGAAGCTGTTTACAAGGTTTAGGTTAATTGGATTTCTTAACTACTTCCCAGAGCTATGAGGAGCAAGTACAGTATGATGGAGTTCAAACATTCAAACAAGCTAATGCAACCCAGTTTACAAAGAGACTGTCTTTCTGTACAAGGAATTTGCTTCTTTTCATAGCTGGTTTGGTGCACAGCAGTTATGTTTGTGATTTGGTATGATATATGTAACACTTCTGTTTTTGAAGATGCATATAACTATAGCTTCTTGCGCTGTTAATACACAACTATGATTTGTGATTCAGTGTAGAGAAGGTTTATCTTCAACAAGAGAGATTTTGATACGTTGCTGCTTCAGCTTGATAGCCATTTCATTTGTATTTTCATATTAAGAATCATGAATAAAATAGCTTGTATGTAGCATGGGTGCCTAAATAAAAGAGAGAAGAGGATGCTCTTGAGTAAAAACAGGACAGCGCTTTTATATGCTGAGTCCTGCTTATTCTTAAATGGCACAACATTGCCCCCTCCAGGTGCAATGTGTAACTGTAGTTATGATGACTGACATCGTGAAAGGGCTGAGAGAGACTCCTGTCTTCTATTTAAGAATCAATAACCTTCTTTCTGTTTTGTTTTCAGGCTTCTTTAGGCTCTGAGAAGCTGTTTTCCCCTGCAGCAAATAAAGGTAGGTGCTTTGGAGAAACACTTTCCTTTTCTTATCTTACCATGAAAACAAGTAACTCCTTCAACATATGAAACTGTCCAAAACCTTGTGTGTGTAAAAGGAATTGAATTCAACAGGAAGCCAGGGAATTCAGTCTTGCCCCAAGAATAACCTCACCTTGTCATAGGCTTACACTAGTTTATGATAATTTTCACAGCCACCTTGTATTAGGAAGAGACTGGATTTCCCCTCTTCCAGGTGATAGAATTGTAGCAAGAGTCTTAAGAGAGCTTGTGGATGAAGCAGGACTCATCTTTAATTATGCAGAGCTGCTGCCACTGTACTCTCATACAAACAAATCCTCATTTAAAAAAAGAACTAAGGAATCTTATTCTCTCAAGGATTTGGAGATCTTTTCACCCACCAGCGTGCGGAACATTTATATCCATAGGGCTCAGTCCTCCAAATCAAAGTTTAGAGGAGTTGGTGTGCAAGATTCTAGCCCATATCTCCCATTAGTATTTAATGATAGTTACCTATGATGTATGCTGGGTGTTGCTAAGAGACAAGGCCTGTTCAGATTTCTTTTGGGAATTGTGGTAATTCATTTTTAACTATACCAAGCCCTCCCTTTAGGACTTGGTCTGTGGGTAATATAAGGCTACTCAGCTTGTTGCTTAGCATCCTAAAGATAATATCTCTCTTGGTTAAATATTGTGGACTAAAAAATATTTAAAGAACAGTCTTGTAGGGAAAAGTGTTGTGAACAATTGAAATCATTATGCTGTAAATGGTTCTGCTCTGTTGTGCAAGAATGCCGACATTATGGCTTTCTTAGTAGGTAATGCTGTAAGTAATGCTGTTCTGGAGTGTTCATTTCTATTGAACTACAGAATAAAAACTATTTCGGAGCAATAATAACTACTAGGGAGACAAAAAATGCCTTGAAGGGGAAAAATGAGGTTCATTAATAAGAAATTATATTATGAAAAGGTTATTTCAAGGGGACCAATAGGGGACTTATTTACCTCACTACTGTGTAGGAATAGGAGCTAGCCAAGGAAAAGGTTTTTGGTTGTTATTACTTATTGTGCATCTCACCAGGCATCACTGAGCTGGCCTCTTCAGAGGCTATAAGTGCTAGAAATTCTTTCTTCCCAAGTCCTGCGTAACAAGTGTGAAAAACTGGTGGTAAGTGTGAGACATTAGTACATTTGCAGATGTTTTCACAAAATTGTGCAGTTTCATCAGAAAAAAATAGTAAAGGACTGGGCAGGAGACCCATTTATCATCCCTCCGCCCTATTTCCTTAGGTGCCAAACTTTGGTAAGCCCAATCCCATCTGTCTCTCTCCCAAAACCAAACAGAACTCCATGATCATGTGTGAAATTGTGGCCCTGTGATTTGGTTTAGAGGATTACCACAGCTTTATTGGCTCCTGCAGTTACTGAAGCCTCACTGGTTTTCCCCCTTGATACTTCACTCAGCTTGGTGAATTTTCAAAATGCGCTCCATTAGGGCTGTTACATTTAGATTAATTAACTAATTGAATAGTTGATGGGATTTCCATTGACTATTTGCTTGTCGATAAGGGCACCTCCACCTTTCAAAAGTTCAAAAGTGGAAGCCCTGTGGTGCCTGAGGCTTTGAAATGTACAAGAGCCCCGGCATGTCCAGGCAGGGGCAGGACTTGACCTACTGAGGTCTCTTCCAGACCTGTGATTCTATGAAAAGCAGAAGCTCCGCAGGGAGTGCGGGGCCAGTGAGGCACTTGTACATTGAAAAAGGAAGCTGGCCCCACTCTCCCTGCAGTGCTTCTGCTTTTGAAATGTACAAGAGCCCCGGGAGGACTCTTGCACATTTCAAAAGCAGAATCGCAGCAGAACTGGCACGAGAGGACTGCCTCTGCCTTCGTTGCCCCATGCAGAGATGGTGCTGGGTGGAACTGATTTTTAAGCTAGCTTCCCCAGCACTGGGCTCCTGCTCCACCCCTTTGCTGCATCTCTCTGATAGAGGCAGCAAGGATGGGGGAAGTGATTAGTTGCATCACTAGTCAACTGTCTGATAAGCTTATGCTTAGGATAGTTGACTAGTCACTGACATTCCTACTCTCTATCATGTGCTGATGGCAGAGAGCTTGACAGCTTGGAGTCATCTACTCATTGGTGTTTACATCACTGTCACCATGGGTGATAACGATGACTGTTTATTTTGCCAAGTATCTAGAATAACAATAGGCTTTAAGAAAGTTTCAATCCAGATCTGAATATTGTGGCTCATTTTTAGCTTCTTCTACATAAATTCTGGTGCAGATACATGTCTACCATCCTTTTTGCCACCAGCTCACACTGGGGTGAGAGGGAGAGGAGCAGACTCTGCTCAGAACTACCTTAAAATTGGTATGCAATAGCACAATAATTGTGTTGCAAGGTAAGGTTGAGTAGCATTGGTAGATCTCAGTGGAAAAGCTTGAACACCATTACATTCTGATGGTCAATGTTACAAAGCCTGCTATGGGATTATACCAGTGTTTTATCTCTCACATATTCAAATTAAAGCCACTGTTAAATGATGAGGCCTTTGTGATGCCCCGTAACCAGAGAAACAGTGATCGTTAAAGACTGACATTTCAAACTCCATTACTAAGTTACAAAAGTTGACATAAGTCCTAAGTTTTCAAAGGTGCAAGCAGTGAGTGCACCCAAAGCAGCAGTAATTGTGCAAGCCCAAGGATTCGTTAAACATGTTATTGCCTGATTTGCACAGATAAATGTTGTGACTGGTTCACACTGTGCCTTTTTAATCTGTGCTTCCAGTGGGAGGAAGGAGGATTGCACTAGTAGATTTTTGCAGGCATAACAAAATGCAATAATTAAAAATCAAGCAAGTTCACTGGAGGAGGGCGCACAATACAAGCATTGTTTTACCAAAACCCATGTTCTTCACATTATTTATACATCACTCTTTTTTTTTTCAGACTAATTTAGACACTCACTGTTTACAAATTCTCAATAAGGCTTTTATTTTAAGATATTATCATTCAGTTTTTTCTTGTTGGAAAACATCCAGAATTCTGTAGAGGTTAATCTTGTAGTAATCAAGTTCTGTTGGCTGCATTGTTGGCTTTTTTTACATGACGACTTTTATTTTAACACAGTAGGTCAGATTCATTTATGTTGTAACAGCATTGACTTCTGTAGATTTACATGAAGGAAGCATTTGATGCATCAAATACATTATTGTCATTCTAGTTTAACAGTAGATTAACAGTGTGGCCCATCTTAATGACATGTGCATGGAGCATAGGGCATAATAATTTTCCTCCAATGAAATGCTGATTCACTCTTAGGCAAGTCCCTTGTTGCCACCATTTCATGGGAGGGAAATTACTATGCCCTATACTCCATGCACATGTCATTAAGATGGCCAACTTTTCCATGTTTGAAATAGTTGTAAAATGTAATTTTTTACCATGCTGCTCAGCTTCTCCAAAGGTCTTAGGTGCTGAAGCTTTTCTTTAATATTCCCTGTGTCACATCCGATTTATTTTTGCCTCCTTACAATAGAAGGCCATGCTGCTCTGCCCCTCTTGTGACAAAAGTTGATGTGTGACACAGATGTCCTCTGTAGCAGCCAGCATCCCTGGGACATTTAACATTATACAAGAAAGAGGTGTCTCAACCCGCAGTGACCTCAAAGGTCACATAGCTGTGAAATAGACTGAATTGAGCTTTGAACTTGAGAGAGAAAAATTCAATGCCTCACATAATAAAAATAAAAGGAATAGAGGCCCTAATCAGATGTTAAAATAAATTTCTGGGTTTTGGTATCAGAAATCATTTGGTTAACTGACTTGTGATTGTGATGGAGAGAGACTAGAATCCTTCCTACAAATAAATGAAGTATCAAATAATAAGGGCCCATTTGTTCTGACACCCTGTCATTTTCATATAGGGTCCTCCCAGCCAGTCACAGGGGCAGAGAGGATGAGAGAACCTAGAAGGGCCTGAAAAACCAAAGTGCACAGGAAAGCTAGATCAAAGCTCTACGTTAGCCAGACGGATAGGCAAGAGTGAGAAGAGGTTAAAGAGCAAGGTCTTCTGATACAAATTAATATTTGTTTGTCATCTGCATCAGGCTAGAGGAACATTTGGCCATTAAACACTCAGAAGGACCTCAGTTTGGATGGGGTGTTGACAGTTGAGGTGTTGAGTTTTTTAAGGCCACACTGGTGCACTGCAGATGCTGATTCACTCTTAGGCAAGTCCCTTGATCCCACTATTTCATTGGCGGGAAATTATCATGGCCTGTGCTCCATGCACATGTCATAAAGACTTTCCTCAGGGTGATCCTTAGTGCTGCCAGCCCATGCAGTGCCAGCCCTGTGCCATTTGTTTCAGTGAGATAGCCAGAAAGGTGCCAGAGGAACAAAGAGAGTTTTTATTACCAATAATCCTTGAAACTGAATTCCTAATGCTGAAAATATTTGGGGAGGTCTGAATTCTCTCTCTTGAACCCAGCTCTTTCCTCAGCCACCTGGAAATTCTGCAGTATGTAATGGGCTTCTTAAAATAGATGCTCTTTTAGTGGATTTAGTGCTGATCGGCAGTTCCAGGTTTAATGGTCCTGGAGAGTGAAATCCTCTACCCCAAAACCAGCAGTACTTCAGTCCTGACCTGGATCAATAACTGAGTACACAACCACAACTTTGGACAGGGTCCGGAACAGCCATCAGGGATCATTAGGAAGTCAATGTGAGTTGTGGGTCCGCCACAGCTGCTGGGATCAGGTCCAAGCTTTGAGTTAGGTAGACAGTATTGTCTGATACATAGAGTACCTGACAGGGAATCCATTTTTTCTAAGATCTTTGTCTAGCTGTGCCACGTTACTTACTGGATGATTATTTAACCACTGTGCCTCTTGCCATTCCACCATTTTGATGGGCTACATTAATTAATGTTTATAAAGTGCTTTGAGATCCTTTTTCAGAGGTTCTATGACCAATATAGAATATAAAGCATTGTTTTCACTGTAATAGAAAGTGAAAATAAATGTGGGTGGATTTTTGGTTTTTTATTTTGTTTTGGGAGGTGTGGTGGTTTTTTTTTTTTTTTTTTTTTTTTTTTGCTTTTATCTATTTTTTTTTCTTTCTGGAAAAATAGCTTACCACGCACTCTCACTTTCCATTGAACATATAGGCATAGAGCTCTAAACTGTTGTATTTCATCGCAAACTGTACATGTCCCTAAAGCTCTAAAGCATACAGTCTGCACCTCACCCTTTGACAAGAGGCAGCCATGATTGCTTGGCACCCAGGCCATAATTGTCAGTAGTGGAACATACCATGACCACCCTCCCCGATGGATTCATGCAATTTATAATTCGTGGAAGTTTCTTTTATTTTTTTTGTCCTCCTGACCACTGAACTGTGCCATGGGCCAGCAAGAGAGATTTCTTGTTAAAAGACAACTCAGAGTCCTGACGAGTGCTTCTGAACCAGAAAAACAGCCCCTGTTCCTCTGAGATCCATGCTGCATAATTTTGTTGCCTTAAGGGGACTGTCTCTCCTTTTTCTCTTCTCTTTTTTTCTTCTTTTCCTTCTCCACTAAACTGTCATCCTAAATCATTTTAAAAGCTAGAAATACAAATTCTCCAGAGTAGAACATGTTGTTAAAAACTGATGCTTATTATTGCAAGAGGGATGGGAACTGCGGTGGGATGCGGGATAAGGATTGGAAATATGTGTTTTTTTCATTGAGTCTGTATGAGACAGTGAAGCGGAAACCAGTCCTAGTAAGGCTGCCCTGGAAATAAGATACAGGTTGAACCTCTCTAGTCTGGCACCCTCTGGAGCTGAATGGTGCTGAACCAGAGTATTTGCCAAATTACTTTCAAGCAGCATTACTAAAATTTGCACTGCTCACTGGGCTTTTATAAGACATTTAGGGGTAAATTAGAGCTAAATAACAGCACCAAACACTGAATGCCAGGACTGCTGGCTGTAAACAAACTTTTGTGGGACCTCAGGAAACTTGGCTACACCCATGATAAGTGGATATCCGGATAACTAAAATCATGCCGGACCATGGATGTTGCTGGACCAGAGTGTGCTGGACTAGAGAGATTGAACCTGTATTTTGCATATTTGTGAGGCATTATTATCTAGTGGACAAGGCACTGAACTGGAACTCTGGAGAGCTGGGGGTCAGTCCCAATTTTGCCACTGATATACTGTGTGACTCTTGGGCAAGTCACTTCACCTCTTTATGCTTTCTTTCTGCTCCCCCTTTTTATTTTGTTTTGTTGGACAGAGACTGTCTTTCATTGTGTGATTCTATAAAGCCTTTGGAACACGGCTTTTAATCCCACTTGGCCTCTGTAGATGCCACTAGGTAATAGTACTGATACACTGTAGAGCTTTTCATCAGATGAGCTTCCTGTGGTCTGTAGGCATTAAGCAAGTCTCTCAATACCCTTTTCAGGGAGTAAGTAGCAGGTGCACATGCGTGTATGTGCATGTGTAAACTGAAGTTCTGAGCAAACTTCTCCATGCTCATGCACCAAGTCAGTGGAAGAGCCAGGAATACAGATACTGAGGGCCCTGCCACTGATTCCTTCCAACTTCTTGTTTCTTATTTTGTAAAGTACCCAGGCTATGATGAAATTCCCAAGTCAGCATTTTTTTCTTGGATGCCTGTTAAACCTTGTCCAGTGATGTTTGCAGCTATATGTTACAGGTGAAGAGTTACAGCCACATCTGCAAATGAAATGCCATGTGAATCACAGGCAAGAAGGGAAATCTTTAACAAAAGAATTAGTAGTAGTGTAGAGGACCAAGCCTCCCACCGGTATTCTCAACTTTTTTGTTACAAACCTCACATTATTTGCTGTTTTTTTCTTAAAGCCCTGTCTCCTGGAGTCATAATAATGACATGAGACTCTGTTTTTACTTTTAAAAATAAACTTGAACCTCTCTGAGGGAATCAGAGTTTGCTAGATTAAAGATTTTGCCAGGCCTGGAAGGGAGTGAAGAGGATGGGGACAGGATGGTCTACTTCAGGGGTGGCCAACCCATTACAGACAAAGAGCCAAAATAGTGGTGGATACAGCACAAAGGGCCGAGGGGAAAAAAGTTGTTGTTGGGGGGGGGGGGGGGGAAGCCCCAGCCACTGCCCTTTTAAGAGCAAAGCAGGCATTGCCTTTTTAAGGCGGCTATTTTTAAGTCTGCACTGGTGTCCTATGCAGTCAGAAACACTTTGTCCCTTTCTGAGCTGTGGGTGCTGGTGTGGGAGCCACAATTTTTTCTTTGAAGAGCTGCATGTGTCTCGCAAGCCGCAGGTTGGCTACCACTGCTCTGTTTGGTACTCCACATCCCCTGCCGCTCCTAGGCATAGCCCCCCATGCTTCTATGGGAACAGTGTGGAAAAGCCTATAGCAGGGCAGGTTACCGCACTGTCATTCTTCCAGCTTAAGGGTTGAAGAAGAGCAGCAGCACGCAGAGCCACTTCTTCCTGCCAGCCGTACTGTGGGTGTTCCTGAAAGGGGGATATCAGCAGTACAGTGGTTATAGTGTAGTAAGTTTTTAGCCTGAGTGGCTACAAAGAAAAGTTTGATAATGTGACACTCCACCAAACACTCAAAAACCAGATGGCAGTTAAAAAGAACCCCACGTGTATTGTGTTTGGAACCTCATTTTTAAACCCATCTCATGATTTTTTAATGCTTGGTGTGGCAATATTGGACAGACACCAGGATGTGAACTATCTCTGGCATCCTGCCTCTTTCCCTCTAGAATTCTAATCTTAACCTAACCACTTCCTTGGATTAATTCCTTAGCTAGCTGGCTTCCTTAAATATGCATGCATATCTAATATATTAGCACATTTACCTGGCAATGATTAGGTCTGTAACTCAATTTTATTTGGAAGATAAAAGGAAAATTTACACTGCTTGCTCTTCCCTTTCCTGTCCCTGTCAGGGAACGAGAGGCAAGTGTACATCTGCCCCGTAGTCTCAAGACAGAGTGAGGAATTCAGCAAATTGTGCAGTTTCTCCTCACTCTCTAACAAAGGGGAACAGCCAGAAATGTCCCTGTGGATGAGGGTGGGGGCCTCCCCCCCGCATCCTCAGTAAAGGGTGCCTGTGGAGTGGGAGCCTCAGACTTGGGGCAGTCCCAGATGGGGAAAGAAAGGGTGATTTCACCTGTCTTGTGACTCTGTCTCTTTTCTGTATGGTTTTATGAGAAGAAATCCAATTTCAGGCACATCCCATTTTCCTGACACAACCAATCCTTATTTTGCTTTAAGTTATGCTAAGAGGAAGCTGTTTATTCAATTTGGTGGTCCTAGATATTATCATTTAGGAGGAGTTCTTCAGTAGATAGACAGACTACTTTCTCAAACATACTGTAGAAATATTGGTCCAGAAAGAGGGAGAACTCTTGATTTTTCTAAAACCCTCTCGATGACCATTACAATCACACAGGTCAGAGCTGCTTAGTCACAAATTTTGAAGCAGAATAAAAATAACATCCTTTAAGAGTGTGGTGGTGTTTCTGCAGGAATCCTTGCATTGCTCAGGCACTAGATAGCACTCTGCAGTCTCTTTATAACTGATAATACATCTGCGTGTGTTTGGGGGTGGGTGTTTGTTGCTTGCCCATATAAGACTTACTTAATAGCTATCTAGACTGTGATCTCCCTCTTCAGTGGATCCAGGGAAAATGTCGCAATAACATAGAAGAGACCATTTTCCAATTGCTACTGTTCAATTTGCTTAGTAAAGCTCAACTTAGAATCATAGAATCATAGGAATGAAAGGAACCTCGAGAGGTCATCGAGTCCAGCCCCCCACCCTCAAGGCAGGACCAAGCTCCATCTACACCGTCCCTGACAGATGTCTATCTAACCTGTTCTTAAATATCTCCAGAGAGGGAGATTCCACCACCTCCCTTGGCAATTTATTCCAATATTTGACCACCCTGACAGTTAGGAATTTTTTCCTAATGTCCAATCTAAACCTCCCCTGCTGCACTTTAAGCCCATTACTCCTTGTCCTGTCCTCAGAAACCAAGAGGAACAAATTTTCTCCTTCCTCCTTGTGACACCCTTTTAGATATTTGAAAACCGCTATCATGTCCCCCCTTAATCTTCTTTTTTCCAAACTAAACAAGCCCAGTTCATGAAGCCTGGCTTCATAGGTCATGTTCTCTAAACCTTTAATCATTCTTGTCGCTCTTCTCTGTACCCTTTCCAATTTCTCCACATCTTTCTTGAAATGTGGCGCCCAGAACTGGACACAGTACTCCAGCTGAGGCCTAACTAGTGCAGAGTAGAGCAGCAGAATGACTTCACGAGTTTTGCTTACAACACACCTGTTGATACAACCTAGAATCATATTTGCTTTTTTTGCAACAGCATCACACTGTTGACTCATATTCAACTTGTGGTCCACTATGACCCCTAGATCCCTTTCCGCCATGCTCCTTCCTAGACAGTCGCTTCCCATCTTGTATGTATGGAACTGATTGTTCCTTCCTAAGTGGAGCACTTTGCATTTCTCTTTATTAAACTTCATCCTGTTTACCTCTGACCATTTCTCTAACTTGCTACGGTCATTTTGAATTATGTCCCTATCCTCCAAAGAAGTTGCAACCTCCCCCCCCCCCACTTGCATAAGCCAGAAATAACATCAGGCGAGTGGGCTATAGAGAAGGGTTATTTATGATTTTAATATTGACAACAAATAGGCAGATTCTGCTAATACCATTTCTCCCCCTACTCCCTGCCCACAGTTAACAAAACTATCTCCACTGTAGTCTGCCAGTAGCAACCTAGCATAAAGCTTCCTTTATAATGTCGTACCAGCGCTGAGAGGTGAAAACATTTTTTAGACCCTCTGGTTGGTGTCACATGTTGTTTTGTTGTTTTAAGGATATAGAGTCTTCTAGCTATGTTCTGTCAATGGGATTGGAATAAGGAGAAACAATACTGTGCGCGATAAAAATGTATTTAATTATTTATTTGAGTATTACAGACTGAAATTGCTTTTTGACTTTAAGTGCCCAAGCCATGGATATACATTTGGACTATGACTACACTCTGAGTTTTGCTGAAAGAGGCAATGCAAATGATGCTCAGATTAACATTTTCTCGTACTTCATTTGCATAATATCTTTCGGTCTGTTTTTGTTCAAGGGTTTTTTGCGCAAAAATAAGTGGTATGTCTGTGGCCCATTTTCGCAAAAAAACCTTTTTTTGCAAGATCCTTATGCCTTGGGATCTTGTGCAAAAGGATCTTGCGTAAAAATGGCCATGGCCACACTGCTTGATTTTGCGCAAAAACCCCTTGCACAAAAACGGACCTAAAGATATTATGCAAATGAAGCACGAGAAAATGCTAATCTGAGCTTCATTTGCATTGCCTCTTGGCAAAACTCATAGTGTAGACAAAGCCTTGCAGTATTGAGAGAGAGAGACACATATACACACATGCGCACAAATACAGTAGCCTAGGGTAACATAAAAGTCTGTTTGCTCAACTGCTCTTCCTCTACATGATTTGTTCATTTCCTTAAATACTGTAAATTTTAAATGCAGCTTTGTTAAATATTATGGAGAACTAAGTGCATTCAGTGCCTTACCAAAACAAATAAAATAAAGTCTTGGTTGTATAAATGTTATGAAAAGGATGGGGTTTTTTATTATAGTTTTTATTTAAAATTAAGAAAATGTTAACTGCAAGGAGTGGATAAGTGGCACATTCATTCATAAACTGTAGTGATACACTAGGCAAATCTTAACTATTCAAGTTTATATAAAAAAAACTAGAGATCATCAGATTATCATACATTATAAAATTAATTCCTACTGGCTACTACTAGAAACAATTTATATCATTCAAGTTAGAAGGTTTTTTTTAAAAAAAAAAAATCAAGTATACTTGCATTGTTTCTTTTTATTTGTTTATTCTTGCATTTTTCTTTTGGGTGGGTTATGAAGAAGCAAACAGGTCAGGCTCCACTATTGTTTCCAGTTCATTTCCCTTTCTGATTCTAGTCTACTAATAGGGTGCTATTGTTTAAACTGCCAAGCACAGCCACCCAACCTAAGTAACTGTTTTAACTTTGAAAATACTTTCTATTTATATTAAATTTTATAAAGCTTTTGCTAACCAGAAAATGAAATGTTGGGTCTAAAATTGCTGTGCCCCTTGCAAGTAACTATTGCCATATCGATGTGAGAATGTCTGGAACCAGTGTATCATGTATGAATGCCTTTCACCATATGAGGAAAGTCCTGATCCACTCTAGGCCTGTTCCTAGTAAAATAGTGTCATTGTTTTCTAATGCCTTGCTAGAATACCTGTGCATTCTTGCTGCTTGCTACACAATATTTTTCTAGCTCTCTAATGTTCCTTTTTTTCTGTTCCCCTCCATCTCCATGCTTCTATTTGGGAGAAGCAGTTTGACAGGTGACCAATATTAAGCTGTCCTGGGTTGTATAATAGCTCATTAGTGACTCCTGCAGACAGTAACACTTTTTCATGCAGGTCACTAGCATAGGAGAAGCGAGATCAACAAGTAATTTGACAAGTCAGCAGGAGAGTAAGGAGGTGGGGGCATGAGGGAATCTCAAGCTGACCCTGAGGTCATCCTATGTTTTCCTCTGAGAGATCAATGAGGCCACCATGTGTTCTTTAATTGCAAATGGGTCTGGTTGCTCTTTTGTTCTCAAAGCTGGTGTGGTCTGTAATTCCCAGTGAATCACCATCCTCCAGCGACAGGGGCTTTATGAGCAGAGAATAGCAATAGCAAGCTGTTTCTTCACCACTTCCTGGAAGCACCCCCTCCTAATCTGGGGAGCACAGGGCATGAGGTTGATGAGCAGGATGGTTGCTGTCTTGATCCATCTGTGTGGCAAGTGGTAATCGGTCATTCTCCCCAGCAGTTGGGAAGTTGACATGCTGTACGTTTCAGTAATTGATTTTCATATTTAGCTTCATTTGAAATGTGTAAATCTCTGTATCACTAACAGCTGCCTGGTCTGGTGTGTATCTCGAGGGACTGTGGCAATATTGAGGGACCATCCTTCAAGCCCTGGAGGTTCCTACTACTTCATTTTTACTTTAAGTCATCTAGACACACAGACACTCCACCCCAATCCTTCTGACTAATGAGGGCTGGATGCAGTTTCCTGCAGAGCATTTTAATACTGGTTCTTAGCTGACCAGATGAATTGCAGCATGAGCCTTTCCCTTCTCTCCTTACCACTTACAGCTATGACTTTGAGTGCTGTGTCTAGAATCTGTTCTCCATTACCTCTGTGTAAATCCATAGTAGTTCTATTGACCTGACTTGGATTTATAGCAGTATATTTCAGACTGGAATTTGACCAGGTATTTGTTTGCCCTTGTTTTTCACAAGGACTGTTTTAAAACTTGGTCAGTTTTTGTGCTGTTTAGAATTTAACACTGTATTTCTAGCTCCTTTCCTTATCATGAACTTTATGGAAAAGTCCTACAAAAGTTAATAGGAATAAGGACTTTTTGTATGGGCTTTTAAAATTGTCCTGTAGAGCTTATTAGAGAGTCATATTCCTGCTTTGGGATTTTATAGGACTGTTCAAAAACTTGTGGAAAGCTTCTCATTCTCCATTAAATTTTAAAAGGTTTTAGACTAATTTTTATAGGCCCCCTATTATATTTCTGAAGAAACCTATTAGTTTAATCGCTAATAAATTCTACAGCTCTTATCCATAAAAAGTAGACTGTAGATCTCTTTCTCCAATGAAATGGGCATTAACTTTTCACCCTATTGAAATCTAACAGCAGGCTCAACAACAAATCCAAGAAGGCTTACATAGAAAAAATAAATTTATATCACAGTCTCTACATCTTGTCTGTTATAAAAATGTTATTTACAAAACATCCTATTGTTACTCCTGTAACTGGTTTTGTAATCCTCTGCCTACTCGTCCCCAGCTGTGGGTACTTTTAAAATAAACTTGTTTGTAAGTAATAGTTGCACTACTTGAATTAAGGTGAGGTTTTCAGCATGGCGAAACACTGTATTTTTAAGATATTATAAAGAGAGAGTTCATATGTTACAGAAACTTGAAAAAAGTCAGCTCTTCTTGTCCAATCCATCTCGGCATTAACATTGGAATTTGTATCGATTAAATGAAAATGTCATTGTGTATGCATGCATCTTGCTGCTTGTATCTTTCATGTGCTAGCCCAGGGCTGTTCAGTGACAGGTGAGTGAGCTGGAAAAGAAGTAAAATGATGTAAGTTTTTCATTCTCTCATTTTGCATAAGGAAGGTTATTTAGATTTCATCTCACATGGTTTTGGTGGTATCCAGACAGCCATGAAATTGTGTCTGCTGCCGTAGCCTCTGCTCAATGCATATGCATCTGTTTGAATTAACTGATGATCCAGTAATGAGCATTGTGGTTCCAGCACATGGCATCATGACAGTGTCTGCTATAGAGGACGGCTTGTTTGTTGTGGTTCTTGACATGGGCTTCCAGTAGCCTAGGCAGGTGAAGGCTCTGCCTTCCCAAACTGCCAGACATGACCCTGCCCACACTCTACCCCTAGAACACCTGCTGTAGGCATTCTGTGGATGGAATATTGATACCCCCCGAGCCCGCCCTCCCCATGCTTCGGTGGCTGGGAGGCTAGAGCCACACGGTCTTCTCCCTTCCCAGTGCTTCGGGGCTGAGGAGGCTGGTGCCGTGCTGCACTCACTCCTCTCTCACCTGGTGCTCTGGGGCTAGGAAGGGTGGGGCTGTGCCACACACCCTCCTCTCCCCCCCCCCCCCCAGTGCTTTGGGGCAAGGAAGGTTGGGGCTGAACAGCACACTCTCTTCCCTTCCTCGGTGGTATACGGCTGAGCAAGCTGGGGCTGCCCCATGTATTCTCCTCTCTCCCTTGTGCTCCGGGGCCTGAGAAGCTGAGGTGAGTACACTCCTGCTCCCCTCCCCTCCTTGTGGTGGGGGTGTGCGTGTGGAGCATGCTGGCCTGCCTTCCCACAGGGGTTGGGGAGGGAGTGGGGCCTCAGCAACAGGGGCAGGGCTGAAGGTGGGGTTGGGGGCATGCCTCCCCAAGCCCTACCTTCATGAACTCCTCATGACCCTTGATTCCTTTTTTCTGTGACTTTGTTTCGGACAGAGTAGGTAGACATTTAGAAGCAGGAAGCCCCAATGAAATTAAATAGAGATTTAAAGTTCAACAAGGTTTGCAATAAGTTGATGTTTGCACACCACACTGCTAAAATAACCTACACTTTGGGAACTTGTTTGCAAAGTACAACCAAAGGATAGGGCCAACAACTTGGAGGCAAATTGGCAGCATTTTAGTTTTCTCTGTTCTGTGGGTTGTGGCTTCCAAATGGAAGGGCTGTCATTTTTCATTTGACCTTTTTTGTGCTGGCTTTTTGAAGACACTAGTGATAGCTTCCAGCTGTGGGGGTTTTACAAAGCATTGAATGTTGTTATATTTATTTTTGGACCAACCATTAAAGCCATATAGGAACCTGAAACACTGTGTGTCAGTGATATCTGTACTGATTGGTTTAATAGAGATGGTAAAGTAGATTATTTGATCCTTTTTATAACCACTTCAGCGGGAGCACTGAACATTTTGGTTGGAAGGCTTCTATGTTAGAGGCCAGACCCTGTCCCAAAGTCTGGCCCCTTTGTGCCATTCCAGTAGCACTAGGGCACAGTAAAGCTGCCGAAGCAAACAGCTGACTCTGGATTCCCTCCTCCTCCAGCATAGAAGGACACCAGTTGTCATAAAGCCTGCAGAACCAATGCTATATGAGCTGAATGGCAGAGAGCAGGTGTTTCAGGAAAGGGATGGGACACAACTCCAGCAATAAATAGTAGCACAGTGCCTCATTGCAGGTCGCTGCATCCTGGCATAATTTAGAGCTGCTCTAAATTACACCAAGGCATGGAAGTGAACTCCAGTGCAGCTGAGAATTTGGGCCTAGGATCTCAAAGTTGGTCCAATTAAAAGTACTGGATTGTTTGCCCTGCTCATTTTTTCTTTGCAGAGCTCTATTGCTTTCGGATCCAAAATCCAGCCCAGTGATTCAGAAGCATTGGGTCCAAGTTTTTGGTTTCAAAACATTTCCTTCATTGAATGGAGGCAGATATAATAACCTTTTTCTGCCTCATTTCCTGATGGCCTTTAGAAAACATGCCACCCAGGTGTCTCTGTTTAAAGCTGCTTCTCACTGAGTCTGCTTCTCTTGTTGATGCTGGCATGCTTACCCTAGCCTACTCCTGACCAGGCTCCCCCACCATAGGGTATTAATTTTAAATAAACCTGGTTGGAGAGTTGTGATTTGGGAGGGTTTTCCTGTCAGGCAGTATTAGAAGTTCTGCAAAAGAGAAAGGCTGGAATTAGATTTGAATCCCTGTCCCCCCATTTTAATCACACTTTGTTTTCACTGAAGAATTAACTGGCAGCGATACGATTCTCCTCACACAGGCGGAAGCTGCCAGCTCTTTCTTACTCAGCTAGCAATCAAGGCTATAGATTTCACTATACAGGGTGCCAGAAGAGCTATTGATCCAAAAGATACTTAACATCTGTGAGTTGTCTCTGTCCAAATTAGACTTAATTATCTCCCCTCTCTGCACAGTCCCAAAAATGTTATATTAGACTGCTGGGAAACATGTTAAATAACTTTCTAATGCCTCTGACCACTGTTACAAACCATAACCCTATCTCAGTTAACTGTGGAGTAGCCTTTCCACTTCCAAGTACACTGAAACCAAGGATAAACACACTTGTCCCGCACCTATTATAATGCATGGAAATGTTGGCTTCCTTAGGAAGCTCACACTTGGCAGTTGCTTTTTCCCTACTCTGTAACTTGTTTGCTACAGATACTGTCACATGCTGTCAAAATCTGCTGTTGTCACAAGCCAACAAGTAGGTCCTTGACACAAAGCTCTAAGCAACCTCCTGTCCTTATAGCTACACTCTCTCTCTCTGCTCAATTGGGAAAAGGTGAGAGAGCTTTGTGTCCCCCTCCCTTCCCTGTATTCTTCTCCCCCTCCCCACCAGTTTACAAGCCAGCTATTAAATAATTAATATACCTAATGGGATGGAGGAAAGCAAAATCTGTTGAGTGCCAAAGTTTTCTCTGGCTCCGAAAAGCACAGCTCAGAGTCTATTCTGGCACCTAGGAGCGAGTTTTCTTCCCTCTTCTCTCCCCCCTCTATTCTTCTGTATGTGTGCTGGACAGGGAAGTGGTGTTCCCAGCCCAGCAAGGGATGACTGTTATTTCAGACCAGCAACAGGGGAAATGGAACAGCCTGTTGCCTGATTGATGTTTGTTTTTGTGGATAGACACCAAACCTTCATTAGAGATGGAGAGAAGGAAAAGGGAGGAAGTGCTCTTAAGGAACTATTATACCCACACACAAAAACTACTCTGCACTTTCTTTGACTTCTGTGAATGTCTCAGCTTTGACTGTTTTGGCCCTGATGACTTTAAGAAAATATACACACTGCACAGAAAGTTCAATGAAGGTTTTGGGGGAGGGGAAAAAAAGGAAGAGAGAGAATCCAGTTGGATTTTAAAGTAATTAAAAATCCTTGTTTATTCTCTTTGGCTCTCAGGGCTTGTTTTTCTTCATAATACAATACTTCCCTTTCCCCTCCAGTAAACCTCCATTTTCTTCCATCTATGGATTCTTAATATTCAGGTTGCATTTAAGTGCTATTTCTTTGTATGCATCACATTTTAAAGCAGGAAATTATCTCTAGACAAAAGACAGATGCAGAAGGAGAGAAAGGGAAGCTATTAAAAAGGTTTTTCTCTTGCCATGCCTGGGAAACAAGAAACAAGTCAGCAATGGGGGTAGCCGATTATTTTCCTATGTACTAATGAGGCAAATTCAGTAAAAAAACACGAATGCTTGTCATACCCATATGAAAAGCTCCCAGGATACAATGATGAAGATGACAGAGAAATGAATAAAGTTAATGTGCTTGTTTGTTGAGCAGGACTAAGTCTCAGTGTTGACTTCAAGTTGTCATTGTCAAGTCCAAGTCGAGTCTCAAGTCACTACAGTTCGAGTCTCAAGTCGAGTCCCTAAAGTCACTTTCAAGTCAAGTCTCAAGTCGAGTCTCAAGACTTAATTTAAAAAATGTCAAGTCACTTTTGTACAAGCCATCAATATCAGCATTTTCGGACAATTTTTTCACCAACTTGATTTAACAAAATTAACAAGTCTCAAGTCGAGTCTTAAGTCACAAACAATGAACCCGAATCGAGTCTCAAATCAAGTCACCTAGGCAACTTAAGTCTGACTCAAGTTCAAGCCGTGGGACTCGAGTCAACAACTTTGCTAAGTCTATCTCTTAAACTTTAAATGGGAGATTTTTCAAAGCTGGATACCCAGTTTCCACTGATTTTCAAGAGAGTTTGGCAACTAATTGCCCTTTGTGCCTTTGAAAATTCTTCTTCACTTTGATCTTACAACACCAGCATTCCAAAGTGCTGTGGAAAAGTCAATAAGGCCTAGAGTCTGTATTTTTCAGATGGGCAATCAGGCTAACATACCACTTGTTTGTGATATGAAGAGTGGGAAAGCCAGGTCTGATTCCTGTTTCACTGTTCTGTCCCTAGACCATGCTGCCTTCAGCATGGTGTTGCATAAAAGCTTCGGCTTTACAGTTGCTGCAGAATATGTTGTATTGGTTTCCAGTGCCTTTTCCAGCTAATATTTGAGTAGTCTTGGGACCATACTAGGAAAAGAGATGGGGAAAGGCCCACTGGATATTATAAGCTTTATCCTACTCATGAGAAGACAGATCAGATGTTAAATTGGTACTGAACCTAGATCACAGCCATAAGGGTGAGTTATATAATGAGGTAAAGGATTAATAAAACAGAGCTCTAAATGGTATTATTAATGCTTATGGGGCCAGATTTTCAAATTATTCTGCACCTAGCATTGAAAAAATGGGATCTTTTTGAGAGGCATGAGCCTATGCTGTGAAGACCAGGACTTTAACAGGGTTCCAAATAGAGCTGGATAAATTCATGGAGGTTAGGTCCATCAATGGCCATTAGCCACGATGAGAAGGGGGATATTCCTAGCCTGTTTGTCTGGATATGGATGACAGGAGAGGGATCAAGTGAGGATTACCTGTTGTGTTTCCTTCCTCAGATGCACCTGGCATTGGCCACTGTCGGCAGATGGGATAGTGGGCTAGATGGACCTTTGTTCTGACCTAGTATGGTCGTTCTTATGTTCTTATTTAGAAACGGGACCACTTTGTGTGTTAAAGCACCTCTGAAATTTGCCCCCAGAAATACTAATTTTTGCTGGGTGATTGAGGCAATGCCCTTCTCCCTGGTTAGAGACATATTGCCTGCGCCCTGAGATGCATGAGATTGAGACTTATTAACTGTATCACCTTAAACCAAGATTAATGATGTGGATTTGTGTCCTACAGACGCTATATAGTTGTGGGCCTGTCTTGGGGAAATTATTGACATGAAATAGTAGACTATTGGCAAGAATGTGCCATGAGGCTAGCTATTGGTGGGCCTGAGGGGGCTGCTGCACCAATGCCCACCCAAATTGGGGCTGGAGTCCCCTGAATCCACAGGCTGAGACTGCTGACCCTGGCTGAGTGTCCATCATCAGCCTGGACATACTGCTTTCCTGCTAGTGCCTTGTGCTGCTACCCTGGTATTCAGCACCAGCCCCGTGAGGGGACGGCAGTATGCCTTAGGAAGAAGGGTAGCTCTGGGGATGGAAACTGGAGCAGCAGCATGTGGCACATGGGCAAGACAGTGATGTGGCAAGGCTCTGCTGAGCAGTAAGAGGGATATGGGGAGAAACAGGTCCCCCTTTTCTCCTGTTCTCTCTTGCCAGGGCCCCAGATCCCTTCTGCTCCCCCTCCCCTTCCTACCCCCTTTCCCCAGGGTACTAGATCCCTCCTGCTCCCCCTCCCCTTCCTGCCCCCTCGTCCCAGGGTACTAGATCCCTCCTGCTCCCTCTCCCCTTCCTGCCCCCTCGTCCCAGGGTACTAGATCCCTCCTGCTTCCCCTCTCTTTCCTGCCCCCTCTTCCAAGGGTACCCCTCCTGCACACACAGTCTTTCCCCCCGTCCAGGGCCCTCCATTCCCCTTCCCACCCTCCATCATTGCCTGCCAACCTGAAAAGGTCTGTGAGCTGGAAGCAATGTGTGATAGTTTCCTCCAAACCCATTTCTTTATGAATTACCTCTGCAGGAAAAGGAAACTGGAGAAAATTCAAGTCCCTCCCCTGTGGAGAGAACCCCACTATGAAAAGGGGGAGAGACTGAAATCCTTTCCAGGTTTCATTTCATAGGAAGAAATAGTACTTCCTTTTAACTCTTGAACAAACAACTGCAATGGCCACATCATAGGGAAATGTTCCTTAGATCACATGCAGATAAGTCAGCATTCTAACATTAGCTCTTGATCCGGGAGTGGGGGGCAAGGGAGGACTGTGTGTGGGTGTGCATGCGCACATGAAACAAGCAGTGGCTGGACAACAACCTGGATTGTCTTCATTCCTAGTAGAGGGTTGGGCTCCCTCATTTGTTTAAGATTGAGTAGCTACTGACACAGAAGGATACGAGATTGGGGTTTGGCACAGGAGTCCTTTTAGTTCTTGATCTTTTATCTTGGCCATTCCCTCTTTCTGTCTTTCTCTTCTTTAAAGTGCTACACTGGCAGTAAAGAAGAGTAGTTATAGTTGAGGAAGAAGTGGGGGTTAGCCTGTTAAAATGTTACAGTTCTCTTCCCACCTTTAGGAACCATTCAGTCTTGAACTTCTTCATAGCAAACCCAGCTTGCTGCAGTTGTGCCTCAAAGATCATTCCCTAATTAAATTTCTTCACGTGTTAATCATTAGAACCCTATAAATCTGCAGATATTCACTTTATATCAATTTTGTATCTGTGCAGGGCTCTGTTGATCATAATGTTAGAGATACACTAAGTTATTTGCTTCCTTATATTGGGTTGTTTCCCTGGTGAAAGGAGGACCAGAAAAGTAGAGAGAGGTTTAAAGAAAACAATAAAATAAATACCCAAGAAATGAGTTTTAGGCCTGGTCTGCTCATAGTTTTTAAACCTTGTCTACAATGAAAAGTTATGTCGGCATAGCAACATCAATTGAGATGAGAAAAAACTACATCCCTGACTGACATAACTTTGCAGATCTATTCCTCAGCAGAGACCAAAGCTATGTCAACAGAAGAATGCTTCCAATCATGGAGGTAATGTTTCTGCACCTGATCCTCCCCATATTGCTGCATCTATGCTATGGGGCTATGCCTGCACAGATTCCATGGTATAGACAGACCCTTATATCAATAAAGCTCTTTTGATTAGAATGTACAAGTTTGATCTTTATCAAAATATATATACTGGTACAATACCTAATGTGGACATAGTTATATAAATGTAAAGGGGCTTTATGTCCTTATAGCTTTTTCCTTTTCAAACACGGGAATAGCTGCATCAATATAACTGCATCCATGGTTGATGGGAGGGTGTGTGTGTCAGCTATTATGCTAGTAAAGTTAAAGCAATACTGTTTTTGTACATAGACAAGCCCCTAGAAATTTCTGAAGCTTCTGTAAAATTGAATCACGGGCCGTCTGAATAGAGAACCCGCTGGAGAAGATGGGAACTATACATAGCCCATCAAGATATAGGTCTGATACCGAGTTCATAAAACTCCCTGTTAGTGGTCAAGCTGAGAAATCTCTGAGACCAAGTCTCCATTTGCTGGAAGATCGACACTCTGGCGATCAATCCCCCAGGGTTTAATTTAGTAGAACTAGTAAAGACCCTATTGATGCTGGTACTCCTTGCTGTTGTTTCTCCTGTTGACCTCCCTCTGTGGGGCCACCTTAGAAAATCAGTGCAAGGTACATTGAGTCCAGCTACGTCGTTCATGTTGCTGGAGTTAAAAGTTGCATATTTTGCTTCAATTTTCTCCACCACTGTAGATTTGGTCTGAGAAGCAGAGAGTACAGCTCTATAAAAGGAGTTTATTCCCTCAGCCCTGCTGCTTCACAGTTTCTGCACTGAGTGTCTGGTGAAGCACACAAATGTGGTAGATGTGCCTAGCATCTGGAATTATTACTGCTAGTTCTTAATAGTTCTGCAGGAATGAGAATTTTTCCCACATTTTTAATTAAATATGATTTTTCCATCCTTTAAAGGACTGTGTCACCTGTTCGAATTGCTCAGTGAGGTTAGTTTGGAAAGCCCATCTTAGTCTTAGAAAGAAGGAATGAAAGAAAAGGAGATGCAGTGCATTAGAGCAATAAGAATTTGTGTTTGGGATTCATGAGGGAAGAGCAATAACAAATATTGACAGGGAGGTATTAAATGAAGCCCTTATTTCTTTTCTTGTTGAGTGCAAAATGTCCAAGGCATGATTGCTGCATTCAGATTACTCTGGGACATTACACGTCTAGGCTGGAATTTTATAAAATGAAATGGGAAAGAGCAGATGCCTGATATTAAGAGAAACAGAGACCTAAAACTGACATGCATCAAAAATCCAACACTGATAAATAGGGGAGGGTCTTGTTCTCCATTAATACGAAAGCAGAGAACTGTCTAGCAGTTAAGACAGTATTTCAGACTCAGGAGATCTGGGTTCAGTCCTACTGCTCAACCTTATGGCAAATAAAACATTTTTTCTCGCCTAAATACTGCACCTGTAAAACAGCAGCAGTGATACTTTCTTTCTGCTATTCTTTGTCTTGTCTCTTTAGACTATAAAAGCCAGACCAGGACTGTTTTATCCTGTGTATACACATCTCCAGCCTCCATTTTAATAAAAATAAATAGTAATAATAAATGCAGCATATGACAACTGCTGCAGATAGGTCCTTTCCTCCCATCTATCTCTGGCAACACTTGGGAGTCGCAGCTGATTCTGAGGATATTCTGTTACAAAAGCCTGAAGACAAAAATGCTAAATAAAAGAAAGAAAGAAATATAAAATCTCACAAATTCCGTATTTTATAATTTTCCTTGCAGTTTTTCAATTGGCTTATTAATATAATAATCTAATGCTTGGCCCCTCACTAACAGTCAGAAGTATGGCTTAGACTATATCAGTGGTATTGTGGTTTTTTAATTATCACAAATATGTATTACTTGATTTAGAGGGCAGCTCTTTTGCAGTATATACTGTCGCCAAATGAATTCTACAATCTGAGAGCAAGGATGGGCCATAAATAGATGAGATGGCTCAGTAATTTGTGACAAGGATTGATTACTGCCTGGGATATTTCTGAAGAATTAGTTCTTCCCAAGCTAGGTCTACACTGCCGCTTTTTTCCCCTTCGGAAAAAGCTATGCAAAATTCTTTTGTCGAAAGAGGCTTTTCCGACATTTGGCCCATCGAGACTGGGCCAAATGTCAGGAAAAAAAACCTCTTTTGGAAGCCCCTGTATTCCTCATGGAATGAGGAATACAGGGGCTTCCAAAGGAACCCATTTGCTCTTCCGCAAGAAAAGTGGAAGAGCAAACGCGTTCCTTGGACGCAAAACAGTTTTTCTGGGATACCTCAGGAAAGCTGTGTAGTCAAGACATAGCCCGAGTTTCAGCATAGGTTGGAGAACTTGAATGTCAGTTCCACCTTGACCTCAGTGAAAACGAATACATTTCATCCGTCCTCCCCTCCCCTCCCCTCCTCCTTCCTTCCCCCCCTGTGAGAACTGTTGTCTTGTGTGCTGCCATAAAGTGTCAGCCAACATAACTGGCAGTCAGAGACTGTACAGTGACTCATTTGTTATCTCACAGCATGCAAGAATCCAGGATGCAGAAATCAGAGCAGCTGCCTACCATGAGACCATTGTAGTTTTTGTAGGATTTGAAAAAAATGTGTGCGACAGTGGGAGGGTTTATTCCAATATATAAATACATTTCTTTATTCGCATGGCAAACAACTGAGAGCAAACGTTCAAATTACTTTGAAATTATTATCTTAGAAAAAGCTCCAGGTTTTCCAACAACTCGTTTCCTGTTCCTTCCTTTCACCCAAAAATTAAATAAATAACAATGCATCAATTTCAGTTGAAGTGTTTGCTATAATTATACTTTAGCCAGAAACCTCTATTTACAGTGTTCACTAATGTACTGTATTTTTACTTGGTTTACCAGTTGGGAGCACAGATAGTATCATCAGAGCTCCTACCTAATTACAGCTCAGAATGTTTAGTTTGAAATATGAGAGAGATTATTGACATTTTTAAGACTGCTGTTTACTAATTTCAGGGACTAATTGGAGGAAGTTATTCAACTCTGTGTGTTCTGGCAACAGTTGTTGAGAAGAAAAGGCAAGTCAAGGGTGCAGTACAGTTGGTTAGCTAGTGATCATTCTGTTTAATGATCCCAGTGGGTTGTTAACAGTGATTAGAAAACAAATGTTCTTCATCCACACAAACGGCACAGATATCCTCAAAACGCTTCAAAACCTCCTCAAAACACCACCCAGAAACAATCCATAAGAACAGCCATCCTGGGTCACATCAAAGGCCCATTTAGCCCAGTGTCCTGTCTTCCAACACTGGCCAATGCCAGATGCCCCAGAGGGAGTAAACAGAAAAGGTAATTGTCAAATGATCCCCTCTCCCCCATCCATTTCCAGCCTCTTGACAGAGGCTAGGGACACCGTTCCTACCCACTCTGGCTAATAAGTATTGATGGACCTAACCTCCATGAATTTATCTAGTTCTTTTTTGAACCCTGTTAAAGTCCTGGTCTTCATAACATTGTATGGCAAGGAGTTCCACAGGTTGACTCTGCACTGTATGAAAAAAAGCTTCCTTTTGTTTGTCAAACCTGCAGTTCCTACAGAACTTGCAGTCCAGAGGTCCTGGGAAGAAACTGCTACTGTGGAATCTGGCCTCAAGGGAAGAAAGCAGAGATCAGGGTAGAGAAGAGTATTTGAGATAAATGAAACAGTTTGCTGCTTTTGGGGAGTGTCTTCATTACATGCTGGATAGAGGGACAGCGATCGATTTAGTGGGGGTTGAAAATCCACCATCGACTCTGGCACTTCATCAAAATGAGAAGAGTAAGCAAAGTCAACAGGAGAGTGTCAGCCATTGACTTACTAGAGTAGCAGACCTAACCATGTCATCTTCAGCTACATTAATCACACAGATGAAGTTGTGTAATTTAGGCTGATGATCCATGGTAGTGCAAAGTCTGAGAGTTATTGTTTCAGGCTCTGTTTCAGGCCAGCTTCAGGGAGTCAGTTATTCTGGCATTTTTGAGGTTTTCCTACATAATCACAAAGACCAGAAACTTTGTTTTAAAGAAAGCTGAGAATGAGGAGAGGGATAAATCAGTGGCCATAGAATATATAAGCTCTCTTGTACTTTATCCACATCTTGTATTTCCCTTGAGCATTTCCTGGATGTACAACTTTCTGGTGGCAGTATTTCCATCATTACTTTAGCCCTGTGAGGACACCACCTTGCATAAAAGGGGCCATATGGAAGGAGCCTCCCAAACTGCCTATCATGTATCTTCTATGTATACATTAAGTTTTGATCATAAAGGGAGACTTTGGGTGCCACTACAGTACTAAAAGTCAAGAATAGTCTCTTCTTTTTGTCACTGCACCATACGCCCTCTTTTTCTTATGATGCTTTGGAGCTATTCCAAAAGTACATCTCCTGTAGAGCCAGCAAAGATGGGACCAAGTTAATGGAAAAGGGAAGAGTTTTATGGAGAATTCCAGCACATGATTAAAATCCATCAGGATTTAGCTGCTAGAAACTGAAAGCAAGCTCACGCACCACAAAGCACATATTATCTGTAGCCAGTACATAGGGCACAGCACCTGACACAACACTGTAGCATCTTGTTGATCTTTGTAGCAGATGCACTTAAAGGGAAAAATGTACCCGTTGCAGGCTTAAATAGCAAAAGGCCATCTGTGGCTTTCTAATGCTGTTTACAGATCTTTTCTGTTTCTGCTCCGCTTGTCAATAGCAGCATTTATTTATTGTTTATTCAGTGAACTAAAATGTCCAGGCAGCTCTTGACATATTCCTTCCAGTGCATCCTTTTGGAGCAAATATTTGTTTGCCATAGGGACCAAATCCAAAGGGCGCACACCATTCAAATAAATGTTCCCTGTTTAATAGTGTGCAGCTTGTCCCTTATATATTTTAATTATCTTTGATGCAACTTGAAATGTTGTTGTGTGTAGCCAGTCTGTATCTCTCATTATCCCAGTTTTATTAGGACATGAGTCAGGAGGCTCTGAAGCTGGATTATTACAGTGCAATTATAATATGCAGGGACTTTATGGCTTTGGTTCAGACAGAACAATCTACATACCCATCCTCCACTCTCTTGTAGGGTTACCAGGTGTCCAGTTTTGAACTGGACAGTCCAGTATTTGAGCTTTCTGTTTGGGAAACAAATTGAGAAAATATAAATGTCCGGTATTTTCTAAATAATATGTAATGTAGATTGTGATGTAATGTCAAGTGTGTCCATTATTTTTGTTGAAACCATTTGGCAACCCTACGTCTCTTGACCAGAGGGCTTATGGCAAGCAATAAAATTTAATATGAGATAGAACAGTAGTGCTGCTGCACAGCTGGCAGCCCATCAGAGAAGGCACAGACAGATGATGGTCACAGATTTGTTGATGGTCACTGTTAATGAATATAAGGAGGAGAACTGTGTAGCTCTTACTAAATTTGAGCAAGGGGCAATGACTATGAAGCTTGGCTGCAAAAGTCTGTGCAGGAACGGGGTACAGGGAATGTGCTTGGCAGCTCTGGCAGGGATATGTCATTCTTAGCTACTGCTGAATCTCAAGCAGTGTGTTCCCAAATTATAAATATATTAGCACTATTGTGACAGCAATTATTGAACCATGAGAGCTGGCTTAGCAAGCAAATAAGAGAGGATTTTGCTCTTTTGTACATGGTAAATCATTCCTTTTGGTTCCTGTTTGGCAAAGACAAAGTTGCCTTAGAGCACAGTTCCCCATTTTCACAATGCCCCCAGCTAAAACATTGATTAAGGAAGTCAGGCAAGATACTGAGCTTTACTCCCTTCCAAATCAAGATGATTCCTAAATCTAAACCCTTCAAACCTTTCCTTTTCCTGGGTCCTCCCTTTTTTGCCTACTTGCTTTAAGGGCCCTGGCAACAGTTGCATGCAAACAAAATTCAGGTTTTTTTCTGCCATCACCTGACATCCAATAAAGACCACTGGAGATTTAACCCTATTCAAAACATTTGTCACACTCTTCTTTTCTTTGAGATCAGAAATGTAGAGTTTAGCACATTGTCCTAGACCAGGGGGTCAGCAACCTTTTCAAACCAAAGAGTCAAACAATATCAAAATTCAGAACAAGTAGTCAACAAACAGCTCTATAAGAATGCCCATTTTCATGATGGAAAATATACAACGTGATATTGATAACTGAAGCAAAATGCAGGACAATGTAGCACTTTAAAGACTAACAAGATGGTTTATTAGATGATGAGCTTTCGTGGGCCAGACCCACTTCCTCAGATCAAATAGTGGAAGAAAATATATATGGTTGTGACTATTTTCTTCCACTATTTGATCTGAGGAAGTGGGTCTGGCCCACGAAAGCTCATCATCTAATAAACCATCTTGTTAGTCTTTAAAGTGCTACATTGTCCTGCATTTTGCTTCAACTACCCCAGACTAACACGGCTACATCTCTATCACTATATTGATAACTGACATGATGATTAATAATAGCATAAATGAAACATTGTACTCACAGAATTTATTTTATAGGACTTCTACTGTGGCATCTTTTTGCACAGTTCTTTGAAGTTTACATCATAACTAGTCAAATTCATGCACGCATGCAAGCTAAATGAGAAATTACATATTTAAAAATTTTTGAATTTTTCATTTTAATTTAAAAGGCTGCATGTATTTTGGGATTGACGAAAGAGCCACATGTATTTGGTTCCATACTGAGCTATATTTGGCTTGAGAACCATAGATTGTAGACCTGTGTCCTAGACAAAAGTGTTCTGTGCTGTAACTGGGATTCTGGTAAAAGACAAGGCACACAGGAAATCACCAATTAATGTGACTGTTCACACCCCATTGGTAACCTTTCATCACTGGTGTATGCAGTCTTCTCTTCCAGAACCAAAGTTCTTTCAGAAGTTTACTCTGTGTAAATCCCTCTGAACTGTTCCTCATTATGGGTACGTCTACACTGCAACCTTCTTTCGAAAGAAGCTTTTTAGAAAGAGCTCTTTCAAAAAAGCTTCTTTCAAAAGAGAGCATCCAACTCTCAAAACCGGATCAAAAAAGCGATCTGCTTTTTTGAAAGACTGCATGGACGCTCTCTCGAAAGAAAGCTCTGATTCACAGAATGGCCACCAGGGCACCTGTGCTTTTTTGATTGCCTCTTCTTTTGAAAAATGTCTCTGTTCTGTGTCCACAGACGCCTTTTTTCGAAAGAGCTCTTTTGAAAAAGGCATTCTTCCTCGTAATTTGAGGTTTACCAATGTAAAAAACAAACCCTGCAAAAAAAGGGCAAGTTTTTTTGAAAAAACAATATAGTCTAAACATACCCCATGAGATGTAAGTTCACTTTTTGGATGCCATATAGGCAACCACAGTGTTGTATCACTAGGAATGCCATTTTTAGTTAGCTTTAGTAGTGTAACAGCTTAATACAGGATCCTCCCTAGCAGAAATTCCCATTAGAACCTTCCTACTAGATTCTCAGTTTCTGTTGTTTTCTGTTGGGATTTACTAGGTTCTAGTTTTAAGCATGGAGGGTGAACAATACTGTATTCCAAAACTGTTGATCCACTGAATTTTACCAAAACCTTAATGGCCAACAAGAGATCAGCAGGAAACAACTGAGCATTTATGAGCACCCGCGCTGGTGCTTTAAAACAGTGGTCTCCAAAGTGGGGTGTGTGAGACAATCGGAGGGAGCGCATGCCGCTGCGCAACAGCTGAGAGGGGAGATGCTGGTTCACAAGACATCTGAAGAAGCACATGCGCAAGGAACACACCACGCATGCGCTCTCTTGGATGTCTTGCGAACCAGCATCTCCTCTCTCAGAAGTTGTGTGGCGGCATGTGCTCCCTCCAATCATCTTACACACCCCCTCCGCGCAACAGATGAGAGGGGAGACGCTAGGTTTGCAAGACATCCAAGGGAGCTCCTGCGCGGCGTGTTCAAACGCCCGTGCAATAGCTGAGAGGGGAGACACCCGGCGTGCCGTGACATCACGGCCCGGGACTTTAAAGTTTAAAACCGTGTGGCCCAGCTCCAGGCCCAGCACGTGGTCTGGGGTCACGGAAGCAGCTGGGGCCGGGCCCGATCACAGACTCAACCTGGAAGGTAGAAGGTAGGGGTGCAAGAAAAATGGGGTGAAGGAGTGGGAGAGGAAAGAGCTTGTGCTGAGGGGAGGGGGGCAGGTCAGGAGAAGAAAGGGGAAGGCACCAAGAGACAGCGTGGAGGTGAGACACATGCCAGGGGGCCATGTGGAAACAATGAGGAAAAGGGCAGGAGGGGAGGTGTCAGTGGGTGGGGGGACAGGATGATGCTGGGAGAGGAGAGGGTAAGGGCATTGAGGGCTAGAGGGAGGAGGGAGAGGTGTTGGGAGAAGGCTTGAAAAAAGGGGAGGTGGGCATGAGGAAGGTGGGGATGGAGTAAATCGTGTGAGGACAGAGGGTCATGAGAGGAACGGGGGCAGAGAGTGGCGAGGGGGTGGGCATAGGGGAAAAAGAGGGCAAAGGGGGCAGGGGCAGTGAGGGAAGGGGGAGGCACCAGGAGGGTGCAGGGCTAAGGGAAGGTGCAGGTACCAGGGGATTCTGGGGGTGAAGCAGAAGGGCAGACACCTGCAGGGGAAAGACCAGCACCAGAGGAGGGAGGAAGGGCAGGTGTGTAGAGGGAGGTGTTAGGAGAGGGGGTAGCTCACGTGATCAGAGTGGGGCTACTGGAGGAGTGGGCACGGGGGAAGAGAAGGGCTGGTGGAGGGGGGGCAAGTCTCAGAAGGGCTGAGGGCAGTGAGAAGGACAGGAGTCAGGACAGCAGAGGAGGGTGAAGGGTTGGGGGGCAGCAGGCACCAGGGGAGCTGATGGAGCAAGGGGAGGAGACATGGCAACAGCTGGTGGAGACATGGCGGGGATGGGGAGATTTAAAGATGCCATGATTTTTTTGGGGGGGGAGGGTGCTTTTTTTGCTCAACATTTGGACATCCTCCCTTTTTATTAATGCAGAATTTTGTTTAAAAATGAATTACAATATAATTAAACTAAAAATTATCCAACTAAATTAAGTTTCTATCAAATTTACCCAATTCACATTTAATATGTAAATAGCCTTCAATTTGCGCATTTGATGCCTTTTTTCTATTTTTTCTCCAAAGGGGGGCCAACTAATTGTTGAATAACTTAATGAATACCTTTTACATGTAAAATTACCTTTTTTATCTTATGGGTTCATATATTATGTAATATTAAATTTGACGTTTTTCGTATTATTTAATGTACAAATAGAAAATAAGCCTTGAAAAATTGTTGGTGCTCGCCACACTCTCCTGAAAACATGAATGTGCTATTGGCCACAAAAAGGTTGGGGACCTCTGTGATAGAGAGACATACCACTGCAGTCTATGTGGGAAAGAATTAATGGACACAAATCAGATATCTAAAAAGGCAACACACAGAAACCTGTTGGAGAACACTTTAACCTGCCTGGGCACTCATTAATGGATCTCCAAGTCACCATGTTGTATCAGCCAATTCCACAAGCCAAATACACAGGGAAAGGTTGGAACGTAACTTCATTTACAAGACATGGGTTGGCCAGCACACTACCTTACTCATCCCATTCTCCCATCCCATTAAGTACCCATTTTCCAGATATTTAATGATACCCTGTCTCCCACCCCCGTCTCTTTATCTTTCTCTCCCCACTCCCCTTCCCTTCTCCTATTTATTTCAAGTTTTCATATCCCCAACTCATAACTCCAGTCATCTGAAGAAGTGGGCTGTGCCCACGAAAGCTTATGATAACATCTACATATTTCATTAGTCTATAAAGTGCTGCCAGACCATTTGTTGTTTTTTTCCTCATCCTAATGACTTAACCAACCAAGCAATGGGTACTTAAAGAGGTGCAAATTGTTCTTATTAGCTTCTTATAACTTGAACAATCTAATTCACTATTTTTTTATTTTCCCCACTCCTTCCTCCACCTTCCCTTATTTATTCTTGGATCTGGACTGTGACTAAAAAAACCTTTAAAAACAACAATGGTCCTGTAGCATCTTGGAGACAAAGGTGCTACAGGACCCTTGGTTTAAGTTCTTTTACTGATAGGAATAGTAACTAGTTGAACACTAGAATGAAACTACATGCATTCCCTAACCAAAATTTTTCCTAGCAGTTCATCTCTTCCTCTTTATGTACAGTCAATTATTAAAAGAATTATCTACTATAGTGACCCTTTTAAAATATCAGTCTTCCATGTGACATGCATTCCACCCTCATTGGCTGAAAGAAACAGATTAAGATTACACAAAAGGGAGTATGGAAGTGAGCTGAAAGGTTGGCCTCTCAGCATGCTGCTGCTCTCATTTTTTAAATCAAGAGGATTGTGTGAAAACAAATTAATTTTGAGATGGACTAAATTTTGGATCTGTCAACTTTCATACTAGCTCCTTAAAAAATGATTGCCAAACATTCTACAATGTCTTTTTGATAGACAGAATTGCCATAATAGATCAGACTCCAAATCCATCTAGTCAGTATCTTGTCTCTTGACAGAGGCCATCGCCAGATACTTCTAAAGAAGGACTTGAAAGCCCCATAAAAGACAGACATGGGATAATCTGCCCCCAGAATTGGTCTCTTCCTTGTCTCTGATTGCTAGAGATTGTCCTGAAGTAGGGTTTAATATCCCTTCCACATTTTTTGTTATAATAAATTGTGATAACTCTGGGTGTTCATGATATCCATGTAGTAGCCTATGTTTTTTCTCCAGTGTGAATTGCTTTATCTTTCAAAATTTACGTGTGTCCTTCATAATGTACTGTGCATTTTAACTGGAACCCCACCCCCACAAAAATATGTAGGCATGGTCCAGTCCAATGTATAGAAACAAGCACAGTTGTTTTGAATTAATCAAATCTAATTAAAGCAAAGCATTATGTGCTGTGAGGTTACAAATAAGTACTTGCCTAAAGCCATTGCAGTGATAAATGAATGCAACATATTCAGGGCAAAATCTCACCCTGGTTTCAGAGTTATCCATGTGTAGGGAGAACAGAGTGAAACGGGTGTCACTCAATATACTCAAGAGGTGCCTTGCTGTTGATGGCATGCACTGTATTGTATTGTCTTTAAAAGCAAACATGTGCCTCCTGCTAGTGCAGGCTACTGACTACAGGCTTATGGACAAGCCCTGCCAGCAGCAGACCACATCTCCTTATAAAACCAGGGACTATATACTAGCTAAGAATGACTATAGGTTGCACCTCTATTAAGCAGAACTCTCTGGTCCAGCAACTTCCATGAGGCTCAAAGAGTCCTGGCATGGTATGGGCATTGTGGAGTGCTGGGAGTCTGGTGCTACATGGGAGGCGTGGTCCAGGAGGTGACGCGCAGCTCAGCTGGGCTGCAGGATCTGGGAGCCAGCGCACGGCTCAATTGACCAACGGAGGAGAAGCCAGGAAGGCCAGTGGTAGGGGCAAGGCAGCAGGGGCCAGCAGCCAGGGGGTGGAAATGACCTCCCCTGGTTCAGAAAAATCCCTCATCTAGGACCAGTCTGTTCCCAAGGGTGCTGGACTAGGAAGGTCCAACCTGAATTATCAGGGCGCAACAATTTAGGTAATCTACTCGCTACGGGCGAGTAGATTATAGCCTGCACGGTACTGCAGCGCGATCAGCGCATGTGCAACGCGGTCTGCGCATGCATCGCATGCTGAACCACGCGGCTGGCAAGCGGGGCTTGCTGCGGCTTGGCGAGCCCTGTGTATTATTACATTAGCCAGACAGTATTACTAACACACATGTAATTTCACCATGAATCTGGTAATGTTTATTGGTATACTTAAAGCAGCCCTCTGAAATACATTAGAATCTCTGTTTTCATGTTAAAGAGAAAGTAAGTTTGTCACTTTCGTGGTTGTGAAGAACTTTGTAAACATGAACAAGGTGAACCCAAAAGGCTCAGAAACCAGGAAGTAAAGAAAAAGAGCCCCACCTAAGATATTATTAGAAGATCTCATGATTTTTGAGCCAACCTCATGCTAGGAGTTGTCGATACTGACTTATTGTCTCCAGTCATGTCTTGTGCACCGAGGAGAGAACCTGGCTCATCACCTGCAGTGGTGGGAGAAGCTGGTTTTGAGGACCTAGTCCTAACCTTACAGAACAAACTCTTAAAACTTCATCCTCTAACTGATAAGGTGCAAAACAGTTCATTTTTAACTATCATCTATTTGCATTTGCAGAAAAAAGCACAACTCATGAATGGTAGAAATGGTAGCCTTGCATGCAGGCTGCTTTCAGGTTCAGATGCTGTTACGCAGCTGAGCAAACATGCCATACTCTATGTATATTTTTTTTCCTGGAGAAATGTTAGGGCCCTGGATTAAGTGCTGGTTGTTACCCCTGTATTTCCTTTTCTATCACAGCTTCCGTCCCCCCAATATATTCAGGGATATCTTGATCGAGCATTTGCAGTATCACACTTCATTGCAGCAAAATGCAGGACAATGTAGCACTTTAAAGACTAACAAGATGGTTTATTAGATGATGAGCTTTCGTGGGCCAGACCCAATTCCTCAGATCAAATAGTGGAAGAAAGTAGTCACAACCATATATACCAAAGGATACAATTAAAAAAAATGAACAAATATGAAAAGGACAAATCACATTGCAGAACAGAAGGGGGATGCGGGGGGGTGGTAAGGGGGAGGAAGGAAGGTAAGTGTCTGTGAATTGCTGATATTAAAGGTAGGGAGAGTGGGATGTTTGTGAGTTAATGGTATTACAGGTGATAATTGGGGAAACTGTCTTGGTAATGGGTGAGAAAGTTCAAAGTCTTGTTAAGTCCTTGTTGGCAAGTGTCGAATTTTAACATGAATGACAGTTCAGAGGATTCCCTTTCAAGTGCAGATGTAAAAGGTCTTTGTAGCAGAATGCAGGTGGCTAAGTCATTTAGAGAGTGTCCTTTCTGGTTAAAGTGGCAAGAAACTGTTTTCTCTTTGTGATCTTGTCTGATATCTGTTTTGTGGGCATTAATCCTTTGGCGAAGTGTCTGAGATGTTTGTCCAATGTACATAGCAGACGGACACTTTCAGCACATGATAGCATAGATTATATTTCTGGATGCGCAGGAATATGTGTTCTTGATCTTATAACTCGCTTGGTTAGGTCCAATAATGGTATCAGCAGAATGAATATGTGGACAAAGCTGGCAACGGGGTTTGTTGCAAGGGAAGGTACCAGGGTTGGTATTAGTGTGGTATGTCCTGTGGTGGTTGGTAAGAATCATCTTGAGGTTAGGTGGTTGTCTATAGGAGACTATGGGTCTATGTTCAACTTAAGAACAAACCTACAGTCCCTATCTTGTACGTAACCTGGGGACTGCCTGTATAGGGTACATATAATTGCACACTGCAGGGAAAGACAAGCTGCAGCCACACTTGCTGTGGTGTGTAGTGCAAAATGGCTCTAGCAATGGGGAGGCAGATCAGACTCTATGGGGCTAAAAATAGTATTTTAGACCTGGGAGGTACTGTTGGGCACAGAGAGATACCTTAGTGTTCAGAACACACTATGCTACTCTGCTTGTTTATGCTAGGTCTCTCCGCACTGCTCTTTATATCTGTGCTAGCTGTACATGCAATGTCAGTACTCTACAGCAGTGGTCTCCAATCTTTTTAAGCACGAGATCGCTTGTTGAATTTAAGTGCAATTCAAGGTCTACCTCAAACCCAAATACCCATGTCCCACCTCCTTTGTGCCCCTTTTCTGAGGTCCCGCTCTGCTCATTCCATAATCGCTCCCTCCCCCATCCTCCACTTTCATCAGACAGGGGCAGAGGGTTGGAGTACAGGCTCTGGTCTTGGGTTAAGGGATTTGGAGTGTGAGAGGGGCTCTGAGCTGAGCTTGGGATAGGCAGTTGGGGTACCAGCGGGGGTTCTAGGTGCAGACTCTTGGAGGATGTTTGGATGCAGGGGTGCTTGCGGCTAGGGCAGAGGCTTGGAGTGTAGGAGGGAGTTCATTACTTAGGTAGGGTTTTGGGATGTGGGCTCCAGCTGGGGCACTGCTTACCTCAGGTGGCTCCTGGGTGGTGGTATAGTGGGGCTAAGGCAGGCTCACCCGTCCTGGCCCTGCAGCACTCCCAAAAGCAGCCAGCAAACTCCTTCCCAAATCCTGTTGTGCCCCCTCTCTGCTCTGTGGAGAAAGATTGCAGCGTGGGAGAGGGGGCACCTTAACATCAGCACCCCTCACCCTCTCCTGCCCTGCACAGCAAACAGGAGGCTCCTGAAGGGACAGCTCCAAAGCAAAGGGCAGGAGATACGCAGATGAAGTGCCAGCACTTGATAGCCTCTTGGCCAAACCAGTCAAAACCTCTTGGCCAAACCCCTACTCTACAGCCTACCCTGAGGCTAAGTCTTTAAAACATTAAAGCATGGCCGCTAAGGGTGTGAATGTTTAACCAGTTAACCGGTGGGGACTGCAAGCATTCGGGATTCCAGAGCAGCCTCTGTACGTGGCAGTCTTGGGAACCCTGCTGGTGGGCTGTGGGGCCGCTCCAGCTGGGCTGGAACAAATACTCGCCTCCCCCGCCTGCTCTCTCTTTTAATTGATTAACCAACTAACTGGGATTTTACATCCCTATTGGCTATAGCACCAGGGTTCTATGTAAACCACCTAAAAATGGAGCATAGCTCCCGGGACTGGGAGCCTGTTTACAGTGGCGCTTTACAGTATTGTAATTTGCTGTGCTCGTGAAGTAGGGTGTTTTTTCCCTCCCCTGAGCCAGAAACTTGCAGTGCAGAAAAGTGGCACTGTAGACACAGCCTTTCCTCAGTTAGCTCTTGATTTAACTTTTCTACCCTAAATTGTCTGAAAGATCATTCAGTCTACTTTTCAGGAAATCTAGCTTTCACGTTTAAAGTTTTTAACAATTTTGTGTGCATCTGGGATTCTCAGATGTCATTGTTTTAAAAATCAGAATCTTGGGAAGACTGTTCAGATTAAATAAAATTATTGTGTTAGTCCAAATAGGATATTTTACTATCTGGCAGATCCTCTTCTGATAGCAATAAGAAAATGATTTGCAATTTAACCTCTTGAAATTAAATCAGTGTGAACTGCAATAGTCTTATTAGAGCTTTGTTAAAATAACAAATTGTGAAAAAGCATAATTATGTCTCTAATGTGACCTTGGCATATCTGCTTTTTTTTATATGAGAGAGATCAGGTGACCCTCAACAGATGTTTATTTTGAAAATGTTGGTATATATGCGGTGTGTGTGTGTGTATGTATACATATAAACTGTATATGAAGATACAGTTTAGAGTACTGAGGTCTGAAAGGAGTTTTATATAACAAGCTGTTCTATTATGCTGAACAGTGACTGTTCTTTGAGGTCTGAGCTATTGATCTATTGGTGGGGGTTCAATTTCAGCATAAAGACCTGTGTTTGTGATTTAATTGGAGTGATTAATAACTCACTCACAGGGCCAGATGGGAATCAATATAAATTCAAAAGCAAAAGTAGTATTTTTTCCCCTATAGCATAGCAGCTGATAATTTATATTTGCACTTCCTAGGCTAATTAAAACTACAAGATTCTTTTATATAAGAGAAAGCAGGGTTTTGTCTTTTTCAAAGCTTCAACTTAGTTGTTGCTTAAGATTTTTAGTAGTCTCTTAAATCCTAAGTATGCTGCTTCTTGTCTTTCATTTCTAAATAAGATTGTGCCTGCTGTAGACTACATGGTGCAAAACCCCCTTTCCTAATAAACACAAGATACTTGTGTTTTGTTTTGTGGTCATGGCAGTAGACTGCCTCATACGTCATTGCTTTTCAGCCAGCCCGCATCCGCTTAGGAGCAGGACTGACAGTATTTAACCTTGCCGTGTTTGATCCAGTGTTATAGTCCAGGATTAAAAGACAGCATGAAACTTCCAATCTCATTACAAACCCGGCATTCACAGTGGGTGCCTGGGCTGTAAATCCAGTTTCAGCATTGCCTTGAATCTGTGCCAAAAGCAACTTTATTATGAAAATGTAGTGTGACTTACTTTTTTGTGGATTTGAATGGTGTTCCTTGTTCTTTATGCCCTGGCCCCAGTCCTTGTGTTTGGTGCCCATTTCCAGTCAGCTTTTGCAGCTTTGGAGTATCGTCATGCATGCTTGCAACTAACACTCCTGGATATAGCATTGCTAACTCGAAATCTCCAGGAATAAAACACCCCATTAAAAAACCATAAGGCAGCAAAACAGCATCAAGTCCATACATAGATTTAATGCTGTTAGGAAACATTTCTGACAAGAAAAAAATCTCCTTTGTTTTGGAGGATTTTCCCAACCCAGGGTCAAAATCCACACAGCTGGTTAGGAAGCAAAAATATTTAGCAGAAAATGATTTGATTTTATATAACTATTTGTCAAGGAAATCTTTCACATATCAATCCAATAATGATAATGGAATAAATTCAGCATGCACCAGCATTTAATTTTTCACAGTTAAAAGGTAAAGCCTATAAGGAAATTAGACTCAATTGCAGTATATATAGTGCATATGATATTCTCTGTTTCCTAAACTACTTTGCTGAGTTAGTACTTGGATGCTGGTAATGCCTTGACTATGTAGCTAAGGAAAACTGTCATTGCAGTCCTGAGGGAGGTGGTCTACAGTTTTTTGTGAAAATGGAGAATCACTGCTTTCACCCTTGTAGGTCATCAGCTCTGTGTTAAGACTTTGAGATGCTTTCCTTATCATACCATCCCGTAAATGACTTCAGATGATCTTCCTTTTAAACTTGGGTGCTTCAGAAAAAACAATACGCTTGAAAGTTAATTCTGAGGACTGAGCTGACGGCTTTTTGCCACTGTTGCTTTCTTCTAGTTTGAGAAGCTGAAGGTTTGTTACAGCCCCAGCATACAGCAATCTAGCAGGTTAAATGACTTGGGCAACACAGTTTATTAAAACTGGCAAGTGCTCGCTCCAGTTCTTTTCCTGATAGTCAAGGCTGTCTGCAAGAGTAATTGATAGTGGCAGCTGTTCTGAGGGTGTTTTAGATTGTTGCAAGACGATTTGACTTGACAGACAGCTCTGCACAAATGAACTGAGTGATAGGGGCTGAATCCAGCTAGATTGCAAAAGGAACTTCCTGTTGAAAGACAGCAGCAAAACTCATTTACCAGAGCCAAACTTTGGGAATCAGTGACAACATTTAAAAAGGTTCCCTCACTCCTTTTTGTTCCAGTGATGCAAGCTCAAAGCAAGGCATGGGGATTTGTGTTTATATTTAGCTCATTTTTCCCTTAGGAGAAAAGACTTTCATTGAATCATAGAATCATAGAACTGGAAGAGACCTCAGAAGGTCATCAAGTCCAGCCCCCTGCTCTAGGCAGGACCAATTCCAACTAAATCAACCCGGTCAGGGCTTTGTCAAGCCGAGACTTAAACACCTCTAGGGATGGAGACTCCACTACTTCCCTAGGTAACCCATTCCAGTGCTTCACCACCCTCCTAGTGAAATAGTTTTTCCTAATATCCAACATGGACCTCTTCCACCACAACTTGAGACCATTGCTCCTTGTTCTGCCATCTGTCACTACTGAGAACAGCCTCTCTCCATCCTCTTTGGAACCTCCCTCTTACTCTTCGCTTCTGCAGACTAAACAGACCCAAGTCCCTCAGCCTCTCCTCATAAGTCATATGCTCCAGCCCCCTAATCATTTTGGTTGCCCTCTGCTGGACCCTCTCCAATGCGTCCACATCCTTTTTGTAGTGGGGGGCCCAGAACTGGACACAATACTCCAGATGCAGCCTCACCAAAGCCGAATAAAGGGGAATGATGACATCTCTGGATCTGCTGGCAATGCTCCACTTAATGCAACCTAATATGCCATTAGCCTTCTTGGCTACAAGGGCACACTGTTGATTCGTATCTAGCTTCTCATCCACTGTAACCCCCAGGTCCTTTTCTGCAGAACTACTACTTAACCGGTTGGTCCCCAGCTTGTAACTATGCTTGGGATTCTTCCGTCCCAAGTGCAGGATTCTACACTTGTCCTTGTTGAACCTCATCAGATTTCTTGTGGCCCAATCCTCCAATTTGTCTAAGTTATTCTGTATCCTATCTCTGCCCTTGAGCGTATCTACCTCTCCCCCCAGCTTAGTGTCATCCGCAGACTTGCTGAGGGTGCAATCCATCCCCTCATCTAAATCATTAATAAAGATATTGAACAAAACCGGTCCTAGAACCGAACCTTGGGGCACTCCGCTAGAAACCAACCGCCATCCTGACATCGAGCCATTGATCACTACCCGCTGGGCCCGGCCTTCTAGCCATCTTTCTATCCAACTTACCGTCCATTTATCCAATCCACAATCCCTTAACTTGCAGGCAAGAATATTGTGAAAGACCGTATCAAAAGCCTTGCTAAAATCAAGGTATATAACATCCACTGACTTCCCCATGTCCACCAAGCCAGTTACCTCATCATAGAAGCTAATCAGATTGGTCAGGCATGACTTGCCCTTTGTGAATCCATGCTGACTATTCCTAATCACTTTCCTCTCATCCAAGTGCCTCAATATGGATTCCTTAAGGATCCCTTCCATGATTTTTCCAGGAATCGAGGTAAGACTGACCGGCCTATAGTTCCCTGGATCATCCTTCTTCCCTCTTTTGAAGATGGGCACTACATTTGCCTTTTTCCAGTCATCCGGGATTTCTCCCTATCTCCACGACTTTTCAAAGATAATAGCCAAAGGCTCCACAATGACATTTGCCAACTCCCTCAGTACCCTCGGATGCACTAAGTCCGGACCCATGGATTTATGTACGTTTAGCTTTTCTAAATAGTTCCTAACCTGTTCTTTAGCCACCACGGGCTGTCCGTCTTCATCCCATCTTGCGTCACTTGGCGCAGAAGTCCAGGAGCCGACCTTGTCCGTGAATACAGAGGCAAACAAAGCATTGAGTACTTCAGCTTTCCCCACATCATCTGTCACTAGGTTACCTCTTTCATCCATTAGGGGCCGCACACCCTCTCTGATCACCTTCTTCTTGTTAACATGCCTATAGAAACCTTTCTTGTTATCCTTCACATCCTTAGCCAGTCGCAATTCCATTTGCGCTTTCGCCTTCCTGATAACCCCCCGGCATTCTCAAGCTATACCTTTAAACTCCTCCCTAGTCATTTGTCCAAGTTTCCACTCTTTGTAAGCTTCCTTTTTGTGCTTAAGTTCACCAAGGATTTTCCCCTATAAGCCAATCCGGTCTCCTACCATGTTTAATAATAACATATTATTATTTGTTGAAAGTTCACTAGGTGTCTTCTGAGTAGGAGCATACACCTTAGAAGAACTTTTTTCACAATAATGTGAGGTAAAACCAGCTAACCTGTGGAGCAGATCATCAGAGTTACGGGGAAGTAATAGTAATAATTCACATTCTATGGCACCTTCCATCCAATGAGCAACACTAATGATTCATTAATCAGCATAGCCCCGTTGAGGTAAAACAAGATCACTCAATTTTTACAGCTGGAGAACCTGAGGGATAGAAAGGCTGCTCAGAGTAACACAGTGAGTTAGTCATAAATCTAATCACGCTGCAAACAAATCTTTTGACTCTTAGCCCTATGCTGTAACCATGAGAATGCCTTTCCTCAATTGAACATAATGGTATTATGAAAAAGATGAAATGTTGTCTCAAGCTACGAGGGTATATAGGGCATATTGGGAAAGCAAGATGGGATTCCCTGAAGGTAGGAAGGAGGGGTGGGTTCTAGAGTAGACTAGGGGATAAGACATTCACCTGGGGAGTGCATGGTGGTGTGCTTGAGTACTGCCCATGCTGAAAGCAACTGGAGAGCCAACATCAGCCATCCCAAGGATGGAGCCGATACCCACATTAGGGAAGCGGAAGAAGGGATGCCCTGATGGTTTATTACTGCATAGACTTAGTCAATAGGGTTGCCAGATGGTTTAACCGAACACTCCCCGCCCCTTCTCCCCCCAAAAAACAGGGAAAACATTCTGTTGAGAAAAAAAAAAGCGGGGAGGGACCAAAGTTGTTGAGCAAAAGAAATTATTAAAAAAAAAAAAAAAAGCACAGCCCCTTTAAGGAATGCTTTTGAGGCTTTTTGGCCTTAATAGGCTGCCGTCCACCATCTTGTTTCCCTGCTCGGGGCCAGACAGTTCCCCTGTGGAACCAGGTAACCACCTGGGAATTTCGCCTCCTGGCTGGGAAAAAATCAGAAAGTACTGGACATTTTAGGTGTCCAGTATTTTCTGAAATTTTTTACCGGACAGGAGGTAAAAATATCGGACTATCCTGGTCAATACCGGACACCTGACAACCCTATTAGTCAATGGGTAGTGGTGTGCAGTTTTATTGTTCTGCATGTCACTTCTCTGTTACTAGCTCATAATCCTTGCCTTTATGTCTATATTAAATATATTTTTACATATGGGATGCCATTAAGTAAAAAATATTTTTAGGTATAAGTTGCAAGTCTTTGTTTTCTTAAGAATAGTGAGTTACAGTTATTAGATATATAAGAAAAGCCATTTACATTGGGCAATTTTCACACTAGCTCTAATCACCTGAAGTATACAGAGCAAGCTGGTTAATCCATGGTATGTCTGATATTTTATCGAGTACTATCTTCAGATAGTAGCCTTAGGAAACAACAGGTAGAAACAAGAGCAGAAGTCAGCTCTGGATAATGAAGTACAGGCAGTCCCCGACTTACGCGGATCCGACTTATGTCGGATCCGCACTTACGAATGGGGCTTTCTCGCCCCGGAAGTCGGGGCGAGAAAGCCCCGTTGGCAAGCTGCTCCGGTGCCCCTGGTCTGCTGGAGACCGTCTCCAGCAGACCAGGGGCACCGGGCGGGTTCCCGCGCTTCTGAGGCTTTGCCAGAGCAAAGCCTCAGAGGCGCGGGGAACCGCCGCTGCTGCCGCTTCAATCTGGGTGCCTGTGGTCTGCTGGGGACCGTCCCCAGCAGACCACAGGCTCCCGGACTGAAGCCGCAGCCGCGGCGGGGTCCCTCGCCTCTGAGGCTTTGCTCCCCGTGTCCCTGGTCTGCTGGGGGGGGGCAGCTAGTGTGCTCCCCCCCCCCCCCCCCCAGCAGACCAGGCTTTTGTTTTGGACTCTGGGGCAGAGCAGCTGGGGCGCTGCCGATTGGTCCTGCAGCGCCCGCTCTGGGCACTACTGGACCAACCCGGCAGCACCCCAGCTGCTCTGCCCCAGGTCCTGATTCAGCCGCTGCTGGTCAGTTTCAGCAGCGGCTGAATCAGGACGCCTGGGGCAGAGCAGATGGGGTGCTGCTAGGTTGGTCCAGTAGCACCCAGGAGCGGCGCTACTGGAGCAACCCAGCAGCACCCCAGCTGCTCTGCCCCAGGCGTCCCCAAGTCAGCTTCTGCTGAAACTGACCAGCGCTGACTACAGGAAGCCCCAGGCAGAGTTGCTCTGCCCCAGGCTTCCTGGAATCAGCTGCTGATCAGTTTCAGCAGCAGCTGACTTGGGGACGCCTGGGGTTCTTAAGTTGATTCTGTATGTAAGTCAGAACTGGCGGTCAGTTTCAGCAGTGTCTGAATCTGGACGCCAGTTCCGACTTACATACAGATTCAACTTAAGAACAAACCTACAGTCCCTATCTTGTATGTAACCCGGGGACTGCCTGTATTACTTACATAGTTAATTCTTACCTTCTATCACTTTACAAACATCAGCATTGTGTCCCAAAGCCAAAGCAAAATACTTTGCACCATCACATACTTAAAAGTATATGTTTGTGCTGATTATTTTACATACCAGCCCTACGAAATGTAATATATATAAAGCACTATTTAAAAATTGTGATTTAGCTTGATTTAATAAGCTCTTCCTCTGAATATTTTCTATGTTTTTTTACAATTTCTGAAAATCTTGTCTTTACTTGACTGATTCCTAATGCTATGGATTCAAAGCTCACCTCTGTGGCTCATGAACTCATTTCCGTGTGTCCCCCATTAATTGTTGCTGCTATGCTACCTTACATTGCTTACTTCAGTTTCAGTAGCCAAATTTTTTGTATAGTTCAGAATTAGTATCATGAACTAGGTCTGTGCTCTATAGGCATGACAGAGTTGGAGTAATGAGTGTGCAGGTAGATTAAACTAGTTTGCTGTTGGATTTTTTATATATAAAAAGCCATGGAGTAGTGGGGGCTGGAGACTTCTTTTTCACATTACTCCACCATCCTTACGTTTGGAACATATAGAAAGTTGGAATGTTAAAACCCTGTTCACTTAGTTAACTGATTAAACATTAAATTTAACTGGTTAACTAATTTTAAACTAGGCAGGTGAGGGGGACTTGTTCCAGCCCAGCTACTTCTGATAGCCCACATGGGGCAGGAAGCTGCAGTGGGAGAGGGAAAGACTGCCAGCTCCTAGCCCACAAAGACTGTCTGCTAAGAATCAGCGGCCTCAGGTGTGGGAGGAAGCGGAGGTTGCCAACTTCTAGCCCATGAGCCCACGTGGGCCTCCCCCGCCCCTTCCTGCAAGGCTACCTGCCTGTGGGCTGGAGCAGCCTTGCTCCCAAGTAAAGGTTAATCATAATCCATTCATATCCCTAATAGAAAGTCCAGAAGGCTAGAGAGCACAGCCACATTATACCAATTTCTTATTTCAAGAAACAAAGGAAAGATGTGCAAGCAAGATGAGAGAATTTCCAAGCATAGAAATTTCCAAGTCCCTTTTAGCAACTACCTGCATCCACAAAGAACAGAAGGCAGGGCAGTGAGTCTAGAAATGCTCTTGCCCCTAAGTATTGTTTTATAAACAGCAGCTGTCTGTTGAAATCCTCAAATCAGATTTTGCAGTTTAATCCCTGGCACTTGAGCAAAACTTAAATCAGCTTGAAAGCAAATTAATAGAACAGGTTTAGTTTGTCTCTGGCACTTTTTATGCGGTATATAGTCTCTCATGATGTATGCCTGTGTCTTGGATACTAGTTTGGTTGGGTGGAGAGGCTATTGTTTTATATTTATTCTCAAAATAGATTTTAAATCCAACCAGATTTTACATCAGGTATGTGCAGCAGTTCATTAAGGTTCAAATAAACCCTTCAAAAAATTATTTCCTACTGCAAAATCAGTTGTACGTTTTGATTGACTGTTGGGTCAGTTGTAGCTGATCCAGCAGACAAGAGTTAATGAAATTAGATCATTTTCATTTCCTTTGTTCCCAAGCGGTATCTGAGTTAGTCTGTAACAGGAAAAACTTAAAAAACACCAAAAGTCTGATAGCACTTTAAAGACTAACAAAATATGTAGATGGTATCATGAGCTTTTGTGGGCACAGCGTGCTTCTTCAAATGACTGGAGTGTAGGATGTCCAGAACCACAATAAATGAGGGAAAAAGGAATGGGAGGGGAGAAGGGAAAAAACAGGGTAGGAGGAGGACAGAAAGAAGCAGAGGGTAGATAAGTATCAAAAAGAAAGCTGAGTATGTATTTAACTGGAAAAGCTGGAAAACAACAGATAGTCTATTAGCACCTAAAAACTAGATAGTTAAAAGAGGAAGATAAGAACCATAGTTAGCAATTACAGAGGAAGAGAACTAAAACCAAATTCTACACAGAACCATTGGCACCTTCATTGTTTGGTTGGTTGATAATGTCCCAGCCATTCAGTATCTCGATTTAAACCATTAGCATGAGAATTAAACTTGTGAATGAACTGTAGTTCCAATACTTCTCTGTGGATTTGGCTTGTAGAATTGGTCTGTAGCAAAACTGCAACTTGGAGATCACTTAATGAGTGTCCAGGTAAGTTAAAGTGTTCACCTACAGGTTTCTGTATATTCCCCTTTACGGATATTTCCTTTGTGAGGTTAACTTCAAATGTGTCCTCTCCTTTCCTCCATTGACTCCCTCAAAACCAATGTGTGTTTAACTGGTCTTATGAGCAGAGGAAAACTCTGTTAGTGGAAGAAGTCCTGTGTGTGGTTAGAAAATAAATAAAGTTGACATACTGAAAAGGGATAACATGCATGGTGGGGAATGGCAGATGCATTCCAGTCTTTACATAGCATGGCTGAAAGATGAATCAGTGTAAATGTCAGATTTCCTATGAAAGAAAGCTGAACTGACATGCGTTCAGCTTTAATTAAGCTAGAGTTATTGGAGCTGACTGTCAAGTCTTAGGCAAATTGGCTCAGCCTGTTATCATTAAGCATGAAAATTAACTATTCTAGGGCTTGGTAAAAATAAACACATCTTTATTGCTAGAAAGTTCCAGTGTGGTATGAGAATCTAGGGCTTATGATGAGACACTGGGCTTGATCATGCAGGTCTTTATGATCAGACAGGTCTGAGGTGTATAACCTCAGTGCAGAAAGTCTGAAAAAAGATATGAGATCCAAGAAACAATTCCACATGTGAACTAAGGATGTTAAGTATCGTGTAATTGACTAATTGATTAGTCGATGATTTTTGCATTGACTATTCAATTAATTGATAGGGCAGCGCTGCCCCTTGGAAATGCCGCTGCAGCATTTCAAAAGGGTAGCATCTCACAGCTGATCCTGGGCTACTGCTTTGAAGTACCCTCCTCTTCCTCCCCCCCCCCCCCCCGCCTCTGTTTGATAGAGGCAGCAAAGGGGGGGGGGGGGAGAGTGACCAGTTGACTATCCGATAAGCATTTGCTTATCAGATAGTTGACTAGTCCTTAACATCCCGAATGTGAACTGTAGTCATATCTGATCAAGTTGTGCAAAAGAAGTAAAAAATTCCCTAGGGGGAAGAGTGAGGTGTAAGGTAGAACAGCTTTTAGCAGTTTTACAGAAAAAAATTTTGAATTTCTAGAAACTGTTCTAGATGGACAATAAAATAACGTAAAAGAATAAAAACCCAGTTTTCTAGGGGAGTTCCGTGAAGTTGGAGTAAAGCCGATTTAATTGAACATGTAGATCAAGAATGGCAAGGGGGAGTTTTGTCCACAAATTTCCTTAATAATCAGTAAGTCTAAGAAACAAAGAAAAGCATTTTGGAGGGTTAGTACAGGTTGAACCTCTCTGGTCCAGTAACCTCAGGACCTGACCGGACTCACATGTGGGAATTTGCCAGATCAGAGAAGATCCCCTCCCACTGGCCGTCCAACCCACTGCCCCTTCTTACTGTGGGCTCTGCTACCACAATATCTGGCCCCCTGTCTTCAGCCCACCTGGGCAGGCAGCCCTGGGAGGGCTGCTAGACACCAGTCTCACTTCCTCCAGCCCCTACAAGCCCTGGCTGGCTGCCAGGCACCAGCCCCGCTGACACCAGCGCTGACCAGACTGCTGGATGCCAGCACGAGACCTACTACTCTTCTGCCACTAGACTGCCAGTCCCAGTGCTCTTTGGTCCAGGAACATCTGTGGTCCTGCTGGACCAGAGAGTCCTGGTTTTGGGAGGTGCAAACTGTAGGATTATAATAAGATGTCCCAGGCTATTGTGTATGAATAGCTGCTGGGGATTCAGGAAAGATTTAGCAGGTGATAAGTGGATATCTGTTTTGGATATTACTACCTTGGATACCCCAGGAAAACAGACATTCCTAGAAAAGTGGGACATCTTTTCGCTGTAAACTGGTGCATCTCATGAAGTGTTTTTTACCCACGAAAGCGTATGCCCAAATAAATCTGTTAGTCTTTAAGGTGCCACAAGCCTCCATTATTTTTGTAGATACAGACTAACATGGCTACCTTCTGATCCTTGGAAGCATAGTGTGTATCCTTTGGAACCAGTGTTCAGGGCATACCCAAGGGAACTTATTCTGCAGAGCTAGTGGTTGCTACTAACTCTATCTGAAAAATACTCTCCACGTAACCCTCTCTGGTGGAAATATGTTTGTTGTAGAGATGACAAAGGCACATGACTGAAACTGAGATATCCATTTGGGTAAAAGCATCCCAAGTTCTCTTGACTCTGTTCTATGTGCTAGAGACTCTAACTAACCCCCCGGATAATATGAATGGAGATTGCCTATCTCCTAGGACTGGAAGGGAGCTTGAAAGGTCATTGAGTCCAGTCCACTGCCTTCACAGAAGGACTGTGTACCATCCCTGACAGATTTTTGCCCCAGATCCCTAAATGGCCTCCTCAAGGATTGAACTCACAAGCCTGGGTTTAAGCAGGCCAATGCTCAAACCGCGGAGCTATCCCTCCCCCCTAAGAGCTGAGCAACCCTGATCTTTCAGCAGATCTGTAATCCAGACTGGATTTGGATCCAAATTTCACACTTTACCTGCATCTCAGTAACAAACTGAAACAAAAGCCTAGACCCACACCATATCTGAATATTTTGGACCGATCTCTGCTATCTTCTAACCATCTCTGTCTGTGCTTTCAGTTCTATTTATTTATAGTTTTATTACCTTCCTGCCCCCTATAAATCAAACACATTAAGTGGTTGTTTTTCAGTACACTCTCCTGCAGCTGTTAAAAAATGGGAAAGGTGCAAACGCATGGTAGTTAGCCCTAGCCATCCACATATGACCCTCGTTACAATGCAATCTGAGTGTATATGGATTTCTCTCTATCATTCACACCAGATCTTTCCTTTCTAAATACTTGTATGTTTGCACTTGATATAAAGGTAAATGGAGGAAGAGTCTCCTCTCTGGTGCCTCGTGCTTTGCTTCTGTAAACGAATATATTACCTAAAGTTTTATTAGGTCTCCAATTGTTCTCAGAAAGAAACTGAACAAAAAATGGATTTCATTATTGCAATTTGAGAGATGTGAGTTGTCAGTAAGAATTAGATGTGTGGCCAGTGTATTCTGCAACTGATTGGTCATTTCAGTCTGCAAGGAACTGTGGATTTTTGCTTTAAGAAAATTGTAAACAAGGCCTAATGCTGGAACCACAGGGAATCAATAGTTGTATATAAAAGTGATCAGACAGCTGCTTTTAATGCATCCCCTCATTGATTTCTTTTGGATGCAATTGATTTTTTTAACTTCATTTCTTTAACTTTTATGATGCCAGTGTGTTCTGAATATACATCATTACTTTATTTTATATTGCCTGTAACTACACTATATGAAGTTTAACTTTGAAAGGGTCTGTTGGATGAACTGTGCTAATAGGATTTCACAGAACCTATGGATAGGCATAGAATCTGAGTTTTTATTTATGGAAAGGCTCTAGATAACCATGGGACCTATGTTTGTGGATATGCTCCCTTGAAAAGCATAATGGGTGACATCATGGCCCTGCTGAAGATCAGTGGTGAAACTCACATTAGCTTAGTTAGCTAGAATGTCACCCATTGGGTTTAGATGCATTCATAAAAATCAGTGAACTATTAGATTAATGAAAATGTATTTTTTAGAATTAAGTACAGTCACTTTAAAATATTAACACAATAAAGTAAATTTACCATTATCTTCAAGTCCATAAACCAAATCACATCTGAAAACTACAATGAAACTGACCATGTGTAATACTTCATATAGTGGTTGATGTGGGACATTGCAAGATTGTCGTCTCAAAATGGGGATCAGCTGATAGAAGATTGAACTATCATTTGATCCATCCAAAGAATGGGTATTTCTTTGGAATTTCCACTCATGAGTTATGCAGTCACAACTTTCCCCAAGCTCATTTATTTCATATACTGTAGCTTGTTTATTTCAGTGCCTTTCTCCTACTGTGTTCTGGAGACGTGTGAGTGTGTGTGTGTGTGAGTTTATATGAAGGAAACTATAGCAGGTTCGTATGCAGGAATTTCTATTGAGGGGGTGTGAGCTATGAGAGGGGCTGGTGGCTTCCTCTCCCTCCCATGGCTCAGCCTTCCCACCCCCCACAGGCCTCGCTTCTGGGTGAGGAAGAAGGGGAATTAGCCCCAGCCTTCTCCATCTGGCCAGAGCACAGGGGGAGGGAAGAGGTTGGGGCAGCATGCTGCATCTGCTTTCCCCTAGCTGGTCACGGGAGAGGAAGGGTGGGGTAATGCACCTTCCCTGCCTATCCTAGGTTGGCTGAGCTAGAATTGGCCCCAGGGCAGGCCATTAAGGAGTGTGGTGGTGTGGGGGGGATTACATCCTTTGCACACACACATACTCCTGTGTACAGGCCTGTATAGAATGGGCCCAGAATAACAGATCCACTAGCAGTTCATAAAACTAGGTTTTATCAAAAGGAGGACATTGCTCCATCATTGAATGTATATTCATAGAACACTAGAACAGGAAGGGACCCTGAGAAATCATTGCATCTAGTCCCCTGCCCTCATAGCAGGATCCAGTAGCATCTAGACCATCATTGATAGATGTCTGTCCAGCCTGATCTTGAATATCTCCATAGGTGGAGATTTCACAACCTCCCTCAGCAACTTATTCCAGTGTTTCACCACCCTGACAGTTGGGAATTTTTTCCTACTGTCCAACCTAAACCTCCCTTCCTGCAGTTTAAGCCCATTGCTTCTTGTCATATCATCAGAGGCCAAGGGCAACAAGTTTTCTCCCTCCTCCTTGAGACACCCTTTTAGATACTTGAAAACTGCTATCATATCATCTCTCTCTCTTTTTTCCTTTCCAAACTAAATAAGCCCAATTCTTTCAGTCTTCCTTCATAGGTCATGTTCTCTAGACCTTTAATTATTCTTGTTGCCCTTCTCTGGATCTTCTCCAATTTCTCCACATCTTTCTTGAAATGTGGTGCCCAGAATTTGACACAATACTCCAGTTGAGGCCTAATCAGCACAGAATGGAGTGGAAGAATGACTTCTCATGTCTTGCTCACAACACTCCTGTTAATGCATCCCAGGATCATGTTTGGTTTTTTGTTTTTTTGGGGTTTTTTTGGGCAGCATCACACTGTTGACTCATATTTAGCTTGTGGTCCACTATGACCCCTAGATTCATTTCTGCAGTACGCCTTCCTAGACAGTCACTTCCCATTCTGTATTTGTGAAATGGATTGTTCCCTCCTAAGTGGAATACTTTGTATTTGTGCTTATTAAACTTCATCCTATTTACCTCAGACCATTTCTCCAGTTTGTCCAGATCATTTGGAATTATGACCCTGTCCTCCAAAGCACTTGCAACCCCTCCCAGCTTCGTATCAAATGCAAAATTAATAAGGATATTCTCTGTGCCAATATCTAAACCATTGATGAAGATATTGAACAGAACCAGTCCCAAAACAGACCCCTGTGGAATCCCACTTGTTACGCCCTTCCAGCAGGATTGTGAACCATTAATAACTACTTTCTGAGAATGGTTATCCAGCCAGTTATGCACTCACCTTACAGTAGCCCCATCTAAGTGGTAGTTGCCTAGTTTATTGATAAGAAAATCATGGGAAACCGTATCAAATGCCTTACTAACGTCTAGGTATACCACATCCACCGCTTCTCCCTCATCCACAAGATTCGTTATCCTATCAAAGAAAGCTATCAGATTGGCTTGACATGATCTGTTCTTTACAAATCCATGCTGGCTCTTACCTATCATCTTATTATCTTTCAGCTGTTTTTCACAGATGAATTCCATAATTACTTGCTCCACTATCTTTCCTGGCATATAATTTAAACTGACTGGTCTGGAGTTTCCTGGGTATAAGTACAAAATGATTTGACACATTACAGGGTAGCAGAGAGCTTGATTTAATACAGCCTCTGTTCGGTTTTATGCCAATGTAACTCCATTGAAGTCACAGGAGCCAGACAGTGGTGAATCAGACAGTGTAGAATAAGTTACACAGAAATTGCTGCATGTTGTGTGCTGCTGCTCCCACACTTCATAGATCATGAATATATTTGCTACCTGGCCCTTTTTAAAAGTGAAGTAAAAATTTTCTAGGAGCTGTTGGGAGCATGTATAGGTAGGTGTCTGTATCCTTTTCTCACATGCATTTCTGTCCTTTTCTCTCCAACAACTTGGGTGGGCGGAAGATTATAATAAATAAAAGCCTAAAATTATTTTGATATGATAAAAACATGTACGGTAAACCTACTGGCTACGTCTACACTGGCCCCTTTTCCGGAAGGGGCATGTTAATTTCAGAAGCCGTAATAGGGAAATCTGCGGGGGATTTAAATATCCCCTGCGGCATTTAAATAAAAATGTCCGCCGCTTTTTTCCGGCTTTTAAAAAAGCCGGAAAAGAGCGTCTACACTGGCCCCGATCTTCCGGAAAAAAAGCCCTTTTCCGGAGGATCGGGGCCAGTGTAGACGCTCTTTTCCGGCTTTTTTAAAAGCCGGAAAAAAGCGGCGGACATTTTTATTTAAATGCCGCGGGGGATATTTAAATCCCCCGCGGATTTCCCTATTACGGCTTCTGAAATTAACATGCCCCTTCCGGAAAAGGGGCCAGTGTAGACGTAGCCACTATGTATATGTAGAATGGGTGTTTGTGTTTTGGAGAAGCAAATCAACAATAGACTCAGTCAATGGAAGGCTCTTTTTGTGATGAATTATGGAGCATCCACTTCAGGGATATGCACATAATGTTAAAAGAGTTATCTTTGGGAATTGGGTGTTCAGCATGTTACATATCCTTTGTCTTAGGTATTTTTGGTGTGCTTCAGTCTGATTTTGTTTGGTTGGTGTTTATTTGATTTGTTTTTGCTGCTGTTTAATCCCTATTGGCTTGAGCTTCAAACTTCCTTGGAAATAATGAAAATTCAGCATTTTACTGGGAAAAAAATCTGTGAGGAATTTAACGCATTAAAGAAACTCATTTTGATTGCTACCTATCAGCCATTTATTACTTTATTACTTAAGATTTTGGCATATGTTACAGATGCTAGTATGTACTTTGATAGCCACAGAATATTTAGAGTGAACTGGGTTGCCCTATTGTGTTCATTGCTAGTTTTTCTAGACTGTTTTTGTTCCATCTTTACATGTGAGTATTCATTTAATGAAGAATGAATGCAAACAATCATTGTGTCATCTTCTCATAAAAGGCCTGGGCATTCATCTCAAAAGCATGCTGAGGGGTGTTAAGGCATACTCTTGTCATTGATTAGTTACCATACCCATAGCTACGAACAGCAAGATATAACTAGGCAGGTAACCTTGAAAGACCATTGCGAAAATAACTGGACTCAAAAAACTCTTGAGTTCAGATTTACAGTCCTGGGATTTATCATCATTCCAGAAAATTACATTTGGTGGGAAATGCATTAGGAGTAACTTGAGAAGCATTCATGCTGTATTTAGTGTTCTGAAATGGTAGTAAGGTTCTGTGTGTTTAGCACACTAGGCAACAGCACCCACTAGACAACAGTTTGATCTTTGACACACACTTGAACAAGTGCCAGGTATTGGACAGCCTGACATGTGAACATGTTGTGATGATGCTCCTACAAGCGAGAAATGACTGTTTTGAGAGGGCAAAAATTCTGCACATAAGGATGCTTTAGTAAGTCACTTATCTTCTTCCTCTTTCTGTAAGGTCCAATCTTGAATGACAAACCTGAAGCGAAAGCAGCCACCATCCCAAAGGTGTCAGGACTAGAGCGCAGCCGGGAACTGAGCACCGACGTGCCCTTTGTGCTCCCTATCCCCAGCCCCCAGCTGGCTGCAGCCATTGTGACGTCTACGTCGTCTGCACCCACATCAAGTGCCAGAGCAAGCCCCTTGTTGAAGAAGGAGCCAGTGATCTCAGTACCAGCACCACCCAGGCCCACACCTCAGCCACTGCCTCGACCGCTGTCGCAACCTCATCTTCGACCGCAGTCTCAGCCTCAACTAATACCTGATTTTCGGACCCAGCATCAGAGTCATATCCCACCTTCTCTCAACTACCAATTGCATCATCAAGTGGCCCACAACGGACTCAATATCAGGTAGGGAAAAAAGGTGCCTACATAGGTCAAACCCTACTTCCCAGGTACCAGTAATTGAAAAGGTATTAAAATCTCTGTAGAATAGTCCATAGACTTGCTCATTTCTTGAGTAAGGTGCTCTACTTGTGAGATGCATTGTATAGGCCAACACCACAGAACCATGTATTTCCAGCAGTGTTGGGTAGCTCCTTAAAGGAGATTGTGACTAGATCTTCCCTAATGAACAGAGATTGTTTGGCTGTGGGGCAAAACATTTGAATTCCTGCTTCCAATGCATTTGCATTTTTTCCCCATCAGAACCAGTCAGGAGAGGCCTTAATAACAGGGGGACAGACCTGATTTGAACAAACCCATTTTTCCCCCAGTGGACTCTTATTGCAAAGCTATAGGGAATGTTTGGATTTGACATGATTTCATATATTCATGTAACAGTGGTGCAGTTCATTAGCTCACCAGAAATAGTGGGCTTAAGTCCATACCCTATTTGAGCTTTTCCCAGGGCACACAGTTCAAACTGAGGATGCATCTGCTAACAGTTGCATCAGAGTATGGTTCTCTATATAGAGCAAAAAAGATATTGCAAAGTAACATGTTCACCATATCTGTATGGCTAGCACAAGGCTCCGTTTGGTTGTCCATCAGAAATAAAATTGGGGTGAACTTGGAGAGTGAAGCAACTATCCAGTCAGTCTACAGGAATAAATGGGAACCTGAGCAGTCCTTTTGTTGGTGCAGAATACACATTATTCCTTCCAAATTGGCCTTATGAATTAAATTAATTCAGTTAAATAGTATTTGCACAATCTCCTAATTTCTTTTAGCTGCATAAAGAACAAGATATGGGATGGTCACTTACTACCAGCTTACCTAGCATGATGGGGTCCTTCCTGCTTGTGACCTTTAAGTGCTAATGCAATATAAATATTTAGTAACAACATCACATTGGCACTTTTCAAACAAACGCACAAGTGTCTCAGAATAAACTTAAAAAACAACAAATGGTCTGGTAGCACTTTAAAGACTAACAAAACATGTAGATGATATCATGAGCTTTCTTGGGCACAGCCCACTTTCTTCAGAGGATCGGAGTTTTTAGTTTAGGATGTGAAGACCAAAAATAAATAGGGAAGAAGAAAGAGGGGGGAAGGGAAAAATAGGAAGGTGGGCAGGAAACAAGGAGCAGAGGGTATGAAAATATCAAAGAGAAAAACAATTAGGCAGAACTGATAATATATAAGCACCTAAAGATTGGATAGTTAAAAGAAGCGGATAAGGATCATAGGATAGCAATTAGATAGGAAGGGTACTAAGGCAAGGATCTACACAGACAAAGAGCTGTTGACACCTTCATTGAATTTTAGGTTGATAATGTCCCAGCTATCAGTTATCTCGATTGAGGAGGTCATCAGTGTGAGAATTGAACTTAAAGATGAATTATAATTCCAATGCCTCTCTGTGTATTTGACTTGTAGAATTGGTTTGTGATTAGACAGCCACTTGGAGATCTTTTAAAGAGTGATTAGGTAGATTGAAGTGTTCCCCAATAGGTTTCTGTATGTTCCCTTTACGTATATCTGATTTGTGTCTATTGATTCTTTCCCATAGGGATGTCCAGTTTGTCCAATATATATAGCAGTGGGGCATTGCTAGCATTTGATGGCATAGATCAAATTACTGGATGTGCAGTAGCTTATGTGATTGATTCCAGTGCCATGTAACTCAATGGGATCCGAGTTACGAACACTTGAGTTATGGCCAAGTGTTTGGTCCGTAACTCATTCGTAACTCGGAGACTGGCTGTATATGATAAATAATAATAATTGCATTGATATTGCCCTTCCCTCACTCCCCAAAAGCTTTTAAGTTCCTGTGCCACTGAAAAAGAGTCTTTTTAAAACAGTAGAATTCAAATAATACAATATATACTGACGTATCATAAGACTTGTCTACACTACAGAGAAGATGGATCCTCCAGAGTCCATTGTCTAGCATTCGATTAACATGTCTAGCGTAGACCCCCAAATCAAACTCTGAGGGCAACCCCTCCAGTGTAATATACTCCTTGTTCTGTGGGGAGTAAGGGGGGCCAATGGGAGCATGTTGACACTGCAACGGCTCACCTTAAGGTAAGCCAAATCCAGCTATATATTTTGCATAGCTGGATGGCATACCTGAAGCTGACCTGCCTGTGTGTAGACCTAGTCTAGACCAACCTATATTGATTATGTGTAACACCACTGTAAAGCATGCAGGGCAAGCATAATACGATCATAATAACTCAGACCACAGCACTCTGAGAGCACGTCTAAACTACATTCCTCTTCTAAAAGAAAAATGTAAATGAGCCCGATTGAAAATGCAAATGAAGCGCAGATTTACAAATCTCGTGCTTTATTTGCATAATTATGCAAGAGCGCTGTTTTGAAAGAACCCTGTCTAGACTGTGGTTTCTTTTTCGAAAAAGCGCTCACACACGATTATGCAAAAGAAGTGTGAGATTTGTAAATCCATACTTCATTTGCATTTTTGATTGGGCTTTTTTGCATTCCTTTTTCGGAAGAGGAATGTAGTTTAGATGTAGCCTGAATGAGAAGACTAACCAAAAATGGAATTACAGTCATCGAGTTCTGTGATAGCAAGGGAACATGTTGCCAATGCAAGGTTGTTACAGGCTAAGAAAAGGAGTAAATTCAGGTGACATTACAGTACCTAAGCATCCTCTCACACACAGCTCTGACAGCTGCAGCACGTTCGGTCATGAAAAATGAATGTCTCCCAGCTTGACCCAAGCCAAACCCTGCCCTTTTGGGGAAGGTCATTGAGATCTTTAACTCCCATTTGGCAGCTTGCAAAAATGGGCAGAACAGATCTCTCTGCTTGGTGAGGTCATGGTTATAGAGCAGTGGTCCCCAGCGTTTTGGGGCTGCCGGGCGGGCGCCTGGGGGCAGGGCCACTCACATGCCGTGCATCCGGGAGCGGGACCACTCACGGGCCTGGGGGCAGGGCCAAGCATGTGCCGAACACCCAGGGCTGGCACCAGCATGTAACGTGACCCCAGGGCAGGAGCCGCCCATGCACCTGGGGCTGGCACCTGCTGCACACCTGGGGGCGGGGCCAGCCCAGATTGCTCCGCGGGCGCACATAAATGGCCCGGCGAGTGCCATGGCGCCCGTGGGCACCGCATTGGGGACCACTGTTATAGAGCCTAGCTGTCTCTGACACTGCACGGTAATGACTCTTGTATTGTAACAGGGTTTTTTTCTCTCTTCTCCACAGCAGGAGCAGCAGTGCCAGCAGTGCAACAGGCATCAGCCTTCCCAAACACCTTCCCCTCTCCCCCCAGATCCCTCTTCACCATTCTTCTGGCCCAGCCCTGCCTCTCTCCATCTCTAATCTCACTACCTCACACTTCCCTCTCAGATCGCAGACCCAACACCAGCACCTTCCAACCATGTTCGCCACTCCACCCACGCTCCCACCGCCACCAGCAATACCCGCCAACAGCCTTGTGATACCAGCACACCCAGCAGGTAGGTGTTCTGCTTTTCACCAACACTGGTTTCCAGTGAATGCATAGTGTTTACGGTGGGGCTAGGGGTCAGGCAGGCAAAAAACAACACAAACATCCCCTCCGACAGAGTCTCCTGAAACTGTCAAGGATAGTGTATTGGTGATTGATACTGAATTGGCCCTGCATGCTGAAGCTAGGTTAACCTGCAGGACAACTGTTGTATATTCCTCATTCTCTGACAAAAGGAAGAAGGGGAGAGGAGGTGAATCTGAATATAAACTATTATTACAGCTGGGATTTTCCATGGAGTTAAGCAGGACTTAGGCTCTCAGCTGGATTTTGGCACCATCAATTAATAAAGGGACTCAATCCCTACATGCTATTTAGACCTTATTTGAAGGAATTTGTTCTGGTCAGCAGGTAGAATAATAAAATAGGTCGGCAAGCGAGCCACCCTCTGCCCAGTGTTGGTCACCGAGCTCTGCCATTCCGTTTTTAGTGTGATTTTTGAAGCCTTTTTGAGAAGTTTCCTTTGTTCCCCCTCCATCTCTATGATCACTTTTGCCCTAAATGCCCTGTTGATAGTTTCTCCGTTAGCCTATAGCTGTTCCTGGCAGAGAGCCTGACAGCTAGAGACTTCCCTGAAACTCTGACTTGCTGGGGCCTCCTTTTGATCTGGCATTTGACTCTATAACTCAGCAGGAGTTATATACTGGAGGGGCGAACAAGGACAAGGATTGACAAAAATGTACCCTTCTTTTTCCTGTAAAGTCAGATAAAGAGAGTAGGGAGAAGGAAGGTAGGCTGCCAAAAACTCTGATGGTTTGGCCTGTGTTCATTTTCAGGGGCTAAACATCCTGTTATTTAGATTTGCTCTTTTTAAGGGGTGAAAATGAGAACTGTTCCCCAAAAATTCTCAAAACTACACTAGGCCAAAATATTCTGGCTTTTAGCCAGGGCTATCATAGTATGATGCCTGCTTTCAGTCACATGGCTGGGAACACATTGGGCTCTATAGTGCCCTTGCTTAAGGCAAAGAGATTTATAATCCCAGTGATAGACATCTTGGCCATAGTGCAAACAGATCCTGAAAGGAGGAAATGGGAATGTAGTCTCTAGAAGACCAGTCCTGCATCCTCCATTGAACCCAAGTGTGATTTCCAGTAAGAATTCAATGAAGTACCCTGCTCATATGTAGTAATTTGCCAGCAAAAGATAAGAGCTCATCTACTAACAAATAGATCATGCAGTAGGTTGGCCAGTTACCTCTGGACTGCTATGTGCACACTTCTACCAGCTATGTTATCCTTATTATGGTATCATGTCCCTTGGTAGCTAAGGTTGCCAGATAGTTTCACCAAAAATACTGAAGGTTCCCCCCACCCCCTCCAAAAAAAAGTACTGGGAAAATTGTGTTGGGGGGGGGGGGCCACCGAAATACTGGACACCTGGCAACCCTATTGGTAGCACATGTGCACCAGTAACAGCACCAGTTTAGAAAAGATATTCAGAGGGAATATGAGTCTTTTGGGTTCTTCTTTCTTTTCCCCTCTAGGAAAAACCTTATTGCTTTTGTCCCTTTATATTTAAAATAACCGCTGCCCTGCTGTCATTCCTAGGCAGAGAGGCAGAGATCATGTTAGCTTACAGTATTTACATCTCAATGGTGCTAATAAGTTAGGTCTGTGCAAGATAGTATAACAAGGAAATGATATGCTTGGACTAGCATCTTTTTCTCTGAGAACCCAAAGATTGAATAGGTAATTTACTAGTAACCCTGACATGGGTTATTTGTCAGGAGCTTCATGGCTGACCCTGATGTATGCTAACCAAAGCTTTCTGACCTCCATTTTGAGTTTTATGGGGTATGTAACATTAGCAAAACAAAATGGCAGCCATCAGTATTCTTCTCTCTTGATCCCTGCCATATGCATACTCTTACAAAGGAGAAACAAATTATTGGGTCTTAGGGACTTAGTGGCAGTACAGGTGACACTCAAGTAACAGGTATTACTGATAGGCAGAAATAGCTAGTCCTGATTCCACTCACTAAAGCCCAATTTGCAACTGAGACACTGCTCTTATCCCCACAGTGTGAGCCCCTCTTTTAGAAAGCTTTTAATGCAGGCCAACCTTCTCTCCTCTATATTGTTCAGTGCCTATTCTTTTACTAACAAAGGCAAAGTTGTGGTGTAGGGCTAAAGTCTGGAGCCAGCTGCAGATCCACTAGACTGACTTAAAGTCTCTTAAAGAAATCAGATAGTGAAGCACTTATAACTGCCTGCTCTCTTTTATCCCTCCTTCAAAAAAAAGTGGATTATCTCGATGCTAACAGATAAGATCCAGTTTCTTTGAGTCATGCCAGAATTTAAAACAACAATACCACATTTTATTTTCAACAATTGTCTTTAAAGAGGTTAGATTTTCATTACAGTTATTTTCAATATATTGTAGTGCTTCTCTGAAGAAAATCTCACTGTAGGCGCTACACATTCAAGTACCAAAATCTTGACTATTACAAGTAGTTTTATTTTGTTAATCTTCATTTCTGTCCATGTGTTAGTCTGGTATTGTTATTATTTAATATTCTTGTAGCATGTAAAAACGGTGCTTCATAAATATATTGCTCTGGCTCTTGAAACATTTTTAAAAGTGTATCCTACAGTGACTTAAATGTCTTAGTCCTGTTTTTAAAAATTCTTTAAGCACTTAACAGCCTATTTCTCATTGACTTTCAGTGAAGCTGCGTTCTTAAGTCTCATTTTCAAAAGTGACTTAGGAATCTAAGTCACTTATGGATACTTTTGAACATTTTACTCTTACATTTGAACTAGTACTTCAAAAGGTTCATTTTACCCTCTCTGATTCTGCTACAACTTAAATGGGATGTTTTCTAGAAATTATTAGAAGGTCAGGACACAAGTATCCCCAGCAGCATGTATGTGTGTGTGTTATCAGCATACTTGATAATACTGATAATAGTACAGCAGTGATCTCCGTGTGTACAGCACATAGTACAATGGATTCCTGATTCATTACTGGGGCTCTCAGGCACCACTGTAGTGAAAATAATAATTATAATATGTGTAGTCAGACATAGCACATAGCAGGTGAAGGATATACTTGCTCTCATTATTTTATTTATTACAGATGATTTATAACATGTCAGTATCTTCCATAATTCTAAAAGACCCAAAGAAGAGCTCTGATGGTTTATCTCTTTCATCAAAAGCATTATGAATGATACTGAACAATAGAAGTTATTCTCTCCTTGCCAGGTCTCTACAATTTTAGACATTTAAATAAATAAATTATCTCCCTAAATTCCCTATCACTAGAGCCTTGAGTGGATATAAAATTTATGTTCACATCTGTATCCACAAAAATGAGCCACAGACGTGGATACCCATGGATAAAGAACAGATATTTATGGATTTTTGGAGCTCTACCTAGCACTTCCCACTCATATCCAGGCCACCTCAAAGGTTTGAGAGGAAAACTACTAACAATTCCATAGTGTGTTAAATTCATTCCTTTGCAGAGAGACATGTTAATCTGGCACTGAAGATTTCAGGGTACATGAGCACTCCATAGGCCTTGTGAATTTTACCCACAGAGCCTCAACAAAAATATCGAGTTCATAACCTGTGCATGGCCCAAAGTAATCACAACTAAGAAACATCATACACCTAACTAAGGAGTTATTTACAAGTGCCCTATCAAGAAACTAACTATTCAATGCAGTTTAAAAGCTATAGACATTTAGTCCATTCCAAGTTGGGGGATGGCTTCTTGTAACTTATGTTTTCCTTTTGGGCCTGCCTTGTATTGGAATGAATGGGAGAGTAAAGTACTCTGTTCCTCATGGGATCAATTGTTATGTCAGGGTATCTTTACAAAAGGGGTGTTAGCTAAAAAGGGGGGATACAACTATTGAAATGAACATAAAAAATGTCATGCTGGGCTAAAGGTCTGATTTCCAGAAGTGCTCAGTCAATGGAGTGCTTAGATTATTGAAAATCCATCCTCATCTGGGAATCAAGGACCAGTTACCCTCCCATATTGACACTGAAGGGAGACCCTATATCAGATGATAGAACATTTTGTTACAGTAGCTGCAACCTTCTTCAGATCTTGAGCCAGTGAAATGAAATGTGCCTCTCCTCTTCCTTCTACCTCTCCTCTTCTACCCCGCACCAGTTTTCACATGGGAGAATAAATTGGAGGCAGAGGAGAGAGAAATGTTAATTAACTCTCTGATAAAAGAGAGAGAGTGTTCATATATCTAGTATTAAAGGTGTTGAGCCTCTCCCAGAACTGGTACATTATTTGGAAGAGCTGACTGAGACTTCAGTTTTCTCATCACAGGTATTCTCAGGTGCACTGTGCATGCCTCCTCTCCCCTCCAGCTCTCCCACGCACACTGGTTATATCAAAAGGAGAGCATGTCCAAGCCCATGAGCCCGACTATGGAACAGTCTCTAAATCAGCTGTTACCAATCTTTTCCAGATGGGGACCCATTTTGACAATTCAGGAAGACTTGGTGACCCAGGCAATTCAAAAAATGTGTGAATGGCTCCTTAAGAGACACCTGGGGCGACACCTGGCAACCCTTTTGAAATGTAATGGCGACCCATATTTGGGTCCCAATCCATTGGTTGGGAAACTCTGCTCTAAATTCACAGGCTGAAGTGCTTTAAATAATATTGTACATACCAGCCTAGTTGGCTAATATTTAACATGAGCCACATTGTATGATACAGTTTGATTCCTGAGCTTTATCTTTCTACTCCCAGACTAAGGAGTGAAGTGAAAGGAGAGAGCTCAACCGCAGACCAGAGTTTGAGACTCACTGTGTGTATCCAAGGTCTCTGAATTGAGACCTGTGGAGTTGCCTTCTAGCTGGAGATTGAATAGCTTCCCCAAGGATATCTTACAGAGGGGGGCTGACAGTAAAATAGTGGGTTCCTTGGGATCCTATATTTCAGTTTTAACCAGACTGGGCTAAAACCAAAAACCCCCGTATAGGTTTGTAGGTCAGCCTTTAAGATGAGCTACAGTAAAAAAGAGACACTTAAAAATGCTCTCCTGCAATCAGGCACTAACCTGGTTGCTTCATACACACAACTCAATGGAACCAGTCATGTCAGGGTACATCTGGACAGCGGTGCTATTTTGGGATACCAGGGGTATCCCAAAATAGCTATTCCACGTCTTTTACATGCACCCGTTATTTCGGCATAACGGGCGCACTATTCCAGCACCCCTGTAACCCTCATTCCATGAGTGTTAAGGGATTTCTCAAAATAGCGCATTATTTCAAAATATGGCACTGTATAGACAGCACCAAATTTGAAAATAAGTTATTTTGAAATACATTAGAAATAAGCTATGCAATTTGCAGAGTGCAAATTGCGTAGCTTATTCTGAGATAAGGGTGCTATCTAGATGCACCCTCACATTGTGTAACTCTGTGGGTTAGCCCTTGTTTTCTTTGGAGGGATGGTGAATTTTATATATTGTCATTTCTTCATCCCATCACCTCTGCTTTGGTTTTTAAAATGCCTTTTTCAAAGGGACACCAAGTCAAATTTGGCCAAAAATGAGAATTTAACATATTTAAACCAATGCAAATATTCCTTGATTAAAAAAAAAATTCAGTGGAAACAGGTTTGTCTTGCTTATTTTAAAACCAACCAATACTCTTCTGCAGGCTCCCAGTGCAAACATCAAACTCCTTTTCTCGTGAGGAAAACCTGGATGTGAAACTGACTAGTTTATTTGCACTGTCACAGCTGAGGCTAATGCACCAAAAACCAAAAAAGGAGAGATGTTTAGATGTTCTTTCAATGTTGATCATGTAGAGTGCGGTTACAGTCTAGAAAGAGGAATCCATTGTGGGTTGAGAGGAAAAGGATTCATTTCAGTTTTGTTTTTTAACTTGATAGTGTCTCTTTTAAAGTGTTCTAACCTCAATATTCATGGTTGGGTTGAGGGAGGAGGGAGGAACAAGATTGTTTATGCTTTTTGAAGCCCCACTGTGTTTTCTGCTGTGATGACTCATGGTGTTCTCTCTTGTCTTTAGATACCAGCCTGTTGATATCATTCAACCAACCAATCATGTATTGCCAGCCTCATTCGGGGATTCTGATTGGTACTTTGTCACAGGCATCTCTCTTACCTCCACCAATGAGTCCTCACGTAGAAAACCACCACAGCATGACCTGCAGAAACAGGGAATGCCAGGTGAATATCTGACTCTCTTCCTTCTATGTCTTTGTGGAACTAACAGGCCTATAAGCCTTTGTGTCTTCTCTCTCTCTCTCTCTCTCTCTCTCTCTCTCTCATTCTCTCTTTTTCTCTCAAGATCATGAACTGCTCAGGCAAGAGCTGAACAACCAGTTTTTGGTTCAGTGTTCAGACTGAGCCAGTGCTTCTTTTAGCCCAGTGCCACTGCTGAGGGCAGAATTTCACCAGCACCAACACACCCACTGGCACACTTTCACTCCATTTCCATCAAGCTTACCCTAGATGCCACTCACGCTAACCTCTGCATCTCAAATGGTGCATACCCCAGCCCAAAATGTGAAGATAACTAAAAAATCTTGGGTGAAAGGCTTAAATGCACTGTACCAGTGCACATAGGTTTCTTTATTTCACATAGGTTTCTCTCTCCCCTATCTGCCAAGACTCCTGAATTAAGTCCCTCCACTTTTGAAGGATGTTCTCCTTCCCATTCAGAACCACAAACATTTATCATTACAGTTTCCTTGTGCTCCTACCTATAAACAGATACACTGTTTGTGCAAGTCTCAGGTCCCTTTATCTCTCTCCTTCATGGAAAACAGTCAGCTCTGTACTTTTCTTTAGATTAACAACACTTCTTTAGAGCTGCATCAATTGACTCAGCTCCTTGATACACACACACAAAAACACATGCACAGAAGAATAAAGTTTTCTAATATAAAATAAAAATGTCAAGAAAGATTTTGTGGAATAAACTGGAGTATGTAATGCATGTCTGCTTGCAGTTCTTACTGTAACACAGCACTTGCACTGTTTAAGTTTAATGTTGTCCTATATGGGTTTTTTCCGATTTTCCCAAACTGTGACCATTAGTCAATTTGGGATCCAATTATCTGATTTGATCAACAAACACTAATTTATAAGTGGCTCGCTTTTTTACAGGATAAAACCTTCTGGCCATGAAAGAAGCTTTCTCATTTCTTCACTGACAGCACTTGTAACACAATGGGGCTTTTCTGCTACTCTTAACAAAATCTTAGGGTATCTAGCATAAACCAGCTTTGTCAGGTTGGTTGTTTGTGATTTTTTAAGTACGCTCTCCCTATGTTCCTGGCAATTATTTTGTTGGGTTGAAAAAACAGGATTTAGCTTTTTCTTCCTCCATTGCATGCCACATTTAAAATGTATACAGTTTCCTTCTACTAGGACTGATAAAATTGAGCAATAACCATTAAAAGCAGCATTTGGGGAAAAAAATCTATTAAGGATGCATGGACAATATTTCTCATTTTTCTTTCCTGGTGTGAGTTGCATGACAACATTGTTCAGTGATAATCTGCTTAACGACAGAACAATGGAAGTAATATTTCCTGCCCCAAATTGAGTTCCAGGTGCTTGCACAGTGTAGCCATATACAAATACCTTCTTCTCTTTTCTTCTGCTATGTAAAAACAGCCCTCTAAACATTCCTTGAAACTGGTGTGCTATTTGAGATCTTTGATATCTGATCCTGCTGACAGGTCCCACCCCACCCACCCGGGCCCTATTGACTTTCTAGTGAAAACAGGTTGCAAGGCTCTTTTGTTGTATTTTACTCACATTTTCTTATATTTCACTAAATCAGGTTTATTAACACTAATTCCAGAGAAGAGTGTTGAAATCTCCAGCTGCATGTGTTTAGTAATTTATGGTATTTACACTGGCGTGTACATGGCTCCAGTAATAACTGTAATTAATGAAATTACAAATCTGCTCTCCTACACGTAGAATAGCACATAATAGCAGCCGACTTGCTGAATGAGCAGCATTCTGGGGGGTACTTCTTCATAGTCCTTTGCCTTCCTGTTCCCCCCTTATTGTTCAAAGATGAAATATGCATTATTTCCTTTAAAAGGTGTTCAAATCCGTGCTGCTGAGAATATATATGGGATCCAGGTCACATGCAGGAGATGTTAAAGCCCAGTACTGGGAAGATAGGGTTGTTCAGAGTCAATCTTTCGCCAATGAGCACTGAACTATCTATTTTTTCGATGCAGGCGAGGGGAATTAATATCACGATCTCTGTACATGGATCGCTTGGGTCTCTTTCCAAAAAGCTATCTTAGCCATATTGGCACTGCCTATAACAAATAGGGGGAAATTGCTGACTGTATTGGCTATTTTTGTACTTTGTATTTTGGTTTTGTATTAGTGCTGGGCCTTAGTTGCAGAAGTCAATTTTGGATTAGAATCCCCAACTTTCTTTCTCCAATTCAGTGCATAGAAAGAGAGACCAGATTTGGATCTGGGAACAACTTCTCTACTTTTTTTTCCCTTGGCATCATGAGTGTTCTAGCTTAGACTTCTCTCTCAGTAACAATGAGGGGACCTGCTTGTGCTAATTTTGTTCCTCAGAGAGGCACTTCAGGGGCTGGTATACAACTAGATGCTGTCTCTTTGTTGCTGGGAATCAACACGGTCCACTCCCTCCTGAATGAGTATGGAATAGTCAGATTCTCCTGTTCTGTTAGATGCTGTTCAAACGGGCCATGTTTTGCCTGTTGAAATCTGTGTTTATTATGTGCTGTGAAACCCAAACTCAGCTTTTCTTTTCTCTTCTATTTCCAGTTTGACAAGTATGCTCCCAAATTAGACAACCCTTACTTTCGACATTCCAATGTGAGTGCTCATGTTTCTAGATCATTCTGCTGTTTAAGTTTCTACTTGCTGCTGCATTGCTCAAATGTCTTTAATTGATACAGATGGGAGTTTGATTAATCAGTCTATAAAGTGTTGTGTTTTTGTTTGAATGTCTTGTAAATGTAGAATCTTGATACTTTTCAACTTTTTATTCTGCGTTGTTGTTGCTGTAGCTTTAGATTGCTAAGCCTAGGTAGTTGGGGAGAGATTTCTAAGGGTATGTCTACACTACCCTGCTAGTTCAAACTAGCGGGGTAATGTAGGCATACCGCACTTGCAAATGAAGCCCGGGATTTGAATTTCCCGGGCTTCATTTGCATAAGCGGGGAGCCGCCATTTTTAAAACCCCGCTGGTTCGAACCCCGTGCAGCGCGGCTACACGGGGCACGAACTAGGTAGTTCGAACTAGGCTTCCTAGTTCGAACTACCGTTACTCCTCGTGAAATGAGGAGTAATGGTAGTTCGAACTAGGAAGCCTAGATCGAACTACCTAGTTCGTGCCCCGTGTAGCCGCGCTGCACGGGGTTCGAACCAGCGGGGTTTTAAAAATGGCGGCTTCCCGCTTATGCAAATGAAGCCCGGGAAATTCAAATCCCGGGCTTCATTTGCAAGTGCGGTATGCCTACATTACCCTCCTAGTTCGAACTAGGAGGGTAGTGTAGACATACCCTAAGAGAGTAGTTTATTGCAGTCAGAGCTTCACATGATGCAGTGCCATAGAGCACATAGTCTTTTCACAAAATTTTGCTAGGTTCCAAGACAAAGGGTACATCTACATGGCAATAAAAGACCCAGAGCACCCCAGTGGCTGGCCCAGCTCAGCTGATTCAGGCTCAAAGGGCTCAGGCTGCCAATATAGATCTTCATCTTCTCCCAGACTAGAGTCTGAGCTCTAATGCCCTGCAAGGAGGGTGGGTCTCAAAGCCCAGCCTCCAGCTTGAGTCTCGGTACTGTGAGTTTTTTATTGCAATGTAGACATATCCTAAACGAGACCAGCGGCCTCATCCTGCTCCTCATTTCTACACCAAAACTGCATCCATTTTTAGTACAGTCTGTTCAGGAGAGGCTCAAGCAAATCTGAAAACAATACTTTCCTCTAAGAGATGTATATATTGTGCAGCTAGTCTGTAATAGTAGCCTATGTATCCAGGGTTAATATTTTTGTCAAATGAAGCATTTTCACATGTCCCTAAATAGGATTGATTAGTTATAGATTTACTAATTCTGTTTAAAAAATAAAGTCAAGCAACACAGGATTTGGGGTTTTTTGCCTTTCTAGAAAAAGAGATGGGGAATGATCCTTGTTTAAAAAAACATAGCAAATTTGGTAGTTCAGCATGTTTGAAATGAACAGTAAAATGCATGATACTGGCATTTTCAAGTTTTATTTTGGCTTTTTAAAATTTCATCATGATGTTGGAGCGGTTTTGCTTCTGCCATGGCTATTGTTCATATTGTCATCTTCTTTTGTAGTTCTTTCCAACCTATCCTCCGGCAATGCCTGGAATGCCATCAGTGCTTCCACATTCAGGTCCTTTTGGGTCTCTTCAGGGAGCATTTCAACCGAAGGTACACAATTTTTATTATTGCATTAGCACAGGCTTTGTTCTTTCAATGGGAAACTGTGACCAGAACTATATTAATGGTGATTATATGAATTACCTTTTTGATCCGCTCTGCTGCTTTTGTGGCCCTTGAATTGTTTCTCTGAAGAGAAATGCAGTGAGTCAGATGGAAGTCTAAGGTCTGATCTACATTACAGAGTTATGTTGACACAAGGCAGCTTATGTTGACCTAACTATATAAGCATCTACAGTAAAATTTCGCTCCTGATGATATAACTGCTTCACTACACTGCTTTAATAATTCCACCTCCATGAAAAACACAGAGCCAATGTCGATGTAGTGAAGTCGATGCATGTCAATGTACACATTGCGTTGCTTACATCAATTGCTCCTGACTTTTTGGAACCCTTCTCCCACTGCTCAGTGTGACAATTCAGTCTGTACAAGCATTGCTGGTGAAGATACAAAACAATGGAGTTAGGAGCATAATATGGACATACACAAGCAATTTAATTACTGCAATGGCAGTATGCTGGCATAACTTTGGTCTACATAATTTTATAGTGTAGACATGCCCAAAGTCAAAGCTTAGCTACGCAGAAATTTAGGGTCAGATAAATTATTTAGTTCTAATACAGCCTGATGCATTCCAGAGTGCTGTGCCTATTAGACTTGTACACAGAGGTCACTTCCGCAGTTAGATAGCAGCCAGCTGTGGATATGAAATTGACTATCAAATCACAGGAACGATAGAGAGGAAGTGTTTTTCAGTGGTTAGAGTAGGAATGAGGATTTGAGTTCCCAGGTCTGACACTGATTCCCTTTCTGACCTCCAGCAAGTCACTTACCTCTCTGTGGCTCCGCTTCTTCTTCTTCTTCTTCTATAAAATGAGGATAATTATATACACATTATATATGGTTTTGTGAAGTTTATTTAATGTCTGTAAAATGCTTTCAGATGCTTAGCCAGCGTACAGCTGCAAAGTATTATTCTAACTCATGCTGAATGGCAATATTTGCAAATTTCACTATTTTAACATTAAAGAAACTTCTGTGGCACAGATTTTTTTTCAAACTTAATGTTCTTTTTTTAAAAATTGAGAAAGTGTACTGAAAACATTACATCTTTTCCAACAGAAAAAAATCCATAATACACAGAGATTATTGATGATGTAGTAGTGATAAAACGTGTTTATACCTTCCTATGTGATGTGGCATTATAGCTCTCCTGTCATTTCTAAACACATCTCTGCAGAGAGATGAGAAATTATCTGTGGAATTACTGTTTATTGAAGGGCTTGCAGATACACTGTTTGCATTTGAAAGATCATTTTTTAAACCAGACCAGCAAGAAATTTTGGGCCAGGTATGCATTTTGCTCACATTAATGAACAGTTACTCACATGACTTACATGAAGTTGATGATGATTAACATCTTACTGCTGTGATTAAGGACTTGACAATATTGTTAATGGAAGCTAAAGGAGTTTTTCAGTGATTTCTCTAGGCTCTGTGACCCTTTATTTGCAAATAGTGTGGACGCCACAATAAATTACCTGTCGCAACTACAGCATTGTACAAATTAAGTAGAAGAATGGCAGAGTAAGTTCTCCAGTTGAATCTAGGCAGAAAGATGGGCCAAGGGTGGAATTTCGGAAGAAATGATGTAATTACCTAGTTTGGAATTCTGCCAGAACAGCACAATTAATGTTTCTGTTCTTGTGAAGAACTCCAAAGGATCGCTAACAACCACAAGTAGTCAGGGCCTCAGTTTTACATCTCATCTGAAATAGATGCACAAACCCTACAGAACTATCAGTGTTGTAGAATATCTCTGACATAAGAAGATAGTGCAGTTTTGCTATAAGACTGCTTGTAATGAGACATTTGAGACACTGAAGCTGTGTTTACACTGGCCACTTATTCTGGAAAATCAGCTGCTTTTCCGGAATAACTTGGCAGCTGTCTACAGTGGCCCCTTGAATTTCCAGAAAAGCACTGACGATCTACTGTAAAATTGTCAGTGTTTTTCCGGAAAAAGTCCTTTTCTGGAAAACTGTTCCGGAAAAGGGCCAGTGTAGACAGCACAATAGTGTTTTCCGCAAAAAAGCCCCAATCGCAAAAAAGACGATCGGGGCTTTTTTGCGGAAAAGCGTGTCTACATTGGCACCAACGCTTTTCCGGAAAAAGTGCTTTTCCGGAAAAGCATCCTGCCAATGTAGACGCGCTTTTTCCGGAAATACTTATAACGGAAAACTGTTCCGTTTTAAGCATTTCCAGAAAAGGGTGCCAGTGTAGACGTAGCCTGATAGTGTCCTCTTCTGTTTTCCATCTTCATTATAAAGCTTTTTATATCATCTTGCGGTAAAATACCACGAGACCTTTTCTGCAGTAAGAAGGAAAGAGTGAGCACAAGTCTTTTTCACTTCTAAGCAGTTCCAGGTACTATGTAATTAGGTTTTATTTTATTTTAAGGGATAAATATATAGAACACTCATGGTTAAATTGCACAAGATCAGTCTGCTGCTGTGGTTAATCAGTAACATGATGTGGGCACTGGGCATAGAAGCTAACATCTGGAGAGACATGAATGAGATGAAAAATTTATCTGCAACTTATCATATACTTTTCCAGTTCCCTACAGGAGACAAAGCTGAGCTCCTGCGTGAAGCCACACAAGTTACTGTCACCTCCTTTTTTTCTTTCTGTCTTTTCTTCCCATGCTACTTGATTACATTCGAGATAATTAGGACACACCAGAGGCTTAATTCTAGCACAATGAATTCAGCATTCCTTGTCCTACAAAGCAAAGGGTTTGCTTTTTTCCTTTTCTCCCTCTCCTCCTCATCACTCCCATGACACCTGCCTTAGGCCTAGTGTGTAAAGCCACACATACAAATCCAGGCTGACTGTAAACTTCTCAGTGAATTTCCCAAAAGCTGTTCTCACAAGCTAAGAACTTGAAAAGGTCAAAAGTATTCAGTCTCCTTTGCTGAAGGAAGTAATCACATCTGTCCTCAGGAGAAAGGAGGACAGAATGCCACACCATCATTAAAGTGATCTGAGGATTCTTGACTATATCATAGCTCTGACTTTTATTTTTTCCCTGACAAAGACTCTGAGAGCTTATGAATGCTGGTCTGTGAAGGGAGTGTGCAATTATTTAATTTAAATTTCTCAGATCAAGTTGTTAAAATTACCAAAAAGAAACCCTACATAATTGTTCTTGAAACATGACTGTTTGGAATCCACAGTCCCATGACCTAAATTCCAAATAAAACAGCCAACCTGCGAATTAGACCTAAGCTGTCTGAATTCAGCTTTTTAGGGACAACAGGTGCCTTTTTTTTAACATATAATTCAAAGTCCTGGGCTTCAATTCCAGCCAGCCAAAGGAGGGCTCTGTGAACTAGTCTAGAACCAAGAAAATTCAAATGGCAGCATGGAGGAATAGTAACTAGAATTTGTACACTCCGGCTACGTCCAGACTGCCATAATTTTCCGGAAATGCTTTTAACGGAAAAGTTTTCCATTAAAAGCATTTTCAGAAAAGCGCATCTAGATTGGCACGGACACTTTTCCGCAAAAGCACTTTTTGTGAAAAAGCGTCCATGGCCAATCTAGACGCGCTTTTGCACAAAAAAGCCCCGATCGCCATTTTAGCCATCGGGGCTTTTTTGCGCAAAACAATACTGTGCTGTCTACACTGGCCCTCTTGCGCAAATGATTTGCACAAGAGGGCTTTTGCCCGAATGGGAGCAGCATAGTATTTCTGCAAGAACACTGACGATCTTACATGAGATCGTCAGTGTTCTTGTGGAAATTCAAGCAGCCAGTGTAGACAGCTGGCAAGTTTTTCCACAAAAGCAGATGATTTTGCGGAAAAACTTGCCAGTCTAGACACAGCATTCAAGTCTACATCTACACTATAGGCTTTTTGCGCAAGAACAGCTGTTGTTATGCAAAAACTTGCAGAGCGTCTACAGTGCATGCACGTTCTTGTGCAAGTAAATTTACAGTACAGTGTTGGAAAAGAGGGCTTCTTGCAGAAGAGTAATTCCTCTCCCCACAAGGAATAAGCCTTTTTGCACAAGAGCTCTTGTGCAAGAAGACAGTGTGGACAGGCAACATGGATTTCTTGCACAAGAAATCCCTATGGCTAAAATGGCCATCAGAGCTTTCTTGTGCAAGAGAGTGTCCACACTGCCATGCTCTTGCGCAAAAGTGTCCACACTGGATGCTCTTACGCAAAAGCACATGGCAGTGTGGATGCACTCTCGTGCAAGAATTTTTGCACAAGAACTCTTGTACAAAACAGCTCTTGCGCAAGAGGCTGCAGTGTAGACGTTGCCCAAGATTTTAATCTTCCTTGCAGAACCAACCGAGTAAACAATTGAAAAGAAGTTGGGAAAGTATTATTATAAAGTAGCTACTAAGCACACGCTAGGATTTACCATTCCTACCGCTAAAGCTACTTCTACACTAGGTTTGCTAGGATATTTCTGCCTGAAGTGATGCTAATATAGATGGGCTGCATTTTAGCCATTGTGTCTTCTGATGGCTCAGACGGGGCAGGCTGATCTAATGGACAGAACATTAGCCTAGGACTAGGGAAAGATTGGTTCCATTCCTGGCTATCAAATTGACAAGCTATGAGTGGGCATGTCACTTTACCTTTTCTTGCCGGTTTCCTCTCCCAGCTTTTGCCTAGTTACACTGAACACTCTTTGGGTCAGGAATTCTTTTTTTATGTGATTGTACAGCATCTGTCACAATAAAGCCATCATCTCAGTGGGGTCATTAGGTGTAACCACTGCCAAATACTAATAAATGGCTTGATGGTTAAACATAGTTGAGACCCAGTGAGAGATCTCAGTTAGTACTAATACAGCAATATGTATGTTCAAAGCACAGTACGAACACTGACTAATTAGTGCTGCTTAATACAGCTTGAGATATGAAGTGAGCTGCTAGTACAGTACGGCATTACTCATGATATTTTCTTTCCTTTTAGACTTCAAATCCAATTGATGTAGCAAATAGACCTGGCACAGTCCACCACGCCCTTCTGCAGAAGACTCCAGGGGTAAGGCAACAATTTGTAATCTCTCTTTTACTCATCCTTTCATTCCAGTGAACCATTTGATTGTTTATAATAAATAGAACACAATTCAAGAGAGAACTAGGCTTTGCCAATTGAACATGCTGTTATGGCAATAACCTCCAGCAGTTCATGAATGCAGGAGGATTTATGGGCTCATTTAAACAAAGTCCACCGGAAGTGGAGCAGGAAACCCTTTAAGCTCTTTTTGCTTAGCCTTGTATAGAGAGCAGCCGTTTTTAATGCACTTTATTGTAGGAGGATTACTTGGTTCTGAAAGGCCTAGGTGCTATTTGGTTGCTGGCATGCAACTACTTTATCTGTCATAAAATCCTCTTGTGTTTGGTGCAAGAAGTAAAAGAGACAAGTTTTTAATGAAATTCCTCCCTTAAGGCTTATGGGTTTCCTGTGTCAAAAAGACTTCTCTAGAACAATGCCACCTTCTATGTTTTCATTTGTTCAAGGAAGGAAGTTTGCTACCTTTCCTTATATTGGCCAGTTTCAGAAAAATCTCTCATTTTTATTTCTGCTTTCTTCATAGGTGACCGACCCCTATAGACCACCAGTAAGAGTAAGTAGGAGTTGTAAAGGATTTTTACATTTTTATTAAATACTATTCATATTCTTTTGAAACTTAATATGTACAGCATGAGTCTTGCATTGATCCTTTACTTGAAAAAACATAATCAGCTACATCTCAGGAATACCATTCATGTTAAAACTCAGTTTTCTTTTACATAGAACTGTTAAGTTCCATTTTATCATAGACATTATAGTAGTCTCCATGGCCTTTAATGTGCTTTTGAGGATAATATGTAAGGGTATGTCTACACTACCCTCCTAGTTCGAACTAGGAGGGTAATGTAGGCATACCGCACTTGCAAATGAAGCCCGGGATTTGAATTTCCCAGGCTTCATTTGCATAAGCGGGGAGCCGCCATTTTTAAAACCCCGCTGGTTCGAACCCCGTGCGGCGCGAATACCTCGAATACCGTGTACCGGTAATTTGGAATAGGAAGCCTAGTCCAAACTACCTAGTTCGAGCCCCGTGTAGCCGCGCCGCACCGGGTTCGAACCAGCGGGGTTTTAAAAATGGCGGCTCCCCGCTTATGCAAATGAAGCCCGGGAAATTCAAATCCCGGGCTTCATTAGCAAGTGCGGTATGCCTACATTACCCTCCTAGTTCGAACTAGGAGGGTAGTGTAGACATACCCTAAGTGAGAAAGAACAAAGTCTGTCTCTGAGCCCCGGTTTTCAACACTGAATGCTAATGTCCACCACTCTCAATTACAGTTGGTAGGGAAACTAGACAAATACCACACCTTGCTTTTTAATTCTCCTTTATTTAAAAAAAATACATGTAGTCAATTTCATGTCACCAAAAATGTTAATCACCTTCCTCTGCCAACTGAGGTTTTAGTCTTTCCAATTTCTTAACTGTTTTAAAGAAGAGGGAATGAGTGATTATATCAGATGACTTTGTAGACTGTTAGCTCTAAACTAATCTACATTTTTATCCTTTTGGTTGCAGAAGCCTGGGAAGTGGTGTGCAGTTCATGTACAGATTGCCTGGCAGATCTACCATCACCAGCAGAAGATAAAGGTAACAAAGCCAGTTTAGTCAATAAAGTCGAGTCTTCTGACATACTGTAGGCTAAATTATAGTGACTAATGAGAAGGAAGCAGAATACTAGTGATGATGCTTCAGCTTGTGATGTATAGATTAACTAAGACTTTCAAACTTTTAACATCTGTGGCAGAAATTGTCAAGTTTGTCTGAGGGCAAGAAAGTTGGGTTGAATGATAGCAAAAACACGCAGCAGGTATTAAGTATGAAGCCAAAGGAAGCTCAGAAGAAGGGGTGGGGGATGGTAATTTTGCCCAGGATCCAGCTTTTTGTGAAGCATACATGTTTAATATCATTTCCCTTCTGCACTAGTACCTCCTGTGGAATATGGAGTGTTATCCTATTCAGAATGAAATGACCGATACGGTGAAGGACATTTTACAAAACATAGAGCAGGCGAGTAGAATGATAGTTACTGTGTTAGAGGTTGTTGGGTTTTCTTCTTTGATTCTGTGGGGGGTTGGGAGGGAATTTAAAAACCGAAAAGGCAACAAGATTAGGTACGCTGGGTGCCATTACAAACTCAATGTTCCACATGCCAGGTTCCTACACTTAGAATAGCAGCTACCAGAGTAACACAATTTCCATACTGATTTTTTTCATGGTTCCCACTGTAGCTCTTGTCCAGTTTATGTTTAATACTTACTACTTTTGTTTGGAGCTTTTTAATTAATGCCATTAAAGAGAAAAAGACTTATTTTCTCAGCATAGATGAAGTTTGTCAAAGTAGTAGTCTGGCTCTCTGCTAATAGCCTTGCATACTCTAGGAGGAGGTTCAAAATCTCAGTCAGAGTCTGAGACAGTTTTCTTCTTTCCTCTTTTCCTACCCCTTTCATTTGGTGCTTATTAGCTGTATAAAAGGAATAGTCTGTGAAAGTCTCTCTTTCTCTCTTCCTCTAAACTGGAGCAACAAAACACAGAACTCTGTCGTCAACTCTTAAGGGCTTCTGGTTCTGTCTGTAACTTTCAGCCTGTGGAATGTATTTTGTCAGGTCAAGACTGCAGACTGATCCCAGGGTGCAGTGCACTCAATGTATCATGTTGCATGCTCCGCTGTGTATGCTACGGGGCTAAGAACTCACTTCTAACCTTATTCATGTGAATGAGGCAGGCAGCTGAGAAGCTGTGGAGTGAAATGGTCTTATAAACGTTGTCAGAGCATGACTACAGTATGTGACCAGAGACACTACCGTCACACTCACTAACTCTCCCTGGCAGTACTAAGCAGCAGAGAGCCTGAACTCTCTCTCTTTTTTCCCCATACAGAAAGCAAATTTATGAGATTGTTCTTGTATCATTTCACAGCAAATGCAGCTGGATCCTCACAAGCTAGACATAGGCGGTAAACTTGACCTGTTCAGCAGACCTCCTGCCCCTGGAGTTTTTCCAGGATTCCATTACCCACAAGACCTTGCCAGGCCTCTGTTTTCCACAACAGGTAAGGAGAGAATCAGTGCAATGTTAGTCTACAGACTGGTTTGAAAATATTAGTGATTATTGGTAAACTGCGTCTGTTCTGCTGGGTCTTCCTATTTCAATCCAGGTGGAACTATGGATTATCTCACAAAGCAAGAGATGCTGACAGTTTACAGTGAACTCTGATAGGAACTGCTGCTTTTAGTTTAGTTTTACACATGCCATATAGAGCTGGACAAAAAATGATTTTTCAAAAAAATTCAAAGTTGTTGCCAAGTGTTTGCAGAGGGTTTTTAAATAGATTGATTTTCTAGTTTTTTTAAATTGTCTATACTGCATTATACTCTCCCAAATTTTTGGGTTTTGTCTGCTAAAAACATGGTTTTCTGAGAACAAAATGTTTCAGTAACAATTGATTAAAAATTACAGAAAACATAAAAAAATTCAAAGTTGACTATTTTTCCTAAAAATATTTTTCCCACCTAAAACAGAACACCATATAAAACAGAACACCATATAATTCACACTACATTATTATAACTCTGATGCTCTTCTGTGTATGGCTGTTGTTTGATATAAGTTTCATACATACAGAATGAGAAGTGATAGTCTAGGACAGTGGTCCCCAACGCGGTGTCCGCGGGTGCCATCGTGCCTGCTGGGGCATTTATGTGCACCCGCTGAGTGATCAGGGCCGGCCCAAGCCATTCTTGCGCCCCGAGTTCTGGGCACGTGGTGAATGTGCGGCCCTGCCCCTGGGTGCACAGCGCATACGTGGCCCCGCTCCCCGGGTGCCCGGCAGCCCCGAAAGGTTGGGTACCACTGGTCTAGGAAGGAGTACTGTAGAAAGAGATCTAGGGGTCAAAGTGGACCACAAGCTTAATATGAGTAAAGAGTATGACACTGCTGAAAAAAGCAAACTTGATTGTAAGATGCATCAATAGGAGTGTTGTGAGCAAGTGTTGTGTCTGCTCTACTCTGTGCTGATTAGGCCTCAGTTGGAATATTGTGTCCAGTTCTGGGCACCACGCTTCAAGACAGATGTGGAGAGATTGGAGAAGGTCAAGATAAGAACAACAAAAATGATTAAAGGCCTAGAAACATGAGCTGTGAGGGAAGACAGAAAGAATTGGGCTTGTTTAATTTAGAAAAGAGAAGACGGAAAGGGGACATGATAGCAGTTTTCAGGTATCTAGAATGGTGTTTATAAGGGGAAAGGAGCAGTTTTCAGGTATCTAGAATGGTGTTTATAAGGGGAAAGGAGAAAAATTGTTCTCCTTGGCCTCTGATAATAGGACAAGAAGCAATGGGCTTAAACTGCAGCAAGGGAGGTTTAGATTGGACATTAGGAAAAACTTCCTAACTGTCAGGGTGGTTAAACACTGGAATAAATTGCCTAGGGAGGTTGTGGAATCTCCATCACTGGAGATATGTATGAGCAGGTTAGATAGACATCTATTAGGGATGATCTAGACCAGGGCTACTCAGCCTGCAGTCCATTTGCAGCCCATTTACACAGGGCTCAACATGGGTGGGATCCTTTGAACACGTGCCACAGTGGCGAGATGTCTCCCAGGCTGGGTGAGCATTGAAAGACACAAGCGGACGGGCTGGTTGGAACAGACGGCTACAGGATGTTGGCATTTCTAACCACCAAGGAGGAGGTGTTGGGAGCACTGGGGCATTGTGGGATGTGCTGGCTGCTTGGCTTGAGGGCAGAGCCTGAGAGGTGCTGATTGGCTCACACTGTCCATGTTTGGATCCAGTGTTGTGGCCAGGGAACCATGCTTTCATCCCACACAGAGTGATAGTCTCCCATGGGATGTCAGCCATATTGGGAATCCAGGATGGTGCTCCTGGGCACCTGTCCTTTTTTGTCTCTTGTGTCTTGCCTGACTTGCCCAGCTCCACCACAGGTTGGAGTGCTCTGGCTTGGAAACTTTTCTTTTTATAGTAAAATCACTCCAAGAAATGCACAACTTAAAGCTTCAAGCTAAACACACAAAACACTGGTATATAATTTTCTTTTTTATTAGAAGCATTAAAAAAGGCAACAAATAAGAGACACTTGTGGGATGAACACAGGGTTTTCAATCCTGTTTAGGAGAAGGAATTCACTTTTGCAGAGATAAATAGAAAACCAATGTGTCTTCTTTGCCAAAAGACTATTGCTGAGTTAAAGAAAACAAAATTGCAATGGCACCATGAATCTTGTCACTCTGAGTTTTAAGACTTGTATCCACCTGACAGCAATTCAAGAAAAACTAAGATACGTTCCTTACTGGAAGGTTTCCTTACTCAACAAGATATGTTCTGTTCTCAAGTTAAAGACAGTGATGCCATTACAGAAGCCTCCTTCAAAATGGCCTGACACATAGTTAAATCAAAAAGACCTTTTATCGAAGGTGAATTGATACTCAGTTCTTCTTGAACTGCAGCAAATCACTTTTTGCAGAATATAAAAGCAAAGAGGATATAGTTAAACAAATATGAAAACTGCGAGTTTCTGATTCAACTGCAATCTGGCATTGGACGAATCTACTGATTGTTCAGACATAGCTCACGATCTGGGTGCATTTTTTCAATGGCAAAAAGTATGTTGAAGAAAGGCTTACTCTTTGATGGGTCAAACTAGGTGAAAGGATATTTATTCTGCACTGTTGGCATTTTTTTTGAAGGACCAGGAAACATGCATTGATTTGAAGAAGCTTACTTTGATAACAACTGCTATCACTCCCTCCATGGTTGCAAAAGAGAAGGAGCTAATTTCTTTGTTGAAGAAAAATCCACAGTTTCCAGATTTCTTTCCATACCATTGCATTCTGTACCAGGAAGAGTTAAGCAGTAAACTGAAGAGAGGATTTCTCAAGAGCACAATGGATAGTGTCACAAAAATCATCAACATCATTGTTGTAAAGACCTTGAAATATAGACAGAGTTGAGATTTAGTTGAGTACAAAACACAGTATGGTCACTTGGCAATGAACGCGGAAGTTAGATGGCTGAGTCGAGGCAGTGTTAGATCAGTTTATGGAACTGCCTGTTGTATGAGTGTTTTTGGAGGCAAAGGATCGCCAGGATTTACTGTCATGTTTAGACAAAGAGATTTTCCTGCTAAACATGGCTTTTCTTCCTGATATGACTTGCCACTTTCATGCACTCAATCTTAAACTTCAAGGCAAAGAAAAAACCCTGCCTTCTCTGACATGCAATGTTTCTGCATTTGAAACAAAACTGGCCCTTTTTCCAGATCAGCTTTGTGAGAAAGATTTAACTCACTTTCCCATCCTCAACTCCCAGGTGACACAACTAAGTGAACATGCATCTTTTTTGCCTGATTTTTTTACCCTGAAGACAGTTCTTGAATTTACTGAAAATCAGGTAAAGGCAGTCTCACCTTCAGCAGTAAGATTTGGTGTTGAGAAGGCCACATTTGAAGAAGAGATGATAGAGCTGCAAAACAATAGTACAGGCAGTCCCCAGGTTACGTACAAGATAGGGACTGTAGGTTTGTTCTTAAGTTGAATCTGTATGTAAGTCGGAACTGGCGTCCAGATTCAGACACTGCTGAAACTGACCGCCAGTTCCGACTTACATACAGAATCAACTTAAGAACCCCAAGCTTCCCCAAGTCAGCTGCTGCTGAAACTGATCAGCAGCTGATTCCAGGAAGCCCGGGGCAGAGCAACTCTGCCTCGGGCTTCCTGTTGTCAGCGCTGGTCAGTTTCAGCAGCAGCTGACTTGGGGACGCCTGGGGCAGAGCAGCTTGGGTGCTGCTGGGTTGCTCCAGTAGCGCAGCTCCTCGGCGCTACTGGACCAACCCTGCAGCACCCCATCTGCTCTGCCCCAGGCGTCCTGATTCAGCCGCTGCTGAAACTGACCAGCAGGGGCTGAATCAGGACGCCTGGGGCAGAGCAGCTGGGGTGCTGCCGGGTTGGCCCAGTAGCGCCCAGAGCGGCGCTGCGGGACCAACCGGCAGCGCCCCAGCTGCTCTGCCACAGGCGTCTGAAGAAAAGCCTAGTCTGCAAGGGGGGGGGAGGGGGCGTACTAGCTGCGCCCCCCCCCCCACCCCAGCAGACCAGGAAGATGCAGGCGGCGGACCGAGATGCACCGCGGTTCCGCCGCCTGGGTCCTCCGCGACTTTGCTCCCAGTCTCCCTGGTCTGCTGGAGACCAGCAGACCAGGGAGACGGGGAGCGAAGCCTCTGAGGACGCCAGCAGCAGGACAGCCGCGGGGCGTCTGGGCTGTCCCGCTGCCGGCTTCCCCGAGATTTTGCAAAGCCGCGGGGGGGCTCAGGCAGTGAGGCAGCCCAGGCGCGCCTGGGCTGCTCCGCTGCCAGGCTTCGCAAAACTGCGGGGGGGCTCGGGAAGCGAGGCAGCCCAGGCGCGCCTGGGCTGCTCCGCTGCCGGCTTCCCTGAGGCTTTGCAAAGCCGCGGAGGGGCTCGGGCAGACCAGGGAGACGCGGAGAAAGCCCGGGAGTACACGGGCGGCAGGACCGCAAGGTCCCGCAGTACGTGTCCTCCGGGGCGAGCCCCGTTCGTAACTGCGGATCCGACATAAGTCGGATCCGCGTAAGTCGGGGACTGCCTGTATTCTAAAAGCTAGACCTAAGGAAGAGGACACTGAAACATTTTGGATGACCTATGTACTAGAACTAGCTTCAGAGAGTTAGTCTGCAAAAGGAAAAATTTAAAAAACAACAAATAATCTAGTAGCAACTTAAAGACTAAGAAAACATGTAGATGGTATCATGAGCTTTTATGGGCACAACTTACTTCTTCAGCTGTCAGGAGTAGGGTTACCAGGTAGACCCCACGAAAAAAACAGACACACTTGATTATGGGGGAGGAGAGTTGGCCGGGAGGGGGGCAGGGCGGGAAGCAGAGCTGCCGGGAGGAAGGGGCGGGGGATGGGAGGCAGAGCTTGGTGAGGGGGGAGGGTAGTGGGGCTGGCCTGGAGGAACGGGTGGGTCTGGGAGGAAGGGGGGCCTGGAAACAGAGCTGGGGAGGGTCAGGGTCCGCGGGGCTCGACGGGAGAAGGGGGGATCCGGAGGAAGAGGGGCGGGAAGCGGAGCTGGTAGGGGGGAAGGGTGTAGCCACTGGCTGCAGCCAGAGGCCAAGGGGCCGTGCCCCCAGCAAGCACTACCTCAAATTGCTCGTAGAACCAGGCGGGGGCAGGGGGAGAAGCTGGGAGTCTCTCCCCCCGCCCAGCTTCTACACGCAGCCAGAGGCTCCCAGCTGGGAGGCAGGGCCGCGATCAGTGCTGGGAGCCTCTGGTTGTGTGCAGAAGCGGGGCGGGAGGAATGGCTGAGAGTCCTGGCCCCCGCCTGCCCTGGCTTTTGCACGTGACCAGAGGCTCCTAGCGCCAATTGTGGCCCTGTCTCCCAGTCAGTCCCCCGCCCCCACCGGGGTTCCATCCGGCGCCCAGCTGGAAATTCAGAAAATACCGGACATTGCACATGTCTGGTATTTTCTGAATTTTTCTACTGGACAGATGGTGCAAATACCGGACAGTCCGGAAGAACACCAGACACCTGGCAACCCTAGTCAGGAGTATTTTATGTACTGGAAGACATGTACTCAGCATTACTGAAATGTACCCAAAAAGTGCTAATTTGCTTTGGGTCTACGTATGTCTGTGAAAGTTCATTCTCCTCCATAGGAATCATCAAGTCAAAATTGCACACCTCTCTTACGGTATGTCTACACTGTATTCCTCTTTTGAGAGAGGAATGCAAATGCAGACAAATGAAATTGCAAATGAAGCGTGGATTTGAATTTCCCGCACTTCATTTGCATAATTGCATCCAATCACTATTTCAAAATACCCTATTTTGAAAAAAGAAATGCTGTGTAGATGCGGTTATTTCAAAAGAAAATCCTTGTTTCGAAATAACCCTTACTCTTTACAAAATGAAGTTTCATAAGTGGCTGGACCCAATTATGCAAATCAAGCACGGGAAATTCAAATCTGTGCTTCATTTGCAATTTGTTCATCTGCATTTGCATTCCTCTCTCACAAGAGGGGAATGCAGTGTAGACATACCCTTACTGACAGACATCTGACTGACTGTATTCCATTGTAGCAGCACTGAGACAAGCCTGATGTGAAACAGCAGGTGAAAAGTTTTCAGACACAATCTTCACACTGATTGTACAGGCAGTCCCCGAGTTACGCGGATCCGACTTATGTCGGATCCGCAGTTACGAACGGGGCCGTTCCTCTCCCTGGTCTCCAGCAGACCAGGGAGAGGAAGCAAAGCGGCGGAACACATGGGCAGCGGACAGGGCTGTCCGCTGCCCACGCGCTCCGAGGCTTGGCTCTGCTTTGCCCCACCCCCCGTCACCCTGGTCTGCAGACCAGGGAGACGGGGGGGGGGGCAAAGCAGAGCCAAGCTGCGGAGCGCCCGGCCAGCTGACAGCCCAGACGCATCTGGGCTGTCAGCTGATCGCGCGCTCCGCGGCTTGGCTCTACTTGGCTCTGCTTTGCCCCCCCCCCCTCCCGTCCCCCTGGTCTGCAGACCAGGAGGACGGGGGGGGGGCAAAGCGGAGCCAAGCCGCGGAGCGCCCGGCCAGCTAACAGCCCAGACTGCAGACCAGGGGGACGGGGGGACGGGGGCAAAGCGGAGCCAAGCAGAGCCAAGCCGTGGAGCACGCGGTCAGCTGACAGCTAGACGCGTCTGGGCTGTCAGTTGGCAGCCCGCTCCGCGGCTTGGCTCTGCTTTGCCCCCCCCCCCCGGTCTGCAGACGAGGGGGGGGGCAAAGCAGAGCCAAGCCGCGGAGCGCGCGGTCGGAGGGGGGGCAAAGCAGAGCCAAGCCGCGGAGCGCGCGGTCAGCTGACAGCTGTCAGCTGGCCGCGTCCTCCGCGGCTTGGCTCTGCTTTGTTCCCCCCCCCCCCCCCCGGTCTGCAGACCGGGGTGGGGGGGGCGCAAAGCAGAGCCAAGCCGCGGAGCACGCGGGCAGCGGACAGCCCAGACGCATCTGGGCTGTCCGCTGCCCGCGTGTTCCGCCGCTTTGCTCCCCGTCCCCCTGGTCTGCAGACCAGGGGGATGGGGAACAAAGCAGAGCAAAGCCACGGAGCCCGAGGGCAGCAGGACAGCCACGGCGCGTCTGGGCTGTCCCGCTGCCCCCGTGCTCCATGGCTTTGCTCCGGACACCTGTGGTACAGCAGCTGGGGCGCTGCCAGTTGGTCCCGTAGCACCGCTCTGGGCGCTACAGGACCAACCGGGCAGCACCCCAGCTGTTCTGCCCCAGGCGTCCTGATTCAGCCACTGCTGGTCAGTTTCAGCAGCGGTTGAATCAGGACGCCTGGGGCAGAGCAGCTTGGGTGCTGCTGGGTTGGTCCAGTAGCGCCGAGGAGCGGCGGCGCTACTGGACCAACCCAGCAGCACCCCAGCTGCTCTGCCCCAGGCGTCCCCAAGTCAGCCGCTGCTGAAACTGACCAGTGGCTGACTACAGGAAGCCCCTGCCCCGGGCTTCCTGGAATCAGCCGCTGATCAGTTTCAGCAGCAGCTGACTTGGGGATGCCTGAGGTTCTTAAGTTGAATCTGTATGTAAGTCAGAACTGGCGTCCAGATTCAGCCGCTGTTGAAACTGATCAGTTCCAGCAGCGGCTGAATCTGGACGCCAGTTCCGACTTACATACAGATTCAACTTAAGAACAAACCTACAGTCCCTATCTTGTACGTAACCCGGGGACTGCCTGTACTTATACTTGTATAAATTCCAGTGCTGTACAGGCAGTCCCCGAGTTACGCGGATCTGACTTATGTCGGATCCGCAGTTACGAACGGGGTTTGCTGCCCGTCTCCCTGGTGAGACCAGCAGACCAGGGAGACGGAAAGCAAAGCCTCTGAGGACGCCGGCAGCGGGACAGCCGCGGCGCGTTTGGGCTGTCCGCTGCCGGCGTGTTCCGCAGCTTTGCTCCCCGTCTCCCTGGTCTGCTGGAGACCAACTGAGCAGGGAGACGGGGAGCAAAGCGGAGCAAAGCCATGGAGCACGCGGGCAGCGGACAGCCCAGACGCGCTGCGGCTGTCCCGCTTCCCGCGTGCTCCGTGGCTTTGCTCCGCACGCCTGTGGTACAGCAGCTGGGGCGCTGCCGGTTGGTCCCGTAGCGCCGCTCTGGGCGCTACTGGACCAACCCGGCAGCACCCGAGCTGCTCTGCCCCAGGCGTCCTGATTCAGCCACTGCTGGTCAGTTTCAGCAGCGGCTGAATCAGGACGCCTGGGGCAGAGCAGCTTGGGTGCTGCTGTGTTGCTCCAGTAGCGCCGAGGAGTGGTGCTACTGGAGCAACCCAGCAGCACCCAAGCTGCTCTTCCCCAGGTGTCCCCAAGTCAGCCGCTGCTGAAACTGAGCAGCGCTGACTACAGGAAGCCCGATGCAGAGTTGCTCTGCCCCGGGCTTCCTGGAATCAGCCGCTGATCAGTTTCAGCAGCAGCTGACTTGGGGACGCCTGGGGTTCTTAAGTTGAATCTGTATGTAAGAACTGGCGTCCAGATTCAGCCTGTTGAAACTCATCAGCGGCTGATTCCAGGAAGCCCGGAGCAGAGCAACTCTGCCTCGGGCTTCCTGTAGTCAGCCCCTGGTCAGTTTCAGCAGCGGCTGAATCTGGATGCCAGTTCCGACTTACATACAGATTCAACTTAAGAACAAACCTACAGTCCCTATCTTGTATGTAACTGGGGGACTGCCTGTATTGGCAGCTTTGGTTTGATTTTTAAAATTGTGAAGCCAAAAAAAAAATAGTAGTCTACAGAATGGTCTTCTGTTGATATGCATTTAGTAGTTACATTCCTGGACTGTCATTGCTCATTAAAAGTGCTGTCATTTGGGTAAATATTGCATGTTATTAATATCAGCAGAATTGACTTAAGTGGGGCTTGTGTGTTCTGTAGTCTTGCCTTAATCTTTGTATTCACACCCATCAGTGTGAAAGAAGCAATTTCATATATTTGTATATATATTTGCATGTACATGAACCACACTTGAGCTGTGTCACTTGGCATGTGCTGTGAGTATCATTGTGGCCCACAAGGCTTCCAAAGTTGAGTAGCCCTGATCTAGACAGTTCTCGATACTGCCAAGAGGACAGGGGACTGGACTTGATGATCTCTCGAGGTCCTTTCCAGTTGTAGCATTCTGTGATTCTATATTCAGCAAGATTTACAGCTGCAGAATAGTCTCTTCTGCTCCTGTGGTCCTCCTTTCCCCCCAACCCATTTCTGAGTATCCTGTATGTTGGATATTCAAGTATGCCTTCAGTTCCAGGCCTGCAGTTTCCAGCTGCAGTTAGTAAGACATGTGCACATGGATAGGATGACAGGATATAAATTTACTTTATATAATTAACTAGGGGTGATTTACATGGTGTTTTTCTGTCATCACCTTACTCTTTTTTTAGGATTACTGCAGGAGAATTCTGTGCCACTGTGCAAAGCAGAATTTGTGCAGAATTAATGTTCTGTGCAGAATTTTTTTTTCCCTGCAGAATTGGTGCTGCAGAAGTACTTGGCTACCTCTAGGGTCTGCTGGACCCAACAGAGCCTATCTTTCCAGCTCACAAAAACAGGACACTACCTAAGAATGGGAGGGAGGAACAGAAGGGAGCAGGTGTTGGAGGGTTCCAGACAACTGGTTTCCCAACACACGTTGAAGGAAAAAGGCAGCATTTAAGGACATTTCAGGCAAGCCCAGGCCCCAGTATCAGGTTGTTTTTCTGGATCCCTGGGCTCTAGGGTACATGTATCTGGGCTGAGGAGTACATATGCCCAGCTACATGTGTGTGATAACCAGACTGAGGCACACAAAAAAAGCGTAACAGAGAAACAGGAACAGGATTGGCATCTTTAATTCTATTTCTAGGGGAGTCTTTATATTGTTGTCTGTCTTGGTACACACAAGGGATGTTACATTTAGATTAATCGGCTAATCAAATAGTTGATGCAATTTGTATTAAATATTCAATTAGTCGATAAGGGCACCTCCACCTTTGAAGTGTAGCAACTTGTTGCTACATTTCAAAGGTGAAAGCGCCACAGGGAGCACAGGGCCAACAGGGGACTCAGGCAGTCACCCGCTGGCCCCATGCTCCCCGCAGGGTTTCAAAGCAGCAGCAACACATGAGCCCAGGGTTTGGCCCAGGCTGCACGCAATGATACCACTTTGAAGCATCCCCTCCTCTTTTTCCCCCCGCATCTCTTTCTGATGGAGACAGCAAGGGAGGGGGAAGTGACTAGTCAACTAGTGTGTTGACTATCTGATAAGCATTTGCTTATTGGATAGTCATCTAGTTGTTCACGTCCCTAGCACAGACAAAATTGCCTGCAAGTATTTTGAAATATCAAAATATTTGCAACTGTTGTAATGATACAGTTTTATTTTGGCAAATAAAATATGCAGAGTTTTGCAGAATCTTAAAATGTTGTGTGGAGAATTTTTATTTTTGGCACAGAAATGCCCCAGAAGCTAATAGTTGTCATATCATTTGTGATCAGCCTAATCAAATTCATCCCTGGCAAAGCCCCATTAAAATTAATTTAATTAAAATTAGCGTGAATGTTTGCCCAAATCCTAAAATGTAAGCTACCCCATCCTCAAGTTGAGATTCAAATACAAGATTTAGTACCCTTCAGTACCTACATCTTTGGAACCTATTTATCTGTCTGCAATGATCTGTGGAAGTAAATTATAAAGGGGGAGTGACTGGTGATTTCAACAGACTTAAGCAATGGTGTCCATTGTAAAGTCATGTAAGTAAAGCTTTTAAGCTGTATTATGCCACCCTGCATCTGTATGTCTGTACACAGGTGCCTAGATACTATGGCAGTGTCTTTATGTATGTACTTAAATATAGCATGGATGTGTATGCATGCTGATTACTTTAACTATGGGAACTGCTTTTCCTTCCCACTATCTTGTTTTTAAAAGAAGCCCTACATAATATCTGATTTTGCTGTGCAGCTCTGTATTAGAGTACAGTTTAGAGTCATAAAATTAAATGGTCTATTGAATTAAAGATGCTAAACAATTAGTATCTTTAACATTTCTTTAAAAGGAGCAAGCATTCCTGCGAAATATCTAGATCTCTAATGATTTCATAATGACATGCTTATCTCTTAAAAAAGCAAGAAGAATCCTTAACTTCACCTGAAGATAAAAAACCTTAAAGCAACTAGTCTGTGGTATATTAATCACAACAGCATACACAATAAATCTAAGTAAAAGTGCTAGTGGAGAACAGCAGAGTGAACAAACATTGCAGCAGTAAGATAGGGATAAATAAATCTTTTACTCTACAATATCTGAGGTATTTTTTTCACCTGATTGAACAAGAGTGTAGCTGGTGTGAATCATTGGTTCTGCTGCATTACCTTGTTACTGTGAGAGACATAAGTTATCTTAGGGTCACCTGTCTTCAGGATGGATGTTCAGCTGCTTGGTAGACGTTATATTTAATAACTACCTGACAGCCCACAGTTCTGCTCCTGACTTTCTCTGGAGGATTTTTTATTATCAGCCCATGTAGTTGAGTTTGTAAGCCGTCTCCTTTGAAGAAATCTCCCATCCGTTATACATCTTCAGAAATCTTCAAGGATCACATAGATGTCAGTCTCCATCCATCTTAAGCAGCGGAGCAGGTGGAATGTTTATAGATAACTTCAGATTTGTTGTTGTGCTCTATCTTAAGTTTCCTTAATTCATTTTCTGGCTGCTTAGGGTTTGCAGTTACCAAGCTGGGGTCGGCTTCACCTCTCTCCCCATCATGTCACTCAGTTTAATGCTGGCCTTCTGTGCAGTGCACCAGTTCCTGCCACAAATAATGGTTAGGTAAATCTATGCCCCAGTTTTGGACTAAGTCATATTCATTTTAGGGAGTCTGGCCATATTTGGGTAGCAGTTTCTGCTCTGTTAATTTATTAGTACCCACTGTGATTCTCAATGTAGCATCTCTGTGGTGCCAGGCTGGTACCAAGTACTGCAGGCAGAATCTACTTTTTATTTATTCCAGTCTTAATGGAGGTTGCAGAGTTACTCTTTACATCACTTACTGCATTTACAATACACCATAAAAAAACAAGTAGTAAACCGCTGCACTTGAAGGCTGCACTAAGTTCTTGGTCAATTTTGTGCACAACTTAACTGGTCTCAGGAAATCGCCTGTTCTGTCATTGCCTGACAGTGGAGTCTCAATTCATAATAAAATGTGGGGGTGGGAACAGCTTGTTTATGTGTGTGTATGTGTTTCTACTGCCTTTGAGCAGGAAAAAATGGTTTTCATCTTTTTGTAACTGTTATTCTTCATGCCAATCCTGTCTCGACCTCCCGCTCCTAACCCTATGTGGGCAGTAGGTCTCAGACTCTGTCTCTGAGGTCTCTGAAAATGAAGACCATAGGGGAGCTACGCTGCAAAGCAGCAAGTGCCAGGAGCTAAGGGACCAAGTAGGCTCCCTCTCTTGAGCGGTTGGTGCCAGGAGGTCCTGTGGAAATGCTGAGTGCTGCAGCAGCATAGTCGAGTTCCCTCTTCACTGGACCATGGGTGGGCCATGCCACTGGTTCATTCCTCCTGAGGGGGGAAAATAGCACCATGCGGTGCATAATGTCTTATGCTGCCTAAAATGCCTGAAGGGTCAAAATGCCTTAGGCTGCAGCTGCTGATTGCAAGGACCCAGCGAGCAGGGCAGATGTGAACTCAACTGTCCTGGAACCAGGGCAAGAGTTGACATGACCCTTGTGAGTGAAGGAGCCAAAATGCTGTGGGCTGAGAAGTCCCACAATGACCAACTTCTTAGTTTTGGCATGGGAAGGAGCGGTGCCTCTCCATCTTCTTTTTCTTCTGAAGTATCAGTGATTGAGACTGGTGTCAACCCTATAATCACACACGTGAGGAGCCATGATGGTGCTGAGAGTCTTGTGAGGAGTCCATTCTCAGCACTGGTTCACAGAAGGAGTTGCTAAGTGTGGGGTGCCCTGATCTGGGGGGTCTGACTGTGGCTGGAACCAGTCTCCATCAGCAGACTTGTGAGATGCTGGTCCCTTTTTCTCATAGTTCTAGGCTAAGGTAAAACCTGCAACTGATTTTGCACTGGTCTTTCTGGTGACTCCTAAACACCTCAAGCACAAAGTCTTTGGATCACTTTTGGGCATGTGTTTACTACAGCCTTTGCAAGTTTTCAACCTGGGGGACTGCAGCATGCCACAGGGCCAGCGAAACAATGGGGGAGCGGCCCCCAAAGCAATCTTAACACCAACAACTAATAGTAACTAAACAAAGATGTAAAGAACTATATACAATTGACACTGCAAAGGCACTTGCCAACGCAACAAGAGTCATAAGGTGTTCCAGCTAATGGTCACTGGTGGTAAGAAAAGAATTGAGGGGGTGGCAGGTTGGCAGGGCTCTAAACTGAGTGCCATAAAGGCACAGCTCCACGGAGTGCCCAGGCCAACTTAACAGATGTTGCTAGAATAGAAGTTTTCCAGATGCTGTGTACTGGTGTGCGCACACACAATCACACTGCTAATCAGAATTTACATGAACAGGCACTGGGAGAAGAAGGAGGGTTTATTTACAGTAAACTATAGTTAAACAATGTAGCATTCCAGTTGCAATAGAGGGAATATTAGCACAGACAGGACTCCAGCTGGTTACCAGCATTTTAAAAACTATGTCAACTCTGCATGGAACTGGTCTGCCCAATCTAATGTATAAAATGCTGGCAGTGTCCTCGGCCTTATATAAGCTAGGTTTCCCACTGCTGATACCAACTGCTGAGTTGCATCGACTATTTGCCATTATGGGAAATGTCAGGAAAGATTTCCTAGTGTAGACAAGGCCCCAAAAATCTTGAATCCCAGCAACTTAATGAAGTCTGAAATGATGCTCCCCAGCTGGCACTGGGCAGTGTCTCCAAACTCAACAATGAACGGGCTATATGTGATTTAATTCCAGCCAAAAAATGCAACACACCATCCATTCAGGGAACCGGAAGGCAAATACTTTGGGATAGGGGTGATGTTCCCTCAGTGTGCCCTCCCTGCTCATTCTGGAAGCAACTGTCCCACTTCAGAATGGTCTGTCTTGCTCGATGACCTTGGGTGATCCAGGCCAATTTACATGCAGTGAAATAAATGATTATGCTACATGCATCTTCTATGGAAGACCCATTATAATAAGGCATCAAAGCCAGAGTTATTACAGAGAATTAGCACTCTTTGATGCAAGATTGTACATTCACTCTTTGTCTTGCCCTGATTTAGGGGACAGGGAAAAACAGTCTGCCTGTTGCTCAGCGTCAAGTGGAGTTCTGCCACTTCTGTGGTGTTTCAGTATGCCCTGTGTATGTGTATCTGGATTTGATGGACAGGAGTACCAGCTTTTCATATTAAAACCCTTAACCATCACTGAACTAAAAACAGATCACCCCCTTGTTATCACAGGTTCTGCACATCCAGCCACCACCCCTTTTGGACCCTCGCCTCACCACAGCAGCTTCCTGCCTACGAGCCATTTGGCAGGTAAGTGTAAGTAAACCCTGCTCTCCCATTATTATTCTAGTTTATTCTCTGATTCCATGGATCAGCAGTCTGAGATATTGTAGCACTTAAACCCCCATAGGAAACGTACTTTAAGATGTATTAGGTCTGGTCAGAATTTAATGATAGCATTGTAGTGAGGCAACGTAGTGCTTGGCTTAGAAGGGCCTTAAGACTGTGGTCTACTTTTACACTATTAGTGAGTGAGGATTAAATATTCTCCAAGTATGTCTCTACACCAGTCCTTTTTCCCTAAAATTTTCCAATTATTGATACTGCCATAGTTGTAGAGCCAGTGCACACATTTCTCTGGCACTTTAATCAACAGCTGATCTAATCCATCTCAGAGCAGATCTAAATAAACAGGTGACTGGCACACAATAGCCCTTAGTTTACACTAGCACTCTCACCGGCGCTGCAACCAGTGGCTCTGTAGAAGGAGTGTTAGTACAAAAAGCCCAGGTATGTAGTTGCTATAGGGATGGGTGTCTGTAGTGATTTTCTTAGGATTATGTCTGAGAGAAGGTTACACAGCAGACAATATAGAGGTGAACACAACATTCATTGTGAAACAAGATGATCTCTCAGGCTACTTATCAAGATGCCTGCAGTTCCCATTTTAAGACAACTGAAATACAATAATTGTGAGCAAAGAAAGTTCATCTTTATCAAAAAGCTTTGTCATAATAAGTTGTCACACTCATGCACTCCTCCATCCACACACACACATAGGGTATGTCTACATTAGCCCCCTAATTCGAACTAGGGAGGCTAATGTAGGCATTCGAAGTTGCAAATGAAGCCCGGGATTTAAATGTCCCGGGCTTTATTTGCATCTTCCCGGGCGCCGCCATTTTTAAATCGCCCTTAGTCCGTGCCCGCAGCTACACACGGCACCGAGTAGGTAGTTCGAATTAGGATCCTCGTTCCACAAGGAGTAACGGTAGTTCGAATTAGAGATCCTAATTCGAACTACCTACTCTGTGCCACGTGTAGCCGCAGGCACGGAGTTCGGACTAAGGGGGATTTAAAAATGGCGGCGCCCGGGAAGATGCAAATGAAGCCCGAGATATTTAAATCCCGGGCTTCATTTGCAACTTCGAATGCCTACATTAGCCTCCCTAGTTCGAACTAGGGGGCTAGTGTAGACATACCCATTCACACATATACAGCCGCTTGTTGGAATGGTTGTTCCGGTTCCTTCGCTTTCTAATGCAGCCAAAATATCAGCTAGCGGCCCCTGTGTGTGGTGTCTGTGTCTGGCCTCACCCTCTCAGGTGTATGCTTACAAATGCAGGAGCCTTTTGTTATCTTATACAAAGGTGGCTAGGTTTTGTCAGAGCTTCATTTTATAGTGATGTCTACACTGTGACATGGTGCAGAACCCAGAGTAGGCTGGGAAAGGGGCTGGAAAGCAAATCAATGGAGCAAAGTCCTCTTCTGTCCTGAAAAGTTTTGTGCAGGGCCCACTTGCACCAGAAGACAGTTTACAGCTCTTCATTGCCATGTGGATAGTGTTGCAGCATAGGAGTTGCCACTCAATTTCAGCTTTTAAACATAACTTTGAGTAACCCTCTGGCATACAGAAGTTTATTACAACATCTGTTTGTGTAGTAAGCACTGAATTCTTTCTCCATTTTTAACATGCTCGAGTTTTCTGTGCAAAGAACCTTGCAATAAGGAGGATCAGCTTAAAGTCTGACCTAATCCTGCTTTGATTCAGAGCATTCAGAAGGGGAGGGGTGCGTTTCATTCTCCAACATTCTTGGCTAAATGCCTGCTAAATCCCTGTTTGCCTTTCCAGATCCATTTAGCAGGTCAAGCACCTTCAGCGGCCTTGGGAACTTAGGCAGCAATGCCTTTGGAGGATTAGGCAGTCATGCTCTGAGTAAGTACTGGCTGGGTTACTGCAGACAAACATCCCTTTCAAAAAGGCCACATGCTAATATTTACAGCAGCTGGTGGTAATTTTTAAAAAAGTTATTTCCTAACCTCCATTCTCCTATCTGAAAACACTGCACCTAAGATTTCCAGGTCTCTGCGGTGGGAGCTTTTCTGCATGTCTTGCCTATCAATAGTTGTGCTTCTGCATCTCTTCACCATTCAAGATGATGGCCTTCTGTGTTCTTAAAGGTGTCAAAGTGTGATACTCCACTGAGCTCTGCTACTCTGCTGGCACATAAAGTGACATCCTTCAACAGTGAAGACTTTCAGTAGAACAGCTATTGATAACCTTTCCTAAATCACAGTGCAGACTTACCCTTCTCTGCCAAATCCCACAGTTTGAATGTTAAATTCCACATATAGAATGATTTTCCTTTAATAGCTCATTACTTTCAAGTGAGGCATGGTTGGCACATACACAAGAGCATGCATGTGCATCTCATACAGACCTGGGAATGAATTCTGGATTGGTAAAAAAAAAAAAAAATCAAGTAACTGATGGTGCTAAAAGGAGTGTATGACCCACAGCCAAGTTCTCTTTAAAAAAAATACAATTACACACCTCTTATGAACAAATAGGGCTGTGAGTGTGAGTCCTCACTGTAGACAACTGATTTTCTATAACTACCTTTTTAGAATGGCAGTGACAGGAGCTAGTAAGTATTGGTCATGATGATGGAGAGAGAAAAAGAAGCTGGGCAATAATGAATCATCTCTTATGGTGTTAATGTTCCCATTACCTTGCAGGAGTTTCTCGGATCTGTAGGTAAAGCTTCCCCGCAAATAGTCTTAACAGCTGCTGTGTTTTTTACCAATTCTCAGAGATGGCTGAAAACTCCTGCTAAGAGCTTTCCCTGACCCCAAAATGAGAAGTCTTGAAAGGATAGTTATGGTTATGATTGGCACATTATAGAGTTTGAGAGAGTTTCATGTGATTTTTTTTTAACTCTTGTTCAAAAGTAAGAAAAAAAATCTGTTCCCTTTTGCCCCCTGCTATTTTAGCTCATAACAGCATATTTGCTCACAAAGACGGTCCAAACCTACAGAGCTTTAATAATCCCCATGAGCCCTGGAATAGACTCCATCGAACCCCACCTTCCTTCCCGACACCTCCACAATGGCCTAAGCCAGGGGATTCTGAGCGAAGCTCCTCACTGACCAACCATGACAGAGAACGGGAGCGGGAGCCAGAGAAGAGAGATCTTTGTCTGAATAAGGACGACAGAGACAAAGACAGGTATGTGTATGCTGACCATATATAGTAATTTTTCCAGGAATGTCCCAATTTTTAGGATTTTGTCCCGGTGCCCCATCAAGTAGTAAAATGTCCTGGAAATTTCTGCTGGACATTTCACTATTGACGGGTACTTGGACTTTGAGGAAGAAGAAACTATAAGTTTGATTGCTCCTGGTACGGCTCAGCAGCAGCATGCTCCCCCCACCTCACCTCACCTCACCCCCATCCCTGAGCACGTAGGCAGCTCCCATTGGAACTTTGCCGACTGGGGCAGGCTTCTGGTGGCACACAGCTCTGGCTACTCCATCACCCACTGCCACACCACTGCACAGCCCCTCCCCCTTACCCAAAAGAACTGCCTCTGACCCACGGGGCCTCCAGTGCCATGCAGCCTCCTTCTTCTCCTCCACATATGCAGGCAGCAGCTTGTTACAGTGGCCACTGCTGCCAGGAAGGGGAGGGGTGGCAGGGTCCAAGGCACTAAGTAGCTGCTCCCGGACCTCAGCATATTTTAACTGCTGCCTGTACCCTAGTAGGGGCCACGCGGAACTCAGCTGAGGTGCTGCCACCCCCCTCAGGGTATGCTCAGGCTCTGTCACCCCTCAGGGCGCACTTGGGCTTGCTGCCCACGCACTGCCACTCTTTCTCCCCCGCATACTCCTCCCCACCCCACTGGGGAAGCAGCAGAGCCTGGTCTGGGGGGAAGGCTGGGGTTTCTACACATACCCCCTACACCCTGCCAGCAGGAAGCCTGACCTGGAGCTGAAGCCCCGCAGCTGCGCTGGGATCCCTGCTGCGTGGGAGGGTGAGAAGAGGGGGGAGACTGAGTTTCCTCTCCTTCCCCCCTGCTGGGGGAATGACAGCTACTGTCTGGAGGCTTTCCCTGCTGCAGCAAGGTGCCAACCCAGGTTAACATCCCCCCTCGTGCCCAGACCCCACACCCAAATCCCCCTCACTCACGCCCCTCCCCCCACAACCCCGCGTTCCCAGCTTGTTCTGACACCCTGCCCCAAGACCCCTCCTGTAACCTCTCTCCTGGCCAGAAACCCTATCCCCAGACTGCTCCAGCACTCTCGCTTCTGGCCAGAGACCCTATCCCCAGCCTGTCTGTGCACCCTACTTCTCACCCAGACCTTGCAACCTCTCCCCCTTCTGCACCCCACCTTCCATCTAGATCCTGAACACATCCCTCTCCCACCTATTGGCAGCCCTTTCCCATCCACTGAACCCCTTTTTTTCTCCCCACCCCGAAGCCTAAGGGGGTCCATAAAATTAACTAAATCTAGAACCCCAGAAAAGTAAATCTGATCTGTGGAAAGCCCTGAATTAGGGACATTACGGAATAGTTGACTACCCAATAAGCAAAAGTTTAATGGGTAGTGGAGTAGAGTATTGACTACTTGCTTCCCCCGCCCACCCTCTTGCTGCCTCTAGGCAGCAAGAAGGGAGAAATAGCTGGTCCTGGAGGGAGCCGACTTAAAAGCCAGTTCCCCCCTGTACTGTCTCCACAGTGCTGCCTGCCTCTGCTCCTTTTGCCTCTATCAGAAGCAGCGGAGGGGTAGGTGGCTGGTCGAGGGTCGCCAAAGGCAGAGGCTGCTCAGCAGCAGCCCCTGTCTAGGGGGTCCCAATGGGGAGCTGGGTGATCTGTTCACTGTGATCAGGGGCTGCTAGACTCAGTGCAAGCCAGGACAGAACAGTCCTGGCTTATGCTGGTCACTCTGCCCCTGCATTTTAAATGTAGTAAGAGTCTGGTGGCTCTTGCTACATTTAAAATGCAGAGCCACAGCACTGGTGGCTCCCACAGCCTGCACGAGCCAGGACTGCTAAGTCCCAGATAGAGCCAGCTCCTGAAGCTACTCCCACTGTGCCTCTGTAGAGTGGCGCTTATCAGCTAATTGTGTAATTGAGACAAATTGTATCAACTACACGATTAGCCTGATAACCTCAATTTAACATCTTTACCTTGAACCTCAGTCCTCTCTGCCCCATCCCCTCGCCTTCTGGAGCTGGGACTCCATAGGAGTGAGGTGTCTCAGTTGGGGGCCAGATCAGTGAGGGCTGGGAGGGTTTGGAGGAGTTTTTTGCTTTTCACTTGTGTGGTCCCCAGCTGATTTTTCTGTGGGTCAGTGGTCCCCGACCCAAAAAAGGTTCCCCATCCCTGCCATAAGTAAAGAAAACATTGAAACCTTTTGTGGTGGTCATAAATTAATACTTTACTGAATTTAAAATGAAGTTTGATAAATTAACACAAGAAAGTCAAAACACTTAATCTGTTTAATAATTTAAATTAAACCATTCTCCCTAGCTGCAGCACCAGCAAAATGGTTTGAGGGTAATTATGTAATTAACAGTGAGTTTCCATTAGCAACTGGTGGTCCGTGGAAAGGTTTACATTGAACCAGGTAGTTCACAGGCCAAAAAATTTGAGAACCACTGAAATAGAGGCACCCCCAGCATCTCCTCCCTCCCATGAGTTAATGCAATGCAAGTAGAACTAATACAATTGCAGTATAGCTGCATGGGAAGGTCCTTTGGGGGCCAAACCCATCCCTATTGGCAGAGGTCTCAGAGGGATCACACAACATGCTTTGCTTCCAGTCATGTGTCCATCTTAACCCTGGAAGTACTACCTCCAAGGATGGGACTTTATGTGGCAGGTGGGTGGGGCATAAGGGGTATGGGATTGTGGCTAATGAGGCTGGAGGCATGGCTAATATGTCCCTATTTTTGCTTCAGAAAATATGGTCACCATAGGCACGTTTTGGGCACTTCCTTGTACTCTTTTACCTTCTATTCTCCCTACAATGGCCTTGATTTTGATATAACTATAAATCTGCTGACATGAAGGAGGTAAGCAAATTCTCTCTGAAGCTGTCAACAGGCCTTTCCCTCCATAGGCATGTTTTGGTTAGACAAAAACCAACAGCCCATGCTGGAAAGTCACATGCTGTGGTTTGCACTGGGTCCCAGACACTGTACCTTTGCTTTTTAAATGTAGTAAATTTTGCTTTTTAAATCCAGGAAGTTGTGGCTCTGCTTTTTAAATGTAGTAAGAGCTTGGTGGCTCGCACAACATTTAAAAAGTAAAGGTGCAGCGTCTGGCACCTGTGGCAAGCTGGGACTGCTCAGTCCTGGCTCACACCAGGTTCCCTTCTGCACCTCTGCCTCCTCTTCCCCCCATGGAGACAGTGCTGGGCTTTTAAGCCCCTGCTTTGGCTTCTGCTCCCCCCCGGCTGCCTCTGATACAGAGGCAACAAAGTGAGAGATGACTAGTCGAGTAGTGACTCACTACCCGGTAAGCTTAGGCATATCGGGTAGTCAGCTAGTCGCTTACATTCCTAGTGTCAATATAACTACAATCATTTGGGGGAGGTGGTATTTCTACTCCAATGGAAAAGCCTTTCTATGAGTGCAGAGGTGTATCTGCACTATGAGAGTATGCCGTAAGGTTTGTAATGCAGGCAGGCCATTAGTAAGTCAGATTAATTGGCCTTAAAAACATCACCACGTTCTGTCTACCACAGCGTCTAATACTTTTTCTTTAAATAATACCAACTGTTTGCCAAAATTCAGTGCCCTGAAAAATAGGTAAATGGAGATAAATATTCAGAGAAATCCAATAGTAGTGGTCCAAACTACTAGTTTTCACAATGATAATCATTCAGCTTATGATAATAACCCAACAAAAAGCTTGAGCATCATTAATTTTCAGTTTTCTCATACTTTGTGTTTTGTACATCTCATCCCCAAAGAGATGTTACTTTCCCTTTTCCCATCTTACAGATGGGAGTAACTGAGGCACAGTGAGATTAACTGATTTGCTCAAGGTCAAACAATACATCAGTGGCATAGCTGAGAATAAAACCCCACTTTCATGCCTCCCATTCCCACTCTAAATATTGGATAACGTCATTGCTCGTGTGAGAGATCTTGCTCATTTAAACCATGTCTACACTGCACGCTTATTTCGGAATAAGCTATTCCGGAATAGTTATTCTGAAATAGCTTATTTTGAAATAACATGTCTACACTGCAGAGAAGTCTCAAAATTAGTCCGAGACAGGCTTCCAAATGTAGACGCACTATCTTGAGTTAGAGCCCCAAAAGAAATAACTTTGAATGGCCCAGCCATTTCAAAATAGCAGAAGTGGCGCTTCTACACACACCTTATTTTGAAATAGCTATTTCAGAATAGGCATTTTTTTTTTTTGTAGAATGGAGGTTTATAGAAGTCATAATAAACCGTCCTTTATTTAGAAATTATTTCAAAATAACGGAATTGCTGTGTAGACGCTCACATAGTTATTTTGGAATAAAAGTCATTATTCCAAAATAACTTTGCTGTGTAGACACACCCATAGTCAGCACCAGTACATTAAATTGTCTGTTCCTCACAGCAGCTCTTCTTGAAAGACAGTTGAATCAGTCAGTTTCACATGCATATCTCTCCAATGCCTGGAATTTTTTTCTCATACAGGTGGCGTAACTGCTGAAGTTGCAGCACCTAATTCAGTTGCACTAAACTAAAACACAGATCTGCTGCTGCTTAGGAAAACAAATGTTAGCTCATTTCCTGGGTGCTCAGTCCCCAAGATAGGAGAGTTTAAGATGGATTTGTTTTATGTAGAATATATTGTAAATGTACGTTGCCAACCAGTTTAGTGTCTCTGTCTTGGATGCATGTCACATGGAATCAATGGAGCCATTGTAGTAACTCAAGCAGATTCTAGATAATTAATGGCTGATATCCCTAGGTAGTAGATTATATTTATTGATTGATAGCATAATACTTCCTTGGCTAGCACAGTCTAGAAAACTGTGGGAGGAGGAGGTTAAAATAATTCACTGACCCTCCTGGCCCTCCAATAATAAAGTAGCCTGTCTCTTCAGGAGACTGAAGTTTAAACAGAGATAAGGTCACATGTGAAAGGTGACTTTGATGTTCTCACATTCACATCCCATTTTGCAAGTCACCAAACAAGAACACATTTAAGATTCTTTGCTTATGAGTAGCCCATAACTGTAATAGCCAGTTACAAGACAGTGATCCGCAGATAACACTGCTACACCTGCTGCTGGACACATCTGCTAGTCCCTTGTTTTCTATGTTGGGTCACAATTTTAGCACCATATTCTGATTAGACACCAACAATAAGGTATTTTCTCTTTACACAGGGATCTCATTGATAAAAATAGACACTCAAATAGATCCTCACCGGCATCCGCTCCTGTGACCCATCAGATCAGCAACCTCATCCGTAGCAACAGCCAGACCTCCAGCGATCCCATCAGACAAGCTAGCATAGGTGAAAGGGAAAGGTCCAAAGAATCAGAAAGAGAGCACCCTGACCGACTAAGAGAGCCACCCATAACAGAACTCAAGATAAAAGAGAGTCGTTCTCCTGTGAAGGAAACTCCTAGCCATGATAAGAGACCCTCTGAGGACAACACAAAGCCAGTAATTCAATCTGTATCTCCCTACAGCAAATCTGCACTAAGTGAGAGCTTGAAATTTAGCAATTTAATGAACAAAGATATAGATAGAAAGCCAGAGCTTCCAAGTGACCTCCAAAAGATTAAGAATGACATCAAAGTCAAAGAGGAGCGCAAGGAGGACAGTGATGTGCTGGTGGTGGGATCTGAACCTTCACAGCATTCCAGAACAGTGGAACATCCGCCACCCTCTTCTTTGCATGGATTACCCATGTCCCATTCTATGGCTGCCACAATGCCTCTCTCCATGAGTAGTGTTCACCAAATGAACAACATGAATGTTCTAGACCGCAGCAGAATGATGACCCCTCTCATGGGCATGAATCCTCTGTCAGGAAGAGACAGACTGCAACATCCTGGATTTTCTTGGGACCCCGTGAGGGACCCGTTACGAGATGCCTACCGGAGCTTAGATCTGCATCGTCGAATGGACTTTCAGCTCCGAACAGATCCCATCCATAGGTTCCCTACCACCTCTGGATTTTATGACCATGAGCGTTCTTATAGAGATAGGGAACCGCACGACTATAACCACGAAAACCTTCTTGAAGCCCGCCGAGAGCAAGAGCGGTTACGGCAAGCGGAGGAGAGAGAGCGCTTGCACTTACGAGAGGAACTTGAGCGTGCCAGAATGCACCACCTGCACTCATCCCCTATTGAAAGTCAGCTGGCACACATGCCATCGTTCATGCCTCACTTAAGCGGGATGCATTACCCCAGACTCAGTCCGTCTACTGCCATGCACAATGGAATTTTAAATAGAAATCCACCAACCGCAGCTTTGAGTGCCCCACCCCCTTTGGTACCAGCAAGCAGTACTAGACCTGCCTCCCCTCGCAGGACTACCCCACTCACAAACTCAGAGTCCAGGGACTATTCCCCCTCTAGGAACCCCAAAGAAGTAGAGGCACGATAGTCCCCAACAGGGTGAATTTTAAACTTGGTTGTATATAGAACAACAAAAATCTTTTACAAAATGCACTGCTGTAACTTTTTTTTAATGTAAAATTTATAGAAATTAAGCACAGTTCCATAAATAATGGGATCAGGGGTTTCAAAAACTTTCCAACAAGAAAGTTGCTAAGAATGGGAATTTAATATATATAGGTATTGATTTTTTTATTTTATTTTTGTTTCTGTCCTAAAATGAGTTATTAAAAATATCAGGTTTGTACATTTTTTCCCAAATGTGAGAAACATTTTAATGGATTTGTATTTTTTTTAATTTTGTGTTCTTTATTCACTTAAAAAAGGAGATTTTGCTTTTAGTTAAAGTTGCATTTAAAATGCCTCAGATCCTTAAGAAAATGACCCAGGGTTTCTTAAAGTATTATTTATGGAAATACTGTAGTTTCTTACAATCCACTGTGAGGTTCCCTAACTGAAGCCAATTGATCACTTATCTTGGTACTTTGGAACCGAAGTTACAGATATATATTAAAATATTATTATTAATAATAATAATAATGTACAAAACTGTTTGTTTTTTGCCTTATAATATTATGCAGAAATTTAAGAGGAATTTTTTTGACTTCTTGTTTTAAACAAAACATACAAAGAAAACAAGCTGTAAATAACCTGTTAATATAAATGTACACCAATATTAAATTCTTAACATAGGTAGACTTTATAAAAAATGGTTTCTAGAACCACTCTGGTTATTTGTTAACATGGTTACAACTCATTCTTGTCACAGTCAGAAATACCCACTCAGAAAGCTAAGTGCAGCATATATTTTTCAACTATGCAAGAACTGGGAGGCAGGTCTTTAGTGGATGTTGGGAGGAGGAAGATTAAAAAAAAAAGCAACAACTTGCAACGCTGGAGACAGAATGGAAATGGCATGTGAACAGAAAGAAGGATATTTGTGTTTAACCAAAAAAAAAAACTGATTTTTTTGTACAAACACAAGGGACAGTTCACCAAGGAGAGAAAGAGACGCTCCTGGAAGGAGATTTTGGTTTCCCACGTTTCAAGATGGCAAAAACAGATGGAACTGGCACAGTACCCATGCGGCAGACCCTTTAATTTTTTTTTCCTTTTTTTTTCTTTTTCTTTTTGAGTTGTGGGCAGGCTCGCTGGCAAGCAAGGACAATTTTCTGTGGACCCCTTGTGCTAATCGTGCAGTGTTCTTATTGGAATCTGTATACAAAACAAAGTAGAATTTTAGGAGTGCAAAAAAAAAAGTTTAATGGTTGATTTTTAAAAAAGAAATTCTGATATATTATCTATAGTACATGAAGACCATAAGCAAACGTTTGTTTCAGTGTGGTTCTGCCTTGAACTGCTTTTCGGCATGATTTTTATTTTTTACTTCAAATTTTACTTTTCATTCATATGTAAATTTTGCCATGTTTTACTTGCTGTACCATTTCCCCTCTCTCATTTTATTTTTCAGTATCCATGTTTTATATACCCTGGGGTTGTACTTTCTAGTTAATTCAGCCATCCGCTACTATTTTCTTTCTTTGACTCTGTATCTCATTCCCCTCCTTCCCCTCAATCCTCCCCCCTGCACCCCTGTAATTTTAAACATTCAGTTTCCTTGTAGATCAATGAAGATAAATACAACATTGATTTTGGATGAAAAAAGGTAGTTGAGTGTTTGTGTCATAGCTAGTCTGCTTGGCTTTGAGGCTAATGGTTTATCGACAGATGTGCTGAGCCCTTTAATACCAATAGTGCTTCAGGTGCTTTGATGGCCCAGCCACCTTAGGATGAAGAGGCTGAGGGGGTGTAAGACCTTTCCTTGAATAGCATCTCCTTACCCTTAAGAACTTTGCCCACTGGCCAAGGATTAGCTCTCAGCTTGTCAAACACCATATCAAAGGTGTCACAAAACTAAGAGCTTTGACAGCTCTGAGAATAGCTGTGGTGTATGAAGAAGCACAAGATTAACCCTAAGCAGACAGTGGCACTTCCTCATATAGATTAACCAAGACTACAAGTTATAGGTGTGTTTTTAGCACAAACAGGTTTATACCACCTTTTGGAGCTGGGAGGCAGAAAAAGTAGAAATGCAGTTGTTTCATAGATGCCTTCTGTGCAATAGCTTGTTTAAAGAACAATGCTGCTAGCATAGCTGTGGGTAAATGGGATGGTCACAGGTTCAGAGCTCTGTTTGTCACATGCATTCACATATATTTTCCCATCTGCGGGGAGGAACACACTCTGAAATCCCCTTACCTCCTTCCTGTCAATGGCTAACTGATTTCACAGAGAGGAAAGCTGTTTTAATAGCATGTTACAGCTTCTGTTTTTAAGAGTGTGTGACTAAATTATCCAGGGTTTTAAAAAAAGGCTGATGTGAAGAGACAAAATAGGCATTCTAACTCAGCACCTCCTCCCTCATCAGAAAGTGGAGAAATGTGTAACACATAGTGGAAGTGAACAGTGTTTTTGGCACCAGCATAGAGATCTATTAGTAATCTTGTCTCCTCGCTAATGGTGGCATTGAAATTCTCTTCCACCACCATTGTCCAATGTGCCATCTTGTTTGACAACAATTTTACAGTAGAGCCAGAGGCAAACTAAGCATGTTACAATCTTAGTGTCCATTAAACAGATTGCATATACCACCATCATGTGAGTGGTCAGAACTCTCAACGTGATTGTAAAATCTTAAAAAACAACAAATGGTATAGCAGTACCTACAAGACATATAGATGGTATCATGAGCTTTCGTGGGCACAACCTGCTTCTTCAGATGACAGGAGTATTAAAGGTCCAGATCCAAAATAAATAGTAAGGGATGGGGGATGAGAGAGAAGGAAGGGGAAAAGGAAGAGGGAGTCAGTTAGAGTGTTCATATTACATGAAGCTGATAGAGAACTCTAATTGACTTTTTTAATTTGGTGACCAGCTTCAGTGGAATTCCTAAAAGAATTATATATTGCACCCACATGAGTGCCAGAAGAATTCATCATGAATGCTATTTAATTTGCCACAGCAGCCAAGGAAGTCCATGTTTTGCTTTTACTGTATTTTAAGCATTACATAAAAGTGTAACAGCAGTAGTTTGTTAACACTGCACTACAGTGGAATTCCTATGGAATTACAGTATTGTTCAAGTTCCATAAACAGTTCATCACTAAGAAGAGAAACAAATTAACTCAGCCTTAGGCTAGGTGTACTCTGCAGGTAGCTTAAGTTTGCAACTCCAGCTAAGTAAATAACATAAAGTGGAATCAATGTCCCTTAAGCAGAGCTTGGCACCATCTCTACAGAGGGAGGTGAATGAGAGCAAAAGCTACCATCAACTTCCCTTCCTCCTCATGAATCAAGGCCTTTAGTCTTCAATTTAGTGGGTTCTTACTAAATCCATTAAATCAAATGCCAGAAAATAGATCTCTGGCATGGTCAGTAGACACATGTCCTTTGAGTCTTCTCTTGCTAAGAGGAGAGTGCTAGATCAATCTTTCTGGGTGTTGGGAACTTCTGCTTCATTTATGCTCTTTCAGTTTCCCACCTCCAACTTTTGATTTTTCTTTTTTCAGCAATCCCCAAAAATATTCCCCCCTTCCCTCCTGAGCAGAGATGGAACTTAGAGGTCAAATGGCAGGGGCCTGAGCATCTGCTGAAAGAAATGCATGGAATTCAACAGTCTCATTGCTTTTACTGGAAGGTCTAGTTTCACAAAGAAGCTACAGAAAGAACAAGGAGAGGGAAATAGGCTCTTGTCTATATTCACTTGCCTATTGTCTGAGACACAAGGAGTGTTTATGTACCAGCTAGAATACAGTTGGTTTCCAGCCATGAGGTTTATAATTATGACTATGCTTTCTTCTGATCATAAACAGTTACTGCAGCTGGTACAGACACCTTTTTTTAATTGAGCAGTCAGTGAATAACATTGTATTGAATATCCACCATGAGGCTGGCCGGATTCTGGATTATAGCAAAAGCTAATTCCTAAAACAATAGGAGATTGTAGGAATCTTAAAAGTTTTGTGGCAAAAAAAAAAATTGTTTTTTCCAATAAGGGAGAACTGCCTCAGGTAAAGCAAAAGCATTACAGGAGCATTCACCCTAGGCTTTACAAACATCTTGAGTATTTGCAGTTAAACTGGAACCAATTAACTCAAAAGCTTAAAATAAAAAATGTCTAATATAGACACTCCCTCCGTTGTTCATGCTGGCATCGCAGGAATTCTCAGGTTTGGAATATGTACCTCATCTTCTTCAGGCCTCATAATTATTTATTAGTTTACAGATGGAGCAAAGGAAAGAAATCAGAGACTCCAAAATAAGCGGAAATGTAATATCCCAACAGTTTAAGAAGAAAAGGGAGACTCCCGTTTTCAAGAATCATGTCAGGTTTTGATCAGAGGGATTCTTAAATCAGTTTTTGCCTCTTAGGTCAACCTTATCACTGAACCAACAGTGGGGAAAATGAACAAATTATAATCAGCCAAAAGTGGATTCCTATTCTAAGGGGGGAAAAGGAATAAAAGGAAATCAAGAACACATTTTCGTTAATTTACACTGAACAAAAGAAGAGGAACTCTGATTGCTCCTTCAGAAAAGTTCATTTTACCAAAGTCACAAGAATATAGATGTTACAATACTGTATGAACCCACCCCTGTCCTGCTATTAGAATGTGAATTCAGGCCTTCCAATCTAGGTTGTCTGCCTGAATCAGACTACATTATTTTCCCTGAGAAGAAAGAAATTAACCTCTGTCACAGACTGGGCCTGTAAGCTTCTATTGAACTAAAGGCTGGGGACCTCAAAATTCTCAGATAAAGTCAAATTAGGACTACTCTGCACTACAGGATGGATCAACACCTCAGCAATCAATCCACCGATAGTTGATTTAGCAAATCTAGTTAAGACCCACTAAATTTACCACTGATCATTCTCATGTCGACTCTGGTACTCCAGCAGAACGAGATGAGTAAGAGCAGCCAACACAAGAGATTTTTGACCCAGCAGTAACTAGATCTAAGCTACATCAATTTCACTTACGCTAATGTAACTCACATTGTGTAGCTTACATTGATCTGTCACCATCAGGTAAACCTCCCTACTGTTGTGATAATGTTTCTGAGAAGTAGCTATCACTAGGGCTCGACAAATTATAAAAAACCCTACTTGCTAGACAAAAAAGGGACTCACCACCCCCACCGTGTGACCCCCACTGCGCAGGTGTGCGCCACCCGGAGAACGGGACGACCAGAACGGCATGTTTGCTTCTGTGATGGGGAGGGGCCACTCCACAGTGGTGAGGATGACCTACCCCGCACTTCAACGGCACCAACCCCCATGCTGCCTGGGGAGTGCGGTGTTCTGACAGCTGTCTGCGCTGCTTGATCCCGTCCAGCTGAGCAGCGTGCAGGGGGGCCAAGTCCTGGGATGGGAGCCAGAAGCAGGGGTGGGGCTGGACGTGGGCTTAGGGTGGGGCCAGAGTGTGCGTGCGTCCCTGACATCGGGGAGAGGCGCCCGTGCAAGAGAACGCCGCATTCAAAAGGGGAGCAGAGGAGAGCAGAAGAGAGGAGGGAGGTGACAGAGGAGAGTAACGGAGGGAGAGGGGAGAACAGAGGAGTGAGCTAGAAGACAGAGGTGGGCGGAGGAGTGAAGGGTGAGAGCGGAGTGGGACGGGAGTTGGAGGAGGTCAGAGAAGGCAGGAGGAAGACAGACCATCCTGGGCTGCTTCCCACCTCCGCTTCTCCTTTCACATCCTCTGCCCCACGCTCTGCTCTCTGCTCCACTCCCCGTCCCCCTGAGCTCTGCTAGGCGGCTGCACAGGAGCAAGCAGCGCAGACCGCTGTCAGAACGCCACGCTGGCTGTGTTACACGGGGCTAGGGGCCACTGAAGTGCGGGGCGGGTCACCCTCACCGCCGCGGGGCAGTTCCACCCTGTCACAGCTCGCCAGCTGCCAAAATCTACTCGCCACAGACAAGTGGGCGAGCGAATTTGTCAAGCCCTGGCTATCACTAAGAACCTTTAGATCAGTGGTCACCACGAGTAGATTGGGATCTACCAGTAGATCTTGGAGCCTCTGACAGGTGATCCTGACTGGTTTGGCCAGGAAGCTAGCAAGCGCTGGCACTTCAGTTGCCCCTCCACCCACTGTCATGCTGCTCCTGATCTCTGCTTTGGAGCTGCCCCCCTCAGAGCTCCCTGCTTGCTGTGCAGTCTGTGGGAGGGAGAAAAGGGGGGCGCTGATGTCAGGGTGTCCCTCCTCACCCCACTCCTGTATCCCATTTCCACACAGAGAGAAGGGGATAGAGGGAACTTGACAATGCAAATCTCTGTGTCACTCACAAACACACACTGTCCTTCCCTCTCATCTCCTGATCCAACACGTACATGCAAAGTGGGTTATTTTTAGTTTTTTACTGGAATGTTCATTTCTCTCTTATGCTTAAATTTAATTCTGATTCTTTGAGTAGTGAGTTCTAAATTACCTAAATGTATCATGTCTGGAGTCATTATCCCTGTGGTAATTGCTGCTCTTGGAAGTGGCTGGCATGTCCCTGCAGCTCCTGAGAAAGTCAGAGCAGGGGTCTTCTACATGTTGTCCTTGCCCGTGGACACCACTCCTGCAGCTCCCACTGAACAATAACAGAGCTGTGGCTAGTGGAAGCTTTCCAAGGATCCTTTACCCTGCTTTCATAATGCAGGAGCCAGGTCCTGGGGCAGTGTGTGTTGGCTGTTCTGATGCTCTATGGGTACTCAGGATTTGAACTCACTACCCATTGGTTCCCAGGCAAATACCATATCCCCTGGTCTACTCAAGAGCCCGCATGACCTCCCTACCTTCTTGATTGGTGTAGGGCAGGGTTTTGGGTTTAAGTTCCACCCATCCCTCCTGCGAGTGACCAGACAGATGGCCCAGGAGTGGAGTCAAGACAGGCTTGCCCTGGCTCTGCACCTCTCCTGAAAGCAGCTGGCATGTAAATCAATGGCGCCATGTGCTGCCCCTCATTGACAGGCACCGACCCCCACAGCTTCTACTAGCCACAATTCTCTGTTATTGACCAATGGGAGCTGCAGGGAGTGGTGTCTGCAAGCAAGGACAGCATGTGGAAGACCCCTGCTCTGCCTTTCTCAGGGGCTGCAGGGACATGCGGGCCACTTCCAGGAGCACAAGTGCCACAGGGATAATGACTCCAGACATGATACGTTTAGATAATTTAGGACTCACTACTCAAAGAATCAGAATTAAATTTAAGCATAAGCAAGAAATAAACAGTCCAATCAAAAACTAAAAATAACCCACTTTGCATGTACGTGTTGGGTCAGGAGATGAGAAGGAAGGACAGTTTGTGTTTGTGAGAATGACAGAGCCACACACAGTGTAAGAGTGACAGAGATTTGCATTGTCAAGCTCCCTCCATTCCCTTCAAGCTCCCTCCATACAGAGGTATGGAGACAGGGTACAGGATGCAGGGAGGAGGGACACCCTGACATCAGCACCCCCCCTTTTCTCCCTCCCACCCACTGCACAGCAAGCAGAAGGCTCTGAAGGGGGCAGAAGCAGCATGGCAGTGGGTGGAGGGGGCAACTGAAGTGCCAGCACTAGATAGCTTTCTGGCCAAACCAGTCAGGATCACCTGTCAGAGGCTCCAAGATCTACTGGTGATGCTGATCTACTGGTTGGTGATCACTGCTCCATCTGATAGAGGCAGCAAGGGGGAGGGAAGCAACTTGTCAACTATCTTGTTGACAATCCGAAAAGCATTTGCTTGTCCGATAGTTGACTAGTCCTTAACATCCCTCGGTCAGACCAATAGTCCATCTAGTCAAATATTCTGTATTCTGATAATGGCCAATGCCAGGTTTTTCAGGGGGAATGAACAGGACAGGTAATCAAGTGATCTACCCTCTGTTGCCTATTCCCAGCTTCTGACAAACAGACTAGGGACAATTTCCCGGGTTAATAGCTGTTGATGGGCACTATCCTCCTACCCCAGTTTGAGAAACCTGTTTGCTTTTTGAGAGATATGATATTGTCAATGCATCACAAAAAGAGCTGCTAAGACACTTGTTTTCAATGCTCAGCGGAATGCATGGAACTCAGGGAATGGGGGACTTTGATTGCTGTATTGTTATTCCTTTTTATTGTGCATGGGATCTCTATAGTGCTGTATACTGGCAGATGCTGGCCCACACATGATCTTGAATTAAGATCAAATATCTAAATTTCTTATGTGAAATTGATTATCCCCTTGTGCTACTTCAGATAATTGGGTTCTTAAATGCAACTTTCTCCTTGTAAGTTGGGACTCAGGCATTTAAGATTAAGTCAGACTTTGATAAGTGGATTTACCACACACACATTTTTTTCTGGAGCTATTATTAGTCCTGGCATTAGCACTCAAAAAGCATCAACATATACCTACCTCCTAACGAACAATAAGGTAGGTGATGGATTCCACTTTTAACAGAGTTCTTGGAAGCCCAGATAAAACTCCTTACCAAGTTAGCTATGTCCTGTCCCTGTCCCTCCTGAAAAAGATAAGACACTGAGGTGTCATCGTCACTCCACAGTTCACTGTTCTTTCAACCCACAGAACTCAGTGTTTCATTTGGAAGATGCCATTTCTGGTAACACTCTGTATTATATGAAATAAAAGCCTGGGAGGGGCAGGAGTTCTATACATTAAATACCCACCCACCTAATTTACAGGCCTAAATTACTGACTTCCATTGCTGAATATAGTGAAAAGCCAAACAGTGTTCTGAGCATAAGCAAAGGGATTCCCACCTCCCAAGCCTCTTAAAGTGACGTGCAGCAGAAGAAAAGGAGCAATTAGAGCAATCTGTGCAGAAGTGGCTATAAGACACCTCTTTGAAAGTGTTTGCAAAGCAATTTCTTTGTCTTCTTGCAAGACCCTAATTAAACTTCCCTAATTATTGTATGTGTCAACCACTCTCTGTTTTTCTTCTTTAGATAACTAGGACTTGTCAAAATAGTGACATGCAGGATTGTCTCACTACATGACCACTAAGAATTACTGGTATGCAGTCTCTTTTAGCAGGGGAAGTATATTCATATTTATGCTTGAGCCTAGCTTGCATGCTTTACAGAGCTTAACCATTCAGCAAGAGGGTAACCAGTATTGTCTGGCTTTGGTAGGTATCATGAAAGGGTGCACAGTTAGGTAAGATGAAAAAAATGGATGCTGCACTCTTCTCCATCATCAGGTCAATGTCCCTCCCCACACATGCTATCCTGTGGATCCAAATGTATGTGCTGGAAACAGTGAATTCAAGGGTGTCATTTCGAGAGGGTGGGGGGCAGCAACTGTGCACTCAGAGATGCGGCTTGCTTTTCACTCTGTTCCCCAGATGCTAATGTAGTGAGGAGAAAGAGCTTGTATTCCATGCATGCCCCTCACACCTGGCTGGTGAAAGGAAAAAATGCTAATCCATGCTTCATTTGCATTGCCTCTTCCAGCAAAACTCATAGGCTATGTCTACATTGCAGGCTTTTTGCGCAAGAACACCTATTCTTGCACAAAAACTTGCAGAGCATCTACACTGCCAGGGGCGGTCTTGTGGAAAAGCACATCTCTTGTGCAAAAACACATGGCAATGTGGGTGCACTCTTGTGGAAGACCTTTTGCACAAGAACTCTTGTGCAAATTGGTTCTTGCGCAAGAAGCCTGCAGTGTAAATGTAGCCATAGTGTAGCCGTAGCCTAAAAGAAGGCAGCCTTCCTCCAGCAATAAAAATGGAACTGCATTGAGGCTATGGTGCTCCACAGCTGATGAGGTGGCACAGAGCACCTTCAGAGTTTCAGGGGAGAGATGGTAGCTTCCCCTCTATTCTTTTTCCCTGCCTCAATGGAATAATTGCAAGAAAATATCATACTTTTCCTTCCTCTCAACCTCTATCCCTTCATTAGGGTTTTTCCATATAGAAGGAGTAGTCTGGCCAGCTCATCTGTATGTTACAAATATCAGGAACAGTGTTATACAGAGAGATCAAGAACATTTTCAAACTTGGGGGGCTCTATAGATAATATACCATTATAACAATATCTGACTCTTAGAGCACTAAGCACTTTATGAAGTAAATATCAGCTGCATTTTACAGCTAGGGAAAACAAATGTAGGTACCTAATAGGTTGCTAGCTTTTCAAACATTGAATGCCCACTGAAATCAGTTCAGAAACAAGGCCATTTCTATTTGTTCACTTTTAGGCATGCTAGTTTGAAAATGTGGAAGTAGGTGACTTACCTATACAGGAAGACCATGGCAGAGCAGGAAATTGACCTCAGATTTCCTCAGACATCAGTCTGTATTTTAGACACAAAATCCTCATTTTTCCCCCTAAAAAGTACTTTGTCTATTTACAAAGCTCATGCCACACACAACAGAGGTCAGGTCTCCCTTCTCAATTGTAGGCTGCCTGAGGTGGTCACGTGCAATACCTGTTTCATAGATCCACCAGTTCCTGGTACCCAGCCATCACCCATTCACCCTCCATCTCTGGCTCAGGCCAGGGGTCATTGATAGCAGTCAAGCCCCGCTCCAGGCGGTACTGTTGGTGTCATCAGCACTGCAGCCCCCTCCCACCTTGTGGCCTCAGAGCCAGTGGCTAGCAGCATGTTATCCCTAGGCCCCATGGAGGTTCATTCAGCCTTTTCACTCCCACCTGCTCGGTAAGGTGCCTCAAAGAGGCCATCAGCTACAGCTGAACATCCCTGTCCTGAGGCGGAAGGCCCCGAGGTAGCCATGCGTCAGGCCCACACAGGCCTAAAACAACCTGTTGCTGGAACACCACAGAATGGCCGTGTCCAGACTCGGGTTTTTTCGGGAAAAGTAGCCTTTTCCCGAAAAAACGTCCCCTGCGTCCAGACTCAAGCCGCGTTCTTTCGAAATAATTTCGAAAGAACGCGGCTTTTCTTTCGATGGCGGTAAACCTCGTTTCACGAGGAAGAACGCCTTCCTTCGAAAGTTCCTCTTTCGAAGGAAGGCGTTCTTCAATGTAAAGAGGCCGTCTTCGAAAGAGAGCATCCAGACTCGCTGGGTGCTCTCTTTCGAAAAAGCGGATTTTTCTTTCGAAAGATCCGCCTGCAGTCTAGACGCGATCTTTCGAAAAATGTTCTTTTGAAAGATGCTTTCGAAAGAGCATCTTTCGAAAGAAGCCTGCAGTCTAGACATAGCCAATGTGGAAACATCAGCTATACCAATTTTGTCCTTGTCATCGCCAGTTGAAGATATTTTGATTCCCTCACATCCAGTCCTACAGGACAGTGCTAAAGCTCATCAAGGGCTACTAAAGAAAGTGACATCAAACACTGGGCTCAAAGCAGAGGAATTGGAGGCCCACAGACACTTTTTTCAATATGCTTTGTGTCTCTATGCCAGCAAGGGTAACATCACCCCTTCTCAAGGGGGTTTCAAGAGTATAACTGCCTTGAGACAAAAGCGACGAGGAGTCCTGTGGCACCTTATAGACTAACTGAAGTGTAGGAGCATAAGCTTTCGTGGGCAAAGATGCATGCATCTGACGAAGTGGGTCTTTGCCCACGAAAGCTTATGCTCCTACACTTCAGTTAGTCTATAAGGTGCCACAGGACTCCTCGTCGCTTTTGCAGATTCAGACTAACACGGCTACCCCTCTGATACTTGCCTTGAGACAGACTCCCTCCTCCCTGGCCCCTGTTTTGAAGAGGGCCAAACAAAAGTATTTTGTTTCCTTTAGAGGTCATGAATACCCCTACACCCACCTGGCTCCAGCCAGAAAGAGAGGCGGGACAATCTGGGGCTACCTCCTAAAAACAAAGATTCCAAGAGACTGGATTTATCTGGACAAAAAAATTATTCATCATCCAGTCTACAATTCAGCATGGTCAATCATCAAGCCCTTCTTGGCCACACGGACTACAATATGTGGCAGATCATGGCCTTATCACAGAAGTATCTGCACTTCCCCCTGAGGTTGGTCAGGATCTGCCGGTGCCTATTGAGCCATATGGCAACATGCATAGCACCCCACCACGCTTTGCATGTGCCCTTTCCAGCAATTGGCAGCATTGATCTACTCCCAGTCCAGGGATCACTTGGAAAAAGTCATCACTCTTTCCCATGGCAGTTCACATCTCATTGTGGTGGTAGACCTGGATCAAAAATGTCCTAGACAGAATCACTGTTCCCTCAGTGCAGTTGATTTCAGACACCTCAGACTTTGGCTGGGGTATGCACCTGAGAGGTCTTCAAACCCAAGAGAGGTATCCCTGGAAGAGGCAATGACTTCACATAAACATCAAAGAGCTCAGCAATCCAGCTGGCTGACAGAATCTTCCCGCCTCAACTTCCGGGCAAAGTGAAGAGAGTCCTGATAGATAACATGGCCTCAGTGTTCTACACCAACATGTGGAGTGGAGTGTGCTTGTTGGCTCTCTACCAGGACACCTTTTTTCTCTGGGATTTCTGCATAAACCAGGACATCCATCTGGATGCTTCCCACTTCCTCTGTATCAGAAATGTCCTAACAGGAATCTCCTTCCCACCACAAGTGGTTCCTCCACCCAGAAGTGGCCTGCACACTCTTCCAGTGATGGGGTACACCCCAACTGGATCTGTTCACTACCTGGCTGAACAGGCAGTGACATCACTTTTGTGCTCACCTGTGCAAGAGCTTCTTCTCCAATGCCTTCTTTCTGCTGTGAGCAGGGGGCCTGAAGTATGGATTTCCACAGATTTCCCCCATTACCTGGGTCATAGGAAAAATCAAGATGGACAGGGCAGTGTATGTCTGTCATCATGATTGCCCCAGCATGGCTGCCCTTGAGTTGGTTCAGTATACACATGAACATGGTAGTGCCCCTTCCCAGTTGCCCAGATCTGGTGTCACAGGATCATGGTCAGCTATTACATCCCAACCTGGAGTTTCTATACTTCATGGCATTATTTGTCCATGTTTAAGTCCAAAGGAACATACCTATTCCGAGGAGATTCAGTACGTTCTCCTGAGGAGCAAGAAGCCTTCCACTAGACTCACTTACCTGGGCAAGTGGATGAGGTTCTCCCACTGCGTTTGGAAAAGGGGCACCTCTCCCTCACACTTTTCTATACAGTCCATGTTTGATTATCTACTGCATCTCAGGAACTAGAGGTTGGTGCTCTCTCCCATCTGGGTGCATCTTACAGCTAGCTTCACTTTCTACCAGCCAATCCAAAGCCAAACAGTCTCTCTCATGACATGATGGTTAGGTTCCTGAGGGGTTATAAAAGAGGGATCCATTTTAAAAAACATACAGTTTCTGAGAACTTATTGCCTTCATAAAATAATGTTAAGTCTTGTTTTAAAAGAACACCTGATAGCTGATAGCATCAAAAAGTTAATATCAGAGAGATTGTTAGCTGAGTTAACAATCTAGCCTTGATTCACCAGCTGGAATTGGGATTCTGAAATTGGATTGGACAGCCAAGGAATTGTTGATACAAATAATTCATCTTTTGGGGAGAGTTGTAAAGATCATATATAGATCAGAATTCTCTAAAATTCAAGTGTAAACTGTTCCTGAGCATCTTATTGAGCCACTCTCTAATCTTAAACCTTAATCCCCCTCTGTCATTATCTTAATGATCAATATAGGAGTTGTCCCACACATCCAGCCCGGCCTCCAACAGTGACACAGATTCTGGATGTTGCAAACTTATCTGATGGGCTAAAAACACCCAGAATGCACCCACGCAAATATATAATATCAAAGCATCATATGACAAAACTATTGGACATTTTTTGCACATTGTAGTGGATGAACTCATTGTAATACTTCACAGTCAAGCAAGGCATGGGCAAAAATGTGCCTCTAAATTCACTAATTGTCTGGCAAATCTATGAACCGCCAAAACCAACAAATTAAGGTTTATAGTCCCATGGTCTCATTTACAAGGGATAATACAGAAACTGTTTATTCTATGAGGTATTTGAGTATGCTGAGAGAAAATTGCAGCCACTATATACTATGTAACAAAAAATTACTTTTAATGGGAAACACTGATGGTTTTTGCTCCATTAACTTGTGCTATTGTTTCAGCCTGTCTGTCTGTTGATTTAGGAGGCCCAGTGGTGTTGATCACCATATTTTTGGTAGACTAGCTTGACCGCTACAATGCTTCAGAACAACTTCACACTGCAAAAGGAGAACTGCAAAATATGAATAGTGGGAACACAGATGTGAAGGGGGACTGCAAGGAAGAGATGCAGTCTTGAGGTTGCCATCCCTCCCATTTTTGCCTCCTGGAATTGGCTAGATCTCCCTGAGGCTCCTGAAGTCAATCCAGGAGATTTTAGCCCACTAAGAGTCTGGCGATAACACGGGGCTAATACAGGAACCCCACGCTGGCCCCATTTGGCTTCCAGAAGCAGCCAGCAAGTCTCTGTGATGGCACAGCCCCTGCAGTTGGGAGCAGTATCTGTTTGTGCACAGCCTTTACCTTGAGCTCCACAGTTCCCATTGGCCAGAAACTGTGGCCAATGGGGGCAGCAGGTAGAGATGGTACCTGTTGACAGTGGTAGCTCACTGAGACTCACAGCCCCCTCCCACGTAGGAGCTACTGCTATAGGGATGTGTTGATCACTTTTGGGAGCTGCCCAAGATAAGCACCACCTACATGGAGCCTGCACCTTCCCTATCCACACCACAACCTCCTGCCTCAGCCTAGAGCCTACACTCTGCACTCAAACTCCCTCTCAGAGAGCCTGCACTCCCCTGTCCCAGCCTCGTGAATCTGAGTGAGCATGGGGGAGAGCAATTGATGGAGGAGGAATGGAGTGAGTGAGGGCATGTCCTCAGAGAAGAGGCAGAACAGGGGCAGTGGCAGGGCAAGAGTGTTTGGATTGGTGCGATTAGAGCAGAGGTGGGCCACCTGTGCCCATGAGCTGCATGCAGCCCAACAGAGTCTTTCCGTGTGTGACCTGTGAGATATTTTGTTTACCATTGCCAATATGCAGGTTGCCAAATTCTTCTGGTTTCTATCCACATCATTTTTTCCTACCAGTATCACTAAAGTGACACATGAAACAGAAGGGCACATGAAGTGAGGTACGTGCTGATTGCACACAACATTGACCGTAAGAGGTGCGCACTCCCTCTGTATCCAATCAAAGCACTCCTGTGGTTCAATCAGCACACCCCACAACATTCTCGGTATGCAAGTGCAGTTAGCAAAACTACCCTGTCCTGGGAGACCATCTAGTTTACAACAGTCTTGTGGCCCAGTGAGGTGAAAGAGGGCCACTCATGTTGCCTACATTAGCCGAGTTTGTCCATTAGTGGATTAGACAGTTGGCATACCTAATTCAAAATTATGTTATTGGCATCACAGAAACTTAGTGGGATAAATACTGTCTTGAATACTAATACTGAAGGGTATAAAATGGTCAGAAAGGGCAGATTAAAAGCAAGGAGATGTTGTATTTTAAACCAAAATTTTATACACTTGAGGGTCCAGATGGAGGTGAAAACACTAGTTGAAAGTCATTAGGGAAAGAAAAAAAGGGATGGGAAACCACTTAGAAGAGGGGAAGGTAATCAGGAATAATCAACATGGATTCACCAAGCTCAAGTCATGCCTGACGAATCTAATTGCTTCTATGATGAGATAACTGGCTCTGTAGACATGGGGAAGTCAGTGAGTGTGATAAACCTTGACTTTAGCAAAGCTTTTGATACTGTCTCCCACAATATTCTTGCCAGCAAGTTAAGGAAATATGGATTGGATACATGGACAGTAAGATGGATAGAAAGCGGGCTAGATTGTTGGGCCCAATGGGTAGTGATCAATGGCTTGATGTCCGGTTCGTGATCAGTTTCAAGCAGAATGCCCAAGGATTGGTTCTAGGGCCAGTTTTGTTCAACATCTTTATTAATGACCTGGATGAGGGGATGGATTGTGCCCTCAGCAAATTTGCGGATGACACTAAGCTGGGGGAGAGGTAGATACATTGGAGGGCATGGATAGGGTCCAGAGTGACCTGGACAGATTAGAGGCTTGGGCCAAAGAAATCTGATGAGGTTCAATAAGGGAGAATCCCAAGCACAGGGGACCGACTGGCTAGGTAGCAGTTCAGTAGAAAAGGTCCTGGGGATTACAGTAGATGAGAAGCTGGATATGAGTTAATAGTGTGCCCTTGTAGCCAAGAAGGCTAATGGAAGATTAGGTTGCATTAGGAGTATTGCCAGCAGATCTAGAGAAGTGATTATTCCCCTTTATTCAGCATTGGTGAGGCCACATCTGGAGTATTGCATCCATTTCTGGGCCTCCCACTACAGAAAGGATGTGAACACATTGGAGAGGATTCAGCGGAGGGCAACCAAAATGATTAGGGGCCTGGAGCACATGACCTACGAAGAGAGGCTGAGGGATTTGGGCTTATATAGTCTGCAGAAGAGAAGAGTGAAGGGGGATTTGATAGCAGCCTTCAACTTCCTGAAAGGAGATTTCAAAGAGGATGGAGAAAGGCTGTTCACAGTAGTGATGGATGGCAGAACAAGGAGCAATGGTCTCAAGTTACAGTGGGAGAGGTCTAGTTTGGATATTAGGAAAAACTGTTTCCCTAGGAGGGTGCTGAAGCACTGGAATGGGTTAGCTAGGGAGGTGGTGGAATCTCCATTCCTAAAGGTTTTCAAGTCCCAGGTTGACAAAGCCCTGGCTGGGATGATTTAGTTGGGATTGGTCCTGCTTTGGACAGGGGGCTGGACTCAATGACCTCTTGAGTTCTCTTCCAGCCCTAGCATTCTAACAGGGAGTGGATGAGGGATTTAGAAAACAAACAAAAAATATTCCAAACACAAGACCTGGTAGTGATGGGAGACTTACCTATCCCAAAGTTCTTGGGATGTCTTGAGGACAGTTTCTTGTTACAAAAGGATAAGGAATTAATTTGGAGTGAGGTGATTCTGACTACAAAGGAGGATTCAGGGGGTAGTCAAGTTAGTCTGCGCAGGATAAACTTTAAAAACAACTAATGGTCTGGTAGCACTTTATAGACTAACAAAACATGTAGATGGTATCATGAGCTTTCGTGGGCAGAGACCACTTCTTCATATGACCAGAGTTATTAGTTGTGGATTTATTTGTGGAATCAGTTGTGAATGAGAAGATAGAATGCCACTTGAGTGAAAGTGATCATGAAATTATACATTTCATTTTTCTAAGGAAAGGAAGGAGTGAGAGTATCTCCTTTCTTTCCTTAAAGTTTTGAAGGCCAATGGACTTCAAAAAAGGTAGAGTACAACCAGATTAGAGAACTCATCGGTAAGGACATGTGAAGAAAACACAAGAGAAAGGAGTTCAGAGGAGCTAGAACTTTCTGAAAGAGACAATATTAAAAAGGTACAAGTGCAAACTACCTCAATGCTGATTAAAGATAGGAAGAGCAGTGTTTAATTCCCTGAAAAATCAAAAAGGAATACTATAAAACAAGGAAACTTGGACAAATGGCTAAGAAGGAGTACAAGAGATCAGCACAAAAATATAGGGACACATTCAGAAAGGTTGACACAAAATTAGTTACATTTATCAAAAGACATAAAGGGCAATAAAAACAGGTTCTCTAAATACATTACTAATAAGAGAAAGATGAAGGAATGTGTGCTTGTTCATTACATAGCAGGAAAGAACAAGTGATGTCAAGAAGGTTGGGGTGTTTAATGTAGGAATGTAAGTGACTAGTCAACTACCCCGTAAACCTATGATTATCAGGTAGTCGAGTGACTAGTTGCTGCCCCCCTACCATACTGATAGGGCAGGGAGCAGGAGCTGGTGCTGAGGGAAGCTAGATTAAAAGTCAGTTCCCCCCAGCACTGTTGCAGCAGGGGACATGGCGTGAGCCGGGACTGAGCAGTCCCAGCTCACACTGGGTTCCAGACTGCTGTGGCTCTGCTTTTTAAATGTAGTGTAGCAAAGCTTCTACAAAAACTCAGTGGATCCTGCGCTTCTTGGTGGATTTGCTTGCATTAGAGGTTCATAGCAGTCCACAGTTTTAGGCACTACATCTAGGTCTTTAATTTGCTGATTGTTGAACTCTTTTCATTATTGGCTAATGTGATAAAACAGAAAATAAACTCCACAGTCCTTGACTCTGGGTTTCAGCCCAGGACCCTGTGATAGTAGCTGCTCATGTGAATCCCCAACATCTGCTAGAATACAACTCCAAGACCCCTGGGCTTCTTCCCCAGCACGTTACTTCTCTCTGGTTCATCCTCCTAGTTGTGATCTCCTTTCCTCCTAATCCCAGTGGCACTCTCTTCCTATCTCCCAGCTGCACACACCTACTAGTGCAGGCCAGCTTCTTCTATAGACAGTCTGAACAAGTTTTCTTAATTCCCCCCAGGTATCCTAACTGGCCTACGCTGGCCTGACTCTGCAGACCTGATCAATTAGCCCCAGGTGTTCTACTGCCCCTTATTCTAAACCAGCCCCTCCCTGTTACTCTGGAAGAAGGGATCTCCTCAGTCTGCGGCTCATACATCTCCCCTCCAATACTTTTTTATAGCCTTCTGTTCTGACTCTGTCACAGTAGTAAGAGCCTGGCAACTCTTACTACATTCAAAAAGCAGAGCTGCAGCCAATCCCCTTATTGAGTAATTGAGTTGTCGATGGAAATTCCATTGACTACTCGATTAGCTTACTAGCCGCTATTTAACATCCCTAGTTCAATGTCTATTTGGCTTCACTCTTCCTCAAAATGTTATTTGTGACTAGCTACTTAACACAATTAACATTAACAAAAGAGGGAAGGAACACAAGCAAGAACAGGGTGTAGGTGCTGGAACTAGAGGTGCTGGATTGCTGCTGCACCCCCTGACTTGAAGACATTTCCATTGTATACAAGGTTTACAGTTTAGTTTAATGGCTCTCAACCCCCCTGGAGTAGGTTAAATAATATTTAGATAAGTTAGATGTATTCACGTCAACAGGGTCTCATGAAATTCACCTAGGGCACTTAAAGAACTTTTTTAAGCAATCTGAGGGCCATTAGCAAAAAACTTTGACGACTAATGGAGGATAGGTGATGGCCCAGAGGACTGGAGAAGGCCAAACATAGTGCTTATCTTTGAAAAGGGGCACAAAGAGGATGCAAAGCGTTTAGGACAGTCAGCCTAACAGATACCTTGAAACCATAGAAATGAAGTGTTTGAGAGGACCCGAGGAGCCATCAAATCTAGTACCCCTGCATTGAGGCAACACCTCAACCTAGAGCATCCTTGACAGCTGTTTGTCCAATGTAGTCTTTAAAATCTCCAACAATGGAGATTCTATAACATGTCTTGAAAATATATTCCAGAGTTTAACAAGTTTACAGTTGAGAAGATTTTCCTAAAACCTAATCTGAATCTCCCTTGTTGTAGATTAAGTTGATTACTACTTTCTCCTACCTTCAATGGTAACTGAGAACAATTATCACAGTCCTCTTTATAACAGTCCTTATCATACTAGAAGACTTATCAGTTAGCTTTTATATAATGGAACCAATTAAACAATCCATTTTTAGCACCCAGGGGTTAACAGGATTATATGTAATAGCCAATATGAATTTGTTAAGAATAAATTATGTTAGGCCAACCTAATTTCCTTCTCTCACAGGATTACTGGCCTAGTGAATAGGAAGGAAACAGCTGATACAATTATTTTGATTTTAATAAAGCTTGTGACATTGTTTCACATGTCATTCTCATAAGCAAAAATTGGCCAAAATTTAATTCCTATAAAATTAGTGCACAACTGGTTAAGAAACCATACTGAACGTCTCATGTTAGGCTGTAACTTTAAAAACAAGTAGGTCCTGTGGCACCTTAGGCCATGTCTAAACTACACCCCTCTGTCGGCAGAGGGATGTAAATCAGACACATCGGAAGTACAACTGAAGTGGGGATTTAAATATCATTTGCATAATCACATTTGGGCACTATTTCAAACATGTGCCATTTCGAAACTGAAACCACGGCTTAGCTGTGGTTTTGCCAACAGCGGGGTGATTTTTCGACAGATCCTGTACGCCTCATTTTTTGAGAAGTACAAGATCTGTCGAAAAATTACCCTGCTGTCGGCAGAACCACGGTGAAGCAGCAGTTTCAGTTTTGAAATGGCGCTTGTTCGAAACAGCGCCTGAACATGATTATGCAAATGATATTAAATCCCCACTTCATTTGCACTTCTGATGTGCTTTATTTACATCCCTTTGGTGACAGAGGGGTATAGTGTAGACCTAGTCTTAGAGACCAATAAAAATATATACTGAAATTTAATTATCAATGGTTTGCTACCAGACAGGGCTGTATCTCTAATGAGACCCTACCATCGTCAATTCTGGGTTTGGCACTATTCAATGTTTTCATTAATAGCTTGGATAATGGACTGGAGAGCATGCCTTTAATATTTATAACTGACATCAAGTTGTGAGAGTAGAAAGCACCTTAGCAGACAGAATTAGAATTTAAAAAGAGCATGAAAATTGGAGAATTAATCTGAAATCAACATGATGAAGTTATATAAAGACACGTACTCTTCTTGGGAATGAAAAGCCAAAGGCACAACTACAAAATGGAGAATAAGTGTCTACTTGGTAGTATTGCTGAAAAGAAACTGGGGATTATAGTAGATCACAAATTGAATATGAGCCAACCAGACCCAACAATGCGGGGGAGCTAAAGAGGGCAGTTGTCCTGGGGCCCAGTGATTCAAATAGGCCGGGTCTCCCAGCTATTGCCACCGCTGCTATAGCAGCAGTGTCCTTTACTTCGCTACCAGTGCCGACTCAAGTCACGTGTTCTGGGAGGTGCTGAGGGCTGGAAAGGGAGGAGCCACATGCTCCCAGTGGCATGAAGGACTGGCTGCCTCTGGTCGACCACTTCTGACCAAGGCACTGCCCTTTCTGGGAGTGTGGAGTCTGTGGAGGCTGTTGGTGCCCCTGGAGCCAAGAGTGTAATGAAGCTGCAAAAATAAAATTAACATAAGTGTTATATTCTGGGGTGAACTAACAGGAAGTAATTTTTCTCCTCTTTTCAGCACCGGTGAGGCCCCAGGTGTGATACCGTTTGGAGGGCCACACTTTAAGAAAGATGAGGACAAATGAGAGATTCCAGAGGGAAGCTCCTTCAAATATGTTAAAAGCTATCATAAAGCAGGAGAGTCACAGTGATCACTAGTTCTCCCTGTAAACCATGTTTTAGCAGGAGTCATAGGAAGGAATTATGACTGAAGTGTTATTGTTAGGGCTGTCAATTAATCGCAGTTAACTCATGCTATTAACTAAAAAATTAATAGTGATTTAAAAAATCACAATTAATCATGATTTTAATTGCAATGTTAAATAATAACTGTGATATTCAATGATAACAAATGATTATAATTGTTATAAGGCAAATATTTGAAAACAAAAGAAATAGTATTTTTCAGTTCACCTCACAGAAATACTGTAGGGTAAACTCTATATCATGAAAGTGCAATTTACAGATGTTGATTTTTTTGTTACATAACAACTGCACTCAAAACAAAACTAATTTAAAACTTTACAGTCCACAAGTCTATTCAGTCCTACTTCTTGTTCAGCCAATCACTAAGAAAAACAAGTTTATTTACATTTATAGGAGAATGCTGCTCGCTTCTTACTTACAATGTCACCAGAAAGTAAGAAAAAACATTTTCATGAACTTTTGTAGACAGCATTGCAAGATATTTGATGTTCTAAACATCTGTATGTTACTTCATGCTTTGGCCACTATTACAGAAGGCATGCTATCATGATGATGATGCTCGTTTAAAAAAATATGTTAACTAAATTTGTGACAATTGTCCTTGGGGGGGACAAATGAATGTCTCTGTCTGTTTTTCTGTATTCTGCCACATATTTCATGTTATAGAAATCTCTGCTAATGAGATTTTAAATACACTTTTGGTACAGAGTTGACAAAAGACAAAGACGGTACCAATTTTTAAAGATAGCTACAGCACTCATCCTAAGATATAAGAATCTGAAGTGCCTTCCAAGATTTGAGAGGGATGAGGTGAAGAGCATGCTTTCAGAAGTCTTAAAAGAGCAACATTCTAATACAGAAACTACAGAATTCAAACCATTAGAAAAGAAAATCAACCTTCAGCAGATAGTAGCAAACTTAGATTATGAAAATGAATGTGCATTGTTTCACACTGCTTTGGAACATTATTGAGCAGAACCCATCATCAGCATGGATGCATATCCTCTGAAATGGGAATTCAAGCATGTAACTATCTTGCAACTCCTACTACAATAGGGCCACCTGTTCTCACTTTCAGGTGATATTGTGAACAAGAAGTGAACAATTGGCTGAACAAGAAATGGGACTGAATGGGCTTGTAGACTCTAAGGGCTCGTCTACATGGCCCCTTTTCCGGAAGGGGCATGTTAATTTCAGAGATCGTAATAGGGAAACCCGCGGGGGATTTAAATATCCCCCGCGGCATTTAAATAAAAATGTCCGCCGCTTTTTTCCGGCTTTTAGAAAAGCCGGAAAAGAGCGTCTACACTGGCCCCGATCCTCCGGAGAAAGCGCCCTTTTCCAGAGGATCTTATTCCTACTTTGAAGGAATAAGATCCTCTGGAAAAGGGCGCTTTCTCCGGAGGATCGGGGCCAGTGTAGACGCTCTTTTCCGGCTTTTCTAAAAGCCGGAAAAAAGCGGCGGACATTTTTATTTAAATGCCGCGGGGGATATTTAAATCCCCCGCGGGTTTCCCTATTACGATCTCTGAAATTAACATGCCCCTTCCGGAAAAGGGGCCATGTAGACGTAGCCTAAAGTTTTACCTTGTTTTATTTCTGAATGCATTTTTTGTACAGTTGTAATTTCTCAATTTGTAAGTTCAACTTTCATGTTAAAGAGATTACTTTGTCAGGGTGGATCCCCACTCTGTAGCATTCTGAGTGCAGAAGGTAGAGGCCCGCAAATACCTTAAATACCTTTGCCTCTAGGCTCTGCTTCTAAAAACTTCCAGAGTCACAGATGCCCTGGCTCTGAGGAAAAAAAAAAAAAAAAAAAAAAAGCTGCCACCATCATATGATTTACCCTAAAAAACTGGGGGGAACACCTGAATTCCTTGAATTTCTTCCTCTTTAACCACAAAGCAGCTTGAAAACAAATTGCTGTCCCAGGAGCTGGCTGCTCGTCTTAGGCAGGCAGATATATACAGTTAGGGCATGTCTAAACTACATTCCTCTTTCGAAAGAGGAATGTAAATAAGGCAAATTGAAAGTGCAAATGAAGTGCGGATTTAAATATCCCATGCTTCATTTGCATATTGATGTCCGAATGCTTTTTCAAAAAAGGGTTTTTCGAAAGTGAAAGCGGTTTTTTTAAAACGATCCCTTTTTTGAAAGAATCCGTACTCCTCATTTTTCAGGAGTATGGGTTCTTTCGAAAAAGGGTTGTTTTTTTAAAGAACCACATCTAGACTATGCTTTCACTTTTGAAAAACCCTTTTTAGAAAAAGCGCTTGGACGTGAATATGCAAATGAAGTGCAAGATATTTAAATCCATGCTTCATTTGCACTTTCGATTTGCCTCATTTACATTCCTCTTTCGAAAGAGGAATGTAGTTTAGATGTACCTTTGGAGCCCATGTTACTTTCCAACACACAAGAATCAAATAATCACTTTACAAAAGTGATTTTTACTAACAAAACAAAAGATTTACTTGATAAGGCATACTTGATTGCTAGGTGTCACAAAGAAATAAGTAAAATAAATTTAAACAGAGAAAATCTCTGGGAACAACTCTTAGATAATGAATGGAGGAGGGGAGTCTTGGATTCACACAGAGAAGTTCAAACCAAACCACAAAAATAAAGAAAAATATCCTAATCACAACTAGATACACTTTTCCCCTTTATTTACTTATGATCACTTCCTAGTTTAGTCCACTTCCATGCCCTAGATTCCTTGAAGGCATAGTAGTCCTCCCTGAGTTTAAATAATTCTGTGTCTCTCAACTCCTGGCTTAACTTCCCCACACAAAGGTTGCGTCTACACTACAAAGAAAAGTCAGAAACCATCATTAATAATATGATTAATTTTAATAGCTTCACAGCCCTAATTATTGTCTGTCTGCTTTTGCCAGGGAACGGTCTGCAGCACATGGAAGCAGAAATTCTGCAACACTTTCAAGAGTTCATCATATGGTGTAGACTGGACAGGATCATGGACCACTCTTCTTTCAGGTAGATACTGCTTCCCATATTGTGCATGAAGAGCAGTGCCTCAGCTAGTTTCCTAAAGGGGCTCTATATGTTATTAATCTCCAAACTTATTTTCCATTGCACTGCACTTCCATCAGCAACTGCTTCAGGCCCAGTGTTTCAAAGGGGCCCTTTAAATCATCAACAGAATGCCATGCAGCATGCTCCGGAGAGTTGGGGGGCATGCTCTGGACAGCATTGAGGACTTGGGGGGCACGGTGCAGGTCCAGGAAGCAATGAGAGCTAGCTGCCTTGGACCTGCCCAGTTTCACTCAAAACCCTGCCCCTTCCAGGAACATGGAGCTAGAATCCCTCCCCATGCCCAGGGCCTAGTAAGTCTGTTGTCTTCCCTGGTCTCAATAGGTAGTATGATGTATGCAGACTGAGGAGACTGTCATGTGAAATGTGAAAACTTAAGCATGATTTTCTTCTAACATTGGAGACAGAATTTTGTTAGAATGAAGAAAACATTATCCCACCCAGGCTCACTATCTGTTTCGCTGTAGAACTTCTGTAAGCCAGGACCATATGATTTCAGAATGCCCTACCTTATGTGCCCAGAGAATGCATGTGTGTTGAAAATATAAGAAAGAGGTTTACAAGTTATCTGCAGTTATTTCAGGTTCACAACCATTCCAACCCACATTCTCATGCTTGCTCATTAACCTTAGTTGATGCACTGACTGATTAGAATGCAAAGGTTTGATTTAGTATTGAAATACAACACACAGAGTGCCACATGAATGTTTGTGTAGCAAGTCATCCACTCTCTACAGACTTGATTTACTCAGACTGATCAGGAATAACGCAGTGTACAAGTTATTAGCACACAAACTTACATACATTCTCCTTTATATATTAGATGATGGTGATCAGTTAGCTCCATAACTCATTCCTACTGTGAGCACTCAGTGGAGAGATGAGAGAAAGCAATGGCAATGCAGGAAAGCTGCAGTAATAGATCAATCTTTCTGCAAGAGATGTGGCCTGTGTGAATGAGCGCAACAGATGTCTGAATTTGTGTCTCTATGAAGGCAGCTGAAAGGGATGGAGGGGGAGAAACTAAACAAAGAAAAATTGGATCCTTTCCTAGTCAGATGTTTCCCTTTATTTCACTGTTTTAAATATCAGATTATCAGGTCTAACATTACACTTCCAACAAATCAAAACATTTTAGCGCTAGCATTATGGGGGATTCTCTGAGGTTGAGCCCAAAGCTGTAAACTCATTAGTCTTGTCTTTTGTGAGAGAAGAAAGACTCCACATGCCCCTCTCACCCCTTTTCCCCTAATTAAAATTAAAAGTAAATCTAAAAGTCATTCCTACATTCATTCATCTCCATTCTTTTCTGTTTGGATAAATCACGCTCCAGTACTCAGAGGGTGTTATGTACACAAACTACACACTCTTAACAGACATGCCGTATGTTATGACTGGCTGAGCAGATTCTAAGAAGTGGTTCTTGGCATCACTGTCATGCAGTTCAGGCTCATCAGTCATATGCAATTAGGTATTAGAAACACTTGCTGGAATATACTGGAGGAGAAGAGCGCTAGGGGAGATTAGGAATTGAGGAGAGAAGAGGCAAGGACTTTAACTCTGCACAGAAACTGCCATTACAAAAACAGATTATTCAGCATGAGGTTTGTTTGCAGGTTTAATTCTGTAACATACTCACATATTTAGAATTATGGTGTCACCAGGGGAGCTGACAGCCACACTGGGCCCCTGGGCAAGGAGGGTGGGTGGGACTCAGAGCTCCCAGAAGGGGTGAGTTCTCAGACAGAAGGGGCAAGGCCACAGCAGCCAGCCCTCAGCACCACCCAGAGTGCACAGCACTGCCCCCTCAACCCCTAGAGCTGATTGGACCACAACACTCCAGCTGGGATTTAAAGGACCTGAGTTTCTAGGAACTACCCTAGGCCTTTTAGAATCACCAGATCCCAGGACAACTGTCCCCTTCTCCTCCTCCTTCCTCATCAGCAGGCATGGGTATGGTTCTTAGACAATCTGCTCTATCTCATGTCAGTGGACATCTATGACCTTTATAATTAATATTGACACAATGATCCCCATGGATACAACAAGTGAGCCCCAATCTCAAGCTGAGCAACTTCTGTGTAGATCAACATGCTGGGATTTTCATATTAAAGGTGACAAAGGCAGCTCCAATCTGCTGTGTTTTATGCATCTTAGCTTGAAAAGCTAACTAGTGTTTCCCTCACAGACATACAGGCAGTCCTCGACTTACGCGGATCCGACTTATGTCAGATCCGCACTTACGAACGGGGCTTTCTCGCCCCGGAGGTCGAGGTAGCGGATTGCTACCTGCGAGCTCCGGGGCGAGAAAGCCCCGTTCGTAAGCTGCTCTGGTGCCCCTGGTCTGCTGGAGACCGTCTCCAGCAGACCAGGGGCACCGGGCGGGTTCCCGCGCCAGAGCAAAGCCTCAGAAGCGCGGGAACCGCTGCTGCTGCCGCTTGAGACCCGGTGCCTGTGGTCTGCTGGGGACCGTCCCCAGCAGACCACAGGCACCGGGACTCAAGCGGCAGCAGCGGGCGGGTTCCCGCGCTTCTGAGGCTTTGCCAGCGGCTGAATCTGGATGCCAGTTCCGACTTACATACAGATTCAACTTAAGAACAAATCTACAGTCCCTATCTTGTACGTAACCCGGGGACTGCCTGTACTGTATAAGCTAGTCTCTACAGGTGAGACCTCTAACATTACTGAACTCTGAGGCTACAGCTACATGGCACATTAATTTCAAAATAATCAGTTCTGGATGATATCTGTCGGAATAGCTTATTTCGAAATAGCGTGTCTACACAGCAAATGCGCATTGAAATAGCCCTTAGCTATTTCAAAAAAGAGTGTCCACACTGATTGGATGCTAACTCACATTTAAGGCCACCTGAAACAATTCAGGCAGAACATCAGGTCAGCAGTTACTTCCCGTGGCTGCTGCCTGAGGCAATCTGAGGGTCTTGCTTAATGAGACTCCCTTCCCCATACAGCCATGTCTCAGGCTTTTTGCCTTTCCCTACCTCCTCAAGGGACAGTAAAATCTTTTCTTCTGCCTGCTGTGGCTGCCCTTGCAGACACCTCGGTTTGCCAGTCATGGAGCCGGGGCTTCTGGGCAGTCTATGGCTATTGCAGCTTGTGCTACCACTCGTACAGCAGTTTCTACAGGCTGCCTCTCAGGCCCTGCAGAAACCCAACCCTCAGCGCCTTTGGGAGACCTTTCTTGGATCTCTGTGCACACGGCTCATATGACTGGATCCCAACTGCCCTCCCCTGCACACCATGCCCCACTGCCTATAGCGTCTGGACATCAGTGCATATGGGTGGGACTGGATTGTCATGGAACAGTGGCTTCAGAATTTCAGGATGAGGAAAGATACATTTCTGGAGCTGTGTGAATGGTTGGCACCTGCCCTCAGGCGACAGGACTCTCACATGAGACCCACCATTCACCTCCAGAAATGTGTTGCCATTGTCCTCTGGAATCTTGCCATGCCAGATAGTTATCAATCTGTAGGGAATCAGTTTGGCATGGGGAGATCAACTATCGGGGCCATGCTCATGCAGGTATGGCATTCTTGGGCTATTGTTCCAAGAGGGAGTGGACTGCTGGAATGGGGTTCCTGAGGAAAATGGGGGTAGAGGCACAAGCTCCCTCCCTGAGAGGTGTTTTTCAGTCCTACCCTCACAAAGCTCTGCCAGGGATGGGATAAGTGGGTGAGTTGCTCCTGGTGTCTAGGGATTGAGGAGGAAATAAAGGGTGGGCTGGGAGACCTCCCACGGGCCCTTGCACCCCAGTGAATCTGTTTGTTTGTCTCCTTCTACAAGTGGTGAGGCCATCAACACCATCCTGATATATGGGGTCATCAATCTTGGTGATGTGGATGCCATCATTGCCAGATTTTCCAACATGGGCTTCCCTAACTGTGTGGAGGCTATTGACAGCACCCACATCCCTATCTGGGCCCCCAAGCACTGTGCATCTCTGTTCATCAACCAGAAGGGGTACTTCTCGATGGTCCTGCAGACCATCATGGACCACCAGGGGCATGTTTACAGACATCCATGTTCCAAAACTCCAGCGTCTTTGAGAAGCGTAAACACAGGAACTTTTTTCCCCCACTGCACCATCAGGGTCAGGGGCATGGCCATGGCCATGTGCATGGTGGAAGATGTGGCTTACCCTCTCTTGCCTTGGCTCATGAAGCCATATACCAGCCACCTCAACCACTCATGGGAACACTACAATGCCAAGCTCAGCAGGGCCCACATGGTGTCGGAGAGCATTTGAAGGTGCAGTTCAGATGCCTCGTCACCTGGCTGGACCTCAGGGAGTGCAACATCCCTCACGTGGTGGCTGCATGTTGTGTGCTCCACAATGTTTGTGAGTGGAAGGGGGAGGAATTCCTGCCAGGGTGTGGGGAGGCTGACTGCATCGGCAGGGTCTTTGAGCAGCTGTGCACAGCTGCCATCCAGCAGTACCATCGGCAGATCCAGTGTGGATCTGGGAGAAGTTCTGAGGGAGAGTTTCTCACAAGGACCCCAGTGACACTGTCCCCTGCTAGGGGCCTGTGCACCACCCTCACTGCCTTTTCTTCAGCAAACCTTCCCTTCCCACCTTCCCTGCTAAGACAATAAAAAAAGTTTATTTTTGAAAAAGAAAAATCTCTGTTTCTATTTATTTGGGGTTACAGTAACTGGGGAGAGACTAGGGAATGAACCTGGGAGAGGGGGGGAGAGAGGCAGGAGGATGAGAACCTTGGAGCGTGAAAGAGGAAGTTGGCAGGGGGAGGAGGGGCTCAAGGCTTGAGCTGGATGTGGCACCTGACTGTGGTGATCCCACCGCCACAGGTCCGGGGGCCATGGTGGCCACATGGGGGTTTGGAGGAGAAGTAGGAGGCATGGGAGCAGGAATGGGAGGAAGAATTAGTGAGAGCAGATGTGGGAGCAGGAGCAAGCATTATGCTGGCAATGAGGGATTGAACTGCCACACACATGGTGTGGCCCTGCTCCAGCAGCTCCTATTAGGTGTCTTGCCACAGCTGGATGTCTTCATGGAGCCTGAGGTTGATGGTCTGCTCTCGGCCATTCAGCCATAGACGTTCTGGTGCAGAGATCCTGGAGATTTGCCTCCTCTCTATTAGCCAGGGGATAGAAATGGTGTCCTTGGCCTCTGTTTGTCAGAGGCTGGAGAGGGATGGCAGGAGAGAAATCGCTTAATCATTGTCTTCAATCCACCCTCTCTGGGGCACCTGGTGCTGGCCACTGACGGCAGACAGGTTACTGGGCTAGATGGACCTTTGGTCTGACCCAGTACGGCCGTTCTTACGTTCTTATGTTCTCCCCAGACCTCAATGAAGTCCAGCATCTCTGTACCAGACCAGGAAAGTGCACAACCTCTTTCAGCCCCTAGCAGGCTCCTGAGATCTGTCTGACTGCTCCGTGGGATCAGTGGAGGGCTGGCTGGGATCATCAGACTGGCTCATCAGATAGATGTCCAAGTGTGACAAAATGCACCAACAATTATTTATAGGCAGAAGTGTGTAGGCACAAAAATAAGGACCCATGCTGAAGCTTTGAATAAACAAAGCTTTAGGATTCTAGACACAAAAATGAAGTGGTACAGAAATGGACAAAGGAAATACAGCAGATCTAATCTACCTGGATTTCAGTAAAGTATATCATGCAGTCCACATGGGAAATTACTAGTTAAATTGGAGAAGTTATGAATGAATATAGAACTGAAAGATGGATAAAGAAATGGTTAAAGGAAAGACTACAATGATTCATACTGAAAAGTGAACTGTCTGGCTTGAAGGAGATTACTAGTAGAGTTCTTCTGGTATTGGTCTTGGGAGCAATATTATTTAACATTTTTATAATTGACCTTGGCAAAAAAAAGTGGGACTGTAGAGCTAATTATCTGCTTTCAGGCTCTCTCCACAGGTATTGTAGTGGAGAATGCTTTGGCAGGAACCTCTCAGGGAAGAAATCACAAGGGAACACCATCTACTGGAAGACATGGGATGCGTAGTCCTAGGGATAGGTGTCCCACAACCACCACCCCCAAAAGAAGATGGGTGGCGGTGGTCAGGGACCCCTTTCTAAGAGGGACTGAGTCATCCATCTGCCATCCATACCTGCAGTCTCAAGAACTGTGCTGCTTACCAGAAGCTCGAATTCAGGATGTGACCAAGATTCTTCCAAAACTGATCAAACCTTCAGATCACTACCCTTTCCCTCTTCTTCATGTAGGAACAAACGATACAGCCAAGAATGACCTTGAGAGGGTCGCTGCAGATTATGTATCGCTGGGAAGAAGGATCAAGGAATTTGAAGCGCAAGTGGTGTTTTCATCCATCCTTCCGTTTGAATGAAAAAGTCTGGGTAGGGATCATCAAATTGAGGAAGTAAATGCATGGTTACGCAGGTGTTGTCGGAGAGAGGGCTTTGGTTTCTACAACCAAGTGTTTTGGGCACAAGAAATGTTAGGAAGAGATGGGATCCACCTAACCAAGGGTATGTCTACACTACAAACTTTCATAGGCGCTACACTAGCGCTCCGCTAGTTCGAATTTAATTCGAACTAACAGAGCGCTTAGTTCGAACTAGGTAATCCTCATTTCACGAGGATTAAGCCTAGTTCAAACTTACTAGTTCGAATTAATGGCTGTGTAGCCCCTTAATTCGAACTAGTGGGAGGCTAGCCCTCCCCAGGTTTCCCTGGTGGCCACTCTGGCCAACACTAGGGAAACTCGTCTGCCCCCCTCCCGGCCCTGGAGCCCTTAAAGGGGCACGGGCTGGCTACGGTGCCCGTGCCAGGTGCAAGCCTGCCAGCACCCAGCCAGCAGACCCTGCACCTTGCACGGATCGAGCCACCCACCCGATGCCCCCCAGCCCTCGCCCTCTTCCCGGGACCAGGCTGGCGGCTCCCGGGAGCTTGCCCAGAACCGCAAGAGGCGGGCACCCGCCTGGGCTAGTGCGGACATCGTGGACCTCATCCACGATCTCCGCACTAGGCACAGGAAAGTGGCCGGCTTGGGCAGGAGAGCTGCCAGCCTGGCCACCCAGAAGCAGGTGTGCAAGAGAATCAAGGGGGTCCACTGAGACCCCCGACCCTGAGCCCTGAGCTTACAATGGCCGTATTGGGTCAGACCAAAGGTCCATCTAGCCCAGTAGCCTGTCTGCCGACAGTGGCCAACCCTAGGGACCCTGGAGGGGATGGACCGAAGACAGTGACCAAGCTATTTGTCTCGTGCCATCCCTCTCCAGCCTTCCACAAACCTTGGGCAGGGACACCACTCCTACCCCCTGGCTAATAGCACTCCATGGACCCAACCTCCATGACTTGATCTCACTTCCCTTTAAACTCTGTTCCAGTTCTAGCCTTCACAGCCTCCTGCAGCAAGGAGTTCCACAGGTTGACTCTTTGCTTTGTGAAGAAGAACTTTCTGTTACTAGTTTGAAGCCTGCTACCCATTCCTTTCCTTTGGTGTCCTCTAGTCCTTCTTTATGGGAACTAACGAATAACTTTTCTGTATGCACCCTCTCCACCCAACTCCTGCTTTTAGAGACCTCTATCCTGTCCCCCCTCAGTCTCCTCTTTTCTAAGCTGAAAAGTCCCAGTCTCTTTAGCCTCTCTTCATATGGGACCTGTTCCCAACCCCTGATCATTTTAGTTGCCCTCTCTTCTCCCAGCCTCTCTCTTCCCCTCTCCCACCTCCTTTTCCCAGTCTCCCCCAGTTTTGTTCAATAAAGACAGATTCCATTTTGGAAGACACGTTATCTTTATTTTGTACATCAAGAAGAGGATAAGGGTAAGTGGAAGGAGGTGAGGGAAGAATGGGGCACGAGCCCCCGATGGGGAGTACTGGGCTGGCTCTGCGGGCTTCTGGGGGTGGAAGCTCTCCTGCAGCCCCCCAATTGCCCCTTCTCCCCAGATGGCAGCTTGCGGCAAGTGCAGCCGGGCTTATGGCCGAGTGCTGTGATGTGCCCAGTTTGGGCACTCAGGGCACTCCAAGCCAGGACTGCTTTGCAAGCGGGGCACCCCTGAGAACTGTCTGTCCGGGATGGGGGTCGGGACCCTTTAAGCACAGCCCTCCGCTAGCCTGAGACAGCATCTCCACGCTCTAAGTCCTCCTCTGATGCCCTGCTGGCACTGCTTCCGGCCATCCTTAAGCCTGGTTCAGGGTCCACTTAACGTGGACGCGCTAGTTTGAATTAGCAAAATGCTAATTCGAACTAGTTTTTAGTTCTAGATGCATTAGTTCGAATTAACTAATTCGAATTAAGTTAGTTCGAATTAACGTTGTAGTGTAGACGTACCCCAAGAGAGGAAGAGCATCTTCGGGAGCAGACTTGCCAACCTAGTGAGGAGGGCTTTAAACTAGGTTCATTGGGGGACAGCGATCAAAGCCCTGAGGTAAGTGAGGAAGTCGGATACCAGGAAGAAACACAAGGTGGAACAAACAACAAAGGAGGACCCCTGACTTGAATGGAGAAGATAAACTTGTTATCTAAGGTATTTGTACACAAGTGCAAGAAGTTTGCGAAACAAACAGGAAGAATTAGAAGTCCTTGCCCAGTCAAAGAACTATGATTTGATTGGAATAACGAGACTTGGTGGGATGATTCACATGACTGTAGCACTGTCATGCAAGAGAATAAAGCAGTGGTCTCCAACCTTTTTACACCCAAGATCACTTTTTAAATCTCCGAACAGGCGAAGATCTACCGCCCCGCCCCTTTCTTGAAGCCCTGCTCCTTTCTTGAAGCCCCACCCTCTCTATTCTCCTCCTGTCCATCACTTGCTATCCCCAGCCCTTACTTACACACTCTGATAAACAGTTTATTTTTAAATTATGCGATGTATAAAATTAAAATCACGTGTTTATAGTTATGAAATAAATGGTCTGTTTTTTATTCATGCTATTTAAATCTAAAATGAAGCATTTATAATTATACATTTTGTGGGGACAGAGGTCTGCGGCTGGGGGAAGGGGAGAGGGAACAGGGTACTGGGAGGGCAGAGGACAGGGTTCTGCAGCAGGGGACAGGGTGCCAGTGGGGACAGGTTTCTGCAGCTGGGGACAGGGTGCCAGTGGGGACAGGATTAAGGACAGAGTTCTGTGGCTGAGGACAGAGGAGTAGGGACAGAGTTTGGGGAGTGGGGAACAGAATTCTGTGACTCGGGACAGGGGAGTGGGGACAGAGTTCGGGGAGTGGGGAACAGAATTCTGTGGCTCGGGACAGGGGAGTGGGGACAGAGTTCGGGGAGTGGGGACAGAGTTTTGTGGCTGGGGAGTGGAGGCTAGGGAGTGGGGTGCCAGTGGAGGCAGAGAATCCCCAGTATCTGCCTCCTCCCAGGATTCCCCCACCCCCAGAGGGAAACCAGAGCATGCCTGCCCCAGGGCCGATCCACCCGCAGCGCAGGGAATCCCCGCGTGCGCACTCCTGCCCCGGTGCTGACCCCGTGCAAGGAAGTCCCCCACGCACGCGTGCCTGCCCGGGAGCCAACCCCCCGGTGCAGGAAAACCCCGCGCGTGCCTGCCCCGGGTGCCGACTTCCCCCGGTGCAGGGAAGCCTGCTCTGGGGCCGACCCCCCGGCGCAGGAAAACCCTGCACGCGCCTGCCCCGGGGGCCGACTCACCACTCTCGTGTGGTGCAGGGAGCCAATGCTCCCTCCCGCAGTACACCTGGCAGAGCAGCTAGCGCTACTTCTGGAATCGCCAGAAGTGGCACTAAGCTGCAGGACTTCTGTCCGTCCCCGGGGAAGCCTACACTACCTCCATTTTCACTGGAGGTAGGTAGTGGGACTTCTCGGGGTGGGAGGGAAATGGGGGCGGGGCGGACAGGACGCCTCGCGATCGACTGGTCGAGGCCTCACGATTGACCAGTCGATCGCGATTGACCTGTTGGTGACCACGGGTATAAACTGTTCAGAAAGAATAGGCGGGGGAGAAAAGGAGGAGGAGTTGCACTGTATGTAATAGAGCAGTATGATTGCTCAGAGCTCCAGTATATATATAGAGAAAAGCCTGTTGAGAGTCTATGGGTTAAGTTTAAAGGTGGAAGCAAAAGAGGTGATGTTGTGGTTGGTGTCTGCTATAGACCAACCAATCAGGTGGATGAGATAGATGAGGCTTTCTTCAGACAACTCAGAGGACCTTCCAGATAACAGGCCCTGGTTCTCATGGGGGACTTTAATCACCCAGACATCTGTTGGGAGACCAATACAGCAGTACACAGACAATCCAGGAAGTTTTTGGAAAATGTTGGGGAAAACTTCCTGGTACAAGTGCTGAAGGAACTGACCAGGGGCCATGAACAGCTTGACCTGCTGCTCACAAACAAGGAGGAACTAGTAGGAGAAGTAGAAGTGGGTGACAACCTGGGAAGCAGTGATCATGAGATTTCAGGATCCTGACTAAAGGAAGAAAAGAGAGTAGCAAAATACACACTCTGGACTTCCGAAAAGCAGACTTTGACTCCCTCAGAGAACTGATGGGCCGGATTCCCTGGGGTTGCTTACATGAAGGGGAAAGGAATCCAGGAGAGCTGGCAGTATTTTAAAATAGCCTTATTGAAGGCACAAGAAGAAACCATTCCAATGCGCAGCAAGAAAAGCAAATATGGTAGGTGACCAGATTGGCTTACCGGGGACATCCACGGTGAACATAAACACAAAAAGGAAGCTTACAATAAGTGGAAACTTGGACTGATGACTAGTGAGGAATATAAAGATATTACTTGAGAATGCAGGGGAATTATCAGGAAGGCGAAAGCACAATTGGAATTACAGCTGGCAAGAGATGTGAAGGATGTGAAATTAGTGAGCATCAGAAGAAAATTCTATTCTTGGTGAACCTGGCTGTCTCATCTTTGATCTCTGCCTTGCCTGGGATACAATCCAGGACTCCCTCTTCCTCCTTTTCACATGGAAATCATATGTTATTGCCCTAAATCTCCCCTATCTTCCTATCTCTGGATACATGCCCTAAATTACTCTCTCTTAGCAAGTGTAGGGAAAGTTGACTGTGGAGTGTAGGTAGTACACATAGCCTAAACAACTGTGCTTGAATGAGAGCCCTCACTTAAAAAAAAAAAGTATTTCATTATATAAATTTTATACATTCAGCCTGCTGATCATTTTGGTAGGCTATCATTTCAATGAGGGGAAGGGTGCGGTAATACATTATACCCTCTAACTTTCCTCTGGTCTCTCAAATAGAGGCATAAGTGGGCTTCTCCAAGCATATGTGATTGCAAATAGATACTGAAGTTGACTTGAATTACTTGCTAATAGGCCGACCAATTTAGTGCATTATTAAATGGAGGACACGGGGCCTGGAGGAGGGAGAGGAAGGAAGAGAGCAGCATTTTCCTAGAGAAGAAAACACAATCTCTCATCAGAGAAGAGTAATTCCCCTTCATCACTGCACTCTAAAGAAAAGCTTTAATGAGCCATTTAAACCTGAGATGATACTTTAAGTCTTCCTTTTACATTTCTGAACAGTCCTTTTTATTCTATTTTACTTAGCACCAAATATAGGAATGGCTAATTCACACCAGCACTTTCAAGAGTGAAGTTGAGAGCCTAGATCATATACACTATATATCAGACTTGGATCCATGGTTAATAACATGTTTTGGGATGTTTCAGATTAAACCAATCGTCATCAACCAGTAGACTGGGATTTACTGGTAGATCTTGGATTCTCTGAAAGTGATGCTGACTGGTTTGGCCAAGAGGCTATCAAGTGATGGTGCGTCAGCTGCCCCTCTCCCACTGCTGTGCACCTCCTGCCCTTTGCCTTGGTACTGGCCCTTCCGGAGCCTCCTGTGTTCTGTGCTGGCCAGGAGAGGAAGAAGAGGGGGGCTGATGCCAAGGTGCCCCCTTTTCCTGCTTAGTATCCTATCTCCACAGAGCAGAGAGGAGGCACAAAAAGACTTGGGATGGAAGGAGTTTGCTGGCTGCTTTTGGGAGTGGTGCAGGGCTAGGACAGGGGTGAACCTGCCTCAGCCCTAATGCACCACCACCACCTGAAGTAAGCAGAGCCCAGCTGGAGCTCACAATCCTACCCCAGTCATGAACCCCTACCTGCAGATGGCTACATTTAGGCCTGTATCCTGGAATTTCTGAGAGGGGAGGGGTGCTTTTTTATGTAAATGTGGACTGCAATTTTTTAAAAATATAAACAAGTTCAGAATAGTCATGCAATGCATATGCATAAGAGAGGTTAATGAAAATTTTGAGTGGAAAGAGTGATTGGTAAAATGATTTTGTTATACATGCTCTTTCTCTCTCTCTAAGCCACTGTGATATCACATACACACAAACACGCACAGATACAAATACACAGGCTGTAGTTCACTGAGGCTACGTCTACACTGCCATTTTTTTTCCACAGAAGAGATGCAAAATACCCCACAAAATGCCTTTAACCAGAACTGTGGAGTGAAAGGAAATTGCCCCTCATTGTAATCCCGGCCCAAGGGGCTCACTGGGGGCTCCAAGGGAGTGAGCGTGCTGGGACAGGCAGGAGGTAACATGCCTCCCCCCAGACAATGGCTGTGGGAATGCAGGGCCTGCTTCCCGGTGAGCCCACAAGTGGCCATCTGCTCGTGCCCTTGGAGCTGGGCTCTGTCTTCCCAGGAGAGCTTGGTTGCATCACCCAGCCATGTGCATTCCAAGGAGCAGCTGGAGCCTGGGATCTGCAGCACCTATTGGCTACCTCACCCACTGTGTGGCAGGCAGGGCCCAGAGGGGGAGGAAGGTGATGCCCCAGAGAATGGCTGGTGGAGTGAGGAGTGAGCTGCAGATTTCTCTCTATTAGTACTATTGCCTGGCTAAAACAGCAGTGGGGAGAGAGGCTTTGCTCTTCCCTGTGCCAATCTATGAGGCATTTTTGGTGGCTCAGGGCATGTCTCTGTCTGTTGAGGGAATAGGCTGCTCACCTTGGAGCGCAGTGCAAATACCTGGTGCATGACGCTCCTTTAACCTGGAGCTGCACTTCTCATGCTTGGCCACCACTTCCTGACCCCACATGGGGTGACTCGAGCTTGCTAGTTAACTGACAACCCTAGGGTGTGTCTACACTGGGCCACTTATTCCGGAAAATCAGCCGCTTTTCCGGAATAAGCTGCGAGCTGTCTACACTGGCCCTTGAATTTCCGGAAAAGCAACGATGCTCTACTGTACAAAATCAGCCGCTATTCCGGAAAAACTATTCTGCTCCCGTTCGGGCATAAGTCTGTATTCCGGAAAAGCTTTTCCGGAAAAGGGCCAGTGTAGACAGCTTTTCCGGAAAAGCAGAAGAAACGGAAAAAAGCGGTTTGGACGGCGGGAGACCCCGTAGAAGCCGCGGACTTCCGGGTAACCTGAGGTCTTAAAGAGCGCGGATGCTACTGGCCACACATGGCAGGAGCCCGCAGGAGCCCACCCTTCCCAGCTCTGCCATGTGCCAACTGTGCTGCCCAGCAACCTCACAGCACAGGCATGGCAGCTCCGGGTTGTCAGCCACCATCACCCGGGGCAGGGGAGGAAGCCCCCAGGGGCCGCAAACACAGGGTCCCATCCTGGACCCCCAGGGAGCTGGAGACCCTCCTGGACTTGTGGCCGTCTGGCACGGAACCTGGCCCAGCAAGGACACCCCAGCTGCAACTGCGAGCAGGTGCGGTCGAAGGTGAAGGAGCTGTGGCTGGGGTAAGTGCGGACCTCGGAGGGGAGGGGAGCAGGACCCGATGCCTGCCCCTATTTTGAGCGGCTGAACTCATTTCTGGGCCAGCCAGCCCCACAAGCCCCAGCTGTCCCTGTGGACACCTGCCAGCACCCCCCCATCAACCATCCCACCGAGCCGGAGGAGGGAGAGGACAGTGGCGGCGCGTTGGGAGAGGAGGCCAGCGTTGCCACCCAGCAGGCCCCCTCCAGCAGCTCCTCTGAGGCTGGGGAGGAACCTACTGGTGAGTCTTTGCAGGTTACACTCCCAAAGGGTGGGGGGCAGACGGGAGCCAGGTGCCCGGAGGGGGCAGGGGGAGAGCATGTCACTCAGGCCACGTGAGCTGCATGCTGCGTAGCATGAGGCAGTTAGCAGCACGTGCAACCACGTGCAGCCTGGTGACCGAGCGGCAGGTGGCTGTGGCAGGCAGCTGCAGGGCACGCCTGGGACCGTGCTGTTCACACACATTCAGCGGGACCAGGGGGAAGGGTGGCTGCTGGCTGGAACCGGCCAGGGCCCCAGGGACTCAGCCCAGAGCCCGCTGCTCCACCAAGGGTGCAGCACAGAGAACGGCACACTGTCCCATGCCTGGCTGTGAGGCACAGCCAGCTGCTCCTGGGAAAAGCGCAGTGTCACAGTCCTGTGACCGTGGACCCCTACCAAGCCCCTCACCTACTCTTGGTGCCTTGGCAGGTTCCCCGAGGGAAGTCCCCACTGTGGCCACACCTGTCCCTGGGCTACCGGGAGGGGTAGTGGGAGGGAGAAGGGCCCCTGAGTTTTGCTGCAAGGATGGGACATCCCCCCACCCAGTCACTCTTCTGGTTCCGTCCAGGAGATATCCCACGTGGAGGGGATCTGAGAGCCCAGACCGCCACTGACAGGTGTGCTCCCAGGCACTGCCATGGGGATGCATCTCGCTCCCTGTCAAACACCAGTGATTAGCCCAAAGCTTTTCACAGTCTCCACCGGCAGGGAGTTCCACAGGTAAACGCAGCACAAGCACCCTTCCGCCCTTCATGGGGCCAGGATACAGACCAGTGCTTACAATACTGGAGGGAGGACCCTACTCCAGGGGCAGTCCTCCTTGCCAACATACAACATGGGAGCAGGAGGGGAACCGAGTGGGCCCAAGCCACACAACTGTGCGGTCACCTGGGCTCCGGGGTGGAGGGCATGAGGTGTGGGGACAGTGGACGGCCTGCCTGACTGACCCGTCCTTTGTTCTCTTCCCTGCAGCGGGACCCAGCACCAGACCCGCGACTCCATCAGCAGCGGCACCCCCAGCTGCCCAAGCCCGGAGGCCGAGGCTCCGACACCGGGACCAGCTGCTCCACCGTCACATCACTGCGGTGGAGGGGATCCAGACCTCAATTGCGGAGCGGGTGCAGGGGGACCAGGACTGGCAGCAGAAGGGCTAGGCTGCCTTCCTGGAGGAATACCGAGGAATGCGCACCACAATGGGCACACTGACGGCACATTTAGTGCATGCCATCCACTATGGCATGGCCGGACCACATGCCCCCGCCATCCCTCCCGGAGCACAGCCCATGACCCTTCCTATCCCTGCTCCTCTCCCTGCCCCTGCTCATGCCCACCTCACCGTGGAGCCTGCCCCGACGCGGTCTGCCCAGCGTGGGCAGGTCCGCCCCCGGAGGGGCGCTCACAGGGGCCACCCGTCCCAGTAACTGCCCCCCTCATTCTCCCAGTTAAAGATCCCCCCCTCCCAGTTAAAGGTCCCCCCCTCCTTTGTAAATAAAAAGTTCTGTTTTCACTTGAATCTTGTGTGGTGATTGTGTTCCTCTAGTAACTGTAAGAAATGATGTGAGATGCCAATTAGCCACTTCAATTTAACAGGGTTACAAACTGTGGACAACAAATTCATGACTCTATCACTGGGGGGGGGGGGGGGGGGCTTTTTCAGTGGTCATTGGTTTGTGGCGCATAAAGAAATACTGAGACTTTTCAGTAAAGATGTAAACCACAAACTATATTTACATAGCAACAAACAAGCAGAAATGGTTAAAAGATGCAGTACAGTACAGATTCTAAAACATAGTCTAGGCGCAGGGAGGATGATTGTGGTGTTGCTGGCCACCTCAATCCTTTGGTCCTTCCGGGCCTCAGGAGAGGAAGAGCCAGGAGATCCGAAGATGGCACTGACGTGAGCCTTCTGCACAAGTCCCAAATCCTGTTGGCTGTTCTTCAGGACAGGCGATGGTGGCCTAAACCCTAGCCTAACTTAAAAGAAAAACCCTAACTACGCCCAACGCACCCGACGAACAGACTCGATGACGGCCGATGTGCTGTGACCCAATGCTTTACTATTGGGGGGGGGAGGTAAGGGGAGGAGGTGGGGAAGGGTAGGAGATGGGACGGAGTAGTCTGAAGTGACCCAGGCGACGCTACTACGGGGCTTGGGCAAACATGTCCACCAGGGCCTCTCTAATGCGCACCGCCTCCTGGCGCGCCTGGTGGATGGCAGCTGTCTCGGGCTGGTACAAGGTCTGTGCCTCAGCTGCCACCTATGCAGGGAGGAAGGCCTCCCCAATGCGCTCCACAATGTTGTGGAGCACGCAGCACGCGGCCAGTACCTCCGTTGCATTCTGCTCACCCATGTCGAGACGGGTGAGCAAACAACGGAAGTGGGCTTTTAAGCGTCCAAAGGCCAACTCCACTGGGTTTCGGGCCCGATTGAGGCGGTCATTGAACTGGGCCCAGTTCTGGTCCGGCTGCCCCGTGTAGGGCCGCATGAGCCAGGGCATCAGGGGGTAGGCCGCGTCCCCGACGACGCAGATGGGCATAGGCACATCCCCGAAAGTCAAGTCCCTCCGGGGGAAGTAGGTGCCCGCCTCCAGCCTGCGAAACAGTCCTGAGTTCCGGAGGATGCGGGTGTCATGTGCCCAGCCGGACCAGCCCCTGTAGATGTCCACGAAGCGGCTCCAGTGATCCACGAGGGCCTGCAGAACGATGGAGCAGTACCCCTTTCGGTTCATGAAATGGGCTGCTTGATGCTCTGGGGCCTGGATAGTGATGTGGGTGGCGTCCAGGGCTCCCCCGCAGTTGGGGAACCCGAGGGTAGCGAAGCCGGCCATGGTATCATCCACGTCACGCAGGTGGATGATTTGCGGGAGCAGGACATCATTGATGGCGTGGACAACCTGCAGAAGGGTGCAGAGAAACACAAGGGAACACATCACATACAGCCAGGGGTGAGTGTGCGCTCCCTTGGCCCCCCCCCTTGATTCCCTCTGTCCACACACACACACACACACACACACACCCCCTCCCCCCCCAGGGCCCCCTCGCCCCACCCCCCCCCCCCACCAGCGGGCCTGTACAAGGGAGGGACAGCACAAACCCCTGGGCGACCCAGCCTGGAGTCTTGGCTGTCCCTGGGACTGGAATGCAGCACCCTCCCCCCATGCCACTCCCCCTGGGACTTACCTCGATGACAATCACTCCGACAGTGGATCTTCCCACCCCGAACTGGTGTGCCACCGAGTGGTAGCTGTCCGGTGTGGCTAGCTTCCAGAGCGTGATGGCAACCCTCTTGTTCACGGGGATGGGTGCCCGCAGCCAGGTGGCTGTTCTCTGCAGCGCGGGGGTGAGCCAGGTGCACAGCATCAAGAAGGTCCGCTTTCTCATTCTGAAATTCGGGATCCACTGGTAGTCATCCCATCGTCCGAGGGCCACCCGGTCTCACCAGTCGGTGCTGGTCTCCAAAGTCCAGATGGGCCTCTCCACAGTGGGGTGCTGATGCCACACGGTTGCCAGGACCTCCCTGGTGAGGGAGTCCAAGGCGATCTCTGCCTCCTGGTATGTGTACAGCAGGGCACCAGCCTGCAGCACGAGCTCCAGGCACCTGTACAGCTCCAACAGGGGCCCGAGCAGGTACATGGCCACCCACGGCTCCATAGCAGACAGAGCAGGGCAGACAAAACAAAACGCCGGGAAAAGCTGTTGGGGGGCCAAAGGGTGGTGTCCCCAAAACTCACAGGGCAACCACCGACCCTGTGAAAGGTGCCAGTCCCTGGCAGAGGTCCCAAGGCATGGGAGCACGCGACCAACGGCTGCCCAGCGAGACCCCTTTAACCACGCGTCTGGACGGAGCTCCGGCCCCGCCCTCAGAAAGGTCTGGTGGCCTTTGCCCTCTTCAAAATCGTTCCGGGTTTTTGCTTTTCCGGAAAAGCGCGCCACCGATGTAGACGCGCTTTTCCGGAAAAGTGCATCGTTATCATGAAAACTCCATGGCCAATGTAGACGCTCCTTTTCCGGAAAAACTGAAAATGGAATAGTATTCCGTTTTAAGCATTTCCAGAAATTCATGCCAGTGTAGACGTAGCCCTAGTGTCTGGGAGATGCTAGTGGGTCTGGGAGTCCAAATGTGATAGGTGTCGCCTTCCCTCCTCCCCTTAAAACACTGATTTCTTCCCCCTGCCTTGGGCAGTCCCAGACCTTGCTTAGCCATTACAAAGCCCCGAGTCACCATGGTGGGGTGCATTCTAAGGATGTTAAACACTAGTTGACTAGTGACTGTCCAGTAAGCAAATCCTTATCAGATAGTCAACAGGATTGTTGATTAGTTGCTTCTCCATTTTGCTCCCTCCGTCAGAAAGAGGTAGCAAGTGGGGGCAGGAGGAGAGGGTACTTGAAAGCAGCAGCATCACTTGAAGCCTGGGGCCAGACCCTGGGCTACACACAGTGCTGCTGCTGAAATGCTGCACAGCCCAGGGACAGCTGGGTTGTCCCCAGGCTGCATGCAGTATTTCCAGGTTGCAGCACCACATGGAGCCCGGGATCAGCTGGGGACTCCCCAGCTGACCCTGGGCTCCATGTGATGCTTTTGCCCTAAGGCTGTTGCTACACTTCAAAGGCGGAGGCACCCTATCAGCTTATCGCATGGGACTTTTGAACTCCTGAGTGGAGTTCAGAAAACTGCTGGGGGAGCATGCAGCTTGCAGGGAACCTTGATTTTGTGGGTCAACAGCCCCCAATCCAAAAAAGGTTCACTATCCCTGCTATAAAGCATGAACTAAAATGAACTCCATGAGACATCTAAAAGGGCTCCTTTCAGGACTGGATCCCTTAAGTCTCTCTGTGGCAGTTTTTCAGATTTTTATACCCATTTTAATGTTAGGTGTTTTTATCAATTAAAACCTTTTTAAAACACCTATTTTATATAGCACTGTAACGACTGTTAATTATTTGTTAATGAGACCAGTTGGAATTGCACAAAATCATCAATTGGGCTCCACAAAATGAAAAGAAAAATAACCCACCGATATGGACTCCTGACTGAGAAGGAGAAAGACACTACACACCAGGGCCGGCCTTAAGCCAATTTGGCCAAATTGGGCCCCATGCCTAAGGGGGCCCCGCACTCTGCACACAGAAGTCGGCTCCCTCAGCTCGGCCAGCTGGGCTCCCCGCCCTTACCTGCACATGCTGCCGGCTGCTGCTGCCGCCATGCAGGTGAGTGGAGAGACGCACGAGTATGAAGTGATGTGATGTCATGCCCAGGATTTTGAAACTGAAATGGCAGCGGCTGCAGCGCACGTGGTTTGGAGTCCAGCCCCGCAGAAGGCAGAAGGCAGAAGGTAGGGGAGGGGGAAATTAGAGGGAAGGTGGGAGAGGAAGAGGCTTGTGTGGAGGGGGAAGAAAGGGGAAGGCATCAAGAGACAGGAGAGACAATTGCCATGGAGCCAAGTGCAGACAATGAGGGAAAGGGCAGGGGGGAGGTGTCAGTGGGAGGGGGCATAGGGTAATGCTGGGAAAGGAGAAGGGAGAGGGGAAGGGCATTAGAGGTTGGAGGGGGGGAGGAGAAGGTGCTGGGAGAAGGCTTGAAAGAAGGGGTGGGCATGTGAAAGGTAGGGATGGAGCAAGGCATGTGTGAGGGCACAGAGGGGCATGAGGGGAATGGGGCAGAGAATGGTGATGGGATGGACACCTGCAGGGGAGGGACCAGCACCAGAGGAGAGAGGCAGGGCAGGTGTGTAGTGGGAGGTGTTAGAAGAGGGTAGCTCACATAATCAGAGTGGGGCTACTGGAAGAGTGGACACAGGGGGGAGAGAAGGAGTGGTGGAGGGGGACAGGTCACAAGAGAGCTGAGGGCAGTGAGAAGGGCAGAAGTCAGGACAGCAGAGGAGAGTGAGGAGTTGGAGGGCAGCAGGCACCAGGAGAGCTGATGGAGCAAGGGGAGGAGACATGGCAGCAGAGAGAAAAGGGAAAGGTTTATAAAATATTTATTAATAGCCTGGTATGCTGCCCACAGCCAGTTTGTTTGCACCCCATGGTGCAGTTTGGGTTTATGTGGATGTCAGGGTGCAGGCCCCCCCACTGTGCCTCAGTGCCCCCTGACTGTCCTCATCTAGCCCCTCTCAGGGCAAGTTACAGTCTGTACGGGTTGCTCATCATTGGCATTGGGGTTATCTCTACTGCCCCACTTACCTAGGCTGCCTTGTGATCCGTCTCCGAACCCGGGGTCTTGCCTCCAGCCCCTAGCCAGGGGGAGTCTTGGCTGGCCCTCTCCCAGCCCTAGCTGGCTAGTCCCAGCTGGTCTCCCTCCTAGGAGCTCCTGCTTCCTCTACAGTCAGCCCTTCACTAGATCCCCTCCAACCCAACTGTGCTTCTTTAGATAGCTGCCAGCTGAGCCCTCACTCACTCTAACAGCTTCAGCTGGCCCCTCTGTTCCCAGCCCCAGCTCAGGGCCTGAATCCTGGTCTTAAAGGGCCAGTGCAGGACAGGCACCCTGTCACAGAGGGGATCAACATGTGGTTGGCATGTGGGTGCCAAAACAAAAAAAGTAGTCAGTGTAATGATCTTCTGTTGATATGTTTTAGTAGTTAAATTCTTGGAGTGTGAGCAATGGTTCATGAAAAATGCTGTCACGGGTAGAAATCGGGTAAACATTGCATTTTATTAATATCAGCAGAACTGACTTAAATGGGGCCTGTGTGTTGTGTAGTCTTGCCTTAATCTTTGTATTCGTGCCTGTCAGTGTGAGAGAAGCTATTTGTATATATTTGCTTGCATATGCAACCACACTTAAGTTGAGGCCCTCAGCATGTTCTGTAAGTATCCGTGTGGCCCCTGGGGCTTCCAAAGTTGAGTTGCCCTAGCTCATCCCTGACAGGTATCTGTTTAACCTGGTCTTAAATATCTGCAAATTAAGCCCATTGCTTCTCATCCTAACCGCAGAGGCCAAGCAGAACAATTTTTCTTCCTCCTCCTTATGATACTCTTTTAGATACTTAAAAGCTGCTCTCATGTCCCTTTTTCAGTCTTCTCTTTTCCAAGGTAAACAAGGCCAATTTCTTCAGCCGTGCCTCATATCTCATGTTCTCTAGACCTTTCATCATTTGTGTTGATCTTCTCTGGACTTTCTCCAGTTTCTCCATGTTTCTTGAAATGTGGTGCCCAGAACTGGACATGATACTCCAGCTGGGGCCTAATGTAGATGGCTCATTCCCTGCCTAGGGGACGTGAGACTGGGCAGGTTAATTTCCAATCCTCCTGTTTATTCTTTTCCTAAGCCAGGAGAGCACAGTAGTTCTGATGGGGGTTGGAGAGGGGATGGAAGCCAGATCCAAGATCAATGAGCCCTGGGAAGTGGGCCCACTGAAAGGAGACTGGACTTGTGGATGCCTTGGGGGTCTGCAGCAAGGGCCTGCTTTGGGAAGCCCCTTCTTTGGAGGTGAATGTGGCAGCATTGAGACACCACCCAGAAGCAGGCGCTATAGACACTAACTGCAGATTCACGGGACGGCTCTCACAGATCTTGCACATGCATAAGATGATAGATCTGCAGGAGGGGGGGCAGTGGCGTAGTGAGGGGGCCAGAGGGGGCAGTTGCCCCGGGAGAAAAGTAATATAAAATTTAGTTAAAAATAGATGTCACACGTTTTTAAAAGGAATATCTCCTGCCTTTTGTCTATTTTTGTCTCTTTAGGCCTCCAGTTAAAATTTTCAAAAGCACTTGAGTGACTAAAGTCATTTTTGAAAATTGGACTTGGAAATCTAAACTCAGATTTTCAAAGGTAATTAAGCTCCTAAAGAGACAGTTGCCTACTCAAATCTTCAATATCTATCTGATCTTTACACACCTTTGAAAATCTGGTCATAAATGTCCTAGTCAGTTCTGAACGTGAGATGTAGGAGCCCAGGCCTAATTCCTTCAGGCTTTTTTTTTTTTTTTTTTTATTTTAACATTTATTTACACTAATTACCCTCCTTTCTCTTTCACTATCCAATAAATGCATGGATCAAAATTGTAGGTTCTTTATGACTATGCTGACTTGAGAGTGGAAAGATTTCATATTGTCATGTATGATTCCTGGTAACCCATCTCAAATATGAAAAACTAGGTTGATACCTGTTCATATCAGGAGCTGTTGAATTCAGTTCACCATTTGCAGTATCTCATTAGGATGTTTAGTGGAGAAGATATTGTTGTTGTTTTTTATTTATACTGTGGGCAAAGCATGGGCTCACAAGAATTCCTCCATTGTTTTACCATGAGTCTCAAAACATTTGGTGTTTTTCTAAAGGCCTGGAGTCAATTGATTATGTAGGAATCTCAGCTTTAAGTTCTCTATACTTGTGGGCCTTACAGCTAAGGAGGAAAGCTTTAAAACATGAACCCTAAATACTCAAGAAACAAAAGGCCAATAAAAATCCAACATGTTTTATTTTAAAAAAATCTTATGATTTGTAGACCATTCTCATAACTTTGTGTAGGTGTTCCTTGTGATTTTTGGGTTGGCAATACTCCTCTTTGATTGGTGAATTTAGAGATATCTCTCCCTTCAGTTTTCCTTTCTACCCTCCTTTTTTGTCACAGGTCATCAGAGAATCATAGAGACAATGGAGAGTAGGGTGAGTCCATGACTATGGTTAATGATTGTTCAGAGTGATTAACTATTATCAGCCAGTGGTCTGAATGAGCTATCTACTGCCATCTGTTAAGCAACTGTAGGAAAAGGCTTCATGAGCGGACCTTATTTATATAGACATACCTACTTTACCAAGAGATCAGTAGACACACTTGCTGTGTCAAGGTGATCAATTCTGGCTCTTTTGGGTTGAAATTCACTTAAGACTTGGAGCTGGGAGAATGAAATGTTGTTTTCCATATTGTATGATTAAAAGGTTAAAGACTTGAACTTAATATGATCTGGCTTAGGGTCTACGATAACTTGAACACTAAGCAGAGGATAGTGAGTCACATCTAAGTGAAAGTCACAGAAGATGGAAACAGGTTTTATTTCTGGTGGCGTAGAGTCTATTTGGGAGTCCTCAATTATATCTGACACTTTACATCCAGTGTTTAAAGGCAGAGCTGACTAGAATGAATTGAGAGTCCTTGTCTTGTTTCAGTGATTGCTTGAGCAAAAATCATTGATAAAATCTTGTGTAGACTGACCTTGGACTCAACATGCAGGCAGTGTGTTGAAGGGCAGTGCAAAAGAGGCAGTGGTGGTGAGGTACCATATTACCTAGTGAAATCATTGGTGCTGAAATCACTAAGGCCAGGAATTTGACCACAGAACTGACACTTTCCTAACAAAGACTCCATTTTTGCTATTTAAAAAGTAAATCAATGTAACAGAAAACTGCAACGCTCTCTGGTAACTTTTTAAAAATCAAACTTTAAACTTTATTGAAAAAATGGGATAGTTTGCAAATGAAAATATTTGACCTACACTTAAGGCGACTGATTTAATTTTGTGTAATTTTTTTTTTGGCTCAACAACAAATCCTGGGTGTGTGTGGGGGGGGCCCCTGCCAAAATGGTTCGAATTGGGCCCCGCACTTCCTAAAGACGGCCCTGCTCCACACATTCCCCATGCACATCTGAGCCTAGTGAGGCCCATCCTACTAGATTTTGTGTGCTCTAGCTCCATCATTAGGGAGTAGTGGGACAGCAGGGGGGGCCCTGAGCCTTGGGAGCCAGATCCAGGCAAGCCACGGGCCAAATCTGGTCCCCAGGCCTGAGGTTCCTCACCTCTGCTTTATAGACACAATCAATCTTCTTAACTTGGTTATGGTAAAGTGAATTTCAAAAAATGTTTCCTTCAACTCACATCAAATCTTTTATAGTTAATTAAAATTTGCTAACTGCCTTTGTAAATAGAAACAAATAGTAATTTTCCCCTATGCACTTGAATCCCAAAGATTTCTCTTTAAATGTCCTGCAGAGCCTTTAAAATACCTTCTGCTTCTCTTTTCTCTCCCCCTCAACTCCTGCTCCCGGATTCCTTTCATTTTTGCTGTTGCAGCTGTAGGGCAGCTGATCCCTATCAGAAAAGGTGCTTCGCTAAGAGGGGTTCTTTTAAAAGTGGTGCCATTTGTTTGCTGCTGTTGCTGTCTGTGTGTTTGCCTCATGTAATCAGATACAGCCATCACTAACAACTTGATTTTTTAAACAAAAATTAGACATAAGATGAATTTATTTTAACTATATTGAAAATGTGAAATCTTCACTATTCTAAGATCATCTGAGACAAGAACTAATGTGCTACATTTTGCAAAGGAGCCAGTTAAAATTAACTCTGACCTTCTCTGTATATTATCAGAAAATGTATTCTATACTTAAATTTGGGGGGAGGTCTAGGTTGGATATTAGGGAAAACTATTTCACTAGATGGGAGGTAAAGTACTGCAATGGGTTACCCAGGGAGTTGGTGGCATCTCCATCCCTAGAGGTTTTTAAGTCTCAGCTTGACAAAGCCCTGGCTGGGTTGATTTAGTTGGGATTGATCCTGCTTTGGGCAGGGGGCTGGACTCGATGACTTCCTGAGGTCTCTTCCAGCCCTATGATTCCATGATTCTATGACACACTGTATTTTTCATACAGAACGAAGAGGGTAAATCTCTTCTTTAAGGGTACATCTAGACTATAGGCTTTTGTTGACAGAGGCTTTGTTGACAGATACTGTCGACAAAGCTTCTGTCGACAAAGAGCATCTAGACTGCATCCAGTTCTGTCAACAAAGCAAGCTGCTTTGTCAACATGGGTATATCTACACTAGCCACCTAGTTCGAACTAGGGAGGCTAATGTAGGCATTTGAAGTTTCAAATCAGGCCCGGGATTTAAATATCCCATGCTTGATTTGCATCTTCCCAACTGGTCGCCATTTTTGAAATTTACAAGTCCAGACTAACTGCCTGCCTCTACATGCAGCAGGGACCCGGTAGTTCGAAATAAAGCCCTAGTTCGAACTACCTGTTATTCCTCCGGGAATGAGGTTTAACAGGTAGTTCGAACTAGGGCTTTTTTTGAACTACCGGGTCCCTGCTGCGTGTAGACATGGGCAGTTAGTCCAGACTTGTAAATTTCAAAAAATGGCGACCGGCTGGGTAGATGCAAATCAAGCACGGGATATTTAAATCCCAGGCTTGATTTGCAACTTTGAATGCCTACATTAGCCTCTCTCATTCGAAGTAGGGGGCTAGTGTAGACATACCCCCATGCAAGTGTAGACGCAAAGGACAGTGTAGATGCAATAACACCTTCTGTCGACAGAATTCTGTCGACAAAAGGCATTATTCCTCGTAGAATGAGGTTTACTGCCATTGACAAAACTGCTAAGTTCTGTCGACGTTATGTCGACAGAACTCAGCGGTAGTGTAGACACAGGTATAGTTTTGTCGACAAAAATCCACTTTCGTCGACAAAACCCTGTAGTCTAGACACACCCTAAGTGCAAAAGGAAATTTTGCCTAAATTATGGAGTCTCAACCAGTGCCTCCATAGTATGGTATTTCATATTTGCTAGCTTAGAATTGGCCTCTGCAGTTACTGAAATTCTACAGTGTGGACATAGGTCTAGCAAACTAATGCAGGGCCAATAAAGGCATTACAATAATTTTGCCTCATACTAGCACATCAGCTCTCTGAAACTGAAATCTACTACCCACCAGATTAATTCTGTTTGCCCAGAGCCTGAAAGGATGTGTGTGTTTTGGGTAGTTTCTGAAAGCCATGTGTATAATCCCTTTTGCTCTCACACACTCTATCACTACTCCCCTTGTAAACAGAAGCATTTCTGGACATTGCCCAAAAGCAAAATAAAACAAAACAAACAAAAAAAAACCCAGAAACTTTGAGTCCTTTTTTAAAGCATAAAAGACTTTATCTTATCTGGCATAAGCAATATAGGATAACCAGGCTTATCTTATCACTACATATTTATGTCAAGGTTTAAAAGGACTTGAGGCTGTTATGCCACATGGAGCAGAACGCCTACACTGATAACACTATAGTGATCTGATCTAAACTACTCTTTCCTTATCCCCCATATACATGAGCGTAGAGTCTGATACATTTCCCCTAGCACAGTGGAATCGTGTTCTGGGGTGTCCAGACTAAGGCTCATGGGCAAGGTGCTTAGATTTTTGGGGCTCATCCAGATTATCTAATAACCTGCATTGCATCAGCCAGAGGCAGACCTGCTCTTAGAGAAAAAAGTCATAGGGGAAGGGGACTGGTGCAGGCACATCCTGCCGACAATGTATGAGCAGTGGCTAAGTGCATCAGACTCAGAGGCGCTCAGGGATAAGTGATGACTCAGTCACTGGGCTGTGAGCAGCTGTGGCAAATGAGCAATGGTAGAAGGAAGGCATCCCCCCTGAGCATAAGACATAACTCTTCTAAGAGCACCTGGGGCAGACGGGTGATGTGCACTCAGGAAAAGACATTTACTAAAAAAAAAATACATGGCATGAACTCATCCAGCACTGCTTGTCTTTAGCTGGTGTGTAGGGAAGGGCTCCAAACAACCCCAACCACCACTGACATACCACCTTGCTAGTCTTGTCCACATCACCAACAAGCAACTCTCCCATTTTACTTTGAGTCCAATGCTACACAAGGACATTGGTCAGGAAAGACTTCCTGCATTCTTCTGTACTCTCAGGCTATGTCTACACTATAGGGTTTTTGCGCAAAGACCCTTGAAGCATCCATACCTCAGTGCATTTTTGCACAAGAAAATTGACAATAGAATGGCAGAACAGAGGGCTTTTTGCGGTATAGGTATACCTCTTTCTACAAGGAATAACTCCTTTTTGTGCAAGAGTTCTTGCACAAAAAGGTGTGTAGATACTCAACAGGGGTTTCTTGTGCAAAAAGAGCCTATCAGAAAAAGCATAGGTGTTCTGATGGCCATTTTGTTAATGGCAATCAAAGCTTTCTAACTAGCTAGAGATTAAAGAACCTGCTATGGATGCCAGTTATAGTTCTTAATTCTTTATTACAGTGGTAGAAGCTCATGTGTTTAGTGCTGAAGGTAACATGTCCAAACCCCATTGACAGCCCAAGTGAAGTTACTTATTCTTCACCAAGCAGAGATGTACAGGATAAAGGCCTGAAACTCACTCAAAACTGATGCAGTTTATTTATTCATGGAGAGAATATCAGCCTTGTTTTTCCTTTTGCCGGGGTAATAAGGACACCTGGTTATCTGAGGACAGGTTGTTAATGTGGTGATCCAGGATGCATTGTGAACACCTTCTGTGCATTATTGTGGATTTTAAATCAACTCTCCACCGGGAGCACATGGATCCAAATAAAAACATGCCAACAGGTATAAAATTATAAGATAGAGGCACATGAAATCTTTACAAAGGTTTGGTTTCAACAGGAACCAGTGAGGGGAATTAATTTTGAAGCAGCCATAGACTCTTAGCTGCCTCCAGGCTGCCAGCTAATGATCTCAGCAAGTGTTACTGGGTTTATATTTTAAAAGAAACTCAGATAAAAACACCTTTTCCAGAAATATCATGAGTGACAGCAGGTGCCACATCTTCCTTCAGTTCTGAGGCTATTCAAATGCTCAACCACTATAACCCAGTACCACTCCTTTCTGCAAAACCACAGGGCTTTGTATATTCCCCATAGTCAGCTTGAGTGGGCCTCTACCCTGTACCAGTCATGGGGCAGATTTGTTATTGCCCAACAGTGGTCAGGGTAACAACCACCCAGCTTAACCCATTAGTATTAAATATGAATTTGTAAGGACATTTGCTCCAGTGAAGCAGGCATATGCATTGGTCTCAAAACCGTCTGTCTCCATTTACACTCCATGATTAGGTGATGTGGAGGCTGGGAACTGGCTCTTTGTGCTAGAACAAATTGCGCCCTTAATCTTCAGCATAATATGAATCCCAGCACAACAGCCCTTTTTGTTCTGCATTCTGGCCTTAATTTTAAAGGGGGATCTTTCTTGCTGGAGAAAGATTTCAGACAATTTAGCCTTATACATACTCAGGTTATTATGTGTTTTGTTAAATTAATAACATTCTGGGTGTTGTCCACTAATTTCTCTCCCTCACAGCCAGTATGGCTAAGTGTGATTTACATCATTAGATATTTTAACTTAAAATCCTATGGAGGCAAGGTGTACATACTTTTTACCGCCATATAGCCCCTTGAGGTAAACCCCAAGTGGGATATAAGACTGCAAGAGCATCACACACACTTCTGAGCAATAAGTGAGTTAGATAATGTAACATTTTGTAATTGACTATCATGGCAGAAAGGGACTGATTTAGGGTAGATTCTCTGATCATTGAAGCAGAACTGCCTAGACTAGTCAAAGTGCACAAGGCTCAACCATACACAGCTTACGAGGAGTATATTTAGAGTAGAATCCCCTTACATGTGACCCTCAAACACTGGCACTTTATCTGCTTTGCAATTCCAATTAAAATTTGATTGAATTAATATATTAATAAAAATACTTGTCACTCGCCCCTCCAGTCTCTGTTGATGCTTACAAAAGATGCAAAATCCAATTAACCCTCTTCATTTCCTGCTTCCTAGAACAAAGTGATTCAAATTTGTAATCTAATGGTTGGATCACAAAGACTGAGAAAGTGGACTGTCAGGCAGATTATTGAAATAGCTTCCATTGGAGTAAAAGAACATGGACATATGATGGCTTGGGAAATTTAATGTATATAAACCTTTACTTTCCCCTTTTCACCTTTGATTTTCCTCTGTTGTTCCTAACTTTCCCCCAATCACCAAAAATAAAAGTGAACTCTGGGGGGCTAGAATGTAACAGCGTGGTGAGGTCTTGTAAAATACAGTGCTTTCTCTCCCTAGCTGCATGTTCTCCTTAAATTTCAATGTGGAATACTTCATCCAGATGTCATGATGCATGTGTTTCAACATGAATCTCTTCCATTCTACCTTATGTTGGCAGATCATGATTCCCAACCACAATGCGAGAGAGAGAGAGAGACTATTGCTATAATCTCAGGGATCAGAATTGTTTATTCTATGTTATTAAAACAATAGGAGGCAATTTTACCCATTAGGTGTTCAGGGAAGCAGCATGTTCAGATCAGATGCAAACAGCAGATGCCACAGCATGACTATGCACAGAGATGCTGTGTGCTTTTAACCAATGCAGATTTTTTTTCTAAGGTAAGATTAGATCAGATAGCGTAAAGCACCATTCCATTTCCAAAATCTACCACAACAGGGAAAGCTCTCCACCCCATCCCTATGGTAAAGCTAGGTCTCCATCATGCAATATTAATTCTGATAGTTTGCTACTTTGCTGGATTGTGTAGGATAAGCTTACTGTTTCAGCATGCTTGTGTAGTCAGACATGGATGCTAGAAGCATTCAGATGCCATGGTAGATATTCCAACCAGGAATAAATGAGCAGTGCAGTTCTGCTGAACCCATGGTTTAAAGATTCTAATTGCTAATTTTCATATTTTACCAGCATAAATAATAAATGTGGCATATTTCCTATTTTCTTTCTCCACTGTATTATTAAGGCAATAAAGCCATTTCAAAGATTTGGTTATCATGAACTAATGGCACCTTAAGAGGATCAGTAGCACCCCAAGAGACTTCCTATTCTAAAACAAAAAACCCTCACTACTCCCTGTCATTCCCTATTAGTTAATTTCTGAAAGGATATGTGCTCAGAGCACCCTGCTTCCATGTGCAATTTTTATTGCAGGACAAGTGAAGTGATACAACTGCAGGCATAACTAGGTCATGAGAAGCTTCCTAAAGGACAATTCAAAAGAGAGAAGGGACCAAATATTATTTGACTACTGCAGGCACCTTAGGTAGTAATGATATTTGCAGCTCCTTTCCCTCTGTGGTTTCTAAGCTACCTTAGAGAACAGTGAGGAATGAAAAATGGCCTTAGAGAACTGCAAACCTTCCATCTGAATGGCCTATGTCTCCACACAAACAACCCAGAGAAATTAGTTATAACAAGGGAAAAGTGACTTTCAGAGGGTATGTATACACTACCCCGCTAGTTCGAACTAGCGGGGTAATGTATGCATACCGCACTTGCTAATGAAGCCCGGGATTTGAATTTCCCGGGCTTCATTAGCATAAGCGGGGAGCCGCCATTTTAAATCCCCGCTGCTTCGAACCCCGTGTAGCGCGGCTACACGGGGCTCGAACTAGGTAGTTCGGACTAGGGTGCCTATTCCGAACTACCGGTACACCTCGTTTCACGAGGAGTAACGGTAGTTCGGAGTAGGACCCTAGTCCGAACTACCTAGTTCGAGCCCCGTGTAGCCGCGCTACACGGGGTTCGAAGCAGCGGGGATTTAAAAATGGCGGCTCCCCGCTTATGCTAATGAAGCCCGGGAAATTCAAATCCCGGGCTTCATTAGCAAGTGCGGTATGCATACATTACCCCGCTAGTTCGAACTAGCGGGGTAGTGTAGACATACCCAGAGTCAGCTTGCCTGGAAGCATCATTGGATGAGATTTTAAATGCATGTTGACAGAGGAACAGGCTGTGAAGACAGGTTTGCTACCTTCTACAGCAGATGAATTGAGAACATCAGCCATACACAATTTTTGTGGGTATCTCTCCTCTCCCCACCCCTTTGCCTGCTGTCAATCTCTATACTCTTGGCATGACATCATGGGAATGTAGGTTTGTTTAGTATCTGCTGGGGCTTGCACTTTAGCACACCAAAACAGCAGTATTATCAAACAGACCTTTGTTTAAGGTATGTATGCACCAAGAAGACTCTACCTTATCTTTCATCTCCTGTTTATTTTGGTTTTGCAGCAGTTGCCCAGACTCTTTAAATAATACTGTCACTGTAGATTATGAAAGCAGTGATGGTTGGGACAGATACCAAAACACACTAAGCTATAACACAGATTAATCCACACAGTTCCGATAGTGGGAAGGAAGCAGGAAGCGTGGAGACCTCTGATGGAATCATTCTCCTGTCTGTCCCTCAGGAATTCTCAGCTCTTACTCAGAATGAAGGAGATTTTCAAGCCCATAACTTACAAATACTTATGTGCTCAATTGCATGCTGCACAAGGGGATGAAGGATTACTGTGGTATAATTCATCAGAAGGGGGTACTTGTGCAGTATATGTGGGTGGAAGCAAAACAAAAAAGTTAAGCATTAGACATGAAATGACTATTATTGAATTGCAAGTGCCTTAATATTCCTGCTGGGTAAAAATAGAGGGAAATTGTGAGGGTTAGAGAATAGAAATATCCTAAAGCAACTAGGGCTATGTATTCCATTTTTGGTGTCTCATTTCTAGACTGATCTAAACCCATTGAAGTCAATAGGTGGCTTTAATAGGCAGTGGATCAACACACTAGAGATCACTTAGAAGCAGTTTTATTACTTTGAGATTTTGTCTTCCCCTTGTGCTTCCGGTCCTCTTCAGCCTCTCCCAGTACGCCTTCTCTCTCCCCAAAATTGAAAATGCATGATAAATTCCTTCTTCACAAGAGGAAGAAGTTTAAAATAATTCCAGGGAGAAGAAGCCTTGGGAACATTCACTGCAAAAGCAATGGAGTGCTTATGTTTTGCAAGAGGGCAAAGCAAATTGGTTTGTCTTACAGTAGTGAGCACTCTACTTTACTTAGGAGATTATTTCGAATTTACTAAGTTTGACTTCTGGGCACCTAATTTTACAAATTTGAAATTCTATGTCCTCACTTTTGGGGGGTACGTCTACACTAGCTCGTTAGTTCAAGCTAGGTAGGGTAATTAGGGCAAGAGGAGTTGCAAATGAAGCCCAGGATTTAAATATCCCGGGCTTCATTTGCATGTACCCGGGCGCCACCATTTTTAAATCCCCCTTAGTACGAACTCCATGCCAGCGGCTACACGCGGCACAGAGTAGGTAGTTCGAATTAAAGATTCTAATTCGAACTACCGTTACTCCTCATTCCACGTGGAATGTAGCCGCAGGCACGGAGTTCGGACTAAGGGGGATTTAAAAATGGCGGCACCCGGGTACATGCAAATGAAGCCCGGGATATTTAAATCCCGGGCTTCATTTGCAACTCCTCTTGCCCTAATTACCCTACCTAGCTCGAACTAACGAGCTAGTGTAGACGTACCCAGGAAGAATTGAATGTAGTCCAAGGCAGGCTCCATTAATATGGACCACTACCTTGGACTTAGAGTCCCAAGAAGCACTCTTGGGATCTGTAGAAGGCCTCCTAGAGGCCAAATGGTTTGAATTAGCAGCACCAGAGCATCCACACTAATGTTATTTTGGATACGCAACTTTGAGAATAGTGTTATTCCTCGTGAAAAGCAGGAGTACAGAGTTTGAATTCTGTGGCCTCTTATTCCAGAATATCGGCGTGGTAGTGTGGATGCATCACTTACAAATTCAACCTGGAGGGTGTGTGTGTAGGGGGGTATTATTTTGTACTAAGGTTCTAGTGTCAACCAGGTCTCGGGGAGTAGTTTGAGGGGAAGGATTACTATGGTATAATTCATTAGAAGGGGGTACTTTCTGGAACCAAGTTCTAAGTAGAGCTGAAGAGAAGAATGTCTGAAATGAACAAGGCAGTGGAATGAATCCCAATACACCGTTTATTACAAGCATGGAAGCACAAATAAGAGGCAGAACTGCACCTTTTTTAATGAATAACAGAGAGGACAAAAAAGAGGCAAGTTGAAATACCTTCTTACTGCAGGAAAAGCTGCTGCATGAAGTGGAAAAACAAACCAAAGGACTGTGCAATGTAATTTTATCATTAGCTTTAACAGTAGGAAGGCTCAATGAGAGCTCAACCTTTCTCTTCCCTTCCTCTCGTAGCCAATTGGGAATGAAGGCATCCAGACCAGTAATAACTGGATTAAATTGCACACAGGCACTGGATTAAATTGCACATGCATACTGCATAATTTTGCTTTATGCATGTTCTTCAGCAAAAACTGATGATGCTCTCTTCTAAAGTGTGCAAAGTCTACAATAGCCCACACTTCAATCCTAGGCCATGTCTACACTGCACTTCCTTATGGAAACTTTCATGGCTCAAGGGTGTAGAAAAAACAAATATACACTCGCTTCCAAAAAAACTGTAATGATGAAAAGCACTGGTGTGGACAGAGCTTCATCAATGGCAGACCCTCTCCCAGTGATGAAGCTACCGCTTCTCATTCAAGATGCTTTTATTTTTGTCACCCGGAGAGCCTGAGGGGCTGCAACGGGCATCTTACAATGGCATGAACGCAGTGGCCCTAACACAGTGAACGCAGTGCCTCAAAGGAAATGGTAGGACTAGAGGTCCATCACTAATGAGTAGGGAGTTAGGGTTGGAGGGACTTTGTGTAAAATGCAGTACTGTTAGCAGGAGGAATCATGGGAACTCTCTTTGTGCATCTTCAAACATCTTTGTGCATCTCTTCCTATCCCACAGGTTTCATGTACAGATAAGCCCAGGGTCTCAAAGTTAAACTAATTTAAGACTCAGGTAATCCAGTTTTAAATATGTAATTGCAATTCACAGAAGATTTTGAGAAGTTATGCTTTGAAATCAAATCTCCTTGCCCTTTCATGTGCATATTCACAATGCTAGGGGCTTGTATTTAACACCACAAAATTTAACATATTCTTCTTATTGTGCAGTTGAATCTTGGAGAACTAGGGAGGTGAAAGAAAACAATAAATGGAAGAAAAGTAAATCTGGTGCAGCATTTCGAACAGGAACATTTGATTGTGGAATTACCATAAACTTAAAACTCTTCTGTCTAGTAAAATGATAAAGACAAATCTTATCATCCAGAAGATAATATAACCACAATTGATAAAAACCATATGGGTTTTTACAGCATTTCAGACACAATTTCAATTTGCTTGGATATGTACACATAATCCACATAGAAGAATGCTGGAAGGACTATAAAACATGTTTGTTAAGAGTTCCCCTCGTGGGGTTCGAGTCTTCCCCACTCCCCTCCATTTACTAAGTACCTGTCTAAGCCACTGCCCATGGTAGCAGTACCACCGTTTGTTTTATTCGTACGTTAAGCGGGTTACACCATATGTCGCGTACCCGCATGGCACAGGGATCGCACCCCTGGTACCGGGGAAGGGGGTCCGGGCCGTCCCTCTCTCCGAACCCCGGCCCAGGGCCCTAAGGCGGGGACCTTGGTCCCTGCTCAGTGGAGGGGGTGGCGGCCCCTAAACTCCCCCACTCACAGGATCCACGACCCTGCCCTGGGCCACTTCTTCCCCAGTCCCGTGCTCATGTCTGACCCACGGAGACCGGGTTGAAGCTCACCACTGTAGTCCCCTCTCTCGGGTCCTTCTGCAGCATGCTCTAGGTGTCCGGATTCTTCTCTCTGCTGTCACCGTCTCCTCTTGACCTCCCTGTCTCACCCCTCTCTCGGGCTTTCCTACCACCTTTTAAATCCCCCGCTGTGGCTTCCGGGGCTCCTCCTCCCCCGGCGTCCCCAACTCTGCCTTCCTGCCTCCCTCGGATGACGTCCCGGGTGATGTCATCCACCTGGGCCCATGGTGGCGGGCGGGCCGCATCCCCCACTCTGCCGCCTGTGCTCTCTCCGGCTGTTCCCCAGCCAGGGCTTTCCCGCGGGTCCCTGTCCCTGCTCCGTGCATCTCCAGACTCCCCGATTCGGGATTCGGAGTGGGTTACAGTGCGGGGTGGAGGTGCCCCATCACAATGTTAAAAGGCAGTATGTGTCCAGCAATGTATCACAAAGATCAACATTTAACCTGCTCCTACTTCTCATAATTTTCTACCACAGAGGGTAAACCAGAATAGTAATAAAATGTATAGATAATTCTGAATTGGGACTCTTTGAACACATCAGGGGAATACTATTATAAAGCAACCATACGTGCTTAGAATTATGGTAAAAAATCAACAATGAGATTCAGCATGGAAAAATTGCAGGTTCATGCATCTGGGGAAAAAAATATCCAAAACATACATGTTCAACTAGAGGAAGAAATCTGGAAGGCCGTAACAAAAGGAGATTGGGGCATGAGAAGACAGCCCACCAGTATAATCAGGCTGTGGAAAGGGCACGTACAAGAAACTCCCAACTTCTGAATGCCTGAGTTACGACCCCTCGCACTTACAGCCATTTTTGTAAGTGCAGAAGGGTCCAAATCCCCCTGAATTACGTTCTTGGCCCTGCATTTATGATGGTGCATGGTGCATATTGTAAATGTGGGTTCGAGTTACGACACCCCTGACTTGTGACACTTTCTCAGGAACCAATCGCGTCACAAGTCGGGGGCCATCTATACATTACGTTGAGCTTCATGCTCCTTTTCTATACAACTCTTGTATGAACTCTTGCTAGTAAACTATAGCTAGTTCTGGGAATTTCTTTACCAGAATGATATAGATAATTTGGATGGATTTCTAAGAAGTGAAACAAAATTATAATAGGATTGCAAGGATTAGCACATTGGGGAAAGAGGAAGATAGCAAAACTTAGTGTATACAATTTAGCTATATAAAAACTAAAGGAAGGGGAAGATAAATCCTTTCAAATATTTGTAGGCCTTAACACCTCCAAATGAGAGGAATTATTTTGGATGCTACAGATTATTTCAATTAAAAACTAGATAAAATTAAGAAAAGGAAAAAAGGAGTTACTCACCCTGTGAAGTAACGATTGTTCTTCGAGATGTGTCCCCATGGATGCTCCACTCTTGGTGTCGGGTCCTGTCCCGGTACCGTGGCTCGGAGAACTGTCATAGCTATGCTTCGCCAGACTGCGCATGCACGGCTTCTCTGCAGTGCCGTTCGCACCTTTGATCAGCTGTGCGCAGTCTGGCACCCGCTAAGTTTCTCTCACCCACTCATCTGAAAGAGAAAAGAAACAATTCCGGAGCAGGGAGGTGTGTGGGTCGTGGAGCACCCATAGGGACACATCTTGAAAAACAATCATTACTTCACAGAGTGAGTAACTTCTTCTTCTTCTTCTTCTTCTTCGAGTGGTCCCCATGGATGCCTCACTTTTAGTGACTTCAGAGCAGTACCCAAACTACCGGAGGGCTCTGGAATTAAAGATTGTGATTACAATTGAGTACTGCTGTAGCCACTGCAGAGTCTGAAGCAAAATGATCAACTACAGCATAGTGCTTCATAAAGGTGACATTAGAGGACCAGGTTGCTGCCCTGCAAATGTTATGAAATGGGACTCCTCTTAGAAAGGCCGTAGTAGGGAACACCGCTCTGGTGAAATGGACCTTAGGTGGATTCAGTAAAGATTTGTTACATATAGAATGACACATAGTTATGCATGAAACTATCAGTCTCGAAATGCACTGAGAAGTCAATGGTTGACTGTAACGGGGTACACTCACCGCCACAGCACCACCAGCCATCAGTCCAAGGAATTAGCTTGGACAGCAGGTGGTAGGATCCTTCTCAGGACACTGCCCTCCAGCAGTGCCCACAACAGTCTGAGCTCCCCCCTTCCAGGGGTGGATTATAGGCCGGTTGGCCTCCCGGGGAGGGGTTCCTCCACCTCCAGGTCAGTGGGCGATACTCCTGTCCCACCGCGCAACCCCTGTCAATTGTCCCCAAGTCTCTAGTCCCAGGCTTACACAAGCCCTGGCCCTTGCACAGAGCAGGGCACCAAACACAAGAAGCAAGCCCTGGCCCTGGGGCAGGGCAGGGCAACAAACACCCAGGTTTGAGGAAGCTCCTGGTTCAGGAGCAGGGCAGGTAGCGCACCTGCAGCAGTGGCGAGGGGGAGACTGCCACCCAGTAGGTGGGTGGCAGAGGGCGCAGGCCCACCCACTCCACTGCGTCCTGGCCTAGGGGCCCTGGAAGCAGCAGTGAGGCTGCTACTGGCTCAGCAGGGGCTCCAGCCTGCAACGTGCTGTCCTAGGGCTGTTCTCCACCCATGCTACCTCCTGAGCCAGTCCTCATCTCCCCCTTCGCGGGTACCTGTGTCTCCAGCAAGTCAGTCAGAGAGTCGAGGGAGGTGTCATCCCAGCAGGGTCAGGGCAGCCCAATCCAGGCTTCGATGGGTTGGAGCTCTGCAGTGTCCAGCTGGTTTGTCAGGCCCTGGGGTTCAGGCAGGCATCGGGGTTCCAGCCTGTCCACCAGCTCTGGCAAGCCCTCAGAGTCCAGGGGTTTCTGCAGACCTTGGGGCTCAAGCAGGACCACAGGCTCAGGCCAGTCCTCCGAATCCCCCGGCACCAGCAGAGCCCTGGGTTCCTCTGGGTCAGAGAGTAGCTCTGCTGACCAGCTTGGCCAGGCCTCAGCAGCCCTGGCAGGGAAGTCTTTGTTGGCCTTAGGGGAGGCAGCTGTGGGAGGCCCACGCCAGGTATCCGCCTCCTGAGCTAGGAGCTCTGGACAGGCCTCTATCTCCCTCAGAGGCTGGGCCCTGACTGAGCTCCCTGGCGGAGTTCTTATAGTCCTAGCCACACCCTGTGGCTTCCTGTCAGGTGACTAGGAGGGGCTAGGCTGGGCCCAAAATGGCTCCCAGAGGGGTTCCTCTGCCTCTGGCTCAGTGGGCGGCCACTCTGCCCCACTACATTGACCTTTTGAATGGTCCGCTAATGACACTATCAAGTGGTCCGTTTTCCTTAAGTCCCGCATTTTGTTGATGTAAAACTCCAGAACATCGAGTGTGTGCAGCGTCGCGTCTTGCATTGAAGTATGGGGTTTAGGGAAGAAGCATGGAAGGACAACTGGTTCATTGATGAGAAAATCAGAAGAGACCTTTGGAATAAACGGTAGGTGGGATCACAGCATCACTGATTCTTTAGTAAAAATTGTATAAGGAGGCGAAACCATGAAGGCTGCTATCTCACTTTCTCTACGAGCTGAGGTAAGGGCTAGAAGAAACAAAAGCTTTATGGTAAGTATGTGCAGGACTCGACTAATTATGGAAAACCCTACTCACCAGACAAAAAAGGGACTCGCCACCTTCCTCCCCGCAAAAAGTGTTTTTTTAATGGCATAAATTCCTAATAAGAATAAGAACAGTAATTACTAATAAGTTATTAATAAATATCACCCAAGTTATTAATAAATATCTTATAAACTTCTACCTTTTCCCTCTGCTGCCATGTTTCCTCCCCTTGCTCCATCAGCTCCTCTGGCGTCTGCTGCCCCCCAACTCCTCACCCTCCTCTGCTGTCCTGACTCTTGCCCTTCTCACTGCCCTCAGCCTTCCTGAGACATGCCCCCCTCCACCAGCCCTTCTCTCTCCCCTGTGCCACTCCTCCAGTAGCCCCACTCTGATCATGTGAGCTACCCCTCCTCATCCCCTCTCCTAACATCTCCCTCTACACACCTGCCCTACCTCTCTACTCTGGTGCTAGTCCCTCCCTTGCAGGTGTCTGTCCTTCTGCTTCACCCCCAGAATCCCCTGGCACCTGCACCCTCCTGGTGCCTCTCCTTTCCCTCACTGCCCCTGCCTCCTTTGCCCTCTTTTTCCCTGATACCACCCCCTCACCACCCTCTGCCCCATTCTCCTCATGCCCCTGTGCCCTCATGCATGCCTTGCTCCGTCCTTGCCTTCCTCATGCCCTCCCCTTCTTTCAAGCCTTCTCTTAGCACCTCCGTCTCTTCCCTCTAACCCCAAGTGCCCTTACCCTCTCGTCTCCCAGCATCACCCTGTTCCCCCCTCCCACTGACACGTCCCCTCCTGCCCTTTTCCTCATTGTCTGCACTTGGCCTCCTGGGACTTGTCTCTCCTACACCCCTGTATCTTGGTGCCTTCCCCTTTCTTCTTCTTCTTCTCCTGACCTCCTCTCCTTCCCCTCCCCTCAGCACAAGCCCCTTCCCCATATTTTTCCCCTTCCCTCCCCTCCCTACAGCCCAGCCCAGCCCCTTCCCCTCCCCCAGAGCCAGCTCTAGGTTTTTTGCTGCCCCAAGCAAAACATTTTTTGCCCCCCCCCTTTTTTGTTGTCTTTTACATGTTTACATTTTGCAATTTTTTTTGTTTTCGATTTTGTCCTGGCATGTTAGCCCTATAAATAGCAAATAGCATTTTCATTCATTTTTTTCCATAAAGGCAAAGGAGCTTCAAGTGAACTCCCCCTTTCACTTGCTGCTGGGTCACAGCAGCCTTTTCCCTGCCCTGTCCAGCCGCTCCCTATGGACAAGCACCCTTCACTCCCGACCCATAGGGGGAGCAGGATGCAGGGACAGCACAGAGCCAGACGGGTGCAGAGAACAGTGCGAGGGAGGGGGAGCTGCAGGGGTGGCATGGGGAACAGGAGGCACAGAGCCAGAAGGATGCAGGGATCGGGGGGGAGCAGGATAGAGGCATGGAGAATGGGACGCGAGGAATGGGAGGGGCAGAGGGATTGGAGTCTAGGGACAGTGCAGGGAACGGGCAGCACAGAGCTGGGGGGGCAGGGATTGGGGGGAGCAGAATGTGGGGTGCGGTGGAGGCACAGAGAATGGGACATGGGGAACAGGAGGGGCAGAGGCATTGGGGTCTAAGGGCAGTGCAGGGAACGGGCAGCACAGAGCTGGGGGGCAGGGATCGGGGGGAGCAGGGTGCAGGGTGCGGTGGAGGCCCGGAGAATGGGAGGGGCAGAGGCATCGGGGTCTAGGAACAGTGCAGGAAATGGGCAGCACAGAGCTGGGGTGGGCAGGGATCGGGGAGAACAGGGTGCAGGGTGGTGCAGAGCCAGAGAGTTACAGGGAAGAGGGAGAGCAGGGAGTCTGGGGTGCAGGGGAGCTGGGGTGGCATGGGGAACGTGTGGTTCAGAGACAAAGGGGTACAGGGCGGGTGCAGCAAGCAAGGAGTTCGACAGGGAGTGGTCTCTCACTGGCAAGGGGGCTGGAGCCGTGGGAGGGCTGGATCCAGCAGGGCCTGGCTGTGCCTCACGCTGCAGCCAGCTTCCAGGGACACGCGGCCAGAGCCGAGCTGACGCAGCCCTTTAAAATCCGCAGGGCCACGTTACGCCAGCGTCCTGGCATCTGCCAGCATTACGCTCTCTGGCTTGTGCCCTGCCTCCTCACTCTGGAGCTGCACGCAGGCAGCCTGATGGCAAGAATCGCTGCACTTCCCCCTTCCCGGCTCCTCTGCCAGATCGGATGGGGCCACGTCGCCCGTAGTGCGGGCTTCGGCCAGCCCGTTACAACAGCCCACTGGGCCAGTCTGCCCCTGCACTCACCAGCTGGTAAAATCTACTCACCACGGGCAAGCAGGCGAGTGTATTTGTCGAGCCCTGAGTATGTGTAATGGTATTGTGGCTAGGGGTTCAAAGGGAGGGCAAGTCAAAGTCTTCAAAACTAGGTCCAGGTTCCACGAGGGTGGAGGTGGCCTCCACGGTGGATCAAAGTTTGTGAGCCCTTTCAGAAACCTTTCTGTAGTGGGGTGAGCGAATAAGGAGAATCGCTCGTCCATATGGTGAAAAGCGCTAATTGCTGCTAAATGTACCCGTAAAGAGGCTATTGCCTGTCTGTTGTCATGGAGCTGTAGGATGTAATCCAGTTCATGAGATAAGGTTGCAGAGTGGGGGGGGTCTAGATTATTGCTCGCACATCATGCCCGGAATCTGGTCCATTTAGCTGTATATGTTACCCATGTAAAATCCTTTCTACTGTGCATTGACACTTGCTTGACCCATTGTGAACAGAGTTGTTCGGAATCGTTGAACCAACCAACATCCATGCCGTGAGGTGCAGGATCTCGGGTCTTGGGTGGCTCAGTGATCTGTTGTCCTGGGTCAGAAGATTCGGGAGAAGAGGCAGGGTGTATGGTGTCCTTTCCCGACATCTGATGGAGCACTGAATACCAAGGTTGGCAAGCCCACGCTGGGACTATAAGAATTACTTGAGCCATTTCCATATTGATCTTCTCGAGGATCTTGGGCATTTGAACCACTGGGGGAAAGGTGTATCACAGTGACCTTCCCCAATGGAGAAGGAAAGTATCCCCCAATGAGCGACATCCTATTCCCGCTCTGGAACAATAGCTGGGACACTTTGTGTTGTTTTCCGTTGCAAACAAGTCTATTGTCTGAAACCCCCACCGGGCAAATATACAATTCAGAATGTCCATGCGGATCTCCCGTTTGTGATTGTGGGGAAATTGCCTGCTGAGTGTTGTTGGCCCCTGGAAGATAGGAGGCTGTTAGAACTGTGTTGTTGTGGATACACCAGTTCCATAACCAGATGCTCTCCACACAGAGAGAATGAGATTGGGCACCCCCTGCCTGTTGATGTAAAACACGGTTGCAGTGTTGTCCGTTAGGACTCTGGTCATCATATTTCTTATCTGGGACTGAAATTGTTTGCAAGTATGCCATACTGACTATAGCTCGAGTACATTGATATTCAACAACATTTCCTGTGTAGACCAGTGACCTTGGACTGTAAGGTTGCCCATGTGTGCTCCTTAGCCGGTAAGGGAAGCATCTGTGGTTATTTGCTTTGTAGTTTGTGGGCGATGGAATGGGATGCCTGCCAAGAGATTGTTTGGCTCGGTCCACCACTGAAGAGACTCTTGTACGTGCTATGGTTCCACTACTGGTCTGTGAATGCTGTGCTTCACTGGAATGTAAATCGTGGCTAACCAATGTTGGAGGCAGTGAAAATGTAACCTTGCGTTTTGTACCACGATGATGGAGGCAGCCATGTGGCCCATTAGTTGTAAGCAAATACGTGTGGGAATCGTTGGAGCATGCATCAGGGTGTGTACAAGATCCTGGATTGCTGCAAAATGTTCCCTTTGTAAGTAAGCACGTGCCACATTTGAGTCGAGTCATGCCCTTATAAAGATCAGATCCTGAGACAGTACCGGTGATGATTTTTTTGCATTTATGAGAAGGCCCAGAGATTCGAATACGTTGGACGCTGTTGCTACCATCTGACATGCCTCCATATACGTGTGGCCCCTGAAGAGGCAATTGTCTAAAGTGGGGAATATCATCACCCTTGTCCTGAGTAAGTGGGCCACCACTACTGCTAAGGCTTTGGTGAAAACCCTGAAGGTACACACCAGGCCAAAGGGTAGTAGCCTGTACTGGAAATGCTCGTCTCCCAGCTGGAATTGGAGAAAGCATGTGTGTGCCACATGACTAGCAATGTGGAAGTAAGCATCTTGCAAGTCAAAGACTGCAAACCAGTTTCCTTTGTTCAATGACAGAATAAAGTTGTTAAGGTCACCACCTTGAAATGATGCTTTTGAAGGTAGCGATTTAATTTGCGAAGGTCCAAGATAGGTCTCCATCCTTCTGTCTTCTTTGGGGTGAGAAAGTATCGAGAGTAAAAACCTTTCCCCCAAAACTGCTTGGGCACGATGGTGAAAGAGATGGAAAGATTTGTTTTCCATGTTGACTATGGAAACTGTGCTTACATCCAACAGGGAAGTCAAATCTGCTGCTTTGCCGATAATTGATTGGACAAACGGTTTTGTTGGGACCACTTTCGTTGAGAGCGTTGTTGGAAATACTGACGCTCTAGGGCATGAGGCTGTTGCCTTTGGAAATTGTAATTGTACCTTTGTTGATAAGTGTAGTAGCGTCTATGCCTGAAGGGAGGCATGTACATCTCTAGTGTATGTAAGGTGGTCTGAGAATCTTTGCCCGAATGAAGGACTTAGTTGGTGTTGGCAGTGAAGAGCTTATGCTTGTCAAAGGGTAGATCTTCGACCTCGCTTTGGAGCTCTCTTGGGGATCCTGCAGAGGAAAGCTATGATGATCTTCTCATGGCAATACCTGTAGCAGTGGCTCGTGCAGCTGTGTCTGCCACATCCATGGCAATCTGAAGTGCAGTACTACATGATGCATAGCCTTCCTGCACTACAGGCAGTCCCCGGGTTACGTACAAGATAGGGACTGTAGGTTTGTTCTTAACTTGAATCTGTATGTAAGTCGGAACTGGCGTCCAGATTCAGCCGCTGCTGAAACTGACCACCAGTTCTAACTTATACAGAATCAACTTAAGAACCCCAAGCGTCCCCAAGTCAGCTGCTGCTGAAACTGATCAGCAGCTGATTCCAGGAAGCCCGGGGCAGAGCAACTCTGCCTCGAGCTTCCTGTAGTCAGCGCTGGTCAGTTTCAGCAGCGGCTAAATCAGGACGCCTGGGGCAGAGCAGCTGGGGTGCTGCTGGGTTGCTCCAGTAGCGCTGCTCCTCGGCACTACTGGACCAACCCAGCAGCACCCCATCTGCTCTGCCCCAGGCGTCCTGATTCAGCCACTGCTGAAACGGACCAGCAGCGGCTGAATCAGGACCAGAGCAACTGGGGTGCTGCTGGGTTGGTCCAGTAGCGCCCAGAGCGGCGCTGCGGGACCAACCGACAGCGCCCCAGCTGCTCTGCCACAGGCGTCTGGAGAAAAGCCTACTCTACTGGGGGGGGGGGTACTAGCTGCGCCCCCCCCCCCACCCCAGCAGACCAGGAAGACACGGACGGCGGACCGAGACACACCGCGGTCCCGCCGCCTGGGTCCTCCGCGGCTTTGCTCCCAGTCTCCCTGGTCTGCTGGAGACCAGAAGACCAGTGAGATGGGGAGCAAAGCCTCTGAGGACGCCAGCAGCGGGACAGCCACGGGGCGCCTGGGCTGCTTCGCTGCCCGAGCCCCCCCGCGGCTTTGCAAAGCCGTGGGCAAGCCGGCAGCGGAGCAGCCCAGGCGCGCCTTGCCTGCCTCGCTGCCTGAGCCCCCCCACCTCCCTCCGCAGCTTTGCAAAGCCTCGGGGAAGCCCGCAGCGGAGCAGTCCAGGAGCGCCTGGGCTGCCTCGCTGCCTGAGCTCCCCCCCCGCAGCTTTGCAAAGCCTTGGGCAAGCCGGCAGCGGAGCAGCCCAGGCGCGCCTCGGCTGCCTTGCTGCCCGACCCCCCCCCCCCCCGCGGCTTTGCAAAGCCGCGGGGGGGCTCGGGCAGCGGGGCAACACAGGCGCTCCTGGACTGCTCCGCTGCCAGCTTCCCCGAGGCTTTGCAAAGCTGCGGGGGGGGGGGGGGGGGTTCGGGCAGCGAGGCAACCCAGGCGCGCCTGGGCTGCCCCGCTGCCCGAGCCCCTCTGCGGCTTTGCTCTGCGTCTTCCTGGTCTGCAGACCAGGGAGACGCAGAGAAAGCCCCGGAGTACACGGGCGGCAGGACCGCGAGGTCCCGCAGTCCATGTACTCCGGGGCAGCCCCGTTCGTAACTGCTGGTCGGGGACTGCCTGTATTGCCTTCAGCAGTGGTTTCTTAGTATCTGGGAGATGTAATAATTCTGCTAGTTTTGAATAATTATCAAAATTATGGTTCGATAAATGAGCCAAATAATTTGCAATACGTAACAATAGTGTGGCCGAACAATAAATCTTTCTACCAAATATATCTAATTTTTTATTGTCCTTATCTGGAATTGTGTTTCTGTACTGCAGTGCTTTAGCTCTATCTTGTGCTGCCTTGGCTATGATCGAGTTAGATTGGGGGTGATTGAATAGAAAATCCAGCCCCTTAGCCGATACAAAGTATTTTCTATCGGTCTTTTTACTTGTAGGTATAGCCGATGTTGGGGTCTGCTATATCTTGTCCGGCACTTTCATAATTTCCTCATCAGTCGGTAAGGTGATCTTCGCATGCTGTTGTGGATGCAGATTCTTTAGGAGGCAGTGCTTTTTAATTGGGACATCTCCCAACTGTCTTTCTTGTGTGCTTACTACCCTCTTGAACAGGTCCTGAAATTGCTTCAGGTCATCCAGTGGAGAGATGTCACCAGGGAATATCGCCTCATCCGGTGATGAAGAGGAACAGTAAGTTGGAGAAGTTTCCGGCTTAGAGTCTTCTGCTTCAGACAGCTGCCTCTCTTCTGGTTTGGACTGGTAATACTGGATGGTTGGACTTTTCGATGGAGGAGGTGAGTGTAACTGTTGTGATTGTTGAGGTAAGTATTGCACACTCGGTGATCGACAGTTGCAGGAAGATCCCCTATAATATATTGGAGTGTGGTCATGATGGGGACAATCGTTGTAGGCCCTATGATAGTACCCATAGTATTGTTCTGAGCGCCTAAGGGAGGAGTGACATGAGGACCATGCACTACTGTGACGTATGTAATAAATGCGGCGTGGAGAGCATCTAGTAGATCCGTGCCTTGATGATCATCCAGGTGAGCGAGAGCGTGAGTGGGACTGTTGTGCTTCTAGATACACTGTGTCTCTATAATTGCGTCGCCTGTATGTTACATGGATGGGAGAGACACTATACCCAATGTACTGCTGATGCCTTGGTGGAGAGGGGGACGGTCCAGGATCAAAAATGGAGAGACAGACCCCTCCCTTGCATGAGGTTTTGCCAGTGCTTTCCTAGGTGCTGAAGCACTCTCTGTTTCCATGGCAACTGGGGAGCTCAGTGCTGACTGAGGGCAGCCTGGTGCCAAGGAGATTAGCTCCAGTGGTGGTGTTGCCGGTGGTGGGAATATGCCCGGTGCCGGTGTTGCTGCCAGTGCCACTGTGCTGGGGCTGGTGCAGCAACGTCCGATGCCACAGGGGTCGGTTCCACTGAAGCTGCTGAAGCTGGTGCCGCTGAAGCCGGTGCTGACTGGCTTGTCCGTTGCGGCACCGGCGCTGTTGTTGGTGCCGATGCGGCTCGCACTCTTGGCAGCAGTAGTGACCCCGTTGTGCTAGGGCCCGCAGAGTGTTAGGACCCCGTGGTGGTCACTTTAAAGGCTCCTGGCTTTTTTGAAGATGCCAGCAGGCGGGGAGCGCATTGGGGACGGCTTGGTCTTCTTTGAAATGGCCGCCCTGGGAGAAGCCGCTCTGCGCCTATGATCAGAGTGCTTGGTAACAGCTGAGGCAGGCATCCTGTCAGGTTGCAATGCCTTCCCAAACATTAACATTTTCAATCTCATTTCCCGCTCCCTCCGAGTTCTTGTCATGAGCTTGCAGCAGTGGGTGCACTTCTGTGGGATGTGTGATTTGCCCAAGCACTCAACACAAGCGTCATGGCCATCAGAAGCTGGCATGGCTTCACAACAGAGTGAACACTCTTTAAAACCCTGGCATTGTCAAGGGCCAGTAAAGGTAGCTGAATGCTGACCTTCCCTTTAGTCCCTGTCTTCTGCTGCTTGTTTTGATGGGGGTTTTTTTGTTTGTTTTGTTTTTGTTTTTTTATGGTTAGTTGTAGCAGCTTCCGATGTAGTTCTGAAGAGAAAAAAAATTTTTTTTTTAACAAGAGATAACTGTAGAACAAGATCACGACTAACAAGGAACATTCTCCGAAAGAAAGATGAGAAGAGCAAAGGGAGCTCCGTCCATGACCGGAGGCGGTTGAGAGGAACTAAGTGGGTGCTGGACCGCACGCAGCTGATCAAAGGCGTGAACGGCGCTGCAGAGAAGCCGCGCATGTGCGATCTGGCGGAGCACAGCTATGACAGTTCTCTGAACTGTGGTGCCGGGATGGGACTCGACACCAAGAGTGGAGCACCCACGGAGACCACTCAAAGAAGAACTTTAATTTGACTAGCAGGTACACTGCCTCATTATCAGCTCTATTATGCTCTAGAACATGTTTTCAACAGTAGCGAGTCTATGTGTTTGGGAGTTTAAATTGATCTAAAATCAAAACTATGTAATAACATTAACAATAATAGAATAATAGAATCATAGGGCTGGAAGAGATCTCAAGAGGTCATCGAATCTAGGCTCCTGCCCAAAGCAGGACCAATCCCACAAAATCAAACCAGCGAGGTTTTTGTCAAATTGAGACTTAAAAAACTCTAGGGATGGAAATTCTGCCACCTCCCTAGGGAACCATTCCAGTACTCCTAGTGAAATAGTTTTTCCCAATATCCAACCTAGACCTTCTCCACTGTAACGTGAGACCATTGCTCCTTGTTCTGCAATTCTGCACTGGAAAGGGCCAATGGACTAGATGGCTTTGTTCTAGATTTACCATTAATCCAAGAAGTCTTTTCGTAATCTGTCCTTTTCACACCATCTACCCAAGATTTACCTTTCTGCTAGTTTGGCGGGCACACAAATGAATGCCTGCCCAGAGATAAAACATAAGAAATTTAACACCTAAAGGGATGATTTTTAAAAATGAATTTTAACCAAAACTAAATAATAGATTAACATGTTTAATCTATTAATGTTAATCTCAAGGTTTATTCCACACTCAATGTGATGTAATTCTGGAGAATAGATGATTTGTTTTTCACAAAAAGTGATTGAATTCCTGACTGTTACCTTCCACAATTATGCTCTGAGCAAAACCACCTTTCTACACCACATTTAGCACAGCTTGGGCACTGGCACAATATAAATAAGTTTCACTGTATATAAATGAGGTTTCCTGGCCTGCACCATCTCCTTGGCCTGACACAGCTCCCCAGACATCAGAGGTGTCGATTGCAAGTAGATGTGCCACTCTTCTTACGTACCTCATTTACTAGAATGTGTGTTATAACTTGTTGTTAAGACACATCAGTCCAGTTGTCAGTCTGGAGGCTGCAGCTTTATTTTCCAAAGATCACTTAAATCCATTTTGAAAAGAAAGCAGAATTCTGTAGTTGTTAGAGAGGTGCGATAATGAAAACTACTGGAGAGCTGCTGTGGTTTTTTCTTTTCACATTTTATCTATAAAACAAGCAGAGGGCTTACAAAGAGTTTACAAGAGTATGGGTAGAGGGAGTTGGATGTGGGGGGAGAGGGGGGTTAGGGGATCTTAAAGATAACAGCAGCATTCACAAAGCACTAACCGAAATCTCCAAGCCTTTCTTCAAGAGAATTATCATTTACAAGTGCTGCTAAAGAGCAACAGTGCCATCTAGTGCCAAAGGAGCAAGGTGAAGGATTGAACCCCCATGGCCTTTATTTCATAACTGTGTCAACATCTGCCCTCTGAATGCTCTGTTCACCTGTACAAATGAAAATGAGATGGAAGAAACAGCTCAAAATCTTAATCTAGAGAGAAACCTAATGTCTGGGCAAAATCCAAGGTTTTAAAAGCCCGTTGAGAGGATTAAGTTCCCATTTACACTACTGTGTAACATAACTAGATTAGGCAACAACCATGCAGTAGCCTGGTCTCCCATAATTTAGGTATACATGTAGTATATAAATTGTACCTTAGGCCTATGCAATATAAGCATTTCTTTGGGATTTTACAACTTAAGAGCCTACTCTGACTTTACAATTCACAAGTTCCTTCTACAACTTAAAATACCGAAGGAAGAAGCGAATCTTGCCCTGCTATGTTTCATGACTGACACATGAAAAGCCCCAGAGACCCTTCTGAAAGGATCTATCATAAACTCCAAGGACGCTAATGCCTAAGGTTATTTGCTTTGTATGAGCTTTAAAAATAATTGCTAATGACCAGCTCCAGAAAGGTACAACCTGTTTTTAGAGTTCCCCACTTAATTATTAAAAAGGACCTAATATTTATATAATGCAATATGAATTACTACCTGTACCTACATGGCCAGCAGCCTATCTGCTGTGATGCATAGATGCTGACTTTCAAATGAACTAGGGATTGCTCTACCCATGGCTATGCCCCAGGCTCCATCTACAACCTGCCTCTTCCCTCCTAGTTCCACTATTTCCCAGAGACTATCTTGCTCCTCTGCCTCTCTTCCAGTGCCTCCCAAATGCCAGAAAACCATTGATCATTGATTGTATGCAGGAGGCCCAATGAGGAATGGTGAGACACTGATCCACTGGGCCTGTGGACAGATGCAAGACACTGAGGGTGGTGGGATGCCAGTGGGTGCTCAGTCAGCACCCACCAATTTTTTCCCCTGAGTGCTCCAGCCCCAAAATGCTTAGAAAGGTGAATACATGGGTAAGAGACTGAAGAAATATCTATGTAGTACAAGAGTTTTGATAATCCCTTGACATTTTGAGTAAGAATTAGGGTGCTAAACTTACTATAGGGGGTCAGATTCCAGTTCAGTTAATTCAGCCTTGTCAAATATAATTTGCCTAAGGGAAGAGGGCAAATGAAATTTTGCAAAGCTGAGTTAATTGCTTTCTGCTTAAGTTTCCTTTGTACTTCTCAGCTAGATATAGATTTCTGATAATTCTGTCCCTTTATTATATTGAGACTTGGGAGGATTATTTTTTTAGTTATCAGTAACTGTGGTGAAGTTGACATTTATCAGTTCTCACACAAACCAATAAAAATATTTCCTTCAATAACAGAAATTTACAAATTGGCAAAGTAAGAAAAATGAACTTGAGTTTGCGTTAAAGCTGAAACTGACATAGAATGATAGCCTGTGTGTAAGTTATAAAACTTTATGAATTTAAATTTTCACAGTTGGGGAAATTTTGGAGGAGTCAGACAACTAATGAGTAGATACTGAGATTTAAAAAGTTAATCTAAAAATGTTTAAATGGCATGACTTTGCATAACTGTGAAAATTTAAATTTAAAATTCAGTATTAATTATCCATCACAAATATATAAAGCTGGATTCTGCCCAGCCTGGTTATATTGCTGAATGGTCTTGAACAGTTACCTTCCTCTTAAGATGTGACATTATACTAGTGATGTCATTATCCAAATGTATAGACTGTATTTGTAAAGGCTTTTGACATAATTGATACTGAAGTTATACTGAAAGATCCATATTAACAAATGCCTTTCAAGTCCTTTCAAAGGACTTCCTACCAGTGCAAAGTGTACTTCATATTGTTACTTGTATTAAAATAGCATCTAAAAGCCTCAAGTGAGGTCAGGATCCCATTGTGCTTGGCACTGTACATATACTTAGCAAGAGATAATCCTTGTTCTAAAAAGTTTACAGTCTAATTAGGACAAGACAGGCCAAAAGTGGGAGGGGAAACAAAAGCACAGTCAGGTGAAGTGATTTGCCGAAGGTCACACAATATTTTAATTCTCCCAATGCCTACCCTCTTTTCTACATCAAAAGTAATTCACAAGAGAGCCAAGGCTACTCTATTTGCAATATTCATCAGGACTGATGGACCAACAATATGCTGCTAACATTTTAACAAAAGGGCACCCAGAAAAGAGTCCATTTCTTAGCAGGGCTAGTCCATTGATAAACCCCCTTATATCACTTGAGTGTCTTCTTACAAAAGAAAAGTAGCTGTCAAAAGAATAGGTTCTCTTTCTTTCATTTGAGCAAAACCACTGTTTCACAGCTGTAAATACCACTTGGAAAAAAATGAAAATAGATGCACTTGGAAGGGGCTGTTAATATTTTAAACTATAAAAGTATATTGAGCAAACTTATAATATAGCATTATATTTAGCTTGCATTGTCTGAAGCAAAGATCTTTGCCACCTTTCACTATGATCCTTTACACAAACACCATGATCATCAATTTATTCATAATTACAAAGAAATACATCCATTTCCCAAGCCTCTACATACATTTATATTAAAAAAATAAAATTAATTGCTGGTAGCAAACCCCAATATGCAATCTACAAATATCAGACAAAGTCAAACAAAAAAATCCCCAACCAATCAGAAAGTACCTCCGCTTTGAACCCCCAGTCACCCAGAACCTGAAAAATAGATTTTGAAGGTCAGATTCAGACTCTAATGCAATAAAAAAGCTGAGTTTTCACATTCACCAAGAAGATGATTCAAATAATTCTTCTTGGAGCTGAAGAGCATCTCAGCTACAGTCCAGCACTTAAATTCCTGCTACCTGGCAGGGTGGAGCCTGTTGAATTACAGTCCCTGTAACAAGCAACATTCTTGTTCTGAGACTGGGGCAAGGACATTATTTTAGTCATTAGAGCAGCGTCATTCACATATATCCATATCTCAGTGAAATCTGTCTGGTGCACACCTGCTGTGACACAACACAGTGCTTCCCAACTTTTTTTATAGCGCGGACCAGCAAGCTCATTCAAAAACTTTTGGTGGACTGGCACAGAAGCATTTGCTTATTCATTGTGATAATTAATTTATTTGCATATCTGCATGTTCATTATGGTAATTAATTGTAAGTGGTCACGTGTTTTTTACATTGTTCCTGTATACAAATCTAACCAAAATTATGGACAGTGCTTTCTTGTAAAAAAAAATTAATGATGGCACAGGATGGGGCAAAGGGCTCTTAACCCTCAAGTCAGCAGCATCAATCCAGGGGAAAAAAATGAAACTGAAGCATGCATGCATGCATAAATGAGTGACAGCTTTGTGGATCCCTGGCTAACAGGGTTGGGGTAGTCATGTGGACTTAATCAGAGGAATAAAGATGGTGAATTATTGAATTGCAATGCCAATATAATAAGGAGCTCTTCAAAAATACAAAATGCAGATGTTGGAATAATAAAAATAAATGTATAGTGCATGTCAAAATCAAGGAAATGACTTGCTTTTTGGATTCCTTTAACCCTGATTTCCTTTGCTTCCTATACATAAGCCTCCAAGATAGAAAACTTTTTCCTCAGAGGAAAACCATTTCCAGGCAATAAAAACAGAAGAAATTCCAGGTCACAGCACTAGCAAGATTATTAAAATGAAACTAAAGTCTCACTGACTCAGCTTCTAAAGGTTTTTTTTAAAAAAAACAAAACAAAACACAATCATTTTCTGTAATACCAGAGTTTGTTTTTTCTGGCTTATTAGGGTATGTCTAGACTGACTACAGGCTTTTGTCAACAGAGGCTTTGTTGACAGATACTGTCGACAAACCTTCGTTCGACAAAGAACGTCTAGACTACATCCAGTTCTGTCGACAAAGCAAGCTGCTTTGTCGACATAAGAGTGTAGACACAAAGGAAAGTGTAGATGCAATAATGCCTTCTGTCGACAGAACTCTGTTGACAAAAGGCGTTATTCCTTGTAGAATGAGGTTTACCGCCGTCGACAAAACTGCCGAGTTCTGTCGACGTTATGTTGACAGAACTCAGCGGCAGTGTAGACGCAGGGATAGTTTTGTCGACAAAAGTCCACTTTTGTCAACAAAACCCTATAGTCTAGACACATCTTCAGACTCCAATTTTCTCATGCTGAAATGTGCATTCCTGACCCCGAGCCACAGCTGGGTATTTCTACCCACTGCTTTTGAGACCACTTAGAGTTTCTGAGCACTCAAGCCCTGGCTATAAACTATCAGTCACACACAGAAAGTTCTAATTTTTTGTCTCTACTCAGCTGTTCCTTGGGCCAGAGAAGTTGGAGAGAGGCGGGACAGATGATAATACAGAACAAACTGTAACCAGCTATTTGTAAGGTGATTTATTAACTTTAAATTAACAAGTATTCTTTCTACCTAGAAATGTATGTGAGGAAGAATTTAGGCCACAGAAACCCTGCCTGGTCGTTGGACCCAAGCGGAAGCCAGGTGACGTCTGAACAAGCAGATAGAGAAGAAGAGCTATGATAGATTTAGGGCTGCAAACCCCATGAAGGGTAGTGCTTACAATGTAAGCCCATAGATTTACATTAGGAATGAATTTGGTCCATTAAGTTTGTGATTCTTGTAGTGAATGCAGAAGGTTTTCTGACTAATGCTGTGCAGAACGTATTAACATTCAGCCAAGCACACAAGCCAATGAACAGTTGGTCTCTAGTTACCAGTCTCTTCAGCATTTGTCCCATAGAAAATCTCAGCAACTAAATAGAAAGCAGAGCCGAAGGCACTTGGAAGTCTCTGCAGTAATAATATCTTCTTTGTGCACATAGAGGTAAGCTCCAGATTATAAAGTCAAATATTGAGAAATCAGGTTAAGACTTCCCCTCCTGCCCCCCAGAAGGTGGGGGACAGAGTGCATGAATCTCACGGGGAGGAGTTCCAGAAACACCCTTTTCCCTTTAGCAACTGTGGAATAATCTCTCTTAATTCTACTAGCTAGCACCATTACCACAGGGTTCTCCCTTTATTTGACAGGTCCTTATCTTAAGGTCATTTTCAGGGGGAAGTTATACTCTAAATTGAGAATTCATATTTCATAGAAAGTCTATCAGAGGCATTTTATCCACCTGAAACTAATGTATTTGAAGCATTGTACTATACTCCCTTTTCATCTTTTTTAACCCACCCCATGGTATACTGTACTTTCTACAGGTTGAATATAACACATAATCAACAAACTTTCTATTAATTTTAAAATTTGCTATGTCTCCACAGAACATGGTTCCTTTGTTCTTTCAGGTGTTTGCACATGTTGACACATCTCTTCTGCCTTCTTTTTCTAGCACACAGTTATTTTCTTGTGTAACTCTTCCATCTTTCCAGCCCTTTCCTTTTATTTTTCCTCCTCTCCTTTCCTTTTTTCTTCTTTATTTTTCTCACCTCATTCACTCATTCATAGAATCATAGAACCATAGAGCTGGAAGAGACCTCAGAAGGTCACCAAGTCCAGCCCCCTGCTCTAGGCAGGACCAATCCCAACTAAATCAACCCGGCCAGAGCTTTGTCAAGCCGAGACTTAAACACCTCTAGGGATGAAGACTCCACTACTTCCCTAGGTAACCCATTCCAGTGCTTCACCACCCTCCTAGTGAAATAGTTTTTCCTAATATCCAACATGGACCTCTTCCACCACAACTTGAGACCATTGCTCCTTGTTCTGCTATCTGTCACTACTGAAAACAACCTTTCTCCATCTTCTTTGGAACCTCCCTTCAGGAAGTTGAAAGCTGCTATCAAAACCCCACTCACTCTTTGCTTCTGCAGACTAAACAGACCCAAATCCCTCAGCCTCTCCTCATAAGTCATATGCTCCAGCCCCTCTCCAATACATCCACATCCTTTTTGTAGTGGGGGGCCCAGAAATGGACACAATACTCCAGATGTGGCCTCACCAGAGCCGAATAAAGGGGAATAATGACATCTCTGGATCTGCTGGCAATGCTCCTCTTAATGCAACCTAATATGCCATTAGCCTTCTTGGCTACAAGGGCACACTGTTGACTCATATCCAGCTTCTCATCCACTGTAACTCCCAGGTCCTTTTCTGTAGAACTACTACTTAGCTGGTTGGTCCCCAGCCTGTTACAATGCTTGGGATTCTTCTGTCATTGCCTCTAAATACTTACACAATTGTTCAGATTTTGTTTCCAGTGTTTCCCATGGCATGCATCTCCATCTCTCATACATACCCACTCACATTTATTTATTCCCTCCAGATACACACTCAAAAGTGAGCACTATGGAAAAGGGAGGTTTCTTTTTTCCCCTTTCTGGATTTTCGAAGGTTTTCAATGCCTGAATCAAAAAGAAAGGACTTGGAAGTAGGAAGCTGCTGCAGAAAGGGCTGTGATATTTGATAGTGTCAGCTCAGAAAGCAAAGCAAAGCAAAGCAAAGCAAGCAAGCAAGAAAGAAAGAGTGTGTATATTTATTTATTTTAAAAAATTTTCACCCCAACTTTCTATTTAAAATATATATGTTGAATAGAAAGGTGGGGTGAAAATACTTTAAATGCACCTACACACACACACGTGCGCGCGCGCATACATGAAAGACTGGTATATTTGAAAGTCCTTCAAAGCAGTGGGTAAGCACAGCACTCAAAGTGCTAGAACTCAAGTACCAGCAGTATGCAAACTAAAGTACAATAAAACTCCAATAGTCTGGCACCCAATTGTCCAGCACTCCCGATAGTCGGGCATCAAAATGGCAAATGCTCCTGACGGAACCGGGACAGAACCCAAAACCACTCAGGTGTGTTACAACAGGGAGGGGAGGTGTTTGGCTCTGGGGAAGGGGAGAGGAATAGAGGGGGAGTGGGTTACGCACGGCATCCCGGCCAGCTCATTGAAAAGCCGGCCACTCAGCGCACGTGCCCCAGAGCCTGGAGGGAGACGTGTGGCTGTATTGGCTGCTCCGGGACCTGAGCACAAGGTTGGGGGAGAGTGGGATCGGGTTACAGCAGGTAGGATAGGTGTTTGGCTCTGGGAAAGAAGAAGGGGCGGGGGATTGGGTTACACACGGCATCCCGGCCAGCTCATTGAAAAGCCGGCCAGCTCATTGAAAAGCCGGCCACTCAGTGCACGTTCCCCAGTGCCTAGAGGGAGACGCGTGGTTGTACCGGTGGCTCTAGGACCCAAGCATGGGAGTGGGTTGGGAATATGCAGTACCTCCTGATACTCCGGCATATCTCCTGCCTTTTCCTTGCTTTGACTTTGATTCAACCAGAGGCCTGGGGAGGGAGATTTTTTTCTGGCTCCCCAAGAGCACAGGGCTGACAGGTGGCCATGCTCTGGTTCCCAAAGAACACAGAGCTGGTAGGTAAAACTAGGTGTGGAAAAATGTTCTTGTCCTAAGTACCTGCTATATTAGAATGCTGGCATATTCTATGCTACCCTTCAGAGTTCCTGCTCTTTACATGCAGACCTAAAACTTGACAGCCATTCTTGATCATTTTAAGAGCAGATTCTATCAAGTTTGATTTTGTCTCTTCCCCTGACCAGCTGTCTCACTGACCCTAACTCTAAACAGAGGGGTCACTTAGCTTGATCTTGCTCTGTCTAATGTGCTTTAAGAAATGTAGATACAGTAATCTAAAGTACAAGAGAGAACAAGACTGTGAAAATCCAGATTAGATTCTGTAGAAAAGATACTCTGCCTTTAAGTGAAAGTGACTTTAAAAAGTGACTTTTAATCTATGTCTTGTTGCTGATACTATATTAAAGAGGATGGCATATCGTATCCCCAGAGCCCCAAATCCAATTTTAAATCAAATGTAAAAGACCATCTTGCATAGACTGGCCAAGAATGAATTGGTTCTGCCAAAAGAAAAATTAGCAAAGACACACATTTATTTCCAGACACTCTATTAAAATATCTGCCTTTTTGTTTAATAAAGATTGGTCTGTTTCAGATTTTTAAGCTCAGTAAGAATTCAGAGCATGAAATGGCTAGTCTATTTGAGGACTACTTTTATGTGTAAACCTGTTGCACACAGTGACTGCTAGATGGGATTACTTCAATTAGCATGGAGATGGGCCATTCCATGATTCCTTTCATTTAAATCTCCGAGGCAGGTTTAAGCCTAATCCACATACAAAAAATGTATAAGATAAACAAGGATGTCTCCCTTGTGTTCTCTTTCCATACTCATCTTTCAGAAATTGCAGCAGTTTTGCTTGTTGGGAATCATTTACTCAAGGGCTGCGTCTAGACTGGCATGATTTTCCGCAAATGCTTTTAACTGAAAAGTTTTTCCGTTAAAAGCATTTGCAGAAAAGAGCATCTAGATTGGTACGGACGCTTTTACGCAAAAGCACTTTTTGCGGAAAAGCGTCCATGCCAATCTAGATGCAGTTTTGCGCAAGAAAGCCCCGATCGCCATTTTCGCCATCGGGGCTTTTTTGTGCAAAACAGTTTTTAGCTGTCTACACTGGCCCCCTTGTGCAAATACATTTGCGCAAGAGGGCTTTTTCCCGAATGGGAACAGCATTATATTTGCGCAAGAACACTGACAATCTTACATTAGATCATCAGTGTTCTTGCGTAAATTCAAGTGGCCAGCGTAGACAGCTGGCAAGTTTTTCCGGAAAAGCGACTGCTTTTGCGGAAAAACTTGCCACTCTTGACGCAGCCAAGGTATTCTCATGCTACAGCTATTGACAACACAGTACCACTTGAGACAGATCAAAGTTAATTCTATTATTTCACCTAAACACAAGCTGCCATAATGGATGATAATGCCATTAGAAGACTAACAAAGTTATCTGTTAAACATAATGATGTAATATCATAATCTTCTGTACTTCTTACTTCTGGACTCATCACATTTCAATTACCTATATTCAACAGACACGTACAAGTAACAAGTGAAGATGTTAAGTCATCCTTCTTTACTATTACCAAGATGCTTTCATAACTTAACTGAGAATTCCAGCAAAATCATTGATTGGGTAAAACCCTGTAAATTTGTTAATGTATTCTAGTAATACATTTACTGTGGCTTTTATAATAATCTTACTTCAAATCAGGATCACCAGAGTATCTTTCCTGCAGACTAAGGTCAGGTTTAAAAGACTTAATTCTTGTTTTATCCTATCTGAATCCTTTTTATTTTTTTAAGATCCTGTTTCCTTTGAGAGCCATCTAGATGTCCCATCGTCTCCCTCCTGTGCTGCTTTACACTTCCATAATTGCTACTGTTCTAATTCTTCTGGGAAGGAAGAGTGAACAGGACTTCTTTAATGCTCATTAATAACTCTCTTTAATATCAGAGAATGTGCTGGTGAGTACTATGGCACTTCTATCCCTAGTCAGGCCGGTGGACAAAGGGGGCAAATGCCTTGCAGGCTGGTGATTCTAATGCAGTAGTTGGAACCTCAGACCCTTTAGAATTGCCACAGAAGCGCCACGCAGCATACTCCAGAGCCATCCAGCACCGAGGCCTGGAGGATGCTATCTGGGTAGCACTGGGGGCTAGCTGCCCAGCCCTGCTCCTTTTGCCAGAAGTCTCACCACATCTGCGAGTGCAGAGATGGCTCCTTCCCATCAATTCTGTTGGCTTCTTTGGCCCTGACCCTTATTTATGCAAGTGATATTCATTGACATTTTGTTTTACAGATTCAGGACAATATCCTGAGAGTTGCAAACTCACTAGAACAATATAGAATTTCCAACAGGTTTCCTTGGGGTAAACACTATACCAAATTCAAATAAATAGGGTACTCAAGCTGTATCACAGTTTCTCCTCCTTCCACTCCCACAAACCTAATATTTTTTAACCCGAGACTATCCTCAAAGTCAGTGCTTTGATTTTCATCTTATCCTGTGATGCACTGCACCTCAAAATAACACTTCAAATCCCCCATGGGAGGAGTGGTCCTAACTGAAAAAGCTCTCAGGTTAGCATAGACTGCTGTAGATTTTGGGAACAGAGAAACCTTACTGGGAAAGATTTGCTGGTGTTTCCCTGAATATAGTTCATAAGAGGCTGGGAAGATCAGTCATGTACTTTTCCGGGTATGCCTCTGTATATGGATGGCTGAATGAAGAGAGCCTATAAATGTCCACTGTTCACTAGTGTAGGAGGAAACAGATGGGTGTGGGCAGGATCCTCATGGAGTGCATTGGCACAGCTCCTAAATTGGTCAGTGGGGTCAGGTTGACTTGTGGTTGGTGTTGCAAGGCTTTGATTGGTAAGATCATATGCTTCTGCCTACACAATACTTCTAACTCTTGCCAGACCAGACAGTAAGAGGCAATATTCTCAGCTGGTGAAAACCGGTGTGGTTTTACTAGCTTCAATCAAATTTCACAAAGTCACATTAAAAAAGAGCATCCAGCAGTGAAAGTTATTAGAATTGTGTCCATATCTCCTGGGTTATAGTGCAGGGTATTCTGACTCTACCTAGTCCAAGATTCTCTTAATAAAGCCATGTAGGTCACTTAATTGTGACAGTCTCATCAGTTACCTTCACAGTTCACATTATATTATTGTGAAAGTTAAGATTTTGTCACTGGTATTATTTTTAGTTAACCATGGACAAATTGCAGGCAATAAATAAATAAATAATTATTTCTAACACATCTCTCTGCGATGAGAAGTCTCAGAAGGGTGGCCGTGGTTAGTCTGTAACTTTAAAAACAACAAGTAGTCTTCTAGAACCTTAAAGACTAACAAAATAGAGAGAGAAAAAAAGAGAGAGGGAGAGAGAGAGAGAGTATCATGAGCTTTCACAGGCAAAACCCACTTCCTCAGATGAGCAGAGTGGATAGAAAAGGGGGGACTCTCACAATTTATAACAAAAAAAGAAGGGGGGGGAGTATCTGTCAATTGTAGTGCCAGTGCTAATGAGGCTAATTGAGAGAGCTAGAAGTGTTCCATACTTAGCTTTTAATGTCAGTTGGGTGTTTTGAATGTAAGGAAAGCAGGTTTTATAATGGCCCATCCAGTTCATGTCTTTGTTCAAGCTATAAGAGATAGTGTCAAAATGAGAGTACAGGCAGTCCCCGGGTTACGTACAAGATAGGGACTGTAGGTTTGTTCTTAAGTTGAATCTGTATGTAAGTCGGAACTGGCATCCAGATTCAGCCGCTGAATCTGGACACCAATTCTGACTTACATACAGATTCAACTTAAGAACCCCAGGCGTCCCCAAGTCAGCCGCTGCTGAAACTGATCAGCAGCTGATTCCAGGAAGCCCGGGGCAGAGCCAGCAGACCATTGATGGGGAGCGCAGATCCCAAACAGCCGCTTGCCACCGCTTGCTCCCCTGCCGGGGCCCAGCTGAGGGGCGCAGCACTCAGTGCCATGGCGGGAAGGGAAGGGGGGGCGATGACGTACATGGCCACGCCCCCTGACTGTGTACGTCATCACCCTGCCCCCCTTCCCTTCCCTCTGTGGCGGCTGGGCTGAGTGGGGGAGGAGGGGCTGGTCGGTGACATACACAGCCAGGCGGCGGGGCCTTGTACGTCACCGCCCCCCCGTTTCCCTCTCGCTGTGGTGCTCAACTGAGTGCTGCACCCCTCAGCCAGGCCACCGGGGGAGCCAGCAGCGCAAGGGGCCATTTGGGCTCCCCTGCCGCAGGAGGGGAAAGGAGTGGGGCTGTGACGTACATGGCCCCGCCCCCCTCCTTCGCAGCAGCCCGGCTGAGCAGGCAGCACTCAGCCGAGTGCCACAAAGGGAGGGAAGGGGAAGGGGAAGGGGGCCAGGGAGAGACGGAGGGGAGAGAGAGGCAGGTGGAGGAGGAGAAGAGAAAGAAAGCGTGAGAGGCAGGAGGGGGAGAAGAGAAAGAAAGAGACGGAGAGAGAGGCAGGAGGCAGAGGAGAGCTGAGAGAGAGAGAGGGGGGAGGCAGTTGGAGGAGAGAGAGAGAGAAAGAGATTAAATTCCAGTACTGTAAATTCCAGTACTGTATTGGTAATTTGTATTTGATTTGTTAAAATTGTGAGGCCAAACTAAAAAAGTAGTTGATGATCTTCTGTTGATATGCATTTTAGTAGTTAAGTTCCTGGACTGTCATTGCTCATTAAAACTGCTGTAATATGGGTGGAAATTGGATAAATATTGCATTTTATTAATACAGGCAGTCCCCGGGTTACGTACAAGATAGGGACTGTAGGTTTGTTCTTAAGTTGAATCTGTATGTAAGTCGGAACTGGCGTCCAGATTCAGCCACTGCTGAAACTGACCGCCAGTTCCGACTTACATAGAGAATCAACTTAAGAACCCCAGGCGTCCCCAAGTCAGCTGCTGCTGAAACTGATCAGCAGCTGATTCCAGGAAGCCCGGGGCAGAGCAACTCTGCCTTGGGCTTCCTGTAGTCAGCGCTGGTCAGTTTCAGCAGCAGCTGACTTGGGGACGCCTGGGGCAGAGCAGCTGGGGTGCTGCTGGGTTGCTCCAGTAGCGCCGCTCCTCGGCGCTACTGGACCAACCCAGCAGCACCCCATCTGCTCTGCCCCAGGCGTCCTGATTCAGCCGCTGCTGAAACTGACCAGCAGCGGCTGAATCAGGACGCCTGGGGCAGAGCAGCTGGGGTGCTGCCGGGTTGGTCCAGAAGCGCCCGCAGCGCCCTAGCTGCTCTGCCACAGGCGTCTGGAGAAAAGCCTAATCTGCTGGGGGGGGGGGGGGCCGTACTAGCTGCGCCCCCCCCCCCAGCAGACCAAGAAGACGCGGGCGGCGGACCAAGACGCACCGCGGTCCGCCGCCTGGGTCCTCCGCGGCTTTGCTCCCCGTCTCCCTGGTCTGCTGGAGACCAGCAGACCAGGGAGACGGGGAGCAAAGCCTCTGAAGACGCCAAGAGTGGGACAGCCGTGGGGCGTCTGGGCTGTCCCGCTGCTGGCTTCCCCAAGGCTTTGCAAAGCCGCGGGGGGACTCGGGCAGCGGGGCAGCCCAGGTGTGCCTGGGCTGCTCCGCTGCCGGCTTCCCCGAGGCTTTGCAAAGCCGCGGAGGGGCTCAGGCAGCGGGGCTTCCCCGCTGCCCAAGCCCCTCTGCGGCTTTGCTCCGCGTCTTCCTGGTCTGCAGACCAGGGAGACGCGGAGAAAGCCCCGGAGTACACGGCCGGCAGGACCGCGAGGTCCCGCAGTCCGTGTCCTCCGGGGCGAGCCCCGTTCATAACTGCGGATCCGACATAAGTCGGATCCGCGTAAGTCGGGAACTGCCTGTATCAGCAGAACTGACTTAAATGGGGCCTGGGTGTTGTGTAGTCTTGCCTTAATCTTTGTATTCATGCCCGTTGGTTTGAAAGAAGCTATTTGCATATATTTGCATGTATAGGAAACCACACTTAAGCTGCAGCACTTAGCATATGCTATATCATTGTGGCTTCCCGGGCTTCCAAAGTTGAGTAGCTCTGCTATAGAAGGTGCACCAATCACTTGTTCTGTGCTATCACTACTGTGCAGTAATTCCTTGGTGTGGTAGGAGATCTTCTACAGGAACATTGAGAAAATTTGTTTTCTAAAAGCCACAACAGGGAGAAATAACTTCTTCCCTCTACTAATGCTACTGTTTCCAAAAAGATTTGGGTACAGTGCTTCTATCTGTTTCCCCCAAGGTAGTTAACATGTGCAGCATATGCTGGCATTTTCTCCTGTTATTTGAAGATAAGTGTTAAAGCAGCTGAGGGTGAGGACTAAGTCCAAAGTAAGCCTGAAGTTTATAAACACATCCTTTGTGAATGATGTAAGCTGACCTTAATGACTCAAGGCTCAGAAATACTAAGACTACATGATAAATGTGTGTCAATGAAGATATCATATTCTAAATGCTGATTCTGGGCTTGGTCCTGCTGACAACATTTATGCACCTAAATAACTTGGCCCATGTGAATAGTTCCTCTGAAGTCCTCTATCATAAATGCTGATTCTGAAATGGGATCTATATAGCCAGCAGGAGTGGGAAGGTGCCAGTGAGAATTTCATGTGTGGGTGGTGCATTAGGGATCAATCCATCAGTATCTTAGAAGAATTCTGACTAAACATTTATTTTTCAGAATCCTTCTGTGAGGTCTGGTCTATGTTCAATCATAGAATACCATAGGACTGGAAGGGACCTCGAGAGGTCATCGAGTCCAGTCCCCTACTCTCACAGCAGGAAGTTGTTAAATTTCTGACAGAACCCAGGTAGGATTCAAAACCTGTGTGGTCAACAACCATCTCATTTGTCAAGTAAGCTACTCCTGCACCAGGAAACACAGAGTTTATGGGGTCTTATAGCAGGTTGCCAGTGGACTCTCCCATGCTATGACTCCATTACTTTTCATGAAGAAAGTTTAAATTCTTTGTTTTTCACACAAAGCTGAAAGAAACCAAACTTAAAAATATCAAAATACTTTCTGAAATAGATCTACCCCAATAGTACATGAAATATCCAGCTTTCAATTCTTTATTTTAACAAAAAAGCTAGTTCCCATCTGTGACGTAGTGGGGGTACCTGGCTGGTTTCTATGCTGCTGGCTCTGGGGTAACCCCCACTGGCTGCTGCGGGTACCACGACCCAGCAAAACAGGATGAGTCACTATGCAAACCAGTATGGCCAGACACCCCCCATGGAGAGGAACAAAGGAAGGTGGAATGCTGCCCTGGCTGGGGGGCAGGGCTGGAAGAGTGTGAGTGAGTTGCGGGCTGGGAGCATGGAGGAGACAGCCTAGGGAAAGGGGCTGGAGTTTAGGGCCCAGTCTCCCCCATCTCAAAGGGGCCTGAGGCACCCTAGCCCAGCTCTGTGATCAGATTCCATCTGTGCTGTGCTGTATCCTCGAGAGGCAATAAACTTCCTCTATTCCACCGGCTGGTGCAGTCTGTTTGTGCCATTTCGGGGTGCAGGAGATGGGGGACCCCCAACGCGCCATCACACCATCTTCATTAGTATTAGGAGTGCCAATTTTGGTTGGATTTATTTTGAAGGTTTCATGACATAATTTTTAATTAAAGATTAATCTTTCATTTCTGGACACTCCAGGACAATCCCGGTGGATTGGTAATCCTACCCCTCATGTTTTCAGGGAAAAGCATGAAAAAATAGGACCCAAGTGCACTGTAAAGGCTCATATCAAAAGGAAAATAACTGCAAATGTATTACATTTTAAAATATTGTAAAGATGTTCATGACTGTGGGGAGGGTGAGTGATAAAATGCCAATCCTCCTGGATTGTTCTGGACTCTCCAAGATTAATAGCTGAATCAAAAACCAGGACTATGTAGCACTTTAAAGACTAACAAGATGGTTTATTAGATGATGAGCTTTCGTGGGCCAGACCCACTTCCTCAGATCAAATAGTGGAAGAAAATTGTCACAACCATATATACCAAAGGATACAATTAAAAAAAAATGAACACATATGAAAAGGACAAATCACATTTCAGAACAGAAGGGGGATGGGGAAGGTAAATGTTTGTGAGCTAATGATATTAGAGGTGATAACTGGGGAAGCTATCTTTGTAATGGGTAAGGTAATTAGATTCTTTATTCAAACTCAGGCGTAAAGTGTAGAATTTAAGCATGAATGACAGTTCAGAGGATTCTCTTTCAAGTGCAGTCTTAAAAGGCCTTTGAAGCAGGATGCAGGTAATCAAGTCGTTGAGACAATGTCCTTTCTGGTTGAAATGGCAAGAAACTGTTTTTTCTTTGTGATCCTGTCTAATATCTGTTTTGTGGGCATTGATCCTTTGGCGAAGTGTCTCAGATGTACATAGCAGACGGACACTTTTGGCACATTATAGCATAAATTATATTTCTGGATGCACAGGAATATGTGTTCTTGATCTTATAACTCACTTGGTTAGGTCCAATAATGGTATCAGCAGAGTGAATATGTGGACAAAGCTGGCAACAGGGTTTGTTGCAAGGGAAGGTACCAGGGTTGGTATTAGTGTGGAATGTCCTATGGTTGTTGGTAAGAATCATCTTGAGGTTAGGTGGTTGTCTATAGGAGACTATGGGTCTGTCTCCCAGAGCCTCTTGGAGTTTAGTATCCTGTTCTAGTATAGGCTGTACAGGCAGTCCCCAGGTTACATACAAGATAGGGACTGTAGGTTTGTTCTTAAGTTGAATTTGTATGTAAGTCGGAACTGGTTCATATTTTGGGGGGGGGACAGGGAGCTGGAGTTAGGTGGAAAAGACCCTGATTCTCATACAACTTCCTTATTCTAAGAAAAACACATACTGTTTTGATATGAAGGGTTTTTTGGTTGATATTTTAATTAAAAATTGATCATAAGTTTCAGTGTTTCATGCTATATCCAAATCTTCCTTTTGGGGTACCTGAAAGATCCCTGTTATTCATTTAATAGTCAGAATCTTCGTTTTTTATAACTAAAAAAAGTTTATTCAATGCATATTACTGTTCCAAATAGAATTTGCTACAGATGGTTCAGTGAAATGGGTATTAAGTGTAATCAATAGTCATTGAGAGAGCACAGTGAAATATTGATACAATCAAAGCTGTTGTTGTATTCTGCTGAGCAGAAAATGGAAATCCCTTCCTGTGAAGTGTGTGTGTGAATTTATCCACAGGATTAATTTTAAAGAAAAATTCTGTGTTGGGAACAGGAGTTTAGCCACACGTGGGTCCTCATTGTCCACTCACCCACTTTGCAATCAGACCCAACCCCTCGGGGCTTATCCTACTCCACTCTAGCCAGGGTGTGGGGTTGGGGCTTATTCCCTCTTCCCTTCTGCCCTACTCCTCCCTATTCTTGCCCACCCACACCACTGGGTAATTTTTCAGCTTCACCTCTGCCAGGCTGGAAGGGACTTGTTAATTTCACATGACGCTAACAAGATACTTGCAGCTCTAGTGCTGAAGAGGGAAAGAGCTGTTGCTCCCAAGGTGGGGACTGTAACACAATGGCTGTGTCTACACTGGGCCACTTATTTCGGAAAATCTGCCGCTTTTCCAGAATAAGCTGCGAGCTGTCTACACTGGCCCTTGAATTTCTGGAAAAGCAACGATGCTCTACTGTACAAAATCAGCCGCTATTCCGGAAAAACTATTCTGCTCCCGCTCGGGCATAAGTCCTTATTCCAGAACACTGTTCCGGAAAAGGGCCAGTGTAGACAGCCCAGTAGTCTTTTCCAGAAAAAAGCCCCGATCGCGAAAATGGCGATCGGGGCTCTTTTCCGGAAAAGCACGTCTACATTGGCCACAGACACTTTTCCGGAAAAAGGGCTTTTCCGGAAAAGCAGACTGCCAATGTAGACGCTCTTTTTCCGAAAATACTTATAAGGAAAACTATTCTGTTTTAAGCATTTCCGGAAATTCATGCCAGTGTAGACACAGCCAATGGGTCTCACTGCCTGCTGCTACTGCTGTTCCCTAGGAAATTAATTTTTCCGCTCTGGGGTGCCCCCTTTTGGCTGGTGTCTTGTTCCCCCCAGCAGACCTGCATCCTCCGCAGCAAGAAAAGCAGCTCCGCGTCTCCCTGGTCTGCTGGGGGGGAGGAGGGGTGCTAGCTCCGTGTCTCCCTGGTCTTCTGGGGGGAAGCGCCCCCTGCGCCGCCAGAGGCGGCGACTGTGGGGGAAGCACCCCGCACTAGCTGCGCCCCCCCCGCCCCCCGTTTGTATCTAGGGATTCGACGTAAGTTGGATTGACGTAACCCGGGGACTGCCTGTAGTTTATTGATAATGTGTTGGACAGGTTTAAGTTGGGGACTGTAGGTGATGACTGGTGGTGTTCTATTGTTGGTTTTCTTGGGTCTGTCTTGAAGTACATGGTTTCTAGGTATTCGTTAGCTCTTTCAATTTGCTTTTTTATTTCTCCAGGTGGGTAGTTGAGGTTTATAAATGCTTGGTAGAGATCCTGAAGTTTCTGGTCTCTGTCAGTGGGATTAGAGCAGGTGTGGTTGTATTGAAGGGCTTGGCTATAGATGATGGATCGTATGGTGTGTTCTGGATGGGAGCTGGAAGCATGTAGGTAACTGTATGAGTCAGTGGGTTTTCTGTAGAGAGTGGTGTCTAATTTTCCATTGCTGATTTGTACTGTGGTGTCCAGGAAATGGATCTCTCGTGTAGAATGGTCCAGGCTGAGACTGATGGTGGGGTGTAGGTTGTTAAAATCTCTGTGGAATGTCTCCAGTGTTTCTTGGCCATTCGTCCAGATCATAAAGATGTCATCAATGCAGCGTAAGTAGAGAAAGGGTGAAAGGGGACGGGAGTTGAGGAAACGTTGTTCTAGGTCAGCCATGAAGATATTAGCGTATTGTGGGGCCATGCGTATACCCATGGCAGTGCCGCTGATCTGGAGGTATAAGTTGTTCTCAAACTGGAAATAATTGTGGGTGAGAACAAAGTTACATAGGTCTGCTATCAGATTGGCAGTGGTGTCCTCCCAGACTAACACGGCTACATTTCTATCACTCCTCTGGGATAGTGTTTCTAATTGTTTGTAATTCATCTTCATGTGGGATGTTGGTGTATAGAGCTTCTATATCCATGGTGGCAAGGATGCACTTGAAAAAGAATCCTCTGAACTGTCATTCATGCTTAAATTCGACACTTTACGCCTGAGTCTGAATAAAGAATCTAATTACCTTACCCATTACAAAGATAGAGGTGATAACCGGGGAAGCTAATATCATTAGCTCACAGACATTTACCTTCCCCACCCCCATCCCTCTTCTGTTCTGAAATGTGATTTGTCCTTTTCATATTTGTTCATTTTTTAAATTGTATCCTTTGGTATATATGGTTGTGACAATTTTCTTCCACTATTTGATCTGAGGAAGTGGGTCTGGCCCACGAAAGCTCATCATCTAATAAACCATCTTGTTAGTCTTTAAAGTGCTACACAGTCCTGGTTTTTGATTCAGCTACACCAGACTAACACGGCTACATTTCTATCAAGATTAATAGATTTCCGGGGGGATAATAGTGACACCTGCTTTTCTAATATTTGGAGTAGGCAATTCTGCCAACTGTGTACTTGTAAGTCCCATCCTATGCTTGTGTTTCAGTGTCTCTCAAGCGCTCATTTAAGACTAGAAAGGCTGGGCAGCAGATCAATACGTTTCCCTTTGGGTGCAGAGTTGTCTGGGGGGCAGGTCCCTGGGAAGGCAGCTGGTTCCTTCTGTGTCAGCTAAACTGGCATCGATTGTTTGCTGTGGTCACAGTAGCTGTACCTTACTTACTGGCTATGCAACAGAAGTCACGGTATCCCGGGGTCGGTGTCTGTCAGTCCAGCGAAGGGTAACGCTTAGCTGAATGCCCGTCATTCTGACCACAACAAAGATGGACGCCAGCCGACTCCGCGGTTAATCTGTTCCCTCAGAAGGGAAGAGTGCCCGTATCCAGAATGTCCAACGCAGCCTCGCCATAGGTGCCCACCTCCAAGATGGCCGCCGCCCGTCCTTACTCCGCTTGGCTTCCCCAAGCAAAGATGGCTGCCGAGCGCGAAGGTGGCGGCTAGCGCGGCCCGCTCTGTGAGGGGAACGGAAGCCTTTTCTTCCGGTGCCTCTCTACCCTCCGGGTTCTCTATGGTTGCCCGCCTCCGGTCTCCAATATAAGGCGTGGGGGAGGCCGTGGCCCCGCCTCGCGCAGATCAGCTGATGGCTGGCAATGTGTGTTGACAGCAGCAGCCTCCGCGGCAGCGCTGGGTGTAAGAGGCTGGCGCTGGGGGTGGGGATCGCTGCGCCTCCCCCCCCCCCCACAAGTCCCCTTGTTCTCGGGACAGGGCGGGGAGCGGGAGAGACGCGCTGGGGAGAGAAGTAAACGCTGGAGATAGCAGCAGCCCCAGCCTCGCTCCCGTGTGTCTCAGAGTCCGGGCTGTAAGAGGCCTTGGAGGGCCAGGCTCGGAGGGGGGGGGGGGGGGCCCTGCTTGTCGGGGAGAGGAAGTACAGTGGAGGGACTTCAGCCCAAACACCAGGAGAGCTGTGGCTGGTGTGCGTGCAGCTGTCTGAGGGGCAGTTTCTGGGGAGGTTGCTGGAAGAGGCTGCTGTTGGAAATAGAAATAAGGAAGAGAGGAAACGATGCCTTGGGGGAGAGGGATGGGTCAGGAAGAAAAAGATGGGGGAGAGGGAATCAGTGAAAGCTGGGAGAGGGAGAAAAGAGGTATGTTCAAGAGCTGAATTGTTTCCAAGTGAAACTTTCCCTGGGTGTCTTGTTGTTTTCATTTTTTTTTAAATCAGATGTGAATCCAGATGGAGCACTCTGAGGGAGGAGACGAAAAACAACAGCAACATCCTTGGGGGAAGCTGATCCGGTTAGGTGGTGATGAAGCAGAGCCCCATGTGTTACTGCTGAAAAGAGAGTGGACAATTGGGCGGAAGAAAGGTAAGATGTGCAAGAGGTTGAATGAGGTGATCATAGTGATCTTTTCTTGCCTTAAAAATCTGTGAAGATGGACTCTGAAACATGCCAAGTATGTTGATATCTCCTGTGAGGATCTAGAGGAGGAGGAGAGGATAGAAGAGGCCCACTTCAATGCTTGCCATTAAATCCCTTTAAAGTCTATAAGGTGACACAGGACTTCTCACTGTTTTTGCAGATTCAGACTAACATGGCTACCCCTCTGATGCTTGTCACTAAATCCCTTGTTCTCCATGAGAGAAAAGTTTTACTTTCTCCCTGGTTTTTTGGCTTTCTTTATAAGGGGGTAACATGAACATCCAATGATGTGAATTTTTTGGTTTCCCTGATAGTTTCTGCTCAAATAAAAATAAATATGTAAAAAGCACTAAATTTCAAACCAAACTGTTATATCACACCCATTCTGTCACCTTTGACCCCTTTTAAATCACAAGAGCTAAAATGGGGGAAGGGAAGGATCTGCAATGCAATATTTTCACACTTTAACCCATACCTTCAATTCAGACAGCCTTAATTCTTCTGGCTGCATAATGGTTGCTAATAAAATAGAAAGTTGATTTGAAATCCAAGTGTTTCTGTGTTCAAAAGTGCTGAGTATTTGACATTTGAAGGGAATTCCATGTTTAAGGCAAATTATCCACTTAACCCTGCACTGTGCTAACTAGCACTAACTTTATTTTGCCTTATTTGCTAAGTCGGTACATATCATAATGCAACAACCAGCATTTAAGAAAGTATATTTTAGTTTGTAGACTATATCATCAGTCAAAATGGAATTCATGGAACATATTATAGGGAATAGCTAAATATCTTTTTCTCTTAAATTCACTACCCTGTGTTTGTTGCCCTTTTTGATGACTGTTTTGTTAAATATGTCTAATAACTAACAAGGTGCCCACCCTAGGAAATCTTCTAGTTGAATTTCAATGAACTTACATTGGAGATAAAGATATATAACCAAAATTTCTCATCTACTCTTCAGCATAATTACCCTATTAGAAAATATGTAGTATTCTGGAAAATATCATTTAGTCCATTTTGTTCCCCTCTTTTCCCCTGCCCTTACCATATATTCCAAGAGCCACACAAAGTAGATGTGGCACACAAGTGTGGCTGGAAATACTTTTGAGTGAAACTACAGTATTCTTGTCACTGTAGTTTCACTCAAAAGTATTTCAGCAAGAATCACAATATCATGAAGTTGTGCAGCACAGCTTGTGCTCTGTATTTGCTAGTTGTCCCATGAATATCAGTTGTGCAAGAATAGTGACAAACTATTATGAGGAACAAATGGTGACTTATTTATTTCTAGATCTACTATACCTGAATGTGTGTCTGCCCTGACTAGGGAGGGTGAATGTGTTGGGATGTAATCCAGGCTATGAATGGGAGGAAATGAATCATATTCCTTAGTTATGGCTTCTCTTCTAAGGGAAGTGATATTGCAGGATGGAATGGTATGGCAAGATGTTCAGTGTGAAGCCCTGAAATATGGTTGTGAAGCAGAGATTAAAATAGCATCAAATTGGCGAGGGTTGCCAATAGCCCTAGAATGGGTGGGAAAGTTTCCCATCACCCCCCAAATCATTACTAAATTTCCCCTTACTACTTTCAAGATCGAATTTGCCTAATGGCAGTGAACTGCACCGGGTTTTAAAATTTCTTTGTCTTTAATAATCTAAAAGTGGTGTTGCCAAAGGTAAAAAAAAATTGTTTTTAAATGAAAAGGTTTTAAATGGACTGATCAGTCTCTGTGATGGGATCTGCCTAGGTAAATGCTCATGGGGTATTTATAAGCATATTGATCATAAACCTGTTCTGTTTAAGGTTGTGACTTGTCCTTTCCTGGCAACAAACTTGTGTCTGGAGATCACTGTAAGATCACGGTGGATGAAAAATCTGGACAAGTATCATTAGAGGATACCAGGTTAGCCCTGCTTTAAACTTTTATTACTAGTTGCTGAAGTAAAGTTCCGTGTAGGACTTATGAAATGGGTTAGCTGTACATATCAGAGAGTAGTTGGTCAGTCTTTCTTATTTTTAGGTGTTAATTTATCCAGCAATCGTTAAAATGCATCTCCTCCTGAAATACTTAGCTTACAGGATGAAAAATAGACTGATGGAACATGCTGGGTAGTTTGTAAACTTTTTGTCTTATGTGGTTGTAATTGCAGCATTGCGAAATAAAGTCAGTGACTTCAGGAGTTTTTAAAAACTATTCATAGTGAATTAATATATAGCACACTTAATTTTTATGAGCATACTATCTCTCTTCCCTACCCCCACCCCAGCTTCTTTGGAGGAAAAATGAATTTACAGTGACAACCCTCAAAATGTGCAAGGAGTATGAATAATAGAGATTCAGATTTATTATTCCTTCTGGTGTTTAAAATATTACTGAAGGTAGCTTGTATTTCATAGAAAGTTGGGACTTGAGGAGTTGTCTGGACTTTGGATTTATTGGTAGTTGGAACTCCTTTTTGGATGCCGTGGTAATGAGCACAGTATGAATACTTGTATCTAGTTTATTATACTTTGAAATTGTTGGTCCCAGGATATTAGAGAGACAAGATTGATAAGGCAGTATCTTTAATTGGATCAACTTTTGTTAGGTGAGAGAGGCCTTACAGAGCTCTTCAGGTCTGGGAAAGATACTCCGAGCATTACAACTAGTGAAAGATGGAACAGAGGCTATGTCTACACTGGCGCGATCTTGCGCCAGAGATATGCAAATGAGGCTAAGCGTGGAATGTCAATGAGCGTCATTTGCATCCCTAATGAGCTACCATTTTTCTGGAAGAGGCTCTTGCGCTAGGAGCTGTCTACACTTTCCCTTCTTGCGCAAGAAAAACCCTCTTGCACAATGCTGTTATTATTGAAAATAATCAGCATAGCAGCATTGCACAAAAGGGTTTTTCTTGCGCAAGAAGCGGCAGTGTAGACTGCTCCTTCTAGCGCAAGAGCCTCTTCCGCAAAAATGGTGGCTCATTAGGTATGCAAATGAGGCTCGGTGATATTCCATGCTTAGCCTCATTTGCATATCTCTGGTGCAAGAGTCTGCCAGTGTAGACATAGCTAGCGTGTTTAGCAGAAGTGATTAGCACATATTGTAAAAAACTGTGAAAGTTAGAGTGGACCATTGGATCCTCTGCAGGCATAGGACTAAAGAGGAGGTTAGTGCTTTACAGACTGGATTTATGGTTGTTTACAACAGTGTCTCTGTTCAACCCATGATTTTTTCCCTGTCTAGCAGAGTAGCAAATGTAAACTCCCAGGCTCCTCTTTTGAAAGTGGTGGTGTGCAGTTTTCTTTTGAGGATGAGGCCAGATAGACTAGATATAGCAAAAGCATCTGCTTGGGGGGCACAAAGAGGAGCACAGCAACATGCCTGCACTCCCCATGTGACTCCTCCCTGCGCAATCCCTAGTTCAGAGAGGAACCAGTCTTTTCCTGCCCCCATTCCATCCTTTCCTGCCTTGCCCCCACTCCACTCCTTTCCTAAGGCCACTCTCCCAAGAGATGGTATAACAGGGTGTGTGACCTGGCACTGTCAGGAAGGGCTTCAGGGGAGGAGGCATGGCGAAGAGGTGGAACTGCTCTGGCAATCACCCGTGGTAGGAAGCATCACCCCGAGATATAGAGTATTTTGTAAAAAGTGTTCATTCACAGATAATAAGAATGTAGTGATTCTTTTACGCACATAGCTATTGGGGCATTGTTTAACTTAGTTGGGATGTACAAACTTTCTTGCCTGTGTCAGGATGTACAAGGGTCTCTAGTCAGCAGTTTCCTTTGGCAAAATTTAACTTACTTACCTACTCCCTCCTCATTCTCTTGATCAGAGTTGGTAGATGTGTTGCTAGTGGGATTCTTCAGGACTGGAAACTCACTTTTGATATTTATTTAGGACATATATAATCTTACTATACTTTAAAAAATTTTCCCTGCAGGACCGCAGAGTGACATCATGTGTCACTCTGCATCCCTCAGCCCCTCCTTCTGTCCTCAGCTATGTGGCCTCCCTCTTCCCCATGTTCCGTGGGAGCCGTAAACTATGCAGCTTCTCCCATGCTCCGACCTGCCCCAGTGAGGCCTTGGGCAGCAGGAGATGCAAGCTGTATGGCTCCCAAGGCATGTGGCTTCCCTCATCCCTGGTGCTCCTGGGAGAGGCCACATGGCTGCCCTACTTTGTTCCCTCCCTCCCCCATGACCACCTCTTGACTCTGTGTGGCAGGGGCCAACAGTTAACCCCTCCCCCACATGCCACTGGCCCCTGAGCGTAGGCAGGTGGCTGCTGGAATTTAAATTGAACTGCGTAGCTCCTCTACTGTCCTGGGTGGGGGTGGAGAGGCAAGTGGGAGCTGGGGGGCACGCAGAAGCTGTGGGGTGAGGGGACCATGTGGGAGCCGTGGGGAGGGGGGAGGGATGTGTGCACGAGAGCCATGCAACCTCTCAGGGGCTTGGGTGGGGGGAGGGGAAACGTGGGAGCTGTGCAATCTCTCTGGAGCTTGGGGGATATGCGAGAGCCATACAGCCTTGCAGGGACTCAGGTTGGGGGAGGGTGCGCAGGGCCTATGGGGACTCGTGGGGAGGGAGAGTTCAGGGGAGCCACACAGCTATGCAGGGCTGAGGTGGAGGTACTCAGCTACATGTGGGCTTGGGTAGGAGCATGAGGGAGCTTGGATGTGGGGAGCCAAACAGCCTTGTGGGAGTTGTGGCAAGGGGGGGGTTCAGGGGCTTGTGTGGAGGGAGGAGGCCACAGGACATGTGCTGTGTTGCTCCGGGAGAAGGGGGTGTATGGGAGCCACATGGACTTGCCCTTCACCAGTGGGGGTTTAGAACCCCATCGCCCCTCTCCTCACAGCCAGAGCTGTGTGGCCTCCCCCTCATGGCCAGAGGGAGAGGTCCAGTCGCTTTGTCCTGTTCCTCCTCCCACATCCCTGCCAGAGGGAGAGGGCTGGGCCAGCCTTGTTCCAGCCCTGCTCCCTGGTGGCCAGAGGGGAGAGAACTAGGCCAGCCTTGGTCCAGCCCAATCTCGGCCAACCCTCAGCAATTACAGGGAGAGAGCTGGGGCAGGCCAGGGCTGCCATGCCAAGACCTGGCCCTCCCCAGTGGCTGTGGGAAGGGCTGGGGCTGCCTAATGCCAGAGAGGAGAGGAGGTTTGGCTATATAATGTATGCGTATATACTTCCATTTTTGAGTTTAGGGAAAAGTATTGAACTGGCAGAAGCTGCAGAGCAAAGTGCTATATTTCCGTCTTATCATGAAGTACCATGAACAGCTGTTGTCTGTCTAGTAAAGGGCTTGGAGACTTCATCCAGTAGTTTGACTGTCCCACACTTGACAGAGAATAGACTCTGAGGGTACGTCTAGACTACATGCCTCTGTCGTCAGAGGCATGTAGATTAGGCTACCCGACATAGTAAAATGAAGCGGCGATTTAAATAATCGCCGCTTCATTTAAATTTAAATGGCTGCCGCGCTGAGCTGACAAACAGGTTTACCTGGGTGGTCGACAAATACCTTTGATGTCGACACCCGCGCGTCCAGACTATCGCGCTGAGCCGACAAACAGCTGATCAGCTGTTTGTCGGCTCAGCGCGGCAGCCATGTAAATTTAAATGAAGCGGCGATTATTTAAATCGCCGCTTCATTTTACTATGTCGGGTAGCCTAATCTACATGCCTCTGGCGACAGAGGCATGTAGTCTAGACGTACCCTGAGTTCCAAGAGTTCCATTCAGAGATGTGCTCCCAGCTTTGCTATCAGAATCAACCTATGTTGGGGTGGGCAATAATTTTTGATGGGAGGCCACTCCACGAATTTGGAAAGTGGTTGAGGGCCGTTCTCTTCCATGATATTAATAGAGGAGGTGTGAGGTCTGGGTTGGAGGTTGGGTGCAGAAGGGAGCTTGGGGTAAGGGAGGGAGTTTAGGTAAAGGCAGCAGTTGTGACCTGGGGTGCAGGGAATTGGATTCTAGGAGGAGGTGCAGAGATTTGGGTTGTGAGTTTGGGGAGGAGGGGGCTGTGATCTGGGGTAGGGTGTTAGGGTACTGGATCTAGGAGGGGAGTATGGGTGGACTGGAATTGCTGCCGGCTGGGCAGGTGGCCTGGCTCACTCTGGTCTGGGAACAAATCCCGCTGCAGTTCTGAAATTAAAAACACAATAGGAACTGGGATGGGCAGGCTTCCCGGCTCCTACTGCCTTTTAAATTCCAGAGCTGCAGTGGGATTTGGTCCCAGACCCGGTGTGAGCTGTCTGCCTATCGACTGAGTAGTCAATAACAATTCTATTGACTGCTCAATTAGTTAAATACCTGCTTCTTAATATCCCTACTCAGCAGGAGCACAAGGATTCATCTATATTGAAATGTGTGTGGAATTCAAGCTAGGGATATAAAATGTTAACCTGTAAACAATTAGACTTACCAGTGAACTGACCTCAACTGTTAACCCCTGGTCTTGTCATGCTGACCCCAGCCGCATGGCCAGAGCATCCCCAGCCCCTCTCCCTTTAATTGGTTAACTGTTTAAATGATATAATTTTAGTAGTTTAGTCATTTAGATGTTAATCTGGCATTTTAAGCAATTTTGCCATTTTTCTTCTTGAGGAGTGAACTTCTCTGATATCCTAGAGTGCACATTTTTCTAAGCATTTCGCTAAAACATATTAAAGTCCCATGTGCCCATCTTGAGATTCGACAGTAACTTCTTACTAATTACGTTAAAAGCTTAGACAGGTTGTTTTTTAAAAATCTTTTACAATGGTTTCCTTGATTCAAAATATTTCTTTGTCATTTAACACATGTAAATAATAAATCATTTTGACTAAAATTCCCTTCTAATTGCTCAAATGTTGGTCTCTTCATTTTGGTGATGAACTTTGCTGTTCCTTTGGCCATCGGAGACTTCAAGTCTAGACAGGATCAGTATTTCTAAGATAAAAAGACTAGAAATTATTTATTTAAATTTTCTATCCTCTTTTTAATTTATGCAAGAGCAAAGAAGGAAATCAATCCAATGTTTTTTCTTTCCTCTGCAAGTGATTTTCAAAATAGTTCTGTGTTTTTTGACTTATCTATGTACACTATAAAACTATGTCTGAGGGAGAAGAAATATATTTTTTTACTAAAAAATCACTTAGTACCACCTGCTGCTCACAAACAGGGAGGAACTAGTAGGGGAAGTAGAGGTGGGTGACAACCTGTGAAGCAATGTCATGAGATGGTAGATTTCAGAATCCTAACCAAAGGAAGAAAGGAGAGTAGCAAAATACACACCCTGGACTTCAGAAGAGCAGAACTGATGGGCAGGATCCCATGGTATGCTTACATGAAGGGTAAAGGAGTCCAGGAGAACTGGCAGTACTTTAAAGAAGTCTTATTAAAGGGACAGGAAGAAACCATCCCAATGCGCAGCAAGAAAAGCAAATATGGTAGGCGACCAGATTAAGCTCACCATGGATGTCCCCTGTAAGCCAAACACAAAAAGGAAGCTTACAAGAAATGGAAACTTGGACTGATGACTAGGGAGGAGTATAAATATATTGCTCAAGAATGCAGGGGCATTATCAGGAAGGTGAAAGCGCAATTGGAATTTCATCTGGCAAGGGATGTGAAGGGTACCAAGAAAGGTTTCTACAGGCATGTTAGGAATAAGAGGGTGATCAGAGAGGGTGTGGGGCCCTTACTGGATGAGGGAGGTAACCTTTTCCCTTGTGGGAAAAGCTGAAGTACGCAATGCTTTCTTTGCCTCTGTCTTCATGGACAGACAAATGCACTAGGCAGCGCAGTATGGGAAGGTGGTAGACAGCCTTTGATGGGGAAAAAATAAATTAGGAACTATTTAAAAAAGCTAAACATACACAAATCCATGGGCCCAGATTTAATGCATCCGAGGGTACTGAGGGAGTTGGAAAATGTCATTGCGGAGCCTTTGGCCATTATCTTTGAAAACTCATGGAGATCGGGGGAGATCCCAGATGATGGGGGAAAAAGGCAGATGTAGTGCCCATCTTTAAAAAATGTGAAGAAGGACAATCCAGGGAACTATAGACTAGTCAGCCTTACCTCAGTCCCTGGAAAAATCATGGAGGGGATCCTCAAGGAATCCATATGAAGCACTTGGAAGAGGGGAAAGTGATCAGGAAGAGTCAACATGGATTCACGAAGGGCAAGTCATTCCTGACCAATCTGATTAGCTTTTCTGATGAGGTAACTGGCTCTATGGATATGGGGAAGTCAGTGGATGTGATATACCGTGACTTTAGCAAAGCTTTTGATATGGTCTCCCACAATATTCTTGCCAGCAAATTAAGGGAGTATGGATTGGATAAATGGACTGTAAGATGGATAATGCCCCAAAGAAGAGTTCTTGGACCAGTTTTGTTCATCATTTTTATTAATGACCTGGATGAGTGGATGGATCAGCAAGTTTGCAGATGACACTAAGCTAGGGGGAGAGGTAGATATGCTGCAGGGCAGAGACAGGGTCCTGAGAAACCTGGACAGATTAGAGGATTGGGCCAAAAGAAATCTGATGAGGTTCAACAAGGACAAGTGTAGAGTTCTGCATTTGGGATGGACGAATCCCAAGCATTATTACAGGCTGGGGACAGAATGGCTAAATAGCAGTTCAGCAGAAAAGGACCTGGGGATTACAGTGGATGAGAAACTGGATATGAGTCAACAGTGTGCCCTTGTAGCCAAAAAGGATAATGGCATATTAGGGTGCATTAGGAGGAGTATTTCCAGCAAATCCAGAGAAGTGATTATTCCCCTTTATTTGGCTCTGGTGAAGCTACATCTGGAGTATTTTGTCCAGTTCTGGGCCTCCCACTATAGAAAGGATGTGGACACATTGGAGAGGGTCCAACAGAGAGGACCCTCCAAAATGATTAGGGGGCTAGAACACATGGCCTTTGAGAAGAGACTGAGGAATTTGGATTTATTTAGTCTGCATAAGAGAAGAGTGAGGGGGGATTTGATAGCAGCCATCAACTTCCTGAAGGGAGGTTCCAAAAAGGATGGAGAAAGGCTGTTCACAGTTGTGATGGATGGTAGAACAAGGAGCAATGGTCTCAAGTTACAGTGGGGGAGGTCTAGGTTGGATATTAGGAAAAACTATTTCACTAGGAGGGTGGTGAAGCACTGGAATGAGATACCTAGGGAGGTGGTGGAATCTCCATCCCTAGAAGTGTTTAAGTCTCGGCTTGACAAAGCCCTTGTTGGGTTGATTTAGTTGGGATTGCTCCTGCCTTGGGAGGGGGCTGGACTTGATGACCTCCTGAAGTTTCTTCCAACTCTGATTCTATGATTCTATAAGTATTTTCTCCTAACAGTACTTTGGACTTCCTACTTCAATCTTTTTGCTATTTAACATTCTCTTTTTTTGTCATCTTTTCTTTTTCTGGTGTAAACAGCAGACTGGAGGCCTGTCTGCTGAGCTGTTTTTATTTAAAAGGGTGAATGAGAGTAGAAGAATGAAATTTGTTTCTAGATAATTTTCCATCATGAAATAAAATGGTACATTTGGGAAAAATTGGGCTATAGCTTGGGGCAGTAACTAAAAAGTTCATCCACAAGATGGCAGTAAAGATTTATAGTTCTAAAGGCTGTCATAGACAACAACAAAAAAACACCCTACCTTCTTTGGGCATCGTTTTACATATGGTATCAGTTGTGGAGGTTCTTAAATGGCAGAAATCTGAACTCCTTTAATGTAATGGGACGTTTAAAATGCAGTTTGATTTTTATTTTAAAACTTATATCTACTTTGTGAAGTGATACATTCTAAAAAAGAAAGAGCAAATATAAATATAAATAGATATATATTAGAGCTGTGCGCTCTAATGTGTTTCCAAATTTAAGTCCTCAGACAACGTGTGGTTTTTTTAAGTTTGTTTCCACTTAAAAATGATTCTGTCTAGCTTGGCTTTTAACTTCATGTAAGTGCCTGTACATCTTCTTTCCCTATTGAGTTATAAATAGCCGAGGAAAACATCACTGGAAACATAGATCCTTCCTTCGGTCTGTAATCCATAGTTAATAGCTTGAGAGTATGATGTAGAAAATTTATAGTCCTTAAAAAACCACACTCATTCCAAGAATTCATTTTCAAATACAAATTAAATAACTGACTAGAATCACTAATAACCAGAAACATTTCCTATCTACAACCTTTAGCATTTTAAACTTTCAGCATCTGAGAACAGGAGGAAAGAAAGAAAAGTGAGCGTGAGGTCCCTGGTTGTATAGAAAATTGACTTTTACCCTATAAACAGTTTACAAGAGATTCCTTCCTATCAGTATTAATCCCACCACTACAATTTAGCACTTTCACATAGATGTCTTATTACTTCTGCCTTTTGTTGTCTTCCATTTATCTTAGCTATAGCTCATTCTGCAGGGAGCAGGTCTTTAATTATTTTGAGCTATTCTCCAAATGTTAGGGAGCATTGTTTCTGTCAGTTAGCTACATGTTTCCTTACCAGAATCTAAATTAGCAATGAAGTCGTCCTCAGCACTTCTGCAATAAGCCCCACAGGACAGATTTTTCCCATTCAGTTATCCAGCTTCTCTTCATTTTGGCTACATTTTGTTTTCAGTACCAATGCTTTCCTGTGCTAAAATATCCCCCTGCCCTCTTCTTCCTCTATTAATCAGCCTCATGATAATTATGAAAGCATTTGGGCTAAATAGCCATGTTTCTCTTTGCAGCACCAATGGAACAGTAATTAATAAACTGAAAGTGGTTAAGAAGCAGACATGCCCTTTGCAGACTGGGGATGTGATCTATGTTGTTTATAGGAAGAATGAGCCAGAAAACAGTAAGTGGATATCTTTTTTTTTTTTTTTATGGCTTTGTATAGTCATAAGGGATAAAAGGGAATATCACATGGAGCTACTCAGTGAGTGCTAGAGGAAGTCACTTTTTAATATTAAATTCAGACCTTTACATGATTTTGTGGGCCTTCTCTATTCAATAATTCCACCCTCTCACTCCCTTTCTCATGAGCAGCTGCTCTTTGTATTATGATAGAAACTGTAGCCCTCAACTGAAATTGGAATCTCATTGTGCTAGATACTCTATAAACACATAGTAGGAAATAGTCCTTTTCCTAAAAATCTTACAATCTAATTAGACAAGATAGATGAAGGCTTGGAGAAGAAATGGAGACAGAGATGAGGAGACAAACCAGAGGTCATGTAGTACATCACTAGCAGAGCCAGAAATAGAAGCTGGGTCTCCTGGTCCCAAACCACTGTGGTGAAATTAATTATAAATTATTTAGTATTTGTTTCTTTAATAGAAAATGTTCAGTTTTCAGAAGTCTCCTTTATAATAGATGATTGGTAGAGGTATTTTAAATGCTAAATTCTAGCTACAATGTCCAAAACAGGAATGTAAATCTCTGAAATGAGATTTTACAGCCATCAGATTGGGAGTGAAACAAGTTATACACTGACATATGCTCAGGAATAACAACGAAATTAGATAAATCCCAGATAAAACAAGCCCTAGAAGAATTTAGTGCCTCTGACTTGTCCAATGTTGTAATAAAATTTTAATGTCTTAGAATTTATGTTTGCAACTATGTCACAACAGGACATAATCAGTTTGTCAACAATTTATTTTAAATACATGTAACCGTTGGAACCTGCATTCCCTTTGTAACCTTGCCATCCGTTTTTAGACTCTGGATTTATCAATGTGTATTGTTTTACAGGAAAGCAGTGACAGATATAACTTTATATCCACTATCTTTTTCATTGATCCTCTTAGAGAAGTTCATTTTAGCTGTCAATAGTTGAGAAACTCATTTACCCTGTTGTTCAAAGATAGAGTGGGATGTTCTGAGGTATTAATTTTCTTTTATTTAAAATGTATTTGAACAGGGCTGCTTAGTGCCTATCATTCTGTTAAAATTCTGACTCCTGACTTTTTTTTTTTTTTTTTTTATCATCCCCAGTACCTTGAAGGGCTAAGAGTGAACTTAACTTTGAGGCATATAGTTGTCTTATTTAAGCAATTCTGAAGCAGGCTAAAAACAGTCCTACATCATTCTTAGCCAGTATAACTGATCTCAATAAAGATTTAGCAAGTGTTGGAAGGACCTAAATGGTTGAGGATAAAAAGCCAGGGGACGCAGTGGAATATCCGGGGCTCTATCAGGAAGCTGGGGAGTTCTTATAGGCGGGGGATGAAAATAATTTTCTGATTTGCTTTGTAAGTAGGTTTTGGGTTAGTTTCTGAATAGCATTTGAATAGGTGCTTAAACTTTTTTATAAGGAATGCGATGTTCAACTTTATTTTTTTTAAAACAATAAGCTAAGGAAAATCATAGTAAAATTTTTGAATTAAGGAAATTACTGAATTTATGAACAGTTAGTACTCACTTCTCAGCTTTCAGAAAATATTCAGTACAGTTGTCTTAGTAACAGTAGTCACAGTTTATCTTGACACACAGCAGAATTTATAGTTACAAAGTGTTTTAGCCTCAATTTCTTTGGTTGGCACCAGCTAAATTTCACATAAAACCATTTGGCTTGGTCTGAGAAGAATAGATGTCAGTTCTGTTCTTAATTATCTCCTACATAGCAGATTTAACATTGGATAAAACAGCAATCTCCTGTTTGTCCTTTTTATTATAGGAAACTTAATGAGAAGCAGCCACCTGTGGGTAAAAGTTGGAGAGAGTAAGAGGGAGAGAAATAACACTGTTTTAAAAAGTATAATATTTCTGCTGTTTTCTCTTCTTTCAGATGTTGCTTATCTCTACGAATCCTTCAATGCAAAGCAAGATGTAGCTCAAGAACCAGTAGGTAAGTGAAACTATTAGCTCAAGACTAAAGGAAGGGAGATGAATAGTTGTGATGAACTGCAGTCTTTTAAAGACATCTTGGTTCCTTCAAATCCTGTTAATTTTCACACTGTTGAAGCCATTACCTTTGAGGTTACCTATCAGAGAGATGTTATTTTTACTCCCTTTTCTGTTACAGAAGCTAATGTAGAAAATATATGCCATCTGACCAAAGATACCTCACAAATAGGAAGAAGTGATGATGAAACCCAAATTACTTCATCACTGCCTGCCACTCAGTCTTGCTTTGAGGATCCACAGCCATCTACTTCTACATCTAACCTCTTTAATGCTTCTTCTACCTCTCTTGTTGACCAGACATCTGCTGAACAGGATAATCTTTCAACATCTGGTAAGGGTTGTATGCATTATTTGTTGGCTGGATGCCTCAGAAATGGACTATTCTGTTTAATTTTAACAAGTTAATCTCTCATTGTAAGGGATAAAATAATGATAAAAAATCCTGATCAGTAGTTAATAAACTTGCTCCATAAGAAAATTATAGGGTTAATCCTAGTGCTTGGAGAGGCAATTGTGAGAATTCTAGATTCAAGGACACACGAAAATGCATTTCAGTTGGTAAGTGTTTTAATTTTGCAGCCTTCACCATCTTGGAATTTAGATGCAGCTGTTGGGGATTTTTTTCCTCACCAAGAGGGAGTGTAATCTTACTGAAATGATCCAGTTCATATCATAAAGCTAACTACAACCGCATATTTGCATGCGTGCAGTCGCTCTCTGAGGAACCATTCTAATCCTCACTGTTGCTGCTGCCATTCACCAGTCCACTTTCTCCCATTCAGATATTTTTTTTTAAGGTTAGAAGAGACCACAATGATAATTTAATATGACAAATACAAAAAAGGCAGTTATTGAGATGATGTAAATGATATTCCTACAAGTGATCCCTGTTGCTTTGGGAATCTTTTCCAGCTACACACCTGCTACTCAGTTTAGCCCGCTCAGTTTAACCAAATGAAAATACATTCTCATGCTGTTATTCCAGTTTACCAAATCATATGATCGCTGCATGCTGCCTCCTGACCTTCAGTGTATCCTTAGTCTTTTTTTGCATCTACACGGCACTCTGTTTTGTGACTCTGCTTCATTCCCAAATTGCTAAGCACTTCAAATTCTATAGAATCTGATTGAAATTTTGGCCCTACCTGCTCATATTGGTGCCTTCTGAAGTATTGTTTAAAATGTACCTTAGCCTTGATGTACTCTGCATATTATGTGTGCTCCCCCAAACCTCTTCAACTACTTCTGTGGTATGCCACGTTTGTGGAAGGGAATAAGGGTGTGGAAGAGGGCTGTGCATGTGAGAGAATAAAATCACTCCAAGACTGAATCTTTATTACCAAGTACTAGTATGGAGCATATTTTGATGAATTCTACATTTACAGATTCTGTTCCACTTTCTTTACAGATCTCCAAATACTCATTTGGATTGGGAAAACTAGGACAGATGATATAACGTATAGTCGTTGTTTGACATAACCATTTCTCATTCAAATGATGTTTGAATCAAGATGGGCATTTGTCATTGAAAATATCATAGTTTTTCTTCAGAGTTCTCTCTTTGTATATATTTTTTAATAATTGTACGTTCATTGCAGAGGATTCCTGTCCTGTATTTTCATTCCTGTGCTTGCTTTCTTCTCTCCTAGAACTTAGAAGTCTTGGAGCATCACATGAAGAACAAGGACAGTTGTATGCACACAGTGAAACTTCTACTATTACTTCAAATATAATTAATAAAGAGAGAAATGAAAATTTTACATCAGAGCTTCAAAGAGAAGAGCAGGAGGATTTGGAGCCTGCAAAGAAGAAAATAAAAGGAGGCTAGTATTTGACTCATGATGTAGTCCTCTATTCTAACCTTCTGTTAAAATGATTTGAAAAAAGCCTGACACTCTGTAATATAATCAGAAGCTTCCAATTATGTGTGTGGGTGGCTTTTTAATTTTTCACAAAATTCCATTTGGGTTAAGTGAAGCACAGGAATCTTAAATGACTTACCGGAGCTCAGTAGGCAGTTTAGTAATTCAGTCTAGATTAGAATCCAAGACTCTAGCTATATCTTCTGAAATTCTAAGACATTACTTTTTTCTTTACTGTTGTGAAATGAGTCCAAAATGAGCCCTATTAAGCCTTGGTGGGCTTTAAAGAATGTTTAAATGGCATATGAAGCCTTATTCAGAAAACTGTACCCAAACTCACTTCCCATCCCCCAAAAAAACTGTTGGTTTTTTTAAACACGTCCCCTGACACATCTATTACAGGAGTGCAAATAGGTTTACTTTTCACAAAGTATGACGTAAAGGGACCAAAGATTGCTGATTTTAGACCTACTTCAGGCTTCCTACTCTTTTATTGCTTGCTGTCTCAGTGAAAATGATTGTAAGACTGCAGAGATCTGTATGTAAAGGTTCTGATGTTCATTGCCCAATACTAGTGATAGAAGCAGATATGAATTAGAGTACATAGCTTTGGTACTTAATTGAGTAAACATTATAGGAAAGTTTTGACCTCTATGATCCAATTTCAGTATTTTTATTATAACACTGAAATGTCTTCTCTGTAGATGAGAATGCTAGTCCATATCTTCAGATGACTGCTCCAAGTGAATATGTAGTTAAAGCTGGATCTGAAGGTGCAAAACCAGCAAGTGTGAAACCAGATAAGATGGAAGAAACACTCACTTGCATTATCTGCCAGGAATTGCTGCATGACTGTGTCAGGTACCTATAGTTAAAAAGAAATTTTTATAATTACATGGGACTTCATACAGAGCACAGTAACTACTGCTTAAGGGATTGCTTTTGGTTTTTGTAAACTACTAGTTGGTAAGACTTTATCTTTTTATTCATTGTAAATATGCATGGACACTTCCCCCACCATACAGTATTGAAGACTTAGCTAACTGCTTTATGTCGGGACATTCAAAGAAGCTTACACCTGACCATACTGGGCAGAGCTGGCCCAAGCTAAGGGCTACTGCCTGGGGCACCCCATTGTAGGGGGCGCCACGCGGGGCTGCCAGACCGCCCGGGGGCGAGGCCACGCGTGCACCTGACCGCCTGGGGGCACACGAATGGTTCAATACTGGGTTCAATCAAAGGTCTGTCTAGACCAGTAACTTGTCTTCTGACAGTGGCCAATGGTAGGTGCCCCAGAGGGAGTGAACAGAACAGGTAATCATTAAGGGTATGTTTATGCAGCAAAGTTATTTCGGAATAACGGCCGTTATTCCCAAATACCTATGTAAGTGTTTACATAGCAATTCAATTATTTTCTAAAGCTTACTCTGACTTCTGTAAACCTCATTCTATGAAGAATAACACCTATACCAAAATAGCTATTATGAAATAAGGCACGTGTAGATGCTCCACTTCTGCTATTTCGAAATAGCCCCTCAGCAGGACCATTCTAAGTTATTCCTCCTGGGGCTCTAAATTGAGAGAGCATGTCTACATTAGGGAAGCCTGCCTCAGACTAATTTTGAGACTTCTCTGCAGTATAGACATGCTATTTCGAGAAAAGCTATTTTGGAATAACTATTCTGTAATAGCTTATTTTGAAATAAGCGTGCAGTGTTGATGTACCCTATATTCACTGGATCCCCCTTGTCCACATGCTTGTTAATCCTCTCAAAGCACTCTAGTAAGGCATAATTTCCCTTTACAGAATCCACATTGACCTTTTCCTCAACAAATTATGTTCATCTGTGTGTCTGACAATTCTATTCTTAACTATAGTTTCAACTAATTTGCCTGGAACTGATGTTAGACTTACCAGTCTGAAATTGCCAGGAAGACCTCTGGAGCCCTTTTTAAAGAGTGAGGTCATATTAGCTGTCTTCCAGTAGAATGGAAGAAGGATTCTCTAGCCTACAAAGCCTTGGGCAAAGACTACAGTCAGAGGCATGATTCCAGTCTTTGTATATCACTGAGCCAATCTGGTGTAGCAAATCTTATGATGAATTCTAGTTTGCTTGACCCAATGACCTTTTAAGACTTTGATTCTTTAATCAACATTACCATTTTCTGATGGGAAAACTCCATTACAGGCAGTCCCCGGGTTACGTACAAGATAGGGACTGTAGGTTTGTTCTTAAGTTGAATTTGTATGCAAGTCGGAACTGGTACATATTTTGGGAGGGAGGGACAGGGAGCTGGAGTTAGGTGGAAAAGACCCTGATTCTCATACATCTTCCTTATTCTAAGAAAAACATATACTGTTTTGATATGAAGGTTTTTTTGGTTGATATTTTAATTAAAAATTGATCATAAGTTTCAGTGTTTCATCCTATATCCAAATCTTCCTTTTGGGGTACCTGAAAGATCCCAGTTATTCATTTAATAGTCAGAATCTTTGTTTTTTATAACTTAAAAAATTTATTCAATGCATATTACTGTTCCAAATAGAATTTGCTACAGATGGTTCAGTGAAATGGGTATTAAGTGTAATCAATAGTCATTGGAGAGCACAGTGAAATATTGATACAATCAAAGCTGTTGTTGTATTCTGCTGAGCAGAAAATGGAAATCCCTTCCTGTGAAGTGTGTGTGTGAATTTATCCACAGGATTAATTTTAAAGAAAAATTCTGTGTTGGAAACAGGAGTTTAGCCACACGTGGGTCCTCATTGCCCACTCACCCACTTTGCAACCAGACCCATCCCCTCGGGGATTACCCTGCTCTGCACCAGCCAGGGTGTGGGGTTGGGGCTTCTCCCCTCTTCCCTTCTGCCCTACTCCTCCCCATTCTTGCCCACCCACACCACTGGGTAATTTTTCAGCTTCACCTCTGCCAGGCTGGAAGGGACTTGTTAATTTCACGTGATGCTAACAAGATACTTGCAGCTCTAGTGCTAAAGAGGGAAAGAGCTGTTGCTCCCAAGGTGGGGACTGTAACACAATGGGTCTCACTGCCTGCTGCTCCCTAGGAAATTAATTTTTCCAGTCAGGGGTGCCCCTTTTTGGCTGGTGTCTTGTTCCCCCCAGCAGACCCGCGTCCTCTGCGGCGAGAAAAAGCGCTCCATGTCTCCCTAGTCTGCTGGAGGGAAGCGCCTCCCACGCCGCCGGAGGCGACGACAGTGGGGGAGGCACCCCGCACTAGCTGCGCCCCCCTCCTCCCGTTTGTAATTAGGGATCCGACGTAAGTCAGATTGATGTAACCTGGGGACTGCTTGTATTCAGCTTTCTCCCACAAAACTGAAGTGCAGTGGAGTTTATCAGTCAGTTTAGCCAACAAATGGCCACAGACAGACAAGTGGAGGACCTTTGTTGCTGCCCTATACGCCAATGGGTGTGAAGGACGATGATGATGATTAGCCAACAAAACAGATCCAACTGAATATGAGATGCTAGGAGAATGTATGATTTTAATGGATGCTTTCCCATTTTGGTATGTGAAAAATGGGCATCTTTGACTCAGCATATATTTGGAAGAGGCTCAAAATTATAGGGGACTTGTTTTAAAACTAATTGAAACCTTATTAAAGTCAATTTAAAAAATGTAGCCGTGTCCTTCAGTAATCAAAAGTGCTAGATTAATAGCACAGCAGCCTGTGGATGAAGAGAGCAGAGTGATCCCAGCTCCAGTCTATATTAAATCCTTGTGCCTGATAAGACTTGCAATAATGTAATGCTAATTGTGAATGTGGGTTACTTTATATTGGTATACTAAATCCTGAGATTACCCTCTAATTTCCAAAAAAATTTCTAAACATCTGTCAACTGACTGATATTGGAAATGTGGTCACTGATTCAAATCTCCTGTGTAATACTGGCCCATTTACTGTAGAAAAACTAGTGGAAAAACTGGCTTCCATACAAATCTTTATGTACAGTTCTTTGTGGTATTTCTTGGTTATGTAAACAGATCAAAGCTTTTAAATATTGCTTTTAATATTTTTGTATTTAAAGCTTCTGTAACAGACCTGTTTTGAGCCTTGGAATTGCTTATCCCTGTGATGTAAACATGTTTATTTTTCAGCTTGCAGCCCTGCATGCATACTTTCTGTGCTGCTTGCTACTCAGGGTGGATGGAACGGTCTTCTCTCTGTCCCACTTGTCGTTGTCCAGTTGAACGCATCTGTAAAAACCATATACTGAATAACTTGGTTGAAGCCTATCTGATACAGCATCCAGGCAAGTTGGAAGTGTATTTAATATTTACACATACAACTGTTTTTCAGATTGGGGGCGGGGTATAAACAAAGAAAAAAAATCCACTTTGCTATAAGCGAAAAAAGAACCAATGGCCATTAGTGTGTTTGAATAAAGTGTAATACTCAAATGTTTGAACTGAAAGAAATTCATTATACAGGCAGTCCCCGGGTTACATGGATCCGACTTATATTGGATCCCTACTTACAAACGGGGTGAGGCAACCCCACACTAGCTGCTTCCCCCCAGTAGACCAGGTAGACGCGAAGCTAGTGCTCCCCCCAGCAGACTAGGGAGATGCGGAGCGGCTTTTCTCAGCAGACACCTCCGCTTGAGAATAAAGGACTGAGGGAAGTGAGGTGTGGGAGAATAAAACTGAGCTTTGGGGAAATGTTTGGCTAGAGTTTCCCCTACAATATGTACCAGTTCCGACTTACATACAAATTCAACTTAAGAACAAACCTACAGCCCCTATCTTGTATGTAACCTGGGGACTGCCTGTAGTAACCTTTTATACTACTAGACCTGAAAACACTTAATAAATGTTAAGGGTGCTGTGAAGCTACATGCATTGTGAAAGAGGGGGAGGTATTGCCAGAGCGAGGCACTGAGAAATGAGTCTTACTGAAGTTAGATACTTCTGAAAAAACAAGCCACTAAGATGCACAAATTTGAATTTAATTGTCTGAGTATGTCTACACTTGCACCCTCGTTCGAACTAGGGAAGCATATGTAGGCATTCGAAATAGTCAATGAAGCGGGGATTTAAATATCCCATGCTTCATTAGCATGATCTCGCCGGCACGTTCCTCCAATCAACAGCTGTTTTGAAAGTGAAAGTGCGTGCCGGGATGCATTAGTTCGAACCAATGGGTTCATTGACTATTTTGAATGCCTACATTGCTTCCCTAGTTCGAACGAGGGTGCAAGTATAGACATACCCTAACTTTCAGCACCCACTCCTGGAAGTTTCATCCTAATTGGCTTACACAAGTTCAGACACTGCCACTGGTAGAGCAGGAACTAGAATTAAGAACTCTAGTCTTATGTGTGTGATTTTATAAAAGGTTAGATAAATGAACATTCTAGGATGAATCACAACTCTAAATACTGTAGTCACATGCATAAATACTATAAACATTGTTTAAAAACTTGTAAAAGGATAGAGATGACTTTGGTCTTGAGCAGCTGATTTGATGATTTACTATCTTTTTTTTCACATTCATGCTTGTGTTTCTCTTACAGATAAGTGTCGTAATGAAGAGGACGTACGTAGTATGGATGCCAGAAACAAAATCACTCAAGACATGCTGCAGCCTAAGGTGCGAAGGTCATTTTCAGATGAAGAAGGAAGTTCTGAGGATCTGCTGGAATTGTCGGATATAGATAGTGAATCCTCAGACATCAGGTACAGGCATTTGGCTTTTGCTCTGTTTGGGTCTGAGAATCCGCAGTCTCAAACCTGGCCAGAGTACTGTGATATTATCTGCGCCCATTTGTGAAATGAGTTTTTAATCTTTATTGTATCCCTCATTTTGTAACCCTGGCAGTTTGTTTCCATGATCATTGTCAAGGTTCAGTTTTTTTTAAGTTTTGTTTTCAAGTACACTTTTGGAGCTGCCATCCTGTTTTTTTCCTCCAAGAAAGGCGTTATCTCCCTGGAGTTTCCCACTAACCAGGAACAGTTGCAGGAGTAAGAAGGTATCAGGGTGTGGGTTTAAGTTCTTGTCTCTCCTTGGGCCTAGAGGGAGTCTTTAAAGCCTTGCAGTCATTGGCTTCATTCTTCTTTTGACTCTTGAACTCCTGGCTCTTGTTACAACTTTTCAGCATTGCTGTTGGTTTTTGTGTTTTTGTTTTGTTTCCACCTTCATCCCAGTGCTCTCCTTCCCCACCAATCTCTGTGTCACTCAGTCTCTCTGTACTCCATGCATACCTTTCTCATTCTTTCACTACTTTTCCTTCAATTTGCTTCATCCTGCTCTCTTAATTTTGTTATCTCTAGCACCATTTCAAGCCCATCAGGTGGACTGAAATAACAAGATGCAGCAAAATAAATTGAATCCTTAGATCAAGAGAATTTTTTAAATTTTTTATTTAAAAAAAACCAACCTTCCAGCTGCAGTCAGAGCTAACAGCTCTGGTGTCACATGTGCCAGAGCTCTGTTTGAATCACCTGAGGCTACTTCTGCCTTGCTATTTATAGTCAGCAGGTTGCAGGTCAAGGTCCTGGCACAAGCTAACACAGCCCAAAATCACCAAAGTACAGGTATGGTCATGCTGCCTTCTGCCCCTGGCATTCCCTCACCTCAAAGATCCAGTAGTGGATGATGGTGACTAGCAGGTGGTTTACTGAAGCATTCCTGGACACTAGGAGAATTTCCAGCTGGTTGGCTAAGCCAAGTTTCTGCTACCAAAGGGATGGAATGAAATAGAATGATGTATCTAGCCCTATATCACCACATAGTGTACTAAACCTGAGTTCTCCTTTCCACCATCCTACTCCTTCTGAGATTGGAAGCCAAAACAAGCATTGTGTCTTTGTAATCCTGCAAAGCATCCAACTCACTTGTGGACACAATTAAATAACAATCTGGGGCTACTTGCACTCAATTCTGGAACTAAAATACATTAAATGTTTCTTGAAATATTTTAAATAATTGTAGCTTTTTATTTTACCTTTTCTAATGTGAAAGCATCTAGGAGTGCAGTCCAAAATCAGAAACAAATATCTAGTTGAATCCACTCAGGAAACTATACACACACAGTCCAGTAACCTGCTTGTGTCTGTCTTTTCAGTCAGCCTTATATAGTGTGCAGACAGTGCCCAGGATATCGGCGACACTCGAGTCAGTCACTTCCTTGCCCAGGCCAAGAGAGGGAAGCAGGCGGATTGCAAGCCCTGGGAGATGCACCATCGACGTCTGCCAACTTTCCTGAAAGTCAGTAGTGATGAGCTTGTTAACGTGGTACTGGGACACCTGTCACTTACAAGGAAAAGACGTTTTCTTGGGATGTTGGGAAGTCAGCATCTTTCAAAAAGACTTGATGTGAAGATGAGTTTTTCTTAAGCTGTTTGAAAGCTGATTGAAGAAATAATTAATTGGCTTTGATTTGTCAGCTTAGAGTCTGCATGAATATAGGTGATGAGAAAGGTATATACTCAAATATACAAGCAGAAAACTAGAGAGAAGTTACAGGTGTGTTGCCCAAAATGCAGTGTTTAGGAACAATTGGTTCTTTTAGCTTCTGAAGCTATTTCTCTGTTTTAAATTTTTTTTGTAAGTTTAGCAGTGTAAAAGGGTATATTATTCAGAAGCCTTAATGCCAGTTTCCCTAATTTTTCATATAGCCTTCTTAAGTTTAGTGATATTGCTTAAGGGTCAAATTCCTCAGCTCTTTGGATGCTGATATGTGTCTAACACTCATTGGTACTGTGGTTCCATATGAAGTAATTTTTTGATGGTGGGTTTTTTTTTTTTTTTTCAATCTAGCTGTCCAGGAATATGTTTGTCCTTCTCAAGGAAGTCATGTAATATGCGCATGCTGTTTTCAACCAATGCCAGACCGAAGAGCAGAGCATGAACAGAATCCCAATATTGCCCCTCAGCAATGTGAGTAAACGTCATTATCCTAAAAACAAATCTAATTCTTACTGCTAATCTTAGATTTGTTTGAAAGACATTCTCACTATATCAGTAAGAAAGGGTCTTCCTGCTTCTGTCGGGTACCTTCTTAATAAAAGGGGGAGGTTCTTTACTCAGATATTGCTACTCTAAGTACAATTAATGCAAATTGTTTTGAAATATATTAGCATTTTTCAACTATAGCAAGGATGGAAAGATTTTATTGTCACAGTGATAAACCAAAGTGCATTATCCCACTGTTATTTTGTTGTTGGTGTTATAGCATTTCTTTTATAACCACTATTTATGTCAGGTTACTTTTACAGTGAAGCAGCATTTTGTATAAAGCCCTGTGAGCTTTGGGTTATTGTGCTGCTTTATAAGACCAGTATACACTGATAGAATCATTGTCTTGAATTGATTGTGGCTTTTCTTTGTATTCACAGGCACAATTTGTTTACAGCCATTTTGTCACTTGTACTGGGGCTGCACTCGGATAGCATGTTTTGGCTGCTTGACACCATTCTGTGGTATGATTGAATTGCTGTAGCCTCTTTGCATACAATAGTGCCTTGATTACTTGTGTTTTACCTAGCTTAATTTTTCTAACAAATTAAATTATGTCATTCAGATTAGTCTTTAGCTCAGTCACAGTCATCATGACACAGAAAAAGAGGAGCTCTGTGTTGTCATTTTTCAAATACATGTAACTCTTTAAATGTATAATCCTTAGCAGGACTGGCCTGAGGCTGGCTGTGGCAGCTGGCGCCCCAGGCGGAAAGCGCGATTGGCACCCCTGCCTGCACAGCCGTTAATGGCCGTTATGTCATCATTGGGTGCCCTAGGCAACTGCCTAGTTTGCCTAGGCTCACGGGCCGCCCCTGAGCCTTAGTATTGACATGCTTTAACACTTTCATGACATCTTGGGTATTAAAGAGAATCTTGCAACATTTCAGTCTAAGGAGAAGAACATACAAATCAACATGAGAATATTAAGAGCCAGATCGTAAAATGTTAGAGAAGACTCTTGCGTATTTCAAAAGCATTTAGAACAGTGGTTTTCAACCACCGGACTGCAGATTGGTGCTGGTCTGTGAACTTCTGGGTCACAGCGACTGCCAGAGTTGAAGCTGGTTGTTCATAGCAGCTCAGCTCTGGAAGCCATAGTGGCTGATTTTGCCCAGCGGTAGTGCTAGGGCTGAGGAGGCAGCAGGAGCAGGCAGAGAAAGAGGCCCCTCCCACCCTCCCTCCTTCCCCCTCCCACCTAGGTAAGATGGCCAGGGCTCTGTGCTCCCCACCCTCACCTCTGTCCATGGGATGCAAGACACATTTGTGGAGGTGGGGGGTGCACTGCCAACAGCCACTTTTCCTTCCCACATGGCAGTAATGGCCACTCTCCCCAGAGGGGGCACCCTTACTCTGGGGAGTGTTGAGGTGGAGTAAAGTGATATTTAGTGAGGGTGTGTGGGGTCATGGGCAGGACGGTGTTGGCATGGGCTGTAGGGGTTAGAGGCTAAAGGGTCAAAGGACACAGGGCGCGGGGGTGAAGGTCAAAGGGTATTAGGCATTGGGAAGCAAGGGTTTGGGTTGGAGCTACGTGGGCAGGCAACCTTTTATTTGCATATTTATTATTTTCATAATGAATATGGAAATAAAAATGATATCAGTCTGCCATAAGTTTGTGAATGGGTTTGATGGTCTGTAGTATAAAAAAGGTTGGGATCCACTGATTTAGACTATACCTTTGAAATTGGTAATACGATAACTCGTTAATTGTAATTTGTATTGTTAATAGATGTTGAGCAGTGACCGCTCTTGTGGATTATGTATAGGAGGTGCTTGGTTCCTATTCTTGGTTTTCTGCCTAATGTTACATGACATGAAAGTTCTTCTTCACACAGCGTGTAGTCAACCTGTGGAACTCCTTGCCAGAGGAGGCTGTGAAGGCTAGGACTCTAACAGAGTTTAAAGAAAAGCTAGATAATTTCATGGAGGTTAGGTCCATAAAAGGCTATTAGCCAGGAGATAGAAATGGTGTCCCTGGCCTCTGTTTGTCAGAGTCTGGAGAAGGATGCCAGGAGACAAATCACTTGATCATTGTCTTCGGTCCACCCTCTCTGGGGCACCTGGTGCTGGCCACTGTCGGCAGACAGGTTACTGGGCTAGATGGACCTTTGGTCTGACCCAGTATGGCTGTTCTTATGTTCTTATGACATGCTTTAGTATGTTTTTGAATAAAAGCTTATCCTTTCTTTTTAAATTCCATATTTGTTACAAGGGAAGAAAACTTATTTAGAAATTGCAAAACAAAGATAATTTCTCCTTTTCATCTTAACAGAAATAAATCTTGGTGACAAGTGTTTGGATGGGATCCTAAACAACAACTATTATGAGTCAGATATTCTAAAGGTATATTTAAAAATCATTAAATGTTGGGTATGCACTTAAGAACAGGTAATGTTAAGACTGTGATTCAGTAAGTGTTGAAAGCAACAAACAGGACTGTGTAGCACTTTAAAGACTAACAAGATGGTTTAATAGGTGATGAGCTTTCGTGGGCCAGACCAAAGCTCATCACCTATTAAACCATCTTGTTAGTCTTTAAAGTGCTACACAGTCCTGTTTTTTGTTTCAACTGCATCAGACTAACACAGCTACATTTCTGCCACTGTTGAAAGCAAGACATCCTAAAGGGGACACTCATCTCCTTGATCCATTCCATTGTGTATAGGTCCAGTAACTGAGTGATGTCTAGTCATTCATTGTTTGGATATGTCAGTAGCGTCTAAGAACAACTATTATTATCTTTAACTCAGACTCCATGAGTTACATTTTTATTGAGGATTTACCTAGTGTTGCCTCAGGTCCTTAACACAAATAATTTTTGTTTTTCTTCATCTAAATCATTGCTCTGGGGTGGAGCTGGGGATGAGGGGTTCAGTATGCAGGCTGCCCCAGAGAGGGAGGACAAACCCAGCAGCTGAAGAACTGAAGCAGCTTGGGGCCAGGTGAGAAGTACTTGTCCATAACTGTTATAGCTACAGGAGGCATAACCACAGGAGGAATCTGTACCCCACAACTGAGGGACAGACACACAGTCTCTGAAATATGCAGTAGATAGCTGTCCTTTTCTCCCCCCTTTCCTCTGTTGGCCAAATAAGTTAAGGCTGTCCTGTTCCTCACCCCTGGCTCTTTGCTTCACCCTTATGGTCATTCTACAGTATAACTTTATTAATGGGTAGCAGGTTTAAAACTAATAAAAGAAAGTTCTTCTTCACACAGCGTGTAGTCAACCTGTGGAACTCCTTGCCAGAGGAGGCTGTGAAGGCTAGGACTATAATAGAGTTTAAAGAGAAGCTAGATAATTTCGTGGAGGTTAGGTCCATAAAAGGCTATTAGCCAGGAGATAAACTGGTGTCCTTGGTCTCTGTTTGTCAGAGGCTGGAGAGGGATGGCAGGAGACAAATCGCTTGATCATTGTCTTCGGTCCACCCTCTCTGGGGCACCTGGTGCTGGCCACTGTCGGCAGACAGGATACTGAGCTAGATGGACCTTTGGTCTGACCCAGACCGGCCTTTCTTATGTTCTTAACTGTCCCTCCTACCAGACCCTTCCCTTTCCATTTTATGAGAAACAATTGAATTTTAGGCATATCCCACTGTCCTGGTGGTCCTAGCTCTTATCAGGAATTCTTGAAAAATGAACTCGCATGTTTCTGAAATGTATGGTAAGCTAACTCCATCTTCACTGCCAAATTCAGCATCACTTTTTATCACCATTAGCCTAATACATTGACTCAGGCAAATGTTCTTTTCAAAGACAAAGTCAGTTTAGAAGACTGAATAAAGAAATCTGGAATGTGTTCAGCCTTTCATGCTGGTACATCTCTGAGTATAGGATAAGGCACAATGAAAAGTAACATCTCTGAATTGTTTGTCAGGTTTTTACTGAATATAATACCTTGCTCTGATGTAGTGTGGCAGTATTCCCATTTTACAGATGGATAAACTATGATGAAGTGTCTTTTCCACACAAAAAAACCCCTAACTAATGGTCTGGTAGCACTTTATAGACTAACAAAACATGTAGATGGTGGTATGAGCTTTCGTGGGCACAGCCCACTTCTTCAGATGACCGGAGTTAAGAGTAGGGGATGTGAAAACTTGAAATAAATAGGAGGTGCGCGTGTGTGCATGTGCGCGTGTGCGCGCGGGGATAGGTAGAGAGAGAGCATCTTTCTCTACCCTGCCTCCCTTCCTTTCTCCTATTTATTTTGAGTTTTCATATCTCCAACTCGTAGCTCCGGTCATCAGAAGAAGTGGGCTGTGCCCATGAAAGCTCATGATACCATCTACATGTTTTGTTAATCTATAAAGTGCTTCCAGACCATTAGTTGTTTTTTTTTTTTTCTGAAACAGACTAACTTGGCTACCCCCTGAAGTTTTAGGTTTTAGGGCAGCATTTAGGAAGGACATGGGAGTTAAAATCCCTCATACCAGGATGCTGCTTACTCTTCTTTCCCTTCCCCTCACTATCAGGGAATGAGAGGAAAATACATAGCTTGCATGCATTCCTCTCACTCCTCGCTGGCGAAGGTGGGGCAGAGGAGAAAGTGAAGTAATGACTGAAAGATGCCTTCAGGAATTCAGTTATATCTAGCAAACAGATGTTATCACTTTATACATATCAATGATGCATTTGCTTAGAAAAATCAGTTCCTAAGATCTATAAAAAGTGTAATGTCCAAAAATAAATAATGAAAAAAAAAACTATGAAGAAAATTAGGGTTGTACAGTTTTTTCTTCCCCTCAAGTTAATTTTAATGAATATGCCAAATATTACGTACCTGAGCATGATCCATATTGCCTTTAGCTAAGCACACTGGGTAAAATCCTGTCCTGTTGAAGTAAATGTGGGTTTTTCCATTCACTCTAATGCAGAGCTAATCAACTTTGGAAGTCCTGGGGGCACATGCCGAGGGCTGCAGTTTGTGTGGTTGCATATACATGCAAATAGCTTCTTTCACACTGATAGGCATGAATACAAAGATTAAGGCAAGACTACACAACATGCAGGCCCCATTTAAGTCAGTTCTGCTGATATTAATAAAATGCAATATTTACCTGATTTCCATCCATATAACAGCACTTTTAATGAGCAATGACAGTCCAGGAACTTAACTACTAAAATGCATAACAACAGAAGACCGTTATATTGACTCGCTGTTTTGGAGTGTGTTCCCTATGGAGGCTGTGTTCAAAGGATCCCACATGCAGGCCATATGTTGAGCCTCGCGTAAACCCAAACCACATTGTGGGTCATGTGTTGAGTAGCCCTGATGGAATGCATTAGGACCTTGGCTAATATGATTAGGCTTCAATCCTATGAAGTTTTATGCACATGCTGCTTACTTGCAGAGGGACTATTTAAAAGCTTAGAGCTAAAGGCCTACATTAGTCTTTGAAAGAGCAGGGCCATGCTCAGCACAGAGTATTGACTTTAAGTGTTGGTGATCTGATGGTGGCAATAGAGGTAATCAAGTTAAAGAAATATCTGTAATTTGGATTAAAATATAAAATGAATGCACTTTAAAAAGCTATTTAGACTTACATTTTTGTTATATTGGTATCTCTTAGCCTCTTCTAAATACACTTTTTTTTAATGTTCCACATTTCAGGATTACCTGGCATCCAGGGGTTTTACATGGAAAAACGTGTTAAATGAAAGTCTCTTAGCTCTTCAGAGAGAAGTTTTTAAATTGTCTGGTATGCCTTTTTATTATGTTTGAGTGTAGCGATGTAAAATCCCATTTTAAATGTTACCTGTTTAAACTATGGTTAACTGGTCCACCATGTCATGCCACAGGTGGAGAGGCTGCTCTAGCTCAGCTGGGCCCACCATGTCGCAGACTGCTCCAGCCACTGCTGCTGGCTGCTGCATCAAGTCTAGGCTAAGCATGCCGCTCTGCACTTTGGCTGGGGGGCTGCTTCAGCCAGGCCAGGTCCTCCGTACTGTGGGCTGCTTTGGCTAGGCTGAACCAAGCCTGCCACACTGCAGACTGGGGGCTGCTTCAGCCAGGCCAGGTCAGGTCAGTTAACTCCAATAAGCATGTTAGTAAAGCAAGTGCTTATCCGGCAACTGGTTAACCCTTTACATCCCTAATTGAGTGGCATGCATTTCAATAAGTAATGGTGGATTGCACTATTACACACATCCTGCTTTTCTACTGCATTTTTGAGACATTACATTAAATGAGACTTAATTTAATGCTGTGTACAAACTATTGTTTTCTCCAGATTACAGAATTACGGGGAACACAGTGCTTTGTTATTGTTGTGGCTTCCGCAGCTTCCGAGAGCTTGCCTACCAGTATAGGCAGAATATTCCTGCTGCTGAATTGCCAGGTGAGAATTGGAGGAAAATTAACTTGGTCCCCTGACTGTGTAGGCCTGGGAATTCAGTCAAATCTCTTTCGGTTAAATGGATCCTCCCATGCAGATCCTTACACCTCAGTATAATCCTATTGCAGTCAGTTGGTGGTTCCTTTTGCAGGAATGAGGTCTGAGGTTGGTTGCCTTGCTTAAGAGCTGTTGGAAAGTTTGTGTAACCTGTTCAAAGAGCAGTTAGTGCCCAAGTCTTCATAGGGGATTATTAGCCTCCAATATTGCTGTTGTTTTTTAAAAATTTAAATATGAGCACGATAGCGTACACTAAAATACTTCAGAAGAAAAGAATAATACATAACAGGAACAATTAGCTCTTGACAGTAATTCGCTATAATCAGGGCTCGACAAATACACTCGCTCGCCCATGGCAAGTAGATTTTGCCAGCTGACGAGTGCAGGGGTGGACTGGCCCGGTGGGCCGTTGTTACGGGCTGGCTGAAGCCCACACTACGGGCGGTGTGGCTCCATCCAGTCCGCCAGCCAGCAGAGGAGCAGAGCGCTGCCGGGGAGGGAGAACCGTGGCGATTCTCAGCGCCGGGCTGCCTGCGTGCAGCTGCGGTGCAAGGAGCCAGAGCACTGACAGACAGCAGTACGCTGACGTGACGTGACCCCACCGATTTTAAAGGGCCGCGGCAGCTCAGCTCTGACTGCGTGTCCCCGGCAGCTAGCTGTGGCGCACGGCGGAGCCAGGCCCTGCCCCGCCAGCTCCTGTCCTGCCACGACCCCATCCCGTCGCTGGCGAGAGACCGCTCCCTGCTGACTGCCTGGCTCGCTGAGCCCACTCCATGCCCCATCTGGCTCCTGCCTCCCATTCTCCATGCCGCCCCTGCACCCCAGATCCCCTGCTCTCCCTCTGGCTCTGCACCACCCTTGCACCCTGCTCCCCCCAATCCCTGCTCCCCCCCTCCAGCTCTGTGCTGCCCGTTCCCTGCACTGCTCCTAGACCCTGATCCCTCTGCCTCTTCCGTTCCCCATGTCCCATTCCCCGTTCCTCCACCGCACCCCACACACTGCTCCCCCAATCCCTGCGTCCCTCTGCCTCTGTGCCTCCTGTTCCCCGCGCCACCCCAGTCCCCAGCACTGTTCCCTGCACCCTCTAGCTCTGTGCTGTTCCTGCATCCTGTTTCCCCTGTGGGTTGGGAGTGAGGGGTGCTTGTCCATAGGGAGGGGCTGGACAGGGCAGGGAAAAGGCTGCTGTGACCCAGCAGCAAGTGAAAGGGGAAGTTCACTTGAAGCGCCTTTGCCTTTATGGAAAAAAATGAATGAAAATGCTATTTGCTATTCATAGGGCTAAAATGCCAGGACAAAAATGAAAACAAACCAAAAAAAAACCATTGCAAAATGCAAATGTGTAAAAGACAACAAACAATGGGAGAGGAATGTTTTGCTTGGCCCTGTGGGGGGGGAGGGGAGGAGCGGCTGGGCTGGGCTGTGGGGAGGGGAGGGTAGGGGACGGGAAAAATATGGGAAAGGGGCTTGTGCTGAGGGGAGGGGAAGGAGAGGAGGTCAGGAGAAGAAGAGGAAAGGGGAAGGCACCAAGATACAGGGGTGTAGGAGAGACAAGTCCCAGGGGGCAAAGTGCAGACAATGAGGAAAAGGGCAGGAGGGGAGGTGTCAGTGGGAGGGGGGAACAGGGTGATGCTGGGAGAGGAGAGGGTAAGGGCACTGGGGCCTAGAGGGAGGAGGGGGAGGTGCTGGGAGAAGGCTTGAAAGAAGGGGTAGGCATGAGGAAGGTGGGGATGGAGCAAGGCATGTGTGAGGGGACAGGGGCATGAGGGGAATGGGGGCAGAGGGTGCTGAGGGGGTGGGTATCAGGGAAAAAGAGGGCAAAGGAGGCAGGGGCAGTGAGGGAAGGGGGGAGGAACCAGGAGGGTGCAGGTGCCAGGAGATTCTGGGGGTGAAGCAGAAGGGCAGACACCTGCAGGGGAGAGACCAGCACCAGAGGAGAGAGGGCAGGTGTGTAGAGGGAGGTGTTAGGGGAGGGGATGAAGAAGGGTAGCTACACATGATCAGAGTGGGGCTACTGGAGGAGTGGGCACAGGGGAGAGAGAAGGGCTGGTGGAGGGGGGCATGTCTCAGGAAGGCTGAGGGCAGTGAGAAGGGCAAGAGTCAGGACAGCAGAGTAGGGTGAGGGTTTGGGGGGCAGCAGGCACCAGGGGAGCTGATGGAGCAAGAGGAGGAGACATGGCAGCAGAGGGAAAAGGTAGAAGTTTATAAGTTATTTATTAATAACTTGGGTGATATTTATTAATAACGTATTAGTAATTACTGTTCTTATTCTTATTAGGAATTTATGCCTTTAAAAAAAACACTTTTTTGGGGGGAAGGGTGGCGAATCCCTTTTTTGTCCGGTGAGTAGGGTTTTCCATAATTTGTCGAGCCCTGGCTATAATAAATTATTTGCACATTTAAATGCAAATTGTGCACCAATATTTTCTGAATTATGTCTGATTTATATTTGTGCATGTCAATAGCTGGTTACATAAATTCATCCAACATGCGTTCTAAAACAATTAAACAGTACAGAGTTTCATTATTAGATAGTAGTAGAGGCAATTGTATCTTTCATTTCCAATATGTCTTTAGTCTGTTGGGGACAGATGATCCTTTCCATTAATTTGATTTTAACTCAGCTATGCTCTGCTTTGTTTTTTTCCCCCGAACAGTCCTTGTTGTTAGAAATAGCTTCTCCAGTTAGTTACCTACTAAGGATGCTGCTATGAGTTTCATCACAGCATGGGGCAGACAGACCAATCTAGTATGTTTAATTTTTGTAATACGCTTAAGAAAGCATATTTGGCTACTCAGCTTTACATTCATTTTAGTTGTGAGCAAAACTAGAGAAATAAAAATAATACTTCAACATATGACATGAGAAAAATGTGTAGTGATATCTAAACAGTCATGATGTCTTATGTAGTAAGGCCCGATCCTATTTCCACTGAAGTTGGTGGCAAAATTATAAGTTCCTGCAGTTGTGCAGGATCATGTCATTATGCAGAGTGCTGGTTCAATGTTTGCTCCAATTAATTTTTCTGTGCTTCAATGTGTATTATATAACAATAATAGGAAACTGGTATAAGATATAGCAGTTTCTTGCAAAAGGTGTTTTCTGTCCCCAGTGCACCTAAGCAAAGCCATATACAGCAGTGGATCCTAATGTAATTAATCTATATTGATTTGTCATCTATTACATCTTCATTCATTAATTTATTAAATAAATGTGGTATTATGGTGGCTTATTTTATAGTGACTGTCACATCACGTCCTGATTGTTACTGGGGGCGCAATTGTCGGACTCAGATTAAAGCACACCATGCAATGTGAGTGTTTTTTTCCCCCTTGAACTTAAAAATAAGAAAAATTTAGGCTTAGTGGAGTAGTTCTCAAACTGTGGGTCCTGTCTAGAGCTCTGAGAAACTATTTTTACAGCACAACCAAACTGCATGATTTTGACTTATTTTGTTCCAGAATTGAAATTTTATGTCAGGCTCATGCAACCTGTCTAGTTCCTGTTTTAAGTGAGCCTGCTCTGATTTGTGGTTCCTGGTAGAAATCAGGTGATATGAAGAGATTTTGTACAGACTCAAAGGTAGTGCTCCATCAATGTAAAAACAAAAGAAACAGGTTACACAAGTACTTGTGAACTGAAATAGCCAAGTTTGGCACAGTTTGATTCAGACTTTAGGCCTGTTCTTCGCTTCCCAATAAATCAGACTTTCTCAATTCTTTGCACCTGGGTTCTCATTCAATGCACTGCATAAACTGTGTTCTGGTCCTTGTTTTGAAGTACCATGGGATCCCAAGGATACTGGAATGTACCTAAGGACAAAATGAACAATTAAGCTTAGTGAGAGGAGGAGGATCCTTCCCTTTTTGGGTATGTCTAGACTGCGGGGGTTTTCCACGACAAGGGATCGCATTTGCTCCCATCTAGATGGGGCCAAATGGCAGAAAAGGCTCTTCCGGAAAGGCAATTGGAAGAGGCTACACAAATTGCAAAGCGCAATTTGCATAGCTTTTTCCAAAAGGCTATAATGTAGTCCTAGCCTTCAAGAGTTGAACTATTCTAGAAAAATATAGACTCCAAATCCATGATAGCTCCATAAAACTGCATATTTTATAACTTTTTAAAGGAATTAAATCTTTCTTTTTATACTAGTCAGCTGAATCATCTGATTTCTTGGTAATTTCGTCTTTCTTTTTTTTTTTCTTAAAAAAAAAAAGAGAGAGAGAGATTCAGTTAATTAGCAGAGGACTGTCTGAGGCTTCTTAAGACATGGGATCATCAGGGTCAGATTTTATGAAACAAGCTTCAGGGACCCTGGGATGCAGCCACTATAGTCCCTGCATACTGCACTTCACCTAACGGGATGAGGGAAGAGGAAGTGGCTCTGGCGAGGCTATTCCCCTTCTCCCCACTTTGGCTGGAGGTGAGTGCATTGCTGCTAGCGGCACTTGCCTGCAGATTTCATCCCCACTGTTCTCATTGGCCAGAAATTGTGGCCATCAGGAGAACTGGGGAGAGGGGGTGCCTGTGAGCACAGGACTGTGTGGAGCCACTTGTCCCCTCCCCCCAGGAGCTGTACCAGGTAAGCGCATGAATCCAGGAGCAGCCCTAGACGAGCTGCCAGCAACTGGAGACGTAGGTGAAACACATGATCGGCGCCCCCGCGTCCAGAGCCCTCAACAGCCGTTTATCTTGGTGCCCTAGGCGACTTTCTAGTTCGCCTGTATTGACGGGCCACCACTGCCTGAATCCCCTGCACCCTCCTTGCATAAGCCCACCTGCAGTCCGCTTCTGCACCCTACCTCCTACCCAGGAGCTGCATTCCCACACCAAGCCTGTTAAGGCACCCTACTTCCTGCCCATACCTTGCATTCGCAACCCACTCCATGGCAGCCCCTACTCAAACACTGAACCGGTCATGTTTGGTCCCCACCCTAGAGCATATGGGGGTTTCCACAAAGTCTTCTAGACCTGGGTCCTCAGCCCAGTTAATCCAGCCCTGGTGATCATTCATTAAAAATAACCAGAAGTTGGAAACTCCTGTCTATCAGATGAGAAAGTTCCCCCCTCCCCTCCCCAAGTAAGGGCTGGATTCAAATTTAGCATAAACCCATGTATGTCCATTATATCTGGAGGAGTTGCACTCCAAGCCTAAATTTGGCCAGAAGTTAGGATTTAATAGGTTCCTTAGCTCAGAATTGACTGACTTTATTAAGCAAGGGGAAGATAGATTGCTTTAATGTGTGGAAGGTCCTGCTCTCTCGAAAGAAGGAAAGTGACAGCTCTTCTTTAGGAACTGAGACTGGATCATTAAGTGAAGAATAGTATTTGTCTGTCTACCTAGTCCTCTGAGAAGACTATGCAGTTATAATTTTCCTTTAACTTAGGAAAATCCTATATCTGTATATCTTATACAGCAAGATCATTGGAAACGTTAAAAATGTTCATCCTCCAGTCATAAAAACGGCCATAGTGGGTCAGACCAAAGGTCCATCTAGCCCAGTATCCTGTCCTCCAACAGTGACCAATGCCAGATACCCGAGAGGGAGGGAACACAACAGGTAATCCTCACACGATCCCTGTCCTGTCACCCATATCCAGATAAACTGTATTTTCTAGAGGGTAGAGATTTTGCAGAATAAATAAATTTTCTTTCTCACAGATTTAGTTTAGGTGCTTTGATATATATCATAGTGATAGAGATGTAGCCGTGTTACTGTGGTGTAGCTGAAACAAAAAACAGGACTGTGTAGCACTTTAAAGACTAATAGGATGGTTTATTAGGTGATGAGCTTTCGTGGGCCAGACCCACTTCCTCATCACCTGTACGTTCATCACCTAACAAACCATCTTGTTAGTCTTTAAAGTGCTGCATAGTCCTGTTTTTTTATATATATCAGGGAGAGTTATCTGTACCACTGGGTTGCATTACTGTTGCCAGAGGGCATTTTAATAGTTGATGTGTTTGGGAGCTGATTTGATGTAAAAAAAACTGCCTAACTTTTCTATTTAGATTGAAGTTGAATTTTTTGTATCCCTCTAGAAAGCTTTAGAGATAATTCAGTGTTCGTTCTTCAAACATTAGATGTACACAGAACTTTGGACAAGCTTCTTCTAGTTCCAGAAACCCATGAATCAAAACAGTTGTCACACAACACTACTATATAATCCTTCCCCTTCTGCATGAGGCAGAACTATTCTGCTAAATGGCATAGTTTTGAGATCAGATTCTTACTCAATAAGCGCCTCAGGCCTGCTACTCCACTTCTCCAAACATTTACAGTTCAGTTCTCAACTTGTCTCAGATGCATGTTATGGGGCACTGAACCCATCAGGGAGAAAACAGGAACAGACAGGTACTTGACAGTAATAAAGTAGTACATTTATAGACTTCTGTGTTACCTGTCTAATCTAGGGTGATCAGTATGCCACTTACATGGAATTCAAGTCACCTGGGATGAAGCATCCTTCTTCCCTAAAGAGGGCAAGTTTTCCACTCTTTTTTATTTTCAGAAAGAGATTCCAAACTCATCTTGGATCTCAGAAATCAAAGATTGTTTATGTGGAAATGTATTTATTAGCCAGGTTAACACATCCTGAAGGTTGTCTAACAACTTCAGTTCCCAGAGACTTTCATAATGCTCATTACTGAAAATTGCCAATGTCTTTTGGGGTCAAGATTAAGTCTGCTTATGTATCCTGTCTTAATTGCCTCCTGGATTTAAGGTATGTGGGGCAGACAGAAATGCAGGTTTTCAATATACGCAATGTAATTAACACTTGTTGGACAGTAAGAAATACTGAGCATTCTATTCTGGCAAACTTTATGGAGGGTGGGATTCAGCTTAAAATAGTAGACCTCAGTGTCTTCAGGTTCTGATAGCATTAACATGTCTATGTCTATGTGCTGCTTTAAATTATTGTTTGACTTTAAAATATTCTGTAGCAGGTTTGACTTTTTCGTGATGTCATAGTTCTAAGAGCAATGTTAAACTTTTTTGTTTTTATTTCAGGAAATTCAATCACATTTGTGAACAAACACGTTTCAAGAACTGAACTTTCTGAAATTGAAACTGAATGCTTGTAGTCTAAAGAGAGGGAATGAAAGCTTGAAATACTGATCATATAGGAAATGTGTTCAGGGGATTTTTCATTGTTCCCTCACAGCAGGGAGTTGGTAATTTTTTCATCAGGTACTCTGGTGTGACCTTTTTAATGTGTAGAGTGTAACAGTTATATATATGAATAAGTGAGAACTTTTTTAAAAGAAAATCTGACACCTGCTACATTCCATCCTCATTATTGCAGTGTCATTATTTTACTATGCTCAAATCAAGTAATAGCAGCCATAAATTGGAGGACCTAAGAATAATCAGTAAGGAGTGTATTTGCACTAAATGTGTCTGAAAATTAGAAAAACCTTTATATTAAAATGGAAATGTTCTGTACTGGTATCTTTAATGTCAAAGAAGGAAACTCAACATATGTACAGCCTTAATTCCCTGTCTTGTCATTAGCATGGCAGCTGGGATGGACATCTATTTAAGTTTGCTGTCACAAAACAGGACGGTGATCTGATATATGTTCAGCAGAATGCTTTTTTGTTTACTGTTCACTAGACAAAGAAGAGCGTCAGCGTTATAGCTCCAGATCAGAACAGTACTTTGCAGGCATGCTAAGCAGGAAAACAGTTCCTTCTTTAGTTTAGTAGTTTTGATGTTTCTTTTTACCATTAGAATTAAATAACACAAAGAATTGCACAAATATTTAAAAATCACACTCAAATTTGGGATAGTAATTTCTTATGGATGAATAAGCTTCTGCTTTTAATAAACGTATAGCATTTTATATAAAAATCTAAACCAGTATTGTTGACATAGAGCAGACAGTAAAATCAGTTGGTGCAATTTTTTTTAAATGTATTTTTGGTGTGATGTTGTACGTTAGTTAGGAATATAGTTTTATCTTGCAGCTGTGTTGTAGCATGTGCACATTGGGAAAAGCATAGAAAGGCTGCCACTTCAACAATATATATGAGATTTACAGGAAAGAACAAATGTTACGTATGAGAAGGTCCAGTGCAAATGAGCTTTAGCGATATGGACAAATCCTTTTGTTGTGAGGATCATTTTTAATGAGGACACTGGTATCACTAAAATATTGAAAATGTAGATTTCATTTTTCACTTTATTTGCTTAATTATGTTCAGAAAAATTCCTGAGCATTGTAAAAATGTGATGGAGTCATAAATATGTTCTAGTCATCTGACAGCTAATGTTCAAATACTTGACTTGGGCCAGCTTGTACCCAGGAGAGCGATGTAGAATGGGAAGTTACCTCTGTATATATCATGTTTTAGGTATGCCTTATTTTGCAAGCAAGGTTTATACTTTGACATAAAAAACCCCAACACTCTGTTATGTGTTACAGTACAGCACAGAGCGATGTAGCACATTGTATCTGTTAGGCAATTAATTTAAAGAAATACAATTCTGCATATAAATGCTAATTGAAAATAATGGATTTCTGTTCATATTTTATTTTAAAAGTGTCTAGCAGTTTTGGGTTTGGTAATATTCATAATGCTGTTGAAAGCACACTTTGGTGTGGACTTCTCTTCCTAATCTTTGGGCGTTTCCTCCTTTAAGTAGGGTTGAAATCAGATCTGGAATAATACTTGAAACTTGTTGTTAAAACTTTGTTTCTACCTTTTATTATTACTGACTGTTCTATTGTACCTGAATTAATATTTTATGTTTAGAAAAACTGATTTTTTTAATGGTTACTGTAGCTTCTCAGGATAGCCATTCCCAGCTATTTGGTCTCAACTTCAACCCTGGCTGTGCATATAAGCAAATTGCATATATTTGTGGAAAGAGAACCTTTGAACATTACATGAGGAAACATGCTTTATATTTTCACTCACCGCTTTCCGTGTTCCATGTTGGCTTTTAGCATAGACTTGTCGCTATGCTAATGTTCGTCACTAATGTGCTGAATTTTTTTTATGGATTAAGAATAACATGCCTAGAATGTCAAGAATAACTATGTACAGTTTATCTTGCACCTGCACACACTGTTGGGACATATTATGTAGCGTCTTAAAAATCTGCAACGATTGCAAGTACTTGATATCCAAACTACCTGAATGGAAGTTCCTTGTATTCTTTTTATTTGCCCCCAATAAAGACTAAATATGCCTTTCTATGCATAGGGGGTTAAAGTAGTGCAATGGAATGAGAAATGTTTTGTGATTACATTGTACTTGGAAGAGCTGAGAGATTATCTTGCAAATGGAGCGGGTAACTAAATCCTGATCTTTTATATGCTCTTAAGTAACTAAGAGCATCTTTCATGGGTATTACATACTCTTATACATTAGTCCTTTAAAAATGTATGGTTGCCAAGTGATATTTAGATAATGTGATAACTATATAAACTATACTTGGTGTAATTGTTTAAATGCTGTAAAGGTGCACCATTTTTTAAACCTGTCTAAAGCACACTCTCACCCTTTTTATAAGAGACATTTGGGAGCTGTGTGTGGAACCTTGTTGAATAGATGTTGAGAACAAGGGTGATTTAGGATAGGGCTTAGTGTGATGGTGAATAAGATACAGTCTCCCTCCATGAGAATGTTCTTTTATAAAGAAGGTGGCGTGTGGTTCTTCCAGTTCTTGTGATTCCCTGGACTAAAAAGTTATTAAAAAAATTACCCACTGAAGCTGTCTGTTTTCATTTCATCTGTGCTGTTTAATCTCCCCTCACCACAAACTGCATAGATGATGTTGTACACATCACTTTATATTGTTCAGTCACGTTGCTTATTACCTGAAAGTTATTGAGAACAAGATACTAGAATTGAGCTTGCTCATACTCATCTGATGAAGAGGGTGTTACCCGTGATAGCTCATGATTCTGTGTGTTTGTTAGTCTCAAGGGGCATGTCTACACTAGGAAATTATTTTGAAATAACTAAATTTGAAATAACTCCTGAAATAACAAAATCAAAACAGCCTGTCCCCACTATGGGGGGATCTTTGAAATTAGTCTAAGACAGGCTCCGTTATTGTGGATACACTACCTCAACTTAGCACCAGGGAGTAATTACTTTGAGGAGTAGTTATTCTGAAATAGCGGCAGCGGAAAATCCACACTAATGCTATTTCGAAACAACTATTTCTATATAAGCATTATTCCCAAGTAAAGCAGAAGTACAGATTTCAAAATAACCAGCCCTTTATTTCTAAATACAGGCAGTCCCTGGGTTACATGGATCCAGCTTACATCGGATCCCTACTTACAAACGGGGTGAGGCAACCCCGCACTAGCTGCTTCCCCCCAGCAGACCAGAGAGACGCGAAGCTGGTGCCACCTCCCTCCCCCCCAGCAGACCAGGGAGACGCGGAGCGGCTTTTCTCAGCAGACACCTCAGCTTGAGAATAAAGGACTGAGGGAAGTGAGGTGTGGGAGAATAAAACAGCTCTGGAGAAATGTTTGTATCAGTTCCGACTTACATACAAATTCAACAGGGACTGCATGTAACAGGCTTAATAGTATGGAGACTCTGCTTATTTAGAAAAAAGGGAGGTTATTTTGAAATAACCCCAGTGTAGACCAGGGCTAAGATGACACAGGACTACTTGTTTTCAAAATTGCAGACTAACATGACTACTCCTCTGAGACGTTTTCATGATAACTGAGTGTAAGAATCCTTATCTGTGGCATGTGAGAGATCTGACTTAGCTTCCCTTATAACTGTTAAGATAAAATTGCAAAGGATTTCCAGTCTCTGTAGAACTAATAACAAATAAGCTGTAATACAACACAGCTCCATTGTACTTAGAAGTAACTACAGAGACACAACTCTGTTTTTAAATAAGAAAAAAAAAACAAAGGCCAGGAATTTTGTAGAAATGTATTTTCTTCTGCCTTCATGCAAGAGTATCTAGATACTATGGTCACTGTCATGCCAGAAATGCTGACAGAACTAAAATAAGATTTAACAGCAAGCTTCAGAAAATGAATATTGTAGTGTTAGAAACCAATCTAAATAAGCTAGTTGTATATGTACATGTGAAAAGATTCTGAATGGGTACGACAGATGGAAAAGTTAAGTCTGTTGTAGGAAGTTGCATACTTAGCAGCTTGGAAATTTTTTTATCCACACTATACTTCATATGACTATTGAGTGAAAATGGTAAAGCCAGCCAAATTTGTTATAGTTTTAAGTTTTTATGAGCTAGGATTTTAACACTTCTGAATTCTTACAGCTCTTACATTAACATGGAAATTGAATCCTTTAATATTATAGCTAATCCTTATGGCTGTTTTTTAAGCCATCTGTCATTCATTCTTCAACTAAATTTGAAAAAAAAATTAATACCCACACATTAGGCAATATAAAGTGATAGTATAATCCTGCTCTGTGAGCTATAAGAACAAGAGACCTGTAGACATTCAGACCTGTTCTGCTTTGGATGTCCTACCAGCTTTGGTGGATTTAAATACTGTGCGCTCTATTTTAGCATCAACTGTCTTGTACCTAATACGATTTAAAAGGAAGCAGTTAGTTTTTGGCATTACCAGAGTGAAATCCAGTCACTTAAATAGCTTTAGCATCATACAAGCAGCTGTGCCTTACTCTATTTTTTAGTGTAACAGTCTTTTAAATGGAGACTTTAATTTTGATGGCTTAATTTAGTGCTTTTGAATTTTTTTTTTCTTTTGAGGTGGGAATTGGGGAGTTCTTTCTAAGAAGATCATCACCATTAAACCTTTTATTTACACTTGCTAGTAAAACTTTTCTGGAAAGCAGTTTTATTTCATGCTGTCTGTCTTCATGGAAAAAGAAAATACAGCACAGGGACTTTTTGCTTGTTCTCTTGTTTTCACTATCATTACATTTTAGCAATTTAAAGAACACATGTAGGTAATTTTCCCACCTTCTTTTGCCTGACAGCCTTTCTGTACTAAATTTGGAAACAATGGTCTCAATTACAATGTAAGGGAAAATCTTCTCTTTGGAAATGCCAAACATGCCAAGATTGTTTCTAAATCTATATTGCAGATCATATTGCTTTTTTTATGGTTGGCTGTTTTGACTTTTGGTGAGGTAATTTCATTGCTAGAATCATAGAACCATAGAACTGGAAGAGACCTCAGAAGGTCATCAAGTCCAGCCCCCTGCCTTAGGCAGAACCAATCCCAACTAAATCAACCCAACAAGGGCTTTGTCAAGCGGAGACTTAAACACCTCTAGGGATGGAGACGCCACTACTTCCCTAGGTAACCCATTCCAGTGCTTCACTACCCTCCTAGTGAAATAGTTTTTCCTAATATCCAACCCGGACCTCTCCCATCACAACTTGAGACCATTGCTCCTTGTTCTGCCATCTGTCACTACTGAGAACAGCCTCTCTCCATCCTCTTTGGAACCTTCCTTCAGGAAGTTGAAGGCTGCTATCAAATCCCCCCTCACTCTTCGCTTCTGCAGACTAAACAGACCCAACTCTCTCAGCCTCTCCTCATAAGTCTTATGCTCCAGCCCCCTAATCATTTTGGTTGCCCTCCGCTGGACCCTCTCTGTGTCCACATCCTTTTTGTAGTGTGTGTGTGTGTGGGGGGGGGGGGGCAGAACTGGACACTACACTCCAGATGTGGCCTCACCAAAGCCAAATAAAGGGGAATAATGACATCTCTGGATCTGCTGGCAATGCTCCTCTTAATGCAACCGAATATGCCATTAGCCTTCTTGGCTACAAGGGCACACTGTTGACTCATATCCAGCTTCTCATCCACTGTAACCCCCAGGTCCTTTTCTGCAGAACTACTACTTAACTGGTTGGTTCCCAGCCTGTAACTATGCTTGGGATTCTTCCATCCCAAGTGCAGGACTCTACACTTGTCCTTGTTGAACCTCATCAGATTTCTTGTGGCCCAATCCTCCAATTTGTCTGTCATTCTGTACCCTATCTTTGTCCGTAAGCGTATCTACCTCTCCCCCTAGCTTAGTGTCATCTGCAAACTTGCTGAGGGTGCAATCCATCCCCTCATCCTGGTCATTAATAAAGATATTGAACAAAACCGGTCCTAGAACTGAACCTTGGGCCACATCCTGACATTGAGCCATTGATCACTACCCACTGGGTCCGGCCTTCTAGCCATCTTTCTATCCATTTTACCGTCCATTTATCCAATCCACATTCCCTTAACTTGCTGGCAAGAATGTTCTGGGAGACCGTATCAAAAGCCTTGCTAAAGTCAAGGTATATCATGTCCACTGAGCCAGTTACCTCATCATAGAAGCTAATCGATTGGTCAGGCACGACTTGCCCTTTGTGAATCCATGCTGACTATTCCTAATCACTTTCCTCTCATCCAAGTGCCTCAAAATGGATTCCTTAAGGATCCTTTCCATGATTTTTCCAGGAACTGAGCTAAGACTGACCAGCCTATAGTTCCCTGGATCGTCCTTCTTCCCTTTTTTGAAGGCGGGCACTACATTTGCCTTTTTCCAATCATCTGGGATTTCTCCCGATCTCTACGACTTTTCAAAGATAATAGCCAAAGGCTCCTCAATGACATTTGCCAACTCCCTCAGTACCCTTGGATGCATTAAGTCCGGACCCATGGATTTGTGTACGTTTAGCTTTTCTAAATAGTTCCTAACCTGTTCTTTACCAACCACGGGCTGTCCATTTTCATCTCATTTTGCATCACTTAGCGCAGAAGTCCAGGAGCTGACCTTGTCCGTGAATACAGAGGCAAAGAAAGCATTGAGTGCTTCAGCTTTCCCCACATCATCTGTCACTAGGTTACCTCCTTCATCCATTAGGGCCTGCACACCCTCTCTGATCACCTTCTTGTTCACATGCCTGTAGAAACCCTTCTTGTTCTCCTTCACATCCTTAGCCAGTCGTAATTCCATCTGTGATTTTGCCTTCCTGATAACCCCCCCCCCCCCCCCCGCATTCTCGAGCTATACATTTAAACTCCTCCCTGGTCATTTGTCCAAGTTTCCACTCTTTGTAAGCTTCCTTTTTGTGCTTAAGTTCACCAGCGATTTCCCCTGTAAGCCAATCCGGTCTCTTCTCTTCAATCTGTTTGCTTCTCTTGCTACGCGTCGGGATGGTTTCTTTCTGTGCCTTCAATAAGGCTTCTTTAAAATACTGCCAGCTGTCCTGGACTCCTTTCCCCTTCATGTTAGCATCCCAGGGGATTCTGCCCATCAGATCTGAGGGAGTCAAAATCTGCTTTTTTGAAGTCCAAGGTGTGTATTTTACTACTCTCTTTTTTTCCCTTTGGTCAGGATCCTGAAATCTACCATCTCATGATCACTGCTTCCCAAGTTGTCACCCACCTCCACTTCCCCTATTAGTTCCTTCCTGTTTGTGAGCAGAAGGTCAAGCTGCACGTGGCCCCTGGTCGGATCCTTCAGCACTTGTGTCAAGAAGTTATCCCCAGCATTCTCCAAAAACTGCTAAGTTCATTAGTAGCTATAGCATTTTTTGTAATTCATTTTTCTAAGGTACCATATGAGATTTGACATCATACATTTCCAGAAAGACCACTAATGTGTTTTGAAACTTCGATCTTCCTGTCAGCTATTCCTTCTAATGCTGATGCTTGGATGGGTTAAGTGACTCCTTTGGCTTGGATATTATTTACATTTTATCCAAGCAGTACATTCTAGCTTTTTGACAAATTGTGTTAATATATCCAAATATTTCAGATGTTTCAAGAAGTGAGATTGGGCCAGACAACCCAAACTGTTTTTTTTACCTTCAAGTGAGGGATGGGTGGAGGAGGAAAGGAAATAAAAGCAACAAAAAATTGGTAAATTTTCAGTCATTTTATAAAATGCAGTCAAGAGAGCTGAAAGGCGGCTTCTGCTAGCAAACTGACTTCATCTTCCTGCTCAAGCAACTCCTTGTATTAAAAATTCTAAATACTAATTGTAGTGAATATAAATATTAAATCTCTCTATTAAAAAAAAAAATTTCCTGAGGGACGTCATCTCGTCTTTAGACGTCTCACCTGCATCTTCCCCCCCACCCCTTTCCCCAGTGCTTGAGACTTAGGGCTGCCATGCTGCTGCCTCCCTCCTGCCCCCGCCCCAATGCTTCAGGGGGAGAGCATAGGATCTGGCAAGGCCTCAGCCCAGCACCCTCCCTTCTCCCCAGTGGCCAGGGGAGAGTGCATGGCCTGGCCTTGGTCCAGACCCCTTTCCACTGGTGGTCTAGGAGTGCAGGGCCTGGCAAGGTTCTCAGTCCCCACTCCAGAGGTCCGGGGACAGAGAACACGAGCTGGCCTGGCCTTTCCTTGGCCCTGCCTGATGGCAGAGGCAGAAGAGCCAGAGCTGCCTATCCCTAGAAACAGGAGGTTGGTGAGTGTAGTGAGCAGGGGATGCAGCCCCCTAGTGATTGTTTAAAACAAAAATGTTAATCTTCAGGTTTAGTGTGACAGTAACCACATACTTAACTGTGATAGGTATTTAATTCCCTTGAATTTCTAATTTTAGTTATTGGTGAGTAGCTGAATCAAACTAGCATCACAAAATTTTGTTCTGATATTTGGTGGTAGGATGGTTTCAGAGAACTGCAGCTACTTTGATGCTCTTACTATCAGTGAGCAAAACTGGGCCCATGCCTTTTTAGGGTTACCATTTGTCCGTTTTTCCCTGGATATAGCCTCCTTTTTGTCTTTAAATTTCCATCTGGCCGGGTTTTTTACATATCTAAAAATGTTCGGGATTTTGCCGTGTTCATTCAGTGACCAGACACTTCTCTGCTCTGAGTCCATCCTCTCCTGTGCATGCTTCCTAGCCCCACCAATAGCCTCCCTGAAGGAAGTTTGGCCTTTCTGCGGCCTATAGACTCAGCAGGGTTTCCTTAGCAACGAGTGGGAAGGGTTGCTGTGAGTGGACCTGGTGAGAACAGTGGCGCGCAGCCAGTAGGTGGGCTGGGGGCTGCATGCAACTCGTCTGTTAGTTATGGGCCAAGCCCAGCTCCAGAGCCACCATATACTGCATGGAGGAGACCTCCAGGCTCCCAGCAGCGCCTCAGAGACCCGCTGCCCTCACCCCCCCGTAGACCTGTGGCTCCCAGAGCCAAATCCCGCAGAGCCTCTTTAAACCCCCCCTAATACTGGACCCTTGTTCCCCAACCCGGAGTCCCGCTAGCACCCCCTGGGCTTGAACCGCATGTCCTCACCGAAGCTGTGCAAACATCCACATAATCCAAACCCTGTGTTTTTCTTGAGTCCTGCTTATGCCCCCATTGTCATGCACCCCACCAAGCCCTAAAATGGCGCTGTAGCTCTAATCCTGCATCTCCTTCCAGAGTCAGAATAAGTTCCTAGGGGTGGAGGGTCCAGGATGGGTTATCAGGGTCGGGAGTAAGTAGTACGCAATATATTATATACTCATGGGCTGTGTCTAGACTGGCAAGTTTTTCCTCAAAAGCAGCTGCTTTTGAGGAAAAACTTCCCAGCTATCTACACTGGCCGCTTTAATTTCCGCAAGAACACTGACTTCCTACCGTCTGAAATCAGTGCTTGTTGTGGAAATACTATGCTGCTCCCGTTCAGGCAAAAGTCCTTTTGCGCAAAGCTTTTGTGCCAAAGGGCCAGTGTAGCCAGCTCAGATTTGTTTTGCACAAAAAAGCCCCGATCGCAAAAATGGTGATCGGGGCTTTTTTGTGGAAAAGTGCGTCTAGATTGGCACGGACGCTTTTCCACAAAAAGTGCTTTTGCGGAAAAGCATCCATGCCAATCTAGATGCTCTTTTCCGCAAATGCTTTTAACGGAAAACTTTTCACTGTTCTCACCGGGTCCAATCACAGCAACCCTTCCCACTCGTTGCTAAGGAAACCCTGCTGAGTCTACAGGCTGCAGAAAGGCCAAACTTCCTTCAGGGAGGCTACTGGTGGGGCTAGGGAGCATGCACGAAAACTTTTCCGTTAAAAGCATTTGCGGAAAATCATGCCAGTCTAGACGTAGCCATGTTGTATACTCACTGTTACTTGTATATGCACACGTTGTATTCATGTGTTGTGTATATAGTATAACACATGAATACAATCCCTCTCAGGAATGTCCTCTTTTTTGAAAGTTTGAATAAGGTAACCCTAAAATAACTAACACTGTGGGTAAGGGAGAAAGTTGGAAGGCACACTTCAATCTCATTATGAACTACCATCTTACTGTGTTTCTGACTAGGAAGACTACAGCTATTACGTAGCCCAAAGCTATATTTTACTTTATCTTTCTAATAAAATATAAAGTGAAATGTAGAAAGGCTTCCATATCAAGTTTTACTACAAGTTAACACTATAGAAGAACTTCCAAATTATGAACACCAGAGTTACAAAGGGACCAGTCAACCACACAATATGCAACCAGACAGCAGCAGAGACCACCCCCTCCAAAAAACAAAACAAGCAAACAAACAAAAAGAAATACTTCTGTTACCATTAGGTACTGTGTTAAATGTATTTTTAAAAAGCTATAATAAGGTAAGGAAGCATTTGGTGTTTGTTTAATTTAAATTAAGTCAGTTAAAATCAGCATTTTTCTTCTATATTGCAAAGTTTCAAAGCTGCATTAAATTAATGTTCAGCTGTAAGCTTTTGAAAGCACAGCCTTAATGTTTTGTTCAGTTATGTTCAGTTTGTTCAGTTGTTTCAGTGAGATGAACAATCATTATTGCAGAGGTTTTGGTAACTCTGAGATTTTACTTGTACTTTTCTAGGATTTAGATTAATAGTTTATTCTCTTACAAAGTAATTTCAGGAATCAACCAGAGAGAATGTGCGGAACTAGCCTTTATGTGCAAATCTAACACTATCCTCGTGGCTTGAACAAGACATGAATTGAGTGGGGGCTGCTATATTCAACACCCAAATGGTATCAGAAGCTAAGTATCTACTGTCCACACTATTAGCTTTATTTAGCATCGACACTTTAATTGACAGAGTTATTTTCTTTCTTCCCTTCCCAACTCACCTCTTTCTGTTTTTTATGTGAAGGTCCATGCCTCTTTGTCCATATTTGTCATCTAAAAAAGTGGGTTGTGCCCTGAAAGCTCATGATACTATCTTATCTAATCTAATCTAATCTAATCTAATCTAATCTAATCTAATCTAATCTAATCCTAATCTAATCTAATCTAATCTAATCTATATTTTAGTCTCCAAGAGTATGTCTACACTACAGGGAATGATCAAAGCTGCTGCTGTCAGTCTTCCAGGATTCAAATTAGTGGGTCCAGTGAAGATGCCTAATTCTAACTGAGAGGGGTACTCTGGTCAATGCCAGTAGTCCTGCTTCCACAAGGAGTAAGGGAAGTCGAAGGGAAAGTGTTCTTACTTCGACTTCCTGCAGCATGGACAGGACCAAAAGTTGAGTTAAGGTATTTCAACTTCAGCTACACATTTAATGTAGCTGAAGCTGTGTATCTTTATTCAACCATATCCTGTAGTATAGACATACCCTAAGGTGTTACAGGACCATTTTGTTTAAGTTTTTTTTTTTTTTAGTTCTAGACAAGCACAGTTACTCCTCTGAGAATTTCCTCTTGATACTTTTTTGCAAATAATTGTTAAATTACTTTTCTCTTCTTGTTAGTGGTTTTTAATCTACTGTACCTAAGAAGAGTACTATGTAAATAAGAATAGGCTAGCTATAACTATGCCAGTCAAAAGTAATCAACTATCATGGTCCAAAAGCCAGCTGTTGAGCAGGCATCCTAGTTTTAGCCTGCCTGTACCACTTTTGTCCTCACTGTACCTCTGTTTCCTTATTTACAAAGTGGGGTAACATCTGTCTAAGTCAGGTGTTGATTGATAATGTTTTTTAAGGGTACCATGGGAACTTATGTCACCCATTACAAAGATAGTTTCCCCAGTTATCACCCCTAATATCATTACCTCACAGATACTAACCTTCCCCCCTCACTCTTCCTCTGTTCTAAAATCTGATTTGTCAATTTTATATGTGTTTACTTTTTTTTTATTGTATCACTTTGGTATATATGGTGGTGTCAATTTTCTTCCACAAATTGATTTGAGGAAGTGGGTCTGGCCCACGAAAGCTCATCACCTAATAAACCATCTTATTAGTCTTTACAGTGCTGCATAGTCCTGACTCTTGTTTCAGCATCTCTAAAGTTTGCAACAGAAGCTATAGCTAGTCTGAAAATAAGTATATTCAAATTTGTATCAGTCTTCAAGAAAAGGAGAGCCTTGTATGTATAGTATTCATGCTGGTAATCTCCCTGCACTCCACCAGAGTCTGTTTGCCTGGTTATTGAGTGGTTGTGTATCATTGTAGTAGATATTATGGAGGTAGCATATGCTGTCAATGAACATTAGAGGGTTATAGACTTAGGAGAAGGCAGACATGTTTACTCTGTGGCGACAAGGCTAGCTATGACAGGAAATCAGTGTGGATAATGTAGGCAATAACTTTGTCTTATGTAATGTAATTAGATAAACAACATGTAAAGATACAAATCTTGCTTCAAGGCAGGAAGAATCTGGAATGAGCTTATTATGTCAAAAAAGTTCACCATAATATTTCTTGATCTTTCTATGTGCACCAATTCCATTTGGAAACAAGACATGGGAATGAATGCATGTGAATTGATTCCAGTGCCAGACAGGACAATTCTGATCTAGTTTAGTGTTTCTCAACCTTTTTTATAAAGTATCCCTTTTATTTATTTATTTTATTTATATAAATAAAATAGGTACCCCCAGTACCTAGTTTTCAGATGCACACAATTTTTTGTCTACCATTGCAACACATTTGTTTAAACAACTTATTCGTAACCGGATGGGCGATGAAATTTCTGGGTGTTAAAAGTAAAAAAATAATAAATCACTGTAAAGCTTAAAACAAAAATTCAATTTTCCCCAAATTTCAGTTGTGTTGATGTACCCCCAGACTTCTCAAGTACCCCTAAGGGTACTTGTACCACTGGTTGAGAAACACTGGTCTAGTTTGATCACCTGCATAACACAGGCCAGAGAATGTCCTAAAAATAATTCCTAAATAATACATTTTAGTAAAAACATCCAGTTTTTATTTTAAAATTTTAAAATTGCCAAAGATGGAAAATCCACCATAATTGATTCCAATGGTTAATCAATCTCACTGTCAAAATTATGCCTTTTTTCCAGTTTTAATTTGTTTAGCTCCCACTTCCAGCCTATTCCCTGTCTAAAGCAGTATTGTAGTTACTAATTACTCCATGGAACACAAGTCATTCAGTTCAGTCTTAAAACACAAAAAGCAAACAATAATACCAATGCAATTTATTAAACTAAAGAAATTTGCATATTCATAAACACAGATGGAGGGAACCCTCATTCTCCCTCTGTCCACCAAAGCAATTACTGAAGGTAAATGGTCACTCAAGCCTTTTTGAAAAGTATTTTTTTAAATACTTTTATATTTATTTTGCAAGTTGAAGTCTAAAAACAACAAAGCATAATGATGCTGTATTACAATGCAAGTGTTACATGTGAAATTCAATACATAGGGAAAGAGTTAATTAGAATATATAGAACATTGCAGATTTCTCTAAATATATTAGCTCTTCCCTTTAGCTCTTGTCACGTGAATAAAAAAAGCAGAAGGCAGATTTTTTTTATACTTAAACATTCAGCTAAATGCAGGCTGGCAGTAATAATATCTAACTGAAATCTTGTGTAGTTCTGTTTTTTAAAAAAATAAGGTGCTATGGGATATTCTTTCCTTTCAGCCACTATAAAAACAGTGCTTCTATTTTTACACATAAAGCATGCCAGACAAAATTAAGCCCATGTGTTGTTCCTCTCAGACATTAATAGGTGTCAGATGGAAGCTGGAATAGCAGGTGAAATCTTAAATAAATCAGGGCCAAACTGGGGTTAAATATTTCAAGAGGCAGGTTTAGATGTCTATGAATAGAAATATTAATTTCCACTCATTCAACTCCTAGTATAGTGGATACAGGGTAGATTGCATGAGGATTTTTCCTACCTTTGGCATCTGTTTATCACATATTTAGAGCCTTCTAGCAATTTTTAGAACAACTTAAACCAGCTGCAGTCAGCTTTATGTGACATGATCCTTTCAGTTAGGAAAGTGAAATGCTTTTAGTTGTGGGTTAAATATGCACACATTTCTTGCTAACATCGGAAAATATCAGTGGGAGGCAATTAAAATGCTGATTGGGTTGTTAAAGGCAATCGAATTACCAGGCTTCCCTTTGATTCAGTCTTTCATTTCATGCCCTGAATTTGTAATCAGGGAGGCACAGCTACTAAGGAATTCATTTCAAAAGAGGGCTGTGAAGTCTGTCCCACTTGTATTTGCTTGCCTTTTTAAAAAAAACTTGCCTGCTAAAGGAAGGAATTCTGTAGTCAGTGAGTTAACAATACCTGGTTTGATACATTATTAAAACAATAGCAGCTGCAAGTATTACAAAGCATGAGATGCTGAAGCCTTTATTGCAAGTGAATACATGTTTGTTTATAATATCCTATTGCCATGAGGAATGTTCCCTTAATTATTCAAACCTACACAGCTGTAGTAATAAAAAGGCCTAAAATGCAAGTCCATATATCACAGGCCTGCTGTGAAGTTAGAGGCCTAGGCAACAATGGTCAAGACTTTGCTAATATAGAGCAAAATTAAGTTGTGAGCAAGAGGCAGGCTTTGCTCACAGAAGTTGGCAAGAATTGGGCAGCTATTGCAAAAACACTCCTCATATCAAAGAGGTACTAGGCAGAGGCCACTAACACATTCCAGAGGGATGGTAACAGAACACGTAACTATGAGGTATCTTGGTACTACTGCATTCCCTACAGATAACAGACATACTAACCCAGGTTCAGAATGGGATCTAGCATGTCAGCATGATGGATAATAATGTTTTAACACAGTGGCTCCTAACTGCTGGACTGATGCTGGGCCAGGGTGGATGCCAGAACTGAAGCCAGCTGTTTGTGGAAGCTCTATAGGCTGGGGCCCTCTGAGCCATCATTCAGCAGTTGGCTTCAATTCTGGCAGCCATGGTGGCTGATTTTGCCTAGTGGCGGCGCTGAGGAAGCAGAACAGGAGGCGTCTCCCCTTCTCCCCCAGGTAAGATGGCAGTCTGGATGGAGGTTCTGTGCTCCCCTCCCCGCCTCTACCCATGGGGGTGCAAAGGAGGAGGGAGCGTGCACCGCCAATGGCCATGCCCTCTTTCTGCACCGCAGTAATGGCCACACTCCCTGGAGGGGGCTGCCGCACTCTGGGGATTGTGGGGATGAGGTCAAAGGACAAAGGGCTGTTGGGTGAGCATGTGGTGGGGTCACAGGGCAAGAGGTTGTTGCCATGGGCAATAGGGGTCAGAGGTTAAAGGGTGAAAGGGCATGGGGTAGAGGTCAAAGGGTGTTAGGTGCTGGGAAGCAAGGGGCTGGGTTGGGGTTAGCAATAAAAGGGCAAGATGGGGTGGGTTGCAGTGGGTCAGTGGTTATGGAGACAGGTGTGCAGCTCATGCTTCTGTCTTACGGGGCAGCAGATCTGAGGGTGTCTGAGCAGGGTCAGGGAGCCTCAGAGCTTGTGAAACAGGGTCAGTGGGGCAGTATCAGGGTTTGGCACAACAGGCAGTGATGGAGTTTGTGGAGCAAGGGATACTGGGGATAATGGGGCAGGATCAGGGAGCACTGGGAGTGCTGGGGCAAGATCCAGGGAAATGTGAGGTTGTCAATTTAAGTCAGGAGTTGCCGGGACACAACATGCCAAGCTGACAGTGGATGCAGGACAGGCTCCAAGCAAGACAGAAGAGGTTGACAAAAGGAAGGGGGTGTTGGGAGGCGATGGGCATTGGGATGATAGGCTTGTGGGGTAATAGTTAGTGGGATATAGAGGATATAGATGATGGGTCTGGCAGGTTTAATAATTCAGAGACATAGTTGGCTGGATGGAGTCAGAAGGCTGGAAGCAAAGGCATGTTCAAGATAGGGTTGATGGGTGAGTGGGTCAGTGGACAGGTAACATTTTATTTGCATATTTGTATATTCATTATTCATGCAAATATGCAAATAAAATGTTGCCAGTCTGCCAAAAGTTTGCTGGTCCGCAGTTTAAAAAATGTTGTGAACCCCTGATTTAACGGAACCACCATTTACAAGGTGCATCAGAGGGTGGTAGTGATACATCAGGAGCCCTTCCAAACCCCTAATTATTTTTGTTGCCCTTTTCTGAACCTTTTCCAATGCCAATATATCTTTTTTGAGATGAGGCGACCACATCTGTATGCAGTATTCAAGATGTGGATGTACCATGGATTTATATAGAAGCAATAAGATATTCTCTGTCTTATTCTCTATCCCCTTTTTAATGATGCCTAACATTCTGTTTGCTTGACTGCTGCTGCACATTGAGTGGATGTTTTCAGAGACCTATTCACAATGACTCCAAGATCTCTTTCTTGATGAGTTATATATATAAAATGATGGGGACTTAGTTGGGATTATTTTTTCTGATGTGCATTATTTTACATTTATCAACATTAAATTTCATTTGCCATTTTGTTGCCCAGTCACTTAATTTTGTGAGATATTTTTGAAGCTCTTTACAATCTGTTTTGGTCTTAACCATCTTAAGCAGTTTAGTATCAGCTGCAAAGTTTGCCACCTCGCTATTTCCCCTTTCTCCAGATCATTTATAAATAGATTGAATAGGACTGGTCTCAGGACAGATCCTTGAGGGACCCCACTAGTTACCTCTCTCCACTTGGAAAACTTACCTTTTATTCCTACCTTTTGTTTCCTGTCTTTTAATTATCAATCCATGAAAGGACCTTCTCTCTTATCCCATGATAACTTACTTTATTTAAGAGCCTTTGGTGAGGGACCTTGTCAAATGCTTTCTGGAAATCTAAGTATACTATATCCACTGGATCCCCTTTGTAGACATGTTTGTTGACTCCCCTAAAAAAACTGTAGCAGATTAGTAAGCCATGATTTCCCTTTACAGAAACCATGTTGACTTTTCCCCGATAAATGATGTCCATCTATGGGTACGTCTAGACTACATGCCTCTGTCGCCAGAGGCATGTAGATTAGGCTACCAGGCATAGGAAAATGAAGCGGCGATTTAAATAATTGCCGCTTCATTTAAACTTACATGGCTGCCGCGCTGAGCCGACAAACAGCTGATCAGCTGTTTGTCGGCTAAGTGCGATAGTCTGGACGCGTGGGTGTTGACATCAAAGGTATTTGTCGACCACCCAGGTATACCTCATCCCAGGAGGCATACCTGGGTGGTTGACAAATACCTTTGACGTCGACACCCGCGCGTCAAGACTATCGCGCTGAGCCGACAAACAGCTGATCAGCTGTTTGTCGGCTCAGCGCGGCAGCCATGTAAATTTAAATGAAGTGGCGATTATTTAAATCACCGCTTCATTTTCCTATGTCTGGTAGCCTAATCTACATGCCTCTGGCGACAGAGGCATGTAGCCTAGACGTACCCTATGTGACTGACAATTCTATTCTTAACTATAGTTTCAACTAATTTGCCCTGTACTGATGTTAGACTTACAAGGATCACCTCTAGAGCCCTTTTTAAATATTGGTGTCACAAAACAGGACTGAGGTACAAAATATTGGCATCACAAAAGCAGAAATAGATATGAACAAGACTTTGTACTGAAGTGGAATGGTTTCCAACTATTTGAACACTTTACAGTTAACTTTTTATGTATAAAAATGCAAGTCCAAATTCCACTCTTGGATACCTAGAGTCCGCTTTAGCTGACATCAGCAGGAATTATACAAATGTACCTGAGAGCAGAATTTGGTTCATAACTTGCAGCAAAGAAAAAAGTGACACCACAGTAACCCCGAGAACTGGTCTACATTTTAAGGTACGTGACAAGCAATGTCCCCCTTTAATTTTTTCCATCTATATGTGGAATAAATTATATGTGCACTGATATACATATGGATGTGCACCATCAGTAGAAATACATGGTGTGCGGCTGTGGGTGTTCTGCTAATCAGCTGGGTAGAATCTGAATCCCTCCTGGGTGGCTGTCCAAGCTTACAGGGAACAATGATGCCAAGTAATCAATCAGATCATTGATTTTTTTCCCCAAAAATACCAGAAAACAATTACTTAGTATTAAATACCTTCTTAGAGGAATCACTTGCCACTCTTTCATAAGCTACAATTAAAATTCCATGTGGGAGAATAGGACTGAGAACATGATTGTCATGTACATTAGGTCCAACTGAGTGTGCGAAAAGACAACTTTGTTTTGTGCTTTGTTAGGTTACCTTTTCCCATAATTCTAATCTGCTGATGGGGGGCGGGAGGGGAAGTTTCCTCTGTCCATACTTGCTACTCTCTGTAAGCACAGAAGCTTCTTCTCCAGCCAAAAAGGGAACCGCTGTGGTCCTTATTGGATCTGTTCTCTCAGATTGCTTTAGTTGCTCTGGAAGGTTCACTGAACCAATGATTGACAGAGTGTATGAGCAGCTAACGAGTCAAAATTCTGCAGTGACTCAATTGTATCCACGTCTGCAATAGGCAAGCTGCACTGGACCCTGGAAGAGCTGTGGGTTTTCATGTGTTCTCCATACAAATTGGGAGACTTTTCCCAAATGGGGAGATCCAGTGAGAAATTGGGAGGCCTGGCTGAGCTGTCTTCCTGAACAGTCAAGACTATTGGCTGTTTATCAGGCATAGCTTTCACTGAAGCATATGCAACATTTTGCTCAGACAGAGTATCTCTACACTGACTCAGGTGCTCTGCTAGGACCAAAGGTTGCTGGTCATCTCCTTCTTCAGAAATAGCAAAAGTTGGTTTGGATTTGTCCATTTCTAATGAGAGCTCCTTGGTTTTCGAACAGTTGATTAAGTTGCTTTTGAAGCCAGCAGGGCCCAGGCTTTGGCTGTCAAGTGGAGGTGTCATCCCCACATGTCTTGAGGAATCCAAGGACCTCATCTGCTTGCAATCAGGAGAACTAGTTAAAAACCCAAAGTAAGGGTTCCCAAACCTGGATTTCTTCAAGCTAGAAGAGCTCAGTTTTCCCTGCCTTTGTGTAGACTGAGTGAGCAGATATGATGCAGTGCTGGCGGACGAGTCAGAATAAACAGCATCTGAGATTCCCTCTATTTCAGTGGCTGAAATTACTTGTCTGGTTGTTGCACTCTGGTTTCTTGTAGATGTAGAAAGACCCTATCAAAATAATAAAGTTAATACTTGGAACACCATCAGTCTAAGAAACCTTTAACCTTAGGGAATTAAGAACTGAAATTTCATGGTGCACTTAGCATGACCAAGAACAGAAGTTGTGAGATTCAGGCATCATGCTCCTAATAGTATTAAAGACAGCTTCCATAGGGGCCCTTTATGTCACATGGCAGCTGAAAAGGGTGAGGCCCTGGATGCATGTGCATAGGCATACGCAGTACATTTCATTAGAGTGTGCATCCAGGAAATTTTATTTTTTATTGGCAAACATTTATTGAATACTCGATCATAAAGGACATGCTGCGAGCGAACGTGGGCTTTCTCTACATTTATGCATTCGGTGCTTATTGAATAATACAACAATCCATACTCTAAAACTAAAAGAGCATATCATGCGATTAAATTAAAACGCAAAGCCACTTTTTTTTTTGAGACATTAGGGTGTGCCTGGGCACACCCAGCACACCCCCTGTGCACACCTATGTGCATGTGTGTGCACACAAGAGAGACAGAGACTGTTAATTCACTTTATCATAATACACTTCATTTGGGATTTGATACTGTAGCACTGAGAAGCTGCAACTCAGGGCTAAGCATCTGAATGAAGGATTATTTTCCTTTAAATTTGCTAATTATTTCTATAGAATGGATCATCTTGAGTCATTCTGCACAATTTTATGATTATATTTTAGGTTTCTATTAATTTACATATTACTGCTACACTGCAAGGATTCCACAGACCCATGGTGAATAGCTGTCTCTCTGATTCTGCAGATGTCATGCCAAGTGTGCTTGTTATAGAGTTAACATTATGCTTCTGTATTTTCTCATGCATAAAGTATTGCTTTTTTGGGAAGGGAAGGAAACATGTAGTTCTTGTGGATACTTACACTGCTGTCTACCAGCTTAGTGAAGGGGCTGTTAGTAGTCCAGCTATACCATTTTTTCTGTAACTGAGGTAATGGAGCCAGCAAGTCATGAAATGTGCGGGCACTCCATGTCCGTTGCCTTGGATGATGGTTCTCTGCCTGCATGTTCCCTTTATCCATAGTACTTGCTCCTGGCGCCATGTTACCAGAAGTCAGCCAGTCTGACACAGAAGCTGGACTTGTGACACTTCTTTTTAGGTTTTTGTCCTGAAAAATAGAGAAATCTTTCAACATCTTCAAGTCATAGAGCTCAAATGCACTTTACATGATAAGGCCCTCGTGATATTCAGAAACAGTGTGAAAGTGATGGGTTCTTTAAATACGTCTTTCCTTGGGACAAGATAGATCAATGAAGAAGCTTGTTCAGAATCTCCCTACAGTATGCCAGAACAGCATACCTACCATGTTCACCATTACCTTGCCCCCACACAAAAAATGTTTACTGTTTTTGGCCAGTGTTAAAATATTCCTAATTCAGTTAAAAAATCCTTATATGCCAGAGAGACTCCCACTGTCCTCCCAAGTAAATGCATAAGGATTTGTTTACATCTCCACACAGTGACATTTATCAAATAGTCACTTTCTCAAAAACCTCTTTAGGACTTTTAAAGACTGATAATGTCTATCGCAATTAATTTGACTATTTGAATCCAATCTAGTGTTCAGACTAATTTGTTGATTTTTAAGTTTGATTGGGTAGTTGTGTTACTTAATTTGCAATTTAATATGAGTAATCTCAGCGTCACTTTGGCACTATGTTTTATTGATTTTGTTTATGAGTTTTAATAAGATTTATTTAAAAAAAATACAAAATTTAATTTCTCAATAAGAAGTCTGGGTCCAGAACCCATTGTTCAGTCTTTGGTTCTCACAGCTCTCTTGATCTAAAATCATGAATGTTCCAGCCTGAGCTAAAAGTCCTAGATTTGATAACCAAAGATTTCTTTAGTTTTGCCCCATGTTTTGCACTCAGTGGGACAGACACCATGGGCACTTACAGCTAGATGTGTTTACGGTTGCAGCTCTCAGCACCCAGAAGATGTGGGGGATCAGGCAAAAGAGGTAGGGCTGGGGGCAAACAGCCCTCAGTGTTGCTTGGACCATGGTGCTAGGTCTCCCCCAGTCCTCAGAGGCCCATGGAGCATTTGGGGCAGTACTCTGGCAGGGTGCGTTTATACAGCATAGTTATTTTGAAATAACAATGGGAGTGTCTACACAGCAATTCTCTATTTCAAAATGATTTCAAAATAAGACGGATTATTCCGAAATTTGTAAACCTCATTTCATGAGGGATAATGCCCATTTCAAAATAGCTATTTCAAAATAGGGAGTATGTGGATGCAGCAGCTGGAGTTATTTTGAATTAAGGGGCCTCCAAGAAATCCCACAGGTGCCCTGCAGGCCTCTCCATACAAACTCCTCAGGACTCTATAGCTCCTCTTCCCTTCAGCCCTCAAAGCTGCAGGCACAGGGGAAAGAGCTTATGGCAGGAAGCTGACATGAACAGCCTCCAGCCACACTGCTACTGCCACAACCACTCCAGGCACTATCATGAGTGACTCTTGAACCCTCCAAGAGCTCTTTCCCACTCCCAGGGAGCAATCTGATGGCTCCCAGGAGCCTGCTAGGCAGCAAAAGAGGCATGTGCCATCCTGGTCTGGGGCGGAGAGCCTGACCCTCACTTAGGTGTGGGACTAGGAGGAAAACCTCCAGGATCTCTGCACCATACAGTCCAATGACAATGTCTCTGGCTGCATGGCTGACAGTCTGGCCAGAAAGGGCCACATCCAGACACAGGAGCAGGTCTGTATTAAAGTGAAGGAGATCCACAAGGCCTATTCCAGTGCAAGGGAGTGCAGCTCCCGCTCCAGGGCAGAAACCACAATCCTGCACCTATTACCTGAACCTGCATCACATCCTGGGGGGTGATGTAGCCCCTTTCCCACTCCTGGTGGTCAGCTCAGAGCTGCCTACCCAGGGGGCAGAGCTGTGGGGAGGAGGAAGAGCCGCCCAACACCAGGGGAGCTGCAGGCACTGGAGGACGCAGAAAGAACTGCTTCAGGAGCACATCACTGTGCTCCGGGCCCTGCATGAGACACGGGACCAGAGACTCCAGGTGGACATGCAATTGTGCAGAGAGACCAGGTGGGAGATGCTGCAGCAGGGCCACACCATGTGCACAACCATCAAGTCTCTCCTCGACCACCTGGAGCCAGTCCCTGCCCCTCCTACCATTCCTGACCCTGTTCCAGCTCCACATTCTGCCTCTCCTCCTAGCTTTCCCCCTTCCTGTGGTCACTGAGATCCCTGCACTCGAAGCAGTGGAACCATTCGACCCAGGCACCAATCCCAATCCCACCCCTGAGCCTCTCCTCCTCACTGGAAGTGTCATCCGCTCCCCTCCACCCTCCCACCACTTTCCTCTCCCAGTTACTTTGACCCCAAATAAAAATCACACACAGTTTATTGTTTGTTTGTTTTTTGAAAGTGTCAGTTTTATTGTCTTTGCGGGGAATTGGGGAAGGGAGCAAGAGAGGGGTGAGAGAGGAAAGGCAGAGGGGCAAGGCACAGGTCCCTAGTGGGGAGGCCCTGGGGAGAGTGTCACTAGGGTCCTTGTGAGAAACTCCCTCAGGGTCTCTTGGATGTGCAGCCCTGCCAGATGCGCCTGCCAGATAGCAGCTGTGCCCAGCTATTCAAAGGCCCTGCCTCTGCCCTCCACCCAGAAAAGAATGCCTCCCCCTTCTGCTCATATTTGTTGTGAAGCACTCAACATGTGGCCCAGCATCCAGCTGGGTGACGAGGCATCTGAACCTCAGCTTGAGATGCCCAAAGGTGCCCTCTACAACCATGTGGGCCCTGCTGAGCCTGGCATTAAAGCGGTCCTTGCTAGGGTAAAGGCTTCATAAGCCACAGCATGAGAAGGTAGGCCACGTCTCCCTTGAATCACAGGAACATGTCTATGTCTCTGACTCGATGATGCACTTGGGGAAGAACGTGCCAGCCTCCAGCTTCTGGAAGACGCTGGAGTTTCTGAAGACACAGGGGTTGTTCCCCTTCCCTGACCATATGACATAGATGTCAGTAAGCTGCCCATGGTGGTCAACCAGGGCCTACAGGACCATGGAAAAGCAGCTCCTGCGGTTTATGTAGTGAGATGCCCAATGGTTGGGGGTCTGGATGGGGATGTGGGTGCCATCAGCACCCATGGTGGCAAAACTGATGATGATGGAGCCCACAACGCCCAGGTGGATGACTCTGCACAACAGGATGGTGTTGATGGCCTTCACCACCTGTAGAAGATGACAAATAAACAGATAATCACAGTAGTGCTAGAGCAGTGTTTCCCAATTTTATTTGGCCAAGGAAACCTTTTCAGCTTTTCAGAATTTCAAGGAACCCCTAGGTTTGTTAAGCAAAAAAAAAAAAAAAGAGAGAGAGAGAAAGGGGAACCCACCAATATATAAAAATCACATTCCTTCCCTAATACCCCACCCCTCTGAGGTCCCACCCTCTCTATTCCTTCCCTAATACCCCACCCCTCTGAGGTCCTACCCTCTCTATTCCCCTCCTCTCCATCACTTGCTATCCCCAGCCCTTATACACTCTCACTGGGTTGAAACAGGAGGTGCGGGCTCTGGGGTGGGAATGAGGGATTTGGATGTGGGAAGGTGTGAGAAGTGCAAGCTCTGGGAGGGAATTTTGGTGCAAGAGAAGGAGATGTTGGCTCGGAGAGGGGGCTGGGAAGTATTGGGCTCAGGTGGAAGGTTGAGGTGCCGAGCAAGTCACAGGCTTGTGGATGTGAGGGTGCAGGAGTTTGGGTTGGGGTGTGTGAGGGGCTTAGGGCAAGGAGGTCGTGAGTATGATGGGCTCAGGATGCAGATTTGTGATGTGTGGATGGTGCAGGAGTGTTGTGGCAGAAGATTGGGGATGTGGGGATGCAGGAGTTTGGGGATGTGAGAGGCTCAGGACAGGGGGTTCCAGTGTATGATAGGCTCAGATTTGGGTCAGGTGGTGAAGGAGTGTTATGATGCTGCAGCGAAATGGGGCTTTGGCCCCAATTGGGGGCTTGTTGGCCAGGCTTCATTTTTAAATAAAATATGTCAAACTCAAAATGTTTCAGCTTTGTCTTTATTTATGAGAGGGGTGAGGAACCTGTTTTGAGTCAAGGGCCACTGACCCACAGAAAGTCAGTTGAGGCCACACCAGTGAGATGCAAAAAAAACCCCCAAGCCTCACTAATGTGGTCCCAACTGTGCTGGTGCAGGCAGGAGACAAGGTGCTAGTGGGTGCTGGAGCCGGGGAGAGGGTGCTGCTGGGTGGGAGGATGCTGGCACAAGTGGCGGGGTGCTGGGAAAGGATGCTGGGGTCAGGGACATGGTCCTGCTGGGCACTGGGATGGGTGGCAGGGTGCTGGGGCCAGGGACGGGGTGCTGCTGTGTGCTAGGGTGGATGGCAGGGTGCTGGGGCCAGGGACAGTGTGGTACTGGGTGCTGCAATGGGTGGCAGGGTGCTGGGACAAGGAACAGGGTGCTAGGATGGGTGGCAGGGTGCTGGGGCCAGGGCCAGGGTCCTGTGGTGGGTGACTGGGTGTTGGGGCCAGAGACAAGGTGGTGCTGGATGCTGCGGTGGATAGAAGGGTGCTGGGGCCAGGGACAGGGTCCTGGGGTGGGTGGCAGGGTGCTGGGGCCAGGGACAGGATCATGCTGTGTGCTAGGATGGATGGCACAGTGCTGAGGCTGAGGACAGGGTCCTGCTGGGTGCTGGGGTGAGTGGCAGGGTGCTGGGGCCAAAGCCAGGGTCCTGGGGTGGGCAGCATGGTGCTGGGACTGGGTACAGGGTGCTGCTGGGTGCTGGGGACAGTGCTGGTGGGTGCAGGGAACAGGGTAGCTGTGGGGGGTTTGGGCGGGGACAGGGGCAGCTGAGACCAATACATGGCAATTCTGCAGCACCTCTGGGTTCCAGGAAGTGTGCGACTGCACTCCTCCTTCCCAAACAGCTGGCGTGTGTGCTGCCTGAGCAGTGGGGGCTCTTGCACTCCAGCAACTTACTTTTGCGATGCCGTCCTGTGGTTGGGGGAAGGGCACGGTGAGTCCCAGGGCAGAGCGTGCTGCCTGCACAGTCAGAATTGCACAGACCCGGGTCTCCTGACCTCCTCCCCCATCCTGCACCATGCAGAAAGTCCCCAGAACTAAGTTGCTGGGTGCCACACCCCAGCTGTTCAGGAAGCGCATGCCGGCTCCTTTGGGTAGGGGAAGTGCTTCTCTCCCCACTGTGGGTCACGTGGGGGTCACCCCTGTCCAGCACCCACCTAGTGTGCTGGCTGGAAGCAATTGTTCCCTCTGCCCCCACCTCGCTATGCCTCTGCGTCGCCAGGGAGGAATGGGAAACAAGCTAGCTGGCTCTCTTTCTTTCAGAAGGGGCAGGAGAGTGCTGGCTCTTCATGGAACCCCTACTTTCAATTAGTGGAACCCCAGGGTTCTGTGGAGCACCAATTGGGAAACACTGTGCTAGAGCCCTCAGCAGGTCCCCGATCCCACCCATCTCTTTCCCCCAGCCAACCACACCAAGAGCAACCCCCTATGTAGTCTACCCCCTTGGCAGAGCTGTGAGAGAGCGGGACAGGTAAACCCTCGAGGAAGGAATCTTCCCCCATCTCCCCATTTCTATAGGGTTCCCCATTCCTGCACTTCACACCTCCCTCTCTCTCCCCACCTGCTCCCAGGACTCTAGCTCATGAGTGCCATACCTGCATGACAAGGGTTCTGACAGTCAACTTTCCCATGCCGAACTGGTTCCTGACAGATCGGTAGCTGTCCCACATGGCGAATGTCCACAGAGTGATGGTGACCCACTTCTCCAGGGGGATGGCGCGTTGCATGCATGTGTCCTGTCATGTGAGGTCAGGGGCGAGACAGGCACACAGTACCAAAAAGGTCTCCTTGCTTATGCAGAAATTCTGGAGCCACTGCTGGTTGTCCCACTGTTCTATAATGAGTCAGTCCCATCAGTTAAAACTGGTGTCCAGCTGCCAGAAGCGATGCACGGTGGGGTGCAGCTGGAAGAGCTGTGTTCCCAGACAGATGGGGAGGGTCTCTGCAATGCAGGTTGTGTTCCTGCAAGGCCAGGAGGCCAACGCACAGAAACTGCTGCAGAAACTGAAGCACAATAGATACGGGCCATTGTGTGTCCAGAGGCAATTCCAGCTCCATGGTGGGAGTGCTGAGGTGTATGCAAGGAGAACCACAGCAGTCAGAGAAAAGGCTTTGCTGTCCCTCAGAGAGGTAGGCAAGCAGGAGAAGAACCTGAGAAATTGTTGTATGGGGGGGTCCCTTTAAGCACGAGTCTCAGATAGTCTCAGGCAGTGGCTGCAGGAAGTAACTGTGTCCTAATGCCCTGCCTGAAGTGGTTCTGGATGGCCTTACATGTGAGTTGAAGTCTAATCAGTGTAGACACTCTATTTTGATGCACTTTTTGTGTATAGACGCCCTATTCCGAAATAAGCTATTTTAGAAAAAAAATAGCTAATTTCCAAATAAGCATGCAGTGTAGATGCACCTTCAGTGAGTTAAAGGGATCTGGGGTTCTGGACGCTGCTGCAGGAACAGCAATGTTGGCAGGAAGCCACAGAATCTTTAGAATCACTGGGCCCCAAGGTAACCATCTCCTTTGCCCCCCCAGGCAGCAGGCCTGTTGGCACCAGTTCCCGAGATATCCCTGATGCAATTTAAGAAGGCAACAAGTTCTAGCCAAGAGAAGGGGCAGGGCTGGCCTTACCATGAAGCGAACTGAGGCGGCCACCTAAGGTGCCAGTTTGTGGGGGAGGTGTCACTAGGACCCAGAGTGTAGAAAATTGTGTCTGCTACTGGTGCAGCGAGGGGGCATCGGGGCGTCATTTGAGCTCCCCACCTCAGGTGCCAAAATGTTGTGGGCTGGCCCTGACAAGGGGATAGCTCTACAGTGTAAGATCTACTCAGTTTATATGTAGAATTAAACAAGTAAGATCAATAGAGATCACAACGTGTGGGAAGGGAAAAGATGGTGGAGCAAAGGCAATAAACATGGGCTAAAAGTGGTTACATAAATAAAGCAGTCACACGATTTCCATTTTTTTTAGAAATTAGCTACATGCCCTATATTTTTCCCTGAAAAACATGTACAGGATTAATGTAATCCATTCTTATCAGTTCTCTCTCTCCTCTACTCTTCCCACATCTTAACAAATGTACTGAGGCACTGCAGTGAAGTTTGTCTCCCCAGCACATTGCCTAGAGGTACTCTGGACTCCCAACAGCAGATTAGTTGCTGGGGTGTGTGTTTAAGCCCAACCCTACCCCACCCCAGCAAAACTCAGGCTCACACTCAGTGGGAGGCATGGGAGCTGCTGGCCAGCTACTATTTCTCAGTAAAAGGATTTAGATAATCTTTGAGAAAAGCTTCTTATGATTCACTTTGTCTAGACTAGCATTTTGGGTGAGGTGAGTCTGGAATCCTTGTCTACTGTAAAAGCCCAAGATTTCACACCTCCATAAACTTTAGGATAATGTCAGCATTACAGCCAAGAAAGTTGATGCATGCCAGTGGATAACAACATACACAATTTGCATAGGGTATCCTATGCACATACAAACCATATACTAGCACATACAAACCATATAACAACAGAGGGGAAGACACAGAGTGAGGGCCACAATCTAATCTTATTCAGAGCAATATATAGGAGGCTTAGAGAGAATATTTTTCAGGACAGCCTCCTTTCTTCAGATGTAACTTGTGGCCCCCATCTGTATATATTGGGAGCATTTCAATTGTGTGTGTAAATACTTCTAACTTCTTCAATGGTGATGGAACAATATTTAGCGTGAGGGTGTTGAGCTGGTTATCCCCCTTCTTCTGCTTTACCCATCCACATCCCTCTCTGCTCCAGGCTAGGACCACAGTGGATTCCATGGGACTTGCAGAAGGGACTCCTAGAAGCAGTGGAGCCAGAAAGTGAGACCCCAGGCAGCAACAGGGACCCAGAATGTCAGCTGGAACCCTGCTGTGGCATAGAATCATAGAACTAGGACTAGAAGGGACCTCAAGAGGTCATCGAGTTCAGTCCCCTGACATCATGGCAGGATCCAGTACTGTCTAGATCATCCCTGCTAGACACTTATCTAACCTACTCTTAAATATCTCCAGAGATGGAGATTCCACAGCATCCCTGGGCATGCAGATCTAGTGAGTATGGCTGTACACCTACTTCCTGCACCTATGAATTTCTTAGATAGCTGCACTTCTGACTCCCATATTGAGGGTACAAATATCACTCATAGAATGAGGATGCACATCAGCTTGTTTGAAGTGCAACTGTTTAGATAGGGGCCTGCAAGCCATTTTGTAGGCCAATTTGCTTCCAAATCAGGGCGGCTGGGCCCCAACCATGCTGAAAATCTAGCATTTATATTAGAAGGATTTCCTTAGCTTTTTCCTATTCAGGCCTTCCACCATATCACACAAGTATGGATTCATTAACCCCCTAATCCAGATTCTTTAGCTATCTAGCTAAGAACATGCTTTGGGAAAAATTATTTAGCAGTAACATTCCTTCTAAGCCTTTGGTCCAAGATCAAGTAGGGAATGAAGAGGGAGAGGAAATAATGGCATGATTTTGGAAGGTGAGCATTCATATTTCAATAATTTCTATTAGATTTGTGGATGCTCAACATTTTTTTTAAGTGGGAAGAATGAGAATGTGGATTTTCCATTATCCAAAACAAACTGAGGTTTTATCTGATCACCACCAGATAGAGCTCTCACCAAAAGAGTCATACTTAAGAAGAATCATATCTTGCCAATTTCCACTCTATCTTCCTATGCAGGGTGTGTGTGTGTGTAGGAAATTGTGCCATAGATTGTTTCAGGTGGAAAGGAAATGTTAGATAATGTAAAAATTTTAAAGCTAAAATTTGACTTCTGCCTATGCAAACTATTTCTTTTCTTTTACACCTTAAATATTTTAAGATATAATTCAGCTAAAGAATGGTAGATTAAAGTGGTGTTTCCCAACGACTGCTCTGTTGACCTGGGCTCATCCTGATATAGTTTAGGAAGTCAGTCACTGGTATCAAAAAGGCTAAGAATCACTGGATTATAGTATTAAAACATTTTTACTTGGGTTTTAGAAAATAAAACCTGTCTATCATATAGAAAGCTATTTTAAGAAAAACTAGGAGGCTGTGCCACTGCTCACTATGCTCGCCACCCCCACCCCCCTTTCTCTGGGGGTAGGTGTCTGTCCAGGTGGGAGGGGGAAGGAGTGGGCTGGGGGTAGGTGTCTGGACAGGGAGGAGGGGCAGAAGTGGGCTGGGGTGCGGGGTCTCAATGGAAGGGGTGAAGGGGTTAGAGTGTATTGGGGTCAGATGATGGAGGGGATGCGGGGCAGCCAGGAGGGTTACGGGGAGGCCTTGGATGGCAGAAGGGACCCAGGGTGGCTTCAGGGGGGGTCGGGTGTAGATGGTGGAGGGGATCTAGCATGACCCGGAGGGTGGGACAAGTCAGGCTCAGATGATGAAGGGGACCCAGCCCCAGCAGCTCCTCCCCAGCAGCACACCCCACTGGGACATGAAGTGAGAGCCAGACCTGGAGCAGCCCATTCCTGGAGGGGTACCGAAGCTGACCACAGCAAATGACTGAGGATGGAAGCAGAGGTGGGAAGTGGCAGCAGCATGAGGACATAGATGACATGATGATGTCATTCTGTCATCCCACAGGACACACACACATATATATATATATATATATAGAGAGAGAGAGAGAGAGAGAGAGCAATGGTCCATATTCATTTGTTTTCACTGTTCTATAAGTTGGCTGTTTTTAACTAATGGACATAATTCTAAAGAGGTCCATGTACATTATTAATACTCTAGGAAAATCCTAATCAATACTGCACCCTAATACTGGCCTCCAACTAAGGCCATGGATGCAGACACTCTATACTTTGTATTCCAGGAGAAAGTCCTATGAGATGCATGAAGTACTGGTATGCACATGCACTAGTTCATACTATACCACGTTTAGACAGCAAGGGTTGGCCCCAGAAAAATTTCAGAAACATACGCTAATCACCACCCTTAATCAACACAAGCATAAGGATTTTTGAACCATATGAGTTTCTGAAGAAACATCAGTAAGAGCTGTAAGGGTGTAAGCTAAAATAAAAGAGAACCCCCCTCCTCCAAAAGTGAAACTTCTATATAATATTTAAATTTTAAAAATTTAACGAAATATTTGTAAAGCGCCCTAACACATAAAGCAACTAATTTACTGGACATCATTTATTAAGCTTCACAACTTAAGAGCTATAGTAATACAGCTAACAACAGTGCTGCATAGTACATAAATAATATGATGGAGTGAGGAACTGTGGGGTTATATGACATGCCCACAGCAAGTAAATGATAGAGCCAGGAATGGAACCTGGGAGTTTTCATTTTCAGTGCCTTCCTCCAAACTCTAGAGATCTTTTCCTGCCATACTCTCTCTGGTGTCTCTACCTGTATTCTGTAAGTGGTAAAACTCAACCCGCTGGCACCAGGACTGGCTGAAATAATAAAGACTTCATCGCTCCCAGTTTCAGTGGTCACTGCAGACACAGAAGAGGGCATGTCTGGGTCAGTATGCTGCAAAGAGTGTTCTGCGTTGCCTCCAGAGGAAGAGACTAAGGGAAGGAAAGACACGGAAAGATTTTTTTAAGTGACAGTATCCTTTTATTTAGCCTGGGCAAGTAGACCACCTTCCTTTTCACATTCTAACCCAGCCTAAAAAATGAATCCATGGCTGCTAGTCATTGAATCACTTGTCTTATCCTAATGGACTGAAATTTGGCTAGGAATCCAGGACTTAACAGCAAAGCCCTTTTTAAAATAGAAATGGGCCCAAAGTTGTAAATGCAACCACCTCTGAGAAAAGTTCAGCTCTGAATCCAAAATTTGCAAGCTGGCTAAATTCATCTTGTTTTTATCTGCATGTAAAATATCTCAGGGTAGCAAGTGGGATTTTATGGGGAGATAAGAGGGCAGTTCGGGCATCTGCACCTGACAACCTGTCCTCCCCCACCTCAAATCCTAAATTCTGAAGAATTCCAAAAGTTATATTCATGTTATAACTCACTGATCAGCTGGGGACTTAGACTGCCAGAACTGTCTGGTCACAATCCTCTCAGTGACCTTTCCCAACAAAGGGAAACTGTTGATAGTTAGCAAGACTGTGAGAGCACAGTGTTGGGATTTTGAGCTAGGATCTTACAAGAACTGTGATACAGGGCACCACTAGTGCCAGCTGGCAAAGGGTTCACTGGTCTATAATAGCAACTACTAACAGGCCTGACAAACTCTACTCAGCATAAGTAGTTAACACATATTTCAAGTTCCAATTTCAATGGTCCATTAATGGTTTATTTCACCTTGCAACAGATGTTAACTACTTATGCCAAACAGTATATTTCACTTTGTATTGAGCAGTGACACTTTGAGGACACACCTACACTTCCAGAAAGATCGACACTTTGGAGGTCAATCCTCCGGCATTCGATTTAGTGGGCCTGTTAAACCAAATACTAAGGGCACCCCTGTTGGCCCCAAAACTCCTCACAGTCTTGAGGAATAAGGGAAGTCAGTGGGAGAGAAAATTGATGCAATGTACGTTAACTCCAGCTACACAAGTCACATAGCTGGAATTGCGTATCTTGCATCGATTTTCTCCACCTGATCTGAGGGTTAAGTCTACACTGATGCTTTACTGTGCTATAACTTTCTGACTCAGGGGTATGAAAAACATCCCTGCCACCCCTGAGTGCAGCAAGTTGCAGCTCTCTAAAGCGCCAGTGTGATCCAGACTACAGCTCTAGGAACTGTATGCTTAGTGCTGTTATTTACCCTCCTCATGGAGCACCTCATAGAGCTCTCTCAGCACTGCACTGGACATGCTTTTTAAACTTTTAAACATAAACAAAGCCTGACTATGTTTCCCAGACCTGAAGAAGAGCTCTCCATAAGCTTGAAAGCTAGTCTCTTCCCAACAAAAGTCAGTGTTATAAACAATATTACCTCAGCTATTTAGTCTCTCTGGAGAGAAACGCTGATGAACAATCTTCACAAACGTTAGATCCAGTGCCTCTGTATAAGCTTTTATCAGCCATGAAGGACATCGCTTACAAGTTATGAGTTGTAGTCAAAGCATCTCAGCACTTACTGCTTTTACTTGCTGGGGTTTGGAAGATGGCTCACTCTAGATCAGAGCAATTTTAACCACACTGTTAATATAAAAAAGCTTTGGACCTATGATTGCTCTAGAAAATCTGAGACCATGTCTTCACTCAGTGGAAGATCAACACAATCGATCTTCTGGAGTTCGATTTAGCAGTCTAGTTAAGTCCCACTAAATCAAAATCAGAGAGTGCTCCCGTTGGCAGCTGGGACTCCTTCTCCTGCCACAAATAAGGGAAACTGACAGGAACATTTGCTCCTATTGGCCTCCCACTGTGGGGATGGTGGAGAAATTCAAATCAAGGTACATCAACTCCAGCTATGTAATTAACATACGTGGAGTTGTGTATCTTGATTCAACCTTCCCCTTTAGTGTATATCTGGCCTGAGTGTTCCAAACCCAGTGCTTAGACAGCCATGCTCTCCAGGAGACACAAAGAGGAGTGTGGTAGGCAGAAAATCACAACTCTTGGAGATTTCATCACAGATGTTTTATGGCCAGCAATATGACAGAAGAACCAAGGCCACATTTGCCCTGCTAACTAAGCATCTGCACTGTGCCCCTGGATATGACTGTGTCTATTGGCAGGGTTCAGAAATGACACTTATGAGTATTCCTTGTCAGGGAATTACTCTACCAGTAAGTGGAAGGGCAAAAAAAGAGTAATTCCACACCAAACACTTTCTAATATGTGATAGCTTGCGCTGTGCCTCCTCACATACAGCTGAAGAGGAAGATCCAGGAAGAGAGACTGACTTGATTCACTGAGCAAAGAGCTATGGATTGAAACAACATGTTCTCCTACTTACCCACTTGGTCCCGGCTGACAGTGTGATTGTTGTTTTCATTCTCTCGAGTTGGCACCACAAGCTGGAGCTCATTGATATCAATGGCGGAGTTCTGGATCCCATTCTACAACTCAGAACATGCCCCAGTAAACATCTACAGTTAGACAGCGTAACAGCCAAGAGAAACAAAATCACCAAAACAAGTAGCACTAACCTCCTGCTCACTGCGTGCATTGGAAGGGTTCCTTTTGGGACACGTTTTTTGCCTGAGGAAAAGATAGCAACAAGCCCATTAATTAGTCTGAGGATCCATAGGAGAAAGTTCACATCCATGTTCATTTCAACAAGAGAAAAGATAACAGAACAACTATGCACCAGCACTTCTATTCATGAGAGATTCCACAGCTCTTAGTATCAGCGCCTGTGTGCTAGGGAGAAGTTGTTATCCCCATCTTAATGGGGAGTCAGCTAAGTTATCTTGTTAAGAATGTGCCAGGTGTCTGCAGCAGCACCAGAAATAGGTGCCTGATATCCCAAGTGTCTCCACCTATCTTCCCCAGAAAGTGGAATTTGGATTTATGTAAGTAGAGTGCACTGCCAAATATGTAATCATCTCCCAGTTGGTCTCAGGCTATGACCTAGTTCATTGGCTTAACCATACTAGACATTTTATTACCCAGTGAGTCAAGAAGTGGCAAATTTTATTTATTTCTATGAAAATGATATGAAGGAAAACAACAGCAGCTCATTCCCAAGTAAAAGAACTTGTCAAAGACTGAAAGAAACCAAAAGAAGATTCCTTAACCAGATCTTACCAAACCAGATCTTTTAAAACTGACATTATAGAACAGCCAGAATCACTAAAGTACTGGTGAAATAGAACTTGAAGACTCCTCTGAAAGAATCAAAACACATCCCTCAAAATGCGCCAGGGACTAACAGAGATCAAAGGTCTCCAAAGAAAGATAATTATTTAGGTACAAGCGGGAGTTATCTGGCGTTGCTCGGGAAAGTGGAGGAACAAAATTTAGAAAAACAGTACTCCATTATCATTTTTTTGAATGGTAGAAAAGTTGCACTGAGTTCTATAGGGATTAAAATATATATAAAAAAGTATAAAGCAACCAATTTTACATGTTATCATAAACAACTTTATTGTAAACTATATTTTTTGTTTCATTATTCTTAACAAATATGTACAAAGTTTTTCCATTTCCAACTCTTGAACACGCAACATAGAGTTGTCCATGTGAAAAGCAAGATATCTCCAAAACAATTCCAACTACTTTAAGTTACTGTCCTTGTGCTTTGTCAGTATACATTGTCAAAATATAAGTTGACAGTTGATATAAGTGAGGTGAGGAGTCTGAGGGAAAGGAGGGGGAAAGGAGCCATGCGCCTGTTGCCGGTGCCTGGTGGATCTTAGGACCCACGGAAAGAGGCAGCAGGGACGCAGCAACATCACCCGGCCACCCCATAAAGCGAGGTGAGTTTAAACCCCAGGCGGGAAGGTGGGGGGGTGGGTGCCCCGGGCAGGGGATCGGGTGCAGCACGGCTGGCCTGGGGGGGTGGCTGGGGTCGGGGGCAGCGAGGTTGGCCTCAGGGAGGGGCCAGGGTTGGGGGTAGCATGGCTGGCCTTGGGTAGGGGAGGGGTCGAGGGCAGTGCGGCTGGCCTAGGGGAGAGGAAGGGAGGGGAGGGGACTGGGGGTGGCATGGCTGGCCTCAGGGAGGGGAGGGGAGAGAAGGGGGCCGGGGTTAGGGGCAATGCAGCTGGCTTCGGGGAAGGAGGGGAGGAGGCCAGGGTCGGGGGCAGCACAGATGGCCTTGGAGAGGGGAGGGGTCGAGGGCAGTGCAGCTGGCCTACGGGAGAGGAGGGGAGGGGAAGGGGTTGGGAGTGGTGCGGCTGGTCTCAGGGAGGGGAGGGGGCCGGGGTCGGGGGCAGCACGGCTGGCCCTCCCCCCAGAGCTGCTTCCCATCCTCTCTTTCCTCCGGCACCCAACTTCCCCCCAGCCAGTCCCGGCCCCCCAGTCAGTCCCTCTTCCCCACCCCCCCCCGCCCAAGATCAAGTATGTCCGTTTTTTTGGGGGAGGGTCTACTTGGCAACCCTACGAGTTGGACCCCGTGCAGGCACCAAGTGATGGGGAAACTGCCGGAACTTTGGAAACCAGAGACTGTGGGGTGGAGGTTTGTGGCCCAAAAGGGGGTTGAGAAACCTAAGACAGACAGAGTAGGGGGAGCACCAGAAGGGTGACAGTCAGGGCGACCCTAGAACTCTGTTACAGACCAGTTGGCGGCTGCTGGAAGAGGAGGGAAAAATAGGGGGTAAGGGTCAGAGTCTTGGGATGTATTAGGCGAGGCATTTCCAGTGGGGATAAGGAGGTGTTAGTGCCATTGTACAAGGCATTGGTGAGACCCCATTTGGAATACTGTGTGCAGTTCTGGTCTCCCATGTTTAAGAAGGATGAATTCAAACTGGAACAGGTACAAAGAAGGGCCACTAGGATGATCCGAGGAATGGAAAACCAGTCGTATGAAAGGAGACTCAAGGAGCTTGGCTTGTTTACTTTAACCAAAAGAAGGCTGAGGAAGAACATGACTGCACTCTTTAAATATATTAGAGGGTAAATACTAGGGAGGGAGAGGAATTATTTAAGATTAATACCAATGTGGACACAAGAACAAATGGATATAAGCTGGCTAGTAGGAAGTTTAGACTTGAGATTAGACGAAGGTTTCTAACCATTAGAGGAGCGAGGTTCTGGAACGGCCTTCCAAGGGAAGTAGTGGGGGCAAAAGATCTATCTGGCTTCAAGATTAAACTAGATGGATTTATGAAGGGGATGGTTTGATGAGATAACATGATCTTGGTAACTAATTGACCATTCATTATCAGTGGGAAATAAGTCAATGGAGGGATGATAGGAGTTACTATAGAGAACTTTCTGGGTGTCTGGCTGATGAGTCTTACCCACATGCTCAGGGTTTAGCTGATCGCCATATTTGGGGTCGGGAAGGAATTTTCCTCCAGGGTAGATTGGCAAAGGCCCTGGAGGTTTTTCGCCTTCCTCTGTAGCATGGGGTACAGATCACAGCTGGAGGATTCTCTGCATCCTGGGGTCTTCAAAGTATTTGAAGGCTTCAATATCTGAGATATAGGTGAGAGGATTATTCTAGGAGGGGTGGGTGAGATTCTGTGGCCTGCACTGTGCAGAGGGTCAGACTAGATGATCATAATGGTCCCTTCTGACCTTAAAGTCTATGAGTCTATGAGAAGAAGAGGCTTGTGCTGAGAAGAGGGGGGCAGGTCATGAGAAGAAAGGGGAAGGCACCAAAGGACAGGGTGTAGAAGAGAGACAAATGCCAGGGAGCCAAGTGGAGACAATGAGGAAAAGGGCAGGAGGGGAGGTGTCAGTGACAGGGGGGACAGGATGATGCTATGAGAGGAGAGGGGAAGGGCTTTGGGGGCTAGAGGGGAGAAGGAGAGGTGCTGGGAGAAGGCTTGAAAGAAAGGGTGGACATGAGGAAGGCGGAGATGGAGCAAGGCATGTGTGAGGGCACAGGAGGGGCATGAGGGGAACGGGGGCAGAGGGTGGTGAGGGGATGGGCATCAGGGAAAAAGAAGGCAAAGGGGGCAGGGGCAGGGGCAGTGAGGGAAGGGGGAGGCACCAGGAGGGTGCAGGTCTAAGGGAAGGTGCAGGTGCCAGGGGATTCCGCGGAGTGAAGCAGAAGGGCAGACACCTGCAGGGGAGGGACGAGCAACAGAGGAGAGAGGCAGGGCAGGTATGCAGAGGGAGGTGTTAGGAGAGGGGATGAGGAGGGGTAGCTCACATGATCAGAGTGAGGCTACTGGAGGAGTGGGCACAGGGGGAGAGGGAAGGGCTGGTGGAGGAGGGCAGGTCTCAGGAAGGCTGAGGGCAGTGAGAAGGGCAGGAGTCAGGATAGCATAGGTGGATGAGGGGCTGGGGGAGCAGCAGGCACCAGGGGAGCTGATGGAACAAGGGGAGGAGACATGGCAGCAGAAGGGAAAGATAGAGGTTCATAAGATATTTATTAATAACTTGGGTGCCACAGTGGCACATCCAAACAAGCCGCAAACTCAGTACTGGTGCACAACACAAAATTTATTGTGCTCGTAGAGGGAACACTTCCCCCAGCCTCTCTGCCCCCGAGTTAATGTCACACACATTGGGGTAATGCAATTGCAGGATAGTTGCATGAGGGGGGTTTGGTGAGGGCCAAACTAATCCCTATTGGTAAGAGGATGGTGGGAAAAGTCTTTGGGGAGGAGGGGGGGGTCACATGACACCTTTTATTTCTGGTCATGTGTCCATATTGCCCCAAAAGTGTTACTTCCAGAGGCGTGGCTAATGGGGGTTAGCGGGTGTGGCTAATGGGAGTCAGGAGTGTGGCTAATGTGGGTCAAAGAGTACATTTTTAAAAAATTCTTTGGGTGCACACCCTAATAAAATGTGCTGCGCATGCTTATGCTGCCAAGCTCTGTGCAGCCCCGGGGAGAGGTGTCGGTCTCTTATCTCTTCCCACCCACAGTACCTTAAAGCCTTCTCCTGGATAAAAGGTTATTCATACAAATATTGGTTGTGGTAGCTCTTATAGTGTCCAAGTTATTAGCGCACAAACATACAAACATTCTTCTTTATATATTAGATATAGCAGGACTGCACAGGCATCTTACAGACAGGTAAAAATCCTAAGGTCTAGCTCTGAAACCTTACAGTCTAAAATTAGACACACAGCATTTTCCTCCACATACAGTTTACTAAATGTAATAAAGATTTTTAATCATTCATTAGCTAATGTTTCCTTTTAGGGTTGGTGAGGTGGAACATGAGTTTACAGGCAATTTGGAAGAAATATGGGTTTTTGTTACTGAGGAAGTAAATGTGTGGTTGTGCAGGTGGCGTCGGCGAAAGGGCTTTGGTTTCTTCAATCACAGGACTCTGTTCTGGGCACAAGGATTGTTAGGAAGAGATGGGATCCACCTAACCAAGAGAGTAAAAAGCATCTTCGCAGGCAAGCTTGCAAACTTAGTGAGGAGGGCTTTAAACTAGGTTCATTGGCAGACGGTAACCAAAGCCCTGAAGTAAGTGAGGAAGTCGGATACCGGGAAGAAACACAAGGAGGAATGAGCAACAAAGGAGGACCCCTGATTTGGATGGAGAAGGTAGGCGATCAACTGGTTATCTAAGGTGTTTGTACACAAAAGTGAAAAGCCTGAGAAACAAACAGGAAGAAATAGAAGCCCTGTCCCAGTCAAAGAACTATGATTTGATTGGAATAACAGAGACTTGGTGGGATGACTCGCATGACTGGAGCACTGTCATGTAAGGGTATAAACTGTTCAGGAAGAACAGGCCGAGAAAAAAAGGAAGAGGAGTTACATTGTATGTAAGAGAGCAGTATGATTGCTCGGAGCTCCAGTATTTAGAGGGAGAAAAGACTGTTGAGAGTCTATAGGTTAAGTTTAGAGGTGGAAGCAACAGGAGTAATGTTGTGGTTCATGTCTGCAATAGACCACCGGATCTCCTGGATGAGATAGACGAGGCTTTCTTCAGACAACTGAGAGAAGCTTCCAGATCGCAAGCCCTGGTTCTCATGGGAGACTTTAATCACCCTGACATCTGTTGGGAGACCAATACAGCAGTACATAGACAATCCAGAAAGTTTTTGGAGAATGTTGGGGATAACTTCTTGGTAGAAGTGCTGAAGGAACTGACCAGGGACCATGCACAGCTTGACCTGCTGCTCACAAACCAGGAGGAACTAATAGGGGAAGTAGAGGTAGGTGAAAACCTGGGAAGCAGTGATCATGAGATGGTAGATTTCAGAATCCTGAGCAAAGGAAGAAAGGAGAGTAGCAAAATACACACCCTGGACTTCAGAAAAGCAGACTTTGACTCCCTCAGAGAACTGATGGGCAGAATCCGCTGGGATGCTACCATGAAGGGGAAAGGAGTCCAGGAGAGCTGGCAGTATTTTAAAGAAGCCTTATTATTAAAGGCACAGGAAGAAACCATCCTGATGTGCAGCAAGAAAAGCAAATATGGTAGGCAACCAGATTGGCTTACCGAGGCCATCCTTGGTGAGCTTAAACACAAAAAGAAAGCTTACAAGAAGTGGAAACTTGGAGAGTTGACTAGGGAGGAGTATAAATATATTGCTCAAGAAAGCAGGGGCGTTATCAGGAAGGTGAAAATGCAATTGGAATTGCAGCTAGCAAGGGATGTGAAGGATAACAAGAAAAGTTTCTACAGGCGTGTTAGCAATACGAGAGTAATCAGAGAGGGTGTGGGACCCCTACTGGATAAGGGAGGTAACCTAGTGACAGATGATGTGGGAAAAGCTGAAGTACTCAATGCTTTCTTTGCCTCTGTCTTCACAGACAAGGTCAGCTCCCAGACCAATGCACTAAGCAATGCAGTATGGGAAGGAGGTGGATAGCCCTTGATGCGGAAAGAACAAGTTAGGAACTATTTGAAAAGCTAAACATACACAAATCCATGGGCCCAGGTTTAATCCATCCAAGGGTACTGAGGGAGTTGGCAAATGTCATTGTGGAGCCTTTGGCCATTATCTTTGAAAACGTATGGAGATCGGGAGAGATCCCAGATGACTGGAAAAAGGCAAATGTAGTGCCCATCTTTAAAAAAAGGATGAAGGACAATCCAGGGAACTACAGACCAGTCAGCCTTACTTCAGTCCCTGGAAAAACCATGGAGGGGATTCTCAAGGAATAAATTATGAAGTACTTGGAAGAGGGGAAAGTGATCAGGAATAGTCAACATGGATTCCCGAAGGGCGAGTCATGCCTGACCAATCTGATTAGCTTCTCTGATGAGGTAATTGGCTCTGTGGATATGGGGAAGTCAGTGGATGATCATACCTTGACCTTAGTAAAGCTCTCCCATAATATTCTTGCCTGCAAGTTAAGGGAATATGGATTGTATAAATGGACTGTAAGGTAGATAGAAAGCTGGCTAGACTGTAGGACCCAGCGGGTAGTGGATCAACAGCTCGATGTCAGGTTGGCGGTTGGTTTCTAGTGGAGTGCCCCAAGGATCTGTTCTAGGACCGGTTTTGTTCAACATCTTTATTAATGACCTGGATGAGGGGATGGATTGCACCCTCACCAAGTTTGCAGATGACACTAAGCTAGGGGGAGACGTAGATATGCTGGCGGGCAGGGATACGGTCCAGAGTGACCAGGACAGATTAGAGGATTGGGCCAAAAGAAATCTGATGAGGTTCAACAAGGACAAGTGGGACGAAAGAATCCCAAGTATTGTTACAGTCTGGGGACCGAATGGCTAAGTAGCAGTTCTGCAGAAAAGGACCTGGGGATTACAGTGGATGAGAAACTGGATATGAGTCAATAGTGCGCTTGTAGCCAAGAAAGCTAATAGCATATTAGGGTGCTTTAGGAGGAGCATTTCCAGCAGATCCAGAGAAGTGATTATTCCCATTTATTCAGCTCTTGTGAAGCTACATCTGGAGTATTGTGTCCAGTTCTGGGGCCCCCACTATAGAAAGGCTGTGGACGCATTGGAGAGGATCCAGCGGAGGGTGACCAAAATGATTAGGGGTCAGGAGTGCATGACTAATGAGGAGAGACTGAAGGATTTGGGTTTGTTTAGTCTGCAGAAGAGAAGAGTGAGGGGGGATTTGATAGCAGCCTTCAACTTCCTGAAGGGAGGTTGCAAAGAGGATGGAGAAAGGCCGTTAACAGTAGTGATGGATGGCAGAACAAGGAGCAATAGTCTCAAGTTACAGTGGGAGAGGTGTAGGTTGGATATTAGGAAAAACTTTTTCACTAGGAGGTGGTGAAGCACTGGAATGGGTTACCTAGGGAAGTGGTGGAATCTCCATCCCTAGAGGTTTTTAACTCTTGGTTTGACAAAGCCCTGGCTGGGTTGATTTAGTTGGGATTGGTCTTGCTTTGGGCAGGGGGCTGGACTTGATGATTTCCTGAGTTTTCTTCCAGCTCTATGATTCTATGATTTGTGCTGAAAAGAGAGAGACACTGGCCTTGCGGATCTGGTCGGTAAAATAGTTTCAGGTAGGTGCAATAACACGACAGGACAGGAAGAAGCAATGAGAAGCATGGCTTAACAAAGCAGTGCTAAAAGGATAAATAAAAAAATGCAAGAACAAGATTGTGCCTTGTTTAATCTACAGAAGACATTTTGAAACAAGGGTGCAAATTATCTGAAAGAACATTTACTCCTTTCTACAGTTTCTACATTGATGCCAAAGAAGATTTCATCAGAAACATCTCAGGCCCCTGATGCTGTCTGCTCTGTTCATATCTCTATTTGTCTATGCATTGTTCCTGAACTGAAATCCTTTAAATGCTTCTCAGACCAGTCTCACCCAGACTATGGGGAAGTAGTGTGTATGTCTGGAAAGCTTACAGCCAAGGATGCAATCCAGAATTGCTCCTACTACTCCAAAAAGATTCCCACTTCATACCATTACATCTCATATCACATGCCATTTATCCTATTTGATGAACTCAGAGGAGGACATTCTTCCTCAACCCAGCACCTTTACAAAGTCCTGCAATGGGGGGGAAAATGTGCTCGGAATGATCATAGAATAATAGGACTGGAAGGGACCTCGAGAGGTCATCGAGTCCAGCCCCCCGCCCTCAAGGCAGGACCAAGCTCCGTCTACATGATATGGGGATCCGTTGTTACAGGAGCATGACATGTTCCCATGTGCCTGTACAGTATGATTTGAGAGGACTATGATCAAGTGATGGCACCCAGGAATATGAAGATTTCACATGAAGCCTGGCTCTTTTTTTCAATCAATCAATGTTTATGGCTGTCTTCTTCATAGAGAGAACTACTTTCTATTCAGATCTGTCCCTGCCTGTGTCTTCAAAGTTATATCTATGCTGCATGAGGTACAATTCTGCTTAAGGAGGACTGAAGTGTTTTTACTTAGATTTGCCAATCCCCACGCTTTCAGAGTTTTATTACAGCCCATTCTGACAATATGATCTGTCCATCTAAGCTAGGCTTTGATGGTCATTGCCTCAATAATTGTTGCTTTTGCTCATTCAGGCATGTCGATTGTTGAGACTCTGTCTCACCAGTGGACCTTTGGAAAAGAGCTGAGACAGCATATGTGAAAATGTTTCAAGTTGTTTAGTGTGTCTAGGGTAAATTGTCCATCTTTCACACCCATTTTAAATAGGCTGCTGTTACCACTGCATTATATATCCTCAGTTTTGTTAACTGTTTGATGGTGCATTGATTGAGTATCCTCTGGAAAAAAAGTCTTTCAAAGGCCTGCTTGCCTTTCATATTAATCTGGTATTTTATGAACCAGGGAACAGTCATTGAGATGGTATTGCCAAGGTTTATTAATTGTTTGACAATTTTTAGTTGGATACCATGGGGGAGGGGGCAGATATGATGTCCCCTCGTCTGGCAAAATCCCTCATCTGGGACTAGTTAAGTCCCGAAAGTGCCAGACCATGATGTCCAACCTGAAGATGCCCTTTTGAAACTTGTCCATTGTAGAATTCAGAATTGCTATAAAAAAAGAGAACAAAAAGGGCACACAGACTTGCATCACTCCATTAGCTATGGGAAATGGTTTAGAATGGTACCACCTGAGATTTCTTGACCAGTATGCCTTCATGGAATTGGTGTAAATTTGATGGGGCAGACAAACTTTTCTAAAATTTTCCAGAGGCCATTTCTTCTTATGCGTCAAATGCTTTTTTTTAGATCAATGAAGACTGCATATAGATCCATGCTTTTGTTCCTTGCAGCTTTTTCCTGAATCTGTCTCACAATGAAAATCAGGTCCATGTTGCTTTGATCTGTTCTAACTATACATTGAGTCTCTGGATGAAATTTCTCCAATACTATTTTGACTAGCCAACTGAGCAAAATAGGAGCTACTGAAAACTAAGAGATACTCTTGCAGTTACCACTGTCACATTTGTTTTTTTTAATTTGAAATATTTTATTTATGACTGCATCTTAAAATCCTGTAAATTTCCTTGGCTCCCCAGTTATCCCTCTCGATTTCAAATAGACAGTTGATAGTTTGGGGGTCTGCAAATTTAAAGATTTCATCTGGTATATTCTCCTTGCCAGTTGATTTACTTTACTTCACTTCTGTGATAGCTTATTGCACTTCCTAAATGGTAGATGGTATATGAAGAAACTGCACAGGTAAGTGCTAGACAAGTTCCTTTAGCACCCATAGGTTGATAGTAAAGGATAGTAGAGGATGGTTGAGTAGCTCAGTAAAATGGCTGAATTTATCTTCCTTGGATATTGACTTTTTGTCATTTTGCCAAGACTTAAACCCAGCATTCTTTTCATAAAAACATAAAAATAGCTACAAACAGAAGATCCATCTAGCTCAGTATCCTGTCTTACAACAGTGGCCAATGCAAAGTGGCCCAGAGGGAATAAACAGAAGAGGTAATCAAGTGATCCATCCCGTTGCCCATTCCCAGCTTATAGCAAACAGAGGCTAGAAACACTATCCCTGCCCATCCTGGACCTATTCTTCATGAAATTATCTAGTTCTTCTTTTGAACCCTGTTAGGGTATGTCTACACTAGCCACCCTAGTTCGAACTAGGGTGGCTAATGTAGTCATTTGAACTTGCAAATGAAGCCCGGGATCAAAATATCCCAGGCTTTATTTGCATGTTCCTGGGCCCCACCATTTTTAAATGCCTGGTAGTTCAGACTCCCTGCCCACGGCTACACGCAATGAGGAGTAATGGTAGTCCGAATTAGGGGCTTTAGTTTGAATTACCTAGTCCATGCCGCGTGTAGCCCTGGGCAGGGAGTCCAAATTACTGGGCATTTAAAAATTGCGGGCCCGGGAACATGCAAATAAAGCCCGGGATATTTTAATCGCGGGCTTCATTTGTAAGTTCGAATGAGTACATTAACCACCCTAGTTTGGACTAGGGTGGCTACTGTAGAAATACCCTTATAGTCTTAAGACTTCACAATATCCTCTGGCAAGGAGTTCCACAGGCTGCATTGTGTAAAAAACATACTTGCATTTGTTTGTTTTAAACCTGCTGCCTATTAATTTCATTTGGTGACCCCATGGTTTTGTATTATGAGAGGGAATAAATAACCTTTATTTACTTTCTGCAGATGAATTATGTTTTTATAGACCTCTATTATATTTCCCTTTGTCATCTCTTTTCCAATCTGAAAAGTCATAGTCTTATTAATCTCTCCTCATACAGAAGCCATTCCATACATCATTTGTTGCCATCTTCTGAGCCTTTCCAATTTCAGTATATCTTTTTTTGGATAGGGTGATCACATCTGAATGCAGTATTCAAGATGTGGTGTTGTAACATTTTGTACCATGGGAGAGCATTCTGTACCCCCACATAGTGTATTCCCCATTTTTATGTGATCCTGCAGTCAAAGCATGCCATGGTACTGGGGAAAGGTTATGAATGGCAGAAACCCACTGCTCTATCTAAATACATATTTCTTTAGTGCATATGAAGTTAGGAGAATTGCGTTGTATGGTTGTCACTAAAACATGCAGTAAGTTGAGAAGCCAGCCAGATCACAGAATCAGTATACTGGAAGGGACCCTGAGAGGTCATTAAGTTCAGTGCCCTGCCTTCATGGCAGGACCAAGCACCATCTAGATCAGGGATGGGGAGCTTAAGGTCTGGGGCCTTTTGTGGGGTTGGAGCACACAAAATCTACTGGTCTGGGCTATCCTAAGCTCTGGTGTGTGAGGGAAATGTGGAAAGTGTCTTTTTCCTCAGTCAGGAGCTTTATCAGTGAGAGGTTTTTTTCTGCAGCCCCCAACTGACTTTTCTGTGGAATAACAGCCCCCGACCTAAAAAAGTTTCCTCATCCCTGATCTAGACCATCCCTGATAGATGCCTATCTAACTTGCTCGTAAATCTCTCCAATGATGGAGATTCCACAATCTTTCTAGGCAACTCATTCCAGTGTTTAACTGCCATGACTGTTAGGAAGATTTTTCTAATATCCAACCTAAACCTCCCTTCCTGCAATTTAAGTTCATTGCTTCTTCTCCTATCACCAGAGGCCAAGGAGAACAATTTTTCTCCCTCCTCCTTGTAACATCCTTTTAGATACTTGAAAAATACTCCAGAGGCAACAGGTAAGGAAAATAACCAACACGCAGTCAGGGCGACAAAAATCCCATCAACAGCCATTGTCCAGCAAGCAGGGTTGCCAGGTGTTTGGTTTTGAACTGGACAGTCCAGTATTTCAGCTTTCTGTTCGGGAAACAAATTGAGAAAATATAAGTGAGAAAATAGAAATGTCTGTATTTTCTAAATAAGATGTAATATTGATTGTGATGTAATGTCAAGTGTGCCCGGTATTTTTGTTGAAACCATCTGGCAACCCTACCAGCAAGGGGACTACAATGCTATGACTCACCTGCATGAGGTCACCAGGGATCTTAGTGATGCCCCCCCAGACATGCCTTTGCTTGTGCTCTCCATGCACATGGGATTGAGGGTATAAAACAGAACACACTACCACATGCTGAAACTTTCTCCTGCTCCCACCTATGCTGCAAACAACAAGGACACTGGAAGACTAAAGACTCCAGAGAGGAGACTGGTCCAAGTTTAAAGCCTGTATATAAAGGGCAGAAATATTCAGTGGGGTAGGAAAAACTGCTTAATCTAGTTATTGCCCAGTCTAATAGGGTTAAGAGTTTAGATTGTGTGCGTATATATTTTTTGTAACTACTTTGACTTTTTGCCTATCATGCATAGTTACTGAGAAGGCAATAAATTGTGTTACTGTTCATCTTTACCAGTGATTTTGCCTGAAATGTCTGGTACAGTTTCTCAGGAGCTTTACAAAAGCAGGTGTATATCCACTTTCCATTGATGAAATAATGAATTAATTAATACATTAGATGGTGTATTCCTGAGGTACAATACTGGGAGCAGGAGGATGGGGGCAGAATTTAGCTGTTGCTTTATTCTGAGAGATTTATGAGTGGCCTGGGAGCATTCATGCAATCTAGCATCTGGGTGTGGGGCTTCACATATAGTTGTGCTAAATAATGACAGAACGGGAAGGGGTTGGCTGCTTGTCACTAGCAAAGCATTGCAAGAGACAGCCCAGGCTGGAAAGTTCCCAGGGGACACCCTAAAAATCCTGTGAGAGGTGTTCCATGGATTTATGTAGAGTCAATATGATATTTTGTATCTTACTAGCTACCCCTTTCTTAATGATTCCCAACATGCAGCTTGAGCATCTTTTCAATTTCATTGTCACTTTCATCAAACCAATCCTGGGGCCAACTTTCCTTTTATACCTAGAGTGTCTTCTTGGGCTTGAAGAAAGATCAATTTGCATTAGGGATGTTAAAATTTGTTTAATTAAGTAACCATATAACCGCTGTAAATTTCAGTGGTTACACAGTTACATGGAGGGTGGCAGCAGGACTTATCAGGAGGAGTCTTTTTTAACCTCTTTGAACCATAATTAAAAAAAAAATCCCATAGAAAACCTCCAAGATCCAAAGAAAGTCACCTCTATGTGTCTCTTGAGTTATGGTCTCTTAAAATTCAAATAACAATGATCAGTGGAGCACAAATGTATGTAAGTTTAGAATAACTCCCAGTTTATTAGTTTTGCCTTGCCATAATGTTGAGTAAAAGGTATATATTAATACCAAATATAAAAATCTCAGTTACTTAGCTGGTCTGAAAAAACAAGCCTCCTTGTTTTAATACTAGCAAGCTCTCATATAGAACTTTTCATTGGTAGCTCTTGACATGTTTTCCTGGGAAGGTCTGTGTCATTATTGCAAATTTAAAAAAGGGAACCTGAGCCCTAAGCTATGTCTACACTGCAGAAAAGCTCTGCCGCATCCAAGGAACATGTCCACTTTTTTGGAACAATTTCCAAAAAAGCAGGTGCATTCTTTTGCCATCCCTGTAATCTTCATTTTACAAGGAAGAAGGGATGTGCCTAAAGAAGAGGATTATCTGAAATTTGGCCCCGTGTAGATGGTCCAAATTTCGGAAAAGCCTCTTCTGAAAGAAAAACGGAAAAAGAAACACAAAATGCAATTCACAATTTGCATATCTTTCCCGACTTTTCTTTGCAGTCTAGACATAGCCCTAGAAAGGAAGTGACTTGCCCAAGGTCACCTAGCAGACCAGTGGCAGAACAAGAATATAGCCTGCATCTCCTGAGTCCCAAACCAGTGTTCTATCCATTTACCATATAACCCCTCTTACATTCCTCTTCTGAAAGAGGAATGTAAATGAGCCTGATCAAAAATGGAAATGAAGCGCAGATTTACAAATCTCGCATTTCATTTGCATAATCACATGAGAGTGCTTTTTCGATAAAGGGTTTTTCGAAAAAGAAACCGGAGTCTAGAGAGAAGATGCAAGAACCTGAAAAAATGTGTATGGGTTCTTTTGAAAAAGGGGACACAACAATACCATTTCTGAATCAAAGGGTTTTTCGAAAAAGTGCTTTCACACAATTATGCAAATGAAGCGTGAGATTTGTAAATCTGCGCTTCATTTGCATTTTCGATCGGGCTCATTTACATTCCTCTTTCGGAAGAGGAATGTAGTTTAGACTTGCCCTTAGTAAAGCAAACACTTTGTCCTATGTGAGCCAGCATATTTGGGGCTGAGGAAAGCCAAAGAAGTATGGCTTTTGTTTTCAAACAGATAATTCTTTTGCCTTAGAGAGCCAAGCAATTAATATAGGATCCCTTTCTGTAGCCCACTTTCCTCTGAATGAACTGTTATACACACAAGTGGAAAGAGTAAATGATTTAACGGGCTCACGCAGTGGTGACTATTATAAAGTCAACATTCACTAGCAGCTACCACACCACAGTATTCAAAATACCGCAGATATTTCCTCTTCCAAATATAGAGGAATAACTGCAGTATCTATTAGGCAACTAAAAAAACGAGTGCCCCTGTGCTACTCAAGACTAAAGTACTGATGTAATACAGGCAAAATACTAACTAGGGCTGGCTGAAGTGTTTGTGGAAACTTTTTTAGTGGAAAATTGGGTTTTTGACTAAACTAAATTTTGTGGGGAAAGAGAAGTTGCTTTCCACAGAAATGTGTGACTGTTCATAAAAATAAAATGAAATTAATACCTGAAAAAGTAATCTTTTGTCCAGAAAATTCCCCCCTCCTCAAAAAAAATTTAAATTCAGAAATGATGCCACAGTTCCTCATACCCCTATTCTTCTTTTTGGGCCTGGTTATCCATTGAGATTACATCTCCCATGATGCATTGCAGCAACTTAGCAACAAGGAGACCATGGTGCATCATGGGAAATTTAGTCCGGCCAGGTAGCCCCATCCACAGTGTAGAATGATGCTTTATAACCCCAGACTTCAGCTCATGTGAGGCACAAAAATACCATTTCTGAATCAAAGTTTTTAAAGGAAAAATTACGGGTGGTATTTTTTTCTGAAATTGTAATTTTCTGTAGAAACTTTTGAAAAGGCAACTTTTTCCCAGCCCAGACAGACTTTGCTGAAGTAGCAATAGCTACCTTTAATGGAAAGAACCAACGTGTAGAACTATGAGCTAACCCATGGGTGGCCAATAATTTCAGAAGTGGCTGCGGGCCAACCCGGAAAGGGTGGGGCCTCGGGCAGAAGGGGCGGGCTTGAGAACTACCGTGCTGGGTAAGGTAATCTTATTTTCTGAACCAGCTGCAGCTAGTAAGAACAGTTTAATGAAATTATGAAACAGATTAAGCATTTTAACTTTCTCGTGTTAGTTTATCAAATTTCATTTTAAATAAAGTAAAATATTATGTCCAACACAAAAGGTTTCCATGTATTATTTATGGGATGGATGAGGAATCCTTTTCAGGTCTGGGATCACTGACCCACAAAAAAATCAGTTGGGGACCACACAAATGAGAAGCAAAATCTCCTCCAAAACCCCCCAACACTCACTAATGTGGCCCCAATTGAGACACCTCACTCCTCTGGTGCCCCGGCCTCACGGGGTAAGAGGAAGGGAAGAGGGAAATTGAGGTTCAGGGCTTCCTATAGACCAGATTTACTTATTTTTTCGGCCCTCCTTAGGCTCTGGGGTAGGGACAAAAATGAGGGGTACGGTGTGCGAGACAGGGCTGCCAGCAAGTAGGATAAGGATGGGGTGCAGGATCTGTGAGGGAGCTGGGGTGCAGAAGCAGGTTGGGAGTAGGGTGTCTGGCCAGGTGGAGGGAGCAGGACAAGGGAGGGTGCAGTGTGTGTCTAGGAGAGAAGATGCAAGAACAAGGGAGGGTGTCGGAGAAGGTGAGAGTGCTGGGTCTTGGAGGAGAAGGTAGTGATGGGATTGGGATGAGGGTAAGGGGGTCTGGGCATGAGGGGAAACCTTACTCGGCTTTGTGCTCCCTTGCAACAACAACTGCAGCCACACTGTCCCAGCTGCCCCGGAGTGAGGTCCTGCTGCCGCGGCCATGCAGTCCTGGAGACCAGAAACACCACTGCCACAGCCATATGATCAGGGGCTGGGCCAAGGCCATAGGCCACCCGAGAGGCTGGAGGTGCTGCTGCTACAGCCACACAGTTGGCCCCAAGGCCACAGGCTGCCCTGGAGGCACTGCATCCACAGGCCGCCCCAGTGGTGTCACTACAATAGCTTGGGGCCAGCCTCGAAGGCACTGCAGCAACATGGCCTTAGGCCGTTCCGGAGGTGAGGTGGTGACGCCACTATCGTGGCCAGGAGCCACCCCCAGAAGCAGCCACGGCAGCAGCACTGCCAGTCTCCAGGTCCAGCCCCAGATCTGTGGCCCTGTTGAGAAGCCTCAGACCCAGCACTACCTCCTCTCCAGCAGCAGCACAGGGGGTGGACAGGTGGGGCTAAGCTCCTTTCCACCCTCAGTGGGGCCTGTAATTAGGGGATGGGGCCTGTAATTGCCTCTCGGCCCAGATCAAAGCCCAAGGCGGGTCAGATCTAGCCTGCTGAGAGGTTTTTGCCCGTTCCTGGGCTAACTAATGGTCAATGACATGCAGGCAAGGAGAAAGGGGCTTCTTGGGTTCTGTACCCAGCACAAAGCTGCAGCACTTGGCAGATAACCATTCTGTTTTTAGAACACTCTAAAAGGTCAGTCAGATTCCCCAGAAACATATTACAGCAGTCAGAAATGCTACCTGGCAACCAGTTGGTCAGTCCTGCTTTATATCCTGTCCAGTCATTATGTGGGTCTTGTGTTGGATGAAATACGGCAACTTCATTTCTGCCCACCAGCTGGCAATACAGGGAGGGTATTAACCTTTAAATCAGTGTCTGTGGGGAAAGGTGGGAGTAAAAGGCTTCCCTTCGTGTGAAATAGTTGTAAATTATGGGGCGATAATAAGAATCAGCTCTTTGGCAGTGTTCACCAATATAAAATGCCACTTCCCCATGAGCTGCAACCATTGAGCAAAAGTCTTATTGCACTGGGCATGATTAAAATTAAATAAGGTGAACATGTCTCTTGTTCCTGGGGGCTTGAGAAAGAAAATAACCCCCCTTGCTACTCAAGCCAGGCCTCCTGGCCAAAAGTAATTAGAATTATTGGCCATCTAACAACTGACTCTTTCATTCCCTCCCCAAACACTAAACAAAAGCAACAGTGTGGCAGAAACTTGGAGTCTCCCCAGAGAGCTTCACTCTGGCTGAATGGACTCAACCTGGGCTGGCACTGCAGATGACTCCAGTGCCAGATGATGCCGGGTGCCAAGCCTGTCCCGTGTCATTTTATCATTGGCAAGGCAGAGCCTGCTACTTCTAGCTGAGCAACAGTGGCAGCTTAAGAAAAGGGGATGAGGTGGGGAAAGCATAACACAGCTAATCTTCCACTTGCTCCAATATCAGAGCAGCAGGTGGAGTGGAGAGAAAGGGAGGCAGAGGACAAGTTTAGAAAACAGTCTTCAGGTTTATTATTAGTAGCTTCTGTTGAGGTTTCCTCTGCAACAGCACATTCCAGTCAGAGCAAGTGTAATTCCTCTGAGAACTAATCCTGTTTCTGAATGTCCTGCCTCATCAGAGAGCCTCCTAGAGTGGTCTCTTACCTGTGCACTAACTGGATGCTCTCAGGGACAGTATCTGCCATTATGGGCTGTACAGGACATTGCCATAATTTCTGTAAAAAACCACCTTGTCCTTAATTTTGAACTTTGGTATGCTCTGGGTAATGCATAGCTGCTGGAACTATGGGTTCTGGGGGTACAGCTTGTAGTGGTCTCCATCATAGAAAGTGTTTATGGTCAGGTCCAATGGCTCTCAGCCCCCCTGCTGTAATTCGGTGGCCAGCTTCATTATAGAAGATAGATCTAAACTGATACCCCAGATCAAATCCTTATAACCATGTAGCAGGCACTTCTCCACATAATGGGCTCAGGAAGGACTCTGAAATTCAAAACCACCTTTTTAATCAATCTAGATTTGACCTTTCCCCAAACACTGTAGTGTGGGCATGTTCCTTCTTATTTTCCCATCCTTGATTTGGAGTCAGTCCCCCTCTCTCTTAAATTTGACTGATAAACATTTCCCGGAGAGAGAACCAAAAAGGGGGCTAATTTAGGCCATAGAAAATTAGAAGTAAGTTTGGTGGTCTCATTCTGAGGCAAATTTCTGATGTGCTTAATGGCTATCACATAATTTTACTCCTCATCCGCATATACCAATATAGGTGAATAGCACTGGAAAGCTCTTATCAAAATAAGCCCCAGATTAATATCCTGGAGGTGCATAGACAGAACAGGAAGAAAAAAAATCTTACAGAGCATCTGCCAGTACTATATAAATTGGCTTAATCAGCACTGTGAGACCTCACTTTCACAAGCATCATGTTTCACTCATGCATACGAGTTTGACAAGAAATCAGCATATGCTCAAAATAGCCTATCCCCTGAAAGACAGGGAGGAAGAGCTGCACATGAGTACAGATAAGCAAGATAGGAAATGGCTTTAAAAATACAAATCTACAGCCTAACTTAAAGAAGGCAATTTTCCCGGAAACCACATCAATGCAAAGATGCAGGAGTCAAGCTATCTGGGACAATTATTTCCTGCAACTTTAGTTCAGTAAGCATGATGAGATACGCTCACAATAACTATATTTTAAAGAAATTAAAATTTTGTAATTCATGTGTTAGCATCCAGCTAATTTCCCATTTTAAAAACATCCTGGTTGGAAAAGCCAATTAAAACACAGTCTGCCTCTTACCATCAGAACCATATCTGTTGCAACTGTATCTTTAAATATAGGGTTGCCTTTCAAAACAGGCTTAGTGTTTTCAAGTGGTCTGAAAGCCAAATCCATGGTTTACAACCCTCATCCATTCGTGCTGATTATTATATTACACCTGAAGAAGTTCCACTGAAATTATTGGTAGTACTTAAGGAGTAACATTCTACTCAAAATGAGAGAGTACTGTATTGGAATGTGGCCCAATATGAGCTGTAACTGCTATTATAGCAAGGGAAACAATTACTAAAAAACCTGGCAAGAGCTTAAAAATAAAAAAAAACATATGTAGACTGTAGTATTTTTCTATTGTATACAAACTATTTAAGAGCAGGCAAAACTGTGAAGTCTAACTTTTGTATTAATTGGGGTCCTTTAAGATGGACTATGTCTAGATATGTGTCTAACTCTTAAAGTGTTGCAAGATTTAGTTTGCTAAGCAATACAAAATAACAGCTGGATTCTGAAGAAGGGAATGTCCATTTATAGCAGAGAAGATTATGTTTAAACCTAATCACCTTGTGTATATCTGTTTAAATGTAGTGTGGCTGTAGAATATACTTTGAATCTATTCAGCATATCCAGGGACTCACCCTCCAATAGGAACACAATAAAAGTAAGTCTTATCACAAATTCTTGAATATTATCAAAAGCTCTTTGAAAATTTTGCAATCTTAAGGAGACATTTTACACACACACACACACACACACACACACACACACACACACACACACACACAGTTAAAAACATTAAAATGTTTCAAAGTCTATACAACTGTAATTTGGCCCCCTTTGCCATATGCATGGTAATGATACAATTTTTAATTACATGAGCATATGACTTTTTTAACTATATTGTCAAGATAGCCTTGCTCTGATGAGGAATCAGAGATGTGCAGTAATGGAAACTGTCTCCAGGACCCTGGCTTTGTTTGTTACAGAAACTGGAAGGTATATCATCATGAATTAGGCAGAGAATTTCAAGGGAAGAAGAAAAAAGACAGTTTCTTATTTAAGATAGTTGAATGCTGCTCTGGAAATCTGAATTCTGTTGTTGCAGAGGATCTGTACAAGGAATACAATTTGTTGGACTTTTTTTGTCACAACCAAAATACCTTGCAAAAAAAGCTAGATTTCAGATAAGTTTATTTGGATAAGGGAGGAAATCATACCAAAATTTTGTTTCATTTTCAATTTGTTAAGAACAAAAAGAAGTTTCTGAACAAAGAGATTTTGAGGAAAAGCAGAAATAAGACTAGATTTTTCAATTTCAATATGCAGCAAAAGAAAAAACATTCTTCTGCAGGGCATAGAATATTAAACCCACTCCAGGAAGAATATGCTACTTGTTATAGGATAACACTGATATGCCTCCCACTTGATAGAGGAGGCATGAGTCAAAGGTTTGATGACCTATATAGAGCTATTTAATTTAATCCCTATTTTACTAATTAATTTGGGATTTTGAGGAGTTCATAAAAATCTTAGTTCATAAGACAACATCTCAAAATTACAGTGTGTCCAGACCATAAATTGCAATATGCTGTCCTTCATTGTTTTTTTCTTATCACTCAAACCACTGCAAATTAGTGCGCTGAAGGCATCAGAATGTGAAGGCATATTGACTTGCTTGTCATCAATATTACTTTTATTGTGGCTTCCTCCCCCATCAAGGAAAAATGGTTTGTATAACTGATCATTTATATGGGGATTCATAAAGTTGAGGTTCTATTGTAGCTTCCTATAACTGTTACAGGCCCATCCAAAGAGCAGCCAGGCATGTGGCACTCTGAAATGTTCTGAAGTTCATTCTGACTTTGGTGTCCCTTCGGATACTTATCATTCCTAAACAGTCATCCACCTGCTTGTTGTACAACATTAATCTAAGAACAGAAAAAAGATAATAGAGCAGAGAAAGAAAAATAAACACTGATAGAGGTGACTTGGGTTTGCTTTAGTTCTCAGATAACTCAAAAAATTTTAATGGTTGGTTAAAGCAGGGACCTGGGAACTAGAAATCCTGAATTCATCTTGGTATAAGGTCTTCCTCCAGAAGATTAAATGACACAATGTGGTCCTTAATCTCTGTTCCCCAATTTTCCCTATCTTTAAAATGAGTATACTGAGATATACTTACCTCATAGGAAATGTTAGAATTAAATGTTTTCATAACATTTTGAGACTCTTGGATAAAAGGTGACAGAGAAGGGGGAAACTATTATTTAATGTAAGTAACTTTATCATGATTACAGGCAGTCCATGGGTTACGCGGATCGGACATACGTCGGATCCGTACTTATGAACGGGGCTTTTCTCGCCCCGGAGGACGCGGGCGGCGGGACCGCCCAGACGCGCTGCGGTCCCGCCGCCCATGTCCTCCGGGTCGAGAAAAGCTGCTCCGCGTCTCCCTGGTCTGCTGGGGGGCCCCCCAGCTGCTATAGAGGGAGTCCCAGCAGACCAGGGAGACGCGGAGCAAAGCCGCAGAGGACCCGGGTGGTGAGACCGTCCAGACGCACCACGGTCCTGCCGCCCAGGTCCTCTGTGTCTTTGCCCCATGTCTCCCTGGTCTGCTGGGGGGGTCGCAGGTAGTGCGCCTCCCCCCCACAGCAGACCAGGCTTTTCTCGCGGACGCCTGGGGCAGAGCAGCTGGGGCACTGCCGGTTGGTCCCACAGCGCCGCTCCTCGGCACTACTGGACCAACCCGGCAGCACCCCAGCTGCTCTGCCCCAGGCGTCTTGATTCAGCCGCTGCTGAAACTGACCAGCAGCGGCTGAATCAGGACGCCTGGGGCAGAGCAGCTGGGGTGCTGCCGAGGAGCGGCGCTACTGGACCAACCCAGCAGCACCCCAGCTGCTCTGCCCCAGGCGCCCCCAAGTCAGCCGCTGCTGAAACTGACCAGCGGCTGACTACAGGAAGCCCGAGGCAGAGTTGCTCTGCCCTGGGCTTCCTGGAATTAGCTGCTGATCAGTATCAGCAGCAGCTGACTTGGGGACACCTGGGTAGAGCAGCTGGGGTGCAGCCACCGGGTTGGTCCCCGCAGCGCTGAGGTGCGGCGCTGCGGGGACCTACCCGGCAGCACCCCAGCTGTTCTGTCCCAGGCGTCCAGATTCAGCTGCTGTTGAAACTGATCAGCGGCTGATTCCAGGAAGCCCGGGGCAGAGAAACTCTGCCTCGGGCTTTCTGTAGTCTGCCGCTGGTCAGTTTCAGCAGCGGCTGAATCTGGACGCCAGTCCTGACTTACGTACAAATTCAACTTAAGAACAAACCTACAGTCCCTATCTTGTACATAACCCGGGGACTGCCTGTAATGTCGCCTTAAAACTTTAGTGACAGTTATAATTAAAATATAGAAACAATATCCATGCTGACAATACTTAGATTGGACACTACTGGGGAGAGGGATTAGTATTTTGTTGTGTGTCTGTGTGGGTGCATAGCACAATGGAGGAGTTCTGATCCAGGATTGGGGGTCAAAATGCATTACTTCAGTTCAAATGAATACTCAAAAAAGCTTCCAATCCCCCCACTTTTTCTTTGAGAAAAAGATAATGGAAAGTAAGTGAAAAGGAAACAAATGTACAAAATTGAAGATATACATGGCACTTGGCATTGGGTTCATACTTATCAGCAGAAGCAAGTCAGAAGTTTAGGTTAAATTTCTGATTCTGATCTTCTTGTGCCCAGGATAGATGAGTACACATGCTAGCTGCTCAGGTATTAAAATGGAGACTGCAATTTAGATATTGGCATAGAAAGTACGCTTATTAAGTTTGCAGATGATACCAAGCTGGGAGGAGTTGTGACTGCTCTGGAGGATAGGGTCATAATTCAAAATGATCTGGACAAATTGGAGAATTGGTCTGAGGTAAACAGGATGAAGTTTAATAAAGACAAACGTAAAGTGCTCCACTTAGGAAGGAACAATCAGTTTCACACATGCAGAATGGGAAGTGACTGTCTAGGAAGGAGTACAGCAGAAAGGGATCTAGATGTTATAGTGGACTACAAGCTGAATATGAGTCAGCAGTGTGATACTGTTGCAAAAAAGCAAACGTGATTCTAGGATGCATTAACAGGTGTGTTGTGAGCAAGACACGAGAAATCATTCTTCCGCTCTACTCTGCACTGGTTAGGCCTTAGTTGGAGTATTGTGTCCAGTTCTGGGCACCGCATTTCAAGAAAGATGTGGAGAAATTGGAGAGAGTCCAGAGAAGAGCAACAAGAATGATTAAAGGTCTAGAGAACATGACCTATGAAGGAAAGCTGAAAGAATTGGGCTTGTTTAGTTTAGAAAAGAGAAGATTGAGGGGGGACATGATAGCCGTTTTCAGGAATCTAAAAGGGTGTCATAAAGAAGAGGGAGAAAACTTGTTCATCTTGGCCTCTGAGGATAGAACAAGAAGCAATGGGCTTAAACTGCAGCAAGGGAGGTTTAGGTTGGACATTAGGAAAAAGTTCCTAACTGTCAGGGTAGTCAAATACGAATAAATTGCCCAGGGAGGTTGTGGAATCCCCATCTCTGGAGATATTTAAGAGTAGGTTAGATAAATGTCTATCAGGGATGGTCTAGACAGTATTTGGTCCTGCCATGAGGGCAGGGGACTGAACTCGATCCTTCCAGTCCTAGTATTCTATGAAAACAGCTGCCAAAAGAATACAAAGCCAAGGCTATCATTTTTTGCAGAAATACCATACTACAATAATATTAGTAAATTATACATAGTATTAAGAAATACATCAGACTGGAATTTAACCATATATTCTTCTGGTGGTCAGTTTATCTAATCAGGTTTGGTTCTGAATTAAATAAAGTTAAAAAAAATCCCTCGTTGTACTTTTCACCATGGCGCACCAGTTATATTTCAGATTTCAAGGCAGGCTCTGTCTGAGAAGTAGGGATGTCAACCAATAAGCCTAGGCTTATCAGTTAATCTTGTCAATTACACACATTTCCTACCCTCCTGCTGGCTTTGTATCAGAGGCAGCAAGAGGTGGGGGATCAGAAGCTTGTGCTGAGGGAAGCCAGCTTAAAAGCAGATTGTGCTTTAGGAATGGGAAGGCTTCCTTAAAGCAGCCTCTGTCTGCTTCAGGCCCAAGCTCCCCACAGACAGAGGCTGCTCTGCCTCTCACAGTGTCAGTTTAAAACCCATCTCCCTGCACAGATAAGCTCCCTGCCATCCCGCCCAGCTGCCTCTGATACAGAAGCAGCAGTGTAGAGTGACAGCAGCCCCTGTCTGTGCGGGTCTGAGCTCCCCATGGACAAAGGCTGCTCCCATGGAGGAGGGGATGGGGAAGGCTGCCACAAAGATGCCTCTGTCCGTGGCAGTCTCGGTTGGCCACAGACAGAGGCTTGTCCCTGGCAGCAGAGCCCCTGTTCTCAGATGTACAAGGTCCCTCTGGACAGAGGCTGCTCTGTGTCTTACGGTACCAGTTTAAAAACCAACTTCTCCGTGCAGACCATGTGCCTGCTGGCCCACGCTGCTGCCTCTAAAGTAGAGGCAGCAGTGTAGGGTGGCAACAGGCCCTGCTGGTGGGTGGGGGGGGGGGAAGGTCTAAGCTCCCTGCAGACAGAGACTGCTCCTACGGTTACCAGGTAGGTTTAGAAAAAATACCGGACACACTTGATGGGGGGAGGGGACTGCCCGGGAGGGGGATGGGGCTGTCTCGGAATGAGGGGTGGGGGCAGCATGGCTGGCCACAGGAGATGGGGGAACGATGGGGGGAGGGGCTGGGGGATGGGGAGGCAGGGGCAGCATGGCTGGCCGGAGGAGATGGGGAGGGGATCGGGGCAGCACGGGCACATGCAGATCCCGGGGCACTGTCAGTCCCATGCACAGTCCTGAGAAGCGCGAATGAGTCCGGCTGCGGCTCCACCACGCGCTCAGGAGCAGGGACAAGGCTTTTCCTCCTCCCCAAGGCAACAGAAGCAGCCAGGACTCCCAGCACCGATTGCACCCCGCCTCCCAGCCACTCCCCCAGCCACTGCCATGCTTCCATCCAGCACCCAGCCAGAAATCCAGGAAATACCGGACACTGCACATGTGCAGTTTTGTCTGGATTTTTTTACTGGACAGAGGGCCCAAAAACTGGACTGTCCAGTAGAATACCGGACACCTGGCAACCCTAACTGCTCCACCTCCCACGGTGCCAGGTGGGAGCTGGTTTGCTAGGGGAGCCAGTTTAAAAATCAGCTTCCTATGCAGACTGGCTGCCTGCTACCTCACGCTGCTGCCTCTGATACACTTCCCGTGGAGCAGCTACTGTCTGTAGCAAGCCTGGGCCCACTGCAGACAGAGGGTGGTCCAGCAGCCCCTGTCCGCGGGGGTCCTAGCTCCATGTAGATAGAGGCTGCTTTGCAGCAGCCCACACTCCCTCCACAGCAGCCTCTGTCTGTGGAGAGCTCAGACCCCTGTGGACAGGAGCTGCTGCCACCCCTACTGCCACCCTGCACTGCTGCCTCCCCTCAAGGACTGGCTCCTGCCTTGTACCCAAGCTGCTTTCTCTGAGACAGACACAACAAGGTGGAATGACAGGGGACTCCTCAGGAGTGGGGCCAGAGTGCACTGGCTGCTGGACCCAACCCCTAGACTACTGAATAGTCATGTTACTGATAAGAATTAATGAGGTTTCACGACTATTCAATTACCCGATATCTAATATCCCTACTGAGAAGTTTAGATCATCAAGAATTTCTTACCTGCAAGTTATGCAGAGAGTAGACAGAAGAACCAGGGCAAAGAAAACTATTCCAGTTATTATTGCCAGCATCATTGTGCTTTCCTTTTCATCCTGCATCACTACATCCAGGACATTAGTTTCTGTGATGTTCTTGTATTCAAAGAGCATTGCAAAGCCCCTCCCACGGTCTGTGGTAGTTATGAGCTCCATAATTACCTCTACCATCTCCAGAGAGGAACTGAAGACCATGGTCTTGTTTAAAGGCAAGTTTGTGCCACAGAATCGAGAGGAAAATGTGATGAGGTCAGAAACATATAATACATCATGGGGACACACATCTGCAGATAACTGCTGGGTGGTGGATCTAATGTTTGGTAAGACAGTTGATACAGTCTGACTCTGTCCACTGTCCTCATCTCTCCTTCTAGCAATGTGGTGGGCAAGCAGGACTTTCCTTTTCAAATCTCTGTTCATCTCTAGACCACTGATATCTTGCTGCACAACAGTGGTACTGCCAGCCACAGTGAATGGCAGTCCATCTGGATGCACCTTTGCTATTTCCCTAGGTTCTTCCATCTGTCTGAACGGTTTTTCTTCATATGTTTGTTTGTATTCTTCTTTTTTGGAGGTAGTTACGGGGAATCCATCATAGTGGCCAGCAAGACTCTTTGGCTGGGCTCCTGAGCTGCTATGTTTCTGGCTCGCCTTTGAGAATTCTGCCAGACCAGAGGTTTGTGTAGTAGCAAGAGCGCTGGGAAGGTCAGAGTTTTCTTCAATAGGAAACATCTCTTTATTGTTTCTTTTAGAAGAAGAAAAAAAGTCATCCCATGGGTCTGGAGCTTCATTTGAGCTCTCAAATACATCAAAGTCAAGAATTTCCAAGATAAGATGGGTCCTAATAGGAATGAAAAACTGCCAAACACAATGTGTCCCTGGGTAGTAGTTATTTGGAAAACCTGGTGATAAAATAAGGCCTCTTTCCATGGATTCCAGTACTGCACCACAGGAATAATATACCTATGAGAGAAGGAGAAATAGACAGACAAATAAAAAGCAAATTGAAATTAAAAATCACGTTTTAAAAAAATTGATGCGTATTAGTGCTGTAAACTAAGGAGATGATACTGCTACATCTACTATCTTAAAAGGACCTATCTTCAATTCATTGGCATAAAACATCCCTTAAGAAATGAAAATTCATAAAGCTTTTAAAAAGCCAATCTTCTACATTCACCATTTGGAGCATTAATATTTAATACATTTTTGGAAGTGTATGGTGCATGTCCAGTCTCCCTTTAAGTGACACATGTTTCAGACGACAAAAGCTTTCATAGCATCAGTGCTTGTGACAGAGAAGGCAAAGTGACTTCTCTCACATACTTCTCTGTCACAGCACTTTCATTCTAGATTCCTCCATAGACATAGGGAAATCTCACCTCCACCTTGGGCAATATTCTTGAAAGGAAGAAAGTTCATAAATAATCAGATCACCAGTCAATGTCTAGGAGGCATGTATTCACTAGTGTTACAGAAAAAAGGATTTTTTTTAAATGTAAAATGATTAGTCATTTTGGCCTGTTATCTGTTCAAACACAAAAGGAGCTTGGCAGAACAACAGACAAATCTGTATATAATAATAACAATGTCAAAACATTCCAGATTTTTATTCTTGTTCCTCTTCCTTTGGTTCACTGAAATTTTAAAATCATTTCTTTGAAATTCAAAGAATTATTAAATCTCCTCAAACCGTCACCAATTTTGCTCTCCTTTCCACATTTCCAGCACATGAATAAATGACTTTCTGCAGGTACTTTCAATTTTTTGAGCAGTGGAAAATGAAGGTGGGTCGAAGTGGGGAAAGAGAGAGCAACAATATTTTATGCTGGAATGAAAATATTCCATGGCCAGATTTAAATAACAGTCAAAATCTGTTCTTATCCTGGATCAAATGAAATAATTATTTAATAATAATAATGTAATATGATTTTATCATTTGGGTTAAATTAAAGCATCAAGTCTCACGTGATTAGTTTATTTATAGAAATGAAACTCTGCACATCTTCATTACCTATGCTCCATGCAGGCCTGATCATCTGTTCTAATTGTTATTACTGTAAAGTTGTTTACATGGGATTATATGGTGATTTGGGGAAAAATTAGCTTATTCATTCTTCTTACAACCCAGTCACTGGAGTGTTCTACAAGCGTCACCTGAATTGGCCACTCTTTGGTAGAGCCCCAATATGAATTAATCTTTTATTTGAATTTTACGAAACGTATGAAAATTTCTAGAGGCAAATAGGCTGTGTCTACATTGGCGCCCTTTTCCGGAAAAGGGATGCTAATGAGACACTTCGGAATTGCAAATGCCGCGGGGGATTTAAATATCCCCCGTGGCATTTGCATGAACATGGCTGCCGCTTTTTTCTGGCTCAGGGTTTTGCCTGAGAAAAGCGCCAGTCTAGACGGGATCTTGCGGAAAATACAGCCTTTTCCGGAAGATCCCTTATTCCTACTTGAAAGTAGGAATAAGGAATAAGGGATCTTCTGGAAAAGGCTTTATTTTCCGCAAGATCCCATCTAGACTGGCGCTTTTCTCCGGCAAAACCCCGAGCCAGAAAAAAGCGGCAGCCATGTTCATGCAAATGCTGCAGGGGATATTTAAATCCCTCGCGGCATTTGCAATTCCAAAGTGTCTCGTTAGCATCCCTTTTCCGGAAAAGGGCGCCAACGTAGACACAGCCATAGTGTTTATCTTGGATCTGAAAGATCACTGGCCTAAGTCTACTTGAAGTGGCCACGTGAAGTGAATTAATGGGCTCCATCTAAGTTCTACTGAACAACTTGGACATCACCAGAACAACCACTGTCAGATGCCCTGATTTACAGATGATTTCTCATCTCAAAAAGTTGGCAGAAGAACTGTGTCTGATTTTACATACAATATAACAGTTCAACAGTCATTGAACTTTCAGTCCAGTCCTGTCCATCCAGCACTTTTGACAACTTCATCCCTTTTTCTCTCAATTTTGGCTTGTATGTGTTGTTCTAGGTGGATTGTGTTTCTCCTTAGCAGAAACCCCCATCAGTGAAGTCTCAGACTAAAAATCAGATATTCAAAAAGATTTCTTTTGATTCCCAGAACTACCTGATGACTGTAAGTTGACTCCAATATGTAGCTGAAGGATTGCTGAATATCAGCAAGTAAAATGCATTTCACTTTAAATTGCAAAATTATGCTAAAATAGTCACTTACGCGGTGCAAGCATTTATTTGCTATAGCCTGGATTCAAAGCTCTGTCATAGAAGAAAGGCAACAAGAGACAGAATATGCAAGACCGAGCTACGAATAAAAGATTCCTGAAGAAGAGACAAAACAGATGCATTTATAATTCACAAGTGAACGACTAATAAACCTTTCAGTGAATTTGAGTCATCTGTTAAGACAGTCACCACATTTACCATGTTATAGAGTCATAGACTTGCAGAAACAGGCAGAGAATTTGTTTGATACATTTTATTTCCAATCTTTCCAGATTATAGGATTTATTTTTTAAGGTTGTGAAATGCCCGACATCACTCAGATAAAGTGCATCTCCTAAGAAGATTTTAGCATATAGTCACAGATAGGGAGGGAGTCTCACATCAGTCTTCTGAGTTTTCATGAAGAATATTACACAGAAGAACTGCTGTAGCGAAAAAGAGCCATCAAAAGATACCTTAGCACAATGAGAATGGAGAGGTCACAATTTGGATTACTTATCCCCACCAGTCTATGGAACTGAGCAATCTGCTCAGACAGATGAAGGTTCCAAAGGATGAAGTGAGGAGAATAGCTGGCATCAGGGGTCAGTGAATGGGGTTTGATGGCTTCTAGGCTCAATTATGGGAGTTCCTGTAAGTAGCAAGAGTTATGAAAAGAAAAAGAAAACCAGGGAAAAGGCGAATGGGAAGATACCCCGTACCTAGTAAGTGTTCAGAGCATCACTGAACACAGTTATAGAGAAGGTACCTGGAGTGTTGTGGGTTGTTCATTACTTGTAAGTGCTCCCAGAGTCTCATAGTTTTTAAAATGCCATTGAAAGGCTAATTCTCAGTTCACTGTGGCCAGGAATTACCCTGCTTACTTCTTGAACTTAGACAGTTACTCTACACAGATGATGAAAGTATACATGTGGGCTGGAGAGGCCAATTTACACACCTGAAGAGTGTGCCAGGCCCAATGAAACCAGTTAGGGAGAGGTGTGGTGGAAGTAGAGGCAGAGGAAGTTTAACCTACAAGAAAGCTGTACGAAGAAACTCTGTAATCACTTCCTTGTTAGTATCAAGTGAAGACTCCAGAAGGAAACAAAGTTTGCTCTTGCAGGTGAGGAGAAAGACCAAGGCAAGACTTGGTAGGACATCCATGGAAGGGACAGAAAGGAGTCTGCTGGAATGACCCTGATAGCCTTTCCAGTAGTCCCTGGACTGGAACTCAATGTAAACATCAGACCTCAGTTCTCCTGCTTCCCACTCAGAGAGATAGAGTACTAGAAAAGGAGAACCACTATGCCACTCACAGCTGACAGGAGGGCAATACAGAAGTCAATGCAGTTTTCTACAAATGGTATTATCCTGACTAAAAAAAATATATCTTAATGCTTCTATCTAAATCCATGGTACACCCACATCTTGAATACTGTGTTCAGATGTGGGTGCCTCATCTCAAAAAAGATATCTTGGCATTGAAAAAGGTCAGAAAATGGCAACAAAAATAATTAGGGTAGGGAACAAGTGCCACATTAGGAGAGGTTAATAAATCTGGGACTTTTCAGCTTAGAAAAGAGGAGACTAAGGGGGGATATGATAGTGGCCTGTAAAATCATGATTGGTATGGAGAAAGTGAGTAAGGAAAAATTATTTACTTGTTCCCATAACCCAATAACTAGGAGTCACCAAATGAAATTAATAGCTACCAGGTTTAAAACAAACAAAAGGAAGTTTTTCTTCATGCAGCACATAGTCAACCTGTGGAACTCCTTGCCAGGGGATGTTATGAAACCAGGACTTTAACAGGGTTCAAAGAAAGAGCTAGATAAATTCACAGAGGATAGGTCCATCAATAGATATTATCCAGGTTGCTCAGGGGTTGTGTCCTTAGCCTCTTTCAGAAGCTGGGAACAGGTAACAAAGGGTGAATCACTTGATGATTACATGTTCTATTCACTCCCTTTGGGGCAGCCAGCATTGGCCACTGTCAGAACATACAGAAGACTGGGCTAGATGGACCTTTGCTCTGACCCAGTATGGCCGTTCTTATGTTCTAAAAAGGAGTCTTTTTCATGTTTCAGGAACAGAAGTATAGTGATTGTAATGGCAGCATCCCATGATACCAAGATAATATATTTCCTTATTTCACTTTTTAGAAACCCGTTGGAAGCAGAAATCTTTTCCCTTATTTAAAATACAAGTTTAAGATATTATTCTGGGCTGCTAAAGGGTGACTTACTAACTTTTGGCTCCAGAGAAATCAGGAGGTTGAGGCTTAGTTTTGAGTTATATGGATTCTACAACGGGATACAGTTTTGTGTAATATGAGATAGAACAAATCTTACTCCTACTACCTTGAATAAACCACTCTAATAACACTGTCTGAACAATGTAGGATTGCTCTACACTGTGAAATCTATAACAAAACAAGAGCTTAATATAAGTTAGATTGGTCATACCTTAGTGCTTAACTGGCATTGGAAAAAAGAGATAAGATGTCAGCTAAGCCCTGAATGTACAATAGCTGCCCTTCTGTCAAACTTCCACAAATTTCAGATACATGAAGGGGGAGATTCCAGTACTAGGATTAAAAACAGTGATGCAGAATCTGAGTATTTTCACCACATAATTTGAGTTAGTTACAACAGTCCTGGAACAGAGAAGGTCACAAATGACAAGCTGTCAATCCCGTTCAGAAATCTCAGGCTGAATTGATGTTAAAGTCCCAGGATGCAACTCTGCCCCAAGAATGACCTCTGTTTAAAGGAACTTAACTAAAGAGCAAATTCAGCTGTTCTTCCACAACGCTCACAAATAGTCAATCTTCCTTCAAAGACTAAATGTGGTGCCCATGCTAATAACTGACTTGTAAAACTATGTGCAACAATGCCACCTAGTGATGCCCACCAGAACAATGCTTTCAGGTGGCCACAAGTAACTGAATGTGGAACTGCCACTACTCTCCCCTTTGAGAGACTCAAATATCATCTAGCTACACTAGCATCATCTCAGCAAGAAATCTACTGTCAGCCAATTAAGCATATTATAATAGAACCCCTTGCCTTATGATCAATTTATACAACATTCAGACGTTGATTGCTCTAGTAAAATCAGTCACCCAAGAGAGATGCATGCATCAGAAATGTACAGAAGCCAAATCTCCATCTTGCTAAGACAATGAATTTCACAAGGCATTTTTCATGTGGAAGCCAGGTCATTCTAATTATTAGTATTAGCTCTAACTGATACTCCCACAAGCCACAACTTTTTTACCAGCACTCAAATGGCTCTTCAACACTGCTGTGAATTTTTTCCCTAAAACTTTGGAATTTTTTTTAACCTCAAAATTGAATCACTTCCAATCCAGTTCCTAAAGCCAAAATTGTACCAGTGATCAGTGGAAATAAGTAGCAAAAATGCCATGCAGCAGTGGGAAATGGCTTATGGAAAGTAAGACTTGAGTCAGCTGAATGGTCTCCAGAAGAAATAAATTACTATACACAAAGCTTTCCTGTGATTTCTATAGCGTTACCATTCATGGACCAAATCCTGAAGTTCTTATTTAGGCAGAAGCCCAGAATGAGGTGTTGCCAGCAAGTTAAAGGAATGTGGATTGGATAAATGGACGGTAAGATGGATAGAAAGATGGCTAGAAGGCCGGGCCCAGCGGGTAGTGATCAACGGCTCGATGTTAGGATGGCGGTCGGTTTCTAGCGGAGTGCCCCAAGGTTCGGTTCTAGGACCGGTTTTGTTCAATATCTTTATTAATGACCTGGATGAGGGGATGGATTGCACCCTCAGCAAGTTTGCGGATGACACTAAGCTAGGGGGAGAGGTAGATACGCTTGAGGGCAGAGTTAGGGTCCAGAGTGACTTAGAAAATTGGAGGACTGGGCCACAAGAAATCTGATGAGGTTCAACAAGGACAAGTGCAGAGTCCTGCACTTGGGATGGAAGAATCCCAAGCATAGTTACAAGCTGGGGACCAACCAGTTAAGTAGTAGTTCTGCAGAAAAGGACCTGGAGGTTACTGTGGATGAGAAGCTTGATATGAGTCAACAGTGAGCCCTTGTAGCCAAGAAGGCTAATGGCATATTAGGTTGCATTAAGAGGAGCATTGCCAGCAGATCCAGTGATGTCATTATTCCCTTTTATTCGGCTTTGGTGAGGCCACATTTGGAGTATTGTGTCCAGTTCTGAGCCCCCCACTACAAAAAGGATGTGGACGCATTGGAGAGGGTCCAGCGGAGGGCAACCAAAATGATTAGGGAGCTGGAACATTTGACTTCTGAGGAGAGGCTGAGGGAGTTGGGTCTGTTTAGTCTGCAGAAGAGAAGAGTGAGGGGGGATTTGATAGCAGCCTTCAACTTCCTGAAGGGAGGTTCCAAAGAGGATGGAGAGAGGCTGTTCTCAGTAGTGACAGATGACAGAACAAGGAGCAATGGTCTCAAGTTGTGGTGGGAGAGGTCCAGGTTGGATATTAGGAAAAACTATTTCACTAGGAGGGTGGTGAAGCCCTGGAATGGGTTACCTAGGGAAGTAGTGGAGTCTCCATCCCTAGAGATGTTTAAGTCTCGGCTTGACAAAGCCCTGGCCGGGTTGATTTGGTTGGGATTGGTCCTGCCTAGAGCAAGGGGCTGGACTTGATGACTTTCTGAGGTCTCTTCCAGCTCTATGGTTCTGTGATTCTATGACATCAGTGCAGTTGCATATAGTAACTCCAGTTCTGACAGAACTGTGCAGATAGTATGAACTCTTTCCATTCTCGCAAGCTCTGAATGATCACAAAACAGGCAAATGTCAAAGTGAAGCAAAGGATCAAGTGGTTTGTGCCTGGTCACTCATCCTTAACTCATGAAGACAAAGTGTATTTCATGTTCTCTGTAACAGGTAAATCAATGTGAGGTTGTTAATGTCTATATTTTTGGGTACTGCATGGGATCAGGGCTGGACTGAGCCATTGCGGCACCCTGGGAACATAGTTTAATTTTGCATCGGGTTGGGAGAGGACGCTTGTGCAGCCCCACCCCCGCCCAGCGTGTAGGGGAGGGCGCGCGAACCTGGCGGCGGCAGGACACACATGCCTGGCCTGGCCTAGCTCAGCTACCACCACTGGCATGCAGCCCGTGGCCGCCCAGGGAGGGGCGGGCCGAGCCTGGCCATGCAGGGCCCCGCGGCTGCAGGGGGTTAGGGCACTGATGGCCGGTGCTGCGGAGGTTAACGCATCCCCCGTCCCAGGAGGCTGCTGCAGGGTGGCCACTGGGAGCTGCTATAGCCCCTTACAGCTGCTCAGGCGCCCCCCATAGGTTGGCGGCCCAGGCAGCTGCCCAGCTAGCCCATGCCTTAATCCGGCCCTGCATGGGATTTTAGTTAAATATCTGCAAAGCCTGCACTTAGGTGAAGGGAATAGACCTTTCAAGATGTCCTCAACAAGTACTGGGTGACGACCTTTGGCTGACAAGCTAGGTTAACCAAAAGAAGGCAGGGTAAAGGAGCTTGGATGTATGAGCTCTGCCCACGCACAAGTGAGAATGAGGTAGTATAAGTGTCACAGAGGGAATAAAAGGAGGCCATTGTAGCATGTAGCTAGTAAGAAGGGTGTGCAAAGAAGCATATTAGTTTCTGAGCTGTAAGTTCCAAAGGGAAATCCAGGTGATCGGGGGAGACATAAAGGTAAGCGATTAGCTCATTTCTAGCAAGAATTGTGTTTGAGCTCGATTCTAAAAACCATGCCAATACATTTTCCTTGTCTACACTAGATGTAGGGAACTGCTGCTATCTGCAGCAGTCATTGCACATAGTTCTCCCAGCATAGCAGGAAGGATCCAAAAATAATCATTTTTAAAAAGGGGGAGGAAGATACAAAAAAAGAGAACCCCTCCTCCTGATGTTTGTGTAGTTTCTCATTTTCAGATCTCAGATTCCCTATCTTGGGACCTCTCCAATGTAGTTTGTTTTCTTTTATATTTACTCACCCAGAAATATCAGCTCCCTTGGAAATGCACCAAGAAGCACAGTGAAATTCTGCACAGAGAAAACAGAACACACACACTACTAAAGTTTTAAACAAACACAGAAAAGGCAATCCAAGTTATTGGTAATGATAATCTACTCTTTGCCCTTCCTGTGACCAAAAACCTAGGAGTCCCAAATAACTTCTTTTTCCTCTAGATCAAAAAAGTGCTACTACAGGCAGTCCCCGAGTTACACGGATCCGACTTATGTCAGATCCGCAGTTACGAACGGGGTTTGCTGCCCGTCTCCTTGGTCTGCTGGTTTCTAGCAGACCAGGGAGACGGGCAGCAAAGCCGCGGAGCACGCGGGCAGCGGACAGCCCAGACGCGCCGCAGCTGTCCTGCTGCCGGCGTCCTCAGAGGCTTTGCTTCCCATCTCCCTGGTCTGCTGGAAACCAGCAGACCAGGGAGACGGGGAGCAAAGCCGGGGAGCACGCCGGCAGCGGGACAGCCGCGGCGCGTCTGGGCTGTCCCGCTGCCCCCGTGCTCCGCGGCTTTCCTCCGGACGCCTGTGGTACAGCAGCTGGGGCGCTGCCGGTTGGTCCCGTAGCACTGCTCTGGGCGCTACTGGAGCAACCCAGCAGCACCCCATCTGCTCTGCTCCAGGCGTCCCCGATTCAGCCGCTGCTGAAACTGAGCAGCGCTGACTACAGGAAGCCCGAGGCAGGGTTGCTCTGCCCCGGGCTTCCTGGAATCAGCCGCTGATCAGTTTCAGCAGCAGCTGACTTGGGGACGCCTGGGGTTCTTAGGTTGAATCTGTATGTAAGAACTGGCAGCCAGATTCAGCCTGTTGAAACTCATCAGCGGCTGATTCCAGGAAGCCCGGGGCAGAGCAACTCTGCCTCAGGCTTCCTGTAGTCAGCCACTGGTCAGTTTCAGCAGCGGCTGAATCTGGATGCCAGTTCCGACTTACATACAGATTCAACTTAAGAACAAACCTACAGTCCCTATCTTGTACGTAACCCGGGGACTGCCTGTACATAAGTTCTAGCTTTCTGGAAAAGGTCTCACATTTCTGTTGTGTTTATTCACAGATCCCAGTTACAGACTGAGCAAATGAACTGAAATGTCACTTGGCTCTGTACAGGCTAAATAAATGCAACCTCTTCTCAAACCTTCACCCATCTTGGTTTTATATGCGGTGAAGAAGGAATAGGGTTGATTACTCTACAACTGGTCACCTCCTCTAACTTTTCATAATGGATATTATTACTTTCCCTTCCAGGAAATTATTGTTATTGCTTTGCTTTGAACAGAATATGAAGAAACCAATAATACTTAACATTAGGGGTAGAGAAAGGCAAAGGGAAGATACACATGCACAGACTTAGGGTATGCAGTATTGTAAGGCCCCACCCAGAAATTCAACTAGTACCTTGTGCTGTTCTATCCATTTTGGAAAGAGACTTCACTTTGAAGCTTTGGTAATTTTTCCACAGTGAGGGCAGAGAATATTGCATGGGGTTTCTTTTATGTGTTTGTTTTTAAAAGTGTCTCTTCCAGGAACAGCAGCCTGATCCTTCTCAATACAATAAGAACCATCTGAGACCTATAGGATCTATAGTCATACTGCAGCTAGCTCAAGAAGTGCTATAGGAGGGTGCAATTAGGATCCACTTTTGTCAAAAAACCTATCTTAAGGGCCAAGGTTTTCATGTTTGGTTGCCTAACTTTGGGTACCTGACTTGAGGTTCTGGGCACCTCCAGCTCCCATTGAAATCACTAGAAGTTCCCAGATTGTGCCACACCAAGGCCAAAATGCAAAGTTTCTAACATGTCTTATTTTATTCTGGGGGTGGGGAAGGGGATAGCGGAAGGAGGTGACAAATGCCAGGTCCCTTGGCCAGGTGGAAAGACTGGCTCCATGCTCCCAGAAAAAGCAGGGCCTAGGACAGAAGGGGTAGTGGTGGGAATTAACCTCACCCTGGCCAGTCCTTCAGTGCTGCTAGGAGAACACTGCCTGGGACTCTAGTAGCTATTTAAGGGGCCCAAAGCTCTTGCAGCTGTGAGCCTTGGGCTCTTTCAGATTGGTGGGCCTTAGGGCAGTTTCCCCATTTTTTGTCCCCGATTGGCAGGACTGCCTTCTCTCATCAGTGTAATCTTCTACGTCTGTCTTTAAATCCCAATCTAATGGCTTGTACCTACAGCAAAAAGTTAGTGTAGGAACACAGATGGATGCCTCAGACAATGTCTACATGAGAAAATTGGATTGGCATCATAAATGCTGAAATATTAGCTGGTGCAACTCCTTCCCTGTCCTCCCTATGCTTTTGGAATGCCATGAACAGCTGATTCGTGGCATTCAAGTTCTGGGAGGGAAGGGGATGAACAGAGATGGGGTGTACTCATGGCAGGAGGCAAGGAATAGGCAGGATAAGAAGAGGAAGGATAGGAGCTTAGGGAAAAGGGTGGTGTGGGGGCAAGGCCTGGAATAGACAGGGAGGTCAAGAACCCTCCAGCAAGATGAAAAGTTGACGCCTACGGTTGACATAACAATGTTGCACAAGAATGTGAAAAATCCACATTCTTGGATGACATAATTAAGCCAACCTAAATATCTATGTATACCGTGGTAGGTCAATGGAAGATTTCTTCCTTTGACCTAGCTACCACCTTTCGGAGAGAGGGATTACTTATACCAACAAGGAGTTTACATTGCAGCAGCTTGAAGTTTTGAGTGTAAACAAGTCCTTGGTTTTGTTGTCGTACTTCAGTGAAGTCTCGCTATTCAGAAATATAAGCTTGCTACACTGACTCTTCCTCACCTAGCCAATTTTCCTCACAGCTCTACAAAAGCTCTAACTATCTCTTTAGGATTCCCCCTCCCTCCTGTTTTTAGAGCCACACACAACTTCAAATGTTTTTCAGAAAGGAAGGAGAATTGACAATTGACCTGTGTGGATCCAAAATTTGCCTGTATATAATCCAGACTTTGGTTAGTAAAAGCTTATTTCCACACATGGGTCAAAAATAAGAGCAGTCTTCTGATCTATGAGGAGATTTTTTTAAAATTAAACGTAAGTTAACCTTGAACATGCAAAATGAGAACTAACTTAATCAGTGAGCATGGGAAGGAAAATCTTTTTGTTATTATGACACGCTGGCAGCTGATTATCAGCAGCAAAGCATGCCAAGTTTAATATTTACAGTCTTTCTTGATAAAGAACTAAGCCAGCTCCAGCTCCTGCCCAGAAATCTGGGAAAACTAAAGGCATCTTTCCAGGCTGCCTGTAACACACAGTACTTCCCCAATGGCAAGCATTTAGAGTCTGTGTAGATATAAACAAAATGTTTATGGGGAAAAGGAAACAGTCATAAACTTGGGAAAACACAATGACAATATACAGTACAAATGCAATTAAAGAGTAAGAACATGAGGACATAAAAATGAACATACTGGGTCAGACCAACGATCCATTTAGCCCAGTATCCTGTCTGCTGACAGTGGCCAATACCAAATACCCCAAAGAGAGAGAACACAACAGGTAATTCTCATGTGATCCCTCTCCTGTCACCCATTTCCAGACAAACAGAGGCCAGGGACACCATTTCCACACTTCCTGGCTAATAACCATTGATGGACCTAACCACCATGAATATATCTAGCTCTTTTTTGGACCCTGTTCAAGTCCTAGTCTTCACCACATCCTATGGCAAGTAGTTCTAGAGGTTGACAGTGCGCTGAGTGAAGAAAAACTTTCTTTTGTTTGTTTTAAACTTGCTGGCTATTAATTTTATTTAGTTACCCCTTAGTTTTTATATTATGGGGGAAAGTAAATAACTTCCTTATTCACTTCTTCCATAAAGTGATGATTTTATATCTCTCCCCTCCTAGTCTCCTCTTTTCTAAGCCTAAAATTCCCAGTCTTTTTAATCTCTCTTCACATGGGACTCATTCCAAATTCCTAATAATTTTTGTTGCCCTTCTCAGAGCCTCATCCAATGCCAGCATATCTTGTTTGAGATGAGGCGACCACATCTGTATGCAGTATTCAAGATGTGGGTGTACCATGCTTTTACATAGAGGCAATAAGATATTCTCTGTCTACCCCTTTTTTAATTATTCCTAACATTTTATTTGCTTTTTTGACTGATGCTGCACACTAAGTGGATGTTATCAGAGAACTATCCACAATGACTCCAAGATCTCTCTCAAGTAATTGTAGCTAAATTAGTCCCAATCATATTGTGTGCATAGTGGGGATTATTTTTGCCAATGTGCATTACTTTACATGTATCAACATTCAATTTAATTTACCATTTTGTTGCCCAATCACTTAGTTTGGTGAGATCTTTTTGAAGCTCTTCACAGTCTGCTTTGGTCTTAACTATCTTGAAAAGTTTGGTATCATCTGCAAATTTTGCCACCTCACTGTTTACCCATTTCTCTAGATCATTTATATTTATAAGTTGAATAGGACTGGTTCCAGGACCAACCCTCGGGCGACCCCACTAGTTACCTCTCTCCACTTGGAAAACTTACCATTTATTCCTAACCTTTGTTTCCTGTCTTTTAACCAGTTATCAATCCATGAAAGGATCTTCCTTTTTATCCCATGACAACTTACTTTACTTAAGAGCCTTTGGTGAGGGACCTTGTCAAAGGCTTTCTGGAAATCTAAACTTTAACTACTGGGGATACCCCTTGTCCATATTTTGTTGACCCTCTCAAAGAACTCTAGCAGATTAGTAAGGCATCATTTACAGAAACCATGCTGACTTTCCCCCAACAAATTATGTTCATCTATGTGTGTGATAATTTTATTCTTTACTATAGTTTCAACTAATTTGCTCAGCACTGACATTAGACTTACCAGTCTGTAATTGCCAGGATCACCTCTAGAGCCCTTTTTAAATATTGGCATCTCGTTAGCTATCTTCTGTATCATTAGGTACAGAAGCTGATTTAAAGGATAGGTTACAAACCACAGTTAATAGTTCTGCAATTTCACATTTGAGTTTTTTCAGAAATCATTGGGTGAATGTCATCTGGTCCCAGTGACTAGTTATTGTTAAGTTCATCAGTTTGTTCCAAAGCCTCCTCAAAAGGAACCTCAATCTGGGACAATTCCTCAGATTTGTCACCTAAAAAGGTTTGGGAATCTCCCCAATATCCTCAGCTGTGAAGACTGAAGCAAAGAATTCATTTAGCATCTCCACAATGACTTTATCATCTTTGATGGCTCCCTTAGCATCTCAATTGTCCAAGGGCCCCATTGGCTGTTAAGCAGGCTTCCTGCTTCTGATGTCCTTAAAACATTTTACTATTACTTTTTGAGGTTTTGGTTAGCGGCTCTTCAAACTCCTTTTTGGCTATTCTTATTATATTTTTACACTTAATTTGACAGAATTTATGCTTCTATTTTCCACAGTAGGCTCTGACTTCCACTTTTTAAAGATGTCTTTCTATATCTCACTGTTTCTTTTACTTACTTGTTAAACCATGATAGCACTTTTTTGGTTTTCTTACTGTGTTTTTAAATTTGGGGTATACATTTATGTTGGGCCTTTATTATGGTGTCTCTGAAAAGTTTCCATGCAACTTGAAGAGATTTTACTTTTGTTACTATCTCTTAATTTCTGTTTAACTGACTTCCACATTTGCATGTAGTTCCCCTTTCTGAAATTAAATGCCATAGTGTTGGACTGCTAAGGTGTTTTTCCCACCACAGAGATATTAAATTTTATTACATTATGGTCACTATTTCCAAGTAGTCCAGTTATATTGATCTCTTGGACCAGATCCTGGGCTCCACTTAGGACTAAATCAAGAATTGTTTCTCCCCTTGTGGGATCCAGAACCAGCTGGTAATTTTATCTCTGCATCCTGTCCTGAGGTGATGTGTACCCAGTCATAGAATCATAGAACCATAGAGCTGGAAGACACCTTAGAAGGCTATCAAGTCTAGCCCCCTGCCCAAGGCAGGACCAATCCCAATTAAATCAACCCGGCCAGGGCTTTGTCAAGCCAAGATTTAAACACCTCTAGGGGTGGAGACTCCACTACTTCTCTAGGTAACCCATTCCAGTGCTTCCCCACCCTCCCAGTGAAATAGTTTTTCTTAATGTTCAACCTGTACCTCTTACACCGCAGTGTGAGACCATTGTTCCTTTTTCTGACATCCATCACTACTGAGAACAGCCTTTCTCCAGCCTCTTTGGAACCTCTATTCAGGAAGTTGAAGGCTGCTATCAAATCCCCCCTCACTCTTCTCTTCTGCAGACGAAATAGTCAATATTGGGAGAGTTGAAATCCCCTGCTATTGAGTTTTTAAAATTTGATTGCTTCTCTAATCTTCCTTAGGATTTCATAGTCACTATCACGGTCCTGATCAGGTGGTCGGTAATATATCCCTACTGCTATATTCTTATTATTGGAGCATGGAATTACTATCCATAGAGATTCTATGGAACATTTTGGCTCGTTTAAGATTTTTACTTAATTTGATTCTACGTTTCTTTCATGTATAGTGCCACTCCGCCATCCGTATGACCTGTTCTGTCCTTCCAATATATTTTACCATGTATGATTGTGTCCCATTGATTGTCCTCATTCTGCCATGTTTCCATGATGCCTATAATATCAATATCCTCCTTTAAAACTAAGCACTCTAGTTCACGCATCTTATTATTTTGACTTCTAGGCTGTGTCTAGACTGGCAAGTTTTTCTGCAAAATCATGTGATTTTGAGGAAAAACTTGCCAGCTGACTACACTGGCCGTTTGAATTTCCGCAAGAACACTGACGATCTCATGTAAGATCATGTAAAATCATTTGCGCAAGAGGGCCAGTGTAAACAGCACAGTACTGTTTTCTGCAAAAAAGCCCCGATCGCGAAAATGGCGATCAGGGCTTTTTTGCGGAAAACCGCATCTAGATTGGCCATGGATGCTTTTCCGCAAAAAGTGCTTTTGCGGAAAAGCCGTCCTGCCAATCTAGACGTGCTTTTCCGAAAATGCTTTTAACGGAAAACTTTTCCGTTAAAAGCATTTTCGTATAATCATGCCAGTGTAGACGTAGCCCTAGTGTTTGTGTATAAGATCCACTCCCTTTCCCAGTAATTTTGTCAATTGGTCATTTAACTGCCTTCCCATCTGCCCATGATATTATCCTCTGGTATCATCTCACCCAGCTCCCAAATCCCACTTTTGGTTTGGATCAGCGAGTTGCAATGTTTCTTTAGTCCTCTCTCCAGTGCCAAGGAAGTTTTCTGCCTTGTGTAATCCAGAAGTGTCATCACCTAACCTAGTTTCATGATTCAGATTTATTTAAGGTGCTGGGTGAATAGAGCCTTGCCAGAATCCACTCCGCTTTGCTGCTGTGCTCTGTGTTATCCCTCACCACGGGAGGGGAGCCTAAGAGCAATGGAGACTTTTGAATGAAGTCCTGGATGCCTGGGAATAAGCTTTTCCCTCTCTTTGGGAGCCCATGCTCCTGCACAAATCCCATGTTCACATTATCACTTGACCACTGACTACCAGTGTCTCTAGGGCTGTGTCTACATTGGCATCCCTTTCCGGAAAAGGGATGCTAATGAGACACTTCGGAATTGCAAATCCGTGGGGGATATTTAAATATCCCCCGTGGCATTTGCATTTACATGGCTGCCGCTTTTTTCCGGCTCGGGGTTTTTGCCGGAGAAAAGCGCCAGTGTCGACGCGATTCTGCGGAAAGTAGGAATAAGGGATCCTCCGGAAAAGGGCTTATTTTCCGGAGAATCGCGTCGACACTGGCGCTTTTCTCCGGCAAAAACCCCGAGCCGGAAAAAAGCGGCAGCCATGTAAATGCAAATGCCACGGGGGATATTTAAATCCCCCGCGGATTTGCAATTCCGAAGTGTCTCATTAGCATCCCTTTTCCGGAAAGGGATGCCAATGTAGACACAGCCCTAGGAGAATTGGAAGTAGCCGGCCTATGCAAGTGGGGCTCTATTCAGCAGCATTTGATAGAGCTATGGTTCTCAGCCTTTTTCTTGCTGAGGCTCCCGCTCAACATGCAAAACACTACGGCCCTCCTGTGCCACAACTGGTTTTCTGCAAGGTCTGCAGATGGGGATGGGGTGGTAAAGGTATCAACTATCCCAGAACCCAGATGATTTAAAACAGTCTAGGGCTATGTATACACTCGCGGCTTCTTGTGCGATAAATATGCAAATGAGGCTAAGCGTGGAATATCGCCAAGCCTCATTTGCATACCTAATGAGTCACCATTTTTGCAGAAGAGACTCTTTTGCCAGAAGGAGCTGTCTACACTGCCCCTTCTTGCACAATGCTGCTACGCCGATTATTTTCAGGAATAACAGCATTGTGCAAGAGGGCAGTGTAGACAGCTCCTTCTGGTGCAAGAGCCTCTTCTGCAAAAATGGCAGCTCATTAGGTATGCAAATGAGGCGTGGCAATATTCCACGCTTAGACTCATTTGCATATTTCTCTTGCAAGAAGACACAAGCGTAGACATAGCTAACAGCACAGGGATAAGGCCAGCTTCCTCTGCACTGCTCCTTGAAGTGGCCAGCATGTCCTTGCAGTCCCTGGAAAGGACAAGAGGTGCCTGCATGCTGCCCCCACTCCGAGCGCTGATTCAGCAGCTCCCACTGGCCAGGAACTATGGCCACTGGGAGCTGTGGGTGCAGTGCCTATGTACAGCGGCATGCAGAGAACCCCTGGCTAGGGTTGCCAGGTATCCGGTTTTGAACCAGACAGTCCAATATTTGAGCTTTCTATTCGGGAAACAAATTGAGAAAATAGAAATGAGAAAATATAAATGTCCAGTATTTTCTAAATACGATGTAATGTAGATTGAGATGTAATGTCAAGTGTGTCTGGTATTTCTGTTGAAACCATCTGGCAACCCTACCTCTGGGCCCTCTGCCTAGGAGCTGCTACCAGAGGGGTGTGTCAGTCACTTTTCAGAGCCATCTGAGGTAAGTCCCATACCCCTAATCCCCATCCCACACACCAACCCCCTGCCTCAGCTCAGTGCCCACACCCAAACTCCCTTCCAGACCTGCTCGTGGCCTGCCAGAGAGGCCCGGATCCCTGGTTGAAAACCATTGTCACAGTGGCAGTAGAAAGCATTGAGCCACTGAGCTTACATTTGATTATTTTTTAAGAAGTGATTGCTCCTGGGTCTAGGACCTTTGACATTAGATGTAATACTGACAACGGTAATCCAGGCTTGGGTCCTAAACAAGTAGTGAACCATATTGCTGCCATTGTGTATGACACCACAGTGTTCCAGAAAAAGGCATATAATATCACATATAATATCCCTGCATATAATATCACATTGCATTCAGACTCTGTCACAAGTGGGAAGTGTCAGACATTGCCAGAGCCTCAAACTCTTCAAATTGCCTCCAGAGCCCTGGGCTGCACATTCCAGCAGCATTAAAGGTTGTTTGGGGGAAGGGAAGGGGTGGCATTGGGGTCTGGATGCTGCTCCAGACCATCTCTTCTTCTTGAGGCCCCAAACCTTCTGGAAGTATGGCACTGCATGCCCAGGGGGCCAGCAATTTGGTTGGCTCCCATGGGAGATGTTGGATAGTCCATTTCTGAGACAGAGAGCTGTTAAATGTAGAAAGCATTATAGGTTGGACAGGACAGTGGTTCTCAACCAGGGCTTCTGGGCTCGCTGGGGTTAAGCAGCCCCAATGTTACACTCCATGGAGCCCAGGTCAGGCAATTGAAGTGCCAGTGTGCAAGGCTGACTCATGGGGCCCTAAGCCCTGTCACCTGCAGCTGAAGCCTGAGCAACTAGTTTTGTGGCACCTAGGCAGTTACCCTGCTTGCTACTGTCTAATGCTTAACCTGACTTTTAATTGCAGAAAACCAGTTGTTTTGGCACTGCTGGCCATGGAGCTTTTATAGCATGTTAAGCAGGCTTCAGAAAGAAAAAGAGTGAGAATCCCTGCGATAAGAGACAGATTAATAGGTATGTACTTGCCTGTCCACAAATGTTTGCCAGAATATGTGAATATCAGGCTATAAACAAAGAATGAATTGCTGCTTTGGTAGAGGCAGGGGAAGAGGTGTCATTCCTTTTCAGATCCTCAGCTAAGATTTAGTTGGACTGACCCTGAAAAAGTTCTTGTCAGTTACAAACCACAGTTCTCTCCACTTTGTCCATTTGATAAGAGACATACACATAATACTTTCTGCTACACTAGTAAATTCACCCAGAATGGTGTTTACAGGATTCAATCTTGTGTTTTTGAAACAGGGCTGAACAGATTTCAATCCTGTCTACAAACTGCCTATTGCATACACATGTTCTCAGCAGTGGGTAACATTTTCTCAAGTAGATTAAAACACTTTGGGATTTGACAAAAAACCAAGACTGCATTTTTTAACAGATGCTCTTGTTATTTTGATAGGGAACAGCAGTTTCACTACATGAAAGTGTTTATGGGATGTGACATTTCCACTCTGCAAATCCTATTTCTAGGAAATGGTCCAAGCGTTTTCAGAGTCCTTCTTGGCACATATCTGACAGCTTTAAAGATCCTGTTTTCTTGTGTAGCACCAAATTTTGTATTATATTTTATCTAGTTTACAGGAGAATGAAAAATGCAGGTAGGACTCCTAAGCAAAGTAAGGCTAGAAAAAGCCTTGATCTGGGAATGAGGAGTTTCACATTTGAAAGAAGGGCAAACCTACCTTCCTCACTTCTTGGGAGAAATAAACAGAAGAGCCTAACACTTTCACAGCTCTCTCCCAATAATATGTGATGGTCCACGGGCATGGTGGGAGAGGGGAAGGAGAAAGAGCTACAGGGCTCAGCGTTTCCTTACCGACACGAAAGGAGTATCCCCATTTGTGCTCAGGGGAAGAAAAACGAAAGGATTCCCAAATGGGAACATCTCTTGGAGACAGGGGACCAGCAGATTTGCCATGCCCTTGGGCCTCAAGTGGAAGGGGTGAGGCTGGGGCAAGCAGTCCTCTTCTGCACTACCTGGAGCATGCCATGCCCCCATAGCCCACCAGCTGGCTCTCAGAGCCACCCAAAGTGTACTGTGCATCATTCTAGCATCAATTTAAAAGGATTGTGGCTCTGGCCATCGCCACTTTGGTTGCCCTTTTGAATCTCCTGAATCTCCTGGATTCAATCCCAGGAGCAGCTGCTTTCCCTTTACCTGCCCTGTTATCTGGCCTGGTTGGAGACAAGCAACTTGCTAGCCAAGAACCACCAACCAGACAGCACTGTGGCTATGACAATTGCAGTCTATCCCCTTTAATGGGATTTTCTATGCATGGTGTCAGGGCATGTCTGCACAGCTGGCTGCAAACATGGAAGCAACCACACATTCTAACTGATCTGCTGAATGGTAAGACGAGCCATCACCAAAGTGTGTATCAATCAAAAGGTAACCCACACAACTAGTGGGTGTGGTTCACTGTCCCATGTAGTGGCACTTAGACCACTTACAGAGAGAGATAAGAATGAGTGAGCTCTACAGCCCTGAGCCACAAATCAGCTGGCTTTACAGATCAAGCTGTAGAGGCTCCTACACTGAGATCCCAGGTTCAAATCCACCTTTATGTGGTTACAAAAGCAGCTACAGAAGAGTCAAGAGAAAGTATTCACAAACCTTTGGTATCCCCACTGCCAGCTTCCCAGTGCAGACTAATGTATTGTGATACCTGGTCTCAGGCAGATTGTATATCTGTACCATGAAACCACTGTCCTTCCACTCCCTCACATTTGATTTTCTCAGACAAACCAATCTGGGAAAAGGCATTCCTATCCCAGAATAAGTAGACCCTCGTAGGCTGTCTACACTATGCATTTATTTTGAAATAAGCTGTTCTGAAATAACCAATCCCAAAATAACTATTTCAAACTATTCAAAGAGGTAGTCAAGTTAGTCTGTAACAGGAAAAACTTTAAAAAACCCCAGATAGTGAGATAGCACTTTAAAGATGAACAAAATATGTAGATGGTATCATGAGCTTCCATGGGCACAGCCCACTTCTTCAGATGACCGGAGTGTTGGATGTCCAGAACCCCAAAAATAATAAGGGCGGGGGGGGGAGGGGTGAGAAGGAAAAATGGGAGTACAAGGGGGAGAGAGGAAGAGGCAGTGGGTAGATAAATTTCAAAGGGAAAGCAGAGCCAGTATGTAACAGGAAAAACTGAAAATCAACCAATAGTCTATTAGCACCTAAAGACTAGATAGCTAAAAGAGGCAGATGAGAATCATTAGTTTGCAATGTAAAGGAAGAGTATTAACACTACGGTGGGCAAAAGCCTTCCAGTGGGCTGGATCCAGCCCCCCTAGGGCTTTGATCCAGCCCTCAAGGCAGTTTCAGGCCCTGTCCCCTACCTCGTTACCTCAGAGCAGGAGACAGGCCCGAGCCCTTCAAACTGCTTCTATTTAAAAGGCTTGCATCTTTCCCGCACCTTGCCTAGCAGTTGCAGGGAAGTCACAAGCCCTTTAAATAGAAACAGTTGAAAGGGATCACAGTCCAGAAATGTGCTAGAGGCGAGGGGAGCTGAGAGCCCTCTCAGCTGTTACTATTTAAAGGACTTTCCTGTTCCCCAGGCTGTTAGGCAATGCGTTGTCTAGCAGTCCTGGGGAAGGCACTAGCCCTTAAAATAGAAACAGCTAAAAGGGCTCAGAGCTCCCCTCACCTCTAGTGCATTGCCAGACTGCGATTCCTTTCAACTGTTTTTATTTAAAGGGGTCTTGTGTTCCCCGACTGCTAGGCAATGGGTTGCATGACAGACACAGGGCAAGTGCCGGCCCTTTAAATAAAAGCACTTAAAAGACTTTGCAGCTCCCCCAGCCTCTAATGAGTTGTTAAGAAGCCAGAGATGTGAGCCCTTTCTTCTATTTAAAGGACTCACCTGATGGGTGGCTGCATTGCCTGGCAATCACCTGGCAGGCACAAGCTATTTAAACAGAAGTAATTGGAAAGGCTTGTAGCTCTCAGTCCCACTGGCCCATTGCCTGGAAGCTGCTCAGGAGGTGTGAGCTCTTTCAACTGCTTCTATTCAAAGGGCTTTGTGACTGCCGGGCAGCTGCCAGGCCTCAGGTTAGAAGAGAGGGGCACAGCCTTGTTCTCCTCTCCTTTCACATATGCGGTGGACAATGCTCCAAGTGACCTCCAAATTGAGTTTATTGACTTTCAGAGTGATGCCTTGCTTGCAGAGCAATTCAAATCAACCCCACTTCTGGAATTTTATGTATCTCTCAATGAACAAAGCCTTCTGAAGGTCAAGGTTCATACCCAAAAGATGCTTGTACTGTTCAGATCAACTTACATCTGTGGGCAGACATTTTCTGTTGTGAAATTCAATAAATTTAAGAACAGCTTTTCTATCACTGATGACCACCTTGCAGTAGTGCACCTTGCAAAATCAGAAATGACACCTGACTTCACGTCCCTTGTTAATGCCCGACATAGACTTTCTTCTTCACACTGAGTTGCATTTTTTATACTTAAATTTAATCCACATAAGTTGCATTAAACTCAGGTGGGCAATAAGTTGCATGTGGCTTCTTCCAGTGCTTATTAACCTGTGCCTCTGTAGATACGGCCATTTAAAGCTCCTGTTGGCTGTGTATCACCATTCCTAGCCCACATGAGCTGTAGGAGGTGACATCCCAATTCAAGCAGTGCCCATTGGCTAGAGATGGTGCTCCCCAGTGAGTAGGAGGTTCAAGCAGCTGTACCAGTGGAGGTGCATATAAATAAAGCACTGGTGGCCTGCAGGGGCTAACCCTGGTGAACTGTGTCTGCTCCATGGGTTGGACCCTGCCCACCACTGATGTAACTAAAAGTTTAGCATTAGTGTTATTACAAATCTTACAAGTGTTCTCAAAATGCTAGTGTTATTATTACAAATGTTACAAGTGTTGCCCTCTATGATAATCTTTGGATAATGTTGTATGCATTTAATTATTATTAAAATTTAATTACTTTGTTGTGTAAAAAATATTGGCATCTTTTTACAGTATATGGACTGCCCCTTCTGCCCAAGGTCCTGCCCCTCCTACCCGAGGTCCTGCCCCTTCTGGGTCAGCCTGTGGACACTTCCGAAATTTGTGAAGTCTTTAAAGTGAAGTGGCCCCTCTTCAAAAATTATTGCCCATTCCTGTTCTACACACACATAAAGAACCATTGGCACCTTCATTGGTTGGTTGGTTGATAATGTCCCAGCCATCCAATATCGCGATTTAAACTATTTACATGAGAATTAAACTTGTGAATGAAGTGGAGTTCCAAACCTTCTCTGTGTATTTGGTTTGTGGAATTGGTTTGTACCAAAACAGCAACTTGGCGATCCCTTAATGAGTGTCTAATGGAGGTTAAAGTATTCACCAACAGGTATGTTCCCTTTTTGGATATCTGATTTGTGTCCATTAATTCTTTCCTGTAGCAAAATGCAGGACAATGTAGCACTTTAAAGACTAACAAGATGGTTTATTAGATGATGAGCTTTCATGAGCCAGACCCACTTCCTCAGATCAGCTTTTGATCTGAGGAAGTGGGTCTGGCCCACAAAAGCTCATCATCTAATAAACCATCTTGTTAGTCTTTAAAGTGCTACATTGTCCTGCATTTTGCTTCAGCTACCCCATACTAACACGGCTACATTTCTATCACTTCTTTCCTGTAGGTACTGTCCAGTTTGGCCAATATACGTGGCAGAGGGGCATTGCTGGCATTTGATGGCATAGATCACATTAGTGGATTTGCATTACATCCATAGTGGCCAGGATGGTAGATTACTGATGTTTTGAAGTTTCCTCAGAAAGTAGGTGGCGTCGCGGAGGTAGCTAGGAATGCTGGTGACATGGGATCTGAGAAGAGAGTCGATTTAGTCAGATAATCCTGTTGTAAGTGTGCCAATGCTTGAAATGATGGATCGTCTGGGATTTCCAGGTTTGTGTATCTTGGGTTACAGATAGAAAATCCTGGTCGGGGATTTGGAGGGGGTGTTAGTATAAATTTGGCCCTAAGCAGCATCAGGGGGTTCATGAGCAGTTGTTTCAGACTTTTATGGTATTCTTTAGTGGGAGCACAGGAGAGAGGCTTGTAGACTCTGGTATTGGTGAGTTGCCTCCTATTCATAATCTGTTCTGTTCATGATGACTACAGCACCTCCTTTGTCAGCCTCTTTGATTATGATGTTAGGATTGTTTTTGAGGCTGTGTAGAGCAGGGGTCTCAAACCTTTTTACGCACAAGATCACTTTTTGATTTTAAGTGGAACCCAGGATCTACTTCAGACCCAAATACCCAGGCCCTGCCTCCTTTGTGCCTCTCCTCCAAGGTCCTGCCCCTGCTCACTCCATCCTCCCTCCCTTTCACCAGGCAGGGACAAAGGGTTAGGGTCTTGGGCTAAGGGATTTGGGGTGTGAGAGGGGCTCTGAGCTAAGCCTGTGGCAGAGAGTTGGGGTATAGTAGGGGGTTCAGGCTCTGTAAGTGTTTGGGTCCAGCGGGCTCAGGACTGGGACAGGGGTTTGGGGTGCAGAAGAGGGTTCATGACTGGGGCAGAGGCTCGGAGCTGGGTCTAGCTGGACACTGTTTACCTCAGGTGGCTCCTGGGAGATTCTGGTGCCTCCTCACCTGCCTGGACTTTGGTGACTGTAACATCCCCCAGGTGGCCTGCTGTGTGCTCCACAATCTTTGTGAAAATGTGGGGGAGACTTTCCTGCCAAGGTTGAGGGCAGCAGTTGAATGGCTCACCAGGGTTTTTGAGCAGCTGTGCACTAATGCCACTCAGTGAGCCCATCAGGGGCTGTGCTTATCAGGGAGGACCTGAGGGAGAGTTTCTGCCAAAGACAGCTATGAGACTCTCCTCCAGGCCTCCCTACAAGGGACCTCTGTAGTGCCTGTGTGTGCCTTTCCACCCACATCCCTCCCTATGCCTACCCTTCTTCCTCCCCCCTCCCCCCGGCCACCTGTAGATCAAATAAAAAATACTTTTTGATTTGAACACAAAACTCTCTTATTTTTATTTGAGGAATACAACAGGGGAGGGACTTGGGAAAGAACCGAGTATGGGGGAAATGGGATGGAGGAAGGGCTCAGTGATGTGGCTTGGGTGTCTCTGGATGCCTTGGCTGCCAGAGAGGTCCAACTACCCTGTGTGCACAGCCCTCAGCCATGGGGGCTAGGAGGAGAAGCCAGAGGGATGGGGGGGTGTCATGTTATTGGATTTTGAGGGGAGCAGCCGGGTCACTGCTGCACCCGTGGGCGGGTGTTCGCCCCAAAAGTGGTACAAAGAGAGCCATGTGAGGTGTCAAACAAAAGCTTACTTTCCACTGATTCTGTATATGCTCTTCATATATCTGTATAATGTCTGTGTGGAGTTATGAATATGTACTCTGTATGGAGACTGGAAGTTTCTCTGTATGTGGTTGAGTAATGAGCCAGGAATGTTTGCCTATGGACATATTAATGAGCAAGTCTCCAGGGAACAATGGATCTCCGGAGGCCAAAGACACACCTGACCACTTGCCATGTGACTCTAGCCAGCTTGGAAGAAACCAGGAAGGAGATATAAATATGCCATGTGGATGACTCCATCTTGGTCTTCAGATCTGCTTCTGACCCCAGATGTGGCCTCACAGGGAATCACAAGCCGGAAAGAACTGTGGACCCATCCTGGCATAGGATGTGCACCAAGGACTTTCAAGCCAGCAGCTGTAACATCTCTGCTGCAAGCCTACATTGAGAACTGGGAGATTCGATGCATGTAATGTATGATACTTTAACAACCTTACTCTCATGCTTTTCTTCCTTGTAGTAATAAACCTTTAAATTGTAGATTCTAAAGGACTGGCTCAGCGTGATTTGTGGGTAAGATCCAGGGAGTAAATTGGCCTGGGATCTGTGGCTGGTTTCTTGGAACCAGACAGAACTTGTTCAGGGAAGGTGAGATTGGTCTCTAAAACCCCTCACCTGTGTATGAGGCCTGGGGCCATCTGGAGCATGGATATTTCTGGGGGGTGGGAGGGGTTTTGCTCATGAGGCTTCAGATAGGCAACTGAAGCGCTCTGCAGGGCTGGTTTGTGGCCTGTTTGGAAAGGTCTCCAGTCTGGGGGCTATAGAGAGCCCCGAATTTGAGCAATTCTCCCTGAGCGGATGCCCTCAGCTGTGCCCAGACCCGGCCCGGTCCATCACAGGGTGGGTGCTGGGAATTGGGGAGGAGTGAGTCCTGGGGGTGGGGATTGGTGGACCACTCAATGGCGATGGCGAGGCACTCCACAGTGGTCATGAAAGTGGGGCACATGATCTCGTGCTGATGGACAGCTGCTCCTAGATGCATCGCCTCAGCTCCCAGTCAGCCCAGCACTCTTCAGTGTTGGCAACCCACCCCTGGTGCTCCTCCTCAAAGTTTCAGTTGAGGGCACACAGGTAGTCCATGTGTTTTCAGACCAGGTCCTCATGGGGTTGCCTGCAGCTGAAGGTCTCATGGGATTAGGAAGATGGCACAGGAGGTGTTGGATGGCCCTGCTATGAAGAAAAGTGAGAAAGGCAGTCACCCCAAGAGACATTAGCTATGAAGCCTAGCCCTCATCTCTGAACCAACACTAAAAGTTTCAATTCAGATGATGGCAATATGCTTTGAGCAAGGCCATCTGTTGCCTAGACAGTAGGCACTTTCCTGCAGGGGCACAGATGACCTAGGTAAAGATGTTAAGAGATGGGTAATCATGTAGTTGATACGATTTATACTGACTGCATGATTAGTTGATAAGGGAAGGCATGGCACTTAGAAGGAGCAACCCCCACTGTGACTTTACAGTTTAAACCCTAAGTAAGAGCCGGCACACAGACAGCTCAGCTCCTGCCACATTTTAATTGCAGAGCTGTAGCGGGGGTAGCTCCTGGACCCAGCGTGAACCAGGATTGAGCCAAGCTTGCTTAGTCCTGGCTCATGCTGTGTCTAGCAGCCCCTGTCTGCAGTCAGCTCAGAGTGGCTGGGAACAGAAGCTGGTGCTGGAAGAAGCTGGCTTAAAAGCTGGGTCTCCCCAGCACTGGCTCGTGCTCCCCCCTTGCTGCCTCTGATGTAGAGACAGTGGGAAAGAGGAAATGTGAATAGTTGACTCAACTATCTGATAATTGACTACTCCTTTACATCTCTAGTCCCAGGGGCCCTTACTACCCTCACGTGCTGGGGGCAAGCAGGCATGGGAAGGGGAGGGGGGGGGAATGCAGGGAAGGGGGATGTGGCAACTTAGTTTCTTTCCATGTCCCACACATGCCAGGTCTGGCAGTGGCAGCATCCTGCAAAGAGAGAACTTCTATCCCTGCTGGAAGAAAAAGGTTCCTATGCAGGGAGTCAGTGTCGTCTGCCTCACCACACTTGACTGGGAGCAGATGGTATGTGAGAGTGTGGGCATAACCTTGTGCCACGTGTGGCACTGCTGTGTGGTTCCACGAACCCAGCCTCCTTAGTGGTCGCTTGTCATAGGAAGATGTCCCACCACAGAGGCCAGAATAAGGCAGGCCTGTGCAGGAACCTTGTGAGAAGGGGTTCTTATGTGAGAGCCTCGTGGGACTGGGTGCTCTGGACTGGTACTCCATGTGCACCCATGTACACAGGTTGTTGTGCAAACCGCAGGCTGAGAAAGCCAAGCAAGGAGTGCACAGCCCTTTATAGCCCTTTGCCTTCCATCACATGTAGATAGGAAAAGTCATGGTACTCACCAGAACTGTCTTCCCTGGCTTCATCCAAGCCCTGGGAGACATCCTGGGAGGGGGGTACCGGCTCCAGGGAGATGATGAGCTCCTGGCTGGTAGCCATGGTGTCAAGGCCTGTTCCTCCTTATCATTCTCATCCTTATTATCCTCTTCCACAGCCCTATGCTCCTGGAGGCTGACGATGGGGGTGTCCAGGCTGAATTGATGATGGGGGGGGGGAGGGAGTCTCCCCTCCCAGGATGGCATCCAGCTGTGCATAGAAATGGCAAGTCTGGGCTGTCATCTCAGAGCAGGAAGTTTCCTCCCTGGCCTTGATTCAGGACTGCCTCAGTTCTTTTATCTTCATCCGCACCTGGTCAAGGATGTGCCCCTTCTGGTCATAAACACCAGCATTTCTGCATCTGGTATGGAAATCCTGGAGGTTAGACTCTTTGGTCCAGACTTCAAGGTGGCCTAGTATCTCTGCACCAGTCCAGGCCCGCACTCTCTTTCACCCCTGACCAGGGGCTTCCAAGCTGGCTGCAGCTGTGCTGGCAGCCATGGGGGGCTTGGAAGGAGCACTGGGGTAGCTCATGGCTGCAGTGAAGGCTGCTGCTGTGTGGCATAGGGTTAGCCAGCCCAGTGTGTGCCACAAGTCCTTTCCCTTCTGACTACAGCTTTAAACCTTGCAAGAGAAAAGAAGCTATAGAGTTTTCAAGGGTGTGGACAGAGGAGTGACCAGGATAGCTGTGAGAGGCCCTGGAGGTCAATTATTTCGAACAACAGCTGAGCATCCACACCAACCCTATTTTGAAATAAGCGTTATTCCTCATAGAATCAGGGGTAATTATTTTGCTATAACAAGCCCATTATTTTGAAATAATTTCAAAATATAGGGCTTGCTGTGTGGATGCTTACCTTGTTATTTTGAAACAACAGGAGTTATTTCAAAACAACTCCCCAAAATAACTCCCCAGTACAGACATGCCCATAGGAAGCTATAGCAGTATATTTATGCTATAAATACACCTTACTATATTTATAACAATATAGTTAGAACAGGAGATTTCCTTGTGTAGATAAATCTGAAACACCCATGAGGGAGAAAGAGTAGACCTATTGAGACCGTGGCTGGAATAGTGGTCAGTTCTGGGTTCCTTTATTATAGGGAAGACGCAGAGAAATTGGTAGTTCTGAGAAGAGCAACAAAATTACTGAGATGGATGGGAGACTGCAAAGAGCTACATATGTATAATTTTGCTAAGCCGAAGAACAAAGGGGTGGGAAAACTTTTTTTCCTGGCATTTGGGCCAGGATCCAAAGTTTTCTCTCTGTGTTTAGAAGGAGTCTTCTTCAGTGTAGACATTAAAGCAAGCTATATAAATATTTCTAGGTACAATAGGTAGTAATGGGATGAAGTTAAGAGACAAAGGTTTTGTCTACACTATAAAGATAAATTGGGAAAAGATATGCAAATTGCGAACCGCAATTTGTGTATCTTTTCCTGCTATTCTTCCACAAGAGGCTTTTCCAAAATTTGGCTCGTCTGTACAGTGCCAAATTTTGGAAAAACCTACTCTTTTGACAAATCCTTTCTTCCATGTAAAACGAGGTTTACAAGTATAGTGAAAGAGCACATCCATTTTTCTGAATTTTTTTTTCAGAAAAGCAGACACATTCCTTGGATGCATCAGTGCTTTTCCAACATACCTCCAGTGCCCCAGAAAAAAGCTGCAGTCTAGATGTAGCCAAAGTTGAGATGGGATTTTAGCATAATATTCCTGGCAGTGAGAGCTGTTAGGTTGTTGAATAATCTCTCAAAGGAAGTGAGGAAGCCCCAGTACTGGAAACATTTGTAATCTAGATAAAAAACACTAGAAATAAAAGTTCTGCGCTAGAAAAGCAGCAAACTAAGTCCCAGAATTCATGTTTGATCCTTGAGAAAACTAGTTCTTGTATGACTGTGAAAGCAACAGATTTCAACCCTATTAGGTTCTGAAATTACTGCAGTGTTTATTGCTTTTTTTAAGAAAGGTTTGTGATTTGCATGCAAAATGCCATATCAAATATGATCCTACCTCCATACAAAGATGCCATCTGTTTTTCCCCATTTTTTTAAGCAAATGCTAATGCCAAGTGCCCTCATCCCCAAAAAATTAATGCCTTAGAAAGAGAAACAAAGGCACTATTTAGAGAATCTCCTCAGGCAAATAATCATGAATTTGATGGGAGCACCATAAATTACAAAAGTAAAGTGGTGTAATGAAGAGTTCAGGATGCCATGATCATTTGCTTCAGGGCTTCAATAGGTCAATATAGGTCCTTTTTCTACTAGAGTGAGCTTCAATTAACAAAATGTACACAACCCACTATAGAAAAATGTAATAGTAAACGATATGGCTGATGGAAATTGGGGGAGGGGTGGAGAAGGAACTTTCATAAGGTCAATCTGGTTTTCATTTTCTAGAAATTGAGCAGGCCAAAGCAGTAAGTAAGTAACTCACATTAAAGAATAAGGGAATATGGACAAAATATGTTTGGATTTCTCATCAACAAAGAAGAATGTACATCAACCAAAATTTATAGATTTGTAGTAAAATAATCTTTTTTGTTGTCCACTATAGGTCAATAAGACAAGCTGTGTATTTATAAAAGCAGTCTTTTGTTATGGAAGTCTTTTGTTGAAAAAATTCCAATACCTAATCTACATTTAGTTCCACTGTCCAAAATTTAAAAAAAAAATTATCAAAGCAGACGTGGACTACATGAGTACATCTCTTTCAAAACTTTAGTACAGAAAGTGAGTGGGTGTTTTGTTGACTATTTCATGTTCAAAAAAAGTTCTGAGCTAAAAAAAAAAAAACAACCTACAGTTACACACTTAAAAGCGCCTTGCAAATCAACAAAGGCTGGTTTGAGCTTGGATTTCTTTTTCAGCCACATGAAGTGATTGTTCTTTACCCCCAGACCTTTGGATGTTTCACATGTTTGGTGTTTATGCTGTAAAACCATATGGAGAAGAAAACATTCCACATGTGAAAGCTCATCTGCAAACATTCCGTCTCACCACTTATACCTCAGAATCATCCCTGTGCCTCTTCTGATATTCTCCTCATGTCACACAAGGAAACAAGTTCAAGATAAAGAAACTGGGATAAGGATTTACAAGACTCCTGCTCCGCCAGGACTTCAGAGTACAGGATGCTTGTAAATTGCATTTTACTGCCTGCACACAAAGACAGAATATTTTGGGTAATAGTGGGAGGGTAGAGGGAAAGAGGAAGAATATTAGGAAACCTCCGGGGCACTGCTGCCAGAGGGGAAAAAATGGAGCATTGAATTTGTTATTATATGGTCCCAACCAGAGAACAGTTTATTTTTCCAAATAAATCTGCTTTGCAGACACCCTTTCAAGTTATCAGGAAACTTGGAATCAGTTACTGTTACTTTCAGAAGCAAGTCAAAATGTTCAGCCTACCAGGCTTGACATTGCCAAGGTCAGCTTTAAAAACAAACAGCTACATGGGGCCGTGAAACTCAGACAGGCAGGTCTTAACTCCATTTGAAAACACAACTCCCAGTCAGACACCCTCTCCCCATCACACATACACACAGACCTACAATGTTGGCAGCAAACTAAAAGACAAGCAACTCATGGCTTGATCCTCAGTTTCAGCAGCTTGAGGCCCCCTACATATTATGCAAACCCTGCAAAGAATCCTTTTAAAAGAGCCTGAACTATCATTTGGGCTGAAGAAGATTTAATAAGAGAGACAGCTCAGAGTCCTGCTAAGTGGAACATATATAGGCAATTAATCCAGGAGGGCACCTGCCAAACAGGTAAATTGAAGATGTTTAAAGAACCGGTGATCAGTCCACTTTAGATGCTCTCTTAACGCTGCAATAGCTCTGAATGGAGATTTGCATATGTCCTTTTGATCTGATGTTGCAATCTGGCAGCTAATAAAAAAGAATGAAAAGAAAATTGGATGAAAAAGCAGACAGTAATAGGTCAAGGCTGATTCGTCAATTGCTTGCATCTAATTAGTTTGCCTTTGTTTTTGGAGCTTTGATGCCCACCCACGCTTTGTATTTAAGAAGGAATGGTGATCCATGTGCTCCTCTGAATTAGGGGTTTCTTTTAGTTTAATTAGATACTTGTAAAGCTCTCTGAAATCCTAAAATAAAGGTGCTGTGAAAGCAAAGTATTATGACTGTTCTGTTATTAAAGGCCTCTGCCTGTACGGAGTACACCCCCCCAGTGTCCAACTACACCAATAATCAGCCAGATTACAACTCACTGAAATCCAGTAGACTGTAATTGATTTAAGTGAGATCCTAGAAAGAAAGGAAGCACACCAAGGGGACATAGCTTTTTCTTCTCACATTACATCACTTCTTTTTCTTAGTGTATGTGCAATATACCTCATGTGGCATGTGACCAGGATTCATCATCAAAATTGGTTTGCTGGGTAAATTATTAGATTGCCTGGCTTGGGCCAAGTAATGATGGGGAGTGCAACATGAATACTGATCCATGGCACCTTTCCCACACTTGGATTTCTTCTCACTATGTTTCATATATGTTGTATTGGGCATGGAATGAGTAGGACAATGTACTACAGGTTGAATCTTTCTAGTCCAGCTCCCTTGGGACCTGATGGGTGCCAAACCAAAGAATTTTCCAGACTATGAGAAGTCAATATTGAAGCAAGCGGTCCACTTTATATTTTACTGAGGTGAATGAATGGAACAATGCTTGCAATGCTTCTTAATAATGAATGAATGCACTGATACATCATATATTAGCCTGTGCTTAGCCATGGCTTATCAGCTATCTAAATAACTAAGTGTTAGTGTTGTTACACAATTTTATTATATTGACACAAGGAAATAAGTAGATAATGCCTAAAAATCATCCTCATACTTAGTGGCATTACCAGCACTTCCACTGTTTATTGGGCTCTTAGAAGACATTTAAGGGTAAATTAGAGCTAAATAACAGCACAGAATACTGAGAGCCAGGACTGGTGGTCATAAACAAACTTCATGGGGCTACAGGACACTTGACCACACCCATGATAAGTGAACATGCGGCTATCTAAAATCATGCTGGACCATGGATGCTGGCAGATCAGAGAGTGCTGGACTAGAGAGTATCAACCTGTAACAGGGATTAAGATGTTCTCAAATGGGGGTCTCAGTGATTTCAAAATTGCTAGTAAATGAAAAGTATTAATACATTATTTTCAGGATAACTAATCTACACATAATTCAAGATACTATAAGTTACCCACCAGTAATATTAAAGGACTTTTCTAAGCAGAAAATAGTTTTGTTCTATTAGCATCTTTCATATTCAAGGCATAGCCTAACCCCACCCTCCCATCTAATTAAGATTCATACTAATTACAGGCAACAATACCAAAAGTAAATCTGACATTTAATGTTCAACGTGCATAATCCTAAGGCACAAATGCAGAGCTGTGTTCTACGGCTGAGTTTTAACTTTGAAAAAAAATCCTACATGGCTTCAAAAATTCACAAGTTAAATCATAGTAGCAGACCAACCATCCACATATTCAAATGAGATCTGCTCAACACAGAAAAGGACATAGCAGGAGGGATCTGATAATAGTCTTCAAATATGATAAGGGATATTATAAAAATGATGGTGATTAACTGGCCTTCATGTCCACTGAAAGTAAAACAGGAAGTAATATACTTAATCAGTAGCAAGGGAGATTTAGATTAGATATTAGACAATTTTTCCTAACTATAAAGCTAGTTACATACTGGAATAGGTGACTAAGGAAGATTGTGGAATCCTAGTCATCGGAGACTTTTCAGAACGGGTTTGATAAACACCTTTCAGGGATGGTCTAGGTGTTTTACCCTGTCTCAGCATGAGAGAGGTTGGGGGGACTAGAGGATTTCTTGATGTCCTCACTGGCTTTACATTCTATGACCGTAGGAGAATTCTGTGATGCTAGGTATAGTCATTGTTCCATTTATGCCAGAGTTTGATATCCATCTTCTGGTAGAATTTGGCACCCAATATTTTAAGGATAAAACAAAAATATAATGTCCCCCCAGTCTATCAGGTGAAACAAATAAAAATATCCAGATACTACTATTATTTCTTGAGTGTCCCAGAAGTGAAGAAAGAGTCTCTTCACTTTTTAAAATAGCACTATGGGATCATTTCCTTCAACCTGAACATCTACCTAAAGGCATGTCTACACCAGGAAATTATTTATTTTGAAATAATAACTCCCAAAATAACTATTTTGAAATGGCATGTCCACATTGCAGGGAAGTCTCAAAATTAGTCTGAGGCAGGCTTCCTTAATGTGGATGCGCTACCTTGACTAAGAGCCCCAGGAAGCATTGGGGAGTGATTACTTTGAATGACTCTGGGGAGTAGTTATTTTGAAATAGCAGCAGTGGAGCATCCAAACTACCACTATTTTGAAATAACTATTTTGAAATAAGCATTATTCCGTGTTGAAAGCAGGAGTTATTTCAAAATAACCAGGTCTTTATTTGAAATAGTGGGTTTGTAGTGTGGACACTCCACTTATTTTGAAATAAGGGAAGTTATTTTGAAATAACTTCTCAGGGCAAAAAGTGAGAAAGGACTTTGATTACAGTTTTCTCCTTAAGGACAGTTTGTATCTCCAGTGGTGCAGAATCCCATTAACTTCTATAATGTAAGTGATTCTGTATAATTTCATGATTCCTCCACTCCTAGATTAGATCAAGAAGCCAAGGGATGTATCTTAGAATGTTGGTGGGGGGAAAAAAATCATGGTCCAACTCTAAAGAGTTGGTATGCAAGACTTGTGATATGCAAGACTTGAAGCCAAACTTGTAAATCTTTCCCATTTTCAGCCTTTTCAGTGCTTAAGTAATTAGAGCTATGACAAAATTATCTTTGGATCACATTGCTGATCAGTGCAACATTAAAGAAAAAGAACTTGACTCAAAATATTCTCATACACATAAATTTGCCTAGAACTAGGCATCCAAACTCCAGGATATTATTTCTCCAGAACTTCCACATGAACTTTACCCTGTAAAGATGCATCTACACTGCAGTGCTAGCACAAAATAAGCTACACAATTTAAGCTATGCAAATGGTGTAGCTTATTTTGAGATAGTCTATTTTGAAATTTAATTTTGAAAAAGACCACTATTCTGACCAGCCCTTTAATCCTCATGGAATGAGGTTTACCAGGACGTCAGAATAGCATGCCCATTATTTCGATTGCATTTTGAAATAATGGGTGTGCAGTAAAGACACAGAAAATGCTATTTCAGGATACCAGATGTATCCCAAAATAGAGCCACAGTCTAGATATACCTTAAGGGAAAACCTTCCTACATTATTGTAATTGAAATACCAGACTAGTGGCAAGATGCAAACTAACATGCATGAAAAAATAAGGATTCAATGATCTAAATTCAATTATGTTTTCAGAACACTGATTTGGACTCAGTAGGAAATATTTTAGACCAGAAAAAAAAACTAAATGGGATTATTCATTGAACTGATGTGGAAATGAAGCAGAAATTTTGTGAATAAGTTCATTGCATATCAGTTGGAGCGGGTTAAAAAAAAGCAGAGATTTATTATATAACAAATGAAATACTGCTCCAGATTTGTGATATACTTTCCTGAAGTGAACTGTAAAGTAAAAGTCACCATTGCCACTATAAACAAGTTCCATTCCTGAAGATGGATAATATAGAAACATTTATTGCCCAATATAAACAAGTACCTTATAAGAGCTCTGAAACCATACATTTTGATTGATCAGGAGAGTACATATTAGGGATGTTAAGGACTAGCCAACTATTCAATAAGCATTTAGTTATTGGCTAGTCTGCCAACTAGTTGATTCCAACCCCCCCCCCCCCCCCCCCCCCCGCACCCTACTGACTCTATGAGCGGTGCAGTGCTGCCCCTTTAAAATGCCAAAAGCGTGCCCGGAGTCAGCTGGGGACTTCCCAGTTAACCCCAGCTCCATGCAGCATTTCCTTAGAATATGGGGTCAGCTGGGGCTCTTGTACATTTCAAAGGAAGAATGCAGAAGTGCCTATTGACTAGTCCAAGAGTTGATGGAAATTCTATTGACTACTCAACTAGTCAATTAACCATATTTTAACATATTTCTAGTGTATATACAAAATAGGTGATTTAATTTACAAGGAAATTTTAAAATTTAAGAAGCAACTACTGAAGATCAGAATCAAATACTGTCATTAGAATATATTTTATTAAACGCTACTAATATTGGGGTAATCAAGTTTCTTGCTTCTGGATGTTAGGGAATTCCCCCTGTGGATTTAGGAAACATTCTCACTCACTCCACATATACAAGTCAGTACTCTAGACCTGCATGTTAACTAGCAAGATAGGCCCAGTATCAAAACACTCCATGAAACAAATACCAGCTAATGCAATACTAACAGATATAAAGGCATTGTAAACAACAAGAAAAGCTAGTGCAGTAGAAATATTACCAGATTTATTTAAACTTTATAATGTTCTATTCTACTGCTCAGTAGTACTGATAATGGATACAGTAAAGGATCTTGAGCTCACTGACAGGGAAATCTTTAGCTTCTTTGAAGATGTCTTAGCTGACATCTTGTCTTACATATTTGTAAAGGTCTACATATCCTTGCAGTAACCAATAAAGTAATAATTATATGGAACTGAAAAACCAATTAAAATAATAACTCACCATACACCTGGAGAGACAAGGTTGGTGAGGTAATATTTTTTATTGGACCAGTTTCTGTAGGTGAGAGAGGAGACAGACTTTTGAGTTTACAGAGCTCTTCTCAGGGCTGGGAAATGTACTTCGTATCACAGCTAAATACCACGTGATGAAGAATACACCTGGTTGTTTGGCTGAAAACCAGATTTGTAGTAATAGCCTTATTCTTTATCACTTTTAATATCCAATATTTAGCAAGGGACATTCTTTGAATACACAACACATATGGAGATACTTGAACAAGCTACCTATTTTTCCTACAGCTGTAGCTGAATTGCAATAGATAACTATTGTGTATGTTTTTAAGTGTTTCAGGTTTTACATACTCTGCTAAGGTGAATATTTTGCTGCTCCAGTTGCATAATTTACTAATACAGATGCATGCTTGGCTGACTGGCAGGATGCTATAGTTCAGTCGTTGAGATTCCGGATACATTGCCAATTGTCCAGCACGCTTTGTTGATCAGCTGCAGACTTTAATAGCTGAAATTTCATACACTTTACTAATCAGGCCACATTCTTTGCTAATTGAGGTGCATATTTTAGTAACTGCATTTTTTAATACTTGACTGGTCTTGGGAAGGATTCTGCTCTCACTCAAGACTATGGCAAAACTCCCACTGGTTTCAATGGGATGGGATCAAGTTCCTAGCTAGAGAGTCTGGGATAGTAAATAACCTCTTTCACTTTTTTAAAATAAAAACTTTTTTTGAATGCAGCAAGTAAATAGCAGTGTGTTTTGGATAAAGAGAGATTTTCTCTTTTAGGATTTTATTAATAGAACTGTACTTCACACTGAATTGGAATTTTGACTGCCTCCTATGTTTGGCTTCAAAGTTATATTTTTCTCCAGGATAAACAATTCATAGACCTGTAGATCTTGTTTCACTTGCTGTAGACAAACAGAAACAATAATCTCCCACCACTTCTTCAGTTTCTCCTTCATTTGATTTTTAGATCTATTTTTTTACTTGTTAATGTAGTGCTTCATTCGCATTCCTGGAGATAAAGTTCTATTTACCCACAAACCAGACACAGACTTCAAACAGTCCCAGCTTCTCCACATGAGCTTCCCAATGTGTCTCGGCTCTGACCTGAAATACAGACCACCTCCAGGGGTGAAAGGGCAGTTCAGTCTCTCTGGTTCACACAATACTTGACCTCTGTACTGAAACCAACAAGGGGGCCAGTTAGTGTCAATTTTGGATACAATTTTTAATTATGCAAACTAGATGCCACCTAACAATTCATTTGGAGCAGGCCATAATACAATTTCCAGATGGCAAGAGTTTTTTACTCTGCTAACCTGGTTAGGATTTGAACTATCAGCTTAGAGGGAAACTACAAGTCCCACTCTTTAAGAATCAGAATCCAGACAAATAGGATAAAACCAATAAGACTTCCAGTTTCAGGACCATAATACAATCCTTGATAATACCAAGCAAGCTCAGCCTGCTTCACATAAACACATGTTGTAAGACAGTTTTCAAAGGCCTGTCTTGAGATGTCATTATAGGATGCCTGCAGAGGTTAGTGAGACTTAAAAAAAAAGCATAGAGATCATGCTGAAGAAAATTGTTCTGTGACTGTATTTAGTGTGCTACCATAAAAAAGGCAGCTTCTTTAAAAGTCAGTACATAGCTAAGCTAACCATCTTAAAAGAAACCAATCAAACTGATAGATTTCAATGTGCGTGAACATTGACCTGCAAAGCTATTTTGCATCCACCAAAACATACAGCTTAAACAAACATTCCTCCATGTCCGACCCACATGCATGTAACTCAGCTAACACCAATTCCATCTAACTATACGGAAGAAATTACAATGCCAAACTAGTTCAGGAGTATCTAAAAAAATCAGGCATCTTGTGAATTACACAGCTGGACAAAGAATGTATCTATCCACATTAAGAAAACAAATAATACTCTACGTACCTTTTTAGTAAATGACGCAATTCCATATGAAGTGTTCCCAGTCAATTTTTACAAGATAACTACCACACATTAATTATCTTCCATACTATACTTCACACTTTTCTCGGCACCATTAACAATTGTTCCAAAAGGATTTGATTCTGCGCCTATTGAAGTCAATGGCAAAAGTCTTGTTGACTTCAGTGGGACCAGGGTTGTCTATTACTGCATTTAAATGGTTAGTGATCATCATTTTTTGACCATGTGAGAGTACATTGAAAAGGGAATATATATATATTCAAGCTGATGATTTTCTGGTCTTACCTATTTAATATAACCCATCTTACACCTATGTCCCTTTAGGGAAAGCACCATACACAGCCATTTATTGTTTAAATCCTGGACATATTCTGGATTACACACACATTTAAGTAATAATAGATGGTAAGGCAAGTTTTTACACCAGGCTACCCACATGTCTCAAGCACTTTATAAAACATTAAATCAAAGGGGAGGTTCTCTAGTAGACTTCATTTCATGTTATTGCATTTGTATGTTTGGATCTATGTTTTAGTAACTATAAAGGAATGGGCACAAGCAATACTCTCACAATCAAGAGTCTGCATTAATAAAATTATTTTTTCTGATCCATTTTATAGACAGCGTATTATCACAACTGAGGAGCTCTTCTCTCCAAATCATCTTCAAAGGACAGATAAGGGGAAACCATATGAAACATCCGAATCTTTAGCTTTAGATTTTGTATACCTGCGAGTTTTTTCCAGTTACATTTACTACTATTCTAGTTATAATGAAACCATTTTAATTTCTGCATGTGGTTGCACATATTGCACAATACAAGCAGCTTTTGATAATTCAGCATAAGCATATTCCCAAGTGACAAGTTAAACTGGAAAGAGATTCAGCACTCTTATTTTAGAATAACTCCTCACAGGAAGTTACACAGGTGTAACTATGGCAGTTTACCCTATACCCAATCATATCCTATTAGCTACTCTCCATGTAAACACACCCTTTCTGTTTCCTGCACATTGCCTGGTAAGGCACAAATATGGAAAAGGAATACAAAAATGAATACAAGATACTTTATATTAGGGCCCAGGGATTACTTTTCCTTCATATACATTGTGCCTTCTACAATCTCAATTTTCACCACTCAGCATTTCTGAGGCCCATAATTCAGACATAAAAGCAAGATACTACAAGCTAGATGTGGGTCTGGGCAAATTTGGATATAAAACAATAAACTATTGAGCATGATAATAATAGTCACAGCAGAAAATCCACAGCAGCAACCCACATAATAGGTAAAATCTTTGGGACAAGGGCTTTAGCTTTTTATTTTTCTGTAGAGCTCCAAGCATGTTTTGGGCACTACAGTTATACAACAAAGCAGAGACATAAAAAAATTATAAAAATTAACCAGAAAAAAGAAATAATGTAGTACAGTGATTTAAACAAGTCTTTGGCTCAATGCTGAGCCTTGCTATGACCCCTTTGTTCTGCCCCGGCAATCCTTGGTTGGCAGATTAGTCCATTGGGTAGTTTAGAGGTGATTTAGCCTCCTGCTGCTCTAAGCATCAGCAAGACATATCTGACTCTTGTGTGGCATGCTCACCTCAGCAGCACAAGCTCTTGCAGTCAGAACACTAACCTTCCAGTTCCGTCTCTGTCACACTTGTGTAACTGGGGATTAAGTACTGCAATAGAGGGCAACCTGTGGCCCATCGGGGTTCTATGCGTGGCCTGTGGTGTAAGACATTTTGTTTACAGTTGCCCATTTGAAGTGAGGCCAAATTCCACTGGTTTCCATCCACATAGGTTTTTTCCTACTAAAGTAACATACACACAAAGCAGGGGAACATAAAATGAGTTGCATGCTGATTGCACACTACATTGCCTAGGAAAGCCCTGCACTCTTTCTGCATCTAATTTAAGTGTTGCTATGGTTCAGTGGGGATACCCTGCAAATTCTAGGTACACAAGTGCAGTTAGCAAAATGACCCTAGCCTGGGAGACTATTTTGGTTAGAACAATCTTGAGCCCACTAAGATTGAGGGCTACTCACTAGCCTAGGTTGCCCATTACTGATGTACAGCTTCTCTACCTCAGGTCCCTCATCTCTACAATGGGGATAACAACACCTGGTGCCATTCCAAAGGATTAGTAGCTTCAGGAGTAGCCAAGTTAGTCTGTACAGGATAAACATAAAAACCAACAAATGGTCTGGTATCACTTTATAGACTAACAAAACATGTAGATGGTATCCTGAGCTTGATGATGGGAGTTTTCTCAGATGTTTTCAGATGAATTCTGATCATCCATAGAAGTGGGCTGTCCCCAGGAAAGCTCATGATACCATCTATATGTTTTGTTAATCTATAAAATGCTACCAGACCGTTTGTGTTTTCAAAGGATTAGTGTTAGCTGAGCCCTTGGAAAATATGAACTATTTTATACCTATAGTGTGATCATTAGCTTATACACTACGGGGACATGTACTTGGCATGACTTTTGTCTCTCAAGGGCTCATAAGACACAGCCAAGAGCTCTCGGTCACTTTCAGAACTAATTAATTGGCTCCAGCAGTACACTGTCATCTTACCAGTGCCTCCTACTGAGCACTAATCGGGTTTCCCGACACTGCGCTGGCTGCCAGGTGCGAAAAGCCTGTTAGATCTGGATGTGGCCGCGACTTAATTAAGAAGAAAAAAAGTCAATGACCAGAGAGACTTGTGTCCCGAAAGAACTTTTCCCACCTCGCCGCGCAGTTCACTCCGAGGCAAGGAGACGGCGTGGGGTATGTGGAAGAAGAGACTGGTGTCATTACTGTAGAGGGAAGAGGGGAAATGTGGCCCATCGGTGACAAAGCGGGGGCCAGACTCTCTCCACCCCTTACCCATTTACAAATCAAAGCGCCCACCAACCTACCCAGCCCCTTTAAAAACAACCTCCGCCAGACACACACGGGCAACCACACCTGTCCATGCACCCTCCTCTTCTAGCCAAACCAGCTCCTCCGCACACAAACCCACTACCTCCCCAGCTGTACGGCAGCCGCAAGGGTGTCCCCAAAGTCTGGGGGAAAGGGGAGCATGGCAGACCCGTAGTGGCGGGCGGGGAAAGAGCAACCCCGTTTACCTTGCCTTTGGCCCCACATAAGCAAAGCGCTGCTGCTGTCAGGAAGAACCACCTCGAGCTGTACTGGGCGAAAGTTTTATCCATGCTGACTGGCTGTGGATGCTCTGAGCGCTGCGTTGCGTGTTGTGCCCTGGCTGCAGCAAGCGAAGGCTGGAGCAGCTGTTCCTAATACCTACTCCCCCCCTCCCCGGACCTCCCTCCTTTCCCTCCCTGCCTCTGTCCCACTCGTAAACGCCCTCCCTCCTCCTGCATATTACTGCTGCCCTCCCCCCGCTCCTCCAGGGAGTCACCTGCGGGAGGGGTGGAAGCAGGCAGGGGGTGTGTACAGGGCAAAAGACTGGTCCAAGTCTTGCATTTTTCGCCCCACGCACTGTGCTCTCCAAAGTAGAGAGAGACAAAACCGAATTTAGGTCTGAAAAAAAATCCGCGTGATTTTTCAAGCTCTGGGAGGGAATCGGGGAGGCTGCTGAGGATGAAAGCAGGGAACGAGGGGAGAGAGGGGGAAGAAAGACGTGTGTGAGAGAAAGACGCAGAAAAGATGCTCTGCTGTCTCTCCCATCACCTTGATAAGCTGGCGGTTCTTTGGGAGTAATTTAACTGACAGTGGAGGTGGGAGAAGGTAGGGTAACCATATATCAAATGTGAAAAAAAGGGGCATGGTACCTAAAGAAGTCAAAGCCCCAAATACTGGGACTCTCCTTATATAATCAGAACAATTAGGGGGCTGTATCATATGACCTACCAGAAGCGGCTGAGAGATTTGGGCTTGTTTAGTCTACAGGAGAGTGGGGGGGGGGGGGGGGCGGGATTTGATAACAGCCTTTTACTACCTAAAGGGAGGTTCCAAAGAGGATGGAGAGAAGCTGTTCTCAGTAGTGACAGATGGCAGAACAAGGAGCAATGGTCTCAAGTTGCAGCGGGGGAAGGTCTAGATTGGACATTAGGAAAAACTATTGCCCTAAGAGGGTGGTGAATCACTGGAATGGGTTACCTAGGGAGGTGATGGAATCTCCATCCCTAGAAGATTTTAAGTTTCGGCTGGACAAAGCCTTGGCTGGGATGATTTAGTTGGGCTTGGGGTTGGTCCGAAGCCCCCAGATGCTGCCTCTTCTACATAGGTCAGAGTGCCAGGCTCTTTAAATCACTGGCAGCGCCTTAGGCCACATGTGCCCTGTGGTCCTGATGGTGCTAGAGGACGGGCTGGGGGATGGATGCTAGCCTGTAGCCCCACTCCTTCCACTGAAAGTCTGGGGACTCAGAGCTGGCCCATCAAGGTCTCTGTCAGCCCAGGGGGCTGGAGGTACCACAAGAATCCCATTGTGCTAGCTACTGTACATACATAAAATAAAACATTAGTCGCTGTCTCCAGGAGCTTACAATCAACTATATATTGGAGTTTGTCCATTTGTCTGCTTGTTCAAGAACTCCCTCTAAATATTAAGAACTAGGATAATCACATTCTATGTACAGTTTCCCTTCATCATAACTTAAAGCAAGGTCAGGGTTTGGTTGTGTCAGGGAAACAGGATGTGCCTGGAATGAGATTTTTCTGTATGCTTTTTATGAGAAGCAGAGATAGAATCACCAGACAGGTAAAAGGGTGCAGTGCCCCCCACATTCATAGAGCAGCAGTTCCCAACCTTTTCCAGATGGGGACACATTTTGACAATTCAGAAAGACTTGGTGACCTAGGGCAATTCAAAAAATGTGTGAATGGCTCCTTGAAAGCAACCGGGGGAGATAACTGGTGACCCTTTTGAAAGGTAATGGAGACCCATATTTGAGTCCCGACCCATAGGTTGGGAAACCCTGTTCATAGAGGGACACTGTGGGCTGTTCCCCTTTGACACAGAGTGAGGGGTAGTGTTTTCTCCATTTGCATTCTACTGGATTGTGCTGCCTCCCAGAGGAGGAGTGGGAAGTTGCATTTGTTGGTATCCAGATACTCTGTTAGCATAGTAGCAACAACTTAATAGATAAATGAGTTTGCCTGCCTGCCTACCTTAACACTGGCAATTGCAAATAACACCCAGTCCGCAAGACTTTTCCATTCAGAGAATTGTCACTGTTTTATTTTTAGAAAGTCTCTATGAAAACCAGTATTTTGGTTTCTGAGCTAAGATGTTGTCAGTCATTTATTGCAGATCCACACTGGTTTATGTTTTAATTTTAGATCTTGCTCTTCTTGTAGACTAGTCCATGAATTGTCTGTCACAATGTATTGTATTACTGTGTAGGACCTATTCTGGATAAATACACTTCCAGTCAATTGGAAGTCTTGCAGTATATTTTTTACAACAGTGCTCTCTGGCTCAAAGCATACTCTGATGTTTATAATGTAAGAGTGAGATTCATTGCTTTTCTAACACTCTCAGTTAAGTCCCTGATTTCAACATAAATATATGTTAAGCTTTCAAAAATCCCTCAAACAAGGAATATATTATTTCCCACAAAGGCTCAGTATGACACAAGTAAATAAAGAGATTCAGTCTGGTGCTTTCTTATGCTATGGTTGCTGAGGATGTAAGTCAAGAGCTAGCAGAAAGGGGTATTAGAACAATTACTTTTCTTTATTTTGACTGGACTGGAATATTATAAAACTAACTAAAGGAAAGGGAGAGAACATGCCCAAGTCTAGCTCTTTTTAAGGATCTTACTTCCTTGTTAGTTGGATTCCTTTCCAAAGGTCATCTGAGTGCAGGCACCCTTAATCCTTTTAAGGCAAGTAGGCTGCCATGTGGACTGTGCTATAGTTCCAGACAGTAGACCTCTAGCATGTACCACAAAGAAACATGGGTTGCTTTCTTGAGCAAGCTGTATTCAAACCTAGCTACTCCTCCATTCACTTCAGAGTTTCTTTGCTCTTTTCAACATCCCTCTGCAGCACAGATGTCTCCTTTGTGGTTTGTAATGTTACTTCCTAATTACTAACTAGTCAGAATTACAAATCTGAAGATACACAAATCAATTTGTAAATAGTTTCACCCAGGGCTGTTGAATCTCTAAAGATTTTCTTTTTATTCTCAACTTTATGAACTCCCCCTCCTCAGATAACAGAATGTTAGGTGTGCACAGTATCCACACTTAAACATCCTCCTTAGCACTCCTACTGCAAGTTGTCCCATGAGAGTAAAGTCACTGGGCCTCCAGATGTACAGTGGGACTCCAGAATGCCTTCCATGAAGAATAGTTTATAACAATAAGTCTTAAAATTCATCTACTGTACCCAACATTCCTTATAAACTGTGTGCTTATGCAACCACTCAGGAGAGATTCAGATAACACCTAGATGATTAGCAGAGTGCTCCCAGCTAGGTTTTTTGTTTTCACTGGTGGTACACAGTCACATGTGCTTTGGTGCACATAAAATTATTTCACATGTGGATGAAAAATATTAGTGGGAACTTTGACTGAAACTCACTACCTAATAAAAGTAATTTGCTATCTACTCTGGCTTCCCATTGACTACTGAGTCATAATGTATGCTCCATGTTCATTATGAAACCTCTTCACTCGACTGGCCTCAATTACTTAAGAAATCATCTTTCCTAGGAAGAACATAAGTACCCATGACAGCTACGTTTCACTGGAACAAGGGCGTTTTGTCAGCTTCAAGACACACATACATGTAGCCAGACAGCCTCAACAATTGGTCCACAACTTTGAAATTAACTTTAAAAGATATTAGAATGATTACAAACAGTAAACTAGTACTCACAGAATAAAATGTAAAAACTCTCTATTGTGAGAAGGCAAGGCCAAATAATAGTTTTAAAAAATGATATATGGCCTTGGTTAAGGAGACAGAACTTTGCAAGTTTACTCCTTTAGATATGTAAGGCATTCAGAAGAAATGGTCATAATGATTGATCATGATTGATTGATGTGAAGTTAACAAATTGATTTTTATTTTCTATGTTTAGTACAAAATAAATGTTTTCTCCTTAGTGAGTTGTAATGGGGAACTGGATGCCTGAGGCTGAATACAGCATACCAGGCTGGTTAGTTATTTAACCATTTGTGCTTTGTGTGTGGCCATTGCAGTTTTAAAAAAATAAATGAAGAAAATATTCTTGGAGCCTGAATAGAACCAAGTAAGAGGAACTGTAAGGGGGAGGAGGGGAGAGGATCTAACAAGCTCAGGAAACTGCAGCATGCATATAGTATTGTTGATGGTGGTTAGAGAACAAGGACTGTTAAGATAATTAGGAAAGCAAATCCACTTCTGTAACTGGAAAATAGGCACATCTGTTGTACTGTACACAGAGAGCCACCTCCTGGCTCTGAGGAGTACATAGTTTTTCCACTGCATGTGTTTTATCTTTTTTGATAAGGAGCTGGGTAAAAATGAAATGTTGATGATCTTCAGTCCTATGAGACTCATAGCTACGGCCAAATGTAAACTGTTTATCATCCAGGGTCTGTCACTTGGAAGATCTCACATTCCCTTCTTTACTAGTGCATTTTGAGGGTACAGTAGACTTCCGATAATCCGGAACCTATGGGACCTAGGTGGTGCTGGATTATCAGATATGCCAGACTATCAGGAGGTATTATAAACTGGTTATATATATACTGTATACAGTATATACTGTATATAGTGTTCTTAACCCTTTTTTAATTGTACATACTGTATACAGTATACTGTAATGTTTTAGTTTTTTTAAGCCTTTTTTACCCTTTTTGCTCAGTTCTGCTGCTGCTGCTGTTACCTTGTGACTCTTTTTTTGCCGAAACTCACTCACTAGACTCTTGCCATTTTGATGCCAGACTATCAGGAATGCCAGACTATTAGATGCCGGACTATTGGAGTTTTACTGTACATACAAAAAAAGTTATGGTGCAAATATCTTCAGACAGATTGCATCTTAAATTGCTTTACGTGGTTTAAATATGTTTATAGACTTAGGCTGCAACCCTGCAAAGATTAACTCATGTAAGTAGTCCTACTGAATTTACAGGGTGAATGCCTTAATAGGGAGGAACAAGCAAATAGTAAGTAAAGAAGAGATGTTTTCAACTGAGATTACTGTAGTGAGTTTGGAATCTGCAGCCTCTCTAAACTCTGATCTTTACTAGGGAGTTATTTCGAAATAAGTGGAGCATCCACAGTACCAAGCCTATTATTCTGAAACAAGCTGGTTATTCTGAAATAACTCCTGCTTTACATCAGCAACAACACCTATTTTGAAATAGCTATTTCAAAATAGTAGCAGTGGAGTGTCTACACTACCCCTATTTTGAAATAACTGTTCCCCAGCGCTTCCTGGGTCTTTAAGTTGAGGTAACGTGTCCACTTTAAGGAAGCCTGCCTCAAACTAATTTTGAGGCTTTCATGTTGTATGGACATGCTATTTTGAAATAATTATTTGGGGATTTTTTTATTTAGTTTCAAAATAGTTTCCTAGTGTAGAATGCCTTTAAAGGGTTACTGTACCACATCCTTGTTGTTCAATAGGTTAAATTAGAAATAATTTCACATACTACTATTGGAAATGTGCAGGAATTTGACTTGCACCCCATGTTTCTTTTCCCCAATAACTGGTTTAAATGTATTTATCCCCACATTAATGATTGAGACACACCATTAATTAAATAAGTAGTTAGACTATACTAATATTTTAACTTCTTAATGTATTTTTTCCAGGAATTTTCTTTCTATCCTGTTCCCAATGAGTGGTACTTGTATATACACATTATATTGTTGCCTTAGGAAGTGTTTGTCTATACAAGACCGCCCTAAGCACTTACATAAAAATTTGTGCAGGATCACACATATGTTGGGAAACGAATGCTTCCTTCCACTCTACAAAGTTGACCAGAAATTACTTTTAAAGTGATTTATTGTGATTCTATAGACCAAGGATCTCTACTATATCAGAGGGCAGTAAAACTAGAACTAGAGTACCTGAATTTGTTTTAGAAAATACAAAGAAGCAGCCTTCAGATGAATACTTGTTTAAAAAAAAATCAGATACACAAATATGCAGTAAATGAAATGGCTATGTAAAGGGATAATCTGATTTATCAAATGCATCTAATATGCAGCAATTTATTGCACCACATACATGTACTCTGTGGCTGTGTCTAGACTGGCATGATTTTCCGGAAATGCTTTAAACGGAAAAGTTTTCCATTAAAAGCATTTTCAGAAAAGAGCATCTAGATTGCTCTTTTTGCGGAAAAGTGTCCGTGCCAATCTAGACGCGCTTTTCCGCAAAAAAGTCCCGATTGCCATTTTCGTGATCGGGGCTTTTTTGCAGAAAACAAATCTGAGCTATCTACACTGGCCCTTTTGCGCAAAGGGACTTTTGCCTGAACGGGAGCAGCATAGTATTTCCGCAAAAAGCATTGATTTCAGACAGTAGGAAGTCAGTGCTTTTGCGGAAATTCAAGCGGCCAGTGTAGACAGCTGGCAAGTTTTTCCGGAAAAGCGGCTGATTTTTCAGAAAAACTGGCCAGTCTAGACACAGCCATTATGTATACTTCCCACTGGTACCCAGGGCTCTCAGGCATCTCACTACCACCAGTCCTTTACATGCGAATGCCTTGTTTATGCATGCTAGGAGTCAGGTTCCTAACTCTGCTGGCTATGGGCAACACAATATGCACCCAGTAGCCCTCACAGGCCCTCTACACAGATTAGTTATAGGCACAATCCAACCCTCAAGACCATCAAGTGTCTTCCAGGAGCATCCCACTCTGGTTCTATTAGATACTCTTAGGGCTTGTCACCACTTATCAGGAGATGGACTCTGCAGAGATTGAGCTCCTGGGGTTTGATTTAGTGGCTCTAGTAAGAACCCACTAAATCAACCACTGATGGCACCCCCATTGACTCCTGTACTCCACTGGGTTGCTAGGAGTAAGAGAAGTTGACAGGGGAGTTTTTCCTGTTAACCTCTTGAAGTGGGGATGCTGTGGAAATTTGACCTAAGGTACATCAACTCCAGGTATGCTATTCACATAGATGGAGTTGCGTATCCTAGGTCAGCTTTCTTCCCTAATGTAGACAGTCTCAGTATTCACAGATTTGTTGCTACCAGAGAGACAGTAGACTCCTCCACTTACTGTTTCCCCCTCAAATCAATGTTCCACTAAACACAGAGTACTTAGATATATTTATAGTGAAATCAAGTACAAGTTTATTTAACAAAGAGTGACAAATAATATTAAATATTGGAAACAACTGCTTAAAATAAAACAAAGTTATAACAAACATAATATAAAGCCTAGACTTCATTAACATGATATTTTCAAGTCTTGTAGAATACTGTTCACCCAAAATCCTTGCAATGTGCAATAGCCTGATGGTCTCAGTGCTTCCTGTTATTAGATAAACACACTTTTAGCTTGCCTTCTTGAAGGACCCTGCATATTCCTTTGCCTCCCCAGACATATGTCTTGCCTGAGATCAGGCACAATCTCCAGATTGGTTACCACTGGGAGACCAACAATGCACAATACACACAACTAAACAAAGATACATGTCTTTTCCTCCTTAGAACATTTCCAGAGTGTATCATCTCCTGGTGATCTGCCTTAATTCCAATACCTTAGGAACATAATTTTCAGTATAGACACATCACTTCTTAAATATTGTGTTTCCATCCATTTCACAATAATTATGACGACCAGTCGGCTGCTCTCAGTAGAACCCCTACATGCCACCCTTTGGTAACTAGTTTCCTTAGATCTGACCCAGGAAATGCCTATAACATCCTATGTACCAGTTGGGAATAAGATGTCTCCAAGTCAGAGTAGGAATCTAGACCTTTTATTCCCATTGTTCATTCCTTTGGTGGACACAGAAATACAGGCAGTCCCCGGGTTATGTCAGTCCGACTTAAGTCGGACCCCTAGTTAAGACCGGGGGGGCCGCAGCTAGTGTGGGGTGCCTCCCCCATGTCGCCGCCTCCAGTAGCGCGGGGGGCGCTTCCCCCCAGCAGACCAGGGAGACGCGGACCGGCTTTTCTCGCTGCGGAGGACACGGGCGGCGGGACCGCCGAGATGCGCCGCGGTCCCGCCGCCTGCGTCCTCTGCGGCGAGAAAAGCCGCTCCACGTCTCCCTGGTCTGCTGGGGGGGGGGCAGCTAGTGCGCACCCCCCCCCCCCCCAGCAGACCAGGCTTTTCTCGCTGACGCCTGGGGTAGAGCAGCTCGGGGGCTGTCGGGTTGGTCCCACAGCGCCGAGGTGCGGCGCTACTGGACCAACCCAGCAGCACCCCAGCTGCTCTGCCCCAGGTGTTCCCAAGTCAGCTGCTACTGAAACTGATCAGCAGCTGATTCCAGGAAGCCAGGGGCAGAGCAGCTCTGCCTCGGGCTTTCTGTAGTCAGCCGCTGGTCAGTTTCAGCAGCGGCTGACTTGGGAACACCTGGGGCAGAGCAGCTGGGGTGCTGCTGGGTTGGTCCAGTAGCGCCGAGGAGCGGCGCTGCGGGACCAACCCAGCAGCACTCCAGTTGCTCTGCCCCAGGCACGACCAATTCAGCTGCTGCTGGTCAGTTTCAACAGCAGCTGAATCTGGACGCCAGTTCCGACTTACATACAAATTCAACTTAAGAACAAGCCTACGATCCCTATCTTGTACGTAACCCGAGGACTGCCTGTATACACAAAGAGATTGACTTTCCAGAATCTCTTCTGACACATGGGCTACTTCTAGACTGGCATGATTTTCCGCAAATGCTTTTAACGGAAAAGTTTTCCGTTAAAAACATTTGCGGAAGAGCGTCTAGATTGGCACGGACACTTTTCCGCAAAAGTACCTTGCCAATCTAGACGCGCTTTTGTGCAAAAAAGCCCCGATCGCCATTTTTGCGATCGGGGCTTTTTTGCGCAAAACAAATCTGAGCTGTCTACACTGGCACTTTTGCGCAAAAGGACTTTTGCCTGAACGGGAACAGCACAGTATTTCCGCAAGAAGCACTGATTTCTTACATGAGATCGTCAGTGTTCTTGCGGAAATTCAAGCGGCCAGTGTAGACAGCTGGCAAGTTTTTCCGCAAAAGCAACTGCTTTTGCAGAAAAACTTGCCAGTCTAGACACAGCCATGGGGTATTGAGGGTGCCCATGCCTGGCAGTATGAGGCTCAGACACCACATTATGAGATTAAACAATATGTGTGATTCCGAACATACAGAATGAACTATTGGGATAGTTAACTATCTGATAAGAGTATTTTGAAGATTAATCCATTTGAGATGAATGTTACATATGCAAAACAGTAGGAACCATGGGAATGCTGGAGGAAGATGCAGCTCTATACCATTGGCATTTTAATTAGGAAGCAGGTTTTTCTCCAATTATTGGGGCTTCTAGGAAGAGCTATTTAGAGTACCCCAAAATCACTACTTTACTTATATGATAGCATCATACTAAATACCTGGTAACTGCCTACCTAAATATCATAAGAGTGAGCTATTGCATGCAGTCTATGTTCTTTAGTAGTGGAACTCCTGCAGAATCTGTTTTCTTGCTCTTACCTTTATAGGGCTGCAGTATGACTGTCTCTTTCTGAGGACAGCTGAATGCAATCCACAGAGTAGCCTGTTAATATCACCATAAACTTTGACCATTCAGGTTTTTTTTAAATGATTTAAAATGCTCAGGAACTAAATATCTGATCTCTAATGGATATCAGCTTCTGTTGGCAATAGTAGCTCAGACCTTGAATTTGATGCTACAGGGAGCTGCTCTGCAGTTTACTCCTGGAGGAATTCTGCACCAAAAATTAAATATTCCATGTAAAATGTTCTAAAATTTGGCATATTTTATTCCTTAAAATAATGCAATATAATCATGCTGGTTTCTATTATTTTGGAAATTTCATTTGAGCTACAATACAATGGAGGAGAAAGAAATTGGAGAGTATTGGAGGAAATCCCCAAACCTTCTCTGTCTAATAGTAATGTAGCTAGTAGTGACCCTTTATTTCTCATTATTAATCAACAAATATAGGCAGCCATATGCTCAGTGTCACCTTGAACAACCAAAGACCAAGTGAGGATTGAGATCTCAAACTCACAATTTATATTGACTACTGACCATCCTCAGAAAGGTCAGTAGCATACAATTCATGGACTATATTTTGATAGGATTTTTTTTCAGTCCAAAAATGTAGAATAGTGCTAATTACTGAAATACCATAAGAATTTACAATGCATTATTGTCCTTTAAAATAAAGTTCCTTTACACCGTTCTGGCAACATAAAGAAGCCTTAACACTTGTACACCTGTTTTATTCTCCTGGGGGAAATCACTAAGAACAATGGAAATAATTCCATTATTGCTACAATTCCAATACTTCAATAATTCCACTAAGCTGCTACATTCTTCTCTGCCTGATGGGACAGAGCCTGTCCTCCGCCTACCTTCATCTCCTCAGAAACACTCCAGAATCCTGCCCTTCCATTTTGAAAGTTCTGCAAGCATGGAGAACACACACCTGCCCAGCTTCCAGATGTCAGCAGTGATTTTACATCTCTACCAGATGCTCTGGGAATTCAAACTGACCTGTCTGCACTCTAGGGAAGAGACTTGTGACTGCTCTGTGACTTCCTTTTACTTCTCCATCCCAAGTTAATTTTTTTTTTTTTTAGGAAAGCAAAAAAATCTTCAGGGGCCATGAATTCTGAACAGGCACAGTGACAACCCTCTACCCCCTCCTCCCACAGAATTAAACAAAGTGGTTAAGCGGGTGTTCTCTACCTCTGATTTTGAGGAATCTCTGAACTTTGACTCCTTTTTTGTATTAAGGATGTGAATGGGTTAACCAGTGCCAGGAATAGCCCTCTCCTGTGGCCTGCCACAGATGGAGGACTGCACCAGCACTGAGAACTGGTGATGACAGCCCAAAGCCAGTGCTTGCAGCCAGCACCATGCAAGGCTGGGAGCGGGAGTTCTCCGGGATGGGAGTGCTGTAACTGAACTGGAGCAGCCCCTCCGCCCAGGGTCCTACTTAGTTGGTTAACCTGTTAAACCAAGAAGGATGGCACAATAGGAGTATGTCTACATTGCATTCCTCCTTCGAGAGAGGAATGCAAATGCAGACAAACAAAATTGAAAATGAAGTGCCAATTTGAATTTCTCATGTTTCATTTGCATAATGGTGGCTGGCTGCTTTTCCCAAACAGTGTATTTCGAGGAAAAAACCAGGGTTATTTTGAAAAGAAACCCTTCCTTCGAAATAACCCATACTCCTTAAAAAAATGAGGTTTAAGGGTTATTTTGAAGGAAAGGTTTCTTTTCGAAATAGTGTATTTAGAGAAAAAGACGGGGTTACTTCAAAAATAAACCCTTCCTTCGAAATAACCTTAAATCTCATTTTTAAGGAGTAAAGGTTATTTCGAAGGAAGGGTTTCTTTTAGAAATAACCCTGTTATTTTCCTATTTTGGAAAAGCGGCTGGCTGCCATTATGCAAATGAAGTGTGAGAAATTCAAATCCGCGCTTCATTTGCAATTTCATTTGTCTGCATTTGCATTCCTCTCTCGAAGGGGGAATGCAGTGTAGACATACATGTATCCTGAATGAACAGCAGCCAGGCTACGTCTAGACTGGCATCATTTTCCACAAATGCTTTTAGCGGAAAAGTTTTTCCGTTAAAAGCATTTGCGGAAAAGAGCATCTAGATTGGCACAGATGCTGTTCAGCAAAAGCACTTTTTGAGGAAAAGTGTCTGTGCCAATTTAGACATGGTTTTGCGCAAGAAAGCCCCGATCGCCATTTTCGCCATCAGGACTGTTTTGCACAAAACAGTTTTCAGCTGTCTACACTGTCTCTTTTGCACAAAAACATTACCGGAAAAGGGCTTTTGCCCGAACGGGAACGTCAAAGCATTTTCACAAGAAGCACTGATTTCAGACAGTAGAACGTCAGTGCTTTTGCGCAAAATCAAGCGACCAGTGTAAACAGCTGGCAAGTTTTTCCGCAAAAGCAAATGCTTTTGCGGAAAACCTTGCCAGTCTAGACACAGCTCCAGGGTAAGAAGCCATTACTGTGCTTCTAGAGTAAAACAGCTGAAACAATAGGAGATACTACCTAAAAACCACATGCAAAGCTGGGCAAAACAGTTAGGTGGGAAGAAGAGTTATGCTGGTTATTTTTTGGGTGGAGGTGCATATATCTTAGAGCCCTGAGTAGATACAAAATATGTATCCACATTGATATCTCTATCTGCAAAAATGAACCATGGATATTTGCATCCATTTCCATGAATACAGATTCCCATAGATAAAGCAGATAGCCACGGGTTTGCAGGGCTCTATGTATATCTATAAAAGCAGACACACTCAGAAGAGGGTCCAGAAAGTAAGAGAGAGAAAAAAAAAGTGTTTTGTAATGTGAGAAAGAACACCGTGAAAAAGCGTTTTGGGTAGAGTGCAAGCTTGTAAAACAGGTGAGGGACACCAAGGAAACTGTCTCAATGTTATTTCATTCCTACAATGTTAAAAGATGGGATCATATGTTCTTTGTAACAGGATTGCATCAAAGAAATATTTGACTCCATCCATATTTTCCTGCCAAAGGAAACTACTTGCAAATCCTCAGTCATAAGCAAAATGCTTGGGTCAAAAGGGAGAACATTAAAATTCCTGTGCAAATAACATCAGACATTGCTTGTAGCAGTTACTAAAATAATACCGCAAAGCATGCTCCACAATTTTATCAGTGTAACTCACTGATTAATGATAAAGAGCTCTTGAGCAAGAGGGCTTATGCCTGTCAAAAAAAGAGCGTAGCTCTTGCGCAAGGAGCCTTCTCTTACCATGCCGTACTGTAAATTTACTTGCGTAAGAGCGGGCAGGCAGTGTGGATGCTCTGCAGATTCCTGTGCAAGAACGGTTGTAGCCATAGAGTTTGTTCTAACACCCCCTTCTCCCTCCCATCTGGCAACGACTTCCCTGAGCCACTTCCCCAAATGATCCCTCCCACTAACTTTTCATCTGGAACCTGATTCTCCAACACACTCTTCCTGTCTTGCAGCACACTCAGCTCTCACCCAAATGCTTCTCACTTTCAGCACTTTGGCTCCTTCTTTCTCATATGCCACCTAAATAAAAGAAGAGGAGCCCTACTAAACCAGTCTGGATTGATTCTTGATTGATTCCAGGTAGTCTAGCTCTCTTTCCTCTGGAAGGCTCCTAATTAACTCCAGGTGTTCTGACTGGCCTGATTGTCCAGACTTCTTCTGGAAAGTTCCTGCTGGTTCTAGGCCAGAACTTGGACTGTGCCTCCTGGGTCTTGCAGTTCCCATCAGGTTTGTATGTGTGCCCCTCAGAAGCTTGCAATGTCCCTATTACTGCCTACATCAGCCAGTCACAGGTTGGAGACAGCCCCTCTAACTGTCCAAGGATCCTTTTTCCCACGTTGGCAGCCCACCAGTCCACTTGCTCCAAGTTCCAGGCCAGGGCACTGCATGGTAGCCACAAGTTGGGCTGTGAGATCTTACCCTAGCACCCCATAGAACAGCAGTCCCTCCCTGGGCTACTTCCTCAACCACTCCCTTTGTACCTCCTCCTTGGCATCATGGAGAAAGGCCCTTTTTGGCTTGCAGCCTGCAGTTTTTGCCTTTGCTCAGTCTTTCCTTTTCTCTGGCCCATCACTCTTTTCCCTCTTTTGTCTTGCTTGAGGGGAAGGCTTTTATAGTGCACCCACAGGCATTAACTGGCAGCAGGTGTTTCAATAGGCTACATTTAAGGCTGACTCCTAGGCTATGTCTACATTGAGCATTCTTGTGCAAGAAGATATGTAAACCCCCTCTCTTGTGCAAAAGCCTCTTGTGCAAAAATGGCAGCTCACTAAGTATGCAAATGTTCATCACCACACCTCATTTGCATATCTTTTTGCACAAGAATGTGCAATGTAGACATAGCCCTAATGTTTCAGGTGCCCATCTGACCTGATGGCTGAGTAGCAGTCTCTAGAAGCCTGTTCAGGGAACATAAGCCCACACCCATAACTCCCCGTGTACCTGCCCTCCACCAGACTCCTGCAGCCCACATACACAGTTTCTCACAATTTTAGGCATTTGCAGTTGAGTGCTATTACACAAGTACAGGCAGTCCCCGGGTTACATGGATCCGACTTACATCGGATCCCTACTTACAAACGGGGTGAAGCAACCCCGCACTCGCTGCTTCCCCCCAGCAGACCAGGGAGACACAGAGCGGCTTTTCTTATCAGACACCTCAGCTTGAGAATAAAGGACTGAGGGAAGTGAGGTGTGGGAGAATAAAACTGAGCTCTGGAGAAATGTTTGGCTAGAGTTTCCCCTACAATATGTACCAGTTCCGACTTACATACAAATTCAACTTAAGAACAAACCTACAGTCCCTATCTTGTACGTAACCCGGGGACTGCCTGTAATAAAAGCAGAGATCTGGCTGCTTTGCTTGCATGAGTTTTTCTAACTCAGAAGATTTCTACCTCCATGATCACTGAAGTGGAGAGCAGGGTAAGCAATGGAACTGAGGGAGCAAGTAAATCCCCCTTTTTAAAATGGTCCCTTTGCCCCAGGGGTTTCCATTCACATAACTTGAGGGAACCCTCATCCCTGGCATAGGAGAATAAATCAGTGTCCACATTAGTTTACAGCAGGGGTGGGCAAAAGGGCCTCTGATCCAACTCACCAAGTGAGTAGATCCAACCGTGCTTCTAAGGAGACTTCACGCATACCTCACACATACTCCCAGGCCCTGATTGGCCTAAGAGTGGAAGGAGAGTCTCCTTCTGCCATGCAAGCCTCTCAGCACTTAAAAGTAAACCACCAGCTGCTGCTCAGCTGGCAGTTGACTCTAATTGCAGCGCTCCCTTGCAGGGTAGGGGTAAGAGATTTCATGTGTTTCCCCGCCCCAGGCCCTGATTGATCTAGGGGCAGTAGCGGGAACCATGGGAATCTCTACCCAGGGCCACGGGACTATTTGAACCCCGGGGAAATCGCCAATTGTTCAGAACAGCTGGTGGTTCTCTCTGGGCGTGGCAAAGACTTTGCGCACTCGCGCTCCCCCATCACCAGACCAATCAGGATCTGTGGGCGGGGAAGCATAGAAGTGACCTGGCGTGCTTCTTCCGCCTGATGCCCCACTCCCTTCCGGGGCTGCTTAGGGCCACATCAAAAATTTCTGAAGTGGCTCCTGGTCAAAAATTATCAGCCCCCTTCTCCAGCTTACAGAGCACCTACTGCCCTCTTCTACTGCTGGACAGAGGAGCACGGCGGGGAAGACCAAGGCCTTCCATCGTGATCCGTCACGACACAGGGCGAGAGGGCGCGGTAACAATACCCCACCCCCATGCCAACACCACCAATTCCCCCCCTTTCCCCTCCCCCATCCCGGAAGGTGCCGGCGAAGCCCGTCCCCGCCGCTGGAAAACAGCGGGCCCCTCAGCCATTCCGCCCTGCCCCGCTCCCGGAGCCGCGGCAGCCCCAGGCCGGGGGGAAGAAGGGTCTGGGTGCGGGAGGGATCCCGGCCCGGCGCGGATCGGCACCACCCGGGCCCTCTGCGGCGGCCTTGCCAGCAGGGGGAGGAGAGGCTCGCGGCACCGCTCCCCCGCCCCCGCCGTGGCGCCACGTCTCGCCCTGGCAGCCGGAGGAAGGAGCCAGTCGCTCGAGCGCCGCTGGTGCCAGGTCTGTGGGGAGGGGCCGGGCCTGAGCGCTGCGCTCCGAGCGCCCCGGGACGGGGTGGGGGGCAAGAGCGGGCTCCGTGCCCGGGGGCACTCGGAGGGTGGCGCTGGGGAGTCTGGCTGAGACGGCTCCGGCCTGGGTTGGGCTCTGGGCTGGACGCGCCGCGGCTGGAGGGCCGAGGAGGGGTCCGCGCTCTGGCTTGGCCGGGGCGGCCCGCGGAGGTGCGGGCTGGGCAGGCCGGGGGCCTAGCTCCGAGTCCGCGGGGGGCGGGTTCAATCCCGTTGCTGTTTGCTTGTATGTCTCGATCATCCTGTCCCCACCTTCCCCGCACCCATCGGTGCTGGCGCTAGGGGGGCGGTGCTGCAGCCCCCCCTCCCCCCCTTGAACTGGCTTCCGTAGGTCCAATTTGTGTCAGCTGCCCGCAGTCCCCTCTCCCCAATAAAATGGTTCCAGCAGCCACGTCCACAGGGGGTTTCCAAGGCCGGGTGGTGGATGGCTCAGTGGTGCTGAGTGTCTCTAGTTTCTTTGGGGTAGTTGGTGCTATGTCAGTGCAAAATACTAATGTGTAATCGTATCTCTTTGCCTAATATCCAGTCTTCTGGGATCAGATTGGAGACTCCTGTCATCGTAGGAGTTTCTAGTTTATGCTTCTGGTCCCTTTTTCCCCTGTCTCTGATACTGTGAAACTTGGGTGTAAGGTTACCAGTCTGTGTTGTGCTTTTAAATACTTTTAATAAAATGGGCTGTTTTAGGGGGGATTTTGGTTTGGTAAACTCGTTGGTTTTAGTGCTGGCTAGAACCCTCCTCCCACCACTGTGTAAGGTGTCTGATAGGAGTCTGTGATGTGTCTGTTATAATGGACTTTAATAGTAACTAGAAGTTACAATGTGATGACATTACATGATTAGGAACAGAGTATGGTATAGACTCTGCCCTTTTGTTATCCCTATATATAAACAACAACAAAATTCTGCAGGATGACAGTGGTGTCATCACATCACTGTGCACACTGTGTATCTTCCCTCCCCACCCCTTTTCCTTTCCCCTTCCCCTTCCCCAGTGCTCAGCTACCACGCAGGGCCTGCAAGGCCTCAGAGCAGCCTCCCCCTGCATCTGGGAGTGAAGAGCTGGACCCACTACAGCTGAGAGAAGGGGGTTAAGATTAGGTTACCAACAGGAGGCGGGCAGGTTGTGAGGGGGTGACAGAAAGGGCCTGGGCTGGCGTGCTGGTGGGGGGAGAGAGAAAGGACCCCAGGGGGAAGAGGGAACATGGCCAGATTCGGGAGAGTGGGGAGCGAAACAGGGCTCTGGACTGGCAGTGTGGGGCAAGGAAAAAGGGCTTGGGCTGGAGTGGCTAGGGGAAGAGGAGGATCTTTGAGTGGCATGACTGGGGGCCGGGGAGAAGAGGCCTGGGCTGGCACTGCCACAGCCTGGCCCTCCCCAGTGGCCAGGGAGAGAGCCGGAGTTGCCTGCTCCCCACAAGAGGTGGGTTGGGGAGTTGCCTGCCCCCCACAAGAGGTGGGTTGGGGTGTATAGTTAGCAGAGGGCACTAGTTTTTAAGTCTCTCTGTTCAATGCCAATGTTTATGTACAGGGCAGACAAAAGTATTTGTAGTTGCCAGGAATGTGTAATAAATCATTTAAATTAGACTGAATTATGTAAGGTGTAACTATGGTGATTAACTGCCTTTATTGCTACAGTTGGGATCTGTGTTAGGGATGTGAACAGGTAATTGGTTACCCGGTAAGCTTCACACTTAACAGGTTATGCTTACCAGGTAACAATTAATGGTTACCGGGGAGCAGCCCCCTACCCATGGCTCACTGTGGGTGGAGGGTTGCTCCAGCCCTGTGGGGCTGCTGGCTCCCAACCCACATTGACTGGGAGTCAGCCACCTTGAGCAGGGGAGGGGTCAGAAATGGCAGTGGTGGGGATTTGCTGCCTTTTGCCCCATGTGATGCTGCTGACTCCCAGTCCTAGCAGACTGGGAGCCAGCAGCTGAGCTTAGGGTTGGAAGCATCTGGTCTGGAGAAGCCCCTGCCCATGGTGCGGAGGCTGCTCCAGCTCAGCTGTGGCAGGTGGACGGGAGGCTGCTCCAGCCACTGGAATGGCCTCCCACCTGCCCACCTCCATTTAATCTGTCAACCAGTTAATCTTAATGTTTATCTGGTTAACTAAACGGGATTTTACATTCCTATTCTGTGTACAATATGTGTTGTGATTTCAGCATTGGTAGCAGGCAACTATTAATGAGTTGCATGTAGTTTTAAAAAGTCCATATCAGAGCTTTTGTAATGTATTCATCTTTTTTGTGGAGGGAAATTCCACCTTAAAATGACTATCCCAGTCCAGATACCTGTCTTTCTAGAGTACATGGACAGGGCTTATTGGTTTTGGGATAACACTGAGTCCAGTCCTATGCATGTTAAACTACTAGGCTACGTCTAGACTGGCCCCTTCTTCGGAAGAGGCATGCTAATTTCTAACTTTGGAATAGGGAAATCCGTGGGGGATATAAATAAACATGGCCGTGGCTTTTTTTCCGGCTTGGGGAAAAGCCGGAAAAGAGCGTCCAGACTGGCGCGATCCTCCGGAATAAAGCCCTATTCCGGAGGATCTCTTATTCCTACTTGTAAGAGGAATTTAAATTTAAATTTAAATGTTTATTTAAATCCCGTGGGGGATATTTAAATCCCCCGCGGATTTCCCTATTCCAAAGTTAGAAATTAGCATGACTCTTCCGTAGAAGGGGCCAGTCTAGACGTAGCCCCTATTGTTTTCAGAGAGAGTTTAGCCTACATGACTGGTCTTAAATCTGGTGTGTGTTCCTCTTGAGACTATTACTCTCCAACGAAAGATCAAGTGGTGTGACACCTTAGAAATTATTGATGTATTCTGTGGAGATGGAGAGGGAATAAAAGATTAAGTTGCTCAAATTATCTGATTGTGTTTGGAAGTATAATTTACACTTAACAATTTTTATACTGTTAGCTAAAATTCTGGATTTAGTCAGTGCTTTTTAGTGTCTTGTGTTTGAACAGTAATATATATATAATTTTGTAATCTACACTCCTTTTATATTTGTTATTTGAAATTGAAATACATGCAAGTTTATGTTTATAATTTAACAAATTATCAGTTGGTGTCTTGCCTCAAATTTTACCATTTGGCTGTTTGACATAGCATTGGTTGTATGTGGAGGATTTTGTTAGGGCAAGACTACAGAGGATTTCCTAAGAAAAGGCCAGCCTTCATTGGCTGCTAATTTTCATTTTAACTGTCAACACAAGCTGTAATTAGTAGGTCATGCTCCTATAAAGTTCTGTCTGTTGGATGCTGTGCGGGAACCTGAGCTACAACTGCATAAACATTATTTAAATGAAAAGTCACATTCAAGCCTCTTTGCATTCATACTAGTAAAATAACAGACTTCAACTGGAATAATTCCCCCAAAAGAAAAATATAGCACAGGAGTCCAGATCAGGAATTATTAGGGTGACCATATGGCCCCTTTTGGCTGGGATGGTTCCCATTTTAAACCTCATCCTGGATAGTTTTACTTTGTTTGGCAAAACTGGGCAAGTTTTCTCTTGACAATTGGGATACATGCCCAGTTTTGCCCCAAAAGAGAGACGTAACACTCCCCAAGAGGGTGTGTAGAGCAACATTCATGGAGCTCAGGCAAGTGATCATCCCTAAGTGAAGGAGCTCAGGCTAGCCCTGCATGGTGGTACAGGTTGAACCTCCTAATTCTTGGATTTTCTGGTCTGGCAAAATCTGTGGTCTGGCAGGGCCATGGATGTTGCTGGACCAAAGAGCCCCAGAGCAACACAAGGGCTGGGGAGCTCTGGCTGAGTCAGGTGGCATGTGGGGACCCCCCCAACTAGGCGAGAGCCCTCAGCATCAACAGGGCTAAGAAGTGGCTGGGGAGCCCCTAGTGTCAGCCAGGGGTCAGCTGGGGAGCTCCACTGCGGCTGAGGAAGCCCCAGTGTTAGCAGGGCCATATGATCGGGTAGTCCCTCAGCTGCAGCAGAGCTACATTCAGTCTGGTGGCCCCAGCCAGGAATCCCAGAATACCCTCAGTGGCTGCGGGGTGGGGGTGACTGGGCAGCTTCTGTCAGTGAACCCCTGGCTGAAATGGGGCTGGAGGAGGCAGGTGGCATCAGTCGGGGAATCCACGGACTCCCCAATGTCAGCAGGGCAGCCCCAGCAGTGGGTCAGGATGGCTGGGTCACTCTGATTGACAGCAGGATGGCTGGGAGGGCCCCAATTGGGAACCACAGGAAACACCCTGTAGCTGTGGGACTTACAGCGGCCAAACAGTCACCTCTGGAAAGAGGAGCCTGGGAGTACGGCAGCCAGCAGGGGAGCACTGACCTCCCCTGGTCCAGCAAACTCCCTTGTCTAATGATCTTAAATCAATTGTCTGGGTGCAAAACTAATTGATGTAGTATTGCAAAGGTCTACATACTGAAAGTTGAGAAATATATTGTTAAATAATGCACTCCTTGGGCATGGAAGTAAGTACTTGGTTGTATTTTGTTGTCTCTGCTAGTATTTCATACCCTGATTCTGTACATTGAAGTAAATGGATGAAGAGCTATTTGTAAGTGCTACTTACTGTCTGTCCGGTATCTTTAAAGTTGTGAATGTTTTTGAAATGAATGTATTTGTTTCCAGTGAATGAAACATCTTGGTAATTGCTTTTTTGCCTTCAGGCTATTTTCATGACCTTCTGAATATTCTCAGCTGCATGCTGTAAACCAACGAATGAAAAGCCCAATATTGTGCTACTATGCAGCATCTCAAATAGCACTGCTGCAGATGGAGAGAATCTGGACTTGAAGGCAAATTAATTTTCTTGGATCATGGACTCATCTTCTCTTCAGCAAGGTGCCCTGTTAGAGAACAGAGCTAGCAATGGGGCCCCTCATAATTCTGAAGGACATCCGGATTATAAGACCAAATCAGATCTGCCAACCGAAGGAGCTGAAAGTAATTGTGAGTTGTTTTATAAGAATTGGGTCACTTTATTGTTATTAGAGGGTTTGGCAACTTTTTCAAACCAAAGAGCCAAACTACATAAACATTCAGAACAAATGGTCAAAAAAGAGGGGGTATGTAAGAATACCCATTTGCATGACTGAAAATATACAACTTCATATTATTGATAATTGACATGATGATTAATAATATAAATGAAGCATTACATACACAGACTTTATTTAATAGGACTTTTGCTGCTTCTTGGGGTGCAGTTTGAGGATGGGGGTGCAGGAGTCAGGTTTGGGTGTAGAAGGGGCTAAGGGTAAGAGGTCAGGGTTTGTGGCAAATGTGGGAGGCAAGGCGCTGGGGGTGGGAAATAGAGTATGTGGCTGGGCTCTGGGGCTGGATTACCTTACCTGGCCCGGGTTGGGCTGCTGCACCAGAGCAGCAGTACCTGGATGAGGGGCCAGGCCAGGAGAATCGTGTCTTCCCCTCCTACCTGTGCTACACCCATCACCTTTTTTTAGGTGAGGGGCCATTGTCCCATAGAAAAATCAGTCAGGGAATACACAAGTGAGAAGCAAAAAAACAACCCCTCCAAAAACCTCCACTGATGTGGCCCCCCAACTTGAGACATCTCACTCCCCTGGTGCTCCAGCCCCATGTGAAGCGGGGGCAGGAAGGACTGAGGTTCAACTCTTCTTCCAGGGTTAGTTGGTTTTGTGACCCCCCAGGCTCTGAGATGGAGCCAAAAATAAGGGGTCCAATATGCGTGATTGAGCTGCCAGTAAGTGGAATAGGGATAAGGATTGGGGTGCAGATCTTGCCAGAGGAAGGATGCAGGAGCAGGATGGGAGTAAGGTATCTGGCTAGTGGCTGGAAGGGTGCAGCAGCAGGTGGGAGGAGGGTGTAGGAGTAGGGAGTGGGCTGGGGTAGGGTGTCTGACCAGCGGGGAGGGAGCAGGAGCAAGGTGTGTGTGTGTCTAGCCAGGGACAGAAGCAGGGTGCAGGTGCGTGTCTGGGCAGTGGGGAAGGGCAAGAGTGGGCTGGGAGATGCAGGGTTTTGGTGTGGGAGGGGACGGGGGTGCTGGGTCTGGGCCCCATTTACTTGCCTTTGCATTCCAGGCTGCTCTCAGGCTACTTGGCCCAGGCATGGCTTCCTGCTGCTCCATTGGCTGGATTCTGGCTAATGGAGCAGCAGGAAAAGCCTTCAGGCAGCATGTCTGTGCACTGCTGGATCCTCTCAAGGAGGGAAGGGAAGGAGAGGGAATGCGCACACATGGAGCTGTTTGTGGCTCCACTTCTATCTCGATCGCACAGAGGCTCAGGGTTTTCTCCATTCCCTTCCCCACTGCAGGAAGCTGGCGCTGGATCTGATTTTGCGGGATGTGAATGTCTGGAGTGCCAGTGTGGGCTTCCTGTTGCGGGTGGGCAGGAAAGGGGGGCTGAGTTTGAGCTGCGAGCTATATTTGGCTCTGGGGCCTCAGGTTGCCAATCCCTATGCTAAAACCTCTCTCTCTCTCATGGCTTTCGCTCATGAAATTTATTGACCATTATTTTGTTGGATTCAGTAATGCGCATAATGCTACAGAATGTCTTGTGAAAACTATAACTTATCTGTCTTAGAAATTCAGAAGAGATCTGTCTTTGTAATTAAAATCTACTATTTAATATTGTTTTAAAACCATTAATTAAATACAGCTATTAATTTTGAGAAGGATTGCTCAATCTATGTTGTATTTTTCTTCCCCTGAAGTTAAGAGTCATTAAGCATTTGTCTGCATCTTGAGTTATTCTGGAATAACTTCATGTGTGGACACTCTTATTCTAGAAAAAGTGTTTTTTCCCCCTTAGTTAGCTTAATCCACTAAACAGTTCCACTTTACAAAATAAAGTAGAAAACTACATTTTTCACAAGAAATTTGGTAATGTGCTGACCTAAATACTCCAACTGGAAGTAGACAACATGGGATGGATAACTCAATGATTGCCTGTTCTATTCTTACCCTCTGAAGCACCTGGCATTGGCTTTTCTTTGGCAAACAGACAGTAGGGACACCTTGAGCATGGGATTGCATCTCTGACCAATTTGGCTAAAAGCCAAACCTAGTCTGCATATGTGAAACTGATTTAATGTTGATTGGAAATGGTCAAGTAATGAATATTTGTGACTCCCACCTATCCAGTTCTAGTTTGGTTTTGATCATAGAGCTATCATAAGGAGAGCCAAATGTAAATAAAAGCTCTGATCAGACAACCTGGAATCTGATATTCAGGATATAATCATAAAATGAATCAATTTAACTCTATCCTGTCCTTCTCTCCATCAGATGCCGTCCTAATAATCATGGCTTATAAATAGATTAAATACAATATTTTCTTCTTGTTTTTAATTGCAACTTCCAGTGCTTTCAAAAGATTTCAGACATTTATCAAAATTATTGCAGCTAAAATAACCTTTAAAATACGAATAATATTTAAACGGAAAAATGGCTCTTTCCTCTTGACAACTTCTGATGCAGTTAGGCATTGCCAATACAAAAAACTGAGATGTATAAAAAATTAGCGAAGTGAAACTGTAACCGTTTATGTAGTTAATGGATGAGCCAGGGTTCATTGGTGAATGTGCATGGTTACACCCAGCCCCACTCCCTCTCCCTTGCCCTATAGCCTCTGTATTGGCAGCAGTGTGGGAGGAGCCAGTGCTCATGGGGAGCATTAGCCTTTCACTCTGCGTGTAAACTAGGGATGTGAACATGTATCCATGTACTTGGTTAACCAATGGCTTGGTTTGGTTTTGGAAGTGTGTAGAGGATTGAATGGGATCACTTACAGCTGCCGGTGTGAATAATGTGATCTAACTTTCTTTTCAGTAACTTGTATTAATGCCAACAAAGTGTCAAATGAAGGAGAGATCCTGGAGATAAACAGCAAAGAGGACACTTACCAGAATGGACCAGAGGCTGTCTATCCTGACCTCCCTTTGCCTTTGGAACCCACTAGCAAGCTACATGGTCAAGGGTCTCCAGGTGTGGCTGGTTTCCATGACAACCTAAGGAAGTCTCAGGGAACTAGTGCTGAGGGCATAGTTCTTAGAAAAGAAGCTTTGCAGTCACTCAAACTAAGTCTTCCCATGCAAGAAACTGAATTGTGTAAGCATCTGTTTAATGTAGAGCCCCTGCTTCTCTTGCTGCCTAAAGCTTTTTCCTCCGAGCGTGTCTGCAGAATTTCCATGATAATACTTAAGCTTGGACTAAACTTCATGTTTGCAATAAACAAATTTGGACAAATTAATTTTTTGCAATAAAACTCTCTTCTTTCAGTAAAGCATGTACACTAATGTTTAATAAATTTGGTTGTTCTACTGACCTGTTCATTATAGTGGATAGGAGGCTAAATTGCCCTAGATTGTCCCACTTTGGAAGTAATGGGATGACACTGAAAAACTGACACATTTTTGTTAAATAATAGCAAAAGCTTCTTACAGTGGGATGTCTTAGACTAGAATAGGCTCTCAAGGGAAGTAAAGGAAGCTGCGTCGTATAATCAATATTAGACTGGACAACACAAGAAAATGAACTGTAGAGAGCAATCATTCACTAGACTCTGAGGGATGGGACTAGAAATGAAGTAGATTTTGCCTATTTCTGCCAATCTCTAAAAATGTGGGTTCTAAAGCAGGTGGGACTTAGAGGGTAAAAGTATTTTTGCTCTTACTGTGGAAGATTTGTCTCAGATCACTTGAAAGTGTTATGACATTTGCAAATATAAAAGGATTAAATTAAGCATTCTAATCTCTATGCTTACACAAGGTTAGCATGGAATATGTGGGGAATATTCCTGAGCTGCATGCTAAGGTTTGTCCTTGTGAATGATGCTTGCTCTGCTTATGCATGAATGTTGTGTGTATATATATGGTGCTGATGGGGAAAGTGGTTAATGTGAGGATATTTTCCACCATTTGTGTTGTGTCTGTGTTTTTTGAAGTTTTCTATGTGACTTCAGAGGTAACTCTTTTGCATAGGTTCAGCAGAGTCTTCACTTCCATTGGAAAAAGAGGAACAAATCAGACTTCAGGCAAGAAGGCGTTTGGAAGAGCAGCTCAAACAGTACAGAGTGAAAAGGCACCAAGAAAGAGTAAGAACTTAGCTGATTCCATGTTTCTAGGTGATCTCTATGTTGGTGGGAAGCTAGAAAAATGAACCTCATACCTGACCCAAATTGTCTGTTTTCCTTGCTGTAAATATTCAATAACCTTCTAGCCAGGAACATGGTTTTTTTTTCTACTTTTCTGTTTGTGCCCAATATTGCCTTCAGTTGTGTCATGGTAATCCATGAAGGATAAAGGGATGCATTAATGCAGTTGAAGGAAGAATTTGGTCTTTTTTTCCCCCTTGAGGCCTGACTGATTATTTGTTGTATATACTATGGTGACCTATTTACCGTGGTCCACAACTTTGAGACTTTGAGTGACTTCCTTTGCTCATTAGGAATTTCTCAATGAAATGGTTGCTTCTAGGTTTTGTTGTGATAGTTTGGAAAGTCTAGTGTGAAGAACAATAATATATATTTGGAGTAGGAGAAATTTTAAATCCCTTGTTAAGACTAGTGGAAGTTTACTCAAGACTATGCTTTTCTTCTCAGAGTGTACAGGTTGGATCTCCCAGGTCTGGCACCCTCAGGACCTGAGATGTCCAGGTTAGGGAGTTTGCCAGACCATGGGAGGTCAGTGTTGCCCTGCTGCTGCTCCTCTCCCTGGGGCTCTCCACCCTGCTGCTGCCCCACTAATGTTGGCTCAATTAAGGTTCCCTGCCCTGCTACCTGTCTGCTGCTGCTAAGGTTTCCCAGGGGTTTCCCAGCCAGGGACACCTGACAGCTGCCAACCCCTTTATTGCTGCTTGCCTCTGCTACTTCCAGGGGTTCCTTGGGGTTCTCTGGGTTACCTGACTGCCCTGCTGTTGCAGCCTGGCTCCACTGCTGCCAGGGATTTCCCAGAGTTCCCTGGCCGGGGCCACCAGGCTGACTTTGCTGCCACCGGGGATTCCCCTGCTGGGGTGTGACTCCCTAACTGACTCCTGGCCCTGCTGCCAGGGTTCCCTGGCTGGGGCTTCCAGACCACCGCCAATCCTTGCTGCCCCTGGTGGTTTCCAGGGGTTCCCTGGCTGGGACTCGTCACTGGGGACTTCCTTGTTGGGACCAGGCCTCCCAGGCGGCTGCATGGCCCCGCTGTCCGGCTACCAGGCTGCTGCCAGTCCCGTTGCCAGGAGCTCTCTTGACTGCGTGGCCCCCCCCCGATGCCAGGGGTTCTCCAGCTGGGGTGGAGGCTCCCTGACACTGCCTGGCCCTGCTGATGCCAGGGTTCCCCTGCCTAGCCATTTGTGCCCAGCTGCGACTCCAGACCCCACATTCTGCTGGGGCTCTTGGGTCCAGCAACCTCCATGGCCTTGCTGGATCAGAGTTGTTGCTGGACCAGAGTGCTGGATGTGGAAGGTTCAGCCTGTACTGTACAAGGTTTCCATGTATTCACTATCTGCAATAACTGTACACTTTTCATCATCTCATTAGACCAACTCACTTTATTTGTTTATAGTGCAGTAGAGCTCTAAGCCCGCACTGAGGACTAGTTCCATTCAGCTAGATAGAGTTAGTACATTTTAGTCTAAAGTAACAGACAGGAAGACATAGCCCCTAGTAGGGATGTAAGTGACTAATCAACTAGTCAACTATCAGATAAGCAAGAGCTTAGCGGATAGTCTACACACTAGTTGCGCTCTTCTCCCCCCTTCCCCCTGGCTGCCTCTCTCAGAAAGAGGCAGCAAGGCAGAGAAAAAGGAAGGAGTCCTGGGAGGAGTTGGCTAAAAAGCCAGTTCCCCCCAGCTCTAGCTCCATGGGAGGGGGTAGGGGCGCAGCAGCAGTGTTCCACCTTTGAAAAGTACAAGAGTCTCCTCTGGGGCTCTTGCACATTTCAAAGCAGAAACACCACATGGAGCTTGAGGCCAGCGGGGGACTCTGTCTCCCGCTGGCCTTAAGCTCCATTCCACGATTCAGTCTTTGAAAAGCACAAGAACCCCTCCTGGAGCTCTTGTATATTTCAAAGGTGGAAACCCCTACGGCACTTCTGCCTTTGAAAAATAGCAACAGCCCAGCAGGCTCTTCTACATTTCAAAGCGGAAGCTCCCTTTTCGACTAATTGAATAGTCGATGGAAATTCCATTGACTATTCGATTAGTTGATTAACCTAATTTTAATATCCCTAGCCCCTACCCAGAGAACTTCCAATCTCAAATACAAAAATAAAGCCTGCGGGAAAGAGGCACAATACCAAGCAAAGGCCTGATCCTATGATGACAGGAACAGTCAAAATCTGAATTTAGTATGTAAGTAGACCATTGAACTCAAATGAGACTCCTAACATGCATGAAGTTACTAATGATTATGTTTGCTGGACTGGGGCAGTAAGATCAGGATAATGATGGGCAAATGTCTATTTCCTTGATTTGCAAAAAAGAGAGTAGGCCTATGGTGTAGGTGAAATGATAGGGAAAGAGGGGTAAGTGATGGGATCAGGAAGTGGAGAAGAAAGAAGAGGGATGGAGAGGAGCATGCTGGATAGATTAAACCTTTTGACAATAAGTTTTGAATGACGGATTCTACAGTTCGTATTTGAGCAATACTAAGGGTACTTCTAGACGGCATTGCTCTTTCAGGATACTGTAAGTATCCTAAAATAGCGACGCCGCATCTTTAACTGTGCCTGCTATTTCCTGAAATAGTGTGCATGCTATTCTGGCATCCCTGTAGCCCTCATTCCATAAAGGTTAAGGGATTTGTCAGAATAGTGCCATATTTTGAAATTTGGCACTGTGTAGACAGCGCCAAATTTCAAAATAAACTTTTGATTTAGACTTGGAATAAGTAACGCAGTTTGCATAGCGCGAATTGTGTAGCTTATTCTGACAGAAGGGTGCTGTAAGTTGACCTTGTGCTCATGATACTTGTGATTATTTCTAAGCTTTTTTGCTCTTACATATTTATCTCATAACATGACGTTTAGATTGACAGTTAGGAAGCTTTCTAAAATAGAGTGGTAAAACACTAGAATAAGTTGCCTAGGAAGGTTGTGGAATTTCCATCTCTGGAGATATTTAAAAGCCGGTTAGATAGACATCTATCAGGGATGGTCTAGATCAGCATTTCTCAAATTGTGGGTCGTGATCCCCCTGGGGGTCACGAGCAACTTAGGGGGTGGTTGCAGCTGGATTTGGTTTTTCACTTGTGACCCCTCTTCCCCTGGGCTGTGAAGGGTGATGGAAGGCAGCTGCCGGCAAGCTGCACAGCGTGGCCGAGGCCGTGGGATTCCAGGAGCGTGGCTCAGCTGCAGGAGGAGGCAAGGCTAATGATGTTAAATTCTCGGGAATAAACTTGAGAATATTCTCCAATGCGAGAATTTTTGAGAATTTTCTCTTAAATACTTGTTAAATAGTTTTAAAAAGAGTTTTATTATTTATAATAATGTCTTTAATAAAATTTCAAGAATCATGAAAGCTTCCAATTGTAAAAATGTAAATTTGGGAAAGTAAAGGAAAAAGAAAGGTTTAAGTTACTAGAACTCTTATTACAAATCTTCTGGTGCAGGATACAAATATTTTTAACTTTCTGGATTGTATACAAATCTAATCAGAATCTGCACTTTCCGAATCTGACCCATATATTTCTCTCTCTCCTTTCTCATACATATCCTCTTCTTTGACTTCTTTTTTCTCTTCAGCATCATCAATTTCTTCTTCCTCATTTCTCTGGTTCTGTTTCCTTTTTTCTCTTGGAGATTTCAACGGAGCATCATTTGGGTTTTTAAGAAGCTTTATATTATGGGCTATGAATGTCAGCTTGCCTGCCCTTTCTTGTGTCAACTTGTTTCGTTTTGCATTATGAATGATACTGTAAGTACTGAAACTTCTTTCAGTTGCTGCTGCTGTTGGTGGCGGCATATTCAATATGTTGATTTCCCTAATTTTGATCCATAGTAAATACCTTTCTACCATGTTACTGCATCCTATTGAGCCAGCTGATTTTGTTACATATGATTTTCCAAAAAAACCTTCTTTAGCATGATACTCTGAAAGCTCTGCAGTGACTTTTGCTGAGTGATCAGTGCCATACATTCTTGTGACTAATCTATCGATGAATTCAGTTCCTTGTATGTGTTCATTTCTAGTAAGGCACTCACCATTGAATTTTGGATCTAGAATATTTGCAGCATAGTGAATGTCTTAGAGACATATCTTTATTTTTTCAAAACTTTTCATCACATGCTGCTGTTCTTGTTTGGTAAGTGGACTTTCAGGAAGTAGCCTATCAAAATGATCGCTTAATTCCCTGAAACATTCAGGAACTTTGCTCATTTTGGCTGGTCAGATTCAAGCAGCGTAATCCATTTAACAGGACTTATCAGTGCATGCAGTTTTTGGACCCGTACCCAAAATACATCTTCATCCAGGATTGAATTCCTGGTGTGTTTGCTCAGTTTAGTCTGTAAATCTTCATGGACAGCAAGGCATTTTAAGACTTTTTTTTAATTTCAATAAGCTTTTCAAACAATATAAAATGGAACCCCACCTAGTTTTAACTGGCAATGTAAGTGCACAAGTTTGATTTTTCTCTTTTGAAAATGCAATAAAATGAGCTCGTAAAACTTGCAGTTTGTTACTTTCCTTCACAGTAGTTTTATAGGTAGCTTCAGTTTCTTGAACAGATTTTAAGTTACTGGTGTCACCAATTAACAAATTTAATGTATGAGCAGCACAAGTGTACATATCAATGCTTAACAAAAAATATAATCACATTGCTAAGGATTTCACCATTACTGCAGCATTATCAGTGACAATGGCACCACATTTTTCTGTGCCTATTTCTGTCATTATTTCTTCCACGCAGAATGCCATATGCTCAGCAATATGGCGTTCAACATTGGTTGCGACTGTCTTGTAAAACACTTGTTGGGATGTTGATATAATAAAATTTATAACGGATTCATTCCTTTGGTTGCTCCAAGCATCACACTGCAGTGCAAGAGAAGAGGGTTCAGCAATTTTTGTTTTTATAAGAGCATCAACATGTTGATACTCAGCTTACAAAAGTTTGTTAGAAAGTGTGTACCTGGATGGCGCATCTTGTAAGATGGTCTTATTTTTTGCATGAAAGTAATCCAATCTTTATTTTCAACCAGTGAAAGAGGTGATCCGGATGAGAATATAGCTTGTGCAAAAAATTCATCCAAAACTTTTTCACTTTCATTCATAGAATCAAAGTAGCGACTTATAGAGTGAGACGCCTTGGCTGAACTAGATGTGGAAGGTGTTGTAAATTCACTATCACAGTATTCTATAGATGTTGAGGTGATCTGCTTCTGGACTCTGAGAATTTTGTAGTCTTTTCTTTGATGTAAGCAGGAGTCTTCAAACAATTGGAAATATGCTTTCTCATCCTTGTCGCACTTCTAATGTATTTAGCCTTGCAGTACTTACATTCATATAACACTTTCCATTTAACTGTTTTATGAAGGAAATAATCCCACACATCACTTTTAGGCTTAGTTCTTCTTTTCATACTGATGAAAACACAATTACACCTTTCACAAAAGAGAATAAATGTGTTATTGCCTCTTTATATACTTTTTGTGATGCTTCCAGAAAGTTACTTAAGTCAGAATTCCTGACTCATGAATGTTATAGAAAGTTCCATAACATTCTGGAATGTTATGGAACGTTCTCAAACTACCTGAATGATCAAGAAAGCTCTTTAACATTCAGGGTGTTCTAAAAGTTGAATACAATATATTATTTCAAGAGGAAATGAAAAATTCTCAAATTCTCGGGAAATAATCTTTTGGAGAATATTTTCCAGAGAATATTCTCACCTCACATCATTAGGCAAGGCGGCGGAGCAGACGCATGAGGGGCCGGCCGGGGCATGGTTGCCGGGTGACGGAACGCTTCCCCAGCTGGGAGAGGGCGGGATCCCTCAGGCAGCGGGCTGGTGGATTGGGTTGGGGCAGAGGACCCAGAGGTAAATAAGGGCACATGGGGGTCAGAGGAGGAGAGGAGAGGAGAGGAAGGAACCAATTAACCAACCAACCAAAGGGACACAAAGCGGAAAAGAGGCACAGAGGAGAAAGAAATGGGGGGGAAGGAGACTGCAGGGTAGGAAGGGCGTTGAGGACCGCAAAGACCTTGAAGGAACCCCAGGAGGGTAAGGAGTCTGGTGAGAAGGAGGAGGAAGTGATCCAGGGCAGTGAGGGTGGGGGGGAGGTCACACAAATGTATTTAGCATTTTAGGGGGTCATGGTATCACAAAGTTTGAGAACCCCTGGTCTAGATGGTACTGGGTCCTGCCATAAAGGTGCGACTGGACTCGATCTTTCAAGGTCCCTTCCAGTTCTAGTGTTCTGTGATTTTAATCTAGTACTTATGAGATTTATTTGTGTACATATATATTTAATCAATACAATTGTATTTAATTTGTCTAGTATCAACATATAACTTATTCTATAATTAGAATATGAAAATTTGATCTAATATTATATTTTAAAGTTTAAGTTTTTGCAGCTGCACTTATTTAGTAAATGCTAAATACAATTAGTACCCATGAATTTACTTTCCATAATTTTGTTTTTAAATGTACACATCTAAATCATAATGTTCTGAAAAGCATCTGAAAATACATATTCTATTCTTTGCTTTCTTATAATAACTTTTGGAAAGATTACAGCCGTTATTCAGATGCTGAAACCTTTATTAAGTTGATTAGCTTTTACAGTTTACCTATATTACCATCATCATGTTTAGATTGAGCCTCCGTCAGTTAGCTCTTCTCCATATCCAAATGTGAGCCAACGTTAACTAGCTAATTAATATTAGACTGTTTGTGAAGTGCTATTTAACTACTATTATAAAAGAAAACTGAATCTTATATACCTTTCTAAATACAATTACAAGAAAAAATTGATGCAAGTTGAAGTGGTGTTGTGTTCTAGAACTTATTATTTCTTCTGGTTTCTTTTAGTCCAGCTACTCTACATCCAAAAACCGACCCTCTAGTACACTAGATCCTGAGCTGATGTTAAATCCAGAAGTCTTGCCAAGGGCCAGCACTGTAGCTTTGACAAAAGAGTACTCCTTCTTGCGGACCAGTGTCCCACGGGGGCCAAAACTGGGCAGCTTAGGACTTCCAGCCACTTCAAAAGAGAGAAGAAGCTCCAAATCTTCCAAGTCAAGTAAAATCCGGTCCTTGGCTGATTACAGAACTGAAAATTCAGATCCTGAAAATGATACTAGTAATTTTGTTACTTTTGATGCATCTGGTGGATCTCTAAAGCATAATAGAAGTGGTCTGACATCTGTTGTATCTGAGATCAGTCTCCACTCTGAAACAGATGACCGACTAGAGAGTTCCTCCTTGGCAGGAGACAGTGTTTCAGAGATTGATGGAAGTGAATTAGGAATAAGGCTGGATGGAAATGAGAGTGACAGCTCTACCTACAGCAGTGTTTCAGGAAGGGGGCCGAATAACATTTTACTGATTGCAGAAGGCAAACAGAGCATTTCATATACAATAAGTGGCCAGGAGATCCCTCCAGATGGAGTTGGGCAATTTCCTTCCATCAGAGAAGTATTGCAGGCTGCAGAAGCAGAGCATCATGCCCAAGAGCAGGAAGTTAATGGGGAAGTGCGAAGTCGGAGAGACAGTATTTCTAGCAGGTAAGATGTTGTATTGCACAATACACACACGTTGAACTTCTTTGGCATATGCAACTTGAAGCTTTATATCCAAAATGCTGTAGGGAATTAACTAAACTCGTGTTCAGTATGATCACATTTTTGATGACTAATTACTCTAGTAGCCCATAAAATCACATTATTTATTAATCTGGGAACACCCAGGGTTCAGAGGAAGAAGCAGTTCTCCATGTTGCTGCTCTTTCCCTCTGACCCCAAATTAGAGGAATGGCAGCGTGTAGAATCACTTACCCTGAGGCTTTTTCTTGCTGCTCCCATTGTGGTCAGGGATGATGCCTGGGAGTTGCAAAGCTGCAGATAAGTGCTCCACTCCCACGTGCAACCCATCCCTTACAGGAAATCAGAGTTGCACTAGCAAGTGGAAAACTAGTCAAAATCACAATGCTATTGTTGTCTAAAGATGCAGTTACCAAAACAACTTGTTCAAATTCAGAAAAGACAATTATTTTCTTGTCCTCGAAAGAACTACCCAACCTCCCAACATTCTTAGAGCAGTCAGTTGTCATTAGATAATCACAATCTGTGCCTAATTCTGGATGCGATAAGAACAAAAGCGAAAGTTCTTCCCCCACTTTCTCTAAACTTAATGGATATACTGGGGAAAGGAAATAGGGGATTCTCCATGCTGTAAATCTTTTGGTGAGGAGTTATTTCGAGTCTGAAGTTAGCTCATTACTTTCTTTCCAGGAGACCAAACATCAGTCAATGATATGCTTGTTTTTGGGAATTCAGCTCTCTTTCAGGCCAGTGTTCTGTGCGTAACAGCTTTTTCTCTGTCAGTGGCAAGTGAGATTTGTTTAGTTCTTTTTGTTGAGTCTTTCACAAAACTAAAAAGACTGCCCACAGTTCTATTTCATTTACAGCTGAGTTTAGTGGTGTCTGAACAGCCTGTAACTTCAGCTTCACTTCCCTGTAAATGAGTGATTATAAAAAATTCCTAACTCTTTTTAAATGTGCTTGTTTTATTGTTTCCAGTGTGTCTATGGAAAGCTCTGTTGCAGGAACACATGATGAAATGTTGCAGGTCCTAAAAGAGAAGATGAGACTAGAAGGACAGCTCGAAGCACTGTCATTAGAAGCTAATCAGGTAGAAAATGAATCTGAATTCCTGTATTTCCTAAACTACAGCCATATGCTAATTACAATTTTGAAGTATTTCACACAGTGTTCTCTGAGAGGTGGCTTTAATGAATGTTGTATAAGATAAATGAGAAGATTGTTTAATTTAAATAGTTTCTTAAGCTACCCCCCCCCCCCCCCATACTAAAGGCATCCAGAAAGAGAAAATAAACTAAATGGAGTGATAAGGAAAGTAATAAATGTTGAGGCAATATACATTATTTTTTCTCCTTAAAGTGAGTAGCAATTTCAGACTTCCTTCAAAAAAGGAGAGAAGGTAAGGATGTGACTGCCAAATGGGACATTGGGCCAGAGGAATGAATACATGCAAGCGTAAAATGGGTATTTAAAGCAAGACTTTCTGTGTCTAGCAGGCTATCTTAAGTACCAAATACCTGTGTCACCTCTTTTGTTTAAAGGGTGCAGTTTATTTTGTATCGGCACTTATCTATATTTTTCTTCATACTTGAGACATTTATTAAATATAGTGCAAATTTTCCTCCTGTTACAAGTAATTGTTATCCAGCATAGCAAAACCTTTTTGGAGCTGCTGTTTAGACAGCATATTGATTTCTCTTTTTTGCTAATATGCTACACTTATTTAATTTTCACAAAATTATTTTTTGTTTGGATTTGTCCAGGCACTCAAAGAGAAGACTGAGCTGCAAGCTCAACTTGCAGCCTTGAACATGAAGCTTCAGGCACAGATGGAGCACAGCCAGAACAGCCAACAGAAGCAGGATTCTTTGAGCTCAGAAGTGGCTACCTTAAAGCAGTCTTGCTGGGATCTTGAACGAGCTATGGCTGACTTGCAGAACACCTTAAAAACCAAGAATGCTAGCTTGGCTTCCTCAAATAAAGATCTGCAGTTGGCAGAAGAACAGTACCAAAGACTCATGGGAAAAGTTGAAGATATGCAAAAAAATGTTCTCAGCAAGGATAGCACAGGTGAGCTGATTTAAACTTGAATCTTGAGAACTTACTTTTTTCTGTTCTACAAGCACTTTCTTTAAATCTTCTTTCTTGTGTGCACCGTCAATTACCAATATAATTTCCTTTTTTGGCAGGTTAATCATTTTCTTGTTTGCATCAAAACATTGTCTACAGGATCTCACTCTTCAGACAAGGAAGAAATTGGTTTTCATTTAGATAGGTCCTTCCTATTCCTTCCTTTTTCAAATAAAATGTATCTATCAACTTGGACCTCATTGATAACAGATTCTTATACAGAGTTGTATGATTTATTTTTTATTACTATTTCTTGTTTTATTAGAGAAATTCCCACAATGTGCTAAACACTAACTGGATGCAAATGAAGGCCCAGTCAGAATCTGCAGTCTAAAAACTGTTTGACAATTCATGAGCTAGTTTTTTTCTCAGAGATGCTTTGGTTAGCCTCAAGTACCCTTTATGTTTCCCAGACATGTGCATGTTCCCCAATCTTTAATTTTATTTCCTCTCTTCTTTATGAACCTGAGGAATTTTGCATATGAAAAGAAGTGGCCTAAAAAGTCATATTCTGCTAATGATCCTAATTCTGTGTATCCTGGAATTTTTTTCTGGTTTATGGGAATGAATATTCTTTGTTTTCATGTGCATACTTGTATTAAAAAGTTTACTATGAACCAATATGTTCATGGTTCGTCACTAAACTTAAAGCTATCAAAAATTGGACATTGCAATCACATAGTTAAACTACATTTTCCTTTTTTAGTTCACAATCTGCGACAGCAAATGACTTCCCTACAGAACCAGTTTCAGCAGGTGCAGTTAGAACAGACCATGCTGACCAATAAGTTAAAAGCGTCTCAAGCAGAGATTGTGTTGCTGCAAAATGTGCGACAGTGGTACCAGCAGCAGTTGGCATTGGCGCAGGAGGCTCGTGTTAGGCTACAAAGTGAGATGGCTAATATGCAGGTAAATGTGAGCTTTCCATCCTCACTGCTTTCTTTCTTATACTAGCTGTAGCCAGTGGATAAATTGTTTAGACTTTTAAGGGGGGGCAATTTCATTTTTACGTTAGCTCTGTCCCTTTTACTTATTGTTAGGAGCTACTTCATGTCAAATAGTGAGACTTAGCTTAGTAAACTTTTCAACAGCATTGGTTTTCTCAGGGATGTAGTTCTGTAAAGCCATTACATGACAGCGAAGGCCCAGGTAGACTAAGTCATCTACTTTAAAACTTTTTTCATTATCAATCCATGTTTTGAGTATTTGTATTAATCTGTGACTTTCTTCTTCCTGTAGGCTGGGCATTTGACCCAAGCAGGTATGGTGGAGCATCTCAAACTTGAGAATGTTTCGTTGTCTCATCAGTTAACAGAGACCCAGCATAGATCCATCAAAGAAAAGGAACGTATTGCAGCACAGCTGCAAAATATTGAGGTAAGATTGTAGGTGGCCTGTATGAAAGGCCATATATACTGAGTGAGTCCTTCTGTGGTGGGAGAAGCTAAGATTGCCCTCTCCCATTCAGGGCCCATGACTTATCTGCTCAAATGTCTCGAGGATGGCATCTGGATTATCTGTTAGGCCTACTTTACTGAGCCCAAAGCATGGCAGTTGGGTGCCAGCACTTCCTGTAGGATTTGCTTCTGCATATTCGTCTGCCCTTAAAATCTTGCAGGCTGTGGTGGTGGTCTGCCTGCCAGGTTAGTAAGGCCTATATTGGCCTGCTGAAATCTTTGCAGAAGATTCTGCATCTGCTTTCTGCTACTTGATGAGTCATTGTAGGATCTTCTCAATCTCTGGGCTGCCAATCACGTCCTCGGACTCCAGGACAAACCTGCATGTGTAATAGGGCACACACACGCTTCTTGCCTTTCTGCCACTTCTGTGCCACAAACCAGCCAAAGACTTCTGCTTTAGTGCAGTCACCCATGCTCTTTATTGACAGTGTCACTTCCCACCATCTTCACACTCTGCTCCACAGATAGGCTTCACACTCGGAGAGTCCAGGGCTACTAGCCTCTGTTTCTAGAAAGGGAGAATGGCCTTTGGCCCCTCTCTTTCCTCCACTTCCCCACTTCTTGCTGCCTTATGTAGTCCTCTGGCTGAGGCCAGCAGCTGCTCCCCGTTTGCTGCTTGGGCTTGCTCAGATGGCTCTAACTTTTCTTCATTGGAGCTGATATGACAGAAGTCTGGCTGAGGGCTTTTTAGCCAGCATGTAATTTCAGAGTTGACTTAGGAAGCTAGGCTCCATTGAATATGAATTGGATTCAAACTCAGGTCACCTAAGTGGTGTGGTGTATGCTGTGACTTCAGAAATGTTTGGCCTTCCTTTCTTTAGTATCTTATACATGAAAACTAGTCAAGAATTAAAAGGATGTAGCTGGAATTCTGTCCCTTACAAATGTATAAAATACATTCTAGTTTTTCTAAGGGGCAGGTTCTAAGAAGCCCAGTAATACTCAAATAATGAGGATTCCAGGTGCATAATAGAACTGAAGAATGTTTGCTTATTTTGTTCAACACCTTTTCTAATTTTTAAACACAATTTCATCTATATTTTACCATATTCCTATTTCCTCTTTAAATATGTCCTACTTTTTCTGTGCAGGCTGACATACTAGATCAAGAAGCTGCATTTGTACAGATCCAGCAAGCTAAAACTATGGTGGAAGAGGATTTGCAGAGAAGGCTGGAGGAGTTTGAGGATGAAAGAGAACAATTGCATAAAATGGCTGATTCTGCAGCAACTTTGGAACAAGAATTGGAGCAGGTATACTTGATTACTGAATAGTTTTCCAAAGTCTTCCCTAGAACACTTAAATTGAAAGACTGTAGTACATAGATTTTTAGCAAACAATGTTCAAAGTGACTGAAAGATTACTCTAGAAATGGCATGGAAAAATAAGCATCTCGTTGAGTTCCTGCTCATCCTTGCTCAGTTACATTTGAAAAGAGTCCACTTCTAACCACCAGCCCTTCAAACTTTATCTGGGATTAGAAAGTTAAACTTTTGTTTTTCTGGCTTATATATCATTAACTAGGAATGTGACAGTGTATTTGTTTAAACAGTTAACCAATGAGCCTGGGCTTATTGGTTAATCTTCACAGTTACACGCAAGACCATCCTGACCCCACATTGCCTCTGTATCGGAGGCAGCGGGGGATGAGGGGTAGCAGGCAGCAGCTGGTGCTTGTAGAGATAGCTCCCATGGAGCCACCTCCCTCTTGTGTGTAAATGTGTAACCGCTGAAAATTTCCTTTAAAAAACCTGCTTTTTACCTTCTCCATCCTTAAAAATACAGGCAGTCCCCGACTTACGCGGATCCGACTTATGTCGGATCCGCACTGACGAACGGGGCTTTCTCGCCCCGGAGGTCGAGGTAGCGGATTGCTACCTGCGAGCTCCAGGGCGAGAGAGCCCCGTTCGTAAGCTGCTCCGGTGCCCCTGGTCTGCTGGAGACCGTCTCCAGCAGACCCGGGGCACCGGGTGGGTTCCCGCGCTTCTGAGGCTTTGCCAGAGCAAAGCCTCAGAAGCGCGGGGAACCGCCGCTGCTGCCGCTTGAGACCCGGTGCCTGTGGTCTGCTGGGGACCGTCCCCAGCCGCAGCCGCGGGGGGGGGGGGGCGGGTGTCCCGCGCCTCTGAGACTTTGCCAGAGCAAAGCCTCAGAGGCGCGGCACCCCGCTGCCGCTGCTGCTCTGCTCTCCGTGTCCCTGGTCTGCTGGGGGGGCGGGGCGCGGATCGTGTGCCCCCCCCCCCCCAGCAGACCAGGCTTTTGTTTTGGACCCTGGAGCAGAGCAGCTGGGGCACTGCGGATTGGTCCTGCAGCACTCACTCTGGGCACTACTGGACCAACCCGGCAGCACCCCAGCTGCTCTGCCCCAGGTCCTGATTCAGCCGCTGCTGGTCAGTTTCAGCAGTGGCTGAATCAGGACACCTGGGGCAGAGCAGCTGGGGTGCTGCTGGGTTGGTCCAGTAGCGCTGAGGAGCGGTGCTACTGGAGCAACCCAGCAGCACCCCAGCTGCTCTGCCCCAGGCGTCCCCAAGTCAGCCGCTGCTGAAACTGACCAGCGCTGACTACAGGAAGCCCGAGGCAGAGTTGCTCTGCCCCAGGCTTCCTGGAATCAGCGCTCATCAGTTTCAGCAGCAGCTGACTTGGGGAAGTTTGGGGTTCTTAAGTTGAATCTGTATGTAAGTCAGAACTGGCGGTCAGTTTCAGCAGCAGCTGAATCTGGACGCCAGTTCCGACTTACATACAGATTCAACTTAAGAACAAACCTACAGTCCCTATCTTGTATGTAACCCGGGGACTGCCTGTACTGAAGATCTGGCAATTCAGAGTATAGTTAGCAATTCTTTTGAGGTGTGAACTGAAGTAGAATTGAGCTTCCTCTCTGCAGTGTCAAAAGAACTAAACTATAGTAGTTCCTAGTGAACTCTGCAGACGAATCTGCGCGCGTATATATATATATATATATATATATATATAATGTGCATCCCTCGTCAAATTATCCTTTTAGGTAGTCATTTTCCTAAATGCCACATCACTTTAAACTAGTGTTTTTTGTAAAGGGTTGTATTTTATGATGTTGGAAGATAGGGGTACAGGGTAATGGAATGGCGGTCCGGTGCATAATATAGAGCTCAATGTTATGGCCAGGAAGGATGGAAATAGTAATTAAAGCAAAAGCTAATATGTTTATATTTGCATTAGCCATTTACATTTAAAATAGAAATTAAAAAGGCCAAAGTTTTCTAGGAATGTCAGCTTAATCAGTGTCTACTCTTCAGTGTTCTAGCTATGTCATAGAATGGCCCTTAAATAATCAACACTGAATAGAGAAAGCGGCGAGGAGTCCTGTGGCACCTTATAGACTAACTGAAGTGTAGGAGCATAAGCTTTTGTGGGCAAAGACCCACTTCGTCAGATGCATGTAGTGGAAATTTCCAGAGGCAGGTATAAATATGCAGGCCAGGATCAGGCTGGAGATGACGAAGTGGATCCAATCAAGGAGGATGAGGCCCACTTCTAGTAGCTGATCTGGAGGTGTGAATTCCAAGACAGGAGAAGCTGCTTTTGTAGATAGCAAGCCATTCACAGTCTTTGTTTAATCCAGAGTTGATTGTGTCAAACTTGAACTGTAGCTCAGCAGTTTCTCTTTGAAGTCTGGTCCTGAAGTTTTTTTGCTGCAGGATGGCTACCCCTCTGATACTGAATAGAGAGAATCAGTGAAATATAAGATCACTTTCCTTAGTTACCTTTGAAGGAATAATAGAAAATATTAGGTGGCGTTTGTTTGGGTTTTTTGAAGTACATTCTTCAATAAAAGTAGGTGGGTTTTTTTTGTTTGTTTGGGGGTTTTTTTTGTAGTTTGAATTTCACCTGAGATTAATTAAATCTTTTCAAAAACTATTTTTTCCTTCAGGTGAAATTGACATTGCATCAGCGAGATCTGCAACTTGAATCATTACAGCAGGAGCATCTAGAACTCATGAAGCAGCTCACCTTAACCCAAGAAACATTGCACACCAAAGAGCAGACCTTAAATGACCTACAGACTCAATATGATGAGCTGGTGGCTAGGATAGAGGAATTCCAAGGTGATGTTATTTCCAAGGATGACACAATCCAATATTTGCAGAATGAGAAAATTGTTTTAGAGGTAGCTCTGCAGGCAGCAAAAGCGAGCAAAGAAGAACTTGATGAAGGAACAAAATGCTTAGGTGAAAATACTGAGTCAACTTTTGAAATTTTGGAGCAGTTGAGACAAGAAATAGCTATAAAGTCAAGCCAGGTAACACATTTCTGAAATTATTCTATTGCAAATAAGATCTAAGTGGTGACACAGGCTTTTGACAGTCAAATATGTGACTGGAGTAATGCAAACCAATAGTGTTAAAGTTCATACATACATGACACTAAGATTTAGATAATGGGAATAAATCTAGCTGTTTTATGACTGTTCCCCAATAGTGAATATTGCTCATTTATTATTCTGTTTATATCAGTGGAATATTTTATTATTTTATGTCCGTGCTCTATTCATGAAGTTTGCAATTTATAGCTGAGTCATTCTTGCATCCTGAAGACTTAATAGACATGGTTTTTCTTTGCCAAGAGGCACATGTTCATGCGTAATATTAATTTTGAAAATTGATAATTTATAACTTCTTGTATAAAGCATGCTTTTTGGAAACAGAATTTTTAGTCCACTGTTTCATGAGGCACTGTGTGCCAAGAAAATTTTCTTGTGTACAGTAAGGTTAGATTCTCTGTGGACACTTCTTTTGGAAGGAAACTGCTACTAATTCTAACTTAGAACATACCAGCTCTCAATTTTGTCCGTTACTGCATGCTGACAGTAGTTTCCAGGTTTTTTGTCCTGTATCAGTTTACCAGAGCACGTATGTGGTCTACTCATAGTCAGATGTGTATGCTCTTATCCCCAGTGGAGCTTTAACTAAACAAAACTCTATTTTCATGATCAAGTTTGGACCCGCAGTTTGTGTAGAATACCTCAAACTTGAGAGCAAGGCGGAACATCTACACTTCTATCAGAGACTTGCACTGGGACCCAGCAAAAATTTCCCATTTAAGGTGGGGAGGCATTGGTCACAAGTCCAAAGTACCTCTGTTGGCGTGCAGTATGAAAACATTTTTTAGCTCTGTAAATTATGAAGCACCTGTTACTTATTTTGGTTTTTAACTTGAGCATGTAAACTTGAATCTGTCACCTGGATACATCAGACTGTGTCGAGTATAACCTAAAATGTGCATGCTGGTATGTTGTATCCTTGATGTTGGCATTGGGAAGATGATTATTCTGATTCTGTTTCTATTTAGATATCAAATAATAAACTGTTTTATAAGGATAGTGACTGATGGCACAGTCAAGATCAGGGCACTTATTAGACAAAGCACTATGTGTCTCTTGTTACACACATACACTTTCTGCTCCAGAGAATTTATAATATAAGTAAAACAATGTGTATGCATTTTTCTCCAATAGGTGGAAAATCTGCAACAAGAAAGTGCCAGCCTGAAGAAACAGACCCAAAAAGTAAAGGAACAGTTCCTACAACAGAAGGTTGGTATACATAGCCATTTCAAAATTGTATTAAAAATGAAAAAAGATTGTGTTGCAGGGAAGTTATGTATTAATAGGGACATGACATCTTACTTCCTCATGAAAATGGTGCTATGTAACTTTCAGGCCATTATACCAAATAGAAGGAATGTTATGACACAGTTGCTATGCGAGGTATATTTCTGCAGATTATACTTTGATATTTTTTTAACTGAAATTGACGTAAGAGCATACACATAGGCCACATCATGTTCCCATTAGTCTGGCAAATTTGGCCTACAATATATTTGTACTAGATGACAACTTTTACAACAATAGTCATTTTTGTATAGACAGTTGGGTAATCCTTCCAAGTGTTTTTAGTGTAATGCAACTGTATGAAATACTGTTGGCCTGGGCATTTTAATTTGAAATAGTTTCCTTTAAATCTTGTTTGGATTATATAGAATATAATTCTAATTTTAAACTGAAGATGAACCAGGACTTCAGAAGTTCCCTATATTGGCACCATTGACTGTTAGACCCACAATTGCTTCAGAAATCTTGTTCTGGTAGATCTCTCTAATTCTGACATGTGCACTAGGTAATGGTGGAAGCTTATCGAAGAGATGCAAGTTCTAAGGACCAGCTGATTAGTGAATTGAAATCTACAAAGAAGAGGCTGGACTTGGAAGTGAAAGAGTTAAAAAGAGAGCTACTGAAACTTCAAGGTGAAAAGCAATCTATTGATGTTGAATGTTCAAAACTACAGAAGGAAGTAACCCAGGTTCATCAGCAGATGATGGAGTTAGAAAGCCATCTCCAGGCAGTGCAAAGAGAACGGGATGATATGGAGACACAGCTCCAGGTGAGGAGGAAATCTAGTGACGTTATTTCCAGGATAACATACACTTGAGTTGCAGACAATCTTATTTATTGAGGTGTTGCAGGTAATCTTTTAAACTAAGGTGATCAAATACATATTGAAGTTAGTTGTATTTAACTTACTTTTAATGGTTAACCTGGATGATGATGATGATGTAGTATTATATACTGATATAGGTTGCACCTCCCTAAATCAGGATTCTCATATCCAGCAACATCCGTGGACTGGCAGGACTGCGGATGTTGCTAAACGGGAGCGCCCTGGGACAGGAGGGCCATCAACTGAGAGCACTGTGAAAAGAGATGCTGATAGTAGCAGGGCTAGGTGCTCAGCAGACTGGTGACAGGGGCAAGGCCATGGTAGCGAGGTGGGGTAGCCAATGTGTGCTGGCCCAGCAGCAGGGTTATGCCGCGGCAGCCTGAGTGTTCCGGCCCTGCAGTGGGGACAGGCCCACAGCAGCCTGGTTGGCAGTAAGGCCAGGCTGAGGCAGGGTAGCAGGAGAAGCCCATCTGGACCCTTGGCTGGTTGGCAGCCCAATTGGGGTCATATGCCAGCCAGCAGTGGGGCCAGGGCTGTGTGTTGCTGTGCCAGTAGTGAGGCTGGAGCGGCAGCTATGTCAGTGGGGCCAGGGCAGCCGTATTGCCCAGCTGACAGTGGGGCTAAAGGAGCTGGTGGTGGGGGAAGAGTGTCAGGCTGAGCGGGCTGTAGGCAGGGGCCTTCCCTGGGCCAGAAAATTCCCTCATCTGGGACCATTTAGGTCCTGAGGGTGCCAGACCAGTGATGTCCAACCTGTACTATGTTAATTAGAGAAATTAAAAAGTAGTTAATTAGGTAACTAACTTGAAAATCTCAGCAGAGAGTTACATGATGTGGACTCTGCGGTATAAAGCTTATAGTGCAGAGCCTGCAGCATAGCCAGCTCCCCAGGAGCAGAGCTGTCTGGCCCTACTTCTGGAGGCTGTCTCTGCTGTGGGTTCTGCAGTATAAGCTTTATACTGTGGAGCCCACAGCACGGGGTGGCAAGTGGCTCCCCAGGAGCTGGTGCATGCTGGGAAACAGCTTTTTTTTAAACTGGCTCCCTGCATGTACTGGCTCCCAGCCCCATTCCAAGGGAGCTGGCTGCTGCCCTATGCTGAGGACTCTGGTATAAACCCAGCAGCATGGGTGGCAGCTGGCTTCCTAGAAACAGGCTTGGGAGCCTGCATGTAACCATTTAACAATTTCCAATGAACCTGGACTTATTGGTTAATCATTTAAAGGGTTATACTATTACATCGCTAATATTAACATTGAAGTTAGTGGAGTTACACTAATCTTATGCTATAATTGAGTGGAGAATTAGACTGTGGAGGCAACAGTCTTAGCTCCCAGAGTTGTCAGGAAATGCAGGTGTCTTATTTTGCTCAACAATAATTCTTCATGTTAAGGGCATGTATTAGCAAATGCTAAGGGGAATACTGTCCAATCAGTAGTTGTCACATAAAATGGATTAAAAGGAGATTGGGTGAGGAAGCTTTTTGGTAAATGAAAGGAAACATCTGGCCCCCCTCATTCTCAATCTTTGTATATAGAAAAGGAGAATTTTTAAAAGCTACCACAATACCTTGTTACTGAGTCATTAAATTAAACCTTGTCTCATAATGGTTGCCAAATACATAAAAAAGTAGTCCTGTTTTTACCGTGTGTGCGTGTGTGGCGGGTGAGGATTCTTTTTGTGCTTACCATATTTTCTCCTTTTTCTCCCCTTCCTCGCCTCTTTCTCAAGTCTTTGGAAATTGATAAGGAACAAATTACATCTCTTGCTGAAGCAAATGAGATATTAAAACTACAGGTTGAACAAATGCAAGAGGAAGCCAAAAAGTAAGTTAGATTTTAGCATAGCCAGAATAACTTTAGCACTTGCTAGTCCTGTTATGCTTTTGATTTCAGAGTGCTGTACAAAAAATAGTTTGTTTTTTTCCCACCACCCTTGTGAAATGGCTGTATTTCCATTCTATAACTCTATTTTCTTTCTGTGCCTCTGTGTACTCTGGGTAGAGGAGTTGGTGGGGCAGGAACTCTTGAATTTCTGGTGAACAGACCTCTCCTGTGACCATTTCTCTAACACGCTCATGCTTTTAAAACAGCTACTGAACCTATTAATTCACCCTGAAATTAATGATCAAAATATTGAAAATAACTTTATCGTGCTTTGAAGAGAAAGGTGCTGAAGCTTGGGCTTTGTTTTTTAATTAGTTTTTTCTCATTTTGCAATTTGACTTGTTGCCTTAATATGTGATGTACCATATATTTTAATATCCTAACTTTGATACTCCATTTGTAGTTAAAGTACAATAGAATTAGTTGTACCATTAATTTTTAGGGTGATTGCCAACATTCTGCTCATAATGATCTTAGTTATGCAGCATATGTTGGGTAACATATACTCTCCTTTGTAATTCTGTTCACAGTTACCAAAATTAATCTTAGTTCGTGATCCTGGGATATCAACCAGTACTTGCCAGCTTTTTTGAGTTGGGGTATACTTTAATAACTTTTTTACAGTTGTGTTCACGGGAAGAGATTTCTCATGATATATGGTGACATGCACTAAGGATCTGATATTCTAAAATACTACTATTCCATTTATATAGGGGAAACAATATTATTATATTTTCTTTATCTGCATTAGTTTTCAGAACTCAGCAATGACAGTTTTATACCATAAGCAACTTTCTCAAAATGTAATTTATAATGTTTTAATCATTAGTATAGAGTTCCATGATAATATTGGAACTAAGGATAAATGTATTAGTGTACTTCTATTTAACAAAAAGCAATTTTGGCTTTGGAAATCAGGGGTTTTTTTGTAACAGATAAATATCCTATTAGACTATCCTCAATGTATTTGGTTACCAGGTTATACTAAAAATCTCCTCTTGAATCAAGGCCCTTATGGGTGTTTTTACCCAGCTTTTTGGTGTATGGCATGAGGCCAAAGGCACTTGAAATTTATCCTGTAACTAACTAGTGCTCACTCAAAGAAGCTTTTTGCCATGGCATATATTGAAACCATTCCCACTTTTTCTTTACCACCACCTTTCATAATCGCTAAATTAAGCACCACAAATATTGTTACTATGGCTGTAGATATAAGAATGGAATGGAAGAAAACCTACGTAGATGGCTATTGGGAAGGAGAAGAGGAGCATTACTATAGGATCCTACACAAAAGTGAATTTGACAAACAAGGAGAGGATTTATGCGAGAAGTGAAACTCAGGACTAGTTTTCCATACGTGTGTCTACAGCCGTGCTGCCCAAGCCATTCACTCTATTGTAACTAATGCACAAGAACTGTGACATCACCAGACATCAGAAAATATCTTTCTCCAATTAATATACTAATTTTGTGGTATAAACTACTTGGTATTTTCTCTTAATATTAGAAAGCCAGGTATATGTGCTGAGCAAATGTTTTAGTTCTTATATCGGTCTGTTTGATTTTGTGTAACTTTGGGAATAAATAGCTTCTTTGGGAATCAATGTCATGTTTTGGATGTCTGCTATGATTTTTCAATAGAATTGTATTAATCTAAACATTTAATTGATCAATGAAGTTTTTTAGGGAGTTCTGTTCTTTCTCATTCTAGGGCCATCACTGAACAGAAACAGAAAATGAAGCGTCTAGGGTCAGATTTGACCAGTGCACAGAAAGAGATGAAGGCAAAACACAAAGCTTATGAGAATGCAGTTGGCATTCTTAGCCGCCGGCTGCAGGAAGCCCTCACTGCAAAGGAATCTTCTGAAGTGGAGCTGAGCAAACTAAAATCAGAAATTGCTGATGGAGGGCATAACCAGGCTTCCCATGTAAGATGATGTCCTGTAACTTTGTTAGTAGACAGATAGGGTTATCTTGCATTATTGCTAAATACTTACACATGATGTTTCCTACAGGTTCATTTGTCATGCAGAGAAAAATGTTGATAATGAGATGATCATCTTTGGGCTGGATTGTATTTTACAGGGGTTTACTTCTATTGAAACACTTTTTTTCTGTGAATCTGATATTAATTTATACCAAAAGGTTCACTTTGGTAGCTAGCTGTAAAAACTCCTTTCAGGGCTTAAAGGTAATAGCTATGGTGTCTTTCATACAAAAATAAACTAGAAGTTTGCCCTTTAACATGCATTTAAGTTAGTAGTAAAGATTCCTTATGCTACATATTAGTTATAGGGGGATTTACTCTGTGTGCCTTGAGTTACTGCAGAAGTGATTTTCTTTAAATAAGGTATTACTTGAATATTGTGAAGATACTGCCAATGTTCAGTTTATAGACCCATCGTCCATGTGCCAGTGTCTTAAACTGAGAGAGAATTTCCTTTATAAAAATGTGTTGGCAGTTTCCAAATATATGAGTAAAACAAACAGCCAACCCTCAAGTATAGCCACACTTCAGAAGGACTGTTTGCCTTAGCCCTGAATTCCTGTTTACGTTCCTCTTATTTAAGCATAGGTTTTCAATATTTTTTTTCTTGTACTAAAATATAATGAAGCCTTTTTTTTACTTAACTAATAGTTTTTCCTTTGCTTGCACTGTCCTTGAAATCTCTCCTTAAATTCCAACTATTCCCAATAACTTTAAAATACTAAAGCTCTTTTTATGCCGTGTGAAGAATTAATTCTGTTCTGTTGTGTATATATTGTCTCAGTGAAAGAATGCAACCTTTCCAGGGCAGAGATATGACTGTATATGTATATTTTAATCTATCATGCAATATAAAAAGGGAATAAATTAAGAGTAATTTCCATTATAACAAAATATTTTTTAAAAAATCTATTAAATTTAGTAAGTTTCTTTTTCTGACTCAGAATTGCTCAGTGAAGAGGGAAAAACAATAACAGAAAACTTGAAAATGGCAGAGATGCTTACTGATTTTTGTTTCAGTTTTCACCAAGAAGTTTGTTGGTGACGGGATGCCTAACATAGTGAATGCTAGTGGAAATGGAATAGGTTTAGACCTTAAAATAAAAAAGAACAAGTTAAAAATTACTTGTTTTCTAGTCATCCGGGCCTGATGAAATGCATCCTAGAATACTCAAGGAGCTGACAGAGAAGGTATCTGAGACTTCAGCTATCGTCTTTGAAAATTCATGGAAGTCGGGAGAAATTCCAGAAGACTGGAAAAGGGCATATATATTGCCCATCTATAAAAAGGGAAATAAGAACAATCCCGGAAAACTTATTGGTCTGTAGTTATCTTTCCTGGCATACAAGTTAATGGAGCAAATAATTAAGGAATTCATCTAAAAGATAAGGTGATAGGTAACAATCAGCATGGATTTGTAAAGAACAAAATCATATCAGACAAATCTGATAGCTTTCTTTGATAGGATATCAAGCCTTGTGGATAAGGGAGAAGAGATGGATGTGGTATACCTAGACTTTAGTAAGGCATTTGGCACAGTCTTGCATGACCTTCTTATCAATAAACTAGGGAAATACAACTTATTTAAGGCTATTATAAGTTGGGTGCATAACTGACTGGATAACTGTTCTTAGAGTAGTTAACTCTAAGAACATAATCATGCTGGAAGGGCATAACAAGTGAGGTTCTGCAAGGGTCTGTGATGGGACCAGTTCTATTCAATATCTTCAACAATTTAGATGGTATAGAGCAGTGGTCCTCAACACAGTGCCCACGGGTGCCATGGTGCCCGCTGGGCCATTTCTGTGCACCTGCCAAGTGATCAGGGCCGTCCCCGTCCCCAGGCGTGCAGCAGATGGGCGGTGCCGGCCCCAGGCACGCAGCACGTGGTTAGTGCCTGCCCTGGGCGTGTGGCGGTTAGGCAGCCCCACTCCCGGGTGCACGGCGCAAGGTCTGTGCCAGCCCTGGCCCTGAGCGTGCAGCGTATGGGTGGTGCTGGCCCTGGGCACGTAACACATGGGAGGCCCCGCCCCCAGGTGAGTGGCATGAGGGCTGTGCTGGCCCTGGGCTTGTAGCGTATGGGCGGCACCGACCCGGGTGCGTGGCATAGGAGCGGTGCCAGCCTCAGGCGCACAGCACATGGGTGGCCCTGCCACTGGGCACGCGGCGCATGGGCAGTGGCGGCCCTGCCCCCGGGCGCATGGGACATGGGCTGTTCCGGCCCTGGGCATGCAGCACAGTCGCGGCGCCAAACCAGGGAGTGCGGCGCATGGGTGGCACCAGCTCCAGGCATGCAGTGTATGGGTGGCCCTGCCCCCGGGCGCGTGCGCAGCCCCACCACCGGGCACCTGGTGTGTGAGCAGCCCCGCCCCTGGGTGCCTGGCAGCCCCAAAAAGTTGGGGACCACTGGTATAGAGAGTACGATTAAGTTTGCAGCTGGGGGGAGTTGCAACTAGTTTGGAGAATAGGGTCATAATTCAAAATTTTGTAGACAATCCCATTTACTTCTCTAGTTTAAATTTTATAAGGACAAATGCAAAGTACTCCACTTAGGACGGAACAATCAGTTTCACACATACAGAATGAGAAATGACTGTCTTAAGAAGGAGTATTGCAGAAAGAGATCTAGGGGTCATAATAGCCACAATCTAAATGTGAGTCAACAGTGTGACACTATTGCACAAAAAGCAAATATGATTCTGGGATGCATTATCAGGAATGTAGTAAGCAAGACACAAGAAGTCATTCTTCTGCTCTACTCTGTGCTATTTATGCCTCAATTGAAGTATTATGTTGAGTTCTGGGCACCACATTTCAAGAAAGATATAGAAAAATTGGAGAAGGTCCAGAAAAGAGCAACAAAAATTAGTAAAGGTCTAGAAAACATGAGCTTTGAGGGAAGACTGAAAGACTTGGGCTTGTTTAGTTTAGAAAAGAAGACTGAAGGGGACATGAAAGCAGTTTTCAAGTATCTGAAAGGGTGTCAAGAGGAGGTAGAAAAATTGTTCTCTTTGGCGTCTGATGATAGGACAAGAAGCAGTATGCTTAAATAGCAGTAAGGGAAGTTTAAGACATTAGCAAAAACTTCCTAATTGTCAGGGTGGTTGAATACTGGAATAAATTGGCTAGGGAGGTTGTGGAATCTGCATCACTGGTGATATGTATGAGCAGGTTAGATAGACCTCTATTGGGGATGATCTAGACCAGGGGTTCCCAACCCAGAGAACGCATACCTCCAGGGGGTATGAGAAGTTTGTCAAGGGGGCATGGGGAATATTTGGTAAATAACTCGATTATCCTAATTGAAATATTCCAGAAGTAGTAGTGTTAGTGAAAAAAGTTGTGGATTTTAGAGTCTAGAATTTATTTCCTTTCATATTGAATAGGGGGTATGGGAAGATTTACTAAAAGCCAATGGGATATGGGGACTGAAAAAAGGTTGGGAATCCCTGATCTAGATAGTGCTTAGTCTTGCCAGGAGGGCAGGGGACTAGACTCAATGACCTCTCAAGGTCCCTTCCAGTTCTGGTATTCTATTATTCTATGAAAATATTGTTCATTAAGCAATAATAGGCCCTTTAAACTTATACCTGTTGGAGGAATAGATTCATTAAAAACAACATTATTTCTTCAAAACATGATTTACTAATGAGGCTTCTGATCTTTCTGCCTTTAGGAAAGGATTCAAGCTCTGGAGACGGAGCTGCAGGCTGTTAGTCACAGTAAGATGATGTTGGAGAAGGAGCTGCAAGAAGTAATTTCTCTCACCAGCCAGGAGCTTGAGGAATACAGGGAAAAAGTGATAGAACTTGAAGATGAGGTAATTGACTGAGCTTTTCTGGCAGACAGGAAGTTTCAGTGTGCAGCCCAAAGGCAAAAGAAGATTTGGAACTGCATTTCTCTAAAAACATTTAAAGTATGCTATAATCTTCCAAAAGGAGGACTATGTAAGCCAGAGGTTTTCAGACTGTGGATTGCAACCATGTACCAGGTGGGGAATGTCAGGTACTGGGTCTCATTGCAGCAGGCATGATCAGGTAACCTGTGGGGGGTGCTAAAGCAGTTATCTGCCTGTCCTGGTACTGTAGACTGCGCTGTGACCCAGAAGCATCCGGCAACAGGCCTGGCTCCTTGGTGAGGGGAAGGAGAGTGCACAGGATCTTACAAACTGCCCCTGCCCTGAGCACTAGCTCTGCGCTCCCATGGACTGGGAGCCTGTTGTTGGCTGATTCTGGGGTGCAGTATGGTCTATGGTGCTAGCAGCAGGAAGCCTGCCTTAGCACCCCTGCAGCACCGCTGACCAGAAGCGGTTCAAGGTAAGCCCCTGCTGTCCTAGCCCTGATATCCTCCAGAGCCTGCTACTCCCCAAAGTGCTCATCTTCACCCCATCCCAGTGCCCACACTCTAGTCAAATTATGTTGGGTTGCAGACATCAACGATTTTCTTCAACTATGTCATGAGAGAAAAAGTTTGAAAACCACTGGTGTAAGCCAGGCTTGCTAATTTTGCTGCAAGCTGCCAACTCCTTGTGGACTTATTGGGCCCTTTATAATATCGGGAAAAAAAGTGTAGAGGTGTATGAAAAGATGTTCTTGCATGAAAGAGACCAAATAAACCTGGTCAAGAGATGCTGAGCATCTAGGATTTCTGTTAGTTCACGGCTGAAACTTGTAAGGTTGCACTAGCAATATGCAGGATTGTCCTCTACTTTCAGCAGCTCATCCCTTTTCTTCTTCTATAGAGACAGTACTTAAGCACTCTATTTCTTTAAAGAAAATTTGAACAAGAATCTGATTGAACTAAATTTTAGAAGCATCCATTGTGGAAAATTTTCTAACACTATATTCACAAACCAGTCATGTTAATTTACCTTCCAACTTATTGCACTAATACTGTAATTTTTATTTTTCGGGGGTTGCAGCTTCAGGAATCTAGAGGTTTCAGGAGGAAGATAAAACGGTTAGAGGAAATGAACAAGAAATTGGCCCTTGAACTGGAACACGAACGAGGGAAGCTCACTGGTCTTGGTCAGTCGAATGCCGCTTTGCGGGAGCACAACAACATCTTAGAAACAGCACTAGCAAAGAGAGAGGCAGACCTAGTACAGCTGAATCTCCAGGTATTCAAAGCATTTGGCATTTAGATGTAACATTTTAGAAGAGAAGACTCATATTCTTCTGATAGCAGAAGATACAGAGGATTGATTGTATCTGTAGATTTTCATTCAAAACATGTTTAAAGAGAAATTTGTGTGCTTTCTTCAGGTCCCTGTCTTGTGCAGCTTATGCTAGAATAATAATATAGATCATGGACATGTCATATTTAACCCAGCAGAATTTTTTTATGAACTTCCTCAGTGAAAACAATAATAAAAATTTGCAGAAGTGAAAATGGCAAATTTAATACAGCTCTTGTTAATGGGTACCTTGTACCACATAAAGATCTGATATAATTGTTGATGCTCTTACTGATATTAATATTTTTCAGTATAGCACCTTCCCTCCCCCCCCCGGTCTATGTTCATAATCACTGAAATATAGCCATTTGGGGAATGAAATGGCTGTGTGCAGTGAGGGAACAGTAGTAATGAGAGGGGAAGTTTTGCCAAGTATTCTTTCGTGAACTTTTACTCTTTCATAGGAGCCATGGAATCTTTAAAATGTTCAAAAAGATCCACAGGCCTAATCAGTGCCATGTTAACTTCCTTTCAAAGGTTTTGTAGCATTCTTTTTTGTTTCTGAAAAGCAGGTCCTGTCTGCATCCTACCGTACTGAATTCTTAAAGTTAAATAACTCAACTTTTCCCACATTCCCCAGTGCACTTGTGACTCTGTCATGAGAATATTTCTCCCATGTGATGGTGTCCACTTAAAAGCATTGTTGTATTCTCTCATGGTCATGTTGAGTGCAAGGAGTGGCACTGATCCCCTCACTAGATAAGGCATATTTTTACAGTGCACTCAGCTCAAGGCACAGGTGGGGAGGAAGAAGGTTGCCCAAGGTGTGTGAGTGATTTAAAATTATAACCTAAAACAAGGATATATTTTATTCAAAGCCAGCCTCTTATAAACCCTGAACCTTCATTTTTAAAATACAGTAGACACTTCATGTCTTATACAAAACTGCACGCAAAAGAATAATATCTCACTTGTCAGAATTGGTACTGCTGCCCTATCTTTTCCTCCCCATCTTCCAGTTACTGTGCACAGATCCTGTGCTGAGCATTGAACCTCTGGTTCTGTGATACCATAGGTTCAAGCTGTCCTAAAGCGTAAAGAGGAAGAGGATCACCAAATGAAACAACTTATTCAAGCCTTACAGACTGCCTTAGTGAGAGAAAAGTCAAAAGTTAATGATCTTCAAGAGCAGGTAAATGCTCATATTCTGCTTTATTACTTCATTGGTGATTTAAATACAAAATACTGAATTAGTAATTCTGTTTGTGTGTGTCTCATCCATGGATCATCTGGTTTTTTTAATCCTATAAACTGGTCAGATGAGGAAAAGCTGTTTGTTTTGCATATGTAGGTTGTGGCAACCAAAGTAGAAGCAGCACATAACCGTCGTCATTATAGAGCTGCTGTTCTTGAGCTGAGTGAAATTAAGAAAGAGTTACAAGCCAAAGAATTGCTTGTCCAAACTCTTCAGGCTGAAGCAGACAAACTACAGTAAGTAAACAATAACCTATACTAAACACTAAGTTTCTTTAGAAGGTGAATAATTTTGTCAGTCTATTAAGAAATCTCAGGATATACGTATGTACAGGCAGTCCCCGGGTTATGTACAAGATAGGGACTGTAGGTTTGTTCTTAAGTTGAATTTGTATGTAAGTCGGAACTGGTACATATTGTAGGGGAAACTCTAGCCAAACATTTCTCCAGAGCTCAGTTTTATTCTCCCACACCTCACTTCCCTCAGTCCTTTATTCTCAAGCTGAGGTGTCTGCTGAAAAAAGCTGTTCTGCGTCTCCCTGGTCCGCTGGGGGCGGGGCACTAGCTTCACGTCTCCCTGGTCTGCTGGGGGGAAGCAGCTAGTGCGGGGTTGCCTCACCCCGTTTGTAAGTAGGGATCCGATGTAAGTCGGATCCATGTAACCTGGGGACTGCCTGTATTCGAATTTTTGGCTTTGTCCCTCTGGTCTGAATCTTATCACTGGCCACAAGTGTGGACTGCGTTGTTAAATACTTTTATTTTCTGTATCATTCTTTTACTCTCTTTGGGGTGCTTCTTCTTCAGACCATTTCTCCTGTACTACTTATAGTTTTGATACCATACACTATCTTCATACACTAGATAGAGTTAACACTTTACACAATATCTTTAACTCCTTTGCACTTCCCTTTTCCAAATTCCTGAGACCTTACTTGCAGGCGACCTTTTCTTCTGTATATTTATTTGTCTTGTTACGTGGGAATTTGAAGTGGCTGCCTGGTGCTGAACAAACTGGGTATACCATCATGTTCCAATATCTTCAGTGGCATAACCTCAGAATTCAGGATGTGAAAATTTTCAAGTACAAGACCTCAGTTGAAGCTGCTAGTGGGATTTTGAGTTCTTTAGAATAGTGCTGTTTTTCAAAGTCCAGTAACTTCTTTTAGGCTTTGTTTAAACATGTGCTTTGTTTAACCATGTACTAATAAAACTCCATCCACTGGATGGAATAGCTTATTCCCACGTGAGAAGGAGAATAAGCAATGCTGATATAAGCACTTTTATACAGCTTTCAGTAGACGAAGCCTTATTCCCTCCACCATAGAATTAACTTGTAGTCATCTCCTAGCCTCAATCTTATAGATAACTTTGACATCAGTGCCAGAATATATTAGTATGAAACTGCTTCTTTTAAAATAACCCATTAACAGCTTTCTTTCCATATGAATTGTTATTCACCATCAAGGGATTTGTCAAGAAATATGTAGCTATTTATTAATGCATATATTTTACTGTAATTGTCTTTTGGCTGAAATTCTGGGTTCAGAGAAAAAGCCTGTCAAATAGTTCACTAGCCTGTACTGCTAATTTTATTAAACATAGACTATTTTGTGCCTCAATCTGAGCCACATACTGTTTAATATTTCCTTTTACTAGCTATATAAAGGGAGAAAATACAATGGCATTTTGAGGTTTTCTGCCACTTTCTTACTAGGGTTAAAGATGGGAAACATTCTCAAGAAGTATCACAGTTCCAGCAAGAGTTGGCAGAAGCCCAGTCTCAACTCCAACTTTTACAGAAACAGCTGGATGAACAATTTAGCAAACAGCCTGTAGAAAACCAAGAGGTAAAAGCTTCTAGTTAATTCTTTACTTCCATAGTAAATGTCTCATTTGGATGCATGAAGTGGAAGGTTTCATTAAAACAATTTGTGTAGATTTCGTTTTAATCTGTAGTCTAAAAAGTGGGATATGCAACAAATGAAACTATTAAAATATTCAACAAATTTGTGATTGCTCTTGTAGTGAATTTTAAGGTACTTTTTTTCTGTAGGTTGAAGATTTAAAATGGGAGGTGGAACAGAAGGAGAGAGAAATCCAAACACTGAAGCAGCAGTTGGACATGACTGAGCAACGCAATCAAAAGGAGTTAGAAGGAATACAGCTGGTATTACAGGTACTTGACCTGGCCTGTATTACTTTACTGTGCACTAAAGAGTAGATCTACAATGGGGATGAGACACTTAGTAGGATAACACTTAAAAGGGCAATGCAATGTTAATAAAGCAAAGTACTTTATCAGTGTTGCATATGAAAATGTAGATAATTAAAACTGAGACATATTTTTAGTTTTATCAAATTTTCATTGTTTTTGTACAGAAACCAGCTTGGGATGATAAAAATAGGCTTGTCATGTATTTCTAATTGGTTTCACTCTCTAGTTCTGCATGAGCACAATGCTGCTGTGCCCAGTTCAGAAATAATGGTAATGGAGCGAGATTAGGGACACAAGTTGCTATTCAAATTAAAGAAATCATGGAAACATTTTTGTTGGATTTTGTCAAAACTTTCTTTTTTCAGCATCTACATTTCACTTGATAGTGCCTCTTCAAGAAACCTTGTCCTGGTGAATTATCAAACAACTAACTTAATAGGAATACATAGTGTAGAATTTGTAGATATAGTTTAAATGATGCCAGTGTCTGTCACTGCAAGGAGGAACAACAATATGCTGTTTAAATAGGTTGTCCTGTTACACTTTTTCAAAAGGTAACAGATAGAATTCAAAATTTCTTGCTTATATTAGTGGCATACCCTACACTGGCATCTCACTTCAGAATTTAGCAAGTAGCTGAAATATTTAATATTTGAACTAATAGAATATCTCAAAACACTAAAGTCATTCAGCTTGCAGTTTAATAGCTTTCAGTTTAATGTTTTTTAGCAGTTAGAGTATATACTGTAATAAACTATAGTATATACTAATAAACTGCAATTTTCCACTTAGGCTGTTTCCATCATGCTTTTTTAATTGTTAATTTTTCATTCTTTAGAATATCAAGACTGAGTTGGAGTTAGTGCGGGAAGATCTGTCAATGACTCAGAAGGACAAGTTCATGCTTCAGGCTAAAGTGATTGAATTGAAGAACAGCATGAAGACACTGTTGCAGCAGAACCAGCAGCTGAAAACTGACTTAAAGCATGGCAAGATGAAAAAGGTATTTAAGTAGGAAAAACACTTCTTGTAAAATAATTAGAATGTGACATGAGAACATAGTTTTCCCCATTAGAATCCTGATACAGTCACAAAGTCAGAATTACTCTGTGACTGAGATCCTGAGGGGGAGACACTGAGATTATTCAATAAGGGTAAACCCCAAAGAATGGGGTAGATAATCTCCAAAGATGGTGAGTTATTCCAATACTTAGATTTACTAAGACAGTGCAAAATAGCTTCTGTATTTCCTTACTTGTTAGCCAGAAGCCAACAACAATTCCCTTTAGAGTAACCCAACATTTGGCCTTCACCCAGATGACCAAGTCAGATATGAGGGTCACTGAAAATGTCATTTATCATATAACATTTTATGAATCCCAAAGGATCTGACACATTACCTCCCAGATGAATTAATATTTCAGATCTTACCTAATAAGGATTGGCTGTAATCTTGTATTTAACTAAACTTTATTGAGAAAGATTTTAAAAAGAAAACAGTGTATTGGTAAAAGATCAGTATGCTTGCAGAAAGTACAGTTTTGAGATCACATTTATAGGTGAGCTGGTAACCTTTGTAGCTGCAGAGAGTTGTTTCAGAACTAGACCAGAGATTGTAGTCCAGCATCAAGATGAGACTGGAGATCTGTCTTGAAACTCAAGCTTCCCTTGAATCAAGCAGATCTTCAGTAAAAAGGATCAGGACCTAAGGGATTTGTATACAATTTCAGGCCTTCTCTTGACAACTTTGAGTCCTTAGGTAATCATTAAGATGCTGAAGCAGACCTATTTCCTAAACCTCATTGGAAATTGCTACATGGGTTAACATAAGACAGTGATCTGTTTTTCACCATTCACAGGTCATTTGCTATATACTTCCAAAAGAGATTGAATACAATGATTACTATATTTACTGGAAAAACTTAAAAACCAACAAATACGTGTAGTAGCACCTTAAAGACTAACAAGTCATGTAGATGGTATCATGAGTTTTTTGGGCACAGCCCACTTCTTCAGATCACCCCTTCAGGGTCCTGCACCTTCAAGGTCATCTGAAGAAAGTTTTGCCAATGAAAGCTCATGATACCATCTACATGTTTTGTTAGTCTTTAAGGTGCTACCAGACTATTTGTTGTTTAAGTTTTTCCTATTACAGACTAACTTGGCTACTTCTCTGAAACTATATTTACAGTTCATTTACATGTTAAGATTTCCTTTTGATCTCCGAGAAAACAGAATACAATAGACAGGAACTGTTTGGTTTATATTACAGGGAAACCCCTGACTTACGACGGCTTGAGTCGGGGGCTGCCTGTATTAACCTCTAATCCGGCACTTAGGGGAATGGCGGTTGCTAGTTAACTGAATGTGCCAGATAACTGGGATTGCCCCAGCAAGGACTGCTTTAACCAGAAAACTTAACAGAGTGCCAGATGATAAAGCTTGTACTGTATAAGTAGACACAAAAACACGAACATCTACCTATATGTCCCTAAAGGTTGAATTTAGGTCATTTATCCTACAGCCACAGTGTCCAACTAGCAAACTAGTCATGCTCAACCTGTCACATAGCCACATGTGGCTAGTGACTAGCATATTGAACACCACAGTCCTATAGGATACTTAACCCTTTCTAGCCATGTGTCACATACATATGGGGATCAGTGGTTTTCTTATATTTTTAAACAGTAATTCCTAGGGAATTTGCTGGTTTGTAAACGCATTTAACTTTTTCAGAAGAGTATCTTTCTTTTTGAGTATTGCAGCATCATGTTGCATTCCCATATTGATTCAGTACAACAAACCAAAAAAGGGGAGAGAGAAATAGATTGAGCAAATCTTCACTCTTTTATATAAGCCCTTAAAAGTACATGTGCTTATGCAGCCTGTCCAAATCCTTTCTGGTCTCTTTCACTCATATTTTCAAAAGTTTATGACTGTTTCACTAGTTCCTATATTTAGTACATATAAAGAAGGATATTAGTATCATGGTACATTTTTATCTGCTGACATAGTAAGGAACTCCTTCACAGAAAGGAAGTCGGTCCAGTGTCCCAGTACCTGATTATCAAAATTTTTCCTCTTGAGAACAGCGGGAAGGGTTGTGCAGATCACTGGCGATCCGCTGATTGCAGTTTGAAAATCAGTGCCCTTCAGTGTAGCCCAAAAACATGATTTCCTTGACCTATGCCAGTATTTTGCCTGAACTGGTCTCTTGAATACCTTTTTTCCCCCTCTAGTTAAATTTACCACAGAGGACCAGGGTATTTAATTGAATTCCATACTATCTCAGTTGCCTAGTCATTGGTCCCTTAATATTATCAGAACTTGACTAGATCATGTCCTCTTATCCAGCATATAGAACTAACATTTGACTCTATCTCACGGATTTGTCTAGAATGTATGTTACTCACAAGTATGGCTGACAAACTAGACTGATTTTAATCTGTTATGTAGCAATGCCTATTCTTTGAGTAACCTATTATCCTCTGAACTATCTCCATTATGCAAATATGTAGCTATGAAGTAGGATTTAATATTGTTTCTGTGAGGTAAGAGTGATGTAAAGTGGTTTATTCTGTTTGTTTGGGTTTTGTTTCTCGTTTAAATAGAGGAAAGAACCGAAGGGGGAGACTAATTCTTCAAATCCTGTGACTCCAGTGAAGATTCCAGACTGTCCAGTTCCTGCAGCACTGCTAGAAGAGCTATTGAAACCACCAACAGCTGTCAGCAAGGAGCCTTTAAAAAACCTAAACAGCTGTCTCCGGCAACTGAAGTATGATGCTTTTTAAAATCCAGATATTATATAATCTTAAAAATATTTTTTTAATTCTGTTATTAGTCTTCATCAGGAAGGTGATCCTTGTGTTAACAGTCTGAGGCACTGTGTGGATTCCTGTCTGTTACAGAATGTTCATTAAACATTTCAATTTTTGTAGCAGTTTTCATACAAAACTCCAATTGACGGTATTGCTTTAAAAAAAGACATGCTTGGATGCCAGGTTGAGTGTGTGCTAAGGTTTTTGTTTGTTCCTTATTCTGTATTGCTTTCTTTTCCCCATTATCTTCTACTTACAGAACTATTTACTCCGTCATATCAGTATGCTAATAGATGTACAAATTGCTATCATCCAGTTGCTTGGAGGATAAAATGCCTTCACTGAAAATACAGTTCTGCTTGATACCTCACTAGGGGGATGTATGGAAAAAACACACTGCTATGTTGCCCTCTCTCTTTGGACTAAGTGTATACTCTCCCATGTTGCTCCCAGCGCAGATATTAAAAGCCCTGAGTTTCTTGGAGACTTAGACTATATCTGTACTTAAAACACTGCCGTATCTATAGCCGCACTGCTGTAGTCCTTCATTGTAAGCACTCATTACAGTGACCAGGAGATAATATTTCCACTTTCTCTTCCACCATTTTCAAAAGGCAAGAAATGGACAGCCTTCAGCGTCAGATGGAAGAACATACCATAACAGTACATGAATCTATGTCGTCATGGTCTCAAATTGAAGGGCAATTAATGGACCTAACTTCTACCTGTCCTGCAACAGTACCAGGTGAGCGGGAAATTCCTGCTGTGGATATGAAAGAGCAGAATCGTAATGCTGGTGACAAAAAAGCATTGAAACAATGACCACCTCAGCTGTTTCTCATCACAACTTCTTTAAGTGTATTCAAGTATCTTTGTCACTTATTTGTTTCCTTTTCTTTCAGAGGAATTCTTTGTTTAAAAGCAAAATCAGAGCAAATGAATGGTTTCAAGGAGTCAGCAAAACACTCATTGCAGATCATGCTATATCAAAGTTTCTTATGAAACTATCCCTCACCTCACTGAAGTAGTGAATCCATGTTGAGGACAGATGATAAATTTGGCCTTTTTTGAGTCTAGGCAGAAATTCAGAAGAAGGATTAAAAAACTCTGAATTATTTCTAGAGCTAGGCCAAGATGGTAGTGTTAAGAGCCTGGATCTGGATTTGTTTAATTTAGGTTAATTTTTTTTTAACCTTGCAACATCAGATTATCTAAAATTTTCCACCATCTTGGACTGCACATTAGGGATGTAAAATCCCATTTAATCAATTAACCAGTTAAACATAATGTTTAACCGAATAACCTTTAAATAGTCAAGCTGGAGCTATGGTGGGCTGGTATGGGTGGGACCTGCTCTGGGTGGTGGCTGCTCCAGCCAGGCTGGAGCAATCCCTGCCCTTGGCAGACCTACCAAACTGGAGCTGTTCCCTATCTGCAATGGGTTGCTTCAACCCCTACCAGTTAACAATTAAGCATGACCTGGTAAGAGTGGTGCTGACTAGTTAACCAGTCACAGCCCTACTACATATCTAAATCATATCCAGAAAAGTAAGTCTCTTTCTCGTTCCAGCCCTTGGCACTGTGCCAGGCCTGGCAATCTGAATCCAAAACCTCCACCCTCTTGAATTTAGGCTGTAGATGTCTGGATTTCAGATTTTGGTTCAAACCTGCACTAGAGTTATGACAAACACTATTGCCCTACATTAAAAGTAATTGACTATAAAAGTTTGTCAGTGCAGACCAGTAACTCTTTGGCAATGTTTGCCCAGGACATTTTCTGGAGTGCCTGATTTCCCTCTTGCATTCTCAGGCCAGTAGGGAGCTTTAAATTTCACTGCACAAATGCTTTTTTTTTTTTTTTTTTTGCACTTTTTAGTTAATTTCCAAAGTAGACATCCCCGGTACAGGGTATGTATATAAATAATAATAATTTGACCCGGAGTGTCTGTTTTAATATGCTTATAGAGTCAATTAAGATTGACATGGGTGTTTCTGTCTTTGTTTTACTATTACGACATTTAAGTTTGCTGTTGGAAAATATTGTACATAGACCTTAGGAAAATTAGTCCAAAAAACTCAAAGCTTTTAGAAATGTAACTATTTTATTTGTATCTTTTTAAAGACAAAATTATAATGCCTATGAAATTATTTTTATTTTCATTAGCTTTAATGTTCTCTTTTCTCATCATGCTCCCAGCACGTGCACATTTGTTTCTGAATGGGAGTATAGGTACTACTGCAGCCTTGCTTGCAGAGGCACCCTGCTAGATGACTAAAGCACTGCCTTAGATTCATTTTTCCTTTGATCATACCCCTTTCCTGTTGACAATGCAAGGATAGGCTATCCTTTCCTCTAGAAGCAACTGACAAGCAACATTATCAAATGTTTGCCTACTCTGCAGTCTGAATCACACTTTGCCACATGACAAATCTATATCAGGAGAAATCAGTGGATGCTTTTTGTTTTTGTTGAAAGATGTAGGAAATAGGGACAGTTACATGTTCAATAGTTTGGATTTTTGACCAATCAGTACAAATAGATTAAATTATTGAAAAAACTGATGAGGTTCTCCTGAGATAAGGATTATTTATATTTAGGTTTTGCATATACCAAGACACATCATCATCCTTCTCTTTGTTCCACACATGGTCAGAGTTAATTTTTTCCCTAGTGAAGCAGTTACCTTTTTCCTTTGAGGGGGCTGTCAACAGGAAAGGGGTATGTTTTGCTATTGCAAAAAAGCTAAAACAAGTTTAGCTTTAAAAATTTAGTTCACTAAACCTCTTTTACTCAAGTTCTATTCCTGCTGAACAGTTTATGTAATACAGCAGTACCTACACTGTGAAACTCCAGTATTGGATTATATTTTTTTCAAAAATAAAATATGAAGGACTGGTACAGTAAAACTCCGACTGTCCGGCACCATCAGGAACCCGGAAGTGCTCCGGACAGCCGGACCATTAGAGCTGCTCTGCCCCCAGCTTCCCCGATCAGCCGCTGCTGACCAGCGCTGAATCCGGGAAGCAGGGGGCAGAACAGCTGGAGTGCTGCTGGGTAGGTCCAGTAGCGCTGCCCCTCGGGGCTGCGGAACCAACCCAGCAGCACCCCAGCTGTCCCGGATTCAGCCGCTGCTGAAATTGACCAGCGGCTGACTCCAGGAAGCCCCAGACAGAGTTGCTCTGCCCCTGGCTTTCTGGAGTCAGCCGCTGATCAGTTTCTGCAGCGGCTGACTGGGGACACCTGGGGCAGAGCAGCTGGGGTGCTGCTGAGTTGGTCCAGTAGCACCGAGGAGCGGCGCCCGTCAGCACCCCAGCTCCTCTGCCCTATGCGTCCCCAAAAGCAGCTGGGGTGCTGATGGGTTGGTCTCGTGGTGCCAAGGGTCGGTGCTACTGGACCAACCCAGCAGCACTCCAGCTGCTCTGCTGCAGGCATCCCCGATTCAGCCGCTGCTGAAACTGACCAGCAGCGGATGAATCGGGTACTCCTGGGGCAGAGCCGGACTATCAGAAGGGAGGGGTATGAGGGGGTCTGGGGTAGCATCCCCCCACCCCACCCCCTTCATAGCCCCCCCTTCTGATAGTCCGGCATATCTGATAATCTGGCAGCCCCTGGGTCCTAAAGGTGCCGGATTATCGGAAGTTTACTGTATTAAAGTTAAGTGAAGGATTTCAGGCATGAGAAGAAAGGAATGATTTAATGTGGCATTAGTTGCCAATCAAGTAGGATTTAACTTGATTCTGAAATCAGAAATCAACTGTTTTAAAAAAAGCCAAAAGCTTTACTGACTTGCCCACATGTGCTAATGGTTATATACTACTTAAGTCTTATTTTACAGAGTAAATGGTACTGAGTAATTTTGCTGCTGTTCATGTTCTTTAAGTTACCTGTATATTGTGCTCTAAAAAAAAATAAAATAAAACATACTGTTAATTGATCAAATTAAAACTATATAGTGACTAATATATTCAGTGCAAAAAATTATCAAATGTTCAGGTTTTAAGTAAAATACCATTTGTGCTGGGTTAATATTACTGTTCTGTTTGACTAACTGCATTATCTACAGGTTAAGACACCGTTACATTTTAATTTGTAAGTTTTTGACATTTGTACATCCAGAGCATTTATCTGAGATCAGAGAAAGCAGAATCATATTATATTAATAGTTTTTTTCAGAATGCCTGCTTCTTTATATATTGAACTACCTATTGTAATATACTCTTTTTCAGGGCAGTGCTGCATTTTTTTCTTGACAGCTTTAAAAGACAACCGTGTATATGAATACAACAAAGTAGCCATAAGTGTATCATTTTCCTCTTAAGAGATAATTATGTTAAGTTGTGAGATACATATGTGAACAATTATTTCTCCATTACTGCGCCCACCTGTCTCTGGGGTTACCCAGTTTCTTTTAGACCCTTAAGATCACACTATTTGTTCCTGTAATTTATATTTAACAACGTTTAAAAAACAAAACTCATCCTCTTGACCAAAGAGGGAAGGATGACACTTGAGGATCCTAACTCTAATGAAGTGCTGAACACCTCCTATTCCTTGAAGTCAGCAGGAGTTGAGGGAAGACAACATGCTCTAGATGCTCAGCACATCACAGGTGTAGACCTTCACTTTAGAGCCCATCAACCCTCTTCCTTAATTCAGAGGTGGCAAATTTTTTTTAAAGGTACTCCCTTCCACTCTTGAACTCAGCATATCTCCTCATATCTCCTCAGCAGTCCCAAACTCATTTCCTAGGCCAGTAAAAATTTAGGAGAGGGAATAAAAAGCCTGGTTCCTCCTGCATGTATAAGAAGACTGATAAATAATTAAGAAAATGGGTGCCTCATTGATATTGTACTTTTAGAAACTAAAGAAATAATCTCAAAAGGATCTATATTTTGCTGTTTTGCATGTAATGGAATGTAATTTCAGTGTGTTTCTTCACTCCTAGTAGTTGCTATTTTCGCCCAAGTTTTAATAATGAAAGACAAATGTTGCTGTATTGTGAAAGTATTTTCTAAGTGATGAAGGCTGCAGCACTATTTTTCAAAACCATGTATTGGTTTTGACTTTGAAGAAACTTGCCCAGTTGTCTGTTTAAACCTATGTTGGAAAGAAGCTTCTATAGTTCGTCTTTGGTGTTGTATTTTGCATGAAGTTTAATTCCATTGTCTTCCAGGTTACTTGGAAATTTTGGTGTATCACATTAGGTGGACAACTCAGGCCTTTTTGTGAACAGTCTGATCCCCTGTGCTTCATTCAGGAAATACCCCTACTGAAATCTGTGGGGGTTTCATGTGTGTAAGGAATCTGGTATAGTTCCCAGAATGGAAATTCTGTATAAGACATATATATTCATGTATTATATATTCCTCCTCATAAGTAAAATTCAGTTAGCTTGCCTGCTTGTTAAACATTTGCAATCTCACAGGGTGCACTGATGACGATTGGTCTGGTCAATATAAATTTGATTCAAAGATAGCAAACTCACTACTGGTTTAATAGATGCATAAGCTGGTGATGGACATTCTATTCATTTTGGCAGTGAGGTGAAAATTGTCACACCCATAGTGGTCAAAAGCCTTTCTTTATGGGTGCAGTGTTTTCATTAGGAAAGCAATGACAGCGCAGAGTAACTATTAATGGCAGCCAGATGGCATATTATGACATTTGACTCCCAATAAAGCATGTATCACTCCAGTCATGTAGAACCTTCTCACTCAGGAGCTGTCTTGTCCCTGTTACAAATGCACAGATTTCTTGGGGAGGTCATGTTCTAAATATTGTAAAACAAATGCTGTCATGTTTTATATGTAATTTGCAGTCATCTACTGTCTAATTTGATTATTTATAAAAATATTGTCATTTCACAAAGGGGAGGCAAGAATTATACTATGTACAACTAATAATGATCTTACAAAGCATGTAATTTAAAACACAATTAAAATGTGCATAGGAAATCCTTACAAGGTTTGTGCAATAAACTATTTTTGGTAAAGGGCTTCATGTTTTTACTTTGATAGTGAAATTAGTACTTTTTTGCAGTAAACTTTTATATATAATTTTAATGATGTTGTACAGAAAATTAAGATTTATTTATTTTAAAGGAATATTTTATTGTATATTTACAGTGAATCTGAAAGCATTTTTACTATTGATTGTAATTACGTTTTCGCTTAATTTACTGAATTTGTGCTGAACATGTCAGGAAAGATGAAAGATAAGTTAGATGCATCTATTTTGACTGGATTTTGCTGACATTTCAAGTCAAATGTACAAAACTAAACAGTCAAATGTCATCTTGGTTTTAATTTAAATACAGAAATTTGAAATGGAAAACTAATGAAAATGACTGTACCTTGCTTTCAGCATTAAATGGTAAAAGTTAAAGGGACACTGTCAACCTCTACTTCAGGCCTCTCATTTACATTTGTACATACTAGTTGGTTTTTTTGTATAGTCATGACTCTGCAATCCCTATTAATTCTCAAGGTAGATATGCTGTTCATAATAATAGCATGGGCAAGTTAACTAAGTGTCCTGAAACTGTCCAACAGTAATGTTTTTAATGTGATTTCAGATCTTATGGCTGTGCTGGCCAGTGTGAATGAAGCCTAATACCACTTTTTAAAAAATGCTGTACTATCACAGTGGATTTGCAGTCACGTTTACTAACAATCTTGAATGTTTCAGAGGAGTAGCCGAGATAGTCTGTAACGGGAACAACTTAAAAAAATATAGTTTTTAAGGTGCTACTAGACTAACAAAACATGTTAGATGGTATCATGAGCTTTCATGGGCAAAACCCATTTCTTCAGGTGACAGGAGTATAGCAAGTACAGATACAAAAATACATGGAGGGAGGAGGAGAGAAGGAAGGGTAGGTAGGGGAGGAAGAAAGACAGTGAGTAGATAGTGCAAATAGTTACAAGAGGCTGTTAAGAACCATTAGAACGTCCATTGTTTGGTTTATTAAGCCATTAAAAGGTTGAAGATAGTGTGCGAGCCATCCTGTATTCTGGCTTGAATGGCGTTCAGCACTTTAGTTTTGACTACAATATTATAAATCATACATTAAAAATATTTATAAGATTTTTTTTTTTGCATATCACTAAGCAAATCATTTCTGTAACATAGGCAGGAATAATTAGTGGATGTAATTTAGAGCAATTTATTTGCAGTTCAAAGAGAATTAATAGAAAAAAATCAGCTTTCATGATAAGTTGCCCAAAAAACACTCATTTTCTACATTTCAGTCAAGTGATTAAAATCTGAAATCTGTATCCACATCTCTTGTCTATTTTTCCCCTTTGGCTCACTTCCCCACACTGTCAACAGTACCCATTTCAAGGCACTCTGATATCTTAGAGTAATCCATAGGACGTAGTCTGTTACAGATCTATATATGTGCGAGATCAAGTTAGCTAGGAATGTCATGAAGTAGATTAAAATTCAGCCTTGCCTCTAACAGAAAAACCTTGGAGACTGATTCTTAAGAGGGTTGCTGTCTTTTTAATTTGCTGGAGCCTTTTAAAATTTAGTTTTAGCAAAAAGATAGCTCTCTAAAATCACATTCACTTTCTATTCTAGAAGAGCAAGTTATAAACAACTGTATAACACCAGAGCCACTCACTGCTGAGTTGATCAGGAAACAATCATAGGAGCCCACCATTCACTGTCAACAGCCAGCTCCAACCTCTTCTTTTTCCACTTCCTCCAACAACCTTGCTGCTTTTGTGGTACAAGAAGCTGTATGTTAACTCCTTTTCTGGATTTCATATAGTATCATGTCTTGTGGCTGTCTGAGTGTAAACTTTTGGACACAGAGGCTACGTCTAGACTGGCATGATTTTCCGCAAATGCTTTTAACGGAAAAGTTTTCCATTAAAAGCATTTGCAGAAAAGAGCATCTAGATTGGCTTGGATGCTTTTCCGCAAATGCACTTTTTGCGGAAAAGCGTCCATGCCAATCTAGACGTGCTTTTGCGCAAAAAAGCCCCGATCGCCATTTTCGCAATCTGGGCTTTTTTGCGCAAAACAAATCTGAGCTGTCCACACTGGCCCTTTTGCACAAAAGCTTTTGCCCAAATGGGAGCAGCATACTATTTCCCCAAAAAGCACTGATTTCTTACATGAGATCATCAGTGTTCTTGCGGAAATTCAAGTGGCCAGTGTAGACAGCTGGCAAGTTTTTCCGCAAAAGCAGTTGCTTTTGCAGAAAAACTTGCCTGCTGACACAGACAGATTGTTTACATTTGCTGCTTTATCTAGCTCAAATATATAGTTGGAACTGACACTGAAGAAGAGTAGGGCTTCAAAAGGTAGTAAAAGAAGTGGCCATGATCAGATTCTGAATGTACTAAGTGTAGTGAATGAAAAATACTTTTTTATAATTATTTTACTGAAAGAGAGATCTCCTGCACCTATCATCTCATTTTTAAAGGGAATAGTGTAGTATCTTTGGTCTTATTTTTAATTTATCTGTATAACCTTTGTGGTGTCACTGATTCCTAAGTTCTGTGATCTAGCTGCAATAGCAGTGACTCTTGTACTGTTAGCTAAACATGAGCATGAACTGGACTACATTTCTATTAACCAAATTTTATCAACTGAATAAGTGACAAATCTTCAGCATTAAACTAGAAAAAACTTTCAACGGATTTTTAATAAGTTCTTTATTCTTACGCTGATACTTTCACTCTTTAAAGTGTGATACAGCCATGCTGCAGTGTTACTGTACAAGACAGCTTCCGGAAGGGCAGTTCCAGGCATATTCTGCACAATAAACAAACACTTGTTCAAATCAACTTGCACCTAGCAGGAAAACCCCTGTGGCCGAAGAGGGCTTGGCTAGATCTTAAGAGAAGGAATTAATCTAATCATATGGTATGCGCACATCTTCAATATCTTGTGCAATTCTGGAACCATTTCAAAAAAGATATAATTGGAAAAGGTACAGAAAAGGGCTATAAAATATTAAGGATATGAGAGTATGTCTATAGAGTAAGGATGTTAAATATCAGTTAATTGAGTAGCTGATGCAATTTCCATCAACTATTTGCTTTCAGCCTTTTGGCTTAGATCATGATTAGCAATGCTGGCGCTCTTGTACATTTCAAAGGAGGAATGTGAAACTCCACATGCAACCTGGGGCCAGCGGGAAGTCCCGCTGACTCTGGGCTGCATGTAGTATGCCAGCTTTGAAATGTACAAGAGTCCCCAGTGGGGGCTCTTGTGTATTTCAAATCTGCAGCACAGCAGGGAGCTTGGCGTCAGCAGATTTGAAATGCCATGCAGTGCTGGGGTCAGCAGAGGCCTCCTCAACTGATCCCGGTCTCCTTGCAACTCAGCTGTGCAGCACGGCCCCTTGAAGTACCCCCTTTTCTGCCTATCTTATCCGATAGTTAACTAGTCCTTAATATCCTTACCACAGATATTAAAAAACATTCACTTTAGAAAAGAGATGACAAAGGGGGACTATGATAGGTCTATAAAAACCATGACTTATATAGTGAATAAGGAAGAGGTATTTACTCGTAGCACAAGAACCAAGGTCACCCAATGAAATGAATACATAACTGGCTTTAAAAAAAAAGGAAGTACTGTTTCACATAATGCCAAGTCAGCCTGTGGAATTTGTTGTGAGGTGATGAGTGAAGTCCAAAAGGCTAAGTTCAAAAAAGAATTAGGTCTATAAATGGTTGTTTGGCAGAATGGTCAGGGATGCATTTTCAGGGGACGATGGTCCATTGGTTTGATCTAGCCTGGCTGCTCAAAGTCAACTAATCACAAGAGAACAACGAGCAGTCCTGTTTTGGTACCTTAGAGACTAACAAATGTATTAGGTCATGAGATTTTGTGGGTAAAACCTGTTTCACTGGATAAGTTGGAGTGGAAATTAGGGATGCTAAATTTAGTTTAATAAACTAATTTTTCATTTATTAGTTAATTAGTCAATAAGCTGGGGAGCTGCAGTGGGGTTGGCTCCTGCCCTGGGAGCAAACCCTGCTGCCACTCTCTTTTAAATATCTTAAGAGCTGGCAGGTTCTTCATGCATTTAAAAGGTTGAAGCGCAGCAGAGCAGAACCCGGTGGGGGAACTAGGACAGCTGACTGGGTCCCAGCTTGTGCAGGGTCCTCTCCTCCCCCCCCCCCCCCCGCAACTGTACTTTAACCTTTTAAGTGTATTAAGAGCATGTTAGTTCTTAATACATTTAAAAGACTGGTTTGCAGTGGGAGGGATCTGGCCCAAGCTGGGAATCAGCTGTCCTGGCTCATACTGGGTCCTCTGTGCTGTTTCAGCCTTTTAAATAGTGTGCTCCACTTAGTCTCCTGCCTTGAGCTCTGCTCCAGCTTTTCCTGGGGGGAGGGGAAGAGCAGCATCCATGCGCTTCCTTGTAAGCCATGTGTGACATTGAGCCTCAGGGCTTAATCCTCCACAGGAATCTGATGCTGGCTTGCCAGTATGGGCTGGGTTCAGGGTGGCTCAGGGGTTGGGGGGAGGGGGTGACTCTGGGGCACCCTCACCTTCTTGCCAGGGATTCAGGTGCCATGGGGCCACTGCAGCTTTGGGGCAGGGGAACCCTCGTGTTTTCCTCTCCCCTTAGCTGCTCCCACCACTATCCAGCCCCAGAGCTACAGCTGGGGTAGCACTCATCCTATAGCATAGCGGTTCTCAAACTGTTTGGGCTGCAGACCGCGTGGCTCAATGCAATTTTATCTGTGGCTCACCAGTTGCTAATGGAAACTCACCATTAATTACATAATTATGCCTGAGCCATTTTGCTAGTGCTGCAACTAAGGAGAATGGTTTACATTATTAAATAGATTAAGTATTTTAACTTATTTTATCAATCATTTTAAATAAAGTAAAATATTAATCTGTGACCAACAGAAAAGGTTCCCATGTTTACTTTATGACAGGGGTGGGGAACCTTTTTTGGGTTGGGAGTCAATGACACAGAAAAATCAGTTGGGGACCACACACAAGAAGCAAAAAAGCCTATAAAACCCCCCCAAAAACCCTGCCTGATGTGGCCACCGATTATGACAACTCACTTCTCTGGTTCTCCAGCACAATGAGGTGAGGGGAAGGAGCAAGGAGGACTGAGTTTCAGGGCTTCCTGAAGGCCAGATTTACTTCTTTAAGATTCCGGAAGTTACCTTAGGCTCTGAGGTCAGAACAAAATAAGGGGTTCTGTGTGTGGGACTGGGCTGCAAGAAACTGGGATAGGGATGGGATGCGAGGTCTGGGTGGGAGGTAGGGTGTCTAGCCGAGGGGAGGAGGGGAGAGGAGGGAGCAAGAGAGGATGCAGAACATGGCCAGGAGGGAGGGTACAAGGAAAGATGTAGGAGTAAGCTGGGGGTGGGGGGTCTCGGCAGGGGGAAGGAAGTGAGTGAGTGGGATTAAGGTGCATGTGGTCTGGGCATGAGGGAGCCTGCTTACCTGGCTTTGTGCCCCATTGCAGTGGGGAAAGTCTCTGGTCAGTGCGTCACTGCACTGCCATTCCCTCAATGGAAGGTTGGTGAGGGTGGACGGGAGATTAGCTTCTTCCTGGCCGGGAAGCGGCTCCTGGGCTCCCCACTCCCATGACTCTTCAGTTCATTTACCCTGCCAGAAATATTGGCTCCCAGTGTCCCACCACAGCAGAACTCTCCAGAATGCTTCATAGGTTACAAAATGGCCAGGGACTGACTGTGCAGCATTGACATTAGGGCTGGTTATATAGGGATCCCTCACCTGGTGCAGAGAAGCAGCTTGCCCTGAGAGCAGGCCATGCCTTCACTCTCCCCAGTTGGTCCAGGGATAATGCTCTGTCAGTGCTCTGCTCCCTGGCATGGGCAAGCTCTGACGAGTCCATGGGATCTGCTCCTTGCACAGTCTTGCCTAAGGGGAGGGGTCACACTTTACTGTGTGCCCCCAGATCCTACCATCTCTGAGCCTAACCTCATCACACACCAGTCCCCAATTCCTCCATTGCCTCCTCACCCTGGTCCTACCTTCCCCAAGGGATGGAGGATTGGCTCTGTGCAGGATCCCTGTGCTGTCCGCAGGGCTGGTGAAGCTCTCCGGAACACCAGGGATAGATGCGAATGGGGAGCCAGGTTTGGTAGGGGCTTTCTTCACCTCCCCCCCCCCCCCCCATGAACCTGGAAGCTGAAGCTCCTAGCCTTGAGGCTATGTGGGCTCCCCTACTCGCTTGCCGTTGGTAGCCAACCTCTGCCTTAGATTGTTATATCCGCTCCAACTCATCTGATGAAGTGAATTTTACCCAGGAAAGCTCATAACCTAATAAATCGCTGTCTCTAGCCTGTCACAAGACTGCCAGCTGTTTTTAAAGTTACCACCAGGGCTCCCCCTCTGAGGCGCGTCACCAGCACAGCTGCAGCCTGGCTCTGCTCCTCTCCAGCGCCTGCAGCTCGAGGGCTTAGCCCCTGCCCCGCAGCAGCTATTGGGGGTGGGCGGACAGCGGGCGCAGGGCTCCTGCCCGCCGGCCCCGCTGGACACCATGGCTTCAGGAGCCGGGGAAGGGAAGGACAAAGCCCAGTCAGCCCCCGACCCCTCCGCGAGGAACCCGCTCCCCTCAAGCGCCACTCCCCATCAGTCGCTGTGGGAGCGGCCAACATCTTGTTTTCCCATTAGGCAGTGCGTCTGGCGCGGGCTGTTACGTTCCCGTCAGGCAGTAGCACAAACAGCTTACTATTGTGTGCTCTGCTTTCCCATCAAGCACTGCGGCAAGAGGTGTGGGCGGAGCGGACTAGTCGCCTGACGGGCACCTCAGTGGCGGGGGAGGGAATGTTTTTCTCTCAGGCAGTGACGAAGACAGTCTGACTGTCACGCGGGTGGGGGCGAGGGTCCTTGAGAAGCCCGGTGGGGTCCGGCGCACGCGGGGAAGTGCGGGCACGATAGCAGTGCCTGTGAGGGGGGCGGCGGGGGGAGGAGGAGACGGAAGCCGGGAGGCTGCCTGAGGTACCGTCCCTAAAGGGCGTTTGTTAGGGGAGTGTCTGGGTGCGAGGCGGTTAGGCCGAGCTTGGCCTGAGCGCGAGACGGGACTGGAATGGAGCGGTGGGCAGGGGCCGGGGCGGTCTGGGGGTCTCTGTGGGGGCCCGGCTGGGCCCGTTGGCCGGGCTGGGAGTTGTTGGCTGCCTGTGTGGTGATCGGCCTGGCTGGCTGGCTGCTCCGCCTGCGGGACAGGAGGGCGGCCCGAAGGGCTGTGGGGCCGGGAGGGCCGCTTCTCTCCCAACCCCCGCTGTCCGAGGGGAGCCGGCGTTGCAGCGGGAGCCGCCCAGGTGAGATTCTGGGGAAGTCGGGCGGGGGTTGCCTCCCGTCCTGCTGGATGAACGGCCGGGGCCGGGCCGGGCAAGCCGGTAAGCGCCATTGTTGGCCTCCGCAGATCTCGGAGCCTCCGGGTGCTTTACCCCGGTTCTTCAGGGGCCTTTCACCCGTAAATTCCCTCGGGGACTCAGCCCCTCCCGCAGAATCCCCAGTCTCCGGGCCTGCCCACTGTGCGCCGTGCAAGACCTGTCTTCCCCTATGCGTCTCTGTGCAGCAGCTGCTGCTGCTTCTCTGGCTGAGCCTGCCACGCCCTAGCTCTTTGTCGCGGGGCTAGCCTGTCCCAAGCATCTTCACTCTCTGTTCCTTCCAGATGCCTTTGGCTAGATTTCCCTGCGGACAGCATGGCTGTTTGCGTCTCCAGTCTCTATCAGATGTTGTCTGCATCACCCCCAGACACCATACTCCTTTCTAAGAGCTCCCTTTTCCTGTTTTTCTCTCCTATCTTCAGATCCTCTTCCATGTTGTCTTCACCCCCTATTTTCTCAATATAGTGTCACCAACCTCACTGTGGTAATTATCCGTCCTTTTTTCCTGGACAATCAATTCCAGACGCATTTCCCATATATATACTTTTACCACAGATGTGGGTGTAATACTCTTTGGTGCCATAGTGACAGGCACATTAGAAATACAGTATCCAGAACAGTGTTCTCATACATATATACACTGTTCTTCTGTTGCACACAAATCTCAGTTACTCCTTCATCTGATTTGTAGCTAAAGACAGACTTGAGTTTTAGGATTGTGCAGGTTTAGTATTGTGCAGGAGGGAGGAATTAAATGATCTCCTTGCAGTACTTATCACATAGTTTTTTTTCTTCAAACTTTAAAAACTTATAGTTGTGAATAAGAGTCCTGTAAGTTTTTGTACATTTGTTAAATGCATGTTCTGCTTCAAGTTGTATTTCATTATTTAGAAGTGTATTTAGTGGCTAGTGAAATGGCAATTAAGAGTGTCCTGGGGAGATGAGTTGTTGCTTTATCATCAATTTGCTTTAATGTCTTTGAAAAAGGGGATAATAATGTGTTAGGCTTTGATTTTTCTCATGTCTTATTTATCCTATATTTCAGGGATGGGGAACCTACGGCCCAGGGGCTGGATGTCACACATGGCTTGCTTGGATCTGGCCTCCAAGGCTGGGGGCTTTCCCCCCCCCCAGCACTGGGGAGCTTACACTGGTATTCTAATGCCCCCCATTTCCCTGTGGGGCTGAAGCACGCACAGTCTACTAGCCTGGGCCCCTGTAGCCTTTGGTGTGCAAGGGGAATGTGGGGAGTGTTTTCTCTTTCGCAGTTGGTTTTTTTGTTTGTTTGTTTTGGTGTGTTCCCCCCCCCCCCCCCAGTTGTGTGCAGCCCATGACTGACTTTTCTGTGGGTCAGCAGCCCCCAACTCCGAAAACTCCTGCTGTTCAAAGAAACAGTTCCTGTAAGGTTTTCAGTTGCAAATCTTGGGGATGTGAATTCCTATTTCATATATCAGTTAACACTTAAGTATTGAACCTCATTTTGTGAAGCTTGATTAAAATAACCGGCAGGAAACCTATACATTAACAGTTGTCTACACTTCAAATCATTCCATGTTTAAAGTTGATAACATTTCAGTAAGAGAAAATTTGAAAGCAAATAAGGATACATTTTCTCTCCTGATAACTAAATGTGTCTGTCAAAGAATAATTTAAATTTAAAATTTAAAGCACTATTTTTTGGGATTAAAAGTTTAAAGAATTAAATTCACAGACTTTTTGTGGTTTGCACTGCAAATCAGTGTTGTTACTATTATGACAAATTTTGAATAGCTGCCAGCTTGTATAACTGAAATGGTAATTACATATGACAAAGGTGATTATATCAAAAGAAACTTAAGTATCACTTGAAAATACCACAAGGCACATGTCAGTTGAAAATCACATTTACATAAATTCAAGGTTTGACAATCTGTGCTGCTGTAACACATTACTTAGGCTGCCTTTGGAATTATACTTTTACTTTCAGAACATAGAAAAAAATGCTTTTATGAAGACATAGACAAGTTGAAGGAGAGTGGTGAAGCACTGGAATGAGTTACCTAGGGAGGTGGTGGAATCTCCATCCCTAGAGGTTTTTAAGTCTCGGCTTGACAAAGCCCTGGCTAAATTGAGTTAGTTGGGATTGGTCCTGCTTTGGGCAGGGGACTGAACTTGATGACATCCTGAGATCTCTTTCAGCTCTATGATTTTATAAGTTCAGTTACTCATTAAAAGTAATAAAGGTTTTTTTAACATATAAAACTAAAAATCTTTCAGAATGGCTACAGGTTGGTTTTTTTTACCAGATTGCTGCTCTTTTTCTATAGTAATCCATTTTAAAGCTCTTTGCATGTTAGTAATAAGGCCTTGAAACTAGACATATCTACTTTAGCGTTTTTGTCAATTAAACTTGTAAGGGATGTTGGAAAAAACCAACCCCTACCAACATAAGTTTTGCCTGTGAAAGCACTGTGTGGTCAGGAGATGCCTTCCCACTGACATAGCTACTGCACTTCCTGAGAGTGATTTTATTTATAGAGTAGCTACATATGAGACCTTGCAACAGTGCATCTATGCCAGTGTAAGGTTTGTGGTGTAGACCAGACATGTCAGACTCAGAGCCTACTGAGGGCTGCACAAATGAAAACTGATAGCTTTTAGGACCACAAAAAATAAAATACAGGACTATGTAGCACTTTAAAGACTAACAAGATGGTTTATTAGATGATGAACTGGGGAGTCTCCATCTGATCCCAGGTTCTGGGGAAATGCAATGGGGAGCCCAGGATCAGCTGGGGAGTCCCAGCTCCACGTGGTATTTCAAATTGGCAGCACAGCATGGAGCCTGGAGTCAGCGGGGGATTCTCAGTCCCCCTGCTGACCCTGGGCTCCATGCTACACTGCAGCTTTGAAATGTACAAGAGCCCCCACTAGGGACTCTTGTACATTTCAAAGCTGGCAGACAGAGTTCCACATTCCTCCTTTGAAATGTACAGGAGCCCCTGCTGGTGTAGCCTATCAAGTTACTTGCCTATCATGCTAATAATATTGTTGTGTTAATTAAGATGAATTAGGTAATAGTTAAGAGCTGTAATGCAAGAAATCTGCACAATGTGCCCTGCCTGCCCATTGCCTCAGACTGGAGCAACTGGGGGGTGGCATATCTATCTGGCCAGAGGGCTACACTCGGGGGAGTGGGAGGCAGGCATTGTAAAGCTGCTCTCAGCATTCCCGCATGCCCTTTGGGTTAGCTTGACTGATATCTGAGTTCACGTGTAATACACTAGACTTTATGTCTGTCTGCCCATTGCAGTTTGTGATGGCCCACTGAATAATACCACAGCAGCGCTCAACTCCTTTGGGGGCCTTTCCCATTGACCCACCTGGGTACAGGTGTGTGCCCCTTCTTAGCTGGGGCCAGGACATGTTTGTATATACGAGTCTAGCAAGAGCCCCAAATTAGTGATCCTGTTGCTTGTACCTGTCTGTGTGCATTCTCTGCTTGTCTTCCCCCCCACAGTCAACCACAAGCCTGTTGGTGTCATGCACTGCCTGGGCTATGTGGCAGACCAGATGCCATTAGGTGTAGGAGCAGCATGGGTGCAGTACAGTCCAGCCCAAGGGCTGTCTGGTGAATTGGGTTCCCCTGCAGTGCCACTGGTGCCTGTTTTAGGGTATAACAAAATGGTTCTGCCTCTGAATGCACTTTTCAGTGTGTGCCATGTCTGCATTATTACCAATTAGAGGGCAGGGTTTCACTTGAATGAAAAAACACACATAAGCTCACAGTCCAGGTCAAGTAATATGGGGTTATATTTTATCTTTTGTCCATGCTGTAACTGGCAGTTGCAAAATCAGCAGAAGCTGAGGTTAGCAGATTTCCGTGCTAGATCCTGGTCATAGCTTATTTATTGTTTCCCAGGATTGAAAAGGGGAACTTAGGTATGGGACCTTTCATGCCACAAGAGGGTAGGAAAATTACCCTTATACTCAGCAGATGCATCATTATATAAAAGTCCCAAAATAATTTGTTCAAGCTGAGTTAAGTAATCAGGACACAGATTGCGATAGATAACCACAGAGGCCCATGGCAACAAATTGACTTATATGATGATAAGTTGAGTGCAATGATACATTGACCAATAGAAAAAGAACACTTCAACATTAGAAACATTCCCTTCTGAATATGCATAAAACATGTCAATATCAGCATCACGTACTATAAAAGTGGGACCCAAGCCAAGGGGCGATAGGGAGAAGATGTAGTCCTTGGAAGGGCCAGTATGATTGCTTCTGGTGATGGGGAAGGTGAAGGTAATGAACTATATGATGGGCTAACACCTAAGATTGTTCTAAAAGGAATGATGTAAGTATATGGTATGGTACATTCCCCATCTTATGAAATTGGGGTGTTTATGACTCTAACCATATTAATAAACTATATTTGTAAATATACAAGAGTTTCTATAGTGTGAGTGTTGCAACCATGCTCATCAGGGTTCCCAATCATAGAATAATTGAATACTGAGCCTGATCCTGGCACGAAGAACCTGTTGACCCTAAAGGTGGGTAATTAGAATTTAAACATAATCTTAGATCAGGCTACATTGCGGCTCTTAGACATTTCCACATTTCTCCTTTGAAATGTACATCGAATAGTCAATGGAAATTCCATCAACTACTCAACTAGACATTTTATCGATATTTAACATTCTTAGTAGACAGATCCTAATATTAATTGCTATATCTACCTGTTTACCACTTCACATTACCACAGTTTGAAATGGTGCGGTGATAATAGTTATAACGTGCACTTGAAGTGTATTCTCTAATTGTTGCACATTTCAGAAAGATTGCATTGACCTTAAATAATTCAGTACTGTCTGGAATGTATTTCTTCTATGTTCCATAGAAGGATTATAATATTTGCTTTTACTATATATTAAACTTGTTGAATCACCAGACAGCAATAAATGTAGGATTTTTGCTATTTATATAAAGCATAAGAGGTCTTAGGTAGATGGCTGTACTGGTTCTTTGACTTAGGCTCTGGAGAAGTGCTCAGAGCAGCATTCATTCCTTGTTGCATTAAATTACTAATACATAATCCTTACAAGAATCATCAACCAACAGGTGAGGCCTGTTGGACAAAATCATTTGGCATAGATTACACTTATAGGAAAAGTTCAAGAAATTAAATATATGTAATTAAGAAAATTTTTTATGTGCTTGGAAAAGGAAAGTAAAAGAACAGTTTTAAACGTGTAGGATTTCAACTTCAAACTTCAATTATTCATTTTATTGAATAATTACAATAAATAGTAAATTTGAATCAGGAATTTGTAAAAACTTGTATTACTTTTTCTATAACTAATTTGAATTATTTTGTGATTTTAACTGTAAAAATGTTCTTTGCACTAAAATGGCAATTGAATAGGTGACATGGGATGTTGGATATTGGTTAATTGAATAGTTGAACTGCATGAATTCCTATCAGTTATTCAACTATTTTGTGGTCCCCAGGGGCAGGGCCAGCAGCCAGTGTGCCCCAGCTCCATTCCTGGGAGTCCCCTGATAATCCATGCTGCTTCCTCTGTATCCTAGGCAGTAGCTCAGGGTACCAGGTGGGAGCCAGTCCACAAGGGGAGCCAGCTTAAAAACCAGCTTCCCTTGCAGACTGGCAGACGGACACCCTACACTGCTGCCTCTTGCTGTATCAGAGGCAGCGGGGGAGGGGGGGAGAAAATGCTTGTAGTTAACAAGGTAAGTCGATAAACCTAGGCTTATTGGTTAATCATATAGTTGGCTACATGTCAACATCCCTATAGGAGACTCAACTTTAACAAATATTTTTTATGAACTCTAATCATAAAAGTCTTAACTTTTTTCTGGTGAAAAACAATAATAATTATTTAAACCAGTGTTTCTCCAAGTAGTCCACAGACCCACTCTTGACAGAGCTGCTCCTGGGCATTTATTTTTGGCTCTGAAGCCTCAGAGCCTCAACTCCCATTGCAGTTCAGTGTTTGAGAAACTCTGATTTAACCATTCACCCAGCATATTCTGGTGTAAAAAGTGGTGCATTCAAGCTAATTTAAGTGGCAGGATTGTTTATGTGAAATTTGGTATCTGTAGGTAATCGTGAAGTGTGACTTTATTTTGTACAAACAGATCAACAAAAACTTTTCAAAATATATAGTAGATATTCATTATCCAGAAGTCTGTACATTTAGCTTTACAGGCAGTCCCTGACTTACACGGATCCGACTTACATCGGATCCGCAGTTACGAACGGGGGCTTTTCTCGCCCCGGAGGACATGGACTGCGGAACCTCGCGGTCCCGCCGCCCGTGTACTCCGGGGCGAGAAAAGCTGCTCCACGTCTCCCTGGTCTGCAGACCAGGAAGACGCGGAGCAAAGCCGCGGAGGGGCTCGGGCAGCAGGGCAGCCCAGGCGCGCCTGGGCTGTCCCACCGCCAGCTTCCCCCGAGGCTTTGCAAAGCCGCGGAGGGGCTGGGGCTGCGGGGCAGCCCAGGTGCACCGCCGGCTTCCCCCAAGGCTTTGCAAAGCTGCGGAGGGGCTGGTGCTGCGGGGCAGCCCAGGCGTGCCTGGGCTGCCCGGCTGCCCGAGCCTCTCCGCAGCTTTGCAAAGCCTCGGGGGAAGCCGGCGGCGGGACAGCCCAGGCGCGCCGCGCGGCAACTCTGCCTCGGGCTTCCTGTAGTCAGCCGCTGGTCAGTTTCAGCAGTGGCTGAATCTGGAAGCCAGTTCCGACTTACATACAAATTCAACTTAAGAACAAACCTACAGTCCCTATCTTGTACGTAACCCGGGGACTGCCTGTACTTATTTCTCAGCTTGATTGCATTTTTCATCTTCACTGAGAAAATTCAAGGGAAATAAAACGAAATGGTATAGCAGGTTTTAATGTGACTCCAGATCACATAGCTGCATTTTATAACTCTTTAAAGTTCTTATTATTAAAATGTTTTGCAAAGGAAGAATAGTCTTGCAAGTAAGATTCAGCATGGAGACTGAGGACCTATGACTTATTTTCAGCTCTGCTGTAGACTTCTTGTATGGCCATGGGCCAGTCACTTAAGACATGCTGATGTGAGAATCCTGTTGAAGTAGATGGGAAGTAAGCAGGCTTGGTGCCTTAATAGGAGGCTCTTCAGAACTCAGGAGTCAATATCTTGAGCTTTCTGAGACTTCAATTCTTTGTCAGAAATGGGAATAAAGGTCTCTTATCTCATAGTGTCATAGTTAAATTTGTTAGTTTGTAAAAGAACAGTAGTATGTAAGATTCATGACTGGAAAATGTTACGTAAGTAGTATATTTTTATCATATAAGTATTTCACAAAAACATTTTTATTCTGTTTAGCAAACAACTGGTTTTAAATTCACTTTATGAATTTCACTTCAGAATACTTTGTCCTTTGTTATAAAATTGCATGGTATTTAGTGGTGTGCATCATATAGAATCATTCTACATCTTGTGACTGCATCTTCTGGGAGCTGCTACCTTTTAGCTGAAATAAAGATATATTTTATAAATGTTAAAAATGTGCGCAGATGAGCTATAGACAATTTTTAAGTAAAGTTACATATTTAAAATCCATCTATAACTTTTCCAGTACATAATAAGGATGTTAAGTAATGTTTAATTGACTAGTTGAGTAGTCGATGGAACTACTCGACTAGTCAATATTCACTTCAGCATTCCTCCTTAGAAATGTACAAGAGCCCCAGGAGGAGCTCTTACACATTTCAAAGGAGGAATGCAGAACTCCGTGTGCAGCTCGGGGTCAGCTGACCCTGGGCTCCATGCTGTGTTGCTGTTTTGAAATACCACATGAAGCTGGGACTCCCCAGCTGATCCTGGGCTCTGCGTGGCATGCAGCTGACCGCGGGTTCCCTTAAAAACAAATTTCTGTAAATTGTTGTAGAAAAAAGCTGTAGCCTTTATGGTATCTGGTAGTATGCTGTGATGTGATCTTATTTCAAGAATAGATGTACCATTTAGCTCCTTCTGACTAATTATAAATCTTATATTTAGTTATCGTCTTCAGCAATATGTCCCATGTATGGATTTTTATTATAAGAAATATAAAAGTTTACTTTGTGATCATATTTGCTTTCATACTACGTCCTGATTGAATGCAAAATCTGGGAGCATTGACTAGTAGAGCAGAAGCATAAAAAGTAACAGGCAGTGTATCTCACCAGTGTCACCCCATAATTTAGAGGTGGGCATGTCAGAGGCAAAATGATGTGTCATTGGGGGAAAGTGAAATCTGGCAAGGTGACCACACTTCCAGCTGCTTGCCCTGAGAACATGAAGAAGAAAAAAGAGTTTTGTTTCTAAAAATATTTTTGTCAGTGTGTTGACTGGAAAAATATCGCACTGGCTTTGTGCAACCTTGATAGTGCTCAATTTCATGAGGAAATGACTGCTTTTAGTTATGTCACCCTTTCCCCTGCATTTAATAAATTAAAAGTGTTTTAGCTACAGTTAATGTCACTTTGCATTTTTTCCAGGTGAAATAACAATGGATTCTATATTGTCTCAACTAAAGCAGCTAACTCCTGATGATCTTAGAGAAGAAATTATGAAAGCTGGACTGAAGTGTGGACCCATTACCTCGACTACCAGGTTTATTTTTGAAAAAAGATTGGCACAGTCTTTGTTGGAACAACAAGGAGGGTTGGAAATTGATGCAGCCACTGTTGCCGAGAAATTTTCTGAAAACACTGCATCTGATAGTGACCAGTCAGAAATACAAAGAGCTTTGAAATCTGCCACAGTGAACACCAAGAGTCATATAAACTTCTCTGAAGACGGAGATTTTGGGTACAATATGGGCCTGAATCCCCCAGAAGAGGAAGCTGTAATGCACAAGTCCTGTTCTGCATCAGTCTGTGGAGCAGTAGATACTGATGCACAAATAAATGCTCATACACCATCTAGAGACCCTCCTGTATACTATGGTGTATGTCCAGTTTATGATGACATTTTGGCAAGAAATGGTAATTTGCTTTTATAATTTCATGTGTTACACTATTTGTGAAGGACAGAAGTAGCATGTGCCTTTCACATTATATATTACAAAAGAGACTGTTTTTCAACTGTTGTATTCTTTTTGTAGGGATATAGCTTACTGCTTTTGGAAGAATTCTGTGCCAAAAATTCTGTGCACTGTATTTTAAAATTTTCTTAATATTTTATTTCTCAAATAATGCAACTTAATCACTCCACAGTTTCAGTTATTTTGGTAATTTATGTAAACTACAGTACATTGGTTGAAGAATGATAGTGGGGAGCACTGACGGAATTCTCTAAATCTCTTTTATCTACTAGTGATGAATCTAATTTTAACCTTTTATTTCTAGTTATTAGTCATCAAATGTATGCAAGCCATATATATGTTCAGTATTACATCATATGCAACTGAAACACAAGTCAGTGCTGGGGAATCAAACTCATCATTTAAATTGTACTACTAGGCATCATCCAAAATCTAGGTAGTAAACAGTTGAATTCATGGAACACATTTTGGTAGGAAAATTTTTCAGTGCCTACATTTAAATCAGTTCTAATCATAAAGCACCGTAGCGTTTGTAAGACCATACTGTCATTTACAGTAATGATCTTTTACACTGCTGAGGAAATGTATGTTGAGAATCCTTAAAACATTTTACTCACATGGAATTAAACACACACACACACACACACAATATTGTAAAATTCTGCAAATTTTATTTGTCAAAATAATACTACATAATCGTGCTAGCTTCAGTTATTTTGGTGATTTATTTTAAAATAATACCTGTCAGCAAGAACGTCTTTAACAATACAGATGCACACACAAATTCCCCCCGGGAGTAGAAAGTTAAACCACTATGACAACCCAGTTCCTGTTTCTCAACCATTCCTCCTCCACCCCTTCAGCCAATATTTTTATACTCTGACCCCTGGAGCCCAGCTGCAGGGCCTACACTTGCTTACACGTTTGCCCTCCTATCTCATAGTGCCTAGGAATACAGAGGGAGAAACAGCCTCATCCTCAATCCTAAACCTGTGTAATTTCCTGCAGACGGCCATCTCCCTCCCTCAGGGCAACTTGCCAGCTTCTGGGAACTTGCTAGCTTCCTCCCCCTCTCTGGTAGCATTGCCTATATGCAAGCTTGACTCTTCTGGGTCCAGCAGCACCACTGCCCGTTTCCATGAGGGAAAAGAAAATCTGCAACCAATGTTAACTTCTGCAGCATTCTGCATTGTGCAGTGGCACAGAATTCTTCCAGGAGTAAGGTTTTTTTTCACCTATTTTATGCCCTTGGGGGAATTTCCCAAGAATGGGAATAGTTCACCAACAACAATGGCTACATTATATTCTGCCTGATAGAAAATCAGGGAAGCTCTTTCCTATCTCTAAACATCCTGAAATCAATCTCCTTATGCTGGGCATCCTGCAATAGCAAGCCAGAGGAACAGTGTCTCTCATTTGGCTATGTCCACTAGGAAACCAGGAGGGGATTTCGGTAATTGGTGTCTACTACTGCATACCCAGCTGGTCCCCCTGTAAAATCTCTGCTGACCGTTGGGGAGGGTGCTGCTTCTCTTCAGAAGTCATTTTTGCACAGGGAATAGGGTTGCCAGATGGTTTAACCAAAAATACCGACTCCCACCCTCACTTCTCCTGAAAAAAAAAAAAAAAACACTGGGGAAATATTTGGGGGGGGGGGGGGGGTGGACCAAAGTTGTTGAGCAAAAAAAGAAATTAATTTAAAAATTAAAATAACAGCAGTGTAGCCCTTTTAAGAAACGCTTTGGAGGCTTATTGGCCCTTACAGGCTGCCAATGGCTGCCCGCCATCTTTCCTCCCTGCACCGGGCTGGACAGCTTCCCCGTGGAACCCGGTAAGCCAGGAAAAAAAATCAGAAAATACCAGACATTTTAGGTACCTGGTAGTTTCTGAATTTTTTTTACCTGACAGGAGGCAAAAATACCGGACTGTCTGGTTTAATACTGGACACCTGGCAACCCTAACAGGAAAGTAAAGAAATCTGCAGATGGCATGAATTCTGTGCCTGTGCAGTATCACAGAATTCCCCCAGGATTAAACTGTTAGTTCAACTGAGGAAGTTATTGGGCCAGCAGAGTTATAATGTAACTTACATTGCCTTCTTTTAATCTGTTGTCAATGTTCATGATATTCATTTTTGCTTTTCAATAGGTACAAGTATCCAAATTAATCACAGCAAGCCAGTAACCTGGCAGTAGCCATCTATTTTGGTGTGGGTTGAGCGTGCTTTGATAAACGAGAAGCTTACAGTTGCAAATGATTATTGAAATACTATTTTGAAATTATTAAAATGACCATAATAGCACTTAAGAAAACCCAAACAAACTAGGATTACAGACATGATAATCCTGCCCACCTGGAAGGGACTTGTCAAGCATGAAAGATTTAAAGACAGTGTGAGGGTGCAAAATACTATTGCCTCTTTGTTTTTATCATCCTTTTGACAAGGCTTGTGTAGGGCATGGGTTTTCAAATCATGGGAGAGGTGGCAGTACAAGCTTATCAGTGGGCATGAGGATCTGAGATGAAGTAGAACACTCTTGCATCTTTCTTCCCTTTTGAAGAGCTGAAGGCAGTGCCTTCCACAGATAGGAGCTGCTCCTCCAGGTTAGGCAGAGGCGGTTGGAGAACAAGCTTGTCCCCAACTACCTATTACTGGCCCGGTGTGGAGAGACCAGAAAATCAGAGAGGTCGAAATGCCAATAGTTATCCTTGGTGACCCAGCCTACTAGGGATGTTAGAAATCATTTTAGTGATTGAGTAGGCACAACAATTCTTAGTGGATATATGGTTACTAAAATGTGCTTCTGGCCTGCTCCCTTTGTGTCAAAAGCAGTAGCGCAGGATGGCTGATGGGGAACCAGTCCATGAGGGAAGCTTGTTTAAAAATCAGCTCCCTGTGCAGACTACCTCCCTCCTGCCACCCTGTTCATGCTAAAGAGGCAGCAGCACTGGAGAAGGGGCAAGCAGCTGTTAACGTGCAGGAAGCTAGCTTGAAAGCCAATTTCCCACATGTACTATACATGTACCAATGCCTTCCTGCCCCCATCACTCTGCGTTGCTGATAGAGGGAGTGCAGGGAAGATGGGGAGTCTGATAAGCCTAGGCTTATCAATTATTCATGTAGTCAATTACATGTTCACATCCCTACCAAGAACCTCAACTTTTTCAGTGTTGGGTGTACACTACTGTGAATTCAACCATTCAAGGTCAAAACTTGTGTTACTCCTCATGAAAAGCGGGAGTACCAAAATAGACTTCAGCAGCCCTTAAAGTCAACAGAATGGATTTGGTAGTGTTTAGAAAATCAACCTTCTGCAGCTAAATTTGACCTGTACTCCTAGTGTGGACCAGGCTTCAGCCTGGCTATGAGGGGAGAGGGGCTGTCTGGGCTATAAAAGAAGGAAACTGGCTGGACAGTGTGAGAACAGGTCAAGCTTGGGAGGAGAGGAAAGGGGTAAACACAAGGGACATGAGTTTCCAAATGGGGATGTAACAAAGTTGGGACTTTCTGATCTAGAGCACTGATTATCAAACTGTGATACATGGAGCACTTCTTCATGGTCTTCAAAACGAAACACTGAAAATTTAGTGGTATTTAATTAAATTTAGGGAGGTAAGTTTCTGAGACAATGTTGCCAAATGCTTTTACAGTATTATAAGGTTTGAATACTGTTGATCTAGAATAATGTGGTTAATTTGAGTTTAGAGCAAATCTTGTTTTCCTGTAATATCAACCATTGTTACTATTGGAATATCTTTTACTATTTGGTAACAGTTTTCTCTTTCTCTCTCAGATAAAATGTAGGGTATGTCTACACTACAAAGAAGATCTAAGCTGCTGCTGTTGGTCTTCCGAAGTTCGAATTAGTGGGTCTAGTTAAGACATGCTAATTCAAACTGAGAGGCACTCCGGTTGATGCCAGTAGTCCTGCTTCCACAAGGAGTAAGAGAAGTCGAAGGGAGAGTGTTTTCCCTTTGGCTTCCTGCTGTGTGGACAGCACCAAAAGTTGAGTTAAGGTACTTTCAGTTTAGCTATGTAATTAACGTAGCTGAAATTGCATATCTTAATTCAACCTTATCCTGTAGTGTAGACATACCCATAGACAGGACTCGACAAACAATGTAATCTACTCACACATGTGAGTAGATTACACCCCAGGAGAGCCGGAGCAGAGTGATCTGTGCATGCGCAGAATGATCTGCGCATACGCAGAGCGCAGAACCGCGCAGCTGGCGAGCCCTGCCTATAGAGAGACAGCATTTTGTTTTAATGCCAAGGGCAGTATCCATGTGATGGAATGTGTGTAAAAATGTCTTTTATGAAAGATTTAATGTACATTGAAACTTTATGAAGATAACATCATTTATCTTCAAAACTTTGAGTAGTTTTGGAGTTTAGTATATTAATTCTGAATTACTTAAGTTATATAACATTGTACATGTATATAGTACTTCAAAACATTAACTCATTATTTTGCCCCAAACAAACATATACTGTACATTATTTTGTTGCTTCTTCTAGTCTGTGAAAAAATTATCTCAAAGTCTTCACATATTGTTTTAAATTAGATGTATTCACTGATTCTCATTTTTGGTATTAAGAATTTATAAACAGTGCCACTCTATAAATCTTGATTTCTTCCTTTATTTAAGAAAATTCATGTCTGTAAATGGGTAAATATTAAATTTCACTGACTTGAATGGAATTAATTTTAGTTTTACAGACAATGCTGATATTTTTGATCTTTTAAAAAAGGAAAACAACAAGCATTGGCAAAACCCACTTCCTCAGCTGAGCAGAGTGGAGAGTGTTTCGCCCATGAAAGTTCATGATACTAAATACAGATATACATGTTAGTCTCTAAGGTGTTGCAGGAATTCTCGTTTTTAAAGTTAAAGTAATTCGGCTGTCCCTCTAATATCAGTCATTGGGAGATTTTTATGTGTTACACTGGGCACTGCTTATGAATTCTAGTCTGTTTTTAATTATATTATGTATGAATTTCTGATATTTTTAATGGCAGTTTGTCATTGTGGAGGTTTTACATATTTTGCTTGTTTTAAGGTTATGTTTAGAAAGTGATAGGAAATAAATAGTATACATCAATTCCAGTGTTTAGAATAATGGTTATAAATAATCCATTTGACCTACCATAAGAGCCTGCACTGAATGAGGGTCTCTACTAGATATTATTCAGAAGAAAGAAAAATGCTTTCTCACCTCATCTTTTCTTGCTTTTACACCACTTCTCAATAAGAATGTTAAAAAAGCAATAAGAAAGTAATCAAAACTTATTTACATAGGTTTGAACTGATGTCATCAGTACTTTGTATTATAAAGTTCTATATATTCCTTCACATCTCATAGCTACATGATGTTCCAAGGCCTCAATCATAATAATAATAGAAATGTAGCCGTGTTAGTCTGGTGTAGCTGAAGCAAAATACAGGACTATGTAGCACTTTAAAGACTAACAAGATGGTTTTTTAGATGATGAGCTTTCGTGTCTTGATCTGAGGAAGTGGGTCTGGCCCACGAAAGCTCATCATCTAATAAACCATCTTGTTAGTCTTTAAAGTGCTACATAGTCCTGTATTTTGCTTCAGTCATAATAGTCTTTCTTATTTATGCATTTGATACACCCTACAATAAGATATTACCTAATCAGTTCCAAGTTGTCAAGGTAGCAGTTAGAGATGTGAAAGGTTAGCCTATAAACATCACCCTTAATGGTAATGTTAAAGATTAACCTGGGGGGGGCTGGGGCAGCTCCGTGCCGCTACTGGCAGGGAGCTGTTCCAGCTCTGTGAAGCCATTGTGGACAGGGGCTGCTCCCAACCAGGGCATGGTGGGTAGGTAGCACTCTAGCACAGCAGGGCTATAGTAGTGCCCCTGCCCATCTTCCTTTAATCAGTTAACTGGTTAAATATCACATTTAACTGGTTAACCAATTAATTGGGATTTTACATCCATAATAGCAATTCGGAATATCTTCTGATAGAAGATAGGGGCTCTTGCACTCTGAAGCAATGATAATTTATTCTTTTCCAAGAATGCCATGCTCTTTAAAGTAAATCTAATGTCCAACAGAATAGAATACTTTTTACTTAATAAAAAGCTTTAGACACAGTGGCAGGTTCTCTGGTGAGAAATTTAAGAATTATGACAGTAAGTCACTTTCATAGTATATCTTCCTATATGAGACTAATTAATTACTGTGGTGATAAGTCATCTTAAAAAAATTACAGATTGATGCTCTTGGGGTTGTGTTTCTCCCTCTAGCAAAAGTTCCTGAAAGCATTGTAGTGATGCCAGATATGCTCCAGCCAAACCAACACTGATTAGAAGTGATGAAATTCTGCCTACCTAGTTTGTTAGAGGTAAAATTTATAAAGGTCACTTGAGACATTAGTAGGGATGTTCTTTATTACAGACTGCATCGAGAAGACCATTTTTGGTAGGTTTAAGCTTTAAGGCCAGTTTGACAACTTTTGTAATCTCATTCCATGATTAAATTTGACCTTGATGTTACGAAGAGAACTTAATTTCTGGCTCTAATCTTTCTATTCCAGAGAAAGTGCATGTTTATGAGGACAAAAAGGAAGCTCTACAAGCTGTTAAGATGATTAAGGGCTCCCGATTTAAAGCTTTCTCCAACAGAGAAGATGCTGAAAAATTTGCAAAAGGAATATGTGATTACTTTCCATCTCCTAGCAAGACTTCCTTATCTTTATCTCCAGTGAAAACGGGACCATTACTTAACAGAGGTGAGTAAAAGCATACATCTCTGTGTAGATTAAACGCATGCATCTTTGTATCAGAACTTTTTGGGAGGAGAATTTTGAAATTGCTAGTTAATCTGAAGGTAGCAGATGAGCCCTTCACAAATGTAGAATGCACTGTAACTTTTCTTTAATTTGGAAGATATTTTAAAAATCACAGAAATTGTACATTCAAACTTAACTGAGTTGACAAACAGATTCCTAACAGAGGGGTAGCCATGTTAGTCTGAATCTGCAAAAGTGACTAGATCTTTGCCCATGAAAGCTTATGCTCCAATATATCTGTTAGTCTGTAAGGTGCCACAGGACTCTGTCACTTTTGCAGATTCCTAACAGGTTCAGAAATAAAATCATTAAATGTAATCTTATCATAATCTTAATTGATAGAATTGAAATCAAAAGAACAAATAGCTTACAAGTTCAACATACATTTTTAGCTTTCTCTGTAAATTTTTGATTTTTGCAAAATTGTGTATATCTTTTTGTGTGAAAAGACTGACAAGGATCAGTTTCACCAGTTAAAATCAAAACCTTAAAATTCCATGCGTATACTACCTTACAGCGAAAGGAATTTAGAGTTTTCCAACTACAAACCACTAGTATTAAACATTTATGGTTTTATTATAAAGACTCGAGATGAAAATCATATTTCAGTGACAAGATATGAAAATAACATATATTGGAAAAAATGCATCAAGAATAATGTAAACTTTTGCTTTTTTAGAAGGCTTATGCTCCCCTGAGACAGAAGCAGCTAATAAAGAAAGAGCCAACAGTTATAAAAGTCCTCGTACTCAGGACCTTACTGCCAAACTTCGGAAGGCTGTAGAGAAAGGAGATGAAGCAACATTTTCAGAGCTTATTTGGAGTAATCCACGTTATCTAATTGGATCTGGAGACAACCCAACAGTGGTACAAGTAAGAGTGTTTTCTAGCTGTGATCAAAGTAGAATTGGAAAAAAGCCCTCCTTTCCCTTCTTCCCAGCCTCAAAACCAAATATAATTAATAGAAATAGTTAATAAAGAGCTACTCTTGTCCAGCTGCCACCAGAACGGAACCATCCAGTTCTGTGGTTAGTGAAGCTGGGTGACTTGCAACTGGCTTCTTCCTCTGTGTTTTATCTATTCTAAATTCATGCTTCATTTAACTCATTCTCATTTGAAATTGACCTGGTTTTGTTAACAGTATGAAGTTTTTCTACCTTAGTCAATGGCCAGAACCTCATAGTTTGAAGTATTTTGGCTCCCCAGCTGATCCCAGGCTCCGCATGGCATTTCAAAGTGGCAGTGCAGCATGGTCAGCGGGGGACTCTGAGTCCTGTGCTGGCCCAGGGTTCCATGTGGGCACTTTTGCTTTGATCCCACTTTTTCTTGTGCATTTCAAAGCTGGCTCGCCTGCATGCCACCCAGAGTCAGCAGGACTTCCCACTGGCCCTGGGATGCACATGGAGTTCCGCATTCCTCCTTTGAAATGTACAAGTGGCCCAGCAGGAGCTCTTTTACATTTCAAAGGAGGAATGCAGAAGTTCCTATCGACTAGACCATCGACTATTTGATTACCCCATCGACTACTCGACTAGAAAATTAACCAATATTTAACATCCTTAGCTCAGACCCCCATGCTCCAATTTCCCCTCACTCATCTCCTGTCCCCATGTTGATACCCTGCACCCCCACTTTGCTTCTACACCCTCCCTCACTCCTGACCACAATCTGCACCCTCCTTTGGTCCTACGGCCTCTCTCCTGATTTCCAGCCTGCTTCTGCACCCCATCTCCCACCCAGACTTCACCCCCTCACCTCCTTCTTCACTCCACCTCCCACCCAGATCCTGCACCCCCATCCCTAGCCCACTCTCTGGCAGACTTATCCAGCACACTGAACCCCTCATTTTTGTCCCCATCCAGAGCCTTAAGAGGTCCACAAAACCCACTTAACTCCGGAACCCCAGAAAAGTAAATCTGGCCCATGGGAAGCCCTGAACCTCAGTCCTCCCTGTCCCTTTTCCTCATCCTGTGGGGCTTCAGTGCTAGAAGACTGAGGTGTCTCCGTTGGGGGCCACATCAGTGAGGTGTTGGGGGTTCGGAAGCGTTTTTTGCTATTTGCATATATTTGAATATATATTTGCATGTATATGCAACCACACTTAAGTTGCAGCCCTCGGCATGTGCTGTAGGTATCATTGTGGCCTCTGGGGCTTCCAAAGTTGAGTAGCTCTGATTTAAAGTAAACTGAATTGGCGAAATATTAACTGTTAATATAAAGAAATCCCCTAGTAGTGAAAGTTTGCACAAGTTCAGAGCTCTGCAACAATACTAAAAATATCTTTGGCAGGTGTTTCAGTGTAGGCACAAATCAAAGGGTTAGGTGTTGCAGTGCTTAATATATTTTTACTTTTGTTTTCAGATGAGAACTGTATGTTTAAATTTCCTGCTAGGTGTCTAAGAAATAACCAAACTTTTAAGCCATTATCTGTAAGAGTTAGGTTTATAGGTATGTCTTTTTCTTAAAGAATGTCTGATTCAGTTTTCAGAATACATAAAATGAGACCTACACTGCTTCTTTGAATGCTTGCCACGTGCATGAATTCTACGCATGCTAAGTATCACTTAACTAACTAATCAAATAGTTGATGCATTTTTGCATCAACTACTCAATTAGTCTATTGGATGGCATTTAAAGGGGCAGCATGGCAAGGAACCTGGGATCATCTGTGCGGTGCTGCTGCTTTGAAGTACCCCTATCTTCACCCCCACTTGCTGCCGTTATCTGACTAGCCCTTAACATCTCTAATGGATTCCAAAGCTTTTTTTCCATTAGCAGTACCGGTTGAGCCAACCAACAAGCCCCCTGGAGTGGCACTGCTATGTCAGCACATACAGACCTCTGCTGGACCTCCACCTCCTCAGTTCCTTCTTTCAGCTTGTGACGGTAGCTGGAGTGCTGACTACATTTAGTCCCTACCCTTAGTGCATTTACACAGGTGTTCTTCCAAATTATTTAGTAATTAGTTTAGATAGTGTCAGTAGTCTAGATAAGAGAAGGGAGTTTTCACCCCCTTTAGCCTCTTCCCAGCTAGGGAGGGGATGCTCGGGCCACGGGGGTTCAAGCCAGGTGCAAAGTGCTTGAAGCCCATGCCCTGCAGCAACCTGCATGACTCTTGCCTAAAGTATGTGAAAGGGCCATTGTACAGACAGTTGCCACATTTGTAAGAGTTTCAAGCCAAGAACAAAGCATGAAAGAGCTTTCTAAGATTCTAAGCTCAAACTCATCCTCATTGAGTCTGCTTTGCAGCCACCAGCACAGGACTGGGCACTGTCAGTGAGAAGTGCACCAGACTTGGTGTGGGAGACCTCATGGCACCGACCAGGTAGGCACTACCTTTTCAAAGTCCTTGGCAGTGCTCACAGTTCCTCGCACTAAGAAGAGAGTGAGACCACAGAGAGAGATCTCCAGAGAGGCGCAGCCACAAAGTGTGCCCTAAGGAGAGTGCTTGAGTTTGAAAGTGCACCGTGAGGCCCCAGGACCAGCAAGGTGCCCAGCAGAGCTCAATGCAGAGGGAGAATCCAGTACCAGAGCTGGTAATTGAAGGAAACTCTGGCAACTGTAAACTCCAGAGACATTTGACGTGGCACAGGAGCATATTGAGTTGATCTCGTCCCCGCACCTCAAGACCTTGGCACCGTGTTGGCAGGCACATCCCGAGCCTTGGGCACTTACCCCAGCACAGGCTGAGGTGCCCCAACCGGTACCAAGCACCCACTTGGGCCCAACACCATCAGAGCCAGCACTGGTGAAGTTGCCAGCACCAGGACATTCGTGGGGACCACTGCTGGCACCTATGCCTACGCCAGCGGCACCGGGAACTCTGGCACCGCAACACTTAGCTGCCTCTGACGGCACAAGGAAGTTTCCAGTCCGGCCCCCACTATCGCTATATGGTGTCCCAACAGCACCGTATCAGTTAGTGTCACCCAACCAGTTACCTCCCATGGTCACCATGACACAGATAATACCTCTGCCAACACTGGGCCAGGTGCACAGGCAGAAACCCACGGCCATGCACTGACAATCACATAGATCCCTAGCACCACCATAGTCGGCATCCAATTATTCTTTGGAATCGGAAACATAGCTGGTGCATTCTAAGACGTCTTCATATTGGTCCAGATCTCAGCATCGCTCCCACTGCGGACATAGGCCTCGTCGCCGAAGCCCATCAGTGAGCCAGATTTGGCCACCCCAGTGACAGCCGCAACCATAGTGGACGCCTTAGGCCTGCCACCAGGTCCAGGGCCCACCACTGTCCAGATGGCTGTTGGTAACATCACACCCGAGAAGTGCCCCCTCAGCTACTCCTTTCCCTAGAGTCCCCACTTTGGAATTGGCCTAGTCCTGAAGTAAGGATGTGGTGAGACTTCCTATAGAAGGGAAGGGCCCTATGCTTTTGGCAACAAGGTGAGTGGCAGGTAAGGATACCCCTTCTGCTGTAGTTCATGGACAGCTGGCAGAATTGACAGAGGAGCAGCTGGGGGTCAAGGAGTCATCGTACGCCTCACCTGACAAGGCCTTGGCAAACTGTGCCCTGCCATTTCCATCTATGCCAGGGCCCACCAAGACTTTCTTAGAAGGCTGGTAGCCAATTTGGGGTGCAGGCAGGAGGTTTAGGAGGAGTCTGATCCAATGGTGGACATCCTTATGGCAAACACCTCGGGTATAGTGGCACTATCGATCAATAAAATGGTGGACTAGATATCCAGAACTTTATGGCAGATCCCTGCCTTTATTCCCCCCACATAAAAAGGGGTTGAGGCGCACTACTTTGTGCCCCAAGTGGGGCACGAGCACCTCTTCATGCACCCTCCTCCGGGCTCATTGGTGGTTCAGGCTGCAGGTCAGAAAGAGCACCAAGGACCTGTGGGGCCCGCGCCAAAGTCTTAAGGAGCCCAAAAAACTTGATTTTCTGGGGAGACAGGCCTTTGCCACGGAGGACCTGCAACTCTGCATCACGAATCAGCAAGCGACGCTGAGTAAGTACGCCTACAACACGTGGGTGGCCATGGATAAATTTAAGGATTGTCTCCCCAAGAATCAAGAGTATGGTGCTCTAGCAGAGGAGGGTAGGACAGTGGCCCATACCATAGTCATGGGTATAGTGATTAGGAGGGGCGCCTTGATATCACTTCCAAGGTCCAGATTACCCTGCAGGACCTACCATTCGAAGGGTCTGGCCTCTTCTCGGACCAGACGGACTCAAGGCTGTATAACCTCAAAGATTCTAGGGCTACCCTAAAGTCTTTGGGGATACATACTCGGGCACCGCAGAGAAGGCCACTCACCCCCAAGCCAGCCCCAAGGCCCTTCCAACAAGGGTTCGACCCTGATGGGGGTAGGAGGAGGAGAAGGAAAAATGGCTGTAATGGGGTATGTTTGAGGACAGCATTACTGTCTCTGTCCCGTTGCCCCTTTTGGTTGTCGATTTCCCTTTTCTACCAAGCTTGGTTCCAGATTACGTCCAATGAGTGGATTCTAGACCTAGTGCAAAGAGGTTATGTCATTCCCTTTCTTTCCCTCACTTCCTCCCGCCCTCCTTCCTCATCCTTCTTCAGAGACCCCTCTCTTGAGCACCTGCTGAGGCAGGAAGTGTCCTTGCTTCTGCAGCTGTGGGCAGTCAAACTTGTGCCAAAGGGATTTCAGAGGGAAGGGATTTTACTCCCCCCTATTTTTTTATTCTCAGGTCCAAAGGGGGACTATGCCCCATTCTAGACTTAAGGAACTTAAACTCATTTGTAAAGAAAACAAAATTTCAAATGGTCACCTTGGCATCTATCATCCCTTTCCTCCAGAAAGGAGACTGGTAGGCTGCCCTTGATCTGAAGGACGGGTACTTTCACATCTCAGTGATCCCCATCCATAGGAGATTTCTGAGGCTTATACTGGGTCAGGATCACTTCCAATTTGCCTTCCTATTGTTCGGTCTCTCCACAGCCTGAGGGTCAATACCAAATGCATGTCTGTAGTAGCGGCTATCCTGAGGAGGCATAGGATTCAGGTTTTTCCATACTTGGACAATTGGCTGGTAAGAAGGTCATCCTGGGAACAAGTATTAGGCCATATAGCTCTGACCAGGAAATTGTTCTCCAACCTAGGCCTCCTTATAAATGAGGAGAAATCCATGCTCAACCACTTGCAGATAATAGAATTTGTTGGGGCCCACCTAGATTACACTGTGGAAAGGGCGTCTCTTCCCCAAGCCAGATTCATGACTGAGTTTCATGGTCCAGAACCTCCAAAGGTCCCCTATGACAACAGCGAGAACATATATGAAGTTGCTGGGTCATATGGCAGCATGTACACGTGATGAGGTATGCCAGGCTGAAGCTCTGACCCCTAAAGAAGTGGTTGTTGAGCATACACAACCTGGCACGAGCACCACTAGATGCTCCGCTCACTGGACTAAGTGGCTGCAGGAGAGGATGGTCTGTGCGGGAGTCCCATTTGTCAGACAGGTGCTGCTGCTGTTGGATGCATCTGACATGGGCTGGGGGGCCCATCCGGGGAATCTCAGTACTCATGGTATGTAGTCCCCCAGGGAGAATTCCATACACATAAACGTCAAAGAGCTCAAGACAGTCAGGTTGGTGTGCCAGACTTTCCTTCCCCAACTGAAATACAGGATGGTCTCGGTGTAGACGGACACCACGACAGCCATGTATTATATCAACAAACAGGATGGAGCTCACTCCTCTCCCCTTTGCAAGGAAGCCCTATGTCTGTGGGAGTTATGTATCGCACAGAACATCTATATTGAGGTGACCTATCTTCCGGGAAACAGCAGCGTTTAGGTGGACAAGCTCAGCAAGTCCTTTTGGGCCCATGAATGGTCTGTCAGACCAGATATCGTATCAGAGGTCTTCCAGAGGAGGAGCTATCCCCGTCTGGACCTGTTTGCCACACAAGGGAACACCCAGTTCCAGAACTATTGCTCATACATGAGTCAAGGGCGCCTCTCTAGGCGTAGAGTGGAGTTTTGGGAAGAAAACCAGTAGGTAAATGTCTTGGGGCATATGAAAATGTGAGACCGCCTTAGGGAGGAAAGCTAGATGGGCACATAGACTAACCTTAATGTTCATGTTCAGTAGCTACAGGAGCTATTGTGCACTTGCCCCCTGTTCCCACTGATTCACAAGGTCCTACTCGGGATCAGAAGACTCAGGGCTGCGATCAATATGGTGGCGCCGGCATGACCCCAGCAGCAGTGGTTTACCACCATTCTAGACCTGGAGCTGGGAGACCCAGTGATACTGCTACTGGTTCAAGTCCTGATTATTAGGACCTGGGGAAGGGGAAGCTATGCCACCCAAACCTATTGTCCGTCCACCTTGTGGCATGGAACTTTCGTAGTTAATGGGGACAGAGCAACTGTGTTCAGAGGAGGTGTGGAAGGTCCTCGAGAGTAGAAAGCCTTCCACAAGGGTGGTATATGAGGCCAAGTGGAAATACTTTGCCTCGTGGGTGGAGCAGGCGGAAACAGACCCAAAGGGTGCCTCAGTCCCTCTTATTTTGGATTACCTCCTGCACCTCAGACACCAGGGCCTTGCTGCATCTTCCCTGAGTTGGCCAAAGTTGTGGCTTTTCACCTGAGGAAGGGAGATAGGACAGTTTTCATGAACACAATGACTCACTTCCTGAAGGAGATGGACAAGTGGTTCCCCTACATGTGGCCACCTGTACCCCAATGGGATCTGAATTTAGTCCTGACAGGTCTCATGCGGGACCCCTGTGAGCACTTGGCCACCTGCTCGCTGAAGCACCTATCTTGGAAAGTGGTTTTCATGATTGTAGTCACTTCAGCCAGGAGAATTTCAGAGTTGAGGGCCCTTATATTGGAGCCTCCATACATGGATTTCTTTAAGGACAGGTAAAACAAAATACAGGACTATTTAGCACTTTAAAGATTAACAAGATGGTTTATTAGTCTTTAAAGTGCTACATAGTCCTGTATTTTGTTTTAGCGACACCAGACTAACACGGCTACATTTCTATCACTACTCTTTAAGGACAGGGTTAGTCTACGTTTCCATCTAGCTTTCCTCCCTAAAGTAGTCTCAAATTTTCATATGCCCCAAGACATTTACCTACTGGTTTTCTATCCGAAACCCCACTCTGTACCTAGAGAGCAGGCGCTACATTCTCTAGATGTTAGACAAGCACTAGTGTTTTATATAGAGAGAACAAGAGAGTTCGGTAGATACCCACAATTTCTTATTTCTGTAGCAGAGAAGATGAAGGGCTTACTAGTCGGCCCAGTGCTTATCGTCCTGGATCACTTCATTAGAGCTTGCTATAACCTTGCTAGTAGGCCAGCATCCCCGCTGACGGCCCATTCCACAAGGGTGCAGGTGTCATTCATAGCATTTGTTGCACAGGTGCCCATTCTTGACATCTGCAGAGCAGCTACATGGTCCTCTGTTCACACATTTTCTAGTCATTACGTGATTGCTCAGCAGGCCAAGGAAGATGCGGCCTTTGGAAGGTCTGTGCTGCAGTTCATTGTGAATTAGGTGTTGAAAGACTCTAACTCCACCTCCTAGGGTACTATTAGGCAGTTACCTAATTGGAATGGACACAAGCAAACACTTGAAGAAGAAAAAACAGTTACTTACTTCTGTAATTGTTGTTCTTCAAGATGTGTTGCTCATGACCATTCCAGATCCTACACACCTCCCCTTCATCAGAGGATTCCGGCTAGAAAGAACTCGGAGAGTGGAGGGCCTGCAGGGATATATATGCTCTGATGTAGCAGCGCCACTCCAAAGAGCTCCCTGGCTGACCTAACAGGTACTGCTAAGGGAAAATAGCTCCAGAATCTGTGTGTGTGGCACGCGCACACCTAATTGGAATGGACATGAGCAACACATCTCAAAGAACAACAGTTCCATTTGTTAGAATGAGTAACCATTTTTTCCTTAATTATAAAAAGAGGGCTTAGAATTTAAAAATATTTTTCATTTCATCCAAGTCCTGTTAGTTCATAGTACACCTGAACCTCTTTAATATGGCTAAACTGGGAAATAAGGTATTCTCGATTAAAGAATTTTCTGATCCAGAAAGGGCATTGTGAAGTCTGAACATGGGGAGAATAGTGCTTACCTGGTGCCCTGCTCGTGGGGGCATGCATATGTCCACTCCTCCCTACCACTTCCAGGCACCGCCTCCCTATCATTATAGGAGCAATGGGGAAAAGCCTCAGGAGAAGCTCTCAAGCTTGGGTGGGGAGAGGGAGAGTGGGAGCAGCAGCACACACAGCTTTCTTCTCCCCCTGCCAAGGGTCATGTCATGAGGCATTGTCTACACTGCGAACTTTTGCAGCAGAAAATATGCTAATGAGGGATTCATTAGCATAAGTCATGATCTCATTAGTATATTTTCTGTGTCCCTCATTAGCATATTTTCTGCTACAAAAACTCACGTAGCCTGGGTGTTTCCGGAGTAGCAATACCTGAAGTACAGAGGTTCAGGTGTACTAGTAAATGTTAATGTCCTCGGATAGAAAGGTGTTGCTTAGGAGCAGAGTTAAATCCAAGCCTATAGTTGTATGAACACTTAAAGGTGTTGCCGAGAGTGTAGATCTGTTAAAATAGGATCTAATATTAGTTGAAAGCAAACAGAATTCTGGGAAATTCTCTAAGGGTATGTCTACATTGCATTCCTCTTCCGAGACGCTGTTCCAGAAAAGCAACAGTCTGCGATTATGCAAATAAAGTGCGGGGAATTCAAATCCACGCGTTATTTGCAATTTCAGGTGTCTGCATTTACATTCCTCTCTCGGAAGAGGAATGCAATGTAGACATACCCTAACTTTTCCTAAGTATACTGTTCCTACTTTTTTCCTTTCATACATTATTAATTGGCAGTGGTTTTTTTTTTTTTTTTTACTTGTTGGACTGTTGCTTAACTATTTCTGGAAATAAATTTGCAGGTGTTGTTTTAAGACAAAATATGTAAGAAACTATTCAGAAAAGGCTGGAGTGCTGACATTGAGTATGGTGTCTGAGTGTATGGGGTTAGCATCATATATATAATTCAATAATAATGAACTCTTACCAGCCACGTAGTGTTAAGGAAGACTGCACATGTTTAAAATCCATTTAGTGGAATAACTGTAGCACAGGATAAACTTAAAAAACAACAAATAGTCTGATAGCACTTTAAAGACTAACAGAATATGTTGGTGGTATCATGAGCTTTTGTGGGCCACTTCTTCAGATGATAGGACAAATGCTGAGATGTTAAGCAGTTCATATGGTGTCTTGAAGCACTAACGTGTTTTCCTCTCTGGAAAAATTGACAAGATGCTGCACTAGACCCAGACTTGTTAGAGCTGGACAGATTTCCCAATATACTTATGCTTTCAGAGTGAATTTTATATACAGCATACAATAAAATTTGTGGTATGTGTATCCAACGGAACTTTACATTTATGGCTTTAATTTTTTCTTGTTGAAGCCATTATGAAGTTCAGAATGTATGGGGCTATTTGGCAAATTATGAAGACATTCTGACCTCTTACTATTTAAATTTGTGTTAAGTATTTGTGAGTTTAAAGCCAGAATAATGTCAATTGTTAGATTGGTAAGAATAACTTGGATAACTTAAAAAATAGTGCAATATATCATCTCTTAAACTACTTTTTTTACAGAAAAAATATTTTTTTTAAAGCAAAAAAATCTAAAAAATTAGATTGAAAAATACTTCCCCAATTAGTTTTGCTGTCAGATTACTGGAGTTTAGCAAGCTGCTTAGATTTAAAATAGTTATTAATGTTTGTATTTCATTTTCAGGAAGGGTGTAGATACAATGTCATGCATGTTGCTGCCAAGGAGAATCAAGCTGGTATATGCCAATTGTTGCTAGACACTTTGGAAAATCCTGAATTTATGCGGCTCATGTATCCAGACGATGATGAAATAATGTTGCAGAATCGCATTAGATATATAGTTGACCTCTACCTTAATACACCCGATAAAATGGTGAGATTAAATGTCTGCTAGCAGTTTCATTGTTATGAAAGGGGGAGAGTGAGTGTCATGAAAATAGTGGTAGAAATGTAGCCATGTTAATCTGGTGCAGCTGAAACAAAAAACAGGACTATGTAGCACTTTAAAGACAAACAAGATTATTTAATAGGTGATGAGCTTTCGTGGGCCAGACCCACTTCCTCAGATCAAATAGTGGAAGAAAATTGTCACAACCATAAATACCAAAGGATACAATTAAAAAACTGGAACACATATGAAAAGGACAAATCAAATTTCAGAACAGATCTTCCCTATTTGATCTGCGGAAGTGGGTCTGGCCCACGAAAGCTCATCATCTATTAAACCATCTTGTTAGTCCTTAAAGTGCTACACAGTCCTGTTTTTTATTTGTGTCATGGAACATTGTTATGTCTTGTATTCTAGTAGCAGAAATTAATAGGTTGTGTTATGATTTTTTTTAAATAAAATATTTTTAAGAGCACTTGGAGATTAATCGTAATGTGGAAGGGGGGAATAAAATAAATATAGGTTTGGTAACATCTTATTTCTAAATACATACTAAGTGTGGGTAATGATTGAAAAGTTGGGAATGTTCAGAGAAGATGCATGCATAACTTTTTTTCTGTGTTGTAGGGATTTGATACTCCATTGCATTTTGCTTGCAAGTTTGGGAATCTGGATGTGGTTAATGTGCTTACCTCACACCCAGATATTGTAAAAAATCCGAAAAACAAGTATTATCAAACTCCAGCAGAAGTAAGTTTTTCCACATTGGGAGCAGATCTATGATATTTTCAGATGTACATAAATACGGTTTTGATTTTAGGGTTCAAACAAAGATCCCCTGACTAATGTAGTTTAGTAATCTGATGTTCTCAGACAAGAATCTAAGATTAGAATACATCATTACTAATGCTGGAATTTTTAGTACTCATTGCATCTGTGGGAAGGTTCTAAATCAGTGGTGGGCCAAAACAGTGGCAGTGGCTAAGCCACCGCCTCTATTTTTACCTGTGCTTCCTCCACAGGAACGGGCAGTCATAGCTCCCATTGGCTGTACATCATTCTTCCTGGTCAATGGGAACTGTGGGAAGCAGCGCAGACTGGAACACCAGTTCCTGCAGCTCCCATTGGCAAGGAATGGTGATTTGCAGCTAAGAGCAGTGATTGTCCATACCTGAAGATGCATATGAAAATATAGTGGCAGCAGTCTGCCACGGGCTACTCTGGGAAACTTGGTCCGGCCTGCAGACTGGTAGTTTCCTACCCCTTTCTAGTTTGTGGCTCCCTATAATTTCCTGTCTCCACGTTGCATTATATTTAATGACCTATTTCAACTTGTAGATTCTTTTAGAATTGAATGTGAAAGCTGCAAGTTATGATTGGGTGCGCAGCACTCTACATTGGTAGAGGTGAATTATATGTGTTTTTACTGGAGAGTTGACAGAAAACTTACTTGTAGAAAAGATTTAAACGTGTTTCCAGTTATTTAAAAAAAAAAAAAAAAAGCAAGGGTGGGGCAAGAGAATGTGTGTCTGAAGGAGCAGGGGACTTTTGTATCTAAAAAAGACATGAGAATGGGAATTACAAGATAATGTTCAGGGCTTCGCTAATTAAGAGTAACATTTTTTTCTAACAGGTAATCTGCGAAAGAAACAAAAATAAATCAGTCGAACTGAAAGAGAAAATAAGAGAATATTTGAAAGGTTTGTATTCAGAGGTTTCATACATAATCTTTGTTGTGTATGTAACATACAAATACTTAATTTGTTTGCGGTTTAGCCTTATACTTTCATATTTATTTTTAGTTGTGTTCATGTTGACCACTAACCTTGATTTTGATGTATAGTATTTTTATGAGAGAAACTTAACTACTACCAAGGAACAGAAAAATATCTGAAATTGACCCGTTGATCAGTATTTAGAAATTACAGAATAAACAATAATCCTCAAATCCTTGTGAGGTAGGTACTATGCCCTTTTTACAGATAAAAATGCGGAGGTAGAGATTTTAGGCTACTTACTTGCAAGAGGCTGCAAAGAGAATCATCACAGGGATTCATCTTGTTTCCTAGTGCTTGTTCTTAAATGGTAGATATGTGGGTGCACATTTTTGCAGCAAACAGGTTTTGACAGTGCTAAAGATGTCAAGAAGCATATATGTCAGTACAGCAATTCCTTTTTTTGTGAGAAAGGGTCCTAAAATAAAGTCTTCAGCATTTAATACGTATTAGAAGCATGAAGTTTTAATGAAAAAAGATGAAGACTTTCTCTAATGAAATTAAGTAAAATTTCTAGTTGTGCAGATGTAGTGACATTTCTGATATATTCCAGAGACAGACAACAAATTATTGTAATACTAGGTTCTTAAAAATCATATATTTTTGTATTTTTAGGTAGATATTATGTGCCACTCTTGAGAGCGGAAGACAATTCCTCAGCTCCAGTGATTGGTGCACCTTGGTCACCTGATCAGTCAGACGACAACCCCCTTACAGCTTTACCTAAACATGGTGGCAGTCCAAAAGATCCAGTCTTGTCCGTGAGAGCTTTTGCAGGCCCAATGACCCCCTCCAAGGTAAGGAGATAATACAAATGTCATAAAATCAAATGCTTTCCTGATTGTGGCTTTCCAACTAGTAATTTGAGCCCAAGCTGATGTTTACTTCATAGGTATAGCTTGTTAATTTTGGAGGCCTCAGTTGTGGGTTCAGCATCATTGCTCTTTTGTTTCAGGAAAAAAAAAGAATTTTTACTATAAAGGGAAAGAAAGGGGGAATGATTTGTACCTTTTGGGAACCCTCTTAAGATATTATTGAGGAGCATTGGTAACTGAGGAGACTGAGTGTATCAGGAAGTGTGGAAAGGTGATTCAATTAATAGAATATTTGAAAACTCTTGTTTACCTATGGGGACACAGTTATATATTTTGAGATGCAGATGACTCCTGATGTATCTCAGTCCTTGAAGATAAGTGCCCTTGTTTCCCATTCCTGAAACAAAAACTGATTTTAGAAATATTTATTAATTGTGAAGATTAAAACATAGCTAAAAATGGCAAAAATCTAGCCTATTCTAACTAAAAGCTGATATTAAATGTTTGAATCACTTTAGTGCCATTTAATCTTGCTAGAAAAGACTAGTAAAATGTTTATCCAATTGAAAATATAGTAATTCCTATTGGATTATAATAAAACAGTCTAATTATAGCAAGTAGTTACTATTCATTAATAGTAATCTTAATTACAAACATCACTGTGTACAGGTCAGACATTTCATCACTTCACTAACTGTACATATTACTCCAGGGATGAGCAAAAGCTTCCTCAGCGAATTCGGCCCACCTTGGGCCTTGATCCAGCCCGCAAGGCAATAACAGGCACTGCCCCCTAATTACAGGTCCCTCTGTGGGAGAAAGAGTTCAGCCCTGCCTCTCCGTCCCCCGCGCTGCTGGCTCCTCAACAGGGCCTGCTTCTGCACCCCAGCTCCCTCCCATATCCTGCACCCCATCCCTATCTTACTTGCTGACAGCCCTGTATTGTGCACTGTACCCCTCATTTTTATCCTTACCCCAGAGCCTAAGAAGGTCCATAAAATCCACTAACTCCAGAACCCCGGAAAAGTAAATCTAGTCATGGGAAGCCCTGAATCTGTTTCTCCCTTCCCTACCTCTCACCCCAAGAGGTTGGGGCACCAGAGGAGTGAGGTGTGTTAATTGGGGCCACATCAGCAAGTGTTGGGTTTGGGGGAATTTTTTTTGCATTTCACTTGTGTGGTCCCCAACTAATTTTTTTGTGAGTCACTGACCCCAGACTCAAAAAGGGTTCCCCGCACCTCCCATAAATAAAGAACACGTGGAAATCTTTTGTGTTGGACATAATATTTTATTTAGCTTATCAAACTTCATTTTAAATAAACATGAGAAACTTAAAACACTTAATCTGTTTCATAATTTACATTAAACTTTTCTTACTAGCTGCAGCAAATAAGGTCACTGTACCAGCTCTCAACCTTGTCTTTTCCACCCGAGGCCCAGCCCCTTCCGAAATTTGATACAGAGACAACAGTGTAGGGTGGCAGGATGCCCTGTCCGGGGTGGTTCTGAGCTCCCAAACATGGCATGAGTCAGAACTGAGCTGGGCTGCCTGCCCACCTAGCTCCTAATATGTTTTAAATGCAGAGCTGCAGCGGGGGTAGGTCCTGGACCCTGTGCAAGCCGGGATTGAGCCAAGCTTGTTGGCCAGTCTCCTAGAAAATGTACTGGCAAGGAGTGGGAGGGGAAAATATGTGTAGTTGGTAGCATTAACCCAGTGGTCCGCAACCTTTTGTGGCTGCCGGGCGCCCAGGGACAGAGCCGCTCACGTGCCGGGCATCCGGGGGTGGGGCCACGCATGCGCCGCGTGCCCGGGGATGGGGGCCGCCCATGCGCCCTGAACCCAGGGCCGGCACCACGCATGTGCCGCGCAAGGGCTGCCCCTGCGCCTGGGGCCGGCACTGCGTGTGTGCTGCATGCTGGGGGTAGGGGGCTGCCCACGCGCCCTGATCCCAGGGCCAGCACCACACATGTGCCGCGCAAGGGCTGCCCCTGCGCCCGGGGCTGGCACTGCGTGTGTGCTGCATGCTGGGGGTAGGGGCTGCCCACGCGCCCTGATCCCAGGGCCAGCACCACACATGTGCCGCGCAAGGGCTGCCCCTGCGCCCGGGGCTGGCACTGCGTGTGTGCTGCATGCTGGGGGTAGGGGCTGCCCACGCGCCCTGAGCCCAGGGCCGGCACCACACAATGTGCTGCGCACCCAGGGCAGGGGCCGCCCACGCGCATGTACCGTGAGCCCGGAGCAGGGGCCGCCCACGCGACCTGAGCCCAGGTTTAGCACCGCGCATGTGCTGCGCTCCCGGGGCAGGGGCCGCCCACGAGCCCTGAGCCCAGGGCCTGCACCACGCATGTGCCGCGTGCCCGGGGCAGGGTCTGCCCATGCGCCACGCGCCCGGGGCGGAGAGCCAGCCCAGATGTTTCGGCGGGCGCACATAAATACCCCGGTGGGCGCCATGGCGCCCACAGACACCGCATTGGGGACCACTGCATTAACCTATAAGCTTTTACTTATTAGTTAATCAACTACACTATTACATCCCTAATTGAGAATGTGATTTTCTCCCTAAATAGTCTTCTTTTTTTTATTTTTATTTTTTTTTAAACTTGTGGCGTTTTGACATAAATTGCAAATGCATTATATTAGGCCACAGACATGTATTCTTAATCTAAATGTAGTGCTTGGCTATGAATGTTGGCTGGATCGTGTATAATGAGATAAAAATGTAGTTGAGTTTGCAGAATTAACATTTTAGAAGCTCCCTTAATGAGTTTAAAATCCTATTTTCTGTGTTAAGATAAGCAGGTAAATAAACTCAGAATAAATTTGGACACTATGCCATCTCATAAGTGTGTAATTGTTTAATATATAGAAAAAAATATTTACTGTTAGAAGCTCTAGCCAGAAAATGGCTATTGTCTTTAAATATAATTATATTTATGTAGAACAAAGTTGTATTTCTTTTGCTCTCTGCGCATCAATAAAATAGACTTCATTCTGTGCTATTGCCTGGAAAATAAATTAAATAAATTAAATAGCTTAGGTGTGGTGGTGGTGGTGGTGATGATGATGGGCAATCATTCATTGCCAAGTGTGATTATCTTCCATGGGACTTATGGACAGTCAGGTGGCTGAAAAGGCTGATCCTTGAACCATAAGTTTTATTATAGTGAGGATGGATGTTTCTAGGTACAGCAGGAGGCTGTTGACCTTGACTAGAAGCCAGTCAAGAACCTTGTGCTGTAAATGAGCAAAGGCTGCCTTGGCACAGTTTGGGCAATGTTGGATTCCTCCATCAATATCTGCCTTGGATGAAAGATAACTTCCAATGTAAAGAAAATGATTGACATTCTCCAATGCCTCTCCATTGATTTTAATAGCTATAGTGCATAGTATCTAATTTGGAGAGGGCTGATGGAGCACTTTGGTTTTCTTGATGTTGAAGGAGAGACCAAGACACGCATAAGCATCAACAAAGATAGCTTGAAGATCTTTCTACACATTCAAGATAGCCTGAAGATCTTTCTCAAAGTAGCCAAAAACTGCATTGTCATCAGCATACTGAAGTTCCATGACAGATGTGGTCGAAATTTTACTCTTAGCGTTCAGCCTGCTAAGCCTAAACAGCTTTCCTTCCATTCTGTAGATGATTTCAATGCCAGCTGAGAACTTCCTAGCTATTAGGTCAAAAATGACAGCAATAAAGACTGCAAATATGGCAGGGGTGATGATACAGCCCTGTTTGACTCCTGTTTGTAGTTTAAAAGTTTCACTCTGGGACCAAGTGCTGCTCAGAACAGCCACTTTCATGTTGTCATGTAGCAACTTTAGGACATTGATGTATTTAGAAAGACATGCCATCTTTGAAAGTATAGTCCAAAGAGCACAGTGATTCACTGAATCAGAGGCTTTAGCTAGATCAACAAAAGCCAGGTACAGTCATCTGTTTTGCTCAATGAAGGTATATCTGCAGTTTTGCAATGTGGTCGGAAGCTACTCTCTGATTCTGGCAAAGTTTCTTCTGATGGGGCAGAGGATGGGTTGCAAGTACCTGTGCCAGAACTTTGCCTGCAACAGCAAGGAGAGAGATACCATGATAGTTTCCACAGTCCACTTTATCCCCTTTTTTAAAAGAGGGTAACAATCAAGGCATCCCTCATTTCACTGAGTATCTCCTCCTTTATCCAAATTTTAAGGATAAGCAGGTTAAGCTGCCAAATTAATTCTGGTCCACCGCCTTTAAAGATTTCAGCGGGGATCCTATCTGGACCTGCTGCCTTGCTCCTCATCTGCTCAATGGCACTGTATACCTCATACAAATTGGGAGGGTCTCTGAGCTCATTCCTACAAAATTTTTGTGGGATTTGCTCTAAGGACGTTAAGTATCAGGTAATTGACTAATTGAATAGTTGATAGGGTACTTCCACCTTTGAAGCGTAGCAACAGCCTTAAGGCTGTTGCTACACTTCAAAGGCGAAAGCACCGAAGCCCAGGGTCAGCTGGGGACTACCCTACTAAATCTGGGCTCCGTGCAGTGCTGCTGTTTTGAAACGCTGCAACAGCGTTTCAAAGCAGCAGTGCTGCACAGAGCCTGGGGTCAGTGGGGGAGTCCCCAGCAGGCACGGGGCTCCTGGTGGCATTCAGTGGCAGCACCGCACAGAGCAGCTGATCCCAGGCTCCATGTGGCACTGCTGCTTTGAAGTACTACTCACACCCACACACACACACACACACACACACACACACACATACCCGCCTCTGTCTGATAGAGGCAGCAAGGAGGGGAAAGTGACTAGTCGACTATCCAATAAGCATTTGCTTATCAGATAGTCGACTAGTCCTTCACATCCCTAATTTGCTCAGTAGCTTTATCTGCAACCATGTAATTATGATTAAGATGTTCAAAATGTTCTTTTCAGTGAAAATTAAAGTCTGTCAAACCTCGTAAGTGACTTCATGTAGTTCAAAAATTAATACAGTATTAGAAGCTTTAAATTGTGGTTACTTTTTTTATCATTCATAGTTATGCTTAATATCACTTTCAAGATCTAGTGCTTCTGAGACGAGTCATGTACGGTAATAAACAAGTCTGTTGGGGTAAAAGCAATTTTGTGTTTAAAATGAAAGATAGATTGTAATTGGGTATAATTGAGCAATGTGTATAATAAAAGTTGAATTGTATATGCAATTTAACAACTGTTAAATTCATCACTGAACAACCTAAAGTGTGTCTTTGAAGCAGAAAAGTTTTTAGATAGGGACTTTAGCGACACTGTATGTAAAGGTATATGGTATAGTTTGTCTATGTTTTGAATTTGTTTTAAAGGCAGAAGAATTTCGGAGGCTTTGGAAAACTCCACCTCGAGAGAGAGCAGGTTTCTTTCACAATGTCAGGAAATCTGATTCGGAAAGAGGAGTTGAAAGAGTTGGGAGGTACTAAGAGAATCTCATCATGAAAAATGTGTTGGCTGTAACCTAGAAAATCATTTACAAAACTCCAGCAGTAAAGGCACATTAATGGTTCACATAAGGACAGGCTTCATAAAGCAAAACATTTTTATACAGACATTTTACAATGTATATTTTGTTTGGATCCTTATATTTTTCTGTAAATAAATGCTTTCATTCAAAACAATGAGGCTTATGCACCGTAAGGTTGAGGTGGGAAACTTTTTTAAGGTTGGGGACCGCTGGCCCACAGAAAAATCAGAGGCCGCATACAAGCGAGAAGCCCCCCCCCCCCCCCCCCCAAAAAAAAATGTGGCCTCCGGGCTTTAGGTTCTCCATTCCTGCTTTAAAGTCAGATAGGACCATTATGATCATCTAGATCTGCACATTGCAGGTCATCTACCTGACTACTTTGAAAGGGGAAAAGAAACGATATATATATATTTGCTATTATCCACCTTATGTCCAGAGCTCTCTTCTCAAACTCCACCTACTCTTTCGCCTAATTTCTCAGAATATTTCAGATGAGAAATCAATAAATATATGTATATTTTAAATCAGTGTGTCAACTAATTGAGTAATAGATCTGAGCATTGCTTTAGTTTTCTGGAAAAAGCTGGGAGATTATTATTAAAAGTTTGGTATGGGAAAAGATGTTAAGGAATTCCCATATTTTCTCTCCAGCCTCTCCCATATCCTCTCTTTATATGTACTATAAAGTGTTCACCTTTGTGAAAGGAATTGAGTTGATTAACTTCTGTTAAGAAGCACCAAAGTCAGCAATTGATTCATTTCTCCACCTGATGCCTAAATAGTCCTCATTAAAAAAGTCTCAAACTGAGGTGTGTCACAGTTAATAGGGGAAATGGTAAGAGGCCTGGAAATAGGTAATAAAACATGTTCAGTATTATTGTCATAATATATTATGTCTTCACAAATGATTCGTTTTATCTTATTTATTGCAGGGAGTTAGCTCATGAGCTGGGGTTCCCGTGGGTTGAATACTGGGAATTTCTGGGCTGTTTTGTTGATCTGTCTTCCCAGGAGGGGTTGCGAAAATTAGAAGAGTACCTGAGTCAACGGGAAATGAGCGAAAAGGCTCAGCAAGAAACAGGAGAAAATGAAACCTGCAATAGATATAAAACTCCACATTCTTCTGGTAAGAAAATAGCAAACATTATTATAAACAAAAATCGTGATTACATTCAGAAAACAGCTTAGAGCAGTACTTGGAGTTCACACTTAATTCATCTTTTTTTGGTTTGCATATATTATCTGTTACTCAATTATTATTTTGTTTTCAATGTAAAAATGTTAATTTAGAGAACTGTGAGCATTCAGTTAGGGTTACCACATCATATCTCATTAAACATTCTCCATCTTGCAGATTCTGGATTAAAATGCTGGCCTTTTTGAAGTCAGTGGCAAAACTCTTGTTGACTTTGGGGCCAAGATTTCACGCAGCATGTACTTTGAAGTACAATCAGCTTTTTAAAGCAGAAATAATTCAGTCCAGTTGTGGGCAGAGGAGATACAGAAAGTTTGGTTTTAAGTCTTTGTTAGTGTATCAATTTCATGCACTGCAGGTTGCATAACTCAATTTCTATTAAACAGGAAATGCTAGCATTTCAGGATTTGGTTTTGTGCCTAATTGGAATGTATTCTGGAAAACGTTGGTTTTTTCCTTTTTACATTTTCATTGTCATATTAATGCACAGTATGACATGCCACTATGTCAGTTAAAAAAGACTATTTTGAATATTAAAGGCTGCTTCATAAAGATTCTTTTGGAATCATATAGAATCTGCTTCAGATAGAATTTTCATATGGTTTGAAACATCTTTTCTTATTTTCTAGACAAGTGTCTCCTGTTGCAGTGTAACCAGTATTTTGTCATAGTTTTATTAAAATACATTATGATGTAACTTGATGTATGTCATGTCATGTCATGTATTACTACTACTGATATGTGAAGTAATGTCAATATAAATAATGTAAAAGTGAAAAAAATTCTGAAACAAAATAGAACCAATGATTTTTTTTTAATTTTTTTTCTTGAAAATTTGTTCTTACAGGAATTTTCTCTTAAATTGGTATGATTTCACAATACATTTTGGTTTTATTGAAATAGTATTTTCTGATGGATATCTGTTTTGGCACAGAGTTTTTCATCAGCTATAGGCACAGATGCCTTTTCAAAGTGGTTCCACATTAGGGAAATATTTTTTCCTGTAATCAAGGCTATACAAGACTCACTGTGCCAATTGTTCCCGGTTTCTCTCTTCATTAGTTTGAGTGGCTGGACACATAACCCAGTCTTACAGAATTTCTCCTCTTACTAGTTAGCTATTTGTGGCTTTAACTATTTATATCCAAATAAATTTGTATATGAAGTGATGTTATGCTAAGTCTGCAGAGGAGTATGAATATGGCAACTGGTACAGTGTACTTAGAGAGGTGGACCAGAAAAGAAAAAGCGCTGCTTCCACCCCACCCCTCCATCCCCATTTTTTTGATTTAATATCTAAAAGTCCAGCATTCTCAAATCACCAGACTTGATTCTGAAGCAGGTACTCTAGTAAAATTCCTAGCCTAGTCATTGACCAAGTGACTTGAAGTGTGAAGGTTTTGTCCAATATTAAATTTCTTTCCCACACATGCTCGTAATGTACTTAACGTAGAAAAAGTGGACTCTTATTTTGTCTCCAAGAGTAAAATATAGTTCTTCTTCGAGTGGCCCCATGGGTGCTCCACTCCTGGTGTTGGGTCCTGTCCCGGCGCCGCGAATCGGAGAGCTATCAGAGCCATGGTCTGCCAGACCGCGCATGCGTGGCTGCCTCTAGTGGCGTTCACACCTTTGATGTGTTGCGCGTGGTCCAGCCTCGCTCAGTTCCTCTCATCCACCCCCCAGCTGTTCCCACCTCTGGAACGGTAGTCCATAAGCGACGGGCAACGTCTTCTGGGACAGCTGTTACAAAGAGAAAGAACTCTCCCCAACTTGATCTCTGCCGGCGACCACCAACACAAGATGCCCTGAAAAATCATTTGGGGCAACTACCCCAGGATATCAATAGGCTGCCAAGGCAAGGAGATTGCCTGAGCCAGGGCTGAGAGCGTGAGTGGCATTGGCACTGGCAGCAGCGCAAAAGCCGGCACTGCCAATGGCTGCTCAAGTGGCACCGGCTGTGGCAGGGTTAACCTCCTTGGCGCCGAATCCGCAAGTCTCGCCCGCAGCACCGCCGGCATCGTGTGGTGATGCTGGCACCGAGCTCATCCTTGGCACCATCAGCACCGCCCCCATGTGGAGTCTCTTCGGCACTGCAGCCACGTTCGGCCCCCGGCTCTCCAGCAGCATGTGAAATTGACAAGGCTTCCCTGCCTTGCAAAGCTGCAGAAAAGGAAACTTACAGAGTATTATCTCCCTCGCCTGCCTTCTCTCCGGGACCGTCTCCGTCTCCACCCAGGTACCGAAGGCACCAAGACTATAGCCTTTCTCCTGCTTACCAAATACTTAAAAGACCCACACATGAGGACACTGTCTATATAGAAACAAGATGCTCTCCATCGCATTCTCGTTCACCCAGGACGTCATCAAGGAGTGGATCACCTTCACGATCACCGTGGTGGGTCTACTATATCTGCAATTCAATATCCTCCAGATACTCTTCTCCAGCACAGTCTGAACAATACTATGGGCGCTACTACAGGGCTGTCTCTGGTTGTTCCCACCCTGGGCACACTACCCACTCTTATAGGGGTTCGTCATGTATCCGCCCATCACCCAGTGCATAATACTTACCTGAGCGTCCACAGCAGTTGCTCTTGCCGCCCTCCATCAGAAAACTTGACTGTCCATCAAGAACACTTGGAACCAGAAGAGGGACAGTTGTCCGAAGCAGAAGATCCTCAACCGCACATTTCCCCAACCAACTGTTCCTCTTCTTCACCAGATGAGGCAATGATTCCAGATGACACCTCTCCATTGGATAACCTGAAGCAATTCCAGGATCTGTTCAAAAGAGTTGCAAACACACAGGAAATACAATTAACAGACATTCCCATAAAAAAACATCGTCTCTTGAAGAATCTGTGACAACAGCGAGCAAAAATTGCCCTTCCTATTGATGAGGCAGTCATGGAAGTGGCAGATGAAATATGGCAGACCCCTAGATCGGCTTCCCCAACAAGTAAGAGGGTCAATAGGAAATATTTTGTGCCCGCCAAAGTGTTGGATTTCCTTTTCAGTTACCCCCATCCCAACTCTGTTGTAGTTGATGCGGCGCAGCGCAGAGCTAAACCACCTCAATACAGAAACACATTGCAAGACAAAGACCATAAGAAACTAGATGTTTTCGGTAGAAAAGTTTACTCTTCAGCTGCGTTGTTATTACGTATTGCAATCTATTTTGCCCATCTCTCTAACTGCAATTTTGATAATTATTCAAAGTTTACGGAACTACTACAACATCTTCCTGATGCCAAGAAGCCCTTACTGAAGGCCATAGTCCAAGAGGGATATATATCCTGTAATACTACTTTGCAGATGGATGTGGCTGACAAAGCTGCACGGGCAAGGGCTATGGGAGGGCGATGAGACGGTCTTCCTGGTTATCCTCTGCAGGAGCCCTGCGGGAGCATCAGAATGAAGTCGAAGACCTACCTTTTGATAAGCAAAAACTCTTTGCTAATAACACCAACGAAGTTCTCCATTCTGGCAAGGACTCCCGTACCACTTTATGTACACTGGGAATGTACACACCTCCCTATAGGCACAAACGCTACTATCCCTATCAACGAAGGTACAACTATAGTTTAATAAGAATCAACCACATACCCAAGAAAACCAGCGCTTCCGACAGCGTCCTCAATGTAAATGATCTCTAGCAAACTGCTCATCCAATCAACCTGCACCAAAGCAGCAAATTTGACTTGCCCGTCGGATGCAAACACGACTCCCACATTCAACATACAACAAAATTCTCTCCACCTTTTTCACCATCACCTAAAGCAGTACCACCATCTTTGGTCCAATATCATCTTGGACAAGTGGGTACTGGAAGTGGTACAATCAGGTCTCTCCATCCCCTTTCTATCCATTCCCCCTACCACTCCACCTACCCCGTCCCTTTTCAGGGACACCTCTCACGGGCACCTGCTAAAGCAAGAAGTTCAGCATCTTCTGAACATCTGTGCAATAGAGAAGGTACCAAGTTAATTTTTGGGGAAAGGATTTTATTCCCGATACTTCCTTGCCCCAAAAAAGTCAGGAGGGTGGAGACCTATTTTGGACTTACGGAAATTAAATCGCTACCTCAGGAAACTTCGCTTCAAGATGATGACCTTAAATGCCATCATTATGCCATTGAACAGGGGAGACTGGTTTGCAGTCTTCGACTGCAGGAAGTCTACTTCCACATAGCAACCCATGTGGCACACAGGCGTTTTCTCCGTTTCCAACTAGCCAAAAACATTTCCAGTACAGAGTACTGCCTTTCGGTTTGGCATGCGCACCCAGAGTTTTCACCAAAACCCTAGTGGTTGTGGCTGCCCACTTATGCAGAATAGGAGTGACAGTTTTTCCATACTTGGACAGTTGCCTCATAAGAGGGCTAACATATTCAGAGGCCAGACAAATGGTTGCAACAGCCTCTCAGGTCTTCAGTTCTCTGGGTCTCCTCATAAATGTGCAGAAGTCTTCACCAGAACCTACACAGGACCTGATTTTCTTAGGAGTCAGGCTCGACTCAAAAACAGTATGCACTTACTTACCCGCTGAACGTTTCACCACAATCCGAGACCTTGTACACACACTGACACATGTTCCGACATTTCCCGTTCGAGTGTCTTTACAACTAATGGGACACATGGCTGCTTCAGCTGCTGTAGTTCAGAATGCAGGGTTGCATTTTCGCTGCCTCCAACACTGATTGGCCACAGTATATATTCCAGTGAAAGACAGCGTCCACAAGGTGGTTGCACTACATGTGCAATAATCCCTGCAGTGATGGTCCAAGCCACACAATCTTATGGTGGGCATTCCTTTCCACCGCCCACAACCGTCAAAACAAATAACGATGGATGCGTCCCTTACCGGTTGGGGAGCGCATACGGATGACCTGACGGTTCAAGGTCGCTGGCCTTACACATCAACATTCTCGAGCTAAGAGCAGTACGGCACGCATGTCAGCATTTTCACTCCCATATAAGATATACGACTTCCAGAATCCTCATGGACAGTATTGCTACCATGTATTACATGAACAGACCGGGAGGTGCTTGATCTTGATCCTTCTGTGTAGAAGTAATGCGTTTGTGGAACTTGTGTATCCGCAGCAACACCGTGCTGATGGCATCCTATCTGCCAGGCATCCATAACTCTATTGCGGACTCACTCAGCAGGCTTTTTTCCCACGACCCTGAGTGAAAAATTCGCACAGACATTCTGCATTGTATTTTCACCCAGTGGGGCTTTCCTACGATAGACCTGTTTGCAACCCCAGCCAACGCCAAGTGCCCGAATTATTGCTCCAGAGTGGGAATAGGACATCACTCTTTGGGAGATGCTTTTCTCCGTCACTGGGGAGCATCATTATTATACGCTTTCCCCCCGATCATCCTAGTTCCCAGAATTCTGGAAAAGATCAGTATGGAAAGGGCTCGAGTAATCCTCAAAGCCCCAGCATGGGCGCGTCAGCGCTGGTATTCAATACTCCATCAGATGTGCATCAGAACACTGTACACCCTTCCTCTGCTCCTGAACCTCTTGACTCAAGACAGCGGCTCCCTGTGTCATCCAAAACCAGAAACCTTGCACCTCATGGCATGGATGCTCCTTGGTTCAGCTCTGCTGAATGTTCATGTTCACAGAGGGTGAAGCAAGTATTAGTACACAGCAGGAAGGATTCCACTCGAAAAACTTATCTCGCTAAGTGGACCAGATTTAAAGCCCAGTGTGACAGTGATATCACGGATCCCCATGTGACAAATGTATTCCAGATACTTGATAATATTTTACATCTTCACAACACAGGCCATGCGATAGCTTCCTTGCGAGTGCATTTGGCAGCGACTAGTGCATTTCATCGGGAGCAGGAGGGGTTCTCCGTATTTGCTCACCCCACCACAAAGAGGTTCCTGAAAGGACTTACAAACCTCAACCCACCACGATGACCACCACCACCATCCTGGGATCTGGACCTTGTTCTAGATTAATTGACTGCCCCGCCCCCTGTTGGAGCCCTTAGCCATGATATCATTATAGCTTCTTACTACTAAACTACTGTTTCTGCTTGCCTTTACATCAACCCACAGAGTGAATGAGATAGCAGCATTCATGTCATCACCACCCTACACAGTTTTTACTAAGGAGTCGGTGACTTTGAAGTCTCATCCAGCGTGTATTCCGAAAGTTTGCTCGGATTTTCACATCGAGCCAGTTGTTCTTCCCTGTTTCTATCCCAAACCTCATGCTTCAAGGCAAGATGCAGTACTGCACACACTCGATGTGAGTAGGGCACTAGCATTTTACATTGAAAGAACGTGGCAGTTCAGGAAATCAGACCATCTAATAGTGTCACTAACGGACCAGTCCAAAGGACAACCCTTAACTTCCCAGCGAATTGCAAGACTAATAATCTCATGTATTACAACCTGCTACTCCATACATAACAAACCCCTTTTGTGCCCACCTAGGGCCCATTCTACGAGAGCAGTTGCCACTACTACAGCCTTTCTAAGAGGTGTCCAATTTCGAGACATTTGCCGAGCAGCAACATGCTCCTCCTATTCTACCTTTATGAAGCACTACACTGTAGTAAATCAATTTGTGGCCGATTCCTTGGTGGCTACGGCAGTCCTGTCTCGTATCCAAAAACCTTAATTCTGGAGCCCTCAAATGTTTGGGTACTGCTCCAAAGTCACCAGGAGTGGAGCACCCACGGAGCCACTTGAAGAAGAAAAAGAAGTTACTCACCCTGTGAAGTAACGATTGTTCTTCAAGATGTGCCCCGTGGATGCTCCAAAACCCGCCCTTCCTCCCCGCTCCAGAATTTTATGTTTCTCATTTCAGGGAGCGGCTGAGAGGAATTGAGTGAGGCTGGACCACACGCAACACATCAAAGTCATGAACGCTGCTAGAGGCAGCCATGCATGCGTGGTCCAGCGGACCACGGCTCTGATAGCTCTCCGATTTGCGGGGACGGGACCCGACACTAGGAGTGGAGCACCCACAGGGCACATCTCGAAGAACAATCGTTACTTCACAGGGTGAGTAACTTCTTTTTGTACTCTACCAAACTCCTGAGTACCTTTCAGTAATCTGAAACAAAATACAGGACTATGTAGCACTTTAAAGACTAACAAGATGGTTTATTAGGTGATGAGCTTTCGTGGGCCAGACCCACTTCCTCAAATCTGAGGAAGTGGGTCCGGCCCACGAAAGCTCATCACCTAATAAACCATCTTGTTAGTCTTTAAAGTGCTACATAGTCCTGTATTTTGTTTCAGCTACACCAGACTAACACGGCTACATTTCTATCACTTTTCAGTAATCTCTAATTGCAATATTGTATTCGATGTAGGATCTTCAATATTTTGTGTGTCTAAGTCGAGCCATGTTGCAGAAATATATTCTGCATAGTATCATTAGCTATTTTTGAAAGAGTTATGTACTGATTCAGAAGATGACTTAATTTAGCTTCTTTTGTGGGTTTGTCTTAGTACCAATATAATTTCAGTGAAGCCTTTGGTGCCTAGGACATGGCAAGCTTACTATCTCGCGTAGGTATCTTTTTTTGCCTTTGTATTGTGCCTTCTGGTTTTATCTTCATACTTGGTCAGATTCTATGACTCAGGCTCTTTAATTGAAACTTACAGGAAACATGCCTCTCAGATGTATGCATTTATCCTTTTTTAGCTTATTCAAGATGTGCATATTTTTGACAATAGGATTACTTAGGCTAACTAATGCCATTGCTTAGATCAGATTATAAAAGGGTCTACATAAATGGATACTATAAGGTGGGTGCCTAATTGGCTGGATAACTGTTCTCAGAAAGTGTTATTAACGGTTCACAGTCATGCTGGAAGGGCATAACAAGTGGGTTTCCACAAGGCTCAGTTTTGGGACTGGTTTTGTTCATTATCTTCACCAGCGATTTAGATGATGGCATAGAGAGTACGATTATTAAGTTTGCAGATGACACCAAGGTGGGAGAGGTTGCAAGTGCTTTGGAGGGTAAAGTCATAATTCAAAATGATCTGGACAAACTGAAGAAATGGTCTGAAGTAAATAGGATGAAGTTTAATAAGGCCAAATGCAAAGTACTGCTCTTGGGAAGGAACAGTCAGTTTCACACATATAGAATGGGAAGTGACGGTCTAGGAAGAAGTACTGCAGAAAGGGATCTAGGGGTCATAGTGGCCACAAGCTAAATATGAGTCAGTAGTGTGACACTGTCACAGGGAGGAGGGGGGAAATTTGCTGTCCGTGGCCTCTTACGATAGGACAAAAAGCAATGGGCTTAAACTGCAGCAAGGGAGGTTTAGATTGGACATTAGGAAAAACTTCCTAACTGTCAGGGTGGTTAAACACCAGAATAAATTGCCTAGGTGGGTTATGGAATCTCCATCACTAGAGATATTTAAGAGCAGGTTAGACAGACATCTGGCAGGGATGATATAGACCATGCTTGGTCCTGCCAAGGGGTGGACTGGACTTGATATCTTGAGGTCCCTTCCCGTTCTAGTATTCTGTGATTCTGTGCAATAATGGAATTACCATCAACCATAAAAACCATTGAGCTGTTCTTAGTTTATCTAATAGGATTTCAATTATGAAGCTTCTTGTTTATGTCTTTTTATTAAAATTGTTTGTAGGCAAGAGTAAAAAGTGCTGCAATTCCATTTCTGTTGGAGCATTTTTAGATGAAGATGATGATGACATGAGCTTGGAAGAAATTAAAAACAGACAGAATGCAGCACGAAATAACAGCCCGCCTGTTGTGACTGAGGAATCTAATATAGATGCCATTGGAGATGTGGAGTGTGACATTCTGTCGATGGAGCACAAATTAAACATTATAGAAACACCGAATCTCTCCATGAACTATGAGAAGGGGGTTTCTTCCCATAAAAATGGGTTTTGCAGCCCTGTAACTAACGAGAGGATAACTAACGAGAGGATAACTACTGACAGAAAACATTCACATGGTGGAGAGGAGTGCCTTATATCCCCAGTCTCCAACTTAATGACAGAATTTGAACGACTGTCTTTCCAAGACCAAGCAGTGACAGGGGAATGTTTGTTGGAGAAACCAAACAAAATTACTGCAAAAACTGAGAATGAGAGAGTTTTGATTGAAGGAATGAACCAGGTCAGAGTATCTATGGACCAGCTGGGTAATACTTGCTCAGCACTTTCTATGGCAAGCTGTTCTTCTGAGTCAGCTACTACTGGAAAGTCTGGAGATACAAAATTAAGGACAGAAAACAAAATGCCATCAGATGCTGAGACACAACCGTCATTGGACTGTGGTATTTGGGACAAAAAGACACAACAGCTTAGCAGTCTTTCTGTGCAATCTGAGTGTGCTGCTTCTTTGTGTCAAGAGCCTTCTTCTGAGAGATTTCTTTTGAAGACTCCACCCACAAATGAAAATACTAAGAAGTTATTCCTCTTTGGGTATGAATCAACTTGTTGTTTAACATTATTTTGTGTATTCTTTGGTCCATACATGCAAAGCTTTTTCCACACACTCTTAACCTTACTGTAAGAAATTCTTCAAAAAAGTTTCAAACGCCAGTTAGAATTACAGTAAACTTCCAATAATCCGGCACCTTTGGGACCCAGGGGGTGCCGGATTATTGGATATGCCAGAGTACCGGAAGGGAGGCTACGAGGGTTCGGGGGGGGGGGGTCATCCGGGAACTGCGCAGCGTGGGCAGCACTCCAGCTGCTCTGCCCCATCTTCTCCAACTCCTCCGCTGGTCAGTTTCAGCAGCGGTGGACTTGGGGAAGCCGGGGGCAGAGCAGCTAGGGTGCTGCCGGGCTGGTCCCTTCTATGACAAGCTGTTCTTCTGAATCAGCTACTACTGAAAAGTCTGGAGATACAAAATTAAGGACAGAAAACAAAATGCCATCAGATGCTGAGACAACTGTCATTGGACTGTGGTATTTGGGACAAAAAACACAGCAGCTTAGAGCACTTCCAGGTTCCAGTTGGTGCCGGACTATCGGGAGTGCCGGACCACTGGATGCCGAACAATTGGAGTTTTACTGTCCTTGACAAACCTTTAAAATTAGGGATGTAAAAAGTGATTTTAAAAAGTAATCATATAACCATTAAATCTTAGCAGTTAAACAACTGTGTGCGCTGCAAGTTCAGTCCCTCAATGTGGGGCAGCAGCTGGTAGCAGAAGTGACTTCTGGCTGCCAGACCTGCTCCCGGGGAGCTGGTTGTACTGAGGACTCTATAGTATAAGTCTTATACTGCAGAGCCTGTGGGATAGCAGCTAGCTCTCAATAGCAGGGCCAGCAGCTGGGAGCCAGCATGCACAGATAGAAGTGTTTAACTACAACCAGGACCAGTCAGTATCAGCTTATCAGTTAATTGATTAATCAGTTAAACTCTTACATACATGCTTAAAATGCTTTGCAGTTTCTGCAGTTAAGATGCAGCCTTTTCATGCTCTCTAAAGATTGTGTGTAAAACAGTTGGCTATGAAGAAAAGAGATCTGCAGTTTTCTTACAGTACTAAGGATTCAAACAGATTCCTCAGTCTATGAGCTAGCTCCTATGCATCAAGCAGGCTTGTTCTTGATTATGAACCTTTCTATTAGATAAGACATTATCTTGTCTAAAAATTTTAACTGTTTTCATCTAGTTCCATTTGTATTTTAGGGAACAGCCATCAAAGCTGGATAGTGATGTCCTAGCAGCTGTAGAAGGAGTAGAGATTGATCCACAGAAATACCCTATTACTTACAAATGGAAGAATGCGGTACAATCCTATGCTACTTCTGACAGGCAAAGGTAAGTATTAGATTCTATAACATCTAATGTATTTTAACCAAATTTTTGGGCTTATACCCATTGCTGACATAACTCTGCTTACTGGTGCTACCATGTTAAAGACTGGATATCAAAGCCAAGTTGCTTTACCATACCTTAGAAGGCTATTCAGGTAAAACATGCAGATTACAAGATTATCAAAATTGATTTTGCTGTACTAGCCAGTCTCATAATGCTAACTGCTCTGTTAATACTCAACATATAATAGTGGCCACATTTGCTTAGTTCAGGAGTGGGCAATAATTTTTGATCGGGGCCCACTCCAAGATTTTGGAAAGTGGTCTGGGACTGCCCTTCTCTGTGGAGTGGGTGCAGCATTAGGGTTGGAGGTTACGTGCAGAAGGGAGCTCAGAGTTGGGGATTGAGGTGCAGGAGACAGTGTGAGGTCTCAGGAGTTCATGTGAAATGGAGGATTGTGACCTTGGGCAGGGGCTTAGGATGCTGGGTCTGGGAGGGAGTAGGGGTGTAGTAGTGAATTTTGAGTTGGGGGAGGATTATAGAAGGGGGTGCAGCATCTGGAAGGGAATTGTGATCTGGGACAGTGTGCATGAGATTTGGGTGGTGACTTAGGGCAAGAGGGGGGTGATGACCTGGGGCAGAGAGATAAGAGGGAGAGAGTGGGGTGCAAGAGACAGGCGCTTAGGTGCTGGAGGCAGGCTCTAGCCAGGAGCCTTAGGTGGCTCCTACCCACTCCCAGCCACATGGGTTCCCTCCATGTGCTGTTCAGAGCTGAGCATCCCTGGGGGGCAAGAGACTTCATGCGCACTCCCCCACACCCATACCCTATTTTGAACAGCTGGCTGCTCCCTCCATGTGGCATGCTCCCCTGGCTTAGTACCGGTTTCTAATTCATAATCATGGGTGCAATATAACAACATAATAGAAATGATTTGGAATATCTAGATTATGCAAGGTGCTATATAGAAAATTTTTACTTTTAGATTAAATTTATCTAGATGTCTTTAGACATTGTTACCCTCCCTCACCTGCCATAGTAGATACAGGTTTTGATATCTGCAGAGGGGGTTGGTGTGCGGATAGGTTATGGAAATACTCTCAATGGTCGTCTTGAAAAATGGTACTTAAATTTTGCTAGGCTAGCAATCTGAACAGTAGGTATTTCTGAGCATGACTACGCATGTGGTATGAGGTTACAAATTTTACTATGAAATGTAGTTGATGCTTCAAAGTCACATTAAGATTTTTCATGAGAGGGCAAAATGGTAATAGTGAAGACTTTTTATATTTTAGTAATTCTCAGAGGCCTCAGACAAGACAAAGTCCCATTTGATAGATATGCAAATGTATAGTAGAGCAAAGTCCCATGTCCCCAAGATCCCACAACTTACCTATATAGGACAAACTAAATAGGAAGGTTAAAGCATAGGGAAATGACTTGCTTAAATCTATGCAGCAGGTCAGAGGCAGAACTAAGAATAGAACACAGTCCAGTGCCCTGTGTGCCATGCCGACTCCTGTTTTCTTCTCTTTTTTCCCCCCCCTTTTGCCTTGATATAGTCACCTTTAAGTTCATTTGAATAAGACTGCTGAAAATGGGATTCCTATATAATATGGAAGTTTTATCACTGAAATACTCTCAAAATATTATGTAAAAAAAACCCATTGGGGTTCCTGAAGCTGGCTCCTTTTATGGGTCAACCAGTGTTGACGGTCCTGCTGCACCCAAGACTGGGGGTGGGGACCAATATAATTTAACGTACTATATTGGAACCGAGCATAAAAGCACAAATACTTCTTAGAAAAGTCAAGAATGGGAGTGAGAACATGCAACAGCCAGGAAGCTAATGATGGTGCAATTTTGATTTGAGTGAGAAACTTTGGGAGAAGAGCTGAAGCAGCAGAGAAGGAGCGAGGAGCACAAAAGGATAAAATAAAGATAGGGAGAGAAGCTGCCTGCTGGCTGTAGTTATTTGGGAAGAAGAAAGATAAGAATATGGCATAAGCTAAGAAGAACTCTTTCCTCGCCCATTTTCTAAGATCATAAGATTTGCATTAATTCCCTTTGATCTCAGAGTAGAAATGGTATACTGCAATAAAGGAATGGCTTTTTTTTCTTTAAAGGATTTTTAAGTCATGAAGGTATTTCTGTAATTAGAGTAGAAATTGGTCTATGTTGTCTCATGATGTGACCTGTTGTCACTTTTCAAACACACCCTCCCTCTTGCAATAAAAGTCTCAGCAATGGCAATTGTAAAAATAAGCTATTCACAAGTGAATGTCACACTTCAGTCAAGCTGAAGAAGTCCTGCCTGGTTTTTAGTAAACTTTCAGGTGTCTGGGTTGAGCAATCAGCTTCTTAACTTTTGTGAATCCTTTCTTTGAAGATGATCTATTCTGTAGGACCTTTTTATTCTTATTGTGCACACTTGATTTTAAAGGTGTGTTTTAAAATCCTAAATCAATATTAAGTGTTTAAACTTATTACAATATATTTACATAATAAAGCATTTTTAAAGACTATTAGTTCTTAAGAACCTTTTTTGGGTTGGGGCCACACACAAGTGAGAAGCAAAACCCCCCCCCCAAAACCCAAGTAACCCAAATTCTCACTGACGCGGCTCCCCTCCCCACATTCCCCTGACATACCAGAGCCTAGTTGGAGGTTCAGGCTAGTAGATTTTGTGTGCTCCAGCCCCATAGGGGGAAAGGGTACTGGAGGGGCTGGAGCTCTAGCATGGGTTCCCCAGTGCTGGGGTTGGGGGAACTGTGGGCCTCGGGAGCCAGATCCAGGGCTCTGTTCAACGGCAAAGAGCAGAGCTATGTTCTCTTTTGTACATTGCCAGGTCAAAGTTAGTTCTTAATGTACATAATATTTGGAAATCAGTGTTTTTTCATTTGCTTGGCAAAACCAACGTTGGCTCTGTTTCCATTTCAGGTGTTGCTGGTGCCAGTGCCAGCAACATCTAGACCAGAGACAGTGAATACAGAATCTTACTCTGATTAAGTATTCTCTGTGTCAGAGTTTGGCAAGAAAAACGGCCTGTCAGTACAGGTCTGGACAAGTAAGAAAAGAGTTTTCAGTATCTATGCATGCAAATGAATCTAAACATATTTTTGTAGCTTTCTAAAAATGTAGGGTATGTTAAACCCTTTCATTACCCTTTTTTTAAGGCTGTTAGTGTTCATATAGTTCAACATCTCTTTCTGGTAGAAAAATATATTGTCAAATGAGATTCTTTAGATATGATAGAATTAGGGATGTTAAAATCCTGGTTAATCAGTTAACAGGCCAAACATTAGGTTAACTGACTAGTGAAATCGCACAGCTCCAGCCTGTGGAGCTCCCGCTTCTTCGTCGAGTAGTGTCTCCGAGGGTGCTCCACTCGAGGTGCTGGGCTCGTCCCGGCACCACAAACGGAGAAACTTCCTTAGCAGTAGCCCTGCCGGCCCACGCATGCGCTCCTGCTGTCTCACACTGTTCGAGCCGTTACAGCTGAGCACGGGCTGGTTCATCTGTTTCCTTTCAACCGTCCGCGGCTGCAGATGGACCTAGGATGTTCTCCCTCTCCAGCCTGAGGAGAAAAAGGGATTTTTACTTTAGAGACTTTAATTGCCACTTGTAGTTAGTGTAGTTGTTAATAGTTAGTCTAGTTAGTTTTCAAAATCTTTGTTTTCCTGTCCTAATCTTATAGTTGGTGTTCAGTAGCCTTAACTTAAAAAAAAAAAAAGCTGTTTTCTTGTTGTTTGCAACTTGCAAAGACCATGCCTGGCTTCAAGAAATGTTCAGTGTCAAGATGCCATGCCCGCATCTGATGAGCACTCACGCTGTGTTAAATGTCTGGGGGACAGGCACATCCCAATGAAGTGCTCGCATTGTATGAAACTGACAGCGCGTGCCAGGCGCGATCGTAAAATGCAACTGAGAGTAATTTTATTCAATAAAGCCCTCCAGACTGATGTGAGCAAGCCATCCTCCATTGCCTCCGGGACTCATGCAGCTCATTCACCCACAAAGGAGCTCCACAAACCGGCTGAACTACCGCAGCGAAGGAGCATGGGAGACAGACCAGGCACCTCTGGCTTCTTGCCGAGGCACCCAATGGAGAAGATGGGCAAGGGCCGCAGTGCCTCAGCCCTAAGCCTTGCTCATCACAAAGACCGAATGCTGGCTCCTTGCAATGGGCTACGGGCGGAATCGGCACCGGCAACGGCTCTAACAGCCAATGGCGGCCCCGGTACCTGCTTATTCTGCGCATGCACACACAACTACAGCCCTACCAACACCCACGCCTGCGGGGCCGGCTGCTGTGACTACACACTCCACGGTGCCGCAAGCAACAGCGCCGACTCAGGCACCGCAGGCAAGCATCGGTGTCACGCAGCTCTCTGTACTGCAGCCTCCTCCGGCACTGGCACAGCTTTTAGCTCCTGTGGCACCACTGACTCATCCTCATGGCAGCTATTCAACTGGGGCCACCCAACTTTAAACGGCACCATCTTCCCCTCTTGATTCTTCAGTGCTGACTAACGCACTATTCAAGTCAAGACGTGTTCGGACCCATTCCCTCACGCCAGACCGAGCTGGGTTCTCCCCGAGACCCTGGTCACCAGCTTCATCTTGCTTGTACAACCATCACGCTCCTCGTTATGTCTCCACCGGGGATCACTACCATAGATCACTTCATCATCGCCATCATACCATCACTACCGCTTTCACTACTCTTGCTATTCTCGTTCTCCATCTCATTTTTCTGTTAGATCTGTCTCACCAAGATCCTCAAGAAGCTCAGGATATTCACATCGATGCAATGCGTCCAGAGGCTACTCTCCAAGACGCTCCCCAACTCACCATCAGAGATATGACCATTACTATGATGACTGTCTCCCTTCTCATAGCACACGATGCCCACATTCGTGATCTCCACAATCCACTCGTCCAGTGTCTCCACTTCATGCACCCTCGCCGACAGTTCCACCAGTGCCTACGGAGGACGCAATCTCAATTTCTAATCACTATGAGCATGAGGACAATTGTACCCCGAACAGAGAACCACAAACCCCTGAGTCTCCGGCCAACCATTCATCATCATCACTGGACGACGCTGTCTTCCTTGGAGAGCTATCTCCCACGGAAGATCATAAGCAATTTCAAGAGCTCTTTATGAGGGTTGCTCAATCTCAGGGCATTCAAACTACGGACATACAGCAAAAGCAACACCCCTCGCTAAAGAACTTACAGTCTTCACAAAAATCGAAACTGGCTCTCTCCTTTGATGAGGCTGTCCTGGAGATCGCCAACGATATATGGCAGACTCCAGCTGCTTCCTTACCAACTAACAACTACACAGCGGCTAGAACAGCACTGCAGATTGCCCTGGACACAGCTGATGCAGCAGCTAGAGCCACAGCTACTGCTGTAGTCATGCGTCGTACATCCTGATTACACCAAGCTGCTGCCCCGAAAGAGTTGTTGAACAAGGTAGAAGACTTACCCTTTGATCGTCAGTCACTCTTTGCCCAATCCACTGATCAGGTGTTCCACTCAGTCAAAGACTCCCGTACGACACTGAGAATGCTTAGGATGTGTACACCTCTGTATAAGCGTAAGAGGTATACGCCCTATAACAGTCAGAGACCCTTCTCTTACGCGACATTCCCTGCCAAACCATATGAGTAGCAGAGGCCAAGACAATGCCAACAGAAACTAAGACAACAACCTAGCAAGGCGTCCAGCCACCAGCAGGGTCAGCAGCAAGTTTGATGGGTCAGTCGAGTGACTGCACATCACCCCTTTGTCGGGAGCTGTCAACTCAATCCCTCCCTGCTCCCCACCCTTCCTGTCCCTTTTCAGGGACCCCTCTCACGAGATTCTTCTACAGCAAGAGGTGTCTCGACTACTTACTATAGGAGCAGTGGAGAGGGTACCCATTCAGTTTTGGGGAGAGATTTCTATTTTCGGTACTTCCTCACCCAGAAGAAGTCAGAGGGTTGGAGGCCTATCCTGGACCTACGTCGACTCAATCATCATCTGCGGAAACAGAAATTCAAGATGGTCATGTTAGCCTCTATCATTCCGGCTCTCGACAAAGGAAATTGATTCACGTCCCTCGACTTGTAGGATGCCTATTTCCATATAGCAATTCATCCGGCCCACAGGCGATTCCTTCGTTTTGTAGTGGGTTCAGATCATTACCAATACCGAGTGTTACCCTTAGGTCCGTCAGCAGCGCCATGAGTGTTTTTCAAAACTCTAGCGGTGGTAGCTGCTTACCTTTGACGCCTCAATATCACGATCTTCCCGTATCTCGACGATTGCTTATTGAAGGCCCCTACTTGCGAAGAGGCTACATGGGCAGTGACCACCACCATGACAGTGTTCGAGATGTTGGGCCTCATAATCAACTTCAGCAAATTGTCCCTGACACCAAGTCAGGACTTTGAATTTATCGGCGTGAGGCTCGATGCACTGAGTGCAAGAGTATACTTACCCACAGCAAGGTTCGAGTTGATTCGGGATTTGATTCAGACTGTGTCAGTTGCTCCCAGATCCTGCATACTTACATGACTACAGCTGCTCGGACATATGGCTGCCACCACATACGTGGTGTCACATGCAAGACTTCACCTGCACAGCCTCCAGCATTGGCTTTTCACTGTTTACACACCAAGGGTACACAGCATGGGCAAAACAGTATCTATTCCCAAACACATCAGGACTTCGCTAACATGGTGGAACAATCCCAAAAATTTGCTATCGGGTGCTCTTCCACGGACAAAGGCCCTCAGTGCAGATCACAACGGATGCTTCCTTGATTGGCTGGGGGCCCATTTACAAGAACATCGAGTTCAGGGGCTCTGTACGCCATAGGAATCCCTTCAGCACATAAATTTCCTTGAGTTGCGAGCTGTATCCAATGCATGCAGGCACTTCCTCCGCAGGATCCGAGGTCTTACAGTCCACATTCTCACTGACAATATATGCATGGTGTACTATATCAACAGGGAAGGCGGTGCACGTTCACGCCCCCTTTGCGTGGAGGCTATACAGCTGTGGAACTGGGCAATCCGTCACCATATAACCCTTACCGCATCATACCTTCCCGGCAAGGACAATATCATCGCTGATGCCCTCGGCAGACACTTCCTTCCTTAGCACGAGTGGGAGTTACACAACGAAGTTGTTTGAGATCTTTTCCATCTCTGGGGGTTCCCGAGTATAGACCTCTTTGCCACGCGTCACAACAAAAAGTGTCATCGTTATTGTTTGCAAGCGGGCGTCGGCATTAATTCCTTGGGAGATGTTTTCCTACTCGATTGGGGTCTTCACCAGCTACTCTATGCGTTTCCTCCTCTTCCTCTCATTCCGAGGGCGCTGGAGAAGATAGTGATGGAGGGCATGGCGGTGATTTTCATAGCACCTTTTTGGCCCCGACATACTTGTCGAGAATGTCGGGTGCTCAACCACGACAACTGCCGTTACAGATCAATTTGCTGTCTCAACAGCACGGTACGATGGTGCATCTGGACATCAACCCCATGCACCTCACCGTGTGGCTCCTAACTGGCTCCAACCACCAGAAGTGACCTGCTCTCAGGCAGGAAAACATGTACTGATAAACAGCAGACACCATAGCACTCGCAAAACCTACCTCTACAAATGGCATCGGTTCCAAACGTGGTGTCTGGAGAGGAACTTTAACCCTCTCTCTTTGCCGGTGCAGCAAGCTTTGGATTACATCCTCCACCTAAAGATGGAGGGGTTAGCAAATGCTTTGCTGAAAGTTCACTTGACAGCAGTCTCTGCCTTCCGTCCTCCCATTGACGGTCACTCGCTGTTCGCTCACTCGTTAGTTAAAAGATTCCTAAAGGGGCTCGGGAATCTGTACCCAACCTACACAATTCCACCGGAGCCGTGGGACTTAGCCCTGGTACTAGACACGGTAACTCGTCCTCCCTTTGAGCCGTTAGCAACTTGTGACTTGCACATGCTCACGATGAAAGTGTCATTCCTGCTGGCTCAGGGAGGGGGATCCTGACTGGAGAGTGTTGGGGTCTGGTGAAGCTTTGGGGTGCTGAGCAAGCCACAGGCTTGTGGCTGTGAGAATGCAGGAGTTTGGGCTGGAGTGTGTGAGGGGCTCAGGGCAGGGAGGCTGGGAGTACAATGGGCTCAGGACACAGATTTGCAGGGTGTGGATGGTGCAGGAGTGTTGTGGCAGAAAACTGGGGATGTGGGAGTGCAGGAGTTTGGGGATGTGAAAGGCTGAGGACAGGGGGTTCCAGTGTATGATAGGCTTAGGTTTTGGGGTGGGTGTGCAGGAGTGTTATGATGCTGTGGCCAACTGGGGGCTTGATAGCCAGGCTTCGTTTTTAAATAAAATATTATGTCAAACACAAAATGTTTCAGCATTGTCTTTATTTATGAGAGGGGTGGGGAATCTGTTTTAAGTCAGGGGTCACTGACCCACAGAAAAGTCAGTTGGGGCCACACAAGTGTGATGCAAAACACGAACCACTCCAAAAAACCCCAAGCCTCACTAATGTGGCCCCAACTGTGCTGTTGGGGGCAGGAGACAGGGTGCTGGTGGGTGCTTAGACAAGGTACATGTGAGGGGGGAGGGGGAGGATTGTCCAGTGGGAAGAGGACATTCACAGCTGGGGCCAGTACCTGGGGATCCTGGGTCTCAGGAAGCGCGCTGGCTGCTCTCCCCTTCGCTCCCCTCCCCTCCCCTCTCCTCTCCCGGCACCTCCCCCCTCCCCCGTTCTAACCCAATCCCCCTCCCCTTAGCCAGGCACACATCCCCCAACCCAATCCCCTTCCCCAGAGCCAGACACCGCCTCCCCCTCTAACCCAATCCGCTTCCCCACCAACCTAATTCTCAGGTCCCGGAGGCAGAGCTGCCACTGCTACAGCCACATTCGTCTCCCTCCAGGCGTTGGGGTGCATGCACTGAGTGGCCAGCATGCCATGCACCCCCTCCCCCAAGTCAATCCCCTTCCCCAGAGCAAGACACCTCCCCTCCATGCTCTAACCCAATCCCTCTTCCCCCCCACTTTATGCTCGGGTCCCAGAGCCAGAACTGCTGCTACCACCAAGTGCATCTGGGACGCCATGCGCAACCCCTCCCACACCCGATTCCTCTCTCCTTCCCTTCCCTTCCCTTCTCCAGAGTCAGACATCTCCCCCATGCTCTAATCCAATTTCTCTTCCCCACTAACCTTATGCCCAGGTCCCGGAGCCACCACTGGCACCGCCACCTCACCCGGAGCCCTCTCCACTGCCTGTGCTCAGCAGCCGGCTGCTGGCACACACAGGCTGAACTGCTGTGTGTGACCTAGCCTGCACGTGCTGAGTATAATGCAGTGTGCTGAGGACTGTGAGTGGAACTGCATGAGCCATGAGCACACATGCAGCTCACAGTGGCCCTGCCTTGAGAGTGGCTGACCTGAGCAGTTCTGGGTTCCATCCCAGTTCTGTCAGGGCTGCAGTTTTTTTCTTTGTTGATTAATCTAATTTTAACACCCCTAGTTGTGTTGAAAAGTCAGTTTGAGCTTTAGAAAACAAAGTGTACCTGCCATTTCTTTGATACTTCATGGTACTAAGGCCACCTGTAATTATGAGTTCTAAATTTTATCCTGTGATTAGATCAGATATAGAAATTATTATGGTAATAAGCAGGTCCTGTCAATTTGGTATATTCAATACCTTCATACTATATGGGCTCATGTAGACTACAAGGAACGGTCCTGTGGAATTTGCATATCTTCTTCCGATTGCACTTTCAAAAGCAGAAAGTGAAAGTAATTAAGATGTGGCTTTTTTGGCAAGCCACTCTCCCCTTCATCGAAAAGCAGCTCTTCCTCAAAAAAGGAGGTTTACACGGATTTTCGACGGGGGGTTAAGTTGCATCTAAACTACTTTCATTTTTGAAAGTCCGCTTTCAAAAGTGCAATTAGAAGAAGATATGCAAATTCTCATGGAATTTGCATATCTTCTTTTGGTCATTTTGCACAGTCTAGACATGCTCTATGTGTGTATTGAATTGTAGTTGGCCAGATGTTTCAATTAAGGCTGTCAAGCAATTAAAAAAAATTAATCATGATAACTTGCACTGGGAAAAATAGAATTCTATTTATTTAAATATTTGTGGACATTTTCTACATTTTAAAATATATTGATTTTAAATTACAAGACAGAATATAAATTGTACAGTTCCCCCTTTATATTTTTTGTTTACAAATATTTTCTGTAAAAAACCCCAAAAGAAATAGTATTTTTCAATTCAGAAAGACAAAAAAAACAGCCATACTCAGTCAGCACAAAGGTCTGTCTAGCCCAGTATCCTATCTGCCAATAGTGGCCAGTGCTGGGTGTGCCGAGGGAATGAACAGAACAGGTAATCCAAGTGATCCATCCCGTTTCCCATTCCTAGCCTCTGTTAGAGGCCAGGGATACCATTCATGCCCATCTGGCTAATAGTCATCGATGGTCTATCATCCATGAATTTATCTAATTATTTTTTTTAACCCAGTTAAAAGTCCTAGTCATCATAACATCCTCTGTCAAGTTCCATCAGTTGACTGTGCACTGTGTGAAGAACTTCCTTTTGTTTGTTTTAAACCTGCAGTTTAATTTGGTGAACACTAATTCTTGTGTTGTGGGAACAAGTAAATAACTTTTCCTTATTCCTAGTCTCGCCCCTTTACAAGAACTGTTGTGAAATCTCTTTATCTGAGAGCTGAACTTACAAATGTAGAGATGTGTACCTAAAGGTGTACCTAAAAACAACTGCATTCAAAAATAAAAGTGTAAAACTTTATAGTCTCCAAATACATTCAGTCCTAGTTCTTTTTCAGCCAGTTGCTCAGACAAACAAGTTTATTTATATTTGCAGGAGATAATGCTGTTTGCTTTGCATTTACAATGTTGCCTGAAAGTGAGAACAAGCATTTGCATTGCATAGTTGTAGCTGGAATCACTAGATATTTACATGAGAGATGTGGTAAGGATTCATATGTCCCTTAATGTTTCAACCACCGTTCCAGAGGGCATACTACCATGCTGATGATGGGTTCTGTTCAGTGTTCCAAAGCAAAAAACAGGACTATGTAGCACTTTAAAGACTAACAAGATGGTTTATTAGGTGATGAGCTTTCGTGGGCCAGACCCACTTCCTCAGATCAAATTGTGGAAGAAAATTGGCAAGACCTGTAAATGTCTGTAATGTTATGCCGAGGTCTCAACAAAGATGCTAATTATCTTACCCATTACAAAGATAGCTTCCCCAATTATCACCTCTAATATCATTAGCTCACAGACATTTACCTCCCCCTTCTTATCCCCCTTCTGTTCTGAAATTTGATTTGTCCTTTTCATGTGTTCACTTTTTTTTTTATTGTATCCCTTTGGTATATATGGTCGTGCCAATTTTCTTCCACAATTTGATGTGAGGAAGTGGGTCTGGCACACACAAGCTCATCACCTATTAAACCATTTTGTTAGTCTTTAAAGTGCTACACAGTCCTGTTTTTTGTTTCAGCTACACCAGACTAACACGGCTACATTTCTATTACTGTTCCAAAGCAGTGTGAACCAATATAGGTTTGTTTTCATCATCTGAATTACATGCTACCAGCAGAGGTTGACTTTCTTTTCTAGTGCTTTGGGTTCTATAGTTTCCACTTGGGAGTGTTGTTCTTTTAAGATTTCTGATAGAATGTTCCACAACTCCTCAAAGATTTTGGAAAGCACATCCAATTCTTAAACCTGAGGTCTAGTGCTTTAGCTGTCTTTAGAAATTTCACATTGGTACCTTCTTTGTGTTTTGTCAAATCTGCTGTGAATGTGTTCTTAAAACAAACGCGTGCTGGCTCATTGTCAGAGACTGATGTTGGTAAAACAGCAGATGTAAAATTCTCCCCCAAGAAGTTCTGACACAAATTTAATTAATACTTTTTTCGCAAGCATCATCAGCATTGACGTGCTAGAATGGAGGCCAGTTCATGAAGGAGAATACAAATACTTAGCATATCTGGCACATAAATACCTTGTAATTCTGGCTACAAGAGTGCCATGTCAACACCAGTTCTCACTTTCAGGTGACATTGTAATAAGTTGGGATGTTAAATTTAGATTAATTGACTAATCGAATACTCAATGCAGTTTGCATCAACTATTCGATTGAACGATAAGGGCACCTCTGCCTTTGAAGTGTAACAGCTTTCCATTGCTTTTGCTATACTTCAAAGGTGAAAGTGCTGCAGGGAGCATAGGGCCAGCGGGGACTCAAGCAGTGCCCTGCTGGCCCTGTACTCCCTGCAGCATTTCAAAGTAGCAGTTCCGCATGAGTCCAGGGTCAGCTGGGGCTTCCCTCACTGACCCTGAGCTCCATGTGGAGCTGCCACTTTTAAATGCCGTGTGCAGCCTGGGGCCAGCTGAATGTAGTGTTTCAAAGAGGGCTGAATTTAGTGTTTCAAAGTGGCAGATCCTGGGGTTCACCTTGCGCTGCCGCTTTGAAGCACCTTCTTTTCCCTTCCTCATCCTTACTGCCTCTTTCTGATAGAGGCAGCAAGTGGAGTGGTAAGCAGATAGTCGACTCGTCATTCAGCTCCATGATAAGAAATGTGCAACATTATCTCCCATAAATGTAAACAAATATGATTAAGTTACTTCCTGAACAAGTAGTAGTACTGAGGAGACTTGTATTGTTTTGTATATTTTTGGCATAGAGTGCAAAAAAAATCTACATTTGTCATATGTACTTTCATGATAGAGATTATACTACAGTACTTATTTGTATGAGGTGAAATGAAAAATCTATTTCTTTTATCATTTTTAGGTGCAGATATTTATAATGAAAAATATCAAGTTGTCACTTGTACAAGTTTGTATTCTGATTTGTAATTTAAATCCATATAGGAAATCATCCAAAATATTTAATACCATGTTAATTGATATTCTATTTTAACAGTGCAATTAGAACTGCGAATAATCACAATTAACTTTTTTAGTTAATAGCATGAGTTAGCTGTGATTAATCAACAGCCTTAGTTTCAATCAAATGTGCACAAACAGATTTTTTTTAAATGAGCCCTTTTGGAGCAAAAGACATTTGCTAGTTCCAGTGTCATATCTGTGTGACTTAATATGCTGTTCACTTGTTTTTCTTTGTGTCCTGTCTGTCTCTCTTGATCTATGAAAATTTTCTGATGAATCCCCATCAAGCCCACAGGTGCTATTGATAAACTATTTTTCACCCCATTAAGATTTTCTGAAATATTATACATATGGTGATTCTTTTTATTTTCCTGTAGTTGGTCAAGTCCAGCATTGAAAGGAAGGTTCAAGATCCAGCCTCTTTCAGCAGGCCCACCAAATGGTTCAACGTACTCTAGCCCAAGAAGAAATAGTCCAGTGATGGGCAGCCCAGGGAAATATGGCAATGCTGCTTCATTTTTTCCAGATCTCGGGAGTCCTGGGCGGTATAGTCCAGCTTATGCCAACAATATCCTGTTGTTAAAACTACATCATTTGTCAGGACCTCCTGCCCATTAGAACATGATTCATCTTCCTGGGACTCTATATTTTCATTTCAAGAGTGGAGGAAGAAAATTGTAGCATTGCTAAAGTGACATGAGGAAGTGTCCTTGATTATTTTATCCTCATTTTGAGGACAAATATTCACTTAGTCTTGACTTCATGTACCAGATAACTGGTGATTTGCAAGAAGTAAGCGAAGCTAACTTCTGTTCAGTAATTATAAAATAAATACCCTGGTTCTTTTTAACAGGAGTCCATGATCTGAACCTTTCATTTAGTGATTCCTATAAGAAATGGTGTTATTGACTGTAGACCAAATATGATAATAAAAATGAACCCACAAATGCATTTTTTCCCACTTGGATAACGGTGAAGCATCTTATCAATAAATAGAATTCTAGGTTAGAGGGAACTCATTCAAGAAATCTAAAGCATTTATATTTCATTGAACAGAAAAAAACAAATTAAAAAACTGAAAGATTAACTTGAGTTCTCTTTCCTGTTCAAATAAGAATTTGACTCTCAGTGCCCAATAGGGAAGAATTCATCTATGGCCAACAATTCAGTTTAAACAGTAAAAAATATCTAAAATGAAGAGTAGCCAGAGAAACTGTTATGGATCATTTTGCATTCTGAGTATGATAAAAATATATCAGAGATTGAGCGTTGTAAGGAAAGAGCATTGTAGACATTAATTATCTATGTTTGTGTTACTTTGAAAATAAAAATCCTGAAGATAAAAGCTCAGCTTTTTTTCACCAAAGCTTTTTCCATTTGCAGTTTTTACTAATAATTACACACAAGCACAACAGCAATAATTTTAAGCTGGCCAGTGATCTGTTAATGGTCCAATTTAATGTGATATATTTTGGAGATAAACAGAAATTCATGAAGGAGGTTCCTTTCCTTATTGATGGGATAAATAAAGACTGAGACAGTTTTTATTGAAATACAAATTCTTACGGTCTGTAGTCTAGTTATAGTAACTTATTTTTTTAGCAACAATTAAAAATAATTGAATTCCTCAGTATTCTTTAAAGTTAGTCCTTTCATCAGATAGTGGAAATGTTTCTAAACTTGAAACAGAATACCCGGGATGTAGATTTTGAGAGTTGGGTTGTTGTTATACTAGTTGAGAACATTATCCCCAACGTTGCAAGGAAAAAATAGAACCTCAATGAGCTTTTGTAACATGCATAGAAGTATCTCAAGGAATCTTAACAGTAAATAGGATGTCATAGTATATTGGTATCCAACTGTGGGACCTTTACATCACAGACACTGGATTAAATTATATAAAACACAGCTGTGTTGGTAGCTGTTGCACATTAGAGTAAAATGACTGTTTTATACACATTGTATCCTATCCTAAATATATTCATTGTTTGGTACAAACTTTAAAACTGCACTTAATGCTTTTGCAAGCTTAACGGTGCCTTTTGTAACAATTTTAAATTTAGCATTTTTGTTTATGGTTTTAAAAGAGGCATCCACTCATGTGGGAACTTAAAATATAGTTTTCCCTCTAAGATTGAATGAAAAAGTATTTTAAAGGTTCTTTCTGCATATCGTTTTGGTGAAATAGCTCTGGGCTTCGGAGTTATAGATGTATTTTTGGAACTATGTTTTTACAGATGACTTAAATGGAAATTAATAGATTACTACGAGCTGAACGTTAGGAATGAACCACTAGCTTCTAACAACTGACCATCATTCAAATATTATCCACTGAAGTTGCTTTATTGTGGAACTCTCCAATAAAACCTACTATAGTAGTAGTATCTTTTCCAGCAGTTATTAAACTAAGTTGCTGTAGGAGTCTACACTTTCAGTTGCTTTAACTTCTAAATTATTAAAAATCAATTTCTCTAAACTTTTTGGACTGTGCAGTAATTATCCAGTCTGTCCAGATACGCAGGTAATTATTTTACTCATAAATCATATGTGTGTATATATACAAAAGCTGAAAACACTTCACAATTAGTTGTACTGGTGCTAACACATAAACCAATTACTGCATTATATTTTTTTCCCAGTACTTCCAACATCTAAGGCAGTGGCCCTCCAAATGATGGAAAATCCTATTTATATCAATGATATAAGCTGCATTCCTGTTTACAAATAGCTTAAAAACTTTGGTAAAAGAAATTCAGGAGACTGAGAAATTGATGCTTTATTACTATTTTCTGTCCTTTTCTTTTACACTTGTTATATGCTTTTTTGTATTAAAATCCAAATTTCTGGCACAAACTTCTACCAGTTTGTAACATTTTTGTTTGGGATTGTGGGGGAGGGGATTTGGAGAGAACACTTTGTGACAAATGTCTTATCAAATTTGCATTTTAGTCTGTGGTGTACTCAGTTTTTAAGTAAATTTTTAATACAATAATTCATTTCTTTAGAAATAAACAATTTGTTTATTCACAGTCTTGGAAAACCTTTTAGAAGAACATCTGATACTAAATCTAGACTGGGACTGTTTCATGAATTTTTTTTTTGTTATTTTGGGTAATAGTTGATCTCCGGTGCAAAGGATCTTCACATTATTTGTCAGTATGACATAAAAGTGCTGAGGTTCAGCTGCTATTCTTTCCATTCAAAGTAAATGTGTAGTTAAGGTGATATAAGGTAATGGTAATTGGGAATATGCATTCATGTTGTGAAATTGAATGCAGCATTTTTGCTGTGTGATATAAATAAAACATCTTTCTTTTAGATACCACATATCTTCAAAGCTTTATTTTTATGATTAAATTTAATGGGTGCCTCAATTGGGGGACATAAAACTAAAAGTTTGGAATATTTCACAATCTGCAAGATGTGAGTTTTGTCCCTTGATCACTGCACTTTTGACATTTAAAAGAAATGCCTATCTTTAGGGAAAGGGGGTAATTTATGCTCCCTGTTGTTGAGAGCAGAGGGGTATTTTCATGGTACAAAATCTATACCCTAAACAGGGATATTATATTGCCAGCTTAATTTTTATATTAATTTAATTCTTTTGGTTTTAAACCTTAGTGCCAATACAAATGCTGATTTCAGAATGTGCAAAGATATGTTGTATGTGCTCTGGCCTTCCTAACTGTATTTATGGTTCTGTCAATACTGTGTATGTAATTTGTGCTGGAGTAAATAAAGTGCACAAAATATTCAGCATGAGATACCCTGCTAATGGTTATATATAGTGGGGATTTTCAAGATGCCCATCATCTGGAACTTGAGCTTGTGTTGTTTTAGATGGTCAAAGATGCTTTTAAACTGTTGTAATGATGTGAATATTTTTGAGTTTAGTGTTTGTGTGAAATCATGAACCAGCCATAGTGTCTATAGGGGATTGTGTGTCTGTTTTTTTTGGAGGGCAGTCCTTTTTTTCATGTAGCAATGTCATGCTTCAGTTCATCATTAATACATAAGATCGACTGTGCTCTGGGTCAGACCAAAGGTCCATCTAGCCTAGTATCCTGTCTTCCAACAGTGGCCAATGCCAGGTGCCACCAGAGAGAATGGACAGAACAGGGAATCATCAAGTGATCCCACCCGTTGCCCATTCCCAGCTTCTGACAGAGGCTAAGGACACCATTTCTACCCATCCTTGCTATTAGCTGGATAGACCTATTCTCCATGCATTAATCTAGCTCTTTTTTAACCCTGTTTAAGTCCTGGCCTTCACAACATCCTCTGGCAAGAAGATCCTCAAATTGTGCATTGTGTGAAGTACTTCCTTGTGTGTTAAACCTGCTACCCATTAATTTCATTTGGTGATTCCTAGTTCTTATGTTCTGGGAACAAGTAAATAACTTTTACTTTTTTACTTTCTGCACCCCAATAATGATTTTATAGACTTCTATCATACCCCCTTATTCTCTTTTTCTAAGGGGGGAAGTCCCAGTCTTTTTAATTTCTCTTTATGGGGTTGCTGTTCCAAACCCCTAATCATTTTATCACCCTTTTCTGAACCTTTTCCAGTGCTAATGTATCTTTTTTGTGATGGTGACCACATCTGTACGCAGTATGCAAGATGTGGGTGTACCAGGGATTTATACAGAGGCAATGAGGTATTCTGTCTTATTCTCCATCTCTTTTTTAATTATTCCTAGAATTGTTTGTTTTGAATCTGCTGCACATTGAGATGTTTTCAGAGAACTAGCCATAGACTCCCAGATCCCTCTTGAGTCATAATAGCTAATTTAGTTCCCATCATTTTGTACATATAGTTGGGATTGTTTTCCCCTATGCATTACTATAAAATTCATTTGCCATTTGTTGCCCACTCTCCTAGTTTTGTGAGATCCTATTGAATGTCTTCTCTTTTAACCAGTTATCATGACATCCAGGAGAAAACCTTCCCTCCTCCGATGACAACTTACTTAAGAGCTTTTGGTGAGGGACCTTGTCAAAGGCTTTCTGGAAATCAAAGTATACTATATCCATTGGATCCCCTTGTCCATGCACGTTGATGGACTTGAACTCTAGTAAGGCATGATCTCCCTTTACAGAAACCATGTTGACTTTTCTGAAACAAGTTATGTTCATCTATATTTCTAACAATTCTATACTTTAGTATAGCTTCAACTAATTTGCCAGGTTAAACTTTCTGATCTGCAATTTCCAGTATCGTCTCAGGAGCTGTTTTTAAAGATTGGTGTCACATTAGCTATCTTCCAGTCATTTGGTAAAGATAATTTAGGATACAAACCACAGTTGTTAGTTCTGCAATTTCACATTTGAGTTCCTTCAGAAATCTTGAATGAATACCCTGTGGGCCTGGTGCCTTAGTATTGTTTACTTTTTTTCTCTTCCTCCCCTCCTTCCCTTATATATTCTTGGATCTGGACTACTTATACTCCAGTCATCTAAAGAAGTGGGTTATGCTCACAGAAGCTCATGATACCATCTACATGTTTTGTTAGTCTTTAAGATGCTACTAGACTGTTTAAGTTTTTCCTTTTACAGACTAATTCAGCTATCCCACTGAAACTACTGTTTATCAGTTTGTTCTAAAACTTCCTATGACACCTCAATATGAGAATTCCTTAGCTGTATTCTAAAAATGGCTCATGTTTGGAAATCTCCCTCACGTTCTGAGCCATAAAGACCAGTGCAAAGAATTCATTTAGTTTCTCTGCAATGACCTTATCAAGTGTTTTGAATACTGCTTTAGCATCTCAATCATCTAGTGACCCCACTGTTGATTTAGCAGATTTCCTCCTCCTGATGTACTGTACTTGAGTTTTTGGCGAGCTGTTCTATACTTCCCTCTTAGGGCTTTAGAATGTGATGGCTGCTAATTGTAAGGAGCTGTCAAATTGTTAGAAAAAAAAACTATTAAAATGTAGCCCATATGCTACTGTAAGCTAGGCTTCCTTGTATACTTTTGCATGAGATTTTTCTGGCAGTGCTCATTAGTGGGTATAGTTATGGAAAGGAGGTCGTGGGGAGCTACAGACGAGATGAAGCATATGCTGAGACAGCTGGTTAAACTGACCATACAGCTACCCATAGGCTCATGGACATTGAAATGTAGTTTCCAGTAACTGATTCTCTACCCTTAAGAACATAGAACGGCCATACTGGGTCAGACCAAAGGTCCATCTAGCCCAGTGGTCCCCAACTCGGTGCCCATGGTCACCATGGCACCCGCGGGGGCATTCGTGTGCACCCACCAAGTGCTTGGGGCTGGCCTGGCCCTGGGCACGTGGCGCACACATGGTGCCGGAGCCAGCCCTGGGTGAATTGGCCAGGCACGCGGCGCTTGGAGGAGGCGCTGGCCTCGGGCACGCAGCACTTGGAGGGGGGGGCGCTGGCCCCGGGCACGTTATTTTACAGGAACAGTGAAAACTGGTTGAAAATTTGAGCTGGTACAGGATAACTACAAGAAATTCCTTCTCCCCCTCAGTTTAAGGGTAACCAGCACTGAAGAGCTTGAATGATGTGTACGGGAAGGAAGCATATTCCTGGTCCTCTCAAATAAAAGTAGCAGATATTTCAAATCCTTCCTAGATTTTAAATTATCACTCTTAAGATTCTAAAATACTTCAAAGAGTGTTTTTAGTTAGACAATTTTCCATATTCTAACATGGCAGCAATGCTGATAATCCAGAGCTTTGTTTGTAGCTGTTATTTAGGAAATAACAAATAGGTAACTCACAGGCTGTTCCTCCATGAACTAAATAAGGTGTTTGTCCAGTTTCAATGAAATGGTTTTGTAAATACTGTTGGTGATTAGGACCAGGCTCTGTCTATTTTCTAAATTGTATTTTTGGTCTCATTTAGCCAACTTTTTCCATTGTGCCTATAACAAGGAATACTCACTTTCACTTACAACACTCCTAAACCTGAAATACTTTTATTGTTAGAAAGTAAGAATGACTAGTTGAGTCCACATACACTTTAAATTCTACACAAAGACCACACATTTTTATTCAAATGTTTAAAATTTGACAGTTATTCCAGTTTCCTGTAGTGATTGCTGAAGACAATTCCCTTCCCCTTTTTTCCCCCCCATATACAAAGTTATATTCTTTAGTAATCCGTTTCACTGAACTAAGCCAGCTCTCTCTAACAACTGAATTAAACAGCCTGGAGAGAGTTTAGTTTCAACTGCATATGTTGCTAGGTGTTGAGTTTCATGATTTAAAACTTCACATAATTTGGACAAATTCTAGATACTAACTTGGCAAACTTGTTCTAGTGCAAATCCTGTTAAAATAAATATCTAGTTACTTAGCATGAGCCTTGTGCTAATTTGACTGGATGTTGGAAGAAAGCAAAAAACTTCCCAAAAACTTATTTCACCTTTAACTACCATATTAATTTGCCATAAAATGAGTATAGCACCACAATTTTTTCCCCAACTTTCTACTAGTGACTGGAGTGTCAAGGCAGACATGAATTAACAGCATCAATAAGCAATGACAAAGGTACTTGGAGAAGTCTGGGTGATGTGGAAGTGAGTGTAGATAAACTGTTTATTCTCAGTCACAAATTTTACCTGCATAAGTAAGCACTTGCACTACTTCACCAACAAGTCTATCACTGCCTCAGAATGCTCTTCTACAAGCCCCATTCAGGACTAAGAGCAAAATAGCATTACAAAACTAGGTTATGGAATAAGTTATTAAACATTGTACCTGCTCCAGAAGGAAAGTTAAAAGACTTCTGCCATTGTGAGATACAGTTGCTACGATTATTTTTCAGAATTAGGGAAATGAACTTCCCAAGCAGAGAGCAATGCAGTCACTCTCCAATATTTCTAACACCACAGCTCTATGTTTCTGTCCTCCTTTCGGTATGCCCGCTGTTTGATAAAGACATAAATTTCAATAAGGGACAGCACCAGTAGTTATATTATATCCCACTATAGCATAGGAATCCGTTCACCAAACCTCAACGATTTACCTCAGGAATCCGTTCACCAAACCTCAACCATTTACCTCAATATAGAGAAATTCCCTCACCTAACTGAAAATCTAATCCTCTTTTCTACCAGAGTTGCTTATCTTTAAGATCAAGTGCAGTGTGATAAAGGACACCTGCTGCTGTGCCTGTACTGTTTTGTGCACCAGTACAGGGAAAGTATAAAATCCCATCTCTTAGAGCAAATTTTGAAGGCAGCAGAGAAATTTTCACTTTACAGGCAGATGTGTTGAACCTTTTGAAAGCATAAAGATTCTTTTATCAGTCTTTTCCTGTTCCACGTCTCAGAGCAGGGAGTCGTCACACTTGGTTTTATGAAATGGGAAAAATAAAATCCATAGAATGCTGAAGCAATGCAAGGTCTTCTTTTCTGGACTTAAAAGCAGACTGAGTCTGTGATGGATGCAGAGGGTGTTAAAGTACAACTTTAAAACTGCATCATACCCTGATTTACAAATACAATTTAGTGGTACTGTAGTTGGATTTATTAGGGCAGCAAGACTAAAGGCAGCTCCAAGATGGCCATCACCTGCACAGTCAGGTGCGTGTGATTTTATCCGGAGGCATGAATCCTGTGTCTCCAAGAGTTCTAAGTGCCACTCTTCCACTAGGACGGATCACCAAGTGGGTTATACTGCCATTATTAAGGGACATCCGAAGCCAGCCTTCTGGGGGGAACTGTAATGCTCTATAAAAAAAGAAAGCAATTACAGCAGTTTAATCCACAAGCATAAATGAAAATTAGCATGCATCTGACAACACTACTGTATATAATTTTTTAATCTAGAACAATAAACAGAGCCATCAATCTGTACAGTAAGCAACTCACATGCAGAATTTGTGCCTAATACTGTCTTTCATATTGTGCAGATGCAGCTATAAATTCAAAATGAAAGCATATATGGCTTTGGATCCAGGACCCCAGCAGGCTTTTGTAATAGTGTAACAGATGGATATGATTAACGTAGATAGGATTAGTTCAAACAGACATCAAAAGCTTCAAAAACCCTGTATCCATGTTGCCAGGAGTGTTTTGAGTAACCTAATAAACAGGTGACAACTGCTCAAGATTCAAGACCATGGAGCCAGTGCAGAAGGTTTCAACTTTGGTATATGGTATTGTGTTAACTTTCCTAGAAGTGAAAGATTTTCAGGGGAAAGGCAGCTAACAAACAGCTGATACTCCTAGAGGAAAGGACAAATTGTATATAGAGGCTCTCATTTAGGAGTCCTTTCCCAGTTCTAATTAGGTAAGTAATTTGGGGGGTTGGTGATTGTAAACTAACAAACTGACACAAATTATAGTACAACATCTGGAGGCAACATTAGAATACTGTGTCAATGTAAAAATACAGCTTCAATTGCAGCAGCTCAAACCATTAATAGCCACAAACATCAAGACCAAATATCAGTTATTTAGATTGTGGATTTCCACAGAGTGCAAGAAGTGTTTAGCAGCTGAAATCAAACTAATCTTAAAAATAGAAAGCAGGGAGGGAACGGAGTGACAGGGAACCAAATATAATTTAAACAGAGTCCTCAGCTTTGGAGAGTTGTTGAGCAGAGAAGATTTAAGGCCTGAGGTTCACAGTGAGGAGGACATAAAATTAAGGAGATGGGATTAACCACTGAGAACTTTAGGAAACCTGGCAGGAAAATGAATTGAATTCATAGATTTGCAGGAAGTCAGTGAAGATGATGAGATATAATTTCCTCCGATGGAGCAGAAAAGTAGTCTGGCTCTAATCTCATCTTTCTTCCATGAAGGGAAAATAGCTTAGTTTACATTGCCAATAAGTAATGTTGTGCTGTAAACTACATTAATATCCTCTCTGGTGCTTTTAAAAACTCTAGTACTAAGACACAGATTTAATGTTTTAGCAGAGTATCTACTTCCCAGAATAGAATATTGTGAACATTTTGGTGCTTGTAAATGGCAACTGTCTTGCCCAAAAGACAAATAATTTGTTAGGCCAGAGCTTGTAGTGAAAAATAGCCTGGTACACTGTGGTGGGTAAAGACCTAACATTGTTCCTCCCCAGTACCAAAGTCACCTTGATGCAGTAAGGAATTTTTTCCCCTTTCACAAACATTAAATGCTTTTGGAAAATAAAATATATTTAGCTGCAGGAGTCCTGAACTGCTGACACCAAGATACTAGTTCCATTATAATCAAGACTGAGCCCAACTGAAAGCCACCTCAAAATACCTGCATGTCACCAAGACCTGCATAAAATTAAACGTTTATTACTCTACAAACATTTTGTATTTGTCCATGTTTGACAGTAAAGTTGTGTGCAAAAATCTAGAGTATTCTGTGACAGTATTAATGATCTGATAATATAAAATCTTGAAAAAAAACCCAGTCTCAATTCTCAGTAATCTGTACTAGTCTTTTCATTTTTACTGCAGAATTAATTCTGCATAGGATGTTGAAAATTTTAAAATCCTTTTTTCATGTCTGTAGATTAATCTACTAATCATATGTTAAGCACAGTTGCTCAAAAATCAAGCACTCATCTTTAGTCACATCAAACCTGCGAACTGATTTTTTAATCTGTAATGCACTAGAAATAGTGCAATGCACTAACCCAATTTTAAAAGGTTAAAGGTTTGACATTTAAATATGCAGGTGGATATTTGGTCATTCGAATTACCTGCAAACTATGTAGCGGATCACATTGGCATGACAAACAAAAATCTCATAGCTGTCCTCTTCCTGCTTTGCATCAGCCCTATGAATATAGTTTCGGAAAGCAGCCTCAATACGAGCCCCATCTTCATAATACTGCTAATGACAAGAGAGAGTATGTAATTAAGACACAAACACATCATACTAACCAATGAAGCTACCAGCACCTTTAAAATGGGGTGCTGCTTTAGGCTGCGGCTACACTACTGCTTCAATTGACATACATTATGTCACGGTGTAAATTAGCCAGTATCCTGACTGACAATTTATGCCAACATACACAGTGTTGGACAGTATTGTGCTGGCAAGAGAGCTTTTTTCTGCTGGCATAAGTACTCCAGCTCACAGGCTAGAGCAGGGGTTCCCAACCTTTTTGGTCCCTGCACCCTCTTGGCTTTTAGAAAACCTTCCTGTACCCCCTATTCAATATGAAAGGAAATAAATTCTAGACTCTAGAATCCACAACTTTTTTCACTAACACTACTACTTTTGGAATACAATTAGGATAATCTAGTTATTTATCAAATATTCCACGTATCCCCTTGACAAGCTTCTCGCACCACCTGGGGTACACGTACTTATTTTCCCCTCAAAGATTTATAACTATCTAAGGCTACAGCTATTCTCTGCTGTAAGCTGATGGCAGAGAGCTCTCCTGCTGGCCTAATAGCTCTAGCCAGGGGTTCCCCACCTGGGGTACGTGGGGAACCCCTGGCTAGAGCTATTAGGCCAGCAGGAGAGCTCTCTGCCATCAGCTTACAGCAGAGAATAGCTGTAGCCTTAGATAGTTATAAATCTTTGAGGGGAAAATAAGTAGTCCTCAAACCTGTCCAGGTAGTGAATAGAATATTGCCAGATTACTAAAGGAAATTTAAATCTATAAACAAATATTTTAAATAGAGGATGGGTGAAAGGTGATGCCTACTGGTAACCGGTTAACTGGCACCTGATTTGGCCATGCCCATTGCACCATAGCCAGAGGTGTGGGGAGCCCTCAGTCTCATTATGGGAGTGGAGGCACTTGGTGATGTTAAGTAGTGATTAATTTGCTAGTTGAGTAGTCGATGGAATTTTCATCAACTAGTCATTAAGGAAGGTCAGCTACAGCACTCATTTCTGGGTCTCAGCACAAGCCCCCTTCCCTCCCCCACTGCCACTCTACATTCTTAAAGGGACCGCATGCAAAGATTCTGGCTAAGTCTTTAGTCCCCCGCCAGGGTCTCAGGGTAACACTGTGGCCCTTCAGCTGCCCCTCTGCATTCTAAAAGGGACAGAGCAGCAGCAGTTGGTCCCATGGGTGTCTCAGCACAAGTGCCCCCACCCTCCTCCTGCAGCCCCGTCCACTGCTACTCTGAGATCTTAAAGGTACAGAAGCAGCAGTCCATCCTTCAGTGTGTCTCACTTAAGAGTGCAGAGCAGCAGTTGTGCGGGGTGGGGAAGCTTGTGATGAGAGAGACCACAGACCAGCTGCCACTGCTCTGTCCCCTTAAAAATACAGAGTAGCAATGAGGGGGCAAGCAGGAGGGCTTGTACTGAGACACACCCATGGGATGGGATGCTGCTTCTGTCCCTTTAAGAATGCAGAATGGCAGCAGGGAGGGGAGGTAGTCCTGGGGGGAACCCACCAGAGAATGAGTCAGCATCTTTGCATGCCAGCTGCTCTGTCCCTTTAAGAGTGAAAAGCAACAACACAAGGATGGGGAAGGAACAGAATAGTCGATATTGCTACCAGATAAGGTCCTGCTTATTGGGTGATCAACTACTCATTCATATCTCTAAGGAAGCACTCCAGCAGCAGGCAAGTTAACTGGTTAAACATAGTTTAACTAATTAACATTTTAAGCAGGATTTTGCATCACTAGTAAAAGATATGGAGTGATCCAAGGCCTAGGACAAGGGTGGGCAAGAGGGTACCAGCAGGCTGGATGTAGCCCACAGCTGCCTCACTGGCATCCTCCAGTGGCAGCCGCTTTGAATGTGGCTATTCTATTGTGGGAATGAGGAAGGAGGCTTTGTGCTCTGTCACACCTCTCAGCAAAATATCTCAGCTCCCATTTGGTCGGAAACTGGCCAGTCACAGCTGAGATATGTTGCTGGTGTCAGGGGCAGTCAATTAAACCTCCTCCTTCTCCCCCCCACTTCAGTCTGCCGGAACAGACAAAAAACATGGAGCAGTTTGCGACTGCAGCCTTCAGGTTCCTATAGGGCTGCTGACTGGCAGCTGCATAGGTAAGTACCTCCCAGCCCACCCTCTTATCTCCCACCAACTATGTGCCCTAGGGCACCACCCAAACTTTCTGTTCCTCTTTCCCTCCAGGTCACAACTCCCACCCAGGACCCTGCATCTCCTCCTAGGGCCCCTCCCTCAGGCCAGAATTCTCTCTTGAACTCATACTCCCTCCTGGACTCTGCGCCCAAGCCTCTGCCCCAGATCACAACCCACTCCTTCTCCCAAACTCCCTCCTGCACCCAACCTCTGTCCCAGGCCCCAAATTCCATCCACAGAAATGAGGCCCTTGACCACTTGCCAAAGTCTTGGAATGGTTCCTCATTAAAAATTATTGCCCACACCTGGCCTAGAATATACAACCTGCACAACTACATGAACAAAGTACAGTTAATTAAAGATGGTGTGAAATAAACAGATTTATATATAAGTAACAAACTTACCACAGCTTCTGGTTTCCAGTGAGATACTGGAGGGTCTGGTTCTATAGGGGCTCCCTCTCTCAGCAGATCAGTGCTAATTTTTTTTACCCCTGGAAATAAAGTGAAGATAGCTCAGATTAATTCTAATAGCTCATTTTCTCACAATTCAGTGTGAAAAGCCACTTTATAGGCGAGTTTGCAAACAGGTCCTCAATTTCAGTCAGGAAGTAAGTCCTTTATATTTATTCCAAACTTCAATATATAGACTATGAAGGAACCTTTAGGATACAGCCAAAAAATTAATTCTAAACATTACAGTCTTCATGGCTCCCATCAGAGAATGTAAGTGAGTCTCTCCAAGCCTAATGTGCTCAGTTATCTACGGAGAACTAAGGTAGCCAAAATATTTGATCCAGGACGCCTTCATGAAACCGAAGCACTAGTGCATTTTGAAGCGCTGCATTTACAGGTTGAACCTTTCTGTTTCAGCAACATCCAACTAAAGAATCCCTGAATTAGGGAGCCCCTTTACTGCCCTGCTGGGTGGGCTGACAGACCCCAGGAGAACCCAGAGTCCATCAGCAGAGGGGTAGAATTGACCTTGCCCTGGTCTGGCAAACTCCCTCCTTTGGGACTGGTCAGGTTTCAAGGGTGCAAGCTCTGGGAGGTCCAACCTGTATTATGTTGTTACTCTGAAACCTCTTACGTGTGTAAGTTTAGTCTGTTAGAAAGATGTTACTTCAGTCTGATCTTTGATAATTTGTCTACCAATTGACAAATTCTTGCAGCCCTCAATTAAGGTCAGATCAACAAAGATTAGCCAACATGTGGAAAACTCCCATTGTAATACAGGCAATCCCCGGGTTACGTACAAGATAGGGACTGTAGGTTTGTTCTTAAGTTGAATTTGTATGTAAGTCAGAACTGGTACATACTGTAGGGGAAACTCTAGCCAAACATTTCTCCAGAGCTCAGTTTTATTCTCCCACACCTCACTTCCCTCAGTCCTTTATTCTCAAGCTGAGGTGTCTGCTGAGAAAAGCCGCTCCCTGGTCTGGGGGGGGAAGGGGGGCGCTAGCTTCGTGTCTCCCTGGTCTGCTGGGGGGAAGCAGCTAGTGCGGGGTTGCCTCACCCCGTTTGTAAGTAGGGATCCGATGTAACCCGGATCCATGTAACCCAGGGACTGCCTGTATATATGTTAAAAAGTTCACCTCCCTGTAACGTAGCCTCCTTTAGTTAGAAGGAAAGTCTTTGTTCTGCTTTAAGCATGCTTTCTATTTTATTAGACCTGCATTCAAGGATTGCTATAAGATTAAAAGTCCATTCATCTTCCCTTTTTCCTCTTTTGAATGAACCACATCTAAGCGCAATTAAGTCCACCTTGCAACACTAATAGAGAGGTTCTTATAAAACCAAGAGGAGGTATGTCAGATTTTGTCTGATCATCATGGGGGATTTTTGTTCCCATAGTTCAGTGGGAGGGATTAGAATTAATCTGGGCTTTCTTGACACCAACCTCACTCCAAAATTAGGAAAAGAAAGTTACCTTGTGCAGTAACAACTGTTGAAGGTGTTCAGCTGTTCAAGTCCTCCTCAACAATTGTTCAAGTCCTCTTGTGGGTGCTCCACTGTTGTTAGTTTAATCTCCCAGATTCTCCATCACACTCCCAAACGGAATTAAAAAAACGAAAAGGAAAAAGAAACCAACAACAAAGGATTGGAGGGGGAATGCACTTTATACATTTCTTGAACTCATTGGGGGAGGGCATGCTGAGTGATTTTTGGACTCGGACAGCCCTACTGTTCTTCCCCCTCCGATCCCTTGTTTGTTGTTGTTGGTTTCTTTTTCCTTTTTTAACTCCATCAGAGAATGTGATGGAGAATCTGAGAGATTAAAGCAACAGTGGAACACCCATATGGGGACATCACCCGAAGAACATATATTCCCACTACTATCTACAGTGGATGCGAAACTACCCCTCAGAGCAGCTGCTATGTTTATCCAACAAAATCTTTCAGTATGCCCCTCCTTCCTCTTCTTTAATTTGAAGTAGTAAGCACTGCACATTGTGGCATCCAATATTCCCTTTCCATACAAGATTGGCTAATCCAGTCACAACACTGTCCTGTATTCATTCCAACATGTTCTTGTAGAAACGATAGTTAGCATTCTCTCCCTGTCAGGAGAGTTGCATTGCTAGGCATAAATCTGTGGCAGTCTGTAGGCTTTCCTACAGCTCTTCCTCTTAAACATTCTGAAAGTACAGGCAGTCCCCGGGTTACGCGGATCCGATTTATGTCGGATCCGTACTTACGAACAGCGCTTTTCTCGCCCCGGAAGACGCGGGCGGCAGGACCACCCAGACACGCCGCAGTCCTGCCGCCCCCGTCCTCCGGGGTGAGAAAAGCCGCGGAGGACCCGGGAAGCGGGACCGCGGTGCGTCTCGGTCCCGCCGCCCGCGTCTCTCTGGTCTGCTGGCAGACCAGGCTTTTCTCGCGGATGCCTGGGGAAGAGTAGTGCTCCTCGGCGCTACTGGACTAATCCGGCAGCACCCCAGCTGCTCTGCCCCAGGCGTCCTGATTCAGCCGCTGCTGGTCAGTTTCAGCAGCGGCTGAATCAGGACGCCTGGGGCAGAGCAGCTGGGGTGCTGCGGGGTTGGTCCAGTAGTGCCGAGGAGCGGTGCTACTAGACCAACCCAGCAGCACCCCAGCTGCTCTGCCCTAGGCGTCCCCAAGTCAGCCACTGCTGAAACTGACCAGCAGCTGACTACAGGAAGCCCGAGGCAGAGTTTCTCTGCCCCAGGCTTCCTGGAATTAGCCGCTGATCAGTTTCAGCAGCAGCTGACTTGGGGACACCTGGGGTAGAGCAGCTGGGGTGCTGCCGGGTTGGTCCCCACAGCGCCGAGGTGCGGCGCTGCGGGGACCTACCTGGCAGCAACCCAGCTGCTCTGTCCCAGGCATCCAGATTCAGCTGCAGTTGAAACTGATCAGCGGCTGATTCCAGGAAGCCCGGGACAGAGAAACTCTGCCTCGGGCTTCCTGTAGTCAGCCGCTGGTCAGTTTCAGCAGCGGCTGAATCTGGACACCAGTTTCGACTTACGTACAAATTCAACTTAAGAACAAACCTACAGTCCCTATCTTGTACATAACCCGAGGACTGCCTGTACAACAAGCAAACTCACAAGATCTCCTACACAGTAAGACACTGAGATATTTACTACTAAGGGTCAGCTCAATTTTATTTATTTTTAATTCTGCTTCATTTGTATTAATCTTTGTGACTTTTTAAATTCCTTTTTAAATTAAAAGTGAATTTGAAAAGCGCAATGCGGTCTAGGAAAGGCTACATTTCAACTGAACATTACAAATCAAAAGCTGATACATAAGCAAGAGATAGCATTATGCTATCAAAACCCTCTTACCTGGAAGATGTTTGCTGATTATGTTAGTGGTTTCTGTTGCTCTGGTCATAGAGGAATGGATAATTGTATCAAATTTCAATCCCAAACTTGCCAGCCTTCGCCCAGTCAGCTCTGCCTGCTCACGACCTTAACAGTGAAATTAGCTATAATAAATTGCTGATAAATAAATTGCAAACTCTTTATCTTTAACAAAAGTTAGCCCATCATCCTATGCCAACCCTAAGAGTAAGTAATGCATCCTTCCTTCCAGCAGGAGACAATGCTTATAGTAACATCAACACCAAGAGACCAGATTCGCTAGCTGCCAAGTTCCATTTCACATTTCACCAGCTAAGGATGTTAAAATGTGGTTATCAGGCTTATCGATTAGTTGATAGGACCGCTTTGCAGAGCTGCAGTGAAGGGTAGCTCCAAGAGCAAGTTCGAGATGGGACTGAGCAGTCCTAGCTTATGCCGGCTTTGGGAACCACCCACGCTGCAGCTCTTGCATTTTAAATGTAGTGAGAGCTACCAGGCTGAAGTGGCTGCTGTGGGAACAAGGGGGAGCGGGAGACTGCTTAAGCGCCCATGCTCCATGCAGCACTTCTGCTACTGAAATGTACATTTCAAAGGCAGAAGCAGCCACAGCTTCAGTCCCTGCTTGCATCATTTCCCTGTTGTGCCCCTACTTCCCCCTCCTCCCTTTTAAGCTAGCTCCCCCCAGCACCGGCTCCTGCTCCCCCTACTCGCTGCCTCTGATAGAGGCCAGCAGGGGGAAGGGAGAAGTGACTTGTTGACTATCCGATAAGCATAAGCTAGGGGGGATTTCTAGAAGGGATTTCTGTTGGTTAGGCGAGATCCAGTTCTTTTAGTTTATAGTTCTCCACTTCAGTGGGAGGCACTGAGGAAAGGAGTTCACCCTTAATCATGGTCCTTGCTTCTACCACTAGGTGAACCACTTCCACACTGTTACTGCAGATAGGTGTTCAATTTGCAAGTCACTTTCCACCACACCTACATTCTAGGAGTGCAGAGAAAGGAGTATGTGCATGACTGGTAGGCCTGCTTGAAATAGCTGCAGATGGGTTAGCTTAGATGGAAACATGCATTATCCACCAGTTAGGCTTCATTGGATAAGATGTTATCTGAAGAAGAGGATAAGATCTTACTTACTGTCCCAGAGTAATTAAATTTTAATTAAACATAGGATAGCAGGGTAGATGGTTGAAGTTGCTTGCCCAAATATATATGCCAGACAATTTGAGAGTCAAGGCAAAACTCTTGCATTCTAATCAGTTACTGTCTCAATCATCCATTTACTAGTGTCACACCTTTAATCAAATTTGCTTTTGAGCATGAAGAATGTAGGTGGATTCTTCCTGAGTTTTAACATCTAGCACTATGATTTCAATACAAGAAGCAGGACCACATGTGGAAAATTCTTGCTTTTTCAAAGAATAAAGGTATAAAAACATCAGGGTGTTCATAACACCTTTTGGATTAAACAACTACAGAATTCTAGTCAGTGCTACTTATTTTTTATATCCAGACATATGCATTAGCCAAATACAAAGCAATTTAGGTATCAGCATACAGAGTATTTTTCTCAGCTCAACAAATGGGAGTTTAACAACATAATTCCCAGCAGATTCATTAGAGATAAGGATGAAACAAGGAGCATATGTAATGCTTCTGTAATTAGGAGTACTCTAACAGAAGACACACAACAAAGTCAGTGGAAAAAAAAATCTAGTTAACAGCTACATGAAATTCTATTTAGATATTTTCATGACCACAATCAAAACGTTTTTTTTTCACAATAAACTATGTAGAAACCCCTCCCTGTAGCAGGTTAGGTTGCAGTGAGAGGAGACAGTGTTGGGGCTGAGGTTCCTTAGCAGCATCTCGGCTGGGACCAGAGGCACTTCTGCTATGGCCACGCGGTCCTATGAAGGGCCCTGGACCACGTGGGGCTAGACAGCTGCAGTAGGACCTCTCTTCGGGGCATCCCAGAACAATGTGGCTATGGCCATTGTTGCAAGGGGGCACAAAGCCAGGTAAGGTCCCCACTCGTGCCCAGACCCTCCCTCCTACCCCCCCTCACACCACAATCCTCTCACTCCCCTCCCCACACCAAGATCCCACATCCCCAGTTTGGTCAGACACCCTCTCCCTTGTTCCTGCACCCTCCCTACTGGCCAGACACCCCATCCTGCTCCATTGTTGCTGCACCCTCTTTCCTGGCCATACACTGGACCCTCCCTTGCTGCTGCTCCATCTACATGGCCAGACACCCTATTCCCAGCCTACTTCTGCACCTTACCTCCCATCCAGAGCTCACACACTCTCCCCCCGCTTCTGCACCACACTTCCCTCCCAGATCCTGCATCCCATCCCTATCCTACTAGCTGGCAGCCCTGTCTCGCGCACTGAACCCCTAATTTTTGTCCCTACTCCAGAGTCTAACAGAGGTTCATAAATCCACTTGCTCCAGAACCCCCCAAAAAGTAAATCTGATCTATCGGAAGCCTGAACCTCAGTCCTCCCCTATCTTTCCTCTTGTCCTGTGAGGCTAGGGCACCAGAGGAGTGAGGTATCTCAGTTGGGAGTGACTTTTGGGAGTTTTTGAAGGAGTTTTTTTGCTTCTCACTTGTGTGGCTCCCAAATGATTTTTCTGTGGGTCAGTGGCCCCTGACCCATAAAAAGGTTCCCCGCCCCTGCCATAAACAAGGAACACATGGAAACCTTTGTATGTTGGACATAATATTTCACTTTATTTAAAATGAAGTTTGACACACCTGACTGTTAAAATACTTAATCTGTTTAATAATCCAAAATTAAACCATTCTCCCTAGCTGCAACTGGTTCAGAAAATATGGTCACTGTATCTAGCCTGCCCTTGCCTTGCCTCCCCTCCTTACCGGCACACAGATCCATGAATAAGTTAAATTTTGTTACACTGTTTCTGAAAGGTAGCCAACCCCTGCACTAAAAGGTAAGATCTGCATCTTTCTTTATTAATGAAGCTGTTGTAAGTAGGACTATCATTGACTTTAAAAAGTATCACGCGCACTCAGACCCGTACATAGAGGCAAATACAGGCAGTCCCCGACTTACGTGGATCCGACTTACGTCGGATCCCTAGATACGAACCGGGTGAGGCAACTCCCGCACATGCGCAGCAGCATTCCCAGGGCTCGCTCACCTGGGTCCTAGGATCCTCCTTCTCCTCCGGCCAGCTCCGACTGGAGTCCCGCAGAGCTGCCGGGCAGAGGAAAAGTGCCTCCCCACGCCCGCTGCCCCCCCCCCCACCGCCCTGCCAGCAACAGGCTGCCCCCTCCCCTGAGCAACAGGCTGCCGAACAGCAGACAAAAGCAGCCTCTCTGCCCCTCCTCCCCTCTATACATGCCGGGCTCCCGGAGCGCAGCAGCGTCCCCGGGGCTCGCTCACCTGGGTCCTAGAATCCATCTCCTCCTCCTCTTCGGCCGGCTCCAACTGGCCTCTGCCTGCAGCAGCTGGCCACAGGGACAGGGATCCCACAGAGCTGCCAGGCAGAGGAAAAGTGCCTCCCCACGCCCGCTGCCCCCCCCCCGCGGCCTCGCATCCTGCACGCCTCCCCCCTTCCCCCCTGCCAGCAACAGGCTGCCCCCTCCCCTGAGCAACAGGCTGCCGAACAGCAGACAAAAGCAGCCTCTCCGCCCCTCCTCCCCCTATACATGCTGGGCTCCCTGGGCAAACAAAGACTCCACCAAAACAAACAAAGTGCTGGCCTCATTGTGTTAGCAAAAAAGGACCCTCCTCCTAGAACCCTGGGTGGTGTGTGGAAATAAAGCTATTAGCTCAAAGCATGGTGCAGAGCTGTTTGGTATTTGATGAGTTACTCCTTTAGTCCTGAGTTTGTCACAGGGACAGAAATAGATGTGAAATCTTCTGAACAGGGGAACAGACAGCAAAACAAACATTAGAGGGGAGTTAACCTTTCCCTATGCTATCCAAAACTAAAAAAAATGTTTGGCTAGAGTTTCCCCTACAATATGTACCAGTTCCGACTTACATACAAATTCAACTTAAGAACAAACCTACAGTCCCTATCTTGTACGTAACCCGGGGACTGCCTGTAAGTCAAATCTCTGCACTCCACATCTGAAATCTGACCCCTTGGCTAATCAAATAGTCAATGCAATCTGCACTGACTATTCAATTAACTGATAAGGGTGCCTCCCCAGGGCTGTTGCTACACTTCAAAGGTGAAAGCGCTACGGGGAGCCCGGGGCCAGCAGGAGACTCAAGCAGTCCCCCACTATCTCTGTGCTTCCTGCAGTGTTTCAAAGCAGCAGCCTAGCATGGATCCTGGAGTCAGCGTGGGTCCCTAGCTGACCACAGACCCCACGCGGCACTGATGCTTGGAAGCACTCTCTCCTCGCTGCCTCTTTCTGATAGAGACAGTGTTGGGGGTGGAGAGCAACTAGTCGACTAATCATTCATATCCCTAGTTGGCAACAGGATCCAGAGCAGAACTGGTTGATTTTACATAAGATTAGTGACAGACAATAACGTCTCTCTCTAAGAAACTGAACAATCAAGTAAGATCCTAATCACACATACCCAGTTCGGTGAGAGTTCTGTCTTTATCAATCCGGCCATCCAAGTTGTACTGAGAATGGCGGATAAGGAATATGTGTCTGGTAGCTTTTGCTTTGCAGTGATCTAGGCGAGAAGCAAGCTCTTCTTCCCCAGTCTCTTCATTTTTCTTTTTCAGGTTGATAAGAGCCAGTGGTTCACGTCTAAAAATATTAAAAGAAATTATTTTAATGTGTGGGAGAAAAGCATGGGAAAGTTAGAAACAGTGATTCTTGCCTCAATTGATTTCAGTACTTGACGGATCAAATGACTTTTCACCAATTATGTGAGCAAACATTTGATCAAACATTTTAACTCTTCTCAAATACCCCAGAACTTGCATACCATTGTAGAGATTTACACCCCATCTAGCTGAAGCCAAGCTAGCATCACCAGCCTACCGAAGACTCATGCTACCTATTAGCCAGAATATATTATAGTTGTAATTTAGAGCTCAGAAAATAAAGTCCCAATGAATATTGGTAAGGGATGAAGCCATACTCTGATTTTACGGCCTACACTAATGTACATTCAACTTAAATTCTGTTAGTCCGGAGGAGAGAAGCAAAGGAAAAGCACATCTAAAATGCGATTACTGATTTTCCTCTTGCCTATTCAGTAGTTACCATTGGGTTTCCATTGGAGTGTGAATGTCATTGTAGATGCTATTTTATGCTTAGAGAAAAATAAATCTGAATAGAAGATTAATGTTTGGCTGAATTTTACCTGTCCAATCTTGCAAAACTCTATTCCATACTTGATTTTTAAGTGTGTAAGTTAGTTTGGATCAGCTCTCCCAAGCTTACACATTACATTGTTCAACAGTAGGGGTAGCTGAGTAACACATTCAAAAACATGATTCACACACTAAATCATTTAACTAAGAAAACTCAGTCAATGCTAATTCTAGACAGCCTAACATCAATTTTTGCCTTATGATTAACACAAAAGTACATTTCTAGCTTCTAGCCTAGTGTTTCCCAAATGGTGTTCCATGGAACCCTGGGGGTTCCACGAAGTGAAAATATGAGTTCCGCGAGAAAATTCCATTACAACCTGAATTATTGTAATGGAATGGAATTTTCATTCATCAATTTTATTGAAAACAATTTTCATTTGTGTTTGCCACAATAAGTGTCCCTGTGTAATGCCAGCTTAGCCAGAAAGTGGGGATGATGTCACTACTCTGTGCTGCACACGCAGTCAGTCAGGGTTCCGCAAAATTCTTTCAAGTTCAAAAGGGTTCCGTGGCCAAATAAAATTGGGAAACACTACGCTCATCAATAAAGCAGGAATGCCAACAATATGTTGACACATAGCAACCTGTACCAGGAAAACAAAATCCTTTGTATAGATATCTAATTCATTGATCTTGTTTATGGAAGCATTGGTTAGGGGACACATTGTATCAAGAAATCTGATTCTCTACTCCGGGTCTAAACATTTCTTGTATCCTACTCTATTTTTACCTATTTTGATTAGGGATGTTAAATTGCATTTAATCAGCTAATCGAGTAACCTCACTGCAGCTCTGCCTTTTAAACGTACGGAGTCACTAGGTGCAGAGGTGTAGTGGGGGAATTGAGAATAAGTAGGGAATCAGCTGTCCCAGCTAGTGCCCTGTCCCCCACCATATGGCGAAAGTACTGAGGGAAAAACAGCTTTTAAGTTGGCTCCCCACACACAGGTTCCTACTCCCTCCCTCCTCACTCTTGCTGCCTCTCTCTGATAGAGGCAGCAGTGAGGGAGAGTGAAGCAACTACTCAAGTCACTACTAGACTACCTGATAAGCATATGCGTACTGGGTAGTCAACTAGTTACTTACATCCCTAATTTTGATATGCTACTATGCTAAATTAAGACAGAATTAGACATATGGCTCAATTAATTTTAAAAATACTATTCAGATATATAGAAAATTCAGCTGAGCATAAAGTAATCCATTTCTTGGTGCTGCAATACACTGGCTGTCACTTACATATCCAAGATCAACCACTGATGAATCCTCCTACACACTACTGCTATAATAGCGAGAGCAAGAGCAATGTTCTTGGTTTTAGGAGCAACTGGTGGTCAAAAAAAGGACAGACTTCAATAATTTGCAGGAATTTTAAAAAATGAAGGGTTTAATCATTAAGTTTAAGCAAGAGATAGAAGAATTTGATACCTATTATAGCAGGAGTTAAAGAATTTTACATGCATTAAACTTTTTTTTAAAATATTTTAATGGTAAAAAAATATGTCTAGATTCTATTTATATAGAGAATATATTAACTGACCATTTGAGGGGGACAGCAGCCTGGTGGAATCGGTTTCTCAGGAGGAATTTGCAAGATCTGGGATAAAAGTGCAAAAATACTGAAATAGGTGGAAATAAAGTGCTCTGAAATACAGGAGCAAGTTAAAAAATAATCCTGCATGGGGCTTTTGTATATGTCAAAAGCAGAAGCCCTGCAGGAGCATGAAGCCAGTGGGGGACTCCCGCTAGCCCCATATTCCCTGCAGGGCTTTTGTTTTTGAACTGTCGCAATAGGTGCTGGAACTATAGCAAAGGCAGAGGCACCCTTATAGACTCATCAAATAGTCGATGGAAATCCCATCGACTATTGGATTAATTAATCTAAATTTAACATCCCTAACAAGAAAAATAAAATGCCCAGTACAATTTTGATATACAGTAATTCCTCATTTAACACAGTAGATATGTTTCAGAAAATGATTGTGCTAAGTGAAAACATTTTATTCGGGGTCAATTTTCCTATTGAAAATAATGGAAAAAGTGGGGGTTGCGTTTCAAGCGCACGTGCTCTTACAGCTCCAACCTGTATTTGTTAACAGCTGGGACCGGGACATAAGGTTGGGGGAGAAAGGGGACTGGGTTATAGCAGGGAAGGAGAGGTGTTTGGCTCTGGGGAAGGGAAGGAAAGGGTAAGGGAAGGGTAAAGGAGGGTACTTCAGCCGGCAGCTGGGTTTCCCCAGCTGGCCAGTCACCGGCAGCTGCCCGGGGCTTACCCTGCCTCCTGACAAAGCTCGCCGCGCAGTTCCTTGGTGACCCCTTCTGGCCAGATGCAAGGCGTCCGGCCAGAGGGGGGTCACCAAGGAACTGCGCGGTGAGCAGAGAACCTCCGCCACATTGTAAGCAGGCAGACGAAGCCCTGCGTAGCTGCCGGTGACCGGCGAGCTGGGGAAACCCAGCCGCAAGCGGGGGGCAGAGAAGAGGGAGTGAGGCATCTGGCCAGAGGGGGTCACCGGGGAATGGCACGGCAAACAGAGAACCTCTGGAGGCAGGGTAAGGCCCACGCAGCTGCCAGTGACCAGCCAGCTGGGGAAACCCAGCCGCCAGCTGCAGGCAGGGGGCGGAGAAGAGGGAGCGAGGCATTCAGCCAGAGGGGGTCCCCAGGCAATAGCACGGCAAGCGGAGAACCTCTGCTGATTTGCAGGGAAAGCCTCACGCAGCTGCCGGCCACCAGCTGGCCCTAGGGAAAATTGTGTTATTACGGGGACGGGTCATGTTGTTCGAAAAATGTTCCCCCCCCCAAAAAATTGTGCTACCGCGAAAACATGTTAAGCGGGCACGTGTTAAGCGAGGAATTACTCTACTACCATAAAGCAATTGATGCCTTAAAAAGCAACAGCAGTAGGTGTTCTGGTTTCTCCCAAATGTTGCATCTTTAAAGAGGCAAATTTCTGATGATGTACTTATTAATAAAAAAATGTTATCTGTAGGAGACTCAAAAAAAAAATTTCCAATCCTCTCTAAGACGACTCCAAGTCATATACTGCCGTAAAGCACTAACTTTAAGCAGCTTTAAGAAGCTGAAGCAAAACTATGGGAAACAATCCAAAGCATGATAATTCTGAAATAAGATTTTTTTTCTGCACGTTAATAACTAGAAATCTTATTTTCCATTAATAGAAACTCTCAGGTAAAAAAAGTAACAGTCTAAATGGAGTAGAGATACAGTCAGTCTTATTTAGACAATGTAGTTCTTAGAGAACCAGATTTAGATCTAGTCTATGTTTACTGCAATAGAGTGTTTTCAAATTTCATGTAAAAGCTTATTGGAATTAATATGCATTAATTCTTTCTTAGTTTGTAGTTTCTAGCTTCAAAAACTAACCTTGAAAACTGTGGCAATTATGTTTCTGCTCATTATCACAAGCATGAATTAGGAGGTCTCCTGTGGGGAAAGCAATCAAATTTGCAAAAGTAAACTTTTCCAAGAAACACTGACCAATTGGCAGAAGGTGCGGGGCCAGAACATTTCTGTGCTCCCCTGCCCACAGACCCTGATTGGCCTGGGGGTGCGGGGAGCACTTGATGTCTTTGCACTCCCAGCACCTAGAGAGAACTGCCAGCTCTTCTAAATAGCTGGCAGTTCTCTCTAAGCACTACATGCCCCTTGAATGGTGGGAGGAGACTTCACAGGCGGGGGAGTGCGTGAAGTCTCTCGCTTCCTGTCCCCGCTCTGCAAGGGGTGTGATATGTCTAGATTGAACAGATGGCAGTTCACAACAGCTGTTCACTGTAAGCATCACGCACCCCTGGCAGAGGGGAAGAGACTTTGCCACTCCCCCATTTTTCCAGGTCTCGATTGACTTAAAGCTAGCTAGGGACGTGAAGGTCACCCTTAGTGGATGGGACTACCAGTTAAGGTTAACAGATGGGACTGATGAAACTCCCTGCCTGCCCAGAGTGCAGAGGCATTCCAGCCCAGCAGCAGGCACTAGGGATGTAGCTGATTAACTGATAAGCAAAAGCTTATTGGTTAATGCTATAGACTACACACATTCCCCCCACTCCATCCCACCTGCCAATGCATTTTTTTATCAGGCAGGCCAGCAACCCAGATCAGTTCTATGCGGCTCTGCATTTAAAGCATATTAGGAGCCAGGCAGGCAGCACATGTCAGTTCTGACTCATGCGGGGTCCATAAGCTCAGAACATCCCCTAGACAGAGGGCTGCTGCCACCCTGGACCGCTACCTCAGCAGCGCAGAGTGACAGGCAGTCAGTCCATGAGGGGAGCTGGTTTTTAAACTGGCACCTCTTACAGACCAGCTCCCACCTGACTCCCCATGCTCCTGTCTCTGATACAGTGGCAGCAGCACAGAGTGGCTGGGGTCTTCTTGGGAATGAGGCCAGAGCACACTGACTGATAATTCATGAGGTTACATGACTATTCAATTAACTGATATTTAACATCCCTAGCAGGCACCCCCTTTTAATTGGTTAACTGATTAACAATGATTGGCTAACCAGTTAAACGGGATTTTACATCTCTAGGGAAGCAGGGCATTCGTGGGCCGCATCAATCCACTTGGTGGGCCGGATCTGGCCTGTGGAGACTCTTTTGACCACCCCTGAGTTAAAATCACAGAGGCCAACATTGTCAACCTCCTCTATACAACATATCATCACTAGGGATGTGAAGGACTAGTAGACTATCCAATAAGTAAATGTTTGTCGACTAGTCGCTCCTCCCCCCCTTTGCTGCATCTGTCAGAAAGAGGCAGCAAGCAGGGAGGAGAAAAGAAGAGGGTACTTCAAAGTGGCAGGCTCCTGCAGCACTTCAAAGTGGCAGCACCACAAGGAGCCCAGTATCAGCTAGGGACTCCCCAGGTGATCCTAAGCTCCACTGCAGCACTGCCGCTTTGAAATGCCAGGAGAAGCCTGACACTGGGCTCTACAGCATTTCAAAGCTGCAGCACCGCATGGAGCCTGGGGTACGTAGGGAGTCCCTAAGACTGTTTATACACTTCAGAGGTGGAGACGCTCTATCAACTAGTCAAACAGTTGATGCAAAATCCATTGACTATTCGATTAGTCAGTTACCTGCAATTTAACATCCCTAGTCATCACCACCACCACAACTGAGATTAGACCCAAGTATCCCAGTCTAAGGAAACTAGACTATTATGTGCCACAAGCAGAGATAGGAAGGAACCACATCACCTCAGTGCCCAAAGCCCACACAATGGCATGAAATGATTGAGATACTCCCAGACAATCCTGGCAAATAACCTGCACCCACATACTGCAAAGGAAGCCAAAAAATCCCAAGATCACTGCCAATCTGACCTGGGAAAAACTTAAGAGCAAATGGTCCTGCAGCACCTTAGAGACTAACAACAAATGTACAGTAAAACCTGTGTTATCCAGCATGCTCAGGGATTAGGGCATTCCGGCTATCTAAAAGTTCTGGTTATCTGATGGTCCCATCAACCTAAGAAAAACCAGTGGATAATAATAGTAAAACTCAAGTTTTTGATACTGGTAGTTTTGTAGTGTGAGGCAGTTGATCTCACATTTCTATTTTGAGTTAAAGATGATTAGTACTGTTTAAATAAAAAATTGTTAAGCCAATCATGGTAAACCAAGCCAGGCCTGTGCACCTGAAGATGTGACAGTATTATGGCTGGGGGCAATGCCGGTTAACAGAGTTTTCTGGTTAACAGAGGTTTCACTGTAGATGGTGAAATTCTTTCCTGACATCACACACATGGCAATAAATTCAACTTTGAGCACATCAGGGATAAAAAACAGCCATCTAAGCACCTGAGAGAATACTCATTGCCATTTGAGTACTCTGGCCTTCTCTATTCAATGCCTCATTGCTGGCCATGGCTATCCCTGGTCCTTCTGAAGAAGACTATTCAAAACAAAACAAAACCCCAGAATCAACTGAAGGTGGGGGAATCTCTTCATGACCCCATGCATGAGACCCTGATGTATGAGCTTTTAGGAACAAAACAAACTGCAAATAAGCAGCAGGGTTGCCATTTCAGCAACAAGCTAATGAACGTCTTATCACATGTTAGTGCGCTGAATAGTATATCAAACAATGCAAATGTAGTATTTAAACCAGCTCCTCAAATTGTGGCATTTAACTTGGCTATTCACTCATCCCACCAATAGACAATGTCTGATCAGCTAACAGCAAAAAATATCTAGATCTCACATTTATATTGCCACAAAAATATGTACTTTTTCAACAAGTCATTTCCCCATCTTCAGAAATAGAGATAAGTTGAAATCTCAAGGATAGTAGTAACACTTAGAGGACTCAACTAAAATCAGAAATCGCCTTTGTGCTAAGTATAATAAATAAAAATTCAGAGCTTTCTAGTGTCTCCTCCTTTTAGTTACTTAAAATGGCAAAAGGGCGGGAGTAAAGAAGTGCTAGACTCACTTTACAGACGGACAACAAACAGATAACACGTCACATAGCTAAGGCCACCCAGAATGTCTATAACAGACCTAGGAATTGAACCTGAATCTCCAGAGTTCAGTATCTTAACTTACAGAGAGGAAGGAGAGACTTTTTCATGTCTGAAAGGGCTTGTCCATTAGGAAATAGATTTTAAGTCCCACAATTCTCCTACATTCACTCAAAACAGTTTGCTTTTGGAGCATAACTTGCCACTGTACTTTATTTTTTGGTTATTATTCACATGGGCTAGAGATTCAAGTTAGCAAAGTGAGTAACCAATGGTAGCTGCTTTGAGGTCTGTCTCAAATGATTTCCTATGGTGTCAACTAAGGTCATTACAGTAAATAAATGGCCTTATCACAAAGTTCACATCTGATTTTTATGATGCAAGTCTGAATACAGCAGCCACGACTGGACTGGGAATAAATTGGTCTACTTGCTGCACTGCAAGAAGGCCCCCGGGTCATGGAGATGGCATACTAATGGGTATATTAAGTTTGATTTCAGTGTGCTACTGTTGTTACATAGTTAAATAAACTGCTAGTTAAAAGGAGCAAGATTGACTGAAGTATTAGAAATAAACTTCAATTGCACACAGAAGTAAATATGGGTAATAATTATGTAGATTAATGAGCACATGAATTCTACAAAAATCAGATATGCAATTTGGCCACATGCACCCACACCCTTGGCCCTCTAAGGTAACTAAAAATAACTATGCCTTATTGCTTTGAGATTTTTAAATGACATCTATCTAACACCATCTTTAGCGCATTAGATGGTATTAATGCAGCATGTTTTGATTCTAAAATATTATACAATCAAAACAGCCTGCTAGGTCTTTAGTTTGGATTTACTGTTATTAAACTGGAGTCTGGCAGACAAATCTCTCTTGAGAGATAATTCCTCCAGACAGGGACTCAATGAGCTAAAAGCTTGATACTTATATTTGCCCATTTTAACTGCAGAGTATTTATTATAATAAATTTATTATAATAAACAATACAGATGGTTAGTCATTAGCTGAATAGAGTCAGGTCCCTAGAGAGTGTAGCCAAATTAAATTAGAATTAAAGAAAAAAATCTAAACCTGATTTGCAGTTTCAGAGATTAACCAAACCATATGTTTGATATATGCATAATCAGAAGCTTGCTACCCACAAAAGCATTCTGATAGATTCAGCACTATAAAAAGTAAGCTTTTTTTTTACATAAAATATTAAAATAATTTTTAAACAAAATGATTACCTTAATAAAAACTGAATAATCCAAACAGGTTAACGACTGCAATTTCTGATACTGAATGCACTTGGGAGTTCACAATCTCCCTATTCCAAAGAATTAGCAGGATACCCTTATTGAGCCAAAAAGGATAAATGACTTGTATGTCTATAGCACAGAGAGAACTTTATAGGAATACCTTTCACATTTTTAATTTATGCAATTCAGAATATTTGTGCCCTATAAAGACACAAATTACTTAACATTATTTAACCTCGGGGTTTTAGCTTTATTTGGATATTTCTACCCATCTGCAGTTCCTCTTGAAATTTCAGTTATTTACTTTCACTTCCTGTTTTAAATTGCAAGCAGGCAGAGTTGCTAAGAGCTATTAGTTTCCACATGCAACCTCTATGGCAGCTGAGTGGACCCCTCTGTATAGTTTGTGGAATGTTTTAGGAAGCAATGAGTATTAGTTATTAATTTCTCCTTCCACTCTGCTGTGAAGTTGGTTATGTATCACATTCTCTTAAAAACTCTTTCCAGTAGACCTATACTTACCATCCCACAGAGGCCTGCAGTAGTTTCACTTTCATCAGTGTATCTTATTTAGATCAGAAAGGGGAATCAAACAAAGGGTGTAAATATCAGTGGCTAAAGGACTGATCACACAAGTAATTATGACTTGTGCATGCTATTTTTCTGTGTCAGTCGTTTGGATGGAAGGCTGGTGAAAAGGCATCGTGCTGTTTATCGAAACACCAGTACTCCAGAGGTGGCTGCGTGTCCTGGATACTTGCATAATTTAACTTATGAAGTAATTTGGAAAGGCAGGTGCTAGCGCTCTGCCCTTCTCTAGCCAATTTTTCGGCCCCTATTAGTTTGGAAAGGCCAGTCCCCCCGCAGGGAGCGGGAGGAACCTGGGGTCCCGGTGCGCACCGCCTACACGGAAGGAGAAGTCCCTTGAGGGACTCACCGGGAGCCCAGGTCTGCCCGGTGACGGGGAGCCAGGGGCGCAGCCCGGAGGCGGCTCTCGCTGCCAGCGGGGTCCCCTCTGCCCAGAGCCTGCGGGCCACGCCCCGGCCCCGGCTGGCAGACGCGGCTCGCTCCTACCTGTCCCAGTTGCTGTCCCAGTAGCCGCTCCCGCCGGCCCGCGCTGGGAGGCTGGGGGCGGGGGGCAGCAGCAGCCCAGCGGCGGCTGTTCCCGCCGGCCGGGCCTCCGCGTCTCCGCCGGCGCCACGGGCCGGCTGCTTGCCCACGCCCACGGCGGAGAAGAGCACGGAGCCGCCGGCCAGCCCGCAGGCGGCCAGCGCCAGCGCCCGGCGGAACGACATGGCCGAGGCAGAGCCGGGGAGCGCCTCCGCGGGAGCCAAGAGCCGGCACTTCCCGCCCCCCCTTCACAGCTCCGCCCTCGACGGGGCGCGGCGCGGGACACGCTTCCTCGGCGCAGCGCGCGCCCCGCCGGGAGGGGGAAGAGGCGACAAGGGGAGGAGAGGGAGGGCATGGCGGGAGAGGAGGGACTGAAGAACGTATGGGCAGGAAGGGGTGTCCCTATGCATTTGCATTGCAATAGCACCCAAGGCCCCAGTTGTGAACACAGAACAAAGAGGCAGCCTTTGTCCAAGAGCTCTGAGCTTCCCTTTCCACGTGGCTGGCCCCAAGTTCAGATCTGGACCCTGGTCCCTGGCCCCAGCCTTCTCCTGGGCTGCCCCGCTTCCTGACATGAAGAGCATTGTAGCGTCTCTCAGACCCTTAAGCAATACAAAGTGTATCTACACACAAAGCGGTAGCATATCCTACCCCAAACAGTGTCAATTTCGAAAAACCAAATAGATTATAATGGGTACTTGACTTTGGGCTTTGAGTCAATAGAATTGCTGGGGAGGACTGACAGACTTGCTGGGCCCCTGGACAAGATGGGGCCTGACTCCCTGCTCTCAGAAGGCATGGGGCCTCAAGCAGAAGGGGCAGAGCTGGTAGCAGCCAGCCTTCGATGCCACTTAGTGCACATTCCTCCCTCCTCTGCGAGCATTTAGTACTGCCCAGAGTGCATAGTGCAGTGCTCCAAAAAGAGCCTGGGGCTCCAGTGGCAATAGTTGTGTCCAGGAACCTGGCTTTTTGAATCATGGGTTATAGGGCAACTGCTTATTTTGACCCATCTTGTTGGCAGGCCTAAGAATTGCTGATGGGTTTAAGCCCTCAACTGTATTGTATTGTTATTTGAGCCCAGACAGTAAAAACATAGGCCTTGATCCTGCACAAGTAGTTACCCTTGTGCCCATATTGATCACATATTGATCACTACTTGAAGCCAGAGACTCCATAGTCCACCCTGAGAATAAAAGCCCTAATGTGTCACTTGGCTACATTTAGACCCAGTGTAAAAAGAGGAACCAATCAGTTGAACTTAATGGATTTGAGCTAATTCACCTGCAGTGGAGTGGATTTGTTGCTTAAGAGCTACAATGGATGTGGGTTTAAATAAACCAAGCAATTCAGACACATTTTAAAAAACTGTCTTGCACAAATAACTTGCCAGTATTCCCTTCTCCCCTCCCCCTTAGTTTCTTGACAAGCTATTCAGCTACCACACTCTTGTTCCTCTGCTGCTTATGAACAAGGTATTCCTTTACAAAACAAATTGTGCTCCATAATTATCCAATAAATATTAACTAAGCCCTAGTACAAGTCTTTCTTCTTGAATCAGGATCCCTGTTTAGTTCTGTCAGTATTCCAGTATGCTCAGGTATAAGACAGTCAAACAGGGAAATTAACCATATACATTATCCTATCCTTTGTCCTATATCACGATACTACATATCCAGAATTCAGTCATATTCTTTTCCTATCACTGCCCCTCAGGACACATACCTTGGGAACAGCAGAGGAATCCATATAGGACTGTTACACAGGAAGTTACACAATAACAATTTAAGAATGTTTGCATAAGGTTACATCTAAATCCTTTACTACAGCATATTACTGTTTAAACCTAGGTGCATTTTAACCTTTGAAACCTCAGAACACAGAATCTGGCTGTGCTTTCGATAACCCCCACAGAATATGCCCTAGCTATGGCACCTCCAAAACTTTAGCATATCTATACAGGTCTCTATGCTGTTTTCTTAGCAGAATTAAATTCTGTCTTGCTTCATTCTAAAATGAGAAATTGTCAAGGAAACCACTATAAACTAGGTCAAACATGAGTTTTGTAAACTTTAACTATATAATGTATTTTAATATAGAGGGCCTGGCTAGTGGTGGTGACTTGAAGAAAGAAAACAGAAGGCCTCCATAAGAATAATACTTACAATAATTGTTCTTACAAATACTTACAAATTATGTATCTGATTTCAAGGTTAGGGCACTGTATAGACAATACCAATACCCCTGCTACAAACCAAACAAAACAACAACAAAACCTAATCCAAGCAGTATTTTTACCCCCAAAATAGAAGTTCCCAAAACGCCATGAAGTCCACTGAGGTTTCACTATTGCTATTAATTTTATATAGAAATCACCCAGGTATTCAGGTAATGGGAAGCTAGATAAAATCCTAACTTAGGGGCTAGCTGCTTCATGCATATTCTTAGAGTCTCCATACAAGCATGCACTGAGGGAACTAGCTGCTCCTGAGGGTCTTGCAGCTGTGGCTATATTCTATTTTTAGTGCACTGTCTTGATGAGACTTAGCTTGAATGTGTGTCCTTCAGCCAATAATCACAACACCATGTGGAAGTGCAGACATACCCATAGAAGAGACAGACGTAAACTCTTCATAAAAGCAGGCCTCCTAAATAGTAGCTGCTTCTCTTCAGTCCCTGATTGTGCCCCTCCTTCCCACTTGCTTCTATATTAGGACTCCAGAGCTGGTTTCATTAAGACTAAACCACAATATAAAAATTAACTTCAAACCAAGATGAGCTTAACTCTTCAGAGTCCTTTATGACAGGTACTTTCTCCATGACAAGACATACAAATGACCCAAGCATTCAAAAAAGGTTCTAAGTCCTAAAATTTGCCATTCAGAGTGTTGCTGTTCTCAGAATATTGAAGCCATACTATCACCCGCTATGAAGTGTTGAGGATTGCAAAGGAAAGCAATATAGTCTCTCCCTTTCCCAAATCCCAGTTGCACAATCAGAGGTTACTAAAACCTAATAGCACTATCATGTCCAAACAATCACTTGTAATGGTTTAACATTTTGTGAATTTATTTGCAAACTATAAATTACAAGTCTAGGGATAAGATAAGCAGAACAGAACACAGAGTGCTGAGCTGGCTTCCAAATTTCATACTTATCCAATGAGATGACCTAGAAACTGGATTAATCACTGATTTACACCCAGTGAACTCAGTAGTTTGCAAAAGGGTAAAAGGAATTCTGTCAAATTTGAGCCTCAAGCTCTTGAATGATTTTAGAAGATAAAAGCGTGTTATGGAGATGGAGTCTTTGTATATTTGATTGTGCATTCTGGTTATTCTCAATTTGCCTGGTTAAGATGCACTCTGCCCCTCCTAAATTCCATGATAAAATTAACACTATTTATAGCAGTGTTTCTTAAACTTTTTAAGACCGAGGAACACCAAACAATATGGTGGGTTTTTGTAGGGAGAACACCAAGAATTTTTGTTGAGCAAAAAAAAAAAAAAAAAAAAAAGGAAGCTTGCCCCTTTTAAGAACGGCCATTTGAACTCTGTTCTCTCCACATATAGTGACCATGTGAACCAAAGTTAGGGACACATTACCTACACCTTCGACCTCTGGTTACTATATCCCTGACTCTCGGGGTCAAGATGGACACATAACCAGAAGTAAAAGTAACTCTCTCTAAGAACTTTTCCCACCATCCTCCTACCCATAGGGGATGAGTTTGGCCCCCACCGAATCCCCTCTCCTCTTTTGTTGGTCTCTCCCCTGCAGGTGTCTGACGTTCTGCTTCACCCCCAAAATCTCCTGGCACCTGCACCTTCCCTTACCCCTGCACCCTCCTGGTGCTTTCTCCTTCCCTTACTGCCCCTGCTCTCCTTGCCCTCTTTTTCCCTGATGCCCATCCTCTCACCACCCTCTGCCCCAGTTCCTCTCCCCTCTGTGCCCTCACACATGACTTGCTCCATCCCCACCTTCCTCATGCCCACCTAGTTCTCTCTGAGCTCCTCCCCCACCTTTTGCCTTCCAGTTTGCGGAGCTGGAGTTTGTGGTCGGGCCCAGAAGTGCCTCAGCCCCAGCCCCAGCCCCAGCCGCTTCCAAGGCAGGACTGCTTGCCAGGCCTAGAGCTGGGCTGCCCATGGTGCTAGTGTTAGTGCTGCATTCCAGTCCCAGCACCAGCTGTCTCCCATTAGGCGGAGCGTGGGGCAAGGGGGAGAGAAAGCCCCCACCCTCCCAGATCTGACTTGCAGAGTGCAGCAGAGCGAGCGGGTCCGTGCACTGCCACTTCCCCAGCAGATTGGGAAGGGGCGAGGGAAAAAGGGCCATGTACAGAGCACACCAGCAGAGCCCGAATGTAACCCACTCTGCAGCGCTCCAGATAGGCTCTGTGCAGTCTCTGCTGGGACTCTGGTGGCAGCTCCCAGGAGTGGTTCATCGGTTCCAACCAGCACCCTTGCCCCTCCGGCAGTGGTGGCGGCCACCTGTGGATGGAGGAGGCCAGGCTGGTGGCTCATGGCGGAGGCAGTCCCGCAGCAGGAGGGAAGGGCCACACAGAGGGGCAGGGGTTTGCTGGACGGCAGTGCATGCTGCATGGGAGCTGGAGCTCTGGACACTGCATGCCACCCGCAGTGGCCCTGGCTGCCCATGCAAAGCACCAAGGGAGCCGCTAGCGCTGCGTGTCTTTAAATCCAGGACTGTCCCAAAAAAAAAAGGGATGTATGGTCACTATATCTCCGCAGCACACCTCTGATTGCCTCATGGCACACTGGTGTGCCACAGAAAACAGTTTAAGAAACACTGATTTATAGTATTCTACCAGCATTTCAACTGGGAGCTCAGCGTCCAAAGGCCAGATTCTGATTTCAGTCTCAGTACATTCCATGGAGAATCCATGAGGAGTCCTCTAGCACCTTAAAGAATAATGTATTTATTTAGGCATAAGTTTTTGTGGACAAAAAAGCCCACTTGGTCAGATGCATGATGTTGCATGACAGTTGACAAAGTAATCTTTACCCACAAAAGCTTATATCCAAATAAATCTGTCAGACTTTAAGATGTCACAGGATTCCTTGCAGTTTTTGAAGTTACAGACTAACATGGCTACCCTCTGATACTTGACTTCCATAGAGTTATTCTGGGTTTAAATTTATGTAACTGAAAGCGGAGTCTGCCACACTCAAGTAAACTTAAGTTGGTGTCATCATACTTTCATCATTCTGTGAGATTTACATCAGAAGCACCAAATCATTATACCAAGGCTATAGAAAACATTACATATAACTTTTCCATCTAAGGGCACGTCTGCACTGAAGGGCTAAAGCCTAAATAAGCTACACGACTTGAGCTGCGTAAATTGCTTATTTCAAATTGAAATAGCTTATTTTGGCTGTTGGCGCTGTCTACACAGCAGGTAGTCCGAGTTAGAGCACTTTTCATTTGACTTCCCTACTCCTCGTAAAATTAGGGTTACAGGAGTCAGAGTAAGAATTCCTCAAGTTAGACATTATTTTGACATTATGTCAAAATAATGGCTTGCTGTGTAGACGCAGACTATATTATAATAACACTGCTGTGTTGACATACACTAGCGGGTTCTTGTGCAAGAATGGCCATTCTTCCTCAGAGCATCCACACTGCCTGCCCGTTCTTGCACAAGAAGATTTACAGAAAAGTGTGGTAAGAGAGGGCTTCTTGCGCAAGAGCTACGCTCTTTTCTAACAAGTATAAGCTCTCTGGTGCAAGAACTCTTGCGCAAAAGGGCAGTGTGGATGTGCGGCAGGAGTTTCTTGAGAAAGAAAGCCCTATGGCTAAAATGGCCATCGGAGCTTTCTTGCGCAAGAAAGTATCCACACTGCCATGGGTGCTCTTGCGCAAAAGCACATGGCAGTATGGACGTGTTCTTGCGCAAGAGTTCTTGCACAGGAACTCTTGCGCAAGATGATCTTGTACAAGTACCTGCCAGTGTAGACATAGCCTAAGTGTTTTTCTCTTGACCTCCTCTTTAGGTCTTTATCTTCGACTTTCACTAGGCTTCCTATTCCGAACTACCGTTACTAAGCCTAGTCCGAACTACCTAGTTCGTGCCGCGTGTAGCCGCGGAGCACAGAGTCCGAACTAGCGGACATATAAAAATGGCGGCACCCGGCAACATGCAAATGAAGCCCGGAAAATTCAAATCCCGGGCTTCATTTGCAACTCCGGTTGACTACATTACCACCCTAGTTTGAACTAGGTGGTAGTGTAAACATACCCCAATAGATTAGTGGTAGAGATGTAGCCGTGTTAGTCTGGGGTAGCTGAAGCAAAATGCAGGACAATGTAGCACTTTAAAGACTAACAAGATGGTTTATTAGATGATGAGCTTTCGTGGGCCAGACCCACTTCCTCAGATCAACTTGTTAGTCTTTAAAGTGCTACATTGTCCTGCATTTTGCTTCACCTAATAGATTAGTAAGATATGATTACCCTTTACAGAAACCATGCTGACTTTTGTCCGACACATTATGTTCTTCTACATGCCTCACAATTTTATTCTTTACTATTGTTTCGACTAGTTTGCCTGGTACTGAAATTAGATCCTGTAATTGCCAGGATCGCCTCTAGAGCCCTTTTTAAATATCGGTGTCACATTGGCTACCTTCCAGTCATTAGGTACGGAAGCCGATTTAAAGGATAGGTTACAAACCACAGACATTGTCTTTATGTCTATTTCTGAATGACAATCTTTCTGAATGATTCAGTTCTTAGTTTCCTCTTAAACAGTTTTAAAACTAAACTTAACTTTTCTTTCAGTTTATCGTGGAATAATGTACCATAATCATACTGATATATACTGTGTATGCTTTCTTATAAATTACTTTCAAACAATGATGGAAAAATATATTAATTCTCAAATCTTCATCCTATACCCTACTTCCCCATACATTTTTATCCCTTAAAAGCTAGACTCCCTCCCAGCTTCCAAAAAATACTTCTGACCACTCTGCCTCCCCAATGCTCGTTCCCTCTCTTTCTTCCAGAGGCAACTATTTTCACCCCACAATTGTTCTCCACCCTGTGGAGGTCCCACCTGGCTCCCAGCTACCACCTCTCCAGTTGATCACTCAAGAAGGAGGGGAGACAAAAGGCTTAGCTCACGATGGAATGTCAGTGCTGTTAAAGGTATGTCAACTGCAGTTCTCATTAAATGTCCAAAGTTTAGGGTCACATTCTTCTTTTGAATAGGAAAATGTAGCTCTACTGATTTTACTGAAGTAACACCAATTTACAGCAGGATTGAAATTTCCCCATTGTCAGAAAAGAGAAACAACTTTTAAACAGCGGATCAAATTTATCCCTGCTGTAGAAATCAATGGAGTTACAACTGAGATGAACTTGCATCAACTTCAGAATAACCTCATTGTGCTAGAATATGAAATACTATTGATTTGATGGATGCAGCATTTAATTGTCATTCCAGTGTAATTACACTCAATCATCAGCAGAAGTCTCTAATACTCTGTCTCTTTGGATGGGTACACGTGTGTATTTTATTTATCAAGCTCTTTGAGAATCTCTCATACTCTGTGTTTAATAATGATTATTAGTATTTTAAAAATACAACAGATTTGGAACACCACCACAAAAATGTAAAGTATTTATTTAAAATGCTCTTTTTAAAGTTTCAGCCCATCCTGAACATATCAACTCGAGTGTTTGTTAAGTTCCATACATTTCTATTTAATTTCTAGTTGTTTTATTTTTTTGTTTATTTTGCTGCTGCTGCTGTAACATATGTGTTATTTGCATATGTGTTATAATTTTAGCCTACAATTACTTTCAGCAAATAGAATGAGTCTTTTAGATACCAAAGCAGAAACCTGGGCTATGAGTATCAGGCCCATACCCAGGTATTTCTGTGTGAGGAGATGCACTTTTTTTGGTAAATGTGGACCACGATTTTTTTAAATATAAAGGAGTTCAAAATAGTCATGCAATGAGTGTGCATAAGAGAGGTTAATGAAAAATTGGAGTGGAAATGGTGATTGGTAAAATGATTTTGCTATAACGTACTAAAAATGTAAACAGCAATAAAGGTTTTATAGAAATTATCCTCTGGACTCATGATGGGCAGCGTGGCTGTCATGGCCCCCACACTCCCTCTCCAACTTCTGCCTGCTGCTGCTATGCCTGCTCAGTGAGGCCAGAGCAGGGTGAGTGCAGGTGAGACTTCCACCCAGCAGGGCTAGGCCCAGGCCACTCTGCATGGATGAGGGTGGTCCTGCTGCACTGCCACCAGCCCTGCCTGCCCTCTACAACACAGCACTCTCCCATCCCCCCCAACACAGTGATTCTCAAACTTTTTGGCCCATGGCCCACCTGGCTCAATGAAAACTTCTCCATGGACCACCAGTTGCAAATGGAAACTTTCTGTTAATTACATAATTATGCCAGAACCATTTTCTAGTGCTGCAGCTAGGCAGAGCGGTTTAATTTAACCAGTAAGAAAGGAAATATTAATTTAAATTATTAAAACAACTGTAAATGTGGACCACTTTAACTTGCTCATGTTAGTTTATCAAACTTCGTCTTTCTTATGAATATTTCTGAAAGTTTGTTTGTTTGTCCCTAGCTCCAAAACGGTAAGAGCTAGAAACACCAAATTTTGCACGGATACTACTGATTTCCTAACTTAAATAACTGGATGGGTTATATCTCAAAATCGGTTCCCCTGGAGTCCCAATTGGGCCCACTGATAATTCCAAAAGATCTCAGAAATGGTAAGAGCTAGAAACACCAAATTTTGCATGGATACTCCTGATTTCCTAACTTAAATCACTGGATTGGTTATATCTTGAAATCGGTTCCCGCAGATCCCCAATTGGGCCCACTGATAATTAGCTTTTAGTAGCACCTGATCATAGGCATTTGCTGGACTCTTCCCTATACTAGGGCACCAGCAGGTTTCCAGGGGAGACTCAAATGTGGCTGATGCTGGCTGGGATCTAGCCTGGCTAATTTGTGGCCTCCAGCTATCACAATCTCTCAACATCTTCACGCAGCCGGGCTCCGACTGAACCCCTTCTGGAAATTAAAGTTGCTTCCTTCCCCCCACATCCAAATGAGCCATCCTACCACTCGCCCTCCTTTGGGCTGCCTGCGATCTCCTGGCAGGGCTATGTGCATTATCAGCAAGTGCCACGGGCATTATGCACTTTGCAGGATTTAGCTCACACTACAAAGAGGTGGTGGGAAGGAGGACAAGGTGTTGAGCACTGTGGAACCTGAAGAGGGCACAGTACACTCGGAACAGCCCATTCTCATTAGAACAGCGACGTTCAGGTGCTGCATGTTCTGATCATCTAGATATCACTAATTGCACCTGGTCTGAAGGTGTTTCGCTTTGTCTGATTAATGCAACTGGTCCAGCTGCTGCTAGGAAGTCCATTCAGGTTGCCTCATGGGGCGTGCACTAAAGGCATTCGGGGAGTGGCTACTTGGCGATCAGTGATTTCCTGCTGATGGAGAGCCCAGGAGACATCCCCTCCATTTCTAAGAGCTTCTGGCAAGGAGGCTGCAGGTATTGGTATGCACAGAGTCTTTAAAGGAAAATGGGCCTTCCTGATTGAGAAAGGAGACCCTGTGGGATTTGTCGTTTTGTAAGCACATCACTAGCTATGTTAATTTCTTAAAGTAATTTCTAATAAAATATGCTATGTTAATGTAATTGACATAGTTTATTTGTCACACTTTTACTATATTTTCCATGGGCAACGCTGGGTATTTTTGCTAGTTTTAAATAAAGTAAAATATTAATTTATGTCCAATATAAAAGGTTCCTATGTTTTCTTTACTTATGTCAGGGGTGGGGAACCTTTTTTGTGTTGGGGGTCAGTGACACACAGAAAAATCAGTTGGGAGCCACACAAGTGAGAAACAAAACAAAAAAATCCTCCACTCCCCCCCTCACTCTTGTGGCCCCCAACTGAGACACTTGCTCCTCTGGCCCTCCAGCCCCACTGGGGAGGGGGAGAAACAGGGAGGACTGAGGTTCAGATTTACTCTTCTGGGGTTCCAGGGTTAGTGGATTTTGTGGACTCCCCTAGGCTCTGGGTGGTTCAGTATATGGAACAGGGCTGCTAGTGAGAGGAATGGAGGTGCAGGATCTTGGCGTGAGGTGGGGTGCAGGAAGGAGTGAGGGTGTAAAGTCAGGATGAGAAGTAGAGTGCAGGAGTAGGTTAGGAGTAGGGTGTCTGTCCAGGAAAAGAGGGCAAGAGCAAGAGAAGGTGCAGTTTGTGGCCAGGGGGGAAGAGTGCAGAAACAAGGGAGGATGCAGGAGCAGGCTGGGGGTAGAGTATCTGGCCAGGGGACAGGGTGTGAGGCCAAGGGGGAGGGTGCAGGAGCAGTCTGGGGGCAGGATTTAAACTGCAATAAAGTTTAAACATCTGCACATCTGCAAAATTAACTCTAACCTTTTAAAGTCATTGGCTTAAATTTCAACAACAATAACCAGTGCCTCTACTAATAGAGGGCAAAATCCTACCCTTGCTCAGAAGAGCAATGGAGACCTAAGGTCAGGGGTGGGCATAAGGGCCTCCATGGGCCAGACCCAGCCTGCCAGGGTTGGAGTTTAGGGAAAGAGGTGGAGGGGGCAGAGTGGGGTGGATCTGGGTTGTTTGCTGCTGCTGGCACCAGGCCCCCACTAACCTCCCAGGCTGCCCTGTATCCCACATCCCTCTGAAGTGTGAGGCTCCCCAAAGCGTGGAGCCCAGGGCAATTGCCCCAGTCCTCCCTATGGACAGGATGATTCTGAAAATATAAGCCCAAACTTAGTGAAGCTAGGCCCCTATAACTCGCCACCTATGGATGTAGGCACTCACATTCAGCATATGTATCTGACTGCAGCACATATGCTAAGTTGGAGGAGGGGTAGGGATAAGACCTTTTAGGACTGGGACACACCTGTGGGCAGATTAATCACCCCCTAAATATAAGGCCTATTGCCTGCCTTCCTCCCAGTGCAACTAATTCAGCAACTGAACAGGATATGGCCCCCAATACAGCTACCCATAAGGAGAATGTTTGCCTGAATCTTTTCTCACTCTAGCATAAATCAAGAACAATTCCATTGAAACCAGTGGAGTTAAGCTTTGTCAGTGTAAAATGATAACAACTGAGATCAAATTAGAATCAGGACCTTGAGTAAAGAACTTTTTGCTGACCAACAACCCAGCATAAAGCAACCATAAGGCCCCCTCCCATTGCAGGAGGTATTGCCAAGAAGTGCAGAGTTAGCTGTTCGGCCTGTGGTCATACTGGCACAGAGGTTGGTTGGAGTATTGATTACCGTAAGGCTCATAGGGGCAACAGCACACATTACAGCAGCTCTCCGGATCAGACTCAGGATCACAGTGCATGATTCACTTCTGGAATTTATGTGGAATCTCTGGGACCACAATGGGGCTGAGCCAGTGCCTGGGGTTTTTAATCACTAACTTGAACAAAAGCAGGAGTAGGTCTCTGGCCTGGAGTTTGTGAACCTTTCGAGAAAAATTTTAATAATCAATTATGGTAATTAAAACACATATAAAAGGATAATAATGTGTTTTTAAAAGCACTCCCAGCCGCACCAGGCATATTTTATTACCATCCAACATTCCCCTCTTTTAACAATTACAGTTGACTATCTTTTTTTTCTTTTTTTTTATAAAGAGGAAACTGTCTCCTTCATTTGATCCAAATGTGTTCAGACATATACTATGGGCCTATTCTTGGCCTTCTTAAAGGAAATATTGATGATATTCTGGGCTATTGCAGATCCAGCATATGCTAAACATTATATTAGTTTTAACTGTAGGGTTATGAAATGGGACATGTATAAACTCATTAAATTTAATTTAAAAAAGCTAAGGATAACAATGCATTGAAGCAACACTCCACTTGTGACTCAGACTCTCCAAAGAAAGGAATTTTGAAGTTGGGCCTCACTCTTTGACCTTATCAGTCAACATCATTTAAAAGGAAGCATAAGATATTTGAACTGAGCAAATAGGCACAATTTTCCATTAATATTTATCTGCTTGATTCAGCCATGCTTGTGCCTCATTTGTTTTTGCTTTCCACGAATGACCGAGAGATCATGTTTTGCTTGGGTAAAGCAAATTGCAAAGTTTCATGGAGGAATTGTCCGTGGCAAGTGAATTTCAAATACGCATGTAGAAGTACTTGTGCCATCCTATCGATGTGGAAGTGCTAGAATGTGATTTATCTGACTAGTCACTACTATTTGAAAGAGTATTTATGAAATATTCAAGTAAATCTGCTATGATTCAACTCTGTAGCATGAGAATGTCTCAAAAAGAAACTGTCAAAGAAAATACATATACTGTATCTGGAAATTATGACCAGGTATATACAATGAGCAGAAAAAGGCTAAATTTGATGGCTGCATTATTGTACTATTGTTCCAAGAAACAATAGTGCAATGTGCAAAGAAAAGGTAGCAGTGGAAGCAGAGCAGTGAGGTCTCACTTGAAAAGACAAAAACAATGGTGTGTGCTGAGCACTTAAAAGATCTAGGCAGCATTACTTCAAGGCTGGGGGGTGCGTGGATGGTACAACAGCAGTTGGAAATCAGAGTGAATTGGAAGCAAAAGGGAAGTGCATAGAATTGGACTTGCAACTGCTAAGTCACATTTGGAGAAACAAAAGTATTACCACTTTTGCTTGGAGTTTGCCACCTCCTGGAGTTGGACTGAGCTTCTAGGGATGTCCAGCTTCTGGACTACAATAGCAGTTATCAGTGCTCACTGACACCATTTCAAAGCATGCAAGAGGAAAAAATTGATTCAAAATTTCTGCTGAGGCTAATAAGGAGGCTTCTGCATAGGATGATATGGGGAAGTAGTTTTCTGGGCCAATGATGAGCCAAGGATGCTCAAGCTTCTCAGTGGGAGAGAACAGCCTGACTGACAAAGAGGTTTTAACTTTAGTTTTGAGCTTGGGAGCTGAGAAGCAGAATTGCTCAGAGAACCTCCCATTAACTCCCATTCCCCAAAACAGGAGCCTTTGAACAGCTGCATGATCAGTGCCTGGGTTAGGCAGTTCAAGTCCTGCTAGGACCACTGTCCAGAATGGCAGAGATCTGACATGGCACTGTCTACTGAGAGGCAGTCAAGACCTTTGCATCACTTCAAAGCAGAAAGCCAGGCACCAGTCCCACCTCATAGGAACTGCTCTGTGCCACTTAAAGCCAATCCAAGAGTCTAGTGCATTGACCAGGACTACCTCGTAGACTTACTGCTCTATTGGATGATTATTTCAAGCCCTATGCCACAATTCCACACGGGCTGTGTGTCCTTTCGTTACTCATATACCTTAGTGGAGATTGAGATGCATGAATATGATGTTGCTATGGAAGTCTGAAGTTGTATTTTTACTTATAACAAAAGGGTTCCACCATCTCAGATGACAGGAGACTCCATTTTTCTGCTTTAAGAATTCAACCATTTCCTTCTTTTAAAATCCCAGGCTCCAGGTCACAGCCACTGTCCTTCCAGCTGAGGAGGACGGGAAGGAACTTCCTTTAGCAACAGCCTTAATCAACTAATGCAACTGCTAACAATTGATGTAAGGCACTCCACCCCTTCCAAGGGCTGAGTTTGTCACTTCTACAGCATATCCAGACCCCCATTAAACCAGACAATGAGAGAACTTCCCAGAGTGTCCTGAATTTATTGATACCAAAGTTGTTTATTTAAATGATGTCACTGAAGAGTGAGCATGACTAAGAGAATTGTATATGTCTTCTGCATATTATAGTCATGAAGCTATTGAATAAGACAGGAATAGAAACCTACAGATCTTAAGGGAGATCTGTGTTGGTACAAATCCAGTTGCCCCCAGCATCCTGTGATCGATCCTCTTGCATAGTGCAGAGAGTTTGAAGTATGAGGCTTGATGTTTGCCCTTCATGCATGGAAGGCAAGAGACTCCTCCAATCAAAAAAATTATTCATATGCATAAGACCATGTCTAGATGATTCGGAAGATCAATGCTGCCATTGTCGATCCTTGGAGTTCGATCTAGTATAGACCCGCTAAATCAAATGGAGAGGCGCCTCCATCAGCACCGGTACTTCTGCTCTTCACAAGGAGTAAGGGAAGCTGATGGGAGTGTTTGCTCCTGTCAACCTCCACCTGTGTGGATGGCACAGAAATCGATTTAGGAGATGTCAGTTCCAACTACATAATTAATATAGCTGGAGTTGCGTATCTTAAGTCAATTTTCTGCTGTAATATATACTAGGCCTTGGTGAAATCATCATGGAAGATAGCTTCTGCTATAAACTACTTTTCAACATCATTTGTCATTTAAATGATTTTATCTATGAACTATGAACCAACAAGCTTGCTAAATGGCACTTGTGACACAAGCCATTCTTAAGTCATACAGGTGCAAAAATAAAGTAATTCCCAATTTTTAAACTTATTATATATTTTGATTAGACCTTTCATTAGGTATATACATCCAATTCTGCTTCTGAAACTAAGGCTTTGTCTACACTGCAGGGTTTTTGCGCAAGAAGCTTTTTGCGGAAGAGATCTTCCGCAAAAACTTCTTGCGCAAAAGCATGTCCACACTCAAAAGCAGAGAGCGTCCACACTGCAAGGACACTCTTGTGCAAGACAATTCTGATTGTTATTCACAGAATGGCCATCAGAGCACCTGTGCTTTTTCTGATAGGCTCTTTTTGCACAAGAAACTCCTGTTGAGCATCCATAGACACCTTTATGAGCAAGAACTCTTGTGCAAAAAGGAGTTATTCCTCATAGAAAGAGGTATACCTATGCCGCAAAAAGCCCTCTGTTCTGCCTTTTTACTTTAAATTTTCTTGTGCAAAAAAGCTCTTGAGGTGTGGATACTCCACGGGTTTTTGTGCAGACATAGCCTAATAGTTTATTAGAGAGATGCTGAAAGTGTGTTACCCAGTGTAATGCTATAATAAATAATCGTGTGTCATCCCAGGAGGGCTTAATTAAGAGCAGATGACCTAATGAATGGAAATATAATCAATGGATTTTAGTGTGGTCACTAGGGAGAAAAACCATGATTTGATTATGTGGTGTCAAGCAACAGTGAACATTTATTTTGTTAACTAAGCACAAGTACTGATGGTTTGCAATGATGCAGTATTGAATGGTATAAAAATGGGTTGGCATCTTACAAATGCTGATTATTACAAAGCAAGATCCAGCTTTTGAAACAAAGTTTTACTTTTCAGAAATCAAAATTGTTAGGATGGCCATATTTTGTTAACTGAACATTTAATTTTTCACTTTTAGAAAAAGATAAAGTTGGGCCAGATGTTTAATTTTTTTTTCTTTCAGGAAAAAATCATTTGTTGATGGCTGAGTATTGGTAGGTATGGCTGAAATTTATTAGATTCTGGTGAACTGCATGAGAAGGTGATTTTCTGCCTAGGAGGCAGAACTGTGGTTAGACTACATTCCTAAGGATCTGAAATTCTATGTTCTGTTTCTGGGCAAGTGACTTAAAATATATCTCAGCCACCCAGTTCATGAAATGGGGCTGCTAATATCTACTCAACAGTGCTGTGAGGCTCAATGTTTGTCAGGCCTGATGTCAGGGGGTGGAAAGGGTGCAAATGCAGAGCAGCCTGGTGTTTTGAAGGTGCCTAGAGCTCCCAACCGCTGCTGCAGGTGGTGGCCAGAGCCCTGAGCTCCTCTAAATTGCCACGGGAGCTCTGCTTTGCCACTCTGCGCAGCTCTGAGGACCTGAGGGAGGGTCCAGTCGCACACTCCGAGCGGCATTAAGGTCTGCCTTTGACCCCACCCTAGACTCTGCCTTTCCAGGGTTTGGAGTTGGCCCCCCCACACTTTGTCCCCAGGCCTGCAGTGGCTGTCGGCTCTGCTGATGTTTGTGGATGTTTGAGATTACCAGATGAAAAACACTACGTACTTTAGGCCCACCATGTGCTAGATGCTTTCCAGACAATAGGAAGGCAAGGTTCCAGCACTGAAGAATTTATACACTCCACTTTTCCTAGCCTTGTCTCCAAGACTAGTTCAACTGCTATCCATCACTTCCTTACCTCATTTAAATGATTCCAGGCATGAGCTTGACTTAGAATTTCTAAATCCTATTTTGTCTCTTTTCATGTTCAAGCTGCAATGAAGTTCTATATGTGAAACCCTGCAGTGAACTGCTTTATGAGAAAAATGATGCTAATTATGAGCCTGGAGAAATTACAAAATATGCAGCCACATATATGACATTCTTGGCTGGCAATACAAGAAAAACTAGCAACTGCAGACAGGATTTAGCCAGTCAAGCTTTTCAAACACTGCTGTTAATTTGCAAGACATTAAGATCCTGATGCAGCGAGATGCTTAAGAACGTGCCCAACTTTAAACACAAGTAGGCCCATTAAAGTCAGTGAGATTACCAGTACTATCATGCACTAGTTCCACATCCACAAAGGTACTGGCAATCAATTGGAATACCACTGGCATACCTTTGAAGACATGTGCCTCTGCACTTGAATAAAGATAACTTATTCAATAGAAAAAACAGGACTATGTAGCACTTTAAAGACTAACAAGATGGTTTATTAGGTGATGAGCTTTCGTGGGCCAGACCCACTCCCTCAGTTCAAAGAAAATGGGTCTGGCCCACAAAAGCTCATCACCTAATAAACCGTCTTGTTAGTCTTTAAAGTGCTACACAGTCCTGTTTTTTGTTTCAGCTAGACCAGACTAACACGGCTACATTTCTATCATTATTCAAGAGAGATGTATTTGGACCAATGTTTATAAGAGTGGATCTGGGTTTCTCAGCAGAAAGGGAATTTTATGCATGACTGGTGGTAAGAGAATTAGTGAAAACAGACTTGTTTGTATAAACCTTTTAGGAACAGAAAATAGCCCTCTAGTTACTTACAAAATAGGACACTGCAAGAGACCCAGCCACACAAGCGTCCCCACACAGCTCCCGCCAGCTTACCCTGGAGGGATTACTTTCAGTTATCAAGAATTAGTGCAGTGTCTATGTCCATTCAGTTTTGGGCCTCTGCAAGCAAAAGCCAAAGTTAAGGACAGTTTCTGATCTCAGGTGCACCTGAGTATTTCCATTAAAATGAATGGAGTTATTCCAACTGTACACTAATTTAACCGAGAGCTGTTTTACATTCTGATGTATTGTGTGTACCTCTGTTTTGGCCTGTTTGTGTCCCACTAATATTATTTCAGCTGAGACTTATTGGAGTCTTGTTTTCTGGGGACAGGAGTTGTTCAGTGACTGGAAAATTGTGACAAGCTTCTTCTCCTGTTACAAATACTCATTGTAGTACATCATATTTCTGTCACTCAGTCCCAAGCCTAATAAGTGTAAGGCATAAATATTTCCATTTATAAATAACTTTTTCATCGCATCTCTTTTCTAAAATATTTGGCAGACATCCCAGGTAGAAGATTTGAAATTATGTCCTGCCAAAGACAATTGCTGATGATGAAACACAGCACACATGAGAAGGTTACTGGTTGCTGAATATATAGCTGTATTTTGAAGGCAATTTGGAAATGCTACACAATATTTTCCAAATGTATCATAAAGTCACAAGAAAAGGCCATTTGGACTCAAACTGAGTCTGATTTTGGGTATTTTTGCTGGCCAAGGTTAACATTTTATACAACTCTGACACAATTCTCAACACAGCCAGATTACTCATATGGAGTTTTGCCCCCGTTAAAGGGTAATTTACGATGTAAATTATGCTGCTGCCCTTATTGGGCCAAAGTTTTGCCCTCAGATATATTCACAAAACTTCATATGGCATCAGTGGGAGTTCTGGATGAAAAACCAACCCTTTACAGAGAGCTAGCACATCAGTACAGCACCCCCTATACACAGATGCACATCAATAGCCTAAATCAATGTCAGGGTTTACAGTATACATCAATTTACACCATCAGACGATAGACTTAAGTGAAACCTTTTGCATATGTGCTGCAGCAGAGAAATCTCTCCTATATGCATAATACAACTACCTTGGTGAATGGCAGAAACTATGTCATCAGGAGACACTCTCCAACTGACCTAGTGCTATGTACATGGGCACTTATGTTGGTGTAACTTATGGTACTCAGGGAGGAGTTTTATTTACACCCGAGTGATGTAAGTTTTGCAGACATAAGCTGAAGTGTAGTTATGTCCTTAAATAGTCAAACTTAAGAGGTAACTCTCAGCATAGGGGTGAATTTAACACTTTGGATGTCCCTCTGATGACATAATTTGTCTGTTAGGCTGCACACTAAGTGGAAAATTAAGTGTGAAATGTAATGAGGTTGCAGGACACAAAATGAATCCATGACCCCTTACTCAAGCGAGCATTGTGCATGTGTATTTCAGATCAGAATGTGGCTAAGGACTTCAGAATGTATGTTGTTTTCTTCATTTGTTGCTCTTCCTTCTACCCAGTGTCTTTGAGCAGGGAACTAGCAGTCCATCATCTCTGCAACTGAACTACTGGTAGCACTGGATCTCTGAGAACCTTCCCTTATATTTCCTAGGGCATGTCTGCATTACCTGTCACATCAATGGGCAACAGTCGATCTGGAGGGAGTCAGGTTATTGTGTCTAGCATAGATGTGATAAAACAACCAACAACCACTCTCCTATCAACTCCAGTACTCCACCAGAAGGAGAAGCATGGGTGGAGTTGACAGGAGAGTGTCTGTCACTTACTCACCACAGTGAAGACACTGCAGTAAGCAGACCTGAGTTATATAAACTAGGCCTGTGCAAATTTGTTATGTGTGAAGGGTGACTTTTCCTTGTGTTGAAAGACTGCCACATGCTATGAATTTCTGCCACCTGTGGCCCTGAAACATCAAACATCAAATTAAGTGCATGCTTAAATTTGAGCATGCAAATGCTTCCATTGACACTGAAGAATATATGTTAGTGCTTTGCAGAGCTGAGAACTATATGAGCAGATTTTACTGTTTAACATCCTCATAGATAATACCAGTTAAACAGTAAAATTAAATGTTTGCCATTTACATGGATGTTTGTCATTTACATGAGCAATTTGCATTGAATTAGCCTTAGACTGTTATTAACTCGAATGTGATAAATTATTATGAGGCAGGTCTGAAAACTGCAGCTGTTGCAGCAAAGGGAAACTGCTCTACACACCAAGCAGTGTTTCTTTTTTTAGGTGAGATCTGTGCCTACAAGACTCAGTAATATACAAGCATGGCTGAGGATACTAAAGCTGCCTAATTGACACCTTAAATTATTAGGAACTGGGTGTATAGACCTCATAGATGAATATCAAAACCAAACAACTAAGTCCTGGCCCTTGTTGCCATCTGGCAAACATAGTCCCAGTCAAGGCCTAGCCCCGGATTGGTGATGGTGGTCTGTCCCTGTCAGGATATACTCAACATTTCATGTGAGTGTTTTTAATTGCTAATTGCAAATTGTCTTATGATTTTTTTTTAAGGGGAGTGCTGGTCTTTTCTGAACATCCCAGCTTTTAGTAATCAAAGGGTTAAACTCAGGTAGCTAGACGGTATTGGTAGGGAGCCTGGACAGCCAATGGGGGAAGGTGTTAAGATTTGAAATGAAAGAATCCTTGCTTGCTTTTTCTTCTTTGCATGAGTTTTAAGCCAGGAGTTGGGGGAACTAGATGAATTGAAACAGGCAGAACTATTATGTCTACAAAGAATACTGGGCACAGAAATGGACTGGATTTCAAAGCATGGATCAGTGAGTAGATAGAGAATGGAATGTCATTTAAATATGATCAGGGGTTTTTTTGTTTGTTTTATTGTTTGGTTAAACTTCTCTGTCTTAAATCCATGTGCCCCTCTTCCATACACTGTACTTTAAGCTGTATCCCAGGGATGGAATTCATCTGTATTTTTAAATTGTTCTTAGTTGCTTTTAAACACCTACCAACCAAGTATGCTTTATCTAGTATATATTTTTTTGTTTTGTTAATTAAATCACTTTTTTAAAGGTGGTGATTTGATTCTCGTGTCCTGGAAGGTAACAGGAAGTCTGTGTATACATGCCTAAGACTTATTTGTTTGGTTTTTTATATTCATTTGTTTTGAATTTGTTTTCTTTTTCTCAAGTGCTCTTGTGGTAAAAGATCTTGGAGTATCCCTCTGGAAGAAGTTCCCAAATGCCTCCTCCTGGACTCAAGAAAAAAAAAGGGGGGATTTCCTTACTTGGGTGGTGGCAGCTACCTCCCAAGGCCAAGGAATCTGTGATCTTGGAGAACTTTTAAGCAAAAGCCTATTGAGGCAGGGTATTTTTAAGGCTGTGGTCACCAACTCAATCATGAATGACTGGTTCATCGAGGGGGGGTACAACCAGTCGATCTTGAGGCAATCCAGCCACCCCCACTATTCCTCCCCACCCCAAGAAGGAGCCTGTGCTGGCGCTACTTCCTGAGAAAGGACTGCATGTGGTGGGGGGAACATCCTGCAGCTGTACACCAGAGCCAGTGTCTCAGGAGGCATGTGTGCTGCTTTCCCCCTCCCCAAACAGCTGGTGCATTTCCTGAAAACCAGGTCTGTCACGCTGCCGGGGACTTCCTTCCCCCTGCTGCCTTCCTGCAGGGGGCAGGGAGAGAATAGGAATTGCAGGACTGCGCCAGCTCCAACTGCTCAGGAAGCATGCAGCTGTCGTGGGGAGCAAAGGAGGGCGCGCACTTCCTGAGCAGTTGGAGCTGGCGTGGTCCCAGGACTCCTACTCCCCCCCCTCCTCCCACATAGGATGGCAGCAGGGGGAAGGAAGTCCCCACATCACAACAGACCTGGGTTTTCAGGAAGTACACCAGCTGTTTGGGGAGAGGGGAAACAGCACACATGCTTCTGAGACTCAGACTCAGCACCTGACCCCTGCCGCCACTTGCACCTTGCCCTGGCCCCCAACAGCACCCTGTCTCCTGCCCAACCCCCCCGCCAGCCTCCTGACCCCTGGCCAGACATGATATAGCACCCTGCTCCTGCTCAGGGCCCCATCTGCTGCAGCCACCACTAGCCTCTGCCCAGGGCCCTACCAGCGCCCTACCACCTGCCTCGGGCCTCACCAGCACCCTGCTTCTGCTCCCTGCCCAGACCTCATCCAGAACCCTGCCCCTGCCTCCTAGCCAAACACCCATCAGCACCCTGCTCCTGCCCCCTCCCTCCGGGCCAGACACCTACCCCCAGCTTGTTCCTGTAGCCTGTATTTTCCACACAGATTCTACACTCCATCCCTGTCCCACTCACTGGCAGCCCTGTCCCACACAATGGATTCCTCTTTTTTGGCCCCATCTCAGAGTGTAGAGGGGCCCACAAATTCCACTAACTCTGGAATCCCAGAAGAGTTAATCTGGCCTGAGGCCTTGAACCTCAGTCCTACCTACATGGGGATGGAGTACTGGAAGGGGAGGTGTCTCAGTTGGGGCCACATCAATGAGGCTGGGAGAGTTTTGGAGGGGTTGTTTTTTTCCATCTCACTTGGGTGGTCCCTGACTAATTTTTCTGTGGGTCAGTGACCCTTGACTCAGAACAGGTTCCCTGCCCCTCTCATAAATAAAGACAATGCTGAACATTTGTGTAGGACATAATATTTATTTTAAAATGAAGCCTGGCCAACAAGCCCACAATTGGGGCCAAGCCCCCATCTGGCTGCAGCATCATAACACCCTTGCATCCACACACACATTCCAAACCTGAGCCTCTCAATCCCCAGTCTTCTGCCACAACACTCCTGCACCATCCACACATCACAAATCTGCGCCCTGAGCCCATCGTACTCCCAACCTCCCTGCCCTGAGCCCTCATACACCCCAACCTGAATTCCTGCACCCTCACATCCACAAGCCTGTGGCTTGCACAGCATCCCAACCCTCCACCTGACCCCAACATTCTCCAGCCTGAAGCCCCCTCCACAAGCCAGCATCCCCTTCTCTACTTCCTCCTGCTCCCAAATTCCCTCCCAGATCTTACACCTTTCACCCCTTCCCACACCCAAATCCCTCATTCTCACCCCAGAGCCCGCACCTCCTGTCTCAACCCAGTGAGAGTGAGTTACGGCTGGGGACTACAAATGATGGAGAGGAGAGGAACAGAGAGGGCAGGGCCTCAAGAAAGGGGTGGGGTCTTGGGGTAGATCTTGGCTTGCACTGACACTGAAAAAGTGATCTTGAGTGTAAAAAGCTTAGAGACCACTGTTTTAAGGTCTCTTGCAGGCCCTCACCTTCTGCACTCGGAGTACCAGAATGGGGGGATAGCCTTGTGACAGCGCGTTGGGGGTCCCCCGTCTCCTGCACCCCAAAATGGCACAAACAGACTGCTCCAGCCGGTGGAATAGAGCAAGTTTATTGCCTCTCCAGGATACAGCACAGCACAGATGTAATCTGGTCACAGAGCTGGGCTAGGATGCCTCAGGCCCCCTTGAGATGGGGGAGACTGGGCCCCTAAACTCCAGCCCCTTTCCCTAGGATGTCTCCTCCATGCTCCCAGACAGCAACTAACCAACACTCTTCCAGCCCTGCCCCGCCCCCCCCCCCCAGCCAGGGCAGCATTCCACCTTCCTTTGTTCCTCTCCATGGGGGGTGTCTGGCCATACTGGTTGAGAGATCCCTTTGCATAGTGACTCATCCTGTTTTGCTGGGTTGTGGTACCCACGGCAGCCAGTGGGGGTTACCCCAGAGCCAGCAGCATAGAAACCAGCCAGGTACCCCCACTACGTCACAAGCCTTGACAGGCCCTGTCCAAGTCTGTGTCAAACCTAAAGTAATCAGCCCTTGCTGTAACTATAATCAGAATACACTGAACATTTTGTGCAAGGCTTTTGATTGTTAATTGTAGATTGTCTTATGATTCTTTCATAAAAGAAATAATGATATTGGTTCTCTGTCCATTTTACCTATCAGAAATGAACCCCCTCTTGGTTTTATTTTGACATTATATATTCCCTTTGCTGTCAAGTTGCATGCTGCCCAACTGCTAACCACTTTGGGATCTTGCTTGCATGAAAAGCCATGGATGACAGGAAACTGTATTTTACTTAATAAACTACAGTTCAAATGATCTCAAAACACTATTCAAAGGTTGGTCAATATCATGCTTCCAGCCTAAACTTTCACAGCTATATTCTTTGATTCCCAGGGGCAGCTAAGCTGAAACTCTGTCTTCCTCACTCCAAGTGCTAGCATCTGTGTCAGATAGGAAAGGTATTTTGAAATAGGGATAGTTCAAGACAGAATCAGTCACAAGAGTCTGAAAATACTAAATCACACTTTATTGTCTGCTGAAGTAGTTTTTCCTTCTTTTATGATATATTGCCTGTCAGAAATATTCAGGAAATGAATAGGGATCTGTTCCTGATTCAGTTTCACAAGAGCTTTAGCAGCTAGAGGTATGTGCATACTGGGATAAAAGACCCACAGTACGGCCAAGGCTGGCCCAGGTCAGCTTTTAAAAAGTGGAAGTCAATCCTAGTGAGGAAAATAAAAGGGAGCATAAACGTAGTCAAATTAAGTGCAAAAATTATATATATATATATATATATATATAGTACAATGTCTGTGACTCTGTAACGGTGTAACATTTTCTGTTGCCTCTGGGTGGCGCTATTGCCTCTGTAACATCCTTCGCCTCCTGCCGTGGCGCTCGACTGACTTCTGTGCCGTTCAGCCGGACTGCCATGTAAGAGCAAGCAGGGCAAATGGCCGCTTGCTCTCACGTGGTGGCCCGGCTGAACGGCGCAGAAGTCAGCCGAGCGCCATGGTGGGAGGCGAAGGGGGGTGGGGCGGTAATGTACACGGCCAAGGGGCGGGGCCTGGATGAGCGTGCATACCCTATGGCAGCAGAGGGGAGGGCAGAGGAGATGAGAATGGAGGAGACAGAGAAGAGGTGGAGGAAATGAGAACAGAGGAGACGGAGAGGAGGTAGAGGAGAGCAGAGGGAGAGTGAGAGGCAGGAGGAGGAGGAGAAGAGAAAGAGAGAGACAAAGAGAGAGGCAGAAGGCGGAGGAGAGCTGAGAGAGAGGGGGAGGCAGTAGGAGGAGGAAAGAGAGAGAGAGAGAGAGAGATGGAGCGAGAGACCAGTGGCTCAGGAGAGAAGACCGAGATAGAAAGGGAATAGGACGTGGAGGAGAGACCCGAAAATCCCATCTTATGACGGGCTATTGGCTAGTATAATAAGAAAAGCCAAAAAGAAGTTGAAGACCAGTTAGCCAAAAGTCAAAAAGTAATAGTAAAATGTTTTTTAAGTATATCAGAAGCAGGAAGCCTACCTAACAACCACTGGAACCCTTGGATGTTTGAGATGCTAAAGGAGCACTCAAAGATGATAAAGTCATTGTGTAGAAGCTAAATTAATTCTTTGCTTCAATCATCACAGATGAGGATATTGGGGAGATCCCCAAACTTGAGCCATTCTTTTTAGGTGACAAATCTGAGGAATTGTCCCAGACTGAGGTGTCATTAAAGGAGGTTTTGGAACAAATTGATAAACAGTAACAAGTCATCGGGACCAGATGGCATTCACCTAAGAATTCTGAAAGAACTCAAATGGGAAATTGCAGAACTGTTATCTGTGGTTTGTAACCTAACCTTTAAATAGAGAGAAGCGGTGGATGTGGTATACCTAGACTTAAGTAAGGCATTTGATATGGTCTCGCATGATATTCTTATCAATAAACTAGGCAAATATAACTTAGATGTGGCTACTATAAGGTGGATGCATAACTGGCTGGATAACCGTACTCAGAGAGTAGTTATTAATGGTTCACAATCCTGCTGGAAAGGTATAACAAGTGGGGTTCAGTGGGGGTCTGTTTTGGGACTGGCTCTGTTCAATATCTTCATCAACGATTTAGATATTTGCATAGAAAGTACACTTATGAAGTTTGCAGATGATAGGGGTTGCGACTGCTCTGGAGGATAGGGTCATAATTCAAAATGATCTGGACAAATTGGAGAAATGGTCTGAGGTAAACAGGATGAAGTTTAATAAAGACAAATGCAAAGTGCTCCACTTAGGAAGGAACAATCAGTTTCACACATACAGAATGGGAAGCTACTGTCTAGGAAGGAGTATGGCAGAAAGTGATCTAGGGGTTATAGTGGACCACAAGCTGACTATGAGTCAGCAGTGTGATGCTGTTGCAAAAAAAAGCCAATATGATTCTGGGATGCATTAACAGGTGTGTTGTGAGCAAGACACGAGAAGTCATTCTTCCGCTCTACTCTGTGCTGGTTAGGCCTCAGTTGGAATACTGTGTCCAGTTCTGGGCACTACATTTCAAGAAAGATGTGGAGAAATTGGAGAGGGTCCAGAGAAGAGCAACAAGAATGATTAAAGGTCTAGAGAACATGACCTATGAAGGAAGGCTGAAAGAATTGGGTTTAGTTTAGAAAAGAGAAGATTGAGGGGGGACATGATAGCAGTTTTCAAGTATTTAAAAAGATGTCATAAAGAGGAGGAAGAAAACCTGTTCATCTTGGCCTCTGAAGATAGAGCAAGAAGCAATGGGCTTAAACTGCAGCAAGGGAGGTGTAGGTTGGACATTAGGAAAAAGTTCCTAACTGTCAGTGTAGTCAACCACTGGAATAAATTGCCCAGGGAGGTTGTGGAATCCCCATCTCTGGAGATATTTAAGAGTAGGTTAGGTAAATGTCTGTCAGGGATAGTCTAGACAGTATTTGGTCCTGCCATGAGGGCAGGGGACTGGACTTGATGACCTCTTGAGGTCTCTTCCAGTCCTAAGTATTCTATGATTCTAAATCAGCTTCTGTACCTAATGACGGGAAAATAGCTAATATGATGCAAATATTTAAAAAGGGCTCTAGAGGTGATCCTGGCAAATACAGACCAGTAAGTCTAACGTCAGTATTGGGCAAATTAGTTGAAACTACAGTATAGAATGCAATTGTCAGACACATAGATAAACATAATTTATTGAAAGAAAGTCAACATGGTTTCTGCAAAGGGAAATCATGCCTTACTAATCTGCTAGAGTTCTTTGAGGGGGTCAACAAACCTGTTGACAAGGGGGATCCAGTAGATATAATATACTTAGATTTCCAGAAAGCCTTTGACAAGGTCCCTCACCAAAGGCTCTTAGGTAAAGTAAGTTGTCATGGAATAAGAGGGAAGGTGCTTTCATGGATTGATGACTGGTTAAAAGACAGTCCCTCTTCAGTGTGTTCCCTGTAAGTTGAGCTCTCGGGCAGCCACCCAGGAGAGATTCAAATTCCACCCATCTGATCAGAGGAGCGCCAATGGCTGGCAACATGTTTTTTCCACTGGGGGCGCAAATGTGATTATCTGGATGGAATTTGAATCTCTCCTAGGTGGCTGCCCAAGAGCTCAACTTACAGAGAACACACTGAAGAGGGACTGTCTACCTAGTCTCCGCCATTCAGGCACATCTGCCCTGTCCCCAAGTGTGCTTCCATCCTCATTCTGACACCAAATCCTCCCACCCCCATGTAGCCCTGCTCCCTCATCCCTATATGCCTCTGTGACGTAGTGAGGGAACCTGGCTGGTTTCTATGCTGCTGGCTCTGGGGTAACCCCTACTGGCTGCCGTGGATACCACGACCCAGCAAAACAGGATGAGTCACTATGCAAAGGGATCTCTCAACCAGTATGACCAGACACCCCCCATGGAGAGGAACAAAGGAAGGTGGAATGCTGCCCTGGCTGGGGGGGGGCAGGGCTGGAAGAGTGTTGGTTAGTTGCTGTCTGGGAGCATGGAGGAGACAGCCTAGGGAAAGGGGCTGGAGTTTAGGGGTCCAGTCTCCCCCCATCTCAAGGGGGCCTGAGGCATCCTAGCCCAGCTCTGTGACCAGATTACATCTGTGCTGTGCTGTATCCTGGAGAGGCAATAAACTTCCTCTATTCCACCGGCTGGTGCACTCTGTTTGTGCCATTTCGGGGTGCAGGAGATGGGGGACCCCCAACGCGCCATCACAGCCTCTGTGCCCCACTTAGCCACTCCCCCATCTTCATGTGGCCCGGCATCCCTTTCTCTTGTCCTTACGTATCTCTGTGTCCCCACTCAGTCATCCCCCTGTCCCCTGTAGATTTTTACACACACACCCTCTGCCCATTTGATCCTGCACCTCTTCCCCCCATGGCCCTGCATCTCCGTTTCCCGTTAGCCCATATTCCAATCTGTCCTTCCATACTAATCCTTATGAGCCCATCTGACCCCCTCAGAATTCCATGCTGTCTGTTTCCCTGTTTCCCCTGTCTCCTGAGCTGGCGTGGCAGATACAGCAAAGAAGGCTCTGCAGGGCTTTTTTTCTTCCCTACGTGGCTGAGAGCTGCTGCTCTCTTCTAGTGTCACACCACTTTCTCCTGAGCATAATATGGAACTTTAGCAACGTTCCAGTAGAAGCTTTTTTTCCTAGGCAAAAGATTAAAAACATGCTCAGCTCATGATTTATTCCCACACTCAGGAGCATGGACTTTCCCCAGCAGTATAACTGGTACATTTGCAGCTGTGTCAACTATCTTTGTACACATCATAAATCCTATCACTTACCCAATAACCAAACTCCCATTATTGTTGTTTAATTGCCCAGATCTGAACAGAACCTGTGGGGCTGATCCCTGTCCCTTCAGCAGCTTTACCCCTTCAGTTGGCATTCCCCTATTTCTCAAAGTGTCTCTCTAGACCCCTGCAGTAGTCTGTCTTGGCCTACCTTAGATTTATAACAATCCTTCTTTGGCCAGTTTTATCACAGTAGTAGCATTTGACACAACTGTTTCCTTTAGTTTTTGCATTATTTCCAATTTCTCTTGTTTTACAAATCAAGTTTATATTCTGTTATAATTCAATATGAATCAAATTAAAATCCTCTCTTTTATTATGCATATTAGACACAGAGCTGTACTTACAAGGCACATGGTGCTCATCTTCCACACTAGCAGCTGTTTCTTCTTCTGTCACACTGCTACAAGAAAAGATTCAATTTCTGTGGCAAAATTCCCCAACTTCTCCAAGTGTCTTTAATCTCCTTTCATTGATCTGGATCTGCAAGTTGAGATGAATGTCTATAAATTAGTCCATTGTCACCCTATCTGGAAGGCTCCAGAGAATGCCAGGAACACAACTGTCTTCCTTAGGTCCTCTTCCAGTTCAGATTGGAGCTTCTTCTTTACCTCTTCTAGCACTTAGCTGTGTGCTGGCCAGCTGAGATAGATAGCAAGCTCCAAACTGCAATTCAAGACCTTTTATCAGTTCTGGATAACACTATCTCTTTCCTAGGGGCAGGGCCGGTGATGGACCTGGGGGTGGGTCTTGGCCTTGGGTCTTTGGAAGGGGGATGGCCTCGGGCGGAAGGAACGGGGCTAGGAGAAGCCAGACCTCAGTGCTACCTGTACCACACTGTGCCTCCCCAACTCAGCCCTCAGTGACACCTGGACAGCACTGTGTAGGGTTCTGGGGGCAATTTAAAGGGGTCCAGAGCTCAGGGCCCCTGAAAATTGCTGGGTCCTGTGGCAACTGCCCCCTTTGCATCCTCATCAGCAGCTCTGCTTAGAAGTAAGTTCTGCGGCACTATCAGTGCTGGGCCACCAAGCTGGCTATTAGAAAACCCCCTTTCTGTCCTTCCCAGCCATTCATTTGAGATTATCATGTTGAATTGAGCCAACTAAGCCTCCCAGGCACGGGTATGGAAACAATTTTTATAGTGGGGGCACTGAGAGCCATTGAACCAAAGTGTAAACCCTGTACATAATGGAAATCACTTCGAGCTGGAGTGCGGCAATGGTACTTCCATTACCTATGCTCCCCAGGGTGTATTCACTTCAACGATAGTGAGGCTGTTGCATTATTTAGGCTGGGAAAGTCTGACTTTGCCACTATGAATTCAAACTGGAATAGAAAACTGTTGTAAATATTCAGTCTTATTCAAGTCAAGTAGAAATTGATGGAACCCTGCTATTTCTGAGATGCCATCTTGTTTATTTACAAGAAACATACAAAATCTTGTGTATCTAAATGCAGAAGAAACCATGAACAGAAGGAGCAGTTTCTTACCTTACAGTTCTGTAATAGGACTGTTGCTCAGTGAGCATTCCCTCTTGACCAGGGGTATCGCTGCAGGCTTCCCACCTCTGTCTTTCCTCACTTCAGAGACCTTTAAGAACTCCTAGGAGGCTCTCTCTGGTTAAAAATACCTCAGTTTGGGGGAGTTTAATATTAGAACCAAACAACAACATTTTAACAACACAAATAAAAAGTCCTTAGCTCTTCCATTGTGGTCTGATCTCCCAGGTCCAACTCCCTGGACTTCTGACATCTGATCCTAAACACAGTAAGGGTCCCCCCACAAGCAATCTCCTGCTTGTCATGGTCCTCCCGGAGGGGTATCCAACAGCATAGCTGCAGCTATCTGGGGCTCTCCCCTTTTTATTAGAACTGACTGGCTAAACTCCAGCCCATAGGATAAGCCAACCTGTTATATATCATGCCCCCTTTAGAACTTTGCCAACAGACTCCTAGAGGGAATACCCTTTTCCCAATAGCCATTTCATTGGTGTGGCTGGCTACATTCCTGAATGGCCTGGGTTCCCAGACGCTCCAGCTCCAATTCCAGTTCGCTCACCTTTATTAGCAGACAACCTCTTGCATCTAAGATTGCTGGTCATTCCTCAGCCAATTGTTCTCTGAAAATTGCTTGAGCTACTCACATTTCTCCTTTTACCTCACAGTTACCCATTTGAGTGGCCACTCCTTCCCCTCCTCCTGTCATCAGGGTCTTTATAGCAGCCCTCTGGTGCACCATTTGGGTACCAGCTTTCTCCCCTTGGGCCCCAGTTTGCATTGTGACTATTGCCTGGACTCACACATGCTTCCCAGGATTTATTTCTGTTTGGAGTTCCTCAGATAACTTTGGCACAACTTCTGTCATTTAGCTTGCGCCCATCCTCTTTGGGTAGCCAGGATATAAGCATATAGTCTTTTATATTGGTAACTGATAGGCTTATGCTTATTGGTTACCCAAACAGCAACATGGCTACACACAGCTCCTGGTCTGGCTCCTAGGAAGCTGCTGCCTCCCTACACTGCTGCCTCAGGGAGCAGCAGTTGGGAGTCAGTATACATGGAGAGCCAGATTAAAAGTCAGCTCCCTGCATGCACCTGCTCCCAGGGAGTGGGCTGCCACTGTATTTTATTTGTAAAATAATGTAACCATAATATGCATGTAACCATAATACAGCTGGAATTTTCAGCTGTTATAGAGTTAATCAGTTGGGGTATGTCTACACTACAGCGTTATTTCAAAATAAGCTATTTTGAATTTTGCGTTATTCCTTGTAGAATGAAGTTTACCAAATTTGAAATAAGTGCTCCTCTATTTTGAATTTATTTCGTAATAGCAGTTTGGCTGTGTAGACGCTAGGAAAGTTATTTCAAAATAAGGGCTGTTATTTCAAAATAACTTTGCTGTGTAGATATACCCTCATACACATTTTAACATCCCAATTGGGTAGTCTGGTACCCTGATCTAAAATATCTGTTGTTTCTGTGTGTAGTGCTTTTCCTGTCCCTTTTCACATAGAGGGGCTTACAAAATCCAGATAACCAATTATATACTACACAAGAGTTTGATGGGCTGTTCCAAACGTTTGTCTTTTCTCACCATCCATCATATGCCCTTCCCCCAGTGCCAATCTTCAATAGGGCAAGTATTCTACCTACAATCTTCTGACCTGCATGGGAAACATACCTCAGAGGGGCTTGTCTTTGTCTTTGAGAGGGGACTCCAATCTCCCTAGATGGCTCCCTAGATGTATTGCCTGCTGCTTTTATTGACTCTATACAAGTTGTAGGAGAGTTCCAGTCTTTAATTGCTGTTCTGCTAATAAGCAGACAATTTCCTCCATCTTCTTTTACAGTTACCTCTTCTAAAGTCCCATTGCTTCTTGGTGGTAGGGGGTGTTGGAGTCTACCAACTATGACATTTTGTAACAGGGTTAACTTCTGCCCCCAAACAGTATTTAATCAAAAGAGCCTGGGTAAGTGCACATACACTTTTGTCTTAGGCAAGGGCTTAGGCTTACAGTGAAGGGCAAGTTCACAACTATCAGGTTCCATGGGGTTTTAATTTAGCACATCACAAAATTTCACCCAGTTTATAACAACACCCTAACTTTCGAAGGGTACGTCTACACTACAGCGCTAGTTCGAACTAACTTAGTTCGAATTAGTTAATTCGAACTAAGCTAGTTCGAACTAACGCATCTAGAACTAAAAACTAGTTCGAACTAGCGTTTTGCTAGTTCGAACTAGTAAGTCCACATTGAGTGGACTCTGAACAGGGCTTAAGGATGGCCGGAAGCAGTGCCGGCAGGGCATCAGAGGAGGACTTAGAGCATGGAGATACTGTCTCAGGCTAGCCAAGGGCTGCGCTTAAAGGGTCCCGACCCCCACCCCGAACACACAGTTCTAAGGGGTGCCCCGCTTGCAAAGAAGTTCTGGCTTGGAGTGCCCTGAGTGCCCACACTGGGCACATCACAGCACTCGGCCATCAGCCCGGCTGCACTTGCCGCAGGCTGCCATCTGGGGAGAGGGAGTAATTGGGGGGCTGCAGGAGAGCTTCCACCCCCAGAAGCCCGCAGAGCCAGCCCAGTCCTCCCCATCGGGGGCTCGTACCCCATTCCTCCCTCACCTCCTTCCACTTGCCCTTCCCTAGCCCCCCTTCTTATTGATGTACAAAATAAAGATAACGTTTCTTCCAACATTGACTCTGTCTTTATTGAAAAAAACTGGGGGAGACTGGGAAAAGGAGGTGGGAGAGGGGAAGAGAAAGGCTGGGAGAGGGGAGGGCAACTAACATGATCAGGGGTTGGGAACAGGTCCCAGATGAAGAGAGGCTACAGAGACTGGGACTGTTCAGCTTAGAAAAGAGGAGACGGAGGGGGGACAGGATAGAGGTCTCTCAAAGCAGGGGTTGGGTGGAGAGGGTGCATTCAGAAAAGTTCTTCCTGAGTTCCCATAAAGAAGGACTAGAGGACACCAAAGGAAAGGAATGGGTAGCAGGCTTGAAACTAGTAAGAGAAAGTTGTTGTTCTTGACAAAGCAAATAGTTAACCTGTGGAACTCCTTGCTGCAGGAGGCTGTGAAGGCTAGAACTAGAACAGAGTTTAAAGAGAAGTGAGATCAAGTGATGGAGGTTGGGTCCATGGAGTCCTATTAGCCAGAGGGTAGGAGTGGTGTCCCTGCCCAAAGTTTGTGGAAGGCTGGAGAGGGATGGCACGAGACAAATGGCTTGGTCACTGTCTTCGGTCCATCCCCTCCAGGGTCCCTAGGGTTGGCCTCTGTCGGCAGACAGGCTACTGGGCTAGATGGACCTTTGGTCTGACCCAGGACGGCCATTGTAAGCTCAGGGCTCAGTGTCGGGGGTCTCAGTGGACCCCCTTGATTTTCATGCACACCTGGTCCTGGGTGGCCAGGCTGGCAGCTCTCCTGCCCTAGACGGCCACTTTCCTGTGCCTAGTGCGGAGATCGTGGACGAGGTCCACGATGTCCGCACTAGCCCAGGAAGGTGCCCGCCTCTTGCGGTCCAGGGCAAGCTCCCGGGAGCCGCCAGCCTGGTCCCGGCAAGAGGGGGTGGGCTGGGGGGCATCGGGTGGGTGGCTCTGTGCCGTGCCAGGTGCAGGGTCTGCTAGCTGGGTGCTGGCAGGCTTGCACCTGGCACGGGCACCGTAGCCAGCCCGTGCCCCTTTAAGGGGTCCGGGGCCGGGAGGGGGGCATAGAGTTTCCCTGGTGTTGGCCAGAGTGGCCACCAGGGAAACCTGGGGAGGGCTAGCCTCCCACTAGTTCGAACTAAAGGGCTACACAGCCCTTAGTTCGAACTAGCTAGTTCGAACTAGGCGTTAGTCCTCGTAAAATGAGGTTTACCTAGTTCGAACTAAGCGCTCCGCTAGTTCGATTCAAATTCGAACTAGCGGAGCGCTAGTGTAGCGCATAGGAAAGTTAGTTCGAACTAACGTCCGTTAGTTCGAACTAACTTTCTAGTGTAGACATACCCGAAGGGACAAATCATAAAGGGTTTGATGGTGCAAACTCTTCCTAGTAAGGGGTTGTACAGAGCTGCACTACCCTGGTGGGAACACTGGAAAGCAGTCTCCTTCAAGAATGAATACATAAAAAAATGTTATTATACTTTAGAGAGTTCAGAGAAGATCCACAAGAATGATTAATGGCTCAGCAAATATGCCTTCACAGTGATGGACTCTCAGAGCTCAATCTATTTAGCTGAACAAAGAGAAGGTTAAGGGGGAGGGGAGAGAAGACTTGATTCATCAATCTAGCAGAGACAGGTATAACAGGCTCCAATGGCTGGAAGTTGCAGCAAGACAAAGTCACACTGGAAATAAGGCGTATATTTTTAACACTATAACAAATTAGCAAGAGTAGTGGTGGATTCTCCATCACTGACAGTTTTTAAATCAAGACTGGATATTTTTCTAAATGACCTGCTGTGGGAATTATTCTGGATAATTTCTATGACCTGTGTTGCACAGAATGATCACAATGTCCCTTCTGGTTTTCTATGAATCTATGAAAGAAGTGAGGATATTTCTAGGGGAATAGAGATTGTGGGTATACCCTATAATTCCTGAGAGAACTAGGCATTGCTCTGGCCCTTCTTCCTTGTCTTTTAGTAACACATTACCAAAATGCTAAAATGGGACTCTGCAGTCTCCAGCACTTTAAAAGAATCTGCATAGATCTCTAAAGAATGCATGTAGGTAAAACACAGGAAAAAATTTATTTTGGAAAATAAATGAAAAGTAAAATACCCAGATAGAACAGTATTATAAATTCTGTGAAAAAAAATAAAGGCAAAATACAGTAAATTACCATGGTATATTTTCTGACTTAAGGTTACAGGTTTTGAAAAATGCAGCCATTCTGTGCTTTAATACAATGAAAATAAATATATTTATTTTGCCTTTACATTTAAATAAACTCATGCAAATGGTATTTACACAAACACTCTCTCTCACATACACGCCTAAACAACTAGCCCTTAAAAGCAGGGTGTTTTCATCTCTTAAACATCCCAAAGAGTGATTATTTCTACCCCTCCCAACTACTTTCAAATTATGATTAAAAATAGTAACCTTGAGAAAGGACCATTTTAGCAACAGACATATTTTGTACTCCAATATATGATTTTATTCCTTCTTTGATATTCTTCATGTGCTATGAATACTGGGCATCAGATAAATATATATTTATATGTATTTCTGTACAACATTAAAATGGACACAAAATGCCAGGATGTAATAACTGTTTTTTCATGGCAACATACACTAGCATTAGCTCTCTCTCTCAAAAAAGGTTGAACTTCCTCAGCAACCCATGCCATGGCAGTGGCACCAAAAGCCACCATCACACTGTAGTCTATGCTACAAACTCACAGTTGAGTAAGATGTAGTATCTCCTTTCTAAGGCCAACCAATCTATTGCAGTTTGTTCTACTGTATTTCTGTTCATTGTTTGAAAAAAAATATGTACAACTATTTCAATAAGCAGGCAAAGGAGAGCTAAATTGCTTAAGGCAGTCATGCATGTGCCCTTATGGAATAAATAAGACACTGTAAAGCAGGTATTATTGGCAGAGGAATAAACATTATAAGGAAATATTCAAAAGGTCAAGGAAAGACTCAAGGTAGAAAGTTGTTTAGGATCTGTACTCAACTGGACTTTCAAAGTCAATCTTAGAGATTCCCATAAACAGCTTCCATAAACTAATAGCTTCAAAACTCCATCACTAAGGAAGTGGTTTAAAAACATTCTAAAATCTTTAGCTTGAGGTTGAAGATGCACAATTGCTCCTGGATACTTTTGGGGTGTATCTATCTAGTCTTCATCCCTATAGATTTGAGTCCTTGCAAAGATTCACAATACCCTTCTGAAGTCAGAAGGTGATTTCTCCCCATTTGAGACACAGGGACCCCAGGCACAGAACAATTCATGACTTACCTAAAGTCAAAAAGAAAATCTGTGGTTGAGCAGGAAATGAACCCAGTTCTCCTGAAGCCCTTTCCAGCGCCTTATCCACAAGATCATCCTTCATATTGACTATATAATTACTCTAGCGGATTTCTGAAAATCATGAAGTTTAATACTGGGAAAATGCCATAGGCTACTAGTGCAAAAATGTGCACGTTGTATGCCATTAAATTGTAATCTGTATATTTGTATTTTGTTCTATAATTTTTTTTTGAAAAAAAATGCCCTAATCCATTTATTTAAAGCATTTTTTCCTACTTTTAAATCTGTTACTAGACATCTTTCACTAAGATAATCAGGAGCTGATCTAGTGACCAACTGGATTAGCAGTGTAAAAACTGCAGGACTGAGCCCACAATGGTATTAATTGAATTTACTTAGATATGCTTTGACAGCAATGGGAGTTGGTCCTGATTTTAAGGCTGCAAGATCAGACCATTAATTTGTATCTACAAATCTTATATCAAATGCCTATCCAGAGGTTTAACAAAACAAAAAAGAGCAAAAGGATATTTGAAAAGATTTTTGTTGGTACTGTGAAGTAAAGTAATGTGTGATTTCATAAGAGGAACAATCAGAACAGCATTTATTCCTGCCAACACCTGTGGTTTTTTATTATTACTGTGGGCTTGGTCTACCATAATAGAAGTTACAATATTAAATTGTAATCCCCTAGTGTCCCTCATCCAAGGATCCTGAAGCATTTGGAAGACATTCATTAATTTAGGACCATTGACTGATACTCTCTTAAAATGGGTGAAGGAATCTTTAATCATGGGGAACCTGTGTGGTTTCAGCCTATGTGAACCACAGAGATAGTATTCACCTCCATACGCACGATGCTTCTCACTGCAGTGCATGTGTTCTGAGGACATGATACAGGAACTGACCTGTTATCAGCCACTGTCCAGGATCCACGGGTGTAAATTTCCAGGGAGGTATATATAGGAAGCTTTGCTGCTCCACTACCAAAACCCTACCTTGTGGAGGAAGGAGTCCTTCCTCATCCCAAGCCCTCTTAGATCCCCTCTAATGAACCCTTTTACGCAGGCATTGTGGGAGAGCAGGACCATTAGAAGTAGAGCTAGAGAAAAAAAAATAGGGAACTATTGCTGAAAGTTTTTTTTAAATGTCTTTTTTTTTAAATAATTTTTGAAACTTTTTGATCAGCTCTAATTAGAAGCCCTAAATGTTGTCCTAATGCTGGATAGTTTATGTCCTAAATGTACCACTTAAGAATTACACATTGGCTACATCTAGACTGGCATGATTTTCCGCAAATGCTTTTAACGGAAAAGTTTTCCCGTTAAAAGCATTTTTTGCGTCCATGCCAATCTAGACGTGGTTTTGTGCAAGAAAGCCCCGATCACCAATTTCGCCATCGGGGCTTTTTTGCGCAAAACAGTTTTTAGCTGTCTACACTGGCCCTCCTGCGCAAAAACATTTTCGGAAAAGGGCTTTTGCCTGAACGGAAATGTCAAAGCATTTGCGCAAGAAGCACTGATTTCGGAAAGTAGAACGTCAGTGCTTTTGCGCAAAATCAAGCAGCCAGTGTAGACAGCTGGCAGTTGCTTTTGTGGAAAAACTTGCCAGTCTAGACGCAGCCAATGAGTGAAATCCAAATGATATTGAAGTCAGTGGCGAAACTTTCATTTGTTTTAAGGATCATAGATTTCATCCCTTCAGTGAGAGCTGTGCACGTTTCATTTATTAGCTTAATGTGTGGTGGTATCTCTCTATGGAAACAGATACTCTCTCTTATGGCATATCTAAGAGAATTATTTCTTTATCTCAGGTGGCCAACATCTGTGGTTTTGGAGTGGAAAGCCTACGAGTAAGTCTCCACTGATGCCCATATTTGCAGCTATGGTTCAATATATACTAATTCAAAGATACACTTTGGTTCCAAAACATGGAAGGTAATTACAAAGTGATACATTACTCAGGCTACAGCTACACTGCCTTTTTTTGTGGAAGAAGATATGCAAATTGCGCTCGCATTTGCATATCTTCTTCCGATTCTTTTGCAGAAGAGGTTTTGCCGCTATTTGGCACTGTGTAGACGAGGCAAAATGCTGGAAACACCCTCTTTCACAAGACTTTGTAAACCTTGATTTATGAGGAATAAGGGGTCTGGTGAAAGTGGGTATTTTCCCCCCTGACATTTGGCCCTGTCTACACAGGGCCAAATAGCGGCAAAACCTCTTCCACAAAAAGAATCAGAAGAAGATATGCAAATGCGAACACGATTTGCTTATCTTCTTCCACATAAAGACAGCAGTGTAGCCATAGTCTCAGATGGGAGCCTAACTGTTCCTTATATTCTTATTCAGGCATCAATTTTGTCTAAGGCAAACAAGATAAATTCTCTTAGGCAATGTCTACACTAGGAAACTAGTTCAAAATTACTACATTCAACTTAAGAATTCCCAATTCAACAAGTTCGAACTAGCGTGTCCTCCTGACTGGGATGCATTGAAATTAGTCTGAGGCAAACTCCATTAATGTGGACGTGGTACCTCAGACTTAGAGCTCCAGGAAGCACTCTGGGGAGCTGTGGGAGATCTCTTGGAGGCCAATAGGTTCCAATTAGCAGTACCAGAGCACGCACGCTATAATGTTATTTCAAAATTACTATTTTGGAATTAGCGTTACTCCTCGTGAAAAGGAGTACATAGTTTGAATTCTGCAGCCTGTTACTTTGAAATAATGAGCTTGGTAGCTTGGTAGCATAGATATACTGCTTATAAATTTAAATTTGGGGGTGTTATTTCGGAATAAGATTCTAGTGTAGACCACGGCTGTATTTTTTCCCTAAACTATCTCAATAAGAGTTTCCCAGTAGGCACCAAGTCTAGACAATACCTTAAGTGCATCTTCAGAATTATACTCTGACTCAATGGGGCAAAAGCATGCCAGTAGGTATGTACTGTTACGGAGTAGTGGGATTTTTAAGAGATTAAATAAATCCTGGGAATTTCAATAAGGTCTTGAGGATCTAATGTGGCAGGTATCCTACATGCCTTGTTACAAGAAAGGCTTTTAAACCATTTAAGTTTGTAATGTGTGTGTGTGTGGGGGGGGGGGGTTGTTTTTATAAAGAGGAAATTTTTAAACTATAAAATGCCTTATTTTTGTTATTAACCTTAGATAATTTAAAACTGAAATAATTTAAGAAATCTAATCAAGTTTTCATTCTTTGCTTGCTTGGTGCGCTCTGATCTCAAAGTGAAAATACATGGGGCAATTTCTTTTTTGTTTCCTGTCAGCTTCTTCATTTGGTTCTCATGCACTGGCATCAGGATTGTCTGGGGATGTTGAAATCCAAACAAGAACATATTTTGCTGGAATTCTAAAGAGAACCTGAATATAAACTTTTTTGTCTCAACTAAGTTTAAATTCGTATGAATACTTTCAAAGCTGTATAAGGGATTGTATGTCCAATTCACATTATCTGGCTTTGAAAGTCCCAAACTTGAGTCACACTAACCAATGGATTCCTTATCATATAATCAAGTAGTTTCTTGTTCAGGGTAGGAAGAAAAATAATTAATATATATATAATTTTCAAAACAAACAAGTATAGCAGAATTGCAAAAGCATTAATTTTGAACTAAGAGTTCTGCTCAGCACAGAGATAGATATGGGGCTCATTGTTTCTCAAAGTGTTCCACAGGCACATTTTGGGAAAGCCGCTTGTGAGCCCATGCCTCTTCATGGCTCCAGTTGACCATTTCCAGCCAAGGGAAGCTATCACTTCCTGCGGCTTCCCTTAGCTAGAAACAGCAAACTGGAGCCACTGGGAATCAATGGTAAACAAAGCAGTGTGGGCCTGCTAGTGGCTTTCCCAGAGCAGGCGCACAGAACACTTTGAGAAACACTGATCTAATTTGTTAGAGTGTAACTCAATAGAGTCACTGGCATAATATTGTGGTGAGTCAGGCAGTAGGGCCAGCCACTATGCAAAGCAGAATTTCATCAAGAGTTTGCTAGGAAATTAGAGACTTGGTATTCAAGGTGCCTTGCTGCTGTGCATGAGCCGGCTTTTCTGAAGCTGCTTTGTTTAAGAAAATTACTTCAATTTTCTATTTTCCTATCCTCTTTAAGGAAAAGTAACCCATCTTTTCACACTCACCCTGCTTTATTCCTTTGAGCACTGGGCAAGTTTCCTCTTTGTAGATCCAGTTCCAGGAAAAATGCTAATAGCCATTGTACACAAATAAGACAGCCATATTGCACACACTTGTGGGTAGGGAAACTTGCATAGAACAGAACTAGAGCATGGCATTTATCACAGCAAGTCAGATCACTTGGATCATTGGCTCTTATATCCTGCTTTCAACAATGATTTTGCAGTGAATACATAAGATGAGGAGCAATGGGAGGGTATAACAATTGAAAATAAATATATGGAACTAGGCTGAAGGACAAAGTCTAAATTAACAACTTTGGTTTCCCTTAAGTCTTCATAACCACCTCCCTTCTTTAATGTTCCTCTAAAGAATCTTAAATTGCTCTTCCACCTATGCAATTTTACTTTTCCAGAGCATTCAGCAGAACCCCTGGGCAGAGATGCTGTCACTGATCTAACCTTTTATTGTATTTTCAGCTTGTATATCAACAAATATATATATGTATGAATGACACATACATACAAACTGCAGCTGACATGGATTCTAATTTTGTTTCTGTAAAAGAAAAAAAAAGTTCTGCATTTAAAATATACAAAATAAGCAGGTCTGTAACAAATTTTCTTTGACTATATATACACACTTATGTATATGTTATATACATACAGAAAGAATATACTGTATCTTTATAAGGCACTGTCAAATGTACCGTAAGTTCTTTAGAATTCTTTTCAACTATGGAAGTAGATCATATTTCACCATGTAGTTCGAAGTGTCTGAGACATTTTTGAAATGTTTCAATGATACAGGTTCACCAGCTGTTAAATGTCTTCTTTAAAAACTCCAGTAATTGTGATAAGACGAACAAAAATTATTTTGACAGTAATTCAAATCCACTTAGACTATAATTGTTCTTCCCCTAAAAGCTATTTTCACCTGCACAAATAGTTCCAATCTGTGTCTCTGTTTGTTTCAAATATTACGTTCTCATATCTGGTTTAAAAAGTGAACTGTAACTTGATCCACAGAACTGAAAAAAGAAATCAGAATTTTTTAATGCTCATAACGTTTAGCTATGTCTTATAGAAAACATATGCATAAGCTGGAATGATTGTATAGGTTTTGATGCAACTGAAATCAATGGACCTATGCTGATTTATGTCAGCTGAGAATCTGATGATGATATATGTAGCCTAATCTTTATCACTGAAAGAGACACAAAAGCATGACAAGCATTTACAATGAGCACTCTTCATGAATGAATCCTCTCTCACCGTCTGCATATTGCACATTATGGCTTCTAAGATCCCACTGCAGCTGCTCTTAAGAAGGTTTGGCAACTGTATCAACTGTATCACAGACTTAACTGGCATGTTTTTACAGACTAGAAACGGGAGTTGATAGAGGTGGTTAAACAGACTAGAATTTGGCTGTCAAGACATACACATCCTGCTGCAATGGATACCATACTTAATCAATGGTAATATTTGTGTCTTCAGAGATTACCACAAGAAGTAATCTAGTTTTCCATACTCTTTTAAGCATATTGAAGAAGGTACTTAAGATACAGTTAATTCCATTTATGATTTACCAACATAGTTTTTCCCATCTAGATTGACTTTCATTGTTCCATGTCACATTTCATGCACTTTTAAGTTTTACAAATTCACAAAGGCCAGGCTATGAATAGTGCTGAGTATCTGAAACTCAGTGCAGCAAAGCTGCTCCATGCCACTCTGGATTTGGCCCATGGAATGCAATGAAGGAAATATTAAGAGGGCCTCAGAAAAGGGGTAGCATAGTATTTATGAGCCTCTGAACATACTGCACCTATACAGTCTGATGCAGAAACACCAGGAAAACGTGACACCTTAAAATACCAAAATAACTCAAGTGATTATAAATATATATGTATATATGTATTACTAGAGCCACAAAATGCTTACAGATAGAGCTCCACAAAGCCCGCACAGATACATTCCAACAGTTCAAGTGAGCAGAACAGGTGAAATATAGATTGTAAAATGTGTCAATATAAACTTCCCAAACTGTCTATGTGACAGCATCATTGACTCCCCATATGCTTCCCCTCTTCAAATATATATCTCTAGGCTGGACCTGAGGTATAGTAAAGACAAAACCCAATCACGATTTCCATATTATTTAAGTTTTATAGGAGTACAAACATCATCTGAAGAAGTTCCCTTATAGTACCCATGATGTAGTCATCCTAGGCAAAGTTCAGATAATACTTTGTTTATATTTTCAAAACAGCAACACAAACAGCTCATTTGCTACATATCAGATTATGGACATTAAAACATAGATCTGGGTAGCTCTTACAGTTGAGGATAAACAAGATATGATTGAATTTGGGTTTTCTTTAATTTAAAGAGCAAACTCAAATATGCGTTGGCTGTGTGCTTCCTGTTATAACCTCCTAAAACAATGCAAGGTAATATATTTAGTGGCCAACATATCTTTGTAATTTTATTAGCCAGCTCCTGAAAATACAGAACTCTTAGGGTTTTTTCCTTTGGGTTACACAAAAATATTTTCTCACTTCAGTTACTTCTGCAGTCAGTTTTCAACATACAGAGCCAAATGATCATTGAAAATCAGAACAAAATTTGGCTCAGCATTTCAAATTCATTGCTATGCGGGTTGTTCTATTAAGTCAACACACAAATAAGTAAAAAAACAAAAAAGAAATATTGTAAGGCTTCAAGTAAAAACATTTCCTGTCTCACCCATTCGCAGAGTAAGGCTCATTTAATATTATGTTACTCTATGTATTAATACAGTTAATTAAAGCTACAGAGATTCTGCTCTCTCAAGATAAACTGTACTAAAATGAAACTTGGGTGTTAAACTGGAATGAACAGTGAAATGATGCTAAAAATGGGATTTACAATGAAAACTCAATGTTTCTTAAATAAGAAATAGACATAATATATAATCTACTGCTAAAAGCGTATTAAAAGCTTTAAGACTTTTGAAGCCTTTTTTTAAGAAAGACAAAACAAGAGGCTATTTTCAAAAAGTATTAACCTGCAGTGGATCTTCTGTTATGATCCAGTGGGTCAGATCCTCAATTAATGTAAATTAGCATAGCTCTATCCAACATAAAGAGAGCTAAACCAAATCACACCAGCTGAAGTTCTGGGCCTCACTATCTATAAAAACTGAAGGACTGTGTGAGTAAAAGTAGCACATAATTGATTATTTGTAAAATGTGTGAAGAATATAGTTTTGGAAAGCTTGAAACTAGAGCATGGGCCAGACCTTGCTCCCAAAGTCAACAGCAGTTTTGCTAATGTGTAGGTCCCCAATTCTCCAAATATGCAGATATTTGCTTTATATCTGCGGGTATCCGCATCCGTGGATGTGGATGCGGATATCCATGGTTCATTTTTGTGGATACAGATGTCGATGTGGATATACATTTTATATCCATGCAGGGATCTACCAATAAGAACTATGTAAGCAGATGCTCGTGCTCATGTGCTCCAATTACAGGACTGGAACTTTAGATGGGAATTGGGCTGAATTTGGTGTGTGCAATTTCAAATTACTTCTTACATTACTACTTCCAGGAAGAGTTCACATATTTACTTCCCTCTCCAAGTCATTCTCACTACTCCAAATGCAAATTTCAAAAAAGAATTTTAATACCATCATCATAAGCCTACTAACATGCCAGGTGAGTCTCAACTTTAGTTAAACTACCTTCAGAAAAATATATAGAACTTGCACCTTAACCTAATTATTTGTACCCCAATTTAATCATTTTTCTTCCTCTTTCCACATGAGTTATAGCTAAATGACCTGGTCTATACCTGTTTGAAAGGCTAGTACATATAGTATTGTATTCAGTGTTAGCCATTCCTGTTCAGGAATTTATAGTCATTTCAAAGGCTGATTTGCCTTTAAGAGCTGTGATTTTTTTTTCTTTTTTAACATAATACAGCATATTCAAAGAATAGTGTAATGGGATGCAGATATTCAAAGGTACATTGGTGCAATATCAAAGCCTCACTTAGATGGCTTGCTTTTATAATCAGTTGGGGTGCTATAATCTGCCCCTGTGCAGACTTCTAATGCAAGGTCTATGTTCCACTTAATCCCTATTTTGATGTCTTAAGTTTCTTAAGTGTGATGTATTACGTGCAAAATAAGTGATGCATAGGCCTTGTGCTACTCTCTTCACAAGGATGACTATCAACTCCATAAGGAGTTAAATTTGTGCTGGAAATGTGTAATTAGAAATTAAATATGGAAGAGAATTATGAGGACATTTAGTCCAGCCCCTTGGCAGCATATAATTGCTCCCTGGAGAAGGCTCACTAATGCTTTGTCCACAACTCTTGTCCCTGCTATTCAGTTTAACGCTTTTCTTTTAAATACAAGTAATTTGTTATCAGTTTGCATTATCTTTGGGACTATATGCTTTAATTTAAATAACTATAAATTTTTCATATCCCTTCCCTTAATCATTGCTCAGCCAATTAATTACACATTTTTAGCTCTTAATCTTTTTTGTCAATCATCTTCTCCAGTTCTCTATTTATATTTGTTCTTCCCCTCTGAACTTGATCCAATTTGTCTCTATTGTTCTCACAATAAAGTACTGTAACTAACGACAATACTCCAGATAAAATTATACCAAAGCTATATAGAGGGACTATTACCCCTGTGTCCTGTGATGCCTCTGTGCAGTTCAAAATGTCACTGGGCCATTTTTGCTATCATATTGCACTGCAAGCTCACCTCTACTTTTCCACTAATACTTTAGGTCTATGTCAGCTAGTTACTTTCCGAATTTCTCCCTTCAGATGGTCTGGCTCAAGCCAAGAACATTACTCAGCAGCACGATTAACCCCATTATGAATTTCTAGCTGACTTCTCAAAAAAAAAAGGTGATATACAAGGAACATAATAAGCAGATTCAATAAATCTTGACAGAATCATGGTATCAAGAGGGAAATGTTAACTAAGGCAAAATTGAAGTCAATATTTTCCTCAATAGACAATAAACCTCAGTGTTCCTGAAAACAAATAATCTTTATGTGTTCTTACATAAATTATGACTATCAAATATCTGGAGTTCTCTTCATTATCAGCATGGTGAACAGAGAAAACATTACTCTCTTTGAAGCCAACATCCTGAGATGATTTTAGATGTCCAGCAAAATCTATTTACCTCTGAAGAGCCAGTCAGAAGGCAGAGATTTCATGTGGTATGTTCCTCGCTCTTTTGTGATTTTTAAAATAATGTTGCCTCAAAGCCCAACAAGGTAAACATAGCTTTGTGGGGGCAGGAGAAAGAAGAAAGCCCAGAGAATTAAATGGACATCACTCATATTGGGGGGAAAATGTTACTGACTTAAAAAAAAAAAAAAAAAAAAGCATTCTTCCCAGCAATACTGAGGACCAGTGGTCATTAGACAGGCAGCACATTTGTAGCCTCTAAGGTATGTCTAAACTACATCCCTCTTTCAAAAGAGAGATGTAAATTAGCAGATTGAAAGTGCAAATGAAGCAGGGATTTTAAATATCCCCGCGCTTCATCTGTATAATTGCGTCACAGAAATACGCGTTCTTTCGAAAAAGGGTATTTTGAAAGTGAAACCATCGTCTAGAAGTGGATCTTTCAGAAAAAAAACCCTTTTCCAAAAGATCCCGTGCTCCTGAGGCATACAGGATCTTTCGAAAAAGAGTTTGTTTGTTTTTTTTTTTTTAAAGGAACAGCAGTTTCACTTTCAAAATACCCTTTTTCGAAAGAACGCTGATGCAATTATGCAGATGAAGTGCGTGATATTAAAATCCCAGCTTCATTTGCACTTTTGATCTGCCTAATTTACATCCCTCTTTCAAAAGAGGGATGTCATTTAGACATAGGGTTGCCAGGTATCCGATTTTGAACCAGACAGTCCAGTATTTGAGCTTTCTGTTCTGGAAACAAATTGAGAAAATATAAATGAGAAAATATAAGTGTCCAGTATTTTCTAAATAAGATATAATGTAGATTGTGATGTAATGTCAAATGTGTCCAGTAATTTTGTTGAAACCATCTGGCAACCCTATTTAGGCATGCCCTTTTTATGTGCTTGGCTCAGTCACATACACTGCAAATTCAACCTTCCTCTAAGATTAAATACACTGCACCACTTCAAGACAATAAACCATGTTGCTGCATACATCCCATTAACAAAAAGGAGAGATATCATTTCCCTTCTGAATTTGTCATGTCTTAGACTTGAGGCTTGTATTTCAGAGTAAGAAGCCTTTAAAAATGGGGGAGAGAGGGACAACAAGGAGGAATGAAAAATCCTTATTTATGTGGCAGTGCGATGCCATGACACAAACACACACAGAATTTCACACACAGGGAGTCGAATGGTGGACAATAAGAAGCTGCTGCTATTCTTTCTCCTCTCCTCCCGAAGTCAGGGGTGCGGATGGGAAGAGAGAGAGAGACTTAAGAACACCACACTATGCTTGTGGGCCACTGCACCCTGCCTGGTTCTTTTAAAGAAGGAGGTATGCCACCAACAAAGCCTTGGGGACAAAGAGTAGTTCTCATACATACAGACTGCAAACAGGCAGTCTGGTCTGCATGTCTATAAGAAAATAGAAGTCAGGTCAGTGGCTTGTCCAGACATTTTGCTGGCCAGAAAACTTGTGGAGAGGAAATGACTCCTGATAAATTTTTCATCACAGCACAACTTCTACACAACAATTTTGTCCGATAGACAAATACACAATGGCTTCTTCACTCTCTTTCATGAAAGAAATAATTGTTATGGTTGTAGTGCTAGGTGGTAGCCAGTTTTGTAGTCAGTTTGAGACAGTTTCTGATGGACTGTATAATTTTATTCCCATGAGAATATGGCTGCAGCTCTTTTTGGCCAAAAGAGAAAGATGAAAACAAAATAAAACAAAAGGACACTGGCAGCTGCTGCTCCATTTGTGGCTGATGTTGTTTGAGTCTTCACAGTGCACCTAGCTTCATGGCTGGCTTAATGGATGGCTCTTTCCCTCACCCCCACCTCCTAATTTTACACTGAAATTTCATAGGTTGTTCCACCAACGCCAGATACCTTCTTAACGTTTGAGTGTCTAGCAGGACTGACCGGGCCCCCCTGGAAACTTGATGTTGAACCCAGTCGACAATCTGCCCTGGAAATCCCTTTTGGCTGTCCGTTTATTTTACTGTGAGGTGTCTTCAACTGCATGTCTTCCCTGCAACAAAATAAATATAAAGTGATCCAGGGTTAGTGATCACAGTGAAGGCAGCCAGATAGTCAGACAAGGAATTGTCTTTATTGCTTTACATCGTGATACAGCAAAACAGTTAATCATGGATGTTTCCCCACTGAAATCAATAGGCCCAAATCAAGGCTTGCTGAAATTAGAGATAGCAGCTTAATTCTGCCTTTAGACCAGGTCCAGGGGAGCTGACAACCTCACCAGGACCCTGGGCAAAGTGAGGGAGGCCCAGTTCTGCACTCCAGGAAAGTGAGGGGCTGGTGGCAGCCAGCACTCAGTGCTGCCCAGACTAAAGTTCCCCTCCTGCCCCATCCCTCAGTGGAGCCCAGAGCAAACCACAGGGTGCTGCAGGAGTGATTTAAAAAGCCTGCAGCTCCAGGAGTCACCACTGCCAGAGTAGTGGCAGCTGGGGGGCTCAGGCCCTTTAGAATTGCTGGGCCCTCCAGCAGCCATTCTCTATGTCTCCCCCTGTCAGTGGGCCAGATCAGGCCTATTGGAAATACTCACATGCTTGAATGCTTTGCTGGATCAGATCTTATTGCATAAGAATTTGCTTTTTGAAAGGTCTCTTCTGTATTGTTGGCCTTTGCTCAAGCTACATTTTACTAATGTTCAGGGAAAAAAGCACTCGGAAAAATCACTAAAAAAAGGCACCGGCAAAACATTCCTAATGAAACAACAGAATGGTGTTAATAACTAAATCTTACCGCATAGTTTAGAAATGTGAGTCTGTCTATCCATCTGTGAGTCTGTTTGTTCAAGAACTACTCCTAAACTGTAAGAGCTAGGACCACCAAATTTCTATGCATCTTCCTCTTCTCATAACTCAAACGTCAGGATTTAGACTGTTTCTCATAAAACAGAAAGAAAGGGGTCTGTAGAATCCGGTATCCACAGAGCAATTATGACAGATATGATTATGGATCTTTATGAAAGAAATTACCATATTGAAAGTGTTAACATATGTCAAAGTAGAGTGTAAATCCTTTGCCAATGACAATCCAGTAGCCCTCAGGTAAGGCATAAATGGAGCATGAATGGAATATGCTGAAACAAACAAGGTTAGTTTGTACCCTAGGGCAGATTCTTTTACTTGGCTGCTCTTAATGTCAATCCCATCAATCTGTCAATTTCTCAATACTGCCTTTCAGAGATAAGAAGGCAGGTGAAACTGCTTTATAGGCAAGGGTATGGCTTACTCTTGTATATGGACAGATTGCATCATTGTGTTTTAAAAAGAACATCCAGCTAATTTCAATAGAGAGTACTGTTTTAAAAAAAAGTTATGACATTGAACAAGCTTACAAAGTATTTTTTTTCTGTCCCCATCTAATGGATAATCTATGGAGAGGCTCATAGCCAATATGCAGCTCACCAAGGATATGTCTACACAGTGGCGCTACTTTGGGATAGCGTCCATTATCCTTAAATAGCGTTCTGCATGTCTTAACAGCAAGTCTGTTATTTTGAAATACATTCTAAATAATGGGCTTGTTATTCCAACATCCCATAAACCTTGTTGCATAAGGGATTCATTAGAATAGCACTCTGTTTTGAAATTAGCACTGTTTAAACAGTGTTAAATCTCGATATAGGCTATCTCGAAATAAACTATGCAATTTGCGTAGCTCAAACTGCGTAGCTTATTTTGAGCTACACACTACTGTGTAGATGAACCCTGAGTTACTACTTTAACTCAAGTATGATAAAAAGCTGTAAATGGTATTGATGATCCCAGGTTCAAACTCTGCTGATGACCTGGGGATAGGGCTGTATGTGATGGTGTGCACACTTAGGCTGTGTCCAGACTCCATGCCTCCGTCGACGGAGGCATGTAGATTAGCCAGATCGGAAGAGGGAAATGAAGCCGCGATTAAAATAATCGCGGCTTCATTTAAATTTAAATGGCTGCCCCGATCTGCCGATCAGCTGTTTGTCGGCAGATCGGGAGAGTCTGGACGCGATGCCCCGACAAAGAAGCCTTTCTTCATCGACACAGGTAAGCCTCGTGAAACCAGGTTTACCTGTGTCGATGAAGAAAGGCTTCTTTGTTGGGGCATCGCGTCCAGACTCTCCCGATCTGCCGACAAACAGCTGATCGGCAGATCGGGGCAGCCATTTAAATTTAAATGAAGCCGCGATTATTTTAATCGCGGCTTCATTTCCCTCTTCCGATCTGGCTAATCTACATGCCTCCGTCGACGGAGGCATGGAGTCTGGACACAGCCTTATTGTCCTTCCCAAAATGGGGGAGTGGAGCAGGGGGGAGAGAATGGAAGGGAAGATAAGGGGAGGAATTTTTCTTGCTTTCATCAGTATTTTCACTTGGAGCCAGATACAAGGTCAACTGATATGAACTGGAGTTCTTCCCCTGACTTCAGTAATCTTTGGATCACCATCTTGGTATTCCTACTCAGTATCCTAGCTACACCACAAGCCCCCTCCCCTCACCCCATGCATTGAAGCCATTTTATAACCATGAATCTTTAAAAATGATTTTTTCGTTTACTATTTGCTGCCATAGTGGATGGAGCATAAGTTTCATTTTACCCATTCTTAAGCTAAGTTACTACATTACAGTATTGGATATGTGTTCATGATATGTACATATTGTAGCAAAAGTAACCTTGTGTCAAGAACATTTTTAAGAGGAGTGTAGTGTCCATATTGGTGGAAAACCTGCAAGCCAAGAACTTGTCAACTGGTTTAGAACATGCATGGAAGCAAAGAATTTAGATGGTAGCACAAGGTAGGATTTAATACACTCAGCTGCTGAGCCTTTACTTCACACTGCCACCATGTGCTCCCAAAATAATTTGTCTCCCTCCACTGGCCAAAGTTTCACAGGATGTAGAAGCAGGGATGTCTGGTCATCTGAAGAAGTGGGCTGTGCCCATGAAAGCTCATGATACCATCTACACGTTTTGCTAGTCTTTAAAGTGCTACTAGACTATTTTGTTGTTTTTTAAATTTTTCCTGTTACAGACTAACTCGGCTACCCCTCTGAAGAATATTGGGAATCATTAGGAAAGAAATAGATAAGACAAAATAACATATTGCCTCTATTTAAAGGTATTGCATGCCCACATCTTGAATGCTGCATGCAGATCTGGTCACCCCATCTAAAAAAAAAAAGATTTATTGTATTTGGAAAAGGTACAGAAAGGGCAACAGAAGTGAGGAGGTAAAGAACAGCTTCCATATAAGGAGGGATAAATAAGACTGGGACTTCATCTTGGAAAAGAAATGATTAAAGGGTGGAGAGTATGTTAGAAGTCTAGAAAATCATAATGTTGTGGAAAAATAGAAAAAAGGAAATGTTATTCCTTCCTTCACTTACATAACACAAGAAGATGACCCAATTACATTTATAGGCAGCAGATTAAAACAAATAAACAAAATATTGGAACTTTTTGCTAAGAAATGATGAAAAGGCGCAAACTATAACAGGGTTCCAATACGAACAAAATAAGTTAAAGGAAGATCGGTCCATCAATGGCAACTAAGCAGAATGGCAGGGATGGTGTCCCTAACATCTGTTTTCCAGAAGCTGGGAATGGGCAATGGGATCATGAGGGTTGCTTGTTCTGTTTGTTCCTTCTGAAGCACTGGCATTGGCCACTATTGGAAGACAGAATACAGCGCTAAAATGCCCTTTTATCTAACCCAGTAGGGTCATTCTGATGTTCTTTGAGGGTATGTCTACACTATAAGACAAAGCTGAATTAAAATATGCAACTTCACCTACATTAATTGTGTAGTTGAAGTCGAAGTTGCTTAATTCAGCTTTTGGCACTGTGTACACTGCATGAAGTCAAAGGTCAGTCTTCCTTTGACTTCATAGAATGATAGAGCTGGAAGAGACCTCGGGAGGTCATCAAGTCCAGCCCCCTGCTCTAGGCAGGACCAATCCCAACTAAATCAACCCAGCCAGGAGATTCCACCACCTCTCTAGGTAACCCATTCCAGTGCTTCACCATCCTCCTAGTGAAACAGTTTTTCCTAATATCCAACCTGGACCTCCTCCACTGTAACTTGAGACCATTGCTCCTTGTTCTACCATCCGTCACTACTGTGAACAGCCTTTCTCCATCTTCTTTGGAACCTCCCTTCAGGAAGTTCCCGCCATGAGGGCAGAGGGCTGGACTTGATGACCTCTTGAGGTCCCTTCCAGTACTAGTATTCTATGATTCTAAGTTGAAGGCTGTTATCAAATCCCCCCTCACTCTTCTTTTCTGCAGATTAAACAAACCCTAATCCCTCAGTCTCTTCTCCAGCCCCCTAATCATTTTAGTCGCCCTCCGCTGGACCCTCTCCAATGTGTCCATGTCCTTTCTATAGTGGGGAGCCCAGAACTGAAAACAATATTCCAGACGTGGCCTCACCAGAGTCAAATAAAGGGGAATAATGACATCTCTGGATCTGCTGGCAATGCTCCTCCTAATGCACCCTAATATGCCATTAGCCTTCTTGGCTACAAGAGCACACTGTTGACACATATTCAGCTTCTCATCCACTGTAACCCCCAGGTCCTTTTCTGCTGAACTGCTACTTAGCCATTCAGTCCCCAGCCTGAAACAATGCTTGGGATTCTTCTATCCCAAATGCAAGACTCTACACTTGTCCTTGTTGAACCTCATCAGATTTCTTTTGGCCCAAACCCCTAATCCAGTGTTTCCTGATTTTATTTGGCCACGGAACCCTTTTCAGCTTAAAATAATTTCAAGGAACCCCTAGAGTCCCCAGAGTAAAATTTGGCAAGCAAAAAAAAAAAAAAAAAAAAAAAGAAAAAAAGCCCCGCCAGAATTGGTCGAGCAAAAGAACCTGCAAAATACTCTGTCTCTTTACGAGGGGGCTGGGCAATGCCCCATTCTCACGGAACCCTTACTTTCACTTTGTAGAACCCTGGGGTTCCACGGAGCACCAATTGGGAAACACTGCCCTAATCTATCTAGGTCACTCTGGACTCTATCCCTGCCCTCCAGTGTATCTACCTCTCACCCAAGCTTAGTGTCATCTGCAGACTTGCTGAGGGTGTAAGCAGGGGCTGAACTGCTAAAAGGAGAGAGCTGCCATGGGCATGGTGTGCCCACTCCAATTGTTTAGCTCGTCAAGATAATTAACTATTAACTGTTGATATTTAAATACAGCTCAAGCCAGGATGGGGAGGGAATACGAGGTGTCGCTATGTAAATCCAATTCAGCCAGGGCTGATGGAGGATCAGTGTTGGAATGGAATGTGGTTTATTGTAACTAATTTGGGGCTGTTGTGGGGGTCACAAATCGTGCTACCCCTAAATGTGGGAACTGTAAAACATGATACTAGTGCTTGCAGGAGACCCATCATTGTAAGAGGTCTCCAAGAAACAAGCCTCCCCCCTTCCAGAATTGAGTGGGCTGAGCTGGGGGGAAGGTCTAAAGGACTTGAGGCAGCCTGCTGCACACCTACTAGCTATGAGCTGTAAGACTGGCCTAACCTAACCTTTTTCCCCCTTCGTTCTGAGGACTGACCTAAAGCAGACTCCATCAGGAGTGCTTTTGCTAGTCCAGTGGAAGCTGGAATCCTTTGCCAGTCTAGGTGGTAGTTAAAAGTTGAAATCACTACAAGCTGAAATCACTGGTTTGGCTGGGAGCCAGACCCATTGCAGCCAGCGAAGCAGCGGGTGGCCGGTAGGAGCGGCAGCCAGTAGAGTGGCTGGTGGGAACGATTGGCAAGCGGCCAGTAGGAGCGGCTGCAGGCGACCAGCGGAGTGGAACGAGACAGCTTATGGAGCGTGGCAGAGTGGCTCACGTTAAAGACTGCAGCAGAACCCTGCGGAGAGGTGGGGCCGTCGGCTTTGGACCACATAAGGTGCCCCTATCTATCCCCCCACCCCCATTTCCACCCAGGTTGGGAGGTAAAATCCTGCAGGTGAACTTTTGGACTCTGGGTGCACTGACCAGGGACAGAGACTTTTGGGGTGTCGGACTTTGGGACTGCGGGTGATTCTTGGCTGGGGGAGAGGGGGCCTTAGCTCATGTTTGGGCTATGAACTCTATGGTATTTTCCCAAGTTAATGCCATATGACTTCTCTCTCTGTTTCATTAAATGTTTCTTTCCTACACTCAGACTCTGTGCTTGCGAGTGGGGAAGCATTGCCTCTCAGAGGCGCCCAGGAGTGTATAAATTTCCCAGATTAGTGGGTGGGGGCTCGAGCCGGTTCTGTGTGAGATGGACCCCTAGATATTGAACCTGGACCTGGTTGCTGCCGGGTCTACCCAGCAGGATTACAAGGGTGCAATCCATCCCCTCATCCAGGTCATTAATAAAGATGTTGAACAAAACCAGTCCAAGAACCAGTCCTTGGGGCACTCCGCTAGAAACTTACCACCAACCTGACATCAAGCTGTTGATTACTACCCATTGGGCCTGACAGTCTAGCCAGCTTTCTCTCCATCTTACAGTCCATTTATCCAATCCATGCTCCCTTAACTTGCTGGCAAGAATATTGTGGGAGACCATACCAAAAGCTTTGCTAAAGTCAAGGTTTATCACATCCACTGACTTTCCCACATCCACAGAGCCAGTTACCACATCAGAGAAGCTAATCAGATTGGTCAGGCACGACTTGCCTTTCGTGAATCCATGATGACTCTTCCTGATCACTTTCCCCTCTTCCAAGTGCTTCAAAATGGATTCTTTGAGGATCCCCTCCTCATGAAAGCAGAGTTCCCGGCATTGACCAGAGCAACACTCTCACTTCAAATTAGCGGTCTTAACTAGAAGACCCTAGAACAGTGTTTCTTAAACTGTGTTCCACGGCACACTGGTATGCTGTGAGGCAGTCAGAGGTGTGCTGCTGAGAACAACAGAGTTCAAAATAAAGGAGCAGGTAACTTTTTTTTCTCAATAACCAATAACCTTCCCCTCTCCCCTGACCCACCCTTTTTTTGTTTTGTTCAACAACAAAAATCTTGGTGTTCCTCATAAAAAAAAAATATTGTTTGGTGTTCCTCGGTCTTCAAAAGTTTAAGAAACACTGCCCTGGAAGATCAACAGCAGCAGCTTCAATCTTCCTCTGCAGAGTAGATGTACCCAGTGCTTTTTTTGTAAGAAAAATGGTTCTGGTACGCCAGGGTCAAAGCTGTTGAGCAAAAAAAAAAAAACACCCACAAGCCACACCGGGGGCTGAAATACAGTTCCAGCCCCTTTAAGAGCTGCGTGTCCCAAGCCAAACCACCCCAAGAAATAGGTGCCAGTACGCCAAGGGGGAATTCCATTCAACTCGAGTATGATAGGAAAGTAGGGGCATACCGGCACAAAAAAAGCACAGATGTACCCATATAGAGCTGAAATGTATATGCCCCCTTGCTGTAACCCACTAGACCCCACTCCTCTTTCAGAGCTGAGAGAGAGCCTTAGAGTCCTGACAGGGTCTCTCGCTTCCCAAAGTTAGTAACCGGCTGTGTGTAGACTACATCCTTCTTTCGACAGAGGGATATAAATTAGACACTTGGAAATTGCAATTGAAGCGGGGATTTAAATATCCCATGCTTCATTTGCATAATCGCATCATGGCACTCTTTCGAACAGGCGCCATTTCAAAAGTAAAACCGCGGTCTAGATGCTGTTCTTTCGAAAATGGCAGGCTTTTTCAAAAGATCCTGAACTCATTTTTTGGAGTCTAGACTTTCAAAATGGTGCTTGTTTGAAAGAGCGCCATGATGTGATTATGCAAATGAAGTGTGGGATATTTAAATCCCTACTTCAGTTGCAATTTCAAAGTGTCTAATTTACATCCCTCTGTCGAAAGAGAGATGTAGTCTAGACACAGCCTAAGTAAGAATATACATTCACATTTTAAGCCTAACTAGTGTTCCTTAAGTGACTTGCCACAAGATGTCAGAATATGTTAGTGTTAGAGCTGAGTGAGTCTAATACAGGTGACCACCACCTTGCGACATGATTGGTTCCCGGGGAAGCGTCGCAAGTCCGGGGAGTCATACCTCGAACCCTCATTAAGGATAAATGCCATGCACTGTTGTAAACGTGGGCCAAGGACTTAAGTCAGGGGGTTTCGGCCCTTTACACACTTTAAAAAATAGTTGTAAGCATGTGTGTGTGCACGGGGGGGAGGGAAATCGCACCGTGGGCAGTTGCAAGTTAGGGGTTTCCTGTACTTTTTTAATTTTCTTTCTTTTATATTGGACTTAGATACAGTGCTCCTGTCAGCTAAATGCTAAGTTGCCTGCAAAAAAAAAAGCAGTTTTCCAGTGCTTTAGTAGCCCGTGGTTATGGATGATGTGTGTGGGAGGAGGGCAGATAGGGTGGTTTCCCTCTTCCCGTTTGGTGCTTGGTTTGTACGAAGCATGCTCAGTAACACTGCTGAAACCATTATCCTCAGTCTGCCTCCCTTGCACAGCATGCACAAGTTGGCTCCTCCCTACCAAAATCTGAAATGGTGCCTCTGCTGGGCACTTCCTATCTTGTGCTGAACCAGCGGTATGTTAGAGGAAATCCAAAATAAGACAGAATAGGCTGGATTCTTCATTCCCCCTTTTCCAGGCACAGCCATAAATTATCTTTACACTGCCCTGATTTGGTCCCTGTCCTTCTAATGCCATTACGATTGCTCTAAAATAGACTGGCTTGTACTGACCCTTTGTGGGCCATGTAACTGGCAAAGAATAGTAGGAATGCAGCGCATTCCAGGCATGTATCTTACATTGTTTGCACAGTGCCTATCTCAAGGGGGTTGTGGGGCTTCTAAGAGCTTCTGCAATAATAAAAATGTAGGAGAGGGCCAGCAAAGAACTGTTACTCCAGACCCACACTAGCCAGAGAATCTCCTCCCAATATGTGGGTTTTCAGTAGTACATAAAACATCTGCTTCCTTAGGAAGGATGCTCCCAACCTGTATGTTTCTTAAAGTTGCTTCTCAGCTTCTGAATCTCTTGCTTCCCAAAATCTGTATCCCAAATTTAGGGAAAAATACTTAGGAACCAAATTCTGCATTGACTTACACTATGCTCAAACTTACTGAAATCCAGCCGGGTCTAATTCAGAACCAGTTTTCTATTTTTTTCATCCATGTGCAAAATACATTTTGTTATGTGCACCAAGGCATGTGTGAATATGCACCACCAAAGAAACACATGCTGCAGATTCTGGGCTCCATGGGCTCACTGCTCATCAGTTGGGCAGCATTTGAATTTCTCTTAGGTGACCACCCAAGCACTCAGCTTATTAAGAACACTCTCCAGCACTAATTTACCTTTTAAAGTAAGCCATTGAAACAATATAGAAACAACCCTGCCCAGGCCTTAAAATCCTGTGTCAGAAAGTTTCTCCAATGTCTATTTGTGAACTGTAGTTGTTAAAATGATTTTTGCAATGGCAGAATAGTGAACATTCAGCAAAAAGACACTGCTGTCCTTTTCTCTCCTTTTCATATACAGGCAGTCCCCGACTTACGTGGATCCGACTTACGTAGGATCCCTAGATACGAACGGGGTGAGGCAACTCCCGCACATGCGCAGCAGCATTCCCGGGGCTCGCTCACCTGGGTCCTAGGATCCTCCTCCTCCTCGGGCCGGCTCCGACTGGGGTCCCGCAGAGCTGCCGGGCAGAGGAAAAGTGCCTCCCCACGCCCGCTCCCCCCCCCCCGCATCCCCCTGCCAGCAACAGGCTGCCCCCTCCCCTGAGCAACAGGCTGCCGAACAGACAAAAGCAGCCTCTCTGCCCCTCCTCCCCTCTATACATGCCGGGCTCCCGGAGCACAGCAGCGTCCCCGGGGCTCGCTCACCTGGGTCCTAGAATCCACCTCCTCCTCCTCTTCGGCCGGCTCCAACTGGCCTCTGCCTGCAGCAGCTGGCCACAGGGACAGGGATCCCGCAGAGCTGCCGGGCAGAGGAAAAGTGCCCCCCCACACCCGCTGCCCCCCCCCGCGGCCTCGCAGCCTCCCCCCCCCTGCCAGCAACAGGCTGCCCCCTCCCCTGAGCAACAGGCTGCCGAACAGCAGACAAAAGCAGCCTCTCCGCCCCTCCTCCCCCTATACATGCTGGGCTCCCTGGGCAAACAAAGACTCCACCAAAACAAACAAAGTGCTGGCCTCATTGTGTTAGCAAAAAAAGGACCCTCCTCCTAGAACCCTGGTGGTGTGTGGAAATAAAGCTATTAGCTCAAAGCATGGTGCAGAGCTGTTTGGTATTTGATGAGTTACTCCTTTAGTCCTGAGTTTGTCACAGGGACAGAAATAGATGTGAAATCTTCTGAACAGGGGAACAGACAGCAAAACAAACATTAGAGGGGAGTTAACCTTTCCCTATGCTATCCAAAACTAAAAAAAATGTTTGGCTAGAGTTTCCCCTACAATATGTACCAGTTCCGACTTACATACAAATTCAACTTAAGAACAAACCTACAGTCCCTATCTTGTACGTAACCCGGGGACTGCCTGTATATTAAACTAATGGGATTATTTTAGTAAAAAGAACTGTTTTCCCTTCCAAATCTGCCTTCAGTGTGAACCCTGCACATGTCAACTGCTGCTACAATAATTGTTATAAGGAGTCTGAAGAGAAGATGCTGATAAAATCGCTGTTTGTATCACATTGGTCTCTCTCTCTTGGTAATACTACCATCACGTTGATCACACAGCTGTCACCTTAGGGGCGAGTGGTATACAATATTCCCTTTAATTTTTTCATCCATGTGCAGATTTTTTCCATCCAGGTGCAGAATAAATTATGTGCACCAAGGCATGTGCAAATGTGCACCACTAGTAGAAACACAGACCCTAACTATGGGTGCTCTGCTTATTAGCTAGGTGGCTTATGAATTTCTCTTGATCACCCGCACAAGTGCACAACTTACATGGAACACTACTAGTGAATTCTGTAACCTGGAAACTAACCAGAGTGGATGACAGGGTACACAAAGCACAAGGAAAAATGCTGGCCTTTCCTGATATACAGAATGAGATTCTTCCAGTGTGCCCTCAAAAGAAGTTTTTACAGTACGTGCTATGTATTGTGAGGTCTTTTCAGACCTTCAAACTCAAGACTCATAGACTCAAGACTCAAGACTCAAGACCCAAGGAAGCGAGGGAACAACCAAGTGACAGATGCTAGCACTTCAAAAGACTGCTCATACACCAGTTATCCAAGTTTATATTCATGTCAAACCCAAACTAAAACCCTCCATTCTTCTGTACAACTATTCTTTTGTACAACTGTAGTACAGGAACAAGAGGCACAAAATTTCCAGGTACTGCTTGCTAGCTATCCTCAATTCTCTTTTACATGCTCTCCGTGATGAAATTACCAGACTCTTAATGTCTTATTCTTTCTGCTGAAATTCATCAAGTGACAGCTGTGATGTGCAAATGGGAGAGAGATTTTATTTATTAAATCATTATTAACTTCATATTTTTAAACAAAATCACTTTGCCATGCTCCCTGCCTCTTATTCTTTTCTTTTGAGGGAACATTTGTACAATAAATTTACTGGCAAGAATGTTTGAGAAAGCTGATTTCAAATGATAACTGCAAGTATTCAAGGAAGCCAAATTATAAATTCTCACATGCAAATGTTCACATACTCAACCAATTAGGAAACAGAAATAATATTGTGTGACTTATCTTATTAAACACAACAATAAAAAGTGGTTATCAAACTCTCAGCTGATTACAGTCAAGCCATACTTTTAAAAAACTTCTCCAAGAAGCTCAAATAAGTTCAAAGAAATACTTGTGAGGAAATTCTATAATCTGTTTAGTGATATGCACCAATTCAGAAGAGCTTAGATTACTTTATTCCATTATTTGTTGCAAATTGTTATATCATCTCTATAAGAAAGTGAAAGAAGGCTGATTTCACCTAGACGGTTTTCAAAATGAACACATACTTTTACATAGAAACAGGCTAGCACCTCCACTTTAACTTAGAAGAGCAATATCTGTAACCAATACCTCATACAAATAATATAAAACAATTTTAAATTGCTAATTTTAAATTGCTTAACATGCAAGCCAGCTTTCAGAAAACAATCTGGGCAAATTATCTAAACTGAATGAAGAATCACACTGCTAACGGAGTTTAATATCCCTGCTTGGACATCACTGCCCCAATCAATCAATCAATCAATCAATCAAACCATTTGTAGGCAAGAGAAATACACTCCGAATTAACAGTTCAGTAACCCAAGAGGAATATAATTTTTTAATTAAAAGAGGGATGGTTTTGGGGCACAAACACTTTCTCTGCTCATGGACAATACAAATAATATATGGGATATAGCTGAAAATATAACTGCAACATAAATAAATAATAAAATAAATAAAGTTCCACACAGAGTGTTTTCTTCCTTATGCCCAGAAACATACAAGAATATGTGGCTAGATTCTAATTGAGCAGCACTCTTTATTACCAATTCTACATTACTGGGCATCCAGCTAATCATTAAGGCTGAGATTTTATAATCTTTACCCAAAGTGCATTACCCCGTAAACTGCAAGCTGTCCTAGAGTAGAAGGCAGTTGTTAGTGCGGGTACCAATGGCAGAATCAGTCCCATAATTTTAAAATAATTATCTAATTCATTCAATTAAAAGCTTGTTTATGACTAATTCTGTTAGAACTACACAGCTTCATGGAATCATCAAGATTTTTCTCATTTTACAGTTTAAACTCTTCTTTCACAAAATGGTGTTATACAAGCTCAATCATTTGTATAAAATGTTCATGTCAATAGTCCACCATTACTGGAATATGTTATCAAGAACAAGAGGAAGGGCTCTGAAGAAGCACTTCTGCCTACTGAAACTCCTTATTACAACCAACCACCTGATACAAACAACAAATGAACAACTGTTCAGTGATGATAAAGTTGATATGAAACCCAGAATTAAAGAGATACCCAAGCACAGGGCTTGACAAACCCAGAATAGCTGGCACAGAGCGATCTGCGCATGTGCAGAATGATCTGCGCATGCGCAGAGCGCAGAACTGTGAGAAACTGTGCAGCTGGCGAGCGGGGCTCGCCGCCGCTTGGCAAGCCCTGCCCATGTACATCACAATACCTGCTATCTTAAAGCAAAGAAGCAAGCTGGATCCTGACAATTAATAATGACTATTGTAATTGCCTGCATGCACCATCTTGTTAATCATAAGCTATTTAAGCAATTCATACCTTTGTACTCCCACCGATTGCACTTCCGTTATTTCCACAGTGTTCACAAATGAGACGGCCTTCAGACCTCCGTATGAGGGTGACCTAGGCATCCCTGTAGGAGATGATGGGGCCTGATGGCCTGGTGACTTGTAGGAGCCATTGCTCAGCCTGCCCTGTAGTGCCTGATGGGACTGGACATTATTATTGGCTAAATCGGCTTGAAGGGAAGTTGTGGAAGTCCTTGGTGCCCTGGCCATTGCACTTGAGAGGGAAGACACAGAGGACTGCAGTAAAGGGTTCCTTGTGCTAAAACTGGTTCCAGTCATCAAATTGTCTCTGGAGCCATATCTTATCACCATGTTGCGAGCATCTTCAGACAGCGCATTGACTTGTTGAAGGCTATAAGAGCTAGGGGTGTCGTACACACCTGAGTCTGCAAACACCGAATCTGGGTGAGAGTGGAGGAGCTTCTCCCTCTCTTCCATTTCTTTCCTCTCCTGGATGGATGCCATGATGGTTTTTGAAAGGTTGTCATAACGGACGGGAGAGGGGTCCCGCTGGTGCGGAGCTGGGCCTCCCAGCACTGGGCTGAAACTCTGTGGAGCTTGGCGCTGCAGCTCACTCCCCCGGAGGTGGCACATTTTGGCTGACAAATATGGCGAATGGTACCCAACGGAGCCGACAGCAGAATGGGCTATGCATTTCCTCCCAGAGGGGGATGTGGGGTTTAGCAGACTGTCATAAGACAGACTTCCATTTCTGTTTGACAGTGAGCTAGGGGAAAAGACGCTTTTGTAAGGGGTGGAAGCAGCCCCTTCCGATTTTATTGGATGAAGTGGCACTTTGTCTGTCCCTCTCCTGCTGGCAGACTTCAAGCTCAGGGATCGCGAATTGACGGCAAAGGAGTCTATCTGGAGTGGGGAAGATTGATAAGTCTTGTGAAGGGAGCTCTTCCTGTAGTTCGGGATGTCCAGGTTGGGCTCTGATTGGAAATCAAGGCTCTGGTTGTTTTCTTCAATCAAAACTCCTTGCTTGTGTCCCTCCTGCATGGTGATCTAAAACAGAGATGCTTATGAGAAAGGGAAGGCACCCCATGATAGGACACAGCACGCTGCACCAATTTGCTTCCCCTGATGAGTGAAAAGTACATAGCAATTCAAAGGGACGTGTGGTTCCTGGACACCAGCACTGCTACTACAGCAGCGGTACTGACTGGAGCCCCGGGTACTTTAATTGCCGTTGGAGCCTCGGGTGGTGTGCTCTGGGTGGCACTGAGGAAGGGGTCATGGTCCAGACGGCACTGAGGGACAGCTGCCCCACCCTGCCACATTCGCCTGAGGACTTGCCCCTTCTGGGAGTGTAGATCCAGCCTCCAGCCCCACTTTGCCCAGGGGCCTAGCAAGTCTGTCATGTGCCTGTGATTTGGTTACTGTGACTCTGCAAAAAAAAAAAATGCTTATTTAATCAGAAAGTCAATCAATACGTATTTTCTCCTTTCACTTATTTATAGAAAAGGAATAATAAAAAAAATGGACACAAGGGAGCTTTTATACCCCTTTTTACTTCCAGGATGTGTTTTTGAGCTGGAAAATAGAGAAATGTACTACCTTCCTCTACCATGGAAACAGATGGGCTTCTTCTCTGGAAAAAGGAATGATAGACTCTGCTTAACGGGGAAGAAATGATGCAAGTGGTTGGCCTCTTCTTCTCTCCCCTCCCCCGTTGACTATTCTACTCTCCCTCTCCCCATTAGATTTTATTGCTTATGAATGGTGCTAGATTGACAGGCTGAAGGACAGGTACAGCTCAGGCAGCAGCAGCACAATCTTTTTCACACCAGTCTGCCATTGTACTTGAATCCTGAAGCAAGAGGAGAGTTACATCCACCCCCCCTAGATGTGGTATGAGCACCATATATTTTCAATGCTCTAAGACTGCCAGTAAGGTTCCCATTTGGTACCAGGTTTTGTGATGTGGCCACTTGCTTGGGCAGCATGTGAACCACTGGCTGAGGGAAGCAAGCTCCTGGCCCTGTACATGCTGCCCAAAACCCTGCCCATCCTGGCTCCTCTCCTTCCCGGAGCCAGGAGCCCTCCCACCAGGGCCACTAGATCCACACCCCAACTGAATGCCCTTAATCCAGGAGTGCCAAGTTGTGCTGAGACCAAGTAGGCCTCTGCAACTTCAACCCTGGAGTGGCAGACAATGAGTCTCCAGCTGCCCCAAATCCCAGGCCAGTTTGCCCTAGTCCCAGCCCAGACCACAGAGGAAAAGCAGGTCTGGGGATTAGACCACTAAACTCATTTTACACAGGCCAGTCAGCTAAGGTAACTTTGTATTCTAGGCTAGACTGGAACTAGAAACCTAGCAGTTAAAAGGCATTACACCCAATTACCAGAACTTGCCACTTCCCTGGTTTGATTAGAATTTATACTGCAGTATATTCTTCAGTTCTCAACTGGAGAAAAAGGTTCATCCATTGTAGGTTATGTCAAGCACTGGAATACTGTCAGTGTTGTGCTATCCTGCTTGCACACATCAAAATTGCAGGTTAGGTGCTAGCTGATGCCTATAAACGTATTTGGAACTCACTGGTAAGCCATTTGTCAGGTAATAAGGTGAAGATGTGATAATAAGATTTTCATACAGCCAGCTATGTGAAGTACTCATGTTCTGAAATGCTCCATTTCACAAGGCAAGTTAAGACTTATTCTGAGGACAGATCTGGAAAGCCGGATTTACATGTAAGATGGCAGTAAGACTAAAATCTCTAGTTTTTAAAGCTGCTGAAAAATCAGAGATATGTAAAACGAGTAGGCACAGCTCTCATTTCCAAAATTAATAGAATATTGCCAAATCCTTTCTTTCCCCCATCTCCATCACTACTGTTTAGAATAACCCCTTGGAAGCTTGAGTATGATTTCTTCTACTTCTACCACATTCATTTCCTTGATTGAAGTTACACCCTGGATGTTATTGTAGGATGGCAGTTGGTGTTGCTCCTAAGATTAAATTTAAGGAAATAGTATTGGAGCACAGATTGAATCACTATAGTCTGTAACTCTCTAGTTCAGCAACATCCGTAGTCTGGCATGATATTACTTAGTCAGATGTCCACTTATCATGAGTATGGCAAAGTTTCACGCAGTCCCCAAAAGTTTGTTTGCAGCACCAGTCCTGGCTCTCAGTGTTCTGAGTTATTTAGTTCTAATTTACCCCTAAATGTTTTCTAACAGCCCAGGAAGCAGAGGATGTTTTGGTAATGCTGCTAGACAATATTTACCTCCAGTGGTCCAGTAAATTCTATGGTTTGGCACTGGACAAGTCTTGATGGTGCTGGACTAGAGAGGGTCAACCTGTATTTGTTTAAGGGAAAATATCCCTCTATATATAAACATTTGCTTGGAATTTGCTAATGTACAAGATAGGACAAACAAGCAGCTTCAGATCCTATTTTCCAGGACAGTGTTACTTTAACTGTTATTACCTTAATTTTTTTTCTGTTGGCAGAAAATATAAGGGGTCATTTTTAAAAACTTTGACCCAAGCTCTAAACATCTGTTAAGGCAGAACATATGTGCATAACCATATATTCATTTTAACAATAATAGGCACAAGGAATCCCACAAATAATTCCTTTAAATTATTTTGTTTTGTTTTGTGAGTTGACATGACCCATATCATCAGAGCATATAATCTATTGGCCTAAAGGGCTCAATCCTAAAATGTACTAAACAGATACAAACAGCTATTGGCATGAATGGAAAGTAGCTTTCATGTCATGTAGTTGAAGCTGATGGGAGTTGAGACCTCTCAAGATCAGGTCCATCATTTGGTAAAGCAACTGGACATTTTTCAATAGGGTATGATAATAATTACAGTAATACTGAAAAAAAAGATGACTGAGCACAAAAAGTATGGTACGGTCAGTGTGTACAACACCAGCCTGTACAAAAGCTATTAATATGTAGTTCTGTACTAGTACATTCACAACTGCCATGAGATGAGTTTATCACCAAGTTGAAGTATCCTACTCAGGCCCACTGATGAGGAGGGAAAAGGGAGCAACTGCCCCAGGACTCAGCTATTCAAAAGGGCCGTAGAGCCCTACACAGCATGTTCCAAGTGGCACTGAGGGCTGGAGAAGGAGGTGGAGCAACATGGTCTGTGCAGTACTGAGGGCTGGCTACCCCAACCCTGCATCTTCTGCCTGAGGTCCTGCCCCTTCCAGAACCATGGAGCTGGCCCTCCTCCCCCGCCCAACTTTGCCCAGGGGTCTGGCAAGTTTGTTGACTCACCTGAGCCTACTGCTAGTTTGGGACAGGTTCTTCTAGACTATTATGACAAGCTCACCTGCTCAGCTGCAGCATGATAGTGGACTTTGGGATTGTTGCTGAAAGCTGGTCGATACTTATACATGGCAGGTGTTGGGGGACTGATCAATTTAGGTGAAAGACCATTCTCTGGAAAAAAAGATATTAACAGACAGTGTGTATTAACAGTATGTCTAAAATGGCACACTCATAAATAAGATTACAGAATTCCATATAAATCCACAAACCCGATAAATATACTTGACAGTTTATAAAGTGTGCTCCAGACCTGCAAAAGATTAAAGCTCAGTGGGTGTGTGCGTGCGCATGCACAGTACCACTGAAATCAATGGGACTCCACACAGAAGTAGCTATACACTTGCCTGTAACTCTTTGTAGGACTGGACATGTATACATGACACAGTCTGTGGCCCACAGAGCTTACAGTCTAAATGAAACAAGAAAAACATAAATGTCCTTGGCAGCTAACTAGTGCTGTCAACTTATAATTCCCCCAGTTGCAAAACACAGTTAGGTGCAAACAAAAGAGCCCCACATTCAGGAGTGTTTAGCTCTACAAAGTTCAGGCCACAATCCAAGCCCACCAATTCAGGGGAAGAAGGGAAGGGATGGGGCAAAGGGAGCAATAGCCCTGGGGCCCAGCTATTCAAAATGTCCCATGGCTCAGACTGCGGCCACTGCTACTATGACAGCAGCCAGAGCCCAAAGTCCTTTAAATTGATGGAGCCCTGGCTGTGCAGTCCTGGTGGTACTGAAGCCCCACCCCAGCCACCTGATGCCCCACCCCTTCTAGGAGCACAGGGCCAGCCCCTCCCTACCTTGCCAAGATCCTGCCAGGATCTGAGCTTCTCAGCTGTTTCCTCTGGCCTAATCATAGACCTGAATTAAAACATTTTGGCTGTGTCTACATTGGCATCCCTTTCCGGAAAAGGGATGCTAATGAGACACTTCGGAATTGCAAATCCGCGGGGGATTTAAATATCCTCCGCAGCATTTGCATTTACATGGCTGCTGCTTTTTTCCGGCTCGGGGTTTTTGCCGGAGAAAAGCACCAGCGTAGACGCGATTCTCCAGAAAATAAGCCCTTTTCCGAAAGAGCCCTTATTCCTACTTGAAAAAGGGCTTATTTTCCGGAGAATTGCGTCTACACTGGCGCTCTTCTCCGGCAAAAACCCCGAGCCAGAAAAAAGCGGCAACCATGTAAATGGAAATGCCGCGGGGGATATTTAAATCCCCCGCGGATTTGCAATTCCGAAGTGTCTCATTAGCATCCCTTTTCCAGAAAGCGATGCCAATATAGACACAGCCTTTGGGTTCTGGGAGAGTTCAGATCCAGATCCAACTTCTGAGTTTAGGAGCTTCTCACTAATGTAAAGCCAAACCACCCTCTGTCTAGAATTCTAAATTATCTCTGCCAGGTCCTCTCCTATCTGTCATCCCAGGTGAAATAAAAACGCACTCACTGGCCTAACCAGTATCAAATAGATGTATTCTGAAACAATTGCAGTATTTTCCTTTTAATGTGTAGTGAATTCTATACTGTGATGGACAGGAGGAATGCTGGCTAGCATTCAGTCACTATATGGTTAAACTAAGGTAACTAGGGGGTGTTGGTCAGGTGCCAGGAGAGACAAAGGGAAAAGGTGTTGAAATTTAAATTGCAAGATATGCCTGCCTGCAGTTTTCTTTGTGAGAGTTTTAAAGCTGGGAGCTGGGGGAAGCACGATGAAGTGAACATGGCAGAACTACTATGCCTACAAGGAATACTGGACATAGAAATAGAGTGGACCTTGAGGTATGGAGTGTGAGTAAATAGGAAAAACGTGTATTTAGTCATGATCAGGTTTTTTTTTGTTTTGTTGTTAGGTTAAACTTCTCTGTGCTAAGTCCATGTGCCCCTCCTTCACTATATTAAGCTGCACCCGGAGATATAATTTTTCTCTGTTTTTTAATCTGTTATTTTCTCAGTTACTCTGTAACACCTAGCAACCAAGTATGTTTTATCAAGTATATCTCTTTGTTAATAAAATCACCTTTTTTAAGGTGATAATTTGATTCTTATGTCCGGGAAGGTAACAGAAGGTCTGGGTATGCCTGTTTAGACAGAGAGGTCAGCTATCAGAGACTGCAGTTTGTTTTTTCGTTTTTTCTTCAAGCTCTTTTGTGGTAAAGGAGCTAGGGCGTAGCCCTTTGGAAGAAGTTCAAGTGCTTCTTCCTAGATTTAAGATGAAGGGTTGGGTTGGTTTTGTGTTGGGTTTTTTTACAGTTGATGCTGGCAACTACCTAGGGAATCTATAACCTTGGGCATTTTTTAAAGCAGAAGCCTATAGAGATACATTATTTAAGATCTCTTGTGAGCCCCCACCTTCTATACTCAGAGTGCCAGAGTGGGGAACAGCCTTGACATATACATATATCAAATCCTCTCTCAAAGTGAGAATTAAGAGTTTCCCCAAAGAATAAAGAAATCAACCTTCCATTAAGGTTCTGTAAGAACAATGAAAGCCCATTTACACTAAAATTTTATAGCATAAAAAAAAAGTATTAATCAGGTATTTATCAAGTATTGATACCTTCATTGGTTCCCAGCGGCCCCTTTAGTTCAGAGTACTTGCTTGGGTCTCCTTTGGGAGGCAAAGGTGGCTGGATGTCCATGGTTTTATCCTCCAGATCTTCCAGGCTAACTTTAGACTGAAAATAACCATGGAATCAATCATTCCCCTCAAATGGTTTAGACAACAATATATACTAAAGTATTACCGAGTCTAAAGACTTGTCAACACTGGAAAATATTATAGTAGTATATTGTGTGTTAATGAACATGGGAATAAACACCATCTAATACTCTATGGCTGTGTCTAGACTGGCAAGTTTTTCCGCAAAATCATGTGATTTTGCAGAAAAACTTGCCAGCTGTCTACACTGGCCACTTGAATTTCCGGAAAAGCACTGACGATCTCAGGTAAGATCGTCAGTGATTTTCCGGAAATACTATGCTGCTCCTGTTTGGGCAAAAGTCTTTTTCCGAAAGAAAATGGCGATCAGGGCTTTTTTGCAGAAAACCGTGTCTAGATTGGCCACGGACACTTTTCCACAAAAAGTGCTTTTGCGGAAAAGCATCCTGCCAATCTAGTCGTGCTTTTCCGAAAATGCTTTTAATGGAAAATCATGCCAGTGTAGATGTAGCCTATGTATACAGGCCTGTTACCTCTAAAAGCTAATTTAAGTGCAATCAACTGATATGATTTTAAACCTAACAGTCCTTATCCACACAGAGTGATCAATCATTCTCACATGACCATTAACACATGTATATCATTGTCAGTAGTCCCATATGCAGAGAAACCCTCAGTTCCATATGCAGAGAAATCCTCAGCAAATGAAGCCATTCCAGGAGTTCAGTACACAAAGTTTGAGAGATTATTTCTAATGACTATAACACTTAGCACCATAAATCTTGCAGCACTTTGCTAAGATATAAGCATCATTATATATAAATAAATAACATTTTAAAAACAACTAATAGTCCTACAGCACCTTAGAGACTAACAAAATATGTAGATGGTATCATGAGCTTTTGTGGATACAACCCACTTCTTCAGATGAATGGAATTAAGGGGTCCAGGTTACAAATAAATATTGTAAGATGCTGCAGGACTATTCGTTGTTTTTTACATTTTTTCAGGTACAGACTAACACAGCTACCCCTCTGAAACTTATAAATAGAGAGTCAGACACCAAGACGCAGAATGATCTGCCAAAGTCACACTTGCAGAGCTAGGAATAAAACCCAGTCCTCCTGGGTGCTAGTCCTATACTGCACATTCTGGACAACAATGTTTGCTGTAGGGCTAAGCCTCAGTGCTTTCCTCCAGTAAGCCAAGTCACTCAGTGGTACTTGGACTCCTGCCATCAGAACAAAGTGGTGTATTAATAATAATAATAATAATAATAATAATAATAATAGCCAAAAAGTGAAAAGACCTGTGCCAATTCTTAACTAACTGCCATAAAGAACAATGCTCACTCTCCTCTTGCTTTCCAATTAGAGTACTAAATGAAGGATCTTCAAACAGCCAATAGCTCTTGGAACTATTATTCCTCATTTACTTTCAAAATGCAGGGAAGAAGACTTGACTTCTTTCACATTCCTCCAGACACGTATTATCTCTAAGAATCTCCCAATAACAAAAGTTATTTTCAGCCTACTACTGGTTTTCAAGTCCTACTCAGAGACAGAGGGTACTGAAGGCTGCTTTACCTTGCTTCGGTTAAGATTAGCTTGGATTCCATTGTCACTTATTTTCACTGTGATCTGTCGCTCAGATAGATCTGGTCTGAAGAAAGGAGGCTTCACACTCACCACCTGCTGTTGCTGTGGCTCAACAATGTACCTGATTGATTATTCAATAATAATTATTTAAAAAAAACTCGGAGGCATGCAGACAAGAAAACCCCCATGTGTTCAGTGTATGATTTAAGAGATCTGGCAAAATCAATACAAGTAAAGGACATTTATCTCCATGGATGTCTTGTCCAGAAGATACAAAAATCAAAGTGAATCAGTAGTTGAATAGTAGATGCCACCAACAAAAAAATCCCCTGCAATTTTGAAACATTGGATTCCACTGCAATTCAGGGGAGGAGGCAAAAGAGGGGAAGACACAGCTACACAACTAGTAAAAGCATTTCCCAAGGATTTCAACAGAATTGCATGCCAAGTGTGTATTGGCAGATGACTTGATTTATAAACACCTAGAAGTGTTTAGTTATATCAGCAGAAATGGGAAAGTCAGACCTTTTCTAAAGATGATAACACTGGAACACAGAAATTATTTTGTACAAGTGTAACTCTCCACATTACACTTCTCCCCAAGAGAACCCCACATTTGAGTGTGAAAGGAACATTCCTAGGAGCTGGTTGAAAAGTGATAGACATTTTCACTGCTGAGGGATTGATAAATGGATGCAAAACAATTTGAAAAAGTTAAAGGAGATAGCACGAACATATGATACCCAGTGACATGAGATCAAAATATCTGCACTAGTTTCTTCTAATTTGGATCATGGGTGAGACATCACAGCAGTGATGGTTTACTTGGTTATTCTCACATTTTCATGGGGGAGAAGATATGTGACAATGTGAATAGGCCTTGAGAAAACACTAGGACTGTATTTTCTAAGTCTGTCTGAGTATAGCCATGGCATTTTAAAAGTTAAGATATTATCCCATACTTTATCAGACCAAAGAGACTGCAAAGGAAAAATAGTTCTCTGGTTTAGGCACCTAATAGGTTTTAACATCCTGCTCTCCTAACATCACTTGACCTCATTCAAGTGCTCATAATTTTGGGCAGTTCAGGAAATCTACCACTTTAATGCTAGGAGTAGTCTGCTAAGCTTAGTTTGCTGTGCAATCAAGAAATTGCATATAGCAGAGATAATAGTGGCTGTGTCTACAATGGTGCAATCTTGCGCAAAAGCAGCTGCTTTTGCGCAAAACTTGCTGCCTGTCGACACTGACCTCAAGTTCTTGTGCAAGAACACTGACATTCTAATGTATGAAATCAGTGCTTCTTGCACAAGAACTCTGATGCTCCCACTCAGGAATAAGCCCTCTTGTGCAACTGTTCTTGTGCAAGAGGCCAGTGTAGACAGGCAACATGAATTACTTGCACAAGAAAGCCCTATGGTTAAAATGGCCATCAGAGCTTTCTTGTGCAAGAGAGCATCTACACTGGCATGGATGCTCTTGTGCAAAAGCACATCTCTACAAAAGCACATGCCAGTGTAGACGCTCTCTTCTGGAAGAGTTTTTGCACAAGATCATGCCAATGTAGACGTAGCCAGTGTGTATATTCAGCCCACTCATACTACAATTAAAAGGACAAGTCTATGTGCTGGACAGCTTGGACGTCTATGTTCAATCTTTTCTGTCACACAGCAACATTAATGTTCATGGCCATTGTTTCAAAGGACACCAAGACAAATAAATCTGCTGAAAAGTAAGGAACCATAAATAAAATCCAAAATGGCAAACTGTAACACCACATGGAAAATCATATTTGTTTGATGATGACGAAAGAAGTTGTGAGACTGAAAGCCACAGCTGCCTTGAATTAATTATAAAGCTAAGGGGCAAAAGGCTGGTTTTAGATAATTCATTACTTTTCTGCAGTGACTAGAATCTTCAATGTGTACTTTGGAAAGCAGCATACTGCATAGAAAATAGGTTGTGTTAGGAAGATTACAGCTGACACAGATCTGTCCAGTTATTGAATTTCACTGGATAAGCAACATAATGAAGCAATGTTACAGAGAAGCATTAAGCAGGAATAAGTTTTCATACCTAACTACAGTTTTTCCCCAAAAAAGATTAGTTATATTATAAAATGACTCAGTAAATATAAAAAGCTGTCAATATGTCCTGCCAGCCACAAAGACTTGTTTTGAGAGTGAAGATTGTGAATTATGTTAAGTGACAATGACAAGATGAGGCAGAACCGTGCTTCCTCAGAGCTCTGCCAATGAAATACTGTCTTGACCTACCATACCTCTCCTCAGAAGATACTACTAATGCAGATGTGTGCGGATGATCTCTAGGGTAACTCAGAACATTGTTTTGTTCACCTTGTGACCCAAGTTTAAGAATAACATTCTTTCTTACCTGGGAGCCAGAGGGCTGCAGAGCACATGTTCCACGTTACCACAACATCCTTGAGTGAAAGGATTCACACCCCCACGGAACTTACCCGTCACCTGGAAAAATATTCAGTGCAGTGCTCAATGCTCTAAAATAGGTAAGAGGCACCAGTTAACACTTACAATCTCAAGAATGAGTATTCCTGTCCTCTCTCTTCTGCATATCTGGCATTCTTCTCTTTCCTTAATTGGAAGTTACTCTTTCTTGTTAGCGCAGCTTCCTCCCTCTACCAGCCCCAATAGCATAAGAAACCTTAACAATAAACTTCTTAAGCCCATGTCTCCCCATTGTGTGAACATCTGCATGCTGGCTAAAGGCCCTTGTCCAAAAGTCCAGAGAATCTGAGGCTCCCTGTCTGCAATACACATCTCCCCATATTCTTTCTATTCCAGAGTCCTGTCTGCCCTCAGCCTGGCTGCCTGATCTGGCCTCCTTCTCCTTTGTCTGCCCTGGCAAGACATACTCTAGTAGAGGGGTGGGTAATAATTTTAGAAGGGGGGCCACTTCACAAATTTTTGAAGTGGCCCCTGCCCCACAGGACCTCGGGTAGAAGGGGTAGAGCCAGGATAATTCCGTGATCCCCTGCCAACAGACGCTGATTGGCCTGGGTTAGGAGACCACATGAAGTCTTTGTTATTGCGGTCCTTCTCTACCCTCTCCCCCCCCCAACAAGAACCACCAGCTGTTCTGAACAGTTGGCAATTCCCTACAAGCGCCTGTGCCCCAGATGGCAGGTGGAGACTTTGTGCACTCCTCCCACTCTCAGGTCAATCAGGGTCTGGGGGCAGGAGAGCATGTGAAGTCTCTCGCTCCTTGCCCCCATCCTGCAAAGGGTGCATGTAGGGTTGCCAGGTGTCCGGTTTTTGCCCAGACAGTCCAGTAATTGAATCTTCTGTCCAGTAAAAAAAAACAACCCAGAAAATACCAGACATGTAAGTACTAGAAGGAAGCCTGGTGGGGACATTCTTCCCCTGCCGCATCTAGTGGGGGTATGGGTAGCAGGGAGGAATTTAAAGGCACAGCGACTTTTTCTTTTTTTTTGGCTCAATCAATTTTTTTCCCTGCAATGTTGGGAAAACTGTCCCCCACAATGTTGGTTTGTGAAAATATCTGGCAACCATAGATGCATAGCACTTAGAGTGAGCTGCTAAAGGTTCGATGTAAGTATCGTGTGCCCCTGGCAGGGAAGGAGACTTTGTGCACTCTCCTCACCCTCAGGCTGTGATTGGCATAGGAGCAGGGGAGCAGCAGGGCATCCGCAGGCTGGATCTGGCCAGCGGAGTTTCTCTTGCCCACTCCTGTACTACACCATCAAATACATGAATTTTGTACAAAGGGACTTTGAGATCCTCACGTGGAAGGTACTGTGGAAGAGAAGGGTTCACTCTATTCAAGACGTAAAAATACATGGATAAGATGACATCTTATATTGACAAATGACTTCCTGAGTCATTCAAAAAGCTCATGAAAAATATAAACTGAAATATTACAGCCCCTGAAATAATGCTCTCTTCAGCAGGAGTAATAAGAAACAGTGAAATCTGGCATGGGTGCACTAACCAAGGATTTCTAGCAAAACACCAGAAATGTGCACCATCAGGGTATAAAAGTAACAGAAGAAAAAGGGGATAAATGTAGCTGAGTACATTTTGCTTGTTCATAATTTCAGATAGTGAGGAAACAGAATCAATACTAAGGCTGCTGGAGAAATGTGAATGGATTAACAAGTCAGTGCCAAAACTAGAAGCTAAATCCATATTATCTCATTCCTGGGCCTGTGCTTTAATTACTAGAATGAGCTTCCTCTGGAAGAGAGCAGATGGATCATGGAGTCCATCCTCCAATCAGGGTTGCATAGTCTACATGACAGAGAAGATGAGTTGTTCAATGAAAGCTACATTTGATCATGGGCAAATGGCACAGTGAGATAGAAACTTCATTGCAGATAGGTAAACTTCAAGAGATTTGGCAGTTCAGGTCAGTGTACTAAGTTTGGATTCATTATCTAAAGCCTATCTGAACCTCACTGTCCTGGAACTGCTGTGAATCTTAATTGCAACAATTTCCAACACTTTTCAGTTTCAGACTAGCTAGAAATACAAAGAGACTAGAATTTTCTAGTATTTGTTCTTTCTGTCCTAGATGATAGGCATGAGGCCTATGCACAGAACTACCAAGTCTTGTAATTTAATGTGAGCCCCTGCAGACAGACTTGCTGTGAGGCATGTAGCTCTGGGCCTCATGCAATTTTCATGCTGCCATAGAGAAAGTCCCCTCTGAGTTGCTGCCACTCCCCAGTCACATGGGGGAAGGACAGCCAATCCCAACAGGAGATAAGCAGAGCATTTCCCTCTCTCCTCAGAAATGACATGAGGGTTCAGGTAAGAGGTGTGAGATGGTATGAAAAAAACAGCCAGACCATTTTCACAAGAAGGAAGGAGGAAGCAGAAAAAGCAAAGGAGTGCCACCCAGAAGAGTGGGACCTCTGAAGCTTAGTATAAGAGCCTCTACAGCTTGAGCTCATAAGGATCAATTCTCTCTATATTCATTGTTACATGCAGCTATTGGGTGAGCTGGTCCAATGACATGGATTCAGGTGCCAGCAGCATGAAGCTGACACAGATCTCTCCCTAGTTTTCACCACAGGTGACCATGCCACTACCACCAAGAGGGTCCATAGATCACACAACCACCTCTGGAACAAAGTACCGGTCTAGCCAAGGGTGCTGGACATATACTTTGTTCCAGAGGCTAGGCAAACCATTAACATTTTATTTGCCAGCCCACCAAATGTTTGTGAATGGGTTTGTGGGTCCGCAGCACTAAAAAGATTGGGAACCACTGCTCTAATACACAGAGCATCATTACATTTAAAGAGAATCTCCCAAACAAAGCTCTATCAAAACAAAACACTCTACTGCAATTCTCCATTTGGTAAGAAGATGAGAGAGTGGACAAAACACATGCCAAACATTAGTTACATCACTTAATATGTTCTTGGAAGATAGTAAGGCACTATGGTGAAGAGGGCAGTACTAGGATCTATATCAAATAGAGGTCCCTTCTGGAGCTGCCTCTTTGTCTACACCCTGGAAGGGCATGACTAAAGACTTTCCGTGGCAGCAGGAGGAGAACAGATGTGTTGGGGGAGAAAGGGCAGATGTATGGGCACATAAATGATGTGGATCTGAGGGTTGGAGCCAATGTTAGCTGAGCACAAAGCTAACTATTAGGGATGCCAAAGTGTGGCAGGGGAAACACAATGTTAATTAACTAGCATTTTGAGACAATGCTGATGGATTCCCTGCATTATCTGGCAGCCCATTTTACACATTTGAATTTTGTAGAAATGCAAGTTCTCCTAAATATTTTGTTGCAAGATATTGGCAAGCACAGGTCTTGGAGAAGCAAAATTAACTCGTATGAGTGTATATGTGGCAATGAGTTAGTGCAGAGCTGCATACATTATGGGAAGGCAGGGGCCACTGATAGAATAAAAAAATAAGGAGACAGAACAAAGCACGATTTAGACTTTTTTTTTTTAATATGTAGCAATTCTTTTAAGCCTGATTCATGAATTTGGAGCTTTGGAGGTTGGCAATACTCCATGCACCACTTAAACATCATTTTGGAGACCTGCCTGGTACACAGTCCAATACTGTTCCTGGGAGCTTGCCCAAACATCAGTCAAGCAGAACCATACAATCATAGAACACTAGAACTGGAAGGGACCTCGAGAAGTCATCAAGTCCAGTCCCCCGCCCTCACAGCAGACCAAGCACCATCTTAGATCAGAGGCAGGCAATCATTTTTGATGGGGGGCACTCCAAGAGTTTGGTCAGTGGCCAAGGGCTGCACTTTTCTATAGAGGGGGTGCAGGGTCTGGGACCGAGGTTGAGTGCAGAAGAGAGCTGGGGTAGAGAACTGGGGTTTAGAAGAAAGTGTGGGGACTGAGAGGGAGTTTAGGTGAAAAAAGGGGTTCACAGAACACACAGCTTCTCTCTACATTTGAAGAGAGGCAAATAGAGCATCCAGCCATTCTGAGCCCTGGGGCTGCTCACTGCGTGTGAGTCTGTAGGGTGGGCCACAGGCCAGACTGAAAGGTTTGGCAAGCTGGATCCAGCCCCCAGGCCATATCTTGCCCACCTCTGATCTAAAGCATCCTGGACAGATGTTTATCTAACCTGCTCTTACATATCTCCAATGTTTTTAAGCCCTCTGTAAAGCATGAATTTATCTGGATAAAGCAGCAGGTCAATCTGATCTGCCCATCTTTAAATATTGTATCTTCTCTTTATCCTCTCCTAGTAGCGAGAGCCTTCTCAACTCCTACATCTCTAACAGGAACATGGAGGCAGAATTGTTCTCTTACCTGCTCATTGGTTGTGCGCCCTCGTGCCACTAGAACAATATGGAAACCTGTGAGACCAATGACTGGGATAAAAAACAATCCAGCCACACACATGACAGCCATGCTGCATCCTAGAATTAAGGAAACTGTATCCAGAGGCAGGAAAAAGGAAAATGTGTGGGGGAGAAATGGAAGGGGAGAGAGAGTTCCCTAAACTAGAAATCTAGGAAATACTCTCCACATTTCGTTCCATTTCTTTTTAATTAGACATTAAAGTATGTCTTGGAATTAAGTATTAGAAATTACTTCAGACTAAGGGTGCTGTTAGTTTCTTGTTTAACATGAGTCCTAAAGTTATTTGCTTCTCATTGTCCAACACAGTATTGCGTATTTGGAATCCATGAGGTCTTTCTATAGTAAAAATATTGTACTTTATTTCAGTCTTTCTATAGTCTCTAGTAGCTTCTAGGAGCTGGTCAGCTAATCCATTCCTTTGCAAGACAGAGGAATACAATCACCGGGGGCTTAATGCATCAAGTTGTTTTCTCATTTTAAAATGAGCACTGGAACTTATGGAGACCATCAATGATTATCACTGACCAGTGGTTTAGGTCAAATTTATACGTGGTATCAGATAGTGCAACTAGAAGCTCTTCAGTGGAGCTGCTTGTGTTTACACTACATACTAATCTGGCCCATGTGATGTAGATTTAGATAAATGCAAAAGCTCAGCTTCCTCTTTGTTAAAAAAGCCATCCCTTCCAGGGCCATCTCTAGGCACCAGCAAACCAAGCACGTGTTTGGGGCAGCACATTGCCAGGGGTGGCAGAGAGACACCGTCCAGAGAACTCCTGAACTCCTAACCCTTACCACCCAACGCGGGCCTGCCTATGGCTGCCCAAGGCAATGGATGGGGAGGTGGAACACACGATGGGCCAGCAGCGAGTCACCCTCCGCAGGTGGGGTGCGTGGGGCAAGACGCGCTCACAGGCCCGCAGTGATGGCTGAGACACCATGACATCACGGTTCCGGGGCTGCCTCGCTGCCTTCCCTCAGCACCAGAGAGAAAAGTGCGTCCCCTAGTTACCGTGAGAAGGCATTCGGGCGAGGCGGGGTGGGACGGCCCCGACAGAAGCACTGGCCACATGCCGCTCCTGTCACCTTCCCGGCACAGCTGCTGATGCCCCGCACCCAGCGGCCGCGGAGCAGGAAATGCCCGAGGGAGCCTCTCATGAAGCAGACTCCAGCGCCTGGGGATAGTTCACGCTCCTCTGACAGGCACCAGACAGCGCGGCCCGACATGCAGGGGGTGCACCATGGGCTTTGAGAACAGCAGCAGCACCGGAGCGCTACTGCCCTGCTGGGCGAGCCGCTCTCCCCAGGCTGTGCGGGGCAGGCTGCACACAGTGATCCGGGGCTGGGCAAGAGGCAGCCCGGGTCACTGCAGCCACGTTGTGAGCCAGGTGCCTTTGGTCATCTCACCGCCTGCCTTGCACTTACTAGTGACCCCTCCAGCCAGAGCAGGCACCCTTGGCCAAGGAGTTTGCAGGAGTGTGTGTGTGTGTGGGGGGGGGGTCAGCACACATTGGCAAATGGGAGCGACTCTCTCCCCCTTTCCTCTGCCTCAGTGCTGATCATGGAGGGAGGGGAGAGCTGCAGCCTTAGTGGGGCTGGGCAGAAGAAAAGTCCTGCCCAGGCCATGGTGCTTCAAGCAGAGGCACCTAGGCTAGGGGGAAGGGAGAGCTACTTTGCAGCCAGAGCTGGTTGGTCTGGCGCTGAGGAGCCGCTGGAGGGGGCCTTGCCTGCCCCGGCTCAGAAATTTTGGGGGGGAGGAGGAGGGAGAGAGGTGTCCCTGGCCTTGCCTGTTACATTTCCCGGCTGTGTCCACACACATCCCCAGGGGGACACGTGCCACTTTCACCCCTCCCCCAGGGCATTCCGAAGTTTCCGCATGTGTTGTGGGGAGGGGACATGAGGGTTTGGCGGGGAGAGGGAAAGGAGATGGAGTTCGGTAGGTGGGAGAGGGGAGCGGACTGGGTCCATGGGCGGGGGAGGGGCAGATCGGGCTTGGCTAGGAGGGAAAAGAGGGCACAAGGTGGATTAGGTAGGGGGACAGAAGGGGGGGGCAGACTGGGTCCGGTCACTGAGGGGTCGGGTTTGCCTGGGAGGAGAGAAGGTGGAAACTGGGTTTGGTGAGTGGGTGGGAGGGGGGGGGTCAGGATATGTGTGGAGGGGAGACAGGACATAGGCTGGGTTTGGCTGGAGGGTGTGGTGGGAGTCAAAGAGCCGCAAGGTGAAAGGGGCGCTTTCCTCCTCAGTGCCTGTCCTGCAGCAGCGGGACAAGGGGGGGGAGGGAGGGGCGGCCAAAAATGTTATTGCTTGTGGCAGTAAAAAACCTAGAGCCGGCCCTGATCCCTTCACCAAGCACTCTGAGATACAGAAGCTGACTAATACACAATGAGTGTTACTGGTGTTCAACAATTATGAAGATCAGATTCCAACTGTGCTCCCCAGTTCATATAGAATTTTGAAGATTCTTTTTGTTCCTCTTTGATGTGCTTAATTAATGATAATGTTACATTGACATAGCACTTGTAAGTCCTCACCACACAGGCTAGTGGGTCCTCAACTGGTATCCTCTCTCTTTCTAGCTCTGCGTCTTCCATCTCTTTATATCATTCAGAGAAATGAAAATAAAGATAATGTTTTCTAGAAACCAAGATAGACAGATAGAAATTTTTAATCCTGAAGGATAACAAAGCGCTTAACAACACACGTACAGGGATATAATATAGCTACCTCTTAGACACAACCACCTCTGGAACAAACTACAGGTTGGACCTCCTTGGTCCAGCACCCTCAGGTCCTGGCCAGTCCTGGATGAGGGATTTTGTTGGACTGGGGAAGATCATGTCTCAGGAAGGTCATATGCCATGGCCTCACTCCAGCCTCTCAGCTGGCTTCCCTCTATTACCAGCCCACTTGCATGCAGAACTCCTGGCCCCACCATGGCATCCCTACCCTTGGCATATACAACCCATTACTAGGCTACTGGCCCCCCTGCTGGGGTCCAACTGTTCTGCCTCACTCAGCAGCCCCATTACCTCCCAGCCTGATCAGGCAGGCCCATTGGGCAACAGCAGGGATGCCAGGCTCTTTGCTGCGCCACCAGGCAACAGCCCCACTCCCAGCTTCCTGGGCCTGCTGCCAGACAGCCCTGCAGTCAGGATCCTGGCTCTGTGGGGCAGCCGTGCTCCTTCCTAGTGTCACTGGGCATCTGTGCCACTTGCTGCTTGGATCCAGCCTCGCTGCCTCTCGCCCCCCACACCCAGCAGTATCGGTACCTAGGCAGCAGCCCTACTGCTGGGCTCCCGGTTTCGCTGCCACAGGGCAACCCCTCTCCTGGGCTCCAGCCCCATTGTTTTGATCCCAGCCACCAGATAGACCAGGGATGTTGCCGGATCAGAGAGTCCCAGTTAAGAGAGATTCGACCTGTGGTTGTTTTCAACGGACTAATATTACCCAACAGACTTAGGCAAGACAAGCAGGAGAACAATATCCACCTGAAATTAAGTGGGGGGGCGAGGGTGGGGGGGATTTTAGTGAGGCAGAATGTTGCTTTGTGTTCTAGACACTGGTTGACAGAGATGTACAGAAGCAAAACTGCAACTTTAGAGGAAATCAAGGCTTCTGAAACCAGACAAATGCTGGGGAGAAATTAGATTGGATTTTGCAATAAAAGAACATGGGAATCACAGAAAAGAAGTCAATCCCATAACTTCCTGAAAGGCAAATCTGCAACCTCCATTCTTACAGTTTCCTTATGACACCTCTTAGAGATTAAAAGGAAGGATACGTAATGGTGTTGTGAGCTGCTCCCAGATTTTCCATATGGTTTAAAACATAGATCAGTCCAAAGGTGAACACTCCGACCATGTGTGTGCTTAAGGACAGCAAGAAGAGGAAAAAATATCGGTAGTTCCTCCGTCCTATGCAATTGTTGACCCAAGGGCAGTGGTGGTCAAAGTCCTTGTAAAAAGATGGAGAGACAGGGAATAATACCCAAGCAGTGAAAGAAAAACATCACCTTAGAAATAAATGCAAACCATTGTGTTATAGCCAACCACACCCCAAATTTGGGAATAATCAGATTAGGTTTGGAGTTTTGCGGAAAGGCTCCATCCTGGCATTACCTGGCTGCCCATGTAATATAACAACATGCTACATCCTTTTTATAAGAGTGGCATGGAGGGACTCATATGGCAGTGGATACACTTATTGGTTTAAAAAGGGGACAAAGCTGTATATCACATTGTGGGGTGAAGACAGTTTCTCTTCTTTTCTGGCACCTGTAACATTGTATAATTATGAACCAAAAGATATCATAGTAAGATTATCATAAATTGTAGTATCTTGAACCTGTAACATCCCTGCCAACTCTAAATTCCCCCCTCCATCATAATCATCATCTTCTCATCATCTTCTATATATTTTAGAAATGTGTCTGCCTGTCTGTTTCTCCATCCACCTGTGAGTTAGTTTGTTCAAAAACAACTCCTAAACAATAAGGGCCAGGAGTACCAAATTTGGTATGCAGCTTCCTCTTATCATTACTTAAAATAAGGTCAGAGTTTGGTTGTTCCATGATAATGAGATGTGCCTGGAGTTTGATTGTTTCTCATAGAATGGAAGGGAGAGGTCCGACAGGAGGGAGTTATATTGTATAATGACCAGATGGGCAGCTAGGGGCAAGAGACTGGGACCGGGACAGCTATAACCCAATTGAGTCAGCATGGCGCAAGGGTGAAGAAAAGGACAGCTAGATACAGCTGCTATACATCCAAGATACATTTCAAAGAACATAGACATACAGTGAAACAACATGCAGCAGGGAATTTTTCCCCCATGGCTGATGTCCTTTTGCACAAATTGGGGTGGAGGGTGCAAAGTAAGTGCAGGGAATATAATGCATCGGTTCCTACAAGCATCAACAACACTAGTGCGGAATGTATGTATACCAGAGCAACTTATAGCGGGGATGCCCTGTGCTATATATTTCAGAGAGTTTGTCTGTTTGAGTGTCTGTCTGTGTCTCCCCCAGCCAGGAGGCATGCACCCCTCCCCTACGCTTCATTTGCATAGGCTTTGCATAGCAAAAGTCATAGGGTAGCCATAGCCTAATTGTATCCAGACACTACCAGAATGTACAAGGAGATAAGCAACCAAGTTTGAGACTGCAATTTATTGATTAATGAATCATAATGTCTTTACTTATATCTCTCAGTAAGTTTCACCTTTTAATTATACAGCAAAAGGTTCTCTGTTAGCCAATCCAATTACCAAGTAATACTGAGTTGGTTTAGGCATAAGTAAAATTCCTCAGAACTAGAATCTGTAGCAATGAAAATGTGCCTTTTGATTCAATCTGAGTTCCAAGCCATTTTATTTGTAATGGGAAGTTACTCTGGGATTCCTTCCCACTTTTCATTCTGACAAGATTGTGGCCATGCTCCCACTAGAGACATGGATGGAATTGCAAGACTTCATACAATTTAGTTTCAGACAATGTTGGGCTGTCAATACTTCCTTTATTGAAAATAGAGATTTCACACAGACACTGAAAGGTGGGAACAAGAATTTCAAATCTGTCTGACTTGAAATTCACTTGGTTAATTTTAGCCCATTGCCAACTTGGGATTCCAATTATTTTAATTATGTAGTTGAATACATTTTAAAAATATAGTAAAGATTTAAATCACTCTAATAAAAATACACCTTACAATAGAAATTATTCTTAAGAAGTGGAATTTGTAGCTTGATAATAAAAATTTCCATGGCAATAAAACACCAGGGTTATAGTCCTCTCTATTTATGAGTCTGGGAGATGTTTACAGCCCAATAACATAATCCATTACTTTGGGGTTATTGTTTAAATATGCTCTGTGTTTCACCACAACCTCAAATATATCAATATGTAGCCAAGCCTCGTAACTTAGAAGAATTAGAAACATGCAAGAGGACATGGCTGTAGGATTCCTAATTGCAGTTCATATATGGGTATGTAGTATATTAATTTTAGACTCAGGAATTCTTATTTTATTCTTCCTAAAATTCATATGTCACTGAGTGTTATGATTTACAATAAAAAAGCACATTCCTTTAGTTAGTTATATTTACATATTTAATAGGCAGCTAAGCAGTAAGATCAGGAATAGTGCAAGTCTCATCCTAAATTCTGCCAATGCACAATAACCTTCTCCTGAAATGCTTCCAGTTTCATAAGCATTAGGCTACTCCTGAGAAGAGACAGTTCATAGAATCATAGAATAATAGGACTGGAAGGGACCTCGAGAGGTCATCGAGTCCAGCCCCCCGCCCTCAAGGCAGGACCAAGCTCCACCTACACCCTCCCTGACAGATGTCTATCTAACCTGTTCTTAAATATCTCCAGAGAGGGAGATTCCACCACCTCCCTTGGCAATTTATTCCAATATTTGACCACCCTGACAGTTAGGAATTTTTTCCTAATGTCCAATCTAAACCTCGCCTGATGTACTTTAAGCCCATTACTCCTTGTCCTGTCCTCAGAAACCAAGAGGAATAAATTTTTTCCTTCCTCCTTGTGACACCCTTTTAGATATTTGAAAACCGCTATCATGTCCCCCCTTAATCTTCTTTTTTCCAAACTAAACAAGCCCAGTTCATGAAGCCTGGCTTCATAGGTCATGTTCTCTAAACCTTTAATCATTCTTGTCGCTCTTCTCTGTACCCTTTCCAATTTCTCCACATCTTTCTTGAAATGTGGCGCCCAGAACTGGACACAGTACTCCAGCTGAGGCCTAACTAGTGCAGAGTAGAGCGGCAGAATGACTTCACGAGTTTTGCTTACAACACACCTGTTGATACAACCTAGAATCATATTTGCTTTTTTTGCAACAGCATCACACTGTTGACTCATATTCAACTTGTGGTCCACTATGACCCCTAGATCCCTTTCCGCCATGCTCCTTCCTAGACAGTCGCTTCCCATCTTGTATGTATGGAACTGATTGTTCCTTCCTAAGTGGAGCACTTTGCATTTCTCTTTATTAAACCTCATCCTGTTTACCTCTGACCATTTCTCTAACTTGCTAAGGTCATTTTGAATTATGTCCCTATCCTCCAAAGAAGTTGCAACCCCACCCAGTTTGGTATCATCTGCAAACTTAATAAGCGTACTCTCTATCCCAATATCTACATCATTGATGAAGATATTGAACAGTACGGGTCCCAAAACAGACCCTTGAGGAACTCCACTTGTTATCCCTTTCCAGCAGGATTTAGAACCGTTAACAACAACTCTCTGACTACGGTTATCCAGCCAATTAATGCACCCACCTTATCGTGGCCCTATCTAAGTTATATTTGCCTAGTTTATCAATAAGAATATCATGCGAGACCGTATCAAATGCCTTACTAAAGTCTAGGTATATGACATCCACCGCTTCTCCCTTATCCACAAACCACGTTATCCTATCAAAGAAAGCTATCAGATTAGTTTGGCATGACTTGTTCTTCACAAACCCATGCTGGCTATTCCCTATCACTTTATTACCTTCCAAGTGTTTGCATATGATTTCCTTAATTACCTGCTCCATTATCTTCCCTTGGACAGACGTTAAACTGACCGGTCTGTAGTTTCCTGGGTTGTTCTTATTCCCCTTTTTATAGATGGGCACAATATTTGCCCTTTTCCAGTCTTCTGGAATCTCCCATGTCTGCCATGATTTTTCAAAAATCATAGCTAAAGGCTCAGATACCTCCTCTATCAGCTCCTTGAGTATCCTGGGATGCATTTCATCAGAACCTGGTGACTTGCTGACATCTAACTTTCCTAAGTGATTTTTAGGATACACTTGTTCTTTGTGTATCCTATCTTCTAAACTTACCCTCTCTCTGCTTGTATTCACTACGTTAGGCACACCTCCAGACTTCTCGGTGAAGACCGAAACAAAGAAGTCTCTGCCATTTCCAAGTTTCCTGTTACTGCTTCTCCCTCCTCACTAAGCAGTGGGCCTACCCTGTCCTTGGTCTTCCTCTTGCTTTTAATGTATTTATAAAAGGTCTTCTTGTTTCCCTTTATGCCTGTAGCTAGTTTGATCTTATTTTGTGCCTTTGCCTTTCTAATCTTGCCCCTGCATTCCCGTGTTGCTTGCCTATATTCATCCTTCGTTATTTGTCCTATTTTCCATTTTTTATATGACTCCTTTTTTATTTTGAGATCATGCAAGATCTCCTTGTTAAGCCAAGCTGGTCTTTTACCATATTTTCTATCTTTCCTACACAGCGGAATTGTTTGCTTTTGGGCCCTTAACAACGTCCCTTTGAAATACTTCCAACTCTCCTCAGTTGTTTTTCCCTTCAGTCTTGCTTCCCATGGGACCTTACCTACAAGTTCTCTGAGCTTATCAAAATCTGCCTTCCTGAAATCCATTACCTCAATTGTGCTGGTCTCCCTTCTACCTTTCCTTAAGATCATGAACTCTATTATTTCATGATCACTGTCCCCTATACTGTCTTCCACTTTCAAGTTCTCAACTAGTTCCTCCCTATTTGTTAAAACCAAATCCAGAACAGCTTCTCCTCTGGCAGCTTTTTCAACCTTCTGAAACAGAAAGTTGTCTCCAATGCAGTCCAGAAACTTATTGGATAGCCTGTGCCCCGCTGTGTTAGTTTCCCAACATATGTCTGAATAGTTGAAGTCCCCCATCACCACCATATCTTGGGCTTTGGATAGTTTTGTTAATTCTTTTAAAAAGGCCTCATCCACCCCTTCCACCTGGCTAGGTGGCCTGTAGTAGACTCCTAGCATGATATCACCCTCATTTTTTACCCCTTTTAGCTTAACCCAGAGACTCTCTACACAGCTATCTCCTATGATGTTCATCTCCACTTCAGTCCAAGTGTGTAAATTTTTAATATACAAGGCAACCCCTCCTCCCTTTTTTCCCTGTCTGTCCTTCCTGAGCAAGCCGTACCCTTCCATACCAACATTCCAATCATGCATCCCATCCCACCAGGTTTCTGTAATACCAATGATATCATAGTTGTATTTATTGGTAAGCAATTCCAGTTCTTCCTGCTTATTACCCATAATAATTAGGAGTACCAATTCATGCATTGAGTTTTGGTGGAGAAAGTGGCATTGATGACAAGGATCACATCTAATTCAGTTTCCACATGTGACGTCAATCAGATGGAGAGTAGGAGTCTTAGGAAATGGATTGTCATTAGTGGAGCTTTACAGTAATTTATGCTCACTGAGAATTTGGCTTTTTCTCTCTAATTATTTTTAGAAGTGAAAGATGGGGAGACATCTAGCTGTTCACACATATCCACCACCCAAATCCCAGCCAAAAGATCAAATCAAGCAGACTTACCTCAACACAGTTGTCACAGACACTGCAATGGGAGCAACGGGGTGGGCGATAGAAATGGCAGGTGGCACACCATTTCATCCGTACTTGGATTCCTTTAATCTCCACATTCTTGTACAGCGGAGCTCGGAAGTCATCATCTTTATCTTCATCTTCATCTGCTGCTCAATGCAAAAATATAAATACACAAAATCAACAGAGTACCATTAAAAGGTGGGAGCTCTAATACTGTCAGGGTCAAACACATGAACACTACATTTGTTCAGGTGTTTTTCAGGGAAATAAAAAAGCATTAGAAGTGATGTAGTATCAGAAAGGGGTGTGCTGATTGCAGAAAGACTGAATGTTCCAGGCTCATTTTAGTAGCCAAGAGAATATTCCCATTACAAGTATTGCCTTGCTAACCAGCCCACAGATCTCACATGATTCTTGTTTTAGACACCATTTGCTCCCAGAAAAGTATAACTTGAGCTCAAATGGTTTCAGAATGGGGAGGAAATCTACAGTGCTTCCCAAGCCCTTGTGGTGAGAAGTTTGTTGCATATATTAGCAGACTGAATCTGACCACGAAGTGATCAGTTAATTAGAACGGCAATAAAGAATGTCAAGAGAAGACTGAATTAGCTTAAAAACAAAAACCCAAACACGTTTTCCCAAATAAACTAATTATTTGACTCATTAGTACTAACCCAGAAACCAGCTTCTCCAACATAGTCTGACATGCTATTCTGATCAATGAAACATTCCATTCAGAAGACACATACACAGTCTGGGGCCAGCAAAGGGCTAAACAGGTGGGGCAATAGGATTTATTTCATTGTAACACTCTGAATGCTATTACATTAGCAAAATTACAGGACTGGAAAGATCTCACCTCTGTGAAAACCAGCATGGTCTAGTGAGCTGAATCTGGGACTGAGATGAAAGAAGTTCTAAGTCTGACTCTGCCACTACCCCACTATGAGGCCGTGGGATAGTCACTTAACATCTGTTTGCTCATTTGTAAGATGGAAATGGTATAATATAGCAAAATCCTCTTATTTGGGACAATATGCTGGATGATTCATCAGCTCACTAAGCAACTGCCCTTATTAAAAGGCAAGAGCATTTACAAGTAAATAAATGAAAGCCTGTCTTGAAAAGACATAAAGAAAAGAAAAAAATGTTTAACTGAAAATTCTTGTAGGAATGAGAGTGATGTTTGTGACATTTAATCTTTTGTTTCATGTTCTTTTAACCTTTATTTGGCAACTGAATGAATTTCATACTGAATCAGCATCTCATTAAACATAACACAGGCACCTGGTTTTGGCTGAGTGGGTGCTAAATAGGTGCAATTTGAAAATATTGTCCCAGTACCAATAGTCACTGCCATTCATTCCTGTATTAAATTTTACTTGGAAGATGTCCCAATAGAGGGGCTGTCAGAGTTAGTACATCTCTATTAAAATTATCCAGTGTCCAAAGAAGTTAGTGGCTTAGAAAAACTTTGATGCTCTTCCCACTTATACAGATAAAACTCAACCCCATGCAATTCTGATCCAGCATTGGACTTTGCATCTGGCGTTTGGTTCAAGACCACTTCTAATTGTTTTTTTAAGAGTTTGTTCCAGTTTAATCCACTGCCATTTAGCTCTTCCTTTCTGAGAACTAATCACTCCTATTTTATATGCTCTGGAAGCCTGTTTGCTTTCCAGTGCTGCATGGAAATAACACACAGAGAGGGAACAATATCTTATTGTGAGGATTCTCTCACTCTCATTCACTGAGACAATGTTGGCAATTCTTATAATTTTATCACAAGTCTTGTGATATTTGGTGAGTCACCCAAACTCTGAAATCATGTGATTACATGAGGAACTCAGATTATTTTTCTCTGTATGTTTCTACTCCTTATGGATGTAGTGACAATTTTGAGAACATTAACTCTAATGGCTCAAAATCCAGACGACAAATATATTTATTCATTTCATTAGTGTGACGATTTTTGAACTCCTGGTACTGGCAGTACTGTTGAGCAGCTTTTGCAGGGTACAGCATGTGTACCAAAGAAAACCAAAATGGCATTTTTTCCTTTTTCCAGGTTGGTTTGACAGATTGAGTCTCCCTTCAGTTTTCCCCCTTCTTCTCAGACTTTGGCTATACTTCTAAGTTCAAAGTGCTGTCATGGCACTCTGATCATGGGACCAGCACTGGAAGAGAGCACTTCCAGCGTTCTTGGTAAACCTCCTGCACGAGGGGAGTAGAAAGGTGATGAGAGAGTTTCCCTAGATAGATGTTTCTTCTTGACTTGCCTGTGTTGCTTTTTCTTCCTTTGAAATCAGAGGGAGGAAAAAGGTTCTTTCTAATGGAAAAAGTGTGACAGTTTAAGAGACAAGGGCTGGTTTATCCTATGAAGAAGGAACATAAGAATTTATTTCTTTCCAGAGCACCAACATAAGGCTCAGGCAGAATGGAGACACCAGCATTCCCTGTGCACTGAAGAGAGACTGGCAGTGTTGCCAAGTAGATCTTCAGTCCTGTGTGCCTGTAGCTCGAGGTCTCCCTCCTACAACATCTAGAAGCAGGTGGCAGTGGAGAGCATGCTACATCTTTCACCAGCAGCTCTGTAAACAAAACATCTCTTTTGTCTGTCTTGAGCAACCAGAATGCCTCAGATCTTTTCTGTTTGGCCAATACAACTCAACCACAACCCCCCACAAGTCCAAGTAGGAACTAGGGCATGATATACACTAAAGATGTTAAGTATCATGTAATTGACTAATTTAATAGTTGATGCATTTTTGCATCAACTATTTGATTAGTCAATAGAGTGGTGCTGCCTCTTTGAAATGCCACAACAGCATTTCAAAGCAGCAGCGCCACATGGAGCCCAGGGTCAGTTGGGGCGTCCCCAGGTGATCCCGGGCTCCGCACAGTGCTACCCCCTTGAAATGCTGTGGTGGCGTTTCAAAGTGGCAGCACTGCACAGAGCCTGGGGTCAGCTGGGGACTCCCCACCTGACCCTGGGCTCCAAGCACAGCTGCCGCTTTGAAATGCTGCCCATGGCATTCAAAGAGGCAGTGCTGCACAGAGCAGCTGACCCTGGGCTTTGAAGTACCCCCCTCTATCTGAGAGGCAGCAAGTGGTGGGGGGGGAGTGACTAGTCAACTATTCGATAAGCACTTGTTTATCAGATAGTTGACTAGTCCTTAATATCCCTAATATACATCCCTCCACAAAAACCTCTTGCGCAAAAGGGATCCAAGGAGGAAATGCAAATGAGTGCTCCATTTGCATTTCCTCTTGCGGAAAAGGGAAACAATCAGACATAGCCTAAGTGTGATGCTGTAATGCTTCATCAGCGTTTGCTAACAGTGCTCTGAGCCCCTCAACTTAAAGAAGCGACAAAAATAGAACAGGTTTTTCACTAGCCCCCCTCTGGGAAGAACTGGCATCACCTGCATGAGCAGCTGTATTGCTCAGCTCATTCAAAGGAATAACACAAAGAAGGCAGGGGAAGAAAACGCACTTTGCAAGGGATGAGGATCCATTCATTTCGCAGCTTCCCCCAAAGCAGGCTCTGTTGCAAGCTGTGTGAGAATGACTATTGGAACAGGGACAAAGTCAGACAGTAATTCTCTCATTTAGATGGTTTGAAAGAAATAGCTACATCATCATTCCCATTACAATAGACAAGCCGTTTTTTTCCTGTTAAATCAGCTCTGCCCCAGCATTACATTAAACAGCCATTTCTTTTACAAGATATATTTAAAAACCTCCACTCTACCAGAGGCCTCAGTCATTATCCTTTTTAGGCATTAAGTACTATGACATTTGTTCTAAGCCTGCTAGAATGAATTGCTGGTTTAATGCAGCCACTTTCAGAAGCTCAGGCCTCTTCTGCTCTGTGTTGAGCTGCCAATGGTGAAGACAATGACTTAAATCCAATGTGCCAGCATGACACAGGAGATGCTAATCGCAATTGCATCAGTCAGGTGAGCTTCTCAATGGGAGCTGCGTTTTCCAACACCAGGCCCCCGATTGCCAGTTCAAGCAAATACAAGGGAAGAAAAAAAAACCTTTTCCATTTCAGAACTGAACAGAGAGTATACACAACTTAGCTATAGACTCCATTTACAGCCAGCTGAGGTTAAAAATGAGAGGGAGAAGGGAATAAATGGTACACGTGCTGCTTCAGAAATTCCACTGTTTGCCTTGGCTTATTTTTTCCCCCACCCATCTTACCTCGTGGAAAAACTCCAGGGTCCATGAAAGTTGCCATGCTGAAGTTTGCAAGTACGAACAAGAACAGGAGCCCATTGTACACAGGAATGGCTGGGGAGATGGCTCTTGTTAGCCAGGGGCACCTGCAAACAGAAAGAATGATACATGAGGTCTTTTAATGATGTAACTAGCTGCAGCTTCCTGTTCAGAGCATGAAAGCAGAGGCCACCCCTTAATAGTTCCCACTGGTCATACAATCATTGAATTTGTTTACCCAGGAATTAAAGCTGGTTCAGTGATCTATAGTACATGTCACCTGCCCTCTGTAAAGAAGAATAGTTCTACAGGACAGACAGGACTCAACTATTTGTAGGGTTTTTGAGTTATGGAGCAATCTTTTCTTTTTCCGATGATCTAATACTTTACTTCTTTGTGCCATTGCTGCACCTGTCATGGCACTTCTCTTATCAGTGGCAAAATTCTTTTTCAGTCATTAAAACAAAATAACTTTATGCCTTCAACTGGGGTTACTCCTCATTTCAACTAGTGTTAGAACCAAATTTTTCAATCACCAATCTCCTGAGGATGTACAAATAGGAAAACAAATCATTTCCACTAAGCTCTTCTATTTCCTACTCAATTCTCCCCAAGGAGAGCCTTAGGCCCATAAATATCACTCATGGATGTCAATGCACAACCTCTCTTGATAGGGAAAGTGCAGGGTAAAAAGCATTAGGTAAAATTAGTATTAGCTCTGCAGGGGTCAGCAGAATGCAAGCATTTAAATTATTGTGCATTCCAGAAGCAAGGAGTTTTGTAAAGAGTGTAGAGCCAATGAGTCAAAACACAGAAGGGTTGTTCTAGCTACAAAGGAAAAGGCTCGAGCCAAGTGGGATAGGAGTACAGGTTGGACCTCCCTGGTCCGGTGCCATCAGGATCTCAGCCATCCTGCACCAGGGAATTTGCCAGACCAGGAAAGGGAAAGTTCAAAGCTCCCCAGTTGGCTGCCCCACTGATGGCTCCTCTTCCTGGGGCTCCCAAGGCTGGGGCTCCCCACCTTGCCATTGCCCTGCTAAAGCTGGCCCAGTTGAGGCTCCCTGCCCTTCTGCCTGCAGGCTGCACCAGGAGTTCCAGGGGTTCCCCAACCAGAGCCCCTTGGCTGCCACCAGTCCTGCTTCTCCAGCAGTTCCTCAGGGTTTCCCAGCCCTGGGCTGCCCAGCCACTGCCAGTCCTGCTACCAGGGACTCTCCAGCCACCTGTTCCCAGATTCCCTGATTGGGACAGAGGCTCCCCGATGCCATCTGGCCCCTCTGATACTGGGGTTTACCTGCTGGGGCCAGGATTCCCCGGCTGCCACCGGGCCCTGCTGCCGGGGTTCCCCAGCCAGAGCTCCTGAGCTGCTGCCTGGCCCCACTGCCACCACAGTTTCCCAGTCAGGGCTTCCTGGACCACCCATCCCTTCTGTTGGGGTGAGGGTTCCTGGGGTTTCCCGGCTGTCAGTGGTCCCACCAACAGGGACTCTCCAGATGCCTAACCCCACTGACACTGGGTTCCCCGGCAGGGGGAGGTTCCTCGATGATGCCCGACCCTGCTGACACCGGGATTCCCCTTCATAGCTGCTGCTGACCCAGCCAGAACTCTGCAAACTGTGTTCTCTCAGCTGGCTCCAGCTCCTGGGGCTCTTTGGTTCAGCAACATCCATGCCAGGCCACGGAAGGTTAAACCCATAACAGAGAAGAACATAGATAATTTCCCTGTTACATAGACTATGCTTGAAATGATTTTCCTTGACAATGTAATTTACTTATTTGCTCTGCCATTTATAGCCTCTTGTAAGCTTAACTAGGAAACCTAAACCAAATTTACTCTTCTCTATTGTGTATATAGAGGTTTGTTATTGTTATTTAGAAATGGGAACAAAGAGAATGTGAGGAATTTTAGACCATTCAGCCTAACTTCAATAACAGGAAAGATACTAAAAGAAATTATTGGACAATTAATTTGAAAGCACCTAGAGGAGATAAGAAATAGTAATTTGTCATGACAAATCATGTCAAATCAAACTCATTTCCTCTGACAGAGGTACTGGCCTAGTGGATGGAGGGAAGCCACAGACTTTGCACATCTTGATTTTAATAAAGCTTCAATTTCACATGATAGTCACATAAGCAAACCAGGAAAATATGGGCTAGATCTGTGGTATCAAACCATTGCTGAAGCTATAGTCACTGGAGTATAGCCCAGCATTCCTGTGTTTCAGGCATTATCAGTGGCCATAGCAGCTTAGTGCCCTTTGCCCTTTAGTATATTTCACTCATCACTCTAGGGCAGTGGTCCCCAACCTTTTTAGGTTGTCGGGCGCCAGGGGGCGTGGCCATTTGCCCGCCAGGCGCCAGGAGGCGGGGACCAAGGGCGCCCCCCCCATCCACGCGCCCGGGGGCGGCCCCCCCCCATAGCTGCGTGCCCGGAGGCAGGGCCCCCTCTAAAGGCCGCGCGCCCGGGGCCGGCGCTCCCCGCCCCTCCTCCCCCCGCCGAGTGCCGAGTGCCGCGCGCCCGGGGCTGGCGCTCCCCCCCTCCCGCCGAGTTCCGCACGCCCGGGGCCTGCGCTCCCCCCCCCGCCGAGTGCCGAGCGCCCGGCGCTCCCCCCGACAAGCGCGCTCCCCCCACAAGCGCCCGTGTGCCATGTGCCTGGGGCCAGGCCAGCCCTGAGCACCTGGCGGGCGCATTGAAATGCCCCCGCGGGCGCCATGGCGCCCGCGGGCACCGTGTTGGGGACCACGGCTCTAGGGCTATGTCTAGAACTTTAGGCTTTTTTCAGAAGAAGTTTTTTTCAGACGAGATCTTCCAAAAAAACTTCTTCCGAAAGAGAGCATCCACACACAAAAGTGCATCGAAAAAGTGAAGTGGCCACCCAGAACCAGTTCAAGCTGGGCTTTAGGTCACCAGTTGCTTTTTAATAATGGAGATTGCCTATCTCCTAGAACTGTAAGGGACCTTGAAAGGTCAATGAGTCCAGTCCCCTGCCTTCACAGTAGGACCAAGTACCACCCCTGACAAATTTTTGCCCCAAATCTTTAAATGGCCTCTGCAAGGATTGAACTCACAACCCTGGGTTTAGCAGGCCAATACTCAAACCACTGAACTATCCCTCCCCCTTCTGAGTGCTGGTGCCAGAGCCTTGTAGAGACACACACTCAAAGAGACCCCACCCCACCCCACCCCAGACAGCCGTTTCTCTGCTTCTGCTGTGTGCTTGCTACCTCTCTGAGGGACAGCAAAGCTCTCGCAGTGCCTGCTGTGGTTGCCCTACTTTTGTCGGTGTCACAGCTTTTTCCTTTGTGCCATGAAGCCGGAGCTGCCCCATGGCATGCAATGGCCCCACATGGCCATGCTACAGTTTCTGCAGCACTTTGTGTCAGCTGCCTTCCTGGTCCTGCATGAGCTTGACCCTGAGCTCATTCTGGGGACCCTCTCCCTGGGTGCAGGAGCTATGCTCTGCAACTGCACCCCACAGTGGAGAGGCGTTTCTGGAGGCTGGACACCAGTTTGGACCCGTGGGACTGGCTGGTAATGGAGCAGTGGGACGACCAGCAGTGGCTCCAAAATTTCTGCATGTGGAGGCCACCTTTTTGGAGCTCTGTGCCTGGCTCACCCCTGCCCTCTAGAGATGCAACACCCACCTGCAACCCGCCATCTCCCTGGAGAAGTAAGTTGCCATCGCCCTATGGAAGCTCGCCACCCTCGACAACAACTGGCCAGTGGGCAACCAGTTTGGCGTGGGGAAGTCCACTGTCGGGGCCCTCCTCATGGAGGTAAGACACCCTCAGGCTGCAGTTCCTGCACAGTGGGGAGGGGGACAGTGCTGTTACAGAGTACCTACGGGAAAGGGGGGTTGGGTGCTGTGGAGGGTGGGGGGAAGCCCTCACAAAGCCCTGCTGCTGGGGAGGTGCAGCTTCATAGGGGATGTCTACTAGGGTGTTTGAAGAGGGCGTTGAAGAGAGACGGGCACCTCCCAAGGGCTTAGGCACTTCCCCTCTCATTCTCTGTTTTGTGTGTTTATTTGTCTCCTTCTGCAGGTTGTGAAGACCATCAACTCTAGGGAGGATCATCCACTGGGGAGGCCTGGACCCAATAGTGGCCAGATTTGCTGCTCTGGGGTTCCTGAACTGCAGTGGAGTGATTGATGGGACCCATATACTGATCTGCGCACCAGAGCATCAAGCAGCTCAATACATTCAGCTGTTGATTCATCCATCTTCCCCAGGGAATGAGAAAAGACATCTCAACAATCAAAGATTGTAAAGTTGCTCTTCACTTGTGAAGCAGGGAAGAGACAAGTCAGCAAAGCAACGGACAGGAAAGTCATTCTTACAGATAACCAGTCACATACGGTAGTCACATACCAGTCTTTAATAACTGATACGGTCTTCAAGACTAATGTGATAACTATTAATGTTCTTGTGTGTGATTTACCTTATCATATTTCCAGTAACCACAGCATAACACTAAGAAAACTATAACCAATATGTGTGTTTGTGTATGTTTAGTGTGTTTGTGTGTGTACAGTATATGTTTGTGTTTGGGGGTTACTTGCTAGTTGCCTGAAAGAAACTGTGTGCTGAGCTTGTGTTTGTCTGTTTATCTGTCTGTTTGTTTGTTTGTTTGGAGATTCATGTACTGAGCTATTTGTTTGAAGGACTGTGCGCTGTGGCCAGCAGTTGGAAGCTGTGAGCTTCTAAATGAAGATTTGAAATCTAAAATCCTCTGTACATTGATAGACCCTTAGCCAGGGGGTGGAGCTATCAGCAAAGCCAGGGCTTTATAAAGCTTATGAGTAAGTAACAGGGAGCTTTGTGAACAGGGACAGCTCACAGGGAGTTTTGAGAGGCTAAACTAAACTAAACTCAACTAAAACTAAACTAAAAACAAAATTCCTGAGTTAAATAAAAACTCTATCAATAACCTAAGTAGCTGTAGGAGAGAATGCAGGCAGAAGCCCAGCAGCAGAGTGGGGGCTATCCTGGTTATGGCACTCAATGCAGCATGTATGATTACCTGCCCTGTGGGTGGGTGATGTATGTGTGCATTTGGTACAAGGAGCTCCTGGCCCTCAGAGACTGCATACGGGTTTTGAAGCCAGGGTGGCTGAATTAAGAGGAGCTAAGGGGGGGCCAAGAGGTGCGTAGATGAAGTTTTCCAGGACACTGTAGAACTGTCCCACCTCCGGTCAGACAGCCCCTGTACTGTTAGAGTATGTCTAGACTACATGGCTCCGTCGACGGAGCCATGTAGATTTGTTTTTTTGGCAAAGGCAAATGAAGCCACGATTTAAATGATCGCGGCTTCATTTAAATTTACATGGCTGCCGCGCTGAGCCGACAAACAGCTGATCAGCTGTTTGTCCGCTCAGCGCACTAGTCTGGATGCTCCCCTGCCGACATCACAGCCCTTTGTCGGCAGCCCTGGTAAACCTCATCCCACGAGGAATAACGGAGCTGCCGACAAAGGGCTTTGATGTTGGCAGGGGAGCATCCAGACTAGCGCGCTGAGCGGACAAACAGCTGATCAGCTGTTTGTCGGCTCAGTGCGGCAGCCATGTAAATTTAAATGAAGCCGCGATCATTTAAATCGCGGCTTCATTTGCCTTTGCCTATGTGTCTAATCTACATGGCTCCATCGATGGAGCCATGTAGGCTAGACACAGCCTTAGGGAGGATGAAAGGCTCAGAGAAAGAGAACTGCCAACTGGAATGAAGGGAAATGATCCCATAGTTGGGACCCTCCTTCCAGAGAATGTTGTCATATCCTCTCGCACTGAGGATACATCTCCAGAGGAGGGAACTCCAGTTGCTAGGAAAAGGCAGATGTTAGTGATGGGGGATTCGATCATTAGAAACATAGATAGCTTGGTTTGTGATGAGTGGAAAAACTGTATGGTGACTTACCTGCCTGGTGCAAAGGTTGCAGATCTCTCGAAACATCTAGATAGATTTATGTATAGTGTTGGGGAGGAGCTGGTGGTCGTGGTACATGTAGGCAGTGGGTACTTTTGAAAAAAAAGGGTGCTGGTACTCCAGGGAAAAGTTGTTGAGCAAAAAAAACAACAGCAGCAGCAGCAGGGCTAGCATTGCCCTTTTAAGAGATGTGGCCCCTTTAAGAGCCCAGCTAACTATCAGCCATTTTTATTACAGAGGTGACAGTACACTCCGTTCTGTCCAGGTAAGTTCTAACTGGAGGTGCTGATACTGTGTCCCAGGAAGTACCGTCTAACCGTGTCCCGGGCAGTACCGTCTAACCGTGTCCCGGGCAGTACCGTCTAACCGTGTCCCGGGCAGTACCGTTTAACCGTGTCCCGGGCAGTACCGTCTAACCGTGTCCCGGGCAGTACCGTCACAAAAAAAGTACTGCATGTAGGTACCAGTGACATAGGGAAGGTCAGGAGAGAGATTCCAGAGGCCACATTTAGGCTGCTAGGAATGAGATTGAAATCCAGGCCCTCTGTGGTGGCATTCTTAGAAATGCTTCCCACTCTACGCACAGGGCCAGGTAGGCAGGCAGAGTATCAGAGTCTCACTGTGTGGATGAGACAATGGTATAGGAGGAGGGGTTTAGATTTATTAGGAACTGGGGAAACTTTTGGGATAGGGGGAGCCTATACAGGAAGGATGTGCTCCACCTAAACGAAAATGGAAGCTGACTGCTGTAACTTAACATTAAAAAGGGTGTAGAGCAGTCTTTAAACTAAGAGCTGGGGGAAAGCCGACAGGTGGGGAGGAGCACATGGATTGGACAGAGACATCTATTAGGGGCAGTTCTATTAATAGAGATGCTCTATATTCTTGTCAGGAGGAGAAGATGGAAGTATGGGTCAGATCAGATGAGACACAATCAAATGAAAATGAGTCTAACACATCAAGAAATGGCAGACAGATAAATAGTGACAAATTAGTGCTTATACACAAATGCTAGAAGTCTAAATAGTAAAATGGGTGAACTAGAGTGCCTAGTTTTAAAGCAGGATATTGATATAATAGTCTTTACGGAAACTTGGTGGAATGAGGACAATCATTGGGACAGTCATACCAGGGTACAAAATATATCGGAAGGACAGAACAGGTTGTGCAGGTGGGGGAGTGGCACTATACGTGACAGAAAATGTAGAATTAAATGAGCCAAAATGTTCCATAGAACCTCTATGGATGGTAATTCCATGCTCCAATAATAAGAATATAGCAATAGGGATATATTATCAACCACCTGATCAGGACAGTGATAGTGACTATGAAATGCTAAGGGAGATTAGAGAGGCTATCAAATTTTAAAAAACTCAATAATAGTGGAGGATTTCAACTCTCCCCATATTGACTAGGTACACATCACCTCAGGACAGCATACAGAGATAAAATTTCTTGATACCTTAAATGACTGCTTCTTGAAGCAACTGGCTCTGGAACCAACAAGGGGAGAGGCTATTCTTGATTTAGTCCTAAATGGAGCACAGGATCTGGTTCAACAGGTCAATATAACTGGACCACTTGGAAATAGTGACCATAATATAATAAAATTTAACATCCCTGTGGTAGGAAAAACACCTCAGCTGCCCAACACTGTGGCACTTAATTTAAAAAAGGAATTACACAAAAATGAGGAAGTGTTGGGCAGGCGCATTCTGTGACACCCTTAGTACTACAAGGACCTAAACATGCACAGATAAAGTGAAATAACACGCAATTCCCGAAAACTAATATAAAGAAAGATAAGGGAGCCCCAAAAAGTTTACATAAATATCCAAACTGAGTTGCTTATCCAAATGAAATCAGAATCTTCAGAGGTTTGCTTATAGAACTACTGAACTGTATCTAATGTTTGATCAGAGTTTCGCATACATCCTTCTCTGGTAGAATGAAATAATTTCTTTCTGTTCAAACCACAAGGTTAACAGCTCAGAGAGAATATCTTTTAACTCAAATCAATTTACACAGAATTGGGGTGATGCAAGAACAATGTGAAGTAATTGGCTCAGTGCTGTTTAGCCACGCAGACAAACATCTCAGCAATGTAGAGCCTAATTAGATAATGGGATGGGTCAACAACAAGGCATAATTTGAATAAGCCCTGGTATAAACTTCACTGACGATCTTCCAATTAGCTCTTTTCTTAGATTGTACCAGTCTGTTCTTATTTGGTAAATTCAGAATTTATTTTCCTACAATTTCTTTGTTAAAAACAATGGTTTGACATAAGTCAGATGTTACTGCACTTTATAACCCCCAACTAAGATTGGAACCTTATTATCCTAGCCACATTACAAATAGTGCCTGCTCTGAAGACCTGACAGTCCAAACAGATGAGACAAAGATTAGGAGAGGAAATGCCTGAAAAATTAAAAATGATTTGTTTCTGATTACATAGCAGGCCAGTAGCATAGCTGGAACTAGAACCCAATTTTCTTAGCTCCCAGACCAGCAGCCAAGCCACTAAGCTATACTGTTTTCTTATTTTTGGAAGTACCTGTATTAGAAATAGACCAGACCAGACCAAACCAAACAAACTTTGGAAAAGTTCAGACATGGATCTGAATTTTGCATACCTGCCCCATCTCTGCTATCAAACAGAGCAGAGCATTTAAGAGGGAGAGTTCAAAAGTTGCTTGGGAAAAGTTTGAGGTCTGTGGCACAGTCTGCATCTTCCAGTGGGGAAACACATCAGAGCCCTCTTAGCTGTAAGTGTTGAAGGGATGATGCAAGTTGAAGTAGTTTTATGATGATGTGCAATCAATATAGTGACAACAAGAAAACTTCTTCCATTTTTGGCCCCACTGAAAATCTTGGGGAATCTCTGTACATCTAAATACATAGGACCTGATTTTCAAGTGTGCCAAGCACCTCCAATAGTAAATAAAGTCCTTTATATATATAAAAAAGATGTCACTAGAATTTTTTTGGATAAAAGAGTAGGTCTGAACATCATATACAATACATGCTCCTGGATCAAAAGCACAAGCCTGAGATTCAGGAGACCTGGGATTTATTCGCAGCTCTCGCAGGTTTCCTTTGATAAATCACCAATTCTCAGCACTGCATTTGTAAAAATAAGGATAATACAGTAGCTAGTCTAGCAACTCACCACTTCTAAGAGGTAAATTAGGGATACAAAAGAATATAAAATACTTGGGATGTTATACAAAAAAGGGAGTTGGGGGCAGAAGGAAAGTAGAAATTAGAGAAATTACCAGTTTAATATTGAAACTGATGAAGAATGGACTCTGAACCTGGTAATTTGATCAAAAATAGCCACATTGAACTGGCAGGTGCAGTTATCCATCACAAATGGGTTTTTTATCATCTCTTTCATAGTGAAGCCAGAGCCAGAGGAAATCTACCTCCAGCTTAACTATGTTCAATTATTCAAAGGAAATGCACTGGATTGAAATTTAGTGAAGTTTAACAAGAGCTGATGGGGTTTGTGAACTTTCCATTACATCATGGACTTATTCCAAAGGCTTGTGGTGCATGCCTGATATAATACAGATCAGAGGAGCCAACTCAATTAAAAAGTCAACTTGAGATATAATGCCCTTTGGTGGAAATTCCTATCTGGGCCATATATCATCACCACCAAGTAACATGCTCAAAGGCCTCTTACACAGCTGCTTGAAAGTTCTATAGCATGCTTCCTTCCTCTTTTTAAATTCCAGTTTAGCTGAGAAAAGCAACTACTGTCATATGAGCTGATGCAGCTGAAGCATGGAAATAATCCATTTAGATTCTAAACAAGCAAGCATAGATGAGGTGTGCATTCTGTTCTTTTCACTTTGACATCTGTATTGCCTCTTGTGCAATGAAGGATAAAACAGACAGTGTCTTGTCCTCCATAGTGGAGAACTGCACTAACTCCAAATGAATGCTTAAAGCTACCCACAAAGCACCTGACTAAGCCATACCAAGTTAGAAGGAGAAAAACTTGCTTGACTCCATTTGGTAATCACCTCAGTTTGTAAGCTTTGGAGCAGGGATTTTCCTCTGCTAGGTTTGTAAGACACAGCTGGTGCTATAAGAATAACATTGCTGTAAAAGTGTATGTCCCTTCATCCATTTAAAAAGTGAAGCTTTTCAATTTCACCAAGTGCTGAAGGCTTATAGTTTACTCAGGGTCTATGACATGAACAAGTCAGACCTAAGAACACACTTAGTCCATTCCTCACTCCATTCTTATCTGACTGTGGGTACCACGGAGCTCTGTGCCAGGTTGCATGGGAAGAGCAGGAGACTTCAGCTCACTGCTGTTCATGGCTTCCCAGGCAGCCCCACATGCAGCAGAAATGGCACGATGCTCTTCCACTGCTTCACTTCCAGATATGAGCTGTATCACACTCCTGCTTTTAACTGTGAAATGATACTGTGTGTTATTAGGTCTTACTTGTACATGTCATAGACCCTGAGTAAATTGAACATAGTTAAGCTGGAGTTATGTTCTCACCAACATAGTCTCACCATTATTTACGGATTTTAATCCCACTGTGAGGCAGGGAAGGATTGTTATCCTCCATTTTACAGATGAGCAATAGAGATACCTGACAGACTCTGGCTACGTTTACACTGCATCCCTCGTGTGCAAAAGCCTATGCAAATGAAGCATGCATTATTATATTGCCATGTTTCATTTGCATAATTAATTAAGGGCCATATTTGCACAAGAAGCTTTTGGGCAAAAAGGAGCCATCTACATAGAATGGCTCTTATGCAAAAGCCTCTTGAGCAAAAATGGCCCCTAATTATGCAAATGAAGCATGCCAATATGCTAATCCATACTTCATTTGCATAGGCTTTTGCACAAGAGGGATGCAGTGTAGACATGGCCTCTATGACTTGAGACAGACTTAGCATTGTTATTTAATAATTTTAAAACATAGCTCAGCAATAACATTATGAACACTGTGTGTTGTTCAGAAATCAGCGTTTTTATTTAGGAGACACGGCAGTGACAGGAAAAGAGCTCAGGACAGGCGTTTTGGAGAGCAGGTGTTATCACAACTTGGAGGACAGCCTTTTGCTTTGCAAGGCATCTCTGTGGGTTGAGTATGAGGCTGCCCTTGATTTCCCCTCCCCATATTCTAGGGCTCCTGGGAGAGTAGGCTATGGAACTCGGTGAAAAGAGAACACTGGCTTGCAACAGCTGCAGGGGGTGCCTGTTCAAGAAGGCCGTCGTGCAGTCCATCACATCCATCATGGGTGACAACACTTTCTCCTCTTGCCTCACTTCATATTCCTTGCACACCCTCCTGTGCTCATGCTCCACTCGCATCTCCTCCAGCAGCGTATTCCTCCACTTGCTTACGCACCCTGTCCAAGTTGATGGATTGCCGTTGCTCCTTGAACATCTCTTCCTTAGTCCATTTTCACCAATAGATCCAGCTAGCTGGATAACTGGTGGGATTGGGGGAAGGGGCAGCAGGCTCACTGCTGTAATGAAAAGTGAAGAGCAGATATAGCAGTGTAAAGACTGTAGAGTGTAAAGATGCATCTGTTAGAATAAAAGGAAGGGCTTCTAAAGACAAGGTATGCATTATGTAGAAGGCCACAGTTACACTTTTAGGTGGCCACTTTGCAGCAAGTGTACCACAAGGACAGCTAGACTTGGTTCAGTGGCAAGCATGGTAAGCGACAGGCTGGGGCACAAGCCTGTGGGCAGGAGGAAGCAGGGGTCAGGTGTGGAGGCAGAGCAGGGCAGGGGCTCACACAGCACCTGTATGTTCGGCACTCCCATTGGCCAGGAGAGTGCAACTTTCCCTTCCCACAGGAGTGGTGGATGGGAAGGAGGGTCCAGGCATGGCGGCAGGGCTTCCTAGTCCAGTCATGCTTCACTGGAGGATGAGCAAATGGAGGTTTACTGCAGAGGCATCAGCTAATAGCTTCCCCAGCTTCATCCAGGTTGCCATGAGAGAGATCAGTCTTCTCAGAATTACGCAGAGAGATAGGGAGCAGATGCTGACTGAATGTGACCAGAAACCTGGACCTTATGCTGCAATGCTTTCTGCTGCAATGATGCCAGACCACTTCCTACTGACTTGGTGTAGAAAGGTGTCCTACTGTGGAGGACAGAATAAGACGGGCCTCTCCTGAAACCTTGTGAGCGGGATCAAATAATTCCTCTATGAGAGCTGTATGGAGATGTGCAGGGATCAGGGCTGTAAGTAGGTATTTTTGCACCTGGGGCAAAATATTAAGTATGCACCAGCTCTCCTTAGGTTAATGCACATCATGCTCTTTAATGTTGCAGCTTATTATTTTTACTTATTGCGTCTTTGTGCTCCTGATTATGATGCACCCAGGGCAAGTGCCCCACTTGCCCCACCCTAGTTATGGCCCTGGCAGGGAGGATTCTCCAGACATATTAACAAGCTGTTCCAGGGGACCTCCCCACTGTGTAGACACAGTAGCTGCCACAGATCACACCCAATTGCCTTAACCTTAACAATGTGAACTCACCAAACCTGCCTCCTCTGGCACCAGTGCCTGGCTGCAAGACAACTTGGGAGGAGGGGATTGTATACAAAATTATAAAAAGTTCTTGGTTCTCAGTGACCCCATTCGCCTGCTGACTATTCCCCTCCTCCTTCTCCTCTACCAGGCTGTCCTCCATGCTGTTGCCTGAAGTTGCCTAAATGTCTTGGGAGGAATCCATGGCCTGCCTAGGGAAGCTGGTTGGGTCTCCCCAAGGAACACATGCAACTGCTCCTAGAAGCAGCATGTTTGCAGCGATGCTCCAGACCATCCATTTGCCTCCTTTGTCTTTTATTATGATTGCCTCAGCTCCTTTATTTTCACACAACACTGCTGGGTGTCCCTGGAGTATCCTTTCACCTCCATGTCCTTTGCAATCCTGGCATATATATCTGCATTCCTTGTACTAGTTCATAGTTCTGTGGGCACAGATTCCTTTCCCCACACAGCAATGAGAACCAGGATCTCCTGCACACTCCTTACTGGTGCTTGTCTTCAACCCTGGAAATTCATGGAGCCCACAGTACTTAAAATCAAAGAGCTCATGGTCAGTTGTGCTGCCTGCTCTGAGGTCTGATCGCCATGCTGGCCACACAGGAAATGAAATTCTAATTTTTCCAGGACTTTTCATATTCACCTGAAGAGCAGAAGAATTCAAGGTCATAGCCAGAGTAGTCACCGTGGTCACTGAGGGACACTTCCCAGAGGCAAAGAACATCGACTTTCACAGCTCTACATCTGCACTTCTGGAAAGTCAGCCATGCAAGATCGAATTTATCAGTTATTCTTGGTGAAAGCAGGCATACAGAAATCAACTTTTAACAGCCCTTAGAGTCGATGGAGTGGGCTTGATAGTGTGGACTCATTGTTTAGAAAATTGATCTCATGTGGCTAAGTTTGAACTAAACTCCCAGTGTAGACCAGACCTTGGTTAGAAATTGCTGGGGTTACAGCCCAATGGGATAATCTTGTGTTATGTAATATTACTGCAGCAGAAAACTACTGGATTTCTATGCATCCGTGAATGAATAATATTGCCCTTGAATGGCTGGCTCACAGAGCAAACCCTAATGACATATTAGTAGAATCTGGCAAATCAGTGGATATGAGCTTTATATTCATTGGTATCCACCTTTATGGATATGGATGTGGATAAAAATTACGTATCTAGAACCAAGCAAATGTGCAGATATCTTCATTATATCCACAGGTATGCACATCCATGGATGTCAATGTCATTTTTGTGGATACAGGTGCAGATGTGGATATAAAATTTTATATCTGCAGAGGACTCTACCTATTAGTACTACTAGTAACAAGAGTACATGTTTAACTTGAGCAACGGAGTATTTTTTGGAGCTGAAGAAAGAAAAGGGTTTTCATCCTAGCTCTCCACATATTTGGATCACATTTCTGAGATAATTGTGTAGTATGTCACAACTAAATTAATCACACAGATGTGAGCACACATATGTGTTGGAAATGACATAATTGGAACCATAAGTTTGATGTTTGGGGTTTTTATGGCGCCTTTGAGAGCAGCTGCCCATCAGCAACTAGAAAGCCTTTCACAACATAGTCAATGGGAAATATACAAGATCAGTAGGACAGATTTTGGTTTTAAGCTTCCAAGAGAATTATTGTAAGATCCAGGCTCATTATTTTCAAAACATTACATAATTAAATGTTTTAAAATAATAATCTTGTGTGTATTCATAAATTATATATAAACATCATAAGCATTATATATATATTGATATATAAAATACTGAGACACTGTCATGCCATTATAAAAATAATTTGCCTAATGAGATTACCAGGCAGCATTTTATCAGTAAAGTGAATTAAGTCTCACACATCAAAATGGTCAACCATGAAAAGCTGCTTTGTATGCTGGAGGTGCAAGAGGCTAGGATATAAACCACCACCTGTGAAACAAAGCTTAATACTGTGCATTATTATAGGGATGACAGCCCCATGATGAATATCTGTTTTGCATGCTGTGATTTCTAATAGATCAAACAGAACAGGATTCTAATCTTGACATCGTCGGTGCATACAAATGAGAGAGAATTTTATAAAGATCTGTATTTATAAATTACTTTTTTCCACTATTCTTTGTGAGTAATGCCCTCCTAGACGTCCATGGTGATTCAGCAAAGTTCTGCAATCCCAGGTGACCATTTAGCATTGAAGTATCAATAGAGGAATAGCAAGCAGCCTGTATTGCTCCTTTGGATTTCTTTCTTGAAACTATAAATCTATCATGAGCATGTTTAATATAACAGATAACATCAGCAGGCCACAGGTGTTAGAATAACCTACCCTTCTCAGACTGATAGGATATTAGAGAACAAATCTGGAGCATTTTTTAAATATGTGGAGTGTTTATTGCACCAGGGGGTATATCCTAGGGCCATGATCAACAACCCATCAATCGCGATCGACTGGTTGATTTTGGGGGCACGACTCGACTGCGAGGTGTTCCAGTCCCCCCACCCCCAAAAAGTAACCCGAACTGGCACTATCTACAGGGAAAATGGAGATAGCACTGGCTTCCTGCAGAGTGGGTAGAGAAGTCCCGCAGCTGCGTGCCAGACATAGCATCTCAGGAAGTGTGCAGGCTACTTCTCCTCTCCCCCAAACAGCTGGCACGCTTCCTGAAAAGCTGGGTCTGGTGCACGGCCGGGGACTTCCTTCCCCCTGCTTCCTTCCTGTGATGGTGGCAGTGGGGGGTTGGGTGGGGTAGGGTGGGGAGGAGGGAAGTCTTAGGCTGCAGGGACATCCCCTTCCCCCTTGCAGGAAGGCAGGCAGCACAGGGAAGGAAGTTCTCAGCTGCAAGCCACATCCAGCTTCTCAGGAAGCACGCCAGCTGTTTTGGGGAGGGGAGGAGTAGCCCACATGCTTCCTGAGATGCTGGCTCTGGTGTGCAAACCCGGGACTCCTCTCCTCCCCCCATGATGACAACGACACATGAAGGAAGGCCAGCAGCAGGGAGAAGGAAGTCCCTGGGGTTATGTCTACACTACCACCCTAGTTCGAACTAGAGTGGTAATGTAGTCAACCGGAGTTGCAAATGAAGCCCGGGATTTGAATTTCCCAGGCTTCATTTGCATGTTGCCTGACACTGCCATTTTTAAATGTCCGCTAGTTCGGACTCCATGCCCCGCGGCTACACACGGCAGGGACTAGGTAGTTCGGACTAGGCTTCCTATTCCGAACTACCGTTACTCCTCGCGGCATGAACTAGGTAGTTTGGACATACCCTATCTGCATACCAGAGCTGGGTTTTCAGGAAGCACGTCAGCTTTTGGGGGAGGGGACATCCTCAGGTACTGGCCAAGCTGTTCCTGTCCCTGCCCCCTGCCAGACCTCCCCCAACAACACGCTGCCCCCTCACCATTCCTAGACACCCATGAATACCCTGCCCCCTGCCCAGGGCCCCACTTGCACCCTGCCGCTGACCCCAACAGCACCCTGCCCCCTGGCCAGACCCCCCCAGCACCCTGCCCAGGCCCCCACCTTGCCCCTGCCCCCTGGCCAGATGCCCACCTTTCACCAGCCCCCACCAGCACCATTCCCCCTGCCCTGGTTGACACCAGCACCTTACTCCTTGGCCAGACTTCCATCAGCATCCTGCCTCTGCTACGTGGCCAGACCCCCATCCAGCACCCTGCCTCTGCCCACTGGCCAGATCCCATCAGGCACCCTCCTCCTGCCCTAGCCAGACACCATCCAGCACCCTGTCCCCTGGCTGGACACCCACCAGCACCCTACCCCTGCCTCCTGGCCAGACACCCACAGCACCTTGCATCTGTCCCCTAGCCAGACACCCACCAGCACCCTGCCCCTGCCCCTGCCCCTACTCCCTCCCTCCTGGCCAGACACCTACCCTCAGCTTGCTTCTGTACCCTATTTTCCACCCAGATTCTGCACCCCCATCCCTCTCCCACTCACTGGCAGCTCTGTCCCACACACTGGATCCCTCATTTTTGGCCCCTCCTCAGAACATAGAGGAGCCCACAAAATCCACTAACCCAGAACCCCAGAAGAGTAAATCTGTCCTGAGGCCTTGAACCTCAGTCCTACCTACCCTCCTCCCACATGGGGCTGGAGTGCCAGGAGAGGGAGATGTCTCAGTTGCGGCCACATCAGTGAGGCTTGGAGGGTTTTGGAGGGGTTGGTTTTTTTCATCTCACTTGTTTGGTCCCCAACTCATTTTTCTGTGGGTCAGTGACCTCTGACCCAAAAAAGGTTCCCCGACCCTCTCATAAATAGAGACAAAGCTGAAACATTGTGAGTTTGACATAACATTGTATTTAAATATGAAGCCTGGTCAACAAGACCCCAATTGGGGCCAAACCCCCATCTGGCTGCAACTCCTGCATCCCCTTGACCCCAAACCTGAGCCTATCATACACTGGAACCCCCTGTCCTGAGCCTCTCACGTCCCCACATCCCACATCTTCTGCCACAACACCCCTGCACCATCCACACACTGCAAATCTGTGTCCTGAGCTCATCATACTCTCAATCCCCTTGCCCTGAGCCCCCCAACCCAAACTCCTGCACCCTCACAGCCACAAGCCTGCGGCTTGCTCAGCACCTCAACCCTCCATCTGACCCCAACACTCTCTAGCCTGGAGCCCCCTCCCAGAGCCCACATCCCCTTCTCCACATCCTCCTGCACCCAAATTCCCTCCCAGAACTTGCACTTCACACCCCTTACCACACCCAAATCCTTCATTCCCACCCCAGAGCCCGCACCTTCTGTATCTACCCACTGAAAATGAATAAGAGCTGGGGACAGCAAGGGTATGTCTAGGCTGCATCCCTCTGTCAGCAGAGGGATGCAGGTTAGGCAGGTCGACATTGCAAATGAGGCAGGGATTTAAATATCCCGTGCCTAATTTGCATAAAAATGGCCACCGCGTTTTGCCAACTCAGCACTTTGTCAGCAAAAAACAGCAGTCTAGAAGGGGATCTATTGAGAAAGAAAGCCTTTTTCGACAGATCCCTTATGCTTCCAAGTGATGTAGAGGAGAGCAACAGAGAAGGCGAGGCCTCAAGGAAAGGGTAGGGTCTTCTTGGCTTGTCCTGAAATTTAAAAAGTGATCTTGGGTATAAAAAGGTTAGAAACCACTGTCTTAGGGGTTACCATTCATCTGATTTTTCCCGGACATGTCCTCCTTTTTGGTCTTTAAATTTCCATCTGGACGGGTTTTTTAAATAACTAAAAATGTCGGGGATTTTGCTGTATATTCAGTAACAGACCAGATGCTTCCCTGCTCCACTGAGTCCATCCCCACTCAAGCATCCTCCCCCAATCCCACTGTAGCCTTCCTGAAGGAAGTTTGGCCTTTCAGTGGCCCGTATACACAGCAGGGCTTCCTTAGCAGTGGGCGGGAGGGGTAACTTGAGTGGGCCTGGTGCTTCCCTGGTGGGTTGGGGGCCGCATGGAACTCGTTGCTTAGTTACGGGCCAAACCCCACTCCCCCAGGTCCAGAATCTCTGTACTCTGCATGCAGGAGACCTCCAGGCTCCCAGCAGTGCCTCAGAGACCCACCACCCTCTCGTAGACCTGATCCCTGCAGCCCCCAGAGCCTTATAAATACCCCCATGGATGCAAATCCCACAGAGCCTCTTTAAATCCCCCTAGCACTGGACCTCTGTTCCCCCACCCTGAGTCCCATCAACACCCCCTGACTTGAACCACACGTTCTTACCAGAGCTGTGCAAACATCCCCAAAATCCAAACCCCGTGTTTTTCTTGAGCCTTGCATAAGCCCCCATTGTTATGCACCCCGCCAAGCCCTAAAATGGCTCTGTAGCGCTGTAATCCTACGTCCCCCTCCAGAGTCAGGACCGGTTACTGGGGCAGGAGGAACCCGGGGCAGGTTACTGGGGAAGGAGGGGCAGGAGCCTCAGGCAGGTTACCGGGGTAGGGGCCCCCCAGGAAGGGTTACCAGGGTGGGGGGATCAGGATGGGTTACCGGGATTGGGAGGAGGGCTTAGGGAGGAAGGCTTAGGGCGGGTTACGTGGGGTAGGGGTAAGTAGTACACAGTATATTATATACTCATGTTGTATACTCATGTTACTCATTGTATATGCTCATGTATTCATGTGTTTTTTATATATATAGATGTATAATCACGTGAATATAACGTGAGTTGGTAGATGATGATACAGATCTCAGGAGAATCATCTTTTTTGAAAGTTCGAATATGGTAACCCTAGATATCCTGACGTCCCTAGAATCTAGTCCCCCAAAGGTGCTGAGTGATCCGTACTACTACTACTACTACAGAAAGTTTCCCCTTAAAATGAATCCTAGGTTTTTACAAACAAGCCTTTATCTACTTACCAGCTTTAACACGGCAGCGGCTTCACACACAGAGGAAAAAAGCCTTGCAAGACTTCAGCAGCATTCTAAGTTTTTCCTTAACAAAAATGCAGTGGTGGTATCTGCAGCTGCAAAAACAATCTATACCAGGAGTGGGCAAAAGGGACTCTGCGGGCTGGATCCAGTCCTCCAAGTGGGTGGATCCAGCCCACAGAGGACCTGCCACTCTCTCGCCACCAAGCCAATTAGGGCCTGGGGACAGGGGAGTGCGTGAAGCCTCCTCCCACCCTGGCAGGAGATGTGTCCTTTTAAGCACTGGGTGTAGTGTTGCCAGATGACTCATCAGTTAACCTTTTACACTATCACAACCCTAATCTGAACACCCAGTAGAGGCCTGTGGTTTTTGAAGGTGTCACTGTATTATCAGGAGAGATGCAACTGTGCTCTAAGAGCAGCACCACTCCAAGACTCATGGCCATGCCAGCAGTACTGTCAGATTCCTGGAACATCAAGCAGGATCACAATTTCCTGGTCTGGACTAGCAAAATATGGTACAGTCCCAAAACAAATGGGACCTTTGGCAAATACAGATGCAGAAAGTTATGCAAACTGTCACCACAGAGCTGTTCACCGGCTACTAATGGTATGGGATGAGCAAACCAGGCGGGAAAAAACAAATACAAAACCTTCCTTCTGAAACTCACATTCATTTCCGAGTACCAAACTCAGATGACTAAAGGAATGTTCAGCTCAGCATTATAACTTCCAAATTCATATCCAGGCCTAGAATTAGAAGTGTCAGCTGTCTCCTGATTAACACAGTTAGGAAATTTCCAGTTCAATCTTACAGGCAGCGGACTGGGGAGCAGGGCAGTAAAAATGTTTAGAGTGTTTCATACTGGTATTCATCACCATAGCATCAGAGCATGTGAAATTTTACCACTCATTTCAATGGGAGCAGTTAGGTCAATGTTTAAATCCTTTAGAAAACTGCCAATCCTTGAATTAGGTTTAGGTTCATTTAGAACTTCTTGAATTAATTTAGTTCTTTACAAATTACAGAGTTGGACCAAGAACAATGTTCCCCTAATGTTTTCCATCCATGTTTGTAATAAATGTTGTTATGTGCATCAAAGCAGGTGCGGATATGCACCACCAATAGAAACACATGCTACAGGCTATGTGCACTACAGGCACTCTGCTAATCAGCTGACTGGCATTTGAATCTTTCCTGAGTGGCTGGCCAAGTGCTCAGCTTACAAGGAACACTGATCAAAAGATTTTGCACTTAGGACTGAAAGGAAAATCTTTTTTTTTTAACTGCCACTTTACAAGAGATGTCATAGTAAGAGTTATATATAATCTATACTGTGGCATGAACAGCTCCAAGTCTTTCCATGTTCATGTCGATGCTTTAAATAGCTATTGGAAAGTGCAGATATAAATCTATAACCTACATTCATAAGACAAGATGAAGGAACAGGAAGGAAATGTTAAATTCTCTTCAGATGGCTACTTTGGAGATTTGGGGATAACTTCTTGGTACAAGTGCTGAAGGAACCTATGAGGGGCCATGCGCAACTTGACCTGCTCCTCACAAACAGGGAGGAACTAGTAGGGGAAGTGGAGGTGGGTGACAACCTGGGAAGCAGTGATCATGAGATGGTAGATTTCAGGATCCTGACTAAAGGAAGAAAGGAGAGTAGCAAAATATACATCCTGGACTTCAGAAAAGCAGACTTTGACTCCCTCAGAGAACTGATGTGCAGGATTTCCTGGGATGCTAACATGAAGGGGAAAGGAGTCCAGGAGAGCTGGCAGTATTTTAAAGAAGCCTTATTAAAGGCACAGGAAGAAACCATCCCAATGCGCAGCAAGAAAAGCAAATATGGTAGGAGACCAGATTGGCTTACTGGGGACCTCTTTGGTGAGCTCAAACACAAAAAGGAAGCTTACAAGAAGTGGAAACTTGGACAGTTGAATAGAGAGGAGTATAAATATATTGTTCGAGAATGCAGGGGAGTTATCAGGAAGGCGAAAATGCAATTGGAATTGCAGCTAGCAAGGGATATGAAGGATAACAAGAAAGGTTATCCTTTCAAGGGATGTGAAGGATAACAAGAAAGATAACAGACATGTTAGCAATAAGAGGGTGATCAGAGAGGGTGTGGGACTCTTACTACATGAGAAAGGTAACCTAGTGACAGATGTGGGAAAAGCTGACGTACTCAATGCTTTCTTTGCCTCTATCGTCACAGACAAGGTCAGCTCCCAGACAAATGCAGTAGGCAATGCAGTATGGGAAAGAGGTGCACAGCCCATAGCAGGGAAAGAACAAGTTAGAAACTATTTAGAAAAGCTAAACGTACACAAATCCATGGGCCCAGATTTAACGCATCCGAGGGCACTGACGGAGTTGGCAAAAGTCATTGCGGAGCCTTTGGCCATTATCTTTGAAAACTTGTGGAGATTGGGATAGATCCTAGATGACTGGAAAAAGGCAAATGTGGTGCCCATCTTTAAAAAAGGGAAGAAGGACAATCCAGGGAACTATAGACCAGTCAGCCTTACCTTAGTCCCTGGAAAAACCATGGAGGGGATATTCAAGGAATCCATATGAAGCACTTGGAAGAGGGGAAAGTGATCAGGAATAATCGACATGGATTCATGAAGGGCAAGTTGTGCCTGACCAATCTGATTAGCTTCTCTGATGAGGTAACTGGCTTTGTGGATATGGGAAAGTCAGCGGATGTGATATACCTTGACTTTAGTAAAGCTTTTGATACAGTCTCCCACAATATTCTTGCCAGCAAGTTAAGGGAATATGAATTGGATTAATGGACTGAAAGGTGGATAGAAAGCTGGCTAGACTGTTGGGCCCAATGGCTAGTCTAGACATCAACGGCTTGATGTCAGGTTGGCGGTCAGTTTCTAGTGGAGTGCCCCAAGGATCGGTTCTAGGACAGGTTTTGTTCAACATCTTTATTAATGACCTGGATGAGGGGATGGATTGCAGCCTCAGCAAGTTCACAGATTACACTAAACTAGGGGGAGAGATAGATACGCTGAAGGGCAGGAAGAGGGTCCAGAGTGACCTGAACAGATTAGAGGATTGGGCCAAAAAAAATCTGATGAGGTTTAACAAGGACAAATGTAGAGTCCTGCATTTGGGACGGAAGAATCCCAAGCATTGTTACAGGCTGGGGACCAACTGGCTAAGTAGCAATTCTGCAAAAAAGCACCTGAGGATTACAGTGGATGAGAAGCTGGATATGAGTCAACAGTGTGCCCTTGTAGCCAAGAAGGCTAGTGGCATATTAGGGACCATTAGGAGCATTAGGAGTAGCATTGCCAGCAAATCCAGAGAAGTGATTATTCTCCTAAATTCAGCCCTTCTCTCAAAATAACCCTTATTCCTCATACAATGAGGTTTACCAGTTATTTCGAGAGAAGGGTTTTCTCTCGAAATAACCGTGTCTTAACGGCGTCTGTTATTTCGAAATAGCGCCATAATGTGAATATGCCAATGAAGCATGGGATATTTAAATCCCGGCTTCATTTGCATTTCAAATGTCTTCATTTGCATCTCTCTATCGAAAGAGGGTGCAAGTGTAGACATACCCTTAGTCTTTAAAGTGCTACCAGACTTTATGTTGTTTTTTAAGTTTAACCTATTTTATATGAGTTTAGGTGATTTACCTCATCTTGCTCACATGTAAAATTAGCTGTCCAAGGTTGTATGGCGTTCTTTTCAAAATACTTTGAGCTCCTCTGATTAAATGAATTGTAAATACAATGTAATACATTCACTGCTTAATAGAACTTCAGGAATCATTAGTATAATTGGACAACAGGAGCCAGTGCTTGCAGAAATTAATCAGGATTTAAATTATTATCCTTAGCCAGGTACAAAAGGAAAAGCAGAGACTCTTTGCAGTGTTAATTGTACAAATCAGCTCATCAGTAGTGAGAAAAAAAATCAACTTTCTGCCACAATTTTAAGTAATTCATCAGCAATCAAATCGAAATTACTTCCTTTTACAGATTCTATTTATTCTGAGTTTTAGTTTCTCTAGGGCTTTTGTGAATTGCTTGAAAAACAATTACAGAAAAGACATGCTTTGATTTCCTTGAAATAATTGTATTATTGTTAAATATATAGGAAACATATCCAAGCTGGAGGATTTAGTCTACTTGAGTGTCTTCATTATGAGAAACAACACATACACGGAAAGCATTACATAGCTTCAAACCAGAAAATAATTAAATTCTTCATTCTTTGTTCTTGCTAAACTAGACAAACTTTCAAGTTTATTTATTGAAATACCTGCAATTTCTAACAAAGCTTTCATTTCAATTCAGGGACACAGTATTGGAAGACAGTTAAAAAACAAACATTGAGTGGAGAAAACCTTTTCTTGAAAGGTTTCTTAAAAGCTGTTTTCTAAACTTTGCACAAAGTTTCATCACACCACAATTGCCACTGATTGGCCAATGGACAGCATGGTACTCTATAGTGCAGGGCTGCTCAACTTCGGAAGCCCAAGAGGCCACAATGATACTCACGGCAGATGCCAAGGGCCACAACTTAAGTGTGGTTGTATATACATTCAAATATACATGCAAATATATGCAAATAGCTTCTTTCACGCTGACGGGCATGAATATAAAGATTAATCCTTAAGCTGCGGCATTGGACCCAAACGTGGCCAGGGTGAGCCACTCAGCACCTCTCAGGCTCTGCCCACAAGACTAAGCAGCCAGCACTTCCCACAATGTCCCAGTGCTCACAGCACCTCTCCCCTGGGACTAAAAGCGCTGACACCCTGTACCCATCTGTTCCTGCCAGCCCGCCCACTTTCAGTGCTCACCCTGCCTGGGAGACATCTCACCGTTGTGGAGCATGTTCCCAGTGGTGGCCATGTTCAAAGGATCCCACTTGCAGGCTACATGTTGAGCCCCGTGTAAACCCAAACTGCACTGTGAGCTGCAAACAAACAGGCTGCAGCCCACAGGCCGCATGTTGAGTAACCCTGCTATAGTGAAATAGTGTTACTAGTCCCTTGTTTACAGCCCAGTTGGGTGTGAAGATTTAGCAGGAAGCAATCAGTCAACAAGAAATAAGCCTCCTTTCCATGATGGTTTATATAGATATCTACATATCTATATATATCTTTTATTGTTCCTTTAATACTGCAGAGCCTGTGTTAAGAAAAAAGGCTTAACAAATTCATCTCACTTCAAACAGCAAAAAAAGAGTGTGGTGACTAACTTCTGTCTCAGTCATTCATTTTTCCTCCATTAATACCACATATCTCACTGTTTGTAGGTGAGCTTTCTAGCAGCACTGTATACATCATCTAATTAGTTATTTGTGCTAAGGTATAGTAGCTGAATAAGTCTTAAGAGGTTACAAACAAACTGCTTTATGACATCAATCCTACAAACCTGTGCATATGTCTATTCCCTGAATGATTCCACTGACTTAAATGAGCTTAAATTATTCATGGTAGATCTTTAGACTGATATACAGACATGGTAAAAGGCAAGAAAGATGTGGTTTATAATATATAATTTGATGGCATATGGTTTCTCCTGCCAGCAAAATCACCACTTAAAAATGGTATTAGGCAGGATTTGCCTGTGTTATAGGTAGTTATAGCATCTTGCTTTACATGCAAGCAATACTGCACAGGATCAATTGCTTGCCCTGGCAGCTGGTCTTACTCCAGTGTGAATCAGGAGTAATTCCATTGAAATCAGGTGGAAAATCCATGCAAGATCTGAAGCAGGCTCCTTGCTTAAATTTCAAACAAAAGAACAATAAAAGTTTTTCAGAGAAGAGGGAGAAAAAGCAACTATCTGGGCCAGTTTATTTCTTCAGTGGCAGCTTTGTTGCATTTTGATCACTTCTGAACTGTCATCCAATAAGTGAAGAGTCCTTTTCTTCCTTATCACTTGGACATTTTAATAAGGATGAAAAAGGCCAGATCTCCATCTTTAATGAAAAGCAGCCACCCTGTACAGCTGAGTTGTGTTATCTTCCATTTCCAAAGTTCACATTTTAGGCAGTCATTTATCAGTAGTGCCATTAACTTCAATGGAACTACTTGTGTAATAGTTTGCATGAGTAAAGGTATCATGGTCCAGCACTCAATAGTTAGATCTTGTAAATATTAGAAAAATTGCACTGATGTAATTAAATTTAACATTGATCTACTTAGAGCAATACAAACCAACAATGTAGATTGCATAATGATTTAAGCAGAATTTTTAGCAGTTTTGCTTCATTTGGAAATTTTTCTGATGTTTCATTTAGCACCTTCTGTTGTGTTAAGGGTGGACTATGGATTAGGATAGAGGACCAGGCACCAGATTCCAGGGTTCTCCATATTTTACCACAGTTGTAGAAAAGTTGCATCCCCTGACTCTTGTGTCTTAATTTAGAACAGTGGAAATAATTCTTGACTATCTCAGAGTATTGTGAAAGCGTTTGTAAACTATTTTGAATCCCAGATAAAAGGCACCATGTGAGTGAAGAATAAGGATGTAATAGTGTAGTTGATTAACTGATAAGCAAAAGCTTATATGTTAATGCTATAGACTACATGCATTCCTGTCCCCCGCAATTTTTTAGCAGGCTGACCAGCATCCCTGCTCAGTCCTGGCTTGTGCAGAGTCTGAGACCTACCCCTGCTCCAGCTCTGTATTTAAAGTGTATTAGGAGCCAGGCAGCCTGGCTCAGTTCTGACTCACGCAGAGTCCAGGAGATCAGACTCCCCATCCAACCCTGCCAACGCTGTGCTGCTGCCTCTGTATCAGGCAGCCATTCCATGAGGGGAGCCAGTTTTAAAACTAGCTTGTTTTTAAACTGGCTTCCCTTGCGGACCAGCTCCCGCCTTGGTACCCCATGTTGCCGACTCTGATACAAAGGCGGCAGCACAAGGTGGCAGGGTGCTCCTTGAGATTGGGGCCAGAGCACACTGGCTGCCGGCCCCACCCGTGAGGACTATAGAATAGTCGAGTCACCAATAAGAATTCATAAGGTTAATCGACTATTCAATTAACTGATATTTAACATCCCTAGTGGAGAGTATTATATGCTTTGAAAGAGAATATTAAATCCACTAAGAATCTCATCCGTCCAGAGCACTGCTGTAATCAAGGATGATAAAAACAATTGTGGATATTAAAAGAAGTTCCCTAAATTCTTAAATACTCTGATTTCCTACTTTATTATTTGTCTGTGCCATAGCCAGCCAAACCATGGTCTTTCAAGTGACATTTTCAGAGTTCATGCTTCAGGGACTATTCCCTATTCACGGTTAAGACTCAACCCTTAGGTTAATGTTTAAAATGGAGAGTTGTACACTTTGGAAATCAATTTTAATTTTAAAGATGCCTAAATTGAGCTCAATGGGACCAGCAGTTTGGAGTTGTTTTTGCCTTTCCTGGAGGTAGGATAAAGTGGGAAGACTTGCAGAGTAGTCAGCAAGAGGGCCCTGAATATTCCTTCTTTCTAAATTACAATATCACACTAAGAGGTCCATGGACATAGCAGCAGCAACAGGAGGGTAGACAGCTATAGGCACAGTTTGTTTGTTTTTCCCCACACAAAATGCCCTTCTACTTGTGACCTGGGTCAGCAGTCCTGTTGGAGATGACAGAACAGCTTGCTCTACAGAAAATGCATTTTGCTTGCTGTATTTTGTCTATTTCACAACTTAGTAGGTTACTTCAAAATCAGATGCAACATTTATCAGGGTAAGAATAACATTTGCACTGAAGCTAGACAGGATAAAAATATGATGCTGATTCTCTACTGCTCTCTACAAAACAACCATAAACTGCTGTAACACACTTACCACTGTTGGTGGCTTCTTTATACCCTTTTCACCCAGCTGTAAAGGACTGCATAAATTGCAAGGCAGTGAAGAACTGGGCACAATGGCTACCACTCCTCATGGTTTATAGTTAAGGAAGGCCATGCCCTAGTCAAAGATATTTGTAGTAAAAGTCATGGACAGATCTTGAGCAGGAAACAAAAATTCATGGCCATGACCTGTCCATGACTTGTTCTATATACTGCTGACTAAATCTTGTGGATGTGGAAGGTGTTATGTTATGTGCAGTGCTGTGGGTGTTTAAGGGGGGCATCTCAGGGTGCTCAGGTGGCTGGGGGCAGCCCAGGACAACCAGTGGTGCTGGGATGGGAGACAGCACCTTGTAGCCCAGGACCACCAGGAACTGGGCAGGGCTGGCACGCTGGTCAATGCAGAAGTAACAGAGGTCCCAGAAATACATGGAATCTCTGACTTCTGTGACACACTCGCAGCCTTATTCATGGCATGGGTTGAACTCCAGTTGTATACAGGAAGAATTTTCCCCCATACTAAAGTATAGCATAATAATAGCCAATAGAGGGTTTTAATCTTGGCTGGGCTGGGGGAGGGCAGGTCTTGTGTTTCCTCTGAAAGGAGTGGCCAGAACTGGTTCAGACCCATACCCAGAAACCTGCCCTGACTGTAGGAAACTATGCACCCCACCTCCTGCCTCTACTGATCCTCAGCCATAGTGGTGAGATCACTGTACAATATGCTGCCCCCCTTCTCCTCACTTTCATGGAGCTCGGTCATCCCATACCCAGACCCATCTACTGAACTTCCCCCTGACCTATCATTGGAGCTGAGGTCTAACTAAACATGGAGCAGATGCTTGGAACACATATGGGATGAACCTCTCTAATCTGACACTCTCAGGTCCAGCAACATCCATGGTCCAGCATGATTTTAGTTACTTACCCAGATGTCCACATATCATGGTTGTGGCCAAATTTCTCACAATCCCATAAAGTTTGTTTACAGCCACCAGTCCTGGCTCAGTCTTCTGTGCTGTTATTTAGCTCTAATTTCTAAAAGCCCAGCAAGCACTGTTAGTGTTGGTAGTGCTCTTAGACAATATTGACCTCCTATGGTTCAGCACTGGATAGGTCCCCAAGGTGATGGACTAAAAAGATTCAGCCTATATCTGTGGTCACCAACCAGTAAATCGGGATCTGCTGGTAGAACTTAGAGCTTCTGACAGGCAATCCTGACTGGTTTGGCCAAGAGGTTATCAAGTGCCGGCACTTCAGTTGCTCTTCCTCCCACTGCTGCTCATTTCCTGCCCTTTGCCTTGGAGCTGCCCCTCCTCCTGGGGAGCCTACTGCTTTCTTGGCAGGGCAAGGGAGGAGGAGGAGGGGTGCTGATATCTGGGTGCCTCCTCCCACTCTGTATCCTTTCTCCACAGAGCAGAGAGGTGGCACAACAGGATTTGGGATGGAGTTTGCTGGCTGCTTTAGGGAGTGGTCCAGGGCCAAGGCAGGGGAGAGCCTAAACCCCACTGCACCAACCAGGAGCCACCTGAGGTAAGCAAAGCCCAGTGGGGGCCCACATCCCAAACTCCTATCTCACTCATGAACCTACATCCTACAGCCTAAGACCCTGCCCTAACTCTGAGAACCCCTGCATCTAAACTGCCTGAGCCAAGAGTGGCTCAGAGCTCCTCTCACACTCCAGATTCCTTAATCCAAGACCATCCTGACCCTCTGCCCCAGCCTGACGAAAGTGAGTGAGGATGAGCAAGAGAGGGAGGATGGAGTGAGCAGAGGCAGGGCCTCAGAGAGGAGTTGGGAGCAGGTGAGGCAAGAGTATCTGGGTTTGAGGTAGATCTTGGATTTCACTTACATTAAAAAAAAAACTTTTCTGTGCTTAAAAAGGTTGGAGACCACAGACCTATATTAATGCCAGACTGAAATAAAGGGAACAGTTACCCACTTAATCATTTGTGTCCCTTTCCACCCCCATTGCCTTTCCCTGTGGAATGGGAGTCATGAAATTCTTTTTGGTCAAATGCTCTTGTCTAAACCAGCAAAAATCCTTCAAACAATAAAGGTATTCTATTTAATGTTGCTGATCTTTCAGAAATCACAAAGGTTACAAAACTCCTCATGGCAGGCAGGCAGCAGCTGCAAAGTTGCTATCCTAATTCATATTTACAACATCCAAAGTCATCATTTGTCTGACTAAACTTTTAGGAATCAACCTTTTTGCAACCTTTTCAAACCAAAGAGCCAAACTACATCAAAATTCAGAACAAGTGGACAACAAAGATCCATATAAGAATGCCCATTTGCCTGACTGAAAATATGTGATTTAAAAATATTGATAAATGACATGGTGAAACATTATACTCGCAGACTTTATTTAATAAGTTTCTGCTACTGCATCTTTTTGCACATTTCTTTGAAGTTTACATCATAGCTGATCAAATCCAGCTTCATGCAGGCATTTAGACTGTCTTCTGTCAACCTTATGACAGAGGGATGTGGATGTGGGGGTGCAGGAGTCTGGGTTGGAGTGTATGAGGGGCTCAGGGCAGGGGGTTTGGGTGAATGATGGGCTCAGGACACAAGTTTTGGGTGTAGGGGAGCGCAAGAGTGTTATGGCAGGGGGCTGAGATGTGGAGGACGCAGGAGTTTGGGGATGTGGGAATATGAGGGGCTCAGGGCAGGGGGTTCGGGTGTATGATGGGCTTAGGGCTGGTATGTGTGGGGGTACAGGAGTGTTATGATACTGCTGCCAGATGGGGGATGGACCCCAGTTGGGCACTTATTGGCCAGGCTTCATTTTTAAATAACGTAAAATATTATGTCCAACACAAAAGGTGTGAGAAACCTCTCAGTGACAGGGGGCCACTGACCCACAGATATATCAGTTGGGGACTACACAAGTGAGAACCACTCCAAAAACCTCCAACCCTCACTGATGTGGCCTCCAACTGACACACCTCACTCCAGCACCATGGCGGGGCGTGAGGGAGGGAGGTAGGACTGAGGTTCAAGGCCTCAGTCCAGATTAACTGTTCTGGGGTTCCAGTGTTAGTGGATTTAGTGGGTCCCTCTTGGCTCTGAAGTGGAGCTAAAAAATGAGAGGTCCAATGTGAGGGTCACAGCTTCCAGTGAATGGAATATCTATGGGGATGCAGGATCTGGGTAGGAGGTAGGATGCAGGAGCAGGGAGCGGGTGGGTGTCTGGCCAGTGGGGAGGGAGCAGGGTGCTGGTGGGTGTCTGGCCAGGGGCAGGAGGCAGGAGCAGGGTGCAGGTCAGGTGTCTGGCCAGGGAGAGGGCGTAGGAGTAGTTTAGGGGTACAGGGTCTCAGTGCGGGGTGGGTGGGGTGTACAGGGTCTGGATGGCATGTACTTGCTTTTTGTGCCTGCATTGCTCTTAGGCTCCCTGTCCAAGGCACAGCTTCCCACTGGTTCATTGGCCAAATTCTGGCCAATGGGTTAGCAGGGGGATCCCCAGTCTGGGAGCCAGGCATGAGCAGAACCCGACCTTCAGGTGCCCCCTCAGCCTTGTAGACACCGCCTGCATCCCACTCCCATCTCCTATCCCGCTCGGCCAGTGCCTGCTGATCGCAGCTCTCAGGCAGGATCTGCAGGCAGCGCTGGAAGAAACACATGTGCCGTTTCTTCAGGAAATCCACCTGCTCCTCTACCCCAAAACCTAGATCCTCCGCTGCCATTTAGCCACTCTCCCCACCCAGCCCTCATTTGCTCAATGTGCATCACCACCACATCTAGCACAGCTGGGTCACACACGGGATCACCAGGCAGGGGGGAGGCCACACAGCTTCTGTGTCCTGACTCCCTGGAGGAGGGGGAAGTTAGGGTGGATAAGGAAGTACACCCTGTTGCAGCACAAGTGCTTCCTCACAAGCTAGATCCAGCGCGGAGCCTCAGTAGGGTTGCCACATGTCCGGTATTCTACCAGACAGTCCGGTATTTGCGCTCTTTGTCCGGTAAAAAAAATCAGAGAATACTGGACATGTGCAATGTCAGGTATTCTCTGATTTTTCCGGCTGCGCACCGGACAGAATACCATCATGCTGGGCCAGTAGAGTGACTGGAAGGTAGGGCCATGATCGGCTCTAGGAGCCTGTGATTGCACAGAAGCCTGGCGGAGGTGGGGGGAGTGGCTGGGACTTGCCCATCCCCGCAAGGCTTCTGAAGTGCCCAGATCAGCGATTGCGGCCCCGCCTCCCAGGTGGAGAGTCCCAGCTGGGAGGCGGGGCCGCAATCGCTGATCTGGGCACTTCAGAAGCCTAGCTGGGGTGGGGCAAGTCCCAGCCACTCCCCCTGAAAGGCTTCTGTGCAATCACAGGCTCCCAGCACCAATTGTGGCTCCGTCTCCCAGCCTGGGACTCCCAGATGAGACATGGGGTTGCGATTGCCACTCTGGGTGCCCCAGAACAGGGGGGAGCTTACTGGCCCATGCTCTCTTTTTTTTTTTGCTCCACCAAAAAATTTTGGGAGACCAGTGTTGGCTCCAATCTTGCAGGGCGCACTACGCTGGATCACCAGCACAGGCTTCCCATTGAGGGGCAGTTGAGAGGAGGCTGAGCTCAAGCTGCAAGCCTAAGTGAGCCATATATGGCTTGCAAGCCTTAGGTTGTCGACCCCTAGTCTAATGAAAGAAATAATTCTTGGATGCAACTCCAGGAAAATGATGTGCAAAAACAGTAACTGCAAAACAAGACCATAACTGGACACCCTTGCTTCCTAAGGAAGCCAGCTTGGTATACTTGTGTTAACATCTCAGTTTACTGTATAGTATCTTTCCCTGTGACTGTTGGTCCTTTCATATTTAGAAACTATTTTATCTGTACCAGGCCTGACGATGGAATAGTTGGGGGGACCTGAAGGAGAGATAAGGGGGAAGGTTCCCCAGGGTGATTCAGAGGTGTTTAGGACTCCAGCCACTGCCGCTGCTGCCACTGGAGCTCTGGTCCCTTTAAAACAGTGCCAGAGTGCCATGTGCTCCATGGGTAAGGGGAGGGGAGAGCACTGCACATACTGGGCAGCACTGAGGGCCAGCTGCCATTGGCTCTGCCCCTTCCACTCTCAGTCCCACCCATTCTGAGAGGACAAAGTCACTCCCCCCACCCCACCTTGCCCAGGGCCTGCAGGATTTGTCAGCTTCGCTGATGTGTAGTATAGGTTAACTGGCTTAACCCTGATTTGTAATAATGCTGGAAAACTATTAACCAGATCTATGGCTTACCATTCTATTTATTGATCTTCACCACTAAGCTGAAGAGAATACCACTGCCGTCAGGTCAGCAAGCTAAATCTGTAAGCAGATACTTAAATGGAAGAAATGTTAAACTAAAAGCACATTATCGTTCCACGCTAAACAGTCAGGCTCCATTGTCTGCCTTGAACAGCCATGATTATTACAGCTCATGAGTATTACATCTTTGACTTACTTAAGTAAGTGTGAGTGTGTGTGTGTGTGTGTGTGTGTGTGTGTGTGTGTGTGTGTGTGTATAGATGTTATGCCCATTTAAGTTTTAAAATACACAACAGTCCATTAAAACAGGAGGTTCGGGGATATCACAATACTAAATTTGTTATCCAATGCAAATTCTTTCAATACATCGGTTTGTGAAGTCATCAGAATACTTTAACAAGAGCAGGCTTACTGATAAGAGCTTAGCCATTTGTGCACATGTAGGAGCTCTGCTAATCTTTCCTTTCTGTGCCCCATAGAGGTCCCCAGACTGAAGATTAACTGGCACTGTTATTGGAAGACTTCAAAGGGAACAGAGAAAGAACTACTATCTTGCCCTCGAGAAGCGGCCTCTCCCCTACTCATGTTTAGAAGGGCAAGCTAAGGAAGCACACATGTAGGTACAATTGCAGAATCTAACTCCTATTATTTATATTATTGTATTACCTCAGAATCCCAACAATGGACCAAGAAGAATACCATCATGCTGGGCACAGTACAAACATAGAACAAATAATCTGTGCTCCAAAGAGTTTATAATCTATGGATAAGACAAAAACCAGACTGACTGATGAGAAGTACAAGGAACAATAAGACAGTATTTGTTGGCATGATAGGCCCCGCTGCTCGCAGGGCATGGCAGCCCAACAGTTGCCAAATTGTCTTTAGGGGTGTAACCTTGTGAAAACACTAAAACAATTAAATCTTTAAAATCTATTGTGTAAAAATATTCCCACCAGCCCTGGTCACCCAGAGGCATTAAGATAAGTACAAAGCTTTAAATCTACTTGGCTGAGCTATATTCTACCCTTAGAAACCTGAATGAAAGGTCACTTCAGCACTAAAGCAAATAAAACTTAACCTGAGCCATAAAGATGGAGAGCCTTCCCATTTGCATCAATGACTGCAAGAAACAGACTACAGTTTCACAGAATAGCACGAATGCAGTGAATTGAAAAGGCTGCATTATTTTCAAGTAGCTGAATACATAAAGAAATAATTCAATAATTTAACCTCAAATTATGAGTCCAGTCAATTTATCTTCATAATACTAAATTACTCCTGCTGTAAACACTATTACACCCTGATTTAGGAAAGTGTCCCTATTTAAGACAGCATTTCAGCCATGTTTAAGTCCCAAATCAGGGCCTTTATGTACTAGCAAGGAACTGATCAAGACCAATTTGCATTAAGCATTTGTGTCATTCTAGAGACAGGCCCCTATCGTATAAGCAGCTATGAAGTCAATGGAGAATCCTTGTCCATATAAATAAAGGATCAGGTCCATAGCTTTTAACCTCTTAACTTACTATTGAAATTGCTACAGGCTTCTTTTGTAAGTAACTTCCATAAGAAATGAAGCCATTGCTGGCAGCTCTCCTAGACAGTGCAACTTGCCCCCTCTCCCTTTAGTTCTTCACAGTGCACATGGCAAATCCTTTGCTCATTCATCGAGAAGTCTGCTTTCTCTGCTTGGTTTCCTGGGAGTCTGTATGGGCTGCTTGTCAGCCAAATGCTCACTTAGCCATCTACATAGCCAGAGGGCTCCATGGTGCCAGCCAACATTTGTTTAACTTGCATTACTGTTTTGTGCCACTGAAAGGAAAAGCCAATAAAAGGAATATTTAAAATAGAGATTAAACACAACACCGCTTGCTGGCTGCTGAAACTGGCAATATTTCACCCCTGTCAGCTGCCTTTGCACCAAAAGGACTATTTTAGAAAATCAGGCCAGGTCTACACTACAGAGTTTTTCTGCAAAAAAGCTTCTTGCACAAGAAGCCTTTAGGGTAGACATAGCCTCAGGGGGCTGGGGTACTGGGAGCTGTACTTTTAATACTGGGGCATGGACATTGCAGAAACCCCTGTTCTGTTATGCACAGGCAATTTGGACAGCATTACTGAATAGAGAGGACCTCTTCCAAGCACTTGACACCCAGCATCATTACCAGAAACCACAGCTTCCTTGTTATGAATGATTAAAATGAGTAGATTTGCAAGAAAAGCTGGCCAGCCATCAATAAAAGTTTTGGTCCATCATGGAGTAAAGCTGATGCCATCCATTTCCAGAGCCAGAAGTAACCAGAATACAGTTATTTTGCAAGATTTTGGCAAAGCATAAACTCTAGAGCTGTATGTATCCACACTACAACTTATAGTGAAGAATTTATTCCACAAAGATCTCCTTCCTTCCTCCTGTTCAGTGCTCCCTGTAAGCTGGGAACCTGTACAGCCACTGAGGAGAGATTCAAATGCCACCCAGCTAATCAGCTGATTATCAGAATGCCCACAACCTTTGCGCTGGCTGTGGCACAGAGTTTCCATGCTAAAGACTTGGTATCATAGACTCACTCATAAAACACTAGAACTGGAAGGGACCTCAAGAGATCAAGTCCAGACCCTTGCCCTTATGGCAGGATCAAGCACCAGCTAGATCATCCCGGACAGATGTCCGTCTAACCTGCTCTTAAATATCTCCAGAGATGGACATTCCACAACTTCCTCCTTCCATCCCCCCACCGCTCAGTAATTTATTCTAGTGTTTACCACCCTGACAGGAACTTTTTCCAAATGTCCAACCTAAACCTTCCTTGCTGCAGTTTAAGTCCATTGCTTCTTTTCCTATTATTAAAGGCCAAGGAGAACAATTTCCCCCCTCCTTCCTATGGGTATGTCTACACTACCCTCCTAGTTCGAACTAGGAGGGTAATGTAGGCATACCGCACTTGCAAATGAAGCCCGGGATTTGAATTTCCCGGGCTTCATTTGCATAAGCGGGGAGCCACCATTTTTAAATCCCCGCTGGTTCGAACCCCGTGTAGCGTGGCTACACGGGGCTCGAACTAGGTAGTTCGGACTAGGCTCCTATTCCGAACTACCGGTACACCTCGTGGAATGAGGTGTACCGGTAGTTCGGAATAGGAATCCTAGTCCGAACTACCTAGTTCGAGCCCCATGTAGCCGTGCTACACAGGGTTCGAACCAGCAGGGATTTAAAAATGGCGGCTCCCCGCTTATGCAAATGAAGCCCGGGAAATTCAAATCCCGGGCTTCATTTGCAAGTGCGGTATGCCTACATTACCCCGCTAGTTCGAACTAGCGGGGTAGTGTAGACATACCCTATGATATCTTTTAGAAAACTGAAAACAGCTATCATGTCCCCTCTAACTTCTTTATTCCAAACTAAACAAGCCCAATTCCTTCAGCCTTCCCTCATAGGTCATGTTCTCTAGACCTTTAATCATTCTTGTTGCTCTTCTCTGGACCCTCTCCAATTTCTCCACATCTTTCTTGAAATGTGGTGCCCAGAACTGGACACAATACTCCAGTTGAGGCCTAATCAGCACAGAATAGAGCGGAAGAATGACTTCTCATGTCTTGCTCTCAACACTCCTGTAAAGAGGTAAGTTTCTGCTCCATTGTGAATATTTGTGATGGATGCTAGGATGGTTAGTGAAGCAAAGAAATATTGTTTCAGTCCCTGGAATTCAAAAATCCTTTAAAAAAAGGTCTTACCTGCAAATCAGAGCATTGGCTATAGCAAATGAAGGGAAGCAGAAACACAGTGTTCACACACAATTGTACATAGGGGCAATAGGAAAGTTCTTCTGGTGGCACTCTCTTGACTATTGCTATTATGCTAATACCATTGGATGTAACCTTGCAAATGCTACCCCCCAGAGCTGGATTACTCAATAGACAGACTAAGCACATGCTTAAGGCACCAGCAAAGCAGGGCCACCAAAAAAAAAGAGATTTTATGAATTACATGGGGGAGGGGGCCACCATAATCTTTTCAGTGCTTTGGGCCTCTAAAGCTCTTAATCCGGCCCTGCTACCACCTGAGTACTTATTACTGTGTATCATTCCACTGGTGTCTCTATTCATAACAGTAAGCACCATACCCAGTAGTGTAGGGGCAGGAAATAAGCGACCTGCAGGCCAGAAGTGATTCACCAGGATTAGTCCTTGGGGGCCACCACCACATTATTTACTTGCATGTCCACAGGTATGGCTGCTTGCAGCTCCCATTAGATGGGGATTGCCCTTCATGGCCAACAGGAGCTGTGGACTCAGACACCCATTTCCCACAGCTTCCATTATCTAGGAAGGATGATCCGCAGCAAACGGGAGATGTGAGTGGCTGTACATGCAGGTAAATAAAGTTCTGGGGCAGTCAATCGGGGTGAACTCTGGTAAACTCTGTCCAGCCCTCAGCCCGCTTACTGCGTATCCCTGCAGTAGCATATGCTTGCAGGCACAAGATTCAGTCTGATCTAGTTCATAAATACAGGTAAGACAGTGGATTGGAGGATCCTTCTAGTTGCTCCTAATGCTGCTGCTTCTAAGACTGAATCTTGCTGCTTCTGCAGCAGTCACTTAGTTTCTATAAATTGCCTATGATCTCTTGCAGAAAATTAGAGAGGGATGAATAACCTAACACCAGAGAGGAACAATTGAAAAGGTTTGTAGAATGGGGAGAGGGGAAACGTTAAGGGAAGAAAAAAGCATTTCATATTGCTACAATTAAGAATGTTTCTATTGGAAAAACCTACTCTTGAGAATTCATAAACCTGGACAGAAAAAACTTGCTTTAGGCTCACTTTTTGCCTCCAGAAAATGTATACTTTTCATTCATCTAAAACACCCAATTACTGACATGGATCCTCTGAAGTTTTCAGCAAGGAAAGTTTATAAATATACACTGCAAAAGGATGGAAGCTTATTTCTGTGTCAAATGCTTGTTTCCAGTAATTCAACAGCACCTCTCAGTTCTATTCATAGTATTTTGCAAGTGCTCTACAGCATAGACTGGCTGAGCTTTTTGATATTTATAAAATAAACTCAGCAGTGGACTGCTTGCACATGTTCAATACCTTGTTTTCAGGCCATCTGCCATGCATATCTATTAACAATATAACAGTCAGTCTAAAGTGGAACAGAAATGCTTCATGATTATGGATTTTCATAACTGACTGAAGTAACTCATGGTTAATGAGGGCAGTGAATGAACAGGCCTCAAAAAAGTGACCAACCCTACAGAACAACTCAGTTTCCCTAATTTCATTACACATCTAAAATATCAACCTAAGACTCAAGCCTCAGATAAATAAATGCAATATTTTATTGTTGCATTTTCATGTTACATAAATAATTGTAAAGGCATTTTGTGGTTGTACTAAGCCATGATGACAACTATGACCTTACTGTAGTAGCAAAATGCCAAGAAATCCTCTATAATTTAGCAGTATTCTGACATTACAACCTTGCAACCACTTCCATAAGCAATTAAACTAAAATGCTGCATTGATCCCTGCTGTATTCAAGAGGATTATGTCAGGGTAACTCTGTTTGTCAGAGAAGAAAGGTGAAGCTGTATAACTAGTGGCTGATAAAAGCAGAGCAGTTCACAAGTGGTGTAGCAGGAATGATTGCAATGAAAAGTTATTTCTTCTAGCTCTGACAAGATCTACCTGTATAGGAAACACATATTGTTAAAGAAAAAGTTGGTGATCATAGTGTCATGCGCCCTCTCCCCCCCCCCCCCCCCCCCCGCCCAAGCTTCATGAAATTTGGCTTAGGAATATGCATAACGCAAAGATGCTTTATGCACAGCAGGTCATGTAACATCAATTTTACAGTTACAACCTTCTGAGTGTATATATCCTATTTTTGTGCATGTGTCATTCTTGTATGAGAAGTTAGAAATATGAAGTGTGAATTTGCTTATACTTCTAAATATGCTAATAAAGTACATTAATGATACTTATTAATGATACTTATACAAGTATCTAATGACTCAATATTAAACCAATGACTAGTGGATGGTCGTGTTTGTCTTTGAAAGCCCAAACTGTGATTGGTTGTGGAAAGACATGACCACGCCACCTGGTAGTGGAATCACTCATGAACATAGTGTTTTTCCATGGGGAATGGGGTGTGCCGAATAAAAGGGTTCCCACGCTGGGGGAAAATCTATTTAAGCAATGGGAAGTCATTAGTCTTTTGTCTTCAGCTGACCTTTGAAACTCCCTTCCCTATCCTAAGAGTAGGTCTACACTACAGCGCTATTTCGAATTAACATATTTCGAATTAGTTAATTTGAAATAAGCTAATTCAAAATAATGCATCTAGACACAAAAACTAATTCGAAATAGCGTTTTGATGATTGGACGCTGGATCGCATTTAAAGGCAGCTGAAACCAGTTCCAGCAAGGCATCAGATCAGCAGTTGCTTTGTGTGGATGCTGTCTGAGGCTATCTGAGGCTCGTGTTTAAAGGGACCCCCCTAGACAGCCAGTTCGCAGCTTTCCTGCTTGCTTGCCAACCTCGCTGAGGGACAGCAAAGCATTTTCCTCTCCGCCCGCTTTGGTCACTCTCATTTGGGACACCACAGCACTCGGCACCATGGAGCCAGAGCACTCTGGTGCTCATGTTGAACATCTTGCTGCAGGCCTGGCAGCAATTTCTGGAGGCTACCTGGCACCTTCTGCTGCAGGCCAGCCCCCTGGCCCTCCCCCTGATACCCTGGGGGCCCTGGAGGAGCGGCGCCCAGACACCAGTGTGGCCCACCGCATCTGGCCACCAGCAGCGGCTGGTGGGACCACATCGTCCTGGAGCGCTAGGGAGACCAACCGTGGACCCAGAACTTCAGGATGAAGAAGGATACCTTCCTCGAGTTCTGCGAGTAGCTCGCCCCTGCTCTGCGGTGACAGAACACACAGGAGGCCCGCCATTCCCCTCCACGAGTGAGTGGCCATCGCCCTCTGGAAGCTCTCCATGCCGGATAGCTGCCAATCCGTCGGCAACCAGTTTGGCATGGGGAGATCCACCGTCGGAGCAGTGCTCATGCAGGTACGGCACTCACCGACCACTGGGCCAGGAGGGGGGGCTGCAAGGAGGACATGGGCTGCCCCAGGGAAAACAGGGGGGAGGTGGTGTAAGTGCCCTCCCCAGAAGAGGTCAGTTTGTCCCGGCCATGCTACAGACTGCCCATGGTGACCAGGATTGCAGTGGGGGTTGCTCCTGGGAGTAGGGCGCAGGGCAGTGGCGGGGAACGAACACTCCCAGCCACCCGGGCACCACAATGACCCTTGGTTTTGTGTGTCTCTCTGCAGGTGGTTAAAGCCATCAACAGGGTGCTGTTCCGCAGAGTCATCCACCTCACCAACCTGGACGCGGTCATCCAGAGGTTCGGCGCCCTGGGCTTCCCCAACTGTGGGGGGGGGGGGGCAATCGACAGGACGCACATCCCCGTCCATGCCTCAGACCACCAGGCCTCCTTCTACATCAACAGGAAGGGGTACTTCTCTGTGATTCTGCAGGCTCTGTCTGACCACCGGGGCCAGTTCACGGACATCAGTGTTGGCTGGTCCAGCAAGGCACACAACATGTGGGTGTACCGCAACTCCTCCATATGCCAGAGGCTGCATGCTGGGACTTTCTTCCCCGTCCACCACATCAGGGTTAGGGACTTGGACATGCCAGTGCGCCTGCTGGAGGATGCGGCCTACCCCCTACAGCCCTTGCTGATGAAGCCCTACACGGGACACCTCAACCCCTCCCGGCAGGCCTTCAATGCCAGGCTCAGCAGGGCCCGCATTGTGGTCAAGGGGGCTTTCGGCCGACTGAAAGCATGATTTAGATGCCTCCTCACCCGCCTTGACCTCTCCCAGCATAATATTCTGCACATGGTGGCAGCGTGCTGTGTGCTGCACAATTTATGTGAGAGGAAGGGGGAGGCTTTCCTGCCAGACTGGATGGCAGAGGCTGACCACCTAGCTAGCCAGGACACACAGCCCCACACGGCTGCCAACAAGGAGGCCCTTCGGGGGGCTGTCCGCATCTGGGAGAGCTTTAAAGGGGACGAGAACTGAAGTCCCCCTGGCGTACCCCACTGGGGCCTTGTGCCTTACATTCCACCCCCAACTCCTTCCCCTTTCCCCTTCCTAACGCCCCTTCCTGATATACAATAAAAACACCTGTGTTACCACAAAAAACTCTTTATTTAACATAACTGGGGTGGGGGAGGGGGGAAACCTGGGGGAGGGAGCTGGAAGTGGGAGTCAAGGGGAAGAAGGGGGAGGTGAAGCTCAGGGTTGGGAGTCTTGCTGGCCCTCTCATCTCGCAGCACTGTGGGTGTGGGAGCCTCGGCATTCCCGGGGGAGTGGGTATGGAGTGTGGAGCAGGAGGGATGGGGGGCAGAAGTAGCAGGAGAGGGAGCAAGGGTGGGAGGAGGCGTGATAGCTGGGGTGGCCACAGAGGCTGGAGCAGCAGGAGGTAGCAATCAGTCCGCCAGGGCACGGCCCTACTCCCGCAGCTCCCGCAAGCTCTCCCGCCACAGCTGTAGGTCCTCTTGGACCCACTGCTCCTGGCTGTGGTCCTGCAGTCCCTGCAACCACAGCTGCTACCTCTGGAACTCTTTCTGGTTGCGGGTTCACCTGCTGGCCTGGGTGTGGGTGGATGGTCCCGGCGGAGTGGTGTGCCCTGCACTCACAGGTGCTGCGGCTGCAGTGAGACAAGAGAAGTGGTCAGTTCTCCCTGGGGACACAGTGGGTGGAACCCAGCCCCGCTCTGCAAGGTGTGGACGGCAGGTATCCGCTCCATCACATCCTGCTATCCCCAGGAGTATGAGCTGGCCCAGGACTGCACCCCAGCCCCTGTGCTGCCTATAATGTGGTGGGGGGGGAGTGGAGATGTGCTCTGCCTCAGTGTAGAGGGGGCGTCTGGAGGGAGGGCAGTGTGCAGTGTCTCTCCCCAGGGTCAGGAGCCTGCCATGTGCATTCATGTGTAGACGCATGTGGGGAACAGGCCAGGGCCCCTGCATGGCACCCAGCTGGAGCCACATGTCCTGGATGGCACGGCAGAGGCACAGGTTGCTGCCTGCTCTGTGGTTGGCAAGGCTGACGCGCACAGTCCCTGGGCTCTCCCTCCTTCCCCCACCCTGCATAAGGGGACCGTGATGTCACTCACATGTGGAGGCCTCCCCGGCCTTGGATGAGGCTGCTGATGGGCTCTCCAGTTTGGCTCGGGGGTCCTGGGTGCAGGGCATGCTCTGGGCAGGCTCCTGGCTGCCATCCTCCTCCTCTTCCTCCTCTTCCCCTGTGTCAGGGGCAGGGCCCTCTGCCCCAGGGTCGATGACGACCGGGGGGCACAGACCATCTGACCAGTCCAGTGCCTCGAACTGTGGGCAAGCCTCCGGGTCAGCAGGCCTGGCATAGGCCTGCCATAGTTCTTTTATTTTGCTGCGCACCTGCTCCTGGCTGCGCATGTGGCCTCTGGTGGCCAGGCTGGCAGCCATGCAGCTGTAGACAGCTGCATTCCTGCACCTAGTGTGGAGATCATGGGCACAGGTGGCCTCCCCCCAAACCTCAATGAGGTCCACGATCTCTGCACTAGACCAGGAAGGTGCCCGCCTTTTGCGGCCCCTGGCACACTCCTGGGAGCAGTCAGCCTGGTCCTGGGGAGCGGTGGAGGGCTGGGTGGCAGCGGGTTGCTGGCTCATGCTGTGCCAGGTGCACAGTCTACTGGCTGTGTGCTGGCAGGCTTTCAACTGGCACGGGCACTGTGGCCAGAGTCTGCCCCTTTAAGGGCTCCGGGGTTGTGGGGGGGAGCAGACGAGTTTTCCTGGTTGTGCCCAGAGTGGCCACTAGGGCTCTCTGGGAAGGGCTGGAGGCCCCCTAATTCGAAATAAGTATCTACACAGCACTTATTTCCAATTAGCTATTTCAAATTTGGTTTTATTCCTCGTAGAATGAGGTTTACCAAATTTGAAATAAGGGCTCCACTATTTCAAATTGATTTCAAAATAGCAGTTTGGCTGTGTAGACACTATTAAAGTTAATTCAAAATAACTGCTGTTATTCTGAATTAACTTTGTAGTGTAGACATACCCTAAGAGGACACTTGACAACAAAGTACACTGAAAAGCCATAGACTCAAGCCAGAGAAAAGATCAGCTCTGATTTGATGCTTTTTACCTGTGATAAGAACAGCTGATTAGGATGAGAATTTATATGTAACAGGTTTCTTAGTGTATTAGAACTAGCTAAGCATTTTTTGTTCATTTTAATTTAATTACTTACTTTGATCTGACTGTTTTCACTTGCAGCCACTTAAATCCTACTTTTTGTGCTTATTAAAAACACTTTTGTTTATTATCAAGCCCAGTGTAAATAACTGTTATGGGAGGAGGGGAAGGAAGCAACCAACCACTGTGCATAAATCTCTTTGATAAAGTGGGCAGACCTTATTAGGTTTCAATGTCTAAAACTTTTATACAAAGTAAGGTGGATTTGTTTGGGGATTTGGCCCTTTAGGGGTTTGGTTTCTGGGATGCTGAGCCCTCCCACTGCTCAACGGGTTCAGTGTCTGTGTTGCTCTGCAGGTAGGAGGTAACCCCAACTCTTTGCCTTGTCTGAGGGAGACCAGAGGATCTGGCCTAGCAGGACAGGGTAGTGCGGAGCCTCAAAGATCAGGAAGGTAGGTATCATTGGCATGATCAGCACATAAGGATTTCTGTGATTCAACACATCACACATAGATTAGGCCAGACTTGCCTAAAACTATGTGGTAGCTCAGGCAGAAAAGAAGTCAAAGGAGTTGCCTAAAGATATAAAACAAGTGGTGTTTTTCCCTAATTGCGGGCACTGCATGTGCTGGATGCAGCACACCTCAGCTCCCTTTCTCTGCACTTGAAGGAGGAAGCTTGGCACACTGTGTGTTGAGCAATTGGTAACTGGGCCAGAAAAGCAGCTAGGCTGGTGACAGAAAAGAATGATTGCTGCAATATCCTAGATGCAAACATAACAGATATGGATTGGGGGGAATAGGAAGACGGTGATGGATAGACACTAGGGAATAAAGAGGACTGATGAGGGTAAGACATTGATTAGAAAGAGGAAGAAAGCAGAAAAGAGAAGACGAATAAAAACATGGGGAGAAACAGGATGCTGTCAGAAGCCTGTATCCCTAGAAAAGGGAAAAAATTTATAGGCAGGTGTGTTAGACCAAGCTGGATGAGCAAGCATCTCAGAGAGGTGATTAAGAAAAAGCAGAAAGCATATAAGGAGTGGAAAATGGGAGGGATCAGTAAAGAAAGCTACCTTATTGAGGTTAGAGCATGTAGGGATAAAGTGAGAAAGGCTAAAAGTCAGGTACAGTTGGACCTTGCAAAGGGAATTAAAACCAATAGTAAAAGGTTTTATAGCCATATAAATAGGAAAAAAACAAAAAAAGAAGAAGTAGGACCATTAATTACTAAGGATGGAGTGGAGGTTAAGGATAACCTAGGAATGGCCCAATATTTGAACAAATACTTTGCTTCAGTCTTTAATGAGGCTAATGAAGATCTTAGGGATAATGGTAAGTTAACAAATGGGACTGAGGATAAGGAGGTAGATATTATCATATCCGAGGTGAAAGCCAAACTTGAACAGCTTAATGGGAGTAAATCGGGGGGCCCAGATGGTCTTCATCGAAGAATATTAAAGGAACTGGCACATGAACTTGCAAGTCCATTAGCAAAAATTTTTAATAAATCTCTAAACTCAGGGGTTGTACCATTTGACTGGAGAATTGCTAATATAGTTCAGATTTTTAAGAAAGGGAAAAAAAGCGACCCGGGTAACTATAGGCCTGTTAGTTTGACATCTGTAGTATGTAAGATCCTGGAAAAAATTTTGAAGGAGAAAGTAGTTAGAGACATTGAGGCTAATGGCAATTGGGACAAATTACAACATGGTTTTACAAAAGGTAGATCGTGCCAAACCAACCTGATCTCCTTTTTTGAGAAAGTAACAGATTTTTTAGATAAAGGAAATGCAGTAGATCTAATCTACCTCGACTTTAGTAAAGCATTTGATACAGTACCACATGGGGAATTATAGGTTAAATTGGAAAAGATAGGGATTAATATGAAAGTTGAGAGGTGGATAAGCAACTGGTTAAAGGGGAGACTACAGCAGGTTATATTGAAAGGTGAACTGTCAGGTTGGAGGAAGGTTACTAGCGGAGTTCCTCAGGGATCAGTTTTGGGGCCAATTTTATTTAATCTTTTTATTGCTGATCTTGGCACCAAAAGTGGAAGTGTCCTAATAAAATTTGCTGATGACACAAAGTTGGGAGCTATTGCCAATTCAGAAAAGGATCGGGATATCATACAGGAAGATCTGGATGATCTTGTAAATTGGAGTGATAGCAATAGGATGAAATTTAATAGTGAGAAGTGTAAAGTTATGCATTTAGGGATTAATAACAAGAATTTTAGTTATAAGCTGGGGACACATCAGTTGGAAGTAACGGAGGAGGAGAAGGACCTCGGAGTCCTGGTTGATTATAGAATGACTATGAGCCGCCATTGTGACATGGCCGTGAAAAAGGCTAATACGGTCTTGGGATATATTAGGCGAGGTATTTCCAGTAGGGATAAGGAGGTGTTAGTGCCATTATACAAGGCATTGGTGAGACCCCATTTGGAATACTGTGTGCAGTTCTGGTCTCCCATGTTTAAGAAGGATGAATTCAAACTGGAACAGGTACAAAGAAGGGCCACTAGGATGATCCGAGGAATGGAAAACCTGTCTTATGAAAGGAGACTCAAGGAACTTGGCTTGTTTACTTTAACCAAAAGAAGGCTGAGGGGGGACATGATTGCACTTTTTAAATATATTAGAGGGATAAATACTAGGGAGGGAGAGGAATTATTTAAATTTAATACCAATGTGGACACAAGAACAAATGGATATAAGCTGGCTAGTAGGAAGTTTAGACTTGAGATTAGACGAAGGTTTCTATCCATTAGAGGAGTGAAGTTCTGGAACAGCCTTCCAAGGGAAGTAGTGGGGGCAAAAGATCTATCTAGTTTCAAGATTAAACTAGATGGGTTTATGAAGGGGATGGTTTGATGAGATAACATGATCTTGGTAACTAATTGACCATTCATTATCAGTGGGAAATAGGTCAATGGAGGGATGATAGGAGTTACTATAGAGAACTTTCTGGGTGTCTAGCTGGTGAGTCTCGCCCACATGCTCAGGGTTTAGCTGATCGCCATATTTGGGGTCGGGAAGGAATTTTCCTCCAGGGTAGATTGGCAGAGGCCCTGGAGGTTTTTCGCCTTCCTCTGTAACATGGGGTACAGATCACAGCTAGAGGATTCTCTGCATCTTGGGGTCTTCAAAGTATTTGAAGGCTTCAATATCTGAGATATAGGTGAGAGGATTATTCTAGGAGGGGTGGGTGAGATTTTGTGGCCTGCACTGTGCAGGGGGTCAGACTAGATGATCATAATGGTCCCTTCTGACCTTAAAGTCTATGAGTCTATGAGTCTATGAGAATGGCCACAAGAAGCCTGAGAAGATAAACACCAACAGCATGTAACATATGACAGAAGGAAACAGTGTACCAGATAGAAAAGTTTGTCATTGGAATACAGCAGATTGCTGCACATGGCAGGGCTTGTCATTCCCCCACTACACCGATTGTTATTATGCTCTCAGGAAGTGCCCCAAAACTCCTTTTGGCCCAAATTCTAAGTAAGTGCCAGGGATAAGCAGCTTCCAAACACTCACTCCCCACCAACATTGTGCAGCTTGACCTCTGCTCACAAACAGGGAGGAACTAGTTGGGGAAGTAGATGTGGGTTTCAACTTGGGATGCAGTGATCATGAGAAAGTTGAATTCAGTATCCTGACCAAAGGAAGAAAGGAGAGCAGCAAAATACACACCATGCACTTCAGAAAAGAAGCCTTTGACGCCCTCAGAGAACTGATGGGCAGGATCCCCTGGCATGTAACATAAAGGGGAAAGGAATCCAGGAGAGATGGCTGTATTTTAAAGAAGGCACAAGAACAAACCATCCCAATGCTCAGTAAGAAAAGCAAATGTGGTAAGCGATGAGCTTAACTTAGCAGGGAAATCCTTGGTGAGTTTACACAGAAAAAGGAAGCTTATAAGAAATAGAAACTTGGGCAGATGACTAGGGAGGAGTATAAATATATTGCTTGAGAATGCAGAGGAGCAATCAGGAAGGCGAAAGCACAATTGGAATTGCAGCTAGCAAGGGATGTGAAGGGTAACAAGAAAGGTTTCTACAGGCATGTTAGCAATAAGAGGGTGATCAGGGAGGGTGTGGGGCCCTTAGTGGATGAGGGAGGTAACCTAGTGACAGATGATGTAGGAAAAACTGAAGTACTCAATGATTTTTTTTGTCCCTGTCTTTACAGACAAGGTCAGCTCCCAGACTACTGCATTAGGCAATGCAGTATGGGAAGGAGGTGGGCAGCCCTTGGTGGAGAAAGAACAGGTTAAGAACTATTTAGAAATGCTAGACATACACAGATCTATGAGTCCAGATTTAATGCATCAGAGGGTACTGAGGGAGTTGGCAAATGTCATTGCAGAACCTTTAACCATTATCTTTGAAAACTCATGAAGATCAGGACAGGTCCTGGATTACTGGAAAAAGGCAAATGTAGTGCCCATCTTTAAAAAAGGGAAGAAGGACAATCCAAGGAGCTACAGACCAGTCAGTCTTACCTCAGACCCTGGAAAAATCATGGAGGAGATCCTCAAGGAAGCACTTGGAAGAGGCGAAAGTGATCAGGAATAATCAACATGGATTCACAAAGGGCAAGTCATGCCTGACCAATCTGATTAGCTTCTATGACGAGGTAACTGGCTTTGTGGACATAGGGAAGTTGGCAGATGTGATATACTTTGACTTTAGCAAAGTTTTAGTATGGTCTCCCATAATATTCTTATGAGCAAGTTAAGGAAGTATGGATTGGCTAAATGGATTGTAAGGTGGATAGAAAGCTGGTTAGATTGTCAGGCCCAATGAATAGTGATCAACAGCTTGATGTCTGGTTGGCAGTCGGTTTCAAGTAGAGTTCCCCATAGATCGGTTCTAGGGCCAATTTTGTTCAACATCTTTATTAATGACGAGGATGAGGGGATGGAATACACCCTCAGCAAGTTTGTGGATAACATTAACCTAAGGGGAGAGGTAGATATATTGGAGGGCAGGGATAGAGTCCAGAATGACCTACACAAATTAGAGGATTGGCCAAAAGAAATCTGATGGGGTTTAAGAAGGACAAGTGCAGAGTCCTGCACTTGGGATGGAAGAATCAGAAGCACTGCTACAGGCTGAGGACAGAGTGGCTAAGCAACAATTTGCCTGTCCACCTAGAAAAGGACCTGGGGATAACAGTGGATGGGAACTCAGAATATGAGTCAACAGTGTGCCCTTGTAGCCAAGAAAGCTAATGGCATATTAGGGTGAATTAGGAAGAGCATCGCTAGCAGATCTAGAGAAGTTATTATTCCCCTTTATACGGCACTGGTGAGGCCATATCTGAAGTACTGTATCCAGTTCTCCTCCCCCTCCCCTCAGAAGGGATGTGGACACATTGTAGAGGGTCTAACAGAGGGCAACCAAAATGATTAGGGAGTTGGAGCACATGAGCTATAAGGCAAGGATGAGGAATTTGGGCTTGTTTAGTCTGCAGAAGAGAAAAGTGAAGGAGGATTTGATAGCAGCCTTCAACTTCCTAAAAGGAGGTTCCAAAGAGGATGGAGAGAGACTTTTCTTGGTAGTGATGGATGGCAGAACAAGGAGCAATGATCTCAAATTGCAGTGGGAAAGGTCTAGGTTGGATATTAGAAAAAACTATTTCACTAGGAGTGTGGTGAAGCACTGGAATGGGTAGCCTAGCGAGGTGGTGGAATCTCCATACTTGGGCAGGGGGCTGGTCTTGATGACCTCCTGAGGTCTCTTCCAGCCCTAGGATTCTACGATTCCCACGATTGATCAGCACTATAGAGCCAAGTTTCTCAAACTGTGAATCCCGATCCCCTGGGGAGTTGTGAGGAACTTGGGGGAGGGAGGGTCGTGGTATCACAAAGTTTGAGAACCCTTGGTTAAGAGGAGTTTCTTAGTCTCTCAACAGTCAGTGAAGTCTGTGTTCATTCTGAACTGAAGGCCAAATATCAGTAGTGAAATTTGCTTAGAGTTAGTTTTTAACTAGTATACTTGTTTGTCCACTAAGAGCTGAGCTGACTCCAAAACAGATGATAGCAATATTACTTGGGGCACATCTAGGCTACCCTTGGATGTCTAAAGAAGATATGCAAATTAGGCAAGAATGTGCATATCTTCTTCCAATCCCTTTTTTGGAAGAGGTTTTTTCGGAAAAAAAAAGCAGTCTAGACGGGGTTTTTTGTGCACTCCCTCCCTTTTTTGAAAGAACCCTTATTCCTAAAAAAAAATGAGATTCACAGGGTTCTTTTGAAAAAGGGTTTTTTTGTGCGAAAACCCCCATCTAGACTGCTTTTTCTTTTAAAAAAAATCTCTTTTGAAAAAGGGATTGGAAGAAGATATGCAAATTCACACCTAATTTGTCTATCTTCTTTTGGAAGCCGAGGGTATTCTAGATATGGCCTTGGTCATTCCTGATTTTTTGTTACGTCATTGATTGCCTTATACATACAGACATCTTGGTCAACAGCCAACTGCCTACTACATGAATAGAACTTGTGATAGTCTATCCCAAAAACTAACTCCTTGGCACGTTGAAGAAATGAGTGTACTCACTCACTGTTTAAGGAAACTAGCTCAAACAGATGCAGGAAGATGTAAAATAGGAGATTATTTGTCCAAAGTTAAAGTAACAGGCTCTAACTTTTTGACTGGTTTCTCCAGTGCAATTTACCATATTTTAGTGAATATAACCCATGGGTTATATTTGTTTTTACAAACCCTGCACCCCCCCTGCAGGGTATACTCGGGTACGGGGTATACAAAAATTTTTTTACTCACCTAGTGGTGAGTGCTTCCTGGTCCCTTCCCCTGCTGCACAGCCACCAGCCTCTGGGTGGGAAAGCGCTCATTTCCCGGTTCCTGCAAAGGGGCGTTCCCCCTATCCCTTCCTGCAGCTGCGCAGGAACCGGGAGACGAGCGCTCCCCCGCCCGGAGGCTAGAGGCTGCACAGCCACAGGAAGGGGCAGAGAGAGTGCTCCTGTGCAGGAATCGGGGGATGAGCGCTCCCCCACCCAGAGGCTGGAGGCTGCAGGAAGGGGCAGGGAAGCACTCTCATTCCCCCGCCTGGAGGTTGTGCAGCCGCGCGGGACCCAGGGGAGTGAGTGCTCCCCCACCCGGAGGTTGTGCGGCTGCGTGGGAACCAGGCAGGATGAGTGCTCCCCCGTCCGGAGGGTGGTTAATCCCCCCCCCCCCGGCACAGTTTGAAAAAAAGTCTTGTATACCCTGTGAGTTATATTTGTGCACGGGTATACAAGATTTTTTTTACTCAAACTGCAAAAAACCGCGGGGTATGTTCAAGTGCAGGGTATACTCGGGTGTGGGGTATATTTGCTAAAAGACGGTAATAACTTTCTACTCTAAGCAAAAGTCACTATCTCAAAATATTAAAGGGTTAGTGTATTGGCATTGCACATGGACTACAGTCCCACCTTGAGCAGTTTATATTATAAGATGCTTGAAAAACTGAAGGTAGTTTGCTAATCAATAGCCAGACTATATATATTGGGGGGGGGGAAGGATCGCTCAGTGGTTTGAGCAGTGGCCTCCTAAACCCAGGGTTGTTAGTTCAATCCTTATGAAGGCCATTTAGAGATTTGGGGCAAAAATTTGTCAGGGATGGTACTTGGTCCTGCTGTGAAGGCAGCAGACTGGACTCAATGACCTTCAAGGTCCCTTCCAGTTCTAGGAGATAAGCAATCTCCATTTATGTATTTATTTGCTCAGACTACATAAGAAGCATCTGGCAGAACCAATAATAAAAGCAATGACTATTTATTTTGTCTTTTTAAGAATATCACACAAAGCACACACAATTTTAACTTGCATTTGAAGTCTGTTGATCAAATCCTGCTTTCAATGGCTGGATCAAAAACTTGCTTCACTGCTGGGCCTAGTTTCTGATGGAGTTCTTTCTTAAGGCCAACAGCTGGGGGCAATATGTCCTTATTGCTCATTAAGTTGTTTTTGGCCCAAAGCTGCAATAACCTTAATGCAGTCTGCATTCACATGATGCTAATGGTAAGACCAAGGCCTGACTGTAAACAGCAGGCTAAGTATTTATGTATATCAGTGGTGTGGGCAACCTGCGGCTGAGAGCCATATGTGGCCATTGGGGTTCTATGTGTAGCTCATAAGACATTTTATTTACTTTTGTCCACAAGCAGGGTTACCAGATTCTGCTGGTTTTAATCTGTGTAGTTTTTCCCTACCAGTATTTTTAAAGTGACACGCACGTAAAGCAGGGGTACTTGAAGTGAGATACATGCTGATTGCACACAACATTGACTGTGAGAGCCATGCACTCACTCTGCATCCAATCAAAGTGCTGCTATGGTTCAGTTGATGCAGGCTGCAAATGTTAGCTATGCAAGCACGGTTCACAAAACTGCCCTACCCTGGTTAAGACAAACTTGCAGCCCATTGAGATGAAGTAGGAACACTCATGCAGCCCACTCACTAGCCTAGATAGCCCATTGCTGTTGTAATATGAATCATATGTAGATACCTAAAATGTATCGGCTAGCAGTTTTGGCTGAAAAAGGAGGGGTAGTAGGATTTGTGAAGTTTCTACTCTACGGAAGATTTAGCTTTAGTTATATCCAAAATACAGACCAAGTAGTGAGTTCTAGCTTCCATACATATGGTAGTTCTACAGATTAAAGGAGCTCGGTTCTTATAGCACTTTCCCTTTACAACTGGGATGATGTCACTCTTTTGGTTTTATTATAAAAGTGAAGTAGCTCTTTTGGTTTTATTATAAAGTGAAAAAACACAAAAGTTAGATTAAACTGAAGTTCATTTGTTTCTTCACTGAAAGGTAACATCCCAACTTAATCCACAGCTGCAGGTGTCTGAATTAAGTCTGAATTTAGTTTCTAGGGGTATGTCTACACTACAAAGTTAATTCAAACTAACAGCCGTTAGTTCGAATTAACTTTGATAGGCGCTACACTAGCGAATCGCTAGTTCGAACTTAATTTGAACTAGCGGAGCGCTTAATTCGAACTAGGTAAACCTCAATCCACAAAGTCTAACACCTAGTTCGAATTAACTAGTTCGAATTAAGGGCTGTGTAGCCACTTAATTCGAACTAGTGGGAGGCTAGCCCTCCCCAGGTTTCCCTGGTGGCCACTCTGGGCACCACCAGGGAAACTCTTCTGCCCCCCTCCCGGCCCCGGAGCCCTTAAAGGGGCACGGGCTGGCTACGGTGCCCATGCCAGGTGCAAGCCTGCTAGCACTCTGCCAGCAGACCCTGCACCTGGCACGGCTCGAGCCAGCCACCCACTGCCACCCAGCCCTTCGCCTCTTCCCGGGTCCAGGCTGGCGGCTCCCAGGAGCCTGCCCAGGTCCGCAAGAGGCAGGTGCCCGCCTGGTCTAGTGCAGACATCGTGGACTTCATCCACGACCTCCGCACTAGGCACAGGAAAGTGGCTGTCTAGGGCAGGATAGCTGCCAGCCTGGCCACCCAGGAGCAGGTTTGCATGAAAATCAAGGTGGTCCACTGAGACCCCCGACCCTGAGCCCTGAGCTTACAATGGCCGTACTGGGTCAGACCAAAGGTCCATCTAGCCCAGTAGCCTGTCTGCCGACAGCGGCCAACACTAGCGACCCTGGAGGGGATGGACCGAAGACAATGACCAAGCCATTTGTCTCGTGCCATCCATCTCCAGCCTTCCACAAACAGAGGCCAGGGACACTATTTCTACCCCCTGGCTAATAGCACTCGATGGACCCAACCTCCCTGACTTTATCTCACTTCTCTTTAAACTCTTTTCTAGTTCTAGCCTTCACAGCCTCCTGCAGCAAGGAGTTCCACAGGTTGACTATTTGCTTTGTGAAGAACAACTTTCTGTTATTAGTTTGAAGCCTGCTACCCATTCATTTCATTTGGTGTCCTCTAGTTCTTCTATTACGGGAACTAATGAAGAACTTTTCTTTATGCACCCTCTCCACTCCACTCATGCTTTTATAGACCTCTATCATATCCCCCCTCAGTCTCCTCTTTTCTAAGCTGAAAAGTCCCAGTCTCTTTAGCCTCTCTTCATATGGGACCTGTTCCAAACCTCTGATCATTGTAGTTGCCCTCCCCTCTCCCACCCTCTCTCTTCCCCTCTCCCACCTCCTTTTCCCAGTCTCCCCGAGTTTTGTTCAATAAAGAGAGTTTCTATTTTTGACCACGTGTCCTTTATTTTGTACATCAGGAAGGGGGGCTAGGGAGGGGTAAGTGGAAAGAGGTGAGGGAGGAATGGGGTAGGAGCCCCCAATGGGGAGGACTGGGCTGGCTCTGCAGGCTCCTTGGGGTGGAAGCTCTCCTGAAGCCCTTCGACTGACCCTCCCCTCCGGATGGTAGCCTGCAGCAAGTGCAGCCGGGCTGATGGCCGAGTGTTGTGATATGCCGAGTGTGGCATTCAGGGCACTCCAAGCCAGGACTGCTTTGCTGTCCCTCATCGAATTAGACAAGCGAGCGGGGAACCCCTGAGAACTGTCTGTCCAGGGTGGGGATCGGGTCCCTTTAAGCACAGCCCTCGGCTAGCCTGAGACAGCAGCTCCACGCTCTAAGTCCTAATCTGATGCCCTGCCGGCACTGCTTCCGGCCATCCTTAACCCCGGTTCAGGGTCCACTCACTGTGGACATGCTAGTTTGAATTAGCAAAATGCTAATTCGAACTAGTTTTTAGGTCTAGATGAACTAATTCGAATTAGCTTAGTTCGAATTAACTAATTCGAATTAAGTTAGTTCGAATTAGTGCTGTAGTGTAGACATACCCTATTGTATATACACATTCTTCACTTTCAAAGGTGAAAATGGAAATTGACTAAAGATCTAGTGCCAGATGCTTCAAACAAATTTATTAAAGCTGTTTCTTGCCTGTTTGATCTAAGGCTACATCTATACTATGAGCCTCTTGAAAAGAGCAAATGCAAATGGAGCACTCCTTTGCATATGTTGTGCTCCCATTTGCATTTCCTCTTCCTTTCCCTTTTGCGTGAGAGGTTTCTGAACAAAAAAGTGCTATGTAGACAGAAAAATGGCACTAGTGCAAAAGGGGGTTTTTATGCAAAAAGGCGTCATCTACACAGCACTTTTTTGTGCAAAAATCTCTTGTGCAAAAGGGAAACATAAGAACATAAGAACGGCCGTACTTGGTCAGACCAAGGTCCATCTAGCCCAGTATCGTGTCTGCCGACAGTGGCCAGCACCAGGTGCCCCAGAGAGGGTTGACCGAAGACAGTGATCAAGCGATTTGTCTCCTGCCATCCCTCTCCAGCGAAAGGAAGAAGAAATGCAAATGAGAGTGTGACATATGCAAATGAGCACTCCATTTGCATTTGCTCTTCCACAAGTGGCTCGTAGTGTAGACATAGACTAAGAGGACAGACTTCTGAAACCTAGGTTTATCCAAATCACTACAATTTCCTTTACAAGCCACTTGTCTACAGTAAAAGACCAGGAGAGCATCAAGATTTATGGTTCATGACACAGGTTTACCCATGGGAGCTCATGATATAACATATTTGTTAGTCTCTATTGTGCCTCAAGCACTGCTCATTGTATATAAATCTTGGGTTTTAGTTAGCAAGTTAAATGGTTACATGCGGAGTCTGTCAAACTGTGTAACTTTTGATCCTTTAATCACATGTGAAACAATTTAATAGAGTAGAAGCAGCATTTGTATTCCCCCACCCCTTAATGTATATATTTATCTTTCAGTTTTCTGCAAGTTTGCAGGGCAAGCATATAGCAACTTGGGATACAACTGACAAGTTAAATGGCCTACATGAGCTACATTTTCATCTGTGCCTAACATTTCCCTCCATGGACATGTCAGCAGTGGCTTCCCCAGCACCTCTACACCCCTAAAGAGGCAGTTTAGTAGCTTGCCTGGCTATGATGATGGCTCTGCATTCTTCAATGATGCTAACAGTTGTCAATATTATCATCAATTCTATTATCATAGTAACTCATTAGCAGCTAAGATCTTTAACAGCAGCTGAAGAGGAAATCTGGGGCCTTGTTTACACTAAACAGAAGATCACAGCTGTTGTGATTGATCTTCCAGAGTTTGACTTAGCAAGCTTAGTTAAGACTCACTAAATGGAACTCAGAGAGCTCCCCCTGCCAGCATCCGTTACTCCTGCTTTTTCAAGAAGTAAGGAAAGCTGATGGAAGCTCGTGTTGCCAACTATCTTAAACTGGAGTGGACAATAATTTTTGATGCATAGTGGGCCCAGCTGAGCCAGGTGCCAGTTAAACAGTGATTGATAAGCATAATCTGGTAAGGGTGATGCTGACTGGTAAGGATGTTAAATTTAGTTTAATTAACTAATCGAATAGTTTATGGAATTTCCATTGACTATTCGATTAGTTGATAAGGGCACCTCCGCCTTTGAACTGCCAGGCTTTTGATACAGTTCAAAAGTGTAAGCCCCGCAGAAAGCATGAAAAACTGGACCCGCATGGTCTGGCCCTGCACTCTCTGCGGCGCCTCAGCTTCTGAATTGCACAAGAGCCCCAGTGGGAGTCCCCTGCTGGCCCTGTGCTCCCTGTGGGGCTTCTGTTTTTGAAACGTACATTTCAAAAGCAGAATTGCAATAGAAGTGGCGCGAGTGGAGTGGCTTCAGTCTCCACTCACACTGTTTCCCACTGTGCCTTTACCTCCCAAACAGCCTGGTCTAGTGTAGATCTGGCCTTAGGGTGTTATTTTCATGGTATAGGTAGGGTAAGAGTTTGAAACAGTGACTGTATATTACAGATTGAACCTCTCTAATCTGGCATTCTTGGGACCCAAGAGGTACTGAACCAGAGAATTTGCTGATCCATAGCAGGTCAATATTGTAGCAAGTGGGTCTTTTTATTTTTATTTCACCAAGGTGAATAAATGGAACAATGCTTGCAATTTTGCTTAATAATGTATGATTGTATTGATACACCCTATATAAGCCTATGCCTAGTCAAGGTTTATCAGCTCTCTTTATATCACAGTGTTAAGCATTGTTACACAATTTTCTTGTATTGACACAAGGAAATAAGTAGATAAAGCATAAAAAATGCTTATACTTAGTGGCATTACCAACACTTCTACTGCCTGCTGGGCTCTTAGAAGACATTTGAGGTAAATTGGAGCTAAATAGCAGCACAGAACACTGAGAGCCAGAATTGGTGGCTGTAAACAAGCTTTATGCGAATATGGGAAACTTGGCCACACCCATGGTAAATAGACATCCAGCTAACTAAAATCATGCCAGACCACGGATGTTATTAGACCAGAGAGTTCCAGATTAGAGAGGTTCAATCCAAGCTTTGGTTGATTTGTCTGATTTGCAGAGGTGTAGAGTTCTCACCACTGCAAACAGAAACCAATAAATGGTAGTTTTGCTTTGAACACACAGTCTGCTATGTAATTCCTACTTCTCTGAAAAGCCAGATCCTAAGTGTCAAACTGGGTACCCATAATTAGTGGAAATTTTTAAATCTCGGTGTCCCAATTCTCCACCTGTAAAATGGTGATAATGGCAGCTTGTGTGAGAGTGTGAAAAAAGAAAGAATGGTTTTGAAACACCCTGTGTCTATAGTGATATGCACTATAGACAAGCTAATGAGGAAATTAAAAAGTTCTGTCTTCTGATCACTGTTTGGACAGTAAGCAGTTAATACAGCATAGGGCCACATAGTGAACAATGAGGAAAGACTAACTATTGAATAGTTATTCATTAAGAGCATGTTCACATGAACACTTGCTGCACAGGAAGCTGAGAAGAATGTCTATAGCTCTCTAGTGTGCTGCATGCTAAGCGTGTGGACCATGCTGCTGAGGTGCACTAAAAATTACCTATTGCCAAGGCATACTTGGGAACTTTTAGTGCACAGCAGCAGAGTCCATGCAGTGTGTGACATACTGAACGCCTGTACTTCAGCATGCTGTACAGTGAGTGGGTGTGTACATATGGCCAAAGAGAGCATTTTCCGTCCTAGGCACTAAATGAGGCTAGAAGATAGTGGGGGGAAACAGTATATGATCATATAATTAAAGACAATCATAATGTATAACAATAATGGGGTGACATTAAAGCTGCAAAGGTAACAAGATTCTGGGGCTTCCTACCTTTTGAGTTCTACACTTTGCAATCTTGCACATGTTCTTTTAATGTACCATTTGTGTATTTGTATTACAATAGCCCCATAAGAGATCAGGGCCCCATTGTGCTAGGTACTATATGAACACATTACAGCTGGAGAGAGTCTGACTGGTGCAGACTGTGCCATTGTGGCTGCAAAGAAAGAAAGAAATTGCAGATAAAGGTCTGATAATTGTCCCAGATTTTTTTGCTCATAGAAGATAATGATGTGTTCAAGTTACAAATAGTTATAATCCTGCTCTATGTTAGTAAGAGTCAAACATTCATTTCAGAGAAAGTCAAAGCCAATGTAGGCTGGTTGATGGAGGCCAAGAATGATTTTAAAAAAGTCAGAAGTCACTGCTTGACAGATACACAAGTTACCATTTGGTATAGCAAAATGTATCAAAATACTATTTTGTGTTAAAAAAAAAAAACCTGTGCATGCTCTGAATCCTACTAGAGTAACCAAAAAAATGCCTTGCCACAGTCTAATAAATTAATTACAATGTTGCAATAAAGAAGTTCACATCTGTGTGACTGAAAAAGCTATACTCGTGAGGTTACTTTACTGGCTATATGAAGTACAGACTGAAAGGAATTTGAGGAAAATATGTTTGCTTTAGATGAAAATCTACTTACTGTAGAACTTTATATACCTATACAGTAGCATTTATCTCTGCTGGAACTAGAAGTCCTACACTTACAAGAGAACAGAAGAACACTTCAGTATTTTGTTGCAAGGCTGAAGTTGCTATGTCATATAAGATTTTTGCAAAAATAAATACTTTCCCAATTAGTGTTTTTCTGGGTGCTGGTGCCCCTATAAATAAATTGATGGATCTTAAAATTCAGAGGGAAGCACAGGGAAAAGATAAAGCTACAGCTCAGATACTAAATGTTGATATAAAGAGGTCCAGGGCGGAAGGCGGTGTCATGCACTCCCCCGTCACCAAGCCCTGATTGGCCTTGGGGTGGGAGAAGCGCATGAAGTTTCCTCCCCCCCTTCCCCCCACACTGTGAGGGGCACAGGTGCCTAGTGGGAAAGGGGCGCAAAGGGGCTTCCCCACCCCCAGACCAATCATGGTCTGTGGGTGGGGTAGCCCAGAAGCATTCTGGCTCCGCCCCTTCCAGTTTAGGCTTCATCCCTTCTGGAGTGGCCCAGGACCACCCTCCGGCCCAAAATTGCCCATCCCTGTGTTAAGGTAACAATGGCAGAGTGAACAATCTTGCTTCCTGTATGTCTAGATTTATGGTTAGCTCCTACTACCTGGCACACAACATAGAAAGAGTCTAGTGATAATGTCTGGATTAGGTTGTTTTACTTAAAAACCATTAGCTCTGTAGATGGGAGGATTTCATGCAGAATGAATTTCTCATTAGTCCCTTCCACACAAACCACACATTCTATACTATTTAAGTTTATCCAGTGGAGTTGTGTTTCCATTTAAGTGATATCCAAGCTCTTGAGTCCACTCCTGGGGTATTCCTTATTGGCAACATAATATGCCACTGTCTGTTCGTGGTACCAGATTTTTACAATATGCAGTCTGCTTTACATAAACTATTTGCACCTATTAGAGAGAGCTGTCACTGACAAGGACTTGCACTCCTGAGTAAATATCCTTTGACTCACAGTCCTTGAGATATAGATTTTTGTTTGTACTTGACTGAAGAAATTTTTCCATATGAGCCCTTTCAGTGTTTACAATTGACCTAATTGCCTACTATTGCTTTCAAAGTTATCTTATTAATAAAGTCTCATTATGAGCTACAGAGAATGCCATGGTGGGATTCCTAGTCACAGGGAACCAGCTAGTGTGAAATATAACTACGGCTGTGTCCAGACTCAGGGTTTTTTTTGAAAAAAGTAGCCTTTTTTTTTTAAAACTTCACCTGCGTCTAGACTACAGCCGCGTTCTTTCGAAATTAAATCGAAAGAACACGGCTTTTCTTTCGACAGTGGTAAACCTCATTTCACGAGGAAGAACGCCTTTTTTCGAAAGTGCTCTTTCGAAAAAAGGCATTCTTGAATGCCAACAGGGCTTTTTAGAAACAGAGCATCCAGACTCACTCACTGCTTTCTTTCGAAAAAGCGGCTTGGTTTTTCGAAAGTTCCGCTTGCAGTCTAGACGCTCTTTTTCAAAAGAGGCTTTTTTGAAAGTATCTTTCGAAAAAGCCTCTTTCGAAAGAGGCTTGCAGTCTAGACATAGCCTACATGTTAAATATGTAATATATGTTTTGCTGCAGTGTGAGGCTCTTCTTTCACACACTGTCAAATTCATAACAATACACACAAGCAGCAAACAATGTTATCCTACTGTACACATTAAATACTGGTAAATTTAGAGGGCTAAACATCAAACCCATCACAAGCAAGCCAATGCACTGCAAGATTCACTCGTGTGTTTTTACATACACTTCTCTTTATAAAGGTCTTTGTGTTGTATTTGTAGTTAATTTCATGAATTAATTTCATGGGTTGCCAGGTGTCCGGTATTGAACCGGACAGTCTAGTATTTTTGCCTCCTTTCCAGTAAAAAAATTCAGAAAATACCAGACACCTAAAACGTTTGGTATTTTCTGATTTTTCCCAGCCAGGAGGCGAAAATCCTGGGTGCTTACCAGATTCTGCAGGGGAGCTGTCCGGCCCAGAGCTGGGAGGCAAGATGGCGGCTGGCCGCCAGCAGCCTGTTTAACAACTCTTGGGGTCCTTTTTTCCATTTTTTTTCTTGCTCAACAACTTTGGTCTCCCCCCTTTTTTTTCTCAACAGAATGTTTCCCCAGTGTTTTTTCTTGGGGTGGAGGGGTGTTCAGCATTTTTGTTATACCATCTGGCAACCCTATATCTTTTGTAGCTGCAAACTACTAGAAATAGAGGATGTTTTCTTTCTATTGGTACATTTATCTATGATAAAACACTGAGCCAAGTTCATCCCTAGGCATAAAAGTAGACTTCACTGAAATTATACCAAGAGTTTTATAAAAAAAAAGCTTTTCCAAAAGAGTTGATGGATTGCTGAAGACTCATCATGTCTCTCTTGCTAATAAGCTACTTAAAAAGAATCATGCTGCATCTACAGCGTCTACAGCAAAATGAAGAGATTTGTTTTCAGTTGTAAAATATATATAGTGTGTATATATATACACACTAACCGGGAAAATCTTTAAGGTGGTTCTATAAATGGTTACATTCCAGTTAATCATCTGTAATTACACCTAAATAAAATTCCTGCCACAATTGAATTTTTAATTATGATTCCAAGTGATTATTCAAATAAAGCCTTTGAGATTTCATAAGTTTGCAAAACATGATTTGATTATATCCACCATTAACAAGATGACTTTCTTAAAGTTATTTCACATAGCTCCTGTCCTTGTAGAAGTATTTATTTAACTTTGTGATGTGAAAAGAATTGGATTCACAGCTTTGGGAACTGAAGAGTTCTGTATTCTGAATAGACTGCAACAGTGATATTTCATTTCATTATAGGCCAGTCAATATGCCTCGGCTCTGCTTGGGGACAGTGAGGGAAGTGGTGCTTCTATATCCGTGGCGTCCAACACGTTAGCCACTACACACTAGTGGTTATTTGGCCGGTTGATTATGGCTAGTTGGCTTGAACAGTGTGGCTATTTGGCTGGTTGAGTGTGGCTAGTATAGTGGCTGCTGCTATAGCAAACCAGCCACACTCAACCAGCCAAATAGCCACATTGTTCAAGCTAACTAGCCACACTATAGTGGCTAACTGCTTCAGAACTGGTTGGACACCACGGTTCTATATGATGAGGCCTTTTGGCCCATTCTATTGATCTCTCCAAATGGTTTTAAATAAGTAAAACTTGACTATGGAGTTAAGCCAAATTCAAGCTGGTAACTTGGAGGTGACAGAGACCATCTTGGTAACAGCAGTTTTTGAGGAACTACGCTCCAATTCCTGAAAGAGTAGTTTGGCAGAGAGAGGAATATTCTTTCACCCATTCACCCAGCACAGGTGCTATGGATTTAAGGCAGTAGATTTCAAACTTTTGTTCTCATGATCAAGTTGAAGAAAATTGTTGATGCTCGCAACCCAACATAATCTGACTAGAGTGTGGGTTCCAGAGTGGGGCTGAGGATGGGAGTTTTAGGGTACAAGACGGGGCTCTGGCTATAGGGGGTGGCCAGGGCTGGAGCAGGAGGGGCTTACCTTGAGTGGCTCCAGATCAGCAGTGCAGTGGTCAAAAGGACCTGCTACACAACACTGTGCACCCCAGAAGGAGCAGGGCCTTAGACAGAAGGGGTGATGCTGATGCTGTTCCAAGATAACCATAGAGGGACTGGCTGTAGGAGGAGTTTATATTATTGTTGTATTGACTTTCTTTAATGTATGTTTTATTTGCATGCTATGTTGTCTTAAACAAATCAGAGACAGTAATTTAATATAATCAAATTGTAGTTAATAAAGTTTGTAATTGGTTAAGTACATTTAAGTTCGGGCTTTTCTCCTTTGCGGCCCCAGTCCCTTACCACAAAACACCACCCCTAGACCATCTTTTGGGCCTCTGGTTCATCACACAAGTGCCCCCCCAGCCTTGCTAAGGGGCCCAGTGAGACTGTCATCCCTGCTGCATAAAAGCTTATCTCTCACACACCAAAAGATGCTGGTCCAATAAAAGACATTACCTCACCCACCTTGTCTGAGGAAAATCTCAGCTAAGAGTTCTATGACAAAACTACCTGCACACTCTGACCTATCCTGTGAAGATAGATGGTAGGACAGTCATTCCCTTTGTGGGCTGGAGACTGCCCCTTAGATCCCATCATCTGCGTTGCCCTTTTATAACCATGAACCTGCACTCTGTAATACACAACCCATCCATTTCAAACAGCCCCTGAGTATTGTCCCACAGAGCTCTGCACATATAGGGGCCCCTCCACTCACTACTCCTTCTCATGGCTCACAGGGGAAAGGAAAGTTGAAGTACAGACTGGATAATTGCTAACACATTGAGAATGTCTCAGAGGGGTAGCCATCTTAGTCTGTAACTTTAAAAACAACAGTAGGCATGTGGCACCTTAGAGATTAACAAATATATATGTGGTATCATAAGCTGCTCATGATCTTATATATTTTTATTAGTCTCTAAAGTGCCACAGGACTATACACTGAGAATGATAAGAAATGTAGCATGTACTTGTCCCAGTTTTGTTCAGAGCTTTCCATTCCTTCAGGGCCAGAATCTGTATGTAACAAGATATCCAAGCACTCCAAGGGTATGTCTAAACTACAGTTTGGCAGAGGGATGTAAAATAAGGATGTTGGCAGAGGGATGTAAATTAGACATACTGAAAGTGCAAATGAAGCAAGAATTTAAATATCCCGTGCTTCATTTGCACAATGGTGGCTGCTGGTTTTTTTTAGAAACGGGGCTTTTCGGAAAAAAAACCCGGCAGTTTAGATGGGACATTTTCAACAGAAATGCCCCATTTCGAAAGATTCTGTACTCCTGAGGATCTTTCAAAACAGGGTGTTTCTGTCAAAAATGCCTCGTCTTAACTGCCAGGTTTTTTTTCGAAAAGCCCCTATTAGTAACTCATCTTTACATTCCCTTTAACAGTAGATTGCTTTTGTAATTCACGACTCATCAAACAACATAGAACAGTAACAAAACCCCAGATAGTCACTAGTGTTCCCTCTAAGATTTTCTATCTTTGAGCGGAGTGAGTTTTGTCTTGTGCACCAGACAATTGAGTTCATGTGCCTTTGTTCAGTTAAACAAGGGATAATTAACAAGGTGCAGGACCCTCCCCCCCGCCACACACACACACAGAAAACCACCCAGCTTGAGTGGCACCCAGTCTCACTCGCATCCAGATTTGGTCCCACCGTTCTTGCATCCATGGGCACCCCCTGCACCTCCATCCTGTGCACCTCCATCCTGTGCACCCTTTACTACTAACCCTGCATTATGCCCCCTTTGTCTCTATCTTCTGCACAGGGCCCCCTTTATCCCAACCCCTACAGTTTCCCCTCAGCCCAATCCAGTCAAAAAAGTGTAGCAATTTGTAAAGCATAAAAAAGAATGCATCGTCATTGACCATTGACTCTAAAAGCTCAGTTTAGTGTTGGAAGTTAATGACATTCAGAAAATTAATGTAGGGATATCAGCAGAAAATTTCATCCAGCTCTTTTTCTTCAGTTCACATTACTACACGGTACACAGTACATAATCTAATTATTGATTACTAGCAGGAGTTATCTGGCGTTGCTCAGGAAACGGGAGGAACAAAATGTAGAAAAACAGTAGTCCATTATCTTTTTTTGAATGGTAGAAAAGTTGCACTGATTTCTATAGGGATTAAAATATAGGTCCACATCATCCCCGGAGGACGGGGTATGCAACCCCGGGTGGAGGGGAGGTTACACGTGGGAGGGACGCCCTAGCTTGTGCCTGGGGCTGCAGGTGCTGCGGGGGGCAGCGCAGGTGCCTGAGCCACTGTGGGGGGGGGGTCGGGGCACTGTGTGCCGGTGCGGGGTGGGGGAAAAGAGGGCCACTTATGTAACCTCGTGGGCAGGAGGGGGCGAGTCCCATATGGCGCTGAGGGCCGCAGGCGGCATGCACGGGACCTAGGGTGAGCAGGGCGGCCCCTGCAGTGCAGCATGGCGGGTTACTTTTTTTTTTTTTTTACAGCTTTAGCTTGGGCCCAATCGGGTTCAAAAATACTTTAAAACCTTCTCCTGGATGAAAGTTTGTCCCATGCAAAGTTTGGTTGTGGTAGCTCTTATAGTGTCCAAGTTATTAACGCACAAACTTACAAAAATTCTCCTTTATATATTATAGTATCTGCATTCTTTAGACCCCCTGTGAATCATAGAAAAGTCCCTTTAATAAGTCATCATCAACTGCATATTGATTTAGCATCAATAAAAAATAATCCCAATGGGTGGAATGGGAGAGGGAAACTCTTTGAAGACCGGGCAAATTTTGCTCCCTGCAGCTTGCTTCCTATTGTTCCAGCATTTGGGTCTTGACCTTGATGCTTTTGATTGGACAATGACTTTGCTTGGTGAGCAAAGTGCTGCTCTACTCCAGGGAAGTTTGTTGTTCTCTAAACATGCCCCTGCAGATATTGATGTGCAAAGGGAGTTTTCCTGCCTCTGTCCCAGTCCACACAGGAGCAAAATCTTTCTCTAGCTAGAAACAGATAAGGAGAACCTGCAAAGTTCTCTCTCTGCAAAATGAAACCTGTCTTATTAACTGCTCTTCGCAATGCCGGGACTCAAGCTGGGGCCACAGTGCTATTTTTAGTACCACAGTCCCAACCACAAAAGCCACCATGCAGCCATGGCCTCAGCTGCTCCCGGGGGTACAGCCATGTGGTGGGTGGCTGCCCTGTGGACTGCAACTGGGGCCACAGTGCTATTTTTAGTATCACGGTCCAGGCTAGGATTACCAGATGGCTTAAAAAAAGATACCGGACACACCTGATCTCAAATGGGGGTGGGGTGGGGACCTGCCAGGAGGGGAGCAGGGCTGGCCAGGAGGGGAGGGGTCGAGGGCAGCGGGGCTGGCTAGGGGAGATCGGGGGCGGGAGACCAGCCGACGGGAAGCAGGGCTGGCTGGGAGGCGGTCAGGGAGAGCGGAGATGGCTGGAAGAGATCGGGGGGAGGGGAGGGGGGAGAACCAGCCGGTGGGAAGCATGGCTGGCCAGGGGGAGCGAGGGGTTGAGGGCAACGGGACTGGCCGGGAAAGATCAGGGGTGGGGGGACCAGCCGGTGGGAAGCAGGGCTGGCTGGGAGAGGGTCAGGGGGAGCGGGGCTGGCCAGGGGGGGCAGTGTGTGTGGGGGGAGAGAATTGGCTGGTGGGGAGCAGGACTGACCCGAGCACACACAGATTCCGGGGCACTGCCTGTCCCATGCATGGTCCCGATGAAGCACGAGTGAGTGTGGCCCCAGGGATTCCCTCCCGCCCCGGCGCCACCCCCGCCTCCTGGGTAGTTGTGTACTGCTTGGCTGGTAGACACACTCATGCAGCATGAGCGTGTCTACCAACCAGGAAGTTTGCAATTACGTACTGATACTCCTAATAATAATAAAGCTTACCTAACTGGAAAACACCGGACATTTTATATGTCCGCTATTTTCTCAATTTGTTTTCTGGACAGAACCCTCAAATACCAGACTGTCCAGTTCAAAACCGGACACCTGGCAATCCTAGTCCAGGCTCTAGCTCTGGCAGCTGCAATGCAGGCTGGCCAATGGCTGCCCCACTACTCCTGGGTGGGACAGCCACACGGCCCTGGCCCCATAGCAGCCAGGATCATAGTTGTGCAGCTCTGTTGAGATGGATCGGAAGAAGATATGCAAATGAGAGCGCGAAATGTCAAATGAGTGCTCCACTTGCATTTCTTCTTCTGCAAAAAACACGGGGGCTGTGTCTACACTGGGCCACTTATTCCGGAAAATCAGCCGCTTTTCCGGAATAAGCTGCGAGGGGTCTACACTGGCCCTTGAATTTCCGGAAAAGCAACGATGCTTTACTGTACAAAATCAGCCGCTATTCCGGAAAAATTATTCTGCTCCCGCTCAGGCATAAGTCCTTATTCCGGAACACTGTTCCGGAAAAGGGCCAGTGTAGACAGCCCAGTAGTCTTTTCCGGAAAAAAGCCCCGATCACGAAAATGGCGATCGGGGCTCTTTTCCGGAAAAGCGCGTCTACATTGGCCACAGACGCTTTTCTGGAAAAAGGGCTTTTCCGGAAAAGCAGCCTGCCAATGTAGATGCTCCTTTTCCAGAAAAACTGAAAACGGAATAGTATTCCGTTTTAAGCAGTTGCGGAAATTCATGCCAGTGTAGACACAGCCATAGTGTTGTTGCCTCTGTGTAGCCAGAGCTTTGGAGACTAAGGGTCCTTCAGTTGTCCAGAGCGCTTCACTGAAATGACAGCTCCTACCTGAGCTGGCATAATGTGGAACACTACTGCTGATCAACAGGAACTCTGTTTTTCCTGCAGTTATTGGGTATGAAGCATCCTGGACTTCATCCAGGTACAATGTAAGAAAAACATCCAGAAAGCTAGAAAGAAAATGTGGAGCAGCCCTGTACACAGAAGAACAGCACTTCTCTATTAACCCTATTTTAACAAGGTATGTCATCTTGGTCCCTAAATTATCTAAGGCCCTGCACCCACCCAACATCCAGCCATCATATTACTGAATCCAGGTTCCTTTTTAGGGTGCGTGACTCATCACCTCCACAGGAAAAATAGTCTGAGCTGAAATGTTTTACACCCAATAGGAAGGGAGAATGCTAAGCTTATTGAAGTAAGGAAGGAAGGGGGGGGGGACATTATAGCTAGAAAGGAAGCACATTTTAATAAGGTTGCTTTCTGACCTTTGAAAAAAAGGAAAGCAAATACAGAAACATATTCTTTTCTCTACACAGTGGTGTTTATATGTTTGGAAAATGTTTAGTTTCTGTAAAACTAGGCAGAGGAAAAAAATATTAATTTTCTTAAGCACAAAAACCTTTCAGATATGTAGGGCCACTCAGATCTAATCTGGAAGAGGCTTAACTTAAGACTGTCTCCTTTTATGTAACTACTGTAGAAAGAGTCAAGAACTGTAAATTTATAAGTGAACAGAATGGACAAACTATTTTAAAAGGTTATACTTTATTACATATGCTTAAATACCAGCATCAGGTCTACAAGTTTCATCAGGCACAAGAGCCTGTACAATTTTTGGTGGTAACAACTCTCTTCCTCCACTTGTTTGAGTGCTATCAGATTTGTTCTAACTTCTAATGTCTTAGGAACCAAAGGAGCAAAAATATATTTCCCTTCCATGATCATACTTAATATTCTTGTATTATTTTTACATAAACTTTTGGATGTATTTCTAAGAACTCATACCTTCCACACAGCACTTTGCTGAAAAGTATTTTCCACATAGTACATGAGGCAATGTAGCCCCATGATGGAAACATGTCTTACTGCTTTGATGAAAATTAAAAGAATCTCTTTATCACTTCAGTAGGAGCATAAGGCCATCCAAAAACTCTTTTTGCTGATTTTTTATTTCACATTTGCAACACCAACTGAATTACCATTCAGGGTGTGGCAAGCAAGTTTGAGATCCAGTCTAAACGGTTGTGTAGTAGCATAGACCAAGTCAGTTTAGATATTAATTGTTAAATTAGAGCAACTCCCATGTGTGTTACCATATTATGGATTACAAATACCCTATGTTGATTGAGGTTAAAGTCAGTAAAACAAAAACAAACAAACAAAAAATCCCAACAGACTTATGGCAATTTTAAGAGGTGCCTTAAACTAAAATAGATGTAGTTTCCACATAAGGAAGCTGTTCCAATGTAAGTAAGTTCAGGTCTACACACAATCTTTCATTTATTTAGGAAAGCTTTAAATGGGTTTAACATTACAACTTTAAACAAAATGCAGGACAACGTAGCACTTTAAAGACTAACAAGATGGTTTATTAGATGATGAGCTTTCGTGGGCCAGAGGAAGTGGGTCTGGCCCACGAAAGCTCATCATCTAATAAACCATCTTGTTAGTCTTTAAAGTGCTACATTGTCCTGCATTTTGCTTCAGCTACCCCAGACTAACACGGCTACATTTCTACAACTTTAAACAACTGTGTGTACAGATGCATATGTGATGCGATGTTCAACCCACAAAGGTTTGGAAGAGTTTAACATGACCAGGCTGGCCCATTACCTCCCCAGCATACTCCTGGAGGAACAATCAGGAAGCAAGGAACTACTTAATTGTACACTGGTTTACCTGTACAGGGAAAAGTGAGTCCTAAAAAGCCAGGATGCTAGCTACAGATGGAGGGAGAGGTTTGCAGACAAGAACGTAGGCTGCAGCCACTCCCTCAGTGAACGGAGATGGGAACAGATAAGTAAGAAGAAACCAAGGGAAACCACAACAAAGGATAGAATCATGCAAAGACCATGGCTACTTGTTCTAAGAGTGCCTGGACTAAAATACAGTGTAGCGAGAAGGGTTGGATTCCCCTACCAACCACTGGGAAATGGCAAAGATGTTGGCGATGCTAATTAGGCAGAGGGTCCAGAAGGACTGGGGGAAGAGCCTTATTGACCTGGCAGAAGAGTCAAGTTACAAAGAAGAGACTGCTGTCCCTAGAGGAGAAGGGCCCCACGGCGTGAGAGAAGACACATTTGGAAAGGGAATGCAATGCCTGACAGAGCTAATTCTCTGAGCACTGAGTGAGCCCCATGACAGTGTATGAGAAATATATTTTAAGTAATCACAGCTCCTCTGAAAATGCCCTAGTTCCCCCCCCCCATTGTATGCACTATAAACACCTAAACACCCAAACTTCTCTTCCAAGCCACATATACAAACCTCCACTTTCCCCATCATTACTACAGCTTGCAGAACTACCAAACCCCTTATCACTTTCCCTTCCATGAATACCATGTTTATTCAGTCTCCTAGATCAATTGATTCATCACCATGAATCTATGAATTAATACCAAAAATAGCCTACACCTAGCTTATCACTGATTCTTCTTTTGTATGTTTTTCCTCAGCCTCCTGGGTTTGAGACGTTCAAATATTTTGAAAAATCTCAGTGAGCAATTTTAATGTAATTCAGCACTCTAGAAAGATGTGGCCCTTGTTCTGACTACAGAAAAGCAAGAAGTGAAGAGATGTCATATTTAAAGCCTTGGTAGATTCATTATCTGTATTTCATTAGCTCAGTCTTTTTTAGTTTTAAGCTCCAATTAGAAAGCTATTTTCTCAAAATTGTTCTAATCTGTTTTCTATGAGAACTAATATTTTTATTGTAAACACCTTCTATTTATTGTAGCATGGGATGATTCAGGACCAACCATTTTTCATGGCATCTTGAATTTAATTCCCTCCATCATCCCAACGGTCCATAGTCCATAAGCTAATGAAGTTCCCACAAATTGGGACATGAAACAGAGACTGAGATTGAGAAGGGTAGATTTTGCTCTTAACACATGCAGTGCACAAGTGTCTTATTAGCAATGGAAGGGCATGTCTACACTTGCACCCTCTTTCAATAGAGGGATGCAAATGAAGATATTCGAAATTGCAAATGAAGCCAGGATTTAAATATCCTGTGCTTCATTTGCATATTCGCGTTATGGCGCTATTTCAAAATAACAGACACCTTTAAGACGCGGTTATTTCGAGAGAAAACCTTTCTCTCGAAATAACCCTTATTTCTCATACAATGAGGTTTACCATTTATTTTGAGAGAAGGGTTTTCTCTTGAAATACCCATGTCTTAACAGCGTCTGTTATTTCAAAATAGCATTATTTCGAAATAGTGCCATAATGTGACTATGCAAATGATATTTAAATCCCGGCTTCATTTGCAATTTCAAATGTCTTCATTTGCATCCCTCTCTCGGAAGAGGGTGCAAGTGTAGACATACTCGAAATGAGTCGTCCTCTAGCACTTTAGAGACTAACAAATATATATATATAGCATCATGAGCTTTCATGAGTAAAACCCATGTCTTCAGATGATACCTGTCAATTTTAGGACCTGTATCAATGAACCTAACTAAGTGGTCTGGTTGAGTTCCATTCATAGCTTTTGATATGAAAATGTGGATGTGAAAGACAGGGGAAATAGGCTTTGTAGTGTGTTAACTAGTTTCTGTCCCTGTTCAAGTCCAGGTAACAGTGTCAAATTTGAAAATGAATTGCAGATCAGCAGTCTATCTTTGTACTTCTGGAGTAAAAATTACAGAGAGAGACTGCTGAGCTGGAATTAATTCAAGTGTCTCTTCCCAGACAACCACGCACAGTATACTGATATGTTGACAGCAAACACTGACTAGAATGGAGGTAAGTCAGATGGGAACCAAAGTGCCTTGCTATTTTTATTATTAAGGCAATGTACATCTCGTCTCACTGTGCTTTCCATCTATCTATGCATCTTCTTACTGATGTGCATATACTAACCACAACAGTCACTTTTGGAAAATTTTCCATTTACATCATCTATATAGGGAGATGCAGCTAGGCAGTGTGCTGCAGCAACAAAGAAGTGTTGGTTATATGATTAAGCCAAAAATGCACGCCAGACACATGCAGTAGGTTACTAGTAACAAAAACAAAGAGACAGCCAAAAGTCCTGAGTGCAGACATGTCTTTCCATTATGTTTTTCCTGACAATAAGGGAGCAGGAAGCCATCCCACTCACCACTCCTTCTACAGTGTCAACAATATGCCTACATCCTCTACCTTTGTGTAGGATTTCTTATATTTAAAAATAATCAGTATATATAAAAGGTGTTTCCCAATAGAAATAATTCTCTTAGCAACCCAGTGTGTAATGGGACAATGATTTTCCAATTTATGTCTCCACTCCATTCCCTCAGAAAAGTTTCCTTTGTTCTTCAAACATCTTGTTCACAGCATTAGGGCCAGATGGTTGGGTAAGCATTAGGTCATATTGCCCTCTGACTTTGAGAATCCAAGAGGGAAGGGATACGGTCCAAAGAAACCTGGATAAATGGGAGGATTAGGCCAAAATAAATCTGATGAGATTCAACATGGACAAGTGCAAGGTCTTGCACTTGGGATGGAAGAATCCCAAGCATTGTTACAGGGAGGGGACCAACTGGCTAAGTAGCAGTTCAGCAGAAAAGGACCTGGGGATTACAGTGGATGAGAGGCTGGATATGAGTCAACAGTGTGCCCTTGTAGCCAAGAAGGCTAATGGCATATTAGGGTGCATTAGGAAGAGCATTGCCAGCAGTTTTAGAGACATTATTATTCCTCTTTATTCGGCACTTGCAAGGCCATATATGGAATATTGCATCCAATTCTGGGGCCCCTATTACAGAAGGGATGTGGACACATTGGAGAAAATCCATTGGAGGGCAACAAAAATGATTAGGGGGCTGCAGCACATTACTTATAAGGAGAAGTGGGGGGATGTTGGCTTGTTTAATCTAGAGAAGAGAAGAATGGGGGGGGGATTTTATAGCAGCCTTTAACTATCTGAAGGGTGGGTTCCAAATAGGATGGAGAGAGGCTGTTCTCAGTAGGGACAGATGACAGAACAAGGAGCAATGGTCTCAAGTTACAGTGGGAAAGGTCTAGGTTGGATATTAGGAAAAATTATTACACTAGGAGGGTGGGGAAGCACTGGAATGGGTTACCTAAGGAGGTGGTGGAATCTCCATCCCTAGAGGTTTTTAAGTCCCAGCCTGAGAAAGCCCTAGCTGGAATGATTTAGTTGGGATTGGTCCTGCTTTGGGCAGGGGGCTGGACTCAATGACCTCCTGAGGTCTCTTCCAACCCTGATTCTAGGAGGGAAACCAGCTTAACAGTGGAACGCTTAAGGAAAATGAAGTGAAGATACAACTGCCCACAATTTGTACTATGAGGCAGAATGACTGCATATGAAGAGGACCAAACAAAAAGATCTTTGAGAGACTGAAATAAAGCAGAGTTGAATACTTGACATTTTTTAAACATGCAATGGCTTTGACAAGCTAAGCAGAGGCGCATTCTGAACAAAACCCTTTTAGAAGAGACTGAAGCAAGCCCACACATCACCCATCTCAAGGCCTTCATGACAAGTTTTGAACTGAGACTTGATTGTACAACACAGATCAAGATATTGTGCCAAACAGCTGGGACAGTGAAAGGCCCTTTAAAGTGATCAGTATAGTGCTGTGTGCAAGAAGTGCAGTTCAGATAAAAATCCCTCTGCCCACTAGGAATGGAGGAGCCATAAGAGAAAATGCAACAAAAATCTAAAATGCCATCCAATGCTAAGACCCATATTTGCTCACTTGAGAGCAGCATGTCTTAGCAGAACAGCTAGAGTTCCTTTGGATTTTCCTTTTCTGAAAAGAGCTGGTTTTTGACTTACATCATCTCCATACTTTTAAAAGAATCACAGAATCATAGAAAACTAGAAAGCGGAAGCGATCTTGAGAAATCAAGTCCAGTCCCTTCCCTCACAGCAGGACCAAACATGGTTTATATCATCCTAGACAGGTGTCTATCTAGCCTGCTCTTAAATATCTCCAGAGATTGAGATTCCACAATCTCCTTAGGCAATTTATTCCAGTGCTTAACCACACTAACAGTTAGGAAGTTTTTCCTAATGTCCAACCTAAACCTCCCTTACTGCAATTTAAGCCCATTGCTTCTTGTCCTATCATCAGAGGCCAAGAAGAACAATTTTTCTCTCTCCTCCTTATGACATTCTTTTAGATACTTGAAAACTGCTGTCATGTCCTCTCATGAATTCTTATTGGTTAGTCAACCATTCTATAGTCCCCAGGGGTGGGGCCAGGAGCAGAATGGGGTGCCAAGCGGGAGCTAGTCCATAAGGGGAGTCGGTTTTAAAACCAGCTCCTCTTGTGGACCAGCTGCTTGTCACTCTGTGCTGCTGCCTCTAATAAAGAGGCAGCAGTGTGGGGTGGCAGCAACCCCTGCCTGGGGGCAGGATCTGAGCTCCCAGACCTGGCGTGAACCAGAAGCTGCCTGGCCGCCCAGCTCCTAATACACTTTAAATGCAGAGCCACAGCGAGGGTAAGTCCCAGAATCGTATGAGCCAGAAATGAGCCAGGCTGCTGATTAGCCTGCTAAAGAATTCACTATTGGGGGACAGGGAGGAAAATGCATATAGTCTATAGCATTAACCTATTAGCTTTTACTTATTGGTTAATCGGTTAATCGACTACACTATTACGTCCCTATTTTAGATACTTAAAAACCACTATCATGTCCCCTCTCAGCCTTCTCTTTTCTAAACTAAGCAAGCCCAATTCTTTCAGTCTTCCTTCATAGGTCATATTTTCTAGACCAGGGGTGGCCAACCCATTAGAGACGAAGAGCCAAAATAGCGGTGGCTAGAGTGTGAAGAGCCACGTGTTATATAGTTATTTTTATGAATCTATCTATATAGGTACCAGTAGTCCAGGGGAGGGAGAGAGTTGTTGAGCAAAACAAAAAACAAAAAACACAAAGCCCTTTAAGACCCGCGTGTCCCCACAAGTGGGCTTCCATCGCAAGCCCAGCCACCCCAGGAAAAGAGGTGCCAGTACGCCCGAGGGGAATGCAATTCATTTAAGTTATGTGGGGAAAATAGGTGCCGCTACGTCGGCCCAGGGCATACTGTCACAATAAAAGCACTGGGTAGATATATAAAGTACACAAAATATAGTGATAAAAATAACATTACAGGACATTTTGCACAAGAGCCACTCTCACTGGGCTGAAACAAGCTGCCTTCCATTTTCAACTAGTTCCTTCTTATTTGTTAAAAATCAAATCTAGAACAGCTTCCCCCCAGCTTCTGAGATAAAAAATTGTCTCCAATGCAGTCCAAGAACTTATTGGATAATCTGAGCCCTGATGTGTTAATTTCCTAACATATGCTTGGATAGTTGAAGACCCTCATCACCATCAAATCCTGCGCTTTGGTTGATTTTGTGAGTTGTTTACAAAAAGCCTCACCCACCTCTTCTGCCTTGCAGAAATAGATTCCTAGCATGACATCCCCTTATTTTTTACCTTTTGCTGAAGAAATTAAGAGCTAACATGGAGTTGTTGGCTTATTCAGGCTCAACCCTAATAGCTATTTTTAACTTTAATCCACTCTCTTCCCCTGCTGCCAATTTATTCTTTGTTCCTAATGGGGCAAATACTCAGCCTCCAGCACTGGTCTGATAGTCAGTTTAGGTGTGGGGAACTGCACAATGGTTGGACGATGAGCAGGGAGGAGCTATAACACCTTCATGGAGGCTGTTGTAACCTAGCAAGAGATATAGCTTACCCTGGCCCCTAGACACAGTCCATGTAAAAAAGAGATCGGTAGCAGCTGATTCTCTGGTTTCAACCTCTGCACAGGGAACTTGAACAGGGCAGGGGTCTCAGAGAACCACCTGTCTGGTACCTTCTGGCAAAGTTCTACCATGATTTGTACAGTGCCATCATGCCAGCTGTCCTTCCAGATCACCTTCTGCAGCTGTTATGGTTGTATTTTCCCCATCAGATACCTGACATGAGCCAATAAGTTAAACAGGTACACCTTATGCTGTAGATTTCTGTGCCATTAACATGGATGAGGCTCTGGTGCACTGATATGCTCTGTTGATTAATTTATTATGAACTTATACCAGGGAGTGGTTTGAGCACTGAGTTTCAGAATCTCAGCTCAGTGGAAACACACATCCAAATACCAACAGGCCAACAAAATTGGCAGGCCGTTGGGCAAAAATTAGGGGAAGCTCCATGCTCCTGGAAGGGGTGGGGTCTTGGGTAGAAGGGAAGGGATCTTGGGTGGGAGGGGCAGGGCTGGGAGAGCCAGTCCCTTAGCAATGCCTGGAGCATGCCACCTGGGGGTCTGGCAGTGATTTAAAGTGTATGGGGCTCCAGCTGCTGCCACTGTAACAGCAGCAGCCAGGAGCCCTGGACCCTTTAGAAACACCAGATCTTAGGGTATTTGTGCCCTTTGCTTTCTTGGCAGCGAGCCTGCCAACAGGTCAATTCATTCTAGAGATCCACACCCAAAATAATGGAAGACTGAGGCTTTAGAGATTTATTCATGGATTCCAAGGCCACAAAAGACTATTGTGATGATGTATCTGACCTACTTTAAAGCAAAGATAATAGATCTTCCCCAAAGTAATTCAGACAGCAGATCTTTTAGAAATACATCCAATTTTGATTTAATAATTGTCAGTGAGGGAGAATCTACCCTGACCCCTGTTAAATTGTTCCTGTGGTTAGTTACTGTCTTAGTCAAAAATGTACATTTATTTCCAGTCTCAATTTGTGTATCAACTGCTTCCAGCCTGTTGATCAGGTAGTACCTTTCCCTGTTATACTGAAATGCCCAATGTTAAATATTTATTTCCTGTATAAAAATATTCAAAGATTGTAATTAACTCGTTTTTTAGTGTTGTCTTTAGTAGGCTAAATAGATTATGCTCTTTGAGGCTATCACTAAGAAGGCATGTTTCCTAACCCTTTAATCATTTTGTAGCTCTTCTCTGAACCCTCTTCAATGTATCAACATCTTTATTGAATTATGGGCAACAAATATGAACATAATATTCCAGTAACTGTCCTATCAGTGCCAAATTCAGAGATAAAATAACTTCTCTTCTCTTACTGGAGTTTCCCATTTATGCATCTCAGGATTACATTAGTTCTTTTGGCCACATGGGAGCAAGGGTTCAGTAGAATATCCATTATGACCCCCAAATCCTTTTCAGAGTCACTGCTTTCCAGAATAGCCACCCAGAACATATAAACTGCATTCTCTGTCTCTAAATAGATACTCTTACATTTATCCAAGTTAAAAAGTCTCAGAGGATGTCATAATCAGGAGTGCTGACCAGCACCTGGTGACTAAAGTGTTAACTAATGCTTCCTGTATCTAGCCAGGTATCGGGTGGTTATCCAATAACAATTCAGGTCGGATTTTCAAACTTCAAGAGAGCGTTTTTTCTCTCTCTCCTTTGGGTTTGAGATTTTAGAACAATTTCTTCCAAGACTCAGGGAGATGGGAGACACTTGTGTAAGCAGGGAAAAGTTTAGCTAGTCCATCAGGATTTGCTGTTTTCTTTATTTAGAGATAATGTCTGAGTATGGGGGGGGGGTTTCTTTGTAATTAAGTTTTAGCCTAGGGGGTTTTCCTGAGTATCTTTATCAATTGGTGGCTCTTCCCATCTAGCCACTTTACTATGCTTGCAACTGTAACTTTGTTTTAATAATAGAAGTTTGTTTCTTTTTTTTAAATTAACCAGTATTCGTGTATCTGCATGCCTGCATACAGCTACCACGGAGCTTCTTTTTTGCTTTTTGCTTTTATTTTTTCAAGCTCTTTTGGGGAAATGAGCTTGGGGTACCCCAGGATTGGTTTCAAGTGTCCACCCCTGTTTGTGGATTCAAAAGCACTTGATGATGGCAGCAGATTCCCCAAAATCTGGGTATTAGGATTTTTGGGGGGAGGTTTCTCTTACCAAAGCCTGTACTGGCAAGGTTTTAGAGTGCTCTTGCGGGCCCCCACTTCTGCATTCATCGTGCCAGAGTGGGGAACAGCCTTGACAGAGGGGTAGCTGTGTTAGTCTTTAAGGGTATGTCTACACTACCCCGCTAGTGCGAACTAGCGGGGTAATGTATGCATACCGAACGTGCAAATGAAGCCCGGGATTTGAATTTCCCGGGCTTTATTTGCATAAGCCGGCCGGCACCATTTTTAAATGCCGGCTACACGCGGCACGGGGTTCGAACAAGCCGGCATTTAAAAATGGCGCCGGCCGGCTTATGCAAATAAAGCCCGGGAAATTCAAATCCCGGGCTTCATTTGCACGTTCAGTATGCATACATTACCCCGCTAGTTCGCACTAGCGGGGTAGTGTAGACATACCCTAATAACTTTAAAAATAAAAGTTACATAAACAATACTTTATACTGGAAATCTACTGATGGCTATTCATACCTACATGCCTCTAGCTTCCATCCAGGATACATCATATGATTCATTGTCTGCAGCCAAGCTCCAAAATACAACCGTATCTGTTCCAATCCCGCAGACAGAAAGAAACACAAGACCTGGGGAAGTGAGGAAACAGATTGACAGAGCCAGACAAGTTCCCAGAAGTCACCTATTTCAAGACAAGCCCAAGAAAGAAAATAACAATACACCACTCAACATCACCTGCAACCCCCAACTTAAATTCCCTCCAGCATATCACTGACAATCTACAACCCATCAAGGAAAATGACCCCTCATTCTCACAGACCTTGAGATACTGGCCAATCTCCTCACCTACAGACAGCCCACCTATCTTAAACAAATATTTTCCAGCAGCCGCATACCATACCAAAGATACATTCACCCAGGAACCTACTCCTGCAGCCAGCAACATTGAGAACTCTGGCTCCAGCTGGCCACTCTCTTCCTTGTGCACCTTCCCCCTGCCCCTCATATAGCTGTCCCTTATGCTCGCTGCCTCCAGTGAACACTCTGCAGTATAACCGTCCCTCCTGTGAGCCCTCTCCCTTTCTGTGTTGTGGAAAACAATCCCATTCCATTCACATCCTGTTTTCTCGGCACAAGCAAATCCTGATTTTGCATTAAGTTAGGATAAGAGGAAGCTGCATACCAAATTTGGTAGTCCTAGTTCTCGCTGCTTAGGAGGAGTTCTTGAACAAAGGGTCTCACAGACAGATATACAGATGCACAAATTCTCTAAAAGATAGATAGATAGATAGATAGATAGATAGATAGATAGATAGATAGATAGATAGATAGATAGATAGATAGATAGATAGATAGACACCAAGGAATGAGCATTTCCACCGCAGAATAATGGATTCAAGACTTGCATTTTAAAAGGGATCAGGGTGAGGATGCAAAATCAAGGCAGATTATTTCCTAGGTGTCAGTGGGGAAATATGTTGCCCAGAAGGACATTGGTAGTGATGGTGGGTGTGACGGGGCACTCGCGCCCCGCACTGAGAGCGCGCCGGGAGGCCCCGGGCGGCGCGACGGGGCACTCGCGCCCCGCACTGAGAACGCGCCGGGAGGCGCCGGGCGGCCATACCGGGGGGCGGGGAACGCAGCCCAGCCCGCCGCGACGGGCGGCAGTAATACGCCGGCTGGCAGGGCCCGAGAGGGAGGGGCCGGCGAGGCGCCGGGGGATGACGTCACGGGGGAAGGGTGGCTGGGAGGCGTCGCAGGGGAAGTGACGTGGAAGGGGAATGGAGCCGGCGGGGGATTTAAACCCGGGACCGGCACGGTGCAAGGGAGCGCGGCGGACCGAGCTGGAGGAGGGGAGAAAGAAGGAGAGGTGAGGCCAGCGGGGTCAAGGGAGACGGGCCGGGAGGCCTGGTGGAGTAGGAAGCGGCCCAGGGCGGGGTCGTGGAGCCCGTGAGCGGGTGTGTTTTGGGGCGTTCCCCCATCCGCGAGGGAGGGACCACGGGTCCCTGCCTTTAGGGCCCTGGGCCGGGGTTCGGAGAGGGGGCGGGCCCGAACCCCCCTACTCCGCCAGCAGGCCTACCCGGCTCGGGTGTCACGCGAATGTGCGTAATAAAAGGGCCACCGGCCTTAGTGGTGACCGCTCAGGCTGATCTCTCTGTAACACAATTAGCTCATAGTGGACGCTGAGGGACGAACCAGTTTACACGTGGTGGAGAATGTGGGCATAGGTCCCTGGGCCCCGGGAGTGAGAAGGGGCCCCAGGAATTAGAGTAACTCACAAAAAAAAAAAAAAAAAAAAAAAAAAAAAAAAAAAAAAAAAAAAAAAAAAAATATGGTGGTGGGCATAAAACAAGGGAGGTAGGGTGATTGATCCGTTTGGGTGTTTGTTTGAAAAGAACTAGGTGTTGACCACCTGCATCTTACAGTTGACCCCCTCCCGAGCGCATAATGGAGGTCAACAAGATCATAGAATGGCTGGTAGACAACCAGAAGCAGCAACAGCAGCATCAGAATCAGGTGTTGCGGGACATGATGACCCAATTCCAGGACCAGCAGCGGCAAATGCTGAAAGAAATCAGAGAAGGGGCGACTGCCCGAGGAGCCGCGCCTGGAGCAGAGCCGGGCTCCCCAGGAGATGGAGAAGGTGGCGCCATCCCGGGCGCCCAGCTGCCGCTGCGATTGACGAAGCTGGGACCACGATTTGAGGTACGGGGAGAGCGACTCTACCGAGTGGCGGTGGGGGCGGACGGACAGGAAAACCCACAATTACTAGTGCCACGCCCATACCGATGGAAGGTACTGGAGCTAGCGCACAATCACCCTTGGGCGGGACACCTGGGCAGCGAGAAGACCCAGCAGCGAATCTTGCAGCGATTTTATTGGCCCGGGGTATACCAAGAGGTCAAGAATTTCTGCATGTCTTGTCCCCAATGCCAAAGGACCTCTAGCAAGAAAGTGGCCCCCGCCCCGCTGGTTCCCCTACCCATCGTGGGTGTCCCATTCGAACGTATAGCCATGGATTTGGTGGGGCCCTTGGATAAGTCGGGGAGAGGGCATGTCTACATCTTGGTAATCGTGGACTACGCGACCCGCTACCCCGAGGCTATCCCGCTGCGGAAGGCCACCGCTAACGTGATAGCGGAGGAACTGGTTAAGGTGTTTTCAAGGGTAGGCCTGCCGAAGGAGCTACTGACAGACCAAGGCACTAACCTGACGGCGAGGGTAATGACTGAGCTGTGCAAATTCCTACGAATCCGCAAGATCCGCACCTCCGTCTACCACCCCCAAACCGATGGCCTCGTCGAGAGGTTCAATAGGACATTGAAAGGTATGCTTAGGAAATTCGTACAGGAGGAACCCCGGGGGTGGGATAAGCTACTCCCTGCTCTGATGTTCGCCATCCGGGAGGTGCCCCAGGCCTCGGTGGGTTACTCGCCGTTCGAACTGCTTTATGGGCGGAAGCCCCGGGGGGTCCTCGACTTAGTGAGGGAAGGGTGGGAAGCTCAGGTTACCCCGGCCCTGGGGGTAGTCCACTACGTAACACAGCTCCAGCAGAGACTAGGCTCCCTGGCCGAATGGGCACGGGAGAACTTGCAGAGAGCCCAGGAAGGGCAGTGCCAGCAATATAATCAAAGAGCCCAGGTCCGAGAGTTCGCGCCAGGCGACCAGGTGTTGCTCCTCTTACCAGACAGAGAGTCCAAGTTGTTGGCACGCTGGCAGGGGCCCTTCAGGGTGTTAAGGAAGGTCGGGGAGGTGGATTATGAGATACAGCTGGATGGTCCGCGAAGGGCCACCCAGATCTACCATATTAACCTATTGAAGCGGTGGGTGCCCCGGGAAGCCTTCCTGGTAGAAACACAGATGAAAGATGTGGAATTCGGACCATGGGGAGACCCGGAGGTGACGGTCAAGGAAGCCACGCTGGGGACCGAACTCACGGGACAACAACAACAGGAGCTCCGGGACCTACTAGAGAGGCACCGGGAGGTGCTGACGAGCAGACCGGGACGGACGCATCTGGCCCAGCATGAGATCGTCACCGAACCAGGGAAGCGGGTATTGGACCAGGTGAGACCCCTCCCCCGTAAGATGTGGGACGTCGTAAAGAAGGAGCTGGGGGACATGCTGGACTGGGGGGTAATCGAGGAGTCGCACAGCGGCTGGCGGAGCTCGATTGTGCTGGTTCCCAAGGCAGAGGGGGCCCTCCGGTTTTGTATTGACTTCAGGAAGGTGAATGCGATCTCTCAGTTCGACGCATACCCTATGCCACGCATCGATGAGCTGCTAGACCAGCTGGGGAAGGCCCGGTATCTCTCCACGATCGACTTGACAAAAGGCTACTGGCAGATCCCGCTGTCGCCGGCGGCCCGAGAAAAGACGGCCTTCTCAACCCCCTTCGGCCTTTACCAGTTCCGGACCATGCCGTTCGGCCTGCATGGGGCAGCCGCGACGTTCCAACGCCTCATGAACCGGGTCTTGAGAGAACACCAGCCCTACGCGGCCGCGTATATTGATGACATCATAGTATTCAGCGAGACGTGGGAGCAACATCTGGGACACGTGGCCGCAGTTCTGGAGGCCTTGAGACAAGCTGGCCTCACCGCCAACCCCAAGAAATGCCAGTTCGGGAAGAAGGAGGTGACGTATCTGGGGTACACGGTAGGGCGGGGGACGGTGAGACCCCTGGTGGATAAAATCCAAGCAGTACGGGACTACCCTACCCCCACCACAAAAAGACAAGTAAGACAGTTTCTGGGATTGGCAGGGTACTATCGCCGATTCGTGGCCCACTTTGCATCGTTAGCCACCCCGCTAACGGACTTGACCCGCAAAGGGAAGCCCCAGAGAGTCCAGTGGACGGAGCAGTGTCAGAAGGCCTTTCAGGCTCTAAAAGAGAGACTGACTCAGGCGCCGGTGCTCGCCCAGCCGGACTTTTCAAAACCCTTTATCCTCCAAACGGACGCATCGGAAACTGGGTTAGGGGCGGTATTAACGCAGGAGATGGGGGGGGCCGAGCACCCGGTACTGTATCTAAGCCGGAAACTGTTTGACAGAGAGAAGGGATACGCCACTATTGAGAAAGAGGCACTAGCCATTAAGTGGGCGGTAGATGCTCTACGATACTTTCTTGCAGGGGCCTGCTTTACCCTGGTAACGGACCACGCCCCTCTGAAATGGCTCAATACCATGAAGGATACCAACCCAAGAATACTCCGGTGGTACCTAAGTCTGCAGCCATACAAGTTCGAAATCGTGCATCGACCGGGGAGTGCCCACCAGAACGCGGACTGCCTATCGAGAAGGTCGGAGGGAGCCGCAGGGGGGGGGGAGAGTATAAGTAACGAAACGAGGGGGGAGTGGTGTGACGGGGCACTCGCGCCCCGCACTGAGAGCGCGCCGGGAGGCCCCGGGCGGCGCGACGGGGCACTCGCGCCCCGCACTGAGAACGCGCCGGGAGGCGCCGGGCGGCCATACCGGGGGGCGGGGAACGCAGCCCAGCCCGCCGCGACGGGCGGCAGTAATACGCCGGCTGGCAGGGCCCGAGAGGGAGGGGCCGGCGAGGCGCCGGGGGATGACGTCACGGGGGAAGGGTGGCTGGGAGGCGTCGCAGGGGAAGTGACGTGGAAGGGGAATGGAGCCGGCGGGGGATTTAAACCCGGGACCGGCACGGTGCAAGGGAGCGCGGCGGACCGAGCTGGAGGAGGGGAGAAAGAAGGAGAGGTGAGGCCAGCGGGGTCAAGGGAGACGGGCCGGGAGGCCTGGTGGAGTAGGAAGCGGCCCAGGGCGGGGTCGTGGAGCCCGTGAGCGGGTGTGTTTTGGGGCGTTCCCCCATCCGCGAGGGAGGGACCACGGGTCCCTGCCTTTAGGGCCCTGGGCCGGGGTTCGGAGAGGGGGCGGGCCCGAACCCCCCTACTCCGCCAGCAGGCCTACCCGGCTCGGGTGTCACGCGAATGTGCGTAATAAAAGGGCCACCGGCCTTAGTGGTGACCGCTCAGGCTGATCTCTCTGTAACACAATTAGCTCATAGTGGACGCTGAGGGACGAACCAGTTTACAGTGGGTAACAAGGGATGAGCCCAGCTTGATATTTGGATTATATATTAAAAGGCTGCCTACCAGTTTGCAATCTGATTCAAATCTGAAATCTCTAAAAAGCCTTATTGATCACAGTTACTCATATTAAATAATCTGTTCACATGTAAAAAAAATAATTTTTGAGTTGAAATGATTTAAAATTGTGAATTTACCACCAAAATAGTTTATTTTAAAGGAACAGGCAGGAAGCAGTCCACTCTTAAATCATCAAGACTCCACAGCCTGTCCCATTCTACTTTACTGAGACAGTTCATCTCCCCTTCCCTTATTGCACAATTAATCAACTGTCATGGTAAAGGTTCTTTTTTAAATTACTGTACATTCTTACCAAAGCAAAACACAAGGAGGACTAATTTCCCTAAAAACTTGCAACAATTACAACTGAAACCAGACACCTACTTGTACATGACTTCATTACATTATTATTTGATTTATAAGCCCTCATATTCTAGGAGCACTTTGATTTGGATGACAGCAAATAATGAGGAATTAATTAAATGGAAACTTCAGGAAACTATAACTCACCATGCTGGACAAGAGTAGGCCAATGAGTTTGGTCAGCCTCATTCTGGATAGTGTCAAAAGCTTATCTTGTGATTACAGCTACCAGAGTGGACACTGTCTACACATATAGTCTACATCAAGTAATTTACAATCCTCCATCAAATTCTGCATCTCTCAGGTACACTGTAAATAGTTCATTATATTACAAAATCCACATGGAAGAAAGTTGCTAAATAGGCCAATGTCATCTGTGTCAAATTTTTTTTTTAAAGTGACTAAGATTACTTCACAGAAAAATTAGTTGTAATTAGACGAGAAAGTCTGAGATTGTATTTTTAATAAAACAAATGAGGATTAGCTGGATTCATAAGCCTCATGTGCTCTAGTGTGAAAACTGAAAAGTTTTCTATTCAGATGAAGTCATTAATAAGACAACCTATTAAAGTCTCCTCACTTCCTACTATTATATCACAGGATAGCATATTGAATCCATAAATACTCATACTTTAAGATGCTTCAGTAAGTCACTTTAACTATTGAAATGCATCTTCACAACAAATATTGAGGGGGGAAGAGGTTATACAATAGAAAATGGATCCCAAATACAGGGGAGTAACTGACATCAGAACTTTGTTCTTCAAATAATGACTGGGTACAAGTGTTAAAAAATGGTATTGTCCCAATGTTTGGGACAAAAAGAAACATTTATTCAGCCTCCTAAGTAGGTAATATCCACTGGAAGTAAGGTGTGGTCAGTAAATAATATAAATTTTGAAAGCACTGTTAATACTACACTTTTCTCCGAGTGGAGCATATTAGCAAATGAGTTTCAATCTACTGTGCAAGGTTCCATATGAATAAGGACACTGGGAAATCCTGAAACACTGTGTACATCCACACAGCACCCAGTGATGGGAAAAGGGAATGACTTATATGGCAAATGTTGAATACAAAAAATATAAAATACAAAAAATTGGATCCGTTACTCACATAGAATCCATGTCTCCTTTGAATAATAAGTGTTTGAAGTGCAATCTTTATTCAAAATGGTGTCTAAATCACTTTGATGCCTCTCTTTAATAAGTTACTCAATTTTTATCTGAGGTAAGAACTTCTGAACTATAGTTTTGGAAAATAAGTGTTTGGTATTTAATACTTCTTAGGAATGAACCAGAGAAAGCAAAACAGAGAAATGATATGTTTGAACGTAGGAAACAGTTAAAATCAGATGGCTAAAAGATCAGTCATTGTTGGGTGCACAGAAGTGGGAATACTAGACATAAAACCTTTCCGTTTTTTTTCTTTCCCCCTTGATATATAAAAAAGTCTGCCGTTTTTTCTTCCTCTGCTTATAGGAAGACTGGTTTCCCTAGGGAGCAGTGCATCATCAATAGGGCCTTTAATTTTAAAGAGTTTGTGTTTTCTCTTCTTGGATTTCAAAATTCTTAAATAGTTGTGCCTTTTACTCATCATATCCAAGTTTTATTCTGTATCCAGTGGAGGGATCCAATGTCTTTCCCTCACCAACAGTTTAGAGCTGAATGGCAAATACCTGATCTGGGTGGTCCAGGAGTTGATTAAATGTATCAAGTTTTACAGCTGCATAGCTATTTATCAACACGTACAGGTAACATTTACAGGCTCTTGATATTTAGGAGTGTGGGTTTTTTTTAAATAGCTTCAGAAGGGTAGCTGAGTTAGTCTGTAACAGGAAAAACTTAAAAAACAACAAATAGTCTAGTAGCACCTTAAAGATTACCAAAACATGTAGATGGCATCATGAGCTTCTACATGTTTTGTTGGTGTCTAAGGGAATGTCTACACTTGCACCCTCTTTCAAGAGAGGGATGCAAATGAAGACATTCAAAATTGCAAATGAAGCTGGGATTTAAATATCCCGTGCTTCATTTGCATAATCACATTATGGCGCTATTTCAAAATAGCGCTATTTTGAAATAACAGACGCTGTTAAGACATGGTTATTTTGAGAGAAAACCCTTCTCTCGAAATAACCCTTATTCCTCATACAATGAGGTTTTCCAGTTATTTCGAGAGAAGGGTTTTCTCTCGAAATAACCATGTCTTAACAAAGAGCACATGATCTTCCAAAGTAAAGGAGAACATCATAGAATGCTTTATTCTTGTTTATGAGATTGTATTACATATTGCATACAACTGGCTGTGATTTTCCATAGAACTTGAGCTTACCTTTGAAGCAGCATGGCAACTATGTGTACAGGCAGTCCCCGAGTTACACGGATCCGACTTACATCGGATCCGCACTTACGAATGGGGCTTTTCTCGCCCTGGAACTCGCGGGCGGCGGGACCACCCAGACATGCAGTGGTCCCGCCACCGCGTCCTCCGGGGCGAGAAAAGCTGCTCCGGGTGTCCCTGGTCTGCTGGGGGAGTCCCCAGCAGACCAGAGACACCCCGAGCAGACCAGGGAGACCCGGAGCAAAGCTGCAGAGGCGGCGGGGTCCCGCGCCTCCAAGGCTTTGCTCCGGAGCTAGTGCGGCTAGTGCACCCCCCCCCCCCCCCAGCAGACCAGGCTTTTGTTGTGGACACCTGGGGTAGAGCAGCTGGGGTGCTGCCGGGTTGGTCCTGGGGGGACCTACCCGGAAGCGCCCCAGCTGTTCTGTCCCAGGCTCCAGATTCAGCCACTGTTGAAACTGATCAGTGGCTGATTCCAGGAAGCTGGGGGCAGAGCAACTCTGCCTCGGGCTTCCTGTAGTCAGCCCCTGGTCAGTTTCAGCAGCGGCTGAATCTGGAGCCAATTCCGAGTGACGTACAAATTCAACTTAAGAACAAACCTACAGTCCCTATCTTGTACGTAACCCGGGGACTGCCTGTACCTATGGATACGAGGAATGGAATATTTTGATTAGGGATATTGGTTCTTGTGTATTATAGCAATCGTGTAGCTGCAACAATTTTTAGTGGTTATAGGTTGCTAAAATAGTCCCGGGGTAAGGCCAGCAGCCAGTACACTCCTAGCTCCCAAACCCACTCCCTGGGAGACCTCTGCCAGAAGCAGCAGTGCAGGATGGCAGGCAGAGCTGGTCCAGCTCCTGCCTGCTGCCCCTTGAGGCTGCCTCTGGTACAGAGACAGCAGCACAAGGCAGCAGCAGCCCCTGTCCATGGGGGATCCAAGGTCCCCACACACAGGGGGCTGCTCTGGCGTCCCACCTAACGACCACACCCACTGCCACTGTGGGAGGCAACAAGGGGAAGCAGGTGACTCTGCAGAGCCAGCATAAATGGAGAGCCAGCTGAAAAGTCGACTCCCCACATGTATTGGCTCCAGCCTGCCCCCCCTCCCAACCAATGCTGCTGCTTCTGATACAGAGGCAGCAGCATGGCAGGCAGGCAGCTCCATGGGAGCTGATATGTGTGGAAAGCTGGCTTGAAAGCTGGCTTCCTGCAGATACAAGTTTCTGCCTGCTGCTCTCACCCTCCATGCTGCTGCCTCTCTATCAGAAGCAGCAGTGTGGGTGTGGGGGAGCAGGCAACTTTGCAGGATCCAGTGCTCATGGGGAGCTGTTTTTTGAAGATGGCTCCTTGGAGCACTGGCTTCTACCTGCAACTCACAATGCTGCCTCTTTGGGAGGCGGGAGGGGCAGGGAGCAGGCAGCTCCGTGAGAATCAGCATGCACAGGGAGCAAGCTTAAAAGTTAACTCCCCATGGGCACCATCTCCCACCCCATCCCCCTTTGCTGCCTCTGATACCAAGGCACCAAGGCGGGAGGTGCGTGTGGTCATTTGGATTAGCCCATGCTTATCAGTTAATCATTTAAAATTTATATGCTAACATCCCTACTTTTGATTTTTGGAAGCAATCAGATTGTTAGACATTTGTACCTGGAAGTGACATCTATTTGCACAGTTATAGTTGAAAACAATTAAGTGTGTAATTTTAGAGGTTTTTTTTAAATGGTGCACAAAGCTTAACATTTAAATGTTTGGATGATTACTTTTATTATGTTTCAGGGATATTGAGACTCTTATTTCAAATATGATTTGAACTGAACCTCCTCTTATCCCCCTTCCACCTGATGTTATGGGTGTGTCTAGACTACATCCCTCTTTTGACAGGGGGATGTAAATTAGGCACTTCGAAATTGCAAATGAAGCCAGGATTTGAATTTCTCGTGCTTCATTTGCATAATTGCGTCATGGCGCTCTTTCGAAAGTAAAACCGCAGTCTAGATGTGGTTCTTTCAAAAAAAGGAAAGCCTCATTTTTTTAGATTTACAGGATCTTTTGAAAAAGGCTTCTATTTTTGAAAGAACTGCACCTAGACTGCAGTTTACTTTCGAAATAGCGCTTTTTTAAAAGAGTGCCATCACGCGATTATGAAAATGAAGCACAGGAAATTCAAATCCCAGCTTCATTTGAAATTTCGAAGTGTCTAATTTACATCCCTCTGTCGAAAGAGATGTAGTCTAGACACAGCCTTTGTGATTTAAATGTCAACGCTATTGTATTTTAATCAGACTCTGCCAAAACCACTTAAAAAAACTTAAAAGCAGAAATTCAAGATGGAGTGGCTTATATCTGTAGTTAAGCAAAATCTGTGCAGTGTATTTAACATAAAAGCCCATTAGGATATATTACTTAGAAAACAATCAGCTGCAGTGATGAATATTCTTAAGCCTTTGCAGACACAGGTCTGTACAAAATGGGATTATCTCAAAACATCCTTATCAACAGAAATTCATATGGCACATTTTACTGATTCTGCTTTGCAAGGTTACATTTTATGCTATCTGGCACAATACGAGGGAAAAATATACTTTTTTTTTAATTGACTGCACTAATGATCTTCAGAGCTTAGTTTCATCCTTCAGAAAATTTGCTATTTTATTGTGACTAATGAAGCCAGAAAAGTCAAAAGAAACAAAATACCAAAACAGGGAGAGTTTGTTGCATACACCATCAAGGATGTTCACAAATTATAAAAAAAATACCAGTCTCTTAAAATAATCTTTAAATGATTGTATTCGCTGTTCAAAAAGAGAGAGGTTTTGTACCTTGAAATGAAGATTTGATCCATGTTACACTTTTAGGATAGCTATTCATTGCCAACACTTCATGGTTTTATTTAACTCTATCCTTCTATTACCAAAATGCAAATGAAGAATGTATAGCCTGGCATTGTGCCTTCTGTATACAGGCAGTCCCCGGGTTACATGGATCCGTCTTACATCGGATCCCTCCTTACAAACAGGGTGAGGCAACCCCGCACTAGCTACTTCCCCCAGCAGACCAGGGAGACGCGAAGCTAGCACCCCCTCCCCGCCCAGTAGACCAGGGAGACGCAGAGCGGCTTTTCTCAGCAGACACCTCAGCTTGAGAATAAAGGACTGAGGGAAGTGAGGTGTGGGAGAATAAAACTGAGCTCTGGAGAAATGTTTGGCTAGAGTTTCCCCTACAATATGTACCAGTTCCGACTTACATACAAATTCAACTTAAGAACAAACCTACAGTCCCTATCTTGTACATAACCCGGGGACTGCCTGTACTTCTGTATAGCCTGGCATTGTGCCTCATGTCCTTTTCCATTGAACACATGTGCCTCTTCTCCACCTTCCTAGGAGAATAATTTTACCGATAGACAAATTATAGACAAACAACCGATAGAGATGTTAAGGACTAGTCAATTAGTTGACTATCCGATAAGCAAATGCTTATCGGATAGTCAGTTGACTAGTCAATTTCCACCCCCCTTGCTTCCTCTATCAGATAGAGCCGATGATCAATTGTGCAGCTGCCCCTATGAAATGCCGAGACAGCGTTTGAAAGGGACAGTGTCACACAGCTGAGCCAGCTGAACTGCACAGCTGAGCCTTGGTGTTTCAAAGTGGCAGGGCTGCAGAGCTGAGCCAGGGATCAGCTGTGTGGCGCTGCTGCGCATGGAGCCTAGGGTCAGCTTAAGGACTCCCCAGATGATCCTGGGCTCCAGCGCGGCATTTCCAAGGAACCCAAAATCAGCTGGGGAGTCCCCAGCTGACCCAGGATCAGTTGGGGAATCCCTAGCTGACCCCTGGTTCTGGGGAAATGCTGTGCAGAACCCAGTCAGCTGGGGAGTCCTCAGCTGACCCCAGCGCAAAGGGGCAGCACAACATGGAGCCCGGGGTCAATGGGGGACTCAGAGCCCTTGCTGTGGACTCTTGTACATTTCAAAGCTGACACGCCCACATGCAGCCTGGAGCAGTGGGACTTCACACTGGCCCCGGGCTGTATGTGGAGTTCTGCATTCCTCCTTTGAAATATACAAGAGCTCCAATGGGAATGGACAGCAGGCTCCTGAGTTGCTGGCTGAGGGCTGTCCCTAAACTTTTTTTAAAAAATGTCAAATGTTATAAACTCTCTCCGTTCTTCTTACTCTAGTACATAGTCCTGTTTTTTGTTTCTATTATTCAGTTTTGGAGTTTTGTTTCTATTATTTAATTTTGGAGCAAGCCCCATTGAACTCGCTGGCACTTCTGCTTTTTTGAATAAACAAATACAAGATAGGGTTCCCTTGGGAAAGCTGAGTTATGTTGAAGTAAAATAAAGAATAGACTTTTGGCGTCCCCATTATGGTCTGTGGCTATGATGTGCCAAAATAAGGGCATGTATTATATAATATAAAATAAGGAAATGACAAATCAGTGGCAATTGGCAACTCTAGATTTCTCTTACTGCAGCTTTCTATACTGAATACTTGGTTTATGGATTCTAAAACTACTTAACTAGTTAAGGATTAGCTAAGCTAAACTTTTTTTTTCTAGCAACATCCAACACAGAAACAGCTTGGGAATTTACTTGTCAAGTCACATTTATACCAAAAGGCATAGATAGGATTGCCAGGTGTCCGGTATTGACCTGGACAGTCCGGTATTTTCACCTCCTGTCCAGTAAAAAAACGCAGAAAATACCAGACTCCTAAAATGTCCGGTATTTTCTGATTTTTTTTTCCTGCCAGGAGGTGAAAATACCAGACACCTGCAAGCATATGACACTCAGCAACCAGCCCCAGGCTTCCCCCCTCCAACTGCTGGGTCCCTCCTGGTCCCCTCCTCGCCCGAATCCCTCTCCTCGCCTCCGCTTACGTGGTTCCGCAGGGAAGCTGTCTTCTGGCACAAAGGAAAAAAACAAGATGGCCACTTGCAAAAAAAAGCCCCAAAGGCCTTAAAGGGTCCATGCTGGTTTTTTTCATATTTTCTAATTTTTTGTTGTTTGTTTAATAATTGTTGGGGTCCTTTTTTTTTTTTTTGGTCTCTCCCTTTTTTTTCTCAACGGTGGTTTTTTTGGGGGGGAGGTGTTCGGTATTTTTGGTTAAACCATCTGGCAATCCTAGGCATAGAGTCTTGAAGAATGATGTGTTGCAAAGTGAATTATTGAAGTTACTAATCAGTTGATCCACATTTTTCTTCAAACATATCCACATCTTCTCCCAACAAGCAGTTTTCCTTATGATGTTTCATTTGTGAAACTAGACCCTGCATCTCCTTGCACTGCTTTCATTTGACATATTTTCCTTTTTATCCAGAGAATGACTTTATTCAAAATATTCCCAGATAGGGTCTCTCTCTTATGGAAGCTGTGTGTGTGCTGAATAATGTCTTGTTTTTTTCTTCTCAATTCACTCCATTGTTCCTTTCTATGTTGTCTCTATCCTTCCCTAAACATTGTTGCTCTGTCTTCAGATAAAGTTTTAATTAACCCTCTTCTGCCAGGCTTGGCTCACCTCTACCACCACATAAGCACAGAACAAAAGCAGTCCTATCCAGCCTGTGTCTCTCTTTGCACATGTAGCTTTAGTCTGCTCAGAAACTGAAAGCCCAGAACTTTGGAGAAGCAAGAGCTGGTTGTTAAGCTTGACAGACTAGAGCCATTAACTCATTTTTATGAGACTGTAAGTTAGATTTAGTATGTTTGTGATGAGAATTAACTGCAACTTATTTTTAAACGAGAAATTTGGTTTATTTTTTATATTTTTTAAAATAAAAAAATCTGATTTAAATTTTAAAAATTGGTTTTTTTAATAATTCATTTTTATCCACTCTGTCTAAAACCAAAAATGAGAATCCATACATCTGTTTGCAACAAGTTAACAACAGTTACAAAAAAAACAAAACCCACCTTCAATTACAATATACACTGGTGCAATTCTGCCAGCACACAAGCGCTTGGATATTCCAGCACCTCAACAGTATTCTTCATTAAAAAGCAACACAAAGCAACTTATCAATTCTGTTTTCCCTCCCAAACTCCTAAGAGCAATAGCTGTTAATACTGATGTTCCTACTCTGAGATCCTGGCATCTGGACAGCTGTTGCAACAGTTGTTACACATGAAGATTCACACCAACAGAGCAGAGCTATAGATCAAACTAAAATATACACCAAGGGGAGAGGCACTGTACACTGCTCCCTCTCGCAACACAATCTCTTAGCTACCATTGGCTGGAAATCTAGAGGGTGCCATGAGTACAGGGAATTAGATTTGATGCCCTCTCAAAGTCCATTCCAATTTTAGTATTCTGTGATTCTATGAAGCAGCCAGCTGCTTTGATCCCTGGAGTTATGGCATGCAGGGAGTCTGCCAGAGGGTCTTGCTGGGAGCTATTTAGGTAAACACCCCCTGTCCAAAGCCTGCATTTGGCATCCCACCCTCTTCTGCACCACTGCCCTAGGTCACCACTGCTTCCTACACCCCACACCCAGGCCAGAATTCTTTCCTGTACCCATACCCTTCCTACACCCTGCATCCATTCCCCTGGCCCAGGTCACAATCCCCTCCTTTCCTCAAACTTCCTCTCAGTCCCCACACCTTCTTCTGCACCCCAATACCCTACCTAAGCTCCCTTCTGCACCCTACCCAAACTCTGCACTCCCTCAATAGAAAAGTGCGGCCCTTGACAACTATCAGACTCTTGGCGTGCCCCTATCCCATAAAACGTTGTTGCCCACCCCGATCTATTTAGAAACTGTTCTCTTCACACTGCTTATATGTTGTATCATTCCCATTTTTCTCTTCCCATATTTATCAGCTATTACTAAGGGCAAATATAGCACATGAGTTTTAGTATCATCAGCTCCTGATATCTGTTCATCATTTTCATTACAGTTTTTTTGTAACAAAGGCATAGGACCAAGAGTCAGAGGACCCTGGTTAATTTCTAGCTTTCAGACTTATTCTGTTGTTATCCTACCCACCCCCAACCAATGAAATAGGGATCATACTTATATTTTTAATGGAAATGTATTGTTTTAAGTGCTTCAACACCCTTGGGAAAAAGACACTACAGGCAGTCCCTGGGTTACGTACAAGATAGGGACTATAGGTTTGTTCTGAAGTTGAATTTGTACATAACTCGGAACTGGCTCCAGATTCAGCCGCTGCTGCTGAAACTGACCAGGGGCTGACTACAGGAAGCCCTAGGCAGAGTTGCTCTGCCCCCAGCTTCCTGGAATCAGCCACTGATCAGTTTCAACAGCAGCTGAATCTGGAGCTTGGGACAGAACAGCTGGGGCGCTGCCGGGTAGGTCCCCCCAGGACCAACCCGGCAGCACCTCAGCTGCTCTACCCCAGGCATCCACAACAAAAGCCTGGTCTGCTGGGGGGGGGCGCACTAGCTGCGCTCCCCTCCCCCCCAGCAGACCAGGGAGACCCGGAGCAAAGCTGCAGAGGCGGCGGGGTCCCGCGCGTCTAAGGCTTTGCTCCGGGTGTCCCTGGTCCGCTGGGGGGGGGGTCCCCAAAAGACCAGGGACACCCAGAGCAAAGCCGCAGAGGCGGCGGGGTCCCGTGCCTCCTAGGCTTTGCTCCGGAGCAAAGCCTTGGAGGCGCGGGACCCCGCGCCTCTGCGGCTTTGCTCCGGGTGTCCCTGGTCTGCTCGGAGTGTCCCTGGTCTGCTGGGAGGGGTCCCCAGCAGACCAGGAACACCCCAAGCAAAGCCACAGAGGCGGTGGGGTCCCGCTGCCTCTGAGGCTTTGCTCAGGGTGTCCCTGGTCTGCTGGGGACCCCCCCAGCAGACCAGGGACACCCGGAGCAGCTTTTCTCGCCCTGGAGGACACGGTGGTGGGACCACTGCGCATCTGGGTGGTCCTGCCGCCCGCAAGTTCCGGGGCGAGAAAAGCCCCGTTCATAAGTGTGGATCCGATGTAAGTCAGATCCGCGTAACTCAGGGACTGCCTGTATAGTATATGGGGGTATGTTTACACTAGAAAGTTAGTTCGAACTAACGGACGTTAGTTCGAACTAACTTTCCTATGCGCTACACTAGCGCTCCGCTAGTTCGAATTTGAATCGAACTAGCGGAGCGCTTAGTTCGAACTAGGTAAACCTCATTTTACGAGGACTAACGCCTAGTTCGAACTAGCTAGTTCGAACTAAGGGCTGTGTAGCCCTTTAGTTCGAACTAGTGGGAGGCTAGCCCTCCCCAGGTTTCCCTGGTGGCCACTCTGGCCAACACCAGGGAAACTCTATGCCCCCCTCCCGGCCCCGGACCCCTTAAAGGGGCACGGGCTGGCTACGGTGCCCGTGCCAGGTGCAAGCCTGCCAGCACCCAGCTAGCAGACCCTGCACCTGGCACGGCACAGAGCCACCCACCCGATGCCCCCCAGCCCACCCCCTCTTGCCGGGACCAGGCTGGCGGCTCCCGGGAGCTTGCCCTGGACCGCAAGAGGCGGGCATCTTCCTGACTAGTGCGGACATCGTGGACCTTGTCCACGATCTCCGCACTAGGCACAGGAAAGTGGCCGTCTAGGGCAGGAGAGCTGCCAGCCTGGCCACCCAGGAGCAGGTGTGCATGAAAATCAAGGGGGTCCACTGAGACCCCCGACACTGAGCCCTGAGCTTACAATGGCCGTCCTGGGTCAGACCAAAGGTCCATCTAGCCCAGTAGCCTGTCTGCCCACAGCGGCCAACCCTAGGGACCCTGGAGGGGATGGACCGAAGACAATGACCAAGCCATTTGTCTCGTGCCATCCCTCTCCAGCCTTCCACAAACTTTGGGCAGGGACACCACTCCTACCCTCTGGCTAATAGGACTCCATGGACCCAACCTCCATGACTTGATCTCACTTTCCTTTAAACTCTGTTCTAGTTGTAGCCTTCACAGCCTCCTGCAGCAAGGAGTTCCACAGGTTAACTATTTGCTTTGTCAAGAACAACAACTTTCTCTTACTAGTTTCAAGCCTGCTACCCATTCCTTTCCTTTGGTGTCCTCTAGTCCTTCTTTATGGGAACTCATGAAGAACTTTTCTGAATGCACCCTCTCCACCCAACCCCTGCTTTTACAGACCTCTATCCTGTCCCCCCTCCGTCTCCTCTTTTCTAAGCTGAACAGTCCCAGTCTCTGTAGCCTCTCTTCATCTGGGACCTGTTCCCAACCCCTGATCATGTTAGTTGCCCTCCCCTCTCCCAGCCTTTCTCTTCCCCTCTCCCACCTCCTTTTCCCAGTCTCCCCCAGTTTTTTTCAATAAAGACAGAGTCAATGTTGGAAGAAACGTTATCTTTATTTTGTACATCAAGAAGAAGGGGGGCTAGGGAAGGGCAAGTGGAAGGAGGTGAGGGAGGAATGGGGTACGAGCCCCCGATGGGGAGGACTGGGCTGGCTCTGCGGGCTTCTGGGGGTGGAAGCTCTCCTGCAGCCCCCCAATTACTCCCTCTCCCCAGATGGCAGCCTGCGGCAAGTGCAGCCGGGCTGATGGCCGAGTGGTGTGATGTGCCCAGTGTGGGCACTCAGGGCACTCCAAGCCAGAACTTCTTTGCAAGCGGGGCACCCCTTAGAACTGTGTGTCCGGGGTGGGGTTCGGGACCCTTTAAGCGCAGCCCTCGGCTAGCCTGAGACAGTATCTCCATGCTCTAAGTCCTCCTTTTATGCCCTGCCGGCACTGCTTCTGGCCATCATTAAGCCCTGTTCAGAGTCCACTCAATGTGGACTTACTAGTTCGAACTAGCAAAACGCTAGTTCGAACTAGTTTTTAGTTCTAGATGCGTTAGTTCGAACTAGCTTAGTTCGAATTAACTAATTCGAACTAAGTTAGTTCGAACTAGCGCTGTAGTGTAGACGTACCCGGGGACAGTCAGCCTCACTCCAACTTAAGTTGCCACACTAGCTGAGGTTCCAGTGCTGCATACCATATATATATATATATATATATATAATAAACTCTTCAAAGTAGAGGACATTTTATCTATTGATTCTGAAAGCATACCCATGTATATCCTCATGTGAATGCAGGTTCACTAAAATCAGTCAGGATGCATGTTTGTTTAGTATTCAGATGCTGTGGTAGCAGGACCATGTTAGTACACAGATAATGTAGTCAGATTAGACAAAGCTAATTTAGGCAAATCTACATTTGCTTATTTGCCTTATCAAATGCTAAATTAATTTTAACATGTAGCAAGTAATTTTGTTCAAGTAATTTCCATGTTATTCAACCATTGATCTACCGTCTCTACCAATTCTACAAAAAAAAATAAAAGTTAGAGTAGTATTTTGTACAGCTTCAGATTGTTATGTATTCAATTCTAATATTCTTCCCATTCATTTATCATTTAAATGCTATGTACGTTCAAATCCAGAAGAAAATAATTTCCTATTTTGCCAAAAGGAGACAGATTTAATGAGGAGGCTTCAAAAACTGTATCCTTTAAACATTTTCAGTTTGCCCTTGTATGCTTAAAGTTAAGTTTAAAAAGGCTTAAATATTCCTTTGTTTTACATATTCAAAAAATACCATATTTTGCATAAGTGGTATAAAGTCATCGTATTTTCCTTCAGCAGAATTACCAGCTGTCAGTCCCAAATGTGACATTTAACCCAATTCCTCAGTATTTGGGCTACCAAGCTCTACTTCACTATTTGGGAACCAAAACAAACCAAGCTAAATATATTAAGAGTTATCTAATCTAAACCTCATAATTATATTATTTGAGCATGTGCAAGAGGCAAAATGTGGACATATCAGGCTCAAGCTTACAATATTTGTATTGAGGACAGAACACTGTATATCCCTTAATGTCAGGTTCTACATGCCCCAAACAGGATGTAATGGAAGAATTTAAGCCGAAACCAAAGAAAATGGAAAACATGCCCAGAAAAATTGAGGTTTCACAAAAAAATTATCCTATCCATCTCTGATGACCCAATCCAGACATGATTACATGTTACTGTTTCCCCCTTCTTCCTTATGTCAACGTCAAAGTTCATTCCATCATCCTTTTCAAAAGAGAGTAATACAATTGTAATTAATTTTCTGTCTCGTTGCTTACAAAGCTTTTGTGCAAAAAGCTTCTTAAAATTATAATTGAAAGCTTCAAAAGTTATAAAGTATCAAAAGGGAAGCCAGCTAGTAAAGCTGCTGAAAAACAGAACAGTTTCATATGGATAATGTCCTTGGGAGGCAAAGCATCGCTGTTGCTTATGATATGCTATATAGTAAGTTCATACTTGATCACCCTTATAAAAAACAGAACAGACACAAAGAGAAATGGGCAGAAAGTTTAGTTTGTCACTGGAGAGACTGAATGACCTAAAAAATCTTTATTTACTATTGCCCCACCCACAAAGATTTCTTTTGATTGTTTGTTTTTTAAAACATAGCAAGATGACCAAAGTCCAGCAACTTGAGATCCCTGAAGTAAGATCTGGATAGTATGGAGGATAGGTTTAACTGTCCATAGTTTTAAAATACCTGCACTGTACATGATACATGTCAGCCTTCATCCAACTCTCCACATTTCTGATCAGCCCCTTCTATCAAGAGGCAGAGACTGCTGAAAACACTGGAGAAAGAACAGTAGGGTATGATTATTCTGCAAAGCTTGAGAACAGAGCAAGGGTTATATGTCAAGATTTCTTACCGTCTGTTCATTTGCCAGTAGAAATTCACAGTACTCTCCTAAAAATACAGCTGAGGTGGATCAGTGTTTCATTTTTATAGATTCTCTTTGATATGTGAGCATAAAGAAGGAAGAGAACATTTGCCAAAGCTGGCTGCCTAAATGAGAAAAATGGCAAATATTGTGTGACAAACACAAGAACAATGTGCACCTAACCATTAAGGCTATGTCTAGACAGCAGTTTTCTTTCAGAAGAACTTTTGGAAGAAATCTTCCAAAAAAACTTCTTCCAAAAGAGAGTGTCTACATACAAAGCGTATCAAAAAAGTGATCTGCTTTTTCGAAAGATAGCGTCCACAGTGAATGGACACTATGTCACATTTAAGCTGTGATTACTATGGCCCACCAGGGCACCTGTGCTTTTTCCTGTTTCCTCTTCTTTTGAAAGAACTCCCTTTTCCCTTTAGAAAAGAGCTCTTTCGGAAAAAGACTTCTTCCTCATAGAAAGAGGATTACCAATACTGGAAAAACCACTTTGTTCTTTCGATTTACTTTCAGAAAAACATGATTGCAGTGTGGACATAACTCAGGTTTTGTTGGAAAAACAGCCATTTTTCCAACAAAACTTTGTAGTGTAGACATACCCTAAGCATTTACTTGGGAGGAGAAACATGGCGTTTTCTTAGAAATTACAGTCTCTTTCCCTAGAATGTCCATAATGCAATACAGTTGTCTGTCTTTACAGAGACGGTACTGCACTTCTATGTCCCATGCAAACAATGACAGAGAAATAAAGCACATTTTGAAAAACCATGAGAGCAGAAAGTTGAGCCTATTATGTACCACCTGCAGTAAAATCCTCCCAATCAGCTATTCTACTTTGAATGCTGAACAACAGGAAGATTTGACAGTTTTCAAAGACCAGATGAGCAGACAGGTCTCTCAGTCAATTATGTCTAGATTTGATAGTTTTCTGCAGGGGAATGGATTTGATCATGCCTGAAGTCCTCCCTCATAATAAGATCTATGAATCAAAGCACAACACTGCATTTTTCTCCCACAACCTAAAAAGATTTAGACCAACAGAAACTCCAGAAAAGGATCTGTATTTTAAACAGACCAACAAATTAATTCCCTCCTTATTGTTAGCAGGAATACTCCATCTTGCACATTATTGGAAACATGTGGCCCCTCCTCTTATGGAAGCTGTGATATAATAAAATATGGACTGCTTTTGTAATGGAAAAGATTTACCATCACATACATACACAAGAGAAGGGCTAAAAAGACGACTGGTATTAAGTTATTTGTTCATCTAGCATACTCTGAGAATGAGGACTTCCCAGCTGGCAAGACAGACATGAGCCAGATTTGTTTGAATATTAACCTGATTTTGATCAAGTAACATATGTTAATATTTTGTGGTAATATTTTGCCTTAATAATTTTTTTAAAATATTTCAACCAACAAATAAGGGAAAAATCCAGGTATGACATCTATATTTCAGATATGGAATTTGACCCTGTGAGAGATAGTCACCTCCCCATCTCACTTAAATCCATCAGAAACAATCCCAAATTTCCAGAATTTGATCTGGTTTATCAAATACATAATATATTGGTGGAGGAAGTTACACAGCTATTGATGAGATATTCAGTATGCTACCATTATGGAAATTAATCATAGAATGGTAGAACCATAGAGCTGGAAGAGACCTCAGGAGGTCATCAAGTCCAGCCCCCTGCCCAAAGCAGGACCAATCCCAACTAAATCAACCCAACAAGGGCTTTCTCAAGCTGAGACTTAAAAACCTCTAGGGACGGAGATTCCACCACCTCCTTAGGTAACTCATTCCAGTACTTCAACAGTGAAAGTTAGTGAAATAGTTTTTCCTAATATCTGACCTAGACCTCCCACGTTGTAACTTGAGACCATTGCTCCTTGTTCTGCCATCTGTCACTACTGACCTTTCTCCATCCTCTTTGGAACCTCCCAAAGTTGAAGGCTGCTATCAAATCCCTCCTCACTCTTCTGTTCTGCAGACTAAACAAGCCAAAATCCTTCAGCCTCTCCTCAAAGGTAATGTGCTCCACCACCCGAATCATTTTGGTTGCCCTCCGCTGGACCCTCTCCAATGTGTTCATGTCCTTTCTATAGTGGGGGGGCCCAGAACTGGACACAATACTCCAGATGTGGCCTTACCAGAGCCAAATAAAGGGGAATAATCACTTCTCTAGATCTGCTGGCAATGCTCCTCGTAATGCAACCTAATATGCCATTAACCTTCTTGGCTACAAGGGCACACTGTTGAGTCATATTCAGCTTCTCATCCATTGTAATCCTCAGGTCCTTTTCTGTTGAACTGCTACTTAGCCAGTTGGTCCCCAGCCTATAACAATGTTTGGGTTTCTTCTGTCCCAAGTGCAGGACTCTACACTTGTCCTTGTTGAGCCTTATCAGATTTTTTTGGCCCAATCCTCTAATCTGTCTAGGTCACTAATATGTGTAATATTAAAATAACTACTTGGACTTATTTGCAACCAAAATTTTCTACCAAGTTCTATAAAGAAATCCTAAGTTTTGAAAGCCCATCAACAAGAATATTATCAGTAATTATGAAAAATGCCACTTCAACAAGCCTGAATGCCATAGTTTAATGAATTGTTGTTGATGGATCCAGAATATAAAACTAACTTTATGAAAAAACAGCACAAGGATCTAAAAACACATTGTTACTTTAGAACAATGGCAAAATACCTGATGATAGACCAAAACTTAATCTATTTGTATAATTAAGGAAAACTTCAAGACACTATCAATGATACTTCACTGTAAGTCAATGTTTCTCAGATTGCGGTATGAGGACCACTAGTGATCCGTGGTCACCTTCCAAATGGGCCACAGCTCAAGCTCATCTCCTCTTTCTTCTCTCCATTGTGGGGAGCCTGCGCTGACACTTCAGTCTCACTCTCCCTCCCCTATGAGGTTGAAGCACCAGCATTGTCTTCCGGGTCTTGGGGGGGGGGATCTGCTAGAAACCTCAATTTACAAGTCCAGTTGCACAGAAGTGGTGCAGGATACAGTCCACATCTTGAAAAAAACTGTGCAAGTTTTTACTAGTTGCTCTACTCCTAATACTTCACTAATCTCTAGAGGTTTATCACTTTGGCAGATACTGTTTCCATTCTTTTCATTGAGCAAGAGGATACATGGATTAAGTCTGCACACACAAATAAGAAATGTACCCAGGACAAAGCACAGTTTCACATTTCGTCATCCTCTCACATGAGACTGAGATATGGAGTTTTCTGTTTGCTCTACAAAGGGGAGACAAGAAAAACCAGCAGCCTAGAGTACTTCAGTGTTGGAAAGTGAGGTGTTCCTGTATTCACGTTTATCTACTGTTCCATGCCTCATAACACTTGGTTAAGATATATGTCCCACTTTCCAGTTATATTTGATAATCTTTTAAGACAATTATTCCAAAGAATACCAATACATGCCTTTTGTCTAGACTAGGTATATCATTTCTGTAATATATGAGCATCATGAAAAGCATTAGACACTGGCTCTTAGATAACAGAAAAGTTGTGCAGGATAGAACTGGAAATAGAGAAACTAGTAAGTGAAACATCATTAAAAATCTCTTCGTTCAGTTTCTCTCCTGCCTCCAAAACTATATACCAAGTATCAACACCAACTGTGTTTTAAAACTCACACCAGCTGCTATGCAAGAAATTCAGGCTCTGCAGTCTCCTAGCAGCATCCCTATTAATAAAATCTATTTAAACATAATCTTCTATTTCAACCCCATCAGACTCATCAAAGGTTGAAATTCAAAAGCCAATATTACAAAGCCCATTCATAACACAGATCCTCACTTAGTATTCAGGGACTGGCAGATGTAACATCACAATTTGTTTGCTAAGCAACAGCTTCATAAGTAAGATGAACAGACCAGAGGGTTGGAAGAAAGATGATTTTAGTCTGACAGAATGCAAGTTTAGTGGTCAGACAGGGATATGGCATGTCTACTACTGTTGAGAGGTGATCAGAGCATATATTTCTATCAAACCAGTCAGCTCCCAGCATTAAAGCAATTCATGAGTGTATGTTTGTGTGTTTTTCAAAATTGTAGCACTCACACATCTCCATCTTTAAAATAATCCTGTTCATAGCTTCACAAAGGGAATGGAAAGTATTACCGTGCAAAGTTCTGGAACAGTCTGGAAGATGAGACACATTAGAGAAGGGTGCCAAAAGTGGTGATTGCATCTATGTGCATTTCAGATAAGGCTTCGTAACCAAGGCTGAAACAGGATTAGAGTTTAGGATGGTTCCAAAAATCCTGTGGTATTTCAGCCCACAAATGCAAGAGTCCCATGCAGATTTTAGCCTTGTGAGGCCAAATGAAACAGACATAACATAAACAAATGCTAGATAAAATATTCTGCTTATATACTGACTTCAGCCCAATTCTCTTTCCATGTTAGTGTAATTCAGAAATAACACTGTTGACATCATTAAGTTACAGTGGTGCTGTGGGTTCAGATTTAAGTTTCTGGTTTTGCATATCTTTATCTAACAAGGCTAGAAAAATCTGGTGACGAGCCACTAGATGTTAATGTGATGTTTTTGTGCTTATAAGAATTCAGTGGTATTGACTCAAGACATTTCATCTCCCAGCCCCTGTAATAAAAAGGCAATCTGCCTTTGTTGTAGCGTAAGAAACATAGATGATAAGAGATAAAATGGACTATGCCCTATTCCACAAAATCAAGATACTTCCCCTTATTGTTTCTGGGAGTTCTTGGTTCTTCTTTATTTTGCTCCCTAAGGGTACATCTGCACAGCAGGACTAAAGTTGAATTAAGCTACACAACTTCAGCTATGTTAATTGCGTAACTGAAGTCAAAGTACCTTAACTCAGCTTTTGGTGCTGTCCACACAACAGGAAGTTGAAGGAAGAACACTTTTCCTTTGATTTCCCTTCCTCTTTATGAAATGAGGGTTACAAAAGAAGCCTGTTATTTTAAAATGATTGCTGTTTAGACACACACTCTGTTATTTTGAAATAATGTGTAAACATGTCCTAAAACAAAATTTGTTGGTGACTTGTACCTAATCTGTGTTTGTATAGCATGTTCCAGTATACACGTGAATAATAGGTATTACGCCACATAAACGAAGATTAAAAATGTATTGTTTAGCAAGTTATAAAGCCAGGATTTGGGGAGGAAGACTGTCCATACTGGTCAATATTTAGCACATTTCCCCAGTATCTGCCATCGTGGTCTGGCACTGACCTTCTCAGTCATCTAGACATGAGTGGCTAGAATGAGGTAACGACACACCATTCAAGAACAGCTTCATAGTCCAAAGGAACCTCATGAGAGGTGCTAGACCTTGATTCAGCAGAGAGAAACTCTGGGTAGAGGACAGCTTCAGAGATGGCAGCATCAATATGGCCCATTAAAACCATATTCAGGGGATCTGACTTTGAAGAGGGGTTTCCAAAGGCTAGGCCTTATTTCCAGAATTGGATTACAAATATCAGTCTAGTTCCCTCTCCCCGATAAAATAAGCCAAACTGTATTTAATACCTATGGTCATTACCAGTGTTCCCTGTAAGCTGAGCACTTGGGCAGCTGCCCAGGAGAGAGTCAGAGAGCCCACAGCCAGGAGCATATGTTTCCATTGGTGGTGCACACGTGAACATGCCTCATTGCACATAACATTTATTCTGCATATGAATTGAAAAAAATCAGAGAGAACACTGGTCATCACCATCATGTTTGCATAGCTAAGGCTTTACTCTGCAGATGCCATTGGCCAATTTCATACTCAGACCAATATTTAGTATCTTGGGAAGCCAAGAATGAGCAGAACCAAGAAAACTCATTGAAGTGATGGTATTTTTGGCTAATCTCAGAAGTACCTCCTATATGGAAGGAAAATCTCATAAGAACCAAAAGGGAAGTTTAGTTTTTACGCCTTGCAGGTGGCACAAACAGTGGTGTAAGCAGTGTATCAGTAGATCAGCCTGCGCCCACAGCTGCAGGGCCATATGCTCTGTGAATTAGAGCCTGAGAGGAGGAGGAGTGGTGCTTCGCATGCTGCTAGTTTTTCAGACAGGCAACTTCCAATGGCCAGAAACCTGACAATGGGATTTTGCTGGGGGCGGGAGCAGCCATGAAATGACACCCCCCACTGCCCTCTGGGCTCACAGGCTGAGCACAAACAACTTAGCAGCTGCTTTTCTGAGCAGAGGGTGGGGCACGGCGGGCAGGGAAGTCTGCCTGAGACTCCCTACTGTGTCCATAGACAAGATCAAGTGGCTTGGCAAGCCAAGATCCAGCTTGCTGTGGGTGTTTTGCCCAGGCCTGCCTTAGATCTGCCTAGAGCACATGGCATGGCACTCTGGCAGCAATTTAAAGGGTTCTGGGTTCCAGGTGCTGCCGCTGCTACAGGAGCAGTGGCCAGGAACCCTGGGACATTTGGAATTGCCAGGCCCCAAGGAAACTGGTCCCTTTGTCCCCCCTTCCCTGTCAGCAGGCTTGGTCAAACCCAATAGCACAGTTGGAACGGAGCTGAACATGATCATCATGTTCTCATGCATGTTTCAAAAGTAATTAAAAAGTCTAATTCCTTACAGTGCCTCTTTAAGCATCTTTCCTAAAGCAACTCAACCTTTCAGAATCACCATATTACTTGAAATTGGTAACTTCCCTGTATTGTGATCCCCTTTTTTCAAAGGAACTCTAGCATTCTCTGGAACCACTAACTTGTGGCAACCAAAAATATACGGAGGAGGTTAAAGTACTCTGTCAATCTCAGAGTAGTCTGCTACCTGCCATCAAGAAATACTGAAAATGATCATGACTTGTGGTTCAACAGCATGTGCTGCCTTGTTTTATTTTTCAAATGCAGCATGCCAGCAAAGTGCACTCACTGTTCTGTAATTTAGTGCAGTGTTACTCAAAGTGGTCCGTGAAACCACTTTGAGGAAGCTGTTAACTGGCCGTGCTGGTGTGTTTATTTACTGGTGCCGCAACCATGGAGCCTCACAGCTCCTATTGGCTCCTTTTCACTGTTTGCAGCTAAGTGGAGCTGTGGGACGTGGTGGCCCAGCCCAGGCTGCTTCCTGCAGCTCCCCTTGGCTGCAAATGGAGAAACAGAACCAAAAGGAGCCACATGGAACTATGGCCACAGTGTTGGTAAATAAACAAACAGGTGTGGCCAGTTAACAGGTTTCTCAAAATGGTTTCATTGACCACTTTGAAAAACACCGATTTAACAGTCCTCATGACTCTGTTCACTGTACTATACCAGCCTATGCCTTTAAATTGTATGTTCTTCAGGGCAGGCATCTTGCTTTTTGCTTAGCATATTTTATCTATTGTAAAGTGCAATATAAATAATTATGTTAAAAAGGAGCATTGTCATGTTTCGGCCCGCAGAAATGTAATCCAGCTTTAAATTTGTGTAGCCATTTCAAATTAGTTGGGGACACCAGTGCTGTTTTACTCTCTCTAGATCAAATTGCGCCAGAAGAGAGTTTAACACACAACCTCAAATACATAGGCCCATAAGAATGTCAGGACGATAGCTCATGTTATCCACATAGTCAGGCTAAAGATGATTATAGCTGTCTTCCTAGCATTAAAAATCCATTAATTCTTGCATGCGCCCTTTAGGACATGAGTCCTGGATAATCATGAGTACAGAGTTATTTAGGTTTATTTGCTATTTATTATTCTTTCCTACATTAATGTAAACAAGACTGGTATTTTTTAAAAGGTAAGAATTTCCATATTATAAACTATTAACCGTGTACTTTAAAAGCCTAACAGGACCTTTTAGCTTTTTTTCTCACTTACATGGGCTGTTTGACATCTAAATTTAAGAAAACATGCTTTGCTCTCCTACGGAACTGACACATTTGTAGCTTACCTCTACAATTAAGGTGTTTAAAATGATCTTTAAGATGAGGGATAAGAGGGTTGAGAATATGCACAACATGACAGCATTTCAGTTAAATGCATAACAAATTGGTGCCAGGCATAAATGTTCTTTTGCTAGAATCTTTGTAAGTGCTCTGAATGCCCAATGAATCCAGCAATGATAACTGCTAAGACCACATTGCTTAAATGGTTTGTGTTCTCCGGATAGACAAGAGGGAAAAATTGTGTGGGCAAAAAGTTCATCGTTGGAATCTATTCAGCACACGCTTCCAATGCTTCCTTCAAAATCTTCAGTTTTCCACTGAGGAGACAAATATTGGGTGTTGGGTGTTGCCCACCACCCATCTAAAAGTCCTCTGCTTTTTCTCTTTCCTCTGAACCCAGGAAATCTAGGGAGGAGTGAAGAGGAATAATTGAAGAGGGAATACTGCATGAAATACCATTAGTTCATTCCTGACTGGTTTGACTTATCTTTTGTACAAAAAGATGCTTTAAAGAGCATATGTTTTATATTTGGAATATTCCTCATGTCCTATAAAAAGAGGATACAAAGTAGAAATGGCCTGGGTATGTCTACAAGATGGCTGCATTTGCTTTACATCCTCAGCAAATTAAATTAAGGAACTGGATTCCACTGTTCCTTGAAAATTGAGTGCTTGGGCAGCCACCCAGGAGAGATTCAGATGTTGCCCAGCTGATTAGCAGAGCAACCATAGCATGTGTTTCTACTAGTGATACATATCTGTACATGCCTTGGTGCACATAGCAAAATTTATTTTGAGCATGGATGGAAAAAAATAGAGGGAACACTGGATGGGACTCTGGAAATCTGGATTAAACTTACCATTCTGGCAGATTTTATTTAGCCCTGAACAAGTCACATACTATTCTTTAGTGACCCAGCTGTAAAATAGGGGTAAAAATCTTCCTTTCTCCAATACTTTGATGAAGTTGGGGGTGGGGTGGCAAAGACAGTCGTACTATGTGTTTAGACAGTACCTAGCCTGATGGATCTACAGTAGGCTACTATGACAAATATAGCATGATATAATATACCCAGCCACAAAGGAACATATTTGTTCTGACTGCAAAGATTTTTAGAGTACTGTTTTGAGCACAGACATTCATTAATACTGAGGACACCTACAGCCTTTTCAATGGGGATCTGTATCCTCGAGAGTTTTGGGGGAGTGGGATAAGAAAATGTGTTTATTCTTTTTTGTCCATAGCTTTGCAAGACTCTCTATTGTGGCCAACTTAATTTGTATAGGATGTGACTATTACAGAGTTCCAAACAGAACATGTGTATGTAATAAGGCTTAGAGCAGAGGTCTCCATCCCTTTTAAGCACGAGATCACTTTTTGAATGTAAGCACAATCCAAGATCTGCCTGAAATATAAACACCCTTGCCCTGACTCCTTCCCATCCCTTCTCCAAGGCCCTGCCCCTGCTCACTCCATCCTCCCTTTCTTGCCCACCATCCTCACTCACTTTCATCAGGCTGGGGCAGAGGGTTGGAGTTCTGGCTCTGATATTGGATTGAGGGATCTGGAGTGTGAAAGGAGCTCTGAGCTGACCTCAGGGCAAGCAGTTGGGGTGTTGGAGGGGGATCTGGGTGCAGGCTCTGGGATGGTGTTTGGATGCAGAGGTGCTCGGGGATAGAACAAGGGCTTGGGGTGCAGGAAGGAGTTCATAACTGGGGTAGGAGTTTGGAATGTGGGCTCCAGCTGGGCACTGCTGGTATGGCTCCTAGTTGGTGGTGCAGTGGGGCTAAGGCAGGCTCACCGTTGAGCTGGCCCAGCACCACTCCCTAAAGCAGCCAGCAAACTCCATCCCAAGTCCCATTGTGCCCCCTCTCTGCTCTGTGGAGAAAGAAGGGGGACACCCTGACATCAGCACACTTTCTCTCCCCTACCCTGCCTTGCATAGAAAGCAGGAGGCTCCCAGGGAGAGGAGCAGCTCCAAGGCAAAGGGCAGGAGGTGCACAGCGGTGTGGGGAAGGGCAGCCTCTTTGCCAAACCAGTCAGGATCACCTGTCAGAGGCTCCAAGATCTACCAGTAGATCCCAATCTACTGGCTGGTGACCTCTGTCTGAGAGCAATTAAATGCAAAGAGAAAACACGCTTTGGGCCTGCTCTATTTTCAGATAACCCTCTGCTCTTTAACATGTTTTCCTTCTGAAATGGGGACTCAGTAGAAAATTTTGTTTCATTTGGTTAAATGACTGTGCCCACAGCAGACTTTCTAAGCCATAAATAGAGATATCATATTTTCAGACTCAAAAGACCAAACTACTGTTCCTTGAAATGGGTCTTTCAGCTAAGGTTTCTTACCATTTCTTCTTTCACCACCAAGCTTAAAGACAAAATTCTACTAAGTGCATTACCCAAGCATAGGAATTTGAGCCAATTCAATCCCACCAGATAGTTTAAGTTCTCCTAAAGCTAAGATTTTATTCTCATGAAAAGACCGAAATCTGCTCATTAACTTGTGCAAAAATCCTGTATTTCTGTAGGATTGCAGACAGGTGACCTAATAGTTAATATACAACTTGCAGGGAACTGAGGTCATGACAATAAAACAAGTCTCAAGTCTCAACTTAGTACTTGATTCACATTTGAGAGCTTCTGGCAAAGTTCTCTGGCACTCCTCTTTCACAGTCCCCAGTCTTCCCATTAACAAGTCTCTTCATTCTCTTATTCTATTCTCATGCAGGACTCATAGTTCCATGAATTATTTGGAACTATCCTGCAGGTTTTCACCTTCATAAAATTGCAGTGAATATGCCAGCCAGTAGATTTGCTGCTTCCTTCCCTTGACCTGTGGAGCACCATGGGCCTGCTAAATTCAGAGATGTTTCCATGGCTCCCAGGAGGATTGTTGGTTAGGACTGGGTCAATGAGGCATTGTACCTGGGTGAGATTAGGATATTTGACATCAACAGAGCTTTGAACTGGAACAGCTGCCCAGAATTTGGAAATCAAGCCAAGCAGAGGTGGAGAACAAAGGGGAACCTGCATTGGAAGAGCTACCCCAATAAGATGTACTGCTTGGGGCCAAATGCTTAAATACCTTTAGCAAAGGGAAGTACTAAGAAAGAGCAACCTAGGTATTAAGACCTGACAAGCACTTGCTCTCTTTTGAACTGCTCCTTAAAAAACAACAGTTCTGCATGACTGAGGTTGTATACTATATGTTGTTTGCTGATAATGTCAGTTCAAGCGCGTTTGCGGAAGCAGTCAGTGTAGCAATCCAGACTTTTGTTACATCGGTGGTGGGGGTCCACATAGAAGCCTTCTTCTTGTGGGAGTGAGGTCAGTATGTTGTATATAGGTGTGTTGGAAATATTCCTTCAGGTGGAGGCGGCGAAAATAGGATTCCATATCCCCACAGAACTGAATCATATTTGTGGCAGTGGTGGGGCAAAAGAAGAGTCCATGGGATAGGACAGATTCTTCTGCTGGGCTGAGAGAGTGATTAGAGAGATTAATGATGTTGTTGGGTGAGTTGAAAGTATCTGTTATGAAAGATCCTGAGGCATGTAGCCATTTGGATAGTTTATTGTCCTTTTTCTTCTGAAGAAAGATGATGTGATAATGTAGGTGGTTTGTTGAATAATAGTAAAGATTGTATACAGCCAAGCCCTACGATACAACCGGATTTGCTCCGACCCCACAGATAGGGTATGTCTACACTACCCCGCTAGTTCGAACTAGCGGGGTAATGTAGGCATACCGCACTTGCAAATGAAGCCCGGGATTTGAATTTCCCGGGCTTCATTTGCATAAGCGGGGAGCCACCATTTTTAAAACCCCGCTGGTTCGAACCCCGTGCAGCGCGGCTACACGGGGCACGAACTAGGTAGTTCAAACTAGGCTTCCTAGTTCGAACTACCGTTACTCCTCATTTCACGAGGAGTAATGGTAGTTCGAACTAGGAAGCCTAGTTCGAACTACCTAGTTCGTGCCCCGTGTAGCCGCGCTGCACGGGGTTCGAACCAGCGGGGTTTTAAAAATGGCGACTCCCCGCTTATGCAAATGAAGCCCGGGAAATTCAAATCCCGGGCTTCATTTGCAAGTGCGGTATGCCTACATTACCCCGCTAGTTCGAACTAGCGGGGTAGTGTAGACATACCCTCAGAGTCCTTAGGAGAAAAACCTATTCTTGCTTACAGACAACCCCCTAACCTGAAACATATTCTTTCTGATAATCATGCCACACAACCACATCATAAGCATCCAGGAACCCAGCCCTGCAACCAAAAAAGATGCCAACTCTGCCCACATATCTACACTGATGAATTAATCACTGGAGCAAACACCATTACCCACAAAATCAAAGGGTCATTTGACTGCACATCCAGTAATTTGATCTATGCCATCAAAAGCCAGCAGTGCCCCACTGCTATATATATTGGATAAACTGGACAGTCTCTGAGGAAAAGAATCAATGGACACAAATCAGATATACGTAAAGGGAACACACAGAAGCCTGTTGGTGAACCTTTCTGCTTGCTTAACCATAGTTTAACAGACCTGCAGTTGGCTGTCTTGTCACAGGCCAGCTCCACAAGCCAGATTCATAGGGAAGGACTGGAATCCCAGTTCATCCACAAACTCAATTCACATGCTCATGGACTCAATCGTGATATGGGCTGGCTAGACACTACCTACTTACTAACCACTGAAGGTGCTAACATCTTTCTGAGTGGTATCCTTCCTGTCTTAGCAATCTGTCTATTGACTTTGATTTTTATCTGCTTAGGTTTAAGTACCCATTCTCCAGATACTTAATGATGCTCTGTTTTACACACACACACTTCCTTTTTTCTTTTTCTCCACCCTTCCCTTCCCCTCTCCTATTTATTTTGAGTTTTCATATCCCCTACTCATAACTCCGGTCATCTGAAGAAGTAGTCTGTGACCACAAAAGCTCATGATACCATCTACGTGTTTTGTTAGTTTATAAATGGCAAGGAAATGTATTCTTAGGCATATGATTAAGACATGGAGAACAAGGTATTAGTAACATTTTCTGCCGGTCCTACTAAATCATCCTTTGGTTTGAGCTACACATCAGTGTTTATTGGGACTGACCAGGTTCTAGAGTCCACAGGCAGGCACGCCATCAAGAGAGGATGGGAGGGCAAGCAGGGGAACGGGGCAGGCAAAGAAGACAGTTGCACCACAGCCTGGTGATTCAAAAAGGCCTGGAGTTCCCAGCCATCACTACTGCTACAGCAACAGCGACAGTAGCTGGAGACCCAGGCCCTTTAAATCAATACGGGAGCATGGTGCCGCATACTCCAGACCATGCTGAGGGCTAGCGGGGAGACTGAAACATGTGGTATGATGTGCTCCTGATGGTGCTGAGAGATGGCTGCCTTCAGTCCTGCACCTTCTGCCCAAGGCCCCACCTCAGGAGAATAGAGCCACCACCCCCTCATTTTGACCATAGGCCTGATAGTTTTGTCAATACCCCTCCCTTGCTCCCATCCACAGATCTAGAAAGACACATAAGCACCCTTAACACTCACCTCTAATTTATGGTACAAGGGACACACTATCAATATCTGTCCTGCAAGTTCTACCCTCCTGATTTGTCACTAGGTCCCATTCCAGGCTGGCCCTGCCTTTCATTTTTGTGCTTTCAGAGATGTAAAAATAGAACATTTCAGGGAGTCAGTAATAAATTACTAGAAGCTTTTTACTTTGAACGTGACATTAGCTTAGTAACAGCTAATTTTATGTTGAGCATAACCTACTTTATTAATAGCAAGATTCCATCATGATTTAAGAAGTCTGGCTTTCAGCAAGAAACAGAATGACTATTTTAAGAATCTGTTTCCATACCCTTGAAAATGGAACTTTCCCGTTTTTGCCAGTAAAACAAAATAAACCAAGTAACATACTATAGGTTTTATTAGAGGATCCATGAACAAGTCTGCAAGCCACTACTTGATTTATTAATACACTCTGGGATAAGATCCAAGCATCCAATAGAAACCAGTCTGTAGCTATTGACAGTTCTCATGTTATAATTTGACCTTTATAACTAGATTGTACCCATATTGGCATGCACTATTCTTTTAAACTATGCTCATGAACAGTTGGGATAGTATTTTGTCCTTGCTTTTGGGTGACAAAAACTGCAAAATTTGTTCTCTGCATTTAGGCCTTGGGTAGAGATATGGGGATGAAGACTCTATCCTCAGGCCACTTAATTCAGCCCTATAAGGAAACATCTGGAGTAGGAAGATACACTAGAACCTCAGAGTTCCAAACATCTTGGGAACGGAGGTTGTCCGTGACTTATAACAAGTCAAAAGTTTACAACTGAACATTCACTTTTTAATACAGCTTTGAAACTTCACTATGCAGAAGATAAAAACTACTTTAAACCATCTTAAATGAAATTAAACAAGCACAGAAACAGTTTTCTCAGCTTGCCAAATCTTTTACTTTTAGTAGTTTAACAGAGTACTGTACTGAGTGTGTGTTTGTGTGTTGCCTGATTGTGTTGGCCAGTCAGTTTGTAATTCTGGTAGATTCTACTCTAGTTTTAGGCCTTAGAAGACAGATGATGAGCTCTTATTTGTAAAATAATGCAAGATTATTTTTAGAATGGCAAATTAAAAAGCAGAAGTCTTCACTTACAAGTGGTAGCCAAATTTCTGGTATTTCACAGCTTTCAACACTAAGGAAGGGTGCCTAATTCCACTTTTGTGTGGGCCTAACTTTCCAATCTAGGGTATTCAATTATGCCTTTGATAAGAGCGTTCAGTATTATGAAAATGGTGGGGAAGTGAAAACTCAAATCTCAGAGCTCCAAAAGCCCTAAATTAGTATTTTGTGTTTTTGAAAGTCAGAAGAGATGTAAGTTTTAGGGGGTATCCGAGCTAGTCTGTACAGAAAAAAAAATGGTCTGGTAGCACTTTATAGACTAACAAAACATGTAGATGGTATCATGAGCTTTCGTGGGCATAGCCCACTTCTTCAGATGACCAGAGTTTTGAGTTTAGCATGTGCAGACCCAAAATAAATAGGAGAGGAGTGAGGAAGGGAGGAAAAAAAAGAGGGACGTGGGAGACAGAAGTTAGAGGGAATTAGTAAGTATCTGAAGATTGGGTAGTTCAAATGAAGCAGATAAGAATCAAAGTCATAGAATCATAGAATAATAGGACTGGAAGGGACCTCGAGAGGTCATTGAGTCCAGCCCCCCGCCCTCAAGGCAGGACCAAGCTCCGTCTACACCATCCCTGACAGATGTCTATCTAACCTGTTCTTAAATATCTCCAGAGAGGGAGATTCCACCACCTCCCTTGGCAATTTATTCCAATATTTGACCACCCTGACAGTTAGGAATTTTTTCCTAATGTCCAATCTAAACCTCCCTTGCTGCACTTTAAGCCCATTACTCCTTGTCCTGTCCTCAGAAACCAAGAGGAATAAATTTTCTCCTTCCTCCTTGTGACACCCTTTTAGATATTTGAAAACCGCTATCATGTCCCCCCTTAATCTTCTTTTTTCCAAACTAAACAAGCCCAGTTTATGAAGCCTGGCTTCATAGGTCATGTTCTCTAAACCTTTAATCATTCTTGTCGCTCTTCTCTGTACCCTTTCCAATTTCTCCACATCTTTCTTGAAATGTGGCGCCCAGAACTGGACACAGTATTCTAGCTGAGGCCTAACTAGTGCAGAGTAGAGCGGCTGAATGACTTCACGAGTTTTGCTTACAACACACCTGTTGATACAACCTAGAATCATATTTGCTTTTTTTGCAACAGCATCACACTGTTGACTCATATTCAACTTGTGGTCCACTATGACCCCTAGATCCCTTTCCGCCATGCTCCTTCCTAGACAGTCGCTTCCCATCTTGTATGTATGGAACTGATTGTTCCTTCCTAAGTGTAGCACTTTGCATTTCTCTTTATTAAACCTCATCCTGTTTACCTCTGACCATTTCTCTAATTTGCTAAGGTCATTTTGAATTATGTCCCTATCCTCCAAAGAAGTTGCAACCCCACCCAGTTTGGTATCATCTGCAAACTTAATAAGCGTACTCTCTATCCCAATATCTACATCATTGATGAAGATATTGAACAGTACGTGTCCCAAAACAGACCCTTGAGGAACTCCACTTGTTATCCCTTTCCAGCAGGATTTAGAACCGTTAACAACAACTCTCTGACTACGGTTATCTAGCCAATTATGCACCCACCTTATCGTGGCCCTATCTAAGTTATAATTGATAGTATCCTTCCTGACATAGGAATCTGCACGAAGAACAGTTTGCACCTTCATCGACTGTTAAGTTGATAGTGTCCCAACCATCCTTCCTCACGATTGAGTCCATTAGCATGTGAATTGAATTTGTGGATGAACTCTAATTCCAATGTTTCTCTGTGTATCTGGCTAGTAGAATTGGTTTGTGATTAGACAGCCACTTGAAGATCTTTCAAACAGTGATTAGGAAGATTAAAGTGCTCCCCAATAAGTTTCTGTATGTTTCCTTTATGTATATCTGATTTGTGTCCATTGATTCTCTTCCACAGACACTATCCAGTTTGTCCAATATATATAGCAGAGGGGCATTGCTGGCATTTGATGGCATAGATCAAATTACTGGATGTGCAGTCAAATGACCTTTTGATTTGGTTGCTTATGTTGTTGGCTTCAGTGATGAATTCGCTAGTATAGATATGTGGGCAGAGTGGGCATCATGTTTAGTTTCAGGACTGGGTTCGTGGATGCTTATGATGTGGTTATTTGGCATGGTTACTGGAAAGAATTTGTTTCAGGTTAGGGGGTTGTCTGTAAGCGAGAATAGGCTTTTCTCCCAAGGCCTCTGAGAGTGAGGGACCATTTTCGAAGATGGGTTGTAGATCGTGTATAATGCACTGGAGGAGTCTGAGTTGTGGACTACGTGTAATAACAAGTGGAGTTCTGTTTTCTTTTTGAGTCTGTCTTGAAGTAGTTCATGGCTGGGTACTTTTTTGGCTCTGTCAATTTGTTTTTTCACTTCTCTAGGTGAGTATTTCAGTTTTAGGGAAGCTCTGTAAAGATCCTGTAGGTGATAGGGTTGCCAGATGTCCAGTTTTGAACCTAACAGTCCAGTATTTGAGCTTTCTGTTTGGGAAACAAATTGTGATAATATAACTGAGAAAATATAAATGTCTGGTATTTTCTAAATAAGATGTAATATAGATTGTGATGTAATGTCAAGCGTGTCCAGTATTTTTGTTGATACCATCTGGCAACCCTAGTAGGTGATTGTCTCTGTTTGTGGGGTAGGAGAAAATCCAGTTGTATCTTAGGGCTTGGGTGTATACAATAGACTGAGAAATGTGTCTGGGATGGAAGCTAGAGGCATGAAGGTAAGTGTAGCGGTTGGTGGGTTTCCAGTATAGGGTGGTGGACATTTGTCCATTATTTAACTGTACTGTAGTGTCCAGGTAGTAGATTTCTCGTGTTGATTGGTCCAGGCTGAGGTTGATGGTGGGATGGAAGTTGTTGAAATCCTTGTGAAATGTAGTTCTTTGGAAGTGAAGGAATCAGATTCAGATACTCATCCGAGAAACAGCAGGATGTTCCACTTCTGTCTTTCACACCAACCCTCAAAGTTTTAGCAAACGCTCCTGTCGGTTTCCCTTACTCCTTGTGAATTGAGGAGTACCGCTGCCGACCAGGAGCGCCCTCAACGTTTGATTTAGCACATCTTTACTAGATCCACTAAATTGAATGCCAGAAGATCCTGCTCTTGCATGGTAAGTATAGAGATCTACTTTGGTTATTGAGTCCCTGGGGAAAGGGAGGGATAAAAAAAATCTTTGGGTTAAATTTACCCCTTTGCTGGTCCTTCTCACAAGGTATATACAAACACACAAAGTCCTATTTTGTGTGCTGTATATGACTGTGCTGGCCTTCTTCACCATTTAAGAAGAGCCATCTTAACTTTTAAGATTTGTTTTCTTTTAACTGCTAGTTAAAAAAGAGGGGTGGGCAATAACCAGACATCGTTTGCCAGGGTTAGCTCCTTGTGGGCCATCAGACTCTTTATTTACCTCCACGTCCAGAGATACAGCTGCTTTCAGCTCCCATTCTCTGCAATTTGCAATTCCAGCTGCAGGAAGTGGGAGGCAACTGCCTTGGAGCCCAGCAATACAAAAAGGCCTGGAGCTCTTTGCTGCTGCTACTGCAGCTTCAGCGGCTCCAGAACCCCAGGTCCTTTAAATCACCGAAGGAGTGCACACCACACATTCTGGGGAGCACTAAGGGCAGCCTCGGGGAGGCATATAGCTCATAAGGTGGTGCTGAGGGCTGCCTTGCTGGAGTCCCGCTCCTTCCACCCAAAGCACCACCCCTTATGGAGGCCTAGAGCAGAGTCCCTCTCTCTTCCCCCTCCCCCGACCTTGCCTAGGAGCTGGCCAGGCTGACAGCTTTGATTATTCTTTAATTATTCTTGTGGCTCTTCTTTGAACCTTCTCTAATTTATCAACATCTTTGTTGAGTTCTGAGCACAGAATTCGACTCAGTATTCCAGCAACAGTTGCATCAGAGCCAAATACACAGGTAAAATAACCTCTTTATTCCTATTGGAGATTCCCCTGGTTTTTTTCACCCCAGGATTAAAATTAGCTCTTTGGCCACAGCATCACATTGGGAGTTCATATTTGGCTTATTATCTATGACACTGAAAAAGTTACTGCTTCCCAGGATAGAGTCCTTCCTCCTGTAAGTATGACCTACATTCTTTGTTCCTAGATACATTTACATTTTGCTGAATTTAGGACACATATTGTTTGCTTTTAACCCGTTTAACAAGCAATTCAGATTGCTCTGAATCAGTGACCTCTCCTCTTTTTTATTTTGTTTTGTCTCCACTTCCCTATTTTTGAGTCATCTGCAGTGATGATTTTATGTCTACTTCTGGTAACTGATAAAAATGTTAATCAGCTCATGGCTAAGAACCCATCCTTCAGGAACCCCACTTGAAACATATACACTCAATGACAACTCCTAGTATACAATTCTGAAATCAATGCATTAGCCAATTTTAATCTACTGTATGTGTTCTGTGTTAATTTCATATTGTTCTCATTTTTTAATAAAAATGGTAAGACAGGCAGAAGTTTACTATTCAAACTGAAATTCACCCAGAACATCTTTGCCCTTGTGAAAAGTGTCATAAGATCTTCAATGACCTAGCCAAACTTCTGACACCTTCTGAAGAACAGAACCTAATACACAAGGATTAAGTTAAAAATTAAAAAGGGGATCAGCTTTCATGGATCCAAGAGGATCATGTCTGATTAGTTAATCTAAAAAAGATAGCAGAGATGTTGGCCACTAAATTATCTCTCTCAAAACATGAAATCATCTCTCCCATAATTAATAGTCTGGTATAAGCAACTTCAGTATTAGCAACACTTCTTATATCTTCTAGGAATCACAGTAATCTGTTTGAATCTTAGCCAAGAATATTTTTTGAAGGACATTGCTACTTACTGGTAAGGAGAATCCAAAGAGTTCAAGATGCTGCTTTCCAGGCATCAGGGGGATTTTAACACCAAGAGATTCTGGCATGTAAATCTTAAAAGTAAAACTATGTCCCAAACTATATTGAAAATAATAAAAAAAAAGGATAAATCCTTGCCATGGAAAAATTTACATTAGCGAGTCAGAAGAGGGAAGGAAAAATTAAACAGTTTTGACGTTTCATACAAAATGCAGTTGATCTGGGCTTTCTTGGCTGCCAAGATTTCATCATGTCTGAGTTTTATTTTTCCTTTTAAAGCTAAGCATCCATGCACATGGTTACATGGTATGTGTTTTGCTGTCACAGAACATTTATTTGCACTATTATAGCACCTGCCACCTGATATTACAAACTGCTTTAACGGTAGGTTGATATTCTTCAGTAAAGGTGGAAGAGATTCTCAAAGCACCAAAAGGTTAAATGACTGGCAAGCTTTACATAAAATATGCAACAATCTGGAACAGAACTTATCTCTCTTAGTCCCATGCTTTAAACACTAGATAATGCTTCTTCACTACAAATATAAAATGACAATTCCTTTAAGTTTTATTTCTTAATGTAGTTTGAGATCCATTCAAATTTTCCCACTCAGAAACCCATGTTTTTTCCTGTATTTGTATAGCTAAGAACTGGTTTCCCAAATGGAAATGGCAAGGTGAAGTGGCCATTATCTTTGCCATATTCACTGCTTTTCTATGCTGTACTGTATCTGATGCCCCAGGCTGTTTTCATGCCAAGTCTTTTCAGTCTTATCTTGCAGCACAAGATGCTAAAATGCATTTATCAGTACAGAAATACATGATCTGATTTACACCTGCCCAGTTAAATATTTATAGGCAATTCTGACTCCTTGCTGAAGTCTGAATGGCTCTTCTTGAAAGTATTCAGAAGAGGTAAAAGAATTATCCAAAGAGTGACATATCTCTTATCCCCAGTCAGCCCCACACTTACAACACAAGTACCCTATCCAAACCTGTAGCTTTGATAGAAGAGATAGTAATTATGCTGCCCATGGAAGGACAAAGCAGGTGGCAGGAGCCAAGACCACATGAATGTACAAAGTCTGGCAAATGTCTTATGAATCTGTGTGCATTTAAAACATAAAATAAAAAAAATCAAAGAGTAAGAGTAGCCAGCAGGAATCAGCCATAGAGGGCACATGGTCACTTGTGCTGCAGGCATACTAATTTCACCCTGAGCTAACACTCCACCTCCCAGGAACAGCACCTCTTATCCAATCAGTCCTCCTATTACACTTCTTCCCTACCCCTGGAAAAAGAGCAGTGATTCATTTACTGTAGAAAGCAATTCCAGGTTCTTTTCTGCTAATGTAGAAAGGCAGAACAAAACCTGAGAACTCTGAAACTTAGTGTATGAGTCTTTACAGCTTGAGCTAAAAAGCCAGCTCGCCCTCAGCTAAGGCTGTAAGGAAACTCACTCTCTCTCACTGTAAGTGGCCTAAGTGCCACTATATGGGACAGTGAACCACATCCAGCAGGTGTGAGGGTTACACTCGGTGCAGAGAAGTTATAGCTCCTTAGGTCTGAGGACAAGATGAAGAAGAGCTCACTTTCATACAGGTTGTTGAAAATATTAGCACAGTATGATTTAGCCCAGACTACTCTAGTGTCTTCTGCCTTTACTGTAGACCTAACAGCATATTAAGGTGTCTGGAGTCAGAAGCCTTGTCACATAACCCAAATTGTGAGAAGGAACTCTACCCTATCAGATTAGCTAGCTCATTGGATCTTCCATCTAGAAGAGGAAGACATTGTAAGTATTTATGAAGAAGACTAGCCAGTACATGGCTGACAGACCCCACTCATCTATGGGTGGAATTGAACCTGGAACCTCTGGAGTTTAGTGCAATGAGCCCCTACCTCATGAACTAAAAGCCAGCTAGCGCTTAGCTAAAGCCATAGAGGAGACTTGTTATTTTCTCAGTAAATGGTCTCAGTGCTACTAGATGGGACCGTGTACCATATCCAGTAGTATGTGAGTTACACCAGGTTAATAGAATCACTCTGCTTACATGCTCCACTGAAGGAACAGAAGCTTGGTTTGGAGGGGAAAGGTCAGTTTTTTTCACAGAACATGAATGCTATGTGTGGACACAATCATAGGCATGTGCACGGGGTGTGCCGGGTGTGCACACCCTAATGTCTGAGGCCAAACAGCAGCTGCTGGAGGAAGAGGAGGATTTGTGACGGAGCGCCACAACCCCTTACTTTAAATTCCCCGCAGCCATATACTGGGTACTGTAGGGCAGAGAGAGCGCATGTGCGACGTCCTCAAATGCCGTGCAACAGGTGAAAGGGGAAAGCCGGGAACTTTAAAACCCAGCAGCCCAGCTCCAAAAGCAGCTGGGGCCTGACTACAGACAGCGGCCAGAGCAATTTTTGCGGCCCGGGCCCCACCCTACAGCACCGCCCCGGTGCCCCGGGGGCGTCTCCGCCCCGCCCTGCAGCACCGCACAGTGCCCTGGGGGCTCCCCTGCCTGTCCCGGCAGCACCACATGGCGCCCGGCCCTGCAGCACCGCACAGTGCCCTGGGGGTGTCCCTACCCGACCCTGCAGCTTGGGCTGGCTCTGACTCCAGCCCTTCAAGCTGTAAGGCAGAAGCTGAAGGTAAGGGGGGGGGGGGAAGAAGGGGCTTTTGCAGTGTGGGAGGGGGGAGGAAGAAAAAAGGGAAAGGGGTGGAAGGGGCTTGTACGGAGGGGGCGGGGAGAGAGGGAAGAAAGGGGAAGGCACCAAAGGGACAGGGTAGAAGAGACACAAATGCTAGGAGGCGAAGTGGAGACAATGAGGAAAAGGGCAGGAGGGGAGGTGTCAGTGGGAGGGGGGACAGGGTGATGCTGGGAGAGGAGAGGGTAAGGGCATTGGGGATTGGAAGGAGAGGTGCTGGGCGAAGGCTCGACAGAAGGGGTAGTCATGAGGAAGGTGGGGTTGAAGTAAGTCATGTGTGAGTGCACAGTGGCATGAGGGGAACAGGGGCAGAGGGTGGTGAGGGGATGGGCATTAGGGAAAAAAGGGCAAAGGGGGCAGAGGCAGTGAGGGAAGGGGAAGGCACCAAGAGGGTGCAGGGGTAAGGGAAGGTGCAGGTGCCAGGGGATTCTGGGGGTGAAGCAGAAGGGCAGACACCTGCAGGGGAGGGACCAGCACCAGGACAGAGAGGCAGGACAAGTGTGTAGAGGGAGGTGTTAGGAGAGGGGATGAGGAGGGGTAGCTCACATGATCAGAGTGGGGCTACTGGAGGAGTGGGCACAGGGGGGAGAGAAGGGCTGGTGGAGGGGGCCAGGTCGCAGGAGGGCTGAGGGCAGTGAGAAGGGCAGGAGTCAGGACAACAGAGGAGGGTGAGGAGTTGGGGGGCAGCAGGCACCAGGGGAGCTGATGGAACAAGGGGAGGAGACATGGCAGCAGAGCGAAAAGGTAAAGGTATATAAGATATTTATTAATAACTTGGGTGCCACAGTGGCACATCCAAACAAGCCACAGTACTGGTGCACAACACAAAATTCATTCTGCTCATGGGAGGAAACTCTTAGAGGAAACACTCCCTTTCTCCCGCCCTCCTCCCCCGCCTCTCCACCCCTGCATTAATGACACACATTGGATTAATGCAATTGCAGGATAGTTGCATGGGGCGTTGGTGGGGGCCAAACTAATTCCTATTGGTAGGAGGATGGTGGGAAAAGTCCTTGGGGGGCCCAGGGGTCACATAACACTTTTTACTTTTGGTAATGTGCAGGGCTGAGTGAATTATGATGGATTTGCTATGAATAATTAGGAGATGGAAGAAATGAATGATTGGTACAAGCTCAAAACATGCTTTGGCGGTTGCTCCTATACTAGAGTGAAGAAAAGGAATTGTAAGCTTTTGGGAGCAGGAGCTGTCTTTTTGTTGTGTGGATGTACAACAAAAGCGTAGTCCATGACTAAGGCTTCTCAGCCCTAACATGATGTAAATAATAAACAGAAAAAAATTATACTCAGATATATTAAAGTCAACTTCTTTTAATCACCTTAAAATCTTGTCACAAAAAAACTGCCTTTGGGTGACAAAACATGAGAGCATTCACACTACAATGTAACTTTGTTAGGAAAAACACAGTTTTGGTGACAAACTTCCAGCCCTGCGAGAGAATTTTGTCTTTTTCTTTCCCTTTATTGTTGACAAAGAACCAGTATGGACTCTTCTGTTTGTTTTGTCGAGAGAACTAGTTTCCACCAGTACCCCACAATACCTGCCCTGATTGCTGTGTTCACATGCACCCTTCCTCTTTCAAAGCTCCAGGAAGTATCTGATAGCTGACAACTGCATTAGAGGAACAAACAAAGAGCAAATAACTGGAATGCTTCTATTCTGCCCTGCACAAGGATCACAGCAGCAGGGAGACTGCTGCTTCAGGAGAAGGATTGGAGTAACTGCTTGTGCTGCGGAATGTCAGAGCAGCACAGAGAGATCACAGAGCTATGAGGAATCTCAAGAAGTGCAGAGATTAGCTCGGTGTTCCCACAATTCAGCGCTGTAGGATGCTTATCCACATTGCTTTGCTCTATCTGTCAATAGGGCATGTGGTCAGGGACAATGGGAAGCAGAAAAACTGGTTTGATTGTTTTTCACCTTTGGTGCCCTTTGCATGACCACAGTACTTTCTTCACCAAACCTTCCCAGTGTAGACGTAGCCCTGGTGTTTGAAAGACTTCTGCACCTTTAACAAGACACATCCAGAGATATTTGAATAAATGCCATGGTTTGAATGGCATTAATACAAAAAATGTTTAGTACTCTTGAAGTTCCATTAAAGCTAATGAATCTAATCTTCTTCAAATCAGGACAGTGTCAACAGCCACAACGTTACACAAAAGTGGCTTTTACTTCGTTGTGACGTTAAGAGAATGAGGTTGAGCTCTGCAGTGAGGGATTTTAGCTGGTGGTGAAGTAAGCATTGGAAATGTTTTGATAAATGTGGATTTTATGATAATCTTTTCCTGTACATTATGGTATTATCCTCAATCTTTTCTCCTTCCCCACTTCCAATGAACTGTAGCACCTGAACAATGAATGCATCACAAGGTGTAATTTGCTTTAAATCTTTCCAACAGATTCTCAAAGAAATTAGGGAATTTAGTGACTCAGAAGTATTATCTGTGGAGCTGCAAATTAGAATAAATAAGCAACACTTATGCAACATTTTTGCCTCTCCAAGGACTTTAACAAACATTAACGATCACAGCTCAGAGTTCAAAGTCTGTTGGAGCTTTGATTAGACATCCTGACTCTCACTCCCACACTTAATCCAAATCTAATCCTCAAATGCAGACTAAAAGGATCCCATACATACACTATTTTAGCCTAAGGCCATTCAAATACAGAGCAAAAGATTATGCAGACTATAGCCAGAAACACTACCTTCAATGCCGTATATTCTCTTCCAGGACATCAAAAGGGCCTTCAAAAATACATACTCTAGATTGTGTGCACTCATTCACTTCATAGTTACAGAAACATAGATGTGTAAACTGTATATTTAAATTCCCAGTTGTGTAAGCAATTGCAGGACTTTGTGTATCTGTCAATATTGTAGCTGTGATTTTGGTGATTTAAAAATTGCTTCCCTCTCATGTCATAATATCAAACACAGGGTTGGAACCCAATTGTTGACAAAATCTTTAACAAGTTATGTTTAGGAAAATACTCCCCACCCATAAATTATTCTTTATATCTGTAATTTGGACAGACATTTTGTACTCTTGCTTTATTACATTATAAGCTATAATAGTACTATGAAGCCTGCTTGCTAGTGGTTTTGGGGGGAAATCAAGCTTATACCATATAGGGTGGAACGGCTCTAAAAATAGCATACTGTAGAACTATAAGAGAAAACCCAGATGGGGGGCAGAAAGTACAGTACTGGCAAATGTTTGTGTGCTGCCTTTGAATGTAGCCAGTTATCTGTTGCTAGCAATCATCACCTGCATTGCTTTCATAGGACTGGATGTAAAAACCATCAAAGACACTGGAAAGACCTCAGTTAAGTTCAATGGGTTTTGAATCAGGACCTCAGTGAGTAGTGAATAAATGACCACTCCTCTGATTAAAAAAACTCAACAAGTGGTGAGAAGCAGTGTTCCCTGTAAAATGTGCTCTTCTGTGGCCATGCAGGAGAGATTCAAATGCTGCCTAGCTGATTAGCAAACTGCACATAACTAGCTTTGTTGTTTCTGCTGGTGGTGCACATTTCCCCATGCATCTGTGCACATACAAAAATTATTCCACACATAGATGGGAAAAATTCATATGTGGATGGAGAAGATTAGAGGGAACATCTATAAGAACAATTTCCTGCTTTACTGTATGCAAAGCAGAGTAATGTTGATTTTTTAAAATTGTTCTCCAGAGACATACTCTTATGGTGCTTCTACACTGCACCCCTAGCTTAGAATAAGATACGCACATTGCATTTCTTATTTTGTTCTAATTTTGAAATAGCTTATTTCAAAATTTGGCACTGCCTACACAGCTTACTGCTTAATAAATAAGGAAGAACAAAACAGTTAAAAAAAATCAAGTTGAAAGCTTTAAATTAACCTAAATGCTGAGGGAATTTCTATAATACACAATTACGTAGCATTAAAATTTAAAGCAAGGAGACATATGCCAAGAATTAGCTTCACTATCAATCTGTCTCAGATTACAGAATACACATTTCTCTTAGGAGATCTACAATGCTATGGGTAAATAAGGCCGTCATTCACATCAGTATATAGCACTCTTCAAGTATTAGATTACAGATTTGTTATAATTAAGGGTAGTCATTCTAAATCCCCACAGTCACTCCAGATGTTTATAATCAGTAAAGTCTGTGAATATAAAACTGGATCCTAAGACAACCTGGGTTCTACTCCATGTGCTGCCATTGACTTCACTCAACAGACCTGTACCTTTGTGCCTCAGTTTACCCATGTGTAAAACAGTGCTAATACCAGCCTTTCTTAGCAAAGCACTTTGAGATCAATGCATGAAATGCACTGTAGAAAAGCTAAATTTTGCTAACATTATTCTGTTCCAAGTGTGGAAGTCTTGTTACTAGGTCTTAGCCAAAAATCTAGACTAAACATGCAAGTAATGATGGGACTGCTATGAGACAAGCTGCTGGCATTTTAATCCATAATTTTAGTGTGCTCAAAGCAAGTCTAGATAGTGGTCACAATAACAGCAGCTGGCCTACACTAGCACTCACAATGGCTGACACTGAGTAGTGAATATTGTCCTCTTCCAGACAACTGATACTAAGGCTCTCAGATTGCACTTTTTCCATGAACATCCCATCTTGAGAAATGACTACTGTTATATTCTAGTCACAAAAAAGTCAAATACTTTTGGAGATAAAGTAACCCAAGCTTGCACAGTGAATATGGCTTGACTTCCAAACTCCATTTTAAAGCCAAGGAATGAATAAGGGATGGTTACTCACCTGTGCAGTAACTGGAGTTCTTCAGGATGGTTGTCCTAGTGTGTGCTCCACCTTTAGAACGCTGCTGGCACTCCACACATGTGGCCGGCCATGGGCACTGCTGTCACAACTCTCCGGTCAGAGGCACGGCAGCGCTGACGCACGTAAAGGTGGAGCACCCACGGGGACGTGCCTTGAAGAAGTGAAAATGATCGCTGATCCTGATATCAGTAAAATCAAAGTTAGTACGCTCCTCCCAAATGAGTTTTAGGGAGGTTAGTAGGAAGCACAAGATGAATGAGAGAGCTACAAAAGCAATATTCTGCACTTCATCAACTAGAGCAGAGCTCTGGCTGCAGTGATTGGTTTACTGAAAGACCGCAGGAGAACTGTAATGAGACTAAGTTATGATTTGTCATTCTGTCAAACTGCTCTTGAAATGAGACTAAATTATTGCAATCCTGGAAGACATCATAGCAGGATTTTTTATATCCTTCAATATGATGTTCCTTCCTTTTTCTACTGCACTGATTTAGGAGACACTAAAATATCCAGATGAAATGGGATTTTTTCCCCTTGTTTTTAACCGGGGACGAAGGAAGCAAAATAAGGCCTGCCAAGCCTTTATATCTGCCCTGCAATGACCCTCAGATAGGCTCCATGCCTGCCACAAAGCAGCTGGGTGCTAGGACCATGTGACTAGGCACTGTGCAGCCCTTGCAGGAGAGTGGTGAGAGAGACTGCATGCTGCCCTCTGCACAATCATCACAGCTTCAATTGGCTGGAAACCAATTAGAAGACCATGCTCAAAGGCAGCTACTGGGAGATGGAAACCATGCAAAGATTGATGAGAGATATGACCCAACTGAACAAGTGGCAACATAACACAAAATATGCAAGGGATGGAATCAGAGATATCTTATGTTTCCTGCATGAAATATGCCTCTGAAACAAGAAGTTTCTGCCCCACTACTGATGAGAGGAAGCATGAAGATTTCACCCTCTAATTTCATTTCTACCAGAGAGGAGGGCCTAAGGTCCCTTTGTCACCTCAAAGTCCCATTTTTAGGGGACAGGAGGAAATGAGGAGGAGAAGTCAGGATCTAGCTATTTTTTCCCACCACCTCCCCAATGTGGCAGAGCATGTTTAGCATAAGTCATCTTAAGGAGTAGCATTAGCTATTATGTGTTCAATAGAGAGGCAAAACAGAAAAACCTTCAGAAATTTAGGTCCAAGTGGCAGATTAAAATTTGAAGCTGCTGGGGTTGTTATGACTCCACTAGCAAAAAGCTTGGCTCTAACTTGTATTTACAAAATCTTGTGTGTGTTTGGTTCCAACTAGGAATTCTTCTTTTAGGGTACGTCTAGACTACATGCCTCTGGTAGACTAGGCTACCTGGCATAGGCAAAGAAGCGGGGATTTAAATAATCCCCGCTTCCTTAAAATAAACATGGCCGCCATGCTGTGCTGACGATCAGCTGATCTGGCACAGCGCGGTAGTCTAGACGCGGATCAGTTGGCCGAGGAAGCCATTGCCAACCGATACCTTATTCCTCGTGAAATGAGGCTTACAGGATCAGTCGGCAAAGGCTTCCCCAGCTGACTGATCTGCGTCTAGACTACAGTGCTGTGCCAGATCAGCTGATCGTCGGCACAGCGCAGCAGCCATGTTTATTTTAATGAAGCAGGGATTATTTAAATCCCCGCTTCTTTGCCTATGCCTGGTAGCCTAATCTAAATGCCTCTGTCACCAGAGGCATGTAGTCTAGACATACCCATACTGTTTTAGAGGCCAAGGGAAAGGATATGATATGTAGCCAATGACTCCAGAGCTTATCCCTTTATAGAAAAACTAGATGTATCCCTGCTTATATTGTCTTCTTAGTGCAGAAGCCCCTATGATTTCCAACAGAAACCATCTTCATGAATACTTATATTTTATCTTTATTTTCTAGCCAAGTGACCTATACCACTTTCTGAAACTAAATAAAAGAGGCTGTCTGATAGGACCCTAAAGAAACTAATCTTTCCTTATTCCAACGCTTTGTCGAGCACTAGTGAAAAAAAAAACTAGCCAAACAAAAAAATACAAAACCACCATCAATGGGAGGAGGGACAACAGAGACAGGATTGGGGACCTTAAACAATTCTACACAAAATTTATAAGCACTAAGCACAAGAGTTAGGATTGTTATTTTACTGGGATGCTATGAAAATATGGCACTGTTTGTAAGTGGAAAAAGCAATACTGGACAGCTGTATATTCACTTTATGCTCAATAAATATTCCAGACCAAGGAACCTTTAAATTAAATCATCCTGGGTTGGATTATTTTCAAAAGAAAAGTTAGCATTTTTTCTCTAGAAAAAAGCAGTGTTTCCCTTAATAAGCCCCTATATGAGAGCAATAAAACACTCCAGGGTGTGGTGATTTGCTGTCTAATAATCACCACACTTACAGTGAATGAAGTCACTGTGCTGCTGCACTGCATAGGTGTGGCAATACTAGACAGCATCACCACACCCTGCTGTGACTTATTACTTAATAAAAAGAGCTGTTACCAATTTTTTATGGTGCTGCACTGAAACAACTTTACATATATAGCACAGCGTAGTCAAGGAACAGGGAAGAAGGGAGAAAAGAAACCATGCGTGTGTGATTAGGTCTGAATATATAAGAAATAAGCCTGGGAGAGAATTTATAGGAAGTGATAGCAGATCTCCCCCAGACACATCAAAAAAAGTATTTCTGTTGATAACATTCCCACAACATGCACTGTGTTGTCTCTCCTACACCAGACAAGCATAATTCTGTGGAGAATTTATTTTAAGTTATAGACCATTGCATCCTGTATTTTAAAAAGCAAAGTCACTGCTTCATTTAGTGAAGTACCGTTAAAGCTTGTCAGAACATTTTTGTCAAAGTATGCTGTTAGATCAAAGCCAAAACATTCTGTGGAGACATCATCAATTGCAACAGGAAGATTTCTGAGATTTAGGTAGAACACTCGTTACTTCTAAGTGGGGAGAGGTTCATCAAAAGACTGATCTTTTCTTTCCAAAATAGACACTTAGCCCTGGTCTACACTAGGGAGTTATTTCAAAATAATCCCCCTTATTTCAAAATAATAAGCAGAGCAACCATACTACCAAGCCCATTATTTCAAAATAACGGGCTAGTTATTCCAAAATCTACACTCCTGTTTTCCTCGGGAATAAAACTTATTTCAAAATTGTTATTTGAAAATAACATTAGTGTTGATGCTCCGCTGCCTCTATTTCGAAATAACTACTCCCCGGAGTAATGCAAAGTAATTACTCCCCAGTGCTTCCTGGAGCTCTAAGTTGAGGTAGCATGTCCACAGTAATGGAGACTGCCTCGGACTAATTTCAAAGCTCCCCCATAGTGGAGCCACACAATTTCAATTTTGTTATTTCAGGAGTTATTTCAAATTTAGTTATTTTGAAATAATTTTCTAGTGTAGACATTCCCTCGGACCATTCCTTTTCATTAAAACTTGTGAAAATTTTGCATTCTAAAACAGAAAACAAATTTTGCTGCTTTGAAAGTGGTCGCAACATAGCACAGTTACCCTCCCGCCTGTTATAGGATTACCATTTTTCTTAGTCTACTAAAGTTCCTTACTCAGTTTTAGAAGACAGCAGTGTTCCCTCTAAGCTAAGTGCTTAGAATCATAGAATCATAGGGCTGGAAGAGACCTCAGGAGGTCATTGAGTCCAGCCTCTGACCAAAGCAGGACCAACCAGAGCTTTGTCAAGCTGAGACTTAAAAACTTCTAGGGATGGAGATTCCACCACCTCTCTAGCTAACCCATTCCAGTGCTTCACCACCCTCCTAGGGAAATAGTTTTTCCTAATATCCAACCTAGACCTTCCCCACTGTAACTTGAGACCATTGCTCCCTGTTCTGACATCCCTCATTACTCAGAACAGCCTCTCTCCATCCTCTTTGGAACCTCCCTTCAGAAAGTTGAAGGCTCCTATCAAATCTCTTCTCACTCTTCTCTTCTGCAGACTAAACAAACCCAAATGCCTCAGACTCTCCTCATAGGTCATGTGCTCCAATCCCCTTATCATTTTAGTCGCCCTTCGCTGGACCTCTCCAATGCATCCACATCCTTTCTGTAGTGGGGGGCCCAGAACTGGATGTAGTACTCTATATGTGGCCTCACCAGAACTGAATAAAGGGGAATAATCACTTATCTAAATCTCCTTACAATGCTCCTCCTAATGCAATCTAATATTTCGTTCGCCTGCTTGGCTACAAGGGCACACTGTTGACTCATATCCAGCTTCTCGTCCACTGTAATCCCCAGGTTCTTTTCTGCTGAACTGCTACTTAGCCAGTTGGTCCACAGCTTGTAACACTGCTTGGGATTCTTCCATCCCAAGTGCAGGACTCTACACTTATCCTTGTTGAACCCTATCAGATTTCTTTTGTCCCAATCCTCTAATCCACGGCTATTCAATTTGGGAAGTCCAGAGGCCATAATGATACTCACAGCACATACCGAGGGCCGCAACTTAAGCGTGGTTGCATATACATGCAAATAAATATGCAAATATATGCAAATGAATTCGTTCACACTGACAGGCATGAATAAAAAGATTAAGGCATGACTACACAACACGCAGGCCCTATTTATGTCAGTTCTGCTGATATTAATAAAATGCAATATTTACCCAATTTCTACCCATATGACAGCACTTTTAATGAGCAATGACAGTCCAGGAATCTAACTACTAAAATACATATCAACAGAAGACCATTATATTGACTATTTTTTTGTTTTGGCTCCCACCTGCAGGCCACATGTTGAGCCCTGCATAAAACCAAACTGCATCTTGGGCCGCAAACAAAAAGATGTTGAACAAAAACGACCCTAGAACTGATCCTTGGGGCACTCCACTTGAAACCAACCGACAACCTGACATTGAGCCGTTGACTAGTACTCGTTTTCAGTCATCTGGGATCTCTCCCAATCTTCATAAATTTTCAAAGATAATGACCAAAGGTTCTGCAATGACATTTCCCAACTCCCTCAGTACTCTTGGATGCATTAAATCTGGACCCAGGGATTTGTGCATGTCTTGCTCTTCTAAATAGTTCTTAACCCGTTCTTTCTCCACCAAGGGCTGCCTACCTCCTTCCCATACTGCATTGCCTAGTACAGTAATCTGGGAGCTGACCTTATCTGTGAAGAGAGAGGCAAGAAAAGCATTGAGTACTTCAGCGTTTCCCATACCACCTGTCACTGAGTTACCTCCCACGTCCAGTAAGGGCCCCACTCCCTCTCTGATCACCCTCTTATTGCTAACATGCCTGTACAAACCTTTCTTGTTACCCTTCACATCCTTTGCTAGCTGCAATTCCAATTGCACTTTCGCCTTCCAGATTATTCACCTGCATTCTCGAGCAATTCCAGGCCACAGTTTCCTGCTTGTGCGGCCACTCGGGAGAGGATCTACTGACGTCCAGCTGATGAGCAGAGTGCCAGTTTTGTTATCTGTTTCTACTGGTGTTTCACATTCACACATGCCTTGGTGCACATAAAATGTATTCTGCACATGCATGGGAAAAATTCACCCATCGATGGAAAAGGGTGACCCTCACTCTTTATGATTGTCACAGAACAATAATTGTATGAAAAGAGGTGCCTGCCTTTAAAGATCTATTTATTTGAACAAAACAACCTGCTGGTTTTTTTAAGGCTGTTTTTAAAGTTAAGCATGCTAGTGCAGATTTGAACTAGAGAACCTCTGGAGCTTAATGTAGGAGCTGCTACTGCTTGAGCTACAAAACCAGCTTGCTTTATAGACCCAGCAACAGAGGCTGCTACACTAGGCTCCAGAGGTCCCAGATTTGAATCCGCCTAGTGTGGTTACAAGGTGGGGCTCATCCAGGATCTTAACTGGCTCTCTGATGCTTAGGATGCTCTTCTTCAGCTAGAAGAAGCATGTAACCCTCACACCTAGTGGGTGTGGTTCACTGCCCCATGTAGTGTCACTTAGATCACTTACAGCGAAAGATATGAATGACTTAGCTCTACAGCCCTAAGCCGAAAGCCAGCTGGCTCAAGCTATAGAGGCACCTACACTAAGGTTCCAAGTTCAGGTCAAGTCCCCACTTATAATCACCAGTAGGTGGATTTGAACCTGAGACAGCAAACCACAGCCACTAGTTGTGTGGTCTACTGGCCACAGCTAGGAGTTATATCTCCTAGCTAAGGAAGCTGGACGATCTCCTACTTGTAATGGCCACAAGGTGTCTCCAAACCTGGGATCTCTGGAGCTTAGTGTAGGAGCCTGTGCAGCAGAGATAAGCAACCTTCCCAAAGTAGTATGCCAAGATTTAACCTTCCTGCCCTGGCATGCACCACTCTCCCAGGAGGGGAGGAGGAGCTCTCTCCACTGCATGCCCCACTTCATCTTCTGCTCAGGCTTTTTCTATGGCAAGGGGAGGAGCAGTGCACATTGGCACTGGCCCTGCCTTGGGCAGGAGGCTGGACTTGATGACCTCCTGAAGTCTCTTCCAGCTCTATAATTCTAAGCCAGATGTCTCACAGAGCCTTGGGGCTTCCCCCTTACAGGAAGACAGTGCTAGATCCAATCTTTCAGGGGGCGCCATGCTGGCTGGCCAGCATGGGCTGGAGTCAGGGTGGCTGGCGGGAGAGGTTCAGAGAAATGGGCAAGGCGGGGGTGTCCAGCCCTGCTGGGGGTGGGATTCTGTGGGATTCCACTCTATGGCTGCCTTGCCTTCCTGCCAGGAATCCAGGCACCTTGGTACCAACATGGCTTTGGGGTAGGAGACCCCCCTCCCATGTGTTTTCCTCTCCCCTCAGCAGCCCCTGCCATCACCCAGCTTTGGAGCTGCAGCCTGGGCAAAACTCACCCTCTAACGCTTCTCACACTTTAGGTCTGTGGACCACCTGGTTCAATGCAAACCTTTCCACAGACCACCAGTTGCTAATGGAAACTCACCATTAATTACATAATTACACCCAAGAGATTTTGCTAGTGCTGAAATTAAGGAGAATGGTTTAATTTACATTATTAAACAGATTAAGCATTTTAGCTCTCTCATGTTAGTTTATTAAACTTCATTTTAAATAAAGTAAAATATTAATTCATGTTCAACACAAACGGTTTCAGTGTTTTCTTTATTTATGGCAGGAGTGGGAAATTTTGGGGGGGTCGGAGGCCACTGACCCACAGAAAAATCAGTTGGGGACCACACAAGTGAGAAGCAAAAAACTCCTAAAAAAAAACCTCAACCCTCACTGACGTGGCCACCAACTGAGACACCTCACTACTCTGGTGCTCCAGCCTCATGAGGCCAGGGAGGACTGAGATTCAGAGCTTCTCATAGGGTTCCAGAGTTTGTGGGTTTTGTGTTGCCCCTTAGATTTTGGGTTGGGGACAAAAATGAGGGGTTCAGTTTACAGGAGAGGGCTACCAGTGAGTAGGATAAGGGTGGGAGGTGGGATGATATGAGGTCTGGGGGAAAGGTAGGGTGCAGAAGCAAGCTGGGAGTAGGGTGTCTGGCAAGGAGGGAGGGAGCAAGAGCAAGGGAGGGTGCAGTACATGGCCAGAAGGGATGGTATGGGAGCCAGAGAAGGTGTAGGACAGTGTTTCTTAAACTCTGTTCCGCAGCACACCCCTTGTGCCGCGAGGCAGTTGGAGGTGTGCTGCAGAGAACAACAGAATTCAAAAAGCCGCCCTTAAAGAGGCAGGTGACCTTTTTGGGGGGGCTCAATAACTTTCCCCCGACCCTTCCCCCTCCCTCCCGACCTTTTTCTTTCTCGCTCAACAAAAAATCCTTGGTGTCCCTCATAAAAAATATTGTTTGGTGTTCCTTGGTCTTAAAAAGTTTAACACTGGTGCAGGAGCAAGCTGGGGCATGGAGTGTTGGCAGGCGGAGAGGAGTGAGTGAGGGGGATTCGGGTGCGGAGGTTGGGGCACGAAGAGGGATGCTTACCTTGCTTTGCTCCCTGTTGCAGCAGGAAAAGCCTCCAGACAGCTTATCACTGCACTGCCATTCTCCAAGTGGGGGAGGGAAGGGGTCCCTGTGCCACCCAGTTGAGGTGGTTGGGGAGTCGGATTGACTCTCAGGGACACTGGGGGCAGATGCAAGTGTGGAGCTGGGTCTCATTGGAGCTTTCTTCACCTCCCCTCCTCCCATGCATCCAGCAGCCGGAGTTTATGGTCCAAGCCTCATGGCTATATGAACTCCCCACTGGATGGGAGAAGAGGGGGAGGAGCTCAGCTTCCACTGCAGACTGTGCGTGCCACTCAAAATTGGCTTGCATGCTGCACATTGCGGACCCCTGCTCTACAGCTTGAGCTATAAAGCCAGCTGACTCTCAGCTAAGGCAGTAGAGCGCTCTCATCTCTGTTGATGTAAATGGTCTAAGTGCAACTACATGGGACAGTGAACCACACCCACTACCCACAAAATCCCACTCAAGAGGGATTATCCAGAAAAGGAACTAAAAACTGCAAGTTAAGTAGACCGTACAATTAACATGTAGCTAACATACAAAATACGCAGAATGGCAGAAATAGCTGTGAACCATTTTAAAGTCTTTCCCTTACCAATCTTCCTTCAAAAACGTAGTGTCACCCCATTAGCATTACAGATTTAAATTGAAAGAGAATTCTATGCCTCTGCATTGCAGCTGATGATAAAATGACCTTATTTTATTTAGTTTAAGAACTTAACTATGCCATTCTTACATAACTAATTTCAGTACTTGGGTTAAAGCAATGAGTCACTGAAATGTCAGTTTATATAGCAGCTGAGAGATGGAATAAGGTTATTTTGTTCAGTTTGTTTTGGATAATGGAGTGCAATTGCCACCAGAATATTAATGTTACATAGATGTGGAACTGCAGTAGATGCAAACTAGTCTTTTTACCACATTTACCTTAGTTAACTGCCATCTCCTTTTCAATTCCATGACAACATTAAACACAATGGCTGTGTCTAGACTGGCCAGTTTTTCTGGAAAATCAGTTGCTTTTCTGGAAAAATTTGCCAGCTGTCTACACTGGCCGCTTGAATTTCCACAAAAGCACTGACTTCCTACTATAAGAAATCAGTGCTTTTTGTGGAAATACTATGCTGCTCCCGTTCGGGCAAAAGTCCCTTTTGTGAAAAACTTTTGCGCAAAAGGGCCAGTGTAGACAGCTGAGATTTGTTTTGCGCAAAAAAACCCCGATCGCGAAAATGGCAATCGGGGATTTTTTGCGCAAAATCGCATCTAGATTGGCCACAGACACTTTTCCGCAAAAACTGCTTTTGCGGAAAAGCGTCCATGGCAATCTAGACGCTCTTTTCTGAAAATGCTTTTAACGGAAAACTTTTCCGTTAAAAGCATTTGCGGAAAATCATGCCAGTCTAGATGTAGCCACTAAGCTATGTTTCTTTGGATTTCCTGACTATTGGCTGTTTGCATCACACCACAATTTTAATTTTAAGGTTTTAACTTGCAGCAGTAAGAGAGTGAACAGAGAGGAAAGGTTGTGAATCAGGGCTGAAGCAGTATAGTTCACTTCAGATTTCCTTGCTTTCTTGGTTTGTATCACAATTTGAACATTTAAACCAAGGGTGGAGAACCTTGGCCTGGGGGCCGCATGTGGCCCTAAAGGTACAGGACTCCCACCCAGCATTAGGAAGCCCACTCTGGCACTGTAGTTCCTCCACCATGGGGACAGAGCATTCAAAATCTACTAGCCTGGGGCCCCCTAGGTTCTGGTGTGGGAGGGGAATGTGGGGAGTGTCTCTTTCCTTCTCAGTTATGTTAGAGGCTACATCAATGACAATTTTTTGCTTCTCATTTGTGTCTGGCTCCCAACTGATTTTTCTGTGGGTCAGTGGCCCCCCAACACCTCATTAAACATATGATTTCTTCACTCCCAAACCTCATTCTTCGATTTAAAAAGAAAGGAAAATTTTGGTTAAATATACAATTCACCTGAGTAATGGCAACTTCTTTTGGAGTGTCAGTGTCTCATATAAACTATAGTCTGAGCTGTTTACGTAAAAACAAACAACTAACCCTGGAGAACAAAGATGCCACAACTGTAGGCCATCATAAAATACACTGCATGTATATAGTGCACTTTACAAAAATGGAAAAGTACCACTAAGTGAAAGTAAAAATAATTTGGCATGCTGGAATAGGGTGCAAAGCTGCCTCTATACCACATTACAGTTTCTTACACATTTATTGGATTCCTTGGTAACAATCAGACAAAACCAACCAACTATCCTTAGGAACATATGTGTAGGTAGTAACTTGGGATTTTAAGATACAGTACCTCACTTGTTTATTGTAAGCACCATGTTCTTGTGGGAAAATGTTGTGTAGACTTTCAATAAGATAGATTAATTTATTTAATGGATGAATACATTTGCATAAAATAAGCTGAAATCCTGGGTTCTTTAATTTTGACTAGCAGCTATGCTCATAACTATTTCAAAGCAATAATAAAAATAGACAATAGGTAATTAATCCAGGATATAAAGTAAATCAACTGTCAGGATAAAGGGGATAAAATAATAATTTATTAGTCACAGAAGAGTACAAAGACTAAAACTTATTTTAAAAAGTGTAAAAGCTTGTTTGCAACTCAGTACGGGCCAATGAAAATTTTCTTCTTAAGCATGAGACGTAGAATCTGGTTAGTTAAGTATATTGGTTTTGTGGGGCTGGTTTATTATCTTCACAATAAAATTATCGTATTATTATTATCAAATTTCTGAAAAGTATCATGTTACCCTGTGTTAGAAGTATGTGTTGTAATGGCCCAAAACCTAATATAAAAAGTGAAAGAAGGACAAGTGAAGTTTTAGAACCCTGTAATTGCTCTTAAACAAAACCCCATGCACTAAGTTCAATGGTCTTTATTACAATATACAGGGAATTAAAGGAGGAGTTTGCATGCTTTAATATTTCATGCCTGCAATGCAGGCAGCTATTTTTAGCCATGAGTCTGAAATAATACCAAAGTGAAAGTCCACTCTGTATTATTTCATGCTAGTCAAACCCTCTTCCAAACCTTTAGGTTTCTCCAGTTTTCACATATAGTATTTCTCACCCTCTACCTCCTATCTAGAAAGCTCAGAAGAGCTGATTTCAATCAGAAAAACTTGCTTTGGAGTACCAACTATAGAAAAACGTAGTATGCATTCACTATTGTATAAACAAAATTAAGAATATTAGTATTAGAAAGTCAAGCACTCAGACTTTGAGAACATTCTTGAGCAACCTTGATTTGGCCTCTTTGTGCATATACATTACACAGATTGTAATTCCAAGACCACACTTGTTTGCTACAAGACCCCTGCTTCATTCAGTACACTACGGATGTATGATACTCAGTGAATGGGCAGCAATTCAAAATTTCTTTGTATCCTTACCATTTAATGTGTCCCCCTAGACCTTATTTATTACATACCATTTAAGCCCTGCACTAAACATGGAATTAATCTCCTCATGAGCTTTTCTATGTTTGTGAACCATTCATACTAAAATTGTTCATAAGTTTATCATTATAACACCCAATGAAAGTAAAAAGATACTTTCTGCAGATGGGAAATCCTATTCCCCATCTGCAAACTGGAATTCCAAGTTGGGGCAAAAAATGAGGAATTTAGATGTGGGAGAGGATTCTGGGCTGGGGCAGGAAGTTGAAATGCAGGGGGGGAGGTGGTTGAGGTCTCCGACTGGGGGTACAGCATTTGGGGTGGGGCTGGGGATTAGGGAGGATGCAAGAGGGTGCTCTGGCCTGAGATCAGGAGGTTCGTAAAACAGGAGGGGATCGTGATTAGGAAAGAGGATTAAAGAGTTGGGAGGAGGAAGGGGAAGCTCAGATGCAGACTCCAGGTTTTATGAGATTATTTGGGAATGTAGCAATCGTCTGGTTTCACCCATATAGTTATTATTATGGTATCTATTGCTGTGTAAGGATGTTAAATATCGAGTAATTTACTAGTCGGACATCGACTATTCGAGTAGTCAGTAGGCTCTTCTGCACTCCTTTGAAATGTACAAGAGCCGCAGTGGAGCTCTTGTACATTTCAAAGGAGGAATGCAGAACTACCTTTGAACTACATTCAAACTAACAGAATGCAGCAGAAGTCCCACTGATTCCAGAGTGCACACAGGTGCTAACTTTGAAATGTACAAGAGTCCCTAGCAGGCTTTGATAGTAGGGTTGCCAGGTGTCCGGTTTTCAACCAGAAAACCCTCAAACATCAGAAATTCAACCACAATGATCCCCAATTGCCTCCTACCCCACATGCACACTCGAAAGGGTATCTGCAGGGTTGAAAACTTTAGATCCAGTATAGACATCTCTATCATTTGAGGTGAGTATCAGCTCTCTACTTAGGGGCTGCTGTAAGATTTGGAATACAAATTTAGCCTGATTGTAAGCTTAACAGCACAAAGATAAAACAAGTATTGAGGGAAAATAGACCAAATTCTTTTAAAAAATTAATAGGTGCAAGAGAACTAGAAAGAGACTTAAATTATTCCAGAAACAAAATGAAGTCCTCACTGAAATCATGCTTAGAAAAACAAAAGATGTGGAACCAGAAATTAAGAAGCCAAAGGCAGTAGGTTAGATATTAGGCCTATCATGAAGACAAAATAATGAGAAAGGCTATTCCAAATAGTACAAATAGAGGTTACAGAAGCAAGCTTCACTATGACAGCTGCTATTACTGACATCTCCTGGGACCTCAAGCTTTTTTCACCTGAATCCTAAGAGATATCCTATCCTAACGAAACCAAGCCAGAAAGAGGTACTCAGACAACATTGCCTGCCAGCTCCAACTGAATCCCATCCACTACCTGAATGAAATAGGATAAGACTTTAACAAATCAGCTCATCTCAGCTACGACTACATCTATACTAGGGATGTAAAATATCGGTTAATTGAATAGTCAAGTAACCTCATGAATTCTTATCGGTTAGTTGACTATTCTATAGACCCCGGAGCAGGGCCGGTAGAAGCGTGGAGTGCCAGGCAGGAGACAGTCTGCAAAGGGAGCCAGTTTTAAAATCAGCTTATCTTGTGGACCAGCTGCTTGTTGCCCTGTGCTGTTGCCTTTGATAAAAAGGCAGCATCATGAGGTGCCAGCAACCCCTGTCTGAGGCAGAATGGGGTCTGAGCTAACGGACCCACGCAAACTGGAACTGAGCCAGGCTGCCTGCCTACCCAGCTCCTAATACACTTTAAATGCAGAGTCACAGCAAGGGTAGGTCCCGCACTTGGTGTGAGCCTGAACTGAGCAAGGATGCTGGCCAGCCTGCTAAAAAATTTACTGCTTAGGGGAGATGGAGGGAAATGCGAGTAGACTATAACATTAACCTATAAGCTTTTGCTTATTGGTTAATCAGTTAGTCGACTACACTATTACATCCCTAATCTACACTAAAATGTAGACTGACACTCTGAGATCAACCCATCAGCAGTTGATTTAGTGGGTCTAGTAAAGGCCAAATCAACTGCAGATTGCTCTCCTAACAACCCTGTTACTCTACCCCAGACAAAAAGAGTAAGGGAATTCAATGGGAGAGTTTATCCCACCATCCCCTGTAAAGCCCACAGTAATTCAAGGTACATCGACTCTTGCTACATTATTCGTGTAGCTGGAGTTATGTAACTAAAGTCGACTTTCTGATGTAGTGTAGATTAGGGATGTGAAAAGTTAAGCAGTGGGGGCTACAGCAGCTCCCGGCCTGCCGGCCAAGAGCTGAGCCAATCCCCCGGGGCCCACCATGTACAGAGGCTGTTCTGGCCATCCAGAACAGTCTATGTCCGTAGCAGGCCCAGAAGCGTTGCAGGAAGAGGCTGCTCTAGCTGGGCAGTGTATATATTGCCTATTTTCCTTTCCTTTTCCTAATAGGACAGTTATTCTCTTTGAAACCATGTAAGCCTGAGACTGTGCAACAAAGGGGTTATCCCTTCAAAAATGTTCACCATAGCTAAAGGGAAAAGGAACAAGAAATGCTGTTACAGCAAAAGCCTTACTTAATACTTGACATTTCAAATGTTTTCCCTCCTTTTCTATAACTTTAATAAAAGTTTAAATTGATTGATAATGGTATATTTTTCATGATAAGAAGCAGGCTGATGTCTCTGTATACCAAACGTTCTTTAGCCCCATTTAATGTGGGCAGTGGCAGGGTTATGTTAATACCTTTAGTCCATTTATTCCTTCTACATGTATGCGACATTTTTGGCTTGAAGGGTTAATACAATGGTTCCTAATCTTTTTCATGCTGGGGATCAAGGACAGGTAACATTTTATTTCCATATTTGCACATTGCCTATGCAAATAACGAATACCCAAATACCTTGCCTGACCACCTAGCCCCAATGCAGTCACTTCCCCGTGCCTAACACCCTCTGACCACCACGCCTATGCCCTGTGCTCTTTGATTCTTTAATCTCTGACCCCAGTAGTCCAAGCAACACCCTCTTGCCCCATGACCTCACCACGCCCTCTCCCAACACCCCTTTGCCCTCCCAGCCCAGCACTCCCCAGAGCGAGGCTGTTACTGTTGCGTGCAAAGGGGACTGAGCAGCTGTTGGCAGCGCGTGCGCTCCTTCCCTCCCCAAACGAGTCTTGCGCCCCTATGGGTAAGGGCGAGAGCATGGAGCCCCGGCAGAGCCGCCATTACCAAGGGGGGGAGGGAGGCACCATCCCCTTCTGTTGCTGCAGCCACGCAGGCAAAGCACGGAGCTTCCTCTGGCTGCCGTTACCGAGGAGGGAGGTGCCTCCTCCTCCCACTCCTCCTGCCGATGCCTCAACCCTAGCGCCGCCTCCGGCAAAAGCAGGTAGGAGGAGCAGCCGTTGGTGGTGCACGTGCTCCCCCCACACCTCCCAAGCGCGGAGAGGGGAGGCACTTCAGCTGCCGCGGCTGCCGGTACTGAGCCGCCGTGAACAGCCGGCTTGAGCTTCGGCAGCCATTGTGCCCCACTGGGTTGACGCTTGCTCGGAAGTTGATTCTTTTTGGCAAACACTTTGCCAGTTATTTCAGAAGTTGGTGATGAAATGCTCCAATGAGTTGAACTTATTTGAGATAAGACTGCAAAGCAAACGGTGTGTTTTGCCTTTTTAAAGGAAAAGGGCAGTTCATCTAAAGGCTTTTTAATGCTTTTTTCATTTTTTTCTTTGATTATGATGAAGTCTGTAGTCTTTGTGATGGGTAATAATGTTGAAGGGTTAGTGGTAAAAAAAAGTGTTTTTTAACAAAAGCAAAAGTGATAGAAATGAAGTTTTCTACATTTTTGAACGTTACATTGCTAGCAAACTTCTGTTTAAATAACATCTTGGGTAACTTTCCCTTCTTAATAAAATACCAGCTTAAGTCATGGCTATTACTGCATTCACTAAATCAAACTGCAAACCACTAGAATAAAAATCTCTTGCAACTCCAAACTTCTTGGTGATTTTTTCTAATTGCTTTGTTTTAACATTTTTTCTTATTGTCAAAAACAAAAACATTTTCTCCTTACTTTTTTTTTGCCACTTTCAATATTGCAAAAGGCTCATGAATGCAGAAGTTCCAAAAACATCATTTTATTGTGTTTTTTTAAAAGAAGGCAACACTACAAAAGCCATCAGGGTTAGAATTTTTGTCCAAGTAAGGAAGTTTAACCACCAATGCATAACATTTTCATAGTTTTATGTAAATGCACACTTTGTGCAAAAAGCATGGAAGATATTTTCCATTTTTGCCTATCCTGGGAATACAGCCAAAGTAGTAATAAAAGATGGATTGTTCTTAAACATCTTATAAATATATAGAAGCATCAATTTTAAACTTTGTTTTAACTACAAAGAGTAAGTAGTAAGTTCTTAACCATTCTCACCATCTAATAAGTTTAATTGTCAATGTATTATTTAATCAAGTAATTTTCATAAATATCAATACTGGTGGAAGTAGTTTGCAAACTTAATATAGCCAGCTTCTCCCCCTTTCTTTCCTTTATATGCTCATTGTTAATTTTTTCTTTGCAACTAACTGATCCAATGCAGAACTGGCTCATATAACTAACAAAAAAGACATTATTTTGTAATCAAGCTTAACCGATTGATTTCCAGTAAATATACAAGTTTAACCAATTGATTTTCCAATAAACTTGGTAATCAATTGGAGATATGAACAAGTACAAGTTAGTAAATGGCATACTCCTAGAACTCAAATTTTACTACAAAGCTGTCTACACTGTGAGTTTTTTTGACAGAAAATATGCTAATGAGGGACTAATTAGCATACGTCACAAACCATTAGCATATTTTCTGCCATTTCTTTTTGCGCAAAAAGAAACAATGTGGCTGCTTCCATTTTGCACAAAACCCACGTTTTGTGCAAGATCCTTATGCCTGTCTCCGTCTCCGTCTACACAGCGCTTTTTTGCGCAAAAACCTCTTGTGCAAAAGGGAAAAGAAGAGGAAATGCAAATGAGAGCGTGACATATACAGATGAGTGCTTCATTTGCATTTTCTCTTCTGTAAGAGGAGCATATGTAGACATAGCCCAAGTCACACATATAGGAAGAATATATATTCATTTTCCTGAAAGCAAGCTTCTTCAGAAGTTTTGGTCCTGCCAAATAAAGTAACAAGGATGTTGCTTTATACATAAGAATTTTAAACCAGATAAGGTCTCCCCAATTTGGTCAGTAAGGATCCAAGGTCCTACCAAATGTCCTTTCAGAGTCTTATTTTTTAATTAAAACATGCAGATCAATAATTATATACCGAAGTGGACTGAAACCATTTGTCCCTTGATTTCCCACATCAATAGATGAAAAACAATGTTATTGATTAAGAATAGGTTGGTACTTAAAAATTCAAAGTAAAATTGAATCATTGAAAATTCTAGGGCTTCCCAGGACAAACATTTTTGTGGACTCAGAGTATGGTCACCAACTTATGCTGGCAACCACTCTCACAGTTTTTCCTATACTTATGTTTTTTCTTTTCCTAAAGCTAATTATGTACATATAATAGTCAGGGGAACTACAGATGTAGACCCTGGAAAGTCATGAAGTAGGTACTCAAAGAATCCACTTTGAAACACTTGACCAGGAGATGAAGGTGACCAGGAAGAGTCAGCATGGTTTCACCAAGGCCAAAACATGCCTGACCAACCTAACTGCCTTCTATATTGAGATAGCTGGCTCTGTGGATATGGGGAAAGTGGTGGACATGATATTCCTTAACTTCAGCAAAGCTCTTGATACACTCTCCCACAATATTCTTGGCTTAGGTGAATGGACTTCAAGGTGGAGAGAAAGCTGACTAAATCATTGGGCTCAATGGGTAGCGATGCCTCATTGGCAGCCAGTATCAAGTGGAGTGTTCCAGGTGGTCAGTGATGCAATGCTTTTGTTCAACATCTATGTTTCTCATTGTTTTTGCTGAAACAAAGATTAATATGACTACCCCTCTGAAACATATAAATACAAAGCAGGACAATTACAATCTCATCTCTTCTTTCTGTTGAGTTCCATGACACCCTCAGTTCCTCTGGTAATGCTGTTGTACATGCAGTTGCTGTTCTCTCAGAAAGTAATCCTAAAGGAACTCCAGTACGTTTGTGCCTGAACAGTGGTTTCTAATGGAATTTCAAGTGCTCTTTTACACTAAGTGAAATTGTTTTTCTAGAGAAAAAACTGATGTCAGCACCAAATGCTTGAGAGATGGTTTGATTTTATTCCATTTTAAAATGGGTAATAAAAGATGGATTTCTTTAAAATAGCTGGGCATACATGAATAAAAAATGTGTACGAGTTAGGAGTGGAATTTTGATAAGCAGCTCCTTTTGGCTTGGTGATTTTTTTCCCACCTATCTCTGGACACATGTGGTCGCATTTCTCCCAAGATCCAAAGCAAAGTTCAACAGGAAAAAGGCCATTTCCCTTCCCCTTCTTCCAAGATCTTTAGAGGATAGGCTCTCCTAGAACTCTCATTTCAAACTGGGTCTCATGCCAACCATTTGATTGCTTTGCTTTGAAATCCTATGAGACCAAAGACCCTGACATATGAAGGTGATGGTTCTAGTCTTTCTTCCCATCTTTCCCCCCATGATCTGCAGATGTTGATAATAAACTTAACAGGTGAGGCTTACCAGTTGTGGTTAACTGGTAGGGTCTGGAAAAGCTCCCCGCCTGCCCTACCCATGGTAGATCTGGACACACACCCTGACCACAGGTTATACACTGTGGCTCTCTGAGCTAAAAACTGTAGTGGTTACATGGTTACACACACTATGGGGTTCTGCAGTATAAAGCTTTGTTTAGCTTTATCAGGACTGGCCCAAGGCTGGCTGCGGCAGCTGGCGCCTTAGGTGGAAGGTGCGATTGGCGCCCCCGCCTGCTCGGCCGTCAGTGGCTGTGATGTTATCACAGGGTGCCTAGTCTGCCTAGGCTCACGGGCCACCCCTGAGCTTTATACTGAGGCGCCCGCATTAAAGCCTGTCCAGGAGCAGGGGGTGCCAATTCCTGACAGTCCTGCTCCCAGGCTATGTCTAGACTGCAGGCTTCTTTTGGAAGAACCTTTTTTCGAAAGAGATCTTCCTGAAAAAGTCTTCTGAACGAGAGAGCGTCCACACATAAAAGCACACCAAAAAAATGATCTGCTTTTTTGAAAGATAGCATCTACACTGAATGAATGCTATCTTGCATTTACGCAGGGCACCTGTCTGTGCTTTTTCCCTCTTTGCTCTTCTCTCGAAAGAACTCTCTCTTCCTCACCCACACATGCCTTTTTCCGAAAGAGCTCTTTTGGAAACAGGCTTCTTCCTCATAGAAAGAGGATTACCAATGCTGGAAAAATCCGACTGTTCTTTTGATTTACTTTCAGAGAATGCTACGGCAGTGTGGACGTAACACAGGTTTTGTTGGAAAAATGGCCATTTTCCCCACAAAACTCTGTAGTGCAGAGATCCCCCCAGAGAGGTAACTTCGCTGTGGCAGCTAAGCTTTAGACTGCAGCACCCCACAGCCCTAAGGTTTTTAGCATTGACATGGTTATCTTTTTAAATTACTTTTTACGTCCCTAGTTGATAATCCCCGTAATTCTACGCATCCAGCATCTGTGAGGCCTACAGTAATTGTTACATGGAAATAGTTTTTTCACATCATGAATTCAACAGCATGGGCTTTCTTGGATAACAAAAGGGCTTTACATTTTTGTTCTTCATTCTGTCTCCCCTTGCCACCTGTGTCCTATTCCCTAAACCTCCTCACTCCCTATATAGCCTTCCTCTGCTGCACATTTCCTTTACCTCTTGGAATTGCTGTGTGCATCCTTCCTTGCAGGAGGAGATTATCACCTTCAGGGGTTGGCTCTTACTTCTTTTCCTCACCTAAAGCATCAGCCTATGCTGTTTGGTTCTTGTTCTAGCTCCTTCTATGGACCTGCAGAAGAAGCTAAAAATAAGGACTATCAACACCATGTGACCTACCATCTATTCATGGACCACTGTTTGGGAACCAATGGGTCAGCATGGAAACATTGCTATTTAGCATCCTCTCTGCAGCCTAAGCGTGACTAGTTTATAGTCAGAAGGTCAGAAATCAAGGTAGTGTGGGCAATTCTGCTGTACAAGTAACCTAGGGCCAGGAGTTTCACGAAGGAAAAAAAACTGACTTGAAACTTCATGAACTGCAGTGCTAGATTTAGGTTGTACTTCTAGTTGTTTTGGAAAGCTATAATCTATCAGTAATAGGTGTGTTAATGGTTAACCAGTTAACCAGTAAACCTCACCCTTAATGGGTGAAGCTTACTGATTATGTTTAACTGGAAGGGGCTAAAAGAGTCCCCCATTCACCCTGAACAGGTGGCCATTCCAGTCCCCCAGAGCCCACTGAAGGCAGGGGGCATTCCAGCCTGGCTGACGCAGTCCCCATCCACAGCAGGGGGCTGCTCCAGCCTACTACTTGTCACCCCATTTAATCAGTTAACCAGTTAAACTTAACACTTACCTGGTCAACTAATTAAATGGGATTTTAAATCCCTAATCTATGAGCACTTTCTATAAACTTGTTTTGAGTAATCTCTTTGCAGTCTTACCTCCATTTTCAGCAGATGACACCAGGTTACCTGCTCCTGTCCAAGTAACTTCTGTTTGAAAAGAGAGAGCTTAGCGGGGTAATGAGTAAAAAAGGTTTTTACACTTTAATGAAAACAAGACACAGATTATCTGGCATGAGACTTGCAACAATGGTTCTATTATGTAGGTCAGGAAGTATGTCCAGTACTGTACAAAACAGATAATAGTTCCTGCCCGAAAAAGCTTACTGTCCAAACAAGCTTTTGGATGCAGCCGCATTAGCAAGGGACATTCCAATTCTGTCACTTCTTAGTCTTGGTTACAACAAAAGTTAGAATAGCGTCAGTAAGGATGTGTCTAGACTACAGGGTTTTTTAAAAAAAAGTGGCCTTTTTTTGAAAAAACGTCACCTGCATCTAGACTGCTGCTGTGTTCTTTCGAAAGTAAACAAAAGAACACGGCAGTTTTTTTGATCGCGGAAAACCTCATTTTACAAGGAATAACGCCTTTTTTCGAAAGTGCTCTTTTGAAAATAGGCGCTATGTAAAACAAACTGTGCTTTTTCTAAAGAGAGCATCCAGACTGCCTGATGGCTTGCTTTTTCGAAAGTACTGGTGGTAGTCAGCTATGTCTAGACTGTAAGCCTCTTTTGAAAGGCTTTTTCAAAAGATTCTTTCGAAAGAGAGCATAGCATCGAGACTACAAACAGCCACTTTTTTGAAAGAAAATCTAGATGCTCTCTTTTGAAAAAGCACAGTTTGCATTCACTAGCCCCTTTTTTCAAAAGAGTGCTTTCGAAAAGAGGCATTACTCCTCGTAAAATGAGGTTTACCACAATTGAAAAAGCTGCCGTGTTCTTTCAATTTACTTTCAAAAGATCGCGGCTACAGTCTAGATGCAGGTGGAGGCTTTTTCAAAAAAAGGATACTTTTTTGAAAAAACCCTGTAGTCTAGACACACCCATCTAGATACTCTTTTTCGAAAGAGGCTTTTTCAAAAGTATCTTTCAAAAAAGGCTTGTAGTCTAGACATAGCCTAAGAGTTTACTGCCAAAGCCAAATTGTTAATAAAGGCACTCCCTGAGTTACAAACATCTGCCTTACAAACAAAAGCTCACCTGCAGCCTTGGGGAGCAAGCAAGAGGCACAGGTGGTGACAAGTAGTACAAGTGCTGTCTGGAGGACTCCAAAGAAACGGGGTGGTTGTGCAGCCAGTGGGCAGAAGAGAAGTTGCACATTGAAGGGGAAACCAGTACTTCTCTCTAGGCACCAGCTGCATGACCACCCCATGCTCCTCCAGAGTCCTCCAGAGTACTCCTGACCCCTGTGGGAGAAATGGAGGCATCTAGGGGATGCCTAGAAGTCCCCTGCAGAATCTCTACCTGATTCTAATAAACCATCTTGTTAGTCTTTAAAGTGCTACATTGTCCTGCATTTTGCTTCAACTACCCCAGACTAACACGGCTACATTTCTATCACTATTCTACATGCAAGGCACTACATTTAGCCGTTTGGAATGGAAATCCATCAACCATATGAAGAAACTCTACCTGATTCCTCATTCTCCTCTAATTAAACCTGTTTCTCCTCAAGCATCAGCATTGAAGATTAAATAAAAAAACTATTTCTACTATTTTTCATTGCAAATATCAAGTATTTTAGCTACATTATAGGTTAAATAGGCTTTTGTGGGCTAGCCTGGGAATCTAGCTACCATTTATAATGTTATTTCTATGGGAAAGCACATTCTGAGTTCCAAACAACTGACTTACAAACAAATTTTTGGAATCATTGCTGCTTCTCTATATGCTTTGGCTCCACCTATGTTATAAAAAATATTTGTTTAAATTCAGTCATAAAATTATTATGGCCCAAGCATATTATAGGCATAAGATAAAATTTTCAAAAGCATTTCAGTGGACCTGGAACCAAAGCTCCATTGAAACCAAAAAACAAAAGGACTTAGATCAGGGTGGGCAAGAGCACCTTCGCAGGCCGAATCCGACTTGCCAAGCCAGTGAATCCAGCCCACAGCCACCCTGCCATGCCCCTGCCTCCAGGCTAATCAAGACTTGGGTACGGGGGAGCTCATGAAGTTTCTTCCCTCCTGTCGGGGCACACGGAATCAGAGGGAACAACTGGCTGTTCTAAAACAACTGGCAGTTCTCTAGATGCCCCATGTCCATAGCAGATTGGGGGTAGGAGGCCAGGAACTGATCAGGACAGAGGGAGCACACAAAGTCTCCTTTTTTAAAACTGCTGGTGATTCTCTTTAGGTGTCAGAGTGGAGGCCAAGGCTTCATATGCTCCCCCACCCCCAGGCCAGTCAGGGTCTTGGGGAAGAGGGAGCACAAGAAGTCTCCTGGCCTCATTCCTTCCGCCCAAGGCTGCACCCCTTCTGGGGTGGCCCAGGGACACCTCAGAAATTTGTGAAGTGGCCCCATTTTAAAAATTATTGCCCACCCCAACAAATTTTCCTCATGGTGGCCAGTTTTTTTTAAAAAGTATCATAATCATGTAAAAGAGAAACAATGAGGAGTCCTATAGCACTTTAGGCTATGTCTAGATTTCAGGCTTCTTTCAGAAGAAGCTTTTCTGGAAGAGATCTTCTGAAAACAATTATTTCAAAAGAGAGTGTTCACACTTCAAAAGCGCATTCTTGCATGTACACTGTAATTACTATGGACGGAGTGGCCACCAAGGCACCTGTGCTTTTTCCTCTTTCCTTTTCTTTTGAAAGAACTGCCTCTTCCCTGTCCACACATGCCTTTTTCCAAAAGAGCTCTTTTGGAAAAGGCTTCTTCCTGGTAGAATGAGGATTACCAATGTCAGAAAAACCCCTCTGTTCTTTCGATTTTCTTTTGGAAGGACACGATTAGAGTGTGCATGTAATTGAAGTATTTTCAGAAAAACAGCAATTTTTTCGAAAAAAAACCCCTCTGTAGTGTAGACATACCCTTAGAGACTAATAGATTGATTAGGGCATAAGCTTTCATGTGTAAAACAAATTCCAACAGAGGAATTGGAGTGGAAATTACAGCGGCAAGGATATATATAAAGACAACAAAAGAAAGAGGGTGCTTTTGAAAGAATTTATGAACTAATATATCAGTTAGTCTCTGAAATGCCATGGGACTCCTTGTTATTTTTTGCAGATATAGAATAACATGACTACCCCTCTGAGATAGTTAAGCACAGTTGATCAAAAAGCTGACAAAAATGCTTTTCTTTAAGTCTTTCCTTTTTCCAGTCAGCCCCAACATTAAGGAAGTATGTGGTAGCTACACATTTCCTAACCATTGTAACATGTTTTTATTGTCTGAACAAGAAATTATTATGTTAGTTTAAAACTATGTTTCAAGAACAGTTTTAAACATTGTTATCTTTATAATATAAACAGATCTTAAAGCAAACAGAAAAGATAACACTCTTCAGAGATAAACTGGAAGAACTGAATAATGATGTTATCCAACGGATACAGGTTCTTAACAAAATGAACTTCTCCATTCTCAAGTTCAGTGCCAAAAACAAGGCAAAGCCATCATCAGCAAGCTGCCACTTAGGTAAGACCAAATACTTTGGACTACAGCAGGGGTGGCCAACCCATTCTGGATGAAGAGCCAAGATCCAGCTGGATCCAGCATGAAGAGCCAGGGCAAAAAAGTTGTAGAGAAAAAAAAGGGACTAGCCCTTTCAGAAGGCATTTTGGCCTCAGCAGGCTCCATATTGGATTCACCATTTTGATCAGGATGGCTCCCCTACCCCGGTGAGCACAGGGGAGCCAGGAGACATGGCCTGTGTTCAGAGGGGGCGGGGGCGGCTTTGCAAGCCTCAGGGGCAGCTTCGCGAGCTGCAGGTTGGCCACACCTGGACTACAGCCTCAAGTTTATCAATTCAGTGCCTAGCATGCTGCCAGTGCGTTAATAAAATGTATGTGTATTTCACATATCAACTGAATAAATAAATTAATATTAGAAACCTATAGATTTTTAATACTTTCCAAAATATTGATCAATTTAACTTAATGTTATAATCTCTATATATACATTTTAGAGCGTGTCTGCCTCCCTGTGTGTCTGTTTGTAAGTCCATTTGTTCAAGAACTTCTCCTCAACATTTAAGACGTAAGGCCATCAAATTTGGCATGCAGCGTCCTCTTCTCCTAACTTAAATTAAGATCAGGGTTTGGTTGTGCCAGGAAAACTGGAAACCCCGGGAAAAGGACAGTTTTCTATAACATGTAAAGGCAGGGACTACTGTTCAAAGGGATGCGGTATGAGATTGTCCACTGGGGGCAGCGAGCACAGGGAAGAACTATCTTGCAGAGTGGCCACTAGGGGCAGCAGTACCACCAAGGGAGTGGCCAGCAGGGCTGGGGCTCTCCCATCTTGCCTGCCAACAGACCCGGTAAGTAGGGGCCTGCCTGCCCAGGAGACAGCCCCCACCACCCAGGAGGGGTTAGGGGAGAAGGAGAGAGAGCCCCTGCTTCCCCTCCACCCCCTGCCCCAGAAGGGGTTAGGAGAGGGAGAGAACCACTGTTGGCACCCAGAGACAAACCAGCAGGCAGGATGCACAATAACTGCTGCCCTGGGCCACTCCAGGGAGAAACCAATGGCCATCTCCACCCCCTGCCCTGAGCTTCTCCTTACCCCGCTGCCCTGACTCCTGCACTCTCCCATGCTCCCAGCCCCCTGCAATGAGCCCCCCTCATTCCCAAGGCCCTGCCCCGACTCCCGCACCCCCTACCTTGAAGGACCCAGGTAATGCTGAGTAAGTCTTCTAGTTTACCATGTTCTCTCTTGAGAAAATAAGTCTTACCCTTTATACATCTTTCTCCAACTCTCTGCATTGAAACACTCACAGAGAGGGGCAGAAGGTAAACACTGCTGCTCTTGGAATACTACAAACATGTTGAGTAGCAGCTTATTTCCAGGCTTAGTTTTCTCCTGAAGCAAGTTGTGCAGCTACACTTAAGCCAATGGGAATATCACTACTATCAGGTGTTCATGTTTTTTTATGTCAACCCAAGGCACATTTGCTGGAACACAAGCTGGCAAAACTGACCTAGAACTACTGCTTCATAGCTTCAGGCATGGGACTAAAATGATTTTACATTAAGTTTAAATACAAATGACTTCATCAAAATATAATTAGTAACATTAATATAGGTCACATGTTGCTAATTATAGCACTATTAAGCTGTTGTAGAACTAAATGCATCACTAACTAGCAGCATTATGTATCATATGCTTAAAAACAGAATTGCTGTTCAAGCTCTTAAGTAGTATTAAGTAGCTCCCTATTCAATTCATAGCATCAGCCATTAGTTCAAACTAGTGTTTGTGACAAACACATTAGAGAGAGAGAACCAGCCATCAAATACAGTGCAATCTTATGATGGAGACTTTACACACTTCACTGTAATAAATCAAACTATAACTACATTTCTAATCTGCACATGACATTGCGTTGAAATACTGAAGGGTTCTACTGTATTTTTAAAAGGTCTAGGGAAAGGATGATAAAACTGGAGTGTATGTCCTTTTTTTGTTTTTTTAGTGATGAATGCATAAGGCCTGAAAATTTAAAGGATGAACCTCTTTAGTTCTGGACTTTCTGATCCAGCAACATCCATGGTCTGGCAAGATCATGGATGCTGCTGGACCAAAGAGCACCAGCCAGAGAGCAGTGGGTGGGACCTCAGCTGGTCTGGCAGTTGGGAGCCCTGGCAGTTGGGAGCCCCAACAGCTGGGAGATGAGGGGGAGGAAACTCTGAGACCAGGAACACCTGCAGCCGGAAATGCGGAGCCGCTGTCAGCTGGGGTCAGGGAGTCCTAGTAGCCAGAGATAGGAAGCCATCACAGGCCCGGGGCAGGGAGCTCTGGCAGTCGGTAGTGCAGAGCTGATGGCAGCCATAGGCAGGGAGCCCCAGTGGTCATGGGCAGGGAGCCCCACGGGCCAGAGAGGGAGAGGGAATGACCTGGAGTGGAGCCCTGCCATTGCGCCTGACAAGACATCGGTTGGGCCAACGGAGAGGAGGGGAGCCTAGGGAGATCTTGAGGCCTGACCTCCCCTGTAATTTCCCTCTTTCAGGTCTGCTTAGGTCCCAAGGATGCCAGACCAAGGAGGTCCAACCTTCTTTTGTATTAAGTTTAACAGTGAACAAATAATATTTTAAAAGGCATCGAGATCTGTTCATCCCTCATTTGCTGTCCCCCACCTCTGAGAGTTATTGGCCTTGGTTTTTTAACATCCATTAGCTAACACGTTAATATTTTAGTGTGCATGTGCATTATCTAGCACATTAATATTCTGACAAACTAAGCATGATGTAGCATGAACATATTAGCTGCTTGAGGCAAATCCCCAGGTGGAGCCATACATGTTAGCTAAACCCTCTTTTTCCCCTCTACAGTAGCATGGACATTATAAAATCAAACTAACTGAAAAGAGGGGGTTTTAACCTTGAGGTCCCTTTTCTCCAGTATTCATCAGTAATTAACATCTCATAGATGTTCAAAACTTGAATAGGTTGACAAATCTTCCTTCCTCTCATTGTTACTCAACTTTTACAGTATAATTTCAATTTAGCTAAAGCCCTACTTACACTACAACTTTTAACCATGATTTTGTGAGAAAATAGGAGAACTATCACTTCAGCCTGTTATAACATGATTCAGTTCATATTAGGGGTGTAAAATCTCATGTAATCAGTTAACTAGTCAAATGTTACATTTAACCAGTTAACAACTTAAATGGGATCCTGCGTGTGTGGAGGGGCACTGTTCCAGGCAAGGTGGGTTGGGCCCACTTCACCGCAGGCTGCTCAAGCCAGGCTGGGTCGACTGCACCCGGTGGGGAACTGCTCCAGCCCTGCCAGGCCACCAGTTAACCACTGACATATCTAGTTTATATGCAGTCCACATTTGGGGCATCACAACCAAGTTCACCTATCCACATTAGCCACCCTATCTGTAGTGTTGGTATCAGTGCATTCTGGGACATCATGCCAGCAGTGATTGCTTCAGCAGGAGGCAGAGTTCCAAAACATCTGCACAGAGCACTATCAATCACTATGGAACGTCCTGAGGAAGGAAGAATAGCCAAAAGTCAGTGAACACATTATGGTTAGGAGTTATGTTCCCTCTAATTTTTCCATCCATGTGCAGAATACATTTTATTATGTGTCCCAAGGCATATGCAGATGTGCACCATTAATAGAAACACATGTTGCCGGCTGTGGACAGAGCTAAATCAGCGGGGCTAAGTGCTCAGTTTACAGGAAACACTGGTTAGGAGTCACCTCCATACTAGAAAAAGCATAGTGTATTATGTTACATGAAGGCAACTATGTGTCAACTCCATTTCGGATAGGAGACACCATAATTAACAGATTTTTTTCCATGTGGCATGTAGGAATAAGACAATGAGGGTACGTCTAGACTACATGGCTCCATCGACGGAGCCATGTAGATTTGTTGTTTTGGAAAAGGGAAATGAAGCCACGATTTAAATGATCGCGGCTTCATTTACATTTACATGGCTGCCGCGCTGAGCCGACAAACAGCTGATCAGCTGTTTGTCGGCTCGCGCGCTAGTCTGGACGTTCCCCCTGTCGACATCAAAGCCCTTTGTCGGCAGCCCTGGTAAACCTCATTCCACAAGGAATAACGGGGCTGCCGACAAAGGGCTTTGATGTCAACAGGGGGAACGTCCAGACTAGCGCGCGAGCCGACAAACAGCTGATCAGCTGTTTGTCGGCTCAGCGCGGCAGCCATGTAAATGTAAATGAAGCCACGACCATTTAAATCGCGGCTTCATTTCCCTTTGCCTCTGTGTCTAATCTACATGCCTCTGCCGACAGAGGCATGTAGTCTAGACACAGCCTGAGAGTCACAATGAGATTTACGACATAAATACCCAGAATAATACCAGAATACCCAGACATGAAATACTTCAGGACAGGCCAAGAAAAGAAAACAACAGAACACCACTTGTCATCACCTACAGTCCACAACTTAAACCCCTCTAACGCATTATCAACAATCTACAACCTATCCTGGAAAATGACCCCTCTCTTTCACAGGCCTTGGGGAACATGCAAATCCTCACCTACAGACAACCCCCTAACCTCTAACATATTCTTTCCAGTATTCATGCGGCACACCTCTATCATAATCATCTAGGAACCCATCCCTGCAATCAACCCCGATGCCAACTCTGTCCACATATCTACACAAGTGATATCGTCACAGGACTAACCACATCAGACACCATATCAGAAGCTCATTTAACTGCACATCCACTAATGGGATCTATGCCATCAAATGCCAGCAATGCCCCTCTGCCATGTATATTGGCCAAACTGGACAGTTTATATGGGAAAGAATTAATGGACTCAAATCAGATATCCAAAAAGGTAACACGCAGAAACGTGTTGGGAGACGTTTTAACTTGCCTGGGCACTCATTAATGGATCTCAAAACGTACTGTTTCAGGCCAATTACATAAGCCAAATACACAGGGAAGCTTTGGAACTTAACTTCATTTACAGGTTTGATTCCTATCACAAAGGTACGAATAAAGACATTGGCTGGGTGGCCGGTTACATTCCACATCCTAATGACAAAAAAACAAACAATGGACAAAGAACAATTTTGCATCTTCTCTGTCACCTTACAGTAGCATAGAGACTTGTCTAATCCATTTTTTCCTTCTCCCTCCCCTCCATCCCCTATTTATTTCTAAACTGGACCTTTAATAACTCCATTCATCTGAAGAAGTGGGCTGTGCCCACGAAAGCTCATGATGCCATCTACATGCTTTGTTAGTCTCTAAGGTGCTGCAAGACTATTTGTTGTTTTTTGTAAGTTTTCCCAGGAATAAGATAGTTAATGCAAATCATGCTATTACACTTTTTTGAAAATTGTAGTGTGGACAGAAGCAGCTACCATGGCATCCTTCGGACTGGACATGGGACTTTGAAGGGTGGAGTACGGAAGGGAGACAAAAACAAACCCAGCAAGCCAAAACTTTAAAAATAACGAATAGTTTAGTACCACCTTAAAGAATAACAAAACATGTAGATTGTATCATGAGCTTTCATGAGCACAAGCCACTTCTTCAGATGACCATGCCAAGCTTAGGAAAGCTCTCTATTCACCACAAATAACATAATGATTTTAAAAGAATCAACAACTCAATTATTTTCTCTTTGCAAGTCTTCTTTAAAGTCTGCTTCCCCGGCATAGTGGTCCACTGGCCATCACCCTTCTCTTCTTTCAACCTTTGGGGAGTCATCCTTTCCCCTCACCTTTCTTTCCAGCAAGTTGCACATCTGGAACTTTATTTCAAATTGCCATCACTGTTCCTTGCAGTGAGTAAAGCAGCTTTTAAGCAGTTGGTAAAGATCACTAAAGCTGGCCACATCTTCCCTGAGAATTCTAATTGGGAAGAAGGGGAAGATGAGAAAGGGGTTCTTAGCCAAAAAAGCTCTGCTCCAAATCTAGTAAAGACCCTGATAAACTGAACTCTGATGGCGCCCCTGTTGACCGTGGTACTCCTCGCAGTTGCCAGAAGTAAGGGAAGTCAATGGGAGTATTTCTCCCATGACCTCCGGTTGTGGGGCCGCAGTTGTTGTAGTTGGAATTGCAAATCTTACATCGATTTTCTTCGCCGCTGTAGACCTGGCCTGAGCTGCAGCCTAAAACGTGTCTTCCCAAGTGGCCTATAAACACCCAGCAGTGCTGCTAGAAAGTTAAGGTTGACAATTCTGTTACATAAAGCCCAGTTTTCCACAGAACTTATGATATAGATACCTGACAGGCTTCTGGATTAAACTGAAAGTTTCAGTATAGCCCAAAGTACAAATTTAAATTAATTATACCAGTTTAACTTTGCATCAGCATTAGCCTACTCAGAGAGACATTCTCATTCCTGCAATAGTAGTATGTCCGTTTAAACTAACAGTTAAGTTATATCCAAAATCTTTTGTGTGTATAAACAGGTGGCTGGTGCTTGCAGAGGGAGGAGATGCATGGAGGGTGGCTCAGAGGAACAGAGAGTGGGTATGATGGGAAAACTCCATTTAGCAATTAATATTTTGGCAGCGGCAACATGAGGGCAGAGGGAGGTAAAAAAGGGACAGTGCACCTCCTGAATGCTACCATGAGTCACCTTAGCATGTACACAAGGCAACCTACAAAAGCCTTTGCCCAGAAATAAGCTTTGGAAGCTGCGATTTAAATATTGATGATCCTGCATGGCTAAACCTTACCCACATACTAGGTCCCACCCTCTCCATGCTTGTGAGGCAATTGCTCCTTACAGTGTGGTGCTTTTACAACAGCTCTAAAATGAAACAGAGCCTTGTTTTCTGTTCTCATGACTCCTTCAGTAAATGGGAGTCCTGAAGCTCTGAAATGAATCACACGAAACATGACACCAGGCAGCATTCCCTCCTCCCAGGGCATGATTTAAATAGTAATTTTGCCACTGACATGGAAGGGGCCTTATGTTTTTATTACTTTAAATAACCTGGAAATTTTTCTTCCTTATACATCCTGTTATCCTAAGGGCAAATATACTATCCCCATTAGCAGGGCTGGCTCGAGCCATTCCTGTGCCCTGGGCAATGGACGCGTGACACATGCGCAGCCCCGCCCCCCAGTGCACTACGTACCTTACAGCTGCCATCTGGCACAGCGCCTGATTGCATCTCCATGGGGTGCTGCGCAGCCCCTGGCCCCGGGCGCATGGCGCCCCTTACAACTATCATCAGGCGCCCCCCATAGGTTGGCGCCCCGGGTAGCTGCCCAGCTAGCCCCCCCCTTAATCCAGCCCTGCCCATTAGTTACAATAACACAGCCTCTCCTGCTGTGAGCCCTTCTCTTCCAACTAGTAGCAAATACTGTCAAGGCTGCATGCATCGAAGCTCTCAAATCCTTACCTTGTACCCAATGCAGCATTCAACAGAGCCAAAAAAGAATCAGTATTTCCCTGAGGTTAGCAAAACCACTAGTCTTTTATAATGGTAAGTGAAGCTCCAGGCTAAATGCGGTTGGAGTTTTGATGTTAAGAGCTATGCATCCAACCAGCACTGGTAGAGACCTCCATTTATATATTATTTAGATTTTCAGAAATGCCTTTCTCCAGTAGAAGTTCTTTGCAAAGGGCTTGCAGGCATCAGGTCCAATTTTAGAATTTCAAGGTGCTGCAAAGCCTTTGATGAAGTTTCCATGAAGTGCTATGTTGAGGCAGATAAGTTTGGAAACTAATGCAAACTTGTATTCTGTGCTGTAGTGCAATTCTTAATTTAGGCACCCACAGGTCAAAAGAAGAGAAACCATTAAAGCGCTTTTATAAAAACAGGATGTCCATACTGAAGTCACAACTGAAAAGTTTTAGGAATTTCAAAGCCAAAATAAGCCATCACTATTTCAGTCACATTAAAAAACTGTTTCTTATGCCAAAGTCTCTAATACCAAAGTAAGCTCTCTTTAAAGCACTAAGTTACACCATCATCAAAACTTGAGGTGAGGGATGGAGGTATTAAGTAACTTCATGGTGAATACCATGAGCTTAAAAAACAGACAAATCATAGATATAGAAAAACATTTAAATGTTATTCAAGTCACAGAGGATAACAAAATATATGTCCTTTAGAGCAGAATCTTTTAGTTTTATGGCTCACCTTTGAATGAGTGGTTTTTGCCCATTAAATCTGCTACAGAAATTATATCTAGAGTGATAAGTAATGATTCTATATTTTCAAGTGTTTTATCTCAAAAGTGTTACAGTATACACTGGATGCAGAATTCTAGCATCCAGAAAGAATAAACTATTTGCAACACCAGTGCCAGAAGGAATTGGTTTCTCATTTAAAGCAAGCAAGCAGAAGAGATACAACTGATGCTGTATAAGAAAAGAATCTAAATTTCTAGTTTGAAAGAAAAGAAATTCAATGGAATAGTTAAGAGTCCAAATAAACTGACACCAGTGCAGAAGAACAGTTAAGAATTCAAAGGCACATGCATCAAGCAATTCAAACTTATATCTATAACAACTATGACTTGTGATTCATGATGTCTCATTCACAATATTGCCAACCTCCACCATTCAAAAATCATGAGCCAACCTTTAAAAAGTAACAACATTTTAGTGAATAATAGACTGGGACTTTATTTGCCTTTAGAATTCTTGAGGCTTTGAATGATACGTCATATTTTTAAGCATTTATTTTTAAAAGTTGCTAGTTCTTATGTTTGAAAGAAAAAATGAGTTTCTTTCATAATCACAGAACTTAAAAAAATTGGAATATTAAGGAAAAATCCTGTATTACTAAGCTAACAATAGAGTCACGAGAGTGGCCACATACAAAGTTCATAATAGAAACAGGGAGATAAGAGGAGAAATTGAGTAGTTTATTAAGAATTTAGGTGTTATACATAAACATATTAGTCCAGTTCCCTACAGTCTTCTCCAACATATAAATAATTTTGCAAAAAGTGTGATGGTGCAGTCACAGAAGACCCCCTGGGATTGTTTCCTAATATGCTGATCATGCCACTGACACCTGCCTGCTTGCTCTTTGGGGATCCCCACCATCCTCTCCTGGCCAGATCCTCTAGTCTCCCCCGACAAGCAATGCAGACAAGTTGGGGCTACTGTCCCCTGAAGACCAGTGCAAACACTGAACCACTTCAGCTTTAGGAGAATGCAGTTCTAGGCCATAACACCCAGAAAACCAACCCCTCAAAACCCCAAATAAATTCATCTTTCTCTGTGTAAAAGTTTTACTAAAGGAAAGCTCACGAGGATGTTTGCCCACTTTATCGATAAAAGAGGGATATGCACACTGGTCATTCCTCCCAGTTAACAATTATTTACACTTGATAGTAAACACAAGTGATTTTATTAAATACAACAGTAGGATTTGAGTGGTTGCAAGTGAAAACAGACAGATGTAAGTAAGTTACTAAGTTAAAATGAAAAGAAAATGCATAGCCAGTTGTAATAAGTTTTGTGGTGAATTACAAGCAGATTCTTACCCACAAGAACTGCTCTTGTTCTAGGCATAATCTCCAGGTCAAAGACTCTTTTACCCTGATCTGGGTCCTCAGCCCTTTGGATGATTTCAGGGTTTTCCAGACCAGGTGAAGACAAAGGGCTTATAGCTTCCCATTGCTTAAACAGACTTTTCTCCAAGTCAGGAACCTTTTGTTCTACATCCCCTCTTCTAGGGAAAGATTTCAGGGTCAAAATGGAATTCTAGTATTAGGTGGTATGGTCACATGTCTTCCTTGCCCAATCACCTTTGAACTTACAAGGCAAACAAGGCTGTTTACATCATTATGTTGATCACCAAGTAATTAAGACTTGGGGAAAGCACCAGTGATGGCTCTTACTAGCATATTTAAAACTATAAATAGTCTCCTACTTCATATTTCTAACTCTATATACAAGAATGATACATGCACCAAAATAGGATATACAGATCCAGCAGACTGTAACATTAAAATCAATAGGTGTTCATGAGATATTTTGTTCAAAGCATCTCTGATTTGTGCATATTAATATTCATAAGTCCATTTTAATAAAGCATGAGCAGGCATTACAGAAAGCAGCAGCTCCATTGCCCTATATGTAAGTATCACAGAAGAAAGTCTGGAAGACAAGCTTTCCAAACAATTTCAGCAGAACAAGCCTGCTGTACGCAATACCATGAAACTATTTCCCAGATAAGGACAACTTTCCAGGACACTCTTACCGATTCTCTCTCTCCTTCCAGTCTGATTGCACTGGAGAATACAACGCCCTGGCTCATTTTTGTCTCAGGGGACTCTTAACAAGTAAATGAAAAAAATAGTCTGAATTGCAAAAAAGAGAAAAGGGGAGGTGGGAAAGTAAAGCATGATCTTTTCTTCAAGACTCTTTTCTAATCACCACCAGCAACAGCTTGCTTTGTCACAATCCTCACTACCTAGCTACAGTACTTAATTTTTTGCCAAGGCTTGCCCAGATCTCTTTGCTTGGCCATTCATAGCCTTGGTGCCTATATGCTTCTCGCATAGGTTTTGAAAGTAAAAAAAAATTGTTTGAGCTCTAGCACCTCTTTCATTACAAATTAAGCACTGCTGCCTATATGTAAGGCTTTTACTTCTATGGAAACACTATCTACCAATAAGTAATTTACATAAGTAGAACCTCTCAGTCTGACGCATTATTAACTTTCAAATTTTCTACCACCAATCTCCACAAACACACACAGAAATTAATTTTGAACTCTCCCAATCACCACATCCTCCCAAATTCTTCTTTGGGCAGATACATTATTTAATTTTGGTGGGGTTTTTTGTTTGGTTGGGGTTTTTTTTGTTTTTTACAGGGGAAGGGGAACACGTGAAGTGGAGGATTAATGAAGTCTGATTTACATTAGAAACATTTATAACCTAAGGCCTCCATCCTTTAAGCCGCTCTGCATGGATTGACCTTGGCATCCAGATCTGCCCACATGGAGTGACTTCCAAGACTGAGGCCTTAGCTATGAGGTAACTACTGTAATTCAGTTTGGCTATGTCTACACTGCTGGCAACCAGCAGTGCCTATGCAAATGAAGCATGGATTAGCATTTAGCACACTTCATTTGCATAATTTATTCAGGCCATTTTTGCACAAGAGCTTTTTGCACAAAAACAAGCAGCCTGGACAGGATTTTTTTTTTGAACAAAAAACCCATTTTGTGCAAGATCCTTATGCCTCTACAAGACAGGCAGAGCCTTTGACTGAGACATAGCCTTTGACTGAGTAAGAGTCCTATGTATTTGCAAAGGCATGGGATTACAGCTCTAGTAGTCATGGTAACTCAGAGTTACCTAACTTTGGTACGTCTGTATTTCTGTGACAACTGTGCAAGGAAAACAAAAATAGCAGGTCTAGCATGTGAGGCATTAAGGGAGCAATTTTACACATTTATTGCTCATAAATCTCAAAGACCAAGGGAGGAAAAAAAATCCTCCAAAGAGCAGCATTGTTTAGATAATCCTGAAAGTGCTACCAGGATCCATTATGATGATTTACAGACATTTTCACTTCCTTCCATGATCTTTGCCAAAAAATCTGTTAAAATTACACAGAAAGCTGCTTTTGTTTTGCACATTTTTAAAAACTGAACTAAAGCAATTTGCTTTAAAATAATTTAAATTAAATTTGGCTTCTACATCATTTATGAAATAGAGGGCAGAGAAAAAACAAAAACTTAGAATTTCTTTTGAAGATTAATGACATTTGAAAAGCTTATGATATAACAATTAGTGTGCACTGAACCCCTTTGGAAGGAAACAAGGCATGTTGTTGAGAGTAAACGAACAAAAGTAAACACCAGAAATATTGTTGTACTTAAGCTGCAGCAGTTTGTATGGTAATAAGTGGTATCATATGTATACAGTATTAACATGATTTAGTTGATCATTTCCTGTCTCTTTAGGACTCAGCTGAGACTTTTCTAAATGCTATTTTATAGTATAAATAAATATATTTAACCAACCCTACAAATTGGATACACTTGAATACTACAAATGATCCTGACGGGTAACTATAATTGGGACCACTGGGGCTGTTCTAATTCCCAATAAAGTCCAAGGAGAGATTCCCTTTTACTGTAATAGGTGTGTTATGAGGTCCTTGTTATGGAGGTGATTGATATATATGACAGAGGTAATGATTCTGAATGTGTGCACTGGTCCTTGAGTAATGTTTCTCACTCCCAAATGCATTTTGGCACAAACCAAATTTGCTAATTCACAGATGATCCCACTTGTCACTTGTGTTTAAATTTATCTCTCTGCTTCTTAGGACTCGGATATGAGGAAATGTTCAAAGGATGGGGGCAAAGATTTTCTCTAAGCTTGTTTTGTAAATGCACAGGTGAAATCTACAAAGTGCTAGTACTTGGATTTACCATGGTTTGAGGACAAAATAATGTTGCATTCCTGGACAGAGAACAAATAGCCCTAACATTTCTGATGATGTGTACTACCCTTACATCACTACCAAGCTACTGCGAAATCTGAAAGCAGTAAACTGAAAATGAAACTAAACTTTCCTTATGAACACAGACACCAGCCATTTTCTTCTCTGATTTGTTACAGCTTGTTCTGTAGGATGCACACACAGTACTTCCTCATAGAATTTTGTTATTTTCCTCGGACTAAAGCAAGTCCTCTAGTGCTTTTACTTTGAGTGTGGAAAAAACAGCAGAACATGCAGAAAATCTCTGCAATGATTCACTGCCTATTCCTTTAAGAAGTTATTGCCAAAAGACTCCAGAAAACACAGTAAAACTCCATTTGGGACTCCATTTTATCAAAAACCTTATTGTTCCCTTTAGGGTAAATGAAACCATAAGTACTGAGGAGAGAAAACTAAATCTCTCTGCAGAACATTAATAGTTTAAAAATTCACTGCAGATCTACTTACTTTTGCCAGCTCCTGCTTTTTAAAGATGTAGTCCTTCAAGACTACCCTGGCAGGGAGAAACAATTGGGCAGTGCAAATTATTTTGTGCATGTGCGCTCAAAAATCAGGATACACCCATTATACAGTCTCTTCCTTAGTACACTGTAATTTCCATACTCCAGGTGTTCCTAATTCAGGAACACCCATGGTACAGATCCTGGCAGGCACAGCCAGAAGGGTCTGCATGCTGCTACTGCTCCTCCCACCCATCCCAGCTGGGAGAACCGCAGCACAATGACACATACTGCCAGAGGATTTTCCTTGCCACTCCCATAGCAGTAAGGTGCAGTACCTGAGAGCAGCAGGGGACATGGAGCACAGGTAAGCTCACTCCCTAGGCTAGCAAAATCTTTAATCTGGCAAAATCTGTTTCCCAGGGTTGCTGATTAAAGAGGCTCATGTGTATACACTATTTTTGGTTCTGTTACTATTGTTATTTGCTAATTGCTATCTCAGAATGCATTTTCTCATTTCCTAAGTAGACTGTTTCTCCAGGACATCTGTTCCTCACCTTTTCTTAAGCAGCTAGAATAGCACCAGCCTTGACAACCTCACAGTCATGAACAAAATGTTATTCATCACAAACATGTAGGATACAGTTCATCACTTCTGAAGGCATGGTTCTGATTCATGTGTTCAGACAACAACCTCCAAAATTAGTAACTTCACAGACATCTGATGTCTACATATTTCACATCCAGAAAAAGCACAATCCTGTGTTCCAGTTTATCATAAAAGGGTTGCCTTATAGAGCCTTTCTAAAATTAGGTCCACCATATGATTATATTAGGGAACTTGACAGCAAATAGCTTAACTATTTGCAAATTATGTTTAATAAATTGTGTATAGTTTAGTCCTGCTGGATCTGCACAATCATTTGTAAATGGAAGAGAGAATTAAGTAAGATGGAGTAATAGCAACGACTGGGGGAGGAGGAAGGAGCAGTTGCCCCTGGGTCTGGCAATTCAAAGGGGTTTGGGGCTTCCAGGCTCTGCTGCTGCTACTGCAGCAGTGGCCACAATCCTGGGCCCTATAAATCTCTGCTAGAATGCCATGCCGTGCACTCTGGGCAGCTCTAAGGGCTGGGGGTGGGGGAGGAGACGGGGACTGTGGCGCGCTCCCAGTGGTGCAGAGGGCAGGCTGACCCTGGCCCTTCCACCTGAGGCCCCAATCCTTCTGGGAGCACAGAGCTCTCATTTTTCCTGGCCCTCTCCTCCCCCCAATGGCCAGGGGCCTGTGAAGACTGTCAGCTCCCCTGTCTATGAGTTATAGGAAGCCAAAATAATGAAATTACGTGCACATACAAACCACTCTGGCCTTCTGTCCACACTCAAATTGTACTAATGTAACTACATCAGTTTAGAACCTGTTGACTAAATCAGTGATATTCACTTGTATAGACATTCTTAAATTGATTTCAGAACTCCTATCAATTTAGTTTGAATTGGCTAGGAACAAAGACACAGTGAACCCAGCTGCTACTGGCATCCCAAAGCGACCCCAGCCCAGTGTTGCTAGCTTGTTTCACTGCAATAGTAACAGCCCAACTTGCTGCAGAGTAGCTTGGGCAACTGTCCTACCACAGTGGAAAAAACAAGGCTGCCATCTCTAGAAGTAGTGGAGAGAGGACTGCAGAAAATGTCTATGGATGTTCCACTGAGATAACTCAAGGGGAAAAGGGGGGCATCCCTGTTCAGGTAAAGAGACTGCACTAAATGGCCCTTCCCACTTAACCCAACAAGCCCAAGAAATAAAAACCAGACATCAACTGTACCTCTTTACCCAAACACAGGGCACTGATACGATGTAGCCTGTATAACCAGACTCCCATGCAACCCTTTCTGATTTTTTCCCCAAATTTTTATTTTCTAATCTTATATCAGTAAAGTAATGAAAAGTCAATACTTTTGTCTTAGCTAGCAGATGATCCAGTGCCATTTTTAAATGGGGAGCAAAGGCAGGAGGTGGGGCAAGGAGTGTAGAGTAGATGAGGTCTGAAGGAAAGGGAAAAACAAAAGCAAAAATTAAACCAAACATCACCGCTGCCAAGAATACAGCATGTAAACATTTACCTGCGCTCCCATCCCCTTCATCTGCAGATTTATCTGCACTTGCCCGGCAGGCCTAACTGGACTTCTGTAGAGTTTCAAACAGTTCCTGGTTCACAGCATTGTTTGAATCTGCATCCATATCTCCCCTTCATCCCGTCCATAGCAGGGGTCTTCATCTCAGGATCCTCCAGAGTGATCCTCCTTCCGCAGCTGATCCAAAGTATCCACAGTTGCTGTCAGCATGCTGGTGAAGTCACCCCCTTGAAAGTAGGAATAAGAAATCCTCCAGAAAAGGGCTTATTTTCCGGAGAATTGCGTCTAGACTGGCGCTTTTCTCCAGCTTATCCCCAAGCCAGAAAAAAGCAGCAGCCATGTAAATGCAAATGCCGCGGGGGTATTTAAATCCCCCGCGGATTTGCAATTCCGACTCGTCTCATTAGCATCCCTTTTCCGGAAAGGGATGCCAATGTAGACGTAGCCCATCTGTCACAGGACATGAGCATTGTGGACAGCTGCTGGAGGAACAGCAGTAGTGTTCGTACAGGTCATGCATGATCTCCTCTCACACTGTGTCAACCTAAGTAGACCAACAATTACTCTGCTTCATTCAGAGAGGTATGTTACTGCATCACAGAAACAGAATGCTAATGTCAACTGCAGACACATGCCTCACCCAGGCAACAGCATCAATTGACCTAAATAGACTAAGCTTCCGGCTAAATTCACTCAGGGGTCTCAAACCAAATTAAGTTTTCACACAAGAGGTTTGCACTGATTTATATACATTATTTTCTAAGCTGTAGTAATTAAATTATTGCAGTCCTTGTGTGTAGAAAATATATAAGAAAGTTCACTACCATACTAGGATGTTTTGTTGGGGTTCTTTTTTGTTTGTTTGTTTTGAAGAACAATTAAAGAAAAGTCTTCCAGTATTGGTGAGTGAGGAAAGGGAAAAGGAACCCATTTGCATGTACTTATGAGTCAGACTAGGAGCACGAAAGTCTATTTGTAGGTTGTACTACAGAATCACAATAACAAGGAAAAGTCCTTTTATGTCATCTTGTCAGTGCTTCTAACAATGCATCATTTTCCCATGTAGTTTATCCTCCAGGGTTGAACTTTATAAACAACATAGCAATTTTCTCAGTGGCCTTCCACGCAGGGCCATCCTTAAACTTTATAGGGCTCTATGCAACTGATGTAGCCCCTGCTCCCACAGCTTCTGCCTGGGGCTTGGGGCTCAAGGCTTCCTCTTCCCCATACAGTTGCTGCCTGAGGTTCGGTATTTCCCTCCTTCCCTCACAGGTAGCTTCTGCCAGGGCTAAAGGCTCCCCCGCCCCATGTATCTTCTACTGGGTCTTGGGTCCTTTGGGGGTCAGAGCAGATCCACAGAAGCTGAGAGATCCTCTTTGCCCCCTGCCTGGCAGGAGGGAGATGGAGCAGGGAGAAAGGCAGTCCTGCTGCTACAGGCAGAAGAAAGCAGAAGGGGGGGAGGGGAGGAGGAAGGGCAGCAGACAGGCTGCAGTGGGGAGTAATAGGGCCATATTTAGACATACAAGCAAACGCAGCTGTATAGGGGCACCCAAAAATTTGATGCCCCAAATTTTCAGGTGCCCGAAGCAGCCTCTATTTTGCATATGCCTAGGGATGCTTTGCTGCCACTCAGGTATTGATCAGACCCAATCCTATTTACTTAACATGAGTCATCAAGTTCTCAGCCCAAGATGGTATGGCCTACAGTGGTGAAAGACACTGAAATGGTGGTTCGAGACATAAGTTATGAATGAGTTACAAAACGTTATTGACTCCAATGGTAGAGATTAGCATACACTGATTGCAGCAGCTATTGTTAAAATGGGAAAAGAAAGCTAGCTTATTCTACCCATGGTAAAATAGCCCTGGTGCAATACATGGAGGAAAGTTTTGGCTTTGTCTGCACTCGCAATTGGGCAACAAAGCTTTTGTCATTCACAGGTGCTTAATGTGAAAGTGTGGCCATGACAAGCGCACTGGGACAGAGCTCTCCCAGTGTTCTATGTAAACCACCTCCAGGAGGGAAGTAGCTAACAGTAATGGAAACCCAGAGCTTTACTTACAGCACTGTAACTTGCTACTCTCAGGGGATGTTTTTTTCAACTAATCCATAGGCACTTCCTCCCGGTGGGGCTCTTGTACATTTCAAAAGAGGAATGCGGAACACTGCCTGCAGCCTGGGGCCAGCAGAAAGTCCCACTGACCCTGGGCTCCATGTTGCACTGCTGATTTGAAATGACACGCAGAGCCTGGGGTCAGCTGGGGACTCCCCAGTTGACTCTGGGCTCCAAGCAGTGCCGCTGCTTTGAAACACTACCTCAGCATCTCAAAGGGGACAGCGTCACACAGTGAGCCTGTGCTCAAGAAGAAGTACCCCTCCTTCCTCCCCACTTTGCTGCTTCTATCTGATAGAGGCAGCAAGGGAGGAGAATCGACTAGTCGACTGACTATCCAATAAGCATTTGCTTCCCTGGCCCTGCCTCTTCTGCCCGAGGCCCTGCCCCCTCCAGGAGCATGGAGCTGCCCCACACACACAGTGCCCAGGGGTGTGGCAATTATGTCAGCCCCCTTGACCAGTAGTTACATAAACTTCAGTCCCTTGAAAAAGTACCTAGTTTCTGTTATGGTAGCTATTGAGAGATTTTTGCTCCTTTCAGAGGACTACTGACTCATGCAGTGGTTTATAAAAACTCATATCTAATTACTGTCCTTGCACAATATTTAACTGTTTCACCTGCTTTGATAAAACAGAATAAAAAAGGGGCTCCAACTTTATCACTGATAGGCACAGTGCTGCTCCAAAGTACCTGTCTCTCTATCTTTTGCCAAAATGCCATTTGTAACTGACCATTACTATTTGGTGAAGAATAAATAAATATCCCTAGGCCTTCAACTATGCAAAAGTTCTTTCTTACTTTATTAGCATCATATGTATGGAAGTCACAAGTAAAGACAGGTCCCTGCCAATGTTCCCTCTAATTTTTTCCATTAATCTGTAGAATAAATATGTTATGTGCACCAAGGCATGTGCAGATGTGCACCATCAATAGAAACACATGCTACCAGCTGTGGGTGGCTATGGGTGCCTTGCTAATCAGCTGGACAGCATTTGGATCTCTCCTGCGTGGCCACCCAAGCAGTCAGCTTAGAAGGATCCAGCTGAGAGAAAGAATTGTTTCCCCCTTTATCAAAAATGAATTGTAAATCAAATACAATGGACTGGAGAAAGAATCATTCATTTTGCAGTTCTTGACTCACAGATCTCATGATTAGATCTGTCCCCCTGGCCCCGTAATACAATGCAAGAAACATAACTTGGCATGGGAGATTAGGCAGTCTAGAATGAAAATAAATGAATGTTTAATGACTACAGTGTTACAGCATTAAACATTTGACGTTAGCTAGTAAAATTTTGAGAGAGGAATCTCCCCATTCCTATATCCATATAGATTTACTCATTAAAATAAAAAAGTCCAGATGCATCACATCAGAAAGATGTACTAAAGGTCCTCTTGTTTGGACTCTGGCACACAATGAACCTGTGCAGGCCAAAGGATAGAACCTTTGGAAGAATGTTTCAGCAGCATCTTGGCCAGGACTCGATGCATCGATTGAACAAGAAGCCCAGCAGCAGCACACATTTGTGACTCAATAGACTACAGTAATTCCTCATTTAACACTATAGATATGTTTCAGAAAATGATTATGTTAAGTGAAAACATGTTATGTGGGGTCAGTTTTCCCATTGAAAATAATGGAAAAGGTGGGGGTTGCGTTTCAAGCGGTGGTGTCTGTTGGGACCAGGATATAAGGTTGGGGGAGAAAGGGGACTGGGTTACAGCAGGGAGGGGAGGTGTTTGGCTCTGGGGAAGGGAAGGAGAGGAGGGCGCGGGGGATTGGGTTGGGAGTATGCTCCTGTGACGGGTCCTCCGGGACACGCACTGCGTCCAGCAAGAGGGGTTGTTGGGGAACAGTGCGGCGAGCGGCGAACCCTCTGCCGCTTTGCAGGAAAGCGGGGGAAGCCCCCCTCAGCCACCAGCAACAGGCCAGCTGGGGAAATCGTGTTATTCCGGGGACGGTCATGTAATTCAAAAAACGTTCCCTAAAAAAAATCGTGCTATCGTGAAAACGTGTTAAGCAGGCACGTGTTAAATGAGGAATTACTGTACTAAAGTAGAAAGCTGTCACACAAGGAATGGAACTTTAGGTGAGGTTATTTTTTTTAAGTGAATTGCCTGAGGTCAGGCAGGAATTAAACCCAGAGCCTATGAAGGTCAATGCATTAGTCAAAAGACGTCCTGTAAAAATGACTCATCCTGGCTGTCTTTCTGCTGACTCAGAATTATTCCCTTTAATTATATTTGCCGTTATGGTGCATTAATGCTAAGCATTAATTTTGAAGGAGGATGCTGGTTTAAACACCTGTCCACAGGGAACAGGACTGCAATGACAATTCATTTCACAGCCAATGAAGAAAGATTATAATGACTCATTGATTACTGATCTATACTAGCTAGACAACCCAGCACTTTCAGAGGAATTTAAAAGCCTCTCCTGCAAGACATCTGTATCCACACTAGTCGTCCTATCAGAATGCATAAGAACCATTTACCAGCACTCTGAAAGGTGACTCTTGGAAAAGATCTATCATAATTAATTGTTTCACCATTTTAAACACTGACCAAGTCCCCTTAATTGGGACAGCTCACTGCATATTTTATCATCAACTCCTGATTAGGTATAGATGTAAATTCCTGTTTAATTAGTTAACCAGTTAAAGTAGAACATTAAGTTTAACCAGTTAACCAATTAAATAGGGCTGGCTGGAGCACGCCTGCCTGTGATGTGCAGGACCTACTGAAGTTGGGGACAGCTCCCGCCAGACAGAAGTACCCTCCACCCATGATGGGCCCCACACAGCTGGAGCAGCCCTCCACCTACAGCAGGCTGTTCAGCCCCTACCAATTAACTGTAAGCCTCACCCTTAACCATTAACATGCCTACCCCACAGTTCTGCAGTGAGCTTTGCACATGCAGACCTCCATGCTTACATGGATTCCCATTTAAATCAGTGAAGTTCCATACAGGTACAGGAGTTTGTCTGGGTGAAGCTCACTGCAGGAAAGAGACCTAGACATGAAATAAAAATAAACAAGGAGAGGAGGTTCAGGGCAGTCTATCTTTAATCTTCTTCAGCTCGAATGTTAGCAATGCAGTGCAGTGATTTTCCCACTTCTTCAAAATGTCATTTGTACCCACTGGCAGTAGCTAAATGCACTTGGTTGGAAGAATTTGTAGACAACAGTCAAACACTATGCCCTGGCTGGGACATGGCCTAACAAGATGTGAAGAACATTATATTTAAAAGAAACCAAAACTTATGTGCAGGAGAATTCAGCATGTGACATGTGAGATATTTCTCCCACATTTTTTACAGGTACATCTACACAGTAGAGAAAAACCTGCAGCTGGCTTCTGTCAGTCAGTTTGGGCTTGTAGGCCTCAGGCTGCAGGACTGTTTCATTGCTGGGTAACAATGGTATTCAACTCGCAATCCATGGGATGTGTGCAGCCTAACTGGCACACAGCTGGGCCACAGCTGTGCGCAAAAGGCCATTGGGTCTGCAGGCTACACCATCACCTGATGTGGTGGGGCCCGGAGGTCCTGACTATACTTACCACTCAGTCCAGTGTCATCACGGCATTGCCTTTCCAGGAGGAGTCTAGGTCGAAGGGGTGAGTCTAGGGGGTGAGGAGTCTAGGTCGAAGGAGTCTAGGGGGTGAGGTATCACCCTGAAAAACTGCTTCATTTGGAGAGCAAGAGGACTCGTCATAGGAGATCGGGCCGAAGAGACATCTTGCGTGGTAACATGTTGCTTGGCTTGTGCTGGAATGCCAGATGGTGTCTGCAGTCTTGATTGGGACGGTGAAGAAGATCGCTCCCATGGTAATGGAGAGTGGGAATAAGATCTTGACCTTGGAGAGGGTACACCTTGTCGGTGGTAAAATGAGGAGTGCCGGTCTTGTTGCGGTGTATGGGAGAGAGCCCGGTATGATCGGTCACGCCCGGTATGGTAGGCAGAATATGGTGACCGATCTGATCCCCTAGGCGATCTAGATCTGTCCCTGGGAGCGCTGGAATGGCTGCGCGATTGGCTGGTATGATGACAGCGACATGGCGCGTGATAGCCTCTATGTGAGTACTCCGGTGATCGTACGTAGTAAGGTGCACCCACTGGTGAGGACTGGGTGAAAGACTTTGTAGGCATTGTGTCTTATGTTGAAAAGATGGAAAACAGTCGGAAGATGATGATGCCGGTGTAGGAATTCTATCCGGTGATCGGTGTCGCTCCCGCCCGGATCCGTCGCCCGCAGGTGGGGACGGCACCGGAGAACGTGTCGGTGCTGGTGAACGTCTCGACACCATCGACCGTTCCATTGCCAGTGAGCGCCTTGATGCCAGCGAGCGCCCCGGTGCCGGCGAGCGCCTCCACACAGGAGAACACCTCGGTGCCAGTGATCGCCTCGGTACCGATGGCTTCAGTGCCGGCGAGCGCCTCCTGACCGGAGAGCGTCTCGGTGCCGGTGAACCTCTTGGTTCTAGCGGTCGTCCCCGTGCTGGTGAGTGCCTCAGGGTCAGAGAGCGACTCAGTGTCGGCAAAGGTCTTGGTGCCAATGAGTGGCTCAAGACAGGGAAGCGTTGTGGAGCGAGAGTCGGGTTCGGTACAGGCGAGTGCCTAGACACCGAAGAGGGGCTTGCCCCATGGGAGCGTCTCGGTGTAGGAGAGCACTGGGGAGCCGCAGGGCGTCCCGTCAGAGAGATTTGTGTTGGAGACGGGACCTTGGCAGATGAAGTCAGCGAAGATACTGAGGGAGTAGGAGCTGATTTGCTGCGGCTTATCTTCGGATTGCCCGAACCACTTTTGGTGGTAAGGGCTCGTTCTCTCAATGTCGCGTCAGCTCGAGTGAGGGGTAGCGACGGAGACAGGGAAGGTCTCTTCTTCGCCCGCTTGGTGATGGTTTTGGAAGTGGCTGCCGTCGGCTCATCAGAGCCCTGAGGCTGTAAGGCCTTGTCGAACAAAAGCATTTTTAACCGCATGTCTCTATCCCGCCGTGCTCTGGCCGTGAGTTTCGAGCAATGCAGGCACTTTTGAGGTATATGGCCCTCCCCGAGACAACATATGCAACGGGAGTGGCCATCGGATGCCAGCATTGCCTCCCAGCAAGTCTCACATTTCTTGAAACCAGGTGAGGCCGGCATGCTGACTAACTATATACAAGGAACAAAGAAAAAAAAATTTTTTTTTTGACTACAGCTATGAAGAACAAACTAACAAATACTATATAACTAAGTAACTAGAATTTATAATATAAAGCCTCTCTCTCTATCCTGACAGGATTCTGAGGAGAGCACGTTAACTCCGTCCGCGGCCGAGGACGGTCAGGAGGAACTGGCGGGCGCCGGACCACGCGCACAAGAAAGGCGCGAAAAGACACGACCCGCGCGAGCGCATGCGTGGTCCGGCGGACTACGGCTAAAAAGATCTCCGAACTGCGGCGCTAGGACAAGCCCGACACCTATAGTGGAGCACCCACGGGACACCGCTCAAAGAAGAATAAGGTTTTTTTTTTTTTATAGGCACTGAGACAATGGAAACAAAAACCTAACTATGGGCACTCTACTAATCAGCTGAGTAGCATCTGAATCTCTTAGTGGCCATATAAGAAAGAGTTACTCACCTTGTGCAGTAACGGTTGTTCTTCGAGATGTGTCCCCGTGGGTGCTCCACTCTGGGTGCTGGTGCGTCCTCGTGCCGGCGACCGGAGACTTTTCTAGCTGTTTCTGCCGCGGCGCGCAGGCGCCGTGGCGCCCTCTAGTGTTGTTCGAACTGAAGGGCACCTGCGCGCACGCGGCTCCTCCGTTCCTTCTCTACCCACCAGAGCATCAGGCTCCAAGCAGGGGAAGGAGGGAGGGTAGTGGAGCACCCACGGGGACACATCTCGAAGAACAACCGTTACTGCACAAGGTGAGTAACTCTTTCTTCTCCTTTGAGTGGTCCCCGTGGGTGCTCCACTCTGGGTGACTACACAGCAGTTGTCGGCTCGCGGAGGTGGGTTTGGAGCCGTGTGGTAGTAACTGTAGACAGCACTGCTTGCCCAACCGCCATAGAAGATGCTATCGAGGTGGAGAGAGCATAGTGTTGTGCAAAGGAATGGTCGGATGACCAGGTAGCGGCGTTGCAAATGTCTTGTAATGGCACATTATGGAGAAAAGCGGTCGTGGCAGCCACTGCTCTAGTGGAATGAGCTGTGATAAGTCCAGGTAAATCTTTGTTATATAAAGTATAAGAGGTCTTGATGCAGGATGTAATCCATTTAGAGATTCTTTGAGATGAGACTGCTTGTCCCTTAGATCTATCCGCGTATGAGATGAAGAGTCTAGGCGAGGCCCGCCATGGTCTCGTGCGATCTATGTAAAACGCCAAAGCTCGTCGGACGTCGAGAGTGTGCCACACGGCGTGGGACGGTTCAGTGTGTGGTTTAGGAAAGAATGCAGGTAAGTGTATGGGTTCATTCACGTGGAAGGGAGAGAGTACTTTGGGTAGGAACTTAGGGTGGGGTCTAAGTACCACCCTGTCCTGTAAAAACACAGTATATGGGGGGTCAGCCATCAGAGCTGCAAGCTCACTCACCCTCCTACTGGAGGTGATGGCGACTAGGAAAGCCACCTTCATCGACAAATGAGAGAACGAGCAGGTTGCTATCGGCTCGAACGGGGGTTTTGTGAGGCTTTTGAGGACATGGTTCAGGTCCCAAATGGGGACTGGCGGACGAACCGGAGGAAAGGTGTTCTGCAGGCCTTTGAAGAAGCGCTTGGTTATTGGGTCAGCGAGGAAAGAAGAGCTTGGAGGGTGATGGTGGAAAGCTGCTATGGCTGCGGCATGGACCTTAATAGTACTAAGTGCTAGACCGGAATGTTTCAGAGAGAGTAAGTAGTCCAATAAGTCATGTATTGGAGCAAGGTGTGGTGGGTCTGCATGAGTCTGAGCATACCATAGGGAAAAACGTGTCCACTTGTAGCGGTAGGTCTTCCTAGTAGAGCGTCTGCGACTATTAATTAATATGTGTCTTACTTGTTCTGAGCAGGCAGTTTCGGCATCATGGAGCCATGAAGGAGCCAAGCGTGGAGCTTCAGCCTGGTGATGTCCGGGTGAAGGGTTTGACCGTGATCTTGTGAGAGGAGGTCGCAGCGTGGAGGGAAGGGATACGGTTCTGCTATCATCATTTTGAGGAGGTAAGGATACCATGTTCATCTGGGCCAAGCAGGTGCCACCAAAATCACGCGTGCCTGACTCAATCTGATCTTGTCTAGGACTCTGTGCAGGAGTGGGAGGGGGGGAAAGGCGTAGAGGAGGGAGGCGTTCCATGCGATGGAAAGGGCGTCTCCGAGGGAATTCCTGCCCAGGGCTCCCCTGGAGCAGTAGAGGTGGCACTTGCGATTGTTCTTTGTAGCGAAAAGGTCCACTTCTGGATGGCCCCAAAGACGGAAGATCGGTGTGAGGGCGCGTTTGTCGATCTCCCACTCGTGCTGGTCCATGAATGTGCGACTTAAGGTGTCTGCTGTGACATTGAGTATTCCGGGAAGGTATACTGCAGAGGGGGTGACCCCATGGGATAGGCACCAGGTCCAAAATTTGGTGGCTTCCGAGCATAGAGAAGGGGAGCGAGCGCCACCCTGACGGTTGATGTAATACATGCATGTGGTATTGTCCGTCATAATGGTGATGGTCTTGTGAGCTATGTGCTGAGTGAAATGCTGGCATGCGTATCTGACTGCCCGTAGCTCGAGAATGTTGATGTGGAGTGCTTGCTCTACGAACGACCATTTGCCTTGGGCTGTGATGGTTCCCAGATGAGCCCCCCATCCCATGAGTGATGCGTCTGTTATGAGTGTTAAAGTAGACGCTGGACGTTGAAAGGGGACACCGTGTAGCATGTTTCGAGGGATTGTCCACCAGAGCATGGAATTGATAACGCGAGGTGGGATCGCAACATGCTTGCTCATTTGGTCTCTGAAGGGTTTGTATACCGTAGCGAGCCAGGACTGAAGGGGCCTCATGTGGAGTCTGGCGAGATTGACGACGTAAGTCGTAGAGGCCATGTGCCCTAGGATTTTGAGGCAATGGCGGATCGTGACAGTAGGTGCCGCCTGTGTTGCTCGGACAAGGTCGCATATCGTTGCGAACCTGTGATCGGGAAGAGTGGCCCTTGCTGTGATTGTATCGAGGAGGGCGCCTATGAATTCCAGTTTCTGTGTGGGACGCAAAGTGGATTTTGCGTAATTTATGTGGAACCCGAGACTGAGTAGGAGGTCTATTGTGGTGTCTGTCATGGCCTTTGCTTCTTGGAAAGACGCAGCTTTTATGAGGCAATCGTCCAGGTATGGAAATATTATGATGCCTTGGCGTCGGAGAAAGGCCATTACGACTGATAGAGTCTTGGAGAATACCCTGGGAGCCGTAGAAAGGCCAAACGGGAGTACTCTGTATTGGTAATGTTGGGTACCCACTATAAATCGTAGAAAGCGTCTGTGAGCAGGATGAATTGTAATATGGAAGTACGCGTCTTGAAGGTCGAGAGCCGAAAGCCAATCGTGTTGGTCGAGAGAGGGAATGATAGTTGAAAGGGTAACCATCTTGAAACGGTGGTATGTGATGTATTTGTTGAGGCGCCTGAGATCTAAAATGGGACGCCAGCCTCCTGTCTTCTTCTGGGTTAGGAAGTACGTCGAGTAGAATCCCCGGCCGCAGAATTGTGTTGGTACGTGTTCTACTGCGCCCAGTTGAATGAGGCGTGAGACTTCCTGTAGGAGTACGGTTTCGTGAGAGGGGTCCCTGAAAGAGGGAAGGGTAGGAGGGTTTTTGGGCGGGGTAGAGGTAAAGGGGATGACGTAGCCAGACTGGACTAGATTCAAAACCCACTTGTCCGAGGTAATGAGGGACCATTGGTGGAAAAAGGCTCGGAGGGGGTAGTGAAATTGTAGGGTAGCTATCGGGAGGGTCGACGGATTGGCCTCCTGGCTCTCGACCAGGCCTTCAAACCTGCTGCTTGCCAGCCGGGGGATGAGGTGTGGCATGTTGCTGTTGACGCTGAGGTCTACGGCGAAGTGGTCTTTGTTTACGGAAATCGTATTTGGGCTGTTGACGGAATGGTTCCCTGGGTCGTTGGTAAGGCTGATATCTATTCCTTCTAAAAGGAGGAGTGTACATTCCTAGAGTTCTAAGGGTTGTACGGGAGTCCTTCATAGAATGTAGCACCTCATCGGTCTTGGATGCAAATAGATTGGTGCGATCAAAGGGTAAATCCTCGACCTTTTGTTGAAGGTCCCTAGGGACGCCAGAGGGTTGTAGCCATGACATTCGGCGTAGGACTATTGCGGAGGCTGTAATTCGAGCCGCAGTGTCTGCCACGTCCATGGCTGACTGTAAAGCTGTGCGTGAAATGGCCAGGCCCTCCTGCATAATGCTACGGAGGGTTGGGCGTTTATGCTCCGGGAGATGTTGAAGAAGGTCCTGGAGCTTCGCGTAATTGGCATTATCATAGTCTGCCAGCATAGCGGTATAATTGGCCGCTCTAAGGAGTAGTGTGGAAGAAGAATAGACCTTTCGGCCCATAATGTCCACCTTTTTGTGATCCCTGTCTTGTGGGGTTGATCTTAAATTAGGCTGTTTACCCTTGTGTCGGACCGAATCTACTACCAGGGAGTTAGGGGGTGGATGGGTGAACAGAAAGTCCATATCCTTGGGAGCGATAAAATATTTGCGGTCTACTCTCTTGTTTGTTGGTGTAATGGACGCTGGCGTTTGCCAAATGTTGTTGGCTGGGTCCATAATAGCCTCATCCATCGGGATGGCGATTCTGGTAGCTGTTGGGGGTTGAAGTGAGCGGAGAAGTCGATATTGTTTGACCTGGACCTCCTGAAGATCTTTTTCTTGAGCTAGTGCTACTCGTTTAAAGAGCTCTTGAAACTTTTTAGTGTCATCTCCCGACGGTGGGGCATCAGTGGTGACCGCTTCGTCTGGGGAGGAAGAGGAGTTATGCATCGGAGATCTGGTCTCGCCGTCAGAAAGTGAATCATGGCCATCTGAAGGAGCAGGAGAGTTTGGCTCTGTAGCTGATGTGGTAGCAGGAGGAGAGGCTGGAGGTGGCCTAGAGACTGTAGATGAGGGTCGGTGGTGAGACCTCTTTGGGTGTGGACTCCACGGTTGCCATTGTGTGGCGTATGGCGGTGGTGGATATGGGTATTGGTGTGGATACCATTGGTGCGGGGGGGGAGGGTATGCGTACTGAACCGCAGGCATTTGCCAGGATGGAAGTCTTTGAGACGGGCTGGAATGTTGTGATGAGAATCTGCTTCTAGGTTCGGTTCCGATGCCACTAGCTGAAGAATGGTGTGATCTGGTAGAATGGATGGAGGAAGCCGGGGATGGCGGTGCCGACGAGGTGTGACTCCGCACCGGGGATCGGTACCGGCTTCGGCTTTGAGAGGGTGCCGAGCGGTGCGGTTTCGGCGGTGATGTCGGTGCCGACGTACCTCTCTGCACCGAGGTTTTACTGGATAGGCTTTCGGTGCGGGCTTTCTTCAGTGCAGGGCCCGGTGCCGTTAGGTGTTGTTTCGGTACCGAGCGCTCCATAGACGGTGCCGTCGGAGCCGATGACGGCTTAGGTGCCGAAGCGGCCGGTGCCGTTGCCTTTTGATTCGGCTCAGAATGAGCTCTCTTATGCGGTGCCTGCGTCTTAGACCGCGGCGCACCGGAGGTTCCCGGCATGTCCATAGTGCTCACCGGCGATCCTGAGGACATAGCTGAGGCCGGAGGAAGAGCAGATTTTGGTGTCGTGGAGGAAGAATGGGTAGGAGGCTGATCTTTCTCCATACCCTTAGCTTGCTGAGGCGAGTCGTCTGAGGAGGGACGGAGCGACTTCTCGTATAAGAGAGTCGTGAGTCTGTTGGCTCTGTCACGTTGCGCTCTGGCTGTTAGCTTAGAGCAGTGCTGGCACTTCTGCGTCTGGTGTGCCTCCCCCAGACACTTAATGCACGCAGAGTGTCCGTCGGACGCCGGCATGGCGTCCCGACATGATTCGCAGCGCTTAAAGCCTGGCGAGCCGGGCATGAAGGGCTGGGGAACAAGCGGCGAACCGCAACCGGGGAAAAACTTTTTTTTTTTTTTTTTTTTTGGTTTAACTGGTTAGGGGGGGTCTAAGAACTTGGATAATGAGGAAAGAGGGGGGTAAAAACGATAATTTTAACTGTTTTTCTCTGACAGATTTGGCAGAGAGAGAGCTCCGTCTGCTGCCGAGGACGGTAAAGAAGGAACAGAGGAGCCGCGCGCGTGCAGGCGCCCTTCAGTTCGAACAACACTAGAGGGCGCCACGGCGCCTGCGCGCCGCGGCAGAAACAGCTAGAAAAGTCTCCGGTCGCCGGCGCGAGGACGCACCAGTACCCAGAGTGGAGCACCCACGGGGACCACTCGAAGGAGAAGCACCCATTTAGCAGGGGGAAAAAAACAGCAAGTAAATAGTCTGGTAGCACTTTATAGACTAACAAAATATGTAGATGGTATCATGAGCTTTTGTGGGCACAGCCCACTTCTTCCAGTCATCTGAAGAAGTGGGCTGTGCCCACGAAAGCTCAGGATACCATCTACATGTTTTGTTAGTCTATAAAGTGCTACCAGACCATTTGCTTGCTGTTTTTTTTCTGTAACAGAGTAACTCGGCAAACCCCTGAAGCTCATTTAACAGGAAACACTGCTTCCCAATGACGTTTAAGTGTGATATCAGGCAGCATGAAAACAACACTCAAGATGCTTGAGCCAACCTTTTTCCTCTGATGTGTGTTCCTCTTTCAGTTGTTACTAGTAACCAGCAAAGGTAGGGCTGGGAGACCAGCATGCACTGAGCCAAGAGGTGATCGAGGAAACCAATGATTATAAACAAATAAACTGACAAGGAAATAGAGTTCCCTGCTAACTTATTTCATTTCTAGTAATTTTGTGTTAGCTTCTATGATGAGGTAACTGGCTCTGTGGATATGAGAAAGTCAGTGGATGTGATATACCATGACTTTAGCAAAGCTTTTGATACCGTCTCCCACAATATTCTTGCCAGCAAGTTAAGGGAGTATGTATTGGATAAATGGACTGTAAGATGGATAGAAAGCTGGCTAGACTGTCGGGCCCAACGGGTAGTGGTCAATGGCTCGATGTCAGGTTGGGGGTCGGTTTCTAGCGGAGTGCCCCAACGATCAATTCTTGGACCGGTTTTGTTCAACATCTTTATTAATGACCTGGATTGCACCCTCAGCAAATCTGCAGATGACACTAAGCTAGGGGAAGAGGTAGATAAGCTGGAGGGCAGAGATGGAGTCCAGAGTGACCTGGACAGATTAGAGGACTGAGCCAAAAGAAATCTGATGAGGTTCAACAAGGACAAGTGCAGAGTCCTGCACTTGGGATGGAAGAATCCCAAGCATTGTTACAGGCTGGGGACTGAATGGCTAAGTAGCAGTTCAGCAGAAAAGGACCTGGGGATTACAGTAGATGAGAAGCTGGATATGAGTCAACAGTGTGCCCTTGTAGCCAAGAAGGCTATAGAAAGGATGTGGACGCATTGGAGAGGGTCCAGCGGAGGGCAACCAAAATGATTAGGGGGCTGGAGCGTATGACCTATCAGGAGAGACTGAGGGATTTGGGTTTGTTTAGTCTGCAGAAGAGAAGAGTGAGGGGGGATTTGATAGCAGCCTTCAACTTCCTGAAGGGAGGTTCCAAAAAGGATGGAGAAAAGCTGTTCTCAGTAGTGATGGATGGCAAAACAAGGAGAAATGGTCTCAAGTTACAGTGGGAGAGGTCTAGGTTGGATATTAGGAAAAACGATTTCCCTAGGAGGGTGGTGAAGCACTGGAATGGGTTAGCTAGGGAAGTGGTGGAATCTCCATCCCTAGAGATTTTTAAGTCTTGGCTTGACAAAGCCCTGGCTGGGTTGATTTAGTTGGGATTGGTCCTGCCTTGGGCAGGAGGCTGGACTTGATGACCTCCTGAGATCTCTTCAGCTCTATGATTCTATGTTACTTGCAACTACACTGGCTAACGCATTATCAAACTGAACTGATTTTCTTTCCAAACTGACTGTACCCTTCTAACATTAGCCTAGCAAAGCAACCCTAATTTTGTAGCAACTTCAAAAGTATTCTCTTAAGGGTATGTCTGCACCACTCAGACTTTAACCAACACAAGTTTATCACTAATAGATATGTGGGCACAACCCAATAGTGTATATGAAGCCTACACAAAAACAAGGGGGTTTTCCATTTGTGTAGGAAAATCACTCCCTGAATGATGCCATGTTGACAGCAACAATCTTCCAATGCCATAGTTGCATTTATAGTGGAGATTAGACTGGCATAACTTCAGGATGTGACCAAGGTTGATCTTTACATATGAAGCAGTGTTGCCCTTTCATCAGGAAACAGTTTCAGAGAAAAAATGAAATATTTGAGCTTTGAGCCAGAACTAAGTCAATGTTGAAAAATTTAAAAAACGAAACCGAGAGGAAATATTGGCAATCCCTTTCCAAAGATGGTAACATCCTCACAAGATTTATGATCTACTAAATAAGACATGACATTACACAAATAAAGCTCAGCAGGGTGGGTGAAGATCTGGCACTCCTTTATGGGAATTAATAATAATATTCCTCTTAAAATCAGGAATAAGGGACCTTTCGGAAAAGGCTTTATTTTCCGAAAGATCCCCGTCTAGACTGGCGTTTTTTTCCAGCAAAGCCCCGAGCCGGAAAAAAGCGGCAGCCATGTTTATACAAATGAAGCGGGGGATATTTAAATCCCCTGCTTCATTTGCAATTCCGACTTGTCTCATCTGCATCCCTTTTCCGGAAAAGGGGTGCAGTGTAGACACGGCCTTGGTGTCCCAAGGATTTCACAATCCAGCACATACAGGCAAAACAATTCTGAAGTTGTTAGCACACGGGATAGCAAGATCTTGTTTTGGGTATTTGAAAGAAATTGCACGGTGAAAGGATGGAAGGGAATTTGTTAAAGTATCATATAACCAACATCAGACATCCTCTTGGAGGTACAGATATATCAGGGCACAATCATTTATTATTTGTAAAATGTGTCTTTTGGGTCTCAAAATATGCCACAGCTATCATTGTCTAATGTAGGGCATATCTACGCTAGGAAACTATTTCAAAATAAGTTTTTTGAAATAATAGCTCCCAAAATAACTATTTTGAAATCACGCAGCCACACTACAAGGCACCATTGAAATAGCATGTCCACACTGATTGGAGCCTGCATTGAATTTAAAGCCCCCATAAGCACTCTGGAGAAGGCACTGGGAGAGCAGTTAGTTCCAGCAAGTCAATACAGGAAGTAGCTGAGACTTATGCTTAAAGGGGCTTCACTCTAAAGCAGTGTCTCAGAAATCACTTCTCCACTGCCAACACCCCTGTGGCACACCAAACTCACGCCACAAGCTGTGGTTGCCCTTGTGGACATCCCAGCACGGAGCCAGAGATGCTGCAAAGCAGTGCCAGGCTCATGGGCCTTGTGTTGTACCTCATGGCACAGTTTGTCCAAATTTCCTATATGGTGATTCAGGAGCATGATGACCAGCACAGACTGGGGCAACCTCTTTACGCAGGCCCTGGCACTCCTGATGCACCAAATTCTCTTCCATCCCCTGCACACCATGGAATGAGACTTCTGGTGTAGGAGACTAGTTCTAACTGGTGGGACTGTATCATACTGCAGTGCTGGGACAACCAACAGTGGCTCCAGTACTTCCACACATTGCAGGCCATGTTCCTGGAGCTCTGTGAGTGGTTCCCCCCTGCCTTCAGGCTACAGGACACCTAGATGAAACCTGCTATACCCCTGCGGAATCACACCATCATCCCCCTATGGAAGCTTGTAACACCAGACAGCTACCACTCTATGGGAAACCACTTTGATATAGGAAGATCCACACGGTCGGGGCCGTGCTCATACAGGTTTGACTATTTTACTAGGAAGGATGGTGAAGCACTGACTGGAATGGGGCTAGCCAGGGAGGTAGTAGAGTCTCTATCCCTAGAGATTTTTCCACTCCTGGCTTGACAAAGCCCTGGCTGGGAAGATATAGTTGGGATTGGTCCTGCTTTGGGTAGAGGGTTGAACTCTGATCTTCCAAGGTCTCTTCCAACCCTATGATTCTATAGGTGGTCAAGGCCATCAACACAATTCTGCTGTGGAGGGTCAACAATCTGGGCAATGTTGACCCCATTGTTGCTGGCTTTGCCACCATGGGCTTCCCCAACTGTGGAGGGCCATAGATGGCACCCACATCCCTATCCTGGCTGCTGACCACTGTGCCTCCAACTACGTCAAAAGAAAGGGTACTTTTCAATGGTGCTGCAAGCTCTGGTGGACCGCTAGGGCCGGTTTATGGACATTTACATTAGTGGGTCAGGGAAGGCACACGATGCCTACATCTTCTGGAACTCAAACCTATTCCAGAGGATGCACACCGGCACTCCCCCTCTCCTCCCAATTACATCACCAGGGTTGGGACGTGGACATGACCATGTGCATTATGGGCAATGCAGCTTCCCCCTTGCTGCTGAAGACCTACTTAGGATTTCTGGACCCTACTAAGGAGCATTTCAATGCCAGGCTCAGCAGGTGCTACATGGTGATGGGGGGTGCCTTCAACTGCCTAAAAGGGAGTTTCAAGAGTCTCCTCACCCATCTGGACCTCAGCAATCAGAACTTCCCTTATATGGTATGAGCCTGCTATGTGCTCCACAACAACTGTGAGCAAGGGGGAGACTTTCTTGCCAAGATTTGGGGGGGGCGGGGAGGGAAGAGAGGAGAGGGAGGAAGAGGGAGAGCAGGTGGCCAGGGCTGATGAGCAGCCAGACACCACTGCCATTTGAAGAGCACAGTGGGGGTGGTGTTCATCTGAGAAGCCTGAGGAAGAATTTCAGCCAAGGCCACTTGTGAGACTACCCCCAGGGCTCCCCACAAGGGGCCTTTGCATTGCCCCCATGTACCTTTCCTCCCACTCCCCCTCCCTTCCAACCTTCTCCCTCAAGTTCAAACCAAATAAAGAAGCCTTTTTGTTTTGAAAAAAACTTTCATTTTTTATTTGGGGAATATACACCAGCGGAAGGATTGAGGAAAGAACCAGGGAGGGGGGACTCAGGGATGGAGTTGGGACTCGTGACTCCTTAGGTACCTTGGGAGGCTTGTGGTGGTGAGATCTCCCAGGCACCCGATTTTCACAGGCCCCAGTAGACCCTGAGGAGAAACCAAGGGAGTGGGGGCACATGTGGGGAGGTGGCTGGAGGACTGCTCCATACATATGGCCATGCACTCCATAACAGATGTAATTGAGGAGCACTGGCCTTGTGCTGGTGTGACAACTGTTCCCACATGGCTTTCCTCAGCTACCATGGTCAGTCTGGCACTCCTTGCAGTTGGTGGCCTGCTGTTGGCACACACAAGCAGGGGCGGCCCGTGAGCCTAGGCAACTGCCTAGAGTGCCTCTGGCCCGGGCACCTAATGACGATGCCACAAGGCACCCAGTGATGACATCATGGCCATTGACAGCCGTGCAGGCGGGGGCACCAATTGTGCCGCTTTCCTGGGGCGCCAGCTGCTGCAACCAGCCTCGGGCCACTCCTGCACATAAGAATGGTCATACTGGGTCAGATCAAAGGTCCATCTAGCCCAGTATCCTGTCTTCCAACCATGGCCAATGCCATATGCCCCAGAGGGAGTGAACAGAAACAGGTAACCAAGTTATCTTTCTCCTGTCATCCATTTCCGAACCCTGACAAACAAAAGCGAGGGACACCATTCCTACCCATTCTGGCTTATTAAGTATTGATGGACCTAACCTCATGAATTTATGTAGTTATTTTTTGAACCTTGTTAAAGTCCTGGTCTTCATGCCCTCTGGCAAGGAGTTTCACAGGTTAACTGTGTGCTGAGTGAAGAAAAACGTCCTTTTGTTTTAAACCTGTTGCCTATTAATTTCATTTGGTGACCCCTAGTTCTTATGTTATGGGAACAAGTAAATAAAAGGAAGTTATTCACCCTTTGCAGTAACAACTATTCTTCAAGGTGTTCCCCCACCCCATGGGTGCTCCACTGTTGGTAACAGGTTATCCCTTGAGCCACAGTTTGGAGGTTTTTTTTAGCAGTTATGAGCCAGGCTCCGCATGTGCTGAAGGTGGCTCTTGCTATTGGCAGTTTGCTGCCCTGTCTGCACAACCTGGCTCCCCCTTTCAGCTAACCACCTTCGTCATAGATGAAGCTCCTCTCTCACCTCAGGTGTTCACTCTCTTGAAACAGTTTTTCCCGTTACTATTTCAGTTTTGTAACCACTCCAACCTTAGACTTAGTTGTTCATGGCTAGTTTGTTTTTGGTATTTAAGCACTTTGGCCCTAATGGACCGCCTCACAGTGGCTTTAATAAGTGCAGTCGGTATAATGACCCTATTCTGGCCTCGGACAGGCATGTTTTTTGTTTGGGGGACTTGCTGTTTGCAGGACTCTCACCCCCCAAAAAATACAATTACTGCCAGAGCCTTATGACAAGAGCTAGAAAGGACTGGGAGCTTCGGATCCATACGATTCTTTTTGAGTAGGGTCTGCAGCCCACAGAGCAGCCTCAGGCCTCTGTAACCTGCAGTTCCCAGGGGACCAGTCAAAACACAGATCTGTATCTTCCTCACCTCAAACATCGCATGGTGAAGGTTTCCCCAGTGAGGTCATTGGCCCTGAACTGCTCCACCAGTCTAGCCAGTGGGAACGTGCCAGGCACTGCAGACAACTCGGTGCTGAGGTCTCTAACAAGCGCAGCTACAACAGCACCCCACACTCGCTCAGAGCTCACACACTCAGTGCCAGAGAGATTGTATTGGCAAGCCACAGCACTGCCACAAGCAGCACTGCAACACTCAGCACCAGGGATGATAGGGAACCATCTGTCAAACAGCCCCACAAGACTTTAGCACCACCTTCTGATGTGCCAACACCAACATGGATACCTTCCCCGCCAGACTGCAGCACAGGCACCACTGCCTAACCACACTGGCCAAGCTGAGAGCATTCACGTATAATCAGCTGATGTTGAGAACACCCAACCTTTGCCGCCGCTATGTCTCCCTGTCCAGCTCCACGCTACATTAAGTTTCCGTTGTAACACAAATGCTGGAGTTGCTGACTATGATCTGAGGAGCACCTTCCAACAATAGTGGAGCACCCATGGGGACATCATCAGAAGAACTTTTCCTCGTTCACTTTCTCCATACTGGTCATGGTTTTATAGACCTCTATCATATCTTCACCCCTACTCCAGTCTCCTCTTTTCTAAACTGAAAAAAGGCCCAGTCTTTTTAATCTCTCTCCATATGGCACCTATTCCAAACTCCTAGTCATTTTTGTTGCCCTTTCTCAAACTTTTCCAGTGCCAATATATCTTTAAGATGAAGCAACCATATATGCACACACTGTTCAAGATGTGGAAGTACCATAGATTTATATAAAGACAATAAGATATCCTGTCTTTTTCTGTATCCCTTTTTAAATTGTTTCTAACACTGCTCTCAATGAGGGAACAGTAGTAGTCCAGGTAAACCTGCAAGGACCTGCTGAGAGAATGCTTCCACCTGTGAGTCATGCTGATGGTGTCAGAGCTGGTGGATGCACCATGCTCACAGCTAGCCAGCTGTGAAGAAAAGTAACAAGGGCAGTCATCCCAGGAGATACTGAGCCCTAATCTGAGTCAACACCAAAGTCTCAGTTCAGACAATGATGATGTGCCTAAACAGTAAGCACTTTACTTCAGAGCACTGACCTCCCAGGAGAGAGTTACTATCCCCATAGCCCAGTGACAAGCAGGCATGGGAATTTGCCAGCAAGACCAGGAGTCAGGGGCAGGGGAAAGGAGGGGAAGAGAGGAGGATGAAGCAGCTCAGCTTCCTACTATGTCCAGCACTCACCAGGTCTGGCACTAGCAGTGTCCTGCAGAGAGAGAACTTGTACCCCTGCACACTGGAGGAAAAGGTGGGTGATTTTGGGGAGGTATGTGAGAGCAGCAGAGGCCACTTGCCAGAGAGTGCTACTGGGTACCCCTCTGCTTCCTCCCTGCTGACAGGTTCCCATGAAGAGGATCGGTCTCCTCCATATCACCACGCTTGACTAAGAGCAGATGGTGCCTGAATACAAGCATGACCCTGTTTCATGTGCAGCATGGCTGTGTGTGTCCATGACTCCAGCCTCCTTCACGGTGGCTTGTCATGGGAAGGTGTCCCACCACGGAGTCTGGAGTAAGGCAGGCCTGTGCAGGAACCTTCTGAGAAGGAGTGAAGTTCCTGTATGAAAGCGTCATGTGGCTGTGTGCTTTGGACTGGCATTTCGTGTGCACAGGCTGTATAGGGAAAGTGATAGAACTCACCTGAAGAGCCTTCATTGGGATTATGCAAGCCCTGGGAGATATCCCCATAGCCCAGGAACAAGCAGGCACGGGAATTTGCCAGCCAGAGCAGGAATCTGTGTGTGGGGGGGGGGGGGGGAGGAGAGGAGAAAACGAGGCAGCTAAGCATGCTCCTCCTTGACCCCGCCCTCATGGAGGCTGATGCTGGGCATGTCCTGGCCAGAGTCAATGACAATGGAGCAGGGGGAAGTGACCACTGCCCCACCCAGGATGGCATCCAGCTTCTCATAAAAGCAGCAGGTGTTCAGTGCTGCCCCAGAGCAGGAACTTTGCTCTGCAGTCTTGGTGTAGGACTGCTAGAGTTCCTTGATTTTCATCTGCATCTGATCCAGGGTCCTACTGTGCCCCTTTTGGGCCAGGCTGGCAGTCGTAGACCTCAGCATTATGCCTGCTGGTGTGGAGATCCTGGATATTTGTCTCCTCCCCTCAGACCTCAGTGAGATCCAGAATCTCTGCACCAGTGCAAGCCGGTGTCCTCTTATGCCTCAGGTCACTCAGAGAAAAATATTTTCTGTATAGAAGTTCAATAAGAGGCTTGGATGTGATTAATTGATTTAATCAAACTATACTTTACCTAGCTTTAAATCAGACCCTCTCATTACAAATAAGTTTAAGATCCTGATTAGAGCAGGGGTGGGCAATAATTTTTAGTAGGAGGCCACTTCAATGTTTTGGTAAATGGTCAAGGGCTGCACTTTTCTGCGCAGGGAGTGCAGGGTCTAGGTTTTAGGTTGGGAGCAGAAGGGTGCATGGAGTAAGGGACGGGTGTGCAGGAGACAGTCTGGGATCTGAGAGTGTGTTTGGTTGGAAGAGGGGGTTATGACCTGGGTCAAGGGATTGGGGTATAGGGTCAGCGTGGGAGTATAGGTGCAGGACAGGGTTCTGGCCTGGGGGAGGAATGTAGAAGGGGGTATAAGATCTGTGAGGGAGTTGTCACCTGGGTTAGGAGGTGTAGAGGGTTTGGATGGTGACCTGGGGGAGGGAGTTGGGGCACAGAAGGGGTCGGGGTGCCAGAGGCAGGCTCTGGTTAGGAGTTTACCTAAGTGTCTCCTGGCCAGCAGGCTGCAGTACAGCCAAGGCAGGCTGGGCTCCCTGCCTATTGCAGCCCAGCCTGCTTGAAAATGTAGACTGCTCCCTCCACGTGGCTCTCAGCTCCTGGTGGGGGAAGCTGCACCAGTCTTAGGCCAATCTTTCATCTCCGATTCCAGTCAAATCGGAGCTAAGAGATTGGCTGAGGTCAGTTCTTATTGGCTGGTTGTTTCCGGCCAATAGGAACTGATGATTGGGCTGGGGGCAAGGAGATTGCACAAAGCCTGCCCCTCCCTACAGAGCAGAGAGCTGCAGGGACTGTGTTTTAATCTGCGTTTGAGGGTCCCGGCAGGGTGGTCTGTGGGTTGGATCTGGTGGCTTGGCGGGCTGCATCTGGCCCCGGGCCATATTTTGCCCAGCACTGGATTAGAGTGTCCTACAGATTTATATGCTAACTTGGTGTAGTACACAAGCATATTTGCTTTCTGACCTCAATCTGTTACTTGGCAGGATACTGAAGTTCATGTCACAGGAGTATCTGCTTTAAGAATTGAATGTTTTAAATAAGGAAATAGACAATCTTAAAACTGGAGCTCTGCAACAGATAAAACATTCATAAATCCAGTCTTGCTAAGATTTAGCCATTTAGGATCAGTTCCTCAGCTGGTGTAAATCAGAGCTCCAATAAAGTCAAAAAAGGAGATTTGGTTCATAGTTCAAGCCTTGCAGATATTCTGGGGGAAAAAAAAAGTTTAAAACCAGCCACCTAATGTTGTGAGAGAGTTGTTGGGGAAGCCAAACATTTAAGGTATCTTAATTTATCCAATGCAAGTCCAACAGCTTGTTAGTATTCCAAGATAAATATTTATTGAAAAGCTAGTGCAAAATGGAAAGCCAATTATTTAAGAGATCTTGTTTGTGCAAGTGTTTATCTGGCAAGGACAATATAAACCCTGTCCATTCACACCTACTTACTCCTTATTATAAACCAACTTTCCAATAGCTGGCAAGGGTGTGTCTGGTACTAAAACTATTCTCAGAAAAGTGAAGTGTACTGGAAGCCTACTAACAACTGTAACAAGTACATTTAAATTGCTCCTCGCTTGATTCAAGATGCAATACCATGAGGGCCTAAAAGATTATTTGTCTGAATGGACTTGTTCAATAACAGTAGGAATAACCAGATTTAGATGCATATAACAGATTAAATGTGACTTTAAAAAAAACCTTGTTCTCTCCTAATAGAGAATTAAGAATACTTCTTTTAGCACAGACAAAGGCTACAATGAGTATTATAAACTTTAATTGCTTGAGGAATACTTAGTCATTGAGAATTCATAGCTATATGTTCAGTCTCTTATTTAACCCAATACATACTCACTTCCAAAATGATAGTCATTCCTTTGTATAGCTTTGATACAGTGAAACAGCAAGAGAGCATTTAAATTGCAAGCATACTTCACACAAAAGTTACTGTAAGCTTTCCTCCCTTCCCCCTTCCATTCCTCAGTAATTAAAACTGGACACCACAGACGATTAGTATGAACGGTTCGAGGTCACAGAACCATGAAGACTACTTCTTAAAATGTCACACAATACGAGTCTGAAATATCTGAACCAAATCTACCATATAAGTCATCTTCTGCCTCATGTTTGTCAGTGTATAGTCAACTATAATTAGCTACTAAAATGATGAATGGCAGGCCGGTAAAACTAGCAGCAATTCTTTGACAGTAGTCTCAAGGAAGTACAGTATTAAAGCTGGCACTTTCTTCTAATCAAAAGCACTAATAAAAATAAAGAATGTTTAATGGTCAAGGACATTTGTATCAGCATCAAAAGCTCCTTGTGTAATGCAACATAACAATTGTATCTTATTTCAGAAATTCTAACTTCAGATTACTACAAAAGGCTAATGATCACCTTAAACTGCTGGCACAGGACTGAAAATCATATCATAGCCTATCCAGACACGACCGTATATTTCCACTGTTAAATGGCAATTCTGTTGCTGACAGTTTTCCTGGGCTCAATATAAAATTCAACCATGAAACAAGACACATGCAAAGTTTCAAAATAAAGCAAGGAAGTATAAATCTTCCTTTCCAAGTAGAAAGGTTTCTCTCTCTACAAGAGAGGGCTTATTAATTAAAAACACATTTCAGTCAGCTACAACAATCCACACCACCAGTCTGGAACACATACACTTGAATTAAGTTATTGTGACACCACTCTAAAATATATAACAATGCCATTGCAAGCAAACCGCATTATTTCAAGACAAAAGGCATACCACTCTCAAACTAAATTTAAAGAGAGAGAAGGGAAACAGCTAAAACACCACATAACTCTCATATTAATATGACTACTGGAAAACTGCAAGCCAGTACCCTCAGAGCCAGAGCATAATTTTGCATCTAATGGAGGGAGGGGAGAAGAAATGAGCAAAATGCTGTGGGGATAGGGGTAGGAGGTGGCAGCATTTCTAATATAACAAAAGCCTTTTAGGTCTGCAGAGCTATATTTCACAGAGACACACAGATCAACCCTATTGCATATAAGGGGGAAAGGATTTTAATTGGCACCTCTGGTGTGCAGACAGAAGCTACCCCAGTCTGATAGAGCTACAATTTCATAGCAACAATAACACACATTTATGCTTGGGAGCGAGAACCTCTAAACTGAAGCCAGAGAAGGATGGATAGCAAAAGGCATGGAGAGAACAGAAAAGCAGCAGCATCAGGGCCTTGAGGAGCTGTCAATCCTCAAACTCTCCCTCCCTAGCAACCCAGACATTGCAAGCAAAGCCCCAGCCAAACTGCCCCCGAGCCAGGCCCCACAGTTACCCATTCTTTTACCTCCTACAGTGAGAAGCCCACTTTACTTACGTGAAAACGAAAAATAAAGTAGTCGAACCCACTAATAAAGCAGCTGCTGTAGCGACAGGGACATATTTAGTAGGTTTAAATCTCTTTCCAGTGCTGCTGGGCATCCTGTAGTTTACACATCACTATGTATTCCAATCCAAGAGGCACCAGGGAGGGAGGGAAAGAAGGGAGAGAGAAAGAAAGATGCAAAGACCCTCCAATGCAGAGGCAAGGCAGGGAGGGGAGGGGGGAAAGAAGGGACTAGACAGAAAGAAAGGGAGTGAGAAAGAGGGATTGAAAACAGCTGACCTCCAGCACAGGAAATCCCACCCACACAGGCCAGCCCACTCAGCTGATGTCAGTGAGCCCCTTAAGGTAGAACTGTACTGAAACAGAGAACACTCACCCCAAGCTGAATAAAAAAGACATACAAGACCAAAGATACTTAGCATGCGCGCGCGCACACACACTCACAGCTGCAGTTCAAATAAAAAGACAATACAATGTACAAGAGTTATGATACAGACAAGCCACAAACACATTATGGGCAGATACGAACAGGCAGATAAACAGAATAAAATAGCACACTCCCCTCCTCCCCCAATTCTTTCCACACTCATCCCTCATATTGATAGTTGTTCTATAGAATATTTAAAACCACCCTTTAGAATTCAGTAGATACCTATATCTATCAGGAATAATAGGCTTTGAACCAACCATGTGGAAAGAATGGATTTAACTATTTCCTAATGGCTTACGTTCTATGGGACTTTTACGTGACATTCAAAAGCTAAAGTTATTTGGTTACCAAGCTGTACAACTCAATCCAGACCTTCACATCAAATACAATGGCCTCTGAACTGTGAGCTGCTGCTTATGGACAAGCTTCTGCAAAAGCCCCAAGAAACTCTGCAGGGCTCTGTATACAAGGTGTCCTTCTGCACCAAACAGCTTGCATGATTAGGACCTGTAATGAAGAATAACAGCACTACAAGCCCAAGTTTGATATATAGGCAGTCCCTGGGTTACAGGGATCCGACTTACATCAGATCCCTACTTACAAACGGGGTGAGGCAACCCCGCACTAGCTGCTTCCCCCCAGCAGACCAGGGAGACGCAAAGCTAGTGCCCCGCCCCAGCAGACCAGGGAGACGCGGAGCGGCTTTTCTCAGCAGACACCTCAGCTTGAGAATAAAGGACTGAGGGAAGTGAGGTGTGGGAGAATAAAACTGAGCTCTGGAGAAATGTTTGGCTAGAGTTTCCCCTATAATATGTACCAGTTGCGACTTACATACAAATTCAACTTAAGAACAAACCTACAGTCCCTATCTTGTACGTAACCCGGGGACTGCCTATACTATTAAGTCAGGAACCATAATCACTGGTATTTAAATAACAGCTGGGATCCTCTAAGTATTTGGGAGTCTTGGGGTCTTTTGCATGAATAATTTAATTAATCCAGAATTGTGGTGTTCACTCTTCTGTTGTTTAAAAGGCATTTCATTCAGTCCAGTCAGTGGCAGAAATAATATGTGATTTAAGAACGACAGAGTGGAAAATTTGCCACACGGTTCTGTGTAAAGCAGGGGTAGGGGATAGGGATGTTAACTATTGATTATTTTACTAGTCAAGTAGTTGATGGAATTTCCATCAGCTACTGGATGTACATTTCAAAGGAGGAACGCAGAACTCCGCGTGCAGCCCGGGGCCAACGGGAAGTCCCACTGACTATGGGCTACATGCAGTGTGCCAGCTTTGCAATGTATAAGAGTCCCCAGCAGGGACTCGTGTGCATTTCAAAGCGGCAGCAGTATGGAGCCTGGGGTCAGCATGGAGCAACATGACGCCGGGCTCTATGCCATGCTGCTGATTTGAAATGCCATGTGGACTCCCCAGCTGACCATGGTTTCGCACCGTATTTCAGTGGAACCCAGGATCAGGTGGGGAGTCTCCAGCTGACTCCGGGCTCCACGCAGGGCAGGGTTGAACAGTTGATCCCAGGCTCAGATGTGCGGCACTGCCCCTTTGAATGCCACCTTGGCATTTCAAAGGGGCAGCCGCACAGCTGATGCCCAGCTCTGCTGTGAGGCTCTGTCCCTTTCAAACGCTGAGGCAGCGTTTCTAAAGGGCAGCACTGCACAACTGATCCCCAGCTCAGCTGTGCAGTGCTGCTCTTTTAAAGCACCCTTTTTCTCCTTCCTTTTCTGTCTCTGATGGAGGAAGCAAGGGGGGGGGGGAATCTACTAGTCAACTTACTCTCCGATAAGCGTTTGCTTATCCGATAGTCAACTAGTCTTTAACATCCCCAGTGGGGAATCTTTTTTGGGGCCAGAACAATTGACCCACAGAAAAAAGAATTCAGTAGGAGGCAGCACAAGTGAAAAACAACAACAAAAATCCCAAAAGACAAAAAAGCCGCACCAAAACAACCCTCACTGACATGGCCCCTGACTCAGGAGAAAGACACTCTCTACATTCCCCTCACACAGTAGATCCTAGTGGGTCCCAGCCTAGATTCTCCAGCTCCCCACCTGATCCTGGGTTCCACTGAAATGCGGTGTGAAACCATGGTGGGGGTGGGAGGAGCCTAGAGTGCCAGTGCAGGCTCCCCAATAGGGTTGCCAGATGTTTTCAACAAAAATACCAGACACACTTGACATTATATTACAATCTATATTACATCTTATTTAGAAAACATCGGACATTTCTATTTTCTCATTTATATTTTCTCAATTTGTTTCCCGAATAGAAAGCTCAAATACTGGACTGTCTGGTTCAAAACCAGACACCTGGCAACCCTACCCAATGCTGGGGCAAGAGAAAGTCGTGAGCCTCATGAGCCAGATCCAGCCAAAGTGGGGGCCTCAATCAGCTCCTGGGCCTGAAGTTCCCCACCCCTGGTGTAAAGAATGTAGCTGTGAGCAGCTCCCACTGGTTCCTATTAGGAAGGGTTCAAGCACACAATATGTCGTAACATAGGGAGAAGTGTTCTCTGTTAGACAAGTGCAAGACCTTTTAGGATTTTATAAATCAAAAATAAGTATCTGAAGCCTTGTTTACATTGAATATTTGCCTGCATTCCAGCCATCAATGATCAACTAAAGTTATAGCTACACGAATTCATATATTTAGTATAGACCACAACATGTAATTGTAAAGCTTACCTTGCTTCCACCAGGAGTAAACCGCAGCACTAATAGCCTTCTCTTGTCTACCTAGACAAATTGGGGGATTGGACCAAAAGAAATCTGATGAGGTTCAACAAGGACAAGTGTCGAGTCCTGCACTTGGGAGGGAAAAATCCCAAGCAGTGTTACAGGCTGGAGACTAAGTAGTAGTTCAGCAGAAAAGGACCCAGGGATAACTGTTGATTGATATCCAGCTTCTCATCCACTGTGTGCCCTTGTAGCCAAGAAGGATAACAATATATTGGGGTGCATTAAGAGGAGCATTGCCAGCAGATCTAGGGAAGTTATTATTCCCCTGGATTTGACACTAGTGGGGTCACATCTGGAGTACTGCATCCAGTTCTGGGCCCCCCCCCCCCACTAGAGAAAGTATGTGGATACATTGGAGGGGGTCCAGCGGAGGGCAACCAATAATTAGAGTGCTGGAGCACATGGCCTTTGAGGAGGGGCTGATATTTAATCTGCAGATGTGAAGAGTGAGGGGGGAATTTGATAGCAGCCTTCAATTCCCTGAAGGGAGGTTCCAAAGAGGATGGAGAAAGACTGTTCTCAGTAGGGACAGATGGCAGAACAAGGAGCAATGGTCTCAAGTTACAATGGGGGGAGGTCTAGGTTGGATATTAGGAAAAACTATTTCACTAGCAGGGTGGTGAAGCACTGGAATGGGTTAGCTAGGGAGGTGGTGGAATCTCCATCCCTAGAGGTTTTTAAGTCTCGGCTTGACAAAGCCCTGGTTGGGATGATTTAGTTGGGATTGTTCCTGCTTTGGGCAGGGGGCTGGACTTGATGACTTCCTGAGGTCTCTTCCAGCCCTAGGATTCTATGATTCTACATAAGGCTACGTCTACACTGCAGGCTGTGTGCAAGAACAGCTGTTCTTTCGCAAAAACTTGGAGCGTCTACACTGCACGCATGTTCTTGAGCAAGTAAATTTACGGTAGAGCATCAGAAGAGAGGGCTTCTTGTGTAAGAGTTATTCCTCTCCATGAGGAGCAAGAGCTCTTGCACAAGAAGGCAGTGTGGACAGGAACAGGGGTTTCTAGCGCAAGAAATCCCTATGGCTAAAAGGCCATCAGAGCTTTCTTGCACAAGTGTCCACATTGCCATGGACGCTCTTGCACAAAAAGCACATCAGTGTGGATGCGCTCTTGTGTAACAACTTTTGTGCACGAACTCTTGCACAAAAAGTTCTTGCGCCATAAGCCTGCAGTGTAGACATAGGCCAAGTTAGCACCAGTGCAGCTATACTGGCAGATATAAAACAGTCCAATTTTAGTCAGGGTAAATGTTAATATTGCCCATTGTAAAGGGTAAATACATGCCTGATTTCCCAGTAAACTGAAGAGCAGATTCCTATTTTTTAAACAACAGCTTGCTTTTTAATTGCAAATAAGGTGCAACAACTTAAATGTACTCTACAATATTCACCCGCCCTCCAAGAATACATGAACTGAAGCTCTTTCTTGAGTATAAGCTTGTCCCCAAGCTTTGCTTTGGCTGAACTAGTAATCCTTCCTTTTTCTAGAGAGCAGAGATGAGTGAAAGAAATTTAATGACCCAAAAAACATCTATTACCCTTAACATCACTATGGTTTTTCAAAATTTACCACCCTCCCTTTCAGAACTAGACCAATGTGATCCAATAGGATTTAGATGGAGCATATGTGCATGGGATTGCATACCTTTCAGTGTCACATTTTAGTTGTATAAAAGAAAGCTGTTAAGCAACATGCTTGTTAGCTATGCAGCACTCAAAGCTCATGGTAATCCTAGGACTAATAGACAAGGACAAAGAATTAAGACAACTGACTGGCAGCATAAAGCATTACCACCCAAAGCCTCTATTTCAGTGGTCCCCAATCTCTTGGGGCTGCCAGGTGCCCGGGGGCAGGGCTGTGCATGCGCAGCATGGCCGGGGTGCAAGAATGGCTTGGGCCAGCCCTGGTCACTTGGCAGGCACACAAAATTCCCCGGCGGGCACCATGGCACCCACAGACACCGCATTGGGGACCACTGCTAATTCTTCTTTGGTTGTTGGAATGTCTCATTTACAACTATGAAATCTCAGAATTAGCTAGCAACTGTCTTTCTGAACTCTTAGAATATTTTTTTTATTTAACTTTTTTCTAAAAATATCCAAAGAAAGGCAGAAGATAAACTGAGAAGGCTTTTCTACTAGGTTGAGTAATAACTTACCCACTGATTTTTGTTAATAAAGGAGGAAGTGATGACCAGTGTAGCAAGAGTATCCCTTAATTTCTAAAGAAGTACTTTGAAGTCTTCCACCTGACAGCCATTACTAGTAAGCCGCAGTGCCCATTTTCTAAATAGTGCTAAAATATTCTAAAATTAGGCACATTTAATTATAAGGGGACGGGAGAACAACATAAGCACTACATTGCTGCTTTGAAAATAGTATGGTATTTAAATGGTTTCCCAGTGGTTCCCAACCTATGATCCACAGACCCCTGGTGGTCTGTGACAATACTGCAGGGGGGGGTGTCTGGAAAGTTTAAAAGGCCCATAATGGGCCTGATCCATACTTTTATTTTACTTTTCTTTTTCCCTCCTCTCCCCCATGGAGGGGAGTCCGTGAAATTTTAATAGATTGAAAAGGGATCTGTGTACTCAAGAAGGTTGGGAACCTCTTCAACCCCCCCTCCCCCTCCCCACACACACACACACACACAGAGCTGCATTGCAATCTTGTTTCAATGTGCAACCCTCAAGTTTCATCAGCATTATGTACCGAGCTCTGAAAATTTCCTAGGGACACCTCTAATAAATTTGGTGATATATTGGACACAAGTTACATCACCCTAACTATATAGAAAAAAGTGTCAACTCCTGCAGTGTTTGTTTTACTAAGACAGAAGCATTCATTGGTATTGCAACGACAATTTTTGGGAGGAGTATGGATTGTGTTATGTTTAAACATCCAGAATTTCATACAATAAAGTGGCTTGTTATTAAATCAATCATTCCTCTACTGTTCACCTCTTTATGAAGATCAGTATTAGAAAATTGCTAATATGTATACAACTTATCTAAGGTATGCACAGATACAGGTAGAAATTAAGATTTACTGAATATGATACTCTTGTACAAGAATTCACACTTAATGCAGATCTAAAAATAATTTTAAGAGGTCAAGTTTAAATAAGTACACCAAAAGCATTTTTTAAATGTTATTGATAAACATTTAAAAGTGAGCAGATCTTAAGATAGATGCAAACACTTAGTCTTCCTAATCCAGAGAGAGAGAGAGAGAGTCCACCTGTTTCCAAATTGGACACAGAGACAGCACTGGCCCCACACCTTAATTCTCTTCCAACAGCTGATATAGCTCCTTAAGAAATGTCACTATTCTGTTCACATTCATAGCACAATTTCTGCAAAGCAAGCAAGCAAAATATTCTGCCAGACACAAATTTAAGCCTGGACTACTCTTAATGCAGCTTTTATGCATTATTTTAAAAACTCCTCTCCTCTTATATTACATATTCTCATAAAAAAAAAAAAACTTAGTCTCGCAGCACCTTAAAGGCTAACAAAACATGTAGATGGTATCATAAGCTTTTCTGGGCACAACCCACTTCTTCAGATGAATGGAGTTATTAAAGGTCCAGTTTCTAAATAAGGGAGGAGATGAGAGAAGGGGAAAAAAAAAAAAAAAAAAAAAGAGGGAAATATTCAATTAGAGGGTCCCTGCTACATGAAGCTGCTAGAGAAGATACCAATTCTTCCTAAGTATGCATTGTTTGTTTTCTTATGTCATTAGGATGTAGACTGTAGGAGGCCATCCAGCCTATGTCTTTATTCATATCTGTTATAGTAATCCAAATTGTAAATGAAGTTCTTGTAATAAATTCTTCATTTACAAGTCTGATTCCTATAACAGATATGAATAAAGACATTAGATAGATGGCCCACTATATTTCACATCCTAATGACATAAAAAAGCAAACAATGGGTACTCAAAAACAGTAAGTACCTTCTCTAGCAGCTTCATGTAGCATGGACACTAATTGAATATTTCCCACCCCCTTTTTTCCTTCTCTCCCCCCCCCCCATCCCTTATTTATTTAGAAACTGGACTTTTAATAATTCCATTTATCTGAAGAAATGGGTTGTACCCACAAAAGCTTATACCACCAGCTACAGCAGTGGTCCACAACACTGTGCCCGTGGGTGCCATGGCGCCCGCAGGGGCATTTGTGTGTGCCCGCCAAGTGCTCGGGGCTGGCCTGGCCCCGGGCACATGGCGCATGCATAGTGCCGGAGCCGGCCCTGGGTGCATGGTGAGCGCCGGCCCCGGGAGCGCCATGAATTGGCCACCCATGCTCTGGGCGCGCGGTGCATGGGGGAAGTGCTGGCCCCGGACATGCGGCGCTTGGGGGGGGGGGAGGGAGGATGCGCCGGCCACGGCAAGCGGCGAATTGGCCACCCGTGCTCCAGGTGCGTGGTGCTTGGGGGGGAGGGGGACGCCGGCGCCAGGCGTGCAAGTGTCCCCGCCCTCTGGCGCCCAACAGGTGAACGGCCACACCCCCTGGCGCCCGGCAGCCTCAAATGGTTGGAGACCACTGATCTACAGCTACATCTAGACTGACCACTCTTGCACAAGAAAACATGCAAAGGAGGTGAAGCGATAAATCGCCGTGCCTCACTTGCATACTTAATTAGCCACCATTTTGCACAACAAACCCTCTTGCACAAGAGCCGTTCTTCCTGGAAAAAAAAACAGTAGAAAGATTCTTGCGCAAAAGCCCCTTGCGCAAAAATAGCAACTCATTAAGTATGCAAATGAGGTATGGCAATATTCACAGCTTCACCTCATTTGCATATTTTCTTGCGCAAGAGGGGGCAGTCTAGACATAGTCTATATGTTTTGTGTCTCTACGGCAGTGATGCACAACCCGTGGGTCATAGCTGTCTTCCTGGGGGGGGGGGGTTGTGGCGCTTAGATCTGGCCAGCCGGGGACTGGGCCCAGGCATTAGCAGCTGCATGGTGCAGCCCTTAGATCCAGCTGGCCGGGGTTTGGGCCTGACAGATGGTGGCCCCCACACCGCAGGGGTTGCAGATCAAAAAAGGCTGCACACCACTGCTCTAAGGTGCTGTAAGATTATTCATTGTTTAAGTTTTTCCAGTTACAGACTAGCTCAACTATCCCTCTGAAACTTTTATATTTTGTATACATAAAATATTAAAATTTCTGAAAGTATATTGGTTTTGGGGTAAATAGTTACATACAAAATAGAATCCTATGGATTTCCTTACTAGGATTGAAAGCTTAAGAGTAATAAAAAAAAAAAATAACCACTAGCCTCTCAATTGAACTTTTGAAAGTACTTTCTTGGCAAATTTGTTACTACTATTTCCATAACTGACAATTTAATGTGGCAATTCAACTAGATGCCTCCTACTTGCTTTAGCCTCTCTTCATATGGGACCCGTTCCAAACCCCTAATCATTTTAGTTGCCCTTTTCTGAACCCTTTCCAAGGCCAACATATATTTTGAGGTGAGGAGACCACATTTGTACACATTTCCTCTATTGAAAATGTTTCCCTTATTGATCTTGGGAGATACTTTCAGATTGTATTCCCCCCCCTTGCCAATGTCTTGAGATTATGAAAACAAGCATACAACAATATACAAATCTTAAAGATTTTAAGTCTAAACCTTCTGCTAAGATCCATTTTTAACCATTTCTTGCATTCCAATGCTTTTTCCACAATTTTTTTGGTGTTCTACTTGGAAAAAAGAGGAAGCAATGAGATGACTCTCAAAGCATGAGCATTACACAAAGGCCTAGATAAAAATTCATATCTATGGACTTTCACTATGAATAGGTATGGCTTATGAAACAAACCTGGATCAAGTTATCTGACTAGGAGGGTAAATATCAAGTACACAGGCATGAGTGGCTGAAAAAAAAATCATGAAATGAAGCAATGACATTAATACATTGTCAGTAATACATGAAATTAAACAGATTTTAAAAATTAAGTGACCATGAGGGGTTTTTTGGCACAGAGCATAATTAAAATGTCTCATTTTCCACTTATGTAGCAGCACCGTCTGCTTTGTTTGTATTTTCAACATAACATTCATTTTACTAAAAAAAGCAAATCTTTTAAATGAAAAAAATTAACATATTTTATTTTGAAATTAGACTTGTAAGCTTCACCTCCACCTTAATTTAAAAACATTGCTTTGCTTCCTTTAAAATCTACAGTGGCTTTCATGGATATATTAACATTTTGGCTTCTACATTCAGATGGCAGTAAAATTAAGTATTTGGAAACATACAATGCTATTTTAAAAAAAAGTCACGCTGCTGAGATCCCTTATGGAGAAGGCAGCTGAGGTATTTGTTTTAGAATTATAAAGGGCCTAGGGAAAACTTTTCTCTCTCTGGCATTTGGAAGGAGCAAATCCCACACCAAGTAGTAATTGTAGAAAGTCTGCTATGCTAGTAATATGGGGGAAGAGAAATTCATAGAATATTAGAACTGCAAGGGACATCGAGAGGTCATCAAATTCAGTCCCGTCCTCAAGGCAGGACCAAGCATGGTCTATATCATCCCTGACACTGTTATGGGGATTCAACAATCACAATTAGGCAATTTATTCCAGTGGTTAGCCACCCTGACAGGAAGTTTTTCCCTAATGTCCAGCCTAAACCTCTTGCTGCAATTTAAGCCCATTGCTTCTTGTCCTATCAGAGGCCAAGGAGAACATTTTTTCCCTTCCTCCTTAGATGTTTGAGAACTGCAATTATATCCCCTCAGTTTGTCTTTTAAACTAAAGAAGCCCAGTTCTTGCAGTCTTCTCTCATAGATCATGTTCTCTAGATCTTTAATAATTGTTTTTGGCTCATCTCTGGACTTTCTCCAAATCTTTCTTGAAATGTGATGCCTAGAACTGGACATGGTACTCCAACTGAAGCCTAAGAAGTGCAGAGTAGAGCAGAAGAATGACTTCACATCTTGCTCACAACTCTCCTGTTAATGCATCCCAGAATTACCTTTGCTTTTTTGCAACATTGTCTCACTGATTCATTTAGCTTACAGGACACTATGACTTCTAAATCCTTTTCAGCAGTGCTCCTTCCTAGACAATCACTTTCTATTCTGTACAGGCAGTCCCCGGATTACGTACAAAATAGGGACTGTAGGTTTGTTCTTAAGTCGGAACTGGCGTCCAGATTCAGCCGCTGCTGAAACTGACCAGCAGCTGACTACAGGAAGCCCGGGGCACAGCAATTCTGCCTTGGGCTTCCTGTAGTCAGCGCTGGTCAGTTTCAGCAGCGGCTGACTTGGGGACGCCTGGGGCAGAGCAGCTGGGGTGCTGCTGGGTTGTTCCAGTAGCGCCGCTCCTCGGCGCTACTGGACCAACCCAGCAGCATCCAAGCTGCTCTGCCCCAGGCATCCTGATTCAGCTGCTGCTGAAACTGACCAGCAGCGGCTGAATCAGGACGCCTGAGGCAGAGCAGCTGGGGTGCTGCCGGGTTGGTCCAGTAGCGCCCAGAGCGGCGCTGCGGGACCAACCGGCAGTGCCCCAGCTGCTCTATCACAGGCGTCCGGAGAAAAGCCTAGTCTGCTGGGGGCGGGGGGCGCACTAGCTGCGCCCCCCCCCCCCCCAGCAGACCAGGGAGACGCGGGCGGCGGACTGAGACGCACTGCAGTCCCGCCACCCGGGTCCTCCGTGGCTTTGCTCCATGTCTCCCTGGTCTGCTGGGGGGCCCCCCCAGCAGACCAGGGAGACACAGAGCAAAGCCGTGGAGCACGCGGGCAGCGGGACAGCCCAGACGCGCCATGGCTGTCCTGCTGCTGGCGTGCTCCGCAGCTTTGCTCCGCGTCTCCCTGGTCTGCTGGGGGAGCCCCCCCCCCCCCAGCAGACCAGGGGGACGCGGAGCAGCTTTTCTCGCCCCGGAGGACGCGGGCGGCGGGACCGCGGCGTATCTGGGCATCCTGCCGCTCCCATCCTCCGGGGCGAGAAAAACCCCGTTCATAACTGCAGATCCGACATAAGTCAGATCCGCGTAACTCAGGGACTGCCTGTATATGTGAAACTGATTGTTCTTTCCTAAGCGAGGTACTTTTCATTTGTCTTTAATAAACTTCACCCTATTTACCTCAAACCATTTCTCTAGTTTCTCCAGATCATTTTGACCTTATTCTCCAAGGCAGTTGCAACCCCTCCCAGCTTGGTATCATCTGTAAACTTAATCGTACTATGTGCAATCATCTATGTCGTTGATGAAGATATTGAACAGAAAACGGGCAATAAACATTATGCCCTTCCAGCATAAGAAGAGAACAGTTATCCAGCCAGTTATGCACCCATCTTATAGTAGCATAGATCATGCCATAAGTCCCCCCTTATAACAAAGTACCTTCCTTATCAGGTATTTCTTTATAGGCAAAATGACCCGGATACAGGCGTTGGACCACCCTGCCAGGACCCTCAGAAACACAGCTTCTGTAGTTTAAAACCCTCACTATGGTCTTCACTGCAGGGAGGGGGAGGCTTCCTGCAATCACCCTGCCCACAGCCCAACCCTTATTCCTATTGGCCAGAAACAACCAGCCAATAAGAACTGACCTCAGCCAATCTCTCAGCTCCAATTGGCTGGCTGTTTCCAGCCAATCAGAGCTAAGATATTGGCCTCAGAGACTGGTCCAGCTTCCCCAACCAGATGCTGAGAGCCACACGAGCAAGCAACCTACATTTTCAACAGAGAGGGAGCCCAGCCTGCTTTGGCTATACTGCAGCCTGCTGGCCAGGAAACACTTAGGTAAACTTCTGACCAGTGCCTGCCTTTGGCACCCCAACCCCTCCTACACCCCAACTCCCTCCCCCAGGTCAACATCCAAACCCTCTACACCCCCTACCCCAGGTCACAACTCCCTCCCAGACCCTATACCCCCTTTCACATCCCTCCCCCAGACCAGAACTCTTTCCTGCACCCACACTCCTTCCCTGATCCTACACCCCCAATATCCTGACCCAAGTCACAACCCCCTCCTTCATCCACGCAGATTCTACACACCAGTCCCTTATGCCATGTGCCCTTCCGCACCCACCTCAAACCTAGACCCCACACTCCCTCCAGAGAAGTGCCCCTCCCCCCAAAAAATTGCCCTGCTGTTTTTGTAGTTTCAGATTTGAATGATTTACTATATCAGAGTTTACACAAATGTAAACCCTATTTAAGGTTCATTTTTCATGTAGTCTGTCTTGCCTTGGAGAACTTAAATTTTGTAAACTGAGGAATATAGATAGAGGGTGAATAGCAGGCTTTGAACCTTCACTATCATTCCACACCTCTGAAGTTTTTAAAAGATTTGAAATAATTGTTTTACTGAGATTCAGATAGTTTCCTCATAGCTGTTTCAAAGACATTTACTGAGTAAGTCTCATACAAAGGCTGTTTCACAGTATTTGTCATATTTTTCTACCCAATGCAAGTCTTCCAAAACATTAGCAGGAGTTAGAAACTAGGTAGATCCAGGGCTAATAACCACTGTAAAGTGAGCAGCTTGAACCAGAATACTTACTTCCATTTTGTGAGTATATTAACAGTTTTGCATCTTGCATATTTAAATTCTAGGTTTAATATATTTGAAATAGAAAGTCTGAGGATCTCCTAATACTTGCATTTTAGTATTTTATAGTGCCACAGATCCTAGTTCTAGTAAAGTGATTGCAAGTACTGAACACAGTGCCAAATTTAGAACATAAGAGTATTGCTTCTACAGTTTGAAATCCAATGGTGCGATAAGTTTCTTGGGTTTGTGAGGTGTGGCAAGGGGCTCCAGATGTTCAGACTAGGGAGAGCATAAAGGGAGGTGGTGGCAAGAGGGAACATGAACAAGAGGGAACACTGCCTGCTGCTTTCCTACCCAGACCATGGCAGTCTTCCTGAGCATTCTTGTTTACTGCCCTGTATACAACCAGAAAGCTGCAGTTCTGTTTTAAACTGAGAGAATGAAAGGGCACTTTCATGTGAAGCATTGCCCATTCTGTTAGAACTCTTCCAAGGAGGCCCAGCTGGAGCCTGCTGTTTGCTTGCCACAGTGAGTCACTTTCTGTCCTGGACGGGAAGGAATAGGGAGACCTTCTTATGCCACTCACATGGTAATGACATGGTATACAGCAAAAAAACTTGGGAAGATCTGACTTAGAGCTCCATGGCATCAAACACAAACAAACACACAAAACAAAACAAAAAAAAACCAAAACACTACTCCCCTAAAAAAACCCACCTTACTAGCTTTGGTAAATACTGACTTTAAGAACTGAATGGCACATGAGTGAGTAGTCTTTTCTACATTATATAAGCAGGCTTAGAAAAACCACATAAACAGCACTCTTGCTCCTTTAAAATGGTTAACAGCTTTTGAAAGTCATTAAGACTTGATTTCCTGCTTACCCTTTTGTAATGAAAAAATCCTACTGTTAAGTTACACCCAATACTAGTTCAAATAATGTGTTTTTCCACTACTACCTGCCATTAGAGGCCATCATGCAATAGTACTAGCACAACTGCACTGGTAAATTCTATCTAGAATTCTGTGGCCCTATAGCTTAGTAGGAATCAATAGGTATAGTGGTCTGCAAAACATGTTTATGAATACTGTCAAGCAGGAACAATCCTCAAGTAGCAAACAAAAAACACTAGTGCAAGAGGCTTAAGTCAGTGTAACATACCATAAAGAAACATCTGCATAATTTTATAACAGGAAGGGATAAAGGCATTTGATATAATCTAATCTCATCACACAAAGATACACACACTCTCAAATACATAAATACCAAGCGGAAGAATTAAAACAACAAGTGTTTAAAGTATATAGAAAAAATTCAGTCCTGTTCTGATGCTATTTCAAATTTGCTTTATTCACTTTTGGATGACTATAAATAAGTGTTTCCACTATGGAAAAGTTAGCACAGTACATTTATGATTGGGGAATGGATTTTTGGGAATTTTCAAAAGGGCAAAATCTTAGAAAAAGACAACCCAAATGTTGGAATTCAGTTTAAGAGTCCCTCGTAAAAATTAGAAAAAAAAAGGAAAAGACGTGAAGTGCTATATGACTTTATTGCTTTTCTTCAGTTTTTCCTTGATCTCTTCTTTCCTCAGCTTTTTTGCTCTCTTCTTTTAAAGAAAGCGCTTCTAATTTTTCAGCAACTGTGTCATCATTTTTCTCTTTGCCTGCTAAGAGATTTTTGAAGAAAAAAGTTACACACAGTATGGTAAATTTAATTAGCAATGGGAAAACTGTTAACTCCTTTTACTAAAGAAATAGCACACCTGCTTTAGAAAGGAGAAGGATGACAGCACTATTTGGGTAGGTCTCTGGTATCTGGAAATAGGCATGCTCAAGACAGAGTAGCTGTTATTTCAAAACAGGCTTGCTAGTCTGAGGTCCCTGTAAACCTCATTCCACAAGGAATAAGGGCAGTTTGAACTACTGATTTATTTCAAAATAAGTGCTGTGTAAACAGCACCAAATTTTAAAATGAACTATTTTGAAGTTAACTTGAAATAAGCTCTGCAGTTTGAGTAGTTCAAGTTGTGTAGCTTATTTTGAGCTCCAAGTGCAGTCTAGATGCACCCTCAGTGTCCTCAAATAGTTCTTTAGTTGATACACAGGAACTACTGACAAGACATATCTTGTATAATGATGTGCTGGTTCTATACAGTTTCCACCTCCTTAGATAACTCGGTATTAGAATCAAGGATAATATTTGAAATTCAAGTCACTAAACTCTACCCCTCCATTCCAAAAATCTTTGCTTAAGTGAGACTTAACTAAGGCTACAATTTGCAAAGGAATTTGGTGTCCGGCACTGCCTCCGTCACACATTTCCTGAAGCGTGTGAACTGCAGGTCAATAGGAATCCACACTTTACTTCTTTAGTAGATAAAGGTCAGATTTCCTTCTACATTTTTAATCTGTATGGAATTGAAAGTAGTTGTTCACAAGTCCTCTAATTAGGTGTTGGATGTCAGAAGCATCAAATTGATAATAGCTTTACCATTTAAACAAAAGTGAACCAGGTTTCAAACGTTAGTTTAAAAATGTAATTGGGTATTTGTGGAGTACAAGATGATAAATATCAGTATGGCAAAGTTGTTTATGCAAAAGATGCATACTACATATGGTAACAATGAAAAGCCCTTTTAGAATACCTGCCCTAAAAATTATGTTCCAAGAACTGCAAGTCTTCTACAAGGAAAGAAGAGTTCTCAACACCCTGGACCATTACTCTAGCAGACTGAAAAAGTCCCTTGACTGAAGATTGCAGTCAGGCACAGAGTGAGTCTGCCAAGAGGTATCAAATACTACCACGAGGAACCTAAAGATATTCCCTTATCCCAACCCATTGGCATTAGAAACTTAGAAAAGGAGAGAAAAAAAAAAGATGGTGTACTAACCTAAATTCAAAGAGGATATTAACATCTTACCCTTCTTGGCTTTCTTTTCTACTTCCTTCCGACACTCTTCAAATTTCACTTTAAATTTCTGTGCATCTGTTTGAAGGAAATAAAGTGTTTCTTTATCTTAATTAAATTACTTACAATACCTCTATTCTTTAGATCTATTTGCTTTCAGACATTTATCCTGAAAAACTCATTTTGGCTTGTTTGACTGCCTTGTGTCTAGAAATATACAAATAGTGGATTTTAACTTATTTCAAGTAACCTTATGTATCTGGGCTTCAATTTTTCTTTTAAATTCTCTCCAAAGAAAAGCAAGACATTGCACCTTTTAGTGGATTTCCTGCAAAATTTGCATCTTAAGCTTCTGCCACAAAGCACCTTTTATGCTAGCTGAACTTCTATCCATATCTTCGCTACATTCACATCAAAGGTTTGAAATCTAGAAGCCTCTGTTAATTGGCTGAGCCTCAGTCAGGGGGAGGAGCTACCAGAGCTATATAAGCCTGTGACTCAGTGACCAGGAACAGCTAACAGGAGAGTTTGGAGAGGGCGTTTAGAGGGGGAGGTTAGAGGGCACTAGTGACTTCTGACCTTCTTTAAAACATAACTCTTAGAATAATCTATACTCCAGAGGTTTAAAAAGAATCAGTTTATACTTAAATTTATTCATTAGAAAAATGCAGATAGAAGCCCAGAAGCAGAGTGGGGGCTATCCTGTTTATTGTGTCAAGTGTAACATGTATGATTACCTGCCCTGTGGGCGGGTGGCATATGTGTGCACCCGTTGCAAGGAGCTCCTGACCCTCAGACAGAGTTCGGGCTTTGGAGGCCAGGGTGGCTGAACTGGAGGAGCTAAGGGAGGTAGAGAGCTATGTTGATGAGACTTTCCGGGACACTGTAGTACTGTCCCACCTCCAGTCTGAAAGCCCCAGTGCTCTTAAGGAGCTGGGGACACTTTTGGGAGAGGGGGAGCCGATACAGGAAGGATGGGCTCCACCTAAACCAGGGTGGAACCAGACTGCTGGCACTAAACATTAAAAAGGCCGTAGAGCAGTTTTTAAATTAAGAGATAGGGGAAAGCCGATTGGTGCGGAGATGCACGTGAATCGGAGGGAGACTTCTCTTAGAGGAGAATCCATTGATAAGAGATTCTCTAAGCTTAGTCAGAAAGAGGAGGGGAGAGGGCAAACCATGGGCCAGAGCAGACAAACAACTGCATACAAAGGAATCCAATGCATCAGGGAAGGGCAGACAAATAAGCAGTGGCAAACTTTTAAAGTGCTTGTTCACAAATGCTAGGAGTCTGACTAATAAGATGGGTGAACTAGAGTACCTCGCATTAAAGGAGGAGATTGACATAATAGGCATCACTGAAACCTGGTGGAATGAGGAAAATCTGTAGGACACAATCATACCGGGATATAAAAATCTATAGAAAGGATAGAGCAGGCCGGGTGGGTGGCGGAGTGGCACTGTATGTGAAAGATAATATTTTTATTTCATTTGATTCTACATTAAGTGAATCATCATGTTCAACAGAAACGCTATAGATAGTTATTCCATGCTCCAATAATAAGAAATTAGCAGTAGGGATATATTACTGACCACCTGACCAGGACAGAGATACTGACATTGAAATGCTGAGGGAGATTAGAGAGGCTACCAAAATAAAGAACTCTATAATAATGGGGGATTTTAATTACCCCCATATTGACTGGATACATGTCACCTCAGGAAGAGAAGTGGAGATAAAATTTCTCAATGGCTTAAATGACTGCTTCTTGGAGCAGCTGGTGCAGGAACCCACAAGGGGAGAGGCAATTCTCGATTTAGTGCTGAGTGGAGTGCAGGATCAGGTCCAGGATACAACCGTTACAGGACCGCTTGGGAATAGTGACCATAATATAATAACATTCAACATTCCTGTGGTGGGAAGAACCCCTCAGCAGTCCAGCACCCTGGCATTTAATTTCAAAAAGGGGAATTACACAAAAATGAGAAGGTTAGTTAAACAGAAATTAAGAGGCACAGTGACTAGAGCCAAATCCCTGAAAGCTGCATGGAAACTTTTTAAAGACACCGTAATAGAGGCCCAACTTAGAGGCCTTGGAAAGGGTTCAGAAAAGGGCAACTAAAATGATTAGGGGTTTGGAACAGGTCCCATATGAGGAGAGGTTAAAGCGACTGGGACTTTTCAGTTTAGAAAAGAGGAGACTGAAGGGTGATATGATAGAAGTATATAAAATCATGAGTGGTGTGGAGAGGGCTGATAAAGAAAAGTTATTTATTAGTTCCCTAAATAGAAGAACTAGAGGACACCAAATGAAATTAATGGGGAGCAGGTTTAAAACTAATAAAAGTTCTTCACACAGCGTGTAGTCAACCTGTGGAACTCCTTGCCAGAGGAGGGTGTGAAGGCTAGGACTATAATAGAGTTTAAAGAGAAGCTAGATAATTTCATGCAAGTTAGGTCCATAAAAGGCTATTAGCCAGGGGATAAAATGGTGTCCTTGGCCTCTGTCTGTCAGAGGCTGGAGAGGGATGGCAGGAGACAAATCGCTTGATCATTGTCTTCAGTCCACCCGGTGCTGGCCACTATCGGCAGACAGGATACTGGGCTAGTAGGACCTTTGGTCTGATCCAGTACGGCCGTTCTTATGTACCACACACTCATTTACAGTCTAAAGGGCCAAGGACTGAAAGGACCACGGACACTTATTTTCTCACATCTAGCTGTATTCTGGTGGAACCATCTCCAGAGGAAAGGAGAGTTTGCACCACCACTGCTTACACTGCACCTGAAGGGAAAGTTTGTTTCTAGAGCTGAAAAATCTAAACTTCATGAGCAAACTATATAGTACTTTGTGTTAAACACAGAAGCACCACTCCCACACACAATGGCGATGAGGCATCATGGCTCGTTTGCTGTAACTTGAGAATTCTTTTGAAGACAGCATACTTCAGAACCAATCATGTAGGTTGAAGTGTTTTGAGCAGTTCCATTTTAAATACAGAAATTGATATTGGCTATCAATCAGTTCAATTAAACAAACATTCCTCCAAGTCCTCCTAACTGAAATAATCTGAGAGGCCACTAATGATAGTCAAGTCACTGCCAAAAAGAACTAGAAAGAATAATTTAAGGATTCTCAATATGGGCTGACTGGCCACTTGAGGTCACTATTGTACCACTGGAAATTGCATGTTAAGAGACTGGATATTTTAGACTCTTGGGAGTGTGCACCTCTTTGAAAGGGAGTTCATCTTGCATAGTGACACCATTTGGCAGAACCAGAATTTAAAATCCACTAAGTCTGCTTTCTAGCCTCATCTGCTAATGCAAGGCAGTGTATAAAGGAAACAATGAAAGCCCTCTTTCACTCCCAACTCAAAGAGAATGTTAAAATCTCATTTCTAAGCTTTCATGCATATTTTTGTAGGGGATTTAAGGGTTTAAATTGAAGGTTGTTTCAGTAAGTTTGTCTAAGATAAAATCACGTTAGAAAAGGAAAACATTTTTTGCCAGCGTGTTAATACATAGCCTACTTTTACATCATGCTTTAAGTTCCTCCTGGATCGGTCACAAGGTCCTAACTGCTATGGAAAATGCTGATAGCTAAATGAAAACTTCTAGTTTGGCACGTTAGGCAGAAGGTAAGACAGTGGTAAATGAAAATGCTAACTCTGGAATAGGGATATTAGCATGCAATCCAACCTGGATAAAAATCAATTTACAATTGAATTGGAGTTTCAAATCAATACTAAGTTTATCATTTAAAAAGTTAGTCACAAAACATGATATAGATCTATTTACAGTCTCAAAAATGAATTAATAACTCTAGTCCATCCAAACTATTAGCTCTTGCTTCTTGAAAGTTCTGGACTTTCAATTTATTTCTCAGACTAATAAGTAACATGTGTACAGACACAAGTTGAATAGGATTATTTTTGCTCTGTGCTTGTGTTGGTGGATCTTTACAAGCAGGACAGTCAAAAACAGTGAATATATAGAAAGGATGGAAATAATTGAGAAGAAAAAGGGAAAATGTTATTCAGCATGCACACAGCTTCCTATATTCTCCCACAACTGCCACAGCTTCTGGATGTAATAGATATCCTTTGAGGCCACAAATTTCTTCAAAATATTCCCAAAGTAAACAAAGGAAAATGTGTTAAGTGTAAGCAGTGCAAGACATCAGGCTCAGTTGCAAGAATGAATCATAAGGAAAGTTGCTTACTGGGGTAAAATGTAGATGAAGATATGAGTATGATTGATTGGGTCTGGCTAGTAACCTGAATGAAGCATTGCAAAGTGAATTATGTAGTATAGGTTCTCAAACTGGGGGGCATGCCTCTCGGGGGGGCATGAAGAGATTCTAGGGGGGCACAAAGCAACCCCCTCCCCCAAAGAAAGAGCCCAGTATGTCTGGTTTAAAAAAAAAACATCCCGGTCAGACTTCAAAACAGCCAACTTAAAAGTGCAATGCCTGCTCTGCTCTTAAAAGGGAAACTTTGCTGCTATTTTTTTTTTTCGGGGGGGGGGGGGGGAGGAAGGTAGTGTGAGGGTCTCAAGTCAAAAGGGGGCATAATTCCAAAAAGTTTGGGAACCACCGCTCTATACCATTTAGTATAAGTAAATTCCCAAGCCATTTGCTGTGTTGGCTGCTGCTAGAGAAGAGGTTTAGCTTGGCTAATCCTTATGGCTTATTTAATTTAGAATTTCTTGATTTAGAATTTATCGTCCAAGTACACAGTACAGAACACTGCAGTAAGAAGTCTGGAGTTGCCACCGAGTGTCCTTTTATTTTTTGATATAATCCATGCTCCTTATTTTGAGCCACCACCCTTATGGTCGGTGGCCATGATGTCACAAGTCTATTCCCTATTTTACTTCAGCATAAAACTCAGCTTTTCCAAGAGAACTCCATCCTATACTCGTTTTCTTAAGCCAGAAAGTGGGTTCAATGGGGCTTCCTCCAAAATTAAGCATACTCTAAATAGTCATAGTTTTTTGGTAACTTGATTTAAATCAATACACCCTGATAGCTATCTACAATTCACAATAAGCAGCCAGAAGTAGTGTGTGACTGACACCCTTTTTGCTGCATGAACTGCTTACGGTCAAATGAGAAGAGTTGCAGTACATCACCCATTCCAAGAGTGACCCTTAGGAGTTGAAACAGCCAGATTAAGCTAGTTGTGCAATCAGTGTTCTCTGTATGCCTGATACACAACTGTAAGATGTTATAGAAGCCCCAGGACAGCAGTTCACTAGCTGTCTTCATCATCTAAGGCTATGTGTAGACCGCAGAGTTTCTGCGATGTCAGATGTATCCTGGAGTGAGAAAACAAAACCAAACAAAAAACTACACCCACACAGCCTCATCCAGGGAATGCATCTGCTTTTTCAGAAGTTTCCAAAAAAGCAGGCATGTTTGGCATCCCTGTATTCCTCATTCAGGAATGAGTGATCTTCCTAAAGAGGTTTCTGACTTTGGCCCTGTGCGAATGGGCCCAATGTCGGAAAAAGCCTCTTCCGAAAAAAAACAGTGGAAAAAGATATGCAAATTGTGGTTTTAAATTTGCGTACCCTTCTGGGGCGAAAAAAATGCAGTTTAGATATAGCCTAAGGGGGTATGGTGGCAAGGGAAGAAGTGTAGTAGCCATGTTTACGAACACTCATTCTCTCAGTCTTTGTATTTTCTATTTAGGAGTGAACACAGTCAGGCATTCCAAATAGGGATGTGCCAGGCAAAACCACTACAATTTGTCATTTTGTAAGATATCCATGGCAAAGTTGCTTCCATTCTATGTCTGTATGGTCCCTAATCACTCCTAGCTGGAATTCTCAAGCATTACCAGACAAATAATTTCACCTCCAATTCTCTACAACTGGCATCTATTCTCCTAAGTCACCTAGAGGCTATAGAGTAGTCAATTTAGTTTGATATTTTGAACAGATAGATGGCAGAAAAAGGCAAGTCTTCACTACAGATATGAAACACACCCTTGAACAGGAGTGGAATTCCTCCACAGTGCTCAAAGCTTTTCATCAACATGAAAGAACACAACCAGAATCTTGTACTCTGATTGGTCACACTACTGTAACTGAGAAGGTTATACCATACAATAACAATCCAAAGATTTACTACACCCTATTGTCCAAGTTCGGTCAGGGGTGGGAAATAATTTTTGCTGAGGGGCCACTCCAAGATTTTGGAAAATGGTTGAGGGCTGCACTCTTCCAGGATATTAATGGGGGGGAGGGGGAGGACAGTCTGGAATGGAGGTTGGTGCAGAAGGGAGCTTGGAGTAGGGAGCAGGAGGGAGAATCGAGTCTGGGAGGGAATTTAGGTGTAGGCGGTAGATGTGACCTAGGGCAGGTGGATAGGGTACAAGAGTTGGGGTTGTAACCTAAGGTAGAAGGGGATTATGATCTAGGGCAAGAGACTGGGGTATGTTGATGGGGATCAGAGGATTGGGGAAGAGGGGCTGGAGTGCCAGCGGTAGGCTCTAGCTGGGAAGTGCTTACCTGAGGCAGCCTGACTGCTGCAGGCTGCTTGTGCTTCATGTGGCTCTGTTCTGGAAGGGAGGGGGGGGAAGGCTTCCTACACTGCCCCGGCTCCCAGCAAAATTTCTTGGCTACTTTTGGCTAGAAACAGAGTGGCAAATGGAAGCTAAGAGATTTTGCTGGGAGCAGGAATAGCATCAGAAGTCTCCCTTCTTTCTCCTCAGCTGTCTGTAAAACTGCTAGCTTTTTAAAACATGAACTGATCTCTGCCTAGGGTTCCAGTGAGGTGGCCATGGACTGGATCGAGTGGCTTAGCGGGCTGCATCCAGCATACTGGAAGCCTCTTGCCCATCCCAGTTGTCTGATTGTTAGGATTACTCTACTCCAGTTATCAAATGAAATACCCACTATTAGAAGGAAGAGGCAAGTGGACAGGAATACCAAATACTTTTTCAGTGTAGCAGTCAAGTATAAGTGTCACAGGGAGATTAGACTGAATAAGACTCAGTGAAAGAGGATAATTTCCATACAATATTTGTAACGCCACAAATTTAATCTTCATTAAGATATGAAGTCAAATTCATTAGTGAAAGTAAAGTGAATACATTTGGTTGACATTCTAGAATTTTACTGCATTAAATCTGGGAACATTAACAAGCACTCTTGAAAAGAGTGTCACACTTAGAGGCAAAAGAAGTTAGTGCTAAAGATGATGTTAGACGGAAAGTGAAGCATAACAGCTCCATTTATCTACATGTTCTGAGCATTACTAGTTACCTAGATGCATTTAATTAATTCTAATGCAGTACTTAGAAGGGACAGTCTTTATAGGCACTCTCTCAGCCCATTTTGAGTGCTTATAGCCAGTGGAATAATCCTTTAAAATACAGGAAGTGTTTATTCTTTTCTACCATTGGAACTTACAAAAAAGTTAGTCATACCTAATTTCACATTTACTACTGTACATACTAAATGACCCAAGGTTACTGCTTAAGGTACATATATACACTATGGCTACGTCTACACTGGCCCCTTTTCCGGAAGGGGCATGTAAATTTCATGAGTCGTCGTAGGGAAATCCGCGGGGGATTTAAATATCCCCCGCGGCATTTAAATAAAAATGTCCGCCGCTTTTTTCCGGCTTTTAAAAAAGCCGGAAAAGAGCGTCTACACTGGCCCCGATCCTCCGGAAAAAGCACCCTTTTCCGGAGGCTCTTATTCCTAGTAGGAATAAGAGCCTCCGGAAAAGGGCGCTTTTTCCGGAGGATCGGGGCCAGTGTAGACGCTCTTTTCCGGCTTTTTTAAAAGCCGGAAAAAAGCGGCGGACATTTTTATTTAAATGCCGCGGGGGATATTTAAATCCCCCGCGGATTTCCCTACGACGACTGGTGAAATTTACATGCCCCTTCCGGAAAAGGGGCCAGTGTAGACGAGCCCTATCAGAAGAAAACAATCTTGTGCCTTCACTTACTTTCTGCATTTAGAAAGCGGATTGCCAGAAGTTCAGGCTTAGGACTTTCATCTGCAAAATCAGCATGCGTGTTCCAGACCCATGCCCGGTCACTTCCAGCATTTGGCTTCAACTCCATTAATGGTGTAACTACAAAGAAAAAAAGGACTGATTAGTCCTATCTGCAATTTACATTTTGAAATGTATTCTGACTAAAGCCCCACAAAGACTGAAAGTTGCTCTTCAGACACCAAACATCTTATACCTCACAGGTAACTGCAATTCAAAGTTATTTCTCACTATTGTGCATGGGGGAAGGGATGATATACATACTGTTCTCTCACATTTTAGAACAATCTGCTATGGGAAGCAAATACTGCCAGTGTGCTAATTACACACTTATTAAACTATAAAGAGAGTCAGCTCCAAATTAATCTCATTTTAGAGTAAGTTCCCCTATTGAAAGGTCAATGGTCTTAAAGTATTTTGATGGTGGTCAATACAGATGCTTCAAGAACACCCAAATAAGTTGTAAATCTTCCTGATAATCTTTTGAATTTTAGACAGAGCCTTCCTGAGATTATTCACTTAAGCAATTTCTCCCTTCTTCCTTTATATCCTGCAATGACAAACTCTACAAATATTCAGAGAGCCATTGCTTTAACTCCCTTGTTTACCCTTTTCTGGATCAAATGCTCTAAAACTAGAAAAACTATAGTTTCAGCAGGAAGCCACAAACTTGATGAAGCCATAGTTCAAGTTTTTGTTCATCTTTTAAATGCTGAGTCCTTAGACAAACAAAAAACATACACCAGATGCTATACCATCTATAGTAAAAATGATAGTCCAGCATCCAACTGTTCGGCACTCCCCATACTCCAGCATCAAAATGCCAAGCACTCTTGGCCAGCTGATTAAAAAGCCTGCCACTCAGCACATATGCTGGCTGTAACCAGACAGAGCATAAGGTTGGGGGAGGCGGGAGGAATGGGACCGTGTTACAGTATGGAGAAGGTGGTTTTGCTTCAGGGAAGGGGAAAGGGGAGGGTTGGGGGAGAAGGATCAGATTACAGCAGGGAGGAGGAAACACGAAGAGGAAGGGGGGGGGGGGGGGGAAGAGAGATTGTGTCCTGGCCAGGTGTTAAGCCGTGCAGCTGTACTGGACCTCCCGATTCTCTGGCAAATCTGATAATCCGACACCACCTAGGTCCAAAAGGTTCCGGATTATCAGAAGTCTACTGTGTATTGTAAATGCATTTGGCAAAGAGGCCTGGATATCATTTTGAACATCTTATGAAGTCAGTATGCACTCTGCAATGCCAACTCTAAAGATAAAAGTCTTCTACACAAAAAGGTAGTGTTTGTAGGAGAATATTAAAATGCCATTTTCAATTATACTTTTCAGTTGCTTCAAACATCTCTTCAGTAAACTGTCCACGTCTGATTTCGGTTCACACTTTTCCCCCCCTCTACTTATGTGCAGACAATCCTTTTAGCCATTTAAACCGTTTCAGTGGAAGAACTGTATTCCACATTAAATTTGAGGCTCTGCAGAACTTTCACACTACACATTCCAATGATCTTGAAAATGGATAAACATCTGAAGAGGCTTTGTTACACTAGGTATATATGGCATCAAAATAACTTGTATTATGGAACTGTGCAGTTAATAAGTAAAACAGGCATCAAACTGGATGCACCTGTCTATTTGCTGCTGCTAGAACATTCTTCCAATATTAAGCGTAAACAAAATATGCACAAATCTTATAAGACTTGATATGCACGTTGCACACAAAAAAATTGAGCAAAGGGAAGTTACATTAAGTAATGAAACATACTATAATGATTTGCACATATTTTTAAGGTCTTGTCTCTTCTCATAAGGAGGCGAATGGTTCCTTTCTCCTTGTGTTTTAAGAGTTTCACATCTCCAGTGCCTCGCTCTTTCCATTCCGGCAGATCATTCTCTGAAGCAAACCGGAACAGCTTGGCTCTCCTTGAGAAAGAACAAGAAATTAGTGTGGTTTGTTCTTGCCTGCAGACTCTTAAAGTAAAAGGTCCCTCAGATATAAGTTAAAAGCTTAGTGGAATGTTGAGAGGAAATATGTCCAGAGTCCTCAGCAACTAATAATGGTATAAGATGACGTGTTATGCAGGTGAACTAAACACCATGCTATCAGTAGACAACAGATTAGTTCATGACTGAATACTGTCTGAATGAAGTCATTAAGGAACTTCACTGCCTACAAACGTTTTGCTGAAAACATTCATGTAGAATTTCAAAACTATATTAGCACTGAATTTATTCCACCAAAAATTGAATTTGTTAATTTGTATATTTAATCATAGGGGGGCATGAATTTCAGTTAGAGGGTTATTTTTGTGTATATCTGGAATACAATGAAATTCCACACATGCATTGACTTACTATCATAGCTGAGAAAGTGGGGGAGCTGCTTCCCTTTCAAAAGCACTCTCTCCACAAAACCTCTCCTGCACTGGAAACCCCTCCCACCATCAAACCTTACCCCCACCCCACCAAACCCCACTCTAGCCTCCCTCCCCAGTTCTAACCACCGTCACTTGCACTCCCTAACAGAGTCCTATTCTCTCTGCATCCAGACTATGCTCCCTTCCCTTAGGTCTTTATATCCAGATCACCCCTGATCTAGACCCAACCCCCAAGCTGTTCACACTGAAACTATCAAACAGAATCCTAGTAGTCAAGGTAATTCTATACCTAAAGTTAACTGTATGGCAAAGCTTTTTATTCTGCATATTTTGTCAAAATAATGTAGTATTCAATTCAGTTATTTGCTGTCGAGTATTTTGAAAAAAATTATCAAAATTATTCAAAATAGTGTGATCATATTTTGTGATTTTATATGAATTTTAAATTCTGCTCACAGTACTGTAAGTTTAGTGCAGAACTGCCTCAGGAGTAAACTCTAATATCACCAACAGTTCCATGTAGGAGGGTGTTTTCCAATCCAATATCTGAATTTAAATGCTTTGCATTCAAACTTAGTTCTGTTTTACTACTCTTGCATTTAGACTTCAGGGCTTTCTTCCCTCTACCTTGAAAACTGAGATTTCTCTGCCCTTTTACGAGGGCTACAGGACTGATACCTTATTGGAAAAAAGCACACTAGTTTACAAAATTCTTAAAGTATTCTGCTTTTCTGACCAAAGAGCATATCTTGTTTAAGACTGGAAATTTGCAGTGTCGAAATACTACACTTTTATCTAGCCAAATCATCCTCCTAACACTAAAGCTGAGCAAAACTAGATTACCTCACTAATCTTTTAGATCAATGGGCAATGTTTGCCAATTAACAGGAGTGCATAAGTGGCTGGATCCCAATGTTTTATACATCCAAGGAATAAATGCTTCTCAATCTCAATTTGTAGTTATTCTCCAACACAGAGAAAAGGGAGACTCAGCATTGCTCTGCAGAGGCAATACACCTTTTGGGAGAGAAAGTTACTTACCAAAACCCCCCACCAAAAAAAAAAAACCCACACCACCAAAATCCGTTTTCCTCTTCAAAACACTGCCTCCACAAACCCTTAGGCTATGTCTACACTGCAGGCTTCTTGCGCAAGAACTGTTTTGTGGAAGAGTTCTTGTGCAAAATGTCTTCCACAAGAGTGCGGTTCACACTACTATGTGCTTTTGTGCAAAAGATGTGCTTTTGCGCAAGGGCGTCCATGGCAGTGTGGATGTTCTTGTGCAAGAAAGCTCTGATGGCCATTTTAAACATAGGGGGTTTCTTGTGCAAGAAATTCATGTTGCCTGTCTACACTGCCTTTTCTGGAAGAGCTCTTGCACAAAAGGGCTTATTCCTCCTGGGGAGAGAAATAACTCTTCTGGAAGAGGCCCTGTTTTTCGATGCTGTACTGTAAATTTACTTGCACGAGAATGCGCGTGCAACACCTGTTCTTGCACAAAAAGCCTGCAGTGTAGACGCAGCCTTAGTGTAGAGTAGGGATGGGGAATCTACATCCCATCGCTTACCTCAATCCAGCCCCATTACCTGCCTGCTCCTGCACCCTCCCTTATAGATACTCCTACTGCACACCTCTCCCACACACTGAACCCCTAATTTCTGAGGCCCCTTAGAACCTCCCCCCCCCCCCAATCTACTGGCCTCAGGAAGAGTTAATCTGCTACAGGAGGGAAGATGCAACACTCAGCACCTTCCTCCCCTTCAGGCTGGAGCACAAGGGGAGCAACATCTGGAGAGCTTCCCCCTCCCCCGCCCTTCTCATTCAGGGAAGGGGAGGCAGGCCAGTGAGGTTTTTTGCACTTCACTTGTCAGCACTCCTCCCCGTCAAAGGTGGGAGAGCTTAGGGAGGGGTGACGAGTGTTCCCACTAATTTAGGTCCATATTGGTTTATATAAAAAACTCAATGCTGCATGAAACAAAACATTCTACACAAGGTGTGTGGGGCAGGGGTAAGTCCACAGGTCTTGGAATGTGGTAAGGAGCTCAGAGCTGGGGAGTAAGGGTTCCAGCTGGGAATGTGGGCTCTGGGGTCCAGGAGCAGAAAGAGTGAAGGTGATTGTGTTTGAGATGCAGGTTATTCCTGAAAGAGGAATACCCCATACCTCTCACTTCAACAACTTGAAGCCAAGTGAGAGGCTCTTTTCCATGGCTGTAACAGCTCCAACAGAGCAGTGTTAGTCAGGGCACCTCTCCCCTGGCCACAACAAGTCCAGGGCTTGGTAAGCCTCTTCTTGGCATGGTCCTGAGCAGGTGTACAGGGGTTAAACAGGCAGCTGCCCATAGCAAACTTAGGCACTGACCTATCTGAACAGGTAGTCCACAGAGCTAATGGAAATGACTATAGTATTTCTCTTATATTAGTGAAGTTGTGACTTGAAAAACCTTTAAGTATGACAATGTTTATGTGAACCAAGACAGTTGGGGCCTCTGGAGCCAAGCTGCATTCACAGTTGTGAAGTTTTCACTTTATACTAACAGCATCTAAAGGAAGTAGCCAGGAGTTAGAATCTGAAAAACCTGCTCCATCACATCCACTACCAAGCCCTGAGATAAGGTTGAATCCAATGCTTCAGCTGGGTCACTTTCACATGCATCCTGGTGTGGACCTACATGGATTCAACATATCCAGATTTTTGAAACCATAAGGCCAGGTCAGGTCCGCACTAGACCTGGTAGTGCAGCTTAAGACATGCAACTCCAGGTACACAGAATACACAGCTGGAGTTGGCTTACCTTAAGCTTAGCTTGGTGGCATCCCTATAGTGGGAGACTGATGGAGCAAATGCTTCTGTAACCCTCCCTTTCTTCTGGAAAGAACAGGAGTACTGGATGCTGGTGGGAATGCCCACCAAATTTGATTTAGTGAATCTTATACTCACTAAATTGAACTCTGAAAGATCGGTCACAGCAGCATCGATATTCCACAGACTGAAGACATGGCCTAGAATTCAGAAGAGCCCAAAGCACTGTTGTTCAGGCAGGTGTCAGCAATTTCTTGTCAAGTCACTTATTTGCTATATAACCATTTGAATTGCTGAATAGTGATAGAGATGCAGCCATGTTAGTCTGGTCTAGCTGAAACAAGAGAGAACTATGTAGCACTTTAAAGACTAACAAGATGGTTAAGTGCTACATAGTTCTGTCTTCTGTTTCAACTGACTTGCTGGCACCTTAAAGGGACTTTCCTAAACTATTAAAGTACCCTCTGATCCTTAGACAGCAGAACCTATTTCAGTGTTTCTTTAGGAGTTGTCCAACAATGGCTTCTTTCACTCTGAGAACATGCATCAGAGAAAAGCTTAATGACCACACTATTCATGCTGGTCAGTTTTTGTACATGTCCTCATAGAACCATGTGTTAGAGTCTTACAAGAGTACACTCTGGAACAGATCATTCGAAAAGGATTACTTCTGGCCATCTGACTTAGGCACAAAATGCTTTTGGGCAATTTGAAGTGGGAGAATCACAGAGCATGAGGAATTAGCTCTTATGGTACGTACATGTCACCTTAGAAGAAGTTCAAGGCATTCTACAAAATTTAAACTTTTCAGATTAAGTCAGTTTGTCCAGTTTTCTAGTCATAATTACTAGAATTTGATGCTTGTTAAAACAGTGGAAGGAGTAAGAGGTTGTTTCTCTGACTGCTCCAGATGGTGACAGAAGGGAATCATGGAACAGTTAAAAGGGCTGGGGCATTTACTCCTCCAGTCTATAAAATATTGAGTCAATTAGTAAGCAGACAGTTTCTACTGGTGGGGTGGGGAAGAGTCATAAAGACCCATACACTTAAGATGTGGTAGCTTTAAAAAGAGGAAAACCCTACTTTGTGATAGTTACACATCTTTAGACCCAAGATTTTTTACACAAGTTAACAGATATTTTCTAATCCAAACTTTTCCAATGTTATTAATGACTCAAGATTTCATCATGTTACATTGGACAGACATTTCAGAGACATTAGAAAGAAAATATGATGTCTTCTAGAACTATATTGAATTAGACCAGTAACCCCTGCTTGGTGCTTTGCAGTAGGCTACCTTCCTATCGCTTATTAATGTTTTTTAAAGTGTAAAAGCAACTAGTGTTTAGATACACACCCAGTGCCATCCTACTTACATCTTAAAGAGTTCTTCCTCATCCTCCTCAAGGGTCTTGATTTCTTGCTCAGGAAGGGAAACTATAGGCTCAAATTGAGGATCATGGTTTGAATCATCTGCATTTTCAGTTAAAGTGTCATGTTCCTCATGTGTTTCCTGTGAAAAGAATGCTCAATTGCAATAATGCAATTATAAGAACAGTTGTATGGTAGCTACACCTGTATTTGACATTCTAAATACCTTTGGCAACTTCACATGTTCTAAGTACATGATGTACTGTTTACACTTTGGTAGTGTAAACAGTACATCAGAGTCTGAACACACATCTAAATCTTATTTAGCCTTTAATATGCAGTATTAAGTAGGGATATGAAAGATTAAGCAGCAAGCATCACCCGTAACAAGTGATGCTTATTGGTTCCAGTTAACCAGGGAGAGGCTGAAGCAGTTCCCTGCTTGCTATGGGCAGGGGGTACTCCAGCCCTAGGGGGCCCACCACAGACAGGGTGGCAAAGCGCTGCCTACAGAGTATGCCCCCACCACTCTCCTCCTTTTAGGCACACCAGCTGAGGTGTAAGTTCTAGTGCACATCAGAATATAGTGCACTAACTGGCTGAGTGGATCTTGCTGCAGGCCCCGCATAATCAGTTAAACAATGCATTTGTCTATTTAGCCAATTTTACATCCCTAGTGGATACTAAAAATTGCCCTTACACATGCAGCTGTAATACCAAGGAACTTTTATTATGGCATTTCAGCAGGATCCACAAGAGTTGTAAATAGCTAACTAGAACCAGTAATCTTCACCCTTAACTGGGAGGGGCTGAAGCAGCTCCCTGTGCAGGGCCTGCCCCTATTCAAATAAAGTTGCTTTTGTGGAAAAACTTGCCAGCTGTCTACACTGGCCACTTGAATTTCCGCAAGAACACTGACTTACTACTGTCTGAAATCAGTGCTTCTTGCTGAAATACTATGCTGCTCCCGTTCGGGCAAAAGTACTTTTTGCGCAAAAGGGCGAGTATAGACAGCTCAGATTTGTTTTGCACAAAAGAGACCAGATCTCAGCTTTTCTGCAGAAAAGCACGTCTAGATTGGCATGGACGCTTTTCTGCAAAGAGTGCTTTTGCGGAAAAGCGTCCGTGCCAATCTAGACGCTCTTTTCCGCAAATGCTTTTAACGGAAAAGTTTTCCGTTAAAAGCATTTGCAGAAAATCATGCCAGTCTAGTCGTAACCCTTAAGTAAATGCTGAAAAAAGTGGTATGTTTTTTAAAATATTTTATTTTTAAACACCCACAATCACAATGGTGCACACAGGATTAGTTTATCGTAATGGAAAGGTTTTATCAATTAGAAGAGAACCCAAATTGTCAACACATGCCATTTAAAGAGTACTCTGTCAGACATGCTAGAGTTAAGAGTACTCCTTTAAAGTTCGCATGTAAAATCTCTATAACTGGCTATATTTTAAGTATAGCTTTATACAAAGATAAAGAGTTAGTATCCCACAGAAGTATGGCTGCAGTACACTGCATCAAAACCTGTTTCCCAGAGAGACCATAAGATAGATTTTTTTGGAAGTGATGGACTCCAAAACTGAGATTAACCAGCGTCAGGACAGAGATAACAGATCCCATTATTCCACCACTTTCGGTTTCCTGTGGGCACCACAAGAAAATCGCAAACAATATGCGCATGCTAGAGGCGGCGAAAGGAGACGAATCGTAGCACTGCGATAAAACCCCGTCCATCCACGGCATAAAGCACGTGGGAGTCCAGGGCTATTAGCCCAGCTCTGCCAATATCATGGGGGGAGGGGGAAGAGGAGGAGAGAGAATTCTCCTTCAAAACCTCCTGAGTCATAAGCCAGGATGTGGAGCCTGCGGAGGCTCCAACACGCGCTTAAGACAGAGCCGACCCCGCTACTGCAGGGCTAGCGGCCAGAGCGAGGCGGGGATGGGATGTCACTGACTGTGTCGGACACAAGGGATGGGCCGGCCCCGGGGAGTTGGGCGCACGTGTGCCCGGACAGCCCCCAGCAGGGTGAACACCCGACCCACGTGCATTTAGGGATGCTGGATGTAGAGCTATCCGGGAGACCCCATTTCCCGCCAAGACAAGGCCGCTCGCCCATCTCAGCCCCCAGCCTCGTCCCCTCGCTCGGTCTCGGCTCCCTCAGAAATCCCCGAAACTTCCCTGCTCAGCGGGGCCTTTCGCCCGACCAGCCCGCGGGCTCCTCACGTATCTGCTTCTGCAGGCCGCTCATCCGCCCCCGCAGACCGCCCTAGCCCACCGCCTCAGCGCCAGGCCGCCCCGCTCCATTGCCTGCCCCGAGCCCCTCGGGTTAAGGGAAGCTCAAGCACCCTCACCTTCGTGTCTGCCATGAGGCTACGGGGGGTGGCGCCGCTCCGGCACGAGACTCGTTCGCGTCGCTCTCCCCTCCGGCGCTGCGGCTCTGGCGATGAGTTTCCTGCCTTGTCGCTCCCTCCGCCCCTCCCGCTTTTATCTCATTCCCGTAGCCCGCGCTGCCGTTGCCGCAAAGGCTGATGGGAAACGCCTATTTTACCCCAACCCCGGTACGGCTGGTTATCGGCGACACGGCGAACCCTGCCTGTGGCATTAGATATTTAATGATAATGCGCCACAGCGTCGCCGAGGCGTCCGGCCGGGCAACTTCCCCACGATCCCACTCGAGGTGTCGGAAATGTCCTGAGTTCTCGGCTGAAAACTTTCAGCACCCCTCGATTCTGGGCCGACTCTAAAAATAATTCGCCCCTAAGTAGCTAGTGTATGTCCCCTATTAAATCTTTTTACCTCAGTCCCAAGCTGTTTCCCATCATCCTTTGCGACATGGCTGTGTCTCTACCCAAGATGGCGCCTATGGGGGATGGTTAGAAGGGGTGGGGATAATTGTCATCTTGTATTATTCCGATTGGAGGCGTGCTGATGTGCGATGGGTGGATTATATAGCGGTATTTGTGGAGACAGTGGAAAAATTGCATTTTTTTCCAGCGGGCATTTTAGCACGTCGGTGACGTCACTCCAGAGCCCGCCCGCCCCCCCCCCGTATTTAGCTCCGCCTCCCGCCGTGGCTGCTGGAGGAGGTGGGTTGGGGGTTACTACCTGAGCCGACACGCGTCTCGTCATGGAGGGAGCAAGGAGCCACACTGAGTAGCGGTGGTGTCCTGCTGTGGTCGGGGAGGCGGGTAAGGGGTGGACGGGGCGCACCCCTGGGGTAATGGCTGGGCGCGCTGCATGGGCGGATGAGGGAGCTGTCTGGGCGTGTGGTGACAGCAGGGCACCCTGGCGCCATTGGTGGTCTATGGGGTGAAGTGGCGGCAAAAGGTGATGGCCCTTTGCTGTTGCACATGGGCAACGTGGGGGGCGGGGGAGTTGTGTACTGGGGCACGTGGACTCCCGTGGGCTGATGCATAGCGATGGCCTATTTGCTATGGCTCATGGAGGGAGCCTATGGGAGTGGTGCCGTGTCACTAGAGTAGCAAGGGTGGGATGCTGCAATGGCATCACAGCCTGTTCTGGAATATGCTGGTGTAGCAACGGTAGCTGTGCCCTGGTGGTAACCTAGAATGGCATGTTGTGGTGTGTTCAGAGTGAAAGGGCATGACCATGATAACACATGGTGGTAGCCCAGGTTATGTACTGTGATGGCACCTTGTTGTGGTATATTAGTAGTAGGGGTTGGTAGCATTGTTTTCTGTAGCTGTGTGCATTGTTGGCCACGCAGGAGTGATTTAGGTATCACCCAGCTAATTAGTAGAGTGAAGCTGGCAAAACCTTTCTATTTGTGGTGTACATCCACACATGCCTTGGGTTGCATAAAATGTATTCCATACATGGATGGAAAAAATAGAACACTGATTTGTGACGTGCCTTGTGGTTCAGTTACCAACATTTTCTAACTTCTGCAAGTCCTTGTTTAAAAAGTAATCTGTGAAACAAATCTTTACAGGACTGAAGGAATGATGGAAGAAAATAGTAGCCTTTGTGCCCCTGAAGGAGAAAATAAAGCTCTTTCTGCAGAAGTAGAAAGTGTGACTGAAGTGGAAATTAAGCATGATGAAGGTGATAGCCATGCAGAGAAAACAGCAAATTGTCCTGATATGTACAGATACATCAAAGGGGATTTGTTTACTTCGGAGATTTATAAAGTAGAAATTCAGAACCTTCCTAAATATATTGGCTTTAATGATGTAAAGAAGTTTCTTGCAAAATATGGACTTAATCCTCATAAGATAAAACTTTTTGGGAAGCAAACTTTTGCATTTGTGACATTTAAAAGTGAGGAGGAAAGGGACAAAGCTATGAAAGTCCTTCATGGAGTCATGTGGAAAAGCCGCTATTTGAGTGTTAGGCTTGCAAAGCCTAAAGCTGATCCCATTGTAAAAAAGAGGAAAAAAGAAGAAGAGGACATTGAACAGAGAGAGGCAAAACGTCCAGCTTTGGCAAAAGATAGTGAAGAGGAGCCTATAACAAAACAGATAGCAGACGTGGTGACTCCTTTGTGGAATATACCATATGAAGAACAGCTGACAAAGAAGAAGCAAGAGTGTGAACAAGTGCTGCAGAAACTGACAAAGTAATTCCTTTAAGTAATGGTACTCGAATATTTATGAGCTTTCAAACAAATTTCAGTGAATATAGTTAAAATCCAGTAAATCTTTTTTCTATTCCTTATATAGACATAAGTTGTAAGTAAGTCTCTTTTAATATGTAAGAATGCCTTTCCTTAAACTACCACTTCAAACCCATGTCTTGAAAATTATACTGATCAAATGTATAGGATTTGATGTTTTCAGTAAATTGATCCCTTTGAAAATGCCTTGCTTAAATTAAGGGATGTAATTTTAAAGAAAATTATTCTATAAACCACCAACATTAAAATGAAGGTTTTTATACCACTATAAAACTGTATTTGGCAGGCTTTCAGTGAAATAAGGGATGACCTGTGCTAGCAATGACGTTATTCTGATGGTTTTCTGTCAACCAGTCTACTCTAATTCTCACACTTTTATTGTCTTTGAAGTATTACTCCTAAGAATAGTTTTATATTTAAGATCCTCAGTTTTATCTGTGCCTTAATCAGTTACCTAACTATCCACAGAAATAAACATCTAACCTCAGTAGTCATTAGGCATTTTACAAAAAATAAAAGCAGACAAGTGTGGGTTTTTTTTGTTTGTTTGTTCCCCCCTCCCCCACCTCCATGCATAAATACCACCCAACTCCCATCATCTTAAGAGTCTACTTTTCAACAGACATTTCACTTAAGCGGGATTGGCGGGAAGTCAGTTTAGCTGTCAACATTATATTTTAATTAGAAAAAAATGCGGAACTCTTCTATGTTCCTTTTGTGGTGATTCCAGCAAAGGGGTAACAGGCCAACAGTTCAATCTGCTTTATCCTAGAACTCTGCAGCTGTGCTATGTATTTTTGTAGATTAGACTTTCATCTATAAATCTGTTAAATTTTTGCAGGGAAATAGGAAACAACAACAAAGCTCTGTTACCCTGGCTGTTTGTGCAGAAGCAGAAATATAATAAAATCTGTTGCCCACTAGAGGGAGTGAAACCATCACCTTTACAGGTACCTCAAAATCTAACTTGTTCTGGGATGGGGCATTATCTGACGGACAATACTGTAGCTTGGTAATTAAGTAGAAGTTACAATGCTTTATTTCAACAATATGAGCTTTTGTGGGCAAAATCTACTTCAGATGACTAGAGTATTAAAAGTATTATGATACTATCTACATGTTTTGTTTAGCCTTTAAGGTGCTACTAGACTATTGGTCTATAACAGGAAAAAACAGCAAACTCGGCTACCCCTTTGAAGCTTTCAGTACCATTATTTGGAAATTTTAATTTCCAAATATGGGCTGAAACTTGGTATTCTAAGTTTCAAGCCATCAAAGAAATTCCCTAACTAAATTTTTAAGACTTAAAATTTGAGACTAATGTTTACAATAGATCTTTGAGGGCAGGAGTAGTCAATATGTAGGATATAACATACATAGCATAGGTAACTTTTTTCTTTTAAACTTTAGACTGAATACCGCAACAAATGTGAATTTTTGATTGGGATGGGTTTAAATCAAGAAGATAAAACTGTAGGTTGTCGCCTTGGCAAATACAAGGGTGGAAGCTGTGCTGTAGTGGAACCATTTGACACTCTTCACATTCCTGCTGTTGCCAAAAAAGTAGTGAAGGCTTTTCAAGACTACATAAGGTAAGAACTGAATTAGACTGAATGGCTTAATATTTTTAAACATGTACAAAATGAAATACTTTGAAAAGCTGGATGGTTATTTTTAGAATGAAACTTAAACAAATGGATCCAGTTCTGAAGCAACCCTTCTATACACCTCTGAAATCTGGGACTCTGGTCTGGCAACATTTGGACCGTGGATATTGCTGGACCAAAAAGCCCCAGCTGGCCAGGTTCAGGGGCTCGGCTGGTGTGGTGGGGAATGCAGCTCTGGCCACACCAGTGACATTGGGGGCTGGCATCTGGGATAGCAGCTTAGATTCTTCTTTCTCTCTCTCCCCTCCTGTCCCCCTTCCCCCCCCCCCTCAGGTGAGCAGCACAGCCCGAGGCAAGAGTACTGCCCCAGCATGACCGGGGGCAGTGTGGCCAGCAGGGGAGAGCGGGGCCAGGAGGGGAACCGCTCCGGTCCTAAGGGTGTCAGACCAGGAAGGTCCCACCTGTATTCTATATTTAAATGTGGCTTATGTGTTTTTTTCTTAAATTTCTTCAGTATGTTCAGCACTACACAGTACATACAAGACAGTTACTGCCGTAAGATACTTAGCATATAAGATGGACAGGCAGTACTAAATAAAAATATTAAGGTCCAATCTCAGAATAAGGCAAAATATTTTCTCTTAAAAGTTTCCTTGTGTTCTATTTGTAATAGGTTGATATTGTTGACAGAAAAGAGACAAGTATTTTAAAGAGGAATTTGAATGACAGCATGATAGTTTGGTATATTTGAAAGTGGGGCGGGGGAGAGGGCTTCAACATGTAAGGTCAGCCTGAAGGAAGGTACAAAGATGAAAATGTGAGATTCCTCCTTAAACAGCTGGAAAAGGGGGAAAATATTTTGAACTGAGAATAGAGATGGGGCAGAATCCTAGAAGCATATGAGATGCTTAAAAGGGGCAATGGTGTGATCTGAACACTGTCAAAGGAAGACATTGAGATCTGTTTTATTTAATAAAACAAAAAAAAGGGAGTTAGCTGGGAATCAAGAAAGCAAGAAGGGAGGAAGACATCTAATTCATTAAGAGTGATGATCGGGGCCACCATTTGAGTTTTAGCTTTAGGGTATTGTGATTAGGTGTGTAAATGCTTCGAGGGAATGGATACTAAAGGGTTAGAAAAGGGAGGCGTCACCTCCGGCTGGGCAGGCTAAAAAAGAGATAAAAGCCTGCAGCCTAGCCAGAACAGAGAGTGTCACAGTGAAAGGACTCCATAGAGTGAGATGTGAAGAAGCCACTCCGAAACCAATTTCTCTCCCAGAAGGTGTCAGGAAAAGCTTACCAGGCAGGAGGTACCTGAAAGACCCAGAGTGAGAAAGCGCTCAAAGATTTAAATGAACAAGTCCTGTATTGTACTACCCAGGGGCTGGGCTGTGACACAGAAGAGAGCATAGGCCTGTGTCCCTGCCGCCTTCATACAGATGGGAGTAGGACCACTGAGAACCCTTACCTGTGTGTTGTTAATAATAATACTGGCTTCGTGTTCCTGCTTTAACTTATTTTACTTCTGCCCTTTTGAAGAAAGTAGGGAAGAAACCCAGAAAGAGGTTAGGAGAAACCCTTAGGGTATGTCTAAACTACATCCCTTTTTCGATAAAGGGATGTAAATTAGACCCATCAAAATTGTAAATGAAGCTGGGATTTGAATTTTCCATGTTTCACTTGCATAATGGTGGCTGTGGGTTTTTCTAAAAAGCTGCTTTTCCGGGGTATCTTTTGACAGATTTTTTTTTTTTTTCCAAAAAAAGCTGCGGCCTCCATTATGCAAGTGAAATGCAGGAAATTCAAATCCCAGCTTAATTTACAATTTCAATATGTCTAATTTGATCCCTTTATTGAAAAAAGGATGTAATTTATACATACCCCCAGACAAAGGGCCAAACTTCTGGGACTACTTAGCAAATGCCTGCTAAAGAGGTTGAAAGAACTTTGAGTAAAGTCCTATTCCTTTCAGCCGTGAAAGGGGAGAGACCCAAGTAACCTGACTGGAACTACAGATGAAGATTGAAAGTTATATGTTCAGTCCCTGAATAAATTAAGATATATGGCAGACCCATAGGTGCTGCAGGCCAGAGCGTCCTGAGTTAACGGTATATTTTTTGAGACCTCAATAAGGGTCAAAACTAGTCTTTCAATTTGAATAAGTTTTTCTTCTACCTTATTGTACAGTGAATTTGTTTTACTTAGCTGAATTATTAAACATCATGCAGAGGTTATTCTTTTATTTGGTCACTCAGATTTTGAAAATTGCAGGTCAACCCCTTACTCTGTGTACAGTCCGGAAACCTATGAAGGCCACTGGAAGCAGCTCACTGTCCGCACCAGCAAAAATGATCATATCATGGCAATTGTTTATTTTAATCCTCAGGTACTAGAGCTTTTTATAATCTAAGGGGAAAAAAAAACAACCCTTAGTGTAACGAAAAGCAACACATTTATTTACCTGTCCAAAGTTCTGATAGTAGTACTATATTTGTATTTAATCTGATAATTATTTGTGAGTTATAGGAAAAATATATGGCTTTGAACTCTCAATGTATGGTTTTAAGAAGAAAGGACTCATTTTCCTTTTAAAAAAAAAAGGGGGGGGGGAGATTGGTAATTATGAAGAAGAAAGCCTTCAGATAATCATGACTGTCAAATTTTTTGTGTATGGAATCTCTGCCTGAAGTATTGACACACACGCACAAATTAGGCAAAGCACAAGTATGCATTACATATATCTACAGTTAAGATTGTGCAGTGCTTCTCTGAAAGAGGCTTTTTTAAAAGTTGCATATATCTTTACCATGCTTAAGTTACAGATTAAAATGTTTCAGCTACTTCCAAAAGTAAGTTTGGGAAAACATTTTACCTTTTTTAGATCTTAAAACCGTTGCATTGAGATGCTCCAGAGTTGACATAATTTGGAGCAAAGTTTTGAAATATTTGGCAGGTGGTTTGCCCTAGTATTACAGCTATGCATTTGTCATCCATGATGATTTTGTTCAAAATTGTCCAGCCTGCAAACCTCTGAAATATCTCAATTCATATATGCTCAGAGCTCCTACATGTCACCTGGATAGAAAATATTCATCCTCACAGAGCTGTTGAACATTTTATATCTTGGGTCAAGCAGGACTTCTGGAATTGCTCTCTTGACTGTCAGGGACCACTCTAGTACAAGGGCACAAAACGAACAATATTCTTATTACCCCTATGCCATTGTTGCCCCTGCAACATGGAGAAGGAGTTGCTTGACTCAAATTCACAGGGGAGAGGAAAAAGGGGACCAAGAAAAGAGTTAAGGGCAGTAGGTCAGGGTGTAGGGTTTGGAATGGGCAGGAGTAAAGGGAGATGGACAGGAGCAGGGTAGAAGAGTGGATTGGGGCACTAGAGCCTTCCTATTACCCCTCCCTTCCAGCACTCTAGGAGCATCATAAATCTAATTCACACTGTCCCCTCAAACCCTTCCCTTCCAGAACTTTAACAGCTATGTATGGCTGATTCAGTGTCGAAGCTCAGAGAGAGTAGGGGCTGGAGCATGAATCTGCCATTCAGGACCCTCAAAGTGCTGGGAGGGAGGGGGAAAAGTAGGAAGTGCAGGGTTCCAGAGTGTGAGAGGTGTTGGGGTTGGGGAAGGGGAAGGGCAGAAAGGGGACTTAAAGCCACATGTAGCCCACCACTAGCCTAATAACTAGGATCCACTCTCCTACAGAATCTGGGAGAATGGTCTTCTAGAGGAAGGTCTTGGGCTTTTTACATAGACCATGCTGGAATAAGGAGGGCCCACTAGTTAACCCCACTGATAGCCGCATGACTTTTATAAAACTCAAACTGTCAGTGTAATATCAATAATTAGAATCATTCAATATTTTTTTTATTCCTAGACAACATTTCCATTTGAGAGATGCCTCTCAACAGACAAGCAAATAAGTAAAACTTAATGTTGGAAAATAACCAAACATCATCACATTTTCCTTTAAATTTGTACTTCTAGAAATTAAATAAAGAAGAGCTTGTTGACTTGAGCACTTCACTGGCAAAGTATTTTACAAAAGGATCTGGCCAGGACAGTGGGGTAACCTCCCTTTACTTTGTAGAGGAAGGACAAAGGTAAGTTTTGTACCTGTAAAGGAAAGCTTAAATAGCATGTCTGCTGTAATTCTAATATCTGGCATAGCAATGAACATAGAAAAAGCAGCAGTATCATTTTTATTGATAAATTGACATTGTCCAAGCAAAAGACTTCTAATATTTTATGGCCTCCTACATCATAACAGCTGATTCCTTGTAGATTAGTTGCCCTTTGTTTATTGGACAGAGGTAGTTAGAGCTTTGTATTGGATGAACCTGGCCAGTTAGGGGCTGCCACAGGAGGATACTTTTTTAGTTGTGGAAAACCCAGGAAGAAATTTTCTGGACACTTCTCCTTCCCCACTTCCTTCCTTTTTTGCCAGTTTTCTGACTGGTAGGACCCCATTTTCTTTCTCCAGGTATATTAAATGCCGCCTCTTGCTGTCTCTATACAATGGCAGATGTTCCCTCTGAGAACAGAAATTGGACAGCAAGACAAAAAATACTTTAAGAGTAAAAAATTAACAACTTCTCTTAACCTTAAACTGCAATATTGTAAATGAAAACAATTCATAGGTTAAACTAACTTTCTGAAGACCCTGAATTAAAGGATTAGATATGATTTTAATTCAGTGGTTGCATTGGTAGGCCTGATAAGTGAAGCCCATTAATTATACAATATTGTAAAATCAGCTGAGTCTCTAATCAAATTATTCTTCAGTAATTGCCAGTCTTCATATATATGGTACAGGGATGTAATAGTTTAGTCGATTAATTGATAAGCTTTTGCTTATCAGTTAATGCTGTAGACTGTTATCCCCCAACCGTAAACTTTTTTAGCAGGCTGGCCGGAGCCCTGCTCAGTCCTCACTCATGCCATATCCAGGACCTACATCTGCTGTGATTCTACATTTTAAAGGGTATTGGGAGCCAGGCAGGCAGTCCGGCTCAGTTTCAGCTTGCGTCAGGTCTGGGAGCTCAGCCATCCCTAGCCACGGGCTGCTGCTGCTCTGTGCTTCTGCCCCTGTATCAGAGGCAGCAGCGTAGGGAAACAGGCAGCCGGTCCGTGAGAGGAGTGGGTTTTTAAAGTGGATCCTGCCTGGCACATTGGGTTGCTGCCTCTGATACAGAAGCAGCAGTGTGGAGTGGCTGAGGGCTCCTTGGGAGTGGGGCCAGAGCTTGTTGGCTGCCAGACTCACCCCCAAGGACTACACAGAGTAGTCGAAAAACCAAAACAAATTCATGAGGTTAATAGATGTAAAATATCAGTAATCGAATAGTGTGTTGTTAATGATGCTCACTCTCATTCATACAAGTAGGAAATCTGTGTATGCAAGTTCAGAAACCAACATTTTTAAAAATAAAAGGTGTTCTATATCTGTGGGTATGAAAAGCTTCAGGGGGTAGCTTAGTTTGTAACAAGAAAAAATTAAAACCGCAGTTAGTCTAGTAGCACTTCAAAGACTAACAAAATATGTAGGCTGTGTCTAGACTGGCAAGTTTTTCCGCAAAATCATCTGCTTTTCTGGAAAAACTTGCAAGCTGTCTACACTGGCCGTTTGAATTTCCGCAAAAGCACTGACGATCTTATGTAAGATCGTCAGTGCTTTTGCGGAAATACTATGCTGCTCCCGTTCGGGCAAGTCTTTTTCCGAAAAACTTCTGCGCAAAAGGGCCAGTGTAGACAGCAGAGATTTGTTTTCCGCAAAAAAGCCCCCATCGCGAAAATGGCGATTGGGGCTTTTTTGCAGAAAAGCGCGTGTAGATTGGCCACGACGCTTTTCCGCAAAAAACACTTTTTGTGGAAAAGCGTCCTGCCAATCTAGATGCGCTTTTTCCGAAAATGCTTTTAACAGAAAACTTTTCCGTTAAAAGCATTTCCAGAAAATCATGCCAGTGTAGACGTAAACATAGATGATAAATAGATAGTTCTAGTTACAGGAGTCTGTTAAAATCTTTAAAGTGCTATTAGACTATTTTTTGTTTTTTACATTTTTCCTGTGTGGATATGGGTTGTTTAAGGTCCTGTTCATGTGATTAGAGCCCATCTTCCTCCTTCTCCCTCGCCCCAAAAAAATGTGTATGTAATATAAGTGGTCGTGACCAAAACCCGCTGTAACATGTTTGGTGGCTTTTTCTTTCAGAAAGTCACCCAATCGTGAAGACTTACCTTTACAACATTTGGCTGGTGATAAGTACATATATGAAGAGCTGCTTGGTCTAAAGTTTAGAATTTCCCCCCATGCATTTTTCCAAGTAATGTTGGTATTGAGTTGTACTAAATTGTATTAGAGCTGAAGTAATAAGATGAACTATGTAAATTATTACTCTAAGATTTTTAAACCTTTCTAGCAAAATATTTCGAGCAATAAATGGCTAATGCTGCAGAAAAATGCTGTATGGACATAGAGGCTGTAGAAACATATTGAGCAATCTATAATTACACATCTGACCCAACTGAAAATTATTTATAGTGGATGAATACCAATTCCTTTTTTATTCAGCTAAAATGCTGAAGCTAAGTATTGAATAAGTAAATGCTTAGGATTGGTTTTGCGGATTTGGTATGACACATTCTTTGTTAGCAAACAGGTCTGTGAATAGAACAGTGGTTACTCACCCTGTTCAGGTATTGCGGTTCTTAAAGATGGATGTCTCTGGAGGTTCACTGAGAATTGACAGGGCACATGTGCCCTAAATGGGAACTGCTGCTGAACTGTCTCTTACATAGGGATGTTATGGAGTAGTTGACCACTACCCGATAAGCATATGCTTATCGGGTAGTGAAGTCAACTACTCACTTCCCCCAGCCCCCTTGCTGCCTCTGTCAGAGGCAGCAAGGGGGGGGAGCAGGAGTCAGTGGTGATGGGAACTGACTTAAATCTGTTCCTTCTCCCCCTCCCCTGCCCCCTGCACCATGTCCGCAGTGTGGAGGAGCAAGTGGGGGGGGGGGAGAGGTGGCAGAGCTGCAGCATCCAGGAATTAGTACAAGGTGTTTAGTCCCAGCTTGTGCCACCCCTGGGAGCTAACCCCAATGCAGCTCTGCATTTTAAATGTACTAAGAGCCCGCAGGAGCTCATACTACATTTAAACTGCAGAGCCACAGGGGGGATAGTGAGTGCCCTCTCCCCCCCTCCCCCCAACTAATTGAGTAGTTGATGGAAATTCTATCAACTACTCGATTTGTTGATGAACTCCAATTTAATATCCCTCCTCTCTATCTCTGGCAGTTACCTAATGCTGTGTGATTAAATCCTTCTCTCTTGCTCTTGGCCTAAGAGCAATTGGCAGTGCCTCTAAGCTTGCCTTTATCTTAAATAGATTTAGCTTTAGTAGTTTTAGAGCCCAGTCAGTCTATTCTCACCTTTTGTAATTCTTGGTAGATTGGTTATTACATAATCTAGATCTCTACCCTTGTGGTGGTGATGAAACACTATTGTTAGGGGCATGCCTGGGTTATCATAGAACACTGGAAGGCACCTCGAGAGGTCATAGAGTCCAGTTCCCTGCTCTCATGGCAGGACCCTGTACTGACTAGACTATCCCTAATAGATGTATATCCAGCCTCTTAAATATCTCCAGAGATGGGAGGTTGTGGAATCTTCTAGGCAACTTATTCCAGTGTTTAACCACCCTGACAGGAAGTTTTTCCTAATGTCCAACCTAAACCTTTCTTGCTGCAGTTTAAGCCCATTGCTTATTGTCCTATCCTCAGAGGCTAAGGAGAACAGTGTTTCTCCCTCCTCTTTGATAACAGTTTTCAGGTATCTAAAAGGATATGTCCCCCTCTGTCTTCTTTCCAAACTAAACAATCCCAATTCTTTGTCTTCCTTCATAGGTCATATTTTCTAGCCCTTTAAACATTCTTGTTGCTCTTCTCTGGACCTTCTCTAATTTTTCCACGTCTTTCTTGAAATGGGGTGCCCAGAACTGGACACTACTCCAATTGAGGCCTAATCAGCGCAGAGTAGAGTGGGAAAATGACTTCTTGTGTCTTGCTCACAACACACCTGTTAAGGCAGTGGTCTCCAACCTTTTTACACCCAAGATCACTTTTTAAATGACAGACCAAGCCAAGATCTGCTGCCCAGCCCCTTCCTTAAAGCTCAGCGTGGGTGAACCACGCTCCACCTGGGCAGGCGCAGAGGAGAAGCTGCCTAGCCAGCTGGCTGTGGCCTTCAGCCCAGAGGAGGCTGAACCGTGCTCCAGCTGATCGGGCTGCTTCCCCTCTGCACCTGCCCACGTGGAGCTTGGTGCACCCTGGCTGAGCGCCATGGCCAGCTGGCCAGGAAGCCGCTTCTCTTCGCTCCCGCCCAACTGCCCTGCGCTTAGCCTGGGAAGCTTGCTCCAGCACAGCTGGAGCCTGACGCAGCCTCCCTGGGCTGAGCGCAGGGCAGCCGGGCTGGAGGGAAGAGAAGAGCTGCCCGGCCAGCTGGCCATGGTGCTCAGCCAGGGTGCACCGAGCTCCATGTGGGCAGGTGCAGAGGAGAAGCCACCGATCAGTTGGAGCGCAGGGCAGCCTCTTTCAGTTGAAAGCCAGAGTCAGCTGGCTGGGGTGTTTCAGTCCTCCTGATCTCCCAGCTCCTACCATTCCCCGCAGCTACTCACCTGTGTTGCTCGGTGAGTAGTTGCTCCTCAAATGAGGAAATCTAATGTAAATGTACTGCGCAGGTGTGCAGTTCAGAGAGGGCTCAAAAGTTACTCTTAGAGCCCCTGAGATCTACCAGTAGATCGCAATCTACTGGTTGGTGACCACGATGTTAAGACCAGGTTTTAAATGCAATCTAATTTGTAACACACAGAAATCAGAGGAATGTATTATTTGCTGTCTCTCAGCAAGACACATGTTCTGCAGAAGTGTTCCCATTGCCATAATCTTAAGACCCTATATGAACTAGGGTTCTTAGTCTGAGTAACCATTTAACTGATAAGTGGATGTTTGTAGGTTACACTCAGCCTCCCAGGAGATTGCTTTGCTGCAACAGGGCGGTGAAGTGTCCTCCCTGGGAGCCAGGAGAGAACTGGGATGAAGGGGGTAGTTTGGTCACAAAGAGCTATGTAACTTCTTGAGGTACGACCCAGTTTCACCTTACATGCACTGTCCCTAATGGGCAAACTGCTACTGAAATTCTCCAGTCACAGGTGCAGGGATGCAGATTGAGCCACTGGGACACTACTTGCATTAGTAGAGTTGCCAGCTGGGGGAGAGAGATTACATAGGTTGTATTTCAAATAATTTTCTGCCAGCAAACACTGAACTTGTCTAAAAACATATAGGTAATTTTTGTTTTGTTTCTTTGTTTGGAAAGGGGAAATAAAGTACTACCACAAAGTGAAGGATTATATTTCTCTTAGTTTTGCATGTAACATTCTTTAGAAATTGGGAATTACACATGTGCTTTAAGGAGATCTTAGTTCCATTTTTATTTCTCACTTGAGATTTTAATATATTAAGCTAATACAACCTTCTTAACGTAGACCATTTTCTAGGTTAGAGGTATAGGAGGCCCCTGCTTTACGACAGTCCAATTTATGACTCCCTTTCCCCCTCCCCCAAACTTACATCCTTGGCTCCGCATCTATGAGGGTGTACGACACCTGTGATAAACGCAGGCTCAAGTTACGACACCCCCAACTTGCAATTCTATCCCTGGAACTGATTGTGTCACAAGTTGGGGGCAGCCTGTACTGGCCTTGACAACTTCTTTTCTGACTCTCTAGTCCTGATTCCATGTCCTGTTAACAAATGTAATTACAGAAAGATATTTCCTGTAAAGATAGGCAGCATTAATGAGACAAGGTAAAAATAAAATTAACTTTGTGATGGATATAGTCACATGGGTATGTCTATTTGTGTGTGGAGTTTTGTTTTTGTGTTCCCTTTATTTGTCCTTTATTTCCTTTAATTTGGCCCTTTTCTGTATTTGCTATGACCCCTAATTTTGGTGTCCCACAAACATGACTTCTTGATTTAGTGCCTAAAGTGTTTAGTGCCTAAAGTGTAAACTATATTACATTTTTGAATTTACACCAGAGGAACATCCAAATATGTGAAGGAGTTGTAGGTTTGGTTTGGTTTTTCTCTTGTTCAAAAACTCCTCTGGAAGCCTGAATAAGTCCTGGTCTTTTGGTCCAGTCATATCTTGCTGTTGCTAGGGAGAAACTTTGATATGCTACCAGCACAGTTCTGATGTGAATTTACATGAAAAGTTGGCTTATGTTAATTTTTAATATTAAATTTAATATTGTTTAATGATAGTAAGTGACTTGCTGTTGTAACAAAGGAGTATATTTGTGTTGGAATTATATAGGTAAATACACAGGCTGCAGAGGTGCTATATAAATCCATTAGCGACTGGGCCCAGCTGAACAAAGATAGCACTGTACTTGACATCTGCTGTGGAACAGGAACAATTGGAATTTCACTGGCAAAGGTGAGCCATTTGCTTTAAATATAATTTTCAGCAAATCCTATTAAACTAATACAGGAAATCATAAAATGAAAGTTAAGTTGCAGGGGTCTTACACTGCATTTAACTGAGGAAAATGCTTAAATCAAGTTATTGCACTTTGATGTTGCCAGTGCTTTAGGAAGTTAACTTAATTTTGAACATCTGGCCAGGCTGCATAAATAAATATTTCCCAGCTAGTTATTGTACCTAACTGTTCTTAATTTCAATTATGGGAATTTTCAACTCTAAAAGTTAGAACTTCATAGCAGCTGGCACAACTTTCATTGTCAAAGTATGAATGTGGTTCATTTTAAAAAATGAATGTAAAGAGTACTTTATCTGGTATCTGCACATATTCAAAAACAGATCTACTTCAGTGACTTTTCTAGAGATTATTAAAAAAACTAATGCAGCTGTAACTGACACAGCTGGGATCTATTCCATTGTGCAGCAACATAACTATTTACCAAGTCCTAATCAGTTACATTGGTAGAAAGCCACTGACAAACAGCCATTTTTCCAAAAAACTTGCAGAGCATCCACACCTGAAGCACACTTTTGCACAAAAAATTGTAAGTACAGAGGGGTTTTTCTATGAGGAAGAACACCTTTTTGCGAAAGAGTTCTTTCACAAAAAAGTGTGGATAGGGAAGAGGATTTTTTGTGCAAAAAGAAGAAAAAGCACAGGTGCCCTGAGTGGCCATTCTGTGCATAGCAATCAGAGCTTACTTTCGAGGTCCATGCAGTCTGGATGTTCTTTCCCAAAGGTGCATCGCTTTTTCGATGTGCTTTTACAGTGTGGACATGCTCTTCCACAAGAAGTTTGTGGAAGATCTCTTCCGATAAAAGCTTCTTGCACAAGAAGCCTGTGGTCTAGACGTAGCTATAGTGTCTAATTTGAGTGTCATAATCAGGTGTCTAATTTGGTCTCCCCAATTACTTATTGGGGTAATTATGCACACAGTGGAAAGAATTCAGTATCACTTTAAGGCAGAATATGCAGGGCTAGCAGTGAAGGAGATACATATTTGAGCATGTCTGCCTATATGTGAGGATAGGAAAGGCAAAGCAAGTCCTTCCATCTATCCTTATCTATTGACCAGCCTGAGAGCTTGTCTAGAGCAGTGTTTCCCAATTTTATTTGGCCATGGAACCCTTTAAATTCAAAATAATTTTGTGGAACCTCTAATAGTCTAATATATGGAGTTTAAAAAGTAGACCGTAAGTAAGGATGAAAACAAACAAATGCTAAACAAGGTAATGAGATCAACATTTAGTTTAATTGCACATTTAAAAACAAAAATCAGAATTTTTTTTAATCCTAAAATGTTACTGTAATGGAATTTTCTCGCAGAACCCTTATTTTCACTTTGCAGAACCTTGGGGTTCTGCGGAACACCATTTGGGAAACACTGGTCTAGAGGAACAACTAATGCACTGCAAGCTGGTGTAAATCTACAGCATACCAGTACAGCAGGTCCTGACTCTAAGCCCTACTATTGTGTATTAAAAGTTCCTTAGTGTGCATTAATCTATTCTGCTCTGATATGAGTACATCATTACACAAAATTCAATTCTTAGTGCGCAGGAGCAATGTCCAGACAGCCTACACTGCATAGCATGCTGCTGCACTATACCCCAGCTTGCTGTGTGCTTATCTGGTCATCAAAACAAACTCTAAAAATACCCTGCTAGTTTACTCACCATGTGCCTTTTTTATTTTATCTTCAACTGCTTTAAAGATGGGTTTTTTCTTTTGATCAGGTAAACTCAGAAAATAATGTTCTAAGGCCAGTGCTGTGGCAAGAATCCCTAATGCATGTTGACCATCATCCTCAGTTTTCCTCCAGTGTGGTATTTGTGGTGTCAAACCTGTATCCCATCCTGTTGGACTCACTGATCTTTTTTTCTTTGATTCCTCAGAAAGTGAAGAAAGTTGTTGGAATCGAACTCTGTCAAGAAGCTGTAGAGGATGCCAAAGTGAATGCCCAAATTAATGGTTGGTAAAGATAAGTGTATAAACACTAGGATCTTTGTCTATAAAGGAATGTAGGAGTTAAGCACCTGACATCTATTGAATTTGCCTGACTTATTTTCATCTGAAAATTCCAGCCTGGATTAATCATAGGTTGAATGTCTCTAGTCCAGCAACAGCTGTGGTCCGGCATGATTTTAGTTAGCAGGATGTTATCACGGGTCTGGCCAAGTTTCCCACAGTTCCGTAAAACTTGTTGATAGCCATCAGTCCTGGCTCTCTGTGTTCTATGCTATTAAGTTTTTTGTTTTGTTTTACTCCTAAATGTCTTCTAAGAGCCCAGTAAGCAGTGTTAGTGTTGGTAATGCTGGCTAGACAATGACCTCCCGGGATTGCTAAATTCTCTGGTTTGGCACTGCTCAGGTCCTAAAAGTGCTGAACAAGAGGTTCAACCTGTACTTCAAAGTTGTAATTATTTATTTCTAGCCGATATTTTCATTGTTAAAATCCACTTAAGTTGATTGTCTCTTTTTGAATACTAATATTGTATCTTTAAATCAACCGAATTCACCTAACTTTAATTTTTAAAATAACTTCAATATAATTTTCCTGTGTATACCTAATCAGCAAATTGCTCATCTGACAAGTGTTGAACGCTATGTATCATAGCATTCAGTGTTGGCATTTTAAAGAGGTAGAATTTATTTGCAAAGAATTTTAGTTAATGATTACAATAGAAATTCATATGTATGGTGCCTTTTTTTCAGGTTATTTAAACAGTAGCTCGAATATTATACCCTAATGCCAATGCCTACAAATGTTAATCCATTGCGTGTCTCAAGACCTCGAATATTGGCATTTCTATATGCAAAACACTACAAAGAACAAGTTACCTAGTTACTCTAGCTACCTCTGATGTATGCACACTAATTTAAAAGATGCTCTGATTACAATGAAATTTCACAACTACCTTTCTCAGAATTGAACAACATTGAATTTCACTGTGGAAAGGCTGAAGACATTGTTCCATCTTTAATTAATGTATTAGCATCGCACAACCTGATTACAATTGTGGATCCACCTCGGGCAGGACTACGTAAGTTTATTTACTTGGGTCTTAGTTAACTGATATGTAGTGGATTATTTTTTTTTTTTATTTTATTTTTTTTTTTTTTTTAACAAATCAGCTAGCTGATTGTTGGAAGAAAACTTGTTATAGTCTAAGCGTGCCTCAAGAAAATCATGCTCAACTTTTAAAATTGTCTTTCTGCAACTAGTGACATGCACTATTAGCAGACAACTTTCTTAATTTGTCATTTAGATTCTAAAGTGATTCTTGCAATCCGAAGAGCTGAACACTTGAAGAAGCTCATCTATGTATCCTGCAATCCCAGAGCTGCCATGAACAACTTTGTGGAGTAAGTTTTTGTTTGTTTGGTTTTTTTAAATTGGCTAGGTAAAGCCAACAGACAAAATCACTTTCTGAAAAAAAGTGAAGTTAAATTCCCTATTTGCATGCAAACAGATTAAGCGTATTCGCTATCGCAGGCATTCTCAAACTTCATTGTCCTGTGAACCCCTTCTTCATAACCCAAGGAGGGGGACCAAAGCCAAAGAGCTTCAGGGTCAGCTTCAGCATCAGCACTTATTCAGGAATAATATGGCCCACAGGCTGGATCTGGTCTAGCAAACCTTCAGATCTAGCCTGCCACCATCCTATGGCCCAGCAAAAACCTTGGGCAGGCTCCCTGCTGACCATGCCCCTACACATCACTCAGAGCAGCCAGGTACCGGGGCTAGCATGTGTGTCTCTGTGCAGTACATGCCCCTTGGGGGAAGGAGGGCTTAGTGTGCTATCTCTTCCCCCAGCACAATTTCACAGCTCTGGCCAAAGGGAGCTGCCTGGGCCAAACTTGCATCCCCCTCCTGCACCATGACCCTGGTCACAACTCTATCATAGACTTTCCATCCCCTTCTGGATCCTGCATCCCATCTCATGTTCTAGGTCACAATCAGTGCTCCCTCTAATCACTTGTGAAGTTATGCTGCTGTGCAGCTTAATCAGCCCTGACCAATCAGAGGCTCAGGGCATGGAGCTGACTGACTGGGGGGAGGGTACAGATTGTGCTGCTTCACAAGTTAGAGGGAACTCTGGTTACAACCCTGTCCCTTTCATCCAAATGCCAAGTCCCCCTACCTCCTGCGTCCCAATTTCCTATTCCAAGCTCCCTTCTGCACCCAACCTCTATCCCAGACCCTGCACCATCTCCCTTAATATAATAGAGGGTGGCCCTTGACCACTTCCAAATTCTTGGAGTGGCCCCCTATTAAAAAAAAAAAAAGTATTGCCCATTCCTGCTCTAACCTGAGCCCAGCCACCCAGGGCTAAGGCTCTTGGGCTTCAGCTTCCATCCTGGGTGATGGGACTCGGGCTCTAGATTTTCTAGTGACAAAGCTTATATTTGCCTTGATTATGCCATTAAAAAGGGGTCCCGATGAGATGTTAAATATTGGTTAATTGAATAGTCCATTAACTTCATAAATTCTTGTCAATTACTCCACTATTCTATAGTCCTCAGCAGTGAAGCTAGAAAACAGTGCACTCCAGCCCCACTCCTGAGGAGCCCCCTACCACTCCATGCTGCTGCCTGCCTTTATATCAGAGCCAGCAGCGTGGGGTTCCAGGCAAGAGCTGGCCTGTAAGGGGAGCTAGTTTAAAAACCAGCTCCCCTTGCAGACTGACTGCCTGTCACCCCATGCTGCTGCCTTTGATGCAGAGGCAGCAGCATAGCGTGGCAGCAGCCCCTATCCAGGGGAGGGGTTGAGCTCCTGGACCTAGCATGAGTTAGAACTGAACTGGGCTGCCTGCCCGCCTGGCTCCTAACACTTAAATGTAGAACCACATCAGGGGGTAGGTCCTGGATCTGGCGTGAGTGAGGACTGAGCTGGGCTGGCCAGCTTGCTAAAAGATTTACTGGCATGTAATGCTGGAATGCATGTAGTCTATAACATTAACCTATAAGCTTTTGCTTATTGGTTAATCAACTACACTATTACATCCCTAGAACTGACTCAGTTTAAGAACCACTGAACTATAGGATCACATAATAGTAGTTGACCTTGCCTTGGGAGATGTGGGTGACAGTTTTCCTCCCTTGTACTGGGAGAACCTTAGACTACAATAGCTGGTTTAGTAGTAGAGCCAAATTATATGATTATCCTATGAGGCAAGGAGAGTGAACAACAATGCAAAGGCTTTTCCTAGATGTAGACTAGTGTTCATGGTCCAGGAAAACTAATACTATACTTTTATTTTTCTCCTAAGTCTTTGTCGGGCCCCTTCCAATCGTGTCAGAGGAACCCCTTTCCGTCCAGTTAAAGCAATGGCTGTGGATCTGTTCCCTCAGACTATGCATTGTGAGCTGCTTATATTCTTTGAAAGGGTAGAACATTCAAATGGAAACTCGACTGAAGCAAGCCCTGACACATCTCAGGTTATGAATACAAATTCAGCAGATTCTACCCAGGATGGCAGTATTGACCCACCTGAAGAGAAAGTAGGAACTCTGTCTTCTACCTAATGTTGTGGTAGGCTGGACAGTTGGTGTGTATGCGTGCATATATTTTATACACTGTCAACCATCTTCACTGATTGATTTCCTTCTAAAAGTCAGAAGTTACTCTTGCTTGTTTAAAAAATGTTTGAGGCATCAGCAGTAACCACATACTCAATCTCTGTAAAACATGCTAATTACCAGATTTACAAGTGCTGAAGGCTTTCAGTTAAGTAAAGTGACAGCAGCATTTTTCAACTCCATGAACAAAGATTAGCTTAACTGTTATACTTAAAGTTATTTTTTCCTTGTAGGAACTGGATTATTTTATTACAGACTACTTGGACCAACACCTTCTGTTTTCACTCATGTACACTTCCACTGAAAGCAGTGGGATATCTTTCAGGAGTTTAGGTCAGTCATGCTGGTCTTATATTTTTGTGCGTTCATAAAATAGTGTTCATGTATGTTAGTAGGATTCAGCATGGATTCCCTCCAGATGTCAAGTGAGCGTAGGAGGTTTTATATGCCTAAAACTTTTGTTTGGAAAATTAATATAGAAGATGAGTGGTAAATCGCTACTAGTGAACACACTTTAATGCCCCTGGCAGATAGCAGTTCTGTTGAACAAGAGACTTTTGCATTGCACGCCAGTTTAAATAAATTCTGGGTTTTGTTTTTTGTTTTTTAAAAAAAAAGCCTGGATAATTTCTTATTGGGGAAGTTAGAATTGAAAAGAAGTACAAGTTTGCAGTTGCAAGTTTAAAAGGTACCATAGTTTATTTGCAATTAAAGCTATCTTTTTAGTCACTATTTAAAAAGGCTTTTCAACTACCCTAATTCTTTGCTAGGGAAGAGACATGAAGCTCAGTTTTTCAGAGAGCTAGTAATCTGACAGATCTGAAAATTCCATACTTCTAGTAGAAAATGGACCTCTGTGCTCTGATTTTTGGTAGAAATAACAGATTGCCCCTTCACTAGAAGGATACCCTTCCCTGACTGTTTTGAGTTGCATCAATTTGGCCGATACTTGTTTATTGGATCTTAGACATCATGTTAACTGCTCAGGGAGAGTGAGATTTCTCTTGCTCTGTAATAGGGATGGGAGGGGACTTTTTTCAGTCAGGGGCTGCTGCCTCACAGAGAAACAGTTGGACTGCACACAAGTGAGACACAAGCCCAAACTTCCTCACTGATGTGGCCCCTGAGGGAAGAGGAGAGACCGTCTCTCCTGCCCCACCCCTACCCTTGGTGAGAGCCTAGGCAGCCCCAGGCTAATAGATCTTGTGTGCTGCAGCCCCAGGGGGAGCTAGCAGGGCGTCTGGAGTGCCAGTGCTGAGGGGGATCCCTGAGCAAGCTGGAGGCCATATATAGCCACCCCTGTTCTCTATAACAAAGTGAAATTAGGACTGGAGGACTCAGTGCTGCTCCCACTGTAGTTTCAAAAACAAAGAATCAGTGCAAGACAAATACTGTATGCAAGAAAATATGCTTTTCTGGAGATGTTGGAAGGTAAGTGTTACCTTTCACAGCTGATTAATTCATACGTGACTAAACCATATTGTGGACCTCACTGGCGTTATTTCTGTAGCACAGAGGTCAGAACTTTTTGGCCTAACCAGGGCTGGATTAAGGCATGGGCTAGCCAGGCAGTTGCCTGGTGTGCCAGCTTATGGGGGGTGCCTGATGGCAGCTATAAGGTGCTGCATGCCTGGCTCCTGGATCGCAGGCTGCTGCAGCAGCTCCCAGCGGCCCCCTGCAGCGGCTGCCCAGGGTGGGGGCTGCATTAATCCCCACAGCGCTCTCTCCCCCCCCCCCCCCCCAACAGCCATGGCCAGGTTCGGTCCGCTCCAGGCTGTGCAGTCAGGCACGTGCATCCTGCCGCTGCCAGCTCTGCATGCCCTCCCACACGTGCCAGGTGGGGGTGGGGCTGTGCATGCACCCTTTCCCATGTGCCAGGCAGGGCTGTACCTGTGCCCTCCCCTATGTGCTGGTGCGGGGGTGGTGCTGTATATGTGCCCTCCCCCAACCCGGGGCGCAATTAACCTGTCTGCGCAGGGTGCCGGAATGGCTCTGTTAGGCCCTGGGCCTAACCACCACATTTGGGTAAAGAAATTCTGTGGTGGGCTTGGGGAACAGTGTAGGCTTTAGTCAGGTGCCTCCTAGTCAGTGTGGCAGTGGGGATAAGGCAGGTTCCTGCAGTCCTGGCTATGTACAACTCCGGGGTAGGAAATTCCACATGTGGACTTTGCTTGTAGCCACTGTTTCTGCAGGTTCCTTTGGTCACAATACCCTCCTCCTGGCTAATGGGAGCTGCAGGCTCAGCACCGGGCAGTGCACAAAGCCTCTTACTTTACACACCCCCTAGCCCTACAAGTGGTGTGGGCCTCCAGGTAGGCCACAAGACTGCTTTGGACTGGTAATCCTGAAAGATGCATATAAAAGCATTGATGGTCCAGATATGGCTTACAGTTTTCCCTTCCCTGCTTTTGCCTCTTCAGCCAAGAGTATTGTAGTGTGCATTTTCTTAGATGTACTTAAAGCCACATGAGGGAATTCTGTGCCATTGCACAATGCAGACAGAATTCAATTTTTTTCTGCCGAAATGGTGTTGCAAAACTGCTGGCTGCCACTAGGGGCAGCAACTGACAGTCCAGCTGCTCAGCTCACAATGTGGGATGTGGGCAGGCTGTGCTTTTTTTTTTTTTTTTTTTTTTTTTTTGGTCTGGCCCTGGTTAGTCATGTGGTATAGCTAGCCCCCTTGTATGGCAGCTTCTCAAGTCAATAAGCTGCTCCCTTACTTCTGCCCTTCTGTAACACCCAGTGCATGATGGGATTGCTGTTTTTGAGGGAGATTGAGGAGGATCTTTTAAAGGGTGGGGCCCTTTCCTGCAGTAGCTGTAGGTCATTTCTGCTTGGCAAGAAATAACTAAGCTATGAAAAACCTGGGGCTGGGCAGGGGCAAGAGTGCAGGTTTCTAGGCCACCAACCCTCTCCAGCATCCCTAACTGCCCTCTCCCAAGACACACAACCCTTCAGTTCTTCCTCTGTCTGGTATTATCCTTTATTTGGAAACTTGAACTATAGTAACTCTAGAAGGGCAAGGTGGGGGAAAAAATGTGAGGGAGTGGGTATTTTTCCTCCTAAGATATACTGGCACATGTGATGCACCTCCACTAAGGCACCAGACAAAAAGCATAACAGGAAGTGGCTTGTGAAAGAAGGTTTCTTAAACACTCTGCACCCAGGGGCATCTTGTTAGACATACTTAAACAAGTATTAAAACTGGTGTGATTATATGGTATTATCTTGACACATGCACAATTGTTTTGGTTCAGCACTTCCTAAGATTAAAAACTCCTGAAGAAGAACAAGCCTGGTTACCTAACAAAATTAGTGTTACCTTTCAAAACTCACTGCAGCTCAGGGTACATTAGATAAATTCCTACAGCCTAAAGCAGTGGTAACCAACCAGTAGATCCTGGAGCCTCTGAGTGGTGAGCCTGACTTGTTTGGCCAAGAGCTTATCAAGCACTGGCTCTTCAGCTGCCCCTCCCCTGACTGCTGCACATCTCCTGCCCTCTGCCTTAGAGCTGTCCCCTCAGGAGTCTCTGACTTTGTGGGCAGGGCAGAGAGGGGTGAGGGGTGCTCATGCCAAGGTGCCCCCTCTCCCACGCTGTATCCTTTCACTACAAAGCAGCTAGGGCACACCAGGACTTAGGATGGAGCTTGCTGGCTACTTTAGGAAGTGGGTCAGGGCAAGGGTGAGCCTGTCTTAGCCCGCTGCACCACCAACCAGGGACCACCTGAGGTAAGCAGAACCCAGCTGGAGCCCCCATCTTGAACTCCTACCATAGTTATAAACCCCCTCCTATACCCCAGCCCTGAGCACCCATATGTCCAAACACCCTCCCAGAGCCTGCACTTAGCATCTCCTCCAACACCCAAACTGCTTGCCCTAGGCTCGGTTCAGCACCCGTTTTGCACTCTAGATCCCTTAATCCAAGATCAGAGCCTGTGCCCAGTGCCTGGTGGGAGGGAGGATGGAGTGAGCAGGGTGTGGGGCCTCAGAACGGGCATGAACGAGGCAGAGCAAAGGTTTTTGGATCTGAAGTAGATTCTGGATTGTACTTAAATCCAAGAAGTGATCTCGTGCTTACAAAGGCTGGAGACCACTGAACTAAAGGGACCAGGATTTCACTGCTGCCCTGTTGAAATAAATGCACTGTCAGAATGAATGTGCTGTCTGTCTCTTCCCACAGGGCCTTAAGTTGGTTGACTGGGGGACTTAAGGCAGTACCCTTGTTTGTACTTCCATAGCACATAGGTACCCCCAGTTGTGTACAAAGAGCTAGTGTTTGACTAGATTTCCCCCGAATAAAGCTAAACTTCAGTGAGCTGGTGAACAACATTAAATATCAAATACAACTCCTCCTCTATGAATTGAACAAGCCATTCAAAGCACATCAACAGAGAGAGAGTTACTTCAAGTCAGCTCTAGAATGTAAGAAATGGAAACAAATCAAATTTTGGTAACAACAGAAATAAAGTCATCAACTTCTGAAGTAATTCTCAAAGAAATGTAATAAAGGAAATTTATTCCAAAACATACATTTAAAAAAAGTGTGTGTCCAGCTGTGAGTCCATTTGTTCAAGAACTCCTCTTAAACAATAATAGCTTAGAACCACCAAATGTGGTATGCAGCTTTCTCTTATAACTTAAAGCAAGGTATGGGTTTTGTTGTGCCAAGGGTAGCAAGATGGGTGTGGAATCCATTTTATGAAAAACAATGGAAAAAGGGATAGGCAGGAGGGAGTAATACTGCGGAATGACCATGCAGGACAGCAAGGCCCCAGAGATGGGGATCAGGACAGCTATAGCCCTACTGGGTCATCAGAGGGCAGGGGCAGCTAGCCATGTGTGTGTGTGTGTGTGTCCATTTGCATGTCTCCCATCTGAGGGAGGGAGAGAGATAGACACACACCTCTTCCCCAGCTGGGCCTGCTGCAGCAGCCACCTGGCCCCAAGCTGTTGTAAGAGAGGCTTCATCTAGACTACAGGCTTCTTTCGGAAGCAGGTTTTTGGGAAGAGATCTTCCAAAAAACTTCCGAAAGAGCATCCACACTGCAAAAGAAAAGCGATATGCTTTTTCGAAAGAGAGCCTCCACAGTGAATAGATGCTCTCTCACGTGAGCTGTGATTGCTATGAACAAAATGGCTTTTCCTTTTCGTCCGAAAGAACTTCCTCTTCCCTGTCCATACATGCCTTTTTGGGAATGTATATTGAAACCCTTATCCCCAGCATCACCCCAGAATAAGGATTTAAATGAAGAAAAATAAAACAAATTATTAACTGGTTTGTAACCTATCCTTCAAATCAGTTTCTGTACCTAATGGCTGGAAAATAGCTAATGTGACACCAATATTTAAAAAAGGCTCTAGAGGTGATCCTGGCAATTATAGACCAGTAAGTCTGACCAGGCAAATTAGTTGAAACTCTAGTAAAGAATAGAATTGTCAGACACAGAAATGAACAAAATTTTTTGGGGAAGAGTCAACATGGTTTCTGTAAAAGGAAAGTATGCCTTAATAATCTATTAGGCTATGTCTAGACTTTAGGCGTCTTTCAGAAGAACCTTTTTTCAGAAGAAATCTTCTAAAAAAACTACTTCTGAAAGAGAGCATCCACACACAAAGGTGCATTGAAAAAGCAATCTGCTTTTTCAAAAAATAGTGTCCACACTGATCAGAGGGGTTAGCTGGTTAGTCTGGATCTGCAAAAGTGACAAGGAGTCCTGTGGCATCTTATAGATTGACATATATGCTCCAATACATCTGTTAGTCTATAAGGTGCCACAGGAGTCGTTGTTGCTTGTCCACACTGAATGGATGCTATCTCGCATTTAAGCTGTGATTACTATGGACTACCAGGGCACCTGTGCTTTTTCATCTTCTTTCAAAACTTTCCTGTCCACACACGCCTTTTGCCAAGAAAGCTCTTTCAGAAAAAGGCTTCTCCCTCGTAGAAAGAGGATTACCAACCTCTGAAAAAGTCCCTCTGTTCTTTCAATTTACTTTCGGAAGAACATGATTGCAGTGTGGACATAACTTAGGTTTTGTTGGCAAAATGGCCATTTTTTCCAACAAAATTCTGTAGCAGAGACATACCCTTATAATTCTTTGAGGGGGTCAACAAGAATGTGGACAAGGTGGATTGAGTGGATGTAGTCTTAGATTTTCAGAAAGCCTTTGACAAAGTTGAGTAAGTTGTCATGGGATAAGAGGAAAGGCCCGTTCATGGATTGATAACTGGTTAAAAGACAGGAAACAGAGGGTAGGAGAACTAATCAGAATTCAGAGTGGAGAGAAGTAACTAGTGGGGGTCCCCCAAGGGTCTGTATTGGGACTAATCCTATACAACTTATTTATAAATGCTCTGGAGAAAAGGGTAAGCAGTGAGGTGGCAAAATTTGCAGATGATACCAAAATGGTCAAGAGAGTTAAGAACAAAGCGGACTCCAAAGAGCTTCAAAAGGATCTCATAAAACTAGGTGATTGGACAACAAAATGGCAAATGAATTTGTGTTGATAAATGCAAAGTACCGTAATGCACATTGTTGAAAAATAATCTCAATCAGTGTTCCCTCTTAGTTGTGCACCTGTGCGGCCGTGAACTAAAAAATGTTGTGTAGCAGCACTCCTCACTTATCTTCCTGGTGGAACAGAAGGTGGGTGGTGGCAGAGGCCTGATGGGTTCCTGGCAGTAGGTGGCTGCGCTTTTTCTTTGCCTGGAGCCGAGGGCACTTGAGGAGAGGCTGTTCCGGTGCAACTGCCGCTTTACTCCAGCTGGATTGGGGGGTCACCCGCAGTGTTATTTTTTGTATGGGACCGCAGTACTAAAAATAGTACTGTAAGTGACCTCTGTTCCAATCCTGGCAGGCAGTCACACATGACTGGGGCCAGGGATGCAGTGGAGGCCAGGGCTGCAGGAGCTTCTGCGGTCAAGACTGCAGTATTAAAAATAGCATTGCAGTCCCTGCTTCAGCCCCCACAAAATGCCTTCCACATTGAAGGTGGAAAGTTAGGGAAGGGGTAGGGAGGAGAACTGAGGGGGAAGGTGGACGAGGAGAGGAAGGGGTTTGTGCTGAGGGACGTGGGGGCCTGGGCAGGAGAGGAAAGGGGCAGGCACCATGGGGCAGGGTGGAGCAGACACAAATGCTCGGGGGGGGGGCAAAAGGAGACAATGAGGAGGAGGGTGGAGGGGAGGGAAGGTGTCAGGGAAAGGGGAAGGGACGGGACAGGGTGATGCTAGGAGAGAAAAGGGGAGGGACAATGGGGGCAAGAGGGAAGAAGAGAAGAGGGGAGGAGTGAGTGCCAGGGGAAGAGGGATGGACATGAGGAAGTTAGGGGCATGAGGGGAACAGGAACAAAGGCAGTGCAGGGGAAGACACCAGGAAGTGGAAGGTGCAGGTGCCAAAGGATTGTGGGGGAGGGACAGGCACCAGAGGAGAGAGGCAGGGCAGGTGGGTAGAGAGACATGTTAAGAGAGAGGCACAACAAGATTATTAGAATGGGACTAGAGGGGTGGTCACAGAGAGAAGAGAAGGGTGGGTGCAGGGGTCAAGGAGGATGGGGAGGCGGCGGGGCTGATGGGAGTGAAAAGGGCAGGAGCCAGGTCAGCAAAGTAGGGTGAGGGATGGAGGGAAGCAGCAAGCATCAGGGGAGCAAATAAGAGTGAGGGCAGGGTGGGAGACATGGCAGCAGAGGGGAAAGGGAGAGGTATATAAAGGTATTTATTAATAACACAGTGGCACGCATCTGAACAAGTGCACATGAACTCAATACGGTGCACAAAATAAAACGTACTCCACTCACAAGTGAAAAATCTTAGAGGGAACACCGATCCCAACTACACATACAATCTGATGGGGACTAAATTTAGCTACAACTACTCAAGAGTGCGATCTTGGAGTTTTTGTGGATAGTTCTCTGAAAACATCCACTCAAGCTATGTCTGTCTACACTCGCGGCTTCTTGCGCGAGTAATATGCAAATGAGGCTAAGCGTGGAATAGTGCTGAGCCTCATTTGCATACCTAATGAGTCACCATTTTTTTTCAGAAGAGGCTCTTCCTGAAAAGTAATAGGTGTAATGGCATTGCACAAGAGGGTTTTTCTTGCGCAAGAAGGGGCAGTGTAGACGCTCCTTGCTCAAGAGCCTCTTCTGAAAAAAATGGTGGCTCATTAGGTATGCAAATGAGGCTCAGCAATATTCCATGCTTAGCTTCATTTGCATATTACTTGCGCAAGAAGCTGCGTGTGTAGACATAGCCTCAGTGTGCAATGGCAGTCAAAAAAGCAAATAGAGCATTAGGAATCATTAAAAAGGTGATAGAGAATAAGACAGAAAATATCTTATAGCCTCTCTATAAAACCATGATACACCCAGTTCTTGAATATTGCGTACAGAAGTGGTTACCTCAGCTCAAAAAAGATATATTGGGTTTGGAAAAGGTTCAGAAAAGGTCAACAAAAATAATTAGAGGTTTGGAATGGGTGCCATCTGAAGGTAAAAGGTACTTCAAGTGCTTGCTCGTGTCCATTGCAATCAGGTATGCACACTGTGCATGGAGTCTAGAGCTTTTTTCCTTAGCAGTTGGGCCAGCCAGGAAGCCCGCTGGAGTGGTGCTGCTCTATTGGCACATATATACCCCTGCTGGCCCCTCACCCCTCAGTTCCTTCTTACTACCCATGACAGTAGCTGGAGTGCTGACTATGCTGGTAGTCCTTACCCTAGTCCAGTATATAGTTCTTGTCTCTTGAGTGATTCAATATTTAGTTTTACTGGTTAGCCTAGGTAATGTTATTAGTTCTGTAGATAAGGGAGGCTTCTCCCTTCTGGCCTCTCCCCAGCTGGGGAGGAGATACCAAGGCCACAGGGGTTCAAGCTCTGTGTGAAGTGCTTGAAACCTATGCCCTTCGATGATCCGCATGACTCTTGCTTGAAGTGTCTGGAAGAGGCCCATCGTACAGACAACTGTAACATCTGCAAGAATTTCAAGCTGAGGACTAAGTGTGAGAGACTCTAGATTCAAGCTTATCCTCATGGAGTCCGCCTTGCAGCCACTGGCACCGGAGCAGGCACCATCAGTGTACCGTACACCGATCTGGGTGCAGGAAGCCTCGGCGGCACCTGTCAGGCACCTGACCACCTCCTTGAAGTCTTTGAGACACAGATTGCAGACCCCAGCACTGAGGGAGAGCAAAGGACCCCAGAGGCAGGTCCCCAGAAAGGCAGGGCCACAAAGGTGCGCCCTAAGGACAGGCACTCGGCCTCGAAGGCGCTCCGGGATGTCCCGGTACCACCAAGGTGACAGCAGCCCTACCCAAATCTAAGAAGGCCAAGAAGCTCAATCTCCTGGGGCAAAAGACCTATGCCACCGGAGGTCTACAACTCTGCATCGCCAATCAGCAGGTGATGCTGGGCAGATACGCCTATGGTACCTGCGTGACCATAGACAGATTTAGAGACTCTCTCTCCCAGGACTCACAGCAAGAGTTTGGTGCCAAAACAGAGGAGGGAAGAACAGTGGCACAAACAGCGCTGCAGGCAGCCCTGGATGCTGTGGACTCAGTGGCCCAAACAATGGTCACAGCCCTAGTGATGAGAAGGAGCAAGTGGCTGCAAGTGTTGGGCATCCCTCCTGAAGTCCAGTACACGTTACAGGACCTTCGCTTTGAAGAATCGGGCCTATTTTCAGACCAAACCGACTCTGAGCTGCACAGTCTTAAGGAGTCTAGGGCTACTTTAAAGTCTGTGGGGATCCATTACCCTGGCTCCACAGACCAGGCCTCTCAACCCCAGGCCGATTGCTAGTGTGTGTGTTTGGCGTGGACCAGGGAAGGAGAAGAGACCATAACAAAACCTGGAATTACTCCAATAGGAGGAGGCAGAGCGGTTCAAGATTGGACTCAGACAGAGGCTCTGTCCACTACTTAGCAAGCAGCCTAAACCCTCGTTTTGAGGGTACACTCAAGGATAGCTTTGCAGTCTCCTCCATCACCCCCTTTTGGTTGCCATCTGTCCCTTTTCTACTGCTCCTGGTCCCAGATAACATCTGACCAACGGGTTCTAGACCTAGTAGGGAAGAGTTGTGTCATTCCCTTCCTTTCCATCCCTTCTTCCCACCCCTCCTCTCCGTCCCTCTTCAGAGACCTCTCTCATGAGAGTCTGCTAAGACAGGAAGTGTCTGCACTCTTGCAGCTGGGGACAGTCAAGCACATTCCCAAAGGGTTGAAAGGCAGGGATTTCCTATTCCCGATACTTCCTTATCCCCAAGGAAAAGGGGGACTACATCCTATTTTAGACCTAAGGGAACTGAACTCATTTGTAAAGAAAAAAAAGTTCAGGCTGGTCACCCTAGCAGAGTGTGTCTTAAACTGTGTTCTGCAGCACACCAGTATGCTGTGAGGCAGTTGGAGGTGTGCCACAAAGAACAACAGGTTTCAAAATGACCACCCTTAAAGGAACAGGCAACTTTTTTTTTGTTCAATAACTTTTCCCGAACATTTTTTTTTCCCCCCCTCAACAAAAAAATCCTTGGTGTCCCTTATAAAAAAAATTGTCTGGTGTTCCTCAGTCTTAAACAGTTTAAGACTTAAGAAACACTGCCCTAGTGTCTATTATCCCTTCCCTGTAGAAAGAAGACTGGTATGTTGCCCTTGACCTGAAAAATGCATATTTCCACATTTCAGTGATCCCCGCCCACAAAAGCTCTGTCAAGTTTACAGTAGGTCGGGATCACTTCCAGTTTGTAGTCCTACCATTTGGCCTCTCTGCAGTCCCAACGGTTTTTATTAAATGCATGGCTGCAGTGGTGGCTTTCTTGAGAAGGCACAGGATGCAGGTCTTTCCTTACCTGGACGATTGGCTGATAAGAGGGTCATCCCAAGAACAAGTGATAGACCACTGTGCAGTGACAAGGAGGCTGTTTTCCAATCTAGAACTCCTCATACACAAGAAGTCCACATGCAACCCCACACTGATAATAGAGTTTGTGGGGGCTTACCTGAACTCTGTTGTCAAAACCATGCTCCTGACCATGAATGCGATGATCACGGACCTCCAGAGATCCCCTATAACTATAGCATGGACACATTTGAAGCTGCTGGGCTACATGGCAGCTTGCACCTACATGGTGAGGTACACCAGACTGAAGCTCCCACCCCTGTAGAGGTGGTTGTTGAGTGTCCACAAGCCAACATGAGTACCCCGGTGGTCACATTACCAGAGCTGGCGCTTCACGCCCTGGACAGGTGATGGCAGGAAGATAGTCTGTGTGGGGTTCCCATTTACCAAACAGAGCTCATCGGTGCAGCTGTTTACAGATGCATGAGACACAGGATTGGGAGGGGGGGCCTCATACAGGGGACCCTCAGGACTCAAGGTATGTAGTCCCCCTGGCAGAGTTCCCTTCACATAAGTGTCAAAGAGCTTAGGGCGGTCAGGTTGGTGTGCCAGGTCTTCCTTCCCCAAATGCATCCTACAGATTAGTTTTGGTGCTGACAGACAACACGACTACCACCATGTAAATCAACAAACAGGGTGCAGGTCTTTCCTCTCCCCTCTGCAAGGAAGCCCCAAGCTGTGGGAGTTGTGCATCACCTGGAACATCCACCTACAGGTGACCTACCATCCAGGGACCAGCAATGTTCTGGCGGACAAACTCAGTCAGTCCTTTCAGGCCCAGGAGTGGTCCATCAGAATAGATGTCATAATGGAAGTCTTCCAGAAGTGATGTTATCCCCCATCTGGACCTATTCACCACAAGAAGGAATGCCCAATGCCAAAGCTATTGCTCATTCATGGGCCAGGGTCTCAGGGAGATGTGCTAAATATTCAGTGGCCTCAGAGCTACTGTATGCATTTCTCCCATTTTTGCTGATTTAGGAGGTCCTCATCTGAATCAGGAGATTTGGGACCGCAACAATCTTGGTGGTGCCAACATGGCCCCACCAACACTGGTTCACTACCATTAGACCTGGCAATGAAAGACCCAGTGAGACTTGATCACCCAGGATTTGGGGGAAGGGAGGCTATACCACCCAAATCTGGCAGCCCTCCACCTAACAGCATGGAACCTGTGTGATTGATGGGCGTAGAACAACTTTGCTTAGAAATACAGAAGGTGCTGCTGGAGAGTAGAAAATCTACCAGGGCACAGCATGGAGCCACGTGGAGGCGTTTTGCCATATAGACAGAGCAGAGGATAGACCTGACAGGCCCCTTTATTTTGGATTATCTCCTGCACCTCAAACTTCAGTGCCTCCCTACATCTTCCCTGAAGGTGCATTTAGCAGCAATTGCAGCCTTTCACCCTGGGGAGGGTCAAAAGACTGTGTTCGCCAATACAATGGTGAAGCACTTCATGAATTGTAGGGAAGGGTGAGGAGAAGATTGTTTCCCTATGGATGCCCTCCTGTGCCACCTAGGGATCTCAACTTAGTTTTAACAGGTCTCATGAGGGCCCCTTTTGAATTCTCCATGTATTCTTGATTGTAATCACTGCAGTGAGGAGGGTCTCAGAATGGAGGGCCCTCACTTTGGAACCCCCATACACAGTTTTCCTCCCGAAGGTGATCCCATTTTCATGTCCCAAGACATGTACCTGCCAGTTTTCTTCCTAAAACTCCATGCCTCACCTAGGGAGCAGGTCCTACACTGCCTGGACATTAGAAGGGCCCTAGAGTTTTATATGAAAAGGATGAGAGAGTTCCATAAATCCCCACAACTCTTTAATAGCTGAAGGGCTCACCAGTATCAGCCAAACGCCTATCTTCCTGGATCACCTCCTGCATCAATGAGTGCTATGACAGTGCAGGTAGGCACATGCAGCAGCCACGGCATTTGTTGCACAGGTGCCTATACTTGACATCAGTAGGGTGGCAATGTGGTCCTCCATACACACTTTCTAAGAGCACTAGGGCAGTCTTTAGGAGGGCTGTGCTGCAGTCAGTTGTGAACTAAGTCAGTTGTGAACTAAGTAAGCTCCAACCCCACCCCCTAGGGTACTGCTAGGGAGTCACCCAATTGGAATGGACATGAACAAGCACTCGAAGAAAAAAAACAGTTACGTACCTTGTAACTGTTGTTCAAGATGTGTTGCTCATGTGCATTCCAAATCCTGCCCACTACCCTTTGTCAGAGGACTCCGTCAAGAAGGAACTGAGAGGGTGGAGGGCTAGTAGGGGTATATATGTGCCAATATAGCAGCACCCTGGCTGGCCCAACAGATACTGCTAAGGAAAAAAAGCTCTGGAATCCGTGCACGCAGCACATGCACATACCTGACTGGAATGGGTATGAGCAATACCTTGTAATTGTTTTTCTTCAAGATGTAAGTAACTGGGTTACTTACATCTTGAAGGAAACGGGGCTGGGATAGAAAAATCGTAACAGCTATAAAGCTAGTAAATAAGGAAGTTATACCCTTGTTCCCATAAGAACTAGGAATTACCAAATGGAATAGGTAACATTTAAAACAAACAAAAGGAAATTTTTCTTCAAGCAGCACACCACCTGTGTAACTCCGTGCCAAAGGATGTTATGAAGACCAGGACTTTTACAGGGTTGAAAAAAGAACTAGATAAATTCATGGAGGTTAGGTCCATCAATGCCTATTAGCCAGAATGGGTAGAGGTTATGTCCCTGGTGCCCGGTTTTCAGGGTCTGGAAATGGACGACAGGAGAGTGATCACTTGATTACCTGTTCTGTATACTCCCTCTGGGACATCTGGCATTGGCTATTGTTGGAAGACAGGATACTGGGCTAGATGGACCTTTGGTTTGACCCAGTAGGGCTGTTCTTATGTTCTAAAGTACCCAAACAATGTCCAGTAAATCTTCTGGTAGAATATAAAAGGAGAGGATACGTTTTTAGCTAATATGGAACTTCTCCATTAAAAGTAATGGAGAAAAACAACCTTCCCTGATTTGGGATTGAGAAAATCAGTTACCTACTTTCATAACTGTTCTCAGAGAGATGTTGCTCACATCCATTCTGATATAGGTATGTGTACATTTCCACAATCGTGCACTTGTATTAGTCTCAACAGGCCCTACACCAGGGATGAAGAAATCTTTTTTAGGTTGAGGGCCACAGAAAAATCATTTGGGGGGCACATACAATTGAGAAGCCAAAAGAACACCCCAAACCATCACTGATATGGGTCCCAACTGAGAAGGAAAGACACTCCCCAATTTGCCCTCTCACACCGGAGCCTAGGGGAACCTGGGCTATTAGATTGTGTGCGCTTCAGCCCCACAGGGAATGGTGGAAGGGCTGGAGCACTAAGGGCTCCTTAAAACTGGGAAGAAGCCCGAAACCTTGTGGGCCAGAGCCAGACAAGCTAAGGGCCATATCCAGTCCCCAGGCCTTTGATTCCTCACCTCTGCCCTATACCCTCTCACTTCCTTCTTTTCAGCAACTCCAACAGGAGGGCAGGTAATGGAATGGACATGAGTAACATCTCTTAGCAGTTACAAAAGATCAATACCATTCTCAATGATGCAAGCTGCATCCCTGGAAGTAGTCTCAGAATTTAGTCGTGCATCTTGCAATTCTGGTCTACTGCTCTCTTACACCTGCAGTGTAAGTGTCACAGCTTGCTGGATAAATGCATAACGAGATGGGCATGGATGGACAGTCAGGTGGCTGTTCAGCAGATATTTAGAACAGGCACTTGAGCCAGGAAAGTCATCACCAAGGCTTGCACCCTGGTCAAGTGGGCAGTTACAACTGATGGCGGAGGCACCTTGCCAGATCATAGCAGAAACCAACACAGTTAGTGATCCCTGATGAAATTCTCTGGGCAGACACTGGAAGATCTTTTAGCCTGTCTCTTACTGTAATGAACAACTGTGTTAACTTATGGCATAAGTTGGTCCTTTCGATGTAAAAGTCTAGAACTTTGAATATTCTGAGACTGCAATTTGTGCTCCTCATTCCAAAACATTGTAAATTGGAAGAAGACATCTAAATATATATCCAGGCTTGTATGAAACTACCTCGGGTAGGAAAGAGATATACAGTTCCACCTTATCCTTTTAGAACACTGTAGCAGGTGACTGTGAGGTAGATGTCAATCTCACAACCTCTATGGGCAAATGTTACTGTCCCCTAGAAAGAAACCTTACAAACGGAAGCCAAAGACTCAAAAGGGGAGACTGGTGAGTCACAATTCAGATCCCGAGGAGAGACAAAGTGTGAATAAAATCACTGTAGACCAGTGGTTCTCAAACTTTTTATCCCATGGCCTACCTGGCTCAAAGCAAATCTTTCTGCAGACCACCAGTTAGTAATGGAAACATGCTATTAATTACATAATTACACCCATATTTTTAGTGCTGCAGTTGGATGGCTTAATTTAACCAGCAAGAAAGGAAATATTTAAATTAAACAGTTTAAGCACTTTAACTTTTTCATTTTAGTTTATCAAACTTTGTTTTAAAATATTAATATATATTCAACACAAAAAAACACCAAACCACACTGATGTCCAGCCCATCCTGGAAGCGTGGAAGACAGGGGGACTGAAGTTCAGGGCTTCCCATAGGCCAGATTTGCTCTTCTGGGGTCCCAGGATTAGTGCATATTGTGGACCCCCCCAGACTTTGGGGTTGGGACAAAAATGCAGGTTCAGCGTGCAGGACACTGCTGCCAGCAAGAGTGAGGGGGTCCAGGATCTGGGCTGTAAGTGGGGTGTAGGAGAGTGTGATAGTGTGAGGTCTGGATGGAAGGTAGGGTGTGGGAGCAGGCTGGGAGTGAATGGGCGGGGAGACAAGAGCAAGGGAAGGTGCAGTGTTTGGCCAGGAGGGAGGGTGCAGGAGCAAGATGGAGGTAGGATGTTTGGCCACCGGGGGAAGTTGCAAGAGAGCTGGGGGTAGGGTATCTGCCCAGGGGGAGAAGCAGGAACAGGTGGGGGAAGAGGATGCAGGAGTGGGCTGGGGTGCAGGGTCTTGCCAGGGGTGAGAGAGAGGTGGCCGGGAGTGCAAGGTCTGGGCATGAAGGGGTAGAGGAACTTACTTACCTTCATGCACCATGTCGCTCCAGGCACAGTATCCCACTGGCTGAATTTGGGCCAATGAGAGCAGTGGGGAAACCCTTCTGACACTGCACCCATGCACTGCAGTTTCCCCCAGGTGGGGGAGAGAGTGTGCTTCTTCCTTACAAGCCAGAACGTGCAGGGAGGCTCTGCGGCTGTTGCTCCATCCTCATGGTGGAGGGAGAGGCTGGAGCAACAGTGCAGGCTCCCCACTGTGAGGCAAAGAAAAAGGGGCTGAGCTCAAGCCGTGGACCACCTGGAAGGTGACCACAGACCACAGTTTGAGAAACACTGCTGTACTTATAAAAGACTTTCATTTTGTGGACTTGAAACGTAGATGGTAGGCCAAAGCTAAGAAGTGTTAAACTGCTGTCCACTTGCAATGCTACGGGAAGATGCTCCAACCGTCACAAGTGACAAAAGGGACGGGAGAGGATATATATGGCCAGCAGCACCTAACATGCTAATCCAGGAACATGACACTCATAAGAACAGCCATGCTGGGTCAGACCAATGGTCCATCTAGCAGTTTCCCTGTCTGCCAACAATAGCCAATGCTGCGTGGAGCCCAGGTGGTGTTTCAAAGGGATAGTGCTGCACAGCTGAGCCGGGGATCAGCTGTGTGCCACTGCCCCTTTGAACAGCGCAGGATCATCTGTGCAGCACTGACGCTTTGAAGTACCCCCTTTCCCGCCTCTATCTGATGGGGGGAGGGGAGGGAAGTTCAAACTAGTCATTCTCTATCTGATAAGCATTTACTTATCAGATAACTGACTAGTCCTTAACATCCCTAATCTTTACACAGTATTCAAGATATGGGCATACCATGATCAGAGGGCACTACTGCTGATCCTATGGATACTGCTAAGACAAAAATCTCTTCACAACAGTGTGTGGGGCACACACATACCTATAACAGAATTTACATGAAAAAGCACTGGACCATAATGTGCTTAGCTAAAGCATTTTTGTTTTTATAAAGAGAGACTAGTTTGACTATGCAAATTTAACTCAACAAGTTACACCTGCTAAGAAAAATGGTAAGATGTACTGATATTTGCATAGCAAACCTAGACAGTTTTTTTCAAAAGACCAGGTGGAAGACAGCTCAGAGAGTTCCCACTCAAAACAGATAATTGTAATCCAAAAAATAAACATTTTTATAATGTAATATCAAACTTTATTGCTTAAAACTAATTGTCTGAAAAAATACACATGTAGTATTCAAAGACCAAAACACAAAGCCTTATATGATTGTGTAGAGAAAAGAAAAGCAAAGCAGAGGCTCAGTGAAAATGAGGCTTTATAGTTGTAACAATTTATCACTGGCATCAAGCAACTGCACTCAATACAATTCATACAGCAACCATTGTTATCTACTTGGGCACATAAGAATGCATTCATTATTCTCTTCTCAAATATACATCAGAATACTGTTCACTTTTTATTTTGTTGAGAATGGCATTAATTCTTGCACTTTGATATTTAATCTAAAATTCTTCCTACAGGAAGTTTGACAAGGCAATTACTTTCGTGAACTTTGCCCCAGAACCAAAATATAGTGCATGTGTAGGATGTAATCAAGCTTTTAAAAGAATACACAGATGTTACAAGTGTGCATTGTATGTAAAGTCTAACAGTGTTATAGAAAAGTGGGTGTTTACATACAACACCAAGAGGAGTATTTCTTTTTGCATAAAAGCCATTTTAAGCATCTGAGAGAACCCAACTACTTTATCTCTTGTTTAATAAATATTTAAAGCTGAATGACTTGTGTTTAAATAGGTAGCATCTGACTATTTCACTGGAAGTCAGAGTCATTTTTCATTCAGTACCATAAAGATTTGAATGCACGCTAATTTAAGCCTTAAAGTCAATACACCACACTTCTGTCAAGAAGCACATAATATGCAAAGCAATATAGGTCTAAGTCCTCAAGGATGGAACAGTTCTTATTAATACACTGCATCCCCAATAAAAATACCCACCTTTCCTAGGATAAGGGGGAGGATAAGAAACAAAGTGACAAAAGCAGTAGTTTTGCTTTTTGTATTCATACAATCAAGATCTAAACCTTTACAGCTGATTTCCTAAAAAACACACAAGAGTTACAAGACAAATTTAGGATACATCTTGAATCACACCTTAGTGTCCATGCAGAAGCTGAAATTAATGCAATGACCTATCCTCTATCACAGCAGCTCGTGCTTATGTGCAAATGCAAGACTGTTACACTCCAAACAATAGTAAACATTAAAACACAAGAATACTTCACAATGACAATAAACAGCAGTTAAGTTGTTTTTTTCCAGCAGTTATTGCGCTTTATTTTCTGGACAACTCTCCAGTTAAAGGCTGCAGCAAGGTCTAATACCATCCTTTTTTAGAATGCATATGTATGAGGCTTTGGTTCACAATGAAATATCTAGATGTTTTATTTAAGGGCAATGGTCACCTTACAATTCAGATAGTGGCAGACTGAGGTAAGACTAAAGCAAAATGCTGAATACAGCAATCCTCTTAGAACACAATAAAAGCAAATTCCTATAATGAGGCATCTATGGATAATCTGCAGGTGGCCTGCAAAATATTGACATTCTGATTTTGGACAAAGATCCACGGGGTGATTTGTCTTTTACAGTACTGTACAAGGACAGATTTTTCTGCTAGAAAACACAAACAGAAATAACACCTACTTAACACAATAATATATTTAGGCAATGAAGATATAAGACCTGCCTTCATCAAAATCAGAGGGAAGCAACCACTACTGCTTGTAAGTACTGTGCCAATGTTACACATCTTTCAAAAAGAAGGTTAAAACTGTACTAAAAGAAAATAAGGAGAGGCAGTACTTTTTAAGATAGGTCACTTTAAAACAATGGTTTAGGCATCATCCTTCACCTATCCTTATCTTGTACTGAAAAGAGGATTACAATTCACAGAACTGAAAACTAAATATGACGATGAAGATTGGGTAAGTTATGTAAACAAACCTAACCCTAAGACCTCTGAGCGTATCACTTATAACAATGCAAATACAGGAACAGAAGATGAGACTGATCTAGAAGAAGAACTCAAATTACAGAATCTTAGCTTGGGATAAAAAAAGTTTTCCAATGTCCAAAATAGCAGATCTGATATGAAAAGGTGCACAAATCAGTCATACTGGAGTGTACGATACTCAGATTTCAAGACAGACAACAACTATCCAGACAAGTACCAGACCTGCAGCATTTATAAAGGATTAAGAACTGTATCCCTCTGTCCTTCTATAGCAGTACTAATACCAACTCTTGGATAAGTCACTGGACTCCTATCACCAAACTGATTTCTTCCTAACCTTCCCCCACACCAGTTCTTTTAAGCACAAAATAATTTCCCATTCTAATTTGAAAAATTTATTGCAATAGCCAATAAAGTACAAACCTTAAATACAGGGGGAAAGCAGTGCTTTCACTACAAGCACCAAAATATTTCTTCTGTACATAACCAATTAAAGCCTCAGCAGATACAGTTAAGTACTGCCAGTTTTCTAAGATTGCATTTCAAAAATGTTTGCATATTCAGGTTCTTTTTCATCTTCATCAGTACACTCTATTAAGATCTTATTCTAGCTTTTTTCCTATGTTGTATCCCAAATCTATGTTCTAATTTCTATTGCAGAAGTTATTCTTCGAATGCTAAAAAACTTAAGTAAAAAGCCAGTAACAATTAAAAAAAAAGATAGCTGCAAACAGTTAATTTAGCATTCCAAAGTCCAGGCCATAGGAGAAATTATTTTGCAAAATCTTCTTTAAACAAATTATCTAAGATTTAACTAAACAAATAAAATGTGGCCTGACACAAAACAAATTAAAATTACTATATTACAGGGAATAAGGGTGGAGCTTCCATAAACAATGCACTGGCAAAATATTTTCAAAATACCCATCAACTGTCTAAAGTTATATTTCTCCTTCAAGCACTTGGGAAGATAGTCTCCTAAGTGGCAACAATTTATATCAAACTGTAGTGGCTCCCAACCTTTTTTCCCTGCCACAGTACATCTTGAGCTCCAGGGACCCTTCACACTGCCCCCAGCCAAGCAGGTGCAGGACAGAAAGGAAAGGGGAGGGAAGGAGACGACTGAACTCTGACTGGTTGCTTCTCTCCAGGAGGGAGGCAGGCTGCCAATCAGAAAGTAGCTTTCCATTCCTTGTTCTCGCATATAATTTTTCAAAAAATTCTGCAGCACACCAGAAAATTCCATGCACTTCAGGCCTCACACCATACTGGTTGGGAAACACTGAAATAGTGGGCCAAATATTCTCCCTTCCAATTAGTTTGTAAACAATCACAACTTTTCCTTTAAAATAAAGCCCAACAATTTGGGATATCCAACTTGTTGTTCTTAACACTACCAGGTATACTTGTTCTTTTCAAGTTAAAAAATAAAAAAAAATAAAACCAACTTAGCCTGGCAGTACAAAAAATAAAAACAGCATTACTGGCCTAATCCTATGGCATCAGGAAAATTGCTCATCACTTTTTCATGTATTTGTCAAAGTGTCTTATCAGTGCATATTATTATGTGCTGAAATGCAACAAAACTTTTCACAAAAATAATTTTAGGCATGTTCATACAAGAGTGTGTATATATAAAAAATTATATATAATATATGAGCTTCAACCTGTACATAGATTTTCTGAATTTGTTCCTTAAACACATCCATTCAAGACAACATGGATGACTTTCAAGGAAAAAGTGCTTGCTTAGATTTATCCTGTGTGAACATGCCTATCTTCTGTGCATTTGCCCAAGTAGAGATCTTTATGATCTTTTAAACATACATATTTCAGGAGGTAAAAAAAAAGTAATATTGCCCTGACGATGCAAAAGAACAATGCATAACTGAAGCAGCTGGGATTCTAAAGTTATCTTGCATTCTGCAGCAAACAGATTCTTAAATATTTGTTGAAAATGTATTTTTTCCATTTGTTATTGCTCCCCACTCATTAAGTTTTCTGGTCACACATCAACGGTACACAGAGGTTCACTACCAGGCTGAGCTGATTCTACTATGGTCATCTTCGGTTTCTTTCGAGTTTCCTCCTTTGAAGAAAAATTTTAAAAAATGTAAAGTTAAAACAAGGATTAACCTCCTCCCCTCCCCCAAACAAACACCTGAGCAAAGAACTGGTTCTAGTAACAAAAAAAATATGTTTGACTTACTCAATTATGAAAATGACTATTTTAGCTCATTATGAAAAAAATCTGGTAGTTACAGTAGTGTCTCATTAAAAGGAATAAGTTCTATTCTTGAGGATCTCTGTGCCAAAAAAATAAAAAGTCTGCATACAATATTGCAAAATTCTGTATATTTTATCAATGAAGAAATGGAAGGCTTCAGCATGGCAAGGAGCATGCGCCACTGGATGCACAGAGGTGGACGATCATCCTGCAGGACTCCTCTGGACAGGAACTCAAAAGTGAGCTGCACACATCCCAATAGCCAGATGTGCCCCAGAAGCACCCTAATGCCTTGCCCCACTAGTCACACTAAGATAGCTAACAAGAGGGACATAGTCTTGCATACATGCCCTAGCTCAATCCAGACAGGGGCAGGCAGGCTCAGCCCAGAAGAACCCAAGTGTGGAGGGGCTTAATGTGAGGCAATCTGGGTGCAAAGGAGAGACTGGTTGTGGAGGGTGTAGGTGGAATGGGACTACACAGGGGCGACCAGGTGAAGAGGTTGAGGTTCAGCAGAGGGAAAAGGGCAGGTGTAGCCAACTTGGGTGAGGAGGCAAAGGGGCTTGTCAGGTCAGTGCAGATGTGTGTGTGGGTGGAGCTTATCAGGGTGGGGGTTTCAGTACAAAGTGCAGTCTGGCTGCAAGAATAGGGACACAGTGGGGAGGGGGGAGAGATAAAGGCTCCTGGGAGACTGATTCTGGATGTGCAGATGCAGAAGGGATAGGGAAACAGCTCCCATTACAGTGACCCCCATGCTCTCTACAGATGAGGAACAGCAGGGGTAGGAAGATGGGTGTGGAGCTTCGTGCAGTCGGGAGATTTCTGGAGGTGGGTTTGACCTGGAAAGTCCCATCCTCCCCACAGCCCAGCTGAGATAAGCAGCTCAGCACAGGGTAATATCACCTACAAGGGCAACCCCAGCCTCCCCTACCTCCATCCCCAAAGTGATTCACCTCCCTGCTCACTGTTCTGGAAGCCCAAAACAATCTGACAGAGGGAAGCAAAGAAATCCACAGGGAATATGAATTTTGCATGTGCACAGTGGTGTAGAATTATCCAAGCAGTAAAATTCCATTTAAGTATCTGGCCTTCACTAAAACAAAAGCAACCAAAAAAACAACAACAAATGATCCTGTAGCACTAACCAAAAAAATATAGACAATATCATGAGCTTTCCTTTTGAAACACTTACTCTGGTCATCTGAAGTGGGCTGTGCCCACAAAAGCTCATGATACCATCTACATGTTTTGTCAAGCTATAAAGTGCTACCAGATCATTTGATGTTTTTTCCTTGCGTAGGCATGCCCTAAAACATTACAGGACCATTTGTTGTTTTTAGTTTTTTTAGTTACAAACTAATATGGCTACCCTCTGAGATTTTGAAACATGTATTGCCTTCACTAAGGTACTGTAACAAATTCAGAATCCTAAAAATAATGTGTGTGTTTTGGTCCTACAAGACAATTTCAAACATGTATTTTTAAGTCTGGAGTATGCACTCACCCTTTCTTGGGCCAGCTTTTTCATTTCTTCCTGTAACTTGTTCAGGATGTGCAGATTTGGCTTGTTCTTTTTGGCATACTGCTGAAGTTCTATCACACTTTTATCAGAGGTTTCCTGCATAATGTTGCCATTAGTAGCAGCAGAAAAAGAGGTTACTCAAAATCACCCTCTTGTATTTTTAAAATAGTCATACCTCACAGGTTTAAACAAAGTTTTCTTTTTTTCCTTTTTGTGAAAAGGAACATGAAACATGTCAACTGTGTATTATATGCTAAAATTTGGTTATATCATTTCAGTCTACAGTAAACAAGTGAGCTTGAGAAAATGTTGCATCTCTAAGGCTATGTCTAGACTGCAGAGCTTTTCTGGGATACCAGAGATCTCAGAAAAGCTCTGCCGCATCCAAGGAACGCATCCCCCTTTCCAAAAAAACAAAAAAAAACAAAAAAAAAAAACAAAAAAAAACAAAAAAAAACACACATGTGTTGGAAAAGGGGACTCGTTTTTTCGGCATCCCTGTAAACCTCATTCTACGAGGAAGAAGGGATGTTCCAAAAGAGGGTTTTTTCCTGAAATTTTGGAAAAGCCTCTTTTGGAAGTAATGGGAAAAAGATACGCGAGTGCTGATCTTCTGACTATTAATTAAGAAAGCAAAATATCTTTGAGGGTTACTCATCAACACAGGTAAGTAACATGCAGTGAATAAGAGTATTAAGGTTAGAAAATTATGCCAAGAAAAGGAAGAGAATGAGTAGTTTGTGGTTTTTAACTGATCAGTATCACAACAGAAAAAGCAATTTTTATAGGGTGGGTTACAAAGCAATCACAAAACCATGTTTACCTGTTTGACCATCTTGCTATTCTCTCTACCATACATACGCAATAAAGAGCCCCAGTTTTTCACATGTGGGTGCAGAAGCTGTAGGATCTTCTGAGAAGCTAGCTGTTTCCCAACTCTCTTGTTTTTACCTGTACAAATAATAAGAGACAAACACCACACTAAAACATAATATAGATGTTTTAAGTACATGTATACCTAATGGGATCAATGAACTATTATATTCTTAATACTCCCCATGATTCATACAGTAAAAAATAGAATAAGCATGACAAAATACTCGCACAAAACACTAGGTAAGTGTTGAGGAGGGAAGGAAAAAAGGAAAGATGATTTGTAAGCAAGCATAAGAAGTAAAACCAAGAACAGTACTTACACCAGCCTCGCACTGTGTGCTTGCCACAAGTCATGACATATTCACTCTTCTGATTTTTACCAGGAATCACTTCAAACTTGATAGATGTGTCACCCATTCCATGGTTTCTTAAGCACAAAAACTCTTATTGTAAGGTTAATCCAGTAAATTGCATAGAAAGACCAACTGAACTGAACAATGTAAGGTTAACATAGTTGAACCTGGACTTAGCAAGCTAATAGTCATTTTCTAGTCCAGTAAGAGGATTTTACAGCTTTGGAAAAAAAAAAATCAACATTACTGCCTCTCAAGTGACAAAGCAGACAGAGTAAGTAGCCGGCCACACTGATTCACAAGTGGTAGAAAGGTGTTTGCTGGTGTCACAATAGGAGCAGATGGGGAAGAAAGGAACAGAGGTGGTACTTATATTCTTCCCAACTTTAGTGCATCTAACAAAATACAGAATGTGCCCTTCAATAATGTTTTTAGCATGATTATGATGAGATCCTACCTTTTAAGGCACTCATGGAGAATCTGATAAGGAGACAACAATCCAGCTTTACTGGTCAGTTCATATACCCGTGAGTCCTCAATACTGATATGGTTAAAATACTACAAAAGAATCGAGAGATGTTTTTCAGCTACCAGTAAAACAAGCACAATAATGGAATTGTCCTATTGCTCAATTTCTTCTATATTTACATTTGAAAACATTACGTTTCATATTTTTTAACACAGAACATCTACACGAGACTGACATCATAATTTTTGTAGAGGCCCTATTTTAGCAAGCAAAACTAGAGACCATTTCCTTTACACTCCAATACAGAACGAGAAATATTTCTTTTTCTTCTATGTATACTGTCCTTATTCTTTTAGTTCTTCTATTTCCAGACAATAAAATGTAATTCCCAGTTCCATTTATTGGAATGTCATACATAATGAAAACATGGTTACCCAATGCAATGAAACTCTCAAACTATGATTTAATGCTTTTATATTACATTTGAAAAAAAATCATTGGACTGTCTCCTATAGTAAAATAAAAACTGGTCTTGTCTCAGTTTCTTTTTCCAGGTAATCTGTTCTGTATGGCTACGTCTACACTGGCACCTTCTTTGGAAGGGGCATGCTAATTTTGAATTTGGGAATAGGGAAATCCACGGGGGATTTAAATAAACATGACCGCCGCTTTTTTCCTGGCTTGGGGAAAAGCCGGAAAAAAGCGTCTAGACTGGCGCGATCCTCCGGAATAAAGCCCTTTTCCGGAGGATCTCTTATTCCTACTTCGAAGTAGGAATAAGAGATCCTCCGGAAAAGGGCTTTATTCCGGAGGATCGCGCCAGTCTACACGCTTTTTTCCGGCTTTTCCCCAAGACGGAAAAAAAGCGGCGGTCATGTTTATTTAAATCCCGCGGGGGATATTTAAATCTCCCGCGGATTTCCCTATTCCCAAGTTCAACATTAGCATGCCCCTTCCGAAGAAGGTAGCCTATGTGTTTTTTAGGACAAAAACAAAGTGGTCAGTGATGACTGTTCTTTAATTTCTTCTCATGATTTACTGTGTAGCTATTGAAATAACTCAATTAGGCAAAGAGTATTTTCACTATTTTAAAATTCAGATACGTCAATCAAATAGTCCTGATGTTATTCCCCCATGCCATCTAATACTTTCTGAAATTTAGGATTTGTAGTAGAAAGTTTCAGCTTGCGGATTAAGATTTACTAGCCTCTTACAGTGAAGTGCTACTATCCACTTTCTACTGTATGAACAACTCTAGAGAATATAAGCTCAGCGAACTCCAGCAAAGTGTTCCTTCTAGTGTGAATTATGCTCTTTTTATTTAAAGTAAGTAAGTATCTGTCTCTGATTTCAAGACACACATTTTTATGGATATTTTAAAATAATGGGCTCACACCCACAAGGAATGATATAGGAGGGCAGACCACGAGAGTGACGCCCAAACATGTACAAACAAGGCCAAACATGCCTTGTGTACTCTGCATGTTCCTCACTCTGGCGGTCCATGGAGAACAGGATCTTTATGTTTTCAGCTATCTCTATAGAAGTTTGGGGTGTTCTTTGCAATGCAGAGCCTGGAGGCCCTGCATAAACAACTTTAAAACAAAGAAGAGTGAAAATAGGATCAAGCTCAGGGACTGGAACCACCAGCAAGCGAGGAACATGCAGAGTACACAAGGCATGCCAACAGTGTCTAATGAGGTAGTGGAGAATGAAGTGGCTAGATAGTTTAATCAAGTGCCAGGAGATCCAGAAAACAGAGGAAAAAAGGTAGGTGAAGTAAAAACAAATATACCAGAGGAAATGAAGAAGATCAAAATTAGACTGTGATCAAAGGTCAATCACATTAGATGATATTAAATATTTAAATATCAATTTGTTGCATGCAATTGTTGTAGTTGCCACAAACACGTTATACAATCATAGCTGAAAATGAGTCACATGACAAACAATAGTCTACACTGAAAGAGTTCGAAAATTTCTGGGCTTATTAACCCTCAAGATGATGCTTCCAATGCACACACTGGTTAAAATATCCAAGGTCTGAATAGTGATGTACATCTAAGATTGTATTCAAAAGGTTTTGTGTACATTTTTATTTATGACATGGTTTACACTTCTATGAGCTAAGCTTAAACTACATGCACAGGGCTCATCAGGAGAGTTGAGACAAAACAGGCTTAGCAACTGAAGTTTGGTCTCTTTCTGAAGCCTCTACACATTTCCCCAATGTGCTTTTCAGCAAATCTAGAAACGTGAAAATCAGTAACTATCATTTCACAAATAATCAAGAATACAAGGAAAAAAGACCTCATCCTTATTAAGACACTCACACTCAAAATTAGTCTAATACTGACATGGTAAACAATCTAGAGGTGGTGGGGGGGAACCTAGGACCACATACAGGTACCATCTATTTGATAATATAAGGAAAAGCACAAATACTGACACAGTTTCTTCCTGAAAACATGACAGACTCTGCTTCAGTAATTAGGACAGTCTTTTATAATACTGAAGGAGGAAAAAAACAAGTAGTACAACCAAAACAAAATAACGTTTCATGTTTAGGGCTGGAAAAATCCATTTCTCCATGACAAAATCCCAATTTGAGACTTAGCAGAATGTAAGTTTCCATTGACAGACTCCCAAATGTTAAATGAATTGAAATGGATTCATTGTTGTCTTATGAAGTCAAACTAATGGCTTCAATTTGTCTTTTTGCTATTGCTTCACTTTGCTCAAAGCCACTGAGTGAAATTAACCCACACTCTGATTAAATTTCATGTCTGCCATTCAGAGGCTTGTATATCCAGTAAAACTGTTAAGACTGTTAGCTTTATGAAGTTTCTGAGCAGCATCATAAACAACACTAAAGAAAGCACTATAAGTTACCCATAGGTAAGGAAAGCCCACAACATTGGGTTGAGAGGTAAGGGAGGTGAAACAACAAAAAAAACAGACTCATTTCGCGTTAATCAGGAGACTAATCAGAGGAATAAAGCTGTCAACTTTATCCTTTCAGCAACTGAAACAGATTTGGGAGAGGCTTCAAAATTTATGAGAACTGTTATAAAAGATTACAGATCCCTTTTCTCCTCACCAATAGACAATACTATGGTAGAAATCCCAGCAGCCAAGGCTTGGAGCAATCTGCATTTCCCACAAGAGTACTGATACTGGATCTTGCCACAGAATTCTTCATTCTCCTTGGCTACATCTAGACTGGCATGATTTTCCGGAAATGCTTTTAACGGAAAAGTTTTCCGTTAAAAGCATTTGTGGAAAAGAGCATCTAGATTGGCACAGATGCTTTTCCGCAAAAGCACTTTTTGCGGAAAAGCGTCCGTGCCAATCTAGACGCGCTTTTCTGCAAAAAAGCCCCGATTGCCATTTTCGCGAGCGGTGCTTTTTTGTGCAAAACAAATCTGAGCTATCTACACTGGCCCTTTTGCGCAAAAGCTTTGCACAAAAGGACTTTTGCCTGAATGGGAGCAACATAGTATTTCCGCAAGAAGCACTGATTTCTTACGTGAGATCATCAGTGTTCTTGCGGAAATTCAAGCAGCCAGTGTAGACAGCTGGAAAGTTTTTCCGCAAAAGCAGCTGCTTTTGCGGAAAAACTTGCCAGTCTAGGCACAGCCCTTTAGTATAACTTTTTCATTATAAGATTGTTACTATTAATGTCAACCCTTTAAAAAAAATCTTCCATCTGAATGGGAGACTGGTTACTATCACTATGTAGCTACCATTCACAAACCCTCTGACTTTAGGCATCTAATGCTTTTTAAATTAAGATCATTTTACAACAGTAAATCAAGTTAATTTATACCTCAAGTTCTTCACTGTCTTTGGGCTTTTCCTCAGAGGTCTGTTTAACAAAGTCAGGAATGAGGATTTCCAGTGTAGCTCGAGCTGTGGGAAATGATTTAGTGTCTTGGTTACACTTACTGTATTCAAAGATTATACAAAGGCATGTTTATGAAAAGGAAACATCATTTCTAAAAGAGGGGTAGCTGTGTTAGTCTGAATCTGCAAGAACAACGGGAAGTCCTGTGGCATCTTATAGATTAACAGATTTATTGGAGCATAAGCTTTCGTGGGCAAAGACCCACATCATCATATGCATGTAGTGGAAATTCCAGAGGCAGGAATCAAAGTGGTAGCATGCCCACATTGGGGAGTGTGAAGGACATCAGGACTGGAGTGAGAGAATGTACATCAAGGCCCCGGCCACCTTCCACAGGACTGGGAAAAGGAGCACTACCCAGTCTGTTTTCTTCCCCACTGCTGCATACCCAGCCTCTATGTAGTATACAATTTATTAATTTATAAGTAGTACAGAGTCTAAGCACTGAATGTTATTTAAGAAAATATATTTAAGCTTACTGAGTTAACATTACAAGACTTATCACTATTAAGCTATATCTTAACTAACAAATAATTGTTTTGGGCAAAAACCTGAGTCACAAGAGAGATTAAGTCAAATTTTCAAAAATGCTCAAATTCCATTTTCAAAAGTTACACAGAAGCTCAAGTCACTAGAACTAAGGCCAGGTCTACACTCAGAAGTTGTCTCAACATAGCAATATTGGTTAGAAGTGTGATGCTTTTATGCTTGCTATGCCAGAAAAAGCCTGAGCGCACATGAAATTATACCAGCCAAAAGAAGAAAAAAAAAAGTGCTTTTGGCAAGAGTAGTTTATTTCGTTTGCCAAACCAGCTTAAGCTGTCTCAGCAAAAAACATATTTTGCTGGTATACCAGCATATGCATTAAGAAAATTGTGTTGGTATAGCTCTAAAGTTGGCAATGGTTAAAGTGTAGCCAAGCCCTTAGTTTCCTAAATCACTTATTCATTTTTCAAAATATTTATCTTGTTTTTGTTCTGAACCCTGAAGCCAGATTCTGAAAGCAGCAGCAGGCCTCTAAAACATTCAAATATAGCAGGGGTGGGAAATAATTTTTTGCCAGGGACCACTTCAAAAAATGTTTGAAGTGGCGCTGGACCACTCCGGAAGGGGAGAGGCTTCAGACAGAAGAGGCAGGGCCAGGACCAGGATGCTTCTGGGCTTGCCCATCCACAGACCACTAAGCACCCATGCCCCTGGGTGGTGGAAGGAGACTTCCAGTGCTCCCCCACTGCCAGGCCAATCAGGGCCTGGAGGCAGGGGAGCAAGCGAAGCCTCCTCCCAACCTGCCAGGAGCGTACGGCACTTCTAAGTGTCTCACGTTCCTCACAGGGCAGGGGTAGGTAGGAGGAATCTTCGTGAGCTCCTCCTGTCCCCAGGCAAATCAGGGCTTGAGGGCGGGGGAGCGTGCAAAGTCTCCTCCCGCCTTGCCTGGAGTGTGTGGCACTTCAAAGTGCCGCATGCTCCTGGCAGGGTGGGATGAAACTTTGCGCGCTTCTCCTGCCCCCAGACCCAAACTGGCTTGGGGGCAGAGGAGCAGCAGGGCCTGTGCAGACCAGATGCGGCCCACGGAGGCCCTTTTGCCCACCCTTGAAATATAGGGATGAATACAAAATTCTAAAGGTATCTAAGCCCCACTCATGCAGAACTTAGCCCCACTTATTACAGAACAGTCTCAACATCTTAAACAACTGAAAGCAACTAAAGAGCAAATGGTAGCCTTTGGAAATTGGAACAGTGAGTTATGCTAGGTTATGCTACCCAAGCAAGAATAAAATGACCAGAGAATTTTACAGAAGACCAAGAATTGGGTAATTATATTTTACCTTTCACCCTCTCTAGTCTAGATATTAAAACTCATGAAAACATATCTTTTCTAGAAAGAGAATTACTTCATATCTGCTAATTAAAGATACAAGATCAGTATTATGTTAAGTGTCTGAAACTTCTCCAGTGTTTCTATATCCTGCAGTACATTGCTTGAGACAGGATTCACAGTAAATTTAAGTCCCTAGATTAACTGTTAACCATTTTCAACAAAAATGTACACGAATACATCTCACTTGAGTATTGAAAAAGAAATTTAATCTTACTCATTGCTACACCAAACATCTCCTAGCCAGAGGTACAAGCAGACAAGCATAGGATTTCAATGGAAGTATATATATTACCAGCTTTATTCTTGGCGAGTTTTTTACTGCTTGCAGTTCCTGCCCCGTAAGTCACTCCATCAATAATCACTGAGGCTCCAAAAGGCTCACTTGGGTTCTCTTAAAATGGTGGACAAAAATGGTTTTCAAAATTCTAATCTTTTTAGCACAAACAAACATGAAAAAAAGACATACCCTAAAATAAAATCATCAAGAATATGAGAATGCTCTATACTTGTAGATTTGTTCTCTCCTTCAAGGTCTTGAAAATAATGGTTCTATAAAAATTACTGCTCACCTGTTTATATATAAACATATGCATCTTTTCTCAGAAAGGAAATCTCAAACACGAAATCATTGTCATCACATGTACTTGTTCAGAATTAAAGTATACTATGACGGTGGTAGTAAATTATGAGCACTTTGTTTAGAATTTGTCAACATTCAGGTTTTAAATTCCATATATTTTGGAGTGACTTTCATAGAGTTTTAACATGAAAAGTAATCATTTTAAAGTGAAACAGTATCATAGTGCTTTCTGAAGAATTAGAACTCTGAAACTATAAATGTAAAGTAACAATTTTTATTTGTTACCTAGAAGCTGAATATCAGATCTTAACATTTTAACATCTGATGTTGAAATACAAAATACAAACCTAATAGGATTAACTCTATGTATGAGAGAAGAAAGGGGTCTTATTTCAACAAACATGATCTAAATGGCTTGTTTATAGGCCCACCATAATGGAAGGGCATGGAATTCTCTCTCCAATAATACATGTGATGAAACGGATTAAAGTAGTGACAAGGAAGCTTTATGCCTTTGGTGAGGCTGACTGGATTGTGGCTGGATGAAGCAAGGAAATCTAGCAACTATCCATAGTGAAAAGGTAGATGGTTCTGGTATAAAAATTGTGAACTGCTAATTATGAATAAATTAATTATCTGACAAGGGCAACTGAAAATTAACTCATTCAATGACAACCCTAAGGATGGATCCTAAGGATATTTCCTCCCCTGGATCTTTGTCCATCTTGGAGACTCTCACATGGTAGATAAACTACATCAGTTTTCATTTCAGAGTATTTTTCCAGCTCAAAGATTTAAATAACACTGCTTCTGTACTGCATGCACACACACCCAGATAAGGGAGCGGTAAAAAAGAAAATTATGCTACTTTTGTTGTAAACACTAGAATTTGGCTTACAGTATAACTCTAAAGATGCTTACCAGGAAAGTCTCCATTTCTTGCTGCTTTTCAAAATCCCCAAGCATTCAAATAATTATCAGTGAACAAAAAGTATTGTGCTCAAGTTAGAATTCATTACAAACTTACCACATTCAAAAAAATTGTAAACAGGGCGGACCTTTAGGACTCGTTGCATATATTCATGCAGTATGCAAACTTCAGACTTCCCATTGGGATTAATAACAAACTCTGGGAAAATAAAGACATTTCATTTAAGTAATTCCTGTCCCTTGAAAAACTGTCTAAAAACCTCAAAATTGCAAGCCACTGACATAAAAGTGTCCTGCTCACAATCATTTATTCAAATGCATGAATCTCAATATTATTATAAATGCAGATTACTCAAACATGAATCACTAAAAGTCCAGAGTCCATTTTAAGGGCCTTTAAAACAATTACTATGAAAATAAATTTCTGAATAAATTCAGTCAAGATTGATAAATACATTATTCTAATGAATCTATTAAATATTCACTATGCTGCAGACACTGATGTTTCCTGATATCCAAGCATGGAACCACAGAAATACAGGGCTGGGAGGAACCATGAGAAATCAAGTTCATCCCTCTGTATTGTGGCAGTGTCAAGTAAACTTAGACCACTTTTTAAAGGTATTTGCCCAATTTATTTTTAAAAACTTTCAATGATGGAGACTCCACTACCTCCCTTAGAAACCTATTCCATAACTTAAGGATGTTAAGGACTAGTCAACTATCTGATAAGCAAATGCTGAACTAAACAGTCAGTCAACTAGCTGATCTCCCCCTCCCACCCCCACTGCCTCTATCACAGAGTTGCAAAGGGGCGGAGGGGAGAGAGGTACTTCAAAGCAGCAGCACAGCACAGTTGAGCAAGGGCTCAGCTGTGTGGCATTTCAAAGGGGCAGCCACCACACAGCTGATCCACAGGCTCAAATGTGCAGCGGCTGTCCCTTTGAAATGCCATCTCCACGTTTCAAAGGGGCAGCGGTATGGAGCCCGGGGTCAGCTGGGGACTCCCCAACTGACTCAAGATTCTAGGGAAATGCCATGTGGAGCATGCGATCAGCTGGGGACACACCAGCACTGCCCTTTTGAAATGCCGAGTCGGTGATCCCCAGCTCAGCTATGCGGCACTGCCCCTTTAAAACGCAGCGTAGAATGGAGCCCGGGGTCAGCGGGGGATTCTGAGTCCCCCACTGACCGTGGGCTCCATGGCTTTGAAGTGCATAAAAGCCCCCACTGGGGACTCTTGTACATTTCAAAGCAGGCATGCCAAGTGCAGCCCAGAACTTCCTGCTGGCCTCAGGCTGCAGGTGGAGTTCTGCATTTCTCCTTTGAAATGTACAAGACCCCCAGCTCTTGAGTACAATGTTGGAGTAGTCAATGGAAATTCCACTGGCTAGTCAACTAGTCAATTAACTACAATTTAACACCCTTAGCTTAACTAGACTTACAGTTAGGAAAGATCTTCCTAATATCGAACTTAAATCTCCCTTGCTGCAGTCCATTAGATCTTGTCATGCCCTCAGTGAACCTGGGGAACAACTGATCACTATCCTCTTTATAACAACAGCCCTTAATACACTGGGGGACTTACGTCACCCGTCAGTGTTCTCTTTTTCAAACTAAACATGCATTTTTCAAACCTCTCCTCACAGGTCAGATTTTATAAACTTTTTATCATTTATGTTGCTCTCCTCTGGACTTCTTCCAATTGTGGTGCCCATAACTGGACACAGAACTCGAGCTGAGGCCTGACCAGTGCAGAGTGCAATAGGACAATTACTTCTTGTGTCTTCTATACAAAAGTTCTGTTATTACATCCCAAAATCGTAACATTCTTTTTCATACTTTATCACAGTGACAACTCATTCAGCTTGCAGTCCACTATAACCCTCTGATTCTTTTCAGCAGTTCTATCACCTACAGTTATATACCCCATTTTGTAGTTGTGCATTTGATTTTTCCTTTTTATCAAACTCAAACACCTCAAACCACTAGCAAAAAAGTTACTAACCTATTTTATCTGCTATAGGAAATGTATGTATGAATCCATTCTTTACCCTGCTGAATGTAGGCTTCAAATCCAACTAACAAAAGTGAAAACCATATACCCTATCCCCCAAAGTGTGCCTGCAAGAAGGCTGAACTTCTCATGGGAAGAAGCAAAATATTTCTCCGCAATGGAAACAGCTGTTTGTTGGACATAAAAGAAAAAATACACTATCCATGAACTATCCTAGAAAGGGAGACCACAGTTAAATTTAATTAAAAAGGGACTTTTGTTCCTTATGCATCCCCTGAAACAAAGGACTTCTTCATTTATCCCACTGAAGCAAACAGCTTTAGTGTCACCACCAGGAAAGGACTGTTTGCTTAATCATTCTGGAGTAGAGAAACTGCACTTTACTACAAAACAATGTCAGTATTACATTACATAAAAATGTAGAAGGAATTAAGACAACCATTTACTGAAAAAGTCTGATCAATAAAGAAATTGTTAACATGATAAGCGTGTTGCCTTGATATTTTTGGGGGATGTGAAGCCTGCCAAATGTTGAGATGCTGGATTATTCACCCCCACAATGGCTAAGGATTCTGCAGCCAATCAAATTAGAATTTAGAAGGACTGGCCCCAACTCTTAAAGGGATATGCAAGTTAAACTTTGGGTTTTTTTTGTTTTGTTTTTTTAAATCAAGTTTCCCATGTTTTGTAGGGTTTTTTTTAAACAAGTTGTCTGTGCTCCCTTGCTGATGTTTGTAATTTTTTTTCCAGAAAAGTTGAAAATAGGTGGACCCAAAAGCAATATACATATATACTCATTGTAGTCCTCCCACTCTGCTCTCAGGGCAGAGACCTGCCTTATGCCTCTTCAGTTTCAGTTTTGCAGCTGCAATTACTAGTAAACACTGCCTTAGACCAAGGAGGCAAAATGAGTGCTTAGAGAGAATTGGGCAGGGCAGGGGAGATCTTGTGGACTGGCCAACTTCCAGATCCAACTACTTCCTTCTGTGGGATCTTTTTAAGCCCCTTTCTTGGGCAGTTCCACAGTCTCGGGGAGACATGGAGAGGAAAGAAAGGCTGCCTAAACACTCACTGTGAATACTGATGCTAACCACTATAATGGTGCCTCCCCAAAGATTATAGGATCTTCCACAACTCCTTGAGGGACAGCAGAGTCTAAAAACAGTGCTTAATATCAAAGGGCAAATCTTCTATGTCCTGCTGCACTTTAGGAGCAATGCCCAAATTCTGCAGCCAGGAAGGTCTTCTCATGGTCCTAGACAAGACCATATCTGTGGCTGAAGTATCTTGGACATCCCACGGACAGCAATGAAGTTTTAGTCACCAAACAGCCTTCAGTGACAAATGCCTGAAATTCTGCTCAAGGCTTCAGATAGCTGGTCTGCAAAAGTAAGACATGGCCATCCCATTCACAAAGCTGTATTTTAACAGCAATGCTTGCTGGTTAGCAATTTGCAAGGAAAAGGAGATGCAAATCTTCCTGTCCATCAATCTATTTGTTTAAGAGTCCTTTTTCTTGGGAGTGGACTTAAGCCAGTCTTGTTCACCAGAGCTTTGACCAGTGACTCTAGGCCCAGAAGGGAGTGAAAAAGCCCAAATTCCTGTATCAGAAAACAGTAATGCTTCTTCATGAGCTTTATCATAGATGATATTGAAGCTAACACATGCTCTAGAACAGTGGTTCTCAAACTTTTTGGGCTCCAGAGCCCTTTACACGCATAAAAATGTATGCGGAGCCCCAGAGGGGTGTGTTAATTGCCTCAGTTCAAGGTGATTCTCAATTGTGCTTTTGAAGGCTTTTCAGTTTGTCAACCTCACGGAGCCCCTGGAGATGTCTCATGGAGTCCTGGGGAAGGCAACTCTCTCAGGGGCAGCCTACCGTCGGATATTGGTTAGCATTTTACTTCCCCTAACCCCTGCCTGGGCCTGAGGTGGACCAACAGTCAATGCCACAGACCTGGTTAGTGCTCTCGCCTTTGAGAGAGATGAGGAGTGGGCCTCCACTACCCATGGTTACCATGGGTGCTACAGCATGGCCAAGGCTCCCATCCCAAAAATGGGAAAAGCATTGATCCTGGTAACCACATGACTTCACAAACAGCCTCTGAATGCCAAAGTCTTAGGTTTCAGGGGGATAAAGATGGGACAAGTCCTGCATATGCAAGCAATTGGTCTGATCAGTCCGTAGCTCAGAATGAGGAGAAAGATGGCACTGATGGTGGAAATGGTACCAAAGGCATCAAACATGCCTCCACTGTTTCCAGCACTGGAAGTGATATTGACTCTGAAGTGGCCATGTCAAAGTAAACCAATAGTGCCAAATTACAGGGCAGTGATAGCTACTAGAGTAACATTGGCAGCACTAGTTATAAGAGACATTAATGATGCCTGGAAGATCATTTGTACCAAGCCCAGCACCAGCCCCACTTCCACTCACTGTAAAAGGGAAACATCAGTGTACAATGTTGACAGACTCAGAAGTTCAGCTGCATGCCCAGGCAACAGGGATATTAAAGCCACAGCCCTGATAAAATTGATGTAGGTTGGAACAAAAGTAGAAAAGATCCTTTGCTGACTGAGACACTACTACAAACAACTAATGCTTGCAACATTACTGGTACCAGATGCAACAGATGCCCTGGGGCTGAAAACTGTCAATGATATGGGGTCTCTGATTTTGTATAATACCAAGGTATGATTGATGAGACCTACTATAATTCATGCAGCATAGCCACCCTGTGCCAATCTGTGCCTCATTTGGAATAAGGAGATGAACTCCAACACATCCTGGAGCTGCCTCAGTCAGTCTTATGCAACCTTGCAACATGGAACGACTTCTCCATCTCTTTATAAAGGCGTCAGCTTCGCCTGGGCATAGCAAGCATTACGTGTAGGAATTGATGTTGGAAGACCACATCCCACACACATGATAAACAACGTTTAACCCCCATTGAAAGCATCACCAGGGAAATATTTAAACTACCATTCATACTAAATCAAACATTATGGTATATTAACTATACGCAATAAGAAAAGTCATTACAACTTAGGGACTGTGAAATGAAGATCTGGCTCCAGCCATAGATGGTAAGAAGGAACTCTTTCCTCTACAGATATTTACAGGATGAACCTCTGAAATCTGACACTCTGGTCTGACAACCTCTGTGGTCCAGCAGGACCAAGATCTTGCTGGATCAGAGAGCTCAGTTGAGAATAAGGGTCAGGAGCCCTGTGGGGGAAGGTCGCCAGTTTGTCCCCCATTTTGATTTTTCCCTTTAAAGACTGTGGTCAGCCTCCCTGTCACCATGCCCTGCTTGGAAAAGTGTGGTCACCTGACCCTAAACTGCCTGACAACAAGGGGGCATCATAAAGGGTGTTCACCCACTCCTCAGAGCTCTCTGTATGCACTTGCTCTCTGTGCAACTCTGTGGTGTTGGAGCAACAGCCTATTTGTAGGGTCCTTCAGGCAGCAGCAATAGGCTGTATGGTTTGATAGACCACCAAAGGCAGGAGTCTGGCTGCTGCCATTTCAGAGACTGGAAGTCTCCCAACAGAAAGTGTATCTGGGACAGTCATCTGTGGTGAAGCAATCCTGTGTCCCACACCTGTAGCAGTTGCTGATGCAGAGGTTATTCATTCTCAGTTAGAGTGACAGCAGTAAGGCCAGGTAGCTGGATCTCTCTCCCATCATTCATCTTTCAGTCTGCACACACTACATGCAGGACACAAAAGAAAGAAAGAAGAGAAAAGACCCTTTACCCGCCCGATCCTTCACATCCTTTTCTCCATCCCAAGACAGCCATCTACCTTCATCCTCAAACACCAAGTGGTATGTCCTCCTATTATTTGTATTGTGCCCAGGTTTGTTTATTTGCATTGTAGGTTCTGGCTTCATGGCATTGTTTTGTTATGAAACCTGGATTTTGTGTTTATTTTTTTACGTCAGTGTTATTATTTCAGCCATTTTGTGTCGCACTTGACTAAATCCTGGTGACAGAAATACAGCAAGGGTGGAGCATCTGTGCTCACACTAACAAGATCAAGTCCTTGTCTAACAGCCCCTGCATGGGCTCATAACTGGAGTGCAGCCCAGGCCAGGATCACAGGGAGCATAGCCCCAGCCTGGGCTAATGGCAGTAAGGCCGGCACTCCAGAGCAAGGCTGACTGCCAGGAGTGGAGCCTTGATTTGCCTTGGTCTGGCAAACTCGCTGCTTCAGGACTGCTCAGGTCCCAAGGTTTCTGGACGAGGGAGGTCCAATCTGTTGGGAAAAATCTCTGGCTCCATGTTGCACATGCACATACCTAAGGGAAATACATAGCTGTATCTACTCAAAGAAGAAAAGTGTACACCATATTAAGTAGGGATGTTTGCATTTAATCATGTACACTCCGTGCAGCTTCATCGGGGCTCTGCATCACTCTGCACCAGGCAGTCCAAGCTGGTGCTCCAGTGCTGTGCTGCCAATCCCCCTTTCCCCAACATGGCTGGAGCCCCAGTATCAGCTTTCCATTGTGGGGTGCGCAGATCCAGGTAAGAACCCCTATCCCCCTCATGCCCAGACCACAAAGCCCCATCGCCCTCACACACATTCACCTCCCACCAAGACCCTGTATCTACAGCCTGCTCCTGCACCATCCCTTCCTGCCCAGATCTTGCACCTAACTTTGAGGATATGTGCAAGGCATCCAGAAGAGAATTGACAAGCCTCCCACAGCTTGGAAACAGTGCCAATTAGGGTTACTGAGCACAACAAGAATGGAATCTTCTGCTCTTTCTGGAGCACAATGACTCCTCTTTTGACTATGAGATCTGCAACTATGACGACCACAGAGGATAGGAGCCACTTGTTGCCAATGAATGATACCAACTTGGGGAACAGAGTGCCTCCCCAACATGGGCCACTGGCACCAGGGGTCAAAGTGCTGAAGATGACCATCACTGGCTTGCCCATAGAACATACTGGGCCAAGAACTGGTGCTTGTGACCAGTGTTCCCTCTAAGTTGCACAGCAGCATAGCTTCAGAGGTGATTAATCATCTCCACTCGGTCAAACTCAGACTCCATGAGGCTGTGCTGCCCTGCACCTTAGCAAGAACACCGCTTGTGACCTCTCCTGGCTTGGATAGCCTGATGCTTCAGGCCTAGAGATCAGCTGCAGGCCCTCATGGCAGCAGGTCAGAGACTGGACTGGACCCGTCTTGGGGCAGAAGTCAGCAGAAGCTCCACCAATTGGGTGCCCGATGGGGATCACTGACTACCTCATCTTTAGATCTGGTCAGGGAGCATCTGCTCTTAGCCTTATTTTTTGGAGGTGCACTGAGAGATGTGAGACCATTGCCTCACAGACAGCTGAGACCTGCACACCGAGCCCAGAGGTACCAAGTGTCTCTAAAAGAGTCCTTCCTTAGCACTGGAGCACTGCATACTGAGCAAGGGGATCTTGGAGCCAGGTCTACTGTTCTAGGATCTGTCGGAAGCTGCAGTGCTGCCTCCATACACAAAACTCAGAGGTACTGTTCTCTGTCCTAAGGGTCCTGGGACAAAACTTTATAAAATCTTACAAATACTCCTTACAGTGATCCTCTCTGAGACACTTCAATAAAAAAGTGTGCAAGTCACTTCTGAGAACGAACCTGCTACAGTCCAAATACGGCTTAAAGCCCAGGAACCCAGGCATATCTTGCTGATGTAGAAGCACAGGGGAAAGGGAGAATAGCCCTCCCACAGGAATCTCATGAAAAAAACACTTAGGCTAACCATAAACTACTAGTAAATTTAACTATACACACAAAGTGATACTGAAAAGCACATGCTGGATGAATCAAGTGCACACATAAATTTCAGCTAGCTGTCCCTGGTGATAAAAAGGAACTGGGAGGCGACAGGTTGGCAGGACCATGAAGGTGCAACTCCACAGATACGGCTAAGGGAAAAAATCTTCCAGGTGTCATGCTCCCAAAGTGTGTACACCTGATTGGAATTGACATGAACAAGAACTATTCTTTAGAACTTTCTGCTCAGTGTAACACAAATGTAAACTGCAAAATAAATCAGTACACCATCGTAACATAAGACCATTATAAACCTACAGAAGTGGAAAAAATGAATGATTGAGCAAAAAAGATCAAGATCTTAATGATGAATTACAATTATCCAGGGTTTGACCAATTATAGAAAACCCTACTCGTGAGACAAAAAAGGGACTCGCCACCCCCCACCGCATGACCCCCACCACACAGGTGTGCGCCACCCAGAGAATGAGATGACCAAGACAGAACGTTTGCTTCTGTGACAGGGCAGGGCCGCTCCGCAGCAGCGAGGGCAACCCGCCCCGTACTTCACCAGCACCAACCTCCGTGTTGCACGGGGAGTGCAGAGTTTGACAATGGTCTGCGCCGCTTGCTCCTGTGCGGCCACCCAGCTGAGCAGAGTGCAGGGAGGCAGAGTCCTGGAACAGGAGCTGGAAGCAGGGGAGAGGCCACACACGGGCTTAGGGCAGAGCCAGAGTGCGCATGCGTCCCTGATGACAGGGGGAGAGGCACCAGAGCAAGAGAACGCCACATTCAAAAGGGGAACAGAGGAGAGCAGAAGAGAGGAGGGAGGAGAAGGAGGAGAGCAACGGAGGGAGAGGGGAGAACAGAGGAGTGAGCTAGAAGATGGTGGCGGGCAGAGGAGTGAAGGGTGAGAGCAGAGGAGAGTGGAGAGAGACGGGAGTCAGAGGAGGGAGACGAGGAGTGGAGCAGAGAGCAGAGTGTGGGGGCAGAGAACCTGAAAGGAGAAGCGGAGGTAGAAAGCAGCTCAGGACGGGACTCTTTAGTGTCTCCCCTCTGGGCTGCTTCCTACCTCCGCTTCTCCTATCACGTCCTCTGCCCCCATGCTCTACTCCACTCCCCGTCTCCCTCCTGCCTTCTGACCTCCTCTGACTCCCGTCCCCCTCCGCTCTCACCCTTCACTCCTCCGCCCACTGCCATCTTCTAGCTCACTCCTCTGTTCTCCCCTCTCCCTCCTTTACTCTCCTACATCTCCTCTCTCCTCTGCCTTCCTCCACTGCTCTCCTTTTGAACGCGGCACTCTTGCACCGGCGCCTCTCCCCGATGTCAGGGACACACACACACACACACACACACACACACACACACACTCACTCTAGCCCTGCCTTATGCCCGAATGCGGCCCCGGCCTCGGTTTCAGCTCACATCTCAGGACTCAGCCCCCCTGCACGCCGTTCAGCTGGGCGGCTGCATGGAAACAATCAGTGCAGACCCGTTAGAACACCGTGCTGCCTGTGCAGCACATGGGTCAGCACCGTTGAAGTGCGGGGCGGCTCCGCCCTGTCACAGCTCGCCAGCTGCCAAAATCTACTCGCCATGGGCGAGTGGATTCGTTGAGCCCTGCATATATCTGTAGCTAGTGATTTTTAAACTTGCTTAAAAAAATCCCTGTCAGTAACTAACACTTTTTTCTTGACCACAGAACCAAGAACCAAGCCTATAAACTTCCAGTGCTTCCTCAAATCATGGGATGATTTAGAAAATCACTTTATATAATTTTTTTAGTCACATTTTAATGCTAAATCCAGGGATGTGAAAATAAATGGTAAACTGATGAGCAGGGCTCGACAAATAATGTAATCTACTGGCCTGTGGCAAGTAGATTACAACCTGGAAGAGCCAGCGCAGAGCGATCTGCCGCTTGGTGAGCCCTGCAGATGAGCCTGGGCTCACTGGCTAATATTCAGTTACATGCAGGCTCCCAGTACACACAGGGAGCTGGCTAAAAAACGTAGGGAGCCACCTGCCACCCCATGCTGCCTGACTGCCACTCCGCGTGTAACCATGTAATAACTGAAGTTCACTTACACACATTTTAACATCCCTAACTGGAACATGACAAATTTCAAAGATTCTAATTCCAACTAGATTAAGCTTACCTTTCTTTGTAGGTGCATCTTGCACAGACAAGGTAATGAGTTTCTGATTGGCTGGCAATATAGGCCGCTCAGACTCTGCCTGCTTCCGCTTCATTTCACGGTTGAATTGTCGTCTCTCAGCCCAGGTTCTGAATTTTTTTACGGTAACTTGTTCAAAATCAAAACGCTTTTCAAGATAGTGCCTAAAATCCTCAAGATCTATGAAAAATAATCAAATTCAGTTATTCCTATACTTCTCCATGTGGATTCTCAAGGGTAAGGTAATTATATGCAGTTTGTACAGTTACTCATTCTTGTAATATTACACATGCAACTGTTGTACCTTTGCCTAAAAGACTGACCTCCCATTTTGCCCAACACTTTTTTTTTTATATTTTCAATGTCAGTGCAGTTTTGTTGGTTCCCAAGGCATTACAAATATCAAAATAATTTCTGGACTTGTCCCTACTTAAAATCAATTTTAAAATGTAAAAACAATTTTCAGCTCAGTCTTAAGAAAAAAATAAAAAGTTCTACAAAATCCTCACCCTTGAATAGGCAGGAGTGATTACGCAGGCCTTAAATAAAGGAAGGTGTATTTACCTCAGTAGTAAGCAAAGCCCTTCACACAGCAAGAACAAGAGAAGGCAATCTAAACATTGACAAACAGTAGCATGAAACATTAGGCATGTAAGCAACTAGTCGATAAGCAAAAGCTTACTGGATAGTTGACTAGTCCCCTCAACTAGTTGCTTCTCCCACCCTTATTGTCTATCAGAGGCAGCAAGGCGGGGGAGGGGGAGAGCAGAAGCCAGTTCCCCCCCAGCACCATCTCCGCTGTGGGCAGGGAAGTAGCAGGTACCAGGCACGAGCTAGGAATCAGACACACCTCTGATTTTTAAGTGGATTAAGAGCCTGTCCACTCTTAATACATTTAAAAACCAGAGTCGCAGTGCGGTTAGTTCCTAGGCCAGGAAAATCAATTGATTAGTTGATAAAACTAAATTTAACATCCGTATGAAACCTCATTCAAGTTAAGACCCCAGTCTCCAATGTCACAGCTGCAAGAAACTTTACTGGGCGGTAACCTCAGGAAAACACGTTTCAAAGTGTGGCAACTATAAAGGAAAGAACAAAAAACCCACAAGTTCTCTCCCCTTATCCATCATTCACTTTTCCACTTACAATGACAAAAGAAACATCCCATAGATTCTGGGAGCAGGTCCTAACCTGAAACTTGGTCATCAGCGTCCCCAGGAGTGGGCATCTGTGTTAAGCATTTTAACTTGAACCCATCTACAGGCTGAGTCTCTTTCTAGTCCAGCACCCTTGGGACTTCACCAATGCTAACCAGAGAATTTGTTGGATAATGGAAGGTCAATATTGTCTAGCAGCATTACCAACACTAACACTGCTTACTGAGCTCTTACTTAGCTCTAACTTACTTCTAAATGTCTTGTAACAGCACAGAACACAGAGCCAGGACTGGTGGCTGTGAACAAACTTTATGGCACCATGGGAAAGTTGGCCACACCCACAACAAGTGAACATCTTACTAAAATCATGCTAGGTCATGAATGTTGCCAGACCACAGGTTCAACCTGTGATTTGTTAAGTTTGGAAATTGTTTTCTCTTTCTCTCTCATAAGGCATTTAAAGTTAGCAATGGATACACCTATATTCACTTAAAATCTCTTAGTAATTAAATAAGCTTGTTTTATTATTTAAATCAAAACTAATCAAGTATTGTCAACTATGTGAGAAACTATTTACGGTAGCAAATATATTGTACATTGATCCCTTTACAGGGGAAACAAACGTAAAATAACTATCCAGCAGGCAGGTGGATAGTGCAGAACACGTTTTTTAGGGAAACTCCTGGACTGGGTGTATATTAGATTAACCCTGCAACTAGAAACCAAGGCTGCTGGAAGCCAAAGTGTGGCAAGTGATTTTTAACAGGCTGCTGAGGTCAGAATTGCTGGACCAGGACTGAGGCTATATAGAGAAACTCAGAATGTAAACCTGAATGCTACTGACTGTTTGTGACGCACATGGGTTGTGAGCTACAGCAGCAAAGCACTGACACACATCCCAAATTGCAGGGCTTGGATGACAGCCCTTCATAGGTCTGGACTATACTCACAATGTCATAAGATGTAGTTTGGTTTACTGCTCTATTTTCATCTGAACTACATGGATTAGCTCAAAAGGAGACTGGTAGGAAGAACCAGCAGAAAAACAAAATAAGAACAAAAATATAACAATACCTCCAGAGACTATCAATGATCATTAAGGGAAAGGAAGGGGAGTAGATTATTAATTGGGAAATGCTCACTACTCTGAGTCTTGCCAGATTAACAGGATTTATTTTGCCCAGGGCAGAATCTAGGGACACTAAACCCTTTCTTAAAAAGAGGAAGCAGAACTAGAAGAAGGACTGAGAGAAATGCAAAGATGCTGCAATTCATAATACCACTATCACCTACCTCATTCATAGCATTTTTCATCAGTACATAACTTTACAAAAGAAGTCAGTATCATTATCCTCCATTTTACACAGGTGACTTGACTTGCCCAAGGTTACTAATGCCCTGAGCCCCAGTCCAGTGTTTTAACCATTGGGCTGAGTGCACCTTATAACTGTAAAAGCAAGCATTATTTTATTCTCAGATGATGCCCTGGATGTTTTTAAAGAGACAGCCACCACATTCATCCATAATCTCTGTAATACTACAGCACAGAGTTCTCTCTACAGTTCAACTTCTTTTGTCTGTCAGCTGGGCAGTCACTTAATTTAGCACAAACTAGGTTATGTACTTACCAGGAAGCATCAATAAATTGGCAACTCACTCAAAGACCATCAGAATAGTTAACACTGAAAATAAAAACTAAACCACAAGCATCTCTTAAAAGACTTTGCACTATACACATGACTATACCATGCAACAATCTGGAAGCATAGGCCAGCACAGACTATGGCCGTTTCTTCATTAAACAAGAAATCACACAGAATACTTTTCTCTGGTGCCCCATAATGCGCTCTGGCTGACTAATAGTTTCTGGATATAATTTAAGGTATTCATTTTAATATATAAACATGAAACTGTTTAAGATCTGGTTACTTAGGACATGGGCCCTCTTGCTGCATCTGAAACAGCATCCCAGGCAATTAGTGGAAACAATAGAGCTCCTATTCTCTCAAGATATATTTCCAAAGGGAATAGTTAGAAAGCTCCTAGCAGGGCATTTTCTAATGAAGAATTCCAAATATGCATTTCCTGCTTACTCTGTCAGAACATGAATTATTAGCTTTCTAGTAACACTGAACAATGCATATTTCATTTCTTGCCTTTTAGAGGTGAGGCAAGACTCCTGGATTATATACAAAGGATAATAAAGGTTATTGCAGTTGGAAGTATCTACTATTCTATGATGATTTATATGGTCAATCTATTTAATCTTTACACATAGTAAGTCTTATATGTTAAAATTTTAAAGATGATGTAGATGATCAGTAGCCTATGAACTATAGCAATATTTCTGAGAAACAGAGATATATATTATTAACCAATCACAGTAAGTCACTGACAGGGCTCATAATGAGGCTTAATTAGACGTCTGACCGGGACAGGGTTCATACCTGTCTTCATAGTTTTTGTACAAATTTAGTCTATATCAGTTATGGGTGTAATTTTCTGTTTCATTAAAAACATTGTTAAAGTAATACAAGCACTAGTGGGCTGCAATTACACTCATATAGCTTATTCCCTTCAACATATATATCAGTAGTCCCCAACCTTTTGGGGCTGCCGGGCACCTGGGGGGCGTGGGGAGCCACTCATGCTGGGCCGCACACACACCACACTCCTGGCGCTGCTCCTGTGCCGCACGCCATGGGGCAGGGCCGCCCATACGCCGCGTGCCGAACAGTCAATGCGCTGCATGCCTAGGGCCGGCGTCGCTCCTGTGCAATATACACAGGGGTGGGGATGCGCATACGCTGCGCACCCAGGGGCCAGCACCAACCGCACACCCGGGGGTGGGGCCAGCTCCGATCACTCTGTGGGCGCACAAATGGTCCGGCGGGCACCGTAGCGCCCACAGGCACCGCTTTGAGGACCACTGAATATATAAGCTACGCTAGTTTAACTGCATGCTGTGTCTCAGCTATACTGGTTTGCAACCTTTTTTTACTTAAACCAGCACAGAAAATGTGTGCAAACAATTCCTCGTATGGGCATCATACTTTACAAAAGAAAGACCCAAGTAGCAGTAGTTTTTATTTATTTTGTAAAAAGTCTTTTAGTTGGTCCCTAAATGCACAAAATACAAATTCACAATACTATATCCCGATAATTCTCAAATTTCTATAGCTAAAAGATCCCTGAATGTTGACTTTCCGCAATCCTCAAAAATACTCCACAGTTATATACCTTCACATACCATGGATCAAACTACTTTACAGAAGTGGGGATGTATTCCCCCCTCTCCTATTTTGCAGATAAGGAAGTGAAAGAGAAATGTGAAGACTTTCAAGGTCATGAAATGAATCAAGAGAAAAAAATATAATATTGGAATCTTGACTGTCAATCCCCTCCTCTAACATGCTTTTAGCACTTACCTACAGATTCATCTTTACATACTTCAACTTTGGCCTTAACTTGTCCTAAGGCTCCTGGTGCTGCATCACACCCTGAAGGTTCTCTCTCTTCTAAAGGTCCAGAATCAGCAGCAGTGGAGTCTGGTTCCTCTGTTTGGCATTCCAGATCCAAAGACTTGTCTATGTGTTTTATTGGTGATACTTCCCCATTTGGGGTGATGTCATTGTTTTGTTCCCTTTCCTCATTGTCCTTCATTTTCTTGTAATGCAGACAGGGAATGCTACTCAAAGGAGGATCATGTTTCTGTAAGTACAATTATACAAGCATGTATAAATTCAGAGACAATAAAACTACAAAAAGATTAATCTAGTCAGTTTCAAGATGTATTCGAAATAGTTGTGATACTAGAAATCTACAGGAGCTTTCAGGGGGTAGCCGAGTTTGTTTTTTTCCCCCCTATAAAAGACTAACAAACAAAAAAAAACCAACCAAACCAAACCGGTCTGGTAGCACTTTATAGACTGCTTTCGTGGGCACAGCCCACTTCTTCAGATGACCCAAGTTATGAATTGGGGACATGAAAACTCGAAATACATATCTGAGTTTTCATATCTGTCAAAGTCAGACAGGACTCACAGATTTGGCAGACTGCTCTGTTTATTTCAGCAAAGCTTTGCTAAAATGCATGGAGAAAATGTGAGTGCCATACAAGGTTCAAACCTCTTGATTTATACAGTCAAAAGAAAGCCAAAATTAACAGGATTATAAGGGGAGCAAAACTTCACATAATTAGTGTGAGGCTACTCAAGTACTCTTCATTTCCACATCAAGCACACAGCAATCTCCTGTCCAATTGCTTGGTTAGCTTAATTGTTTCTTCCTAACACCTAATGTTCCTTTTCCTATTAACTCTTGCTAGCACTTTGTAATCTGCATTCCTACAAACAACATTAACATACTTTTCTTCTTCCTGTTCAGAGACAAACAGTATTCCTTCAATTTATTCAATTATTGCAGCATAATTTATCTTTCTCTTATAGTATAATTCTTTCTACTTTCACATATCCCCAACTCATAATTCTGGTCATCTGTAGAGGTGGGCTGTGCCCACGAAAGCTCATGATACCATCTACATGTTTTGTTAGTCTATAAAGTGCTACCAGACCATTTGTTTTTTCCTAGAAATCTACAGTAACCCTCTTCATGAATCCCCCTGACATTTCTAAAGACTCATTTTCTTATTTTTAAGTGCACCTCTCCCCACTGCTGCTCTATACAGAAAGCAAGTCAATAAAAAGAGTAACTAAGGGAAAGGAGAAACAACAATAAAACAGACTAAAAAATGCTATAAATGAACAGTTGCAGGCAGTGTTATGATTGTGTCAGTTCCAGAATATTAGACCAGCGAAGTACCATCTGAAATTCAGTGTTGATAAAAAGCAAAGTAATTTACACTGGAAAACAATCTCAGCTATACATATAAAATTATCGGTCTAAATTAGTTGTTACCACTCAAGAAAAAGATGTTGGAAGTCATTGTGGATATTTCTCTGAAAACATTCAAGGTCCAGTGGCACTCAGGAAAAAAACCAACAATTTTGGGAATTAACAACAAAGAGAGCTATAAGAACACAGAAAATACCATACTGCCTTTATAAAGTCATGGCACATTCCAGATCTTGAGTACTTAGTACAGATATGACCATCCCATCTCAAAAAAAGATATATTGGAGGAGGGAAAGGAACAAAAAAGGGAAACAAAAATGATTAGGGATAAAGAACAGCTTCCATATGGAGGAAAGATAAATAAGACAAGGACTTTTCAGCGTGGAAAAGAGACAAGGAGAAATATAATAGAGGTCTATAAAGTTATGACAGGTATGGAGGAGTTAAAGAAGCAAGTGTTAACTACGCCTCCTAGTAACACAAGAACTGGTGTCACCAAATGAAATTAATATAGCAGATTTTAAACAAAGAAGAAGAAATATTTTTCAGAGAAAGCACAGTTAACCTATGCAAACTCTGTCAGAGGATACTGTGAAGGCCAAGATTATAACAGTGTTCAAAAGGAATTGGATAATTTCATGAAGGACAGGTCCATCAATGGCTAATAGACAGGATGGGCAGGGATGCAACACAATGTCCTGAAGTATCCCTAGTCTCTGGTGCCAAAAGCTAGGAATAAGCGATGGAGTATGAATCACTTGTGGATTACCTGCTTTGTTCATTCCCTAAAGTGCCTAGCATTGGCCACTGTCAGAAGACAGATACTAGGCTAGATGGATGATTGGCATGACCCAGTGTGGCTGTTATTATGTTCTTATTGGATAAACTTCTATTGGAGCAAGACTTGTCTCTCTCACCAACGGAAGTTGATCCAATAATACATAGTACTTCATTCAGACTAAAACAGATAAGAAAGTTTCTTATAACTTTCAATACAAGAAAGTAATTCTCTTTAGGCTCCTAAACTTCACTCATCCCCACAGCACCTTAGGTGTTAAAAAATAACTAGGGGGCTATGCCCCCTGCTTGCTATGCTCGCCAATCCCACTGTACACAGGGACTAGGCAACCTGGGCTCTCCCCCAGCCACTAAAGAGAGCTGGGTTGCAGCCACACCAACATGGGCCCCTGCTCCCTACCCCATGAGCCAGGACCCCTTCTCCCTCCCCCTACAAACCCTCCCTTCTCCGGGCTGCGGAATGCACTAGGCCCCGGTCGGGGAGATGAAGGGGTGCCTGCCAGCCCCATGTGAGACGAGGTGAGGCCAGGATGGTAAGGAATGGTGTCCCTAGCCTCTGTTTGTCAGAGGGTGGAGATGGATGGCGGGAAAGAGATCGCCTGATCATTACTTGCTCGGTTCACTCCCTCTGGGGCATCTGGCACTGACACTGGGCTGGATGGACCTTTGGTCTGACCCAGTATGGCCTTTCTTATATGTAGGTAGTACTGTGTGCATACAGTGCTCTGGGGGATTGCAGACTGCTGAGGTGGGGAAAGCAGCAGCAGAGGCGTTCACTGTCCTGACCTCCCCACCATGTGGTCCTGCATATGCTGCTCACTGTCCAGCCCTGCCTTCAGAGCCCAGAGCCGCCCGCTGGGAGCAGAAGGTAAGGAGCAGACAGGTAGGTGCAGCAACTCCCCCAGGCAGCTCAGGGGTGCTCTGGCAGCCATAAGTGCAGCTGCTGGGAACAGGGTGAGTCTCCATGGAGGCAGCTGGACTGCAGGCAGTCAGGCACCATGCTCTGGCTCCCCAAAACCCTGGCAGCGGGGGAGCCCCCCTCAAGAACCCATATCTGGCATTTAAGCCTAGCTGGGAGCCCCCACTTCTAGCACCTGCCCCTAGGCTGCTGTCCTAAGCACCATACCCTCTCCCCCTGCTCCTGGGCTGTCACAGCTGTGATGTTGAGTCTGCCAGCTACTATTCTATGTTTCTTGACATTGAAAGCCCTATGGGATGGGGTGGAGGAAGGAAAGGGGAGTAGGGACTTGGTTTAAAATAGTAATCCTAAGTGGTGAGGGTGAGCAGTGAGGTCGGGCTCAAGCTGGGAGAGGGAGGAGGCAGGCAGGATGCAGAGTAACATGGTGACATCACTCTGTCGTCTCACAGGAAGTTTTTTGTTTAATATATAGAGATACAACAGGTATAACTATTTTTTCCCCACTATTCCATCTCCAGATGAAAGCTCCAATTTTAAAATAATTTAGGCTGAAAAGTCAAAGTTTTGTTAAATTACAAATATAAATAAAATAAATATAAATAAATATATACACACACATACAAAACTCAACCGATATGCTTTCAGATAATACAGTGAATGTTTAAATTTGAACTCAAAGCAAATTCAAGTTTTGCAGACTCCTATTATAATTAGTGGGTGTTCTGCTGAAGATCATAGATAACACGTCTGCCTGAAATTCCATGAACAAGCCATAATTTAAATCAGCGATGGGTAACCAAAGCTAGCGAATGGGGCACATAAAAGGCCTTCTGTCTCAGTGCACCACAAGATTGTAATCAAAACAGTACCCCAGGATAGGGCAGTTTTGCTAAGTGCACTTGTGTACCTAGAATTTGCGGAGTATGCCAACTGAACCATAGCAGTGCTCTGATTGGATGCAGAGGGAGCACACAATTCTCGGTCAATGTCGTGTGCAATCAGTTTTACGAGCATGTCACTTGAGTAAGACTGTCCTATGCCAGCAGAAACCTGGAGAATATGGCCATCATGCACATGAGCAGGGCTCGACAATTAGTGTAATCTACTCACCCATAGTGAGTAGATAAGCTGGCACAGCCATGCAGCGTGGTCTGCGCACGTGCAGCATGCCGAACTGGGCAGCTGGCAAGTGGGGCACACCACCGCTTGGCGAGCCCTGCACATGAGCAACAGTAAACAAAATATATCATGGGCCACAAATAGAACATCAGTGAGCCACACGCAGCTTATGCAACAGAGGTTGCCCATCACTGATTTAAACTATAATTAGACCCTCTAAATAGAATGAACACTTAAAATTTAGATTAACCTCTGCAGTGTTATGAAATAATTTTATAGTGTTGTGATAGAATAAGGGAAGCAGAAAATAAGGGAAGCAGAAAATAAGACTGACTATATTTTCATGTGTTAACCAGCAGGCTAGAGCTTGCAAAGCAAGAGTGAGCAGCTTCAAGGACTGTCACCAGTGGCTGGAAGGAATTGGGCAAGTGGGTTGGTAGTGGCATATGACCACCATAGTAGCACTACTCCAGGGGACTCCAAATCTAATTCAACAGGTACTGCTAAGGAAAATTTTCTGATGATCATGAATATGGCCCTCTAACACATCTATCAAGTCAACATGAGCTAGTACTTGAAAAAGAAGAAACTGTTTTTGTAATGTGTTAGAATACAGAAAAGTTTGTTTTTCAAACAGTTGTTCCCATCTGGTCAAATCCCTTTAAATATAACCTGAAAGGTTTGAAAACTTCCCCAATGTATAATTCCAAAACTGTTTTGGCCAATTATTAAAAAAAACCAAACCAAACCAAAAACCACATGAATGATACCTAATAACTGAATTATTTAAAAGTATAATTAGCATCTTAGAGTCCTACCCTTATGCTTCCAGTTCCCAAGAAATAAGGTCTGGACCAGGTAACAACTCTGGATTCTCTGTGCAGATATACAGGAATGCCTGAGTTATGGAATGTCATGATCCATCCATCAGGCAATGGTTCCGTAGGAGGACGGCCACGACCTTTATGAGAGGAAACAAACAAACTCATGCACAATTTTTAAGCTAATTTCTGATTCTATATCCTAAGAACTTTCTTCACCTGAAACTTCATTACAAAAACTAAGAAATGCTATGGGTACCTCCATGGATATTATCCCATTATGTTTACATCTAAAAAATATGAATGGGATATATTTGTACATTGTGTTAGGTAGAAACCACTAATTTGGAAATATCTATGGATTATCTCCCCAGATTTATATAAAAACTGTATTACTATACTTTTTCTAATACAAATTAAATAATTTTAATTCATTAGTTCAGTACTATTTCCCTTTTATTTATAGTGGTAAGCCAGTATGCAGTCTATGAAGCCCTAAAATAAAACCAATATAACTTGTGGAAAACCATGAAATATTCTCTTTTAAGAGTTTTATTAGACAATCTTTCTATAAAGCAGCCACTGTTCTTGTCTGTCTGTCATGGGATTTTCAACTTACTGGTCCTGTGCACGTGCCAACACAGCCTGGCTCAGTGCAGCGCCACATGGAGAGAGGAGTAGAGACAGTGGGAGGTGAGCCCACAGAACATAGGGAGAGGGGAGGGAAAGGGGAAGGAGGGAACTGAGCCATCAGAGCATGGGGAGAGGAGATGGAGGGGGCTGAGCCCACAGAGCACCAGGGTGGAAGCAGTGCTGCCCCCGAGCCAGGATGGACAGCTTTTTCCCACTGCCCCGACTGCTGGGTGGGCAGTTTTTACCTTGCAGTTTTTACTAGTGAAAACACACTACATTTAAGACCAAAAAGACAAATATTTTATATATATAAAAAATCTTTTAAAAAAGACAATCTGTCCAAAAGCACACCAAAAGACTAAAAATAAAGCTTTCAGCTAGCAATTTAGGAGAAGTACGTGCCTATCCATCTTTCTCCTAAATTGGTAGCTGAAAACTTTATTTTTAGTCTTTTGGAAAGATTGTCTTTTTTTTTAAAGTTTTTAAATATATATATATATTCCCCCCTCCCCTCACTGAAGAGATCTGCTCATTCACACTCACTCATGTGAAAGGGTAGACTTCAGAAAGCCATTGTCCCAAGCAGCAAGCATACACCAAAGGCACAGCACAAGTCAAGGTTTTCCAGCTCATTCCTACTGCAAGGCATCACATATCTAATACAATATTTACTCAGCTATGAAGTATGGACTTCATATTTCTCTCACACACAGATACATACACCACTGCCTTACCAGTAGGTTCTGGCTTTTTCTCATCCAGCCTCTCTCCTACAACACTGCAATCACTAAGCTGTTTTGCTTCAACCTTCCTGAGCATTATGCTTTACACAGTACTCCCTCACTTAACTTCCCTCCTCTCACACCCTCATATCTTTCAATCCAACAAAACTATCTCCCGCTTCTCTTCACCCCACCACTTCAACACTGAGTGCCAACTCTACATCCTCACCATCTTGTTTGTTACACTGTTGTTTTCCTGTATCTTGCGTGTTCTTTTATGTTGTAAGCCCATGGTCAACAACCCGTCAATCATGATTGGGAGGGCTCAACCAGTCGATCGTGAGGTTTTGAGGCCCCCATAATTCCCCCTACCCCCAAGAAGCCCCACTACCTACCTCCAAAAATGGAGGTAGTGCCAGCTTCTCGCGGGTGGAGGGAAGTCCGGCAGCTGTGCACCACTTACGGGGTTTCCGGAAGTGCGCTGCCTGCTCCCCTCCTCCAGGTCTATGGTGCGCTGGGAGGAGGTAGGAGTCCCGGAGGAAGGTGCGTGCTAGGGCTGGGGGGGGGGGGGGAAGGGAGGCGCACACCGGGCTCCCCTCCTCTGCAGGGGAGGAGGTAGGAGTCCAGGGGGAAGTACGCGCTGGGGGAGGAGGAGTTCTGGGGGGGGAAGCGTGTGCCGGGTGTCTCCTCCTCTGTGGGGGAGGAGGAGTTCTGGGGGGAAGCGCGTGCCAGGGCTCCCTTCCTCTGTGGGGGAGGAGGTAGGAGTCCGGGTGGAAGTACGCACTAAGGCTTCCATCCTGAAGTGGGGAGGCATGCACCGGGGCTCCCCTCCTCAGTGGGGGAGGAGATAGGAGTCCCGGGGGGAAGCGTGCGCCAAGGTTTTCCTCCTTTGTGGGGGAGGGAGGAGGAGAAAGGTGCATGCCAAGGATTCTCTGCCCCAGCCAACACCCTGCCCCCTGTTCCCACTAGCACTCTGCTCCCACTGGCATCCTGGCCCTGGCCCCTGCCAGCACCCTATACCCTCCCCGCCACCCTGTCCCTTGCCTCCACTGACACCCTGTCCTCTGCCCCAGGCCCTTGCCCCGGAACCCACTGGCACCCTGCCCCAGCACCCAGTCTCCCGCCCCAGCACCTACAAGCACCCTGTCACCTGCTCCAGCACCCATTAACACCCTATCCAGCATCCTGTCCCCTGTCCAGGTACCCCCTGGCACCCTTCCCCAATACCATGTCCCGTGCTCCCACCAGCACAGTTGGGGCCACATTAGTGAGGTTTGTGGGGGTTTTGGAGGAGTTTTTATTTTGCATCTCACTTGTGTGGCCCCAACTGACTTTTCTGTGGGTCGGTGACCCCTGACTCAAAATAGGTTCCCTACTCTTCTCAGAAATAAAGAATGCAGAAAGTTTGTGTGTTTGACATAGTATTTTATTTAAAAATGAAGCCTGGCCAACAAACCCCTAATTGGGGCTAAGCCCTCATCTGCCCACAGCATCATAACACTACTGCACTCCCCCTTCCCACAGACCCTTGATCTGAGCCTATCATACACTGGAACCCCCTGCCCTGAGCCCCTCACATACCTTAACCCAAAGTCCTGCACCCTCATATCCACAAGCCTGTGGTTTGCTTAGTACCCTAACCCTACATCTGACCCCAATACTGCATGGCCTGAAGCTCCCTCCCCGACGCAGCTTCCCCTTCTCCTCCACCTCCTGCATCCAGATTTCCTCTCAGAGCTTGCACACCTCTCACCCCTTCCCACACCCAAATCCCTAATTCCCACCCCAGAGCGTACACATCCAGCCTCAACCCAGGGAGGGTACGGCTAGACTGCAGAAGTTTTTCAGAATTCCAGAGATATCCCAGAAAAACTCTTCTGCATCCAGGGATGCATTTGTTCTTCTGCTTTTTTCAGTGGAAGAGCAGACATGCTCTTTCAGTAACCCCTATATTCCTCATGGAAAGAGGAATAAGGGGGCTTCCAAAAGAAAGGATTTTTCTGACATTTGGTCCAAGACCAAATGTTGGAAAAACTTCTTCCTACAGAAGAATTGGGGGGAAAAAAGCAGCAGTATAAGGGTTGGGGATAGCAAGTGATGGAGAGGAGGAGAATAGAGAGGAAGGGGCGGGGCTGTACATCTTGGCTTGTTCTGTCATTTAAAAAGTGATCTTGGGTGTAAAAAGGTTGCAAAACATTCCTTCTTAATTGTTTATACATCACCCAATATTTCACTAGCATGCTATCACGGTATTGCACCCATCCCGAACTTCCACATCTAGGTGAAAGAAGGCAGGTGGTCATTTTAGCCATGACTGAGCCTAAAATAAGTAGGCAAAAAAACCTGAAATTTTAATACCAATAGATTTTCTGGACAACTATTCCTTTTCTTAAATGGTTATTTCTATAGCTAACCAAACAGTATTAGGAATCTCACCTACAGTCAAGACACAACCCAAACATGATTTCATCCCACAATCTTTCATACTTAGCTACCTATTTATAAAGGTGACAGCTCCAAACAACATTAGGGACAAAATTCTTATGCTCACTTTTAAGGTAGTATGGTCTTACTCCTTCCTACCTGAAAAGCCACAGAATAAACTATGCTAGCTGACAGTTAGAGATACTGCTTTGTGGGATTCTCTTTTTTATAAACAAAGAGAAAAAATGTATTCCTCAATACTAGACTGAGTTTAAATTCACGTTATGCTATTTTCACTTGGATTCCTCTGTATTAGTTCTGATTTTAATACTTTGCAATGTTTGCATAAGGACTGCTACATAAGTGTAAGCAACTGATTTTTCCAAGAGTTCTTCATACATGAAATATTCCCTGTAAAATAAAACAACTTCAACAACAACAACAACAAAGTGATTGTTGCAAAAGAACATTCCTTTTTGGCCATATCATGATATTAAAGATAGAAGAAAAAGATTAGATTACATAGTTCATCCACTTGCTAATGCAGAAGCATTTCCTGTATTTCTCGTGGCACTCTGTACCTCAGAATACACCCCTGAACTCCCCTATTCATCACTGTCATGACATGTTTTATACAGAAGCGTGCCTCACGAGGTATCATTTTAAAACTCTTGATGGGCTGAATATTAATATCCTGTTGGATTGTATGTGACGTTATGTGACGTTATTGAATTTTGCTATGTGTGTTACCAAAATATGTTGTAAGGTTGGGAATTCCCACAAGCAGCCTTTCAGGTACAACAGTGGAGTTCCCAAATATGCTGAGGGCTCATTAAAGGGAATCCACACTCCCAACAACCATCTCAGATTTCTCAGAGAGCACATAGATAATGAAAAATATTTGACTAACATGTCTGGAAAACAATGTCTTTGAATTGAGGGCAAGAGTCCTGAGCTGGAAGGCAGTTCTAGCCTGTGAACTGAAGATCTGTGATATCTTTGTATTAGGGATGTCAGCGACTAGTTGAGTAGACAAATACAGGAGGCCCCTGATTTGCGACTGCCTGAGTTTCCAACCCCCCGTACTTACAACTATTTTTGTAAATGCAGAAGGGGCCAGAAACACTTGACTTATGTCCTTGGCCCACATTTATGATGGAGCCCAGCACCTTTCGTCAACGAGGGTTCGAGTTACGATGTCCCCGACTCATGACGCTTCCCAATTAGCCTAGGCTTATCAGGTAACTGAGTCACCACTACTTGACTACTCACTTCTGCCCCTTCCTTGCTGCCTTTGTATCCGAGGCAGCAAATGGGGGGGGAGGGGAGAGCAGGAGTCTGTGCCTGAAGATGGCAAGGGAGGCACAGACACAGCAATCTGGGACCCCACATGAGCTGGAACTGCTGAGTCCCAGCTTGTGCCAGGTCTCAGACCTAACACAGCTGCAGCTCTGCAGTTTAAGTGTAGGAGGAGCTGGGCTGCCTTTGCACCCAGCTCCTACTGCATTTAAACTGCAAAGCCGCAATGGGGCCTCTTATTGACTAGTCATGTATTCTATACTAATTGTATCAAGTACGTGATTAGTCATTTATCTGGTGCTTAACATCCTTACTTTGTATCATCTATCAGAGTGAGATACTACTTGATTAAAATCCTATTTATAGAACTCTGATTACCTAAGAATTAAAAGAAAATTTACAAACAGCTTTGATCTGTATGATTATTACTTATCACTTTCAATCTCTGTAGTAAATATTTTTAATCTAAAAATAAGCTGAGGTTTGTAGCTTGCCAACAAAATCACAGTGAGGGGGCCCAGGTGAGCGAGACGGAGGGCGCGGCAGTCCAGTCCAGGTTTCACCTATAGAACCATGTCGCATCTCTATAAATCCATAAAATAAAATTTCACATTACAGAGAAGGATTGAACACAAAAATACTATGAAATCTAGAAATGTAGTGGCCATATTCTATGAAGCAAGGCCTTTCAATAGCAAGAACCATATCAGTCTGCCTTTAAGTTCCCACATTGAATTACCTACAATTCTACATAAATGCACTACAGAAAAATAGAGGTTTACTGAAATGTAACTTACTTTTAAGTACAGTTTTTATTTTGGTCATCATTGGCTGCACACTTGTCTCTCCATCAGATGGATGGTCACTCTCTCCTCCATATTTCTCATCTATTCTTCTCTTTTTGGGAGCTCGAAGGCCCTCTTCCAGCAGAGCATCCACATCATTATCAAAATCATCCTGAAAGAGACATGGTCAGATACCATCCTTCTATAGCTACCACTGTCCCTTGCTCTGTCAAGAAAAGTTATACATGATTTATACATAGTTTGACTATGGAATTAGATGAAAGATTCCCCAATGCCATGGAAGAGAGACTGAAAAACAAGGAGGTCAGTTTTTGTAAGTGGTCGCTGGATCAAGAACTGGTATTTCATGATAGTCTGAAAAAAACTGAATGACACCTACATACACAGGCAGCCCATAAAGAGTCTATTAAAATGTAGTACATCATAACAGAGATAAATTCAGCACCTTCTAAAGTCTTGTTGTATCATATTTTTATCATAAATAAACATTATTATAATTAATAAAAGAATAATTACATTCAATGTACTAAAGTTGTTTAAAATTGATAGAATTTTCTTCTGTTTAAGAATTTTAATAATTGTGTGTGTTTTGTCTTCAGGACTGCAAGCTCTTAAATGTTGTCTTTGTCACACATCTTTGCACAAAATTGTATAATCTTAGTAAAAATTATTTACATACCTCATAAGAGTAATTCAAGGTTTCTTCGTCCACTTTATCTCTTTGAACGATTGCTTTAGACGTGAACCCTCCTCCTTCTTCATCAATTTCCATCAAATTGTCAGTAAAATCTTCTAACTCATCCAGAACAGCATATTCCACTCTCTTTTCCTGATCAATATCATTGTCATCATCCTTCTTGTCATCATTTTCACCCCCTACACCTACAGCTTTACCATTACTACCACCAAAAGGACAAACATACAAATCACCATTGACATTATTAATACTAAAATCTGTATCTGGCTTATAAACTTGCTCAGCTCCAGTGTACAAAACTTTTCTGTCTTTGCTTTTGCAGCTTTCTGTAAAGCTAACACTAATTTTTACATCTTTAAGTAACTTAAGATCAGGGATGAACTTTCGAACTGAAGGTGCATGACGAGCAGTTCTTGGGCTTTGGTCACTATTATTAGGATCTATTATAAGACGAGTTTTGTAGCAAGCAGATCCCTTTGTTAGAAGCTGTGTTCTGCAGACAGCGTGCGTGTCCCCAGCAGGGGTATCTGACTGTCCATCACCACCAGAGCCAACGTCCATTACCTCTGCGTCACTGGACGTTTGCAGGGGAGGTGGTGGAGGCTGTTCATTAGGCGGCAGAGGTGGGGGACAAGTATGGTTCTCCACATTCATTTCTCTTGCAGGTTCTTTGGGAAGGGGAGGTACATTTTCAATTTTCTCCATATTTAAACTGTAAAACTACTGTTTTAAAAAAACAAGGCTTTAAGTAAACTTATATAAGCTATATCCTAACATGCAGAAGTCCATCAAGATAGGTTTATCATGTTCTATTCAATATGCAACACTGATGATTCAGTTAAGCTGACTACATTGTTCTTTTCATTAATGTAGACAGCTTTCAGAATCACTGTCTCAATTATTGGAAATCACAATGCATTCAGCTTAATAGCTGAAGATTAAGTAGAGTGCATCTTCATTGGATAAGCAGGTCTCCTTTTCTTCTTTCAACCTACAAAAAGAAAAAGGTATTTGTCACAGAAGAGCTTGAAAGCCAACTGTCCCATTCATCAGCACTGAAAATGGAATTCCTTCCCAAACTCTTAATTAAAAGGCTATTTACACTTGTATTTAACTTCCAAGTGGTTGTAATGCTCTTTTTACCAGAATTAACTGTTTCCATTGCTTCATTGTTTGTGCACAAAAATCCAATTGGTAACCACTGCTGTGTGACTTGCAGTGCAAAGCACTGATTTTTAAATGGGTAAGATAAAAACAGATGGTTTGACTATTAAGTATCATAGCAGAGTGCTACCTATATAATCAAAAGACAATTAGTTTGCAATACTAAAACAGTCAAATGTTAAGCCTTCATTATTTGACCATATTCTTAAACAGTATACAGGTTGAAACTCTTAATCAGGATTCTCTGGTCTGGTAATATCCTCCAGGATGTTGCAGGACCAGAAAGCCCCAGTAAAAGGCCAGCAGCAAAGATCCCTGCCAAGTTGGCAGGGCAATTGGCTGCCCATAGTGAGCAGGGCCACCCAGCACATGGCAGCAGGCTGCCCAGCAGCATTGGCTGACCTGGCTGCCCAGAAGGTCCCTGAGCTCCAAGGCAGTGCACGGGGCTGTCCTGTGGGTCCCAGAGCTCCAAGGCGGCAATGGCTGCCCACTGGAGTCAGCAAGGCAGAGGCCAGCAGGAGATAGGAAGCCAGGCAGGAGGACAGCAGCCAGGCTGGGGGGCCAGTAGCAGGGGTCCAAAATGACCTTCCCCAGTCCTGCAAAACCTCTCATCTGGGACCAGTCAGGTCCCATGCATGCCAGACCAGGGAGGTCCAACCTTTAGTTGATTATTTTCTTCAGTGTTCAACTATCTGCAATATTTTTAAGACTAGCTTATCAGAAATTAGTATCTCTGGATACTTTAACACAGAAAATTTGATCTACTAAAAGGTCAAGAGTAGAGCTTTCCTATGTAGGGATACAAGCAGCTGTGTGATCTTATATCCGTGACTATTACAAGTCTCTTGAATTCCTCAGGCATGGCAGATATTTAAAACCTAAATCCACGGTACTAAACTGAAGTCTTGTAACCACTGCTATTAATTTTAAACTACTACTAGGCAAAGTTAACTGACAAACATTTAATTACTATGTAACTGAACATTGTTACAGCAAATAGGTTCTTAATACCATCTTACTTGTTTTTGTATATAACGTGGGGAGAGGGGAGATTAATTTTATTTCAGTTGTCTGTGCAGGGCCACAAGTACCTAGGGAAGAAGAGAGGCTCTTTTATGGTCATTTCTTACCTGCTAATCTGGTTTCTCCCAATCCCTTTGTGCCAGCCCTATAGTGCGTGTAATACCGACTACCAGCAGGAAATAAAGTAATGTTACTCTCCCACCCGTGAGAGTCAGCTGGCTGAGTCTGCTCTGTTCAAAATCTTCCCAGGCAGTAGTGAAATTATACCCACATATTTCAGAAACCTTAGTCAAGAGTACCACCACACAACATATGAAAAAACCGAGGCAAGATGTCTGGGTTGCCGGAGGCGGACTTAGAAAAAACAATTATAATTCTCTAATGTATCTCTAAGCCAGATCAGGCTATGTGAATTTCAACTGCATACAAGCTACAAAACAGATAGGGCAGTAATTAAAGCATTCAAAATGTAATGGGTTACAACATGCTAGGCCTAAACACGTAGCGGTAGATAGAACACACACAAAAAAAAAGATTGAAGCTTTTCTTGGTCAAAAAGAACAGTTTTGAATGCAAAGTAACTGTGAAATGCATAGCACAGGGGTGGCCAACCTGCAGCTCGTCTCCCCGAAAAGTGCAGCTCAGGAAGCCGCTCCTGTGTCCCCTCAAAATGACACCTCTCCACACACACACACCCTGTGCTCACCAGGGTGGTGATACAAAATGGTGCACAAAATGGCAGCCATTGACAGGCTCCTGATATGGCCAAAACCACCTAAGCTGTTTCTTAAAGGGGAAGCCTCTTTTTTGGGGGTGGGCTCAACAATTCTGGTGCAGCTCTTTGCATTTTTTCTGCCGCTGTTTTGGCTCTCTTTGTTAAATGGTTTGGCCACCCCGGTATAGCACTAGACAGATGTGCCAAGCAACTAAACAACAAAAAACAAGATTTGAATATTAAAAATCAACTGTTATAACCTAATTAGGAAGGATCAAATAACGGGAGAAGTGAAAGAGTAAAAAAAAAAAATTAACCTGTTTCCAAGTCACTGGCAACTTGAAAAAAAGCAACTGAATCTTTATTCAACATCTTAACGCTTAATTACATAATGGGATATTCAATTGAGTTGGCTACTGACTGCCAAATCAAACTAGGAAACAAGAGGTGCCCCACTTTATGATTAAGAAAAAAGCTGTGATCATCACGGACTTCAATCTGAATGACTTACTGAAAGTTTTATGCTTCCAGTACTAAAACATCCACCGCTTCTTGCGGCTTCTTTTACCTGCAAAGGACGAAACGGAGCCAATGGGAGCTGCGAGGCTCTGTGTTCGCGGCACCAGTAAACAAACAAACAGGAGCAGCCAGTTAATGTGTTTCTGAAAGTGATTTTGTGGAACACTTTCAGAAACACTGTTCTAGATGACAACCTCTTAACTCAAGAAACATTGTATCCAAGATAGAGGAATTTTATAAAAGATCTCATCTTCACAAAGAGAAGCTGAGAACAAAACTAAAAATTAGTGATCAACTACAGTACAAATGTGATCATGATCACATTTATTATATGTAACCAATGCAAATCCAAACCAGTAATATAGATAGCTGATGCTTTAAAAATATCCAGTTTCACAAAACTGAAAATGAGCCAAAACAATCGGAAGAAAGAATTTAAACAGAAAAGGTTAATTCCGAACTGTTTAAGAACATTTTATTAAATGTCCAAACAGCCATAATCCCACAAGTGAGACAGAAAGCAGCATGGTTAAAAATCCAACTTGGCTACTAAATACATATACATACAAATATGAACAAATAGAAGAAAGGAGAAGCTGAGTGTAATTAACATACATCAGAAGGTTGGGGTTGCAGAAAACTTAACTGAAAGCAAAGAACATAAGCAGAAATCTATGGACATCAGAATTAGAGAGGAGTTATTTGTTTTGTTTAGTCATAAAGAAACAAAAAGAATCCTAACACTGGTACTGGTCCATAACTAGATGGAAATGCAGAGATGGCAAATATGTTCAACAAATATCTGTTACGTTTTGGAAAAGGACAGCTACTGCAGATACAATTTCTTTTTAAAATCAGAGGTAGTTTCCAATAAGAATGTGATAGTATAACTGTTTAAATGGTTACCATAAGGGCTATATGCCAGCAGCTAGCTCTCAGGAGATAAGGGCCAGGAGCTGACAAACTTGACTCCTGGCATACATCAACTCCCAGGGAGCTGGCTGCCACCCCATGCTGCTGCCTCTATCAGCTGGAACTGGGACAGCAGGTGGGAGCTGACTCATGTTGCGAGCTGACTCTTAAGCTGGCTCCTAGCCCTGTTCCTAGAGAGCGGTCTCCCAAAAAGCCAGGCGCCACCTATGCAGGAAAGCTTATATTGCAGAGCTCACAGCATGTAACCACTAAGATTTTGAATGGTTACACAGTTACTTAACTTCTTTTTAACCTCCCTAGTTTTCAGTGGAGTCTTGCAAGAACTGGTTCTTTGCCCAGCAATCAGAAAGATTGGAGAAGTAGTAAATAATGAAGATGATCTAGAGTGCTCTAGATCAGTGTTTCTCAGCCAGTGGTATGAGTATCCTTTGGGGGTACTGGAGAGAAATCTGGGGAGGAGGGGAGTTATGTCAACACTGTTGAAATTTGGGAGAAAATGGAATGTTTAAGTCTTACAGTGTTTTATTATTTTTGTACTTTTTACACCTAAAAATTTCAGCGCCTGCCCAGCTACAATTAAGCTGTTTAAACAAACGAGTTGCAATGACAGAAAAAAAAATTGTGGGCCTGAAAACTGGAGGTACTTTTTTTTTATTTAATTTAATATATATATATATATATATATAAAAACTTACCTCCAGTTTTTATTTTATTTACAGTTAGTGGATTTTGTGGACCTCCTTAGGCTCTACAGTAGGGACAAAATGACGGGTTCCATGTGCAGGACAGAACTGCCAGCAAGTGGGATAAGGAGAGAGGTGCACGATCTGGCCAGAAGATGGAGTGCAGGAGGGGGTGAGAAGGGTGCGAGGTCTGGGTGGATTGTGGAGTGCAGAAGCAGGCTGGGAGTACGGTGTCTGGCCAGGAGGCAAGGCATAGGAGCAAGGGAGGGTGTGGGGGTCTTGACAGGAGGTGAGGGAGGGAGGATTGGGGTATAGCGGTCTGGGCATGAAGAGAGGCACTTACCTGGCTTCGCACCCCTGCTGCTCCCACTGGCAGTGCCTTCTCATGCAAGCTGAACGCCCAGCTCTCGGCCAGCTCCCCAGGCTGCAGGCAGGCCAGCCAAGCAGTGGCACTATAGGCCTCCAGGACCTCAGACACGTAGCTGGCACAGGCCAGCGTGTCCCCCTGGTGCAGGCAGAGGCCTTGCTCAGGCTACAGCAGATTCGCCAGTAGCAAGCTGTAGAGCTCATCCACCAGCTTGAAGCTGCCACTTCAAAAGGCCTCCTCAGCCATCTGCAGCATCTCAGTGCAGGGCCCATGTTCACCTCTACACTGCCCACTCCACTCACCAGCAGTTCCTATGCACAGAGATGCAGAAGCAGTTCCACCAGATTTTACCTTAGAGCTGCCTGCCCCCAGCAGCAGTGGCCATTTTACCAACAAGTGGCCTGGAGTAGGAGGCAGCAATGTGACCTGAACAGGGGTGGCAGAAGTCCAATGGGGGCAGGAAAGGGGCCATGCGGCTCACGGTGGTGGGAAAGTCAGTGGCAGAGTGGCCAGAAAATGCACGGCACCAAAAGCTAATCTAGCTCCCCGCCATCAAAACTCCAATGGAGCCACTTACACTATATGTGGGGGAGGAGGCTGTTGAGCCACACATAAAGCAAAGCAGTGCATGGAATCATTTCTTGGTTGCTTCTTCCCCACAAGTAGTGAAATGTCCAGCAGGGCTTTCCATGACATATGGTCGGCGTGGATCTGTCAGTGAAGCTCGCGTGCCAGAACTTGCCAACCCCTACTTTAGATGTATAAACTAGGGATCTAACACAGTAGTCAATTAACCAATAAGCAAAAGTTTGATTGTTATTGACTACATGCATTTAAATACAGAGCTGCAGTGGGGGCTGCAGCTCTGCATTTAAAATGTAGTAGGAGCCATCCCTACAAATTGAGTAGTTGATAAAAATTCTGCTGTCTACTCAATTAATAAATTAACCTCATTTTAACATCTCTAGTATATACATGGTAATATAGAGTAAGAGGTGGGAGGTATTTGGCACTCATTTGACGATGACTGGAATACTATGTTCAGTTCTAGAGATCACAATTTAAGAAGAATGTTGATGAATTGGAAAGGACTTTCAGAAAAGGAACACAAGAACAATTATAGGATTGGAAAACATGACTTAAGAGTTGAGGCTACAATTTAGTCATGGGTATGTTTAGTAAGAGTCATGGAGAGATCATGGTAATAAACAAATATTCTTGGCCTGATCTGTCCATAGTTTTTACTTTAAATAACCCTAACTAAATATCAGGGTGGATAATCAATTTAATAAAAAATAAAAATTGGATATTATTTAAATCAATGTTTTATTTAAACTGTTTTTATTTTTAAAATCAATAAAATACTAAATTTCTCATTTAAAAATAGTTGTCAAACATCACAAACGTGCTACACCTATGCTTACAGCTTCATAATAATGAATTAATGGCTTTAGTCTGACTAGGTCTTGCTTCCAGTAAGTTCTGGGCTTTCAATTTCTAAGTCTTGCCCACATGCTCAGGGTTCAGCTGATCGCCATATTTGGGGTCGGGAAGGAATTTTCCTCCAGGGTAGATTGGTAGAGGCCCTGGAGGTTTTTTGCCTTCCTCTGTAGCATAGGGCATGGGTCATTAGCAGGAGGATTCTCTGCATCTTGGGGTCTTTGAACCATCGTTTCAATGACTTCAATATCTGAGATATAGGTGAGAGGATTATTCTAGCAGCAGGTGGGTGAGATTCTGTGGCCTGAATTGTGCAGGGGGTCAGACTAGATGATCAAAACGGTCCATTCTGACCTTAAAGTCTATGAGTCTCTCAGCAGACTACAGTAACATGCAAAGAAAGACATAGGATGGACAGAATTATTTTTGTTCTGTGTTTAGGTGGTGTTGGTCCTGGACCAAGCAAAAGCAGAGGAGTTACTAAACAAATTGTCTTAAGACAGAGACACAATACATAGGAAATTATGAAGGCAGTATAAAAAGGAACAGTGGAATGGACTGGTAAGAAAAAGGGAATACATTATTCACCACACAGAGCTTCTATATTTCCCTACACTTTTGCCAAAGAAAAACTGTCATGGGTTCTGGGTATAAGAGACCCTATCTGGGAATATTTTGAAGAAATTCATTCTCTGGATAAAAAGGGAAAACTATTTAATGGAAGAAAATGACATAGATATGCTTGAAAAATTATGCAGATCCAGTGGTTAGTAGCTTACAATAATTCACTTTGCAATACATCATTCTTCAAGACTCTCTGCAGATGGTATTTTGCAGGGGCTGTTCCTACCCGCTTTATGCCCCCTGTGTTCTAAAGGGATGATTTGGAGGGCCCTTTTCTAAAAACAGAAACAAATGGAACTTGAATCAAGAGGGCCAACATGTTAAGCACACTAGATCCACAAATGCTATTATGAAAACCAGACCCTCAAGACATGCCCTCTGTTGTTAAAGCCAAATGCAGCAACTCACCAGTGATTGCAATTTCACTATTAAAATACTCCAAAAAGGAACAGCTTACTAATAATCTAAGTAATTGAATACTTAAGATATTAATTTCTATGTTAGGGAAAGGTTTTCATTTGTCATCAGAGATGAGCATAAATCATCAGGGAATCTAACTCCTAAGCCGTATGACCAACGTGACCATACTAACAAACTGTTTATGTAAATCTGACTAACATTCTCCTTTTGGAAAACTTTAGAATGATGAATACCGTTGAAAAGATGTTAAGTGGGAATTAAGCACACTCAGAACAACAAAATTGAAGGAACTTCTGATAAACTGGAAGGAATACAGACATAGGTCATTGTCTAATTGATCTATAAGACACTTAACTCCATCAAATAGACCATCTGAAAGGAGAGCATGGAAAGGAGTTTACTTTCACCACATTCTAATGCTGGGCTATTAAACTTTGGAAGCCCCAGGGGCCACAATGATACTTCACAGCACATGCCAAGAGCCGCAATTTAAGTGTGGTTGCACATGCATGCAAATATATATGCAAATAGCTTCCTTCACACGGACAGCCATGAATACAAAGATTAAGGCTAAACTATATAACATGCAGGCCCCATTTAAGTCAGTTCTGCTGATATTAATAAAATGCAAAATCTATCCGATTTCCACCCACGACAGCACTTTTAATGAGCAATGACAGTCCAGGAATTTAACTACTAAAATGCATATCAACAGAACACCATTATATTGACTACTTTTTTGTTTTGGCTCAACATGTGGGCCGCATGTTGAGCCCCGTGTAAACCCCAACCACAACACAGGCCACAAACAAACAGACTGCGTATGGCCCATGAGCCACTTGTTGAGTACTCCTGTTCTAATGGGAAAAGTGTTCTTGGCAACTATAAAGAATACCAAAAAGCAGCACTGAATCACACAACATACCCATTCTAATTTTCTGAGCGTAGTCTTTGAAGGAGACAGGTTTTTACTTCAAGATAAACCTGATGAAGTAGCCATGACATATGAAAATATCTAGTATCCAGCAATGTGACAAAGCTAAAAACGTAAAAGTCTTCAAAAAATTAAGTTCCTTAGTAGAAGTTATACATTCCTTCACTAAGGCACTCAGAAGGATGAATGGTTCTGAAGAAATCTGAGCCCTTCCTAAGGCTAGTCATAACCAGGATTTCCCTGTCTCATGGCTTTCTGGAGCCAGTGGATATTTTAGAACAGACAAGAAAGGCCACTTGCATAATCAATGCAGTTTACAAGTCCACCCCCTCCCCCCCCCCAACAAACAAACCACCCGAATCGAAACTCTGCAGACTAATCCCTCCAAAAAGAATTTCTCACTCAGGCTCATCTATCTTCACGTCATCAGCATCTGCCACGTCCGCATGACAACACTGCCTTCAGGAAAGTTCTTTTCTGCTTACAAAACAAAAAAGATTCAGTTTTGAAGAAAAAGAGCTAAATTAACCATCACCACAAAATCAGAACTGAGCTTCTAAAGAAGGCCCCATAAATCACCACCACACAACAGTTCACCTTCCTCCATGTCACCAGTCTTTGCACAGAGAAACATGTTCTGAAAAGGTAGAAAATCTCGAGGCCATCAAGATGCCCAAATAAAAGAACAAACAGAGATACAACCATGATTATCTCCACATGAGAAAGAAAACATATATGCAATACAGATAAGGCAAAAACAATGCAGATAAATACAAGGAGCGCTGGTGCAGCCAGTTAATAATCACCATTTTGTCCAATAAAGATTGCATCCCTCACCATGGGTATCATGGTAGGTTAGAGTAGAGTACCATAATAGTACTCATTGTTGAGACCATCTGGAAAAATTAGCACCGAACAGCACCTTAATTAAACCCCACTCAAGGAGTGAAATAGCTGCTCCATTTACAGCATGACCAATTTGTTAATGCAATTTCTATGGCTTTGCTCACAGTGGTGAGGAGGGAAGAGGCAGTATGGGACCATTTGCAGTTCCGCAGAGTACAGGGAATAAGGAAGGTTTCCATTCCCCCACAACTAAGTATCAGTTTCCTAAACATAACAAAGGAAGAGGGAACAAGCAAATGGTAAGACAGCTTTAAAGGCAATTCTGGGCCAAGAAAACATCACATTAGAGTGAAATGTCTACCTCTTAATATAGCACTCATGTGAATATAAAGTAGAAACGCTTTTTATGAAAAACAGTGAACAAAAATTCACCAAAGACTAAAAAATAAGTCCTAAGTTCTTTGGCAGGCTAGACATCTCCCACCTGCTGGAGATAGAAAAGGAATTGAAAATGTTCAAGCCAGCCACCCCTTTGTGAGTGGGAAATGACAGCACACAGCATTGCCTGATTCCTGTCTTCATCTGATGGTAGGAGGCCTTGTGCAAAAGGGAATTATTGAAAAAACATTAAATAGATATATTTATATTCGGGCAAGAGGCTGGCTGGAGGAGCTGTTATTACATTAGGAGGTTATTAGGTACAGAATCCTTATTTCCCTGTTAGGAAGGAATGATCAGCTGGGTGAAGGGAAAGCCCATTATTGCTCACATACATGAATCAGGGAGAGAATTTTCACTGTTTAAAGCAGCAAAGAGAAGGATTGGGGGGAAGCTTCTCCATTCCTCTGGTGTTTCCCTGGGATTGTGAGGGGACACGAATCCCTATTACTGCAATTACTTCTAGCGTAGTCAGATAAGGATAATTGCAGAAGAGACAGAGGGAGAATTAGGAGTAAAACACCTCACTGCTCTGGGAACCTAGCAAATGAAAATCCACCTCATTAATTCACATTAGGGAGGGAAGAAATGCAGAGAAGGCCCTTCCTCATTACACTGAAGCAGAAGAGAGAAAAAAAAAAGCAAGAGAAAATCATTCCTGTTATCCCAAACTGAAGGAAAGGCTCAGGAGAAGGATATGAAGGACCCCTCACCCCCATTGTGACACAAAAAGGGTGCAGGATACAGGAAAGCAGGATGTGCAGGCTTCTCGTTACCACAACGGGAATGAGGGAAACAAATGGGAGGAGGGGGAGGAGTTTTCCTTACACGGCAGAGGCTGAGCCTGTGAATTAGGCAAAAAGAATACGAAGAGGGATGCTTCCCTCCTCCATCTCCATGTGAGTGCAATTCCTCTCCGTTCCCATTACACAGAGGAAGGGGACGCGCGCAGACAGGATGTGCAAGGGGAAACAGTCCCCATTATCTCAGTGTAAGCATGCGCTAGGAGGAGGGTTCCTCTGCATTACCGGGAGGGGGGCCAGTGCAATGCCTGGGGCGGGGGACGGACTCTTTCCCAGCAACCCACTAGCGGGGCAGTAGAAGATGCAGGGAGAAATTCTCCATGTTGCCGACGGGCGGGGAAATCTCCCTATTCGGCCGCGCGGGGAGGGAAGGGGGGCAGCAGAGAGAATTCTCCATCTCTGGGGAGGCTCGTCGCCATTACGCTGGGGGAGGCCTGGCGCCTCCTTACCTACGCCGAGACTCGGGGGGGGGGGGGTGCGGCACGACTCGAGAGGAGCAGGAAGGTGGGGACCTCCCCAGACCCCGGTGGATCGGACACTGACGTGCGGGGGAGGCAGAGCAATGTGCCCCGGAGCTGGGGGGAGGGAAGAAATCCTCCTATTACCCCCCGGGGGCGGCTTCACGCACGCGGCTGGGCCGCAGGCTCCCCCCGCCTTCGTCGCCGGGGGTCAGCGGGTTAAGCACCCACCTGCGCCATTCCGGGTGTGCCCGCCGCTCCTCTCTCCCGGGCCAGGGGAGTGCCTCGGCCGCCGCCGCCTCCTCACAGGAGCCGCCTCCCCCGCCTAACCGCCACCATCTTGAATCGCCTGCTCCAAGTGCCTCCCGTTCGCGTGGGTGGGGCGTTCCGCTCCTTGAACCAATAGTGCTGGCACTTCCATGTGCCAATCACTCCCTGTCTCGCGTTCTATTGGCTATTTCTCGGGCATGTCAGTTCGTTCAGCGACTAGAAACCTTCGTAGGCGACGCCCTGCTTCAGTGGCCAATGGCAGAAGGGCGGAGGCGGGAGTTAGGAAGGGCGGAAAAGGGACTCGCTAGTCTAGACCCAAGAATGGCCGGAGGGGGGAGGGGAGGGGGAGGCTTCTTTAATGGCTCGAGGAGAATGAGCGCAGGAGGCCCTAGGCCCCTGGCAGGGGGTGGGGGTGTTTGTCATGTGTGTTGCGAAGGCAACCATCACCATGGTAATCCCAGCACCGTCAAGGCCCCAGAGAAATCCGAATGGTCTCACCCACTAGGCAGAGCAACAAGAACTAGATCAGGCGAATTGGGTGCTTTATTGCCAGCATATGGGGAGCCAGGCAATTCACCACAGAGTGGCCTCTGGCTTACACCTCAAGCCAGCTATGCCCAGACATATGCGTAAGGCTAAGATTATCATTGGTATTTTTAGTAAAATTTCAAGGATGGGTTATGGGCAATAACAATTCACAACCTGCAGCCTTTTCATGACTTTGACTATAGAAATGCTCCCAGGGGTGAAAGGAACTTACATTTTGTGACAGGTACTATCCTGTCACAACCTGATTCCCTGCCAGCTCTTTAAATAGCTCTCTTCTGGTTTCGCAGCAGTTCAGCCAGTTCTTTCCCGAACTGTGCTCCAAGCCACAGCCCCTTCCTTTCACCTCTGCTGCTGACAAACTTAGTGGCATGTAAGGCCTTGTGGTGGTGGTGGTGCTGCTGCTGCTTTGGAGAGCATCTCCACACCAAGGTGGTGGGGAGAAAGGGGGGGCAGGAACGGCAGGAACTGACAGCTAGCCCCTGAATTGCGGGGTAGGGAGGGCAGACTACTACAGCCACTTGCTTCTCCAAGGCCCCAAGGACTACTACTTTGAACACCTCCAGCATAGCCCCAGGACTGCTGCTGCTCTGGCAGTCCCAAAGGCAGCAGCCATGGCCACTACTCAGGCAACATTCAGCACGTCTGCCGCAGATCTGGCCCAGCCATGTCCACAGCAATAGTCTCTGTGAAGCACTCAGTAATGGGCCCAGGGTGACTGGCTCCAGGATCTGTCCAAATATCTAGCCTCCAGCAGCAGGCCCTGGGGTCTGCCACTCCAGCAGCTGCTCAGCATATGGCCCTGCAGATGCTCACGCAGTAGCAGCCTCAGAGTCAGCCACCCTGCAGTCACCAGTTGGGCCAGCTGTCCCAGTACTGCCTGAACAGTGACCAGTGTGGTTGGGCCCAGGGACTGACCACCCAATCAGTCGATGATGCAGCTGGCCCAGGGTGCCATATAAGTGGCTAGCCCCATGGCTGCTGCAGCAGCAAGTGGCCCTGAAGTCAGCCACACCAACCACTACAGCTGCAAAAGCGATGAAGGTTGTGGAAAGTCATGGAATCCATTACTTTGGCAACCTCCATGACAACTGCAGCCTTATGTGAGCTACTATACACTGGATTATTAAATCTTCACAGGTCTGAAATTGATAGTCACCCAAGTTACAATGTACTAGACCGGATAGCAGATGCTGGAAGGCTTTATCTTCTTTCAACTGGATACTGTATAGTTGTTTGTACATACAGACCTCTGCCCTGGAAATAGCCTGTGAGCTTAGTAGCCGCATATTCAAAAACTCTCTCTCAGTTAGGGTTACCAGATGGTTTAACCAAAAATACCGAATCCTCCCCCCCCCCCCCCCCCCCCACCACTCAAAAAAAAAAACCACTGGGAAAAAAATTCTGTTGAGGAAAAAAATTTTTAAAAATCAGCATGGCCCCTTTAAGAAGAGGCTTTTTTGCCGTCAGCCATTTTATATTTCTTTCCAGTCACAAGATAAGCCCCTGCAGAACTAGGTGGGGGGAGGGAGGAGAGTTGCTGAGTATGTCATGGGGTTGCCAGGTGCCCGGTATTTTCGCCTCCTGGCAGGGAAAAAAATAGAAAATACCAGACATTTTACATGTCTGATATTTTCTGAATTTTTTTTGCTGGACAGGAGGCGAAAATACCAGATTGGCAACTCTACTCTCAACCTATGTTAGCTAGCCTCTGTGCTGGTACCCTTCACTAACACTTCCACACCTAAGCAAATAGGGCTACTTTTAAGAGATCATGTGACAGGTCTAAATCACAACTCCAGAGCTCCCTCACACACAAAGAGGATAAAATGCTCCCACAAGAGATTTCTCCTTCTCCTGAAATCAGTCCACTGATTCACTTGCTTGTGTTGATGCAGTATTTACTTGTGTTACCTATTTATACTAGATTATAAAATTCTCTAGTCTGGGACTTTGTCCTACTTTATACTTCTGAGATTTATTTCAATCATCTGCTCTCTATATTTTATAATTAAAAATAGGCTTGACTCAATCGACATACAAACTAGCTTACATGAATGCAAGTATATCCTCCCCCAGTTCTTCTGTCTATTTTACTTACAACTTTAATTATTAAAATTATAAATTTCCTATGGCAAGGACTCTTTCATGCTGTGTTTGAAAAACACATAGTTCAATGGGGCCTTCAGGTACTATTACAATAACAATAGTAAGATGCCATACACACTCATTTTATGTAAATAACACAATGAACACCCATTTTATGGTTCTTCCTCTATTACTCTAAAATTAGATTTTAAAATCAATATCTCACTGTTGCTCATAACCAGATACCACATTTCAATAATTTTACCTTGATGTGCAATGTAGGGCTCAGTTCTGTGATTTGTTTCCAGGTCAGTAATTTTACATATGCCTGTCATGATGCAACATAATTTCATAATTGTGCATTAGAAAGTCATTGTTCCATAATGCAGCCTTATGATGCAATGACATTTCATACGCCTTACTAGTGATATTAGGACCCGTGAACATGTCAGGCTATTTTATCAGTCATGGGATAGTCCTGAAGTTCCTAGAAATACTGTTGAGTGATAATCCTCATTAACATTTCCTTTAGTGGGGGTTTCCACAGGACATTATCTGACTGGACTAAATCATGTCTAATCATGTGACATTTATATTAACAGTGTCATAGTGATAATAGTGATACCTTACAATGCAGTATAGCAACATGGTGCAATATCTTCACATGTCAAAATATACACAGCCACACAATTACATTATATGGAGTTCAAAAGTTATTTCAGTATACTTTGTAGTGTTGTATATTTACCCGCGTATGGATGTCAGGATAAAAATCAAGTAAACTGTGGAAACAGTAGGAAGGCAGCATTGCTATAATTTGCCTTCTTTCTGACCCAATGATTACTGGTTCTTGTCCATATACGACAGTTCAATGAACGCTGACTTGTGATATCAGCACTTGAGCAGCATTAGATAGGTGCATGGAACTGTCCTGAAGGCCCTTTTTTCATTTTTCCATTTCTTTTTCAAAAATAAACCACAAAAATAAAACAAACATAACACATCAAATAAGGAACATACTTAATTCTCTATAGACTGGCTTCTGTGGAGTTTTAGGATAGCTGGATAGCCTGTTGTCAATGTCCCTTTACGCAGGAGCAAGGTTAGATTTTAAAGGATCAGAAAGAAGAGGGAGGAGGGAGAGAAAAGAAAGGTTTTAATGTGCTGATTTCCACTCTCAGCCTGGATATTGGGATCAATCCGATATGATAGGGAAGTTACTGAAATTGAGTTCCTTATCTTTGCAGGCCATCTTTAAAACTGAAGGAAATTTCCAGTCTGTTAATTCATCATTTGTTATTTTAGTGTGGCTTATAAATGATGGTTTTTTCACAGACTGAAGCAAGTTGAAAATATATATTTAACACCCACATTTAGAGAAATATCTATTGCTTTGTAAGACAGTAGTTCATATTTTGACTATTTCAGCCCCAACAGTCCCCCCACACAAAAACAAAACAAAACAAAACAAAACAAAACAAAACAAAACAGGTAGTTGCCTATTAATCATAGCGTTTATGCTGACATGAGCATTTGTAATGAATTATCTATACCCTCCTGTTAATAATCCACATAACAGTGCCAATTTATTCACTGTCAGAAGTGAAAGTTCCGGTCTTTTGCTGGGTATATGAGAAAATACAAATGCCATGGTTATTTGTATCAGAATGATTGTATGACATCCCAATTATATTCATCAAGCAACAATGCAGAAGAGTTAAAGTTGCAGAGAAATATCAGTTAAGTCTTTGCAACTTTTGATGAATGGCACTTTCTAGCTACTTAGTAACTATTTTTCTTTTCAAATCTAACAATAAGATAATGCATTTTTATGGGTCTAGACTAGAATTCTGACAAATACTGAATTGTACAGAATAAAGAGAATTCTCACATCATAAATATTGAATTGTACAGAATAAGTTCTTACTACAAGAATTAGCAGTCACCACATTAACTTAACAGGCAGCAACATGAAGACAACAAGATGGTTTATTAGCTAGACCAGACTAACACTGCTGCATCTCTATCACTATTTAACAGGCAGACGGTTGAAAGTCCACAGAAGGAAGTATTTCTTCATTCAACACACAGTTAACCTGTGGAACTGTTTGCCAGATTAAAAAAAAGGAGCATAAGTTCCTCAATGGCTATTAGCCAGGAAGGGAAGGAATGGTATCCCTAGCCAATTGACAGAACCTGGGAATGGGCAATAGGTGATGGATACCTGATGATTACCTATTTTGTTCATTTCTTCTGGTGAACCTGTTGGAAGTCAGGCCACTGTTGGAAGTCAGGATACTGGGCTTTCGTCTCACTCAGTATGACCATTCTTATGTTCTGACATCTGTATTTGGGAGGCTAGAACTTCCTGAATTCTAATCCCAGATCTGGCTCTTTCTGTTGTCTTAGACAAATAATTTAACTTCTGACTCACAGAAAAGTAACACAGTAATTACCTCACAATGATGTTGTAAAAATTAATATTTGCACAGTGGCCTGAAAATGAAAATCTTTTTTTAAATGCTAAGTATTTTATATATGCTAGCATTTGACATTGCTCTTCGGCAGGTTGTAATACCATGCTTTTGTGTAGAAAATTTGCTATGGGCTGATATGTAAGGGAGACTGAGACCGAGGGAAAATATATTGCTAAAATTTTGTAATTTTCAAGTTTTTTCTTTTAAAATGATAAACCATAGAATCATAGAACTGGAAGAGACCTCAGAAGGTCATCAAGTCCAGCCCCCTGCTCTAGGCAGGACCAATTCCAACTAAATCAACCCGGCTAGGGCTTTGTCAAGCCGAGACTTAAACACCTCTAGGGATGGAGACTCCACTACTTCCTTAGGTAACCCATTCCAGTGCTTCACCACCCTCCTAGGCTGTGTCCAGACTCAGGGTTTTTTTCGAAAAAAGTAGCCTTTTTTCGAAAAAACTTCACCTGCATCTAGACTGCAGCTGTGTTCTTTTGAAATTAAATCGAAAGAACGCGGCTTTTCTTTCGACGGCGGTAAACCTAATTTCACGAGGAAGAACACCTTTTTTTGAAAGTGCTCTTTCGAAAAAAAGCATTATTGAATGCAAACAGGGGATTTTCGAAAGAGAGCATCCAGACTGCCTGGGTGCTCTCTTTCGAAAAAGCGGCTTGCTTTTTCGAAAGTTCCGCTTGCAGTCTAGATGCTCTTTTTTGAAAGAGGCTTGCAGTCTAGACATAGCCCTAGTGAAATAGTTTTTCCTAATATCCAATCTGGACCTCTCCCACCACAACTTGAGACCATTGCTCCTTGTTCTACCATCTGTCACTACTGAGAACAGCCTCTCTCCATCCTCTTTGGAACCTCCCTTCAGGAAGTTGAAGGCTGCTATCAAATCTCCCCTCACTCTTCGCTTCGGCAGACTAAACAGACCCAAGTCCCTCAGCCTCTCCTCATAAGTCATATGCTCCAGCCCCCTAATCATTTTGGTTGCCCTCCTTTGGTTTACCATAAGGAAAAACAGCAGATCAAATATGTTTAGTATGTTTGTTGGCACTCCAGTAGTTAAAAAATAACTTAGAAAAAACAAATATGGCAGGTGACTGGTATTATATACTTTATTCATAAGAACTTTGCAATATATAGCATTTTATAGAAGGATCACAATGTCTTTTTCAAACACTAAGCCTCACAAAAGTCTGTGAAGGACATAAGTATCTTCCATATTACAGGAAATAAAAAAAGGAGATATATGTAAATTAAGTGATTTGTGCACGAACACACTGCAAATCACTGTCAGAGCCAAGAAAAGAACTAAGGATTTCTGATTCCAATCCATCTCTCTAATCAACTGATTAATTACCTCTACTCCCTACCACAGAGTCCCATTCCACAGGAAAGGGAGGAGAGAGCAGGGAACATGAATTATATTGAGTTTATTGAACTCTATTATATTGAGTTTAAAGAATTCTTGTTCACTTTACAGTACTCTATTTTGTCCTGTGTTTTCTAAATCTATGTTTATTGAGTTTCTGGAACATTCATCCTGACTAGATTAATGAGGGAAAACTAAGTATTCTATACCATATACAAAAGGCGTAACATCCATCATGTCATGTAATGGAACTAAGTGTTGTACAGTAATAAACAAGCACTCAACAGTGGCCACGTGTACAAGGCAAACTAGGCTTGTATATTATGTGGACAACAATCTTTTAAAAAACAGCCTTCATACTGTACTCAAAATGGCTATGGCAAAGGAGTAATAAATTAACCTGATTTCAGCAACCTCTTATTCTCTTTGTTAAAGTTCCTGTCCCCATAATAGTGCGAAGATGTGTGGCAGGGGCAATAAATCTTGTGCCATCATGCAATGCCCTCGAGCAGTGAACACCCACCTCCATAGGGAATGAGAAGCCTCCTATATTCTTGATTAATATAACTTTTTTCTCTTTCTGACTTTCTATAGATTTTATTTCCACAGTTGTACTTTTAATTACACTAAAATTTTTAAGTCTGTCTTCCTTTAGTAAAAAAAAAAAAAAAGAATGGTTATTGGACCTTAAAACAAGAAAACACACAGTTTTGATTCTAACTACAGCAAAACAGAAGAAAATGCCCATGTTGTGTTTTCATTTCATTAGGAAACTAGAGGCAAAAAATTGTTCCACTAACCTGGTTCAGAACAGGACCCACATTAGCCTGCAACATGAAAAGTAGAGATGTGAGAGTTTAATTGGTCAACCTAAAATCTTAAATCTGCCCTCAAAATCTAAAATACAATCATAGAACCTTAAAAATATAGGCCTGGAAAAGACCTCAGTAGGTCATCTGTCCAGTGAGTCCTCTGCATTCAGGCAGGAGTAAGTATTTTGTAGACCAGGGCCAGGGATGGGCAAAATAAGGCCTGCAGGCAGGATCCAGCCTACCACTGTCCCATGGCCCTGTGGGAGCCTTACCCAGGCTCCCTGCCTTCCCTGCCTCCACACACTGCTCAAAGCCTAGGGTTGCCAGGTGTCCAGTATTGACCTGGACAGCCTGGTATTTTCACTTCTTGTCCGGTAAGAAATTCAGAGAATACCTAAAATGTCCAGTATTTTCTGAATTTTTCCCCGGCCAGAAGGCGAAAATGCTGGGCACTTGGCAACCCTACAAACACTCAGTGCCCAGCCTCCCCCCGGCTCCCAACACCTCGACCCCAGTCCCCATGCTTACCTACTTCCCTAAGGCTGCCGGCCCAAAATAGCTGCTGGCCAAAAGACCTAGGGGAAGCAATGCTTTCCCTGGGTCTTAGTGCTCTCCCCTGTTCTTATCCCCTGCACTCACTCTTAAAGGAGATATGCTGTTTCAATGCTGGGTTGTTGGGTTTTTTTTGCTTAAGTCCTTGGGGTCCTTTTTTTCCCCCCCCCCTCGACAACGTTGGTCTCCCTCCCTTTTTTTCCCCCTTCAACAGAATTTTTTCCTGGTTTTTTTTGGGGGGGTGGGAGAAGGGTGTTCGGTATTTTTGTTTTAACCATCTGGCAAGCCTACTCAAAGCACCAGGGACCATGTGCTCTTTGCGTTGCAAGTGTCTAAGGGGCATAGACTTCACACGCTGCTTCAACTCCCAGCCCAATCTTGCAGCTCCCTTTGGCCATAAGTGGAGTCAATGTGTGTAGGGCCCCCCACTAGGGCTGCACAGCATAGATAGAGCAGGTGGCCCCCACAACTGGCCACTTTGAGCAGCATGCACAGCCTGTATCTGGTCCCACCTACCCCTCCTTCATCCGCAATCCTTTGCTTCCTCTCTTGTACCAAAGCATTGTTACAGGATGGGGACAGACTGGCTAAGTAGCAGTTCTGCAGAAAAGGACCCAGGTATTACAGTAGATGAGAAGCTGGATATGAGTCAACAGTGTGGCCTTGTAACCAAGAAGGCTAATGACATATTAGGGTGCATTAGGCAGAGCATTTCCAGAAGATCTAGAGAAGTGATTATTCCCATTTATTCAGCACTGGTGAGGCCACATTTGGAGAACTGTGTCCAGTTCTGGACCCCCAACTGTAGAAAGGATGTGGATGTCTTGAAGAAGGTCCAGCAGAGGGCAACCAAAATGATAAGGGGATGGAACACATGACCTACAAGGAGAGGCTGAGGGATTTGGGCTTATTTAATCTGCAAAAGAGAAGAGTGAGAGGTGATTCAACTTTCTGAAGGGAGGTTCCAAAGAGGCTGGAGAGAGGCTGTTCTCAGTAGTGACAGATGGCAGAACAAGGAGCAATGATCTCAAGTTGTGGTGGGAGAGGTCCAGGTTGGATATTAGGAAAAACTATTTCATTAGGAGGGTGGTGAAGTACTGGAATGGGTTACCTAGGGAGGTGGTGGAATCTCCATCCCTAGAGATTTTAAGTCCCGGCTTGGCAAAGTCCTAGTTAGGGTTGGTCCTGCTTTGGGGAGGGGGTTGGACTCGATGAGTTCCAGAGGTCTCTTCCAGCCCTAGGAATTTATGATTCTGTCCCTGCCACAGGTCACAACCCAAACATTCTGAACTCCTGCTCCTGCACCCATGCCCCTGGTCACAGCCCTTTCTAAGACTCTGTATTCCCTCCTACACCCATATCTCCTGTTTGTCAGCTCAGCGCAGTAGTCTGGACACACGGGTGTCGACATCAAAGGCATTTATCGACCACCCAGGTATGCCTCATCCCAGGAAGGATACCTGGGTGGTCGACAAATGCCTTTGATGTCGACACCCGCACGTCCAGACTATCGTGCTGAGCTGACAAACAGCTGATTGGCTCAGCGCAGCAGCCATGTAAATTTAAATGAAGCAGCAATTATTTAAATCACTGCTTCATTTTCCTATGCCTGGTGGCCTAATCTACATGCCTCTGGTGACAGAGGCATGTAGTCTAGACGTACCCTAAATGATGTTCACTTTTCTTGCAACAGTATTACACTGTTGACCCCTATTTAGGTGGTCCACTTTAACTCCCACACAAGAGTGACACCTGTAGGCACATGCCCTTCCTATACAGCATGGATAAGAGGGGTAAGGAGCTGGTCATCAGCCAGTATAGCCAGAGCCTCTGGGCAGTCTGGGGATATGCAGGCTTGAGGTGGTCTGAGATCTGCAGGAAGAGTTAGGGTTACCAGGTGGCTTAAAAAATAATACCGGACACACTTGATCTCAGATGAGGGGGAAGGGGACCGGCCGGGAGGAGAGCGGGGCTGGCCAGGAGGAGGGGAGTTGGGGAGAAACCAGATGGTGGGAAACAGGGCTTGCCGGGGGGGGGGGAGTGTTGGGGGCAGCAGGTCTGGCTGTAGGAGATCGGGGGGACCAGCTGGTGGGAAGCAGGGCTGGCGGGGGGAGGGGTCAGGGGAAGCAGGGCTGGCCGGGGGAGATCAGTGAGGGGGGACTGGACGGCAGGAAGCAGGGCTGGCCAGGGGGGACAGAGAAGGCAGCGGGGCTGGCCAGGGGTGATGTGGGGGAACCTCTGGCAGGAAGCAGGGCTAACCAGCAGAGGGTTGGGGGAGTGGAGCTGGCTGGGGGAAGTTCTGTGGGGGGGGGGAGAACCAGCCAGCGGGAAGCGGGGCTGGTCGGGGAGATCGGGGCAGGGGGAGAACTGGCTGGCAGGGAGCGGGGTTGGCCAGGAGGGGTTGGGGGAAGCGGGGCTGGCCAGTGGGGAGGGGGAATCGGCCAGCAGGGACTGACCTGGGCACATGCAGATCCCAGGTGCTGCCCATCCCGTTCACAGTCCCGGCAGAGCACATGGGTGAATCCAGCCCCGGGATCCCATCCCACCCGGGCCCCACCCCTCCTCCCCCCTCCCCCCTCCCCCGCCCTCGCATAATTGCGTATTGCCTGGCTGGTAGACACACTCGCGCAGTGTGAGTGTGTTTACCAGCCAGGCAGTTCGCAACTACGTATTGACACTCCTAATAATAATAAAACTTACCTAATTAGAAAATACCGGACATTTTATATGTCTGGTATTTTCTCAATTTGTTTCCCAGACAGAACCCTCAAATACCATACTGTCCAGTTCAAAACCAGACACCTGACAACCCTAGCAAGGGTCCAGCCCTCGACATTCACCAGCAGCAGCAGGAGAAGCAGAACAATATGGCCCCACAATCACTCTGCTTTCCTGACTACACCACCCCTGCACTCGCCAGTAGGAAACAAAGTGACATATCTAGGGGAGCAGAGCTAACTGGATCTTCATTACTCTGCTTCCTCCACGGCTGCTCATGAGTGCGGAGGACCTGACCCTGCTGCTGGTGCTGGATCCCTGGCCCTCCTAGCTCCCTGGGCCTCATTGATTGTGGGAAGAGGTGGGGAAGAAGGGGAGAAGGTGAAGCAGGGGTAGGGATAGGTGGGCCTGAGGCAGAAGGGTGTTAATCCCAATCCTTCCCCAGGCTAGGGGAAGGGTCACATGACCCTTTGTATTACCCCTGGGTCCTTTTCTGCAGTGCTTCTATCTAGGAAGTCAAATCCCATATTATATATGTGCAACTGATTATTTCTTTCTGACTATAGTATTTTGCTTTTGTCCTTACTGAAATTCATCTTGTTTAATTCAGGCCATTTCTTCAGTTTGTCAAGGTCATTTTCAATTTTAATCCTACCCTCCAAAGCACTTGCAACCCTTCCCTACCTTACTATCACCCATGAACTTTGTGAGTATATTCTCTAGAGCATTAAGCAAGTCATTTATGAAAATAATGAATAGAATTGGACCCAGGACAGACCTTGTGGGAATTCCATAGGTGGTGGGTGAACTGCTAGCTTGAGGATGTCAGCTCCACAACTCCAACACTTCCACCTGAGCCCCTCCTCCTTTGTGGCCACTGGCCCCTATCTCAGGCTAGCACCACTGCCCCAGAGTGCCAGAAAGCCAGGTAGCATGGCCTCAGCCTTTTCAGCCCCAGAGTGTCAGGCAGCGTTATCCCACCCTTCCTGATACAGGAGTACCAGGGCAGGGGGAGGAAGTGACAGAGGGTGTCCAGCCCCAGAGCTGGAAACTGGGCGGGAACTGGAAATGGAGTGTGGGAGGGCCACCTCTGGCTGACTGGGGAGGTTTAACCTCCCCCTGTCTGATACCCACCATCCATGATGACCTTATGCAGTACACCCTTCTAGCCCAATTGTGCAATGTCTTTATACACAGAAAAGCTAAGCAATTATGAAATACAGGCAGTCCCCGACTTACGCGGATCTGACTTATGTCGGATCCGCAGTTACGAACGGGGCTTTTCTCGCCCCGGAGGACATGGACTGCGGAACCTCGCGGTCCCACTGCCCATGTACTCCGGGGCGAGAAAAGCTGCTCTGCGTCTCCCTGGTCTGCAGACCAGGAAGATGTGGAGCAAAGCTGCGGAGGGGCTCGGGCAGCGGGGCAGCCCAGGCGCGCCTGGGCTGTCCCGCTGCCGGCTTCCCCCGAGGCTTTGCAAAGCCCCAGCCCCAGCCCCTCCACGGCTTTGCAAAGCCTCGGCGGAAGCTGGCAGCGAGACAGCCCAGAAGCGCCTGGGCTGCCCCGCTGCCCGAGCCCCTCTACGGCTTTGCTCCTCGTCTTCCTGGAGACCCCCCAGCAGACCAGGGAGACAAGGAGCAAAGCTGGGGAGGATGCGGGCGGGACCGTGGCGCATCTCCGCGGTCCCACCGTCCGGGTTTCCCTGATCTGCTGGGGGGTGCAGCTGGTGCGCCTCCCAGCAGACCAGGCTTTTCTCGCCTGGGGTAGAGCAGCTGGGGCTGCTGGGTTGGTCCTGCAGCGCCGCTCCTCGGCGCTACTGGACCAACCGGGCAGCACCCCAGCTGCTCTGCCCCAGGTGTCCCCAAGTCAGCAGCTGCTTAAACTGATCAGCGGCTGACTACAGGAAGCCCAAGGCAGAGTTGCTCTGCCCCGGGATTCCTGGAATCAGCCGCTGATCAGTTTCAGCAGCGGCTGGCTTGGGGACACATGGGGCAGAGCAGCTGGGGTGCTGCCCGGTTGGTCCCCGCAGCGCCACCCCTGCGGGGACCTACCCGGCAGCGCCCCAGCTGCTCTGTCCTAGGCGTCCAGATTCAGCTGCTGTTGAAACAGATCAGCGGCTGATTCCAGGCAGCCCAGGGCAGAGCAACTCTGCCTCGGGCTTCCTGTAGTCAGCCGCTGGTCAGTTTCAAAAGCGGCTGAATCTGGAAGCCAGTTCCGACTTACATACAGATTCAACTTAAGAACAAACCTACAGTCCCCATCTTGTACGTAACCCAGGGACTGCCTGTACAGGGGACTAGTTCCAAACAGTGACTTCTGTAAGTGCAACCTGAACAGATCACACTTACCTAGCACTTGCAAGAGAGAGAAAATAAATCTAGTCTCAGAATTGACTAAGACTGGTTATTAACCTGCATGAAGACTAACTGCTGCATCCCTACAGGCCAGCAATTAATCAGAATAAGTAACTGAGGCATTTGCTATATAAATACCTTAGACTAGTGGTCCCCAACCTTTTTAACCACACGATCACTTTTTCAATTTAAGTGTAATGTAAGATCTACCTCAAACCCAAATTCCTCTGCCCTGCTTCCTTCCCACCCCTTCTCTAAGGCCTCAGCCTGCTCACTCCATCCCCCTTCCTCTCCAAACCTCATTCACTTTCACCAGGCAGTGGTAAGCAGTTGGGGTGCAGGCTCTGGTCTTCGGCCAAAGGGTTCAGAGTGTGAGAGGGGCTCCTGGCTTAGCCCAGGGCAGGGGAGATTAGGGTCCAGGAGGGTTTCATGGTGCAAGCTCTGGGAAGGAGTTTGAGTGCAAGGGGACTCACATCTGGGGAAGGAGGCTGGGTGTAGGAGGAGGTTCAGGGATGGGACAGGGGTTCAGGAAGCAGGCTCTGACTGGACACTGTTTAACTGAGACAGCTTCTGGGTGGTAGAGCAGCGGGGTTAAGGCAGGCTTCTCCAGCTGGTTAAGCAGCTGGCATGTTCAGTAGTAGCTCCATAGTGCCCAGGAGCGGCCCAAGACCAGCTGCAGCAGCTGGCGCCCTAGGCGGGGCAGCCCAATCGGCGCCCCTGCCTGAACAGCTGTCAATGTCCATGACGTCATCACAGGGTACCTCAGTGCCCCGTGATGTCATCATTGGGCACCCAGGCCAGTAGTGCCCTAGGCAGCTGCCTAGCTAGCCTAGACTCATGGGCTGTCCCTGATGGTGCCATGTGCTGCCCCTCATCTACAGCATTGAGCCCACCGCTACTACTGGCCACAGTTTATTGACCAATGGGATCTGCAGGAGTGGTGTCTGCAGGCAAGGACAGCATGTGGAGATCCCCTGCTCTGTGTCTCTCAGGGGCTGCAGGAACATGCTGGCCACTTCCAGGAGCAGCAGTTACCAGAGGAATAATTACTCCAGCCATCACAATTTAGACTCCCTCCATAACCTTCTCTCTGTGTGGGACAGCATACAGAAATGGGAGAAAGAGGGACACCCAGACGTCAGTCCATCCCCCCCCACACATACATACACACCCTGCACAGCAAGCAGGAGACTCCAAGAGGGGCAGCTCCAAGGCAGCAGGCAGGAGCAGCATGACAGTGGGTGGACAGGCAATTGAAGCAATCAGCACTTGCTAGCTTCCCGGCCAAACCAGCCACGATCACCTGTCAGAGACTTCAAGATCTACCGTTAGATCCTGATCTACTGGTTGGTGACCACTACCTTAGACAAGTGTTTTCAGTTCTAGGTCACAAGGTCAACTAAGGAGAAAATGCAAGTTGTTGCCATCTCCTTGCTTTACGAGGACCTTCTTGAAATGTGTCAGGTAGGGTCAGTTCACTTTCCAGTGAAAAAGAATCCTTTACCATAAAAAAAAAAAACAAAAAACACTAGAGCTGGAAGTCTCAGAAGAGAAGCCAAAGATTAAGTGGGCTGTGGAGAGGGAGCTCTCTTTCTGATCTCTTGAGGTTATAGTTGCCAACCCTCCAGGATTGTCTTGGAGCCTCAAGAAATTAAAGATTAATTTTTAATTAAAGACTGTCATATAATGAAACCTCTAGGAATATAACCAATCAAAAATGGCAACTAATGCTCCAGTTCAGGAGACCCTGGAGTAAAGCTTATACCATTGTACTTGTAATAGACAGTAAATAGAGGACTGCATTCTCCACTACTTACAATCTGTTACCTTTTACAAGCAATAAATTCACATGAAAATTATGTTTATAGACATCCAGAAGCTAAATTCAGAATGTCTCAAAACCCCAGATGCTTAACCACCTATGCCCTGACCCTACCAACTGCTCAGTGCTCATCCATATATACAGAGCAGCTTGCTTTCCAGATCAGGGTTTAAGGATGTAACAGTAGGAAATTTAATTAAGTTAGCACAAGCAAAACTCAGATTCTAAAGCTACAGGGCTCATCATATGCAGGGCACAAGAATGGTGGGTAGAAACAAATCACTTTATAACATCCACCCACAATTCAATATAACACTGAATTTGAAAAAAAATCAAGGCAATAACAACTCCAGATTATTCCATCTTTGAATTTTCTTACCCACAATACATATGACGATTAACCCTAAAAATTCAGGAGTTTCACGTTTGTTAATAAAGTTGGCAAGACTGCATTTTATCAGACTGAGAATTAGGTGGAGCTGGTGCCTTTTTCATATTTATAGTAATATACTGTCAGTGTGCAACAGCACAACCCTATCTGAATGTAGTGAGCCCATGTATGGCAAGACTGATTTTGCTCAATCCAGACTGTATAGTGAACATGCAGTATTCTCTATTTATGTAAAATTTCTTGTTTTATTAAACTATAATTATTTTCAACAAATCACTTTGATTTCTTACTTTAACTTTTCAAACCCTTTTTAAATACTGAATTGATATGAGATGTATAAAACCATTAAAAAAGGTTTTGTATATGGAGACATGTACTCTGTGTACATTTTACAAAATCATTCTTCTGTGACAAAGGTGGGGAACCTTTTGGGGTTTGGGAGCCATTGACTCTCAGAAAAATCAGTTGGGGGGCCGCACACAAGCAGGAAGCACCGTGAGACGTCCCTGACAGAGAAAGAGAAGGACACTCCCCACATTAACCTCACACACCAGAGCCAAGGGGAGCCAGGCTAGTAGATTTTGTGTGCTCCAGTCCTGTGGGTGAGTGGTAGGGGGGCTGGAGCAACCCAATACTGAGCCTCAGGGGCCTGATCCAGGGAAGCTGGGGGCCACATTAGGCTCCCAGCCCTGCGATTCCCCATCCCTGTTCTCTGAGGTTAAAAGGAACATAGGCCAGCTCTGCCAGTGTTAATGGTGTAGTACTGCCAAAGCCCTTTGAGTTATCTCAATTTACACTAGCAGCAAATCCAGCCTGATATTTAAAAACAAAGACTCAATTGTATTATTGAATTGTAAAGGATTTTTAAATGTCTAGCTTTTTATCATTTTGTACTATGTAATGTCTAAGTTACACTTCAGTGAGCTGAAAGAGACAAGTCAGTTCCAAGATATTTTCTAGTTAGATTCTTTTTGTTTGTTTGTTTGGTTGGTTGGTTCTTGTGCTCAGTACAATGCTGCAATAGCAGCAGGGGAATATTCCATCCTCTGCTGCAAGCCTGGCATAGGGTCTGTGTTCCTGAGACCCTAGGTGGCTAGGTCTAGCTGCTCTAATCAAAAATTCATTGACATCATCAAGAGTCTATCTGTTGGCATCAGACCGGGTTTCAGGACAACCTTAACTGGCACCACCATAATAGATAGATTGCTTAGGTGTATTTTGGATAATATTTAAATATAGTGCAAGCCAATAGTATCTGGCTTCCTAAAAGCAGAGAATGGGAATGAGAATAATGTTGGTCCAGTTGTAATCCTTCAGCCAAGTGCAGGGCTCAATTCTCTAGGGGTTCAATATCTAGGGGTTCCTCTCCATCCATCAAACACAGAACTGGTTCAAGTCCTCCACCCAATAACCAGGGAAACTGAATTCATATATCACTCTTGGGCATCTCTGAGAGGCAATGCTTCTCTACTCCCAAGCACAGAATCTGAGCATATAAAAGAAACTTGTAATAAAAGGGGTTGGGGGAGTAACATGGCATTAATTTGGGAAAACACCACAGAGTTCATAAACAAAACCATGAGTAAGAGTCCCAGTCCAACTAGGTTGGGCAATTCCTTTTTCTCTCAGATTGTTAAATCCAGCAATATAAATGTTCCCTTCACATGTCCAGCCCTTCTCTGCACCCCACTCACAATCGCTGCCCTTGGTCAGGGAAGACCAGGGTTCAGATGTATATCCACAGAGTTCACCTCCCATCCTGAGTGTGGGGAGGTAAAGAAGCATCTTATTCAACCCACTGGTCACTTTCCATCTGCCTGCTTCATCTGCTCGCTGCTCTCTGCTGCTGCCCTGCTGGCCATTCATCTCACCTTTCCATTTCTGCCCAGCTAGCCACTCATTATGCCTCTCCATCACCGCTCTGCTAGCTGCTCATCATGCCACCACCAGTCACCTGGTTGCTCATCACATCTCTTCAACATCGACCTGTTGGCTGTCAGGCAGCATCCATTGCCATCATTTCTTGGCTGAAACTTCTGCCCATAAGTCTCAAATGATTTCAGCTTGCAGTGATTTCAATTCTTACCAAGCAGTGTAGAAAAAAACACAACTCCAATACAATTAACAAAGGAAGAGAGGCACCTAAAGCTGCCTATTTAGCTCTCTTCTTTGAATAGTGGGGTTACCAGGTCAAATTAATCCAAGCAGGGGAAACCATATATAGACTCCAGACCAGAATAACCTTCCATCACCCTTTTTCCTCTATAGAGCCCTGAAAAGTTAGACCTTTGCATTTGAAAGATTCTTTCTATTAACTGAGCCATTTCATATGGTATGGCATTACTTTTCTGTGTTCCCACAAAATTACAAATATTGGTAACCATATTTTAGCTATCCTTGCATTTAATATGGACATAGTTGGCACTGGGTCACAAATTAAGTTGATTACTATGAGCAAAATACCATTCTATCTGCTGAATAGCTAATGTATCTAAGCAAAATGGGAATAAAATATATTTATGTAGACACATGCAGGGTTTCTCTCCCATTCCAGCAAGCTGTAATGGAAGCATTCCTTCAGAGCCTGCTGAAACACCTCTAGAAAGCTTTGTGGGAAAATACAAGTTTTTGTCCTGGGTGGTTTTTTTGCTTCATAAGCCAACAAAAGTATGTTTGAGTGGCACTCACAGGTTCTGGGAGAATGGAATAGAATATAGAATCTTACATCATCCAAAAGGCTCCAGAGTGAATCTTGGCCAGTCTTTCTATTGGTACAATTAAGGCTTGAGGGGAGGAAGTGAGAAATCTTCCTACAGGGATGTCAAAGAATCCTATCAAAAATAAATTCTAGCCTTCAGACATCCAGTACTGGTATTGTAGGCAAACTGCTTATACTGACATGAGACACTATGGGAGCACTCTCTCAAACCAATCACATTTTTTTTAAACTGGAAAACTTCAAAATAAAATCCATGTCCTAGGAGGAAATCATAAACCCATTGAAATAATGACAAAACTCCCACCGAATCTAATAGGGTAGGGACGGGTGGGTGGCGGAGTGGCACTGTATGTGAAAGATAATGTAGAATCAAATTAAATAAAAATATTAAGTGAATCAACATGTTCAATAGAATTGCTACGGATAGTAATTCCATGCTTCAATAATAAGAAATTAGCAGTAGGGATATATTACCGACCACCTGACCAGGACAGCGATACTGACATTGAAATGCTGAGGGAGATTAGAGAGGCTCCCATTTTTTCTCAATGGCTTAAATGAAATTTAAATGACTGCTTCTTGGAGTAGCTGGTGCAGGATCCCACAAGGGGAGAGGCAATTCTCGATTTAGTCCTGAGTGGAGCGCAGGATCAGGTCCAGGAAATAACCGTTACAGGACTGTTTGGGAATAGTGACCATAATATAATAACATTCAACATTCCTGTGGTGAGAAGAACACCTCAGCAGTCCAGCACTCTGGTATTTAATTTCAAAAAGGGGAATTACACAAAAATGAGGAGGTTAGTTAAACAGAAATTAAAAGGCACAGTGACTAGAGCCAAATCCCTGAAAGCTGCATGGAAACTTTTTAAAGACACCATAATAGAGGCCCAACTTAAATGTATACCCCAAATTAAAAAACATAGCAAGAGACCTAAAAAAGAGTCACCGTGGCTTAACCACCATGTAAAAGAAGCAGTGAGGGACAAAAAGGTATCTTTTAAGAAGTGGAAGTCCAATCCTAGTGAGGTAAATAGAAAGGAACATAAACACTTACAAATCAAGTGTAAAAATGTAATAAGAAAGCAAAAAAAGATTTTGAGGAACAGCTAGCCAAAAACTCAAAAAGAAGTAAAAAAATGTTTTTTAAGTACATTAGAAGCAGGAAGCCGGCTAAAAAACCTGTGGGTCCCCTAGATGATCGAGCTATAAAAGGAGCAATCAAGGACAATAAAGCCATTGCGGAGAAACTAAATGATTTCTTTGCTTCAGTCTTCATGGCTGAGGACGTTGGGGAGATTCCCAAATCTGCACCGTCCTTTGTGGGTGATGAATCTGAGGAACTGTCCCCAATTGAAGTGTCATTAGAGGAGGTTTTAGAACAAATAGAAAAACTTAATGTTAACAAATCTCCGGGACCGGATGGCATTCATCTAAGGGTTCTAAAAGAACTCAAATGGGAAATTGATGAACTCAAATGGGAAATCTATGGTTTGTAACCTAACCCTGAAATTGGCTTCCATACCTAATGACTGGAAGGTATTTAAAAAGGGCTCTAGAGGTGATCTGGGCAATAACAGACCAGTAAGTCTAACTTCAGTACCAGGCTAATTTGGCTACGACAAATCAGGAAAGAGATCTTGGAGTTATCGTGGACAGTTCTCTGAAAACTTCCACACAGTGTGCAGCGGCAGTCAAAAAGGCAAATAGGATGCTAGGAATTATTAAGAAAGGGATAGAAAATAAGACCCAGAATATCTTACTGCCCCTGTATAAAACTATGGTACGCCCACATCTTGAATACTGTGTATAGATGTGGTCTCCTCACCTCAAAAAAGATATTTTGGCCTTGGAAAGGGTTCAGAAAAGGGCAACTAAAATGATTAGGGGTTTGGAATGGGTCCCATATGAGGAGAGGTTAAAGCGACTGTGACTTTTCAGTTTAGAAAAGAGGAGACTGAGGGGGGATATGATAGAGGTATATAAAATCATGAGTGGTGTGGAGACGGCCGATAAAGAAAAGTTATTTATTAGTTCCCTAAATAGAGGACACCAAATGAAATTAATGGGGAGCAGGTTTAAAACTAATAAAAGAAAGTTCTTCACACAGCATGTAGTCAACCTGTGGAGGAGGAGACTGTGAAGGCTAGGACTATAATAGAGTTTAAAGAGAAGCTAGATCATTTCATGGAGGTTAGGTCCATAAAAGGTTATTAGCCAGGGGATAAAATGGTGTCCTTAGCCTCTGTTTGTCAGAGGCTGGAGAGGGATGGCAGGAGACAAATCGCTTGATCATTGTCTTCGGTCCACCCTCTCTGGGGCACCTGGTGCTGGCCACTGTCGGCAGACAGGATACTGGGCTAGATGGACCTTTGGTCTGACCCAGTACGGCCGTTCTTATGTTCTTATGACTTCATCCCCAGTGTCCTCGGTGCATAATATCACATGTGTCAGAGAAACAAACATTCAATAGCTAGAAACTGCTTGTATATTCTGTAGGAGGGGCACAAGAAGTCAAAGCTGTTAGGGAAGGAGATGGGGAAAGCAAATGTATGTAGCAAATATAGCAAATGATTGTGTTTTATAATTGAAGTCCCAAATACCTTGAAAGGTCAATATTCTTCAGCAAAAATAACGTAAACACATGACTGCCATCCTTATCTGGCCTCCACAAATAACCATCTCTGTCAGCTGTGGGACATCCATATCTCATGGCAAGAGATGAGCATGACCATGGAGTCTCCTTGACAAGTCAGTCCTCTCATGTCAAAAGAAGTTGTCTGATTCCTCTGATTATCTTTTCTAGGAGATCCATTCTTAGTCTCTGTGCTACACAGGAATTACTAGTGCTGCATAAGCGACGAGGAGTCCTGTGGCACCTTATAGACTAACTGAAGTGTAGGAGCATAAGCTTTCGTGGGCAAAGACCCACTTCGTCAGATGCTGCATGTGGCACTCCCTCTGATTTCAAAATTTAGGGCTACTAGGGCTGTCTTGCTGTGGAGCTATGCTGTGCACAGAAGCTCTGATGATCTAATCAAAAGTGGACCCTATTTTTTGTTGGGATATTTCAGAGTTTATAAGGGTCCAGGAAGGCTCACAACACTGGCAACGGTCTGGCCAGGCCTGCCAATTTTTCCTAGCTAAATTAAAGGCCTATTTCTCTCTTTGCATGAGGGCTATTTTTTCCCTCCTAGCTGTCCATAGAAGAGATAAGCAAGGCCTGTTTTCTCTTTCCTTGCTGCTGACAAGATAGATAGGGGAAATGTTACACTAAACTGCAACTTGATAAATGCACCCATTGTTAACGGTGTCTCACTGTAGCCACTGCCTGTTCTCACTTGTGGTATTATCAGAGCTACAGCTCATTTCTCCTCCCTCTAAGCTGCTGATTAAGCCTGTATGTAATGCAGAAAAGTGCTGATCTAACTGAAAATCCTGCAAACAGTAAACAGGAGCAGGTATAATAATATTCATCACCTGCCTATTAATATTCATTGTATAGAAGTTAACATTACTAAATAAAGGTTTACAGAACGTAGTGATAGACATGAATTTACATACTAAAATGTATAAAGGAATGTAACTGTTACCAAATCTTGGCCACTCAGAATGTTGTGTTGGGGCTCTGAGGTAAATGTGTGTGGGCAATAAAGAGGCCCATTTACTCCATCCACTCCTGAGTCTTGTGCTCCTCCTTCCAATATTTCTCATTGGAAAACATCCAACCTGTAACATGATGGACTTTAATGCTTATGCAATTTCAGCAAATTGAATTCAAATCCCAACACCTCAGATTACTATGAATTCAAAGATATTTGGAGAAAGAAAGGTAGTTCTGTGGCTACCATACTGGAACACAGTTCTGGAGATGTGATTTCTTGGCTCTGCCATGTACTTCTTTTGGGACCTAAGGCAAGTCATAAAAAACATAAAAGATGGGAAATACAAACTAGATCTTGTCTAACTTGACACAGTTCTTTGACTGATAAAGGTAACAGTGTAGATGCAACGGATCTGTGTAAGGCATTTGACTTGGTACTGCACAACTACATCAACATCACACATATTAAATGGTTTAAAAACTGGCTAACTGATAGGGTCTCAAAAAATAAATGGCAGATCATCATTACGTAGCTGTGTTTCTAATGGGGTACCACACAGATCAGTTCTTAGCCCAAAACTATGTGATATTTTTATAAAATGACTTGGAAGAAAACAAAATAATCACTTAATAAAGTTTACAAATGGCAAAAATGAAGAGAGTGCTGTGACGGCGCGTTGGGGGTCCCCCATCTCCTGCACCCCGAAATGGCACAAACAGACTGCACCAGCCGGTGGAATAGAGGAAGTTTATTGCCTCTCCAGGATACAGCACAGCACAGATGTAATCTGGTCACAGAGCTGGGCTAGGATGCCTCAGGCCCCCTTGAGATGGGGGGGACTGGGCCCCTAAACTCCAGCCCCTTTCCCTAGGATGTCTCCTCCATGCTCCCAGACAGCAACTAACCAACCATCTTCCAGCCCTGCCCCCCAGCCAGGGCAGCATTCCACCTTCCTTTGTTCCTCTCCATGGGGGGTGTCTGGCCATACGGGTTGAGAGATCCCTTTGCATAGTGACTCATCCTGTTTTGCTGGGTCGTGGTACCCACAGCAGCCAGTGGGGGTTACCCCAGAGCCAGCAGCATAGAAACCAGCCAGGTACCCCCACTACGTCACAAGTGCATAAACAATATAACTTAAAATATGGCAAAATGTAAAGTCAGACATCTAGGGACATAGAATGTAGGCCACATGTGTAGGATGGGGAAGCTTATCCTGTGAAGTAGGGATTCTGAAAAGAATTTGGACACCCTAGTGGAGAGGCAACTGAACATGAGCTCCCAGTCTCATCTGCTGGCAAAAAAAAACAAAAACAAAAACAAAAAAACAACAATCCTTAGATGTATAAATGGGGAATATCAAATAGGAAGGGAGACTGCATTACCTTTGCATTTGCAATTGGTGCAACTCTTACTAGAACACTGGATCCGGTTCTGGTGAAACCGCAATTCAAAAAGGTTAATGAAAAATTGAGGGTTCAGGAAAGAGACATGAGAACAATTAAAAGGGTTGAAAAACATGCTGTACAGTGGGAGACCTGAGGAGATCAATCCATTTAGCTTATCAAAGAGAAGGTTATGGGGTGATTTGACCACAGTTTAGAATAGTAAGGAGTAACATAGGCTAGTGAGTGGGCTGTATGAGTGGCCCTCCATTTGAGGACCACAAAACTGTCATAATCATGATGGTCTCCCAGGATAGGGTAGTTTTGCTAACTATGCTTGCATAATTAGAATTTCCAGGGTGTGCCAATTGAACCATACTGTACTTTGACTGGATGCAGAGGCAGCGCATGGCTCTCACAATGTTGTATGCAATTAGCATGAACCTCATTTTACATGCTCTTGCTTTAAGTGTGTGTCATTTCTGTAATACCACTAGGAAAACTGTGGCTGAACAACAGTAGCATCTGCCAACCCTGTACACGGGCAACAGAAAACTAAATATCTCATGGGCTACACATAGTACCACAATGGGCCACGTGAAGCCCTCAGGCTGCAGGTTTAGAAGGACCTATATGGTAAACAAATATTTGATAGATGGCTTTTTAGTCTGGTGCACAAAAGTATAACAGGAACCAAGCGTTAAAAGTTGAAGCCAGAAAAAATTCAGACTAGAAAAAAAAAGTCATTTTTTAACTAAGAGTAATTAGCCACAACTTACTAAGGGTTGTGATAGATTCTCCTTCATTGGAAAGCTATAAATCAAGATTGGATGTTTTTCTATAAGACTCACTGTATTTCAAGCACTGCTATTGGACTTAAAACCGGAATTAATTCAAGAACATCTTATGCCCAAGTATTTTAAGTCAAACTAAATGGTTACCAGTCCCTTTTTGGCCTTAAAAATCTATGAATTATATCTAACAGCTATTCAGTGGCTTTTAAATTGGTCGTCTTGATTCAGTTCCTTAACGATGCCCAAATCATACAAAAGTCCCGTCAATTATTGGAGACTCTACTCAGATCATTAAAGCTGCCAGTCAGAATACACACTGCACTAAAGAGGTGTCAGCCAGAGCGGGGATCCCTGCAGGTTAAGAATAAGCCTATGGTGGTGCTGTTGTATAGCAACTAAGGTTGTCCTTATTTGTACTTGATTTACAGATATAAAAAATAGACTAATTTCCAGTGCTGCAAATCCAGCAACCCTTAAATACACTATATTCACCTATGGGAATAAAAGTGAAGTATTTAAACTATTTCCAAGAGTGAAAGTATACCAGTCTTAATGACACTTTGCTTTATATAGTTCCTTTCATCTCAACAGATCAAAGCATTTTTCAAAAGTGGACAAATATTATCTCCACTTATACAGATGGATAATTCAAGCAGAAAGGACAATAATTCTTCTCACCCTGTGAGTGGCTGCTCCATTTCTTAACAATCTGACATAAGCAGTTTTTTTCAATGTACAAGACCTAATAATTAAAAACTAATTGTTTCTCAGAAGCTGGAGCTATTCTATTCCATTAATAACCACATATCAATATCTTATCTCTGGAAATCCACAGCCAAGTCTGCACTACAAACTTTGCCAGCATAGGTAGGCTAGTCAGTGGCATATGGAGGGGTAATTCCCTGATCCATACATATGCCAGCAAAAGCTCTCAGATACAAATTGCACTGATACTGGTACAGGTGTTTTTTGCTAGTGGGGAGTGGAAAAAGCTATATCAGCAAAAAGGCAATGCAAAAATAGTTGTTGGCAGATGTCCTACTCTGGCAAGAGAAGATTTACAAGCAGGCTGGAGGGAGCCTGTGCAAACCCAGCCAATTAAGGGTAGGCAGCTTGCTGGGGCCATATAAGGAGCAGCTCAGCCAAGCAGAGGGCTAGGACTGGTTTCCAGTGAAGGCACAGCTCCTTGGAGAGACCAATGGTAGGCAGGCTCAGGGAAGCTGGAGAGAAGCTCCAGCCTGATATCTCCCAGGGCAGCTGTGGGCCTTGATACAAGGGCAGAGAAAGTGTAAGAAACAGGAACAGTCAAGGGGAGAGAGAGAGGGCAGGACATGGCTCAGGACTCAGGGTAGTGAGTCCTCATCCCCCATCTTGCACCACACCTAGTCACCATGGAGTGTGGCCTTTACAGAATGCAGCGTGTCCCTAGGACAAGGGGCTAGATTTTGGGGCTACAGCTGGCCACTCATTCCTACAGAATAAGGACTAAGTGAGGACTGCTGATATTCCCCCAGAAGGAGGGAGAACAAAGTGATGGGCACTGACGGAGAGCAGGGTCCTAAAGTGGACAATGCAGATCCAGGGAATGATGCAGGTCCAGAGCCAAAGAGTAGAGAGCAGAGCAACAATGGGCAAGACACCAATCAGGAGCACTTTGGCAATATAGCACAGGCACTCCCTAACCTACGAATACCCCATTTATGAACAGCTGCACATACAAACAAAAGCTCGCCTGCAGCTTCAGGAGAGCAAGCAAGAGGAACAAGTGACAGCGAGCAGTGCAAATACAGACCTGAGGAGCAGGGAGTGGTTGTGCAGCCAGCGGCTGGAGAGAAGAGACACTGTGAAGGGGAAGCTGCCTCTTCTCTCCAGCCACCGGTTGCTTGGCCACCTCTCCTCCTCCGGAGTCCTCTGGCCTATGCTCGTGCTACTCACAACCTCCTAGTGAGTGGGGGCTGGGTGCAGCCTATGAGGAGAGGGGACAGCTGGGGGATGGGGTTGGTCACAGGAACCAGTTCAGAGGCCATGGGGCAGGATGGTGGGTCCCAGGAGATACCCAGAAGTCTTTTTCAGAATCTCCACCTACCTCCTCATTCTCCTCAGATTAAACCTGTCTTTCCTCAAGCACCAGCATGCAAAGTTAAATGAAAAATTTCTTCTATTTTCATTGAAAATATAGAATATTTTCGCTACACTATGGGTTAAATAGGCTCTTCTGGACTAGTTTGTGAACCTAATTACCATTTATAACATTGTTTCTATGTGAAACTATGTTCTGGGTTCCAAACAATTGACTTACAAACAAACTTTTTTAACAGACTCCTTTCATAAATTGTGGACTTCCTGTATACTGGTATAAATATAGTAGTAAAGGTGGTAGGAAGGTCTACTAGTGTAAACCTGGTTACCGTTGAATGGTGACCAGAAGAAAAATGTGCAGTTTCTTGGCAAATTTAAAAGTCCATTCTTTTTATTACTGTTACTTTAAACTTTTGTTTTGTGATGGCATGAGTCAGGCTCCAAGTAGGCTGCACCATTAGTTTTTTATGAAAAAAAAAATCACTGGATTAACTTTAGAAGTTTGTGTTTTATTTTGTTTTCACTGCCTCTCAAACTCTACATTTTTTCAGAATGACGAAAACCAAAATGATTGACAGCACATTTAGTAAATCAGTGTAGTGGGAAACTACTTAATTTAAATACATATAAAAAAGGAGACACTAATCTTGACCCATGCATTGTTCCAGTTATGCACTGAGCATGGTATCTAGTGACTGCACTTACTCAGTTTGGTTGCCGCATTACAAATATGCCTGGGAAAGAATCCTTTACACAGCAGACACTTAACATACTTGCCTTACATCATTCAGATTCAACCTCTTTTTCTTTTCCTTCGTCTAATAGATGAGATTCTCTGTATCACTATTGGAGGCTAAGGATCCATCTACTTTGTACAGAAACACTTAATTTGCAGACTATCTACAAGATGCAGTCAGCAAAGCCAAAGTGCCTTTCCCAACAGAATATGTGTGTGTAGACACAGTGCTAGGAACATCCATAACCTCAATGCACATGGATATTCATCATCAGTCCCAGCCTCAAACTACAGCATCCCTTTGTGGTCCCTCCTCCTTTCCCTATTCTGATACTGGAAAGGGCAACAAAGAACACCAGCTGTGAGCTTTTCTGGGATCCTAAGTAGTCACTTTTGTTGTGTGTAGCTAAAATCATTTTAATGACCAGGGTTCACATTTGTACAAGTAAAAAGTCTGCTCCATCAGAAGAGAGGGAAAGGGACAAGAGGAAGTGGAGACATTCATGAGCAAGTGCAAAATCATAACTGAATCCTAAAGGGATTTGCAGTAGTGAAGAGAATTTCATCGGATGAATGAGGAAGAGTCTATTAAGGTAGTGCTTTCTTTTGAAAAGGTTTTAAAGAAATCATTAGGCAATGAAGTACAGGAAGGACATGGGCAGCCCTCGGTGGAGAAAGAACAGGTTAAGAACTATTTAGAAAAGCTAGACATACACAAATCCATGGGTTCAGATTTAGTGCATCCGAGGGCATGGAAGGAGTTGGCAAATGTCATTGCAGAGCCTTTGGCCATTATCTTTGAAAACTCATGGAGATAAGGAGAGATCCCGGATGATTGGAAAAAGGCAAATGTAGTGCCCATCTTCAAAAAAGGGAAGAAGGACAATCCAGGAAACGACAGACCAGTCAACCTTACCTCAGTCCCTGGAAAAATCATGGAGGGGAATCCTCAAGGAATTTTGAAGCACTTGGAAGAGGGGAAAGTGATCAGGAATAGTCAACATGGATTCACCAAGGACAAGTCATGCCTAACCAATCTGATTAGCTACTGTGATGAGGTAACTGGCTCTGTCGACATGAGGAAGTCAGTGGATGTGATATACCTTGACTTTAGCAAAGCTTTTGATACAGTCTCCCACAATATTCTTGCCAGCAAGTTAAGGAAAAATGGATTGGATAAATGGACTGTAAGGTGGACAGAAAGCTGGCTAGATTGTTGGGTCAAATAGGAAGTGATCAATGGCTCGATTATCTGGTTGGCAGTCAGTTTCAAGTGGAATGCCCCAAGGATTGATTCTAGGTCCGATTTGGTTCAACATCTTCATTAATTACCTGAATGAGGGGATGGATTGCACCCTTAGCAAGTTTGCATAAGACTCTAAACTAGGGAGAGACGTAGATATGTTGGAGGGCAGGGATAGGGTCCAGAGTGACTTAGACAGACTAGAGGATTGGATCAAAAGAAATCTGATGAGGTTCAACAAGGACAAGTGCAGAGACCTGCACTTGGGACAGAAGAATTCCAAGAATTGTTACAGGCTGAGGACCGACTGGCTAGGTAGCAGTTCCACAGAAAAGGACCTGGGGATTACAGTGGATGAGAAACTGGATATGAGTCAACAGTGTGCCCTTTTAGCCAAGAAAGCTAATGGCATATTGGGGTTCATTAGTAGGAGTATTACCAGAAGATACAGGAAAGTAATTATTCCCCTTTATTTGGCACTGGTGAGACCACAATGGGACTATTGCGTCCAGTTCTGGGACTCCTACTACAGAAAGGATGTGGATGCACTGGAGAGGGTTCAGAGGAGGGCAACCAAAATGATTAGGGGGCTGGTGCACATGACCTATGAGGAGAGGCTGAGGGATTTGGGCTCATTTAGTCTGCAGAAGAGAAGAGTGACGGGGGTTTGATAGCAGCCTTCAACTTCCTGAAGGGAGGTTCCAAAGAGGATGGAGAGAGGTTGTTCTCAGTAGTGATGGATGGCAGAACAAGGAGCAATGGTCTCAAGTTACTGTGGGGGAGGTCTAGGTTGGACATTAGGAAAAACTATTTCACTAGGAGGGTGGTGAAACACTGGAATGGGTTAGCTAGGGAGGTGGTGGAATCTCCATCCCTAGAGGTTTTAAGTCTCGACTTGACAAAGCCCTGGCTGGGTTGATTTAGTTGGGGTTGGTCCTGCCTTGGGCAGGAGGCTGGACTTAATGACCTTCTGAGGTCCCTTACATCCCTAGGATCTATGATTCTATGATTCAAGGAAGTTTGTACAAGGAATAACAACTTGAAGAATATTAATAGCTTAGGCCTGCCCTTGTCTTCAATAGTGCCTGCCTTTCCTTCCTGCACGTTAAAAAAATATCTTCAGAAGTTAGTGGTCTGAAGTGAGGTCTTCTGGGTCTCAGTCCCATTTCCAATAGACTGTGGTCACATCAAGAACTATCTCTTGCTTGTTCATAGATTTAGCAGGAATTCAGTGGGTCCATGGGCACTAAATGATCCTCTAATTGTTAGAGACGTTCCCCAAGGCTGGTATTTGAATCACCAATGGACAAGTGTAGAGAAGCTTCCACTGCTGTGGCTGTCTGTGCTGCACCTGTTTTTGTGGACAGAGGACCTTGATCTCCAAGGGTATGTCTACACTGCAGTGTTATTTCGAAATATCTTATTTTGAAATAGTTAATTTGAAATAAGTTATTTCGAAATATTGTGTCTACACACAAAATGCATTTTGAAATAGCGTTTTGCTATTTTGAAATAGCGTGTCCATACTGAGTGGTTGCTGAATCGCATTTAAGGCCGGTCAGAACCAGGTCCGGCAGGGCATCAGGTCAAGAGTGTGTTTGTGTGGCTGCTGCCTGAGGCTATCTGAGGCTTGTGCTTAAATGGACACCCCCCGACACACATCCTTCAGGCAGCAGGTTTTCAGGTTTCCCTGCTTGCTTGCCTACCTCAATGAGGGACAGAAAAGCATTTTGTCTCTGCGTGCTCTGCTTGCCCTCACTCGGGACATCACAGCACTCTCCAACATGGAGACAGAGCTGCCCCTGGGAATTCTGGTGCTTCTTTTGGACGCGTTGCTGCGAGCGTGGCTGCACTTTCTGCAGGCTGCCATCCGGGAGGTCCATCAGGGGGCTGTCAGTATCCAGGAGGCCCTGAGGAGAACTTCTACCCTGAGGAGCACTAAGAGCCTCCCTGGTCTGCCTCACTTGGGGCTTGTGCCTCATTCCTCCCTCACGTCCTTCCACTTACCCCTCCTTAACCGCCCTTCATGATGTTCAATAAAATACATGTTTTTTCATAAACACGAACTGTTTTTATTTAACAAAACTGGGGGGAGGGGTTAAAACTCTGGTGAGACTGGGAAAGGAGGTGGGAGAAGGGAGGAGAGAGGGTGGGAGTGGAAAATGGGAAACCTGGGAGGAGGGAGCTGGAAGGGAGAAGCAAGGGGAAGAAGGGAGAGGGGAAGCTCAGGGCTCAGGGGTGGGGATATCGCCGGGCCAGCTGTCTCCCTGCACCACGGATGCAGGGGCTTCGGCATCCCCGGGGGGATGGGGAGGGGATGGAGGGTGAGAAGGGTGTACAGGGAAAAGCAGGAAGGGGAGAAGGAGTGAGGGGGGGGCGGTAGCTGGGGAGGCAGCAGGTGCTGGAGCTGCTGGAGGAAGCATGCTCTGCTCCAGGGTCTGCAGGTGTTGGAAGATGGCACGGCCCTGGGTAAGCTGCTCCCACTTGAGCTCCAGGTCTTCTTGCACCCAGTTGTGGAGGGTGCAGTGCAGGGCTCGCAGTGCCCCCAGGTACTGCTATTGGTATGCCTGCACTGCTCAGTTGGTCCTGCGGAGCCCTCGGGTGCAGGAGCATGTCCCGGGCGGGGTGGTGCACCCTGCACGTGCAGCTGGTAAAGCTGTGGAGAAACAAGAGAAGTGGTCAGTTATATCTGGGGACACAGTGGGTGAAGCCCAGCCCCCCTCTGCGAGGTGAGGATGACCATTCCCTGCACCATCAGAGCCGATGTGCTTGCACACAGGCCATGTTCAGAATGTCCTGCTATCCCCAGGTATGGGAGCTGCCCCGAGACAGCACCCATGCCCCTGTGCTGTGTATAGGGTGGGTGAGGTGGGGGGGGGGGAAGATGTCTCCTGCCTCTGTGTAGAGGGGGCTTGTGGGGGGAGGGCGTCCTGCTGTGTCTCACCCTGGGATCAGGAGCATGTCATGTCTCTTCACACATAGCGTGTAGCTAACAGGCCAAGGCCCCAGTGTGGCAGCCAACTGGGGCCACATGCCCACGGGTGGCATCACACATGCTTGCACGTGTACAGGTTGCCACGTGATCCATGGTCAGCAAGGCCCACATGCATGGTCCCTGGTCTCCTTCCCGACCCCCCAGTAGGGACAGTGATGGCACTCACATGTTGCTGCCTGCCTGGATGACACTGGTGATGGCTCTGCTGGGACGGCTCGGGGGTCCTGGCTGCTCAGCACGCTCCCTCCAGGCTCCTGTGGCTCCATGCGCTCCTCCTCCATGCCCTGGTCAGGGCCCTCTGCTCCAGGATTGATGAACCCTGTGCTGGCACAGATCTTCCCACCCCCCAGGATGCGGTCTAGGGCATCAAAATAGGGGCAGGTGTCTGTCCCTGTTTAGGATCTGCCTTCCTATGGCCCTTGCATAAGCCTGCTGAAGCTCCTTAATTTTCATGCGCACTTGCTCCTGGGTGTGGCCTTTGGTGGCCAGGCTGTCAGCCATCTGTCTGTAGATGGCTGTGTTCCTCCATCTAGTGCAGAGATCATGGACGTTGGAGGCATCTCCCCAAACCTCAATCAGGTCCATTATGTCCGCACTGGACCAGGAAGGTGCCTGCCTTTCCGGCCCCAGCAGGCTCCTGGGAGCTGGGGGACTGGGTCCGGGGAGCAGTGGAGGGCTGGCTGGCATTGGCTGCCTGGCTCATGGTGGGGCCACTGGGTCAGGTGCAGCAACTGCTGGCTTTGTGCTGGCAGGCCTGGAGCTGGCACAGGCACTGTGGAGAGAGTCTACCCCTTTAAGGGCTCCAGGGCTGGAGGAAAGGAGAGGAAGTTTTCCTAGTTGTGCCCAGAGTAGCCAGCAGGGTACTCTGGGAAGGGCTGGAGGCCCCCTATTTCGAAATAAGTATCTACACAGCACTTACTTCGAATTAGCTATTTCGAATTTGGCGTTATTCCTCATAGAATGAGGTTTACCAAATTCGAAATAAGCGCTCCATTATTTCGATTTACTTTCGAAATAGCGGTTTGGCTGTGCAGATGCTAGGAAAGTTATTTTGAAATAACTTTGCTGTGTAGACATACCCCAAGCCTATGAATCCATCACCTTTCACAAGCTTGCTTTTTTTTCCCCTCCTTCTGTTATCATAGTAACTTACTGCTTCTGGGTCACTCCAAATCTTGCTTCTCTATGCTTTCCTCTGTATTCCCAGGACAGGCTCTCTCACTATAGCAACTAGAAAAATAATGCTGTGATAGAATCTGTCCATGAACTTGGTACCATATGCAAAAACTTGAAAAAACAGACTGCATAGAAACAAAATTTTAGAAGTGTTTGTTGAAACGGTGTGCAAGCCCTGTGCTGATCAAACATCTGGTATGTAGAAGCTGTTACTTGTGGTTCCCAGAGTAAAACTTAATGCACGTAAACTACAAAAAATTACTGGTTAGACAGCAGACTTTGAAATTCCCTCCCCATGTATTTCTAATCAATCTTATTGGGCAACATCCAAATCTAGTTAACTGGAGTCTTTACATTGCCTTGATAGCAGTCAGATCAAGTCCTATATTGCTCACCTCTTTTGCATGTGTGACAGGGTCAGATCAGATAGCAATAGAAGAATATTTAAATATATGAACCCTAGATTAAGGAGGTCTTCTGGTCCTTGGGTAGATGGGCAGGGGCTGGGCTAGAACCAGCAGGAGCTTTCCAGAAGCAGTCTGGACTATCAGGCCAGTGAGAATACCTGATGCTACTTAGGAGCCTTCCAGAGCCAAGGGAATCAGGCTAATCAGACCACATGGGGACAATCAAGGACCAGTTGAGACTGGCTTAAAAGGGTTCCTCTTCTGTTAGTTTGGGGGTGTGCAAGGAGAAAGGAAGGAGCTAAAGTGCTGAGAGTTAGAAGAGACTGGGTGAGAGCTGAGACAGTCAGGCAGAGTGCAGTGGAGGAGTAGGATAAGCTGCTCAGGAACCAGAGGAAAGGTAATGGGAGGGATCATTTGGGGAAATGGCCCAGGGACTTAGTTGCTAGATGGGAAGTAGAACAAATCCCATCTGTGCCACTGCCTTAGAGTCCCTGGGCCAGAACCTGGAGTAGTGGGAGGGCCAGGTTCCCCCATGCTTCCCCCAAAACTACAGAATCCGCCCCTGGATAGGGAGACTAGTATTATAGAGGGGTTTACCCCCATATTATGCACTAGTCTGTGATGAGTATGGCTCAGAAGGCTGGGTCATCTGATTGGACGCAGTAAGCCTCCAAGGCTGAACACTATCTGCCAGAAGCACAGGACCCATAGGCACAGCCAGAACTCTGCCACACATGGTATAAAAATAATATAGTCTTAAGAGAGTTTACCTCCTGTCACAGCCCATTCCCTATTTAAGTAGTCCACAAAGTATGACAATTACTTTTAGAGTGATTAAATATAGAGTAAGGGAAACAAATCCTGACCCCTCCCACATAGGTACAGAGCAGGATTCCCAGTAAGCTGAGTGCTTGGGCGGCCACCCAGAAGAGATTCAAATGCCACCCTGCTGATTAACAGAGGACCCATGGCTAACATATGTTTCTACTGGTGGTGCACATCTGCACATGCCTTGATGCACATAATTTATTGTGCACATGGATGGAAAAAATTAGAGAACATTGTGCAGAGGAGTTGACCTGCACTGAAGCTGGTGTGGAGCAGAGCAGGAAGATATTAATTCAAATCAACTTATTCAACAAAATGGGTCAGAAGTCTCCCAAGAGAAGCTTCTAATGTTACTCCAGCATTTCTGTTGCTGCTGCTGGAAGCTGCTTGCAAATGCACTAAAAAAATGTAAAAAGGAGCAAAATGCCCTATCATTTAGCTATATAAACCTATTGGGTTCAACAATGCCAACCGTCTAGGGCAGGGCTATTTGGCATGTGGCCCACAGCCTGTTTGGGTTTATACGGGGCTCAACACATGGCCTGCGGGTGGGATCCTTTGAACACAGCCTCCACAGGGAACACGCTCCACAGGAGCAAGACGTCTTCTATGTGGGGTGAGCACTGAAAGATTCAAGCGGACGGACTGGCTGGAACAGATGTGCACAGGGTGTCAGCATTTCTAGCCCTCAGGGAGAAGGTGCTGAGAGCTTTGGGGCATTTGGGAAGTCCTGGCTGCTTAGCCTTGTGGGCAGAGTCTGAGAGATGCTGACAGGCTCACACTGGCCACGTTTGGATCCAGCACTGCGGCTTAAGTCTTAATCTTTGTATTCATGCCCATCAGTGTGTAAATCTATTTGCATATATTTGCATATATATGCAACCACACTTAAGTTGCAGCCCTTGGCATGTGTTGTGAGTATCATTGCAGCCCCCAGGGCTTCCAAAGTTGAGTAGCCCTAGTCTAAGATCTGGGTGGCTTGGAAAAGTCTCAGGTATGTGAGGACAAGTTGCAGAAGTAAATAGTGGTAATAGTGTGTGAAGTGTAAGTCCTCTGTTTCTTAAATACTTTCATCATGGCTAATTATAGTACATGTTGGGCTTAAGTTTACAAACATAAAGCTAGAATAATGGTTTTAAATAAGACCATGGCAAGTTCAACATACCTCTAGAATTCTTATACCTCATAAAATGTAAAAGTATTGATGAATCATTTTTAAGGGACTATATTTGGCATCAATGAAAAATATTACAACTGTGTTCTAAGCATCCCTTCCATCTCCCTTAAGTGTCAGCTGGCACTAGAGTCATCTCAAGATCAAAAAAAATTTCTCCAAAGAATGTTGTCTTGCTAAAAAAAGAGACTAGATTGCTGCAATACTTTTGTAATAAAACTAAAACAATATAAAAACCTCCCAAAGCATTCCTAAAATCTTGTTTGATATTCTGAAAGAGCAATGGTCTGCTTCTGGAAAGCATGCACAAAGTCACTTACGGGATAATGTCTTTTCCTGAAGGACACTGTGGAAGGAAGAACTATTAGGATACAGGCAGTCCCCGAGTTACGCGGATCCGACTTATGTCAGATCCGCAGTTACAAACGGGGCCCGTCTCCCTGCTCTCCAGCAGACCAGGGAGAGGAAGCAAAGCCGCAGAACACGCGGGCAGCGGACAGCCCAGACGCGTCTGGGCTGTCCGCTGCCTGCGTGTTCCGCGGCTTTGCTCCCAGTCCCCCTGGTCTGCAGACCAGGGAGACGGGGAGCAAAGCAGAGCAAAGCCGCGGAGCCCGAGGGCAGCAGGACAGCCACGGTGCGTCTGGGCTGTCCCGCTGCCCCCGTGCTCTGCGGCTTTGCTCTGGACGCCTGTGGTACAGCAGCTGGGGCGCTGCCGGTTGGTCCCGTTGCGCCGCTCTGGGCACTACTGGACCAACCCAGCAGCACCCCAGCTGCTCTGCCCCAGGCATCCCCAAGTCAGCCGCTTCTGAAACTGACCAGTGGCTGACTACAGGAAGCCTCTGCCCCAGGCTTCCTGGAATCAGCCTCTGATCAGTTTCAGCAGCAGCAGACTTGGGGATGCCTGGGGTTCTTAAGTTGAATCTGTATGCAAGTCGGAACTGGCGTCCAGATTCAGCCGCTGTTGAAACTGATCAGTTTCAGCAGCGGCTGAATCTGGATGCCAGTTCCGACTTACATACAGATTCAACTTAAGAACAAACCTACAGTCCCTATCTTGTACGTAACCCAAGGACTGCCTGTACTGTAAAAAGTTCTATAGTCATTGAAAAGATGCAAGTTTTTCCTAAATGCCAGAGGTAAGATAAAGGGGTCAAGTTTACTTGTGCCTTGACTCTAGGACAACCACCCAATCACTACCCCACTGATGCACAGTTATTAATAATTCCAATTTACAGAGATTTTAAGAAGCACAAATTTCTACATGAGACCCTTTACTGTAGAACAGACAATGCTCTCAATTACTCTACATTATAGCACTGTACCACCAGCAAAATCACCGTAAGTGTGGATGGTAATACAGATACTCCAGTCTATTATCTAATTTATCTGAATGAACCAAAGCAGAAGCAATCAATGCATGTTTATTATCTGATCAAGTACTAGCCAAGAGTTGGCTCACTGCCTATAAAGACCTTATCAGTTAAAAAGCATTTCCTGTTACAAGAGAATGCTTGTAAGATACATTTTATGCTAAGACATGTTGCCTTTTCACATGTCACAAACAGCAAGCATATATGTTTTTATTGAATACGCTGAGATTCAGGAAAACAGGCCTAATCAGGAAGCCAGTTAACCATATGTTAAACTTTATGTATGTGCTTAAATCCCACTGACTTGAGTGGGAGTTAACAAACCTGAGCATAAGCTTAAAGTTAAATGTGCTTAAATGCTCACTCAGTGTAGTTTAACTATGTGCTTTCTGGAATCACAACTGTATGGAGTAAAAGTTTGTACCATAGCTGGTTCTTTGCAGTAAATAGTTAAGGAGCATTAAATATAATAGTAACTTCCAGAGTATGGCTATTTCAACTCTAAAAAATGTGAAAATAGTAACAAGGTCAAATCACATACCTGCACAATCATTTTTGCTTAAATAGACAATATATGGTCTTTGGATACCATATTGGTGAACATACTATAAAAGACAAATCAAAGTAGGGACAGATCTTCATATGCATTTTTACAATGATTAAACCGCAATTAGGCTCTGGACACTGCAGTAATATAAACATTATTTAAAAATTAATAGTGATTTTTGTAGGTACAGAGACATAGGCTATGTCTAGACTACAAGCCTCTTTCGAAAAAGCCTCTTTTGAAAAAGAGCATCTAGACTGCAACCAGGCAGTCTGGATGCTCTCTTTTGAAAAACCACTGTTTGCATTTACATAGCACCTTTTTTTGAAAGAGCACTTTCAAAAAAAAGTGTTATTCCTAGTAAAACAAGGTTTTCCGCAGTCAAAAAAATTGCCGCATTCTTTCGATTTACTTTTGAAAGAATACGGCAGCAGTCTAGGTGCAGGGGAAGTTTTTTCGAAAAAACCCTGTAGTCTAGGACTACAACCATGAAGCAAGAAGTAAATAAAAATAAATCAGATTTTGTATTACTGTATTAGAAAAATAGCTTAATTTTGCTACTGAAGATATTTGAGATGGGAGTAATCTGGTGGAAACCATAGGAGAATGACAACATTAGCAGTAACATTTTGAATATATGAGTTGCGTGAAGGGTTGATATATTCAGAAGGGGGCCAAGGGAGTTATGCACCCAATTCCCTTTGACTTTCAGGCCTCTCTGAAAAATCCATCTGAGATAGAGAGGAAATTCTCTCTCATCTACTCCATTAAACTTACTCTCACCTATGATAGCCAAAATCAGTTTCTTTTGATGTAGTAGTTGTGCTTCTTTATTCACCATCATTCCCATACTTTACAGCACATGTTTTTTCTATGCATTACATAAATCTTACCTAGCTCTAGGAATCTTTTTGGCATAACTGCTACAGAGTTCCAACATCATTGAAAATGAAAATGGCATTAATATTATGTCCCATTCTAGATGTAAACTAGTTAATGTTATTTCCTGTCAATGACAATAGTCTTGTAAATTTACTGTAAACTAAGCATCACTAGTTAAATCATACTGTGATTAGCAGCTGTTTAAAGATATTACTAAGTGCCAACAAATATCCCTTTTCTAGTGCAGCTACTTTAGAATTACTCTCCATCTGGTTTCTTGTCATGTGATCAACGCATTTACACTTGAACTTCTGCAGCATTCTTAGAACGTTGTTCAACATAATGAACAATGAATCTTCATTATATTTGTTCTTTTTATGCAGAATCAACTGTATTTTCTTCTGGTTCATTCCTCAGGCTTTTGAGCTATTCTTTAGGAGAGCACTCACATTCTGTCCCATTTATCATGCCACTACAGACATGTCAAACCCTTTATGTGAACCACAAAGGGAAATTGGTTTTTACTATTTTATACGGTCTCCCATTCTTAAGTTTCAAGTTCTCTTCTACACTGCAACTGTTACTTTTTCTAGTTTGCTGTAAACTGTTTTTCCAGTATTCATACACCATAACTTCATGGCTAGTCCTTTAATCTTCATCTATAAAGAAAGGAGGATATCTTAGCACTCTAATCACATCTTGCTTTTTTCATTGTTTCTAAAGCTCTTCTCCAGGCAGGAGGCAGGATATACCAGATGGATAGTATCTCTGTGTAACTATATTCAATTTTATCTCTTTGCTCTCCTTGTTAAACTTAAATAATACAGTATGATTTACACAAATGAGCCGTGTAGTTCTCAGTTTGTTCTTCTGCTTCCTCTTCAGTTGATTATAATACAGATACTGCTCTCACCAAGTCTAGAGCCTTTCATATGCCCTCAAAATTCATCAACAGCATGTCTCTGTGGAAAATGTAGCAGACAAAAAATTACCCAGTGCTCTGTTACTTGAATCTGAATGATGTGGAATTAATTTCTAGGAGTTAATATTCTATATAAATAAGGGTCTTTGTTAAACCAGAGGCACAATATTTATTATTTACATTGCTTGGCTAAATTTCAAGTTTAAAATGCTTAATTAACTTTTTATTCCCTAGATATTTCAAGGACTCGTTTTGAGACATTAGTAAATATTTTGTGCCATTGTAAATGAGAACTTAAGTTTCTTTGAGATATTGTCTCAATATTTGGTTATTGATGCATTTCACTTGCATGATAAATAATTTAAAAAAACCACACACCCTGGATTTTACACTCAGATATCTAGAATACAATCCAGATCTGACCCAGCATTCCTTTATGGGTGGGACTGGGTAGGGAGAGTTAGTGACACCTTAGATCAGTTAATAAGGTGGGTCTCAAAAATGCTTTAGAAGTTACCTGAGTGGCTTGATAATTGGTCAAATAATGCTTCTTGATTGCATATTAATCATGGGTTTATGTGGGAACTCTGTCTCTCCTTTAGCACGCCACCAAATTGAACAAAATTAGGATTCTATTGTAACAGTTGAGAGAAATGTAGCCGTGTTAGTATGGGGTAGCTGAAGCAAAATGCAGGACAATGTAGCACTTTAAAGACTAACAAGATGGTTTATTAGATGATGAGCTTTCGTGGGCCAGACCCACTTCCTCAGATCAAATAGTGGAAGAAAATAGTCACAACCATATATACTAAAGGATACAATTAAAAAAATGAACACATATGAAAAGGACAAATCACATTTCAGAACAGGAGGGGGATGCAAGGGGGGGGAAGGAAGGAAGGTAAGTGTCTGTGAATTGATGATATTAGAGGTGGGGAGAGTGGGATGTCTGTGAGCTAATGGAATTAGAGGTGATAATTGGGGAAGCTATCTTGGTAATGGGTAAGATAGTTTGAGTATTTGTTCATTCCTTCTCGGAGAGTGTCGAATTTTAACATGAATGACAGTTCAGAGGATTCCCTTTCAAGTGCAGATGTAAAAGGTCTTTGTAGCAGAATGCAGGTGGTTAAGTCATTGAGACAAGATCACAAAGAAAAAACAGTTTCTTGCCATTTTAACCAGAAAGGACACTCTCTCAATGACTTAACCACCTGCATTCTGCTGCAAAGACCTTTTACATCTGCACTAGACGATGGATCGCATGGTGTGTTCTACAGAACGTGGTGTGCTCTACAGAAAACCCACCGACTCATACAGTTACCTACATGCATCCAGCTCCCATCCAGAACACACCACGCGATCCATCGTCTATAGCCAAGCCCTTCGATACAACCGCATCTGCTCTAATCCCACTGACAGAGACCAGAAGCTTCAGGATCTCTACCAAGCATTTATAAATCTCAACTACCCACCCAGAGAAATAAAAAAGCAAATTGAAAGAGCCAGACGAATACCTAGAAACCATCTACTTCAAGACAGACCCAAGAAAACCAACAATAGAACACCACTTGTCATCACCTACAACCCCCAACTTAAACCTGTCCAACACATTATCAATAAACTACAGCCTATATTGGAACAGGATACCATACTCAAAGAGGCTCTGGGAGACAGACCCATAGTCTCCTATAGACAACCACCTAACCTCAAGATGATTCTTACCAACCACCACAGGACATACCACACTAATACCAACCCTGGTACCTTCCCTTGCAACAAACCCCGTTGCCAGCTTTGTCCACATATTCATTCTGCTGATACCATTATTGGACCTAACCAAGTGAGTTATAAGATCAAGAACACATATTCCTGCGCATCCAGAAATATAATCTATGCTATCATGTGCCGAAAGTGTCCATCTGCTATGTACATTGGACAAACATCTCAGACACTTCGCCAAAGGATTAATGCCCACAAACAGATATTAGACAAGATCTCAAAGAGAAAACAGTTTCTTGCCATTTTAACCAGAAAGGACACTCTCTCAATGACTTGACCACCTGCATTCTGCTACAAAGACCTTTTACATCTGCACTTGAAAGGGAATCCTCTGAACTGTCATTCATGTTAAAATTCGACACTTGCCAACAAGGACTTAAACATTTGAACTATCTCACCCATTACCAAGACAGTTTCCCCAATTATCACCTCTAATACCATTAACTCACAAACATCCCACTCTCCCTACCTCTAATATCATCAATTCACAGACACTTACCTTCCTTCCTTCCCCCCCCCCCCCGCATCCCCCTCCTGTTCTGCAATGTGATTTGTCCTTTTCATATTTGTTCATTTTTTTAATTGTATCCTTTGGTATATATGGTTGTGACTACTTTCTTCCACTATTTGATCTGAGGAAGTGGGTCTGGCCCACGAAAGCTCATCATCTAATAAACCATCTTGTTAGTCTTTAAAGTGCTACATTGTCCTGCATTTTGCTTCAACTACCCCAGACTAACACGGCTACATTTCTACCACAGGTAGTGAAAAGGAATTGATGAATGCATGGAGTTGTCCTTCCCTTTATGCTCTTAGATGTGAGGCACAAAAGATAGTTAGGGTAAAAGTGGGGATTCTAAGAGACAGTGCTGGACCAAAAAAAAAAAAATCCAAACTCAAGTCCATGGGTTGACAGCAAACCAACAGGAAAATACAAAAGCAAGCACTTCTGACTTCCCTACATATCTATACAAGGCATAGTAATTATGTTCCCAATGCCTCCTTGAAGAATTTAAGAACCAGAGGTTGTGACAGGCAGAGAGATAAACATGGGTTGTTAGAGTCTTCACATTTTCCACCTGGTCTTGCTGTGCATAGAGTACCAATAGTTAAAGCTTCTGAGAACAGTCAGCTGCTTAGAAGAAAGATATTGGCAAAAAGTGTGGCACAGGGCTAGTATGAATTCTGAGAAATCCACTCAGTTCATTACTCTTGTAATCTGTTCATTTACTCAAACAATATGCATTTCTGCTCTATTTCCAAGAGAATTTGTGCATTTTGAGTACTTATTCCCACAATCCACAGAGAAATGTATTGAAAAAAGTATGCCTATGCAGTCAAACATCAGCATGTGACCACAACTTTCCCCCTATTCTTTCATGCTAAAGTGAACCTACTGGTCATTCTGTGAGGCCAACGCCAAGCAGTTTTGAAAAAGCCATCCTAAGAAGAAAAAAATCTTGTTGGAAACTGATGTAATTCTACACATATCTTTTATTTCTACTCCCTATAAAATTACTGAGTGTTTCTTTATTCTAACCCATCATGTGCACACAGTACAAAACACACAGTTATTAGGCTGGCAAAGATTTGGTCACCAATTTATTCGGCCTTTGCATACAGATATACAAATGACAACATTTAAAAAAAGCTTAAAAAGGCAAAAAATGGACTCAAGAAGCATAAATAGTATTTAAAAATTCTAATCATCACAGTGGAAGAAAACTGGAAGGAGAAAGCTTCGGTAACCCTAAGACTTGAAATAAATACCCCACACAGATTAATTTCACAGCAGGAAACCTAAAAGCATGTCATCCAATAATCTGATTTGTAGTTTTACATTTATAGTCTCTTTAAAATATCTTATAAAATAAAATGTCTGTCAATTTGGTCTTGTCATTTGGTTACAGTTGACTTTTCCAGTGATTGAAAACAACTAAAATTAGCACTCCTCAATGAACACAAACTTATGCAGTTAATAATACCTGAACATTTCTGTGCTTGAGCACTGTTGCTGATATTAATGCAGCTCTGTGAATAGGGGGCCTGATCCTGTTTCCACCAAAGCCAAGGGCAAAATTTCCATAAAAATTCAAGAAGAATAAGGAAGGATCACTGTATTAACCTAGCAGAGGAACTCTGAATATCTTGTGGAGTTCTCCCAAAGCAATGTGTGATTTTTTTGGTTTCAACTCTCCCCAATTAGAAGTTGGATAAACTGAATACAAAACCCAGATGTCAAGAGACTGATTTAAATTACAGGTAAGGGAGTTAAGATTTTGAATCCAATCTCTGACACTAACAATCTGTCTCTGGGTAGGGAGATAATTTCCCTATCAATAAACCTTAAATAAATACATTTATAATTTCCCTATCAATAAACCTCAAAGTGGGCTAATACTTTACTTTAATACTCACCGACCTCAAAGGACTGTTTTGAAGACTGGTATTGGTAAAATATTTTGAGGATGAAAAGCAATTGCAAGTATTTCCACTTTCCATGTAGGTAACAAGTTTAAATGTATATCAAATTTTGGCCATTCATATTTTGGTAGTGTTTCTGACATAGATAAACAGATGGTGAATGATCAGTTACATACATACTTGCCAGTTATCAATCTCATATTTTGAAAATAGTATTTTAGTACTATGTTGAACAAAGCCTAGAGGTTCAAGGCTCAACCAAAATGGAGAGGACTAAATCAGAATTCTTGAACATTAGGAATAAAAACGGACTGTTATTGAATATTCGAACGAGACATTTTTAACTATTAATTTTAAATTATAAAGTAATTGCGTGTATTACCGATTATGGACTTTTTTGCTTGTGTTTATATTCACTATGTTTGCAAGTATAGCAGATTACTTTGTAGTTTATATGTATATTAAAACACATGTCCTCCAAAAGGTTTTAATTTAATTGAGAATAAATAGTTACGTAAAGAAATAGTAAACTCCCCCCATAGCTCAAGAGAAGAAAAATCTATTAGTTTCTCCTCCCACTTACCCCAAAATGAAGTTCACTGCCAACAATCTAAGTGCATGACACACAAACAGGTCTAATTGCAGAAACAGTGTGGTACTTAAAATTCATCAGAAGGTGCACTTACTTATTTATTACAGTGTGGCCCTGATCAAGCAAAGCACTGAAACACATGCTCAGCCAAGCACATCAGAGCTGATCTGGCATTGTTAGAAATATTTAAACAGTCAAAACTTATCTAAAATAATTACAAGAGGGATTAATATGATTACTGTTTGTATAGTCTTTATTCTGGAATTAACCATTTGCAGTTTTATTGTAACCCCAGTAAGAATTACAGTTTCCAGTCATACACACACTGCACCCTAAAAGGCCGCCATTTCCGCTAAGCATTTCAATACTAAATATAGGCTCTGAGTAGAGAAAACGGCTGAATCTCTCCATGGACAATTCAGGAAATACTGTTACAGTTGCAATCTTTTCCACAGTTCTCTGAATCTATAGTTCTCTGAACATCACACTCAATTATGGGGGAAGGACAATAAATGAGTCAAGGTTTGGCATTTGGAGTAAGTTAAATTGCAATTAAAATGGTAGCAAAAATAATCTAGGATTTTAAAATACTTTGACATTAGCAAGAGATTCTCTCTATCATGCATCATTGATATTGGCTTATGGAAAGAAAACATGGATTTAAATAACCAACTTCATAATTTACAGCTAAAAGGAACATGGAAAGTTTTTTAACACCTGATTTCCCACCACTATCATACTGCAATAATGTCACCATATAACCAATAACTGCTTTCACTCCCAGCTTTTAACACATTATTACCAGTACAGAAATAAAGCTAATACCAAAACTTACAAAAAGTGTAAGTATAAATTCATATAGATCACTTTCTGTTTGCAAACATATCCCACTAGTTATCAATCTAGAAGTAGAAAAGAGGCCTACATTGCTGGTTAGACTGTAAGGCAACAAATAATGTGCCACCAAACAGAGCAGCTGATTCCTTCCCATCAGAGGGATCCCATGACACTCTATGATGCTTTAATCTCTCCTGAGCAAGAGATTACAGATCCCAGAGCCAAACTTCAGTTTCATTCCCTCATCAGAAGCAGGTACTGGGTACAAATGAGAATGATTTAGCTTGTATCATCTGTTTACTCAACACAGTACTGTTTTAGGGAAAATAGACTTGTGAAGAATAACAGCCCTTTTCCCTATGCAGAACACTGCCCCACTGTATATTTCTGAAAAAAAATATTATAATTACACTGAAACAACCAATGTTGCAAACATAACTTACATCCATCAATGCCCAAAAAACCTTATAAGCATATGTTGAAAAGACAGACATTTTCTAAAACTATTTTGGCCTAAAAATCAATAGATATGTTTTGTTTTATAGAATTGTATTTTTTTTATGATTTACATCACCACCATTCCTGGGGATCATTTCCAGAAGTCATATTACATAGTTGGGCCAATTCACAAAGTGACTAAAAATCAACTATGAACAAATGTATCTGACTAGTTTGTCTTTGTTCAAATTGAGTGAAGTACAAAAAGTTATCATTATTCATTCTAAAGGTTTAAGTTAGATTCTGAAAATCTCTGAACTTTAATAATATAGGACTTTAAGTTCCAAGGTACTGCATGTCTTTAGCTCTGACTGAAATAAAAAGAGAGTTGAGGTATTTAGCACCGTGTAAGAAGCACTCAATACCTTGAATATCTATCCCCTGCATATTAGCAATTTAGTTTAAAAATTGTGTCCAGAAAATAAACTGTGTCCCTTATATTTAAAACAAATATTTGTACAAGAAGCAATGCTTTTTAATCCAACCAAAATGTTACTTTCTTTCCTTAGTTTTGTGCAAAAGGTTTTGGTAGTTGCTGGCGTATGCTATGGATTTAATAAGCTTTTTCTTGCCATTTCTGGGTTTTGGAGGCTGGTACAAAGCCTTCAGTGGAGTTTAATGGCTTGTTCTTGTGTTTTTTTTTATCATGATCCATTCAAATGGAAAGTTGTTAAGTCTGCAGTTTGAACTGATAGGTGCTTGTTTTCCATTTGTTGATATCTGCATTGAGCATGGTGCGCTCTGTGAAAGTAACACGTCCTTCTGCATCAATGAGAAGGACTGTGTTAGTCCTGAAAGAAAACAAGGGAAGAAGACATTTTAAACTTCATTTTTGCCTAATTATTTGCACAATACTATTTTACTAATTTAGACTAAAGTAGCATCACAGAAAAATAGGTCTAAAAAAACACCAATAAAATCAGATTCGAAGGACTCACTTGAATTCCCCTCCCCCGCTGCATTACACTGAATGAAACTCTGTACTATCTTGCTTCATGGCTGCACTTAAAGGAAAAACCACACAAAGGTTCAGGCTGATAGATAAGAAGAACAATAAATAGCCGAGAAACTAACAATAAGCTTTTTAATTGCTGAATATATTAAAGTCAGTTCTAGCCTGGAAATGAATTTTACCTGACAGCATTTAGTTAGCATGAATATTATCAGACACACATCCTTGTTGATTTATATTAACTCATGTCTGCATTCTTCCCTTTGATACAAAATGCTAATAAAAATCTCCTCAGCTTTGCAGCCCAGAATATACAAATTACCACCTGAGGACACAGATGCAAGGTCATACAAGAACTTCACATTTACTCTCCCTAAGGGTATATTATCTTGAAGAGCAATTTCTAAACACTGAGATGCAAGTCCCCTCACAGATTGATACAAAACTGCTAAAAGTAACTCCACTGACTTTAGTGCAACTACTTCTGATTTACACTGAAAAAAAATAAGGCTTTGTGAGGTATGAGAACTTGTTGTCCTCTCTAGCTATGGTTTTAGTTCTAATTAGCCCAGCTGTAAATCACAGATGTTCAGAAATATCGATGTACTTGTTATTTGTCCCTTATTTCAAATCCAAATTGACCTCAGTTTTACATTAATTGTATTGTCACACAGCAATTTAGTCTACTGGCTCACTTAAAGGACTGGCAGTCCACAATTCTCAGTTCCATCCCTAATGCTACTACTAATTCTGTCGCATTGGTCAAAGCACTTCTGCTCACCCATCTGCGAAATGGGTACATTTACTTGAGTGGGATGAGGCCAAATATTTATAAAGAGCATAGAAATTACTGGATGAGAAGACATGTGCAGTATTATTTATAACTGAAGTTCTAAACAAAGAAACAGCAAAGGTAAAAATATAGTCTAGACTAGTTCTGCTTAGATGTTTACTATACTCTTCCTACGCTGTCTTATATTGGGGATTTATTCCACTTTGACTCCCAGAATCAGAACCCTTCATAGTGAATGGATGACTCCCTATGTTCTGTCCTAATGCCAGTGATGTGTTGAGATACTGTAATGGTCCTGCACTACATCAGCAGCAACTTCTCAACATATGTGAACAATAGTTCCACCAATGATGAAAATGCCTCTCATATATTCATGCCAGATAATCTGAGTGTTTGGGATAAAAGCCAGAAAATGTTATTGGACTTATGTTGTCTTATATTCAGAGTTGGAAATACTAGACCTGGCATGGTGAATCAAGGCTTGGTCTACACTGGGAGTTTATGTCAAACTTAACCACGTTAGGTTGAATTTCTAAACAATGAGTCCACACCACCAACCCCATTCCGTTGACTTTAAGGGCTCTTAAATTTGACCTTGCATGGTCAACGTTACGGTAGTGCCACGAGCTGGCTCTCCTTTCCCAAATCACCAGCCTGGCCATGCCCACACTATAACCCCAGAGTACCTACTATAGGTGTTCTGGGGGGCAGAGTGTTGTTGCTCCCAGTGCTTGCCCTCCCTGAGTTCCTGGCTGGGGAGAAGGGAACCACCTCCTCTCCTCCCCTACTGCTCCGATAGCTGTGCTGTGCGCACACTCTCCTTTCCTCTTTTTCCCTTCGTGGTGCTCCAGGGAGGCTGGGACATGCTTGGTGCGCTGCCCCACTTCTCCACCCCTCCCCTGGTGCTCTGGAGAGACTGGGAGCACTTGGCACTCTGCTCTGCCTCCTCCCCTCCCAATGGGGGCAGGGCCTCAGCAAAGGGGGGAGGCTGTAGTTGGGCTGGGAGCCTGCCTTCTTCAGTCTCAGCTGCATCAACCGCCCATGCATAGTGCAGATGCAGTGCTGTGAAAGTAGAGTTGTTGGCCTCCAGGAGGTGTCCCACAGTGCCCTGCTGTGACTACTCCAATAAGGACATTCAACTTTATTGCTCTCCAGGTAACAGGAAAAGCCCTGGGAAAATCTGAATTTTATTTCCTGTGTGCCCAGTGTGATGAGCAGACCTGAGAGCAGGTGACACATCTCAGCACAATACACCTGAATATGAATGCCCAGGGCCACAGACAAGCACCAGCATGGAGCATGCAGGACAATCTGGTCCTCACTTTTGTGTGGGGAGAGGAATCTGTTCTTTCAGAACTACGAACCAGCAAAAGAAATGCAGATATCTATGCCAAGATCACAAAAGGCATGGAGGAGAAAGGATGCACCAGGGATGTCCAGCAGTGCCATGTGAAATTAAAGGAGCTGAGGAAGTCATACCAGAAGACAAAGGAGGTGAACAGATGCTCTAGATCAGTGCTACTCAATGGTGCATCACACTCAGTCGACAGTAGCTATTTTACTGGGGATGCATAACTTTGAACTTCATCAAATTCTTATGCACAGTGGGGATGTTCCCCTTTGACTTAACAAAATCAGGTGCTAAAAAGTAGACCTTAATAAATTCAACCTTATCTTGTAGTGTAGACTTGGCTTAAAGTGACTAATATATTAAGAATAGCTCAAAACTATGTCTAAATATTTAGTTAACAAATGTACAATGACATTACTTCTTTCCTTAAAATTGGTGAAATACAACCAGTGAAACACAAAACCCAAGTATCTCCCTTCATGTATTTCTTTAGAACTTCAGTACCAGTACATAAATAAATGCTACTTCATGTATTTTATTACATATGAAAGCTATGCTCTGCATTTTGCTACACCTTCTCAGTGAGTTCTCTCCAAATCTCTTTAAAGGTTCCAATGTTATACTTTAAATCCCCTAGCAAAATGAGGACCAACCATTTCATTTATTACTTCTCATTTATTTATCCACTAAGGGTACATCTACACAGCAGGAAATACTGACAGTTATTCCAAAATAACATAGTGCATGTCTGTACTACAAGTCTTTATTTCAAATGTGTCAAACTGGCGGACTTCTCACTCCAACTCCTTCATTTAATGAGTAGTAAGGAAAGTAAAAGGAAGAGTTCGTCCTTTGACTTTCTGCTATGTAGAGAACTGAGTTAAGCTATTTAACTTCTGCTACACAATTGACGAAGCTGAAGTTGCGTAGCTTAATTTGACTTTAGCCCTGCTGTGTAGACATACCCTAAGACAGCTATAACTGATGGAGCCAGTGATTGGGTAGCCAGTTTATTTTCCCTGGTAGACCCATAGCTAAGGAATTCTCTGCGGCCAGAAATAAGCTGAGCCATAACCATGCCAGCTTCAGGTTAGAGTGCCAGATACATATTATGCAAGCCTTTTCATTACAATAACTGATTCACAACATTTATTGCTTTCTTCTTGGGAGAGAAAGTGCATATACCTCACTTAGGAAAGTGAGCACAATTAGGAGAAGGATTCCACTGATCATAATAATTCTTAATCTGTGAACACGGCTTCTAGTTATTACAGATATCTCACCACAATAAATCTATAATTTAGAGCATTTGTCTGTGTCTATTCAAGAACTCCTCCTAAAGGGTAAGAACTAGCACCACCAAATTTGGCATACAGCTTCCTCTTATCCTAACTTAGGGAACATCTACACTTGCTCCCTAGTTCGACGTAGGGATGCAAATGTAGGTGACCGAAATTGCCAATGAAGCGCGGGGGATTTAAATCTCCCGCGCTTCATTAGCATGATCTCACCGGCGCATTACTCCGCTCAACAGCTGATTCGAACCAGGAAGTGTGCGCTGGGACCTGTTAGTTTGAACCAAACCCCTTGATTCAAACTAATATTACTCCTCAAAAATGAGTAATGTTAGTTTGAACCAAGGCGTTTGGTTCGAACTAATGTGTCCCAGTGCACACTTCCTGGTTCGAATCAACTGTTCAGCGGAGTAACGCACCGGCGAGATCATGCTAATGAAGTGCAGGAGATTTAAATCCCTGCTTCCTTAGCAATTTCGGTCGCATACATTTGCATTCCTAACTCGAACTAGGGAGCAAGTATAGACGTACCCTTAGAAGAACGTAAGAGTTTGGTTGTGCCAGGAAAATGGGATGTACCTGGAATGGAATGGATTCTCAAAGTGATACATAGAAGTGACAGAATGACGAGGGAGGTGAAAGGGACTAGCTGGGGGTGCCTCTCCTCTGGGACTGCCCCAACCCCAAACCTCCCATCCTCTGGTGCACTTTGGAGAAATTGGGCAGGGGGAGCTGAAGCTACGCCTCCCAAATTTGTACAGGGACAGTGCTGGCTGCTCCCCTTAGTCACTGTCAGAGAGCAAGGGAAAGTCCACAGTTTCTTGCATTCCTGGATCTGGCTGGGCAGATAAGAGTTTATAGGAATGAAGAAAAATACACTGAGGAAATTCTCATTTTTTAAAAATTACTGACAAAAATTAAATGGAAACATTTTAACAATCCCTTTTTAAAGAAATCTGAAATAAAAATTACCTTCATAAAAATAAAACTGTATTTTCTCCACTTAAGTAGAAGAGACAAAAAGGTTTGCATCCTTCCATGCAAGGCTGTTTACTTCATGTTTGGAATCAAAACTTGAAGCAGGTTAGTATAATGTACTAATACTTTCTAAGGTGTAATATAACTCATCACTTGCTAGCAGATCTGTCACTTTGCTAATATGCTGGCTCATGGAGGTGAACAGAGGAGCAGCAGACAAAACTGAGATAAACAGAGCTGGGAGAAATCTTTCTGTTCAGTAGTTTATGTGCCCAAAAATACAGTTCTGTGTTTACTGCAATTACTTGCAAAAAAAATGGTAAAAATACCCAAAAACAAAAATGATTTTTTTTGGTTAAATGATTTATTTAAATAATTTCACTATTAGGTCAATCTGAAATGAGTCTCCCCACTATTTCTTGGTATGGCCACAAAGTTGAAAAAAGAAAATAAAATATTCACTCAGATCTAGTGATAAGTCCAGCTGAATGGCTACAAAGCAAAACTGAATGATCATTGTCAGATTCCTTTACAGCTAACTATAAAAATATAAAATGTTTAATGCAGAAGAAAACTGAATAACCCTAAATCAGTTTCCCTTTATAGTCGGTCACATTCAGGTGCCAAAAAGGCAAATTAAAAAGTTAAAATAAAGGTACAATAAGGGAATATGTGAAAATACAAAGGAAAAAGGATGGATGAAAAAAGTAAGGAAAAACTAAAATTGAGCTCCAAATATAAAAAAATGTCAGAATGTGGTTACACATGACAGCAACAGGTGTCCTAGATAGCAACAGACTCCCTAGTGATAGAATAGTACCTCCTTCTCCCTGCTATGTTCAACAATAGGATTGGCAAAAATACTCCAGCGTATTCTAGACATGGACCCAAAGTCTGGATTTGGTAACCTTTAGGAGATTTTAAGTTTTATCTGGTTTCTCTAAGGACTAGTGAGAAGAGGAGGAAAGAGGCAAATGAGATGCTGATGCATGCGAAATTTTGCTGTAGGCTGCAATGTCAAGTATAGAATTTTCATGTACTTAGAAGTAATTGTGGAAGTAAATTGTTTATATGTGCACACTTGTGCCAAGAGGGCCAGTGTGATTTTTTGACCTAATGAACTTTTATGGGGCGAATACAATAAACATTCTGAAACTGGCATTCTGAATAGGAAGAGGTGAATAGTAAGAACAGCATTTCTGAAAGGGTTAAACTACTTAACTTTAAAGAAGTTACAATTATTAGTAAGTGTCTGACAAATTGTAAAACAGGTAATGATGGACAAAGCAAAGTCTAAGATACAAAACTAGAGAATAAAAAAAGATCACAACAGAAGATATTTTACTGAATTACCAGTAACTAATACCAAGGCATGAATTTACTAAACAAACCAGCTTTATGGTCTAGAATGATTTTTGGCAGCATTTGACTTCAGACAGACAACTATTGTATCACGATATGTATTTTACCTTGAAGTATTTATTTTTACCTTGTTCCATAGCCTGGGCAACGAACACAAACAGCAGCATATTTGTTCAGTATAGGCAGTACATACTCCTTTCCTTGATCTTCAATTGCAGGGTCTGGTAGTTGACTGAAAAATAAATACCTCTTTTACTTGCCCAGTATTAATCCAAAACAAACCTACCTACACTTTCTAACTATAATCATCACACAGCTGGTTAATGATAAAGGCAAAATGTCAAAATAAATGTTATTTTTAAAAGAAATATGGAAATAAGGGACCAAAGACAAAAAGGTTTGTCAGTTGTGTCTAAGAGAAAATTTAAGGACTTGCACTTTCATTTTATCAGCTTCTTATTTATTAAATATTTTAATGATGTTTTAACAGTCTTTTTTCCTTTCATTGCTATTACTTTCTTTCTGTATTTATGTAGTGTCTCCTGAAATAAAAGAACACCTTTATTGTCACGTAACTTAAAATACAAAGTATAAGAACAAATATTGTTCAAGATGGACTCATGGGAATAACTTGTTTTAGACAGAATCTTGTCTGCAATCTTCAAGAACCACATGGTTTAGCTGGAAAATTATACTGCACAATGCTTAATAAATGTCCAAAGTAAACAAGTTTGCCATGTATAGCACTGATGTAATTGTTGGCAGCACAAAATGATCTTGTGTTAGGTGGCAAAAAAATTAGAAATTGATGGATACCATCATCATTGAATCTGGAAGGTATTTAGAAGGAGAACTTCACGGTGAAGTGCAATAACTGACTAATCCAACAGAGATCTGGAAAGACAAATTTTAAAAATACTATTTCCTCCCCCCTTTGCCCGTATGTGGTCCTTTGCCTCTTTCATTCCCATTACTATTCAAGTTTCTGCCTCCTACCATAAGCCAACTTGTGCCAGTTTCTATCAAAAGAAGACAAAACTCAGCAGCCATTTAGGCACTTGGGGCACCAAAGATGAGGGTAGAAAGATACTAACTCATTTGGTCCTCTTTTCTAGAGTTTTTCCTGCTGCACAAAGAGATGATGCAGTTTGAAGATAAAGTTTAGTTACACCTATTAATTACTGAAGCACATCGTTCCGGATTGTACTATTTTCCCCCCAAAGAAAATGAGCCTAAACAGATTGTGTACACAAGTGGGAAGAAAAAAGGGAGGTGTTTAGAGGACACCATGCCTGCTACAAACAGGGAAATAGATCCTGAATTGGGTTAGTTCTGGGAATTAAATCTTGCCCAAAAAGCCTATTAGTCAGCTCACAGAACTAATGTTTATGAAGTGCCAAATATTTCATATGAAAGATATCTTTAATTCTTAAATCCCATACACTACTTTGAAAAAATCTCAGCCATTTATTTTCAAGTTTTGAACTTTGAAGTTACTTTTAATATCCTCCCCTTTTGCTACCAAAGTTATACTCATAGGTGTCTATTAGCACAATTGCAATATCTTAGATTCACGTGCATTTGAGTTGTGCAGTACCCCATGCCTGGCTGTCTTTCTGCTAAATAAATAGCAAAGCACAGCAACTTTTTTGACGCACAGTGTTTTTTTATTAGTACTGTAACGTCAAATGAATAGTAAAAAGGGAACTTAAAAATAGTGGAACGAGTGCACAAATTAACACTCATAAGTTCCGTTTTTAAAGCCCTAATCGTGTAATGAGAAATTTTTCACTTCTTTTGAAGCTTTAAAAATACCATGTAAATACAACTTATTTTCTTTTTAACCACATTAAGCTGACAAGCGGCAGAGAAATTTAAGTTTGTATTTAACAAAATGCACATGCTAGTCAAGTGGAGGTAAGGAGTTTGTGCAGGATAACTGCAATTGTCCTCTTGAAGAGCTGGGTCTAGTATTTTATGCAAACTCATATACTGTAGGCCAATCAGGTACATTTACCACGTTTGTCATGAGAAGCAACCAAAAAGTGCCACTACTAATTCCTGACCTGAGCCACCCAAATCTATAGTTGAGCTAGGGCACTGTCTGAGGTCAGAAATTATGGAAAGTATGTTTAAGTTTATCGTGACCTAGCCATTTAATATCTTGCATGCTCTGCTCCTATCCTGGCAGGAATAATCTTTAAGGAGTAAGGTACTGGTAAGTCAAACACAGGTCGACAACAATGCCACTTTTGCATTGATAATGTACGTCTGTACCTGCCTCACCCCTCACCCCCAAATTGATTAGGAGAGAATGGAAATATATTATTTTACCTTTACCTTCCAATTTCTTGGCTTTGGTTAATATAAGCTGAAGCTTTATCATTAGCTTAACACAGCTTTTGTAACTGAGTTTTAAAATGTTTGCACTTCATATTAAATAAAGTGTAAGTTACTTTCTTACGGGTCTTGATTATTCAGCACTTTAATGAGCTCCTGCACCAGATCTTCATTGGCAAGGTCCTGACTTTGCTTGATCACTTCTGTGAAAAGCTGCTTTCCATATTGAAGTTTCTTCCATGGGGTATCCAACAGACAATTACTCAATCCGTAGATTCCTGGATGGATGAATGAATGAATAAATACATACATTTAAAAAAATAACATTGGGGCAGGTAAGAAAATGTTTCTATTAAGCATTTCTATTGAGTGAAAAAGTAAACATATATGCAACACAGCCAAAAAATATAAAATTGCCTCATCCTTCATGGTCTGAAGGAGAAAATAAATCAAGCCTTGTCAGCAAAATGCATCATAAACCTTTTGTTATCTTTTCTCAGGAAAATGTGCTTATTTTTAGCATTTATTCCATTCCCTCCTGCCCACATCCCCATGTCTGCCTCCAAAACAGTAAAAGGCATTAACTTGTGGCAAAGGTAGTATTCTAATAAAGAAATCAGTTAGGGTACAGTCTCATTTCCAAACTCTTCATAAAATGCCAATTTCTCTTTGTTTTGGAACAAAAATTTTAGCCTATCAGTTTTACTAAAAATAAGCTATGGATCATCACACTAAGGGGACTCAATATTAACTGAATCACAGGTTTTTGCCACAGCTATTAATAAACTGTAGATTGAGTTGTTAAATCAGGTGTAATTTCAATAAAAGTTTTTTTCAGGGGGAAGACATTGTATTGAAAGTATTAGTACACTACAGTGTTTCCCAATTTTATTTGGCCACTGTGACGTAGTGGGGGTACCTGGCTGGTTTCTATGCTGCTGGCTCTGGGGTAACCCCCACTGGCTGCCAGGGGTACCACGACCCAGCAAAACAGGATGAGTCACTATGCAAACCAGTATGGCCAGACACCCCCCCATGGAGAGGAACAAAGGAAGGTGGAATGCTGCCCTGGCTGGGGGGCAGAGCTGGAAGAGAGGTGGTTAGTTGCTGTCTGTGAGCATGGAGGAGACAGCCTAGGGAGAGGGGCTGGAGTTTAGGGGCCCAGTCTCCCCCCAACTCAAGGGGGCCTGAGGCATCCTAGCCCAGCTCTGGGACCAGATTACATCTGTGCTGTATCCTGGAGAGGCAATAAACTTCCTCTATTCCACCGGCTGGTGCAGTCTGTTTGTGCCATTTCGGGGTGCAGGAGACGGGGGACCCCCAACGCGCCGTCACAGCCACAAAACCCTTTTAAACTCGAAAGAATTTTGCAGAACCCCTAATAACAGTCTTATCTATAGAGTTGAAAAAGTAGACCATACCATTGCTCCCACTCTCTGGCTAAGCTGGCGTTACACAGAGACACTTATCATGGCAAACACAAATGAAAATTGTTTTCAATAAAATACATACATGCTTAAATATTAATTATGATTTTTTAAATCATAAAATGTTATTGGAACGGAATTTTCTTGCGGAACCCTTATTTTTACTTTGTGGAACCCCGGGGTTCCGCGGAACATCATTTGGGAAACTCTGGTATACTATATAATCTGAAACTGAAAAAAAACCCTCTTAATTGTGACACTGCAGTTACTTCACAAAAATAAAACCAATAATACTTTCAGTTTGGAACTCGATCAAATAAATGGTACAAGGAATCATTAACTAGAGGTTATATGATAAATGTTTCAGATTTTAAAGTCTCATGCATTCACAGAACAATCCCTATGGATCACTTCCAGCTGCTTTCTCTCTATATAGCTACTAGCATATTTTCAGAACAGAAACTTAGAAAGGATTTTCTGGTGATTTACAATCATCACATACAGATTTCATCAGTTTTTATCTCATTTAAATGATCCCCTAGCTAATCTTTATTATTAGATAAGCTATAAAACATATGTCCTGCTACTATGCAGGAGATTGGAATCCTGCTAGCACACATTAGAGCGCAGTTATGTATTCCACATGAAGTGATTTTATTTGTTTCTCAGTTTTATTCTACTCCATATCTGCAATTACTATAAACCTTTGGTTTGGTAATTTATGGAATGGTATCTTTAGAATTACTGAATACATTTTTCAATCTAGTCTCCAGTTAATTCATTTTTCTCTCCCATATGACTTTTGAATAATACCACGCATTGATGACAGCAAGGATGTCTCTCTTCAGTGGAACCCTACATTTCCTGGCAACAATCCAAGAGCATAAGCACTGGCTTAACAATGTAAAGGTCTTCCAAAACTCAGCTTTCTCTTAGGAGGCCAGATCTTCAGGGAATGAACACTTTGTTTACATGTGGAAATCAGGATTCTGCAAACACCTGGGTTTTTTAGTGCAGTTTTGTTAAGAAAATGCTGCATGAATGAAGTTGCTAGTTTTTCAGAAAAATATTAAGGCATACAAAAGACACTATTAAAAATGTGTAGTCCACACTATTGTTACTAGCAGTTTACCCCATATTCGAAAGCTGTTTATCAAAGTAATGGAGGGGATTAAATATACCCACTTTACCCATGCTAACATCCTGGGTTGCTTTTGTTCAGTCCATTAACTTTTCACTTTAAACAGGTGCCACTAACACTCGAACTTTCATTTGGAAGAGCGTGCCAGAGATTGATAAAGAAGAGTTACACAGAATGCAGCAAAAACAGTCACTGGAGACCATGCCTATCACCTCCACATTGCACATAACATTCACATTATTCAGGATTAACAATGCTCTCCACAAAAAGCACCCTACCTGAGAATTTTATTATGATCAGTGATTAAATTTAGTGCTGCTGAAAGGCAGTGGTTTGACGCATAGCAAATGCAGGTGCTGCAGAAGCTTTTCCTAAATCCTAGCCTGCAATTGTTTTGTTAATCAGGTTTTGGGCTCCTCTTGAGCAGAGCATGCCAAACATTCTGAGCTGTATCAAACCAGATTGTGGTCATGCAGTGGGAAAGATTTATGGGGCACCAAATTTATTTGTTCAAATCTTAGTTTAAAATATTTTGGAATTATCAGTCTTTCTGTTGCTGTTCAAGAACATGCAGCAGCTGTTTTGAAGGAGTTATATTATAATTCCCATTTTAAATATTTTCTTATTGGCAATATTTTAATTTTTAACCATTAGCCTCAGGAAAGGCAAAAAAAGATGCCAACAATATTAAACAAAAACAAGAGCAAAGTTCTTACAATCTACATTTGTAATGTTTGCTTGTGCAAGGATGAGTACATGTTCTGTGAGCACACCTAAGAATTCAACTAAAAATGTTATCTATTACATAATTGTTGTGCCATTGCCCAAGATGCAAAAAAGAACAAATGTGAGAATTGGCAATTACATAATTAATTTTGAAGGTGCTAAAATAAGAGTGGAATTTTTTCAAAACTGTTAACTTAGTATTTGAATTAACTGTGTTTTATAGTCCTAGTCATGATCTAGGGCAGTGTTTCTTAAACTTTTTGAGACCACGGAACCCCAAACAATAGTATTTTTTTATGTGAACACCTATGAACATTTTCTTAAAAATAAATAAATAAATAAATAAAATAATCGTCACACAAAAAAAGACAAAGTCAAAAACAAACAAGTAACAAAAACAAAGAAGTAGTCGTGGCACACCTGAGAGTTGTTTTGAAACACCAATGTTCCACGGAACATAGTTTAAGAAACACTGATATAGGGCCACATTGTGCAAGGTGCTGTACAAAAACAACAAAAAATCCCTACCCCAAATAGCTTACAATCTAATTATAAAACAGACAACAAATGGACAAAGACAGGCCAACTGGAAAGTATAAAAAAAACGGAGACAATATTGTTCAGCATGATATGTGGAGATCTCAGTACACCAGCATCTGAATCATTGCCATTTTTTTGGTAGACATGGCACAGAAGGTATTTAGAGGATAATACTTTAGTGGATATTTATGCAGCACTCATTCCTCTCAAATATAAGTATCAGCTTGTTAGAAATTTAATAATTGGGCAATGCAGGCTAGCATCATAGGTCAATTGGAGGTGTGAGCCAACATTTTAATAGTGAAACGAGGAGTCCTGTGGCATGTTACAAACTGAAGAAGTGAGTTTTGCCTACTAAAGCTCATGATACTATACATACATATTTGTTAGTCTCTAAGGAATCACAGACTACTAGTTTTTAAAATTACAAACTACCATGGCCACCCCTCTGTGAATTTTGATAGTGAGTGATGACAGCTGATGTCAGTAAGAGAAACTCTCCTTCCAGAGGGAGTTTTAACATTGATTTCTATAAGAAGTCAATGCAGAGTGCTTTTGAAAATGTCACCCATGGATACATAGATCCTGGTTCTGCAACAGGGCTCCACCTGCATAGAGATAACTATAGGACTAGGCCACAGCACAAACTTTTTCTTAACTAATGCTCCACTTACAAAATTTCACAAAAAGGATTTAAAATAAAAATTTCAAAAACAGAACGTATCATATAATTCAATTACTTAGATACATATTCACATATTTTCACTCTTGGTAACTAGAAGCTTAAAGTAAACACACAGTTCACTTTTTTAAAAAAAGGCAACAATAATATTTACAACTTTATAAAATAAACCCACCAGCATTTAGGAAGATAGGTTCTGGTTCTCCTTTGTTTCCATAGTAGCAAATTACATCTCCCTTGGTGGTGCTAAAAAAATAAAAATAAAAAAATAAAACTTTTGTCCTTGCAAAATCACAGCTCATCTCTTCGATTAAGTTCTAATTTCCTACAAACTTCAACACAGAAAGACATTTTCCATATTACTACTATGTGGTCTACAGCCCAAAAGTAAGTTGACTAGTTAGTCACCCTCCCTCCCTTTATAGTTACACAAAAAATACGTACACCAATTTCACTTTTAAATGTCACCAATAAGCTAATAAAATTTTCAAAATATTGCACAGGATGCTTAGCAATTTGACTTAATTGAGCAAAGTGTCTCTTCTAAATCAATTGTTCTTAACTAGAGATATGTGTTCCCCTGAGGTTTATAGAGCTCTTCCACTAGGTACATCAAATCAGACACTTGTTAGTTTTAAAAAAGGTTACATAAAAACACTAGCAAACAGGGATGTTAAATTTAGATTAATTAGCTAATTGAATAGTTGATGGGGGGCTCTACCTTTGAACTGTAGGAAGAGCCCTACCAGGCTCTTCCTACAGTTTAAAATCATAAGTCCTGCAGGAAGCACAGAACTTCCTTGAAATGTACAAGAGCCCCAGTGGGGATCTTGTACATTTCAAAAGAAAACCCACAGGGAGCATGGGACCAGCGGGGGACCCTTTGGCCCCATGTTCCCTGTGGCACCTGAGCCTCTGAAATGTACGAGAGCCCTGCGGCTTTTGTACATTTCAAAAGCAGAATCACAGCATAAAGTGTGCAAGCAGACACTGCTTCAGTCCTTGCTTGTGCCATTTCTGCTGCGCCTCTACCTGCCCTGCCCTGCGTGAAGCTGGTGCTGGGGGGGGGGGGGACTGGTTTTTAAGATGACTCCCCCGAACACCGGCTCCTGCTCTCCTCCACTTGCCTCTCTGACAAAGGCAGCAAGGGTGGGGGAACGACTAGTTGCATCACTAGTCGACTATCTGATAAGCTTCTGCTTACTGGACAGCTGACTGACTAATCCCTTACACTCCTACTAGCAAAGTCACCACAAACCAAAATTTCATACAGACACTGACTTATTTATAAGTACAGGTTGGACCTCCCTGGTCCAGCACGCTCAGGATCTGAGCTGTCTCAAACCAGGGAATTTGCCAGACAAGGGGAGGTCAGTGCTCTCCTGTTGGCTGCTCTGGTCCTGGGTGCCTTTCCCTTGGGCTCCCTGCCCTGCTGTTGGCTGAAGCAGGGCTGACCTGGCATGGGCTCCCCATCCCGCTCCTCCAAAGTCTCCTGGAGTTCCCAGACAGGATAGCCTGGCTGCTGCCAGCTGCACTACCACACAGTATTCCTCAGGTTTCCTGGGCTGGGGCCACCAGTCCCACTGCCGAGATCCCCCAACCACACCACACTGCTGTTAGAGCCAGCCCTGCTGCTGCTGGGTCCTCTCTGGGGGGTTTTCAGCCGGGGACGCGTGCCCCTGCCAGCCCTGCTTCAGCCATGGTTTCCGTGGCTGGGGCGGCCCTATCCAGTCCCATTGCCATCAGGGGTTCCCAGCCGAGGCTGCTGTTGGCTCTCCTGCTGTTGGCGTGGGGCAGGGTATATGTCTCTGGCTGGGGTGCCTGCCATTGGAAGTCCTATTGTAGTTGGGGTTCCCCAGCTGGGGCTGGGATTCCCCAGCCACCTAGCCCAGCTGATGCCAGGGATTCCTTGACCGGGGCAGGAGCTCCGCTGGCTGCTGCCTGGTCCAGCCACTGCAGGCCTAGCCAAGGATACCCAGCCCAACATTCTCTCAGCTGGCTTCCATTCCCACCTCTGGAGCTCTTTGGTTCAGCAACATCTGTGGCCCTGCTGAACCACGGATGTTGCCAGATCAGAGAGTCACAGGTATGGAAAGTTCAACCTGTATAATATTTATATTCCAACTGATTGTTATAATTATACAGTAAAAATGAAACAGTAAGTATGTCATTGTCTGTATTACATTTTATTAGGAATACTTCTATATTTTTATGTCTGATTTTTTAAGCAACTAATTTTTAATAGAGGTGAAACTTAGGGTAACCAATACAAATCAGATACCTGGAAAGACCAAGAGTCTGGAAAGGTTGAGAACCATTGTTCTATATAAAGAAAGATTCCATTACTTGATAAGTGTTTTATTTTCTGACTGCCAGATTTCGAAAGAATAATCCGTTGAGGCAAACAACAGCATTTTTCTATAATATCATTTAAATCTCAAATTTGTTTTAGAAAACAGTTCAATGTGGGCCATTTGACAAGTTATTTTTATATCCTCATTAGAAATATGATGGGACATAATATTGCCTCAAAAGAGAAATCCAGGTACAGGCTGCTTTCAATGAACTGTAGCTATTGCCTGTGTGAACTCTAAATATTTCTAGTGTCACTGGATGCACAATTGAGTAGACCCACTTTGAAATACTATCCATATTAGAACTCTTTTCCAAAGCAGTCCTACAACATAGCTAACAACTATTTTACTTGGGAGAGGTGAAATCAGCAGATTTATATAGAATTCAGATCTGCCTGAAAAATCTAAGTTTTTAAATAGCCTAGCAGACATTGGCAGCATGTCAAATTCAAGTCAAGTGAAAAAAAAATCAAGCAAGTTATCAATTCTCAAGATTTTTATCTAAGAAGGAAGGAAAGAAAAAAAGAGCACAAGCTGCTAGTAGATGGCTCACTGTCAGGATCCTCTGTTCCCTTCTACTGACATGTAACGGCAATTCCTCAAACTACTATCAGTTTATTGGCCTGGACACAGCTATGAGATGATATCAAGCTGTACAGTATTTCACTTTAGTGATTTACTTCTTATTAACACAAAAACAGGCTTTACTCTAGTCACCAGAAAATAAATCACAACTGTAGTCGAGGCTTTATTATCTACAAGCCTCAGAAACATTACCCCCCATAACAGATTCTCTTTCTGGATTAAAAACTTTAAGCAAAATTGAATATTGTATATGAGAGATGCAGTATAGTAAGCACAGCAGATAAACTATTGCCAGTTTCTTGATTTTCCATAAGGTGAAAAGAAAGACACCAATAGATACTTGTTTGTATTGAGCAATTGGATAAAATCTCCTGAACAACAAAAAAAGTGTATGGAAAGTTAAACTGCCTGTGCATAATCAGCAGCTGATACAAGAACCCTAACAACAACTGAAATGGTTCTTTTGTATAGCTATTAATATTTTTCTCAAGACTGCTCCATCTAGCTGTTCCAACCCCCTAATAATCTGTTTCTCTTTGCTGAACCCCTCCAAAGCCAAGACATCTTCCTTGATATGAGGCAATCACATCTGCATGCAATATTCAAGGCATTAGTATTTCATGGATTTCTATAGAGGCAATAAGATATTCTCTGTCTTACTCTCTTTCCTTTCTCTAATCCTTTCTGAAGGATTCCTAACAGTATTTGCTTTTTTGACTGCATTGAGTGGATGTTTTCAGAGAATTATCCACAATGAAGCTAAGATCTCTCTTGAGTGGTAATAGCTAATTTAGTTGCCATCATTTCATTTTTGATTCTCTTACTGTGTTTAACTTATAGTCTACATTTAAGTTGAGCCTCTATTATGATTTTTTTTTAAAGTTTCCACGCAGCTTGCAGGGATTTTACTTTTGGCATTATACCTTTTAATTTCTGTTTAACTAACCTTTTCATTTTTGTGTAGTTTTTCCCATCACAGGGATGTTAAATTTAATAATATGATGGCCATTATTTTCAAGCAGTCGATGTCACCTGGAAAATCCCTCAATGTTGAGTTGCAGGATCTTTATTCCAGAACCTACCTGATGTGTTACTTGGCCCTGAAGAGGAGAGTGACTTGAACTGTTGCTCTGAAGACCCGGAGACCATTGATCAATGTTCGGTCACCAGTTTGATGGCATTAGTCATGATTTCTCACTTAACAGAATAGGTTGTGTGAAAGCTTCAATATTCCTCCTCCAGCCAGCACACCCAAACATGCCAATCTCAGCCCTATATCTTGGACTTTAATAGTCATCAAACTATGTGGGGCTACAAAGTAAATGAAGCCAAATGGTGAAGATCTTATGGACTTGATAGCTGCAGAGGACCTGCAACTGGTTTCCAATGTAAAATAACAAGCAACTTTCCACTCTGCTCACTGGCAAAATAATTGCAACCAGACTCATTGCTTCCAAAAATCAAAGAATGACCATGCTTTGTGCATCCCACAAAACACTTCCCAATTTCTTCAACCACCATCACAACATCTCCTATGTTAGCATCAAAAATCTCCAGGATTCTGTCAAAACAAATCTCAGGATTGAATCTGGCCAAATTGCTATAGAGAAATCATCAAAAAAGTGACCTTCTGCAGTAACACTGTGACATGACCCCACTCTGACCAGTCTCAGAATGAAGATGGGTTGCACACTAACCTTCCACAACTCTCTGAAGAAGGTAGAAGATGAAGACAAGGATCAACCTGGTTCAGGAACTGGCAAGTGCAAGCTAGGTAGTGGCGGTATTACGGATATATGCGATGGTCCTTGTGTACTCTGTAGCCAAGTATTGTGCACTGGCATGGACCAGAAGTAGCCCTATCTGACTCTCTGATGTCCAATTGAACACTGTAATACAGTGTATCATTGGAACCTCAAGCCAATCCCAAAATCATGGCTGCCAGTGCTGTCATACACTGCTCTCCCATCCATTCACTGTAATGCTGCAACCATTCAGAAAATCCACAAGATTATGGAAAATCCACATCTTCCCATCCATTGGGACATTAATAGCATTCCTCACCATCACTTGAAATCACGTAAGCCACTTTTGGACCCATGCATTTAACCGTCAACAAAACAACTATAACCCTGATGAAGCTTGAAAAGTGAAAATTAATTCAGAAGACGTCACAAACTCCTTATGAAAAGACTCACGGAAGATTCCTGGCTTTGATCTCCCTTGAAGTTCATGTGCAATCCTATATCATAAGTCAGTGGTCTCCAACCTTTTTACACCCAAGATCACTTTTTAAATGTCAGGGCAAGCCAAGATCTACTCCATTCCTTCCCTGAGTCCCCATCCCTTCCTTGAGGCCCCACCCTCTTCATTCCCCTCCTCACCATCATTTGCTGTCCCTAGCCTTTACTCACTGTCATTGGGTTGATACAGGAGATGTGGGCTCTGGGCTGGGAATGAGGGATTTGGGTGTGGGAAGAGGTGAGAGATGCAAGCTCTGGGAGGGAATCTAGGTGCAGAAGGAAATGGAGACGGGGATGCTGCTCAGAGAGGAGGCTCCAGGCTGGAGCGTGTTGGGGTCAGGTGGAGGGTTGGTGTGCTGAGCAAGCTGCAGACTTGTGGATATCGGGGGGCAGGAATTTGAGTTGGTGGTATACGAGGAGCTCAGGGCAGGGGTGCAGGTATATGATGGGCTCAGGGTTGGGAAGTGGGGGGTTGTAGGAGTATTCTGATACTGCAGCCAGATGGGGGATTGGCTCCAACAGAGGTTTGTTGACCTGGCTTCATTTTTAAATAAAATATTAATGTTCAACACAAAACGTTTCAACATTATCTTTAAATATGGGAGCCTGTTTTAGGTGAGAAGCCATGGACTCACAGAAAAATCAGGGACCATACAAGTGAGATGCAAAAAACAACCCCTACAAAAAAACCTCACTCCCCTCACTGCTGTGACCCCAACTGAGACACCTCACTCCCCTGGCACTCCAGCCCCATGGTGGGGAGGGGTAGGTAGGACTGAGGTTCAAGGCCTCAGGCCAGATTAACTCTTCTGGGGTTCCAGGGTTAGTGGATTTTGTGTGTCCCCTGAGGAGTTCAGTTTGTGGACAGAGCTGCCAGTGAGTGGGATAGGGATGGGGGTGATCTGGATGGGAAGTAGAGTACCAGAGCAAGCTGGGGGTAGGTGTCTGGCCAGGAAAGAAGGGGAAAGAGGTAGGGTGCTGGTGGTGGTCTGGCTAGGGGGTTAGGATAGTGTGCTGGTTGCGTCTGTCCAGGGAGCAGAGAGCTGATGGGGGTCTGGCCAGGAGGCAGGGTGCTGGTGGGGGGGTCTGGCCAGGAGGCAGGGTGCTGGTGGGGGGGGGTGCCGACAGGGGGCAGAGGCAGGGTGCTGGATGTTGTCTGGACGGGAGGAGGGGGAGCTTGGCCGGTACCTGGGGGTCTCCAGGGATGAGTATCTCTCGGGCAGGATCTACATGCAGTGCTGGAAGAAATGCACACAAAGCTCCTTTAAGAAATTCTAGCCACTCCGGATCCTATGCCACCATCTTAACTCCTCTCATCACCGTGCCTACAGAATTATCTCCCTGCATTTTAGAAACAGAATTGTCTTAAGTAACAGCTTCTTTAAATGTAGCCAACCTCAATATTGTCTCAGCTAGAGATTTTCTTTTTAATATATGGATATCATTAAGTGACAAAGTTCTGGGCATTTAAATTACAATTCTAAAAATAAACATTCAAGTTCTGCTGACAAAACCATAGAGTCAAGAATTCCCTCTCCACTTCTATTTACTGACAGACAAATAACATTTATTTTTCTGACAGCAAAGTGTTATGGGAAATTACTTTCAATATAACAAGGCTTTTCTGGATTTGAACTCTAGGAAAGTTAATTAAAATTGAATTCAATACTGTGTTGAACATTATTGGCATGATAGTACCCAGCACCCTGTAGCTTCTGGGTGCTACTGTTATATAAATATTAAATTCATGTTAATAATTTATTATTAATTTTTCAAGTCCTAACATATTACCTGATAAATTACTTTGTTTTCTGTTACAAATTACTTCAACACTGCCAGCAACTTAGAAACTTCTATACTATCAAGAGTTTCAAAGCATTCATAAATGGTTTTATCCAACTAACACTGACACATGAAAAATGAGAATTCCTTTACTATAGTGATGGTCCCAATATAAAATAGCTACCTGCCTCCCATGACAACCATTGCCAGATCTCATCTGGAACAATTTATATAGCATGACATTGAAGAGTCTAGACCAACAACATTAATTTGGTGTACATAGGGACTGCTTTACAAAGAAAATCTTTAAGAACTAAAGATGTTCAGCCTAAAACCATGCAAGAAAAGAGACTTAAGTTTTACAAACACCTGAACGGAATTAGACCCCATAAATGGCCAGTCAGGAATCAGTTCAGAAACAAGAGATGAAATTGTCCTAAAGTGAAATTCAAATTAGATACCAAAAAGGGCTTGTATAACCACAGGAAGACACTAAGTAACGTACACAGTGATATGCAACAGTGGAGGTCAATAGTGTCACATTTCAATCTAGACTATATGCTGCATCTAGTTAATGCTTTTCGGTATTTGTGAAAAGAAGGCATTTTTAAACAGGCAGAGAATGAATTATATTATTAGGCAGCTATGATTCTCCACATGTTTCTCTTTCTCAATTAGCCATTATGCAAGTAGTAAGAAGCTGCACTTAGTATCACTGTGTACTAAAGTGTTTGAAGGATTTTGCAAAAGGAAAACGTCAGTTACATTTTGTGCTGCCTTTGAATCAGTGTTTCTCAAACTTTCTGGCCTGTGGTCCACTACACTCAATGTAGACCAGGCCTACTCAATATGTGGCCCATGGGCCACATGCGGCTCACAGCCTATTTGTTTGCAGCCCATAGTGTAGTTTAGGTTTATGCAGGGCTCAACATGTGGTCCATGGGTGGGATCCTTTGAATGTGGTCTCCACTGGGAACACGCTCCACAACAGCGAGGCATTGTGGGAAGTGTTGGCTACTAGCCTTGTGGACAGAGTCTGAGAGGTGCTGACTGGTTTACACTGGCCATGTTTGGGTCCAGAACTGTGGCTTAATCTTTGTATTCATGCCCTCCAGTGTGAAATAAGCTATTTGCATATATATTTGCATGTATATGCAACCACACTTAAGTTGTGGCTCTCGGCATGTGCTGCAAGTATCATTGTGGCCCCAGGAGCTTCCAAAGTTGAGTAGCACTGATGTAGACCTTTGTGCCCCACCAGCCAACCTTCCATGATGATAAAATGGGTGCAGGAGTGGATGGGAGTGCAGGGTCTGGCCAGGAAGTAGGGTGCAGGCATGGGGTGGGAGTTGGGGGGGATATAGGTGGGAGGTAGGGGTGCAGGAGCAGGCTGGGGGTGCATGATAGGGATGGAGTGCAGGATCTGGGCATGAAGGGATGGAGGCACTTATCTGGCTCCATGCCACTTGCTGCTCTCATTGGCCATGAATCCAACCAATAGGAACAACAGAGAAAGTCTTCAGGCAAGCAATTTCTTACGCTGCCATTCTCCCAGCCAGAGGAAGGAGGAGCAGCAGCTCATGAAGGAGCTTCCTCTCCCTACAAGCTTGATGCAGCTCATGAAGCTTGCCCCCAACCCTGTAGTGGTAAGCCACAATGGTTCTCCAACTTTGCAGAGGGGATGGACACAGAGCTGGAGCACCAGCACAGGGTCCAATTGATATATAGGCCACCTACTTTCCCAACTCAAGCCAATGATAGAATTGAGAATAGAACTCAAGAGTTCCCAAATCCTAGTTTACAGTTCAGGTAAGTCTAAAATGACTTAAAAAGATCAAGTAAACGGACACCTTGCAGATGACCATCTCCCAAAGTGGAACACAGGCAGGAGAAATCACCTGAGTTAACAGCAATTTGGTTTACTTAGGAAGAGGCTAGACAAAGCATTTTCAATTTTAACCTCTGGGACTTGCTCTTATGTTGGTTTGGCAGAGACGGAGTTTTCTGACCTTCAATCATGCTATCAGAGGTGATCTCCCCGACCCAATCTTCTTTTGGAAGTATAATGGGAGCATAGGCACTGACTGTGTGGGTGCTCTGAAGCTAGAGCACCCACAAGGATAATTACTGTTTAGCACTCATTGGAAGCCTTGTGGGTCAGTCCCTTCTTTACCTTCTCCATTGCCTCCAGCCCACTGTCTGCCCTGGCAATGACCCTTCTCCCACCCTCTCAGTTACTCCAACCTACACAATCAACTGTTGTGTGGCATGCAGGAGGTATTGGGGGAGGAGAAGCGGGGGCAGTAACAGGCAGAGTGGGAGCTTGGGGGAAGAGCTGGAGTGGAGATGGGCCTTGCATAGAGTGGGGCAGGTGTCAAAAACTTCCTGGGAATAGAATTAGACAGACCTTACGGATGAGTGTGTCTAATTTGGGCTACCTTGGAAGGATTTCAGACTGGCATTTTAGAAGAAATAAATATGACTTAATATGATCTACAGCCCAATTTTTTGGTTTTATTTCCCCCCAAAAAACAGACTTTTCCCATGCATTAGTGACAATGTACTGTGAGGGGCATACATGATCCATATTGGCTATCTTAACTCATTACAATTATGGCTGCAAATTCAGTCAAGTTATTTAAAAATGTAGTGTCTTCACTGAGGAACATTAAGGAAGTTTACAATTTCCTTTTTCCTTACAGTGGAATGCCTGTACTATGACTCTTTGGTTAAACTGTAATAAAGACGATAAAGTAATGAAGGTAGTGAACAACAGACATGATGAAAAAGCCTTCTATTTATATATAAAAAAGCCAATTTTCTACTTACCCTTCAGTACCTCAGATACATGTAAATTATATTTCTGGATGCGCAGGAATATGTGTTCTTGATCTTATGGTTGCCAGCTTTGTCCACGTATTCACTTTGCTGATACCATTATTGGACCTAACCAAGTGAGTTATAAGATCAAGAACACATATTCCTGCGCATTCAGAAATATAATTTATTCTATCATGTGCCAAAAGTGTCCGTCTGCTATGTACATTGGACAAACGTTTCAGACACTTTGCCAAAGGATCAATGCCCACAAAACAGATATTAGACAGGATCACAAAGAAAAAACAGTTTCTTGCCATTTCAACCAGAAATGACATTGTGTCAACAACTTAATTACCTGCATCCTGCTTCAAAAACCTTTTAAAACTGCACTTGAAAGGGAATTCTCTGAACTGTTATTCATGCTGAAATTCGACACTTTACGCAGGGGTCTCAACAAAGACTCTAGTTATCTTACCCATTACAAAGATAGCTTCCCCAATTATCACCTCTAATATCATTAGCTCACCGACATTTATTCCCCCTCCCCGCCCGCATCCCCCTTCTGTTCTGAAATTTGATTTGTCCTTTTCATATGTGTTCCTTTTTTTTTTTAATTGTATCCTTTGGTATATATGGTTGTGACTATTTTCTTCCACTATTTGATCTGAAGAAGTGGGTCTGGCCCACGAAAGCTCATCATCTAATAAACCATCTTGTTAGTCTTTAAAGTGCTACGTAGTCCTGTATTTTGCTCCATTAATGGAGATAATTAAGAGTAGGCTAGATCAACATCTATCAGAGATAATATAGACAGCGCTTGGTCCAGTGCATTAGTCCTTTCCAATTCTAGTATTCTGTGATTCTATATTGCTTGGCCTTTTCCAGTGACCAATGTGCCTAGCTGACGTGATGTTGTAGGTGAGCTTCCAATCCTATTTAAGAAGCATCCATGGTGACCGTAACTAACAGCTGCAGTTGTTGAAAAAGGATTCCCTTGCAGATGTTGTGGAGAGTCCACCAAGTTGTAGAGGTCTTTATTTTGGAGGGCATAGCAAGCTGTTTGTTTATATGGTGGATGTGTGGTCTACATACAGTGAGTAACCAGGCCTGCAGTGATCTCATATTGAAGGTGCATGTATGGTACCACAAAGGTGGCTGCTGCTATGTGTCCCAGAAGTTGAAGGCAGTGCTGTGCTGTGATGCACAGGCTGGCCTGAACTAGTGATATGAGGTCCATGATGATGGCAAACCTTTGTTTTGGTAGGGAAGCTATTCTGAAGTCCAAATGTACCCCTATAAACTCTAGGCTCTGAGTAGGAGAAATGTGCATTTTTGAAAGCTTATTTGGAGACTCAATTTGTTGAATAAAGCACTGGTGCTCGTGAATACCTGTTCCATGCTGCGCATTGTGAGACCCTTTAATAGACAGTCATCTAGGTATGGGAAGAGGGTAACCTCCATCTTCTGTAGACATGCTGCCACTTAAATGACTACCTTGGAAAAGACCCAGAGGGCTGCTGAGAGTCCAAAAGGCAGCACTCTAATGAAAGTGCAGACATGTAAGGTGGAGCATCCACAGGGACACTTCTCAAAGAAGAAAATCAAGTTACCTGGGCAAGTATCTGAAGCCACAATATTCACTTTTCTAATTCAGAGAACATTTCTGCCAGCACACTTGTTTACAACAATACTTGCAAAAACAAACACACACCCCCAACCTCTAAATAGTCAAAGCAGATGTTGTTTAAAAAAATAGACACAGGAACTTCTGAAGCATTTTTTCAGGATCTAACCAGTGATGAATATCTATTTTCTTCTCCTATTACTAGCTCCTCTGATCAATTGATAGGATAGTTTGTATATAAGCCTGGTAGGCTCTGTGACAGCCTTTCTGGCTTCAAGTAGGAGAGTGATGGGCTCCCAGATGAATTTGTTCTGGTAGAATTCAGTCTGTTTTCTGGGGTGGCTATTGTTTTACGGCTTCTCTGAAGCATTTGATTATATAAAGCGAGTAGCATATCTGATTGCATAAAGCAGGGCTACTCAACATGCAGCCCATGGGCTGCATGTGTCCCACGGCATATTTGTGTGCGGCCTGCAGTGTGCTTTGGGTTTACGCAGGGCTCAACACGTGGCCCATGGGTGGGATCCTTTGAACATTGCCTCTACTGGGAATATGCTCCACAAGATCAAGGCATCTCTCAGGAGGGGTGAGCATTGAAAGATACAAGCGGACAGGCTAACTGGAACAGATGGGTACAGGGTATGGGTGTTTCTACCCTGAGGTAGGAGGTACTGGGAGTACCAGGATATTGTGAGAAGTACTGGCTGCTAGCCTTGTGGGCAGAGTCTGAGAGGTGCTGACTGGCTTACACTGGCCATGTTTGGGTCCGGCACTGTGGCTTTATCTTTGTATTCAAGTCTGTCAGTGTGAAAGAAGCTACTTGCATGTATATAAAACCACACTTAAGTTGCAGCCCTCGGCATATGCTATGAATATCATAGTGGCCTGGGGCGCTTCCAAAGTTAAGTAGCACCAGTGTAAAGTCTTCTGTGCTAAGAAGCTCGGACTGCAGCAGACGGAGGCTGCTTCATGGCAGCACCCTCACCTTCTCCTTCCCCTCAACAGCCTCTGTCAGCAGGGAGCTCGGACCCCCCTATGAACAGGGACAGCTGCCTCTGTATCAGAGGCAGCAGCATGGGGTGGTAGGCAGCAGGTTCATAAGAGGAGCTGGCTCCCATTACGGATCTGCTCCCACCTGACACCCTGCGCTGCTGCTTCTGATAGAGAGGCAGCAGTGTGGGGTGGCAGGGATCTCCGTGGGAGTGGGGACGGATTGTACTGGCTGCTGCTCCCACCCTCTGGGACTATAGAATAGTCAACTAAACACTAAGAATTCATGTGGTTAGTTGATTATTCAATTAACAGATAGCTAACACCCCTACTTACCCACCAGACCTTAGTTTGGCATGCAACTGTAATATAAAGCTGACACGGAAGTGCTGGAAGGTTACTAATCACTATTTCATGACTCAATACAGTATTTCACTTCTGGCTTTGTCCACTGTCTCTAGTTAATAGATATTTCCTCTTAAGTTGTTTAGAAAATGGAATACTATAATACACAGGGCTTCCCCGCTATAAGTTGCCCCTGTATACATCCATTTTGCACTAAAGTTGTTGACACTTGTAGGAACTGATGTGTTATAAGTTCTTCTATTCCCCACTCTTAAGTTGTGCAAAAAAAAAAAAATCAGTCCTAATTGCACAAATGGAAGTCAGCTGCAGGAAAAAAAAATTCCCCACTTTAAGTTATTTCGATACAAGTCCAAGTTTTTTGGAATGTATTTCGGACTTTCAGCGAGGATGGCCTATACCATCTGGTTTAGCTCTCATGCCACTTACCTGATGTTTTATGAAAAAGCTGTTATTACTTAGAGTGTTGGTATTTTATAACTAACTAAAATGTCTGGCAAAAAAAATCAAATGCGAATAAAACCACCAAAACCAAACATATAAACATTTCTTACGTACAGAAAAAAGTCATCCAGGATACAATTAAGAGCAGTGACTCCCCACAAGACAAATCAGAGGACTAGAACTCTAAAGACATCACTCAATTACGAGCAGAGCCTCAGTAGTATTCTGATCACAATTATTTTTTCCAAAATGTTCTTTCTGCGATAGTTCATTGCATCACCAAAAAGAATAAATTTCTGCAGCCTGTATTTGTTCCTTCTGAGTTTTCCTACCATCAGCATATGCATGGGCAGTTGTTACATGTCAGTAATGTCAATTTTTGGCAGCAAAAACACATTGTGCATTAACCAATAAGAAACCCAAGCCAAGAATTTTTAACCAAAATTACTATTATAAGCAGAACAAACACAATGTACTGTCACCCTTTCCATGTAGTAGTATTCCTGAACTAGTATTCCCAGCCTCGCACTAGGAGGGTCTGTGCATCAATGGAAGCACAAATTGTTATTGCAGACTGTTAGATGAATTTTTAAAAGATAAGTGACAGGAGTGCCATAGCCTGTATTAATACTAGAATTAAAGAATTTCTCATCTAAAGAAATTGCCATGTAGCCAAGAAAATATGGAAACAAATGTATTTTCTTTTTATTTATTTTGCTATTTTCTATGAAAAGTGACTTTCAAATTTGACAGAGGAAGCAATGAAATAAATGAATTTGAGTATGCATATCCCATCATTCATTTTCGTAAGTTTTCTTCTGGCTATTGAGTATATCTGGTTTTTGTATAAGTATCAATTCCTTACAAACTGCTAGACACAGGAGAACATAGTAGTAATTAATTAATTATTATTATTATTATTATTATAAAAACTCCTTCAAGTCAGCTGGAGAAGTGTAGCATTCATGCCTTGAAGGCAACATTAATAAATGTGGTGCTCAATAAAAAGACAGAATCACTTGGACTATTTTACAACTCCTCGGAGATTTTCTTTTATTGGCTACTGGATTATTACACTTTTTAGACTGTAAATATTTCACGGGCCAAGAGAATAAGGCAAAATTAATTAGTACAGATTAGTACATTATGATGTGTAGTATCATAGTAAGTAGATAAGAAGTGTAGGTATGCTATCTTTAAAGTCACCAATAATTTGAATGGCTATATTATTATTGTATAAACACAATATATATTTTCAGATTGCCAAATATATAAACTGTAGTAGAAGGGCTTTCAGGAAAAAAAAGGTTGGAATGATTCATATCCCCAAAGATCTGAATTTGAAAAGAAACTAAATTTTAAGGGAAGGGGATGAAAATGAGAAAATAATCCTTAAACACAGCATTAAGATAAGCATTATCATAAATGAGACCTCCTGCTAAATAAGAAGTCACTACTCCTTTCCTTTACTGATGGCTTTTTGTGTGAAAAGAATATTAATATCTACCATCTGCTTTGAGATTCTTGTGACTGAGTAATGCAGTAATAAGTTTCCCAGGAGTTTAACAAAAAAAGATGAGGAATTCATACAAACCACAAGGTCACTAATTCAAGACATCTGTGCCTTATTGTTTCTACATTCCACATTTTCCAAGGCATGCATTTTCTATTACACATACCTCATCCATAAAGCTGCTGCTACAGCATTATATGCGGAATTATTTTGTCAAATAAAATAAGATTGAGGTTTTCCAAGAGAGTTCTTAAATGGAGATGCTACCAAAGTTTTAGTTCAACGTGCCAGTCAGCTACTCTTTCTACTCTCATTTGGTTCTGACAGTTCTTTTCCTACTGTTTACAGTGACTCTGTTCTGGAACCCAGTGGCAAAAGGCAAGATGAAATATCATTGCAAGACTGATCATGAAAATAGTACAGAAATGCCGGACAGGGCTTCTGCAGAGCAAGATGACTCATACTGCCTCCCTTTTCTCTACTAGCTCCACAATATCAGTATCCATTGTGCGAGGTAAGTGATAAGCTGCAATAAAAATTAGGGATGCAATACTGTAGTCAATTAAATGCTTAACCAGTTAGTGGGTGCTTAGCATTTAACGGTATCAGCTACGCGCAACCCCTCCATGGCTCTACAAGTAAATTTTTTGTGGGCAGGGTCCTAACATCAACCACAGCTGCAGCTCTGCATTGGGATGCAATTTAGGAGCTGGTACACAGGAAGGCTTGCACTGGGTCCCAGTATCAACCACTGCAGCAGCTCTGCAATTTTTGTCAATTACACAATTAACAAATTACACTCTTCTTCACATCCCTAATTAAAATTATTGCAACTTCAAAATGTAAGGCAGCCCCATTTCTTATGACTTTCAGATTTGATGGTAGCAAAAAACAAACAAAAACAGACCACCACAACCTTCCACAAAACATACTCTAGTTTAGATTCCCTTCTTTCTTTCTTAAATGTGAGCAATAACAAATATTCTAGAAATCAAATAATAAAGTGGTATATGGCTGCATAGCAACCCAAAGCTATTATGATGGCAAGGCCGCCATGCCTCCCTCCTGGGGTAGCCAGGGAGAGCATCTGGCCTGCTTGCCTGCTGGGCTCTAACTGAGCTCTCTGTACCTGCTCTTATAGTCCCAGCCCACCCTTCCACTTCCTGGGGGTGGGCTGGGTGGCTCTGGCCCCGCCCACCAATGGGCCTTATGGAGGGCTTCCTCTTCTGGGTCAGCAGGAGGCCATACTGACTCACCACACTTAGGTTATTCATACATTATTCAAATACTAGTGTGAAACTGGCAGCAGAATCACTGAGTAATGATTTATGCACTCTGAATATATGACCATACTTTCTCTATCATCTTATTTGTTGGTAATGTATGTATTATAGAGTATAAAAATGCTAAGTATTTTTCTAAACAAAAGTTCTGAATTGAAAGGAAGCATTCTGATTACCTCAAGCTTTCTAAAGAAATAGATTAATCTATGTGAACTACACAATTCAGCTGAAATTTCTGTTCATTTTAAACTGCCAAGTTCATCTCTTATCTTTACACAGAAAATATATGTGCATGTCTGTGCTGTTCCCCACTCTGGCACTCTGAGTGCAAAAGGAGGGGCCCACAAATACTTCAAATATACCTCATCATTACAGGCACTGGTTACAAAAACTTCCCCCAGAACTGCAATACACAGATTTTTGGGGGGCAGGGGTCGCTGCCACCATAAAGTGATTTTTATCCCTACAACTGGGAGCAAATACTTAAACCGGCCCCCAGAATACCCCAAGCTCTTATGCCACAAGAAAGCTTGAAAAAATAAAACAGAAAAACAAGCTGTAGTCTCTAGTGGCTGACCTCTCAGTCTAAGGCACGCAGATGCACACAGACAGACCTTCCAGGACACAAAATCAAATCACCACCTTAAAAAAGTGATACTTGATAAAGCATTAAAATTAAAACACACAGAAAATCTCTGGGAACAATGCTTAGATGATAAATGGGGAGGGGAGTCAAATCCATACAGAACCAAACCAAACCACAAAATAAAGAAAACTAAACTAAATAAAGAAAAGTGATTATGACTAGATTCACTTTTTTCCCTTTACTACTTCCAATCTTTTCTTGGTTCAGTCCACTTCCATGCCCCAAATACCCTGGAGGCATGGTAGTCCTGCTTGGGTTTAAATCATTCTGTCTCTCTCAACTCCTATTTTTTCTCTCCCACACAAAGAAAGCAGGCAAAGAATCTTATACAATTCAAATTTTAGCACTATATGCCCCCTGGTTCTTCTGGCTACCTTTAGTCACCAGGTGCTGGTCAGCATTCCTCCTCCATTACAGATCTGTACACGGTTCTTGACTATCCCTGAAATCCTCGCATGAAGCATATGTTCTTGACAACTATGCTGCAGGCAGCCATGCATTCAAGCAATTGCAGACAGTTGTGAGCTATAACCTGTAGATTGCCCTGCAGTTTTTGTATCATTGAATCTGTCTTGTGGAAGAAACACAGTTGCTGTTGCTGCATCTAACTGAGCTCCTATGAGTGGGAATGAGTGTAGATTTGTTTTTGTTGATTTTCAGGGCAAGGTATTGGAAATGATGGTTATAAAGGTGCTCCATTGGAAGTCCTATAGGGAAAGTCTTTGAGGAGGCAATTGTCCAGGTACAGGCAAAATAATGACTTTCTTTCTGAGATGAGCAGTAACAACTTCCAGAAGCTTGGAAATGACTTTGGAAGCTATAGAGAGGTCAAAAGTTAATACTCTGTACTAGTAGTGATTGTGACCTAGGACAAACCAGAGAAAATGTCTGTGAAATATCTGTCAGTTTTATAATCATGTGAAAAAATGCATCTTGCAAGTTGAGGGATGAAAATCAGTCCCCCTGCTCCAGTATTGGAATAATGGTTGATAGATTCAAAATTGTGACCCTTTAAAAAAATATTGTTCAGAGCTCTGAGATCAAGAATAAGGCGCCATCCATCATTTTTCTTCTTTGTGAGAAAATAGTGGGAATATTAGGCAAGTACAGGTTCTATAGTTTAGAGATGGAGGAGATGATGTACCATCTGGAGGAGCAATTGTTCATGAGACTGGTTCCTGAAGAATGATGGGATGGACAGGAGGTGGTTGGATAGAGGATAGTGATATAAAGGAGATGAGGTACCCAAATCTAATAATTTGCAATTTATCTGAAGTGATGGCAGCAGCATCATCATCATCAGAGCTCACCGAACCACAGCGAGCCCCACTTGCCAGCCGCGCTGTCCAGCGATCTGCGCATGCACTGATCGTTCTGCACATGCGCAGATCGCCCGAACCCGGTTCTTCCAGGTTGCAATCTACTTGTCACAGGCGAGTAGACTGCATTATTTGTCAAGCCCTGATCATCATCATCATCAATCATGGGCACAACGCCCGTTGGTGTCCGATGCCTCCCTCACTATTTCTTTCCATCTTTCCCTGTCCAGTGTGGAGTAGCTTAGTTTCTGTACACTAGCTCCACATCAATCTACTGTATCATCTACTCATTCTCTGTGGGGTCTGCCTCTCCTATTCGGACCATCCATTACGCCGAATACCAAGGTCTTAACTTTTCGCTTGTTCATTCTTCAAATATGCTCGAATAGCTGTTACTTCCATTGTATAAACTTGTGCAGTAGGTTCTACTTTGGCTGTATCCTCCTATATAATTCCTCGTTGGTAATCTTCTGTATCTATCCTATTCTCAGGATCTTTCTAAAACAACTCTCGAACGCCAATATCCTTCTCTTCGAATCTTTCGTTATCACCCATGTCTCACATCCGTAAAACATGCTGCTAAATACACACGTTTTCAAGACACTCAGCTTCGTTCCTAACCTAATCGCTTATATCCCTAATGGAGATAAGTTCTGTATAAGGCTAAAGCAATGCTTTAAAGTGGCCACTAAACAGCAGGTATACAACATAGTTCTGAAGGGAACATCTGGACTCGCGGTTTGGTGACTGACATGGTAAAGGGCCTACCAGGGTACGATCCTGCAAGTGAAAAGAGTGGGAGGGAAGGGAGAATGAATCCATTCATGCTGGCCAGACAGAGTGGCAGCTCAGTTAACTTCCTTCCTGTGTGTCTGCCACAGCCCACTTCATGGGAGAGTTCTTTCCCATGTGTCAGGAGCTTGTGGGCAGGACAGAAGAAGGAGGGTGTGCCAGAAGCTAAATCCACAGTAGCAGCAGAGGGTGTGTGACAGGGCGCTCGCCCTGCACTGGCCCTTTAAGGGCAGACCCCGGCCTGAACCAGGGCCGGGGAATTTAGCCCAGCTGAGGCTGTACTAGCCCATTAGGGCCCAGCTGGGCGCTATAATAGAGAATGGGCTGCTGCTGTGGGGGGAGGCAGTGAGAACCTGGCTGCTGAGGGAGGAGGAGGCTCCCTGGAGCTAGGGCAGGGCTGGGGAGGCCAGGCAGGGCTAGGGGAGCTCTGGCCCGCAAATCCCCAGACTGCAGGGCTTGAAAGAAGGCCCGCTGGAGGAACATCTACCCCCGGAAGGGGGGCTCAGAGACAGACTTGGGCACTGCCGGAGGGCAGTGTGGCGAAGAGGACGCCGCAGCCGGGAGTGAAGAGGGGAGACACCACCCCAGAGAAGGCACCCCACCTGCCAAGGGAGCCAATTCGTGAGGACAGCTGGCAGGGGGATACGGTGGTGAGTGCGAACCCCCTCACAGATGGTGGAGAATGTGGGCACGTGTGGTCCCCCCCTGATACAAGGGGGCTACTTTGGTGAACTCGGGCCATTGGGCCTGCTGCCCTGCGACCAAGGGGGCTGGTTTGGACCCGGGACATTACAGAAAGAGATGGACATTTATTGGAGGCCGTGGGTGGCCCAGCCTGCCGAGCAGCAGAAGAGGCTGGTCAGGCCGCTGCAAGGGTGGGCACCCAGACTCCAGGGACACACAGGCGCCAAGGGCTGGGAGCCCGGGCCTGGACTTCCAACTTGTTTCTCCTGCGGACATCGGGGCCACAGGAGGAGGGAGTGCTGCTACTGGGTTAGGGAAAGGAGGTCCCACCCAGATAGGATGGATGGTGGGAGAGTCCCCCCTGTGAAGGCAACAGGGGGGTTACGAAGGTGTTGGGCCTGTGGGGAACCTGGGCACCTGAAGAGGGAGTGCGCCAGGGAGACCTACAGGGCACCGGCTAGCCTGAGAGGAGGGGCTAAGCCACAAAGGGCCTGGCGGGGGGCCAGGACCCAGGGGAGGCACAAACGGTGCTTCTACTGCCACGCTGCAGGCCACATAAAAAGGCACTGCCCCCAGGGAGGGGGGCGGATGGCCCAGAAAGAGAGTCAGCGTAAGGCGACTCCCCAGGAGGGAGTGGGGGAGATAAGAGCCTTTAAGAAGGGGAAGGCTGAGGCCCGAAGGCCTAGCGCAAAATGGGGAACCCGCCTCGGGATAGGCAGGGCCTCGGTGGGAACCCAGACTCCAGCTGTGGTCGAGAGGACCACAGTGGGAGTCCAGACCCTGGAAGAGGGGAGTAGGCTGCTCCTGCGAGTGGAGAATCTGCGGGAAGAGAGGGACACCCTACGGGCCCAGCTAAGGCGTACATTGGGGCGTTAGGGTACTTCCCTCCCCTTCCCCCCCCCCCCCCGGGAGAGATACTTAAGGGGGAGGGTGTGTGACAGGGCGCTCGCCCTGCACTGGCCCTTTAAGGGCAGACCCCGGCCTGAACCAGGGCCGGGGAATTTAGCCCAGCTGAGGCTGTACTAGCCCATTAGGGCCCAGCTGGGCGCTATAATAGAGAATGGGCTGCTGCTGTGGGGGGAGGCAGTGAGAACCTGGCTGCTGAGGGAGGAGGAGGCTCCCTGGAGCTAGGGCAGGGCTGGGGAGGCCAGGCAGGGCTAGGGGAGCTCTGGCCCGCAAATCCCCAGACTGCAGGGCTTGAAAGAAGGCCCGCTGGAGGAACATCTACCCCCGGAAGGGGGGCTCAGAGACAGACTTGGGCACTGCCGGAGGGCAGTGTGGCGAAGAGGACGCCGCAGCCGGGAGTGAAGAGGGGAGACACCACCCCAGAGAAGGCACCCCACCTGCCAAGGGAGCCAATTCGTGAGGACAGCTGGCAGGGGGATACGGTGGTGAGTGCGAACCCCCTCACAGGGAGCAACTAATAGCCTCCCTTCCTCCAGGTTGCCATGTGAGATATTAGTCATCTCCGAAACACACAGATTGATAGGGAGCTGATATTGACTGAATGTGGTCAGAAACTGGGGCCTTATGCTGCAATGATTCCAGACCACTTGCTGCTGGCTTGGCATGGGAAGGTGACCTACAATGAAGGACAGAATAAGTCTGGTCTCCTCAGAAAACTTGTAAGAAGGATCAAAGAGCTCCTCTATGAGAGCTTCATGGAGCTATGCAGTGAGAATTCCTTCTCCATCTCCAGACATTTTAAACGGTTTCAGGGCGCCCGCACTGTGTAGGCACAGAGTATGCTACACAACACACCCAACTGCCTTAACACAGCTGTAGCAAGAAAAAAAATTGTGAACTCACCAGAATTGTACTCCCTGGCATCACTGCTTGACTGGGAAACATCCTGGGGGAAGGGATTGCCTCCAAAGTGAAGAAAAGTTCTTGGCTCTCACAGATTGCTGGCTGGCCATTCTCCTTGTCTTCCTCCTCCTGCTGCTCTACCACCTCATTATCTTCCACATTCTGCCCTGAGTTTCTTGGGGAGACTCTACAGTCTGGATTGGAAAACTAGTTGGGTACCCCCTAGAATTGCATGCAGCAGGTCGTAGAAGCAGTATGTTTGTAGCAATGCACCAGACTGTCTGTCTGCCTCTTTTGTCTTGCGTTAGGAGTGCCTCAGATCCTTTATTTTAACTCAACAATACTAGACATCCCTTTGGCCATTAGGCAGTTTGTGATCTTTGCGATTGGCACTTCTTTTGCGGTTTCGTAGTTCAGATAGAATGGAATCCTCTCCCCATGCCTCAATGTCCAAGATGTCCTGTATACTCCATGCTGGCGTGCTTTTGGCCCCAGAAACTGGAACTCGTGGCCACATACGCTGCTCAGGTGTTCTGCCTGCTCTGACATGTGCTCACAATGCTGGTCACACAGGAAATGAAATTAAAACTTTCCCAGGACTTTTCTTGTTCACCAGGAGAGCAGCAGAGGCACAAATTCTGGCCAAAGCAGGGCACTGTGGCATGCTTCCCAGAGGCGAAGAATGTCAACTTCTGCAACACAGCATCTACTCTACTGTAAATTCAACCAGGCAAGATTGAAAACTTTGTTACTCTTTGTGAAAAGCAAGAGTACTGAAATCGACCTTAAGGTCCATGGAAAAGTCTTGGTAGTGTGGACACAATGTTTAGAAAAATCGATCTTAAGCAGCTAAATTTGATCTAAACTCCTAGTATAGACCATGCCTCAAAGTGGCTCCTGATCCTCTCAGAACAACAAATGTAGACATAACATTACCCTTTCTAAAATCCATAGGTTCTATGCATGCCTATCACCTATCATGTGGTCCACCTCATCCAGTGTACTAAATGCTCCAAGTACAACTATGTAGGTGAAACAAGACAATCATTGTGCTCTTGAAGAAATTTATATTAAAAATAAATCGAAGAGATTACTTTTTATCTGACTGCTCAGTCCTCACCCTCAAAGAAAATCTGTGTAACACCTTCAAAAACAAGCCTGGGAGCTTAAATTCATAACTTTGCTAAACAATACAAATCATGGACTGAACAGACACATTGGATTAATGGCTGATTACAACTATTTATAATACAGTAACCCACTACCACTGCCTTTCTTCCCTGCTTTCTCCTATGACTGGAATGGTGCTAACTGGTAATGTCACCTTGAACGGCCCTTGCAGTATGAAAAGTCTATTATTCATTCAGCTCTGTCTGGAAGTACCATTCAGAAGACTGTTATTGAAGTCTGTAATGTGAGAGTCCTTCTATTCTTGGGGTAAACTAGCAACAAATTTACTAATGCCAGCTATTCTGGTTGAAAGCTAGCCAGAGGTGAGGCAGGGTGGAGGAAGAAAGAGGTCAACAACTCTAAATACAATAGGGCTAAATGAAGCAATTCATAGTAAAGAGTGGAGAAATCCCAGTGTGGGATAATAAACTTTGCAAAGTAGAGTGCACTAATGGTAAGAGAAGGAACACCCCCTACAATCATCCAACTTAGTTTCTGTGTTGGGCTGGTTAGTGTGTGTTCAAAGAACAATCTATGCATTATCTCAGCCAAAACAAATCAATTCACTGGTTTCAGCTTCAGTCAATAGCAAACAAAAAGTCTACCTTTGGATTTACAGTTTCCCTAATTTGCTAATTAACAAAGTCCTCCTCTAAACCAATCAACATAGCTGGCACCAAATAATAGTTGGAATGGGGGAATAGTTGGAATGGCTTTATACTTGTCAAAAACTGATGAAGATACTGAGTCTCCCTTTTTTTAATTAATTAAATAATTCAAATAAGATGCTTATTAGAGTTCATCTGAAGACACCAGCAGACCTTAAAAACACTGTTTCCTTTAACTCCATCAGAGCCTTCACCTGTTCCCGGGAGCAACGCTGTGTGAGACTGGGTTAGTGTTTATGCACATCTCAGAAATGATCACTTTCTCTTTCTGCTATTGCAGTTCTTAGAGCCAGGTCATTTATCCCTAAGCAGGAGCAGCAAGTACTGAGAGACTGTTAGTATCTTCACAGCTGGAGTAAGTCTGCCTTGATAAAACATGCTTCTCCTTTTAAAACTTCAATCAGCTAGTTCCATTTTCCCCTCCCCATTGACAGCATTTTCTAAAATGGAAATAAATAGCCTGGCAAGAGGCTATGGTATTGTGCACCTAAGCATCTTTCAAGTGTTTCCTAGGCCTAAAAAAAGGCAGGGTGTAAAAAGTGAGTGAGGGTTACTGGATTATGACCAATAGAGGTCAGTTCATTAGAGGAAACAAATATAGTGATGTCACATTTGTTGACACAATTCTGGAAAGGTATACCAGGAATGTCCAAACTGCGGCTGGAAAGTACAGCTCGCACAGCCCTACTAACCTGTCCCATTCATCACCTACCTAACTGAAATGCATCCCAGGATACTCAAGGAGCTGATAGAGGAGGTATCTGAGCCTTTAGCTATGATTTTTGAAAAATCATGGCAGACAGGGGAGATTCCAGAAGACTGGAAAAGGGCAAATATTGTGCCCATCTATAAAAAGGGGAATAAGAACAACCCAGGAAACTACAGACCGGTCAGTTTAACTGTCCCAGGGAAAATAATGGAGCAGGTAATTAAGGAAATCATATGCAAACACTTGGAAGGTAATAAAGTGATAGGGAATAGCCAGCATGGGTTTGTGAAGAACAAGTCATGCCAAACTAATCTGATAGATTTCTTTGATAGGATAACGAGCCTTGTGGATAAGGGAGAAGCGGTGGATGTCATATACCTAAACTTTAATAATGCATTTGATACGGTCTCGCATGATATTCTTATTGATAAACTAGGCAAATATAACTTAGATAGGGCCACGATAAGGTGGGTGCATAATTGGCTGGATAACCGTAGTCAGAGAGTTGTTGTTAACGGTGCTAAATCCTGCTGGAAAGGGATAACAAGTGGAGTTCCTCAAGGGTCTGTTTTGGGACCCGTACTGTTCAATATCTTCATCAATGATGTAGATATTGGGATAGAGAGTACGCTTATTAAGTTTGCAGATGATACCAAACTGGGTGGGGTTGCACCTTCTTTGGAGGATAGGGACATAATTCAAAATGACCTTAGCAAGTTAGAGAAATGGTCAGAGGTAAACAGGATGAGGTTTAATAAAGAGAAATGCAAAGTGCTCCACTTAGGAAGGAACAATCAGTTCCATACATACAAGATGGGAAGCGACTGTCTAGGAAGGAGCATGGCGGAAAGGGATATAGGGGTCATAGTGGACCACAAGTTGAATATGAGTCAACAGTGTGATGCTGTTGCAAAAAAAGCAAATATGATTTTAGGTTGTATCAACAGGTGTGTTGTAAGCAAAACTCGTGAAGTCATTCTGTCGCTCTACTCTGCACTAGTTAGGCCTCAGCTGGAGTACTGTGTCCAGTTCTGGGCGCCACATTTCAAGAAAGATGTGGAGAAATTGGAAAGGGTTCAGAGAAGAGCGACAAGAATGATTAAAGGTTTAGAGAACATGACCTATGAAGCCAGGCTTCATGAACTGGGCTTGTTTAGTTTGGAAAAAAGAAGATTAAGGGGGGACATGATAGCGGTTTTCAAATATCTAAAAGGGTGTCACAAGGAGGAAGGAGAAAATTTGTTCCTCTTGGTTACTGAGGACAGGACAAGGAGTAATGGGCTTAAAGTGCAGCAGGGGAGGTTTAGATTGGACATTAGGAAAAAATTCCTAACTGTCAGGGTGGTCAAATATTGGAATAAATTGCCAAGGGAGGTGGTGGAATCTCCCTCTCTGGAGATATTTGAGAACAGGTTAGATAGACATCTGTCAGGGATGGTGTAGACGGAGCTTGGTCCTGCCTTGAGGGCGGGGGGCTGGACTCGATGACCTCTCGAGGTCCCTTCCAGTCCTATTATTCTATGATTCTATAACTGGAGGGCTGAAAGAGTGTGCATGCGTGTCTTGCGACCTCTGCCTTGCATTGGGATAGCGGGATAGGAGCTTCTGCCCAGCAGGGAGGGAGATCTTGGGGCTTCAGTCTTTTTCAAATATGACGACATTAGTGCAAACTAACAATCTTTTAATTCACACCTGCTGCACCACATAGGGGAGATGCAGCATGCAACATGAGTACACACTGCTAATTATTCACCCCAGAACTCTGAGCTGCAGGGCAATGTAGACAAAATCTTAGCATCTAATCACTGTCTTTTGCATTTTGTGGTTTTCCCTACTTATCTCTTGTACTTGATACTGCCAGATTCCATCAAATATAGACCTTGCTGAGTGAATCAAGTATCCTGGTTCTGAACGCTGTTCCCTAACATTCCAAGTGCTCCTCTCACACTGATTACCTTCTTCTGGGTTCTTATTTGGTTTCAGTGCTAACATTCTTAAATCTGATCTCTGAGCTAAGTTACTGCAGCTCACTAATCAGATCTTTGTATTAAGATCCAGTGCCTGTCGGTATATTGATTACAATTGTGGTGTCAGGACAATGTGTGTATTTTCCTGGGTCTTTTATAGCTTATTTAAAAACTTAACATGATTCTAGAAAGGTACAGTATGAAAGTCAGGAGGCTAGCCGTACTTGTTCATATTAAATTGGCATGGAGAGGCTATTAACGGAATTTTTGTACTCGTCCAGAAGTCTGACAGTCAAAAAAAAAATGTATCACAAAACAAGGATGATACATTAGAGATATTTCAATGAAAAGATTTCTTTAAAGAACATTAATAGAAATGTAGCCGTGTTAGTCTGGTGTAGCTGAAGCAAAATGCAGGACTATGTAGCACTTTAAAGACTAACAAGATGGTTTATTAGATGATGAGCTTTCGTGGGCCAGACCCACTTCTTCAGATCAAATAGTGGAAGAAAATAGTCACAACCATATATACCAAAGGATACAATTAAAGAAAATGAACACATATGAAAAAGGACACATTTCAGAACAGAAAGGGGATGCGGGGGGGGGGGGGGGGGGGGAAGGAAGGAAGGAAGGTAAGTATCTGTGAGTTAATGATATTAGAGGTGGGGAAAGTTAGATGTCTGTGAGCTAATGGTATTAGAGGTGATAATTGGGGAAGCTATCTTGGTAATGGGTAAGATGGGTTTTCTGTAGAGAAAACCTACTGACTCATACAGTTACCTACATGCTTCCAGCTCCCATCCAGAACACACCATACGATCTATCGTCTATAGCCAAACCCTTCGATACAACCGCATCTGCTCTAATCCCACTGACAGAGACCAGAAGCTTCAGGATCTCTACCAAGCATTTATAAATCTCAACTACCCACCCGGAGAAATAAAAAAGCAAATTGAAAGAGCCAGACGAATACCTAGAAACCATCTACTTCAAGACAGTCCCAAGAAAACCAACAATAGAACACCACTTGTCATCACCTACAACCCCCAACTTAAAACTATCCAACACATTATCAATAAACTACAGCCTATACTGGAACAGGATACCATACTCCAAGAGGCTCTGGGAGACAGACCCATTGTCTCCTATAGACAACCACCTAACCTCAAGATGATTCTTACCAACAACCACAGGACATACCATACTAATACCAACACTGGTACCTTCCCCTGCAACAAACCCCGTTGCCAGCTTTGTCCGCATATTCATTCTGCTGATACCATTATTGGACCTAACCAAGTGAGTTATAAGATCAAGAACACATATTCCTGCGCATCCAGAAATATAATTTATGCTATCATGTGCCGAAAGTGTCTGTCTGTTATGTACACTGGACAAACGTCTCGGACACTTCGCCAAAGGATTAATGCCCACAAAACAGATATCAGACAAGATCACAAAGAAAAAACTATTTCTTGCCATTTCAACCAGAAAGGACACTGTCTCAACGACTTCACCACCTGCGTTCTTCTACAAAGACCTTTTACATCTGCACTTGAAAGGGAATCCTCTGAACTGTCATTCATGTTAAAATTTGACACTCTCCGGGGGGGGGAGGATTGAACAAAGACCCCATCTATCTTACCCATTACCAGGATGGCTTCCCCAATTATCACCTCTAATACCATTAGCTTACAGACATCTAACTTTCCCCACCTCTAATATCATTAACTCACAGATACTTACCTTCCTTCCTCCCCCCCCCCGCCCCCCCCTTCTGTTCTGAAATGCGATTTGTCCTTTTCATATGTGTTCATTTTCTTTAATTGTATCCTTTGGTATATATGGTTGCGACTATTTTCTTTCACTATTTGATCTGAGAAAGTGGGTCTGGCCCACGAAAGCTCATCATCTAATAAACCATCTTGTTAGTCTTTAAAGTGCTACATAGTCCTGCATTTTGCTTTAAAGAACATGTAACTAAAGTTACTCCCTTCCTTCAAACAAGACACCTAATCTTTAAAAAGAAAATGTGGATATTATAGATTTTTCAAGAAAAAGATGTGAGAGATGCACTGCAAAAATCACTTGATAACACAGTCCCCTGGTTTTTGGCAGAAAAAAATACAAAATTCTAGAAAGAAATGGAGTAATATTCAGAACTTTGAATATATATGCCTGTTAATAAAAGCACAAGAACTATAGCTTTCACCTGTGGCAACTCACAGTTCTGTGATAGTTTAGTATTAATAATAGTATGAAGTTAACTGCTTTCTTCCCTCCCTCGTCATCTTTTAATCTGTAAAGTGTTATAGGACTCACTTCAAGTCGGCTGCTATTAAATTAAATCCATTGTAAAGGTGTCCTTCTGATGAAACTTTCTTCAAGTAAGAGAAGCTGTCCAGATCTGTTGTCAAGAAATTTGTTACAAGTGCACCTAAAAGGAAGAGAAAGGAATAATAGTTAGAATGACTTGCTTATGGAAAGTAATAGAGAGGTAGCCATGTTAGTCTGATCTTGCTAAAATAAAAGGAAAAACTATGTAGCACTTTAAAGACTAACAAGATGGTTTCATAGGTGACGAGCTTTCGTGAGCCAGACCCACTTCCTCAGATCATACTCTGGAAGAGAATTGGCATGACAATAAATACCAAAAGAAAACAATGAAAAAAGTGAACACATTATAAAACTGACATATCAGATTTAGTGCAGAAGGTAGGGTGAAGGGGAGGGAATAGCTATTTGAGTTAATGAATGGCTAATCAGCAGTGATAAGTGGGAAGCTATCTTTGTAATGGTTAAGATAATTAGCATCTTTGTGAAGGCCCATTTGTAAAGTGTTAAATTTGAGCATGAAAGAAAGTTCTGACATTTCCCTCTGTGATCTGGTGTTAAATTCTCTTTGAAGTAAGATGCATGTAGTAAGGTCATTAAGACTATGTCCAGGTAGGCTGAAATGAAAAGCAACTGGTTTTTCCTTGTGAAGAGGTCTGATGTCTGATTTGTGGGCATGAATTCTTTGGTGAAGTGTCTGAGAAGTCTGTCCAATATTCATAGCAGAAGAATACTGTTGGCACATGATGGCATACATTATATTTCTGGATGAACAGGAATGTGTGTTCTTGATCATATAACTGACACGGTTAGGTCCAGTGATGGTGAGGATAGCTAATCTGGCAACTTCTGTCAAAGGAGGAGATAAAAGGTTTAGGATTCCTATAACTGATGAGAGGCAAAATATGGAAATTAGGGTTTTACACAGTGCACAGATTAAAGCAATATAGCAATGGTGACACTTATTTTCACTCTGAGGAACAACTCCCAATTCTTGCTCAACAACTCTGAATTTATGATAGCACAGCTTCTGTATTAGATCATCTTTCCCTTTATCACTCTACTCAGCCTTTAAATGTAATTTATCTTACATGTTCCTTTATAGTTCTGACTAGGTATACAACTAATGTGGATGGTTAATTTGATCTATTTAATGTCATACTTTTCCACCACACAGCCTTATGACACTGAGTTTGTAAGCAGATGAATTTTTTACTCTAAAAATATGAGAAAAATTCTCCTAAAAGAGAAAAATGCCCAATTTTCCATTTCATGTTATGTTCTGCTCACAAAAGTGTGCTAGGAATGCATCAATCTAAAAAACAGAACTCATCCAGAAGAAGTTTCAAGTAAGAGCTTGTTACATATTCAAAATGCTTCTACATATGCTTCTCCATGTAGGAACTAACAATATGGCCAAGAATGACCTTAAGCAGGTCACAGCAGATTATGTAGCACTGGGAAGAAGGATCAAGGAATCTGAACCACAAGTGGTATTCTCGTCTGTCCTTCCGGTTGAAGGAAAAGGTCTGGGTAGGGATCGTCAAATTGAGGAAGTACATGTGTGGTTGTGCAGGTGGTGTCGGAGAGAGGGCTTTGATTTCTTCGATCATGGGACTCTGTTCCAGGCACAAAGATTGCTAGGAAGGGATGGGATCCACCTATCAAGAGAGGAAAGGGCATCTTCACAGGCAAGGTTTGCAAACCTAGTGAGGAGGGCTTTAAACTAGGTTCTTTGGGGGATGGTGACCAAAGCCCTGAGGTAAGTGAGGAAGTCGGATACCAGGAAGAAACACAAGGAGGAACGAGTAACAAAGGAGATCCCCTGACTCAAATGGAGAAGGTAGGGTGATCAACTGGTTATCTAAGGTGTATGTAAAACAAATGCGAGAAGCCTGGGAAACAAACAGGAAGAATTAGAAGGCCTAGCCCAGTCAAAGAACTATGATTTGACGGGAATAACGGAGACTTGGTGGGATGACACGCATGACTGGAGCACTGTCATGGAAGGGTATAAACTGTTCAGGAAGAACAGGCGGGGGAGAAAAGGAGGAGTTGCACTTTGAGTAAGAGCTCCAGTATATAGAGGATGAAAAGCCTGTTGAGAGTCTTTGAGTTAAGTTTAGAGGTGGAAGCAACAGGGGTGATGTTGTGGTTGGTGTCAGCTATAGACCACCGGATCAGGTGGATGAGATAGATGTGGCTTTCTTCAGACAACTGAGAGAAGCTTCCAGATCACAAGCCCTGGTTCTCATGGGGGACTTTAATCACCCTGACATCGGTTGGGAGACCAATACAGCAATACACAGGCAATCCAGGAAGTTTTTGGAGAATGTTGGGGATAGCTTCTTGGTACAAGTGCTGAAGAAACCGACCAGGGGCCATGCGCAGCTTAACCTGCTGCTTACAAACAGGGAGGAACTAGTAGGGGAAGTAGAGGTGGGTGACAACTTGGGAAGCATTGATCATGAGATGGTAGATTTCAGGATCCTGACCAAAGGAAGAAAGGAGAGTAGCAAAATACAAACCCTGAACTTCCTAGGATGCTTACATTAAGGGGAAAGGAATCCAGGAAAGCTCGCAGTATTTTAAAGAAGCCTTATTAAAGGCACAAGAAGAAACCATCCTGATGCACAGCAAGAAAAGCAAATATGATAGGCGACCAGATTGGCTTACTGTGGAAATCCTTGGTGAGCTTAAACACAAAAAGGAAGCTTACAAGAAGTAGAAACTTGGACAGATGGCTAGGAAGGAGTATAAATATATTGCTCGAGAATGCAGGGGAGTTATCAGGAAGGCGAAAGTGCAATTGGAATTGCAGCTAGCAAGAGATGTGAAGAGTAACAAGAAACATTTCTACAGGCATGTTAGCAATAAGAGGGAGATCAGAGAGGGTTTGGGGCCCTTACTGGATAAGGGAGGTAACCTAGTGACAGATGATGTAGGAAAAGCTGAAGTACTCAATGCTTTCTTTGCCTCTGTCTTCACAAACAAGCTCCCAGACAAATGCACTAGATAAGGCAGTAGGGGAAGGAGGTGGACAGCCCTTGCTGAGGAAAGAACAAGTTAAGAAATATTTAGAAAAGCTAGACATACAAAAATCCATGGGTCCGGATTTAATGCATCTTGAGGGTACTGAAGGAGTTGGCAAAAGCCATTGCTAGTCTTGACTTTGGCCATTATCTTTGAAAACTTGTGGAGAGTGGGAGAGATCCCAGATGATTGGCAAAACTAAAATATAGTGTCCATCTTTAAAAAAGGGAAGAAGGACAATCTAGGGAACTACAGACCAGTTAGCCTTACCTCAGTCCCTGGAGAATCATGGAGGGGAATCCTCAAGGAATACATTTTGAGGCACTTGGAAGAGGGAAAAGTGATCAGGAATAGTCAACATGGATTCACGAAGTGCAAGTCATGCCTGACCAATCTGATTAGCTTCTATGATGAGGTAATTGGCTCTGTGGATATGGGAAATTCAGTGGATGTGATATACCTTGACTTCAGCAAAACTTTTGATATGGTCTCCTACAATATTCTTGCCAGCAAGTTAAGGGAATATGGATTGCATAAAAAGACTGAGATGGACAGAAAGCTGGCTAGACTGTTGGGCCCAACGGGTAGTGATCAATGGCTCAATGTCAGGTTGGTGGTTGATTTCAAGTGGAGTACCCCAAAGATCAGTTCTAGGGCCAGTTTTGTTCAACATTTTTATTAATAACCTAGATGAGGGGATGGATTACGCCCTCAGCAAGTTTGCAGATGACACTAAGCTAGGGGGCGAGGTAGACATGCTGGAAGGCAGGGACAGAGTCCAGAGTGACTTAGACTAAAGGATTGGGCCAAAAGAAATCTGATGAAGTTCAACAAGGACAAGTGTAGAATCCTGCACTTGGGACGGAAGAATCCCAAGCATTGTTACAGACAGGGGACCGAATGGCTAAGTAGCAGTTCTGCAGAAAAGCACCTGGGGATTACAGTAGATGAGAAGCTACAGATGAGTGAACAGTGTGCCCTTGTAGCCAAGAAGGTTAATGGCATATTAGGGTGCATTAGGAGGAGCATTGCCAGCAGATCTAGAGAAGTGATTACTCCCCTTTATTCGGCTCTGGTGAGGCTACATCTAGGAGTATTGTGTTCAGTTCTGGGGCCCCCACTATAGAAAGAATATGAATGCATTGGAGAGGGTACAGGAGAGGGCAACCAAAATGATTAGGGGGCTGGAGCGCATAACTTATGAGGGAAGACTGAGAGATTTGGATTTGTTTAGTCTGCAGAAGAGAAAAGTAAGGGGGGATTTGATAGCAGCCTTCAACTTCCTGAAGAGAGGTTCCAAAGAGGATGGAGAAAGACTGTTCACAGTAGTGGTGGATGGCAGAACAAGGAGCAATGGTCTCAAGTTACAGTGGGAGAGGTCTAGGTTGGACATTAGGAAAAACTATTTCACTAGGAGGGTGGTGAAGCACTGGAATGGGTTACCTAGGGAGGTGGTAGAATCTCCATCCCTGGAGGTTTTTTAGTCTCGGCTTGACAGGGTCCTGGCTGGGTTGATTTAGTTGGGATTGGTCCTGCCTTGGGCAGGGGCCTGGACTTGAGGACCTCCTGAGGTCTTTTCCAGCTCTATGACTCTAAAACTCTTCAGAGGAGGCGGAGGAGGAGGACAGGGTGTAAAAAACAAGTCTCATTAATAGGTGTTAGTACCACTTAATGGGATGAGAAAAGGGGGTTAAGAGACTTAGTTAAGATTGTAACAATCATCTTCTTATATATTTTAGAAATGTGCATCTGTGTATCTGCCCATTCATCTATTTGATCAAGAACTCCTAAAGGGCAAGAGTTAGAACCACCAAATTTGATAGGCAGCTTTCTCTTATCAGAACTTAAAAGCACCATAAATGGAAAGGGAGGGGTTTGGCAGCAGGGAATTATACTACAGAATGACCACAGAAGGATAGCAAGGGGCCAGAGATGGGGACCTGGGCAGCTGTAACCCCACTGAGCTAGCAGGCGACAGGAATAAAGAGAGAGACAATTATCTATTATATATATATTGCAGAGTTTGTCTGCATGTCCGTCTCTGTCTGTCTGTCCCTCAGCTGTCTGAACCCCAGCTCCTGCTGTGCCTGCTGCAGCAGCCATGGAGAGGTGCTTCTTACCTAGACCTAAGTGCTGTGGTGAGAGAGGGCTGAGGTTGTCCTCTCCCTGGGGGAGCCTGTATCCTGCACCCCTTACCTGCAACCTTACCTCAGAACAATGATTTAAGTGAGGAAAAACAAAATTTATTTCAGTTAAGACCACAAGCAGTGCCGAGTAAATTGTCTAGTTCCATTGTATAGTCTTCATACTCTATTTGCTCATTGCAACTCCATACCTCTTCCCCTTGCATTTTTATCAGTCTTTGGCTGCATGTAGTTTGTCAAGGCAGCCAGCTTGCCTTTCTTACTGATTCCAAGCCATGTCCCACCTTCTTTTCCTTCCTCCATATCCAAACCTAGAGCAAATAGTGACATAAGCAGAAATGAGACCAATTCAGTACTTCGCTGCAATTTCATCTAATCACAGTTCCTTAATAAAATTGAGTTTAGCTAGGCTGAATAGGTACCTAGGAGTCCCAAGTTTTTTTGTTTTTTTTTTTTGAAAAGTAAAAATGCAATGAGTTAAAATTAAATCAGCATTTTGCAATTGTGTAATATTCACCATTTAATAACTCAAAGTGATTATAGGAAAAGTCACTAAATTAACCTAAACTAAGCTTTAAAATTTTAGATTGTTAAAAAGGAATATAACTGGATTATGAACTAAAATATTTGTTCATTCAAAAGCAAATCTCAGGGAAGGATTAACTGTTTCTGTGTTGAATATTTCTGGACGATACAACAACAACAACATTTCTCAGAGATGTAGTTTACTGAATGCAATATTGATTCTGGTTATTATGACTCTGCTAAATTAAAAATGCCATTCTTTCAGAATATAATAGGAAAGTTCTCTCCTTTACTGTTTCAAGTAAAAAGTCACCAACTTGCACTGAACTCTTTTGCTTTTGACATATTCAAACATTTTGTTTCCACTTTTTTTGCTGTTCCATATTTTCTGTTTCATCATGACACTCATTTGTCATGAGCTTCTAACTTCATCATCTTCACATCAGATATTACTAGTTATTTGGAGCAATAGGGTTTCAATCCTCAGTAAAAAGCTAATTCATTTTTCCGGTATCCAAGTTAATTTCAGTATTTAACGGGGCCATATCTATGAGTGGAAACTCAGGTGGGACATGATGGACACTACTAACTTATAACATGCTAGCTTCAGATAATGTAGTGCGAGGAGTGGCTAACCAGTAAAGTCCACACTGACCCAATCTGCTTGGTTAGAGGTTGGGAAGAAACTGCTCCAACAGCTGTACAGAAAGAAGAGGTCTATGCTGGGAGGACAGCTCTCTATCAGAATGGTCGATCTGACCAGGTTTCCATTTCTGTGTGGAAAGGCTCTCTCTGTGTGCAGATTTCCAACCCCCATGTATATGCAGTAGACTGCTCTCTGCAGGAGAGGAGTGTCAGGCCACGTGTGTGTGTCTGTCACTGTTCAGTCTCCATCCTGGCTTGGTGTTGAGGGGTGGCCCTGTGGTTCGTATGTGAGCCCATCCCTCATTCACTCTGAAATGGTGATTCCGGTCAGACAAGACTGGGTCTAGCTCCCCACTCTGGCTCCCTCACTCTCAATGTTAGCAGATATGGAGAAGCCTGCCACAGCATCATGTGACAAAAGTACACAGAGAAAGGGCCTTGACAACCTGCCCCCTCTCCCACGTCTTGGGCCCTTATGGGTCTGGATTCAGGTCTCCATCTGCTGAGATGGGAATGCGTATGGGGTGACTCAGAAAATGAGAAGGCAGAGCTGCTAGTATGTAACTTTCTGAAGCACTACAGCAAATTCTGTCTTAGATTTCAGGTGCTGGAGAGACTCACTCGATTGCTACCCCCCAACTCAGGTCCAGGTGAGCCTGGATACTAACTTGGTGGGCTGTACCCCACCCATGGCTATGCCATTGGTATGTAATAGGTCTCTTGATGTTGAAACTGCACACAAGGTACTACTGCCACTCTCCATTCAAATTGTAAGAGTAAAAAGTGAATATCTGCCATCGCAGCTATGACAGACAATACCTGTAAGCATGGTACAACAGTACAGAATAAGCACAGTTTTAAGTGTCAAGAATGATCATCAATATTAAGTGACAACAGTTAAGAAAGCGTTTCATATATTTACTTTTTTGCCTCTTTTCATCTGAAACTGAATTATTAATTCAAACAGTGTACTCAAAGAGATAAAGATCATTCCTTGCATGGATCTGCCTCATATAAAACCAGGGGAGGAGAAGGTATACATTCAGAGCAAGACCTAAAAATGAATGTTATTGTCTATTCCACTTTGCTCCAGACTAATATTTAGATGTTGAAATCATAACATTAACTGAGTGTTTTGTTCCTCCCCCTGGCCATGGTGTAACAAGGGAGACAGCATCCAAAGTGTCTGGCAGGAATTTTGGAACATCAGCCAGAATTTCTGAAAGCAAGAAAGCTGCAGTGCAGTGGGAGTAATTTATCCTCACAGACCTCCCTGCCAATGACAACACCATATAACATCAATTAAAATTCTTTGCAGAGTCAGACTGTTCTGTTTAAACAATGTTCTGACTATTTGAGTCTCACATTTATTTCAGGAAATACGAAGATGATGTCACATTGCAATTGTATTTAAAGATTGATTTTTTTTTAAATAGAAAATCTGTCAACTATACTGGGGGTCGGCAGCATAAGATGATTTTCAGAGGCATGTGCAATGAACAGGCTCCCCCTCCCCCACAAGACTGGAGCTAGCGCCGGCTTCCTACGGGAAAGGGGAAGTCCAGAGGCTCTGCGCCAGATCCATCTTGTGGAGAAGTGCATGTGTGTCGCTCCTCCGCTCCCCACAGGAAAAACCAGAGCAGAGCCCAGGGCAGGAGACCAAGTGGGGCATGCAGTAGAGAAAGTCCCTCCCCCTCACAGGGAGAGTGGCACAACTCAGGGCAGGAGGCTTAAATCTTGGCACACTACTTTGGAAAGATTGCCAACCCCTGAACTATTCAAAGAGATAACTACAGCCTAACAGCAACTGCCAGGTAGAAAGCTAATAAACTTTGGTTACTAGTAAAAAAATTTAAATTGATAAGAAATGAGCCATACATTATCAAAATTTCACTTTCAGTCTTATTCCATGAAACTATTTTGAAGTTTTTAAGTCACTGACTACTATTCAGCAATTCTATTTGCTAGGGGGTTATTCAGGGTACTGAATAACAAGCTGCATTAGACAGTATAATGCATTTTCACTAAAGGTCGAACTTCTCTAGCCCAGAACTCTCAGGACGTGACCAGTTCTGAACCAGAGGATTTTCTGGACAACTGGACGTCAATATTGTTTAGCAGCATTACCAATACTTCCATAGCTTACTGGGCTCTTAGAAGACATTTCAGTGTAAATTAGAGCTAAATAATAGCATAGACAACTTGAAAGCCAGGACTGGTGGCTGTAAAACTGTGTGTGACCATGGGAAACTTGGTCACATCCATGAAAAGAGGACATCTGACTAAATAAAATCATGCCAGATGACGGATGTTTCCAGACCAGAGTGCTATGGACTAGAGAGAGTCAACCTATACATTGCTTGAACTGTGCCTTTTAGAGAACATATGATGAAGAGAAGAACATTCAAGAAATGTTTTTAGTCAACTAAAAGCAACAGCTCAGTGGACTTTTAAATAAAATGTGACTGAGTTTTCACAGCTGTTTTACAAATTGTTATTAAAGTATCCATTGCATAGATTTGCTTTGGCTTTGAATCACTCTATCCCACCTTAAGGTTTACAAACAATCCATTACAGTTTTTAAGAAGTTACAGTACAAATTATACTAGACAGCAACACAACTATGGCCCCTTCCTCTTTAAAGCCCTTAAACTAGTTTTCAATCATTATAAGAGAGAACAGGTTCTCATAACCTTCAAATGTTCTTGTATTTCTAACAATGCTTTTGTAGATTTGCAAACCAAAGTATCTGGGAAGATAAATTCAAGACAAAAACTGCATTAAAATTTTACTTACCACTAAGAATCTCGTTGCTACTATCCCAAAAGTCTGCTGCTTTTGATGGTCTGTGGTAAAATTCATCTCTATTAGCTGCTAGGATAAGCCTGCAGTATAAAAGAAAAACTATGAATTTCAGATCAAGTACGTAAGACTTGTAAATTTTGTCAGTCTCAACAAAAAAGGTGTACATTTTACAGCTAGAAGGTAGCATTTAAATATATAACCAAGACACTATCCTATTTTTGCCTGAAGTCTGCTGCTTCATTCACTACACCTTCCAGCTTCTGCAATAAATGAGGCAGAGGTCTCACAGACAACACTTCAATTATGGCACAAATCTAATGAATCCCTAGAGCAAGTCCACCTTGTACACTTAATGAGGCAGGCGGGGAAAAGAATATATGGTTGTGTAATTAACAACTGTACATAATTCACAACATGCTAAATTAAGGTTATATAGGCAAGCTCTTTACAGAGAGCGCAACTTTAGAGAGAACTTGACTTTGCAACTTTAATCATGTTGTTTTAATGTAATTTGTAATATATTATATATAAAATTCATTTAAAGATAGAATGAAGAAAATCACCTCTGTTATCTATGCATCTTTAAATATCCAGGGCATAGATGGGATTGTTCTATTTTAGACCCACCCCCACAGTGAAAACTGAGCATTAAGATCATTTGTCCAAGTCTTAATTTAGCGGCATGTGCTATCTTTCATAGATAAAGGGAAGCAAAAGAAAGTGCCAGTTAGAAAATGCTGCAAAAGGGCAGAGCTTGAGTTTCCTAGGAATAGCATAAGAAAACATTTTAATCCTTAGTGAGATTTGGCTACTGCAGCAAAAACTCCAGGAAGCCCATGGAGGCTGCATAATCAAAGGCTAGTAGGAGGTTAAGAAATACAATATGTAATTGACAAACACTGACAGATGAAAATCTCTGTTTAAATTTGATAATGAGCTCTTCTCATTCTGCTAGATAACACACTGCTATGTTGTGCTTGCAAAAATGTGTTGCACTTCTGGACATATCGTCTAAACCTAAATTATACAAGTTTAGAGGGTCATACAAATACTGTATTAAACCATGCTGAGTGTTACTAGGGGCTAATAAGAAGTTATAAAGATAAAGTTACATGCATTGTCTTCTGTTTTAGGATTTATGTAATTATAATTAGTCTTTGGAGACTTAACAGGCAAGCTCATGTGCATTTAAAATATGTCTGGTCATACAAGAGACACATGCAGCAGGATTATTCTTTTTTAATTTAGGCATTGTGGGAACACAAACCAGCTTTTTTAAGATTTAAAACATAACTTCGCAACACAATTAAACCAATGTGCTCACATAGGATATGTCTAAACTACATCCCTTTTTCAACAAAGGGATGTAAATTAGACATATCGAAATTGCAAATGAAGCCAGGATTTGAATTTCCCACCCTTCATTTGCATAAAGATGCTTTTTAAAAAAACCTGCGGTCAAGACGGGGATCTTTTGACAGAAATGCCCCGTTAGAAAGATCCTGTAACCCTCAAAAAATGAGGGTTCTCATACCCACAGGATCATCCCATACTTCCATTTCATTCCTGTACTAATGGTGAAGGTCTGGAAACAAAATAAGAGTTTGGGCTTATGTGTCTGTGCAACCACATCTTTTCTGACAAAAGCCATTAATATTTGTGAATGTTTAAAACCTTTGGCAGTCGGCATAGGAAGCTCAACCTATTGTCTTAATGCAACAACAAGCGTATGTCGTATACAAAAAATAATATAAAAGGACTTCCCATTTACATATATAATGTGTAATAGAAGATACTTAAGAGTCTTTGCTTATTAAAAAAGAAAAGTCCCTTCTTCACTGAAAGCTCTAAGTGTTAAATAATCTCAGGTTTTTTTTAAAAGCAACAAGTGGCCCTGTAACACCTTAGAAACTAACCAAAATATATAGAATCATGAGCTTTTGTGAGTAAAACCCACTTCATCAGATCAACTGGAGTGGAAATAGCAGAAACCAAGATTAATTAGATAGACAGACAGACAGAAAACAGCAGAACAAACACCTAAAATTCGTAGGACTCTGTCATATTATTGGATTCTAAAGATCACTGTTGCACCCATTGGGGGGGGGTTGCCCCCAAAAGACTGTACAAAGGGGGACACGTGAGGTGTCACATGAAAGCTTATGTTCTACTGATTCTACATATGCTATTAATGTACTTGTATAATATCAATGTGGAGTTATAAATATGTACTCTGTGTTGATGCTGGAAAATTCTCTGAGGCAGAACAATGTGCCAGGAATGTTTGTTCAATGGCTATGCTAATTAGCGAGGCTCCAGGGACAATAAATCTCTAGGTGCCAAAGACACACCTAAGGAATGAATCTGGATGCCTGCAGACCAGCCAGAATAATGATTGCTGGCTTGGGACACAAAGTCCCTGGGCCATGTGACCCACTTCAGCTTGGAAGAGACCAGGGATGGATATAAAATGCCATGTGGCAGATTCCATTTTGTCTTGAATTCAGCTTTTGATCCCCAGATGCAGCCTTGCAGGGAGCAATGAGCCAGGAAGAACCGTGTACACATCCTGACATAGAATGTAAACCAGAGACTTTTAAGATAGCAGTTGTAACATCTCTGCTAAGAGCCTGCATTGAGAACTTGGTGATTTGATACATGTAATGTATTCTCCTTAGCAACCTTACTCTCATGCTTTTCTTTCTTTTATTAATAAACCTTTTGATTTTAGATTCTAAAGTATTGGCTCAGCGTGATCTTGTGGGTAAGATCCAGAGTGTAAATTGACTGGGACCTGTGGCTGGTTTCTTGGGACCAAAAGAACCCATTCGGGGTAGGTGAGATTGGGTTCTAAAACCTCTCACTTGTGTGTTAGGCCCAGGGCTCACTGGGGCATAGGAAGAGCTTGGGTGTCAGTGGGGTTTTGCTCGAGGCTTCTGACTGGCCAGATTGGTAGCTGAAGCGCTCGGTGTGACTGGTTTGTGGCCTATTTGGGAAGGTCTCTGGTCTGGGGCTGTAAGGAGCCCCGAGTTTGAGCAATTCACCCTGAGTGGATGCCCTGAGCTGTGTACAGACCCAGCCCGGTCCGGTCCGTCAGAGACTCATGTTAACAAGGCTAATTAAGTAGGCTGGATGTGTCCCACACATAGCTTTTGATGTGGAAATGCAGATGTTAATGGCAGGAAAAATTATTAAATGTAACTTCACAATGTTTTGACCCACCAACCAAAAAACCCACCAACACAAGCTTCCAACACTAAGCTGACATAAAAAAAAATTGCTTTTTTCATTATTTAAAAAAAAAGAAAACAAAAGAATGAGCAGGGAGAAGCCCAATAAATTTAATGTGAAAAATTAGACAAAAAGTAGCAAATCTTAAGTATTTTCAGTATGATCTCAGATACAAGTTGCTTTTCAAACCGATTATTTTTCATGTATTTGTTCATTATAAAGTAATTTCAGTGATCCACAAGAGCCCTTTATTTTGAAAGCAATTAATTCAATTGTTTTCAAAATAGGAAACAATGGGAATAGGGAATAATGACTACTAATATTTGTAAAATATTATCTAAGCATTTATCTAAGCCAGTTTTATGGTCAGTATTATAGATTTAATGTCAATTACCATTTGGTTTGCCAACAATATTATCTCATTTCTCACAAACCTAGAAAATGAAAATTATTCCTACTTCTGCTCCTCTCTTTCCAACCAAATCAGAAATAGTCTCTTGGCAGATCATTGGCACCTTGATGGTTAAATGCATTTTCTTTTGGTTCAAAATTTTATTTACTCAACTTATTTTAGCATTGTTTTGGTCTCATAAGCAAAACTACAGGAAAAAATCTTGAAATGAACACACAGCAAAGGAGAGAGGGAGAGAAAGACAGACTCTGTAATTACCATTTTTGGGGAGAGGGGGCCATTATAAAGAGGTGGACACTTTGGAGAAAATCCAGTAGAGGGCGATGAAAATTATTAGGGGGCTGGAGCACATGACTTATGAGGAGAGGCTGAAGGATTTGGGCTTGTTTAGTCTGCGGAAGAGAAGAGTGAAGGGGGATTTGATAGCAGCCTTTAACTAACTCAAAGAGGGTGCCAAAGATGACGGAGAGAAGCTGTTCTCAATGGTGACAGATGACACAATGAGGAACAAGTTACAGCGGGGGAGGTCTAGATTGGATATTAGGAAAAAACTATTTTAGTAGGAGGATGGTGAAGTACTGGAATGGGTTACCTAGGGAGGAGGCAGAATCTCCATCCCTAGAGATTTTTAAGTCCTGGCTGTAGCCAGACAGGAACCCCCCTGTAACATCCTTTTTTGCTTGCCTGAAGCATACAGGGCACACAGAGCAGAAGGCCCAGGCTGCTGTGACCATGAATGGCTCCAAACAGAGATACGCCAATTGCTGACCAAGAGGCTGACAAGAAGTGCCCTTGATTTAACCCATATTAATACGAACACACAGCCATCCGCGGGGGGAGGAATCTCCCGCCCAGCAAAAAAAAAAAAAAATGTCTAGTACTCATAATTTAGTTCTCTCTCTTGCAAGTGTAAATTAACTTGAAACTTGCTTGTAAGAACTGGTGCCACAAAACGGACCAGTAGAATTTGGCCTCTTAGATAAGAAAGAGGATACGGGCCCCTAGGGATATAAAGATGGGTCCAGCAGCACATTTACTTTGAGCGTCAATCTACCATCTATCTGCTGGTCGGGTTTGGTGTTTGATCTCCCAAGGTTCCAAGGGGACGCCCACCTCGTATTCGTCTTTCCTAGGAATTGAGAGACCGGCCCTGGCCTGATACACTGGAGTCGAGAGGCACAGAAAGGAGTAAAAATTGTACCTGGATGTGGTCCTTTGTCTTAAGTGTACACATAGACTTAGAGCTCTTTAAAGATTAAGCTGTCACTTGGTACCATTATTTCTATTTTTTATCTTTATTTTCTTTGTAACTATTTTTTTTAAATCTGTATTTGCTAGCAGTTAAGAAAGAGAGCAATAGCCATTGTAACCATATTCTTTTATAAAGTCTTTTTAATAAACCTGTAACTATTTAAGTTTTTAACCTGACTCCTTCAGTTGCTGTAACAGAACCAAGCACAATTTAAAAGAACTTCAGCCGGTCATAAGGAACAGATATAGGAAGAGCTTGGGCATTTGGATTTGTGTCACCCTCAGGTGACAGATCCGTTGGGGCATCTCTCAGTCTTTCCTAGGCTGCCCGCTGCGAAGGGATTTTGCATCCTAGCAGCTAAAATCTGAGGTGTAATACAGCTCTTTCTATAAAGGGGCGTCTGTTGGCCTGCTGGCTACCCTCTGCGACGGGACCCTGGTCCTAGCAGTAAATACACGGACGTTAAACCTTTTCTCGAACACACACACACACACACACACACACACACACACACACTGCCCTGACCGTCGGCTGACACCGGCTTAAGGATGGTTTATTTGGAGTTGGTCCTGCTTTGGGCAGGCGGTTGGACTCAATTACTTCCTGAGGTCTCTTCCGACCCTATAATTCTATGATTCTCTTTCATAAAAAAAGTCAATGGGAAACAAAGTTTCATTTTAATATTAAAATACATTGAGCACTTGCACAACCAACAGGTACCATTCTGAAAAGATCTTTTTTTCTGAAAATGTAGAACAGATTCAGAAATGACTTATAACGAGAAGATGTGTGTAACTAGCAATCAGTAATTCTAAGTAAATGGGATTATACAGAACATGGAATTATGAGTTATTTGCTAGAATCATAGAAGGTTCCCACTGGGGCAATATTAATTACACTTTCTGGTGAAACAGAAGTCTTTGGTAAGAAGATTGTATAGCTCATTCCAGCAAAAACGCAAATGTTGTGCATGGAATGCACAAGAGTGCTCTTACCCACTGTGATGGCTGGGAGGGGTACTTACTACCCTTTTTTAAACATCCCAGCATTCAGAAACTAAACAGTTAAACTTTCAACAGTGGGTAACCAGGAAGTGTTAGCAAGGAGCCAAGAGAACTAATGGGAGGAAAGTGTTGAAATTTGAATTGAAAGGGTCACTGCTGCAGTTCTTTTGTGTGAGTTCAAAGCAGGAGCTGGAGGGAAAAGATTAATTGAACCAGGCAGGACTACCCAGGCCTAGAAAAGCAATACCAATGCCTAGAAATGGACTGGACCTTGAAGCCAGGGGTATGTAAGCAATAGGGAATGTTTAGTCAGACACAATCAGATTATTTTCTTTATTTTATAGTTTTAACTTCCTCTGTGTTAAGTCCATGTGCCCCTCCATACAATGTAACCAAAGACGAATCCCAAAGAAGCAACTCTCTGTGCTTTAATCTGTTTTTTCTCTGTACAACACCTAGCAAACAAGTATTCCTTACCAAGTATATCTTTTTGTTTTGTAGAAAAAAAATCACAATTTTTAAGACTATGCTGTAATTCTTGTATCCTGGAAGGTAACGGGAGGTCTGTGTACGCATGCCCAAGAATGAAAGGTCAGCTATCAGAGATTACAGTTTGTTTTTTTTAAGATCTCTTGCATGATTCTTGCATGATTTGTATAGACAAATTGCCCTGGAACTTTTGCTGATGAAGAAGAGAAATCCTAGTAAAACCAGTATAGCTAGGAAGGGCTGCAACACTTGTAACAACACTGCTTCTGTCTCCTCTGCCTGTAACCAGACAGATCACCTAACCACAAATGCCTTTACCCAAATCCTGGTGTCCTGCAGAGACTGTGGCTCACATTTACCACTTACAGAAATCTAGGCAGGGGTGACCATACAATGTGAAAGGTTCCTGCTGGTGGAACTTCTCAAGAAGCAGATGGGACAGCTACAGAAGGTGACTAGGCTGAGGCACATCCATGCCTAGAGATATCGGGTACTCGAAAAATGACTGGACTAGTCACTTCCCCCACATATTGCTGCCTCTATCAGAGACAGGCAGCAAGTGGGGAAGGGGAAGCAGGAGCTGGTGTTAGGGGGAGCTGGACGGTTCCCTCCAGCACTGTCTCCACAGGTGGGGAGGAGAGCAAGAGAGGTAGGGAGGGGGCTGGGGTGCAGGTCAGAAGCTATAAGGGGGACTGGGCAGGATCTGGGAATTAGCTGTCCTGGCTCACATCCAGTCCCAGATACTGCACCTCTGCTTTTTAAATGTATTAACAGCCCCAGGGCCAGGACCTAACCCCACTACAGCTCTGCAGTTGTCTCCCTTATTGACTAATCAAGAAATCAGTGGAAATTCCATCCACTACTCAATTAGTTGATTAAATGCAGTTTACCATTCCTAGCTGTGCCCATGAGGAATTCCTTGAGAATATTCATTTGGAGGCTTGTAAGGCTGAGGAAACTACCCAGCTTCAAAGAACTGCCAGCACTGGAGGGATACCAGCTAATTCGAGTTGGGGCTTTAAATCGGAATCCCGTTTCACTGCCACGTGTAGACGCGGGCAGTTACTTCGGGCTGGTCAATTTCTAAAGTGGCGACCGGCCGGGAACATTCAAATCAAGCGCAAGATATTTAAATCCCGGGCTTGATTTGCAATTCCTGTCGCCCTCATTAGCCTCCCTAGATCAATCTAGGGGGCTAGTGTAGATGTACCCTGAGAGATCTGTAGCAAATGGACAATTAAATGTAGGGTAGTGGTGGTAGAAGACTCTCTTCTGAGGGGAATGAAAGCACCCATCTGTTGCCCTGACATGACATCCCTGGAGGTATGTTGCCTGCTAGAGGCTTGTATTTTCTTCACTCAGCGTGCAGTCAACCTGTGAAACTCCTTGCCAGAGGATGTGGTAAAGGCTAGGACTTTAAGATGGTTCAAAAGAGAGCTGGATGGATTCATGGAGGTTAGGTCCAGCAATGGCTATTAGCCAGGATAGGTAGGAATGGTATCCGTAGCCTCTGTTACTCCAGGGGCGGGTAACAGGGGAGGGATCACGTGAGGATTACCTGTTGTGTCCCCTCCTTCTGGAGCATCTGGTATTGGCCATGGTCAGCAGACAGGATACTAGGCTGCATGGACCATTGGTCTGACCCAGTATGCGTATGTTCTTTCTTCTCTTAATGCCACTGAACTGCCATGGTAATTCTTTGACTTTAGCATTGTATATTTTATCTGCTCTAGATACTTTTTCTCTAAAAACTTAGAATTCTTATAATTTTTCTTAGATGTAAATGAACAATCTTATATACATTCATAAAAATACATTATTTATATATCTAGCTTTCAAAACTAAACTGGAAACTGATTTCTTATTGACCAGCTAGCTTCAAAAATTCAAAACATAAAAGCCAGGTTTGCTTGTTGGGTAGAAATGCAATTTAAAATGAAATCTCTTAAGACTTACCAAAACATTATTTTAAATCAACATTTATAATAAAAACTCTTAGTTTAATTGAAACACTACAGGACTATTGCTAAAATTAAAACATTTTCATTTTGGCTTCTGTGACAGTAATTATACAAAAAAGAAGCAATTTAAACGACCCTTATGACAAAGTAAATTATATAATTTCTTAAAATAGGTAAATATTTCAACTGTGTTAAGATTATGTAACATTTCAGTGTGGTGGCAGAGATGAAAATATGACAAATCATTCCATTAAAGCACTTTCCTGTGATATAGTTCGTTTCCATAAAAAAGATTATGTGATTATAGCTTTGAAACCTGAAACCTGTGCTATTTATTAAGACATGCATAGGGTAGTTAGATAAAATGTAATGCCAGCACACCATTTTTTATTATAGTCCAGGTAGCCATTTCCTAGCATATAATGCAGTGCTTTACACGATTACACTAAAAGAACAAAGTAGCTTGGATATAAAAAGACTGCAGACAAAGAAGAGGCATAGAAGAGATCATGTCCTTCATGACAGATCAGCAAGTTCTGAGCACAAAACAGAGCAGAGATCTAACAGTGTGTGACAAAGATCCACATTAGGCTCTGTGCTTAATGTAGTGCTAAGGAAAGCTGTCAGCAAACAGATCCATAAATGAAGTTATTAGAATGTAAAATTCTCCCAAGAGTAATAGTGAATACATAGGTGATTACTTTTATTTTCCCCCAAGGATATTCTGTTCCCACTCCACTCTTCCTTCAGAGTCCTGCCCACATTCCACCCTCTCTCAAGCTATTGCCCCACCTCTTCCTATCTCTGCTCTGCTCCTTCCCAGAGGCCCCTGCCCAACCCCTCCTCGCTGTTCTCTGCCCTCCCCGAGCTCCTCCCTGAGCCATCAAAAAGCTGACTGAGGCACCACCAAACAACTATGGCTGGTGGATGCTGGGCACTCAACATTTTACCCTCATGAGAGCTCCACCAATTCAGCACACACAGCATTAGCACCTATTACTTGAGAATGAGAACTGCATATCATTTCCCCCCATAGCCAGAGTAAGGCTATTAACAGGTCAATCCAACAGGTCTGCTCAGCCTTTTATTTCTATTAAACCAGATGCAGTACATCTTTTAAACTAGAGATAAAAAGTGTCCCCCAAAAGATCAGCATATGGGTCCAAACACAACAACATGGTGGGCCTGGCTGGGTCTGTGACTAATTCACCAAATGTTAGGAAGGAAATCTTGACAGTACACTTTTTCAGAGAACAGAAAAATAGCTTTCTTAAATAATTTTTTTAAACATGGCAAGAACTAATGTGCATTTGAGATAAGTGAAAGTTCTGGTCATTTAACATTCCAGATACAGTAATCTTTTGATATGATCCATTGAGGAGATCCATTTCAAACAGTCCTCCAACAAAGTGCTAAAATTTCCACTGCGAGTATTTTTATAAGTGATCCAAACAGAAACATAGCCATGTGTTCTAGAACAGATAAGATTATTGTTAACTACTGCAGCATGCTAGAGACAAATTAAAATTTCAGTGGGCAGAGATTACAAACCCCAGTTTTCATAGGTTAAGATTTGTCATCTGAAATGCTTAGAACAATCGAAAGATTCATGCATATCATACTTTTTGAATGTATCTACTCATGCGCATCAGTGAAGAAGGAGGAGAGAAAAGGGACAACTGCTACAGTGCCCAGCAATTAAAAATGGCCTACGATTTGCAGCCACTGCCCTGGGTCCTTTAAATTACCACCATGCAGAGTCCCATGCAGCACACACCCAGCAGCACTGAGGGCTACCTGGGGTAAGCGCATCATGCTCTGGGTAGTGCTGAGGCTGCCTTGGGGAAGTTAGCTCAAGTCCCGCTCCTTCCGCTGGAGGCTCTGCCCCCTGAGGCAGGGGTATGTGCCCTACCCCCAACCATGCCCAAAGGTCTGACAAATCTGCTGGCCTCGCTGTATCTATTATGCAGTTTCCGAAGATGTTGTAATCAAAAGCATCTAAACAAAATATTACATGATCCTCTTGGAAGAATCCTGACAAGTCCTCATAGATCTTTTTCAGCATTTGAATAGTCTAGCAATAAAAGACAGAGGTCAAAAAAAGTGAGGAGATCAAGCATTTACACCAAGCATTTACACTAAATTACTTCAGGATGAGAAAAGTATTTTTACATGTAATGTCTGCACTAGACACAATATGGCAAGTTATGGTCAGAACATAAGCCTGACCTTGGCTGCTTATGCCATTTATTTTGCAATTTGAGTTTAAAAAAAAAGTTTTCTCCTTTAAATTGCTTTTAAAATGTATTTATTGCTTGAAAATGGTGCAAGATCAGCAAGCACACAGAAAGAAGTCCTGTGTTAATACATAAAAACAGGCAACACCATTACAATTTCAATATTATACCCCACCATGCCTGCACATCACTTCTATCACCTGAACAAATATGGACAAACTCCAGAATACCCTCTGGCTAGCTAATGATTTGATCCTGATTATAAGTTGAAAAAGAAAACATATTTTGAGCTACCATCCTATCTCTGAAACTAAAAAGCCGTGAATCGCAAAAAAAAAAAAAAAAAAAAAATTGTGCTCCCTTTCTGACTGTACAAATCATTACTGCTATCAATTATATTAATGTACAGAAAAAGTGATTTGGCATAGAAAATAAGTTATAAAAAGTGCATTTTATTTCATTCAGAACACAGAAGAAAAGGAAAATTATTTGTTTGCAAGAGAATGACATTGGCAAGGAGTATTTTGATTTCAGCTTTTAAAAAAGTATTAAGACAATATAAAGAATAAAAAAGACAAGTTAAGCCTTTTAATTGATCTAATGCTGTTGTATTACCAAAAAAATGTAAACATACAACCACTACAAAAAGGATGTTTTGGAGCTATGGTCATTTTCTTTACAACACAAAAAGGGAAGAGAAATTAATACAAGTCTAAGATTATTTGTCCAGTATTTGACTCTACAGACAGTAAATAGTTCCATATAGGTCAGAGGTGGGCAAAATATGGCACGCAGTCTGGATCCCGGCCGGCCAAGCCACTGGATCCAGCCTGTTGTTGTATTTAAAAGTGCTGCATGGGATCTTTTCAGGGGAAAAAGGCAAAATGCCACATTTATTGGTAATACACACACACAGCAATCACCACTTGCCATATGCATATGATATATCTCACACACACACCCACACACCCACACACCCACACACCCACACACCCCATCTTGTTGTTACCAATAGTTGCTCTCCCTAACTGCACTGGCCAGGTGAGTTAGGTGGAGGAGGGGTGGAGCCGGGCTTCTGCCCATCTGGATCAGTGCTCCCATGTTGACAAGACGAAAACCCAGTGTCCCTCTGCAAGATGTCTTAGATTTATAGTGTCTTCCCTCTCCTGCAGGCCTCTACCAGTTAGTCATCACATGCATATGCATGGTCTGTGAGAGTCATTATATGCAGTTAAGCATCTGTGGCACCTTCTTTTGGGTGCTGCCACATTCTCCCTCAAAGGGGGTGCTTCCAAAAGCAGGCATTTGCAACTAACTCCCAAGGTGTCCATATGTCTGGTCTTCTTTCAATGAGCCCGCTTCACAGGTTCCATTGTTCTTGGATCTGACTTCCACCCCTCTCCAACCTTTGCAGGTGACCAGAGGTGCTTGTCTTTCATACCTTATCCATTCACACCTCATTCACTCAACGGGACAATCAATTGAGTAAAAGGGGGTACAAAGTCTACAAGGTTTCTATGTAAAAAGACTTAATACAAAGTTTCTATATAAAAGGACTTAATACAAAGCTAAAGACATATTACAATGCTAAAAGGACTTCTTACAAAGTTAAAGTAAAAATTTCAATGAGAAAATGATTAATACAGAGATTAATGAGATGCATCTACACTTGGGAGCTTCAGCCAGCCTCCTTGCCTGCACCAGCCACACATCATACTCAGAGCAGCCCTCTGAATGCTGTGAGCCCAGAGGGACTGAGGAAAGGCTTTACGTGCTGCCTCTTATCCCCAGCATATTCTAGCAGTTACCATTGGCCAGAACCCTTCCCCGTCCATGGTCACAGTGTTCAGAGCTACACAGGGTGCCTGCAGCCCATGCAGGGTCATAGAAGGCAGGACCCTGGCTGAGAAACCTGCTGGGCTGCTGGCCAGGAGCCAGCCAAGAGCCTCCCAGCCAGAATCTACCTCTGGTACCCCAGGCCCTCTCTTCTCCAACACTCTGCCCCCCTTCCCAGACCCTGCACCCCCCTCCTACACTCTAGGTCACAATCCCATCTCAGGCCCTGCGCTCCCCCTCGCACTCCTCCTCCAAGTCAGAATCCTCTTCTGCACCCATACCTCCTCCTGGAGCCCGCACCCCTCTCCTACACCAGTGATGTAAAATCATGTTTATTGGCTAATCAGTTAAACATATTGTTTAACCAATTAACCAGTTAAAGGGGGGAACCATCGGGGCAACACGCTCACCCACCACTGGGCTGGAGTCACCCCTCTCAGCTGTAGGCAGAAGCTGCACCCACCAGGAAAGAGCAGTCGCTGACTGAAGCAGAAACTGCTCCAGTGTCCCAGCTGTGTCTGGGATGCCAGAGCAGCCCCTGCTTTCAGCAGGTCTGGCACTCTACAGCCTGATCAGAGCAGTCCCTGTCTGCAACAGGTCTACTGTGGGGTTGCAGCAGCCCCCTGCCCATAGCAACTGGGGAACTGCTTCAGCCCCTACTGGTTAACCTAAACTGATAAGCCTCACTCTCAATGAGTGAGGTTTACCAATTAACCAATTTAACATTAATATCTTTATGTTGCACCCCAGTCTCCTGCCCCCAAGTCACAATTCCCTCCTTCACCCAAACCCCTTCCTATACCCTGAACCATTACCCCAGCTACCTTCTGCACCCAATCTCCATCCCAGACTCCGCACCTCCTCTATTAATATTATGGAAGAGTGCAGCTCTTGACCACTTATGGAGACCTCCCTCCCCCAATCAGAAATTACTGCCCACCTCGATATAGGTTTTTGTGTTCTAAGAACTGATATGCACAATTTAGTGTTCAGTGGAACCAACACAGTATGCATCAATAAAACAGAAATACAGTAGTAGTGAGATGTGGTGGCCATGTGGTTCAGGTATTCAGCTAAAATTCTAGACTTTTAGAGGTTATAGGCTGGAGTCTTACTCAACCGTCTGCAGTTCACTCAACTGCAAATGGATACCTGATCCACTGGGTTATAAATTCAAATGTGGTATTTCTAAATTCCATTGGCTCAGATCAGACTGATGTTTTTCACTTAAGAGAAATATAAACACCAAGGAGTAAAGGCATTATGCCAGCACAAATTGAAGCACTAGTCTCAGATTTGATACTGGGCATTATTCCCCAGGGTTAGAGTAAAAGAAATACACTTTTCTTTACAATCTTAGTTTGATACTTTAACTACAATTATGCTTACCTGTATGCATTTTTTGATACTGGACGAGGATCAAACTTCAAGAAAAGGATGCACATAGGTAATGGTTGATGAAGTCTTTCTTCTTCCAAAAGGGTTAATGCAAGATCATACTGCAACAGCCTGTGAACAAAATAGATGCAATGAAGGATGATATTGCATTGCAATTTCAAGAAGCACAACCTTTCATCTATTCGGGAATTTGTCAGTAACAGAATTCTATGTTGAAATAAAGAGGATTTCAATGGTATGTTTGTCTTAATAGATGGTTTGCCCTCACAACTGTCGTTTCATGTGTTTCTTAAACAGAAGTCAATTCAAAGCTTTGGCAAAGAAATAAGTGACAGGAGAATATTGATATACCCTAAGAGCTGTACGTAGAGCACTATGTTTCCAGCCAAAGCAGGGAAGACAAAGGATTTATGTCAAAATTTTCTACTCATTTTCAGGACAGTGCAATAATGATGCTCTTTAGACTGCACCAACAAATCTGGCAAGTCATTCTTGTCAAGGTTTTTTCTTTAAAAAGCAAATGTAGAGAAGCATGCCCATGTTGTATATGACAAGGTTTTTGTTCAGAAACTAAAAACTTTCTATTTTTTTTTACAGAGCTACCCATTAAAAACTGGGGAGGAAAGAGGTGATCTAAATAAAAAGGAGGGCATATCAGTGGAAACTGAGTATATATTTAATAGAGTAGGAACAGACTGTTTCCAGCATTTCCAGTAACTTTACCATTCTGCCCATGTTTAGAAGCATGACAAATATTCTTTACAGGCCAGAGTCTCATAAGAACTTTCAAATATTTTCTGCATTGCCCCCTTGGAAACCTGTCTGGTAATAAAACTAGACCATGACCATGCATCTGATGAAGCGGGTCTTTGCCCACGAAAGCTTATGCTCCTACACTTCAGTTAGTCTATAAGGTGCCACAGGACTCCTCGTCGCTTTTGCAGATTCAGACTAACACGGCTACCCCTCTGATACTTTCCTGACATGAAAATTTTCAGATTACAGAGACAGTACTTAAAAAAAAAATTCAAACTCTGTAACAATTCTGAATGATTAATTTATTTTGCCCCGATAAGCAGCGACTGAAGTGTGTTGTACTAAAAATAAAATTTAAAGATTTTACAAATGCAAGAATGTGGTTGAAGAAATAATTACTTTCATTTCCTGATACACATGTCAATTTTAAATTCAGTCTTATTTTATAGCACATTGTTAACATCACTCCTGATTTTCCATGTTTTAAATTTCAAAAGAAGCCATATTTTTCCACATCAATTCACACTATTTCATTTTTACCATCAAAAGCAGAGCTATGAGCACACCTTTTACAGATATTTAAATTACAGAGATATATGTGGGTAGAGATATCTACAGGCTTGAATTTGGCTGGTTGAATCTTCTGGAATGTTGATTTTTTTTTAAACTTGATTTCTCAAGGACATGCATTTAACAGGGCTGGGCAAAATATGGCCCGAACCAGATATGGCCTGCACACCCACAGTTTGGCTCCTGGTGCATCTACATTTGTCCTGCTACCACTCTCTTGCTAGATGCTGAACAGGGAGCTTTGTTTTCATGACGTGTGCTCTTCCTGGGAAGAAGCCCTGAGAAGGGAGTCTGCTGTTTCCCTGCAGCAGTGCCTCCAAACAGCGGCCTCCCAGTTCCATTGTGGCAGTGCAGCCAACAGGAGCAGCAAGGCAAGGACCTGTCCACCAGCAATGTAAAGATAACCCAGCAGCAACTGGGATTGCCCTAGGCCATCTTCTACTCCAGAGATGGGGAACCTCTAGGCTCAGGGCTTCCCACCCCCTCCCGCCCCCCGCCAGTAGTGGGGAGCCCGCAATGGCACTCTAGTCGCCCATCCACAAGGATGGAGCACACAAATTCTACTAGTTTGGATCTCACAAGTGAGCAAGGGTAATGTGAGGAGTGTCTTTCCCCTTCTCAGTCAGGAGCCACATCAGCGAGGGTTTGAAGGTTTTGTTTTTTATTTTTTCCTTCTCGTTTGTGTGTGAAGTATATGTGGCTCCACCTAACTTTTCTGTGGGTCAGCAGCCCACAAAAGGTTCCCCACTTCGCTGTACTCTACCACACACATCCCAACCTCCCACCCTGACTCCAGCACCTTACACCCCCCAGCTCCCTGCCCTGAACCTCCCAGACAATTTTTGTTGTACTGTCGAATAGCAACCCTACCCCCTTGTGCCTGAGCACCCTTCCCAAGGGGAGGGGATTGTATAGTTATCAGTATTGTTTTTAAAGCATTTTACTACTCTTTAGTAGCAGTTAATACACATTTTTATGACAATCAAGACGTTACAGCACACAGCTTTTTCTGAAGAGCTGGGGGAAGCGGAGTTAGTGGAAAAGGCTGCCGATTGACTCAAGATTAACCTAGTTCATGAGAGAATTTTTTACAAACATAACTTTCAAAATAAAACTCCGGTCATCTGAAGAAGTGGGCTGTGCTCATGAAAGCTCATGATACCATCTACATGTTTTGTTAATCTGTAAAGTGCTACCAGACCATTTGTTTTTTAAGTTTCTCAAAATACAGTGTCACCTAAACCTAATGGTGCCTTACTTACCAACTTGTGTCCTCACATCACAATCCAGTTTCAGAAGAGTGGAAGCTGCAACTAGTACAGAGGCAGTCAGGCTACAGCAAAGAGGAACTGGTATCTTGTGTCTAAGAATCAAATATTTTATTGGCTGAAGGAAGTGAAAGTCTGGTTGTTTACTGTGGAACAAAAGAGAATGAGGGCAAAAGGTTTAAGCAGAAGTTTTTTTAAAAAAGCTAGATATTTACATGGTCTGATATTGTAAAGAAAATATGGGGGAGAACCCAATTATCCTATTTTGTACGTTTAAATGAATACAAAGAGGTTTATCTATATGTGACAGTTACAGCTTTCTACAAATGTTTTTAAGATTAATAGGAAGAATCTTGTGAACAATAACTATGACATCAAGAGGACTACAGTAATTCCTCATTTAACACGTGCCCGCTTAACACATTTTTGCAATAGCACGATTTTTTTTTAAGGGAACGTTTTTTGAATTACATGACCATCCCCGGAATAACACAATTTCCCAAGCTGACCTGTTGCTGGCGGCTGTGTGGGGCTTCCCCTGCCGTCCTGCAAAGCAGCAGAGGGTTTGCCACTCGCCGCGCTGTTCCCTGCTGACTCCCCCTCACTGGATGCAGTGCGGGTCCCGGCAGACCCGTCACAGGGGCATACTCCCAACCCAATCCCCCTCCCCTCTCCTCCCTTTCCCTTCCCCAGAACCAAACACCTCCCCTCCCTGCTGTAACTCAGTCCCCTTTCTCCCCCAACCTTATGTCCCAGTCCCAGCAGACAGCACTGCTTGAAACGCAACCCCCACCTTTTCCATTATTTTCAATGGGAAAATTGACCCCGCATAACACGTTTTCACTTAACACGATCATTTTCTGAATCATATCTATAGTGTTAAATGAGGAATTACTGTACTTACTTGCTTAAAACATCAAGTTTACTAAAACCCACAAATGTACACACTTTTTTTCAAAGGGCTTTTTAAAAATATATAAACAATACCATAGGGATGTGAATGGTTAACTGCTAAGACTCATCCTTAACAGGTGAAGCTCACCACTTACGGTTAACTGGTGAGGGCTGGAGTAGCTCCCTACCTGCCCCACAGGCAGAGGGCTGCTCCAGTCGACCCACCACGGGCTGGGAGGCACTCCAACGCATCCTGTCAGGAGCGGGTCCCCTCCCACTCCCCTTTTAATCAATTAACTGGTTAAACATAACATTTAATCAATCAACCAATTTAATGAGATTTTTATCACTAATCAAAACAGATAGGAAATTTAAGTTGATTTAAAAAATGAACTTTCCAATGTAACATTCTATCTTACAATGGTCTTCAGTGCAGGTGGCTTATTGCACATATTGCAATATGCATATCATCAAGTACCACTAAAGATCAGTTACTATCTAAGCTGAACATCTGTAATTTCAAAATAGTCTAATATTACGAATAGAACCTAAACATTTTTAGATAGAAAGTTACCCATTTAGACAATTGGATCCCAATGTGATCACAAACAGGGAATGCAATAGCATTGCTTCCTGATGTCACTCACTACACATTTCACTTATTGTAATACTTAAAAATTCATGTTGCTTTAGACAAATATTTTTCATAAATTATTTGGATTCTCATGTATTAAATAATTGTATTTTCCAGTTCATTTTTGTATGATATCTTCTGAAAGCGAAAAGTCAAGCTGTACCTTGGAAATGGGGCACAGAGGGAAGAGAATGCTTCTAGAGAACAAAGATGGATAGTTTTTCTGAAATCTTGATTGTAGCAGCATGTTTTGAGGACTATTACATTAGGTTGCTTCACTACTCTAAACACTTATTTTAGCAGACTCAATATGAAGGAATATTTTATTTATTTCAGAGAATATTTAGCTATAAACAGAACAGAAAATTCTGCAGATAGAAGAATTTTTCTTAAATGTACAGAAAAAAATCTAAACCAATATGCTCATTAACTTTAATACTAGAAAGCTTCTTCCAAAGCCCCTAAAGGCTCAACATCCTCTCTCAAGTAGCCATACAGAGATACAATGTCAACTGGCCATTCAACTGGTTAAACAGCTTTTAGGGCAAGAATGGGCAATAATTTTTAATAGGGGGCCACTCCAAGAATTTAGTAATTTGTCAAGAGACACACTCTTTGATATTAATGGAGATGGTGTGAGGTCTGGAATGGCCTAAGGATGTAATAGTATAGTTGATTAACAGATAAGCAAAAACTGTATAGGTTAATGCTAGAGAGACTACACGTTCCCCCTTCCCCCACCAGTAAATTTTTTAGCAGGCTGGCCAGCAGCCTGGCTCAGTCTCAGACCTACCCTGGGGTCTCAGACCTACCCCTGCTGTAGCTCTGCATTTAAAATGTATTAGGAGCCAGGCAGGCAGGCAGCCCGGCTTAGTCCTGGTTTCCACAAGGTCTGGGACCTGCCCCCACTTCAGCTCTGCATTTAAAGTGTATTAGGAGCTAGGCAGGCACACACTCCAGATCAGTTCTAGTTTGTGCCAGGTCCAGGAGCACACACACCTCCCCCTACCCACGCTGCTGCCTCTGTATCTGCACGGTTACCCATGGATTAAGGATGTTAAATTGTGTTTAATCAGTTAATCGAGTAGCTGATGGACTTTTCATCGAGTACTCCAGTGTTTCTCAACCAGTGGTACGTGTACCCTTAGGAGTACTTGAGCGAAGTCTGGCGGGGGACGGGGATACCATCAACACAACTGAAATTTGGAGAAAACTGAGTTTCTGTTTTAAGTTTTACAGCGCTTTATTATTTTTATACTTTTTACACCCAGAAATTTCATCGCCCAGCTGGCTACAATTAAGTTGTTTAAATAAATGTGTTGCAATGGTAGAAAAAAAGTTTGTGTCTGAAAACTGTAGGTACTGGGGGTACTTACAATTTTTTTTTAGAAAAGGGGTACTTTATACCAAAAAAAAGGTTGAGAAATACTGGACTACTCAATCAGTTGATAAGAAGGGAAACTGCAGAGCTGCTGCGTGGTTAGCTCCTGGCTCCAAGAATTAACCCTGCTGAGGCTTTGCCTTTTAAATGTAGTAAGAGCCAAGTGGCTCTTACTACATTTAAAAAGCAGATCTGCAGTGGGGACTGGGCGCAAGCCTAGTCTCAACTGTCCTGGCTCGCACCCAGTCCCCCATTGTGCCTTTGCCTTTTAAATGTATTTAGAGCTTGGCAGCTCTTACTACATTTAAAAAGCAGAGGCAGAGCATATGGTACCGTGCACGAGCCAGGATAGCTGAGTCCTGGCACACACCCAGTCCCCCACTGTGCTTCTCCATTCCCTGCCCCTTTCCCCCACAGAGATGGTGCTGGAGGGCACCAGTTTTTAAGCCCCCCCTTGCTGCCTCTGAGGAGAGTAGGAGAAGCAACTAGTCAAATAGTAACTTGACTACTTAGGCTTATCAGGTAGTCAACTACTAGACTCATTTGCTAGAGGAGTTTCTGGAGCAATCAAGAATGGGGGGGGGAGGACTCAGGAAAGAATCCCCCACAAGTTGCAGTAGAGCCATTACTGAAATGCTACCGCCATCATTTGCACTGCAAGAGGCTCTGCTCTTCCCTAATTTAGGTAATGATAAGCAGGTTTGCATGGGTCTGAATCTGCTTGCTAGATCACTATCTAAACATGTGATGAGCCCAGATACACATTTACATTCCTAGTATCTACTAAGACAGGAGATTGCTAATACCCGTTTGGAATGGAGATGAGACACAGATAATACTAATTTCAGCAGATGACACAGGTTGGGCCTCCTCAACTATAAGCATTTTAGGGATGAGTTGTGCTGTTGATTTTCATAGCTTCTAGTAAGTTTTGGATGTTACATATGAAATAAAGGCAGGCTATTAATGAAATTAAGAAACTTGTTCCCTGTAAGTAAGGAGGGGCTTGTCTAAGTTACAGGGCCATTTTTTTTTTTTTTTTTTTAATATCGGGAAAGCAAACCTTCCTTCTGCAAAATGGGAACTGACGAGCTCTTAGAATTAAGCCTAGAATTTTTTTTTTTTTTATGTAAGAAAGATTGTTTACTGACTGGGTTACTGTTTTGTATTTTTCCTTGCTGTCCATTTCTGTAACTGACTATGCATGGTCAAAGATCTATCAGAGATGGCATTAGAAATCAGCAGCTATCCGCTCTCTGTCTTTATTACTACATTATCATCCTCAGACTGGCCTAATCTTTTCCTCCAGCAATAGGACCAGAACAGGAAAACAGTCAGATCCCAAAGCAAGCACTACAAATCATAAGACCATCAAGAAGCACATCTCAGTTTCATGCAAAACAAACCAACATGAAGCTGATGCCTAACTGCAGCCCAAAATAATTTTCTAGCTTCTGGGGAGACTTAATGGGAAAAGGTTAATCAAAATAAAGACACCACAATGAGGCTAACTTATTCTCTTCTAATAAAAATTCTAAGTATGTGAGCTGTTCAATATGTTTAATATGACAAGGCCCATTATTGCTAGAAAAATGAACGAATGTTAAAAAAACTGAGATGGTTCTTCAAGGTTTTCTGTGTAAAGAAAGAGGGAATGAGTATATTTGGCTCTAATCACACTCTTTAACAAGCAAAATAAAGCTATCGAGGTTAAAGTGACTGCAAAAGCCTTCTATTGCCACAATAGATTTTTTCTTCCATTGAATGTGGTTATTACTAATAAGAAAAAAACTGCTAGCTTGAAACAAGAGTTGCAAATATTCCGCAATTAAATGTTCTGCTTCTAAATACACTGCTGATTCTGAAAGTGCCACTAGAGTGACAACGCAAGTAACTGGCATTCTTATGTTAATCATTATTCTTGGTCTGACATTCAAAAATATGCTATCAGGGGTCTGTTAAAATGCATGATCTGGTGTCTGCTTAGGAAGTACATGTACATGGGGGGATGACTATTAAGATAATTCATACTTAATATATTCTCTTTTAATTTGGTGGAGAACTGTTTGGCTGATTAGAAACAATTAGCTCATAAATCTGATGTAAACCCATCTTGCTCTGAAGAACTTTCAAAAAAAATTTCTGAAATGTGAGTCTGTTATATATTTTGTTTTGGAAATTATCATAAATAACATCTGTCAGTTACCATTGCAGTATCAACCACTTACACAACTGATCTGAAACAGTTATTTATGCTTCCTACTCATGCACAGCTAAAGCTCAGTCACTAGATTCTGATAGCTTTATGTCCCACAACAATCTATTATATATTTGAGAGTTTGTGAGAGTGTCTGCCAGTCCATTTGTTCAAGAACTTCTTCTAAATGTTAAGAGTTCGAACATCAAATTCAATATACAGCATCTTATTATTTAAAGTAACATAATGGTTTGGTTGTGCCAGGAAAATGGGATGTGCCCAGAATGAAACTCTCTCTCATAAAACCATACAGGAAAAAAAAGACAGCATCAGTAGGCAGTGGAAGGGACTGATTGGGGGTGCATTCCTCCCTAAGTGCAGGACTGCCCTAGCCCTGAGCCTCCCACCCCTCTGTCATCGTTTAGAGAGGGAGAAGACTGAAGCTTCTCCCCCACCTGATTCATACAGGAACATTGCTGGCTGTTTCCCTTAGTAAGGGAGTGAGGAGGGGTACTTTTTGACAGTTTGCTGAATTTCTCACTCTGGTTGAGGAGTGCAGGGGGCAGGCAAACCTGGGATTTCCCAAGTCAGGAGATATTCACAGTCCCCTGGCTATGCCTGCTGGAGCTGCAGGGCCCATGGAGAGGTGCATCTCGCCTGGCCCCAAGCTCCTATAGTGAGATTGGGCTAGGGCAGATCTCTCTTAAGTTCCCTCTACTTTTTCCACATACGTGGAATAAATGTTATGTGCACCAACGCACACACAAATGCACTCCACCAATAGAAACACATGCTGCTGGCTATAAGCACTCTACTAATCAGTTTAGCAGCATTTGAACTTCTCCTAAATGGTCACTCAAGTGCTCATCTTACTGAGCAGGGAACACTGCTCCTGCATACTGAACCTCTCATTCCCTACCCCAACCCAGTCCAATGATTTAAATGAAGAAATATAAAAATTGAGATTAAAACCCAAGTAATGCCAAATAGGGATGTAAAAGCCCATTGAACCAGCTAATTGGTTCGATATCATGTTTAACTAGTTAACCACTTAAACAGGGGCAGGTGAGGGGGTTGGTTTCACTTTCACCAGTTAACTGTAGCTGGTAAGCATCACCCAGTAAAGGTGATACTATCGGTATCATTCAAATCTGTCCAAGGGAGGCAGCAGTACCACCAAGAGATCAACCAACAAAGATGGGGCTCTACCATCTTGCCCTCCAGCAAAACAGTAAATAGCCCCCTTGCCTCATATTCATCTCCTGCCCAAACCTTTGGCCACTGCACCAGTCAAGGATGATTCCCCACTCTGGAATGATAAATGCAGAAGTGGGGGCCTGCAAAAGAACCCCAAAACCTTATCTCTCCAGGCTTTGGTATAAAACTTCCCCCCAAAATCCTAAAAACCTAGATTTTGGGGCTCGAAACCCACTGCCACCACCCAAGTAATTGTAAGAAAAACCAGGGAAGAGATCACTTGGGAATCCCAGCAATAAATTAAAACCAGGACACAAAAATTAACCAATACCAGTTTAATAAAAAAAGAAAGAATTTTTATTATCACCATAATACTCCTGTTACAAGCATAATAACTAGAAGGAAAAATCACTAATAAATATACTCATGAGGGACTCCCATGGGCCAAAAACTTAGTTACAAAGGAAAGGAAACCCCATTTTTAAATGTACAGACATCAGATTCCCATTCCCAAACCATAAAACAATAAAAGCTAATGGATTTATCTAAACTTTACCCTATTTACAGATGGTGAAGAGTCTTTTCTTGGAGACATGTTGTCTGTCTCCCTCAATATCTGGAGAGTCAACTGGCTAGGGACAAAGAAGGGAAAAACCAAAAATTCCTTTGTCTCAGTTTGAAATCCCTATCTGCATTTCTATTGGCTGACTGCTACCTGGCTAGGTACAGTTAACCCCTTAATCTCCAGGCTGCTGCCCAACCCTCATGGTCATGACAGCACCACTGGGGTGGGGAGAGAGAACAGGTCCCAGGCTCTCTGAGGGGAGAAAGAACCAGCCCTGGACTGGCTGGGGGAGAAAGAATAGGACTTAGGATCTGAGTGGGAGGTAGGGTGCAGGGTCTGGAAGGTAGTTCAGCAGCAGGAAAGGGTGTGGGGTAGGCGTACGAGAAGGAGTCTGCGGGAGGGAAGGGTTGGGGGAGTAATGCAGAAAATGTCAAAGGGTGAGAATGCAGCCAAAAGCTGGCTGGGGAGGGAGGCAAAGAAGTGCAGAGTAAAAGGAAGTGCAGCTTCTGCAAAGTAAAATTGTATCCCTCTCACATCTTCCTTCTGCTCCAGCCTCACTCCCTTCAGCCCCATGATCGCCCCAGTCCAATCCCCTATATTGCCCCATGCCCCTCAGTGCAACCCCTGCCCCCTCCCATACAGCTCCTTCATCCTCCTTCACGCCCCCCCTCCTGCTCACACATCCCTATGCCCACAGCACACTCACTGGCAGGACAGCAGCACTGGGACTCACAGCTTCTGAGAGCAGCACTGGGGCAAGAAGGGTGAGGGGGCAAAGTCTTGTTGCCTGACCCAGTGCTTTGCCTGCAAGCAGCACCTCTGGGACGGGGCAGAGAGAGCCAGGCCAGGTGCGATGGAGAGCTGGGGAAGGGGCTCCCTGACCTCTCAGAGCCTGGCCAGGTGCAGCAGGGCATTGGGAAGATGACTCTCCAACCCAGCACACAGCCAGCAGGGAATAGCACAGGGTAGCCCCAGTGCACGATATATGCCAGCTATCCAGTGACCTCCCAGGGCAGGAGGCAAGAGTGAGGATGCACATGTGTATTTGCACACGTGCCTCTTCCCTCCTCCCAGCCAATAAGTTAACAAAGAGGGGCAGTTACCCGGATGGCTGCCCCTCTTTGATCCAGCCCAGCTTAGCATGATGCAACCCCATGGGCTGCAGCTTTTGGGATAAACAGGGGGTAGCCACCCGGGCTGAAACAGGAGTAGCCACTCAGGCTGAAAGCCCATCGAGGCTGTGCCACTTTCCAGCAGGGCTGGAACAAAGAGGGGCAGCCACCTGGCTGCCAGCGATTGACCCCTAGGGGATTCGCAATTGACTGGTTGGTGACCACTGTTTTAAAGGCATCAAATAAATGGAAAAGAAAATATTTATTCCCTATTCTTTCATTTATAATTGAGGTTGTTAGAAATTTGATTTTAATTGGACTCTGCATGATCAGCTCCTTTAAGGTAATAATTTGATCCAAAAAGTTATTGACTGATGATGAGGCTCATGGATCACCTCTGAACTATACTTAGTTCGAGTACTAAGCCAAAAAGAGATTGGTCAATCTTCACTGAAATAATGTTGACACCTGTTCAGTAGTTTAAAATGTTAAAGGTAAACAATGTGACTACATCTACACTGGCATGGTTTTGCGCAAATACTTTTAACACAAGAGTTCTTGCGTTAAAGTATTTGCACAAGAGAGTATCTACACTGGCATGTGCCTTTGCTCAAGAGATTTGCTTTTGCGCAAAAGCATCCGTGCCAGTGTAGACGCTCTCTTGCGCAAGAAAGCTCCGATGGCCATTTTAGCCATAGGGCTTTCTTGTGCAAGACAGCTTATCCCTGAGCGGGAACGACAAAGTATTTGTGAAAGAAGCACTGATTTCCTACATTAGAACGTCAGTGTTCTTGCACAAGTACTCATGGCTAGTGTAGATAAGTGGCAAGATTTTGAGCAAAAGCAAGTGCTATTGCGCAAAATCTTGCCAATGTAGACAGCCTGTGAGTCAGTCAATGGATGATGAACCACTTCACACACAATTATGTTTCAACTTGTAGTAAATTGAGGGCCTTTAACATAAAACCAGCAGTTCTGAAATCTAATGAACAAGACTTTGGCTCAGTGAAACTGCAAGCAGAAAAGAAGCTTGGCTAAAGAGAAATAGTATAAGCCAGGTCAAACATAAAGTATGCCAAGAGATACCAGACACAGGTACCAGACACAGGCTGAAAGCACATTCCAGAGGGCACATTAACAGAACGCCTCACTGAGAAACATCTTGGTACCAATCACCTCCCTGCAAATAACGTACATACCAACCTAGATTTAGGACCAGGTCGAAGTTCACAGCATGATGGATAGTAAGTAACCGCCACTTCTGTGAGGTAAGGGACAATAAACAGGTAACAGAGGGTGGCAACCTGATATCAGGAGTGATGTGTAACTTGTTTAAACCTGTATGTAAAAGTGCACCCCAAAGGGTGATCATTGGTTGACTGTGGGAGGGGACACTGGAAATCCAGGACACCTACTGGGTGTCAGTCTATTGCCTTGGCTTACATAAGGTGCAGTGGTGCATCAGCAAGTTTGTTCACTGACAACTATTAAGCTGCATCTAGACTGGCATGATTTTGCGGAAATACTTTTAACGGAAAAATTTTTCCGTTAAAAGTATTTCCGCAAAAGCACAACTAGATTGGCATGGATGCTTTTGCACAAAAGCATCCGTGGCCAGTCTAGACGTGATTTTGCGCAAGAAAGCCCCAATCGCCATTTTAGCCATCGGGGCTTTTTTGCGCAAAATAGTTCTTCCCTGTCTACACTGGCCCTCTTGCACAAGAAGGCTTTTTCCCAAGCAGGAGCGTGAAAGTAGTTGCGCAAGAAGCACTAATTTTGTACATTACAAAGACAGTGCTCTTGTGCAAATTCAAGCAGCCAGTGTAGACAGCTGGCAAGTTTTTGCGCAAAAGCAGCCACTTTTGTGCAAAATCTTGCCAGTCTAGATGCACCCAAGGTGTATGTCACTTGGCAATAAACCTGCCTGAGTGATTTTGATCTTTATATGATTTGTGGTCTCTGGGGGCTCTGTAGGGAGTCTGTCATTTTAACTAATGGGCTGTGTCTAGACTGGCCAGTTTTTCCGGAAAATCAGCTGCTTTTCTGGAAAAACTTGCCAGCTGTCTACACTGGCCATATGAATTTCCGCAAAAGCACTAACTTCCTATTGTAATAAATCAGTGCTTTTTGCAGAAATACTATGCTGCTCCCATTCGGGCAAAAGTCCCAATCGGGGCTTTTTTGCGCAAAAGCACATCTAGAGTGGCCACGGACGCTTTTCCGCAAAAAGTGCTTTTGTGGAAAAGCGTCCATTCCAATTTAGACGCTCTTTTCCGAAAATGCTTTTAACAAAAAACTTTTCCGTTAAAAGGATTTCCGAAAAATCACACCAGTCTAGACGTAGCTATGGAGTATGGTTAACGCACTAGATGGGGAGCAACTGCATGCATGCACACAGCCAAAAGTTTATCATCACTGACGGAGTAGAGGACCTACCAGGAACCATCAGGATGACCCTGAATCCTGACTGATGATACAGATCATTATACTATCATTTACTTAGGTATTATTATACTCTTTTACTCTAAGACCACAGAATGGTAGTTCAAAACAATAACAATGCCAACAAAAACCTGCAGGGTGCAATGTTTATAGAATTTACACTTCCTTTCTGTGAAGGCTGCTGCTTCTTTGTACACATACTCAAATATGTCACAAAATATCAAAACGTACCATCACACAGGTTTTATCCATCACCAAAAGTATCAATAAACTTCCACTAAAATATCAGATCAACTCTGAAAAACATAAGTGCAGAAAACAATCCAAAGAACAAATCAACGGTGGAACTTACAAAGATTTCAGTAACTGTGGGTCAGGTGAAAGTAAAATGACTATTCTACACTGTTATTCTTCTGAAGGGCAATGTTTCTTTCTGTAAAGCTTCCTAAACATTAGTTATTTGCTTTCACTTTGCATGACGTGAAACTGAGTGTCACTAAAATACAGCAACAGTGAGACCTTGTGCCACAAGTTAATGAGATACACAAATAATCACCCCCTACCTCCAAGGCACAAAGAGAAAATAAACAACACAATCCCAGAGCAATACCGCCTATGATTGTGTTCAAACATAATTTAAGTAGGTAGTTATATGCCCAGAAAGTGTAAAGCCACATCTATACTTACACAGACGTTCAAATTAAGATATGCAGCTCCAGCTACGGTAATTGCATAGCTGGAGTCAATGTACCTTAATTCGAACTTTAGCACCAGATAAAGGCATCAGATAGAGGCAGCAAGAGAAGGGTACTTCAAAGAGGCAGTGCTGCACAGCTGATTCCAAGCTCTGTGCAGCACCACCCCTTAAGAGGCCGTGCCACATGCAGCCGTGATCAGCTGTGCGACATTGCCCCTTTGAAATGCCACAGCAGTGTTTCAAAGCAGCAGCATTGATTGGAGTCCGGGGTCAGCTGATCCAGCTGATCCCAGGCTCCAATCAACACTGCTGCTTGGAAATACTGCACAGAGACTGGGGTCAGCAGGAGCTCTTGAGCATTTCAAAGAGGAAGCACAGCATGGAGCCTGCTGGAACTCTTGTACATTTCAAAGGTGAAAAGGACTAGTCGAGTAGTCAACTAGTAAATTATTTGCTAGTTAATATCCCTACTCCACAGCAGGAGGGCAACAGGAGCAAATGCTCCTGTCTACTTCCCTTACTCCTCACAATTTGAGGAGTGCTGACATTTGAGGGGCACCCTCAGGCTACGTCTAGACTGGCATGATTTTATGCAAATGCTTTTAACGGAAAAGTTTTCCGTTAAAAGCATTTGTGGAAAAGAGCATCTAGATTGGCCCAGACACTTTTCCACAAAAGCACTTTTTGCGGAAAAGCATCCTGCCAATCTAGACGCGTTTTCCCACAAAAAAGCCCCGATCACCATTTTCACGATCGGGGCTTTTTTGCGCAAAACAAATCTGAACTGTCTACACTGGCCCTTTTGCACAAAAGCTTTGCGCAAAAGGACTTTTGCCCAAATGGGAGCAGTATAGTATTTCCGCAAGAAGCACTAATTTCAGACAGTAGGAAGTCAGTGTTCTTGCGGAAATTCAAGCAGCCAGTGTAGACAGCTGGCAAGTTTTTCCACAAAAGCAGTCTAGACACAGCCTCAGGGTTTGATTTAGCCAGTCTAGACACAGCCTCAGGGTTTGATTTAGCGTGTCTTTACTAGACCCACTAAATCAAACACCAGAATACTGACTGTTGCAGTGCTGATCTCTGCATAAATACATGGCCTAAGATGTTCAATCAATAATCTTAGTAATGTCAACCCTAAGTATTCAAAAGTTATGTCAGCCCCAAAAAGTCACACTAGGTTAAATATGGCGAGGAGTCCTGTGGCACCTTATAGACTAACTGAAGCGTAGAAACATAAGCTTTCATGGGCAAAGACCCACTTCATCGGATGCATGTGACGGTTAAATATGGGATTTAAAAATAGATACTTTTATTTGCTTTCTGGTGCTTAAATCATTAAAATTCACTGGAGTCCAGCCTTCCCTGCACTTACAAGCTTCTTTAAATCTCATGTTTATCTGTATGGGCCAAAACAATGTGGAGCCCTCTGGCACCTTAAATACTAACAGTTTTATTTGGGCATAAGCGTTCATGCTTTCTACCCATGAAAGCTTATGCCCAAATACGCTTGCTAAACTTACTTTTTTTTCCAACAAGAAGCTGATCAGGTGACCACCTGACTCCCGTAGCCAGGGCGTTATGAATCACATAATCAAATGGGGCCACTCTGCAAGGTAGGGAACAGGGTCTCAGCCCCACGTGCGGCCGGGGAAGCGGAACGGAAGCACGGCGCGGACTCACACCTCCGCCCAGGGCAAGACGGCGGTGGAGCCTGGAATGACTCTACCTCGCCCAAGACGCTACCCGCAAACCCAACCGTCTTTTCTGGGCAGGACCCGGCCCAGCGCCCCTCTGGGCACGGAGACACCCGGTATCCCAGCCACGGGGGGCGCTGCGGGGGCTGGGAGCCAGGCTCCTTCCCCTCGACTCCGTAGGCTGACCCGCACGACGGGCCCCTCACAGCCTGACAGCGAGGCGCTGGAGCGCTCACACTCACCCGGCACCAGCGCGCTACGCCGCCGCTTCCTCGGGCTATTACGCTTCCAGGGACAAGCTACGCCTCAACAACAGACACGCCCATTGGCTTCTTAGCCCCCGCCCACTACGCAGGCTATTGGAGCATAAGTAGCTCTGTTTTCCCGACCTCTCATTGGCTGGCTCCGGTGTCGTTCAAGGAGGGTTGCTCCGGCTCTTCTCTTTGATCTTGCCCCTCCCCACGTTTGGTGCGGCTCTTCCGATCTTGGCGCTCTCCTCCCTACACGAATCTCAGCTCCGCTTGCCTCCACTCGCCCCTTCCCCTCCCCCGACGGCTCTCGCCCCTGTAGCAGTTCCCGCCTCTCAGGCCCCCTAGGCCTTTGTGATGGACCCCGCATAGGGGTTACTTAGGGGTGATGCGCGCTGCTGGCCGCCCTAGCCCGGCAACCATGGTCATGTGCCCTCCGGTGTGGCGCTGTGGGCTATATTGTCCATTGCATGACACCCCCTCTACTCTGCCTCAGCGTCCAGAGATGGCTCTAAAGGCATCCCAGGGCTCTAGGCACCTGCCAAACTGGCTCCTGTGGCTAGAGTTGCCTACTTCCGTTGCATGCATTCCTCGAGATTTCATCCAATGACAATTGTTAATTAAATATCAACGCTTTAGTTATTGGAGAGTCCCTCCTAGGGATGTGAATGACTAGTCGACTATCCAATAAGGAAATGCGTATCGGATAGTAGAGTTGACAAGTTGTTCCGCCCTTCCCCCCCTGCCGCCTCCATCTTGCTGCCTCTTATCAGAAAGAGGCAGCAAGGGAGGGGATAAAGGAGGGGGTACTTCAAAGTGGCAGCGCTAGGTGGACCCTGGGGCAAGACCCTGGGCTCCATGCATGCTACCATTTTGAAACACCGGATGCTGCCCAGCACCAGCTGGGGAGTCCCCAGGCTGCATGCGGTGTTTAAAAGTGGCAGTGCTCAGGGTCAGCAAGAGTCCCTGGGCTCCATGTGCTGCCACTACCTCTTTGAAATGCTGTGGGGAGCAAATTGCATTGACTCTTCAATTAGTTAATTACTCAAAATTTAGCATCCCCACCCCTTCCCAAGTCCTACATCTGCTTCTACACACTCCCTGAGGTCAGAATCCTCTCCTGCACTCCTCCCAGATTTTGCAACCCCTCCTGCATCACAATTCTGGAGGGTTGGCAACCATATCAGTGGCATTTGGCCAGGGTGGCAGTGGTCCAGCTAGTGAAGTCTCACCTTCCAGAAAGGCTCCTTGAATCTCCCAGTCACATTTGAGGAGCTTACTGTGAGTTGGGTCCAGAGCAGGACCCTCAGTTTATCCCAGGATAGGGAAAAACAGAGGGGCGCTTTGTTCTCAGTTATTGGATCAAACGCAGCATGGCCAGCACTGACATCAATCCTTTGATGATTCTACCAGGAACTGCCCATTTAAAGATGGGTGGAATTAAATCAACCCTCCTCCTGCCCAGACTAAAATAGTAACTCAAGGAATTTCCCATGCATGTCTTTAAAACAAAACTTTAAACTCTTAGGTTCTATCTGCTTTTCTTGGGAGATAATGGCAGTAGCATGGCTTTAGTGGAGCCTCAGCTGTAAATTCAAACTGCCTTCTGGTAGAACCTCCAGGGAAAAGTAGTAATAGAAATACTTATTGCCCTGTCTAAGGGTGCATCTACAGTGCACCCATAGATCAAAATAAGCTATGCAATTTGAGTTATGCAATTGCATAGCTTATTTCAAGTCCATTTTGAAATAGCTTATTTAGAAATTTGGCGCTGTCTACACAGCACTTATTTAAAAATAAATCACTATTCTGAAATGTGCCTTACTACTCATGGAATGAGGTTTACAGGGATACCTGAATAGTGAGGCTGTCATACTTCGAAATAGCGGGCATGCTCAAAAGATGTGGAATAGCTATTTTGGGATACCTCCAGTATCCTGAAATAACACTGCAGTCCAGACATAGCCTAAGGGTTAACATCCCATGAAGATAAATAAAGCCCAATATATAGAAGATATGAACATAATTCTTTAATATGAAGAACTATGAAAACAAAAAAGTGCTTCCAAAACAGTAAGAGCTATCATGCTAACATACCTAAGAGTTTAAAGCAGGATCCCATTGGAAACTGTGTAAGCTCTCCCACATCTAAAGGACTCTCCCCCAGAGTATGGGGTGGATCTACTGAACCATGGAGACCAATTACATTGGACAAATAAAGAGAACAACATGGGCAAGTGCAAAGATCAAAGGGCTGAAACAAGAAAACCAGAAGGTAACACTGAGGAGAGAGCCCCACACAGTGCCCACTGCTCCCTGACAATTAAAGCAGGATGCTGTGCTGATATCCACAGTAAAACTTAAATGTGCTTAAATGCAGAGAAGAATAGATTCCAGTTTTGACTTTTTGTTTAATGGAAGGCAAACAAAAGTCTATTAATCTGCATGACTCTGCAACTAATTAGTTAATTGTACAGTTTCTGAAATCAAGGAGAAGTGTAGCTATGTAATAGTATAGCTGATTAACCAATTAACCGATAAGCTAAAGCTTATAGACTACATGCATTTCACCACCCCCGCCAAAACATTTTTTAGCTGGCTGTCCAGCAGCCCTACTTAGTCCTGGCTTGTTCGGGTCCAGGACCTACCTGCACTTCAGCTCTGCATTCAAAGTGTATTAGGAGCCAGGAAGCCTGGCTCTGTTCCGACTTGCACAGGAACCAGAAGCTCAGACTCTCCCCAAATAGTGGCTGCTGCCTCTATATCAGAGGTAGCTAGTCTGTGAGGGGAGCTGTACTTTGTGAACCAGCTCCCACCTGACACCCCAAACTGCTGCCTTTGATACAGAGGCAGTAGCGCAGAGTGGCAAGCAGCTCCTCTGGAGTGAGGCCCTATCTCTGGGGATTATAGAATAAACGTCAAGTAACCGATAAGAATTCATGAAGTTAATCAACTATTCAATTAAGCTATATTTAACATCCCTAGAGAGGAGAGAGTACACAGTGACTGATAGCAGTTACACAATAATGTGCTGCATTAAAGCCAAAAATTGTTTAGAAATATCAGTTGCATTCCACTGGGATTTATTTAACACATTTATAGAAGATCTAGCAGATCATTCTGACATTAAGCAGAAGAAATCTCTACTGGGATGAAATAACTTAGAAAATTTTTTAGAATTGTTGATAAGAGTACAGTATCATGAAATTTCATAAGCTATCACTCCAGAGACCAACTATATTGGTTGTTTACCAGAGGTGAATATGTAACAAAGGACAAATAAAATATCCTGAGATACTTTAAGGTGGCCTTTTAAGACACGAGTTTTCTTAATAAGGATAGTATCTTGAATAAGTTTCAATATAATTTGAACAAATTGTTCAATGGAAACTTGATATTTTATCTTTGTGACAGTTTGGTCATATTTTTCTGGTTTAGCATTTTGATGTGGTATCACTTCCCATTATAAGACTGCTTTTGTAAAATGCTCGTAAGGTCTTTTAGTTAAGGAATCTAGGGCAGCTGTTCTTTCTTGCTGAAAGTATTTAGCCAAATTAGAAATGCTTCTTTGCTTGATACCTATTCAAACCCCCAGATGTTAAGGCACTGCATATCTCCAATAAAAGATTCATCCCTGGAGAAGGGGAAAGGGGACACTTTCTATGGGTTTGAGACCATAGATTACTGTGTTGGTTTTCCCTGGTAAAGAAGTGACATATTTGTCAGTTTTCTATACATCTGAGAAATTTCATCAGTTTTACTGTGACATTTGTTTAATTAAGGAAGTTTCCCAAAAGCTGACAATTAAGGGTTAGCTAGATTAAGTGGGCCTATTGCCCATTTAATCCCCTGCTTCTACTTCCTGTGCCTACTGTATTTTTTTTCCCCCTCAAAAGTTCTAATTGCTGTTATATCCAGGCCCAGCCTTAGGGCAAAGTGAGTAAGATAATTCCTTTGGGCCCTGTACTTGCAGGGCCCCACGCTGCCCAGTGCCCACCCACCAGGCTGCATACGTGCTATCCTGGCTGGGAACTACCCTGCCACATAGTGTAACCACCTACAGCATGCCGGCTTAGGCCACACAAACTCTTTGTCTGAGCCTGATTATGTCCTTTCGTTAATTCCCATGTTTTGAGGAACTGCGTGTAGCTTTTATTACTAACCAAATTACATTAATCCATTTTCAAGTGAACATAGATCACATTGGTTTTGTGTGCATTTAGTGAAAGAAGTGGTTAGAGATTAGTGATGTAAGAGTTTAATTGGTTAACTCATAGACTTTAAGGTCAGAAGGGACCATTATGATCATCTAGTCTGACCCCCTGCACAGTGCAGGCCACAGAATCTCACCCACCCCTCTTAGAATAATCCTCTCACCTATGTCTCAGATATTGAAGCCTTCAAATACTTGGAAGGCCCCAAGAAGCAGAGAATCCTCCAGCTGTGATCTGTGCCGCATGCTACAGAGGAAGGCAAAAAACCTCCAGGGTCTCTGCCAATCTACCCTGGAGGAAAATTCCTTCCTGACCCCAAATATGGCGATCAGCTAAACCCTGAGCATGTGGGCAAGACTCACCAGCCAGACACCCAGAAAGTTCTCTACAGTAACTCCATTGACCTATTTCCCACTGATAATGAATGGTCAATTAGTTACCAAGATCATGTTCTCAAACCATCCCCTTATCATAGAACTGGAAGAGACATCAGAAGGTCATCAAGTCCAGCCCCCTGCTCAAGGCAGGACCAATCCAATCTAAATCAACCCGGCCAGGGCTTTGTCAAGCCGAGACTTAAACACCTCTAGGGATGGAGACTCCACTATTTCCCTAGCTAACCCATTCCAGTGCTTCACCACCCTCCTAGTGAAATAGTTTTTCCTAATATCCAACCTGGACCTCTCCCACCATAACTTGAGACCATTGCTTCTTGTTCTGCCATCTGTCACTACTGAGAACAGCCTCTCTCCATCCTCTTTGGAACCTCCCTTCAGGAAGTTGAAGGCTGCTATCATATCCCCCCCTCACTCTTCGCTTCTCCAGACTAAACAGACCCAACTCCAATGCGTCCACATCCTTTTGGTAGTGGGGGGGCCCAGAACTGGACACAATACTCCAGATATGGCCTCACCAATGCCGAATAAAGGGGAATAATGACATCTCTGGATCTGCTGGCAATGCTCCTCTTAATGCAACCTAATATGCCATTAGCCTTCTTAGCTACAAGGGCACACTGTTGACTCATATCCAGCTTCTCATCCACTGTAACCCCCCAGGTCCTTTTCTGCAGAACTACTATTTAACCGGTTGGTCCCCAGCTTGTAACTATGCTTGGGATTCTTCCATCCCAAGTGCAGGACTCTACACGTGTCCTTGTTGAACCTCATCAGATTTCTTGTGGCCCAATCCTCCAATTTGTCTAAGTCACTCTGGACCCTATCTCTGCCCTTAAGCGTATCTACCTCTCCCCCCAGCTTAGTGTCATCCGCAAACTTGCTGAGGGTGCAATCCATCCCCTCATCCAGATCATTAATAAAGATATTGAACAAAACCGGTCCTAGAACCGAACCTTGGGGCACTCCACTAGAAACCGACCGCCATCCTGACATCGAGCCATTGATCACTACCCGCTGGGCCCGGCCTTCTAGCCATCTTTCTATCCATCTTACCGTCCATTTATCCAATCCATATTCCCTTAACTTGCTGGCAAGAATATTGTGTGAGACCTTATCAAAAGCCTTGCTAAAGTCAAGGTATATAACATCCACTGACTTCCCCATGTCCACCAATCCAGTTACCTCATCATAGAAGCTAATCAGATTGGTCAGGCACGACTTGCCCTTTGTGAATCCATGCTGACTATTCCTAATCACTTTCCTCTCATCCAAGTGCCTTAAAATGGATTCCTTAAGGATCCCTTCCATGATTTTTCCAGGAACCGAGGTAAGACTGACCGGCCTATAGTTCCCTGGATCATCTTTCTTCCCTTTTTTAAAGATAGGCACTACATTTGCCTTTTTCCAATCATCTGGGATTTCTCCCAATCTCCACGACTTTTCAAAGATAATAGCCAAAGGCTCCTCAATGACATTTGCCAACTCCCTCAGTACCCTCGGGTGCACTAAGTCTGGACCCATGGATTTATGTACGTTTAGCTTTTCTAAATAGTTCCTAACCTATTCTTTACCCACCACGGGCTGTCCATCTTCATCCCATCTTGCGTCACTTAGCGCAGAAGTCCAGGAGCCGACCTTGTCTGTGAATACAGAGGCAAAGAAAGCATTGAGTACTTCAGCTTTCCCCACATTATCTGTCACTAGGTTACCTCCTTCATCCATTAGGGGCTGCACACCCTCTCTGATCACCTTCTTCTTGTTAACATGCCTGTAGAAACCTTTCTTGTTATCCTTCACATCCTTAGCCAGTCGCAATTCCATTTGCGCTTTCGCCTTCCTGATAAACCCCCAGCATTCTCGAGCTATACCTTTAAACTCCTCCCTGGTCATTTGTCCAAGTTTCCACTTTTTGTAAGCTTCCTTTTTGTGCTTAAGTTCACCAAGGATTTCCCCTGTAAGCCAATCCAGTCTCCTACCATGTTTGCCTCTCTTGCTACGCGTCGGGATGGTTTCTTTCTGTGCCTTCAATAAGGCTTTGTTAAAATACTGCCAGCTGGCCTGGACTCCTTTCCCCTTCATGTTAGCATCCCATGGTATTCTGCCCATCAGATCTGAGGGAGTCAAAATCTGCTTTTCTGAAGTCCAAGGTGTGTATTTTACTACTCTCTTTTCTTCCTTTGGTCAGGATCCTGAAATCTACCATTTCATGATCACTGCTTCCCAGGTTGTCACCCACCTCTGCTTCCCCTATTAGTTCCTCCCTGTTTGTGAGCAGAAGGTCAAGCTGCGCACGGCCCCTGGTCGGATCCTTCAGCACTTATGTCAAGAAGTTATCCCCAACATTCTCCAAAAACTTCCTGGATTGCCTGTGTACTGCCATATTGGTTTCCCAACAGATGTCAGGGTGATTAAAGTCCCCCACGAGAACCAGGGCCTTCGATCTGGCTGCTTCGCTCAGTTGTCCAAAGAAAACCTCATCTACCTCATCCACCTGATTCGGTGGCCTATAGCAGACACCAACCACAACATCACTGCTGTTGTTTGCTCCTTTAAACTTAACCCATAGACTCTCAACAGGTTTTTCTCCCTCTTTATACTGGAGTTCAGAGCAATCATAGTGCTCTCTTACATATAGCGCAACTCCTCCTCCTTTTCTCCCCTGCCTGTTCTTCCTGAACAGTCTATACCCTTCCATGACAGCACTCCCACCAAGTCTCTGTTATCCCAATTAAGTCATATTTCTTGGACTGGGCCAGGGCCTCCAGTTCTTCCTGTTTGTTGCCCAGGCTTCTTGCATTAGTGTACAAACACTTCAGGTAACCAGTTGATTGCCCTATCTTCTCCATTTGAGACAGGGGTCCTCCTTTCTTGCTCCTTCCTCTCTGCATTTCTTCCCGGTATCCGACTTTCCCTCTCCCCTCAGGGTTTTGGTCACCGTCCCCCGACGAACCTAGTTTAAAGCCCTCCTCACTAGGTTTGCAAGCCTACCTGCGATTAACTAGTAAGAATTAGCTTATTGGTTAACCTTACTGGTTAAACTCACAGCCACTGCTGGCAGCCTGTGGGTCTGGCAGCTGCTGGGAAGTCGTGGGGCCAGTGGACACTGGGAACTTACAGGGCTGGCATGCACTGGGAGGCCTTGGTTCCAGCAGCCAATCTTGTGGGTCCAGTGGTGCCAGCAGCTCACAGGTCCAGCAGTGCCAGCAGCCTGCAGGTCCAGTAGCTGCTGGGAGCCTGTAGGGCTGGCAGTCACCAGGAACCTGCAGCACTTGCAGCCCACAGAACATTTAACCATGTAACCAATTTAATTTCAAACAGTTATATGGTAATTTTTTTAAAATTTTTACATCCCTACTAGAGATGTTGCAGCAAGAGTCCATAGGCTACTAGTAGTCTGTGGAGCACTTCCTTATTGTTTTTAGAGAAATGAATGATCATATGGTAGTACTGGGTGGTCCTGCATATTTCCAGATGATGCATTAAATTAAAAGAGCTAAAAGAATACCGTACATTTTCATAATTTTACAGTAACTAGCTATATGAAAAATTATGTCCACAGGGAATGTTATAGAATCATGAATCTGAGGGGAAATGTATTGCACAACTGTGATTTAGAGAAGTGTCCGTTTATGAGGCTTCTGCTGAGTAAGTCACTTGATATTAATGGTTTGGTTAGCTAGATCCTACAAGCATTTGAAACATCAGTCCTAATGAAGCTAAGGGAAACTCTATGCAGATTTCTATCACATTTCTATCACTATTCTACGCAGATGTCTTTCACAGAATGAGGTCCATTATTTATTACAAATTTTATCCATCGGTAAAGTTATAATTACACTGTTGTCTCTCACTGAGGTTTTATCAATAAGTCTGAGATTTTCAGAGCTGATTAGTGATTTGGGGTACCTCCATTTTGGACTGTCCAATTTGACAGGAGGAAAAAGCGTCCAATTTAGAAGGGGTGTCAGTTCGGGCACCCAAAATCTGAAAGCATAAAAAATCATGTCAGTTTGAAATTCTAGGTCTAAGGGATAAATTTGAAGAGATAGGACTAACTTATTTTGAAGCTATAAATTTTGAAGTGTAGGTATATTCCAGGGCTACGTCTACACTGGCCCCTTTTCCGGAAGGGGCATGTTAATTTCAGCTATCGTAGTAGGGAAATCTGCGGGGGATTTAAATATCCCCAGCGGCATTTAAATAAAAATGTCCGCCGCTTTTTTCCGGCGTTTAGAAAAGCCGGAAAAGAGCGTCTAGACTGGCCCCGATCCTCCGGAAAAAGCGCCCTTTTCCGGAGGCTCTTATTCCTACTTCAAAGTAGGAATAAGAGCCTCCGGAAAAGGGCGCTTTTTCCGGAGGATCGGGGCCAGTCTAGATGCTCTTTTCCGGCTTTTTTAAAAGCCGGAAAAAAGCGGCGGACATTTTTATTTAAATGCCGCTGGGGATATTTAAATCCCCCGCGGATTTCCCTACGACGACTCGTGAAATTTACATGCCCCTTCCGGAAAAGGGGCCAGTGTAGACGTAGCCCAGGTGTTTAGAAGCACATGTTCTTGTACTTTCATATATGGATGCAAATTTCCAACAAATGCAAATTAAAAAGCTCTGTTTCAACACTTCTGAAAAATTAGCTTGGGATAGAAACACTTGGGGAGAATAAGGAGATCTGGTTTTGATTTCTGACTGACAGAGATTCCTATTGGATTCGGGAAAGATATTCCACAAAATGCTTTTACTAATATGTACTGCCTTTCACACAGAGATCACATATTGAAAAAGGCAAAACTCATGGGCTGTGTCTAGACTGGCAAGATTTTCTGGAAAATCAGCCACTTTTCCGGAAAAACTTGCCATCTGTCTACACTGGCTGCTTGATTTTCCGCAAAAGCAATGATGATCTACTGTGCAAAATCAGCCGCTTTTCCGGAAAAGCTTTGCTGCTCCCGTTTGGGCAAAAGTCCTTTTTCCAAAAAAGTGTTGTGCAAAAGGGCCAGTGTAGACAGCTAGCTAAGGCTTTACCGAAAAAGCAGAATAAACGGAAAAAAGCGGTTTGGACACCTGGAGACCCCGTAGGAGCCCCGGTCTTCCTGGTAACCCGAGCTCTTAAAAGAACACGCAGGCTGCTGATCGCACGTGGCAGGAGTGTGCCTCAGACCTGCGACCTGAGGTCTGTCACGGCGCCCCTGCCCTGCCCAGCAGCCATCTGAGCCAGCCATGGCAGCTCCGGGTGCTGAGCCACCTGCACCCCCAGCGCAAGAGACCCCCAGGGGCCACAAAAGACGGGCTCCCTCCTGGACCCCCAGGGAGCTGGAGACCCTCCTTGACCTCTGGCAGGAGGAGGAGGGCCTCCACAATACCCGGTCCTGGCGCCGCAAAGCCAATATCTTCGGCCGAATGGCCGAGGCGCTGGCCCAGCGTGGACACCCTGCCCGGAACATTGACCAAGTCTGGGCGAAGGTCAAGGAGCTGCGGCTCGAGTACGTGTGGGCCAGCGAGGGTAGGGGGGCAGGACCAGACACCTGCTCCCACTATGACCGGCTGCACTCCATACTGGGCCAGCCAGCCCCGCAAGGCCCACATGTGCAGGTGGACACCTGCCAGCGCCCCCCCGTCATCCGAATCACCGAGGCGGGGGAAGAAGAGGAAAGCAGCGCTTCGGGGGAGGAGACCAGCGTTGCCACCCAGCAGGACCCATCCAGCAGCTCCTCTGAGGCCGGGGAAGGATCCACCGGTGGGTCTTTGCAGTTCGCACTCACAAGGGCGGAGGGCGGGGGGGGGGGGAGCCAGGCGTCTGGAGGAGGGAGGGGCAGAGCATGTCACTCAGGCCACTTGAGTTGCATGCTGTGTAGCATTAGGCAGCAAGCAGCACGTGCAACCACGTGCAGCCTGGTGACGGAGCGGCACGTGACCGTGGCAGGCAGCTGCAGGACACGCCTGGGACCCTGCTGCTCACACACATTCAGCGGGACCAGGGGGAAGGGTGGATGCCAGCTGGAACTGGCCAGGGCCCCAGGGACTCAACCCAGAGCCCGAACCTCTGCAAGGGTCCAGAACGGAGAACGGCACACTGTCCCATGCCTGGCTGTGAGGCACAGCCAGCTGCTCTTGGGTAAATCGCAGCATCACAGCCCTGTGACTGTGGCCCCCACTGAGCCCCTCGCCTGCTCCCGGTGCCTTGGCTGGCTCCCCAAGGTAAATCCCCACTGTGGCCACACATGTCCCTGGGCTACGGGGGTTGTGTGAGGGATAGTGGGAGGGAGAAAGGGGGGAAGCGCTCGGCCACCCTTAGGGCCACCCTGAGTTTTGCTGCAAGGATGGGACATCCCCCCCCCAGTCACTCTTCTGGTTCCGTTCAGGAGATATCCCACACGATGGGGATCTGAGAGTCCAGACCACCTCTGCCAGATGTGCTCCCAGGCATTGTGTGGGGATGCATCTCACTCCCTGTCAAACATCAGTGATTAGCCCAAAGCTTCACAGTCTCCACCGGCAGGGAGTTCCACAGGTTAACACAACACACGCGCCCTTCCGCCCTCCACAGGGCCAGGACACAGACCGGTGGTTACAATATATGGAGGAGGACCCTACTCCAGTGGCAGTCCTCCTTGCAAACATACAACACGGGGGGAAGCGGGTGAACCGCGTGGGCCCAAGCCACACAACTGTGGGATCACCTGGGCTCAGGGGTGGAGGGCATGAGGTGTGGGGACAGTGGCCGGCCTGCCTGTCTGACCCATCCTTTCTTCTCTTCCCTGCAGCGGGACCAAGCACAAGCCAGGGACCCTCCAGTCTGACAGCAGCGGCACCCCCAGCTGCCCACCAGTGCCATGTAAAACCACTTGCCTTGCACAACTAATCCTGTATCTTGGTACTCAAATCTTCCACTGAAATCAGTACAGATTGGAGATATCTGAATGCAAGAGCAGGCTCCCATTTGTTTTGCAGTTTGGACTTCTGGGCTAAAAGTGCTTGCTATCCAGATTTCCTGTTTCTTTCACAGTTTATTATATGTGTTTTAGAATGTGCAAAGTGTAAATCTGTGATGCTTCAGAAGGATTATTAATTATATGTTTTGTTTTGATTTTTTGTTAATCATCATAGTATTTCAAGCGATTAAACAAATTAAAAGCATTCAATCATAATGTATTCCCAAACGGAATGGGACTAGGGAACTTTTTTCATTCCTAGAAGGGAGGTTAATTCCACTCTGACGGACACTTATGCTGTCCAATGCCAAACTTCGCTGTCAGCCAGCCGACAGACTTGAGGAACTTCACCAATGAGATGGTCGTTGCTGGGTTTAATAAAACAAAGATGCCCAATAGGAAAAATCATGGCCAGTGAGAAGTGCGTCGTTTTGTTTGCTGACTGCAGACGGACAGCTGCGAACGAGGGGGCACAGAGCAGCAGCAGCAGCAGGACCGTTTTTTAGGTTTGGAGCACAATTCAGCTCTTTTCCACCCTTCCCCCTCCTGCCCCTCTCACAGACACACTAGCCAGCCATGCTGTCCTTAGAGGACGGAGGGGAAACCTGAATTCCTATTTCCATCACTCAGCATTTTTACCGCCCCCTCCCTAATTTTACTGACGGGAAGGGATTAACACCCCCACTCTATAAAACAGTTGGAGGGATGAATACATTGCAGCACACGTTAACTTACAAAACCAACTGAATCTCTGGTGGACATCTTACAGAGAGTCTTTTTGAAAGGGCGTTGAGAAATTAAGCATTATTCAAACTTTATAGGTGACTATTTAAACGTAATTCTTAAGGGGAAGTGTACAAAAACCTCTTTAAAGAGACATTATTTCTTAGTTTCTTTTTTTGGGATGGGGGTAGAGTTTTGAAGAGGACTATTAAGCAAGGTTGTTTCTCTGTGAGATATGAAGAGCGCCAGACCCTGGATGTGGGAGTGGACGACCATATAGGAAGATCACGGCAGCAAGTTTGTTTTTTTTAAAAGAAGGAATCCTAAGTGTTTTTAAAAGAAAAGCAACAAAAAAGGTAAATGTAAAACAAGAGTTAAAGGCTCCTTCCATTCTTCCCCTTTGGATAAAGATGTTTTAGATGCCCTTTGCAAATGAAGAGGGAAGAAGGAAGGGGGTGGATTAAGTCTGAGTGTGATGCATCTACTATGTTGCCTTGGAGGATAAGAAGGGAATTTAATCTGTATCCGACGTACTCATTGTGATCTCTGGAGAGGAATTTTTGAGTTGGGAGGTGGAAAGAAATGCAACCTGAATCGAATGCACCTACACCGTTTTTTCTGGGGTCGGGGAATGAATGGGTAGCAGGCAGTGGGCATCTAGAGGTGTTTTTTGCTTCTGGAAAATGGAAAGGGAGAGAGGAAGAGGTCTGATTGCTCTACTGCCGATCAATTGCTGAGTGTTTTATTTAAGAGGGTTTGTTTGTTTTTTGGTACACCGCTTCCTGGTGATCCCGTGAAGCTAGAAGAGGCAAAGAAAATAAGCTGAGGACAGATATAGAAGACGACATGGTGAGCTGATCATTAGGGGAGAAGGGACTGGACTATTTTGTAAAGCAGATCTTGGAGATTAAGTGAATTTAGAATGACTTTGCATCACGGTTGCAGAGTAGCTTTGTTTGCTTAAGGCTGCAGTTGAGGCTTGAAGTGATATGTATTTTTTTGTCCTGTGATGTGTGGTGGGGGACCTGACCTACGTTAATGGCTAAAATTACAAATAGCCACCACACACACATGCATACCGTAAATAAACCAACACTGCGTGTGTTAATTCTGTAAAACGATGGGCAGTTCTTGTGGAGGGAAGTCGTTGCTCAGGTTATTTGTGGCGTGCATAGAGATGAGACCCCTGCTTTGTAGCAAAGAGCACGCAGAACTAACCTTTGTAGTTTAAATTGTAAAAAGATTAAATCCTCTTTCAATCTTATCATCCCAAGGAAGTACTTTTAGTATGCATTTTTCTCTGCTGCATTACTTTACATGGTTATAAACTAATATTTCCAAAACTTGAGCAACTCTTTAAAATGTTCAGATCAAGCATATAATGGCAGAGCCCCTCTCTTTCTATATAGTAGTAGATGGATTCGTCTAAAATATTTTTCAGTTTTTATAATGTACTCTCTTGTGCCTAGTTTTGGTGAACTCCAGTTTTTGTTCTTAGCAGGTTCAATTTTTTTTTGCAAATCTTGTAATTTCATATTCCAATTATATTAATCTTATTAAACATTGACTGTGTGACAGCCTTGAATTGGTGGATAAATATTTTTCCTTAGAGAGGATTTTTATGGTTAAATGTGGCAAAATATGGACAGTGGCTGATTGTATCTTCCTCTGGTTACAATGCTGCAATCTGTACCTATCTCATCTTCTAGATTTAAAGCTGTACCTTACAAACTGCAGAAATTCTGTATTGTCAGGAATGGATCCTGACATTGTACTGTCCCTAAAAATGTTAGAAGAAACTAGAATAAGGAAAAATGCAGTTTCATGTTGAGTCTGCTTTGGAACAAATTAGGATTGTTATATTAAACTAGCACTGCATATGCATGCTGTCTGAAGGAATTGGAATACTAATAATAATTCATAGTTTATACAAGAAAACAACTTGTGAGCTATATTATGATCGCAGTAATGCAAGATATTTAGATGGATGTTTGTTATATTTATTTTAAGCAACATCTCTGTAAATGGTTGTCTGAAATATTTAAATTATATGCCCCATTAGGCAAATGGGTTCTCCCCTCCCTCTCCCCCCAGCCTGGCTAGAGGAATGTGTTTGGTGGGCATGGTTTAGAGGAACAATACAGTTTGACTGTTAGTTATGTCCCCATGTTTTGTCTAATGATGCTTAGGCTTTGCTTTATTAGACATTAGTTGTTATCCATGCAAAGTTGTCTTTGCTGATTTGCTATTATTATTACATGGTTTCTCTGAACATAAATAACTTAAAGCAGTGGATTTAACCATAGATTTTACCTAATATTATTTAGAAATAACTGATGAAAAACTGTTTCCCATTGCTTGTTGTTTTCCTCTGTTCCTTCAAAATCCCTCCAGTGGAATTTGATTTCAGTAATTATTATTGGAAGAACCAATACATTAGCAAAATGCAGTTATTTACAGGATATACAGTTTGTAAGTAGTGCATTGGGAGAGAGTAGAATACTTCCTTTTAGTTGTACTTTATATTTTGTACAGTCTATAATGAAGACTGACATTTTAACCTACAAGTTCATGTGCATAAATATTACGTTGTATAGATTTAAGCATCTATGTCATATTTTATGTAATGCAATAAACACTATTTCTGCATTTCTGGTAGATTTAAATTTGCATCTGAAGCTATATACTATCAGAAAACATGCCAGAACTGTTATAGTACTACATTTATAATTTGCTGCTTTTAATATTTTATTGTGTGGATATAAATCATTGACACAAATGCTGTAAACAAATGCCTTAATTGCTAAGAGTGAGACTACATTTAGCTTACCCCTTTCCAATTTAAGGGAAAAATGATAGCATGTTGTAATGCATGGCATTAGTAATAACTATCAGTGTAATCTCCAAATAGAAGTTCTGATCAGATATTGCTTCCCTGCAACTTAGATCTTCATAGAAGAATAAGGACTATATTCTGTTACATTAGTGTAAGTTGGATTCAGTGATTACTCTGGGTTTACACCAATCTTATTGAAAGTAAAATCTAACTCATCTTTATTCTAAAATCCTTGCAGTTCAGAAGAGTTAGTGATCACAGAATATTTTTCTTCCTAATTCAAAACACTTAAGACACATGCAACAAGACAAACATTGCATTTTTTCCAGAATATGAGGTAGAAATATGATATTGCTATAACATTTAAAAACAAGAGAAAAAGACATCCTGAGCTATTCTTCTGTTAAGTGACAGATTAGGTATAGGTTATATATGACATGTAATCAATAAGTAAATCTAAGATTTTGGCATGGGTAATTTTAGTAAAAGTAAGGGAGAGGACATGAACAATAACCAATAAATCAGCTAAGCCATAGCCCTGCTGCATGTGGCTGACAAAGAGAACCCTGCTTCCCAGGACTGAAGTTGCAGAAGCTATGTAAAATCGTGGTCTCTGTGACCAACTCATAGCCTTATCATAGCCAAACATGTATCTTTGGAAAGCAGTGGAACTTGACCTGCTTATTAACATTTTCCTGACCTATCCCCATCAATTTGAAAGAAGCCAAAATAAGTCTGAAAAACAGTGGCATGTGCATTTCATTTTCTATTAGCTCTTTCCACTTCATAAGAACATAAGAGCAGCCATACTGGGTGATACCAAAGGTCCATCTAGCCCAGTATCCTGTCTGCCGTCAGAGGCCCAATACCAGATGCCCCAGAAGGAGGGATCACAACAGGTAATATTTCCTAAAAACCGAAACCAAACAATCCACAAAACCCCTTAGAGTTCCGTTATACCAGGGTTTTGGGACTCCAGTGCCTGTCGCCTAGCTCAGGACGAATGTATGTGAAGTATCTCATGAGATTGAGATATGTTTATTTCTCTGCAATGTTTTAAGACTAGGCAGCAAAATATAGTAAGTTCTAATTTTTTGACGGGGTGGCTGCCAGCCTTTCATAACTCAGATTTTCACAAAGTGGCTTTTTGGTGTCCAACAGACAGTTTATGAACAGAATCTATTGTCCTTCATTGCTTTATAGACATAATAAGTGAAACAAAGTATCTTTCATATAGTTTGGATTACATTTGTTGACTATCATTGTTTCACTAAAGTTTTCTCTTTAACCCACAAATATGCATGTCTCTACCAGTTCTTAAAGGTTAGCCCTAAAGAAAACATGGGGAAAATGGTGGAAGAAGAGACAAGGAAATCCTGGGGAAAATGAATGAGGGCCCTTAAATTATTTTTATCTATTATAAAGGGCCCTTTGGTTTTCTTAATCTAGTTATTGAATTCTTACTCCTGCTAAAAACAGAGTACATCTTCTTGTAAGTTTTGTCATTACTAGGAGTATGACTGTTGATATTATGACTGGTCAGCAGTGCTTTTTTTTTAACCAAAAAATAAAAAAAGTGCCAGTACTCCAGGGGAAAAGTTGTTAAGCCCTCCCCCCAAAAGCTGGGGTGGAGCTAGCATTGCCCTTTGATGAGATGTGGCCCCTTTAAGAAACACGGTCCAGCCAACTGTGGAACATTTGCGTACGGCGGTGCCTGTACGTTCCGTTCTTTCCAGCTAAGCTCTGACTGGAGATTCCAGAACTGCGTTTGGAGTTCCCGGTACTGCGTACCAGGCAGTACTGTCACAAAAAAAGCGCTGGTGGTCAGTCTATGACAATTAGTCTAACTACTGAAGGCACTGTCACCTCTCTATGTATTAAGGAAAGTTTTTCCTGCGAGATGACAGAGTGATATTATCATGTCACTCTATGTCACCCGCCCCCCAGCTTAAACAAAGTCCCTAGAAGGGGAAGAGGTAGCTATGGCTCAGGGCTCTCCTCCCTCCGTTCCTCTGAAGGAGGACTAGGGGCTGGAGGGAGGGGCCTGTGACCCTGCAGGAGCCAGTGAGGAAATGCTCCCTCTGGCTGCTCGGGCCACCACCTACCTCAAGCTCCAGCCTGGTAGCCTCCTTGATCCCCCCCAAGATTAGCGTGCCAATGCTGGCTTCTTGTGGGGGAGTGGAGAGAGAAGAAAACCCCAACGCTCCACACTGGAGGTGGCTTGCTGAATAGTGTGCACTGTTGGATGGCCTTTGACAAGATCCTCGGGGTTTTCTCATCTTCCTGCTCCCCGACAGGAAACCTGCACTGGCATGCTAATCTTGCGGGAGAGGTGGGGTTCCAGGCTGGAGCTCCAGGCAAGTGGTGGCCCCAGTGTGCCTAGCCTGAGCTACTGGTGGTGGCAGTTCCCTGCTACACCCCAGAATGTTTGGGCTCCCAGCGCAGTGAAGAGCTGCTGCTGCGGTCCCTGCTACTCCTTGGCTCAGACCTGGCCCTCCTACAGTGTCTGGAGAGAGTCTGAGAGGCCAGGGGGCAGGCTAGTGCAACTCCTCTCTGGTGGTCTTGTGAAATGAGAAGTAGGTCCCACCCTATCTGATGGACAAGTGTAGCAGTCTCAGAGATCCATAGCAGGGGCACCATTTCAGATGGGGGGGGGAGGGGGCAACCTGTGTATGCAGTGCTGGGGGAGGAGAGAGTGAGAGGATGGGGTGGAGGAGACTGAAGACTGCAACTTCAACAGTATCATTGAGCATGCTCAGTACAAGCCAAGCAGCAAATGGGGGAGAACAACCCCATCTGCTCTTCCGCTTACCCATCTCACATTACCTCTTTCCAAGGGCTATTAAGGCCCTGGAAAACTTTAGGCTTTTTTTTTTTTCCACAGATAATTTAGCATTATCTGACAGGAACACTGTATCTAATTCTTATATACAAGAAAGAAAATTAAATTCAACACTGAATTCCATCTGACATTGTGTTGCCTAATCACCCAGTTTGGAGAGATTCCTTTGTAACTCTTATTGCAGTCAGCTTTGGACTTAACTTTTCAGTAATTTTGTGTCATCTGCAAATTTCGCCACTTCACAGTTTGCCCCTTTTTCAATAATATTTATGAGAAGTTTAAGAGCAGTGGCTCACATGCAGATCTTTTTTCCCTATTTTTGAAATGGACTATCCAGAAATGTTTTCACAATGATCTAACAATACTTTAATTACATGAATAAGAACATAAAAACGGCCATACTGGGTCAGACCAAAGGTCCATCTAGCCCAGGTTCCTGTCTATCAACAGTGGCCAATGCCAGATGCCCCAGAGGAGTGAACACAACAGGTAACAGATAATCATTTTGTTATCTTAATCACTCTACATCCCTCTCCTTATAAACAAACTCCCTTCTCCAAAGAGAAAGCTGAGAGCAGCATGTATCTGTTGCAGTTGAGAACTGCCACTAGAGCTAAGACATGGACTTTAAGCAGACCTTAAGTCTGAAATGGAGGAGTTCAAAATTTAGGCCCGTAGCCCTCCCATAAATGACACTGTTGACATTCCATAGACTGCATTGGCATGCAGAAATTGGGAATCTTTCACTACTGCTGGACTGGTTTTGAGGTTAAATGAATCCAGTCTCCAGTATCTACTCTATATTTCAGAGAGTTTGTGCATCTGTCTGTGTCCATCTGTGAGTCCATTGTCCAAGAACTCCTCAATGGTAAGAACTAGGACCATCACTTCCTCTTATCAAACCTTAAAGCAAGATCAGGGTTTGGTTGTGCCAAGACAATGGCATGTATGTGGAGTGTGATTGTTTTGCATCAAACGGAAAGGGAGGCCTGTGACAGTGGGAGAGTTATATTCACAGGGGAGCAGTAAGCACAGGGGACTGTTATACTCACAGATGACCAAAGGTGCAGTACGCATCCCAGCTATGGGGAGCAGCTGCTGTCTAGCAGCATGGCCCCTGTCACCCTGGGCTACTCCTGGGGAGAAGCCACCTACCATGCTATGCAGTGCCTGCTGCCCTGGGCTAGCCCTGGGGAGAAGCCAGCAGGCAGTCTGTGTACCTCGTGGGCCATGTTGGCTTCGCTGGCTCCCAGCTGCACTAGTCTCCTTCCACTCTGGGTTTCTGGATTCATTGGCTCCCTGCCCCAGGAGACTGCTGGCAGCCCATGGGAGTTCAACTGTTATCTGGAACCAGTAAGTATCAGCTAATCAGTTAACTAGTTAAATGTTTATATCCCTAATAGCTAGTGATGATAATACTTTATCTTGTACAGCATTCAACGTACAGGCTGCCCCCAACTTGCGATGTGATTGGCTCCGGGGATAGCGTCGCAAGTCGGGGGTGTCATAACTCAAGCCCGGATTTACGACAGGTGTCGTAAGCCATCGTACATGCGAGGCCGAGGACATAAGTCAGGGGATTTTGGCCCCTTCCACACTTATGGAAAAGGTTGTAAGTGTTGGGGGTCGTAAATCAGGCCGTTGTAAAGCGGGGGCCTTCTGTAATCAATAATCCTCAAGATAAAATTGTAGTGGCAAGAAGACCACATCAGTGAGGACTTCTTTTGGTTTAAGTGACTGGTTTGTGTGTTCGGTGTCTTCAATTCAAATCTACTTATCCCTTTGTCTTTTATCTATGAAGCAATGTGGTGGCCATTTTATAAGGTATTAAGATTCATTTAGAACACATGGAGAAGATGACAGTTCTCATTTATTTATCCATTTTATATTGTACTGGAAGACCATTTTGTGATGTTGGAAAATGTGCAGTGTTATGGCTCACATCAAATATGACGGCATCCTTAGACACTTATTATTCCATAAGGTACTTGAAAGTACTGTTTTAAATCTTCTTTGTTGCCATTTTTTCTAAATATTGTTTTCTTGCATCTTGTGTACATGCTTTTTTTATTTCGGAAGCTTCTACAATGTTTCCATGAGCTGTGGTGTGGAATATGCCAATGCACCACTGATCTACTAGGTTCTTATTTGTAGGTCAGTGACAAATTGAGATTTTGCTGTTTAAGCGGTATCATCTCTTTGCTGGTTCAGTGCTTACATGGCATTTCAAGTTGGCTAAGGATTAAAAGAACACTGTTGAAGAATCTTTCACAATTTTACTTGTACACTTTTTGCTGTGCTAAGACCTTGGAAGCTTGAAATCTGAAGCCTTTCCAACCAACTCTTGTCCTCCTCCAGAACAGTAATTTTCTTGCATTTTATTTAAAAATACTGAAGTATTTAGCGGAAGAAAAACTAATAAAGAATTACATTGCAAGAGTGAACATTATAGCCTGGGTTAAGAAGAGAAATCAACTACATCATTTTTGGCTCAGGGGAATTTTGACATTATAATAAAACTCAAGTTCTTTATTTTGTCTCTCTCCTCCTCCTTTTAGAACTGTGCACTTATTCGAGGTGAGAGGGTTTGGGTAGAATTCTCTTTCTCTTCACGGAATCAGATCTGGAATCATAGGCGGCGAGTTATATGGGCTCGTGGTGCCCATGCTCCAGCAATATTCAGAGCCAGGGGCCCTGCTCCACCAATATTTGGAGCTGGGTCTCTTCCCTGGCCCTGCCTGGATCAGCCCCGGCCCCAACCTGCCGGCCCCCCATGCGTGTCCTCCCCCCCCCCGGCCCTGCTGTGCACAGCTTTCAGTCCGGCTTCCCCTTGCTGGCACGCGCTGCCGGCTGCTGCCATGCGCGGGATTTACAGGTGAGCAGGGAGACGTCCAGGCGTGATGTGATGTCACGGCCCGGGACTTGAAAACTGCTTGGCGTGGCGTTGCACCGCGTGGCCTAGCTCCGGGTTTAGAGTCCGGGGACTTCTGGGGCCCGACTGCAGACTCCAGCCCTGCACAGTAGAAGGCAGAAGGTAAGGTAAGGGGAAAGGTAAGGGGAGAGGGAGGGAGAGGGGGATGAAGGAGCTTGTGCAGAGGGGGAGGGGGAAAATAGGGGAAGGAGTGGGAGTGGAAGGGGCTTGTGTGGAGGGGGAGGGGAAAATAGGGGAAGGGCAGGAAGAGGAAGGGGCTCGTGTGGAGGGGCGGGGGGAATGGGGAAGGAGTGGGAGAGGAAGGGGCTTGTGCAGAGGGGGAGGAGGAAGAAAGGGGAAGGCACCAAGGGACAGCGTGGAGGAGAGACAAATGCCAGGGGGCCAAGTGCTGACAATGAAGAAAAGGGCAGGAGGGAAGGTGTCAGTGGGAGGGGGACAGGGTGATGCTGGGAGAGGAGAGGGAAAGGGCACTGGGGGTTAGAGGGGAAGGGGAGGTGCTGGGAGAAGGCTTGAAAGAAGGGGGTGGGCATGAGAAAGGTGGGGATGGAGCAAGTCATGTGTGAGGGCACGGGCATGAGGGGAATGGGGCAGAGAGTGGTGAGGGGGTGGGCATCAGGGAAAAAGAGGGCAAAGGGGGCAGGGGCAGTAAGGGAAGAGGGAGGCACCAGGAGAGTGCAGGGGTAAGGGAAGGTGCAGGTGCCAGAAGATTCTGGGGATGAAGCAGAAGGGCAGACACCTGCAGGGGAGGGACCAGCACCAGAGGACAGAGGGAGGGCTGGTGTGTAGAGGGAGGTGTTAGGAGAGGGGACGAGGAGGGGTAGCTCACATGATCACAGTGGGAGTGGGCATGGGGACAGAGAAGGGCTGGTGGAGGGGGGCAGGTCACAGGAGGGCTGAGGGCAGTGAGAAGGGCAGGAGTCAGGACAGCAGAGGAGAGGGAGAAGTTGGGGGGCAGCAGGCACCAGGAGAGCTGATGGAGCAAGGGGAGGAGACATGGCAACAGAGAGAAAAGGTAAAGGTTTATAAAATATTTATTAATAACTTGGGTACCACAGTGGCACATCCAAACAAGCCACATGAATTCAGTACTGTTGTGCAACACAAAATTCATTCTGCTCATGGGAGGAAACTCTTAGGCTATGTCTACACTGGTGGCATCTTAACGCAAGAATATCTTGCACAAGAACACGTCTACACTGCCATTTGCAAGCTGTGCTGTTGCACAAAAGCATCCATGGCAGTGTGGACACTCTCTTGCACAAGAAAACTCCGATGGCCATTTTAGCCATTGGGGTTTCTTGCATAAGAAATCCCTGCTGAGCAGCCACACTGCCCTTTTGCGCAAGAGAGCTTATACCTGTTAGAAAAGAGTGTTGCTCTTGCGTAAGACACCCTCTCTTACCACGCCGTACTGTAAATTTCCTTGTGCAAGAGCAGGTGGGAAGTGTGGATACTCTGTGGGTTCTTGCGCAAGAACGGCTGTACTTGCACAAGAAGCCATGAGTGTAGACATAGCCTTAGAGGGAACACCTCCCCCAGCCTCTCTGCCCCCAAGTTAATGTCACAGACATTGGGTTAATGCAATTGCAGGATAGTTGCATGAGAGGGGTTTGGTGGGGGCCAAACTAATCCCTGTTGGTAGGAGGATGGTAGGAAAAGTCCTTACAGAAGGGTCACATGACACCTTTTACTTCTGATCATGTGTCCATCTTGCCCCGAGCGTGTTACCTCCAGAGGCCTGGTTAATGGGGGCTAGAGGGTGTGGCTAACGGGGGTCAGGGATGTGTCTAATGGGGGTCGGGGCGTGGTTAACAGGGATTAGGGGGTGTGGCTAATGAGGCACCACCAAAAATTATACAAACCTGCTGCCCCTGTCTGGAACATATCTCTAGAAATCGTCTAGTGCAATCCCCTGCACTCATGGCAGGACTAAGTATTTTTTAGACCAGCCTGACAAGTGCTTGTCTAGCCTGCTCTTAAAAATCTCTAGTGATGGAGATTCCACGACCTCATGTATTTACATTCTTTTCAATGGATTTCCAAGATCGTTATTCTCAGCTGGACACTTAATCAAGTGTTACTCAAATCACAGTTCCATTGAATTCATCTGGACTCCACACAGTTGTGGTGTTCTCCTGGGGGAAAACACTTTGCAGGATCAAGGCTTACACTTCATTTTGCACCTTATGGTGATGAGGAACAGATTTTTTTGTAAACTTATTTCTGAGAGCATAGAAAATGAACTTTGGAGCTTACCAAAGAGAAAAGGGAGTACAGTCCATGTCCCAAGGTCGCTTAAAATCTAGAAACAATTGGCACGGAAGGAATGTTATTACATTACATTCTTTATGTTAATATGTAATTTAAATGCTATTTGTAATCTTTTGGCAGTAAGTTTGAGGAATATTTTCAAAGTTCCCCATAATTCTCTTCCCAGAGGAGACTATTCAGTGAAGAAATTCAGTGTGAAGAGAGGTGTCTGAAAGATGAACTCAGGAAGGTTCTTCAAAGCATAGGGTTAGGGTTCTCTGTTGTTCCATGCATAGGATTAGAAATTCTCTGTTAGTACAAATTGAGAGGCCTGTTCTCTTGGAATTAAATTATTTAAATTATTTAAATAAAATTATTTACAGTTGCCATCAAGTTCTGAGTGGCAGCGGTATGCAGCATAATGACAAGGTCCTAGGTGACCATAGACTTGGTGCAGAACTGTAATTTGTTGTCTTTGTGTACTTTCTTAGATCTTGTTTTGGGAATCTAATATAAGTGCACACTTGATTGTTTTGACAGTGTTCAGATCTCTGAATATTTATACTCAAAATGTTTAAAATCTTGACCATGCTTTAAAAATTTTATTTAAGGAGACTTCTCAATTGGAGTCATTTTGAATTGTCTAATTGGAAATGTGTTACGCTCTGGAAATACTGCCAGTTCAGGAAGATACATTTTAAATCAGTCCAGACTGGAGTTAGTTGAATTGGGATTTTTTTAAAATAAATACACAATATAAAAAATTATCCTTGCAAAAAACAGCCCCAGATTAAGTATGGGTAACAGATATAGTGTAGATGTTTCTTAGTTTCTAGAAATTCATCTGATTTGATATATTCAAATATAAATAAGTACTTTGTATTTACTAAATAGCTCCAAAGAAGATATTTCTTTATAGGAAAAATATATCACTTATCACTGTAATGATATCTTTGCTTAATTTATCTATTTTTTCCCCAGTGTTAAACAAGTTAGTGAAACCAAAGCCACTCTAGCCAGGGATTTAATAGTCTGTTAATCAATTGTTATGGCCGCGTAATTTCTGCACATGACTTGGAAGCATATCAGCCTAATTCCTCCAAGGGCTTTTTCCATTCCAATACACAATTTTTCCTTAATGTGTGTTATGCATTGAGAAAGTGTCACCTTTATTTTTTACAATTAAGTCCTTGATCATTGATTTATTTTGATTATAGACAATAATATAAGTGCTCATCTAGGTAGCCATAGCAATCCTGCGAGTAATAGATGTTACTACTGTGTGATTTAATTAAACAACAGAGTCCACCATTATTTTTAAATTCTTAATAAACTACATTTTAGTAGGAAAAGTTGGAGATGCCAAAATATACAAACTCTTGGCGGCCTTACTCTAAAGCTGGCTAATAAAATGTAGGATATCTTGGGGTTTGAGAGTCACAGTATGAAGCTGGCACTTAAGTGCATTTCTGTTTGTACTTGAAAAACGTTCACTTGGATCACTAGTAACTATGGGTAAAGCCCACCTCTAAGACGAACAAAACGAATACTCTAGTAGCATTTTAAAGACGTCATCTGAAGATGTGAGTCGTGCCCACAAAAGCTCATTGTGGCAGGGTTACGGGTGCGAGCGACTCTCCTCTTCTCCTCCGGGAGCAGGGGGCTCCGCGAACCCACCACCTTGAGCTCAGTCAGTGAATCCCTAAGCAGGGTCTATCTGCGGTGGGACCGGTGGGTGCGATCGCCCCTCTGCCCTAGTCGGTAAAGGGGGTTCAGTGGACCCTCCACCACGTCACCCCTAGCGGGAGCTAGAGGCTTAGCCCGTCAGCGGGACTCAGCGTCTTTGCCCCCTTTCCATCTCTTCAATGGGCGGTTGCGTGTCTGTAGGGTTGGGGTGCGACCACCGTCCCCCCCACTGCCCTTGTTATGGGGGATTAGGTCGATTGGGGTGCTCTCGTGCAGGGGATTTTGGAGGAGTGGTGACCCGGGCCCTCCCTCTTCTCCGGGTCCCAGCCCGGGGCCCTAAGTGGAGTACGGTGCCAGTGGGCCTCCCTCCACGGCAGGCAGGGCTGCAGCCCTAAACTCGCCTGCCCACGGGCACCAGAAGTGCCCTGCCCAGAGCTCCTTCCACTCCTCGCCTTCTGGCTCCCACAGCGGGATGCCCGCTGGGTCACTCACCCCGCCGGAGATGCTGGGTTTGCCCAACCAGGATCCGGGGACTGATGGAGCCGTCCTTCTTCTTCGCCCGGGGGGCGGGAGGCTTGGTACTGCTGGAAGCCAGTGTTGCCACCTCTCCCCTTCCTCCCTTCCGGCGTCCCGCGGCCACTTCTTAAGGCGCCCAGGGAGTGACATCAGGGGGTTTGCTCCACCCCACCAGGCCTTCCCCTCTAATCTCTCCCCAGTGCGCATTCGGGGCTCCGCCCCTGAGTGCATGTTGCCCCATGCCGCCGGGATACTTTCCTGCGCGTCGGGTCAGGCCCCGCCTCTCCCGCTGTGGGCTTTCCCTGGCTCCCCCGCGCCTCTGCTCTGGCCGGTCGGGACCAGCCCCACCGCTTCCTGCTGCGGCACCTGTTACCTCGCCCGGGGGGTTAACCCTCCCGCCAGGGCCAGTGCAGACCCCACTGGGTCCGTCACACTCATGATACCATCTACATGTTTTGTTAGTCTTTAAGTTGCTACTAGAGTACTTTTTGTTTTTTAAGTTTTTCTATTTACAGACTAACTTGGCTATACCTCTGAAGTTCTGAGATTAATTTATTCAATTCTTTTTGGTTATTTTGTGCATTTGACAACACTGTCAGTTTCATTTGAAAATGTAGCTTCTTGTGATGGGCACTAGCATGACAATATCACTCATGTGCTGACCTGGGAGCCTATGTACATGTTTCTGTAGGAGAGCATTTACGAGTACTAGCAAAGCTGAACCAGAATGTTGAGAGGCATTAGGCTGGAGTACGACAAAAGGAAAATAGTCCCAAGCACTTTCAACAGAACCTTGAATATCAGCTGATATACAGAATCCTCCGCCCCTCCCCCAAATGTTTTATTAGGGGGAATTAAAAAATAATGGGTTAAGTGGTGGAAAACTGGAAAATTGAAGTTTAAAAATGTAACTTGACAGTGTCCCTTTAGAACAGGGGTGGGCAAGAGGCTGCCAGTGGGCCAGATACAGCCCACCAAGCCACCAGATCTGGCCCACGGTTGTTTTGCTGGGATCCTTAAGCATAGTGCAGCGGCAGCCACATGAAATGTAACTGCTTTATTCTGGGAGTGAGGAGGGAGGCTTTGTGCTCTATTCTGTCCCTCAGCAAAATCACTCAGCTCCCATTGGTCAGTTTCCAACTTCATTGGCAGTGGAAGCCAATAAAGCCTCCTCCTGCCCTGCTCCCACCCCACTCCTTCACTCTGCGGGAGCAGAGCCACATAAAGCAGCTTGCAACTGCAGTCTTCAGGTTCCTGTAGGTCTGCTGCCTGGCAGCTACCTAGGTAAATGCCTCCCAGCCAGAGAGAGATGGGGCTCTTGTACCTTTCAAAAGTGAAATGCAGAAGTTCTTATCGACTAATCGTTGGACTATTAACTAATAGCTTCTAAAACGATTAACCATGTAAGCGATTAAAATTTAAATCAGTTCCATGGTTAAATGAACTATGTGGGACCGTGAAATTTAACATCCCTATTTGGGACCAGAGTGACACTGAATCGTGTCACTACTACACAACAGTTCTCATTTGATACACATAACAGATTCAGGTCAGTTGCAAAATCCCTGGGTGCAGGATGTTTAAGTATACAGGCAGTCCCTGACTTACGCGGATCCGACTTATGTCGGATCCGCACTTACGAACGGGGCTCTCTCGCCCCGGAGCTCGCAGGCAGCGGACCGCCACCTCGACCTCCAGGGCGAGAAAAGCTGCTCCCGGTGCCCCGGGTCTGCTGGGGACCGTCTCCAGCAGACGAGGGGCACCGGGAGCAGAGCCGCAGCCGCGGCGGGTTCCGCGCCAGAACAAAGCCTCAGAGGCGCAGCACCCCACCGCTGCGGCTTTGCTCCCTGTGTCCCTGGTCTGCTGCGGGGGGGGGGGCGAAACTAGTGTGCCCCCCCCCCAGCAGACCAGGCTTTTGTTGTGGACCCTGGGGCAGAGCAGCTGGGGTGCTGCCAGTTGGTCCCGCAGCGCTGCTCTGGGCACTACTGGACCAACCCAGCAGCACCCAGCTACTCTGCCTCAGGCATCCCCAAGTCAGCCGCTGCTGAAACTGACCAGCGCTGACTACAGGAAGCCCGAGGCAGAGTTGCTCTGCCTGGGGCTTCCTGGAATCAGCCGCTGATCAGTTTCAGCAGCAGCTGACTCGGGGACTTGGGGTTCTTAAGTTGAATCTGTATGTAAGTCAGAACTGGCGGTCAGTTTCAGCAGCAGCTGAATCTGGACGCCAGTTCCGACTTACATACAGATTCAACTTAAGAACAAACGTACAGTCCCTATCTTGTACGTAACCCGGGGACTGCCTGTATGTTTCTTACACTTAAGAACAGATCATTTATCTCTATTAAACTTTTCTGTAGTTCTTATTCTGTCACTTGAATTAGCAAATAGTAATCTGGTACAATATATAGTGTGGATATTTTGATTTAGAAGTAAACCCTATTAAAAAATCCCTAATAAATACCCATCTAGTGTACTTGACAAAGCTGTAAGGCAAAAACATGATGCAAGAAAGTTTTATTCGTGCTAATTTGCAAAACAGCTATAAACCATGATGAACTTGAGGTGCTCCTAAGGTTTCAAAAGCAAAATTATATTGTATGCAGGACCCAAATTTAAAAGTTTCCCAGTAAATTTAAGACATAATCTCTTTTTGTCTATGAATACAAATTATATTTAACTTTATTTGATCTCTATAATGTCATGTACAGTGTCAAACATGAATTCTGACTTAGAGTGGCAATGTTCAGTTTTCTTGTGCTGCAGGCTGGATCATACCATGCTGGTATAACTACTCCACAAATTGTTAGTCTAGCTTTCATTAATTCAGTGTGACAATAAAAGTAGTGAGTTATTGATGGCAGTTGAAGTGACACCATTATGACTGTAATCAATAACCCGCCTGCACAGAATAATAACTACCACCAGGAACATATTTTGTATTGATTCAGAAATCTATACCTCCTTCAGTTCCTCCCACACTTTACTTCCTTCATTTATACAACGAATTCTCTACTTTTGAGAAGCCATTTTATAGTTAAATACTAAGATATGATGGCATATCCAGATGTAAAACAGTCCTAACTAAGCTTGAAACCTTGGTAAAATTTTCTGATCAACAGAAATAATTCACATTCCAGCTTCCACTTCAAATTAAAATTTGCGCACTCTCCCTTCTCTATAACTTCACTGTTCACCTTTTTTCTTCTTCTTTTTCTTCTGAGTTTCTCATTAAATGAGGAAGTTTTCATACGAGGACACTATTTTAAAATATCATTGCTCTCTCAGGGCTTGTCTTCACTACCGGTGGAATCAATGCTGCAGCAATCGATCCACCGGAAGTCGATTTATTGAGTCTAATAAAGAACTACTAAATCAACTGCCAGTTGCTCTCCCATTGACTTCAACACTCCAGTGGAACAAAAAAGAGTAAAGGTAGTTGACAGGTGAAACTCTCCCATTAATCCAGCATGGTATGGACCCCACATAAATAGATTTAAGCTGTGTTGAGTTGAGTTACGCTACTAATGCATTTCAAAGAGGCAGACCGTGGACTCTATGTGGCACTGCCACTTTGAAATGTCATATGCAGCCCCCAGCTGGCCCCAGGCTGCATGCAGCATTTCAAAGCAGCAGCGCCATGTGGAGCACAGCATCTGGCCCCAGGCTCCACACGGAGCTGCTGTTTTGAAGCACCCCCTCTATTGCCCCCCCCTTTGCTGCCTCTTTCTGACTGAAATGTTGGCGTATCCAGATGTAAAACACTCGTAACTAAGCTTGAAACCTTGGTTAGATTTTCTGATCAACAGGAGTAACTCATATTCCAGCTTCCACTTGGAGGCGACTAGTAGATTAGTGTCAACTGTCCAATATGCATTTGGTTATTGGATAGTTGACTAGTCGTTCACATCCCTAATTTACGTATCTGGAGTGATGTAGATTAGATCAACTGTGGGAATTAGTTTAGACAAAGCCTATACAGGTCAGATTAACCTTGTGTGAAGCCTGGTCAGATTGCATCCCCATTCCTCCCTGAGTCCCCACCACCTGCTCTGCCCAGGCCTTGCCACCACTCCATCTCTTCTTGAGGACATGCTTGCCACTTGCAGGGGGCGGAGATGAGCGAGTGGAGGTTCCCGTGGAAAGGAGAAGACTATAGGTGGGGGGGCAGGGCCCTTTCTGATTGTAGTCCCAGAACTATTGCAAGCCAAAAAAAATCTACTTATAGGCTGTGTCTAAACTGGCATGATTTTCCGGAAATGCTTTTAACGGAAAAGTTTTCCGTTAAAAGCATTTTCAGAACAGAGCGACTAGATTGGCATGGACGCTTTTCCGCAAAAGCACTTTTTGCGGAAAAGCGTCCATGGCCAATCTAGACGCACTTTTGCGCAAAAAATCCCCGATCGCCATTTTCGCGATTGGGGCTTTTTTGCGCAAAACAAATCTCAGCAAAAACAAATCTCAGCAAAAGTTTTGTGCAAAAGGGACTTTTGCCCGAACGGGAGCAGCATAGTATTTCCGCAAAAAGCACTGATTTCTTACAGTAGGAAGTCAGTGCTTTTGCGGAAATTCAAGAGGCCAGTGTGGACAGCTGGCAAGTTTTTCCGGAAAAGCAGCTGATTTTCCGGAAAAACTGGGAAGTCTAGACACAGCCATAGTGTTAATAAGGACTTTGCACCAGAAACATCTACAGTCTGCTTCAAATGATCACCAATTAAGTTCAAGACCTTCTTGTTTGACTATGTTCTATTCAGAAGTAGTTACTGCAAAGCTATTCCAGTCATCTCAACTGACACAAAAAAGCATTGAGCTGTGTTTTAAGATATCTGGTTGATAAGTCCTTCATAGGTCCTTCCTGTGTAATCACTCTGAGGAATAGCATGTCATGTGAACTAGATTGGACATTTAGACTGGACCTCCCCCCAAGGTCCCTATCTCTTTCTTCTTTCCCATAGAATTATTGAATGTGAAAGGAGAAAGTAAGTAGCTGTTGGACTCAGGGACGGATCCTGACCTAAGAAATTTGGTCTATAAGGTTTCTGAAAGTATGTGATGAGAATTTCAGTTAACTTAGGCATCAGTTGTGTTTTATATATTTTTGTAAACATTACTGACTTTTATGCCTCATTATTTGTGTTCACTGAAAATCTCTCTTTGTAATTAAACTTGTTATTATTTTATCTAATCCATTGTGTTTAAATGTAAGTATTGGGGAAACTACATGTGGGGTAGCAAGTTGAATACATATTATTTCTGTTAAAGAAATAATGGACTTAATACAACCTGTATGTCCAGGAGAGAGCTGGGAAGTAAAAGACATAAATTTTTGAGGTTGTGTTAGTGTAGGAGTGGGCAAGATACCTCTCATGGGCATATCCTCAGCTCTGGAAACAACCAGCCAATAGGAACTGACACCAGCCAATCTCTCAGTTCCTACTGGCTGGAAACAATTTTTCCTATTGTTTTCAGCCAATAGGAGCTGAGAGATTGGCCTTGGCAGTGCAAGCCTCTCCCCACTTCTGGAGCTGAGATCCACATCAAAGAAGCGGCCTGCAGTTTTAAGCTGTCTGGGGCTGCAGCAGGCAGAAAGCCCAGCCTTCGTTGGGGAGGAGGTACTGCAGGGCTCCTGGTCAGCACCTCCCAGCTAGAGCCTGCCTCTGGCACCCCTGCTCCTTCCGCACCCCAGTTTCCTTCCCCAGGTCACCATCCAAACCCTCTGTACCCCTCGCCCCAGGTCACAGCTCCCTCCCAGACCCCCCTCTTATATCCCTCCCCCAGGCCAGAATCCTTTCCTGCACCCATCCCTCCTCCCAGACCCTGCACCCCAATCCCCTGACCCAGGTCACAGCCCCTTTCTTCACCTAAACTCCTTCCCAGAACTCACACCATCTCCTGCATCCCAGTCCCTTACACTGTGCACCCGTCTTCACCATCCTAATCACAGCAACTCCTCAAGGGTATGTCTACACAGCAAAGCTATTTTGAAATAACAGCCCTTATTTCGAAATAACTTTCCTAGCCTCTACACAGCCAAAGCGCTATTTCAAAATAAATTCGAAATAGCAGAGCACTATTTCGAATTTGGTAAACCTCATTCTATGACGAATAGCGCCAAATTCGAAATAGCTATTTTGAAATAAGCGCTGTGTAGACATTTATTTCAAAATAGGGGGCCTCCAGCCTTCCCAGGGTGCCTTGGTGGCCACTCCAGCCTCAACCAAGAACAGTCCACTCCCTCCCCCATCCCTGGAGCCCTTAAAGGAGTTGACTCTGGCCACAGTGCCTGTGCCGGCTCCAAGCGTGCCAGCCCAGAGCCAGCAGTCACTGCCCCTGACCCAGTGGCCCCAAAACGTGAGCCAGCAAGCCACTGGCAGCCAGCCCTCCACCGCTCCCCAGGAGCAGTCTGCCAGCTCCCAGGAGCCTGCCAAGGTCCAGAGAAAGCAGGTGCCTTCCTGCTCCAGGGTGGAGATCATGGATTTCATTCAGGTTTGGGGGGGGGATGCCTCCAACTTCCATAATCTCCACACTAGGTGGAGGAACACGTCTATCGAGGGCAGGATAGCTGCCAGCCTGGCCACCAAAGGCCAAATGTGAACCCAGGAGCAGGTTTGCATGACAATCAAGTTGGTCCAGTGAGACTTCCAATCCTGAGTCCTGAGCTTCTCCTTCCCCTTGCTTCCCCCTTCCAGCTCCCTCCTTCCACATTTTCCCCTCCCTTCTCCCAGCCTCTCTTCTTCCCTCTCCCACCTCCTTTCCCCAGTCTCACAGAGTTTCATTCCCTCCCTTCCAGTTTTGTTAAATAAAGAGAGTTAGTGTTCATGAAAATACGTGTATTTTATTGACATCAGGAAGGGGGTTTAGGGAGGGTTAAGTGGAAAGACGTGAGGGAGGAATGAGGCACAAACCCCCAGTGGGCCAGACCAAGGAGGCTCTTAGTGCTCCTCAGGGTGGAAGCTCTCCCGTAGGGCCTCCTGGATACTGACTGCCCCCCCCAATGGACCTCCCAGATGGCAGCCTGCAGAAAGTGCAGCCAGGCTTGCAGCAATGTGTCCAAGAGAAGCACCAGAGTGCCCAGAGCAGCTCTGGCTCCATGTTGCAGAGTGCTGTGGTGTCCTGAGTGAGGGCAATCAGAGCACGCAGAGACAAAATGCTTTGCTGTCCCTTATCAAGGTAGACAAGCAAGCAGGGAAACCTGAGAACTGGCTGTCCGAGGAGAGTCCCTTTAAGCACAGACATCAGTTAGCCTCTGGCAGCTGCCCCACACAGTAAGTCCTGACTTGGTGCCCTGCCGGAACTGGTTCCGGCCAGCCTTAAATGTGATTCAGAGACCACTCAATGTGGATGCGAAATGCATTTTGTGTGTAGACATGTTATTTCGAAATAGCTATTTAATAGTTATTTGAAATAACTATTTCAAAATAAAAGTGGCAAGGAGTCCTGTGGCACCTTATAGACTAACTGCAGTGTAGGAGCATAAGCTTTCGTAGGCAAAGACGCACTTCGTCAGATGCATGTAGTGGAAATATCCAGAGGCAGGTATAAATATGCAGGCCAGAATCAGGCTGGAGATAACGAGGTGGATCCAATCAAGGAGGATGAGGCCCACTTCTAGTAGCTGATCTGGAGGTGTGAATTCCAAGAGAGTAGAAGCTGCTTTTGTAGTTAGCAAGCCATTCACAGTCTTTGTTTAATCCAGAGTTGATTGTGTCAAACTCGAAGATAAATTGTAGCTCAGCAGTTTCTCTTTGAAGTCTAGTGATAGAAATGTAGCCGTGTTAGTCTTGGGTAGTTGAAGTAAAATGCAGGACAATGTAGCACTTTAAAGACTAACAAGATGGTTTATTAGATGATGAGCTTTCGTGGGCCAGACCCACTTCCTCAGATCAAATAGTGGAAGAAAGTAGTCACAACCATATATACCAAAGGATACAATTAAAAAAAATTAACAAATATGAAAAGGACAAATCACATTGCAGAACAGAAAGGGGATGCGGGGGGTGGAGGTGGGAAGGGGGAGGAAGGAAGGTAAGTGTCTGTGAATTGCTGATATTAAAGGTAGGGAGAGTGGGATGTTTGTGAGTTAATGGTATTACAGGTGATAATTGGGGAAACTGTCTTGGTAATGGGTGAGAAAGTTCAAAGTCTTGTTAAGTCCTTGTTGGCAAGTGTCAAATTTTAACATGAATGACAGTTCAGAGGATTCCCTTTCAAGTGTAGATGTAAAAGGTCTTTGTAGCAGAATGCAGGTGGCTAAGTCATTTAGAGAGTGTCCTTTCTGGTTAAAGTGGCAAGAAACTGTTTTCTCTTTGTGATCTTGTCTGATATCTGTTTTGTGGGCATTAATCCTTTGGCGAAGTGTCTGAGATGTTTGTCCAATGTACATAGCAGACGGACACTTTCGGCACATGATAGCATAGATTATATTTCTGGATGCGCAGGAATATGTGTTCTTGATCTTATAACTCACTTGGTTAGGTCCAATAATGGTATCAGCAGAATGAATATGTGGACAAAGCTGGCAACGGGGTTTGTTGCAAGGGAAGGTACCAGGGTTGGTATTAGTGTGGTATGTCCTGTGGTGGTTGGTAAGAATCATCTTGAGGTTAGGTGGTTGTCTATAGGAGACTATGGGTCTGTCTCCCAGAGCCTCTTTGAGTATGGTATCCTGTTCCAATATAGGCTGTAGTTTATTGATAATGTGTTGGACAGGTTTAAGTTGGGGGTTGTAGGTGATGACAAGTGGTGTTCTATTGTTGGTTTTCTTGGGTCTGTCTTGAAGTAGATGGTTTCTAGGTATTCGTCTGGCTCTTTCAATTTGCTTTTTTATTTCTCTGGGTGGGTAGTTGAGATTTATAAATGCTTGGTAGAGATCCTGAAGCTTCTGGTCTCTGTCAGTGGGGTTAGAGCAGATGCGGTTGTATCGAAGGGCTTGGCTATAGACGATGGATCGTGTGGTGTATTCTGGATGGGAGCTGGATGCATGTAGGTAACTGTATGAGTCGGTGGGTTTTCTGTAGAGAGTGGTGTCTAATTTTCCATTGTTGATTTGTACGGTGGTGTCCAGGAAGTCTGGTCCTGAAGTCTTTGAAGTCTGGTCCTGAAGTTTTTTTGCTGCAGGATGGCTACCTTTAGATCTGCAATTGTGTGTCCAGGGAGATTGAAGTGTTCCCCTACAGGTTTTTGTATGTTGCCATTCCTAATATCAGATTTGTGTCCATTGATTCTTTTACGTAGGGACTGTCCAGTTTGGCCGATGTATATAGATATTTCGAAATAACACTGTAGTGTAGACATATCCCAATAGAAAAGTGAGGCCTTTGAGCACTTTCTAAAATCTAGGAGTGGTCTCCCGCCAAAAATTATTGTCCACTTCTGTGTTTGTGTCACCCTGAAGCATAGCCAATGCTAGTGAGAGACAGAGTGTAACTCAAGGGATACCTCGACTTTAGTAAGGCGTTTGATACGGTCTCGCATGATATTCTTATTAATAAACTAGGTAAATACAACTTAGATTGGGCTACTGTAAGATGGGTGCATAACTGGCTGGATAACCATACTCAGAGAGTAGTTATTAATGGTTCACAATCCTGCTGGAAAGGCATAACAAGTGGGGTTCCGCAGGTCTCTGTTTTGGGACCGGCTCTGTTCAATATCTTCATCAATGAGTTAGATATTGGTATAGAAAGTGCGCTTATTAAGTTTGCAGATGATACCAAGCTGGGAGAGGTTGCAACTAATCTGGAGGATAGGGTCATAATTCAAAATGACCTAGACAAATTGGAGAAATGGTCTGAGGTAAATAGGATGAAATTTAATAAAGACAAATGCAAAGTTCTCCACTTAGGAAGTAACAATCATTTTCATACATACAGAATGGGAAGCGACTGTCCGGGAAGGAGTACGGCAGAAAGGGATGTAACGGTTATAGTGGACCACAAGTTGAATATGAGTCAGCAGTGTGATGCTGTTGCAAAGAAAACAAACATGATTCTGGGATGCATTAACAGGTGTGTTGTGAACAAGACACGAGAAGTCATTCTTCCACTCTACTCTATGCTGGTTAGGCCTCAGTTGGAATACTGTGTTCAGTTCTGGGCACCGCATTTCAAGAGAGATGTGGAGAAATTGGAGAGGGTCCAGAGAAGAGCAATGAGAATGATTAAAGGTCTAGAGAACATGACCTATGAGGGAAGGCTGATGGAATTGGGTTTGTTTAGTTTAGAAAAGAGAAGACTGAGGGGGGACATAATAGCCATTTTCAGGTATCTAAAAGGGTGTCATAAGGAAGAGGGAGAAAACTTGTTCATCTTGGCCTCTGGGGATAGAACAAGAAGCAATGGGCTTAAACTGCAGCAAGGGAGGTTTAGGTTGGACATTAGGAAAAAGTTCCTAACTGTCAGGGTAGTCAAGCACTGGAATAAATTGCCCAGGGATGCTGTGGAATCTCCATCTGTGGAGATATTTAAGAGTAGGTTAGATAAATGTCTATCCAGGGGTGGTCTAGACAGTATTTGGTCCTGCTGGGAGGGCAGGGGACTGGACTCGATGACCTCTCGAGGTCCCTTCCAGTTTAGTATTCTATGATTTTAAGTGTGGCTGGCAGGCTGCAGCTGCACATAACCACTCAGGGTGTGTCTTACATGTTAGAAGACTGTTTTTGTGCAGCCCAGGTGGGGACTCCTTTAGCAGGATTCCAGGGCCAGGGTGGCACATCTGCTCATTTGTTTTGATTGTACCCTCGTGTCACACTCACTAGCATGTGGGAATATATTTTCGGTTCTTATCTTGCCCTGTGAGAAAGGAAGATACATTCTTGGAAAAAACCTTTGCCATGTTAGCCTTTCCTACTGATCTTTCACTCTGACATGTTTCATGGGTGATAAATGTACTTTTCAACCTTTACAAAATGCTTGTTGTATTGATGATTATTGCATTCTCTATCCATGCAACTCTGCCTGACCAAAGAAACAACCTGAACATTTAACTTGACACAAGAAGGTGTTCATCAGAGTTTCAGAGAAGAGAGCGATTATATTGGTGCTACTGAATTTCAGAAAGATTGACATTTACATGGCCGTTGATGTCTTATCACAGAATTGTAGTTTGTTACATCATTAAGTATGAAGGATTTATAAGCCTGCTCAAGGACATTGTAATATAGGTGGTGAAAGTAATGTGCCAGAAAGTATTATTATTCTGGTTTTTTAAAAAAAGTAATGGTTTTGAAAATTGGAAATCAACATAAACACAAAGTAATATTGACCCTTGTGGTCTAAAAGCATAACCTGTGAATTCATTTATTGCTAAACAAATAGCAGCATTCAGCTGAACAGAAAGAAGCTCAGAATTCTCTTTTCCATGAGATGTTTCCTGATTAGATTGAAAAGATTTACTACCTTCTAAAATGAGAAGGCCTGTTCTCATCTCTATACATCTATTTTCAATTCTACTGAGATTGACTGAGGAGACAGCAAACTGATAAAGGCATTTCCTTAGCTGTTGTACCTTCCAGCTAATGAGATGTTCAATTCTGAGAACTGTTACAAGTTTTACAGCCTATACTTAATGTTGAACAAGCAGAATGTAATCCATTGTGTTCAGACAGTTCAATATTATGTTGAAGGAAGATCTGTGGTGACTGGGCAACAAAATGGCAGATTAAATTCAGCGCTAATAAATGAAAAATAATGCTGTTTGGAAAAATATAATCCCATCTATACACACAAAATGATGGGATATAGGTTAGTTGTTACCACTCAAAAATGATCTTGGAGTCATTGTGGATCCTTCTCTGAAAACATCTATTCAATGTGCAGTACCAGTAAAAGAAGTTAACAGAATGTTAGGAACCATTAGGAAGGGGAAAGATAATAAGACAGAAAATATCTTAATGCCATTATTAAGTCCATGGTACATCCACACCTTGAATACTGTAGGTAGTGATGATTGTGCTCTCTCAAAAGAGATATATTAGAATTGGAAAATATACAGAGAAAGGCAAAAAAAAATTAAGAATATAGAACAGCTGCCATATAAGGAGAGACAAAAAGACTAGGAGTATTCAGCTTGGAAAAGAGACAACTAAGGGGGAATGTGATAGAAGTCTATAATATTGTGACTGGTATAGAGAAAGTAAATAAGGAACTGTTATTTACCCCTTCGCCATAACATAGGGACCAAGAATCATGCAATTATAGGCAGCAGGTTTAAGCCAAATAAAAGGAAGCACCACTTCACTCAACAGACTTTCAACCTGTAGAACTCATTGCCGGAGGATGTTGTGAAGGCCAAAACTATAACTGGATTGAGAAAAGAATTAGATAAATGTATGGAAGGCAGATCCATCAGTGATTATTACCCAAGATGGTCAGGGATGCAATCCCATGCTCTGGGTGTCACTAAACCTCTGACTGCCAGAAGGTGGAGTGGGGTGACAGGATGGATCACTTGATAATTGTCCTGTTTATTTACTCTGTAACATCTATCACTTGCCACTGTCAGAAGATAGGATACTGAGTACATGGACCATTAGTATGACCCAGTATAGTGTAGTCAATTAACTCATTAACTGATAAGCAAAAGCCTATTTGGTAAATGCTATAGACAACACACATTCCCCTCCTTTCCCCTCCTTTCCCCTCCTCCCCCCCACCAGTACATTTTTTAGCAGGCTGGCCAATAGCCCAGCTCAGTGCGGGGACCTATTCCCACTTCAGCTCTGCATTTAAAGTGTTTTAGGAGCCAGGCAGATAGGCAGCCTGGCTCAGTTCCAACTCGTGCTGGGTCTAGGAACTCTGATACAGAGGCAGCAGTGTGGAATGGCAGAGGGTTCCTCGAGAATAGGGCTGGAGCGCACTGGCTGCCGGCCCCACCACTGGGGACTATAGAATAGTTGAGTAACCAATAAGAATTCATGAGGTTAATCAACTGTTCAATTAACCAGTATTTAACATCTCTAACCCAGTATGGCTATTTTAATGTTCTAATAGCTTAATTCAGAATAAAAGAAAAAGAGCCTTTTAGTGACTGATCTAAAGAAGATCATTGCTCTGCTAGGACCTAAAAATCTCCAATCAACTTTATTCACAGGCTTTCCAGAAGTTCCAGCATTAGGATATGACCCTTAAAATGGTGAAGTTTTGGTAAATCTTTCTTATTGAGATCTGAGGTATTTTAAAAGAATTAAATTAGTAATGTCCATTGGTACATTAACTTTATAAATATCTGCCAAATTCCCTCAGAGTTTGGCTAAAAGGAGCATTTTGCAGACTGGCAGACTACATTTACTTTATTTTTTTCTTAGGTCCTCTAGCACTCTAACATGGTAATGTCACATTAGCCATGGAACCTCAAGGGAACTTGAAGGCAATACATTTGGTTTTTTTCCCCCTCTGCATGTTAGTTTTTACTTACATGTGCAGTTTTGCACAGTGAAAAATATAAAGGCATTTTTAAGCTGGTTTATTTTGGGTCACTGAGTATATTTGTAGACATTCCAAAAAATCCATTTGAGAGTTTCTTAAAGCTGTGGAGAGCCTCTAAATACCATTTCCATTTATTCTAAAGAAAGCTGCATGCCTAAATCCAGGCTCCACTTAAGACTGTACCATTTGAAAATTTTGAAATCTGAACCTGTCCAGAACTGTCTAGTTGATTAAATTGCCCATAGTTAAACAGATTAATTTAGAAATAAGGATAAACATAATTTCAAACAGTTCCTTTTCAGATTAAGCAGGCTGCTTTCATTTCCCTCTCTTTAGGAGAGCAGTGTTTCTGCTAAATACAGCAAGCAGTATGTGTGTCAGGTCCCATTCTGCTAGAAGCCTTACCTCATCTTAGTACACTAAGCTTGGTTTCTCTTTTTTCCTGGTTTATTTCTATTTTATTTTATAACCTAAAGTTTTCCTTCCAGTCTTCTTGACTGAAGTTAAAAAGTCAGTTCTTCATGGTTTGGGTCTCTCAAGGGTGATTAAATGTTGTCTGAGCAGCAGTTGAAAGTTTCATGGTTAAAATGTTTTATAGTTTGTGAAGGACACAGCCACGGCAGGAAGCAAAATCAACAAAATCTCCTCTAGGGAACCAAGAATATATATTCCGAGGCTTCCATGTTCTATATATTATCTCATAAGAACATAAGAACAGCCATCCTGAGTCAGACCAAAGATCCATCTAGCCCAGTATTGCCATTGATGGACCTAATCTCCATTAATCACTTTTTTGAACCCTGTTAAAGTTCTAGCCTTCACCACATCCTCTTGCAAGGAGTTCTACAGGTTGACTGTGTGCTGAATGAAGAAAAACTTCCTTTTGTTTGTTTTAAACCTGCTGGCTATTAAATTCATTTGGTGACCCCTAGTTCTTATATTGTGGGAATAAGTAAATAACTTTTCCTTATTCACTTTTTCCACACCAGTCATGATTTTATAGACCTCTATGATATCTCCCCTTAGTCTTCTCTTTTCTAAGATGAAAAGTCCCAGTCTTTTTAATCTCTCTTTATGTGGGACCTGTTCCAAACCCCTAATAATTTTTGTTGCCCTTTTCTGAACATTTTTCAATGCCAATATATCTTTGAGGCAAAGCGACCACATCTGTATGCAGTATTCAAGATATGGTCATACCATGGTTTTATATAGTGGCAATAAGATATTCTCTGTCTTATTCTCTATTGCTTTTTTAATGATTCCTAACATTCTGTTTGCTTTTTTGACTGCCACTACATATTGAGTGGATGTTTTCAGAGAACGATCCGCAATGAATCCAAGATCTCTGTCTTGAGTAGATCTCAACTCATGTGTTAGTCCATGGAAGCTGAGCCTATTACACCTTTTGTTAACTTCAGTGGGGAAGCTTGCTGTGTTATCTGTAGAAAGTACAGAATTCACAGTTGATATAGGTATTCCAATTGAGTCATGCATTTGCTCTTTTCAGATTTTGCTATTACTATAGACTGCAGGATCTTTGAGGCAGATTTGAGAAGTTTATACACTCTCTGGTAGGATTGCATGATCCAGTCCAATTCATACTGTAATCTACAAAGCTTTTCTGCTCTTTGAGGCTATGAGTACACTGCACAGTTATTTTGGAATAAGCTATTCCAGAATAGTAATTCTGAAATAGCTTATTTAGAAATAGCACGTCTACACTGCAGGAAAGCCGCAAAATTAGTCTGAGGTGGGCTTCCCTAATGTAGACGTGCTATCTCAATTTAGAGCTCCAGGAGGAATAACTTAGAATGGCCCTGGTGAGGGGCTATTTCGAAATAGCAGAAGAGGAGCGTCTACACGTGCCTTATTTCAAAATAGCTATTTCGGAATAGGTGTTATTCTTCATAGAATTGGGTTTACAGAAGTCAGATTAAGCTATCCGTTATTTCGAAAATTATTGCTAATGGAATTGCTGTGTAGACACTCGCATTATTATTTTGGAACAACGACCATTATTTCGAAATAACTTTGCTGAGTAGACACTACAGGCAGTCCTCGACTTACGCGGATCCGACTTATGTCGGATCCGCACTTACGAACGGGGCTTTTCTCGCCCCGGAGCTTACGGGCGGCGGGTCGCCAGCCCGTGTCCTCCGGGGCGAGAAAAGCTTCTCCGAGTCTCCCTGGTCTGCTGGGGGGGTCCAGCAAAGCCGCTGGAACCCCCAGCAGACCAGGGACACCCGAGCAAAGCCGTCGCCTGGGCGGCTTTGCTCCTGTCCCCCTGGTCTGCTGTGGGGGGTCCAGTGGCTTTGCTGGACCCCCCCAGCAGACCAGGGGGACAGGAGCAAAGCCACACGGGCAGCGGGGTCCCTCCGCCTGTGCGGCTTTGTTCGGGTCTCCCTGGTGTGCTGGGGGGGGAGGGGCACAGCTAGTGCGCCCCCCGGCCCCAGCAGACCAGGCTTTTGTTGCAGGACGCCTCAGGTAGAGCAGCTGGGGTGCTGCCGGGTTGGTCCTGTGGGAACCTACCTGGCAGCGCCCCAGCTGTTCTGTCCCAGGCTCCAGATTCAGCAGCTGTTGAAACTGATCAGGCTGATTCCAGGAAGCTGGGGGCAGAGCAACTCTGCCTCCAGCTTCCTGTAGTCAGCCCCTGGTCAGTTTCAGTGGCAGCAGCTGAATCTGGAGTCAGTTCCGACTTACATACAGATTCAACTTAAGAACAAACCTATAGTCCCTATGGGTACGTCTACACTACAGCGCTAGTTCGAACTAACTTAGTTCGAATTAGTTAATTCGAACTAAGCTAGTTCGAACTAGCGCATCTAGAACTAAAAACTAGTTCGAACTAGCGTTTTGCTAGTTCGAACTAGCGCGTCCACACTGATTGGACGCAGGGGGGCATTTAAGGGCAGCTGAAACCGGTTCTGGCAGGGCATCAGGTCAGCAGTTGCTTTGTGTGGCTGCTGTCTGAGGCTATCTGAGGCTCGTGCTTAAAGGGACCCCCCCTGGACAGCCGGTTCTCAGCTTTTCCTGCTTGCTTGCCAACCTCGCCGAGGGACAGCAAAGCGTTGGTCTCTGTGCCCGTCTGTGTCGGTGCTTCCCTTCGGGGGGGACTGCCGCAGGTGGCAACATGGAGCCACGGCTCGCCCTGCACCTTCTGGTGCACGTTCTGGACTTGCTGCTGCAAGCCTGCCACCAATGGCTCGAGGCTGCCTGGCACCACCTGGGGAATGTCAGCCCCCTGCCTCTCCGCCTGGCCGCCCTGGGGGCCATGGAGGAGCCGCGGCGGCGCCCCGGCACCGGCGTGCCCCGCCGCATCTGGCGTCTGGACACCAGCAGCGACTGGTGGGACCGCATCGTCCTGGAGCGCTGGGACGACCGACAGTGGACCCAGAACTTTAGGATGAGGAGGGACACCTTCCTGGAGCTCTGCGAGTGGCTCGCCCCTGCCCTGCAAAGAAGGGACACTCGCATGAGGCCCGCCATCCCCCTCCAGAAGCGGGTGGCCATCGCCCTCTGGAAGCTCTCCACGCCGGACAGCTACCGATCCGTCGGGAACCAGTTCGGCGTGGGGAGATCCACTGTCGGAGCAGTGCTCATGCAGGTACGGCGCTCGTCGGCCACCGAGCCGGGGGGGAGGGAGGCTGCGAGGAGGGGATGGGCCGCCCCAGGGACAAAGGGGGGGGCGGGAGGAGGCGAAGGCGCCCCGCACCGGAGGGGTCGGGCTGTCCCGGCTGTACTACACGCCGCCAGGGGGGTTGCTTCCGGGAGTGGGGCGCGGGGCACTGCCAGGGCACGCACGCTCCCAGCCACCCAGGCGCCCCACTGATTGACGCTTTGCTGTGTCTCTCTCCGCAGGTGGTCAAGGCCATCAACCGGGTGCTGCTCTGCAGGGTGGTCCGCCTCGCCGACCCGGATGCCGTCATCCGGGGATTCGGCGCCCTCGGCTTCCCCAACTGCGGGGGGGCCATCGACGGGACGCACATCCCCATCCGTGCCCCGGAACACCAGGCGTCCCGGTACGTCAACAGAAAGGGGTACTTCTCCGTCATCCTGCAGGCCGTGTGTGACCACCGGGGACAGTTCACGGACATCAATGTGGGCTGGTCCGGCAAAGCACACGACGCACGGGTGTACCGGAACTCCTCCGTGTGCCAGCGGCTGCAGGACGGGACCTTCTTCCCCAACCGCCACATCAGGGTCGGGGACGTGGACATGCCCGTCTGCCTGGTGGGGGATGCCGCCTACCCACTGCAGCCCTGGCTCATGAAGCCCTACACGGGGCACCTCAATCCCTCCCGCCAGGCCTTCAATAACAGGCTGAGCAGGGCCCGCATCGTGGTGGAGGGGGCCTTCGGGCGACTGAAAGCCCGCTTTCGATGCCTCCTCACCTGTCTGGACCTGGCCGAGCACAACATCCCTCCCGTGGTGGCGGCATGTTGTGTGCTCCACAATTTGTGTGAGCGGAAGGGGGAGGCTTTCTTGCCAGCCTGGATGGCTGAGGCTGACCGCATGGCTGGACACTACGGTCAGCCCCGCACCGCCGCCGTCCGGGAAGCCCAGCGGGGGGCCATCCGGATCCGGGAAGCCCTGCGGGAGAGCTTCCAGGTGGAGGAGGAGGAGGACTGACCTCTCCCTGCATGCCCCACCGGGGCCTTCTTCCACCCTACCCCCCCCTTCCCCTTTCCCCTCCCTATCTACTGTACAATAAAGACACCTGTTTTTCAAACAAAAACGTCTGTTTATTTCAGAGAACTGGGGTGGGGGAGGGAGGAATGAAGGTGGGAGAAGGGAGGGGGAAACCTGGGACGAGGGAGCTGGAAGGGGAGGGGAGGGAAGGGAGGAAGGGAAAGGAAAGCTCAGGGGTGGGAGTCTGGGTGCCTCTCCCGTCTCGCCACACTGCGGGTCTGGAGGCGTCGGTGGGGAATGGTTGTGGAGGGGGGGGCAGAGAGGACAGGGGGTGTGGAGGAAGCAGGAGCGGAAGCAGGAGCGGAAGCAGGAGGAGCAAGAGGGGGACCAAGAGGGGGAGCAAGAGGGGGAGCAAGAGGGGGAGGAGGAAATGGAAAGCGGTCTAGCAGGCTCTGGAGGTGGCCTCGCAGGGCACGGCCCTGCTCCTCCAGGGCCTCCAGACTCCTCTGGCGCAGCCTGAGGTCCTCCTGGACCCAGTGGTCCTGGAGACGGAGCTGTCGGTCCAGGAACCGGAGATGCCGCCTCTGGTAGTCCTCCTGGTTCCTGGCTGTCCTGCTTGCCCGGGCGCGGGCGGCTGCTGCAGGCGGTGTGGTGCGCCCTGCAGGCCCCGGTGCTGCAGCTGTGGTGCAAGAAGACCAGCGGTCAATTACCCCAGGGGCCCAGGTGTGTGAAACCCAGCTCCCCTCTGCAAGGCCAGGGCCCCTGCAGGATCCCCAGCTGCTGCTCCGTGGTGGGCAAGGCCCAGGCGCATGGTCCCGGGGCTCCCTCTCGCCCCAGCCCCCCGTACACATAAGGGGAACACGAGGGTACTCACAGGTGGACGCCTCCCCGGCCTCTGATGATGCAGGCGAGCGGCTCTGTGGGGTGCCTCGGGGGTCCCGGGTCCTGGGAAGGCTGGCGGCAGGCTCCTGGCTCTCAGAGCCCTCTTCCTCCTCCTCGGTGTCCAGGAGCGGTCCCTCTGCCCCGGGGTCAATCACGTCCCGGGGGGCAGGGACGGCATGAGGCCCCAGGATGCGGTCCAGGGCATGGAAGTGGGGGCAGGCCTCCGGGTCAGCCCCTGGCAGGCAGGCCCGGGAGTAGGACTGCCGCAAGTCTTTAATCTTGCAGCGCACCTGCTCCCGGCTGCGCTGGTGGCCCCTGGCGGCCAGGCTGGCAGCCATGCGTCCGTAGACGGCCGCGTTCCGGTGGCTAGTGCGGAGATCGTGGACATTTGAGGCTTCCCCCCAAACCTCGATGAGGTCCACGATCTCCGCACTTGACCAGGCGGGCGCCCGCCTTTTGCGCCCCCGGGCAGGCTCCCGGGAGCCGCCAGGCTGGTCGTGGGGAGCAGTGGAGGGCTGGGAGCCCTCGGATGGCTGGCTCATCCTGTGGCAGGTGCAGGCTGTGCAGGCACGGGTGCTTGCAGCCTTGCAACTGGCACAAAGTGAGTAGCCAGCCCGTGGCCCTTTAAGGGCTCTGGGGCCGGGAGGGGGGCAATAGAGTTTCCCTGGTGTTGGCCAGAGTGGCCACCAGGGAAACCTGGGAAGCCTTAGCCTCCCACTAGTTCGAACTAAAGGGCTACACAGCCCTTAGTTCGAACTAGCTAGTTCGAACTAGGCGTTAGTCCTCGTAAAATGAGGTTTACCTAGTTCGAACTAAGCGCTCCGTTAGTTCGAATTAAGTTTGAACTAACGGAGCGCTAGTGTAGCGCCTAGGAAAGTTAGTTCGAACTAACGTCCGTTAGTTCGAACTAACTTTCTAGTGTAGACATACCCTATCTTGTACGTAACCCGGGGACTGCCTGTACTGTGAGTGATGACTGACCTCCTCTGTTTTAACTATTTTAAATGTATTATATCACATCTACCATACAGCAACAAGTGGGTATTCTTATCCATAATTAGTGGGAGAGTTCAGAACTATTAGTTCTGGAATGGTGGTGAAATATGATTATAAAAAATAGTGGTACTTTTCTTAGCTCCACCCATGAAGTGCAAAAATAAAACTGAGGCAGAGCTGCAGTGGGGTTAACCCTGCTGCGGCTCCCGTGCTTATCACCTAAATTTAACATCCCTAGTTCTCGGTGCAGTTTTTTAGTGAATATACTCATTACTTCCCAATGAATGCAGTTCTAGAAGATTGTAAGAGCTTACACTGCTAGATTAAGTGTTGTTTTCCATCATTTTTCTTTCATTAATGGTGTTAAGCATTGTTACTTATTCAGCAAGTTAAAATTACATTCCTACTTTTATTGCTGCTGTACTTCTAGTTTTGGCCTGGTTCCTAAGAAATCCGTACCTTTTGGGAGCTGCAGTTTGGCAGACTGCACTTTTCTAACAAGGTTATAAATGATTACTAGAAGGCTTGTTTGCCTGTAGTGCTGTTTGACTTGCTTAGTGTCACACATCAGAGCAGAACAATGGATGTCCAACAACATGTTTGAAAAATTCCCCATATAATTTTAACACCAGAGACTTTGTGAACAAAGGGCATGCAGCAGGATGTAGCAGTGTAATTCACATACTGTTTATTTTGTAAAACAGAATCACACTAGACGGTTCCAATAGACGTGGAACGGTGCTTTGATTGTGCCATATCAGGGGTAGGCAATACATGGTCCATGGGCCAGACATGGTTCACTGCAGCTATCCCCTGGCAGGCTGCCGGCACTTTATTTATCTGTGCATCCTCAGGTATGGCTGCTTGCAACTCCTGTTGGCCACAGATCGACATTCCCGGACAACGAGAGCTGCAGGATGTGCAGTGTCAGTCCACACCATTTTCCACAGCTCCCGTTGGCCGAGAATGGTGATCCACAGCCAATGGGTTTTTAAGGGGCTGTACTTGTGGATACACAGGTAAATAAAGTGCCAGCAGCCTGCTAGGGACTAACTGGTGAACTGTGCCAGAACTGGTAGTACCATTTGGCCTGGGCGGCTTTGCTTGTTTGCCCGGGAGCAAACTAAGACAAAAGGGCAGCAGGAGGGAGCAGTGAAAACTCAGTGAAGGAGAGACCTAGCGCACATTTACATTACAGGCTAAGCCTGAATGCAATATGTTCACTTTCTTACCACCTGCTTTTGAGAAGTCAAAGGTCTGTGTCCTCACTACAGGGAAGAATTGAATGTTGTCCAAAATAGCACATCCTCATTAGGGAGCCTGCCGTCGACTCAGAAAGTGATGCACTGTGGGTAGCTTTGCAATCTGGGCTATACTTCTGGTGCCCACTGGGTCCAAAACTCTGCAGTGTGTGGTTAGAGGAGCTCATGTTGACAGCATCCCACAAAGCACTCGTCTAGTCCCTCCTCCGTTGTGTGACATAAAGAGGAAGCGGTGTGCCTGTGTAGATGCCAGAGCACCGCAAGCATGGAGCCCAGTTAGTATGAAAACATAGTCATGCTCATGTGTGTTGTGGTGCATTTCATGGTACTTTGCTTCAAGAGCATACATATGGTGCTCCACCAGGAAGAGAACAAGTACAGAGCTCAGCATGGCAGGGAGGTCCTACTCAGGCAAGATCTGGTGCTCATGCTAGCGCACCCACCCATTCTTCATACTTCTCCTTTCTAAAATTAGCAACCCCTTCAGATAAAAGTAAATCAGGGCCAGCTGCCTTCTGAGCACTCCACTTGTGGTTCAGTACTGCCAATTCTTCCCTTCTTTGAGGCTTTTACTTAGAGTCCACAGGTAAGTTAAACATTCCCTTGTAGTACCATTACTGAGTCCTTGCATATTATACACTCCGGCTTCAACCCAAGTTCCTTAATTTTCTCCCTTTAGGTATGGAGTTCCTAGGCCTTCTTTCAAGAGCTAGTTCTCTCCCAGATCAGAGTGTCTCAAGGCTTCAGCTGACTGGTGCTCAGCCCTCAAGTTTCAAGGCCCTTTAGCCCTTCTCCAATTCATACTCTCTCAGGGTATGTCTACACTAGCCCCCTAGTTTGAACCAGGGTGGCTAATGTAGGCATTCAAACTTGCAAATGAAGCCCGGAATTTAAATATCCCAGGCTTCATTTGCATGTTCCCGGGCGGATACCATTTTTAAATCCCCTTAGTTCGAACTGACTGCCTCATTGCAGGAGGAGTAACAGTTAATCCGAACTAAAGACTTAGTTCGGATTAATTTCTGACTGTTCGAACAAAGGGGATTTAAAAATGGCACCCGCCCAGGAACATGCAAATGAAGCTGTCTTTGCCCCTGACCCAAAAAAGGTTTCCCATCCGTTTTAAAATAATGCCAGAATTCTGCTTTGACCTCCAGATTGAACTGCTCAGCAGGTGAAGCCTGAATTGCTAATAGAAATGATACTTTCGGAGGAAATTGTAGCCCAAGGTTGGGTTTGTACAGATTCAACACATTTTTCTGACTACCAGCCCGCACCAGTGTGACTTCTGGAACACAGTGATCTTATTATACCACTTTCATTTTGTGACAAATATATTTTCTCTGTATATGCTTAGCTTGCCAGTATGTTTCTTCCATTTGTAATGGGATTTTTCCTTTGTTCTCCTTTTGCTAAACATGATGTGGGACTAAATGCCACTTACTTGTCAGAGCTGATATACACAAAGCATCCTGTTTAGTAATTACATCAGATAAACCTGCATTCAATGACTTCCTGCAGTTATTGAATGTTGCTATATTAAGACACAATGTTGCCCTGTAATTAGAAAATTTACAAGGGAAGGTAGATGCACCCTGAGACACTCAAATGCTATATGGTAGCCAAATTCTGATTGGCCTATGAGAAAGGAGAAAACAGATATGTGGCTTCATTATATTCTGTTTCCTAGCAAAGCCAGGATTGAATCTTGTATTGCATTGTGTAAATTGTCTTGTTTGCTATTGCTAGTCCTTTTGAAAGATGTTTATTAGTTGTTCTCTACAACTGTTGATTTTGTGTTTTATTCAGTGTATGTATATCTATAAATCTGAGCTTTGTCATTCACAGCCATATTTTTTTCAATTGATGCCTTGGGCCCCATGTTATTTAAGCAATTAGAAATAGCTATATTGGTCTAGATTCTGATACCAGTTACAGAATTAATTTCTGTAATGATACCCTGCTGTAAATCTAAAGTTACTGAGGGAATAATTCAATCTGGTCAATAGTAAATATACCATAGATTAATGTCTCAGTGAGGTAGCTGTGTTAGAATGTATCTGCAAAAACAACAAGGAGTCCTGTGGCACTTGGGGGCATTTCTACACTGGAAGTAACTTCCCTTATTTCAAAACAACAAGCAGAGAATCCCCACACAGTTTAAAATAAACAAAAGGAAGTTTTTCTTTATACAGCACACTATCAGCCTGTGGAACTCCTTGCCAGAGGAAGTTGTGAAGACCAGGACTTTAACAGGATTCAAGAAAGAACTAGATAAATTCATGGGGGTTAGGCCCATCAATAGTTATTAGCCAAAATGGGTAGGAATGGTGTCCCTAGCCTCTCTTTATCAGGGGCTGGAAATGGATGAAAGGAGAGGGATCACTTGATGATTACCTATTGGCTATGTCTACACTGGCAGCTTCTTGCGCAAGAGATGTGCAAAAACTCTTCCAGAAGACAGTGTCAACACTGGCATGTGCTTTGCGCAAGAGATGTGCTTTTGCGCAAGAGCATCCTTGACAGTGTAGATGCTCTCTTGCTCAAGAAAGCTCCGATGGCAACTTTAACCACAGGGCAAGAAATTCATGTTGCCTGTCTACACTGGCCTCTTGCGCAAGAACAGTTGGCTTATTCCTGAGGGCTTATTCCTGAGCAAGAGCATCAGAGTTCTGGTGCAAGAAGCCCTGATTTCATACATTAGAACTTCAGTTTACTTGCGCAAGAACACGCAGCCAGAGTAGACAGGCAGCAAGTTTTTGCGCAAGAGCAGCCGCTTTTGCGCAAGATCGCGCCAGTGTAGACACAGCCATTCTGTTCACTCCCTCTGGGACATCTGGCATTGGCCACTGTTGGAAGACAAACCATTGGGCTCAATGGACCTTTGGTCTGACCCAGTTTGGCTGTTCTTATGTATTACGAAGCCTGGTATTTCGAAATAAGGGCTGGTTATTTTGAAATAATACCTCCTTTTTCCTTGGGAAATAAGTTTATTTCAAAATAGTTATTTCAGGAGTTATTTCAAAATAACTTATTTAAAAATAATCGTGTAGTATACACATAGCCATAGAGACTAATAGATGTATTAGGGAATAAACTTTCATGAATAAAACCCTCTTCATCAAATGAATTAGAGTTAAGTTAAATTACACATACATTCATACATACATACATGTAAGGAGAACAAAAGAAAGAGGGTACTTGTGTAAATGAGACTAATCAAATCTGTGTGGAAGTGGCTCATTCACAGCAATTGATATAGAAATACAGATATCAAGAGAGGGAAAACTGCCTTTGTAATGTATTAACCAGTTAAGATCCTTATTTAATCCTAAATTGATAGTATTGAATTTGCAAATTAATTCCAGTTCATCTGACTCTCTTTGTAATCAGATTTTACATTATTTTGTGAAAGGATTTCTACTTTTAAATCCATTATTGAATGTCCAAGGAGGTTAAAGTGTTCCTCTACACTAGGTTTATGTGTGTTACATTGCTGATGGCTGGTTTGTGCCCATTTATCCTTTGGCATACATAGGGACAGTCTGGTTTGGCCAATATACATGTGTGTCAACATCCTGGCTCAGGCCCCTTTCCCTGGGACACATTCTGGTCCACAAATCAATTGGCGACCTTCTCTGCTGAAGTTACCCATGCCTTTTATTGTCAGCTTCCCACCAGATTCTATTTACAAAGCTTTTTAGATTACAGCCAACTCAGCCAGCCAACCAGCCCCTCCGTCTGCCTGGGGAGCATGCTCAGCCACATCCTGGTTCCTTGTGCCTCTCCTCCTGACTCTTTTCACTTCCTCTCTGGCTGCCTTATATAACTCTCTGGCTAATACGGCCCACAACTGCTTCCATTAGCCCTTCAGGCCTGGTCTTGCTCATCTGGGTCTAATTAACCTTTTCAGCCAGGCTGTAGTGGCAGAGCTCTGGCTTAGCAGCAGTCTGTCACACATGTCAGAGGAGCATTGCTGGCACTTGATGGCACATGGCACATTATGAGACCCTGCTGGTGTGGCTTAGGTGGTTAGGTTGCTTATATAGATATGTGGAGAGAGTTGACAGTGAAGTTTGTTGCAGAGATAGGTTCCTGGGTAAGTGTCCCTGTGATGTGTTGTGTGGCTGCTGGCGAGTATTTATCTCAGGTAGGCGAGGATTGGCTTATCTCCAAGTGTTTGTGAGAGTGAAACATCATTTTCTAGGATCGGTTTTAGATTGTCAGTGATATGGTGGAAGCGTTTTAGCTAGGGACTGTATGTGATAACCAGTGGTGTTCTGTTATTTTCCTTTTTGGGCCTGTCCTGAAGTAGGTGACTTCTGGGTACTTGTTGGGCTCTGTCTGTCTGTTTCTTCACTTCCCCAAGTGGGTATTTAAGTCTTAAGAAAGCTTAATAAATATCTTATAGGTGTTTGTCTCGGTCTATTGGATTGGAACAAATGTGGTTGTATCTTAGGGCTTAGCTGTAGACAATAGATCATGTGATGTGTCCTGGATGGAAGCAAAAGACATGTAGGTAAGAATAGCAATTGGTAGGTTTCCTAGATAGGTTGATACCAGTCTTGTATAAAATAGAGAGAAGGTGGAGGGATTTTTTTTTGTTAGCTGTATAGTGATTCAGAGCGCCAAGACTTTATTTATTTGGTCTGCCATTAGTGTAGGGAACTGGACTAGATGACCTCTTGAATCCCCTTTCAGTTCTAGTCTGTGGTTTGAATTAGGCGTGTTAAAATGTATTTAATCAAGTAAATGTGTAACAGTTGAAAATTTTAGCAGTGACATGGTTACACGGGGAAGGGGGTAGGCTTTTAAGCTGGATCCCTGCATGCATTGGCTCCCACCTGCTCCTCCACCCTGGTGCTGCTGCCTCTGATACAGAGGCCTCAACTTGCCGCACAAAAGCCTGGGAGCTTTTGTGCAACCATGAAGGTTAACTGATAAGCCCAGGCTCATCGGCTAACCATGTACATGGTTAAACATTCACCTCCCTAGCTGGAATGCATAGTGTTGCTTTAAAATTAAGGTTTTTCTATGTGTTCAATGCCAACATATGTAAAAACTACCTAGGTATAACTGTCTCTGCCATCGCACCCCTCTTTCCATTTGATATGAAACATTCGCATTCCATGCACATCCGATTATCCTGGCACAACCAAACTCACCTTGCTTTAAGTTATGATAAGAAGCATCAGCATACCAAATCTACATACCTTACTTTTAGAAGTTCTTGAGCAAAATGAACTCACAGACAGTGGTCAGACAGACAGATACACATTTCTAAAATATATAGAAAGATTATGCTATTCAGGGATGAAGAATGTGTAGATCAATATCTTACAAGGTCGCAGTAAAATCCATCCTCTTTTCTATTTAGCAATAGCCAATTAGCCCGTCATAAGACAGGATTTTCAGGTCTCTCCTCCACATTGGTCTTCTCTTCTGAGCCTCCGGTCTCTCGCTCCATCTCTCTTTCTCTCTCTCCTCCTCCTACTGCCTCTCCCTCTCTCTCTCTCAGCTCTCTTCCGCCCTCTGCCTCTCTCTCCGTCTCTCTCTTTCTCTTCTCCGCCTCCTGCCCCTCAGGTTCTCTCTGCTCTCCTCTGTCTCCATTGGAGATGCATGCTCATCCAGGCCCCGCCCTCTGGGCGTGTATGTCATCACCCTGCTTCCCTTTGCGGCACTCAGCTGACTTCTGCATTACTCAGCCGGGCTGCCATGAAGGAGCAAGCGGCACAAATGGCCTCTTTCTCTCTTCTCCTCCTACTGCCTCGCCCTCTCTCTCTCAGCTCTCGTCCACCTCCTGCCTCTCTCTCCATCTCTCTCTTTTTCTTCTCCCCCTCCCGTCTCTCACTCTATGTTTCTCTTCTCCTACTCCTGCTGTGTCTCTCTCACTCTCTCTCACTGTCCTCCGCCTACTCCATACTCCTCTCTGTCTCCTCCGTGTCTGCTCTGCTTTCCTCCTTTTGAATCCGGCACCCTTTCCTGACATCAGAGACGCACGTTCGTCCAGGCCCTACCCCCTGGCTGTTTCCTCTGGGTGGCACTGCTTCCTCCCACCATGGCACTCGGCTGACTTCTGCGCCACTCAGCGAGGCTGCCACGGGGGAGCAAGCGGCGCAAGCGGCTGTTTGGGACCCGCGTTCCCCATAGAATCATAGAATACTAGGACTGGAAGGGACCTCGAGAGGTCATCGAGTCCAGTCCCCTGCCCTCACGGCAGGACCAAACACTGTCTAGACCACCCCTGGATAGACATTTATCTAACCTACTCTTAAATATCTCCACAGATGGGGATTCCACAATCTCCCTGGGCAATTTATTCCAGTGCTTGACTACCCTGACAGTTAGGAACTTTTTCCTAATGTCCAACCTAAACCTTCCTTGCTGCAGTTTAAGCCCATTTGCTTCTTGTTCTATCCTCACAGGCCAACATGAACAAGTTTTCTCCCTCCTCATTATGACACCCTTTTAGATTCCTGAAAACAGCTATCATGTCCCCCCTCAATCTTCTCTTTTCTAAACTAAACAAACCCAATTCTTTCAGCCTTCCTTCATAGGTCATGTTCTCTAGACCTTTAATCATTCTTGTTGCTCTTCTCTGGACCTTCTCCAATTTCTCCACATCCTTCTTGAAATGCAGTGCCCAGAACTGAACACAATACCCCAATTGAGATCTAACCAACGCAGAGTAGAGCAGAAGAATGACTTCTTGTGTCTTGTTCACAACACACCTGTTAATGCATCCCAGAATCATGTTTGCTTTTTTTGCAACAGCATCACACAGCTGACTCATTGTCAGCTTGTGGTCCACTATAATCCCTAGATCCTTTTCTGCCATACTCCTTCCTAGACAGTCGCTTCCCATTCTGTATGTGTGAAACTGATTGTTCCTTCCTAAGTGGAGCACTTTGCATTTGTCTTTATTAAACTTCATCCTGTTTACCTATGACCATTTCTCCAATTTGTCCAGATCTTTTTGAATTATGACCCTATCCCCCATGAGCAGTCACAACCCCTCCCGGCTTGCTATCATCTGCAAACTTAATAAGCATAGTTTCTATGCCAATATCTAAATCGTTGATGAAGATACTGAACAGAGCCAGTCCCAAAATAGAGACCTGAAGAACCTTACTAGTTATACCTTTCCAGCAGGATTGTGAACCATTACTAACTACTCTCTGAGTACGGTTATCCAGCCAGTTATGCACCCGCCTTATAGTAGCCCCATCTAAGTTGTGTTTGCCTAGTATTGATAAGAATATCATGCGAGACCGTATCAAATGCCTTACTAAAGTCTAGGTATACCACATCCACCACTTCTCTCTTATCCACAAGACTTGTTATCCTATCTGTGGGGGGGGCTCCCCCCTGACTTGGGGTTGCCACCCCCATCTGGGGCCCATTAGTTCGGCCCGCCTGGGCCTAGTCCTCAAAGTCCGATGCCCCTCTCTCAGGGGAAATACGGCCAACTGACCTAGTTCCAAAGTACAATGCCCCTCTTAGGGGAAATACGGCCTCCTGGCCTAGTCCTCCGGATGCCGGCTCTGCAGCCTAGTCCTCTGGCTGAACTTCCCACTCGCTGGGGTTCTGGGCAGGAGGGGTAGGGGGGCCCGGGCCCACCCTCTCCACCGGGCCCTGACCCAGGGCCCTGTCAGTGGCGGGTGGCTCCCACCACTGGCTCGGGGGGGGCTCCTCCCCGCAACGCCCTGAGCCCTCAGGGGCTTCTACAGCTCCCTGCCCTGGGTCGCTTCCTACCCCCTGCCCCCGGCCGGCAGCGGTCCCACCTGTTGGCGTTGGTCGGGTGGCTGTAGCGGCACTTCCCCAGTCAGCATCTGGGTTGGCAGTGTCCGGCTCGGTGCCTGGGTCCCGGGGTGTTGGCCGGCGGCTCCTTTGTTGGGGTCGGGCCCGGCTTGGGCCTGGCAGCGGCGCGTTCAGCCATCCCGTCGACTCCCTCCTCGGCAGTTGGGTGCTCCCTCCCCCTCTAGCCATAGTCTGCCCCTTCTGAGCAGGCCAGCAGCCTTTTATACCTATGCTCCCCTTGGAGCATGCCCAATAGGGCTGTGTGGGTGGAGCCCTCTCTGCCCCCGGCACCAGGTGGTTTCCTTGGGCTTGAGTGCGGGGCGTGGCTCCCCCCCTCCCCCGCCCGTCACACTATCAAAGAAAGCTATCAGATTGGTTTGATATAATTTATTCTTTACAAATCCATGCTGGCTGTTCCCTATCACCTTGCCACCTTCCAAGTGTTTACAGATGATTTCCTTAATTGCTTGCTCCATTATCTTCCCTGGCACAGAAGTTAAACTAACTGGTCTGTAGTTTCCTGGGTTGTTCTTATATCCCTTTTTATGAATGGAAATGGGCACTGCCCTTTTCCAGTCTTATGGAATCTCTCCTGTCTCCCATGATTTTCCAAAGATGATAACTAGAGGCTCAGATATCTCCTCTATCCGTTCTTTGAGTATTCTAGGATGTATTTCATCAGGCCCTGGTGACTTGCAGACATCTAATCTTTCTAGGTGATTTTTAACTTGTACTTTTTTTATTTTATCTTCTAAACCTACCCCCTTCCCACTAACATTCACTATGTTAGGCATTCCTTCAGACTTCTTGGTGAAGACCGAAACAAAGAAGTCATGAAGCATCACTGCCATTTCCAAGTTTCCTGTTACTGTTTCTCCCTCTTCACTGACCAGTGGGCCTACCCTGTCCTTGGTCTTTCTCTTGCTTCGTATGTATTTATAAAAAGTTTTCTTGTTTCCCTTTATTCCCGTAGCTAGTTTGAGCTCATTTTGTGCCTTTGCCTTTCTAATCTTGCCCCTGCATTCCTGTGTTGTTTGCCTATATTCATCCTTTGTAATTTGTCCTACTTTCCATTTTTTTATATGACTCCTTTTTAATTTTTAGATCATGCAAGATCTCATGGTTAAGCCAAGGTGGTTTTTTTGCCATATTTTCTATCTTTCCGACGCAGCAGAATAGCTTGCATTTGGGCCCTTAACAATGTCCTTTTGAAAAACTGCCAACTCTCCTCAATTGTTTTTCCCCTCAGTCTTGATTCCCATGGGATCTTACCTATTAGCTCGCTGAGCTTACCAAAATCCACCTTCCCAAAATCCATTGTCTCTATTTTGCTGTTCTCCCTTCTACCGTTCCTTAGAATTGTGAACTCTGTGATTTCACGATCACTTTCACCCAAGCTGCCTTCCACTTTAAAATTCTCAACCAGTTCCTCCTTATTTGTTAGGATCAAATCTAGAACAGCTTCCCCCCGGTAGCTTTTTCTACCTTCTGAAATAAAAAGTTGTCTCCAATGCAGTCCAAGAACTTATTGGATAGACTGTGTCCCGCTGTGTTATTTTCCCAACATATATCTGGATAGTTGAAGTCCCCCATCACCACCAAATCTTTGGCTTTGGATGATATTGTTAGTTGTTTAAAAAAAGCCTCATCCACTTCTTCCACCTGGGTTGATGGCCTGTAGTAGACTCCTAGCATGACATCACCCTTGTTTTTAACCCCTTTTAGCCTAACCCAGAGACTCTCAACACTTCCGTCTCCTATGTCCATCTCCACCTCACTCCAAATGTGTTCATTTTTAATATATAAGGCAACACCTCCTCCTTTTTTCCCCGTCTATCCTTCCTGAGCAAGCTGTACTCTTCCATCCAAACATTCCAATCATGTGTATTATCCCACCAAGTTTCTGTGATACCGACAATGTCATAATTGTCCTTATTTATTAGCACTTCCAGTTCTTCCTGCTTATTACCTATACTTCTTGCATTTGTATATAGGCATCTAAGATACTGATTTGACCTTGCCTCCCAGTTTTGCCCTGACCTTCCTTTCTCTCTGCCATTATAGCCCACGCTCCCTCCCATTTGCAACCCATCTCCCAGGTCTCCATGTTCTCCACTTACCTGTGGGCTTTGCTTACCTGTCCCCGTCGAACCTAGTTTAAAGCCCTCCTCACTAGGTTAACCAGTCTGTTTCCAGATAGGGTCTTTCCCCTTCTCGAAAGGTGAACATGGCCATCTCTGCCCAGCAGTCCTTCCTGGAATAGCATCCTGTGGTCGAGGAAGCCAAAGCCCTTCTGGCGACACCATTCTCGCAGCCAGGCATTCACTCTCCAGGATGCACCTGTCTCTGCCCGGGCCCCTACATTCAACAGGAAGGATCGAAGAGAATACCACCTGCGCTCCAAACTCCTTCACCCGTACTCCCAGAACCCTGTAGTCACTCTTGATCCGCTCAGTGTCACACCTTGCAGTATCATTTGTGCCCACATGGATGAGTAGCATGGGGTAGTAGTCAGAAGGCCGGATAATCCTCGACAATGCTTCCGTAACATCTTGGATACGGGCCCCCAGCAGACAGCACCTCCCGAGATGAAATGTCAGGGCGACAGATGGGCGCCTCTGTCCCCCTCAGAAGAGAGTCTCCGACCACCACTACCCTACGTTTCCTATTTGCAGTGGTGGCAACAGACCTCTCAGCCTTGGGGGTGTGAGGCTTCTCCTCCTCTGTTGAAGCCGGCTGCTGCAGGGCCATGTGCTTCTGTGAATTCTGAGAGCCCAAGGGAGGAGGCTGAAGGCTTCTCACCCTGCTTCCCCTCCAGAAGCTCCTATTGGCCATTTCTGACCAATAGCAGCTGCTTGTTTGCAGGACAGGCAACATGTGAAGTGCCCATCCCCCAGACTTAAAGCCCCTGTAGCTGCTGTGAGTAGTACAGGAGTGTGGAAGGCAGGGATCCTTGTTAAGTAACCTGCTGGGCTGCTGGCTTGGAGCCATCCAAATAAGGTCTCCCAGCCAGAACTTGCCCCTGGCATTCCAGCCCTTCCCTTCCCCTACATTCTGCCTCCTCCTGCATCCTTACCCCATGTAACCCAACCCCCCGCCTGCACCCCTGTTGCAGCCCCCATACATCTTCCCAGACACTGCACCCACACCTACTCCCCTCCTCAGGTCACAACCCCCTCTCAAGCTCTGCACCCTGATAGTGATCCCTGGTCACAGCCCAAATCCCTGCACCCTTTCCTGCACTCCTGCCCCAGGTCACAACCCCCTCCCAGACTCTGAACCCAAATCTGCTATCCCTGGTCACAGCCCAAATCACTGCACTTCCTCCGGCATTCCTGCCCCAGGTTAGAATCCCCTTTCAGACCATGCATGCCCTTCTGCACTCCTGCTCCAGATTATGACCCCCTTCTAGGCCCTGTACTTCAGGGGTGGGCAAAGCAGCCTTTGCAACCTGGAACTGACCCGCCAAGCCCTTTGATCTGACCCATATCTGCTCTGCCGCTCCCCTCCCCCAGGCCAATCGAGACCTGGGCATAGGGAGTGCACGAAGTCTCCTCCTACTGTCAGGCGTGCATGGCATCATAGGGAATCGTCAGCTGTGCAAAACATCTGTGCAAAACATCTGTGCATGCCTGACAGGGAAGGATTGGAGAGCAAAGACTTCATGCTTCCTACACCAATCAGGACTTCCTGGCTCCACCTCTTCTGCCTGAGACCCTGCCTCTTCTGGAGCAGCCTGCAACCACTTCCAAAATTCATGAAGTGGTCCCCCTTCAAAAATTATTGCCCATCCCTCATGTAAACTACCACTGTGTGTTGTGGTTTTTTTCACCTGGTACATTTTCCAGTCTCACTTGCAGAAAGATTGACTTATCCTCTCTCCTGTGGTAAATTATCCTTAATGGGTTGGTTTAACTAATACAATTAAACAAGATTTTTTCTGAATATTAATTCCAGCAGAACTGAATAATCATAGAAATGTAATACTGGCAGGGACCTTGATAGGTCATTTACTGCAATCCCATGTACTGAGGGCAGGACTAGGTATTCTCTACAATATCTGTGACAGCTGTCCATGCAACCACTAGCACTTATAGGAGAAATGCCAATGTTGTATAATTGTGTATTCAAAGTTATTTATTTGTTTCTAATACATACCAGTTTTAGCATGCGTTGAAAGGAACTGGGTTTTGGTTTTTAAGAAGTCATGATTAGTGTTCCTGTGTCAGTAATAATGACTGAACAGGCCACGATAAGTTGTCACTTATTTCAGTCACAGTCCTACCATTCTCTAATATATAAATAATAAAAGGAATAGGAGGAGTATCTGCTATACTGTATCTTGCTGTCATATTTTTAAGGCATGGTGATTTTTTAAAATTTGTTGTAAAGAGGTTTCAGCAGAAGCCTACTGAGTTGTCTAGCAGCATCTGAACCAAATGGGAAATACCTTCCCATTTGCATCGTCATAAGCATCGTCGTAAGCAGTAACTCTGAAGATCACTGAAAGTTATATCATTGCAACTTTACTCTCTGGGTACAACACTGCATTTTTAAAAACCATTTTAGAGTTAGAAGCTGTATGTTGAAACGCAGCTTCATACAATATTAGTTCCTTTATTGATAGTTTTTGGAACAATGATCTCTCTGCCTCTTGTGTCTTTCAGGGACAGCCACATGCTTATTAAGTTCTGTTTTGTGAACAAGGGAAGAAAGTTGTCAAATTGGCCAAAAGACTGGTAAGAGCTGTCTCAGTTTTCAAAGAATATGAGGATTTTTTCTTTTTTGTTGTTAACACAAATTTTCACAGCTGTGGAACCTAGAATGCAAAACTGCTGCTTCCCTCACTTTCCTACTCCTTATTGTTCCAGCCTGTATGACAGTTGTCATTCTTTGCCTCTCCAGAAAAGCAGCAAAAGCCTAAATTATTTTTTTGGAAATAATCTTTAATGGCCTGTCAGTCAAACAACAAGATCATTGAATTGAGTATATTGGTAAATTTAAGATATGCAAGAGCTTGAATCAATTTACTTGGCACAGCAAAAATACTATGGGAAAACAAATGTCAACCTAATAAAAATATTGGTTAATTAACAGGCTATTGTAACAGTAATAAAAAACCCTTTAAACTTTATAAGTGGATCTTTAAAAATGTTTTTTGCTGGCATCCCACTACTAAATAAGATGAAATGGTTTCCTCCCTATTCAAGACTGTGGGGGTTTGCCCTGTTCCCCCTCCTTTCCATCCCTTCTTGCCCCCAAGACACAGTCCCCCTTTCTCCGTGTCGGTGTGCTTACAGCCACGGAAGTGCGGGGAGGGGGGTCCGGGCCCATCCTCTCTCCCGGACCCCAGCCCAGGGCCCTAAGGACAGAGTCACAAGGACCTGTCCCACCGGAGGGGAAATGACCCACAACCCACCGGTGCGCCGGCTCCTTGCCCTGCCCTGGGCTACTTCCACCCCGCCTTCATCAGTCTCGGATACCTACGCTCCCCTCCTCTCCACCCTTGCCCTCTCTCCACTCCTCTCCCCCCTCTGGCTCCTCCGTTCCTCCATTTAAACTCCCCCACGGCCGCTGCGGGGACGCCTGACGTCACCGCTATAGGCCAACGTCAACCCCTGTGGTCCCGCCCCCCCCCCCGCCACCCGCTGGCAGTTCCCTTGCGGTTCCCTTTTCTCCGCCGCTCAGCTGCACCGCCGCCGCGCTACACTGCGCGCATTCTACTACCGAGCCCCGCACCGCCCCCATTAGTGACAGAGCGATCGCGGGGTCAGTGCGGGGTGGGCCCGCTTCTCTGGGGTATGCGGGTACCGCCCCGCCACAAAGACTATAATCTTAATTGTCCTCAACAAACTTCAGATCTATTTCCATTCGTAATGTTACTGGCTATGTGTGACTGTGTCCTCACGAGGCCAGCTAGAAGAGATATTTAGCTCTAGTGGTAGAAATTTATGATTTTGAAGTAAAAGGGTCAACCTTTAATAATTGCTGTGCAGGTTTTTGTATTTTCCTACACTACATGGATTTACACAGGCATTATGATGTCAATTATCTACTCAGGTATGGTTTCTTGTTGTACTTAGTCCCCTCACTACTTATCTAGTGTTCAATGTAGAGTTCTCACTAGAATAGTTGAAGGCCAAATATTTCTCCTTGATTACTTTAATTTTGGGGAACCATTCCTGGGGTTGCTAAACCTACCCTGCTTCAAGATGGAAGTTTTCTGACACTAGGTAAAGACATTGACAGCATTTCTTCTAGATGTTTAGTAGTTGTTAAGTGTTGTGGCTCGCATTGTGTCCCTGGCACATCGGGTGGCTCATACCTGGGCCCCAAGGCTTCAAGCCCTGCGAGGAGTGCCAGAGACCAATGCCTGGCAGAGACCCTCACGCAACCTGCCTTAAGTGCCTTGTAGAGGCCCATTTGTCCCAGGCTTGTAAGATCCGCAAGGCCTTCAAGCCTCACAGCAAGTGGGAAAGGGAGTTTTGTTTGAAAATTGTCCTCATGGAGGTGGCTTTATGCCCGGCATCAGCATCCAATTCAGCACTGGCAACCCACGCGCACTGGCTTTGGTGCAGGAGGCTCCCAGCCAATTGCGCACTTCCCTTACCCCCTCCCTCATACCAGCAGTGACACAGGCCTCAGCACCGGAGTCAGCACAGGTCCCTCAGGCAGCACCAACTAGGGCTCTGGGACCTGCAACCACCGACCCTTCTCCATTGGGAGCACCACCACTGCTACCAGCTATGTTCCCACCTCCTCCTCAGCACTGGGGAAAACTGGAGTTGATGGCCCAGTACACTCCAACCAGGTTGACCTCGGAATATTCGATAGATTCCAAGGCTGAAGTGATCTGGTCATCCTGGGGCTCATGGTCTTGATCCAGGCACTGTTCCTATGCCTGCCATCGTTCATGGCACCACAGCACCTCGATGGACCACCAGAGGCAGTAGCAGCAGCCATGGCTTGAGCCTACCTGGTACTGGTGTTACAGCAGCTCTAGCCACTACAGATGCAGGCCCTAACTCAGTGGCCTTTCTGGCAAACCTCTGAGCCTACCACCAGAGTCAGGGTGCAGGCTCCTCTAGACCAGAGTCGATCTTCTCAGAGCCAAAGGCTCCTCCCTCAGCAACCCCACTGATGTGCTCCCCGACATCGGGTCAGTTTCTTCCCTCAGGCCAGGCTTGTCCCGGGCCCCCCATTGCTCAGCCCTCTACCATGGCCTATTCTGTGGCCTCAAAGGCCCCCCTCACAAGCCCATTATCCAGAGGCAGTGGGCATGAAAGGACCCTCGTCCTCACTGGATGAGGTACTGAGTAACCCTTTCCCTTCCATGCCATTCATGGACTTGAGGTCCCATGAGGAACTCTTTCGCTGCCTGGCCCAGAGTCTGGGAGTCTAGGCAGAGAGTGTGTTGGAGGATTTGGACATTACGGTCGACATCTTGCAGCCTGACACCCTTACCAGAGAGGCCTTACCAATCAATAAGACTGTGACCAAAATCACAAAGACACTCTGGCAAACCCCAGCCTTTATCCAGCCAACAGATAAGAAAGTTGAGCGGAGGTATCCCACCCACTTCCGGGGTCCCAAGTTGTTCAGGCAGAGAACCAGAGGGAGTGGCAGGGCCAGCTTGGTGCTACCCTTAAGATCAGGGACACCAAGAAAATGGATACCCGGGCCACCTTAAAATCCCTGAGGATCCATACACCAATTACCCAATAGCATTCCCTGCCCCAATTTCTCCCACCATAGAGGCCAGGCCTATCCCACAAGCCCTCACGGCCTCGCCAAGGGTTTTGAAGGTACTCCCGAGGACAGCCTACCAGACTCACCTCTCCTGTTCAGGGACTGCCTATTCCCTTTCTGCGGGGCCTGGGAATCCATTACCTCAAGCTGTTGGGTCCTGGAAATGGTAGGAAGTGGGTATGTCATCCCCTTCCTTTCAACCCCTCCCTCCCCTCTGTTGCTCTCTTATAAGCATCTCCTCCAGGAAGAGGTACAGCAGCTCCTGTCCCTAGGGGTGGCCGAAGCAGTTCCCCAGGGGTTCTTAGGTAGGGGGTTCTACTCCTGCTACTTCTGGGTTCTCAAGGCCAAAGGAGGATTCTGACTCATCCTGGCCTTCAGGGAACTCAAAGCCTTCATCGCCAAAGCCAAATTCAAGATGGTGACACTGACTTCTATCATTTCCTCCCTAAGTCCCAGAGGCTGGTACACTGCCCTTGATCTAAAAGATGCCTATTTCCATATTTCTGTTGCACCACATGATAGACCACATGATAGAGCTGGGGCTACTTCTGAATGTGCCACATAGACCCAGGTCCCTGCCTAGGTTATAGAGTTTGTGCGGGCCCACCTGGACTCAATGTCAGCCACAGCCTGCCTCCCTAATGATCAAAGTGGCTGTCTAGGGCATGCAGGCATTCCCAGTGACCACAGCCAGATCCTGCACACACCTCCTGGGATGGACAGCCACATGCACCTAGCTTTGCATATATCCACTACAGATGTAGCTCACATGGGCTCACAACCTGTCCCTCCAGTCTTGGGACAGAGAGGTGATGGTTCCCCCTGACTTCCTGTGCTCTCTGGACTGGTGGACCTAGGAGGAGGTGGTCTGCGCTGGAGCCCCGTTCTCCAGGCCTCTGGAGACTCTCTGGTGAGTGACGGACGCGTCCGACACTGGTTCATGAGCTCACCTCAGAGACATGTGGACCCAAGGTATGTGGTCGAGGGACGAACTCTCCTTGTATATCAATTTCAGGGAGCTGTGGAAATCTGCCTCTCCTGTGTGGCTTTTCTCCCTTATCTCAGGGCCAGAACGGTTCTCATTTTTTCCAACAATACGTTGTTGATCTCTTTCACCAACAGGCCCGCTCCCCTCCCTTGTGTCAGGAAGCCCTTCAGCTCTGGGAGCTATGCATCGGAGCAGATATTCACCCCATTGCCTCTTATCTCCCGGGGTCCCAGAACACTCTGGTGGATCAGCTGAGCAGGTCCTTCTCCAGCCACAACTGGTGTCTCAGAGGGGATGTGGTCCTCCGAGTTGTCTGCAGGAGGGGGTTTCCTCTTCTGGGCCTGTTTGTCACCCAGAAAAACAGGAAGCGCCCAAAGTTCTGCTCCTTCATGGGGCCAGGTTGGGGGTCACTGGAAGATGCGCTCATTGCTCCCTGGGCCAAGCGTCTACGATATGCATTCCCGCCTTTCCAGCTGGTTCACAAGATGCTCCTGTGGGTTCAGAAATTCAGGGTATCCCTGATCTTCATTGCACTGGCATGGCCCAGGCAGCACTGGTTCACATCCTTCCTGAGCCTGTCCTGCAAGAGACTGATCGTCCTCCCGCTGGACCCGGACCTCATCAAACAGGACTTGGGCAGACTTCGCCATCCGAACCAGTGATCCCTGCACTTCATGGCATGGAAGCTCCATGGCTGACAGTGGCAGAGCTGCAGTGCTTGGAGCGAGTTTAGGAGGCCCTGCTGGGAAGCAGGAAACCTTCCACTTGGGCCACTTACCTGGCCAAGTGGAAGCGCTTCTCTATCTGGGCTATCCAGAAGTGGGTATCTCCCATGGATGCCCAGGTCCTGCTGGTCCTGGACTATCTTCTGGATCTTAAGCTACAGGGGATATCCTCCTCCTCAGTGAGGGTACACCTGGCAGCCATCTCCACTTTCCACCTGGGCTTCTGGGGTAAGACCCTCTTTGCAGATCCCCAAGTATACAGGTTTCTGAAAGGATTGGACAGACTTTATCCTCATGTCCGTCAGCCCATCCCTCAGTGGGACCTCAACCTGATCCTGTCTAAACTCATGGAGCCTCCCTTCGAGCCCCTGGTGATATGCTCACTGCTACACCTTTCTTGTAAGGTGTCTTTCTTGGTGGCTATCATGTCAGCCAGGGGTGTGTCTGAGCTGAGAGCCTTTACCTCCGACCCCATATACGGTTTTCTTCAAGGATAAGGTCAGGTTATGCCCCCGCCCCCAACACCTTTCTTCCGAAGGTGATGTCTCACTTTCCTGTCTCTCAACATATTTTTTTCCCAGTTTTTTATCCCAAGTCCCATGCTTCGGTAAGGAACAGGCATTACACACTTTAGATGTTAGGAGAGCCTTTTATTTGGAAAGAACAAAGGCCTTCGGTAAGTCCCCACAGCTTTTTGTAGCAATTGCAGAGAAGCTGAAGGGGCAGCCAGCCTCTGTGCAGAGGATCTCCTCATGGATTATGTCCTGTATCAGGGAGTGTTAAGTGCTGGCAGGGGTGCCAGCCCCTCCCCTCACGGCCCACTCCACTAGGGCCCAGGGCTCCTCCACGGCCTTTGTGTCTCAGGTCCCTATTTTGGACATCTGCAGGGCTGCCATATGGTCTTTGATCCACACCTTTGCCAAACACTTTAGGCCTTGGGCAGGGCTGTCCTCCATTCAGAGGAAGGTTAGAACTTCAACCCCGCCTCCTAGGGTTTCAAGCAGTCACTTGAAGAAAAAATGGTGACTTATCTGTGTAACTTTTGTTCTTCGAGATGTGTTCCTCATGTCCATTCCAAATCCCGTCCATCTCCCCTTCTTCAGAGAAGTCTGGTAAGAAGGAACTGACAGGGTGGAAGCAGCACAAAAGTGTTAGTGTTCCCTCTAAGATTTTCCATCCATGAGCATAGTGAGTTTTGTCTTATGCACCAATATTAAGGTCATGTGCGCTTGTTTGGATGTGTCCACCGTTGCACCTGCTAGTTACTAACAAATATCAACATTATAGGCAGCACTTTTACCCACGTATCTTTATTATTATGGCTGGCCCTAAGTGCCAATGTACTTGTCTTTGTCCCACAACCTACTTATTGACTATCCCTGGACTATGTGATTTGTTACCACACACACCACCGGAGACCTTACAGTCATTCTGAAGGAAATGGCTGCTTCCTAAGAAATGAGCCTGTAAATAATGAATTGTGATGGTTGCTGCAGATACAAGAACAATCCCATTTAAATGGTTTAACTTTACAAAATGTCATTAAGATCAGATAGCTGAAACATGGAAAGAAAAAATGGAACTAAAATACAGACATTATCACAGCCCAGGCCAAAAGAGATCTCAGCTGGAAAAAACTAACAACCTTCGTCCAAGCTTAAATATAAAAATGAATAGCAGTTTAGAAATATAAACAACTTAAATGTCATTTGTTCATAACGTGCAGTTTACACACATGCCCCCCCTAAAGCTCTTTGAAAGTATAAAATAATTTTAAAAACAAAAAAGTTCAAAACTTCAGCTAGTAATAGGTAAACCAAGAAAGTTTAAAATATTTAGTCTCTCATAATAAATATAGCAAGGGACCTCAAATTTAAAAAAAAATTATATTTATAAAATAAATCAACTTTTTAAAAATTCCACTAAAAATCCATTCAAATATTTTATTCAAGGTTGCAAAACTGACTACTCGATGTCTTGACAGTGAACATCTACTGACAGCCTTCACTTCGTTAGTTAACCCTTCAAGTGTCGTGATGCTTTCACAAAGTTTGACTTTTTTTTTACATTATGATTAATATTAATCATAAAATAAGTGAAAATAAAAAGAGAAACCCAAAATAAACACTCTGTATCCCTTTGTCAATAATAAACTAAAACAATAAAACAATAAAATTATCAATAGAATAAAAATTTAAAAATAATAGATAGTCCTATAAAATATAAAAAATAATACTTCTTACTTAAAATTTTTTAAAAGCTGAAAAAAGGCCACCAGTTGGGTGGTTTAAAAATAAAAACCAAACTAGCGCACACAGAGGCACACACAAAATCAATATAAACCAATAAAGCCCAACTATTAAACTCCTATTCAAAATAGGGATGTGAATGGTTAACATCACTCTTACTGGGTAATGCTTACACACTTACAGGCAAACAGCGGGATGCTCCAGCTCTGTGGGGCCTGGCATGCCACAGGCAAGGACACTCCAGCCTGGCGGGATCAGCCCCCATCCTAGCTGGGATCCCTAAGCAGCCACTGCCTGCCATGTGACCTCTGGCTCTGGTTGGGGCCACCAGTGAAGAAGCTGCTGCCCACCATGCGGCCCACAGCTCCAGTACTGGGGAAGGACTGAAGCTAGGGCCAGGGCCACATGGTGGCTGCCTTGCTGCTCTTGGGGTGGTGCAGCAACCGGCCATACATCCCCGCCCCAGAACAGTCACTGGGTGGCTCTTCTGAGGAGGTGGATGGGAGGCAAATTTTTGGTGCACACCTGCATAGGCACACACCTTAGACTGAACTCTAGTGGCAATCCCCGGAGCCTCCTACAACAGGTTTGTGATCCCCCCATCTCCTTTTGGGTCGGGACCCCTCAGTTACAACACAATGAAATTTCAGGTTTAAACAGCTGAATATATAACATTTATCAATTTTCAAATCTTATGGCTGTGAAATTAGCCATAATGGACTGTGAATTTGGTAGAGCCCTATTCATGGTCCCCTAGAGAGCTAAGAAGCAGTGATAGTAAATCCCACTCCAGTTTATCCTTCTTGGGCATTTCCTCCCTGGCATAGTACTCCTCCTGGCTCGTGCCCTGTGGTGTCCCAGATCAACCACTCTGTCCCTCCCAAGTCTGAAGCATATTTTGGCTGCTTCAGTCTGCAAGGGCCTGCTTGCTGGAGTCCTCTACTGTGGAGTACAAGACCTTTCCTCCATGCTCCCATTCTCCCCAACATCACTTCCTACTTATGAAACAGTCAGCACCCACCAGTGTTACCTGTAAGATTTTCCATCGGAGAGTAGAGTAAGTTTTGTCTTGTGCACCAATATTGAGGTCATGTGCACCGTGGTACCTACCAGTTATTAACAAATATCTTTTAGATATTTTTAAATGTTATGGAAGAAAAAATACTAAAACAAAGGATAATTAACAAGATGCATGACTATAAATAATATGAAATCAAATAAATAAAATTAATATTGCAAAATTTGGTGTCTTTATATGAAAAGGATATATATATAGTCTCGTTTGTTGTTGAAACAAAAAATTAAACATTTTGTTTTGACACAAGAAGTTACTTCATTTTCTTTATTTAGGAGACCACTAATCATGGTTACTGGAATAAGACCCATAGTCACTAGTTGACATTTCCAGGCTAGATGATGGGGCAGTTACTTGTAGCTGGTCATCCTAATGTACCTTTTCTCTTCTGCCTTTACAGTTCTTCTAGTGTTCAAAGATAGTATCAAGGTTTGCATCTCCACCACTTGAAATGTGAAATTTGACCCTCATTAGCATATCCAGGTGATATTTCAATCTATTTCATAATTTAATTTTGATATTATTCATAAAGCTAAAGCCACACTCACAGTCACCATAGGAAGCTTGAAATGTTGCACATCTTTTCACCAGTTATGAAACTACATTGTATATCGATCTGCATTCTGTAGAGTGAAAGTCACCATTTCATGGAAATTTGTCATCATCTTTGCTTCATGTTTCTTTGTGTGACGGGGCTAGCCTGCCCCGCACTGAGCAGGAGGGAGGGGAGCCTGCCTATTGGGTAGAATATGCCCCTCCCCCACAGACCTACCGGGCATGCTCGCAGTGCAGCCTCACTATAAAAGGCTGCCGGGCTGCTCAGTTGGGGTGGACTGCCAGGAAGGAAGGAGCTCCAGTCCCAGCTGCAGGGCTGCAGCCAGACCTGCTGCCAGAACCCGAGCCGGAGGGACCACCCATATTGCCCCCAACGCCAACTCCGGAGGGCCGCCCGCCCCGCTGCAGTGGACATCCCCTGCGCTGCTGCCCAGAGACGGGACCAGCTGCTGTTGCCGCCACCGCCAGCCCAGAATCGCCAGGTGGGACCTCCGTCGGCCACAAGGCTGGGGTAGGAAGCAACCCAGGGCAAGGGGCAGGGAAAACCCCAGGGGGCTCAGCGTGTTTCGAGGAGGACCCCCGCTGAGCCGGTGGTGGGAACCACCCACCACTATTAGGGCCCTGGGTTGGGGTCCGGTGGAGGGGGAGGGCCTGGACCCCCCTACCCCAACCCCTCAGGGCGTGGACTAGGCCTCAGGGCCTGTTGCGGATGCTGGACTAGGCCTCGGCCTGCTGTGACTGCGGACTAGGCCTCAGGGCCTGTTGGGGCTACCAAGCCTCAGGGTCTGCGAGTTGGGTGGGCCTTGCTTTAATCTCAGGGAGGAGAGGACGGGGCGGAGGAGACCCTGCCACACTCTGCAATTATGTATTTGTAGCCATTGTACTGGTTGACAATGAAGTCCTTCTCCTCCTCCTCCATGGTGTTTTGGGCTGATGAATTCAATTGACTAAGGTCCAAAATTTTTCTGTGTTTGTCAACTAACTTGTTGATGTTTTCAGTGCCAAATTCATACCTGATTTGATTTGATGAAAGTGAGGCAAAGTCAAAAGCTGCCCATTCATTCACTCATTCTCTGGAATCCTCCTATTCATATGATCACCCAGTAGAGCAGTAGTTCTGAAAATGCAGTATGTGGACCACTAGTGGTCCGTGGCTGCCTCCCAGGTGGTCCGCAGCTCTAGCTAATACCCCTGAATCCCGTGCAGAAGGGAGCCCACTATCAATCTAGCCTTGTGTCCGTCAAGCCCTGATCCCACCAGACCAGCTCAAAAGAGATAGAGAGCAGAACTATGCTGCGTTCCTTGCCTCCCTCTTCCACCTCAGCTAGGGGAATGGCAGCATAATCAAGGGCTTTCCCAGTGGTGGGGCAGGAGAGAGTGTGAAGAAAGCTCAGATTGGGGACAGCAGCATAATTAAGGGCTTTCCCTGCAGGGGTTGTCAAGAAAGCCCCAGTCCTGGGACAGCAGTATAATTAAGGGTTTTCCCCATGGGAGGGGGGAGAGAATGTGAAGAAAGCTCAAACCTGGGACAGCAGCATAATCAAGGGCTTTCTCTGCAGGGGGAGGGGAGGGAGTGTGAAGAGAGAGCAGAACAAGGGGCTTTAGGCTGTGTTTCTCACCTCCTTCCCACTCAGATTGCTGTGAGCTTTTCCTGCCACTCCCATTGGCTGGAGTTGCAGCCAGTGAGATCAGTGGGAGACCATACTGGGACCCATGAGGGCGCAGAGCCAAGTAAGTAGCTCCTCCTATGCCCAGACCCTGCACCCCAATTCCCCTCACTCCCAAACCTCCCCCCCCCCCAAGACTCTACACCCAGTTTGCTCCTACAGCAGGGCTGGGCAAAGATAATCTGTGGGCCAGTCCGCCTTGTGAGAGCCTCAGTTGGCCCCCTGCCTGTCCTGGCCGCACTCAGGAAAGCCAGCTGCCCGGCCACATGCGTGTTTGTGTTTCTGAACATGGAGAGCCTGGAGGGAGGGGAGACAAGCTTCTCATGCTGCCCCTGCCCTCAATAGCTCCCATTGGCCAGTTTCAGCCAGTAGCAGCTGCCTGTTTGCAGCACAGTCATCATGGAACGCTCCCCTCCTTCCTCATCCCGCTTATCCCTCCCCCCCTACAGCAATCAGTTCAAATAATCAGGTACAGATCCTGGAAGGCAGAGACCCTTGCTAAGGAACCTTTTGGGCTGCTGGTTGGGAGCCAGGTAAGGTCTCTGAGCCAGAGTAAACCTCTCCCTCCCCCAAACCTCTGCCCCCCTACCTCATGTAATTCAAACCTTCTGCACCCCCTGCTCCAGCCCCCATAGACATTCCCAGACATTGCATCTCCTCGTATGCCCCACCTCAAATCACAACTGCCTCCCAGGCCAGGAGACTCCCCTACACCATGATGAAGGGAGCAAAGCCATGGTGTGGTGGAGAGCTGGCATGGGCCACCAGGCCTCCAGCTGCACAGTGGCCCAGAGAAACAGCAGAGGCCAGAGGACCCCAGTGTACGCCACAGAGCAGAGCAAATGCCTGGGAAGGCGGTGAGCTGGCGTGGATCACTGGGCCCCTGCTACACCGCAATCCGGAGGAACCACAGACTTCCCTGGATGTCTCAAACACCCGGCAAACCACTGAGAAGTGGCCAGTGGACTTAGATCCCCCTGACGCCGTGGGAAACCTACGTGACTGTCAGGGACGCGCCGAGGGGGGGAGAGGGAAGTGGACCAGGGGACTACATGGATGTAGACATGCCCGGATCAGTGTGTTTCGGGCTGGAGCCCCCATTGATCCAGTAGCAGTAGCCTGCTGCTTCTAGGGCCCTGAGCTGGGGCACAGTGGAGTGGGTGGGCCTGGGCCCCCACTGCCACCCACCATTTCCCCCTCTCCGCCATTGCCTGCGAGCTGCCTGCAACCCTCCTGAGCAAGGAGACTTCATGTATGTATTAGGCCTTGATAAACTGCTGGGCCCTACAAACTGTTGTCCTAGGGCTTGATTAACTTTTGGGGCTTCTAAGCTGTTTGCTGGCTGCCCTGCCCCACCCTGACCAAAGGTTGGGCTTATAAAGTGCTTTGCCTGTCGTCCTGCCTTGACCAAGGGCTGGGCTTATAGATGGTTTTCCAGCGGCCCCTGCCCTGAACTAGGGTCAGGCCTGCCCCACCATAGACTTGGTGGCCCACCCTGAACTAAGGCCGGGCCTCTGCCTCTCATTTGCTGGCCTGCCCCAAGCCCAGGCCACCTTTGTTATGGTACTTTTGTCACCCTGCCCTGAGGGAAGAGTGGGGACCCGGGACTGGTTATTTGCTGTGTTACCCCCCAGAGACTGATCCGGGTGTAGTGGGTTGGAGTGGCCACCCACTGACCCCAAAGGGGAGGCGCCCCTCCCAGAGCTGACCAACTTACACCCTCCCTCCTGGCCAGAAATGCTACCTCCAGTCTTCTCCTGCACCTTCTGTTGCTCTTGCATCCTCTCCCCAGCAAGACACCTACCTGCACCTGTATCCACCATTGCTCTTGCATCCTCCCTCTTGACCACACACTGCACTCTCCCTTGCTCTTGCTCCCTCTTCCATGGCCAGACACCCTACTCTCAGCCTGCTTTTGCACTCTACCTCCCACCCAGACCTCGCACCCTGCACCCCACCTCCTACCCCTGATCCTGCACCCTGATCTCTATCCCACTCACTGGCAGCCTTGTCCTGCACACTGAACCTCTCATTTTTTCCCTCACCCTAGTGCCTAAGGAGTTACATAAAATCTATTAACTCTGGAATCCCAGAGAAATAAATCTGGCCTATGGGAAGCCCTGGACCTTCCTTCACCCTGTGGGGCTAGAGCACCAGAGGAACGAGGTGTCTCAGTTGGGGGCCACATCAATGAGAGTTGGGAGGTTTTTTGCTTCTCATTTGTGTAGTCCCAACTGTTTTTTCTGTGGATCAGTGACCCCTGGCCCAAAAAAAGATTCCCCACCCCTGCCATAAATAAAGAAAATATTGAAACCTTTTGTGTTGGACATAGATTCATATTTTACGTTATTTAAAATGAAGTTCGATAAACTATCACAAGCAAGTTGAAATGCTTAATCTGTTTAATAATTTAAATTAAACCATCCGCCCTATCTGCAGCACTAGCAAAATAGCTTGGGCTTAATTATGTAATTAACAGTGAGTTTCCATTAGCAGCTGGTGAGCCATGGAAAGGTTTGCATTGAGCGAGGCAGTCCACAGGCCAAAAAGTTTGAGAACCACTACAGTAGGGATGTGAAACTTAAAATAGGTTCAGTGATGAATTGTTTGTCTGTTGTGCTTGATGCAATTAGATTTTTCTGACTGTTGCTCCCAGAGACTGTTTCTCCAAAATACTGCCCTCTCATCTTGTGGATCTAGGCCCTTGCTAACTGCAACTTTAGTTGTTGCTAAAGGGCTCTTCAGAAAGTATTTGGTCACTTCTGCTAATTCATGTAATACATCACTTACTACATTAAAGTGATATGTAATTAGTGTTAGAGAGCTTAAACAGGCAGTACTTTGGTATTGGGTTGTTATTATCTGAGACTTCCTGTTCAAAATATTTAAGAAGGGTCTTGTATTGACGCATCAAAGTACTTTCAGCAAAATGTCTAGATAGCCACCTTATTTCACTTAGGGTGTGTCTAGACTACATGCCTCCTTCGACGGAGGCATGTAGATTAGCCAGATCGGAAGAGGGAAATGAAGCCGCGATTAAAATAATCGCGGCTTCATTTAAATTTAAATGGCTGCCCCGATCTGCCGATCAGCTGTTTGTCGGCAGATCGGGGCAGTCTGGACGCAACGCGCCGACAAAGAAGCCTTTCTTCATCGGCACAGGTATGCCTCGTGAAACCAGGTTTACCTGTGCCGATGAAGAAAGGCTTCTTTGTCGGCGCATCGCGTCCAGACTGCCCCGATCTGCCGACAAACAGCTGATCGGCAGATCGGGGCAGCCATTTAAATTTAAATGAAGCCGCGATTATTTTAATCGCGGCTTCATTTCCCTCTTCCGATCTGGCTAATCTACATGCCTCCGTCGAAGGAGGCATGTAGTCTAGACACACCCTTAGAGATTTCTCCTGTTTCTTTGTCAGCTTCCCAAAATAAAGAATATAATTAACATAGGCTATGTCTACTCTACAGGGTTTTTGCACAAAACCAGCCATTTTTGCACAAAAACCCACAGAGCGTCCACACCTCAAACACATTTTTGCGCAAGAAAATCTACAGTCAATCAACAGAACAGAGGGCATTTTGTGGTGCAGGTATACCTCCTTCTATGAGGCATAACTCCTTTTTGCACAAGAGTTCTTGTAGCAAAAGGTGTCTGTGGATGCTCAACAGGAGTTTCTTGCGCAATGTAACCGAGTCTCTCTTCGGGGGCCACCGGGCACCCCCCCAGTCCGAGGGTCCTTGCCCTAGTATGCCCGGCGCCTCCCGTTCCCGGTCTCTATCCCGCCGTCTCCCCAGACGCGGGCCCCACTGCCAGTCCTCCCGAGGCCGGCGGCCTCACTGTCCTTGGCTTGGCTCGGGTCCAGGGTCCTTCCCGGTCCGTCCCCCGGCCGTCCCTTCCCCGGTGGGGCTTGGCTCCGTCCTGCTCCTCACCGCTCCGGTCGTCCCCGCTGAGTAGTCGGCCTCCGCTGCTGGGCTCCACGCCGCTCCCGGTGGGGTCCTGCTCGTGCCCTGCGGAGGAGGCTGAGAGCAGAATCCTCCCTGCTCTGCCCAAGCCTCCCCCCCACCTGTTCCTTCCTCCCCCTTTTTGAATTCCCCGCTCGGCGTCTGGCCGGCCCCCGCCCTTCCGAGCACCGTCCCTGCGCTCCTGGGTCCTAGCGCTGGCCGGGTTCCGGCCGTGCCGTCCTGCGCCTGCCCGCCGGTCACGCAGGGTTCCCCTCGCACTGCCGGCTCCGGTGCGCAGCGCTGGGTTCCTGTCCCCAGCTGACCTTCCCCGCGAGGCACGGGGCCACGGTCCCCGTGGCTGGGAGTGGGGGGGTAAGTTCCCCTGTCAACGCAAAAAGAGACTATCACCAAAAGCACAGGTGCTCTGATGGCCATTCTGTGAATGGCCATCAGAACTTTCTTGTGCAAGAGGGTCCATGCAGTATGGATGCTCTCTGGCGCAAAAGCACCATGATTTTGTGATGTGCTTTTGAGGTGTGGACACACTTTTGCGCAAGAAATTTTTGAGGAAGATCTCTTCCGGAAAAAGCATCTTGTGCAAAAATCTTGCAGTGTAGACAAAGCTATACAGTTTTACAGTAGTAGCAATATTAACCTAGTTAATGCACACAGCCTCACCCAGAAGCAGCTGGGCAGCCATCATATGGCCTTGGCCCCAGCTCCTGCCCAGGGAACAGCAGAGAACTTCAGTCTCAGTCCTCACTCCCCCACCACCAGCAGTTTACCTTTCACTGGTAGGATGGTGAGTGCAGGGCCAAACCAGATTAAGAGCAAATTTAGGATGAACTTCAACCATTTCTATAAGAGAATTTCAGTAGAAAATCCCATTTTTAAAAACATTCAGTTGCAAATACTGAGGTAGTTTCTTCTATTCGGATATGTGGCAGTTTTAGGGTACACTATATTCTTGAGTTAAAAAAAAAAAATTCTGACAGTTTCATATTGATGATTTGCTTTCCTGGTGAACATGCTGCCTTTAAATGTTGTTCATACTGCTTACGCAAATAGTTAATTATGTTCAGAATTTAACTGAGAGTATTTATCACTTGTATAAACATAAGGCACCATATTTTTCCTTTAATGTTTTATTAGAAGTGGTTACTCATCTGTAATTTCTGGTACGTCCCTAGACAGTATACACATATACTTGCAACATACCAAACCCACTTTCTGATACTATACTTTTCCTGAGCTGACAGTGATCAGTTTACCTACATAAAGTTTCATTGTCAGTTTCTGTTAACATCCAAGAACTCTTTGATATATTGCCTTGAATATACTGACTTAAGTGTGGGAATTTGTTCATAAGGACTGAAGGCTCACATGTCAAGGGAGTAATAGTGGTCCTGTTGTCCTTCTATCTACTCGATATGAATATAAAAAGAAATGGGACATGTTGACAAGTCTTCAGCAATGTGGGCCAGGTTTTTAGCAAGTATAAACCATAGAAATGAGTGGTGGTACACTCATCACTTAAAGACCTGACCTCATGCCTTCTATTATATAGCCTATCAGAATCTCAGCAGGGACAGACTAACTGAATCTATTTTTAAAAATCCCAAACTTTAGCATCATTCCTTTCTTGATGGATATACTGATTGTCAGCCATCTCATTGATTTCAAGCAGTTCCACTGCAGAATGCAAACTGCTCTAAGGGAAAAGGGAGTAAAAAAGTGTCTTGCCAAATTCAATTCAGAAAGTAATTTTTCTGAGCACCTCCTCAGATTTCATTTGGAGATTTAGGGGCTTCTAACCCCAAGGTATAGAATGAAATCTGTCAATAATATCTCAGAGTAAATGGAAGAATGAAAAAAAAACATTTAAAATTATAATTCCCTCTACAGTCCCTACCCTATGGAATCTGTAGACATAATTGTTCTAGTCTTGTAAAATGTGGAGGATCTATGCCCATAAGTAGACTGGATCACAAGCACACCCAGAAAGTTATAGGGAGTGTTACTGAACTGTGAAAATATAACAAAGTCATCATTACAAATGTCTTATTTCATTGGCTTAAAGGACTCTGCTACAGTCAGGCACATTTCTCATGTCAAGGTAGGTCAACATTTTGCTTGTCTATATGACCAGGGCTCGACAAATCGCTGCTTCTACTCGCCCCTGGTGAGTAGATTTCAGCTGGGCGCCCCGTTCTCCAGCAGCGCGGGCATGCACAGTGCAGGGCTGGTGAGTAGATTTTGCCACTGTTTGTCAAGCCCTGTATATGACCTTATATCAGAAGGTTTCAGCTTCTGAATTTAGTACATTGTATTATTCATATTTTACACTTGGAAAAACTGGGTCTCAAGGAGGCTGAGTGAGTTGTCTAAGGTCACCTTGGCAGCCTATAGAAAACCTAGGAACAGAGGCCAGTTTTCAGGTTCTGTGCTAGTGGGACAGCTACACCCGTGACCTGGCTCCGGCTCCAGCTCCAGCACATAGGGCAGTGGCTCATTGGCACTGGAGCTGGAGTGTCCCAGGCATACAGGGCAGCTGCCTGCTATGCAGCCCCACCGGCTGGGCACTGGAGCTGGAACTCAGGCTGCAGTGAAGCTGCCCAGGCACAAAGCTGAGCAACTGCCAGAGCTGGAACTGGGACTGTGGTGAGGCTGCCCCAGTAGGGACAGTGTGAGCCTCACTGGGACCCTGGCTCCAGCTGCGGCATCCAGGGCAGCCACTTGCCACACAGCCCTGCTGGCTGGGCTATGTGGATGCCTGAGGAGCTGGAACCCACCATGCCACTCACTTTCCAGCAGGCCCAGCATGCAAGTGAGTGTTGCTGTGTGGCTTTGCGACAGAGGTGGGTGGGCATAGAATTTTCTGTGTATGGCTGCGTAGGTGCGCACCTTAGAAGGAACTATGGCACCCACTCTCTTTCCTGCCCGCGGAAAAAGATTTGAAGGGACATGCTCTCTAAACCCCAATAGGGATTACACAGTGAATACTAATGGCTAAATTCTGCAGCCCCAGACATCACTACTCACATCCTCAGGGGTTTAGGAGAGTGCTTCAAGTCCACTTAATATATCTCTGTGCTCAAATTAAAAGGAGGAATTCGACTTTAACCATAGAGCTTGTATTTTCTAAAACTGCATATTATTTCAGTTCTGCAATCTTTCAGTCCAGTATGAAAACAATAATTTCATATGGCCTAACCTCATTCTTGCAGACAGTTATTTTCCAAAAGTGCACTTTTCAGCAGGCAAGAATATATTGACTATATATAATAACTTCCATTAAATATTTAAGACGGAAAGGTGCCATTATAAGTAACAGTTGCATAGCAGTCTCCTGCCAGTGTTCATCCTGGAATGATCTTTGGAAGAATAGTCATTGCTACTTCCTTAGAAGTTGAAAATATATAGATCTGTCAGATGCAATAAAAATTTAAGCTGAACTGGGTAAAGAAGAATTTATTTATTACCTTTCTAAGTCTTTTATGTGTTGCTTAGCTGCTTGTAACCAAAGCTAGTCTTTGCTTTGATGATTCAAAACTATCATCTGAATTATGGTAAATGTGTTTGATATCAAACACTTGACCTTCAATCTGGGAGTTTTAAAGTCCAAATTCTCTTTTCAGATATATGAGTATCACTCCTGTTGATTTCACTGAATGCATGCTATACTCAGTGAAGCAAAATTGGGACCATAACTGTGGTTTCAGTGATCACTTTGTATGGCTCATAAAAGCAACCCTAGACTTTTCTGGTAAATACATAATAGACTGGTTCTCACACCATGTATTCTAATCAGTTGATAATATAAAACATTTTTCCAAAATTTGGAGGAAAAAACTTCTTTCAGATAAACTGGTTTATATGGACAAACATACTTATAAAAATTTACTATGAAAAACTCATGTTCAAAGGATACCAGAATACCTAAAGTCAGTTAATTAGTTCTTTTATCTCCTCTTTCATTAATTTATGGCCATGCATTTTGGCTTTCATCACTGCCACCTTTTTCTGATGACCCAGGAAGTGGGAGTTAGTCTTCCAGAATTGATAGATTCTTCTAGACTATGCAATCTCTAATTAATTTACTAAATAAATTGAGCTGATCATCTCAGTTTCTGAAAATTCTCCTTGATTTATAAGTCTGTTCTGGAAGACTTGGAACAAAACCTTGACATGTCAGATTGGGTTTCAACAACTTAATTTCACAGGTGTAATTTCTAAAGATAGTTTCTTGGTTTATAAATGTTTGCACTACAGTAATTCTTCATGTAAAACGGTAGATACGTTTCAGAAAATGATTGTGCTAAGTGAAAACGTGTTATGTGGGGTCAATTTTCCCATTGAAAATAATGAAAAAGGTGGGGGTTGCGTTTGCACTCATGGCTCCAGCCTGCACTTGTTAGCAGCTGGGACTGGGACATAAGGTTGGGGGAGAAAGAGGACTGAGTTATAGCAGGGAGGGGAGGTGTTTGGCTGTGGGGAAAGACAGGGGAGGGGGCTTGCAGCCAGTGGCTGAGTTTCCCCAGCTGGCTGGTCACTGGCAGCTGCGCAGGGCTTCCCCTGCCTCTTTGCAAAGCGGCCGAGGTTCGCCACTCACCGTGCTGTTCCCCAGCGACCGTCCTTGCCAGACGCAAGGAGGCAGGGGGAAGCCCCGCACAGTTGCCGGCAACCAGTCAGCTGGGAAAACCCAGCCGCCGCTGCAAGCTGGGAGTGAGACATCCGGCCAGAGAGGGTCACTGGGGAATGGCTCAGCGAGCGGCGAACCTCTGCCACTTTGCAGGGAATCAGGGGAAGTCCCGCGCAGCTGCTGGCGACTGGCTGGCTGGTCGTGGAAATCATGTCCTTGCGGGGACGGTCTTGTTGTTCAAAAAATGTTCCCTAAAAAAAAAAACATGCTATAGTGAAAACATGTTTGGCGGGCACATGTTAAGTGAGGAATTACTGTATTCAAGAAATTGGAGCCAGGTACAGGCAGTCCCCGGGTTACGTACAAGATAGGGACTGTAGGTTTGTTCTTAAGTTGAATCTGTATGTAAGTCGGAACTGGCGTCCAGATTCAGCCGCTGCTGAAACTGACCGCCAGTTCTGACTTACATACAGATTCAACTTAAGAACCCCAAGCTTCCCCAAGTCAGCTGCTGCTGAAACTGATGAGCGCTGATTCCAGGAAGCCTGGGGCAGAGCAACTCTGCCTTGGGCTTCCTGTAGTCAGCGCTGGTCAGTTTCAGCAGCAGCTGACTTGGGGACGCCTGGGGCAGAGCAACTGGGGTGCTGCTGGGTTGCTCCAGTAGCACCCCTCGGCGCTACTGGACCAACCCAGCAGTACCCCAGCTGCTCTGCCCCAGGTGTCCTGATTCAGCCACTGCTGAAACTGACCAGCAGCGGCTGAATCAGGACCTGGGGCAGAGCAGCTGGGATGCTGCCGGGTTGGTCCAGTAGTGCCCAGAGCGGGTGCTGCAGGATCAATCCGCAGCGCCCCAGCTGCTCTGCTCCAGGGTCCAAAACAAAAGCCTGGTCTGCTGGGGGGGGGGGGGGGCACACTATCCGCCCCCCCCCCCAGCAGACCAGGGACACGGGGAGCAGAGCAGCAGCGGCAGCGGGGTGCCGCGCCTCTGAGGCTTTGCTCTGGCAAAGTCTCAGAGGCGCGGGACCCCTCCCCCCCGCGGCTGCGGCTTCAGTCCCGGTGCCTGTGATCTGCTGGGGACCGTCCCCAGCAGACCACAGGCACCGGGACCCAAGCGGCAGCAGCGGGCAGGTTCCCGCGCTTCTGAGACTTTGCTCTGGCAAAGCCTCAGAAGCGCGGGAACCCGCCCGGTGCCCCTGGTCTGCTGGAGACGGTCTCCAGCAGACCAGGGGCACCGCAGCAGCTTACGAACGGGGCTTTCTCGCCCCGGAGCTCGCAGGTAGCAATCCGCTACCTCGACCTCCGGGGCGAGAGAGCCCCATTCGTAAGTGCAGATCCGACATAAGTCGGATCCGCGTAAGTCGGGGACTGCCTGTATTTTTAAAGGGAACTTCTTTCCTTGAATCTATATCATGAGTATAAATGAGCAGCTGCTTTTCTTGTACACCTGCCGGAAACTTTTAATCAATTCAGAAGGTAGCTTTTCTACCTACATGATTATATTCTTGCTGTGATTGTACAAGTGTTCAGAATTTCCTTCTCAATCTAGATTCTGCCTCCAGTATCATTTATGCAATTCTCAGGGCTTGACAAATTGCGGCGAGAGCAACTCGCCAGCCCCGCACTGTGCATGTGCCAGACCGGCACTGTGCATGCACGCAGCGCCGGTGAATGGGGCGCTCAGAGTGACTGGCTGAAATCTACTCACCACGGGTGAGTAGAATCAGCGGTTTGTCGAGCCGTTGCAATTCTAGTGCTTTCTGCGAAAGCTGATTGGATATAAATGTGGGCAGAGTTTGGACAATAGTTCTCTTCCTACAATAAGTGATGGTCTCATTTGGGTCAGGCTGTTTATACAAAGGGAGTACCATAAAGTTGAGAGTATAGTGCGCACTTTTTTTCCCTTTTTTTAACATCAAAGTTGGGGTGCGCATTATCCATAAGTTTTTTTTTTTCAAAGTTTTCATTTGGTAGTTGTGTGGCACTTAATGAATCGCTGGATACCAGAGGTTAAGTTGATTTTTATTAGCATCGACAAGCAACTATATACACCGTTTCAAAAAGGTAAGTTAAACAAATGAAATCAACACTGCAGAGCAAACAAGCAAATACCGTATGTTAATTGACCTTCTACTCATCTTCAAAGCCCTTGAATTCACATTTGTTAGAATCTTCCTCGAACAAACGAGCATCTTCATCTAGGTAATACAAATCATTGTCATCTTCGCATACCAGTAATTCACCCTTAGATGATTCATCGTCGCTTGGATCCATCCACAGCGCATCATCCTCGCTGCCATCCATAGCATTAGAGATGCTGCATTTCAGAAACCCCTTCCTTATGATAGCGGGATCAAGTTCAACCCAGACATCTGCTATTCACTGGGTAACATCTTGCAGCGTTGGTGTATGCATACGTTCACCTGCAGTAAATGTATGTTCACCTTCAACAACCAGGTGTTCCATTTCCTGCGTAGTGCATCTTTCATTGGTTTGTTAACTGTCACATCAAGTGGCTGCAGCATTTTGGTCATTCCACCAGGAATAATTGCCAAGTCTGTTTTGTCCTGCTGAAGCCTTTTCTTGATGGATGGCATACAACGACACCAAAATGCATCCATCCAAAACTATTAGAGATCTCTTTCTCATAAGTCCACCAGGCCGCTTCACCCAAACCATCAGTAGCCAATCAAGCATTTAAAGCTTCATCGATCCAGCCTTTAGGGTGAACACGCACATGAACGGTGTTCGGGAATATAACATTCTTTGGCATTGTCTTGCGCTTGAACACAATATAAGGAGGCAGCTTTGTTCCATCAGCCATGCAAGCAAGCATTACAGTAAACCTAGACTTTTCATGGCCTGTGGTAGCAATGGAGACGGTCTTGGCACCTTTCACTTCAAGTGTTCTGTTGTAGGGATTATCGAAATTTAATGGTGTATGATCTGCATTACCAATTAAAGAAAGGCCGTAGCAGTGCTGCTTGTGTAGTTTTATGATAAACTTTTGGAACTGTAGTAGCTTGGTGTCTGAGTCCATCGGTAGCTTCTGTGCGATAGTTGTTCGTCGTCGGACCGATAGGCTATGGCGATTCATGAACTGATTGCCCCAGCCATGCGAAGCTTTAAACCCAGCTCTGTTAGCGCACGTTTTGGCAATGGTCAAAGCCTTCATTCTAACCTCCATAATGCTAACACCACCGCCTTGCTGTCTACGCTCAGCAATCCATTCAACCAGCTTGGCCTCCAACTCAGGATATGCAGCGCTTTTACCTCACTCGGCCATCTTCATCCGAGGCAGCGCTTGCAGGCGCTCTTTCTGCTGGCTCCAAAGCTGAAAGTTAGACTCTGCTATGCCATCAAATTCTCAGCTGGCAGCTCTGTTGCCATGAGCCTCAGCATAGCTAACAATTTTAAGTTTTTCAGCGACAACTCATGGCATCCCAAAGAGAGCATGGAAACTCTGCACACTGTTTGCTCATGTGCTCACTTGGCAATACAAACAGACAAGACAAGACAAAACAAAATACAGCAAGACAAAATATGGCAAAGTCGGGGTGCGCATTATAGATAGGAGCTCAGGTTATGCCAGAATTCTCATGTTTAAAAGGTAGGTGCACATTATGCATAGGTGCGCATTATAGTTGAGATTTTACGGTAGAATGAAGTCTAAAATGGCCAAGCTCATTGACAAGGTGGTGGAGGAGGGCAAAGGGGGCAGTTGTAGAGGTGGTGGTAGCCAGGAACAGTAGAGGTGGTGGTAGCCAGGAACCTTTCCTCCCAACGCGGGACCTTTTTAAATTGCCTGGAAAGACTGCAGGGCTCCTATGTGAATACTCCTGAGTTCTGGTGCCCTCTGTGAGCTACAGAGTGGCTTTGTTGGGTTAACCTATGAGGCTTCAGTGTCAAGGCAGGATCGGCTCTGGGTGGCTGGAGGTGAGTCAGATCACCAGCTCCCAGCTACATTGAGGGAACTGGAGGGAGAGCCAGTCCATTGCAACTTTGCATCTAGGAGTGAAACTTCCTGCATCTATGTGAGTTACTGGGGAGGAGAGGGGAGCCAAAATGGGAACAGAGTGGGGACAGGAGATAGTCAGGCTGGGAAGAGAAGGAGAGAGCCGAGCTCCAGGATTAGAGCCAGTCTCCACACATAGAGCCAGTCATGGGACTTCAGTGAGCAGCGGGGCAGAGAATCAGGCTAGGATGGGATGGGCTGGGATGGGAAGAGAAAAGAGGGGAGCAGAGATAGGCAGGGACAGCTGGGGGGAAGGAGCTGAGCGGAGGGGTGACAAAGGAAGAAAGAGAAAGAAAGAGGAAGGAAGGAGTAAGACAACAGTGCTAATTAAATCAGAATGGATACAGCTTATCAATTTAGGCATGAATGGCCATATTTTAAAAGGAAATTCAGTTTGGCCTCCATTTCAAATTGTTGCATATACAAGTGATTATATATGCAGAATTTTGTGCCACGAATGTAGTTTGTTGGGGTTCTTTCAGCTGTAGGCTTAAGGAATGGATCAAATAGCTTGACTGCCTTTCAGTGTATTTATTCACGTCTTGGAAATTCATATTTACTCCTGAGAAGAGTTTTTACAGAGAAGTGAAAGATGGTCCTGGGAGTACAGCAGTGTGTGTTGGACCTTCCTACTCCAGCACCCTTTGGTCCTGAGTAGACCAGAACCAGGGAGTTTGCCAGACCAGGAGAGATCAGTTATGCCCTGCTGGCTGCCCCACTACCAGGCTCCTCTCCCTGGGGCTCCCCTGTCTGGGGCTCCCTGCTCTGCTGCCTACCCATTGTCACCAGAGTTCCCTTGGGTTCCTGGACAGAGCTTCTGCCGGCCTTGCTGCTGCCAGGGATTCCCTGGAGTTCCTCTGCTGGGACCACGCAGTTGCTTCCAGCCTCATTCAGCCCTTAATGGCCCCCCTACCACCAGGAGTTTCCTGGAGTTCCATGGCTGAGGCTCCCCGGTTGTTGCCTCACACCGCTGCTGCCAGGGAGTTCCCTGGGTTCTCCACTAAAGCTCCTCTGACACCAAGCTTATACCAGCCTTAGGTAGTTGGAATATGCAGTTGGATAAACTCCCAAGTGAAAGAGCTGAAAGTTAGGATCCTTGGGGTTGGTAGATGTAAAATGATGCACAGAAACAGACAGTAGGATTCTAGTGAAGCTAGGGAAGTGAAGCTTCTCTAGATTCAACTCTAGGGGATGTGGTTGCTACTCCTATTCTTTCTAGGGAACCCATGGACTGTTCTGTCCTGGGGCCCAGAATTGCTGTCAGTGGGCCTGAAAATGGTTGCCTGTTTGAAAGTCCGAGGAATATGCCCTGGCCTGCTTATGATTTAAGGAAGTTTATTCAAGAGACTGGAAATGGGCTACAGAAATAGAATTTCGCTGTAGAGTTACTATTAGTAACTGACTGTGGAAGGGGCTGGGTGGTATCAGAAACAAATTCTGAAGCAGATCTGGCTGCTGACTGTGGTGGTAGAGACTAAAAATGAATAACTAGCATCATGTAATACAAATGTATGGCTTTGTTTGTTAGGGTTGCCTGTATCTGATGATATTGTAAAGTTACTGTTACATCCTGCTTCAAAGTTAGAATGCTGCTTTCCACATTTTAGACTAGATTATCTCACTCTGCTGAATGCTATATGGAGTAGCGTGAAATCGCATTAACCCCATTGGCGCTCCAGGGAAATAAAGGGAGCACATCCAGAATATTCTCCGAGAACAAAATGCAGCATTAGTCCCTTCTTCCTGATGTTTCTGTAGAATTTAGTGCCGTTTGTAGTGGTGTTGTTATTTTGTTGGTCCCAGGATATTAGAGACGAGGTAAATGAGGTAATATTTTTTTATTGGTCCAACTTCTCTCAGTATAAGAGACTAGGGTTACCAGGTAGCTTCAGAAAAAATACCGGACACACTTGATCGGGGGATGGGGGAGGAAGGGACAAGCTAGGAGGGGAGCGGGGCTGGCCGGAAGGAGTGTGTATGTGTGTGGGGGGGTGTCGGGAAGCAGGGGTGGCCGGGGGGGGGTGGCCGGAAGGAAGCAGGTTTGGTCGGGGGGAGCGGGGCTGGTCGGGAGGGGTTGGAGGGAGCGGGAGGTGGGGGGAGAGAATTGGCTGGTGGGGAGTGGGACCGACCCGGGCACATGCAGATCCCAAGGCACTGCCTGTCCTGCGCATGGTCCTGGTGAAGCATGAGCGAGTTCAGCTACGGCTCCACAACGCGCTTGAATAGCACTCAGGAGTATGGACAGGGCTTCTCCTCCCCCCTAAGGCATCACTCCTACATCAGACACAAGCAGAGGCTCCCAGCGCCAATTGTGCCCCACCTCCCAGTCACTCCTCCCCAGATGGAAAACCAGAAAATACTGGACATTGCACAAGTCCGTTATTTTCTGAATTTTTTTACCGGACAGAGGGTCCAAAAATTGCGCAGTTCGGTCGAATACCAGACACCTGGCAGCCCTATAAGGATATATTTACACTAGCCCCCTAGTTCGAACTAGGGAGGCTAATGTAGGCATTTGAAGTTGCAAATGAAGCCTGGGATTTAAGTATCCCGGGCTTTATTTGCATCTTCCTGCCTAGGCGCCATTTTTAAATCCCCTTAGTCCGAACTAAGTGCCCATGGCTACACCTCATTCCAGGAGGAGTAACAATTAATTCGAACTAAGGACTTAGTTCAGATTAACTTCTGACTGCTGTGTGCAGTCAGTTCGAACTAAGAGGATTTAAAAATGGCACCCACCCGGGAACATTCAAATGAAGCCTGGGATATTTAAATCCTGGGCTTCATTTGCAAGTTCGAATGCCTATATTAGCCTCCCTAGTTCAAACTAGGGGGCTAGTGTAGTCATACCCTAAGAGACAAGCTTTTGAGCCACACAGAGCTTTCTTCAGGTCTGGGTTCAATGCTAGGTAGACTTGAACAATCATTGTAATTTTAGGAATATTGTTAGGGTTGCCAGGTGTCCGGCATTGTACTGGACAGTCCAGTTTTTGGGCCCTCTGTCTGGTAAAAAAAAATCAGAAAATACCGGACATGGGAAATGTCTGGTATTTTCTGATTTTTCCAGCTGCGCACCGGACGGAAGCCTAGCAGGGGTGGAGGGAGCAGCTGGGAGTCTCAGCTGGGAGGTGGGGCCGTGATTGCCACTGGGAGCCCTTGGTCAGTTGAGTGTGAGGAGGAGGGGAAGCCTCCTCCTCGCTTGTGCGTTGCTGGGAGCCTGCGTGGGACAGGCAGCAAGTGCCCAGGTCAGTCCCGCTTCCCGCCGGGCAATTTACTCACCCCCCCCCTTCCCGGCCACCCGGTTCTCCCTCACTTCCCCTCCTGATCTTCCCCAGCCAACACCCCTGCACCGCCTGCCAGCTGTGCTTCCCACCCCCCCCTTCCTCCCGGCCAGCGCCGTGGCCCCTGATCCCTCCAAGTCTGCTTCCCGCTGACCCGTTCCTCTTCCTGATCTCCCCCCGCCAGCTCTGCTTTCCACTCCCCCTTCCTCCTGGCCGCCTTCGTGGCTCCCGATCTCCCCCCAGTTGTGCTTCCTGCCCCCTTCCTCCCGGCCACCCTCACAGCCCCTGATTTCCCCCAGCTGTGCTTCCTGCCCTCCCTTACTCCCGGCCAGCCCCGCCCCCTCCCGGCCTGTCCCCCCTCCCCCGATATCCCATGGCCAGCCCCATTCCGTCTGACTCCCACCCCCCACGACCAGCCCTGCTTCCTGTTGGCCCTCCCCCTCTCCCCGGCCAGCCCCATTGCCTCCCCCTTAGCTGTTTCCAGGCCCCCCCCCTTCCTGGCCAGCACTGCTCCCTTCCTGGCCAGTCCTTCCTCCCGCTCCCCCTCCCCCCATGAAGCATGTCTGGTTTTTTTGGTAACCCGTAGCAGTAACCCCTTTTTGCTCAAGAACTTTGGCCTTCTCCCTCCTGCTTTTCTTTTCCTTCAACAAAATTTTTTCCCGGTGGTTTTATGTGTGTGTGTGTGGGGGGAGGAGGGGGCGGTATTTTTGTTTCAGCCATCTGGCAACCCTAAGCTTTGTGTGTGTGAGAGAAGATTTCTGCTTTGCCAATCTTCCACACACACATTTTACACTAGCACTAGGCTGGTATTGTTCTCCTACTTATTTGGGGAAACCTTAATTGGCATACTCATTAGGTTAAAATAATCTTCATTCTGTTATTCCTTCAGTATTAACTTAAGAAAATTAAACTGTGGTCTGTGTTTGGTTAGTGGATGTTTATTATTATTATTACTAATTTAAATCTAGTGCTTCCTCTTTTTAAAAGGTAGTTATAAACAAAGGGAATTTATAGTTGTTAGTGGGCTGGGAACCAGAGAACCAGGTCTTTGAGGCCCCCTGCTAGAAGCCATCAAGTCCTATCACACCCTGTCCTAAAAAGGAACAGTGGAAGTGAGTCCTCCAGGCATCCTGGTGAGGCTGCTTGGGATGCAGCCAATCAGAGAAGGGCTGCAGCAGGCAGCTCACCTCGGCTCTCATAAAAGGAGCTGCCTGCAGTGCAGAGCAAAGGTCAGTTGCTGCCTTGAGCCAGGGGAATGAACGTGATGCTCTTGGGCTGAAAGACTTGCAGGACATCAAAATGGAGTAGTTGCTGGCTAGGACAGGGCTGAATGGAGTAGTTGCTGGCTAGGACAGGGCTGGGCAAAATACGGCCCAGGGGTTGGATCTGGCCCACCAACCCACCAGATCCGGCCTGCAGACCACCCTGCCAGGACCTTCTGCCATGCAGCTGTGCAGTTTAAAGCTCACTCTGTGCATTTCTCTGCTCTGCAGGGAGGGGGCAGCTTCTTGCGATGTTCCCACCCCCAGCCTAATCCTCAGCTCCTAGTGGCCAGAAACAACTGGCCAATAGGAATTGACCCCAGCCAGTCTCTCAGTTCCTATTGACTGGAAACAACCAGCCAATAAGATCAGAGACATTGGCCTGGAGGATGAGACCAGTCTCTTCCCCATCCTGGAGCTGAAAGCAATGTGGGGTTTGAAGCTTGCAGTTTTAAGTGATTTAGGTCTGCAGCAATTAAAGTGCTACATGCTGTAACTAAGGATGGGGAAATCTCATGGCTAAATTGGTTAGCCCAATAGTTGGGACTTTCCCTAACTCCTTTCCTGCATTCCATTATAACCACTGTTTTAACTATTGTAATTGTTGTAATCATTTTCTGCATAACCTTGTGTATTGTGAAATGCCTAGTTAATGTAGCTATCTCTTCTGTGCACATTCAATATACAGCACTAGGAAAGGATCCCAGCCAATTCCTTGATCCTGAACCCCCTAATCAGACCATTGGGCACTTTTAGATTCCCCCAAGGTGGGCAAAAGGTGCTGGCATCACCACCATCTTGTATCCTGGGACGTGGTGCGTTGTATCAGGGGGTGGAATGTAGCCAGACATGACCCTCCCCCCCGTAACATCCATCTTTGCTTGCTTGGAAGCATGCAGGGCACACAGAGCAACAAAACAGCATGGTCGTTGAAAGCCTTGAACAGGAGGCACAGATATTCTAGCTCACCCAGTGACCCTGGACAACTGTAAGCAGAGATAAGAGGGTGGTCGAACTAATCGCTGACCAAGAGGCTGCCGAGGAGTGCACTTGACTTAACCCATATTGATACGATCACACACTCGTCCGGGGGGGGGGGGGGGGGAGGAATCTCCCGCCCAGCAAAGAATGTTCGGTACTCATAATTTAGCTCTCTCGCTCTCTCTCTTACAAGTGTAAATTATTTGAAACTCCCTTGTAAGAACTGGCGCCACAAAACGGACCAGTACAATATGGCATCTTAGATAAGAAAGGGGATACAGGCCCCTAAGGGTATAAAGATGGGTCCAGCAGCACACTCACTCTGAGCGTCAATCTGCCATCTACCTGCTGGCCGGGTTAGGTATTTGACCTCCCGAGGTTCCATGGGGACGCCCACCTCGTATTCGTCTTTCCGAGGAATTGAGGGACCGACCCTGGCCTGACCCGCTGTAGTCGAGAGGCACAGAAGGGGGTAAAAAACCTGTATGTGTCCTTTGTTTAAGTATATACATAGTGTTAGAGCTCTTTAAAGATTAAGCTGTCACTTGGTTCCATTATTTTCTATCCTCCTTTTTTTCCTTTGTAACCATTTTAAGATCTATATTTGCTAGCAGTTAAGAAATAGAGCAATAGCCATTGTAACCACATGCTTTATAAGCCTTTTTAATAAACCTGTAACTGGTTAAGTTTTAACCTGACTCCTTCAGTTGCTGTAACAGAACCAAGCACCAATTTAAAAGAATTTCAGCCGGTCATAAGGGACAGATATAGGAAGAGCTGGGACATTTGGATCGTGTCACTTCCAGAGGACAGATCCATTGGGGCATCTCTCAGTCTTCCCTAGGCTGCCCGCTGTGAAGGGATCTTGTATTTTAGCAGTTAAAATCTGAGATGTAATAAGCTCTTCCTATAAACTCTGGGGCGTCTGTCAGCCTGTTGGCTGCCCGCTGCGACGGGACCCAGGTCCTAGTGGTAAAGACACGGACGTTAAACTTCTCGGGGCGCCCTTCAGCCTCCTAGGCGGCCCACTGCGACGAGACCTTGCATCTCAGCAGTTGAAGACTTGGGTGTGACACACACTGCCCTGACCATCGGCTGACAAGTAGCCAGCCTGGATCCTCCAACTGGCCACAAGCAGAATAGCCAAGGATCTAGGAGGCAACACATTTCATTTGAAGTCTGAGTAGTGGAAAGGAGTTTACAGCCCCAAAGATGGGGCTGATGACCTCAAGGAAGGTCAGGTTTTTGTTGGACTGGGTTTCCCCAGAAGTGGTTTGTTTTGTGTTTCATATACAGATTGGATGTGACTCAAGCTCAAGAGCTGAGTCACTGAAAACGCATCTGAAATGAAACCTACCAGCAGAGGGCCCAGCGAAAAAGCAGAGTAAAGGCATGCACTCAGCCAGCGGGAAGTGCTCGTGAGAGGCAAGTGGCCACGCATTTAAGACTTCATCATGTAACAACACAGTTATTCCAATATGTGTAGAATCCTAATGTAACAAGCTTCAGGTTTCAACCAAGTTAGTGAATGGATTTTGGTTTGGCTTTTGTTTTTCATTGACTATATTAGTTACAAAAATAATTCACAAATGTGTCCTGGAAATCATGGACAGGTGCCTTTCAAACTTCTGCCCCAGAGCTCAGTACAACTCAGTCAAGTACAGCTACTTCAGTCTTGGATTTTACTGGGCAGAAATGACCACTTCTGAGATGTGGCAGAGACTTCCCAGGCACTAATTTGATACCTAAAGATGGATTTTGGCTGCATTTCTTGCGCCAGTCCTTGGACCAGAAGGAGTGAAAGGCTGGGAGACTATGGTAGTTTTGTTTCACATAGTGAGCAAGGGTGCCTTTTTCTCAGTGTACACTACAGGCAGTCCCCGAGTTACGCGAATCCGACTTATGTCGGATCCGCAGTTACGAATGGGGCTTTTCTCGCCCCAGAGGACGGGAGTGGCGGGACGCCCAGATGCGCCGTGGTCCGCCGCCCCCGTCCTCCGGAGCGAGAAAAGCAGCTCCCCGTCTCCCTGGTCTGCAGGGAGACGGGGAGCAAAGCCTTGGAGCACACCCGCAGCGGGACAGCCTGGGCGCGCTTGAGCTGTCCCACTGCGGGCGTGCTCCAAGGCTTTGCTCTCCGTCTCCCTGCAGACCAGGGAGATGGGGAGCAAAGCCTCGGAGCACGCCCGCAGTGGGACAGCCGTGGTGCGCCTGGACTGTCCTGCTGCCCGCGTGCTCTGCGGCTTTGCTCAGCGTCTCCCAGATCAGCAGACCAGGGAGACAGAGCAAAGCTGTGGAGGACTTGGGCGGTCCCGCCACCCCCGTCTCCCTGGTCTGCTGTGGGGGGGGGGGGGGTGCAGCTAGTGTGCCCCCCCCAGCAGACCAGGCTTTTCTTGCCTACCCCTGGGGTAGAGCAGCTGGGGGCTGCCGGGTTGGTCCCGCAGCACCGCTCCGGACCAACCCGGCAGCACCCCAGCTGCTCTGCCCCAGGCGTCCTGATTCAGCCGCTGCTGGTCAGTTTCAGCAGCGGCTGAATCAGGACGCCTGGGGCAGAGAAGCTGGGGTGCTGTTGGGTTGGTCCAGTAGCGCCCAGAGCGGTGCTACTGGAGCAACCCAGCAGCACCCCAACTGCTCTGCCCCAGGCATCCCCAAGTCAGCCGCTGCTGAAACGGACCAGCGGCTGACTACAGGAAGCCCGAGGCAGAGTTGCTCTGCCCCAGGCTTCCTGGAATCAGCCGCTTATCAGTTTCAGCAGCAGCTGACTTGGGGACGCATGGGTTTCTTAAGTTGAATCTGTATGTAAGTCAGAACTGGTGTCCAGATTCAGCCGCGGTTGAAACTGATCAGTTTTAGCAGCGGCTGACGCCAGTTCCGACTGACATACAGATTCAACTTAGGGACTGTAGGTTTGTTCTTATCTTGTACGTAACCCGGGGACTTCCTGTATTTTAAAAAAGCTGAAAAACATTCACTTCTCCCATCCCCCACGCTCTTGCAGAAATAGTTGTCCTTTCTACTGAGAAACTCTTTAAATCTCTTGATATGGAACAGCCTCCTATGTACTTACATTTTTATAACCTAGGCACTTTACACTTTAATTATTTTAAAATAAAAGCTGCCCTTTAGCTCAAGTCTCTGTTTGTCATACACTCTAATAAATCATTGATAATGTCTACTGTCACCCTTCTAATCCATCACCTCCACCCCAGCATATTCTCAAATGCATAGGAAAAAAGTCGGCTTGTATGTAGTCTTGAAATCTGCAGTGCCTCATTATCATCTTAATAATCAATCTAATCTATTTACTGAAAAATTAGCTTGATGAAAAGCAGCTCTCTTGTCATTCTCAAGAGTTTTTAGGTCTTCCTGAGAGCAGGAAGCAACCTTGAATAGCCACAGTCTTCACTAAGGGAAGAATTTATGAACTGATCTAAAAACTCATGTTTATTTAGTGGGTGCATGAAGGGTGGTTCTTTCCTTCTTGGAAGCAGGGATGGGGGAAGGCTGGATTTTAACAATTGCTAAGGTACAGCTTTCATTCTCAAATGACAATTTGTGTCTTGAGAAGCTGGAAAAAATCTATAAAGAATCAGTTTAAGGTATACATTCTCTTTTACTTTCTGAGATGGGGGTTGTAGAGGAGGGCAGCATGTAGGCTAGAATAGTTTCAACCCCAATTAATGCATGCTTATTTTACAGCAGTATATTTTTCAGAAATCTAATTTTATAGACATTTATCATAGAGGCTAAATATTCACCAATCTACTTGCATAGTATCTGGCTTCTGAAAGTTAAAAGTTGCCCAATATGTGGCTAAAATGCTGGTGCCTCCTATTTAGGTTTCCATAGTAGGGTAGGCGGAATGAAAAAATAATTTCATTTTCTCTTCTGGTTTTCATGAAATTACTGTGATTCATTTTGCTGTTTGAGACTGCAGTGTTAAAAATACATGGAATATATTTGGTGCAAACCGACTGACCATGGTTTATGAATGTGAAGCAGAAAAAACAGGATTAAATGAAAGCTTAGAACACACAGTAATGGAAAAAACAGGGGGAAACCCACAGTGAAGTCTGGAGGATAGCCTCTCTAGCTTTGGAAGTAAGGGTATGTCTACACTACCACCCTAGTTCGAACTAGGGTGGTAAATGTAGTCATACGAACTTGCAAATGAAGCCCAGGATTTGAATTTCCCGGGCTCTATTTGCATGTTGCCGGGCGCCGCCATTTTATGCCCGTGGCTACACAAGGCAAGAACTAGATAGTTCGGACTAGGCTTCCTATTCTGAACTATCTAGTTCGTGCCGCGTGTAGCAGATACCCACAGAAAAAATACAGACTTGGGTGGGAGTTGTACCTGATCAAGACATTCAAGATTTGTTTCTGTTTAGGCATTCAAACTTAGTCAGCCTAGTTTTGGGAAGTTGCAGTTACTTTGGTAGCATGCTAATTAATTTTTCACAAAAACATTAGTCATTAATTGACTAGCACTGAGAATCCAGATCTGGAAGTACATAACCTTTCCATAAGTAGACTTTCTCTGACTGTGTCTGTATGCCAGTTAGTGTAGGACAAATTCTTCTTTGTTTTACTATTTCAGATCAGGAGGAACTTCACAGATTTATTGAATTTGCTCCAGAATTAAACCAGTGTAAATAAGAGCATATTGTTGCCCAGTAAATTCTCTGTTCACATAAACTGCTTCATTGATTTGTCTTTGTCTTTTGCAGGTTGATTTTTCACCCCTCTAATTACAGAGTCTGTAGATTTATGAAATTGCTGCATAAGACCTGCAGCATATAGGCACTTCTTTCACCAGAACTATGTGCAAAGCCTGTTTAGAGGAGGCTAGCTGCTCCGGGGCCTGTGGGATGTTCCTTCTCTTCTACTCAAAGCTATACCGTGGAGACTCTTTTCTGGCAACATAAATGACTGTGCCATACACTTACTGTGTCTAAGAAAATGTTTTTAGTACAGATTGAACCTCTCTAGTCCAGCACCTTTGGGACATGATTGGGGTTGAACCAGAGAATTTGCTGAACTATGGGAGATCAGTGTTGTCTGGTAGCATTGCCAACACTTCTACTGCTTACTTGGCTCTTAGAAGACATTTAGGGGTAAATTAGAGCTAAATAGCAGCACACAACACTGAAAGCTAGGACTGTTAGCTGTAAACAAACTTTATGGCTCTGTGGGAAATTTGGCCACACTCATGATAGATGGACATCCAGCTAACTAAAATCATGCCAGACCACGGATGTTGCGGGACCAGATAGTACTGGATTAGAGAGGTTTAACATATACAATAAGTAAATGGATTTAAGAAAAGCAGGGTGAATAAAATCCATATTGGAATAAGATAGGAAGAGATTAATAAACTGTCAAGGAGAAAGTGCCTGAAATAGCTTTCCCCTATACCACCTGGCCAAAATATTATGCCTTAAGGGGATGAAATGACTAAATATCTATTGGCTGAGCAGCAGAGGTTAGTAGGAAATAGTTTTCCTGTCTTGTAAAACTTAGATTGTTCAGTTATTTCCCCCACCCTCCTCATTCTGTATGGGGCAAAACAAAGAGTTCTTGACTCATCCATCCTATATTTGTGCCATAATCACTGGGCTTTCAGTTATTCTGGACTGGATCTGTTTCAATTCCTGGCCTGACTTTCTCTGAGATTCTATAAGATGAGAACCACAGGCACAGATATAATGGAGAGAAAGCTTGAACTGTACTTTCTTACCTTACTAGCCAATTAGCCCATCATAAGACGGGATTTTCAGGTCTCTCCTCCATGTTGGTCTTCTCTCCTGAGCCTCTGGTCTCTCTCTCTCTCTCCTTCTCCTCCTCCTATTGCCCCCCCCCCTTTCTCTCACCTCTCCTCTGCCCCCTGCCTCTCTCTCTCTTTCTCTTCTCCTCCCCTTCTTGCTTCTCACTTGGGGGACCACGGCGGGCTCCTCACTCCCCGTGCTGTATGGGGAGCACAGAGCCCAAACGGTTGCTTGCGCCACTTGCTCCCACGCAGAGGCCTGGCTGAGAAGCACAGAAGTCGGCTGAGCACCACGACGGGAGGCACCAGTGACGTTCACGGCCAGAGGGCGGGGCCTGGAGCCACTATCATGCCGCACATCACCACTCCACCCTACTTCCCCTCCTGCTGTGGCACTCGGCTGACTTCTGCACTGCTCAGCCAGGCTGCCCAGAGGGAACAGCCAGCATTTCAGGCAACAGTGCTGCCAAGAGGGAACAGCCGGCATTTCAGCCTTACAGAGTCACAGACATTGGACTACTATACATATGATGGTGTTGGTGAGTTTGGCCTCCACAAAGCATGAGGACTGTTTTTAAAACAGATGGGAAAAGGAGCCTGCTCTGAGAAAGTCAAAGCTAGATTAATACTCATATGTTTTATTTCTTGTTCTCTCACCGCCTATGACACTAAGCACCCCTAGATTCACACACTGTCTACTGTATTAATCTTTATACTAGGGATATTAGATTTTGTGGGTTTTTTAGTAATCATGTAACCACAACAATTTTTAATAGATACACCATTAGTAAAATGGCCCCCAGGGGCCTGGCAATCAGTGTGCTCCCACGTCCAGGCCCCTTTCCTGGGGAGCCCCTGCCACTCCACACTGCTGCTTCTCTATCAGATGCAGCAGTGCGGGGTGGTAGGCAGAGCCAGTCCACAAGGGGAGCCGGTTTCAGCTCTGCCATCCTATAGAGCAGCCTCTCTTCACATGAGGAGGACCACGGTCTGCAGTAGCCTCCCCTACTCCTCCATGGGTCCAGGAGTGGATATAGGGCAGAGCGAGCGGGGCGGCCACTCAGGGCCCTCTGCTTCAAGAAGCCCCGCACATGCGCGTGGCGCCACCGCACATGCACCATGTCAAAGGGAGGCCCCACAAAAATTTGCTGCCCTGGGCCCCGCAAAATCGTCATCTGCCCCTGCGTGGGTCATTGCCTCTGTTAGAAAGGCAGCAGCGTGAGGGGAAGGAGGTGGCCCCACAGGATCCAGTGCTCATGGGGAGCCGGCTTTTAAGTTGGCTCCCCCTGAACACTGGCTCCTGCCTGTCCCCCATGATGCTGCCTCTGAGAGTTAGCAGAGGAGGGGGAGGCAGCACACACGTGGAGCCAGCATAAGGGCGCCAGCTCCTGCCTACCTCTCTCTTGCTGCCCCTGATACAGAAGCAGCAATGGTGTGTGTCTTACATGTAGTGGTTTGGATTAACCAATAAACTCAGGCTCATTGGTTAATTGTTTACATTTCCTATATGCTAACTTCCCTACTTTGTATACAATATGCCTTGTGAGGTAGCATTTGAAAACTAATAACTCATTGATCATTAATATTCTGCCATAGTGATGGCATACATAGTAATCCATACATGATGGATGTTAAAAGTTACAAATATATGCTGAAATTACCTCCTGAAGTGTATGTAAACTAGCTGTTCTATTGAGAAGGTGGGTGAGGCTATATCTGTTATTGGACCTATGTCTTTTGATAATAGAGACAAATTTTGATCTTACACAGAGCTTTTCATCATGAATGGGAAACATACTGAGTGTCACAACTAAATGAGGTATAAAAGATTGTTTACCCTAATAGTTAACAAATATTTCAAGGGACTGTTCAAGGTGAAGAGGCTGGTTAACATCTATGTGGTTGAAACTAGACAATCACTACACATTCAATGAATTCACATAGAAAAATAAGAAAAGATAAAAACATCATGTTAGTTGTGGGTGAACATTTTCCACAAAGTGATCATTTTAGATGTGATCTGGCAGCTCTCCTCTTCAAAGGAAACCTGCATAACACTTTAAAAAATGTGTCTGGGAGCTTAAATTCATATCTTTATTGGACACTAAAAATCATGGACTGCATAGAGAGTGGATTTATGGCTATTTACAACACTCTATAATCTAATAAACCCTATCACCCCTTCCCCACCATGACTGAAGGGGTGTTAATAGGCCATTTCACCTTGAATGAAAACAAGTTCCAGAGGGGTAACCATGTTTTCTGTTTCACCAAAAAACAAACAAGGAGTCCTGTTTATTTATTCATTTATTTGGGCATACGCTTTTGTGGACTGGAGACCACTTCATCAGATGTGTTTTCATTAATAGAAAATGATATGCACAAATATTCTCTCAAACACTTCAGTCCAAGCATATTACTTTAGATAAAACAATAAAACATGTTTATTAACTATAGAAAATAAATGTTAAGTGATTACAAGTAATGAGATATAAAATTCAGAATTGGTTACAAATAAATAAGGCCTCCCCCTTCCTCTCCACAGTGTTGTTGAGGGGACAACATGCTGCAGCCACCTCAGGGATGTTGTGCTCCCCCATGTCCAGGCAGATCAGCAAGCACTTGAACTGTGCTTTGATGTAGTTGAAGGCGCACTCGGCCTGGATCCTGGTCCTGTTCAGGCGGGTATTAAATTCATCCCTGCTGGGGTCCAGGTGTCCAGTATAAGGCTTCATAAGCCACTGCATCAGGGGGGTAAACTGCTTCCCCCACAATGCACAATGGCATCTGCATGTCCCCAACTGCTAGTTCATGGCAGGGAAAGAATGTGCCCACCTCCAGCTTCCAATATAGGCTAGAGTTCCGAAACACACAGGCATCGTGTGCTCTGCCTGACCACCTGACAAAAATGTCTGTGAAGTGTCAACAGTGGTCAACCAGGGCCGGCAGCACCCAGGGAGAGGGACCAGGAAGGCAGCTGGCACGAAGTGCGGCAAAAACTGCAGCATGTACGTGTGGGGCCATCGCATGCCCAGCAGCAGCTCTGGCTTCATGGCACCAAGAGAAAAGTTGTGGCATCCACAAAAGCAGGGCAACCATAGCAGGCACTGTGAGAGCTTTGCTGTCCCTTGAAGAGACAGGCAAGCACGCAGCAGAAGCAGAGAAACGGCTGTCCAGGAGGGTCCCTTGAAGCACATATCTCTGCAAAGCTCCGGCACCAGCACTTGGAAGCAACTGATGATCTAACGACCTGGCTGAAGTGGTTCTGGGTGGCTTTTTATGTGAGAGAGCATTCAATGAGTCTGGACTCTCTCTTTCGCAAAAGCACTTTTGATGCACTTTTATGTGTGGATGCGCTCTTTCAGAAGAAGTTATTTCCGAAGATCTCTTAAAAAAAAAAAACTTCTTTTGAAAGAAGCTTGTAGTCTAGACATAGCCCGAGTAAATAATTTACCTCTCAGTGATGCATACCCACAGTTTCTCAACAGAAGAATGCCTACTATTACTACCTTTCTTGCTGCAAAAGAATGGCCACTTAAGGGATAGTCCAACAGATTTTAGTTGACCCCTTATTGATGTCAAGAATTTATTTGTGCTGACTCCCCAGTTATGGAGTCATATCTTAGGATAAAATGATCTAATATCATAGGATAAAATCTTTTAACTTTACATACAAAGTTGCCGCACATTTTATCAGGACAGTATTGCTCAGGAAATTATGAATTTTCAAATGATGTCTTATAAGGTATGCTTTGTACAAAATTTATCACAGCCTCATAAAAGTGAAAATCATAGAGATAAAGTCTGTCACACTGCCACGCATACTACATTACCAACGAGTTCCCTCTTCAAGTATCTTGTGTTCTCATCTTTCTCTGCTTAAAATTCAAATGCCTATTCTTTCTTTACTCTTTCAAAGATTTGCATAACTGCTGTGCCTATATCTGAGCCTTCTTTTTCCCTTACTTCTCCCTTTGACTCTCCATTTTCATGGCTTGGTTCACAGTTGCAGGCTTCCTACCTTTGATATTTTGTGCCCTCTATTCTTCCTCTCTTGCATGGCCTTGTACTTAAAACAGATAAATAAATAATCAGATCTTACAAATGTCATTCATAATATAACAACCCAACATATCTTTATATCCTCATTGCTCAAATAATTTTAGTTCTCTTAATTTCTTATGTTTAATTTATGGTTCTAGATTTGGTGCACAGAGGAACAGGAGTATTGCTCTTGTATAAAGGTAGTTAGCCCAGCTTTCCTCTCCTTAACCAGCAAACAGGTCATTTGGGATGGGGAACCGGATATATGCCCCAGTTTTGCTTTCTGCAGTCTTTTTTTATCTGAATTAAGCAAAACAACTCCTCCTCCAACCTTTACATCAACCAGTCATAATCTGGCTCTCAGATCATAAGATGTTTTGGGCAGGATTTTTCATTTTACATTTGTAAAGTTCCATGAATGCATCTGGCACTAAATATTTAAAAATACTGTTATTATTAATCAAAATGGTTGGATTTCCTGGTTATGGAAATTTCTGTTAGTGGTCAAGAATCACATTCATAATATGACTGTTGTGTAGTTCTTTTTATTATAGAGTGAAATGTTAAAAACAACCCAAAATATCTAATAAGCTTCCCTTTTTATCAATTGCAGTGACTGAAAGTGACTTTGTCCCCTTGTGGCTTATTCCCCCTCTCCTCCATTGTGAAGATTAAAGTATTATCCCCCTGCTAGTTGCTCTCTGTATGCTATATAATTTCCTATGTTACTTTTCAGGAAGATCTTTTTAATTTCAAAGCTGGCTTTTGTTCTACAGCAACTGCCTTTTTTTTCTCCTTCAGCAGCAAATAAATGTTTAAATCTCTCCTTTCAGTGACATCTATGGGAAGTATTATGTGGAGAGGATTCACTGGTTGAACTAATATGTGCAGAAAATCTGTGTTAAGAGTTAATAGTTGCCTCAGATAAAGAAGACGTCTGCTCTGTCTCACAGGCCACATCTATATTTACCATGCTGGAGATTGATCTTCTGGTGTTCGATTTAGCAGGCCTAGTCCCTGGTCAGTGTTGGTACTCCTTAATTCTCGAGGAATAAGGGAATTCAATGGAAGCATTTGCTCCCATTAGCCTCCCATTGTGAAGACAGCACCAAGCTTACCTTAAAGTATGTTGACTTTGTTATATTCCTTAAACTGACCTTCCAGGCCTAGTACAGAGCTGGCCTCATAAAAGAAGGCAAAAGATTCCTTAGCTCCACACTGGGGTGTTGGGTGAGTCCTGACGGGAAGAGCATTGCATGACATCATAATAGTGAATATGAGCATGATGTATTGACATGCTGGTATTATATACTATTTGTACTAATAGCACAGCAACCTAAGCAGTTTAAAAATAAATGTTTACTGTCTCCTGTTAATCTGTCAAGTCTGTATTTTGTGATAGATAAAGGTCTAGTGTAACTTGCATGCTGTAAGTATGGCTTTAGTTGAACTATTGCTTTTCAAAATATTTCCACTTACCTCTGAAGCTATAATGATAGCATTCATTACATTTGAATGTAATTGCCATACTTTGCATTTTATTCAGGTAATGGGATTTAAGCAAAGAATTCATCTTACCTATAGCTTTCCTGCCTGTAGAACGTGCTGTCTTAGGTTCCCCCATTCCCCTTTGTTTATTTGGTAACATTTAATCAGTAGTGTCACTCACTATGAAATCAATCCATTGATGCCACATGGTATACTTAGGAAAGGACTGAATTTTAAAATATTTGTGAATTACTAAATAGAAATATGATGTGTGTGATGGGAAGACCATCTTTTATTCAAAGCTATATAGGTTTCTGGATAATGCAACAGACACAATTTGTAGTTTTTAACATTGTGGTACATTTAATCCTCTTGCATATGTGGGACCTTTGCCAAATCATCATCTCCTTGTTCCATTTCCCAATCTGTAAAGTGAGAAAAATACTTAGGTCCATGTCACAGGTTTTAGAGGATGCATTAAGTGCTAATAACTAACAAGCATTTATTCCACATAACAAAATAGTATGTGTCCTGATAGAATATGTCCTGGTAGAATCCACTGTGTCGGAAAGATAGAAAATATGGCAAAAGACTGCCTTAGCTTAACCACGAGAACTTACAAAATCTAAAAATAAAAAAGGAGTCATATAAAAAATGGAAAGTAGGACAAATTACAAAGGATGAATATAGGCAAACAACACAGGAATGGAGGGGAAAGATTAGAAAGGCAAAGGCACAAAATGAGCTCAAACTAGCTACGGGAATAAAGGAAAACAAAAAGACTTTTTATAAATACTTTAGAAGCAAGAGGAAGACTAAGGACAGTGCAGGCCCACTGGTCAGTGAGGAGGGAGAAACAGTAACAGGAAACTTGGAAATGGCAGAGATGCTTGATGACTTCTTTGTTTCGGTCTTCACTGAGAAGTTTGAAGGAATGCCTAACATAGTGAATGCTAGTGGGAAGGGGGTAGGTTTAGAAGATACAATAAACAAAGAACAAGTTAAAAAGCACCCAGAAAAGTTAGATGCCTGCAAGTCACCAGGGCCTGATGAAACGCATCCTAGAATATTCAAGGAGCTGGTAGAGGAAGTATCTGAGCCTCTAGCTACCATCTTTGGAAAATCATGGGAGACAGGAGAGATTCCAGAAGACTGGAAAAGGGCAAATATAGTGCCCATTTATAAAAAGAGAAATAAGAACAACCCTGGAAACTACAGACCAGTTAATTTAACTTCTGTGCCAGGGAAGATAATGGAGCAAATAATTAAGGAAATCATCTGTAAACACTCGGAAGGTGGCAAGGTGATAGGGAACAGCCAGCATGGATTTGTAAAGTATAAATCATGTCAAACCAATCTGATAGCTTTCTTTGATAGGATAACGAGTCTTGTGGATAAGGGAGAAGCGATGAATGTGGTATACATAGACTTTAGTAAGGCGTTTGATATGGTATTGCATGATATTCTTATCAATAAACTAGGCAAATACAACTTAGATGGGGCTGCTATAAGATGGGTGCATAACTGGCTGGATAACCATACTCAGAGAGTAGTTATTAATGGTTCATAATCCTGCAGGAAAGGTATAACAAGTGGGATTCCGCAGGGGTCGGTTTTGGGACCAGCTCTGTTCAATATCTTCATCAACGATTTAGATATTGGCATAGAAAGTATGCTTATTAAGTTTGCAGATGATACCAAGATAGGAGGAGTTGCGACTAATCTGAAGGATAGGGTCATAATTCAAAGTGATCTGGACAAATTGGAGAAATGGTCACAGGTAAACAGGATGAAGTTTAATAAAGACAAATGCAAAGTGCTCCACTTAGGAAGGAACAATCAGTTTCACACATACAGAATGGGAAGCGACTGTCTAGGAAGGAGTACAGCAGAAAGGGATCTAAGGATTATAGTGGACCACAAGTTGAATATGAATCAGCAGTGTGATGCTGTTGCAAAAAAAGCAAACATGATTCTGGAATGCATTAACAAGTATGTTGTGCGCAAGAATGTGCACATTCTTCCCCTCTACTCTGCGCTAGTTAGGCCTCAGTTGGAGTATTGTGTCCAGTTCTGGGCACTGCATTTCAAGAAAGATGTGGAGAAATTGGAGAGGGTCCAGAGAAGAGCAACAAGAATGATTAAAAGTCTAGAGAACATGACCTATGGAGGAAGGCTGAAAGAATTGGGTTTGTTTAGTTTAGAAAAGAGAAGATTGAGGGGGGACAAGATAGCAGTTTTCAGGCATCTAAAAGGGTGTCATGAGGAGGAGGGAGAAAACTTGTTCATCTTGGCCTCTGAGGATAGAACAGGAAGCAATGGGCTTAAACTGCAGCAAGGGAGGTTTAGGTTGGACATTAGGAAAAAGTTCCTAACTGTCAGGGTAGTCAAGCACTGGAATAAATTGCCCAGGTAGGTTGTGGAATCTCTATCTCTGGAGATATTTAAGAGTAGGTTAGATAAATGTCTATCAGGGATGGTCTAGACAGTATTTGGTCCTGCCATGAGGGCAGGGGACTGGACTTGATGACCTCTCGAGGTCCCTTCTAGTCCTAGTATTCTATGATTCTACAATTCTGTGAATATGCATGAACTACCATTTTGTCTTTCCTAAAGTCATACTTAAAAGACTTGGGAAGAAGTTTCTTAAAAATTTAACAGAAGCAACACACATGTAATTGCAGTGCCAAGAATTACATGTATCAGGTTGATGCACGGTGGGTAACATTTTCAATGTCAGTTTAAGTCCCATTTTCAAAATTGACTTTTGCACTTAGGCTCAAATCAGTTATGCTTCTTTTGCAAATGCTATCCTGTATGTCCCTATTGCTGTGAACACAATGTATTTGTATGCCCTCGGAAGGACAATATCACACTCAGCTTATAGTAGCCTTTGCTCAGTTGTGTAGATTTGGTTCTTGAAGGTGGTAGTAGAATGCCCAAGAGTCTACATAGCCGAACAGAAACACATCTCAGAATCCTAAGTCAAACATATGCCTTTCTGGGATTTCAGATTTTTATTATAGCTTTATTACTGCAAGCAAAATAAAGGAGTCTAGTAAAGTATTTGGCCACATTCATTTCCTTAAGCCCTGCAATGGGCCAGGAGCTGCTCCAGTCCCTACCAGTTCACCTGAACTGGTAAGCAACACAAGAACATAAGAGCAGCCATACTGGGCCTGACCAAAGGCCCATCTAGCTCAGTATCCTGTCTTCTAACTGTGGCAGGTGCCAGATGCCCCAGAGGGAGTGAACAGAACACATAATCATCACATAATCCCTCTGCTGCCATCCATTTCCATCCTCTCACAAACAGAGGCTAGGGACACCATTCCCACCCATCCTGGCTAATAGCCATTGATGGACCTAACCTCCATAAATTTGTCTAGTTCTTTTTTGAAACCCTGTTAAAGTCCTGGTCTTTACAGCCTCTTCTGGAAAGGAGTTCCACAGGTTGACTGTGCGCTGCATGAAGAAAAACTTCTTTTTGTTTGTTTTAAACCTGCTACCAATTAATTTCATTTAGTGACCCCTAGTTCTTATGTTATGGGAATAAGTAATAATTTTTATTATTCACTATTTTCACCCCAGTGATGATTTTATAGACCTTTATCATATCCCCTCTTAGTCTCCTGTTTTCTAAGCTGAAAAGTCCCAGTCTTTTTAATTTCTCTCTATCTGGGACTCATTCCAAAACACTAATAATTTTTTTTGCCATTTTATGGACCTTTTCCAAAGCCAATATATCTTTTTTGAGATGAGGCGACCACATCTGTAAGCAATATTCAAGATGTGGGCATACCATGGTTTTATATAGAGAAAATACGTTATTTTCTGCCTTATTTTCCATCCCTCTTTTAATGATTCCTAACAGTCTGTTTGCTTTTTTTGACTGCCACTGCACGCTGTTTTCAGAGAACTATCCACAGTGACTTCAAGATCTCTCTCGAGTAGTTGTAGCTAAATTAGTCCCAATCATACTGTATAGTTGCAATTATGTTTTCCAATGTGCATTACTTTACATTTATCAACATTAAATTTCATTTGCTATTTTGTTGCCCAATCACTTAGCTTGGTGAGATTTTTTGAAGCTCTTCACAGTCTGCTTTCGTCTTACCTATCTTAAGCAGTTTAGTGTCATCTGCAAATTTTGCCACCTTACTGTTTACCCCTTTCTCCAGATCATTTATAAATAGATTGAATAGGATTGGTCCCAGGACAGACCCTTGGGGGACGTCACTAGGTTACCTCTCTCCATTCTGAAAACTTACCATTTGTTCCTACCCTTTGTTTCCTGTCTTTTAATCAGTTGTCAATCTACGAAAATACCTTTTCTCTTATCCCATGACAGCTAGCTTTACATACAGCTTGCAAGGTTTTTACTTTAGTCACTGTACCTTTTAATTTTTGTTTAACTAACCTCATTTTTGTGTCGTTCCCCTTTCTGAAATTAAATGCCACAGTGTTGGGCTGCTGAATTGTTTTTCCCATCACAAGGATGTTAAATTTTATTACATTATGGTTGCTATTGCCATGCAGTCCAGTTATATTTACCTTTTGGATCAGAGACTAGGACTAAATCAAGAACAGCCTCTCCCCTTGTGGGTTCCAGAACCAGCTGCTCCAAGAAGCAGTCATTTAAGGTATCAAGACATTTTATCTCTGCATCCCATCCTGAGGTGATGTGCTCCCAGTCAATATGGGGACAGTTGAAATTCCCCTACTATTACTGAATTTTTTTGATAGCTTCTTTAATCTCCTTTATCATTTCATAGTCACTATCACTGTCCTGGTCAGGTGGTCAATAATACATCCCTACTGCTATATTTTTATTAGTACAGCATGGAATTTGGTTCATTTAACATTTTTTTCTTCATTCAATTCTACATTTTCTTTCACATACAATGCCACTCTCCCACCAACAGGACCTGTTCTGTTCTTCTGATATATTTTTTCCCTGGTATGACTGTGTCCCATTGATTGTTCTCATTCCACCAAGTTTCTCTGATGGCTATTATATCAATATTCTCCTTAAATATGAGGCATTCTAGTTACCCATCTCATTATTTAGACTTCTAGTGTTTCTGTATAAGCATTTGAAAAATTTGTCTCTATTTATCTGGTTGCCATTTCCTGATGTGTTAGACTCTTTTTCTTTTGATTGTTTCTCATCTGATCTTATCCATACTTTATCATCTTCCATCCATTCCATTAAGGGTCAGGTTTACCCATTAACTACTTAACCACTCACATCCTTAGCCTTGATACCTAGGCTAGCTGCTCTCCCCCACCTCCTGTTTGTCTGGGGGAAGCCGCCTTGGGGTGGACAGGGCCGAACTGCCCAGCCTTGGGGTGGTCAGTGGAACCAGTACGTGGAGGGTGTTGCTCCCTCCCCCATTTAGCATTGTTTGGAGCAATGGGGCCACTTACAGTCTGGTGGCTGGCAGTGTTGAGCCCTGTCTCCATCTGGCCACTCTCTTGCTGGTGTGGCCACTCCTCTGTGGTCACTTTGCAATATAGGTGTCTATGGATCAGCCCCCTCTCTTTCCATGTTATGGAAAACAGTCCCATTCCAGGCACATCCCATTTTCCTGGCACAACCAAACCCTGACTTTGCTTTAAGTTAGGCTAAGAGAAATCTGCATACCACATTTAATAGTCCTAGCTCTTATAGTTTAAAGCAGTGATCTCCAACGTTTTTAAGATCTTCAATTTAAGTGCAGCATAAGATCTACCTCAAACCCAAACACCCTTGCCCCACTTCCTTCCCCCACTTTTCTAAGGCCCTGTCCCTGCTCCACCCCTTCTCCAAGGCCTCCCCCTGCTCACTCCATCCCCCTTCCTCCCCAAATCTCATTACTTTCACCAGGCTGGGGTAGGAGGTTGGGCCAGTAGAGGCTGTGGGGTAAGTAATAGAACCCTTAAGAAGAAGAATCTAATATTTACTAAGGGTATGTCTAGAGTACATGCCTCTGTCACCAGAGGCATGTATATTAGGCTACCCAGCATAGGAAAATGAAGCGGCGATTTAAATAATCGCCACGACATTTAAATTTAAATGGCTGCCACACTGAGCCGATCAGCTGTTTGTCGGCTCAGTGTGGTAGTCTGGATGCTCTGTGGTCAACATCAAAGGCATTTGTCGACCTCCCCAGTAAATCTCATCCCATGAGGCATACCTCTGCCCACAGTTAGCCTGCCTCCTCCCTTTTACTCCACCCCTTCCCCAGTACTCCAGCAGGGTGGGAGCCACGCGGCTTCCTCCCTCACTGTGCGGGTGGTGGAGGTGCACGCCCTTTCTCCTCATGGGGATGAGGATGGACCCAGGAGGCCTCTTCCCTTGCAGTGGGAGAGCCAGAGCTGCATGCCTGCCCCTCTTGCAACCAGAGGGAGAAAGCCAGGTCTGCTGCGGCCTCTGCCTGACCCAACCCGGCAGTGGCTGGAGGGAGACGAACCAACCCCAACCCCCTGGCAGCTGAGGGGGAGCCGGGACTGGCAGCCAGGGGTAGTGAGCCAGTGCAGGCCAGCGCTGCCACACCTTGGCCTGGCCTCTCCTGTGGCCTGGGGGAGAGACAGGGCTGCCTACCCCCCCCCCCCAAAGAGGGGTGTTGGTGAGCATAGAGAGCAGGGGGTGCAGCTAGAGTTACTAGGTGTCCAGTATTCAACTGGACAGTCCATTTTTTTGTTCCCTCTGTCCATTAAAAAGATTCAGAAAATATTGGATATGTGCAATGTCCGGTATTTTCTGCTCTTCTGGCTGGGCCCCCGACAGAAGTCTGGTGGGGGCAGGGGTAGTGGCTGAGGAGCTGGGGCCGCGAACGGTGCTGGGAGCCCTCAGCTCAGTTGGTTGTGTGCGGAGCTTATTGGGGGCAGAGGGGAGTGGCTGGGGAGGCATAGTTGTGGTAGGGTTTTGTTTGTTTGTTTTGCTCAACAAATTTTTAGCACGTGTGTTTGGTATTTTTTGGGAAATGATCTGGCAACCCTAGGTGCAGCCCCCTAGACATTTTTTCTTACCTTTTTAATTTTTAGTATGTTTTTATGTATTGAGTTTAAAATTGGCAGATGGAATGTTTAAAACTGTATGGCTGAGCTTTGAAGTGTCTTTGATGTATTCTATATGTCTAAGTAAGACTTACTGCCAAAAGCAATGAAAAGGAAATTAAAAGGATGCTCAAGATAACCATTGAAAAAAATTCCCTTACCTGGCAGAGGTTTTGAAAATGTATCCAGTCAATGGTGATTTTCTGCAAGGATGGCCTCTAGGCTTCATGTTCTTGACAGTTTTTGAATATCTGGCATGTAGGACTTTTCTTCTGTTGTTGGAGAACTGCAGAGCTTCTCTTTCTCTCACATGGAAGGTAACAGGAAAACAGATGTAAACTCGCAAATCCTTCTGCTGTCTTATGTCCTTGGCTGTTGGAAATATTGTTTGTTGATTTATATTTTTATAAATCAGTTTATAAATTGATTGAAGTCCTGCAATTATATTTATTTTTGAGATGGATTGCTTTTGTTTCCTTTAGTAGAAGGTCTTCAGCTATAAATCATGTAAGTATGCCTTTTAAATGTTTCCTGGGCATGAGGTTTGTCCTAGCATTCTATGTGCCTCTGTTTCAAAGTCAGTGCCTGGAGGTAGTGCCTGTGAGGTCAAATTAGCTGCAGAAAGCCTCTTGGCCCTCCTTAATGGGGTAATAGCACAATTGCATGGATTTCCCTAGCTTTTTATTTAGAAATATCCTCCAATGTGTTTCTTAAGAGCCTCAAACTTGATCTACATTCCTTTGGGCTTGGGGGACAAGTTACTTTAGTCATTTTGTTAAGAGGACATCTCTAAATTGTGAAATAAGGGGATTAAGTGTAGGATCATTTCCAATCCTTGCCATGATGCTGTTCACAAGTCATGACAAGCCTTAAAAATGCAGGGGGGAACCCTTCCAAAGAACTCACATCAATACCAGTGTTGCTCCTGTTCCTGGGAGAAAGTGGGGAAGTGAGTTAGGTCCTGCATCTTCCCAGCCTTTCAGAGAAAGGAAATGGTGGCTGGTGGAGTGCTAAGCCCGAAGCTTTGTTTTCTGGATTTTTGCTGACTGTTGCTTCTTTTCTCTGAAGGAAAGGAGCATGTTAGAAGCATGGACCTTTGTTTCCTTTCTGTTAGGCAAAATAAAGTAACAAAAGAAAACTTAGTGGCATTAGAAGACCCAATTCTTTTCTTGTGCTCCATGTATCAATCAAGCCATTATTTTCTAGTCTGTTTATTTCCCAAAGCAAAGGATTGAAGACTAATTATTTCACTAGGCAGAAGCAAGGATAGACAGGTCATGTCATGAAATAATTGTTTCTTTTCCAAGAGCATAAAGAGGATGGAGTTGTACCTGCTTATACTAGCTCTGAATTTTGCCCTCAATGTGTCTAAATTTTCCAGAGGATAAGGTAACCCTACTTGACGTCATTTGGTAACTCAAATTGCTATGTCTTTAGGGCTTCATTTAATCTTTGTTTCTCCTATTCACTAGATTTACAAACTAAGGGTCAAATTCTGTCAGAAGTGCATGTTCAACTCCCAAGGCTTTTGGTGCATCTGAAAGCAGAGTTGGTTTTAAGGTTTAGAAAACAAGATACATGGAAATGAAGGAAAGGACATATCACAAATAAAATTACTTATCTTACAGATGGGTGAACAGAAACACAGAATTATTTGAGGGTGTGTGCAAGATCAGTAGTAGAACAGTGCAGAACTTTTGAGGTTCTGGAATAAACTCCCAGTATGTGTTTATGCTCTTATGTGAAATAATACACATATTAGGGCCCAACTCTGAAAACATGCAAATGAATAATTTTATAGTACATATTTGAATAGTCCTATTGAAAGCATGAAAGTACTCATACGAATAAAGTTATGGGCATCTTTTCACAATCAGGCCTCCCAGTTATAATCTGACCTCTCAGGACAAAAATTAATTAAAAAAGTCATATTTGAAAGAGTCTAGCCTCTGGGATTGTTAAAGAAGCACACTTCACAGGTAATTGAAGATACCTTTCTAGAGTTATATATTTGTCTCTTGTCTCTGGAAGGTAAGTCACTGTCGGCATTCTAATACATTAACCTGGTACGTATTTATATGGAATGCTGAATAATACAGATCAGAAAATTATGGGTCCTATTTCTGCGCTGGGATGCAGTTCTCATTGAAATCAAGGATCCTCCTCAGAAAACTGAACTTTTCCTTTATCACTTTGGGAACTCATGTGTACATTATTATAGGAGGGAATTAATTATTTTCACCCAAATTTACAAAAGGGAACACTGAGGCACAGAATCATTAATAACTTGCTATATAAAATGGAACCTCGCCTCTGATTAGAATTCGGAAGTTCCTGTCTTAGCCCTATGCATAGACCCTAATTCTTTCTTAGAAACAGTTGGAGGACTTCAAAATCAAAGAATTACTTCCAGGAAACTCCCACATCTATTCACAGAGGCCAATATTCACTGGTATTCATTGAAGTAAAGATATTTGTAGAAGCTTCGAGCCTAAATACCTTTTATAGAATTATAGAACTGGAAAAAACCTCGAGCAGTCATCAAGTCTAGTCCCCTGCCCTCATGATAGCAGCAAGCACCACGTAGGTCAGTGGTTCTTAGCCTCTTTGGCTTAACCAATAAACCAAAATTACCCCTCTTAAAATGGCAATAGACAGAAAGAAAATTACCGTTAATCATTTTTATTATATTTTGTTTTCTCATACATTATGTTGAATAAAATTGAACCCCTGTTGTATTTTAAATTTATTGCCCCTGAAATATGCCAAATTACCCCTCGAGGAGTAATTACCCCCAGGTAGGGTTGCCAGGTGTCCGGTATTGTACCGGACAGTCCAGTATTGCACACTCTGTCCAGTAAAAAAATCAGAAAATACCGGACATGTGAAATGTCCGATATTTTCTGATTTTTCCTGCTGAGCACCGGACAGAAACCTGGCGTGGAGTCCCAGCTGGGAGACGGAGCCGCGATTGCTGCCAGGAGCCCTCAGTCGGTTGAGTGTGAGGAGGAGGGGAAGCCTCCTCCTCACTGCTGCGTCACTGGGAGCCTATGCGGGACAGGCAGCAAGTGCCTGCCCAGGTCAGTCCTGCTCCACGCCGGCCAATTTGCTCACCCCCCACCGGCCAGCTGGTTCTCTCCCAGTTCCCCTCCTGATCTTCCCTGGCCAGCCCCCCGGCACCGGCCCCCAGCTCTGCTTCCTGCAGGCCCGTTCCTCTTCCTGATCTCCCCTGGTCAGCGCCACTGCACCCCACTTACCTCCCTGCTCTGCTTCCTGGTGGCCCGTTCCTCTTCCTGATCTCCCCCGGCCAGCGCTGCTGCATGCCCCCCCCGCCAGCTCTGCTTCCTGTCCCCCCTTACTCCCGGCCAGCCCTGCCCCCTCCCGGCCAGTCCCTCCTCCCCTGATATCCTGTGGCCAGCCCCGTTCTGCCCGACACCTCCCCCCCGACCAGCCCTGCTTCCCGTTGGCCCCCCCATCTTCCCCGGCCAGCCCTGTCCCCTCCCCGTTAGCTGTTTCCAGGCCCCCCCTTCCCGGCCAACACTGCTCCCTTCCTGGCTGGTTCTCCCTCCCCCCCCTTCTGCCTCCTCCACCCCATGAAGTGTGTCCATTTTTTTTTTAAATAATGACTACCTGGTAACCCCTAGCAGTGATCCAGGTTTTTGGAGTCTTTTTTTTTTCTTCCTCAACAACTTTGGTCCCCCCCCCCCCTTTTTTTCCTTCAACAAAATTTTTTCCAGGTGTTTTTTTTGGGGGGGGGGGAGGCAGTGTTTGGTATTTATGTTTCAGCCATCTGGCAATCCTAACCTCAGGTTAAGAACCACTGAGCTAGATCATCCCTGATAGATGTTATCTAACCTGCTGTTAAATGTCTCCAATGATGGAGTTTCCACAACCTCCCTAAGCTTATTCCAATGCTTACATTTTTCCTAATGTCCAACTTAAACTTCCCTTGCTGCAATTTAAGACCATTGTTTCTTGTTTTATCCTCAGATGTTAAGGAGAATATTTTTTCAGCCTTTTCCTTGTGACACCCTTTTGGGTAATGGAAAACTGCTATTATGTCTCTTCTAAGTCTTCTCTTTTCCAAACTAAACTAACCTAATTCTTTCAATCTTCCCACATAGGTCATGTTTTCTAGACTTTTAATTATTCTTGTTGCTCTTCTCTGGACCTTCTCCAGTGTCTCTATGTCTTTCCTGAAATGTGGGGCCCAGACCCAGACACAATATTCCAGATGAGGCCTAATCAGTTCAGGGTAGAGCAGAAGAATTATTTCTCGTTTCCTTCTTACAACACTCTTGCTAATACATCCTAGGATGATGTTTGCTTTTTTTCTACGGTGTCACACTGTTGACTCATAGTTAGCTTGTGGTCCACTATGATCTATAAATCCCTTTTTGCAATACTTCTTCCTAAACAGTCCTTTCCCATTTTTTATGTATGAAACTGATTGTTTCTTCCTTAGTACTTTGCATTTGTCCCTGTTGAATTTCATCCTATTTCCCTCACACCATTTTTCCAAAAGCTTCAAAGTGGTAGCCAAGTTAATCTGTAACTGGAAAACTTGAAAAACAACTAATTGTCTAACAGCACCTTTAAGACTAACAAAACATACCCACGAAAGCTCACGATACTTTCTACATGTTTTGTTAGGCTTGTAGACTATTCGTTGTTTTTCAAGTTTTACCATTTTTCCTGTTTGTCCAGTTTATTTTAAATTATAATCCTATTTCCAAAGTACTTGCAACCCCTCCCAGCTTGGTATCATCAGCAAATTTTATAAATGTACTGTTTATGCCATTATCTAAATTGTTGTTGAAGATATTGAACAGAAACAGTTTCAGAACTGATCCCTTCAAAACCCCATTCATTGCGCCCTTCCAACATTACTGAACTATTAATAACTACTCTCTGGGAATGGTTATCTAACTAGTTATGCACCCATTTTATAGTAGTTCCATCAATTTTGTATTTTGTTTCTCCAGTTTATTAATGAGAAGGTCATGCAAGACTGTATCAGCTGTTTCACTAAAGTCTAGGTATACCACATCTGCTTCCCCCTTATCCACAAGACTTCTTACCCTATCAAAGAAAGCTATCAGATTGTTTTGACACGATTTGTTCTTTACAAATCCATAACTGTTACTTATCATCTTATTATCTTCTACATGATTGAAAATGGATTATTTAATTATTTGCTCCATTATCATTCCTGGCACAAAAATTAATCTGACTGGTGTGTAGTTTCCTGGCTTGACTTTATTTCCCTTTTTCTAGATGTGCACTATATTTATTCTTTTCCTGTCTTCTGAAATCTCTTCTTTTTTTCCATGATTTTCAAAGATAATAGCTAATTACTTTGTGGATCTAAACTTCAGTCCATTCCTCTAAAAATCAGACTTTTATTTTAAATACTTTCTCTTAGCGGGGCTGGTGAAAATAAAATGCTACCTTACCTGCCTACCTCACCAGTTAACGTAAAGTGTTATGTAGACTCTGGCAAATCGAAGAGGGAGGAATGTCCCTTTCATGAGCTCTTTAGAAATTCCGTTCCGAAGGACTCATAAAATTAGCAAAGACAAGAAGGATCTTCCTACATCTTCAGAAGTAGCATAATAAATTATCTTCAGTCCGACCCATTTCTGAAGAATGATGAAGAGATTTGGTATGCGAAGGTAGAGAGAGCAGGACCAGATTTTTATGGCCCGAGATAGTTCCATTGCTAAGACTGAAGAGCTTCTACCTGCTATTCTCCCATCACTATATTAAACCAATTTAGTAGGGAAAGGAGGAAATGATCTTGTTACACCACAAGGAGCTTCCTATTCAGAACATGCTCTGATGTTAATAGGTGTAAAAGTAATGATGACCAAAATCAGATGATTGTAAAAATAAGCCTGTTATCAGTACTCCTGTGTGACAGAGTAACCTTTGTTACAATTATCGTCCTTTGTTATTGTATAGTCAACTATACAATATTCTTGCCAGCAAGTTAAGGAAATATGGATTGGATAAATGGACTGTAAGGTGGATAGAAAGCTGGCTAGATTGTTGGGCCCAACGGGTAGTGATCAATGGCTTGATATCTGGTTGGCTGTTAGTTTCAAGTGGAGTGCCCCAAGGATTGGTTCCAGGGCTGGTTTTATTCAACATCTTCATTAATGACCTGTATGAGGGGATGGATTGCATCCATAGCAAGTTTGCGGATGACACTAAGATGGAGGAGAGGTAGATACATTGGAGGGCAGGGATAGGGTCCAGAGTGAGCTGGACAGATTAGAGGATTGGGCCAAAAGAAATCTGATGAGATTCAAAAGGACAAGTGCAGAGTCCTGCACTTGGGACGGAAGAATCCAAAGCATTGTTACAGGCTGTGGACCAACTGGCTAGGTAACAGTTCACAGAAAAGGACTTTGGGATTACAGTAGATGAGAAGCTCTAATTACAAGTGCTTCTAATACAGAGGCAGCAGAGTAGGGGGATGCAAGGCTCCCTAAGAGTGGAGCCAGAAGTGCACTGGCTGCCAGCCCCACCCCTGAGGACTATCAAATAGTTGTGTAACCGACAATACTTTGTGCGGTTACACAACTACTCAATTATCTGATATTTAACAGTAATTCCTAGATACAGTAATTCCTCATTTAACACATGCCCGCTTAACACGTTTTTGTGATAGCACAATTTTTTTTTTTAGGGAATGTTTTTTGAGTTACATGACTGTCCCTGGAATAATACGATTTCCCCAGCCAACCTGTTGCCAACAGTAGCGCGGGGCTTCTCCCACTTCCCTGCAAAGCGGCGGAGGGTTCGCTGCTTGCCGCGCCGTTCCCCGCTGACTCCCCCTTGCTGGACACCTTATCCCCTCTCCTCCACCCCCGCTTGCAGGCTGGCTGCTGGGTTTCCCCAGCCGGCCCGTCGCCGGCAGCTGTGCGAGGCTTCCTCTGCCTCCCTGCAAAGTGGTGGAAGGTTTGCCGCTTGCCGCGCCGTTCCCCGGCAATCCTCCAGCACCCCCACCAGACACAGTGTGGGTCCCGGCAGACCCGTCACAGGGGCATACTCCCAACCCAATCCCCCTCCCCTCTCCTCCTCTTCACTTCCCCAGAACCAAACACCTCCCCTCCCTTCTGTAACTCAGTCCCCTTTCTCCCCCGACCTTATGTCCGACACTACTGCTTGAAACGCAACCCCCACCTTTTCCATTATTTTCAATGGGAAAATTGACCCCGCATAACACGTTTTCACTTAACACGATCATTTTCTGAAACATATCTATAGTGTTAAATGAGGAATTACTGTACAATGGGAGATGAAGGCATGTGGCCTTTTTAGTGTGACAGTATTTATTCTGAACATTTAGAATTCCTTGCAAATGTATATAAGGAGAGGTAATTCTAATTCTTTCTCTGTGATCAGCAAACTCAAATAGCTAAGGAGGTTTGTGTTCAGACTTCTCCACTCACCTAAAAGTATTAATCTTTGGGTTGAGCATTAGACAGATGCAATCTCACCCACCAAACCATTTGCTGAGAGAGCCTGAAAAAAAAGATGAGGGGCTGAATACTGAGGCAAACAGAGTGGAATCAGTGGAGTTAATTTGCATGTGCATTGATATGAAGGATGAGCTTTTGACCCTTAGGCTAGAGTTTTTGCGCAAAACCTCGTGGAGTGTCCACACCTCAAGTGCGTTTTTGCGCAAGTAAAAAAAAAAGAACAGCGGGGTCTTTTTTGGTGTAGGTAATTCTCATGCTACAGGGAATAACTCGTTTTTGCGAAATAGTTCTTTTGCAAAAAGGTGTGTGTGGATGGGCAAGAGGGGTTTTTTGCTCAAGAAAAGGGAAGAGGAAAAAGCACAGGTGCCCTGGTGGCCATTCTGTCCATAGCAATCACAGCATACCTGTGACAGAGCATCCAGACAGTCTTTGCTTTTTCGATGCGCTTTTGCAGTGTGGATGCTTTCTTGTACGAGACATTTTTGCGGAAGATCTCTTCCGCAAAAATCTTCTTGCGCAAGAAGCCTGTAGTCTAGACATAGCCTTACTGTGGAATGCCCTTCTCAGCCTTAACCATAGCAGGACCACAGACATGTTTGGAATGTCAGTCCTTGCTAATAATACCTCTTATAGGTCCTTGGTTGTACAATGATTATGAGGGGAAAAAATCTGGTCTGCATATTTTGGTTTTACCCCACAGGTTGTTCTTTTAAGTTTATTTTTCTTGCTATTAATACTTTAACTACAGAAACCCACAAAAATGTACTATTGCCTTATAAATTAATTCAAACATGCTTATCAATGTTTGTACACTTGTAAGGTACAGTGGCCTTGGACTCTTTTGTTTGGAAGAACAATGAAACTAATGTACTGATTTCACTGAGTGGTAAAAGGCAGATACGTTGTCTCAAGAAGAATGACTTCTGCTAAGATCATTATGATCTTTTGATAACCTATTCAACATAAACCTTTGCTCTCACTGGTCATATAAGTAGAAATAAAATCTCAACATATTAGGCATAGTTTTTGAGTGGTGTATCCCAGCACCAAACATACCCTATGGTCATAATCACTTCACCAGGATAAAAAGAAAATCTATTATAAGTATAGCCTGGTAGTGCAGTTACATATACTCTTCAGAGTTCTTTGTTAGTGATCTTAGGAAGAAATACTGAGCTTTGTATTGCAAACTTGGTATCTGAGTAGTAGGAACTGTGCACAAAGCAAAAATGCTGGCTTTCTTCTGCCTAAGTCTCTAAAGGTATGTCTACACTACAGCACTAATTCGAACTAACTTAATTCGAACTAGTTCGAATTAGCGTTTTGCCAGTTCAAACTAGCATGTCCACATTGAGTGGACCCTGAACCGAGGTTAAGGATGGCCAGAAGCAGTGCCGGCAGGGCATCAGATTAGGACTTAGAGCGTGAAGCTGCTGTCTCACGCTAGCCGAGGGCTGTGGTTAAAGGGACCCGACCCCCACCCCGGACAGACAATTCTCAGGGGTTCCCCGTTCGCTTGTCTAACTCGATGAGGAACAGCAAAGCAGTCCTGGCTTGGAGTGCCCTGAATGCCCACACTCGGCACATCACAGCACTCGGCCATCAGCCCGGCTGCACTTGCCGCAGGCTTCCATCCGGGAGGGGGTCAGTTGGGGGGCTGCAGGAGAGCTTCCACCCCGAGGAGCCCCCAGAGCCACCCCAGTCCTCCCCATCGGGGGCTCGTACCCCATTCCTCCCTCACCTCCTTCCACTTATCCCTTCCTAGCCCCCCTTCCTGATGTACAAAATAAAGGTCACGTGTGTTCATAAATAGAAACTCTCTTTATTGAACAAAACTGGGGAAGACTGGGAAAAAGAGGTAGGAGAGGGGAAGAGAGAGAGTGGGAGAGGGGAGAGCAACTAAAATGATCAGGGGTTTGGAACAGGTCCCATATGAAGAGAGGCTAAAGAGACTGGGACTTTTCAGTTTAGAAAAGAGGAGACTGAGGGGGGATATGATAGAGGTCTATAAAAGCATGAGTGGAGTGGGGAGGGTGCATAAAGAAAAGTTCTTCATTAGTTCCCACAATAGAAGGACTAGAGGACACCAAATGAAACGATGGGTAGCAGGCTTCAAACTAATAACAGAAAGTTCTTCTTCACAAAGAAAATAGTAAACCTGTGGAACTCCTTGCTGCAGGAGGCTGTGAAGGCTAGAACTATAACAAAGCTTAAAGAGAAATTAGGATATGTCTACACTACCCCGCTAGTTCGAACGAGCACGGGTAATGTAGTCATCTGCACTTGCAAATGAAGCCCGGGATTTGAATTTCCTGGGCTTCATTTGCATGAAGCCGGCCGGCGCCATTTTTAAATGCCAGCTAGTTCGGACTCCAGCTACACGCGGCACGGAGTCCGAACTAGCCGGCATTTAAAAATGGCGCCGGACGGCTTCATGCAAATGAAGCCCGGGAAATTCAAATCCTGGGCTTCATTTGCAAGTGCGGATGACTACATTACTCGTGCTAGTTCGAACTAGCGGGGTAGTGTATACATACCCTTAGATAAATTCATGGAGGCTGGGTCCATGGAGTGGTATTAGCCAGGGGATAGAAATGGTGTCCCTGGCCTCTGTTTTGGAAGGCTGGAGATGGATGGCACGAGACAAATATCTTGGTCATTGTCTTCGGTCCATCCCCTCTGGGGTAACTGTTGTTGGCCGCTGTCGGCAGACAGGCTACTGGGCTAGATGGACCTTTGGTCTGATCCAGTATGGCCGTTCTAAGCTCAGGGTCAGGGGTCTCACTGGACCACCTTGATTTTCATGCACAGCTGCTCCTGGGTGGCCAGGCTGGCAGCTATCCTGCCCTAGATGGCCACTTTCCTGTGCCTAGTGCGGAGGTCGTGGATTAGGTCCACGATCTCCGCACTAGACCAGGCGGGCGCCCGCCTCTTGCAGCCCCGGGCAGGCTCCTGGGAGCCGCCAGCCTGGTCCTGGGAAAAGGCGGAGGGCTGGGTGGCAGCGGGTGGCTGGTTCATGCCGTGCCAGGTGCAGGGTCTGCTGGCTGGGTTCTGGCAGGCTTGCACCTGGCATGGGCACCGTAGCCAGCCCGTGCCCCTTTAAGGGCTCCAGGGCCGGGAGGGGGACAGAAAAATTTCCCTGGTGGTGCCCAGAGTGGCCACCAGGGAAAGCTGGGAAGGGTAGCCTCTCACTAGTTCGAATTAAGTGGCTACACAGCCCTTAATTCGAACTACTTAATTCGAACTAGGCGTTAGTCCTCGTGGAATGAGGTTTACCTAGTTCGAATTAAGCGCTCCGCTAGTTGGAATTAAGTTTGAACTAGCGGTTTGCCTGTGTAACGCCTACCAAAGTTAATTCGAACAAACGTCTGTTAGTTCGAATTAACTTTGTAGTGTAGACATACCCTAATTGGAGTTGATTGCTGAAGCAGAGAGTTTCTTTCTAGAACTCTGGTATTGGCAAAGGGCTAAGATCCCTAAAAAGAAGGATTGTCTTCTATTTTTGACCACCACTGTTCCAGAACTGGCATAAAGAAAACCAGAGCTCAGCATATATCCAAACTCTTTGTGATTGATTTCTCTTTTACTAGGAAGCCCTCAGATCTTCTATCATTCGTCAGAGGGGCACCCATACTTAATTCTTACAAAGACTGAGTAATTTGGGCTATTGTGGACAAAATGATTAACGCTAGGGAAGAAGGGTGAGATTGAAATGTACTTTCACATCCCAGCCAAGGTGAGAAGCTACAGCACAATGCCTTTGTGGCCGTGAATCTCCATTGAAATAATTTATTTCAGATTCACAATGATGTATTTAAGAACGGGATCTGGTACAAATTCTTTATTCACTTATGCCAGCTATGTGTGAGTCTCCACTGTGTCTTATGGTCACAAAACATATGTAAGTATAAAGGGGATATCAAAGGCCACCAACCTCATTTGGTAGCATTTTATAGCTTCTTTACTTATGTTTAATTAGTTTTGCATTGTGTCCATACTCACTGGTGATACATGTAGTGAACTGCTGAGCAGCAGTTAGTCCTTGTTGCCGAAATTAGCCTATTTAGTTTTATGCAATCTGGAGTTTGATGAGAATCAGTGAGTGAATGAATGTATTTAAATTAACTGCTGACTCTCCGATTTACTGTCAAATTTAGTAGTTTGGCCAACGGGTTATTTCTATCAGTAACATCGGTCTGGGAAATACAGATAATGAGCTCCCAAGGCTTGTGCCTATGATTGTTCCTCTTCTCTGTAGAGCTTCCAGCAATATGTTCTCCTTTCACTGAGGCAGTAGCAGTTTGCAAGTGTTTTTAACTGAATGGGGTAGAGAGACTATTGGTTTTCAATAGGCTAAGTGTTAGAATAGCTCCTTTTAGCTTCTCTGTTTGGCTATTGGCAGACTTCATCATGTGAAAATGGGGGATGTGGGAAAGAGGACTGTAAAGGGTTCTAAGTGCTTACTGCTTCTTTACCAAGGATGGTATTCTTCATTTTCTTCACATACTTTGTATTTTGGATATATGTAGCATATTTAACTTGTAAGTTCCTTTTTCTATTTGTGGATTAAATTAACTTTGTCATAAAGATTGTAAGTCATCTTTGTAGGTGGAATACTGGAAGATCAGGCTTTTTTGCTGTAGTGTAGGAAAAAGAGAGGAGAATCTCCCCTTCTTGAAAAAGTGGGATCTTCAGAAGCAAATGATATTTAATCTATTAACTGGCTAGTTAAGTTTGTAAATTCATCACTTTCCTGTGTGCAGAGGTCCTCACATCAAAGCTCCAAAGAGAAAGATGGGCTACAGCAAGGTCAGTGCATAGATGCAGATGGTGCATCGTCTGTGTGTTTGGGTTCTCCTAGGAAAGTTGGTTTTGAAGTTAGAACCTTCTGCAGTACCGTAAATGTAGTCAGACTGTGCACTGAGTAAATTGCAAAGGGTGTTTGTGACGGGATGCAGGAGCCCCCCAGTAGCGGAACAGAGGAGGGACCCCCCTGGGGGACGGAGACGGTGCGGGGCCGGGCTTCCCCCGAGGGGAAAAGGAAAGCATACCAGGAGTGGAGACTCTGGGCGGGACGGGCTGATGCACGACAGGGAGCGAGGGGAACGGCAGAGGGCGCTCAGTGGACGGGGTCAAAGGGAGGACGCTGGCGCAGGCGCATGGGCAAGGGCCGGCCATACAAGGCCACAGTGACCCACTCAAGGAGGCGGGAGACATCCTGAGGGGGCGGAGCCAGGAGGGGGCGGGCTGGCAAGTCAAAAGGGCACAGCTGGAACAGGGAGGGACGGCGTGCATGGGAGAGGGAGCCGCCGTGATCAAGGTGGGGGCAGGAGTTGCGGCCTGGAAATAAAGATGCCAAGAGGTAAGGACCCTTTTTGGCGGGGGAGCAGTGAAGAAGAAACCCAGGGTGGGCAGACGGACTGCTGCTTGCGGGCTGGCGAGTTTTGGCAGGTAGCCCCGCCTGTAGAACAGAGAGGGAGTCTCTCCGTTCTTAGGGCCCTGGGTTGGGACCTGGAGAGAGGGCGGGCCCAGGTCCCCTCATAAACCCACCCCGAGTTTGGGGAGCAGAGACTGGAGTTGGGCATCTAGGAGTGCCCTTGCATGGCCAATAAAGGAGGAACAGGAGAGTGAAAGGGAGGGGCAAATCCCCATATGCATGGGGGTCGATCTCTTATAATGTGTCTTGGAGTTTTCCTTGTTTGTTGTCCCCTCACAGAGCCTTAATTACTTGGATTTACAGCAAATGAATTTATTATTCATCCAGTTGTAAAATTAACATCTTAAAAAAAGGAAAAGAGACTTTGCTTTTGTTGGGGAAATTTTTTACAGTGGAAACATGGGCTGGCAGAAATTTTCCATCAAAACAATTTTTCTATAGAACTGGGCTTTTGACTAAGGGTACATCTACATTTCATGGCTATTTTGTGATACTGGAGGTGTCCCAAAATAGCTATCCAGTATTTACACAAGTCACCCTTTATTTCAAACTATTTTTTGAAATAATGGGCATGCTATTTTGCCATCCTGGTAAACCTCGTTGCATGAGGAATAAGGGATGGTTTGAAATAGCATGTTATTTCCAAATTTAGCGCTGTGAAGATCCACCAAATTTCATAAGGAGCTATTTCGAAATAGATTTGAGATATTATACACAATTTGTGTAGCGCAAATTGCATATCTTATTTTGAGTTTAGGGTGCTTTGTAGACACACCCAAATTCAAGTTTTTTATTAATCATCTGCTTTACTTGGAGAACGTAGACATTTTAATGAAAAAATTGAACATCAGAAAACTGAAAAGTTTGTGACTGCAAACTTTAAATATTCAGTTAGGCAATGCTGCTGTTGGGCTTTTTGGAACTTGTAGTAATGTTACCTCCTACCCCATTCTCCTCAATTGGCTAGGTTCCTTGGACAGATTGTAAATTGGGTGATGTCACAGGAAGATATAATCAGGACTGTGAGAACTAGCACTTATGATCTGTTCAAATATAACCTCTAGCATGAAAAATCACTCCCAGCTGAATTATATGAGTGTTTTTAACTAGCCACTCCTGAATTATATTGCAGAGGGATACCTCCATCTCAAATGGAGATTTCCAAGCACTCAACGCTGTTTTAAATGGGAGTTAAATGCTGCTATTCTGATTTAATAATGGGTTTGAAACTCAGCTGGGTCTGGTGTACGCCTACAAATTGCAAGGCCATTGAGAATTAAGTCCCTTAGGTGTATTCCCAGCCACATCAGTACTTTAATGATTAAATTAAGTTGGGTGACCCTGCTTTTTGAGTTGAATTGTTACACCTGCTCACAGGTTTGCTCATCTAAAGTACCAGTGCCTTCCTGGGAGGTATTGAACACTCCCTGTTCCGTTGAAAACAGGAAGTGGTTGGGCATGTTGTACAATCAATGTTATATTCCTAAGTCTGCCTTCATTTACACGTATGCAATCCCTTTGAAGATAATTAATTTTGATGGCCTTGGCTACCTGCATGAACACGGCCCCAACTGTGGAGTTCCCCATGCAGAACTGATTCCCGACGGAGCGGTAGCTGTCCAGCATGATGATCTTCTGCGGGGCGATGGCCATGCACTTCTGCAGGGGGATGAAAGGTCTCATGCGGGTGTCCTGTTGCTTGAGGACAGGGGCGAGCCACTCGCAGAGCTACAGGAATGTGACTTTGTGCATGAGGAGGTTGTGCAGCCACTGCTGATCATTCCATCCCTGCAGGTCACCAGTCTGAGCTCATCTCCTTCTGCCATAAGCAGCATTATATAGCGTCCAGGGGATTGAGGGGCGTGCATATCAGCAGGAGCATGAAGACCTGGATGAGCAGGGCCTGTGGCCCACACTGGCATTTGTCCTTCTCATCCTCGTTCTGCTGGCACAACATGTGGGCAGTCTGGAAGTACTGCACCATGAGGTGCAGCACGGGTCCCATGAGCCTGGCACTGCTTTGCAGCAGCTCTGGCTTCATGGTGTCAGTGCTGTGGCGTCCGCGCGGGCAACCAGAGCACAAGATGGCATATGCCCACAGTGTTGCTTTTCTGTCCCACAGTGGGGGAGGCAGTGGAGGAATGGCTTGCGAGACACAGCCATAGAGGGGAGCCCCTGTAAGCACACTTTGCAGCTTGCCAAACGAAACAGCCACAGGGAGTATCCGCCCTTTTTGTGCCCTCCCCGGAGTATTTCCAACGGCTCTAAGTCCGAGGCAGGCTCCATTCAATGTTCACGTGATATGTCGGACTAATTTGGATTAATTTTGAGGTTTCCCCATAATGAGGACACACTTGTTCAAATTTGTTAAATGGAGAGTTATTAAGTCAAACTTAGTAATTTTGAAATAGTTTTCTAGTGTAGACATGGCCATAAAGAGTTTGTATATGGCTGAGCACATACTTAGTTAAGATTGATCATTCAGCCCTTATTCAGGAGTCTAGTTCCCAGAATGACTGCTGGATCAGTCTATAAAGTAGCTGAAATGAAATGCCCATGCTGCAGTACAGGCAGGCAAAACCCATTCACTAGCAGGAAGAATCATTGTTCTCATATAGGGCCTCCTACTGAATGCCTTTCCTAATGGGAATTCTATACAGAAGACATACAGAATTGAGTGCATAGCTTGGAACGTAAAATAAGAAGTTCACTGCACAATGCCTTCTTCAGGAGCCTGGGGAGCAGATGAATTAGGAAGGTGCTATCTGAAAATGTAAGACTCGCTAGAATGTTATATAAGGTGCTTTTTTTAAACAAAAAGTATTTTAATCCTAAAATCCTTGAAATGAGCACATTAAACATCACTTTTGTACACCACACAGATTTGTTTTGCTCTTGCACTGGCAAATTAGACTTGTTTTGGTCCAAAGCCAAATAATATATGAGGCAATTTCATGCCTCATGAATTATAGAAGAGAATGTTTGGTATATAAAGCTTGTGTCTTCAACTTGTTGGTTCCCCTCCCATTTCTTTTAATCCCTTTGGGGATTTAGTTTGAACCATCTTCCATAGCCTGAACAGTTTCTAAAAGCTGGGAGATTGCTCCAGTGGAATGAAAGGAATTTCAAATATGATCCCTTTCCTTTGTGATGGAATTTCTTTTTGCTAATTTCAGATGGTGACAAAATATGCTTTGATCTTAGCATAATGGTCATCTCTATCCAAAAAACACTTTCTGAACTTGGGCTCAAAGGACACAAAAGGCAATTAATTTAAAAAATATTTTCTGGGACTTTATATGAACTTTTTGAAAGTTAAGATGTTTCCATACTAAAATACATCTTCCTCCTTCACTTTAGTATGCTGACAAATAGGATAAGGCACAGAAGTGAGTCTGCTAACCTTACATTTTTTAAACAAAATAAACAAATCAGTTTGTGAATGGAGAGGGAGGAACAAGGAATTTCACTTTCCAAACAGCTGTGCTTAAGATGTCTGTATCGTGGGCAAGTTTTGGTTAAATCTGTACCAGTTTGGGGTCTGATCCTATAACTTTGATTTATGCAGGTAAACCCAGTGATTTCAGGGGGATGTTTAGATAAGGGCTACTTAACTAAGGATTGGCACAAACAGTTTTTTGACTGAAGTCCCTTAAGATTCGAAAGGACTTTTAAAAACTGCATTAACATCTCATCTGTGATAAATTTAAAATAATCTGGTGAATGGGGCTGGATGAACATATATCAGAAACGCCATATGCAATGGAGACAGTTATCTGCCCCTACCAGACTTTGGTTTGCCCCTACCATCTTTTCATAATTTCCCTTTCTTTTACTTTTGTGTCCTCTCTGACTTTGAAGGATATAATCACCTCTAATGTTCTGTAGGCTGACACAATTTTGGTCCTTCCTGCTGAAAATTTTTTTCTGAAATGATACTGCAGTGTATGCAAGGGTGAATCCAAACATACAGTATTTCTGTAAAATCTCTGGGACTCTTCAGTTAGATGGTATATAAATGTGCATCATATACATAATTTTTTCAGAAATTTTTTTATACAATTTTTATACAGGGAGAAATACCTAAATTTATCCTCAGTGTCACTCATAGTAAAACTTTGATACACATAATGTAGTTACATGGCATAATGCTTGATCACTTTGCTTAATTTTGTTAAGGAACAGAGGTTCAAATTTTGCTTTCTATATTGGTATGAATAGTCCCATTGAAATTGGTAGGGCTACTATTGGTATGAGCAAAGGGAATAGAATTTGCTCCACACTTTTTTTTTGAAAAACCCTGAATTATATGAAAACGCTTAAGATATAAACATGTTAAAATGTTTATGAGGTTTTTTCCTCTTTCCATTCCTCAATATAGGATGGTAAAGTGTGAAAATGTTGCCTTAGTTATTCATGTACTTACTGTGCAGAGCTTAGCAGTTCAGTTTTATTTCAGTTTGAGCCTTTTACCATGGCAACACATTTCCCATTTTGCAAAAATGGGGCCCAGTCCCGCTTGTCTTGTAGTCTAGGAAAGTACTGCTGTTTGTTTCAATGGGATAAATATCAGGTCTGTGTTCTCTGACAAAATGGTACAAAATTAAATATAAAAGAAAGTAGAGCAATGATCAATGCAAAATAAAACCAGAGGGCAGTCACTCCAGATGTATTAAGCAATCAGGATAAAATTGCCAACATCTAACATACAAGCAGGAGAATCAGAAAGAAAAAAGGCTTCCAAAATACAGTAACAACCTTTAGCACATGTCTACATTGCATCTGGAAGTGAGTTTTTTCTTCTAAAATGGCATGAAATCAGCATTGTTTGTTTAGAGTACTGATAGCATTTTTGCTCACTGTTTTGAGTACTAATAGAATTTTTTTCAGTGTTTAAATTGGTTTTCTTTGCTTCTTGAGTTCTTGGGATTTTTTAAGCTGACGAAGCTAGAAACAGACAAAATGTGCATTTTTCTTTTATGTGCCATTTGAGTAATAGTAACTGAGTAATAGCATGAAGCTCCTCTTCATGCTAGTGAACTACAATATACTTGTGTTTACAATGTGGTGAAATATATCTGAATCTTTGTTAATGATTTTCCAGTGTGGCTCAGTAGATACTGATTATTTTTTGACCTGTCATTACAGAGTTCTCAATCAGATGTCACATGGAACTAGTGTCAATTTAGAAATCTGATAAGGTAAGACCTTATTTACCAAAGCAAATAACTTCATTCTTTGGTATTGGTAAAGTGTAATATAACAGAAAATCCTGACAAGAGGACCTGAAAAAAAAACGCATAATAAATGTTGCAGCATAAGCAGACCTCATTTTGGATCTGTTTATATATAGCAAAGTGTTGGTTCAGGATATATGTTCAATACAGACCACAGGCTAGATGGGATGCCCTCACACTCTCCTTGTGATGTAAATGATTGGCACTGATACAAAGCTTTGTGTCCATTGAGTCATTTCTGCGATAGTTTTCCCATGCTGGATTGTAAAGCTCCAGAGGAAGTACACAGCAGAAAACTTTCAAAGACATAAAAATAGCCATTTTTAAACTCCCTCATGTTTTCAGACAGTTGATATTTGTCAGTTGTGCTAGCAGCTTTCAGCCTTGTATAATTTCAATGAGCCTTTCTTGGACAGAAGCAGGTTCTTGATTGCTTTAGCAAGTGGTTCTTTTTAATTCTTATTATTTTGCAGATTCTGATGTTGATGCTTTAGCAAGTGGCTCTTTTTAATTATTATTATTGTTTCCTCTTTAATAGCTGAATCTTTCATCAGATTAGCAGTTACAAGATGAGCTGTATTTTTTATTTCATCCTTTTCTAGAAAGTACAATGGGATCTGAAAAAGCAAGATTCCAGTATGAAGTGTAAGATTCTTATTATGCTTGCACTTTATTAGGGCTGTCAGTTGATGTGATTAACACCTGTGATTAACGCAGGGCAGGATTTACATGTTAATTTTTAACGCGTTAATCTCAGGTGTTAATGCTGTGCTGCCCCTTTGAAGTACAGGGGCGGCCTTTCCAAGGGGCAGCGTTGCACAGAGCCAGGGTCAACTGGGGACTCCAGCTGATCCTAGAGCGCTTTGGTGCTGCCCGTTTGAAAAGCTGCCACTGTGTTTCAAAGAGGGAGCACACGTGATTAATCATGATTAATGTTTTTAACCGTGTGACAACCCTACTCTTTACAAACTTCATCCATTGGTGAAATGCAGCCACCTCTGGAGTGGAATGCTGCTTAAAGCACAGCCTCTTACCATAGGACAAGTTAGGACATGAAGTAAGGCAGAACTCTTCTTCCCAGGAGTGAAGTTGGATCTCTGACCATGAGTGCTTATGACATATTTGAAAGTGTGTTGTCTCATGCTTGCATGTACTGACTGAAAGGGAAGAGTCACCTCTATTGAATACCTTATACCCAGGGCTGCCAACTAGGTGGGAGAAAGGGGGCAGCTGTCTTCGCGCCTGGCGATTTTTAAAAGAGTCCAGGACTCCCAGCCTCTGACACTGCTACCATGATAGTAGTCAGAGTCTCAGGCCCTTTACATTACTGCCGGAGCCCTACGAGGTGCAGACCAGGCAGCACTGAAGGGAGACTAGCCCCCAGTCCTGCCTCTTCCACCTAAGCTCTGCCCTTTCTGGAGGCTCGGAGCTGCCACCAGGTCCTCCACCTTGCCCAGGTGCCTAGCAGTTCTGTCCACAGTCCTGTCTACACCATTACCTACAGGCTTTTCTTGGAAGGCCTGAGGGAGGCTGACACCTAAAGAAGAGGTCTGTGAAAGCTTGAAAGTGTGTCTCTTTCACCAGCAGAAGCTGGTCTAATTAAAGATATTAACTCACTTATTTGTCTCTCTGGGTATGTCTACACTACCACCCTAGTTCGAACTAGGATGGTAATGTAGGCAACCGGAGTTCCAAATGAAGCCCGGGATTTGAATTTCCTGGGCTTCATTTGCATCTTGTCAGGCGCCGCCATTTTTAAATGTCCGCTAGTGCGGACTCCGTGCCACGCGGCTACACAGAAAAGTCTGTGTTGTATGCGGTGTACCGTAGTCAAAAAGTTTGAGAACCACTGCCTTAAGACCAACACAGATACAAAACTACATAACATTATTTAGATTGTGGGATCTGATGAGATCTGTGGTCTAAGGTGCAGTGGCTGCAGGGCATATGTGCATTAGCTGAACATCAAGACAAATTGCTTTTAGTTTATTGATTTTCCATTTCCCTATTTGAAAATAGCTTATTTAATAGCAAGAAATTTCAAAATGTTTTACTTTATATACTCTAACAAACAAGACTCTTACCAAGTCAAATCTGACTTTGATGCACTGCTGTGGGTTTTTTAATGTTTAGCTCCTATCCCTTTATTGCTTTATGAAAATATTCATTATGACTGGATGGCTGATCTTCAGACAGTATTCTCTGTATGCTTTCCAGTTGTATCAAGCAATCCATACATACCCTAAAGGAATATTTAAACTAAGCAGGGAGTAGTACAGCAGCTATTCAGTCTTCTGCAGCATTAGAGGCGGCAAGGATTCTGTTAGCAAGGCTTTGAACAGTTCAATAGATGCAATAGTTCAGTAAGAGATTGAAAAGTGATTGTCTTCATGTCTCCTCATGATGATCCATCTATCTGAAGCATTGAATTATCTTTATTGCTTTTATTGAATTATCCTAGGCTAATGTGAGTCTGGCTCGCTTTTGTTGCCCTTAAGTACTGTGGCTTTTAGGTATTTAGATTAGGATGGCGTCTGCCATTCATAGCTAGACACAGTTGGAGAGCTTCTATAATGGAAGGTAGAAATGGTATTTGAATTATGATTCACTGAGTAGACTGCTATCTTATAGCTCCTAGCTTCTAGCTCTCCTGTTTGGAATATGCATGTTCACAGGCTTTCATTTTCCTGGGGTCACTGCTGTATCCTCACTTATGTTTTTTCCATTCTTTATAACAGTCTTTATTCTGCCCCTTTATCTCCATGTATTTTTCTAATTTCAGGTTTTTATTATTTTTATTCTTTCTCCAGACCTCTCCTCAATTTTCTCACCTCCAGTTTCCTCATCTGTTTTTCCCATTTTGCATAACCTTTTTTTAAAAAGCTTCCAGTGCATGGGTGGCAGGTATCAGATGCAAGGGGAGGCAAAGCCTCTCCAAACAGCCAGGTGTACCCTCACACACACACACTCTGCTCCCAGTCGCTTTCCTGCTTCCAGTTCTCCCATGGCTGGCTGCCTAGTCTCTGTAGTTCTCTGGGGTTGGAAAGGTGGGGCTGCCACACTGCCCAGCAGGGCTGGGAAGGCAGGGGCCTGTGCTCTGGGGTGTACAGAAAGGGCAGGGCAGGAAATGGGAGCTAGATTTCCCAAGCTAGAGGTTCACCCACTCATGCTCCAATGACTGTTATTCCCCAAAGTCCCTTGGCAGTGTAGTCCGGAGTTTAATTGTCCTTATAGTTAGAGAAAACTTTCCTAGCATCTAACTTAAATCTCCCCTGTTGCAGATTCAGTTCTCAAGGATTTTTTTTTTACATTTTTTTTTCTCTCTCCACCTCTCTCCCTCTGCAACACCCATCTCCCCCCACTATGGGGAAAGGACTGTGGAGTTTATTTTCTGTTTTACTATATGCTAACCAATGATGAAAAGAGCTCAACAATCATCAAATTAAAGCCCTGGGTATGGACCTAAATCTATGGACTGCTGAGAGCCTTGATAGCAAGCAAATCTGTCAGGAAGCATAGGACCCACTGAGTTTTCATAGGAGCTGTGTCACAACATCTTTGTTAGCCTCTAAGGCCATTGTCACCAACCGGTCGATCGCGATCAACTGGTTGATTGCGAGGGCTCAACCAATTGATCATGAGGCATTCGGGGCCCCCCCATTTTTCCCCACCCCCCGAGAAGCCCCACTATCTACCTCCAGCGAAAATGAAGGTAGTGCCAGCTTCCTGCGGGGTGGACGGAAGTCCTGCAGCTGTGCACCATTTCTGGGGGCTCTGGAAGTGCACTGACTGTTCCCCTCCCTCAGGTCTGCAGCATGCTGGAACTTGCAGGGAGGAGAGGGGGGTCCCCAGAGGAGGTGTGCACCGGGGCTTCCCTCCTCTGTGGGAAGGGGAGTTGGCCCTGAAGGAGGCACACGCGGGGGCTTTCCCGTGTGGGGGAGTCCTGGGGGCTTCCCTGCCCCATGGGAGGGGGAAGTTGGCCCTACAGGAGGTACGCGTGGGGGCTTCCCTGCACCGCAGGAAGGGGAATTGGCCCCGGAGGATGAGTGTTGGGGGCTTCCCTCCTCTGCGGGGGGCAGGGGGAAGTCCTGAGAGGAGGCTGGTGCAGGGGACTCCCTGCCCTCACTGGCACCCTGTCCCCTGTTGCAGAACCTTGTCCCTTCCCCCCAGCACTCTGTCCCCTCTTTCCTGTTCCCCACTGGCACTCTGTCCCCTGCTGCAGAACCCTGCCCCAGCACCCACTAGCACTCTTCTCCAGTACCATGTCTCCTTCTCCCACCAACACAGTTGGGCCACATTACTGAGGCTTGAGGGGGGTTTTAGGAGGATTTTTTTTTTAACCTCCCTTGTGTAGCCCCAACTGACTTTTCTGTGGATCAGTGATCCCCTGATTCAAAACAGGTTCCCTGCCCTTCTCAGAAATAAAGACAATGGAGAAACTTTTAGTGTTTGACTTAGTATTTTATTTAAAAATGAGGCCTGGACAACAAACCCCCAATTTGGGCCAAGCCCCCATCTGACTGCAGCATAATAACACTCCTGCACCCCCAGACCCTAGATCTGAGCCTCTCATACACTGGAACCCCCTGCCCAGAGCCCCTCACATACCCCAACCCGAATTCCTGCACCCTCACAGCCACAAGCCTGTGGCTTACTTAGTACCACAACCCTCCATCTGACCCCAACACTCCCCAGCCTGGAGCTCCCTCCCCAAGCCAGCATCCCCTTCTCCACCTCCTCCTGCATCCAAATTTCCTCCCAGAGCTTGCACCTCTTACCCCTTACCACACCCAAATCCCTCATTCCCACCCCAGAGCCCACACATCCTGTCTCAACCAAGTGAGGGTACGGCTAGACTGGAGTTTTTCCAGGATTCCAGAGATATCCTGGAAAAACTCTTCCGCGTCCAGGGATGCATTTGTTCTGCTTTTTTTAATGGAAGAGCAAACATCCTCTTTCAGTAACTCCTATATTCCTCGTTCCACGAGGAATAAGGGGGATTCGAAAAGATGGGGTTTTTCTAACGTTTGGTCCAGTCTAGACAGGCCAAATGTTGGGAAAACCTCTTCCTACATAAGAATTGGGGAAAAAAGTGGCAGTGTAGAGTGTATAAGGGCTGGGGATAGCAAGTAAGGGAGAGGAGAATAGAGAGGGCGGGGCTTCCAGGAAGGGGTGGAGTCTTGGGTGAAGGATTGGGCGGTAGATCTTTGCTTGTTCTGGGATTTAAAAAGTGATCTTAGGTGTAAAAAGGTTGGAGACCACTGCTCTAAGGTGCCACAGGACTATTTGTTCTTTTCAGTGTATTAAGCTACCATGATTGAGCTGACTCAACTGAAACACATCCTATTGGCCATCAGGACAGGGTCCAAGAAAGCTCTCTTACACTTCCAAACTTTTCTGCAACATTCCTGCCTGGCAAGCTGTGAACTAGCTTTGGAATCTACCTGGGAGGAAGTAGATTGCCTGTGCTTTCAGCATGTTAAATTTTACCCTGATAGCTATAAAATCAGCCTTCATTTAAAACTAGTTCTGCTTATGAATTGGTTAGGCAATGTCTGGTGGCTGAAGTATAACATGAAGTGTTAAAAGGTCAGATTCTATTCCTGGCTCTGCCACTGCCTTGTCCTATGACTTTGTACAATTCATTTAATCTTTGTGTGACTGTTTTTTCTCATATATTTAAAAATGGTGGGGGGATGCTTTCTTTAACTACTTTATTAAAAGAAATGTGTGTTAATGTTTGTAGACTGTTTAAGATGTAGGGCCCTCTAGAAATTTTAAATATATAGTTTTCATATTTTAACTTGCTTCATATAAAATATTAAGCTTGTTGAAGTTACTGAATTCAGTCTGAAAATAGTGTATTTTGTCAGCCTAATAGCAAAATATATTCTCCTAGCCTAACCTGTGGTTTTACTTTTCATTGTTGTTGTTTTGTTGCTATTATGCACACCCTGCACCCAGTAATCTTATATATCAAAGGGTATATCTACACTGCCACCCTAGTGCGGACTAGGGTGGCTAATGTAGGCATTCAAAGTTGCAAATGAAGCCCGGGATTTAAATATCCCAGGCTTCATTTGCATCTTGCCGGGCGCCGCCATTTTAAAATCCCCGTTAGTGCGGACTCCGTGCCCGCGGCGACACGCGGCACGGAGTAGGTAGTTCGAATTAGGCTCTCTAATTCGAACTACCGTTACTCCTCGTGGAACGAGGGTTTTTTGAACACAAAGGAGCTATATACATGGCTCCTTTTTGTACAAAAGCCTCTTGCGCAAAAACGGAGCCTAATTAATTATGCAAATGAGGCATGGCAATATTTCATGCTTCACCTCATTTGCATATTTTTTGAGTAAGAAGGGGCAGTCTAGACATAGCCATGATGTATTATTTTTAAGTGCAAAGAGAATGCTTTTCCTTTAAATAAAAACATGTGGAAACTAAGTTGTCTTAAAGAATAAAGGAATATATTCCTAACTGCATTTTACATAAGAGCTCTAGAGTGACCGAATTTTGCCTGTTGTGACCTGCTTTAAAAATTCGTTTGTGTGCCTGACTGATGATTTCCTAACCTTGTTATGGAGGTCACACTGTCAGCTGAAACAGTAGGCTTATGCACTTAAGTTATGGCTTAAGTATTTATTATAATACGTGACTTTAATGCCTGACTGCACGATCAGCCAGTAAACTAAGGATTATTCATGACACCTGGGTTATACAGTGCCTATGCTGTTACCAGAGGCAGGGTTAGGCACCTTGCATTATGTGCTATTAAACCTCCATAATAATGTATTATAATCTTTAACATACTCTCAGTACATCTATATGGAGAGTCTTCACTTGGTCTTAAATTGATACCAAAGTTTCATTTTTAACAAGCAGCATATCCAAGCATGAGATGAGACTGGAGATTGAAACTGTCCTAAACCCACAACGAAACTTCTGGTTGGCATTTAAAAGAAAATCTTCATATCTAACACAAATTACTACAGGTTTTGATAACACAACAGAACCTTGAATAATTCACACTAACAAAGGTGAGAATTAGTAAATGAACTGAGGGCCATTGAGAGTTAATAAGTTAACTGAACTATAAAATAATCAAGGACATTGCATCATAAAATGTACTTCAGTTTCCTTATTTTAACAAATATCGTTTAGTTTTCATTATTTCTTCTTCTACTGGTATAATAGGATATTTAGTACATGTAAAGAAATCTTACTGAAACTGTTCTATTCGATTTTTGCTAAAAATGGGGCAAGTCTGCCAGATGACTGGTGAGAATGATTGGGTTTTGTATATTTAATGAGAACTGCTGAGGTGCTGCTGTAGTGTATTTTGTGTTAGTACTTCAGTCTCAGTGATTCTTCTCTGGATTTGAACAAAATCACCATTAATATTCATGGAAGTTAAAGCATATGTATTTGCCAAAGAAAGTGAGAACTGAAGGGACACAAGACTAGACTCAAGAACAGCAACAGTCAGAGAGAAAGGCCTTTTGTTCCATGTGTGAGGCTCTGCCCAGTCTGGGAATTGTACATGCACATCCAGAGGTAGATTGTGTCTTAAAGGTTCCTTTTTATCAATTGCATCAAGATGAACGTAACTTAGCTTTAAGCATGCCTCCCCCAGGTTTCTTAATGGCTCTTGCCCCAGTTCTGCCCTCAATCACACAGGTAAAGTTCCTTTTGATAATGGTGCCTGTGTAACTGACAGGTAGTAGCTCTAGTGAGAGCTGCCTTTAAGTTAATTTTAAGCAGGCAACTGCATCTAGCTTTCTAATTAAATAACCAACAATCAGTCAGATAAGTGAAGATTACAGAAGAACCTCAAGGGTGCACACCACCTTGAAAATTGGATGCAATGCCTTCTATTGGAGTCAAAACACTATTAAAAAACATAACAACATACCATCTTCCACTCACTCTTGACTGTATCACCTGTATCTTGCACTGTGCTTGTGGAATTGAGGCAGTCTTATACACACTTAATGCTGTAGCATCAATGACAAGGAGACTTACCAACGTAGATGTGGATGGTAATGACAGTTGAGCCAAGTGGGCCAAATTAATTGCTAATGTAAGCTGCAGCCAGAATTAATCACAGCTGTAATACTATTGAATTTAATATATTTAAACCCAGGACAAATTTGCCTCAGTGTTGATAAATGGGAGGCCTGAGTTAAGGACTGACGCCATAGGCAATGGTTGAAGGAGGGTATTTGGTAGGCGCAGGTCTAACAGTATTAAGAAAATTAGATAGAGGCCAAAAGCTTAGTTAATAAGGCAGGTAGGGGTGTGAACCAGAGGTAGTAATTAAAGGTTTTAAGATATATGCAGTTAAATTTCATAAGTGAACTTAATTGTTTCACTGGCTAATTAAGGAGTTTAGCACATAATGTGGCATACATAACTGAACAGGAGAGTTGGTAGCAATGCCATATTTAAAGTTGCTTGATACTTTCCCTTAAGATTTTTGTGGCATTTTTAGAAGAAATGCCAAAACCTCCATTTTTTTCATCAGGCTTTTGAAATGCAGCAGGAACCAAAGCTGTGGTGCTAGAGATATGCCTTGTCCCAGGATATTCTCAGCTTTTGCTAGTTATAAACTATAGTTAGGAGTTGGGTGTGAAACCTTATGAAGGGATAGAGATAGATGTGGTCTAGCCCTTCAGTAAACATAACTATAAGCATAACTCCTCACAGAAGACAAAAGGAATGTTAATAGTGGTGTGTAGTGTGTGAATAATGGGTGCATTCAGTCTGTGTGGAAGGCAGAACAAAGAGAAACTGAGAACAGATGGGAGAGGGCAAACACACTTCTACAGGAATAGCTGAAAGCAGGCTGACTAGAAAAAAATTGAGATTTTTGTTTCCGGGATACAGGCTTAAAAAGGGTGCTTTAGTGATGTGAGCAAAAGATGCTGTTTCCTTCTGTTTGATTCTTTCTGTGTTCAGACACAGGACTTTGTACATTCTTCATAAATAAACAAAATTGCATCAAAGAAAATACCAGACTCCATCAATTTCTGTTTACAACTGGAAGGAACATCCCTGGGGGTCTGAACTTTGACTAATCACACATGTCAAAAGAAGAAAACTAATAGTCACAATTTCCTCCATCTTCTAGTTGCAATTTGGCAATATGTCAGAATAACTGAGCTCAGACATTCTAAAGAACCAGGCCACCACAGCAGCACATAGACACTGGGACTCTTGGAACAGCTGGCCTGGACCATACCCTGGTCTCTGTCAGTAGCCTGTAGGAAAGCTTTATCTGGGTCAGGCGGAGGGAGAGGAAAGAGCTAAGAAGGGCCAGTTTTTCCTCAACCATCCTTGGGACCATGGTGCCAGCAACCCACCCATACTTTCAGAATACCTGTTCGCTGCTCATGTCTGCTAACATAGTCTTACAGTGCTCAAACAGTGTTGTCGTATGGGTATGTCTAAACTATGGGGTTTTTTTTAAGAGGATATGCAAATTCCACAGGTGTATTTGCATGTCTTCTTCCGATCTCACTTTTGAAAAAACCGCGTAAACCTCACTTTTTAAGGAAGAGTGGCTTTTTTGAAAAAGGGTTTTTTCCCCAAATAAAACGCGTCCAGACTGCTTTCATTTTTGAAAGATCCTCTTTCGAAAGTGAGATGGGAAGAAGATATCCTCTTTGCATAGCCTCTTTCAAAAATAGAACGTAGTCTAGGCATGGCCATTGTAAGTACAGGCTTCTAGCCATGCTGGTAAATCATGATAGTGGTTTGCTTACATTTGTTTTACTCCTCCCCTTTTTTACCTGTTTTCATTGAAAATAAAAATACCTAGGAGATTGCATATCAATAGCTGTTTTCTTTTAATATAGAGTTAGGTTGCAAAGTCATTAACTGGAAGGTTAGGAAATGCACAGGCAGCTGTAAATGTCTGGCAACTTTAACTCTGTCTCCTTGTGCATATGATAATATTTAATTACATTATTTGATAGATTCTATGGTCAGAAGGGATCACTGTGATCATCTAATGCGGTCTCATGCTATTTTCTCCTTTGGCTCCCGCTTCATTCATTTTCTAGACACATAAGGTAACATAGGGTCCATCTACATAGCACCCTAAACTCAAAACTTGTGCTATGCAAATTGCGAATCTTATTTTGAATCTATTTCAGAATAGCTTATTTTTAAATTTGGTGCATCTACACAGTGCCAAATTTGGAAATAACGCGCTATTTCAAACCATTCCTTATTCCTCATGCAACAAGGTTGACTGGGATAGTGCAATAGAGTGCTCGTTATTTTGAAAAATATTTAAAAATAATGGGTGGCTTGTATAGATGTGAGGTAATTATTTCAGGACACCTTCAGTATCCTAAAATAGTTGTACCGTGTAGACGTACCCTTAGAATTAAGAGTAAATGAGTCATAGTAGTTCTGCCATTTCCTAACTTTATAGTGCATAACTTTGCAATGTAAGTGACTTTATCTTGACTGTTTTTGTATGTACTCAGATATATCATTTTAGAACTCTCCCATAATAATTTAAGATTTTTATGGATATATGGTTGGTAATGGTACAGACTGTAATTAGGTACAAACAATTAAGCTAGTTGATGTCTGATATTCAATTAATGATTTTCATTAAGACAGCAGCATGGTTTCATTTTTTTTTAATTTGGAATTTCACACTATTGTAATTTACCTAACTGACCATTTATTTATGAATTTACCTGTTATGCTCAGGTTTGTATTAATGGTTTTTGCAAATAAGGCAAGCATAAAATATTCAGGCACAGTTTGATTTTTTTTTAAAGTTGGGTCCATAAATTGTAAGGACTGAATTGACTGCTAGTGTTAGAATAACTAATTTTTTACACCCTGCACTTATGGTCACAAACAAATGTAGACAGGGAGTATTTTTTAAAATTCATATAAGAAGATATAGAAGATTAAATTTAATTTGCAATTTAGTTGGGATTATTTTAACATGCCTAAAGTGCAGAAAGAAATTAAAAGTCATAGTGGTTCAGAAGTCTGTTAAAGATACCATTTGCCTTTTTATTACTAATAAATATCTGATGTCCATTGAAGATATAATCCTTGGTCTACTATTACTGGGCAAGTCCAACCCAAGAATGCCTGTGTAATTCCATATTCTACATTGCCACTTGCCCTATGTGTTTATATTGTCTAAATTATTAAATGATACCATTTGTTATCTCAGGGTGTAAATTAAATTTTTAATCTAATTTATCTTTTATATTTAAAATCTGAGGCTCCAAAAATAAATGAGTTTTAGGTTTCTCAGCATTTCATGAGCAAGGGGATAGCAAAAAGTGTGATCTATGCCCTGTTCAGGAGAGGAATGTCAAAGGCTAATGCAGTTGTACTCACTTGAAGGAAACTGTTCCCATTTTGCTAAGCAGTAGTAATTTGATAAAGTATGAAGAGAAAAGGGGATTTGTTTTTGTGTGGAGCTTAATTGAAAATTATTAAATTCTGTTTGGCATGTTTGAGGCTTTTTGGGGCAGAATGCCCAGTAAACTTGAGGCTGAAAGCATCTTATTTTGATTAAGTGATCTGTGTTTTTGGTTAGCTGGGTAGAATAATTAATTATATCTAGCCAGGCATAAGTATGCTATTGGAAATTCCAATTGAAATCTTTCAGCTGATTTCTGTGGATAAGTAGGTTTTGAGACCATGCAATGAATTTACTGGGCTACTGTTTGGTCGGAAGCCAGGAGAGGTTAGTGGTAATGAGCAGTAACCAGATGAAGGAGTGGATGGAATTTCCAGGAGAGTGTTAGTCACAGCGGCAGATTTAGGGCAGGGTGAGCGGGGCAGCTGCCCTGGGCCCCGTGCATGCGCTGTAGCGCCATGGTGCATGCGCCGTGTCAAAGGGGGGGCCCCACAAAATTTCGCTGCCCTGAGCCCCGCGGCACTCTCATCCGCCCCTGGCTAGTCATGTGCTAGACAAGCCACTTCTATTCCTTTACAGAGGAAGCAACTCCCTGCAAGGACTGGAGCTACTATAAACTCACCCAGTGTTGGGGTAGTTGTATGCCATTATTTGACCATTATTACCTTGCCATAGGCTTATTACCCTCTGGAACCAGTATTTAAACCATGCAAAAATGGTAGCTGCTTACACTGGCTTAGTGTGGATGAGGATATCTTGTTGATACTCATTGTGTATGATTTGCTAAGAGATCTAGATAAGCACTAGAGCAGTGTTTCCCAACCTATGTGTTGGGACCCAAGTATGGGTCACCATTACATTTCAAAAGGGTCGCCATGTGTCTCTCCAGGTGGCTCTGCCCCCCCCCTTCAATTTTTGAATTGCCTTGGGTCACCAGTTCTTCCTGAATTGTCAAAATGGGTCACCATCTGGAAAAGGTTGGGAACTGCTGCACTAGAGGGAAGAAGGTGTTTGGGGTGGAAGTGGTTTTGCTGGAGAAGAGGGAATGGATTAAGACTACACATCGTCCTGAGAATTTTCTTGAAATTTTTGTAGAGCTCATCAAATCTTGAAAGCTAAGCTAAAACTAAAAATTACACGTACTTTTCTGTAGTGTACGTAAAGTGGTATAAGAAATTCTAGTTTGTCAATTAATACAAAGTGTAATAAGGCATTTACACAAATACAAGAAATGACTGTATTGTAAGTAATAGTATGAAGACAGCATAGTTAGAATTGACATTTCAATCTTACCATTGAGGAACAAGTTGATATTACCTCTCCTGTCTTTTCTGTCATTGTATTACCTGATGTTTGAGGCCTTGGTTCAGCAAAGTGTGTATCCAACTTTCAGTACAAGATTTAGTCTCTAAAATTTGAATGATATTTAAGCACATACTTGCATGCTTTGCTGTATCTGGGCCAGAGTATTTCATTTCTCAATCTAAAAGTTAATTTAATACATTGACATTATTCATACATCCATAATTATAGCACAAGATACTCTTAAAATACACGGAAAAGAAGCACGTTGTTTTTGGTTCCAAAGTAAGGACATTAGAATAGATACTAGGAGGTGAAATATCATTATTTCTTCATAAATTCTACTTTAGAGTAGATAATATGGAAACAAAGCAACTATATTTTTGCCAAACCATGTAATCTTTTATGCATGTTTAAAAAGCTACACATTTTGAATAAATATTTTATTTCATAATATAGAGACGAGTATAAATGCCCATAAGTAAGCCCAAATTTTAATATGTTGAGTCAAATATCTTCTGTTGCATCAGTGCAGTTCGAGGTTGCATTTGGAGACAGAAAATAAAATCTTAAAGTCAGTGAAACATCTCCATTTTGCTTTAAAAAGTAAAATGTATAATTATTTGATACCAAATATTACTGAGAGTTGTAACATTCACTACTCCACTGCCAAAAGCACTGAAAGATTCTCACAAAACTCTGCAAGCTGTTATTCTTTGCGGTTGCATACTCTTACTATAAATAATTGCATGTTTGATGCGCACCATGACTAGAAAGAGAACAAAATAGTACCAATAGAACAAAAATGTTTAATATGTTTACAATTTTGGCTTGATAGTTGACAGCCAACATAAATTGGAATTGTTAAACAATGCTTATAAAAAAATATCAGTGCTGTAAAGATAGTACTTAGTTTTTTTATTTGTACAAAAGAAGATAGTGTCTACACTCCAAACCAGTGTTTCTTAAACTTTTTAAGGAACTTTTGAGGAACACCAAACAATTTTTTTATGGTCGAGCAAGAAAAAACAGCCCCCAGGGAAAATTTGTTGAGCAAAAAACAAAAAATATTACACTTTAGAGCCTACATGTCCATCCAATCCTTCTTGTTTAGGCAATTGTTTAGGCCATGCTTACATTATGAGGAAAAGTTTGATTTTTTTTTAGCACTCAGTTTTGTAAAGTCAAAGATAGATGTCCCCACTATGCACAAGAATTTTACATAGTTTAAAGTAGTGCATCCTCAGTAGGGTGGCTACTGTCAACTCTGAAAGCCATGCATTATGGGTTACTATCCCAAATTGCTGGCATCCCTTTGCATTCTGTGTTATGCCCCCAATGCATGCTGGGATCAAAACTGCAGTGGGTGGTTCTGAATACATGTCATCAGTGTCCCATAATGCACTGATGTCCTCCCTTCTCCTGCTTGAGTGCAACAGCAAACAGTCTTTTTGCACCCTCTTTTCCATTGGTTATCCGAACAGACACCATAGTAGCATAGGCATATATGGATTCCATTGCGTGTCAAAGCATTATCATAATGATATTAACCATTGTGAACCTAATGCTGGAATATGTCCAGAGTATATCCAGGGTACACAGGAATGAGGATGAATCTTGGAAGGCCATGAAGAAACTCTTCTGCAAAGCACTTGAGTTGAGCAAGTGGCAAATACTGCTAGCATTTGATCCTCTGGATACTAGTGAAATTCTCATTCTGGTGCTGTCAGACAAGCACAGACTGATGTAACCACATAATTATGCAGGCCTGGGATGATAAGCAGTGGCTGCAAAACTTCCGTATGTGTACGGCCACTGTCATTGAAGTTTATGAATTGCTTTCCTCTGCCCTGAAGTGTAGGAATACCAAAATGAGACCTGCTCTAACAGTGGAGAAGCTCACACTCGGTCTGGACCTGCCCCTATGAGAGACAGGGGCTGGCTTTCAGCACCCCACCGTTAAAAACGTTCCAGTGATACTGGTGTTAAACCAAACTGGGGAATGGGTGGTTCAGACCATGGCCCACCTCAAGCCCATGCATAGCTAAACCCCTGCTCTTCCAGACATTTTTGTCTGCCTAAAAAATCAAGGTCAGTTTTTTAGCAATAATGACACGATACTACGAGTCTCAGTCAAAAATGCAAAAAAAAAAAAAAAAAAAAAAAAAAAAACAGGGGGTGGGGTGGGGTGGGGTGGGCGTGGGGAGGAGGCAAAAAGATGAAGCTAAGGAAAAAGAAAGTTTGTCATCTTATTTTAAAAATCCTGAAGTATTGAACAGGGGGCATTAATGAAAAAGTCTGGGCAAGAAAACTTCTCAATTATCTGATTACTTGCTGAGTTGTAGGGATACCACAACAACTGCAAAAATTGAGGAAGTGGACACTAAAGTGGCAATGGAACTACAAAACATTGGTAATTTTGTGGAAGGAAGGTAAGAAACCTCTCTGAAAGACATTCTATTATGGCCAAAATCTATTTTACTGGATAGGATAGAATATTTCTTAGTAAATAAATCAAAAAACATAGGTAATATGGAAAATTGAGGAAAAAGAATAAGACTGGAAGACAAAAGCAGTTTAGAGGTCTTCATGAGTTCTGTTTTCTGAGGACGAAGAAAAAATGGGACCACAGAAATGAGAAATTGGTGGATTTTTTTCGAAACCATCAAGGCAGTCTACTGTTAAGTTTGCAAATTATTCCCTGACCATAAGAAAGGAAAACAAATATTTGTCGACTCTAATTGGAAAAATGTAGCAAGAGATATTGCTGATCGTGAAACCTCTAAAGCTCATATTAATGCTATGTATAAGTTTATTCAAAGAGGTAGATTATCTAGAAGAATTGATTCTGCATTATCGGCTCAGTTTGAGGAGTGTTCTTTTTGGAGGAAAGTGCTCAGATATGTTGTTGTCACAGTGAAAATGCTGTTTTGTTTGGGACTACCTCTAAGAGGATAGTATGAGTCTTCAGTGTCAAATCAAAGAGGTGATTTTTTAACTTGCCTTTTCAAGTGGTCTGTTAAATAATTAAGACTACAAAAACAATCCAAGGTATCTTGCTTTATTTTAATTTAATTCTTTTTATAATATAGAAGGAGGATGAAGAAACAACAATGAAACCCGGAAGGGACAGGAAGAGTGAATGTTTTTTCTTGGCTGGCTCCCTAGGGGGCTCCGTCAAAAAAAAAAAAATGAAGCTGAGCACAGGCCCCACTAACTATAAATCAGACACTATCTGAACACTAAAACCTCTCTATTGTTGCAAGTACATGGGGGGGAAAAAAGGTTACTAGAAATAGAATCTGGTAACTGTAACTCTTCAAATGGTCTGGTAGCACTTTATAGACTAACAAAACATGTAGATGGTATCATGAGCTTTCGTGGGAACAGCCCACTTCTTCAGATGACCTTTTTAACTCCAGTCATCTGAAGAAGTGGGCTGTGCCCACGAAACATATACCATATAATACCATATATATACATCTATATGTTTTGTTAGTCTATAAAGTGCTACCAGGCCATTTGTTGTTTTTTTTCTGTAACCGACTATCTCTACCCCCTGAAGCTCCTGTAGCTCTTCAAGGTTTCTCATAGTTTCTTTATACACAAGTCTTCCCACTAGGGTTGCCAGGTGTCTGGTTTTTGCCTGGATAGTCAATTATTTCTGGCCCCTCTCCGGTAAAAAAAACCCAGAAAATACTGGACATATAAATGTCGGGTATTTTCTGTTGGACAGAAGGTCAGCGGGGACATTCTTCCCCTGCCATGTCTGACGGAAATGAGGAGCATGGGGATTTGTAAAGGCGCAGCGACCTTTTTTTGTTCTCCCGTGTTTATTTGGGTTTTTTGCTCAACCAAGTTTTCCTGCCATGTTCAGGATTTTTGGCAAGTCTACTCCCCACTTTATGCACTGCAGTGAAGCCTAGTTCTAGCAAATTAACAAAGTTTAATAACTGTGGATAGTTAACCCCCACATACACATTTCCTGGATATTTAGTTGGCAACAAATGCTGAGGGATATGTTAAACTTGCAAGAAAGGATAGAATTGGAAAATAACACCCTATGCCTGTCCAGAGGGGAAGTTTTTCAATGGAACATTGCAAAACTATGCAGTTTCCAGGTGAAGAAATTTTACTTGTGAGAGTGTAACTTCTGGGCCGTCCAATTTAGATTGATCTTACCTTTTCTGCAACAAGTTCTCCCTCAGGCTACGTCTACACTATGAATTTTCTGGGCAAAAAATATGCAAATGAGGGACTCGTTTGCATGAGTCATGATCTCTGCATATATTCTGCTGACCTATTTTTGCACTGGGGTTTTTGCACAAAAACAAACAGTGTGGACGTTCTCTTTTTGCGCAAAACCCCCTTTTTCCACAAGATCGGTATACAGGCAGTCCCCGGGTTACATGGATCCGACTTACATCGGATCCCTACTTACAAACGGGGTGAGGCAACCCCGCACTAGCTGCTTCCCCCCAGCAGACCAGGGAGATGCGAAGCTAGCGCCCACCCCCAGCAGACCAGGGAGACGCAGAGCGGCTTTTCTCAGCAGACACCTCAGCTTGAGAATAAAGGACTGAGGGAAGTGAGGTGTGGGAGAATAAAACTGAGCTCTGGAGAAATGTTTGGCTAGAGTTTCCCCTACAATATGTACCAGTTCTGACTTACATACAAATTCAACTTAAGAACAAACCTACAGTCCCTATCTTGTACGTAACCCGGGGACTGCCTGTACCTACATTTTGGGGCATAAAGATCTTGCAGAAAAAGGGGGTTTTTCGCAAAAAGAAAATCTCCACACTGCTTGTTTTTGCACAAAAACCCCAGCGCAAAAATGGATTGGCAGGAAATATGCAAATAAGATCACGACACATGGAAATGGGTCCCTCATTTGCATATTTTTTTTGCTAAGAAAACTTGTAGTGTAGATGTATCCTCAGTGTGCTTTTTCAAGTTTCATACATGCTTTACTGAAATTAAAAGCAGGAAAACCTAAACAAACCCCCAAGGAGGCTGCCTCACAGAATATACTATTTATTGCCAAACAGGAGCTATTTTCTTGTTTGTCTCTTGGAACTTCCTTAATTGATTCAGTCCTAGGAAGTATGAGAATGATGTAGCATAATCCAGGTTACCAAATAGGTAACACATCTATGAAGGCCCATTGTATTTGAAATATAGTGAGGTCAGAAACCATATGAAATAACATAGCAGATGATACCAAACTGCTTAAGATAGTTAAGACCAAAGCAGTCAGTGAAGAGCTTCAAAAAGATCTTGCCAAACTAAGTGATTGGACAACAAAATGGCAAATGAAATTTAATGTTCATGAATGTAAAATAATGCACATTGGAAAACATAATCCCAACTATATATACAAAAATATGATGAGGACTAATTTGGCTACAACTACTCAAGAGAGAGATCTTGGAGTCATTGTGCATAGTTCTCTGAAAACATCCATCCAGTGTGCAGTGGCAGTGAAAAAAGCAAATAGAATGTTAGGAGTCATTAAAAAAGGATAGAGAATAAGACAGAAAATATCTTATTGCCTCTAAATATAAAACCACGGTATGCCCACATCTTGAATGCTGCCTACAGATGTGGGTGCCTCATCTTTAAAAAAAAAAAAAAAAAAAAAAAAAAAAAAAGATATTTTGGCATTGGAAAAGGTTCAGAAAAGGGCAACAAAAATGAAACAGGTCCCATATGAAGAGAGATTAAAAAGACTTGGACTTTTCACCTTAGAAAAGAGGAGACTAAGGGGGGGATACGATAGAGGTCTATAACATCATGACTGATGTGGAAAAAGGGAATAAGGAAAAGTTATTTATTTATTCCCACAATATAAGAACTAGAGGTCACCAAATGAATAGGCAGCAGGTTTCAAACAAACAAAAGGAAGTTTTTGTACACTTAGGGCACAGTCAACCTGTGGAACTCCTTGCCAGAGGATGTGGTGAAGACTAGAACTTTAACAGGGGTCAAAAAAGAGCTAGATAGATTCATGGAGGTTAGGTCCATCAATAGCTATCACCCAGGATGGGTAGGAAAGGTGTCCCTAGCCTCTGTTTCTCTGGAAGTGAGAGACGGGAGGGATCACATGAGGATTACCTGTTGTGATCCCTCCCTCTGGGGCATCTGATATTGGCCTCTGTCAGCAGACAGGATACTGGGCTTAGATGGACATTTGATCTGACCCAGGATGGACATTCTTATGTTCTTAGCCCTTCTAAACTAATTTGAAACCTTGAATTGTGTTCATATTCCATAGTAATATCTATAAAATCCACATTCATTCAGGGTCTTACACAGAAAATCTGTATTATGGAATAATGATGTTGCAGTAGTTTCAGTAAATTTCCAAATCTGGCCGAGCCTAGAGTACATTCAGATCAGAGGGAAAAGACATAGACCGAGGTCTTTAAGATCTGAAAATAGTTACTTTGAGACAGGATGGGTGAGGTAAAACCTTTTATTGGACCAACCTGTATTGGTGAAAAAGTGTTTACTTTGTAAGTTTGAATCATAGTTGAAAGTAGTAAGTGTTCACATATTTAGTATTGAATAGCTTTGTAATTACCATGCAGCTGCTGCTAGTGCATAATACAGTACTTTATCTGGGAAGGAAAACATGGAGTAAGTTTTCAGCTACTATAGGGATGAGAACTATGAGACCTGGGCCACGTCTATACTTTCTGATGGATCAATGCTCCACAGGTCGATTTTCTGGCATTTACTGGTTCTAGTATACACTTACTTGTAAGTTGAATGCTGAGGGCATCTCCAGCCGACACTTGTACTTTTTGTGAAGGGAAGCGAAAGGGAGTGTTTGCTCCTCTCTGCCTCCTGCTGCGTGGATGCCTCCAACCTTGGCTTAAGGTGAGCTGACTCCAGCTACATATTCTACATAGCTGGAGTAGTGTACTTTAAGTTGATCTTTCAGGTCTAGAGTAGACCTGGCTCTGAAGAAGGAAGGAGCAACTTCTAAAGTTCATTAATTCAGTGTTTAATTGCATAAAATAGATATACTATAAAACTGTTTTCTGTGGTATTCTGATAGAAAAACCTGAAGAAAAGATCCGTGTAAACTAAAAAGCCGGTCTCTTTTTTACCAATAGAAGTTAGTCTAATAAAAGATATTTCCTTACCACCTTGTCTCTCTGAAATATTGGAACCAACATAGCTACAACAATACTACAAACAAATACCCTGTGGGTTTTTTTCAGTAATGTATTTTGGACAAAATGTTTTACATGACTAAGCAAAACTATTAAGATGATCTATCATAAGGGATAAAGTCAAAGGTCTGAAATGTTACCGACCTTCCTATTCTTAGTCTAACTGCAAGATATACTGTGCAACATAATAAAAATAGAGTTGCCAGATGTCAGGTTTTGAACTGGACAGTCCAGTACTTGAGCTTTCTGTTCGGGAAACAAATTGAGAAAATATAAATGAGAAAATAGAAATGTCTGGTATTTTCTAAATAGGGTGTAATGTAGATTGTGATGTAATTTCATTTTTGTCTGGTATTTTTGTCAAAGCCATCTGGCAACCCTAAAAAAGGAAGTTTGCCTTGCAGTGATTAATATCATAGGGTATGTCTACACTACCCCGCTAGTTCGAACTAGCGGGGTAATGTAGGCATACCGCACTTGCAAATGAAGCCCGGGATTTGAATTTCCCGGGCTTCATTTGCATAAGCGGGGAGCCGCCATTTTTAAATCCCTGCTGCTTCGAACCCCGTGCAGCGTGGCTACACGGGGCTCGAACTAGGTAGTTCGGACTAGGTTCCTATTCCGAACTACCGGTACACCTCATTTCACGAGGAGTAACGGTAGTTCGGAATAGGCACCTAGTCCGAACTACCTAGTTCGAGCCCCGGGTAGCCGCGCTGCACGGGGTTTGAAGCAGCGGGGATTTAAAAATGGCGGCTCCCCGCTTATGCAAATGAAGCCCAGGAAATTCAAATCCCAGGCTTCATTTGCAAGTGCGGTATGCCTACATTACCCTCCTAGTTCGAACTAGGAGGGTAGTGTAGACATACCCATATGGATCTATTTGTATCAGAGCAAGTTCTAATTTGTCTTTGTCTAAGAAATCTATTTGTAAAGATTGCAAAATTATAGTCCACGATTATCTGTCAAATCTCTTGGGAGACAAATCTTAGTGATAATGTTAAGTCTTTCAGAAAGTAGTCTCCTTGTTTAATTGTGAAGATTTGAACTACGTTGTGTATGAAAGATACACAAGAAACATATTTGACAATGTATGGAGCTCTGCACCATATATTTAGAGAAAAGTATATTAATATTTTCCCCAATTTTGTAAAATGTTTCATGTCAAACATACCTAAATATAGACAGCCTGTCATTCTTACATATCTGTGTATTCGTTTCTATGCTTTTTGGTCAAATGCTATGACAAGAACACCAGAATTACAAAGGAAAGTAGGGTTTGGCTCATGTAATTGAGATTTTTATCATAAAAACAATAAAACTGGGGGGGACGACAACTTATTCATAATATTATTAAATTATTTAAACTGTGTGAATGTTCACCCATTAGCTCCCATCACACTCATCGTGCAAACTAAGCCATTAGTTAGAACAGTACGCTTCTCAAATAAAGACCCATTGGTCTCATTTTACAGGTCCATATTTCTTCCTTAACTCCTATTCATTTGTAATTCATTTTGGCCAGGTTCTTTAGTATACCAATCACTTTTCCAAGAATACCAGAGTAGTCTCTTCTTTTTCACAGATTAAAGCTAATCGCTATCTGGGGCTCTGTTTAAACTGTGTTAGAAAAATCTGAATGCATTATCAATTGGAAGACTAAGGATATGTCTGCACTACAGTGTTATTTCGAAATATCTTATTTCGAAATAACGCGTACACACAAAATGCATTTTGAAAATAGCTTTTTGCTATTTCGCAATAGCACTTCCACACTAAGTGGACGCTGAATCGCGTTTAAGGCTGTTTGGAACCAGGTGCGACAGGGCATCAGGTCAGGAGTGTCTTTGTACGGCTGCTGCCTGAGTCTTGTGCTTAAAGGGACACTCCCCTAACCACCGGGCAGCAGGTTCTCTGGTGTCCCTGCTTGCTTGCCTACCTTGATGAGGGACAGAAAAGCATTTTGTCTGTGTGCTCTGGTTGCCCTCACTCGGGACACTACAGCACTCTGCAGCATGGAGCCAGACCTGCCCCTGGGCACTCTGGTGCTTCTCGTGGATGCGTTGCTGCGAGCCTGGCTGCACTTTCTGCAGGCTGCCATCCAGGAAGGCCATTCGGGGGGCTGTCAGTATCCAGGAGGCCCTGCGGGAGAGCTTCCACCTTGACGAGCACTAAGAGCCTCCCTAGTCTGCTTCACTGGGGGCTTGTGCCTCATTCCTCCCTCACATCCTTCCACTAACCCCTCTCTAACCCCCTCTTCCTGATGTAAAATAAAATACATGTATTTTCATGAACACTAACTCTTTATTTAACAAAACTGGGGGGGAGGGGAGAGATGAACCTCTGGTGAGACTGGGGAAAGGAGGTGGGAGAGGGAAGAAGAGAGGGGGAAACCTGGGAGGGGGGAGCTGGAAGGGGGAAGCAAGGGGATGGGAAGCTAAGAGCTCAGGGTTGGGGGTCTTACCGGACCAACTTGATTTTCATGCAAACTTGCTCCTGGGTTCACATGTGGCCTTTGCTGGCCAGGCTGGCAGCTATCCTACCATAGATGGATGCATTCCTCCGTCTAGTGTGGAGATCATGGATCTTATTCAGGTTTGTGGGGGGAGTGATGCCCCCAACGTCCATAATCTACACCTTGGAACAGGAAGGTGCCCGCCTTCTCTGGGCCCTGGCACGCTCCTGGGAGCTGGCAGACTGCTCCTGGGGAGCGGTGGAGGTCTGGCTGCCAGTGACTTGCTGGCTCATGTTTTGGGACCACTGGGCCAGGGGCCGTGGCCAGGGGCCGTGACTGCTGGCTCTGGGCTGGCAGGCTTGGAGCCGGCACAGGCACTGTGGCCAGAGTCAACCCCTTTAAGGGCTCTGGGGAGGGTGGAGGGAGAGGAGTGTTTTTGGTTGAGACTGGAGTGCCCACCAGGGCACCCTGGGAAGGCTGGAGGCCTCCTATTTTGAAAGTGTCTACACAGCACTTATTTTGAAATAGCTATTTCGGATTTGGCATTATTCCTCGTGGAATGAGGTTTACCAAATTCAAAATAAGTGCGCTCCTATTTCAAATTAATTTTGCAATAGCGGTTTGGCTGTGTAGATGCTAGTAAAGTTATTTCGAAATAACTGCTGTGTAGACATACCCTGAGAGAGTTGATAGGTGAGATCCCGTAGGAAACTAGTTGAAAGGAAAAAATTGGTGATAAGAGTTGGGGATTTTATAAAGAGACATTAATAGGGTCACAGGAACAATTATCTCAATGAGTTTCTCTGCACCGCCGGGGACGGGGGAAGGAGTCGGGCCCGGAGGAGGCATGCAGTGGCTTCCTTCTCGGGGGAGGGGGGGGAGGAGGATCCTGGAAGAAGGCAGATGCAGGGGACTCTCTGCCTCCACTGGCACTCTGCCCCCTGTCCCCAGACCCCACTCCCCAGCCTCAGAACTTTGTTCCCACTCCCCTGTCCCCAGCCACAGAACTCAGTCCCCACACCCCTGTCCATAGCCACAGAACTCTGTCCCCACTCCTGTTCCCACACTCCGAACTCTGTCCCCACTCCTGTTCCCACACCCCGAACTCTGTCCCCACTCACCGAACTGTCCCCACTCCCCTGTCCCCAGCTACAGAACTCTGTTCCCACTCCCCTGTCCACAGCCACAGAACTCTGTCCCCACTCCTGTTCCCACACCCCGAACTCTGTCTCCACTCACCGAATGCTGTCCCCAGTTCCCTGTCCCCAGCTACAGAACTCTGTCCCTATTCCCGTCCCCACTCCCCAAATTCTGTCCCCACTGGCACCCTGTCCCCTGTTGTAGAACCCTGTCCTCTGCCCTCCCAGTACCCTGTTCCCTCTCCCCTGCCTCCAGCCGCAGAACTCTGTCCCCACAAAATGTATAATTATAAATGCTTAATTTTATATTTAAATAGCATGAATAAAAAACAGACCATTTATTTCATAATTATAAACACGTTATTTTAATTTTATATATTGCAGAATTTAAAAATAAACTGTTTATCAGAGTGTGTAAGTAAGGGCTGGGGACAGCAAGTGATGGACAGGAGGAGAATAGAGAGGGCGGGGCTTCAATAAAGAGTGGGGCTTCAATAAAGGGGCGAGGCGGTAGATCTTCACTTGTTCTGAGATTTAAAAAGTAATCTTGGGTGTAAAAAGGTTGGAGACCACTGTCCTAGAATACTTAAGAAACTAGCTGAAGAGATGTCTGAGCCGCTAGTCTTTAGATTATCTTTGAGAACTCAGAATGGATGGGAAAGATCCCAGACATCTAGAAAAGGGCAAATATAGTATCTAGCTATAAAAAGGGGAAGGGGGAGGGAGAGAGGACAACCCAATACATAGATGCTTAAATTCAGTGGATAGAAGCATAATGGAGCAAATAATCAGTTTGTAAATACTTAGGACATAATAAGGTGAGAAGAAATGGTCAACATGGATTTGTGAAGAACAACTCATATCAAACCAATCTAACCTTTTCTGACAGAGTAACAAAACTTATGGATACAATGAAAGCAGCAAGCGTGATATATTTAGACTTTAGTAAGGCATTTCGTACTATTTTAGATCACTTTCTCATAAACAACTGGAAAATGTAGCCTACATGAACCTACTAAAAAGTGTGTGCACAAATGCAAGTTTTATTCAGAGTAGTTATCAATAGTTCACAGTCAAGATGGAAGTATATCCTCAGTGGAGACCTGAAGGGGTCTATCCTCTGTCTGTTGAATAATGGCATAGAGCCGCATTTCTCAAACTTTGGGTCCCGACCTCCTGGTGGGTCGCGAGCAACTTAGAGGGGTGTTGCGGTATTACAAAGTTTGAGAACCCCTGGTATAGAGAGTATACTTAAGATGTTTATGGACAATACCAAGATGGAAAGGGTAGCATGTGCTTAGGAGGACAAGATTAGAATTCGAAATGGTCTTAATCTGGAGAAATGGTCTGAAATGAATAGGATTAAATTCAATAAGGACAAATGCAAAGTACTACGCTTAAGAAGGACTAATCAATTGTATAAAATACAAAGTGGGAAATGACTGCCTAGGAAAGAGTTCTGCAAAAAAAGATCTGAGGGTTTTAGTGAATCATGCACTAAATATGGGCCAACTGTGTAATACTGTTGCTAAAATAAAAGTGAACACAAGACACAGGAAGTAATTCTTCCACTCTACTCAGTAATGATAACTGGAATACTGTGTTCAGTTCTGGGCACCCCACTTAAAGATTTGGACAAATTGGAGAAAGTCCAGAGAAAAGCAACAACAATGATGAAAAGACATAAGATATGAAGAATGATTGAAAAGGGTGGAGGTTGGTTAATCTGGAGAAGAGAAGAGAAGAGAAGAGAAGAGAAGAGAAGAGAAGACCTCAGACAGTAGGACTACATCTATACTACAAGGTTTTTGCGCAAAAGCCCTTGGAGCGTCTATACCTGAAGCATACTTTTGCACAAGTAAATCAACAGTAAAATGGCAGAACAGAGGGCTTTTTGTGGTGTAGGTAAACCTCCTTCTATGAGGCATAACTCCTTTTTGCGCTACAGCTATAGCACAGAAAGGCATGTATGGATGCTCTGCAGGGGTTTCTTGCACAAATAGAGCTGATCTGAAAAAGCACAGGTGCTCTGATGGTCATTCTGTGAATAGCCATGAAAGCTTTCTTGTGCAAGAGATTCCATGCAGTGTGGACACTCTTGCGCAAAAGCGCATCACAAAAGTGATGCACTTTGAGGTGTGGACACGCTTTTGTGCAAAAAGTTTTTGCGCAAGAACTCTTCCTCAAAAGACTTCTTGCACAAAACTTCAGGGCTGTGTCTACACTGGCATGAATTTCCGGAACTGCTTAAAACGGAATACTATTCCATTTTCAGTTTTTCTGGAAAAGGAGCGTCTACATTGGCAGGCTGCTTTTCCGGAAAAGCCCTTTTTCCGGAAAAGCGTCTGTGGCCAATGTAGACGTGCTTTTCCGGAAAAGAGCCCCGATCGCCATTTTCGTGATCAGGGCTTTTTTCCAGAAAAGACTACTGGGCTGTCTACACTGGCCCTTTTCCGGAACAATGTTCCGGAATAAGGACTTATGCCCGAGCGGGAGCAGAATAGTTTTTCCGGAATAACGGCTGATTTTGTACAGTAGAGCGTCATTGCTTTTCCGGAAATTCAAGGGCCAGTGTAGACAGCTCACAGCTTATTCCGGAAAAGCGGCTGATTTTCCGGAATAAGTGGCCCAGTGTAGACACAGCCCAGCAGTGTAGATGTAGCCTAGGCATGGTAAAGTCTTCAAGTATGTAAAAGATTGTTATAAAGTGAAGGATTATCAAATTATTTTTTTTAACACTGAGGACACTGTCAAGGGGTGCCTTTCCCATCCACCAGGGAGACTGGTAAGAGGCCTTCTGTGGCCCCTCAAACTCAGGGGAGGGTGGCCTAACAATCTGTACACTTCCCCCTGTGTTCAGGGCAATATGGTCTAGTGCAGTGTTTCCCAAATGGGGTTTTGTGGAACCCTGGGGTTCCACAAAGTGAAAATAAGGGTTCTGTGAGAAAACTCATGACAAGAACATTTTATGATTAAAAATAATAATTAAGAATTTATTAATTTTATTGAAAACAATTTTCATTTGTTTGTGCCACGGCAAATGTCCCTGTGCAATGCCATCTAAGCCAAAGAGTGGGGACAATGATGCCACTACTCAGCACTGTGCACACAGTCAGTCAGTGGTGTAATTGCCTGTTATATATCATAGATAAAACTGTTATTAGGGATTCCGCAAAATTCTTTCGAGTTTAAAAGGGTTCCATGACCAAATAAAATTGGGAAACACTGGCCTAGCAGCCACAGAGTCAACAAACTTCTCTTTGGGGCCCAGGAGCTAAAGGGTGTATATAATTTCCCTTCCTTCAGGGTTAGCATGGCTTAGTGGCCAAAGAGCCAATATACAGAACTGACCCACAGCTAGAGGTTCTATACAATTCCTCTGCAGCCAGGGTAGCACAGCCTAGTGGCCAAAGAGGTAAAACTGTTCTCCTGTGGCCAGGGTAGCATGGCCTAGTGGTCACAGACTCAATACCATTCCCCCGCAGTTAGGGAAGCATGGCTTAGTGGCTGGCCACAGAATCAATACACCGAAGACAAAGCTTCCAGCATGAGATAAGTGAGAAGGGGTAGTGGGATCCAGGCCTTCCCTCTCCACTGGGTCCTAGCTCATGGCCCTGTTGGCAGCGGAGTGGTCTGCTGCTAGTCTGGCAAGGAATCCCACCGCAACACGCTGAAATCTCAGGGAGCAATTCCCCACACTGGGCTACCTCATACCTGTACATTCACTGATCAGAGGGCTTTCCCCACTGTCCTCGCAGCCTGGCTGCTGCTGATTGATCCAGCTATGTTTTCTCCTCTGCAGCTCCTGGTGTAACTCCTTCCCCTGCAGCAATCTGCCCTGGCTGAGCATCTCTGCAGGCCTTTATCACCAGCCTTCAGCTGGAGCATGCCCAGCAGGGCTATGGGGTGTTGCCTCCTCAGTCAGGTGAGCCAGATTAACCCTTTTGGGCCTACTGCAGAGTTGATACACCCTGTCACAGAGGGTGCATCTAGACTGGCATGATTTTGCACAAAAGCGACCACTTTGGCGCAAAAACATGCCACCTGTCTACACTGGCCGCAAGTATTTGCGCAAGAACACTGACTTTGTAATGTACAAAATCTGTGGTTCTTGCGTAAATACTCTGACGCTCCCACTCAGGGATAAGCCCTCTTGCGAGTATTCTTGCGCAAAAGGGCCAGTGCAGACAGCCACGTTAATTTCTTGCGTAAGAAAGCCCGATGGCTAAAATGGCCATCGGAGCTTTCTTGCACAAGAGAGTGTCTACACTGGCACGGATGCTTTTGCGCAAAAGCAAATCTTTTGCACAAAGGCACATACCAGTGTAGTTGCTCTCTTGTGCAAATACTTTTAACGGAAAAACTTTTCTGTTAAAAGTATTGGTGCAAAATCATGCCAGTCTAGACGTAGCCAGACAGTAAAGGGCGTAAATTGCAACAAGGGAGAGTTGGGTGAAACATTAGAAAAACTTCCTAGGTTTCAGAGTAGTTAAGCACTGGAACAAATTACCTGTGGAGGTTATGGAATCTCTCTTGTTGGATGTTTTTAATAACAGGTTAGACAAACACCTGTCAGGGTTTATGTAATACTGTTTTGCCTCAGACAAGAGGACTAGACAAGATGACTTAATCAGGTCTCTTCCAGGGTCCAACATTTCCATGATTCTATGCATGTGTAAATAGCCTTAAGAGATGGCTTTGTGAAAGAGAAACACCTATGGCAAGGGACATTTTCTTAATTTTTGGACTTTGCTGGAGGAAGCCAAAAAAAGCTGGAGGGTAGTTGGCAAAGCTGAATTCAGGGAAATTATTCTGTATTATACTGAACTCTCGTTGCTGCTGTTAGCTTCTCTCAGAGCTGGAATGTGGCATCCAACCAACATGGTGCTGATGCTAGAATTACAGGGAAAACATCTAGAGTGGCTGTTTACTGCAGTTTCAGCTGTAGCTGTGTTATCAGTGGTAACTACAGTGATTCTAGAATTCTCTTTCACTGACACAGAGCAGTGAAGGCTATGCAGGGTGAGCCAATTGCTTCTGAGCTGTTGACCTGTACTTGCTTGTTTTCTTTTGAATGTTTTGTTTTGGTTGTTTTTCAGCAAAAGAACCACATCCGCCTATTGGCAAGTTCAAGCTGCTCTTTGAAAAGGAGTGTTATAAAATAATCTGCTGTGCTAGGAACACAGCAAAGAGGTTTATGAAATACTAGGATTTAATACCCACTGCTGTTCTTTCAATTCCAGTACTTGGATTTGTTCCCTCTCAAACAGGAGATGGATGTCATGTAGGCCCAACACCCTTAGGAAGCATGAATAAATATTTGGTTAAAAAAAAACCCAAAACCAAACACAATACAAATAATGAATCCTGTAGGGTTTGTATTATATTTATTTTTACAGCACCCACATGTGTGCTAGGCATATTAGGGAAAATAAAATTATTAGCACTAGTTCCTCTTTTTCTTTTTCTTTTTCTTTTTTTTAGCTTCCAGTACAGAGAAATCATTTTATTACTTGCCAGATTATCTTATATGAGGGGGAAAATCTAGGAATAATGCTTGTGTTGTACGATGAAAAGCTAGATCGTTGTTTTGAGATGGGGTGGGGTTTGGAGAGAAGTGTATTGCTTTGAAATTAATACTTTTCACCAGTATCCTTAAGATACTTAGACAATCACGTTCTTTTCAGGAAAGCTTCTTTCAGAAACATTTAGGAGCCAAATCATGGGCCACTAAAGCCAATGAGAATTTTGCCATTGACTTTAAAGAGATTAGGCTATCATGGGGGTTCTCCAGCTGGGAGTCCTGATCCCTCAGGAGGACATGAGGTTACTACATATGAGCTACGTCTACACTGCGGAGTGTCCATACTACAAAATTCACAGAGTGTCCACACTACAAGCACGTTTTTGTGGAAGAAAAAGTACAGTAGATTGTGAGAAGGCAGAGCTTTTTGTGCAAGAGTTATTTCTCTTTCTATGAGGAATAAGCCTTTTTGTGTAAGAGCTTTTGCGCAAAAAGGCATGTGTGGATGGACAATAGGGGTTTCTTGCGCAAGAAACCCCTATCAGAAAAAGCACAGGTGCTCTGATAGCCATTCTGTGAATGGCCATGAGAGTTTTCTTGCCCAAGAGCATCCATGGCAATGCAGATGCTCTCTTGTAGGGTTGCCAGATGGTCTCCCAAAAAATACTGAACACACGGGCTAAAAACTTTTGTCAAACAAAAACAAACAAACAAAAAGATCACACTTGTCGGGCATACAAAAAGAAACCCTGCACCGCCTGGCTTCAGCACGCAACCACAGGAGGCGCCACCAGGCTTCCGTCCAGTATCCAGCCAGAAAAACAGAAAATACCAGACATTACACATGTCCGGTACTTTCTGAATTTTTTTTACCAGACAGAGGGCGCAAAACCGCAAGTGATCCACCCCCTCTTGCCCATTCCCAGCATCTGGCAAACAGAGACCAGGGATGCTTCACTGCTTGACTTTGCAGTATAAAGGGGTGTCTGTCAAAGCACCCTCGGATGAAGTGGGAGATTGAGGAGGACTCACAGGGGGAGGTTGTGAGGAGGCACGTGGGGGAGGGGGTGGAGGGCTCAGAGGAGCAGTTGTGGAGTCTCCGAGGGGGGAGTTATGGGAGGAAGGGGGGCTCGCAGGAGCTGCCTGCCCAGGGCGAGGACCTGGCACCTGTACGTGCCGTGTGTCTCTGACCTCGCATGGTGTTCCGGGCACAGCTGCCGGGTCTGTGCGCAGGACGGGTCCAGCGCCTGGCCAATCCAGAGCTCTTCTGCTTCAGGGACCTGAGCGGCGGGTCCGTTTCTCGCGCTGGAGGCAGGGCCCAGTGATGTCGCAGGGCTGGAGCAGCCACTGGCCGCAGCCGGAGTCCAACAGGCCGAGCCCCCGGCAGGCACTCCCTCTAGTTTCTAGCAGAAGCCGGGAATCCCAGCACTCCCCCTACCCCAGCCCGGCTTTTGCATGCGACCATAGGCTCCCAGCGCCAATTGGGGCCCTGCCTCCCAGTCACTCCCCCACCCCTCCCAGGCTTCCGTCTGGTGCCCAGCTGAAAATTCAGAAAATACGAGACATTGCACATGTCTGGCATTTTCTGAATTTTTTTACCGTGCAGAGAGCTCAAATACCAGACTGTCCAGTAGAAAACCAGACACCCAGCAACCCTGCTCTCTTGCGCAAAAGCACATGGCAGTGTGGACGCACTCTTGCGCAAGAACTTTTTGTGGAAGATCTCTTCCTCAAAAAGTTCTTATGAAAGAAGCCTGCAGTGTAGACGTAGCTATGAAGAGGGACTGTGAGCTGTAAACCTGCATGCCAAGCCCCACATTGCTGCTAACATTTGTAGAAGTGTAAAATACATTGTTTTTAATTTATAAGGCAGGGGGTTGCAATCAGTGGCTTGCTATGTGAAAGGGGTTACCAAGTACAGAAATTTGAGAACCACTGTGCTATGGCATAATTGGCATAATTCCATTGAAAGAAATCTCTTTTTCCAGTATAGTATAAGACATGAAATCGTTTACAAGTTGAACCTCTCTATTCCAACACACTGGAAACTGGAGAATTTTCTGGACCATGGAAGATCAATATTATCTATCAGCATTACCAACACTAATACTGGTTACAGAGCTCATTTAGGGGTAAATTAAAAACTGCATAGAACAGTGAGAGCCAGAACTGGTGGCTAGAAATAAACTCTGTGGGAGTATGGGAAAGTTGGCCACAACCATGTTTACTTTGGGAATAAAGGCAGACAATGTGTGATAGAAGTCTTAAATACAAAGCAGGGCCAGGAAATTGCTTTTCTTTTATGCTTGCCTGCTGCCTACATCAGTGGTTTTCAAATTTTTATTTTGGTGACTGAGTTGCAGAAAACTATTGATGCCTGTGACCCAACAGAGCTGGGGATGAGGGGTTTGAAGTGCGGGAGCAGGGAGTCAGTGGAGGCAGAGGGTTGAGGTTGCAGGGGTCAGGGCTGCGGGATGAGGCTGGGAATGAGGGGCTCAGCATGTGGAAGGGGAGTCTGGGCTGGGAGAAGGGATTTAGGTGATGGAGGGGTTAGAGCTCTGGACTGGGGGGCTCTGGCTCTGGGGTGGGGTCCAGGATGAGGGGCTTGGAGTACAGGATGGGGCTCTGGATTTGGTGGTGCTCAGAGCTAGGGCAGAGGCTTGGGGCATGGGCTTAATTCCAGTGGTTCCCAAATAGCAGCACAAGCAGGGGGGCCAATGCAGGCCTTCAATGCTCTAAAGCCCTATTTCAGGGCATAATGAAGTATGTTGGCATACTGAGTGGCACAGAGTAGAAAGCAGTTTTCTGGCTTTCAACCTTGAGCACAGTTAAAGAAGGTTCCTTCCCAATCAAAAACTTGCTCCCTCCTTCTATCAGTACCATTGTACAAGTGGTTCAGAGTCTGCTGCTTGAGCCTCAGAGGTTCATCTCTTTGGGGAATATCAAACAGTGTATCCAATCTGAATGATTGCAACAATTCTAGGTCCTGTATTATGTAAACTGTAGCTTCATATCAAAGAACTGCCATCTGACTAAACAATTGCACATGGCTAAAATGTGCATGTGGATAGAGGTGGGGAAATACCTCCATCTTGGAGCATTTTTCTATGAGTATAAATTCCGATACACTCAGTTTGGCTACTTATAAGGTCTAGGGATATATTTGTAGTTTAGTATACAGTCATCTGTGCCACTCCTGTGATCTCTGTGCACCATGCTGAAAAGTTATCCCACCAATCCTCTTTTTACAGAAGCTGGAGAAAGTGATAAGAGAAGAGGCTATTCTGGATTTGGCTCTAATAAACAAAAATAAACTAGTAGGTTATCTGAAGATGAAGGGGAGGGGCAGATTGGGAGAAAGTGATCAAGAAATAATAAAAGTTCACTATTCTAAGGAATAGTCAAAGGGGAAAACAGCAGAATGGAAGCTACGTCTACACTGTAGTCTTCTTCTGGAAAAGCTTATGCAAATGAAGCACGGAGTGAAATATCACCGGTCTTCATTTGCATAATTTAATTAGAAGCCGTTTTTGCGCATGAGGCTTTTGCTCAAAAGCCTCTTGAAAAAAAAGACTGCTAATTAATTATGCAAATGAAGTGTGGCGATATTCCACTCTGCGCTTCATTTGCATAAGCTTTTCCAGAAGAAGGCTACAGTTTAGATGTAGCTACAGACAGTGGAATTCAAGAAGGCAAATTTGAAAACCCATAGGATCGGTAGGTAGGATCCCATGGAAAGTTTAAGGGGCAAAAAAGTTGTGTATATTTTTAGAGAGATATTATTAAGGGCTTAAAAACCAACTGTACCCAAGCCCAGGAAGGATAAGTAATATGCTAAGAGGCCACGCTTACTTAACCAGGAGATCATCAACAACCTGAAACTCTCTCTCACTCAAATAGAAAGGGGGTGGGGACATACAAAAAGTGAAAACTAGGTCAAATTATGAAGGATTAATATTAAAAAACAATATAAATATGTAAAGACAAAATTAGAACGACCAAAGCCCACTTCTTCAGATGATCGGAATGTTGTGGGCTGTGCCCACAAAAGCTCATGATACTATCTACATAGTTCCTTAGTCTTTAAAGTGCTACCAGACTATTTGTTGTTTTTCAAATTTTTCCTGTTTCAGACTAACTCAGCTACCCCTCTGAAGCTTTTGAACATGCAAGATTAAACAAGTTAGGGCCATAAAGGATAATAAGAAAGCATTTTATAAATACAGATTTGAGGCTAAAATAAGAAAAGTTAGAGGTCTTCAAGTTGGTAGGGCCTGATGAAATACCTCCTAGAATATTTAAGGAATGGGCTGAAAAGACCTTTAAGCCATTAGCAAATATGATTGAGAACTTGTGCAGGATGGAAGAGATCCCAGAGGACTAGAAAATGCAAACACAATATCGATCTATAAAAAGGGGGATAAAGACAACCCAGGGAATTATAGACCAGCCAATTTAGCTTCAGTACCCAGAAAAATAATCTAGTACATAATCAAGCAATCAATTTGTAAGCACCTAGAAGAAAATGAAGTGATAAGTAAAAGTCAGGGTGGATTTGCCAAGAATAAACAATGTCCAAACAACCAAATATTCTTCTTTGACATGTTAACAAATTTTGTTGATAAGAGAAAAAGAGTAGATGTCCTACATCTCAACTTTTAGAAAGGCTTTTGATACTGTCTCACATGATCTTCTCTTAAACTAACAAGAAAATATTGCTTGGACAAGCCTATCATAATTTAGGTAAAAAACTGCATGGAAAAGTGTAGTTGGCAGTAGGTATTTATGGTTTACAAGCTGGAAGGACATACCAAGTGGGGCAGACTAGGGCAGAGTAATACCTGTCAGAAATGGTCCAAATAATAATTATTCCTTCTTTCATACAGGGGACTTGATTTGACCTGTGGAGGTCCTTTCTAGTCCTACATTTCCATGATTTCTCTTACTCAGGAGACACTAGTTCTGGACTGCTGTCATGCCTATATAATAAATTAACTTAAAATTCAAATGAGGGAAGCAGTCTGTCGAGAAAAATGTAAGATTTCTTTTGGTACTATTTTAAAATTTAAAATTGAAGGCACATTAAATGTTGGAAAATGACTGGCATTAATGCCAGCATTTTTCCAAAGAAATTACTGTATAAAATTTTTATTTTGAACCTAAACTCATTTACCTGCTGGACCAAAATAAATTTGGCATCTTTCCCAAATCTGATAAATAACAGATTTTTAAAGAGTCATGATTTTTTTTATTTAGACACTTTGTATCCACTTGGCAAACAACACGTTTTATTTAACAGCCAAAAAAAAATCATCCAGGTCTTTACTAGAGTAGAGAGAGCATAATATGAATTAAGTGTTCTTTATTAATGAGCTTGCTCTTAAATAGCATCTCTAATTTAGGGAGGTCAAATTTTTTCAAAAATGGGGAAATCTGATAATTCAGTGCTGGTGATAATTAATGTTCTACGAAGTTGATGGTACTCTACCTATTGAACAACAAAAAAGGAAGCAAAGAAGAGAGGGAATCTTTGGCTATTAAGAACTAGTTGTAACACAAGAGGATAAAAACAGACAACATTGTATAGAGACATTGTGAATGTCCACATCTAGCCAGAAATCTGAATAGGATAACAGTGATATTTAGATGGCAAGATGGACCACTTTCCTATAGTAAAGAGTAGCTACACCTCGGAGCAGGTTTCGTATCTTCAGTGGCTGTGATCATTCTATATACAGGGCTTGATTCCAGACTGTGGTTCCTTGTGGTGAGAAGTAAGCACAAAGCCCGGTTCAGTGAGTTAAGTCAAACAGATATCTCACTCTGTCAGCAGGCCTGCTGGTCAGCTCACAGTGAATTACCAGGCAGCGGGGTAGGTAGTCATCCTATGGTGCTGTAGCCATCTGGGAGAGTGGGGTGTAGAAATGATACTTCTTATGCTCCCCCTTGAGAAGGAGAATCCTTCCTTGGGTTCCAGTGTTCATGAGTCTGTAAGGCTTTTGGAACCCATTCATGTTGTATAATATGTACATCTCATGTAATATATTGCAGAGTAATATAATATTTTTAGTACTGACAGAATAATCATGAAATGTGCAATTTTTGCAGCATAACTATAGAAAATACCCTAAAGCCAAATTTTATATGAACATTTGTGAGAATGAATCTGTGAGACTTGCATGTCAAGGACTGAACACGTACAAAATTGTTCTGATGAACAGAAATTACCTTCTGAAGTAATGTGAACTTGGGATAACTTTTTACTGTTTTTGGCATGAAGAGGAAATGGTTCATTTCTGCTCTTTTAACAGATGCTGCCTTTGAATTGTAAAAGGAAAGGAACAAAAAAAGACAATGATTTCCAGTAAAGCCCAATTTGTTAAAAGGAACAATTAAGCTTTGAGATAAATGATTTAGCTTTTAAAATAGTGAGAGTAAAAGAATTAAACTCTATTCATAATCACAGCCTGGAGGGTAGCTTTTGGGTTTCCTTAAAATAAAGCATTGTACATTCAAAAAATCTATTTCATGATTGTATTCTGTATCTCTTAAACTGTATATTTGTAGTGACAGCTATTTTGCATCCATTTTAGGGCAGGTTATCCTATTTGAAGCAGTGGGAGAAATTTCTTCTCCTGAGAAGTTAAGCACGTTGCTATAGCTACTGAGCTTGTGGCTCTAGTAGAATTTTTTTACCAATTTCCTAATGTAATTGTTAAATAAGGCTATTATTACCTGTAATCTTCTGATGCTGAGACTGCATGGAATCTATACTTTTTTTCTTCCTGCTAACATAGGAAAATATGCATCTATTCCACCAATATGTGAATATATAGGCATCAAATGTAAAGAGTAGATGCACAGCAAATATTTATTCTTAATCTGTGTTTGAGAGAACTCTTTTGATTTTCTGCTTGTTTTTGTTTAGTGACAAAACTCTATTCTAGGCTTCAAGATAATAAACTAAAATAAATGGTGTTGTAAAATGTGGCATCTATATGCACCTTATGTAGAAATTGGGCACTTGAAAATAACCTGTTCTGTCACATATAAATGTCTGTACTGCAACTAAAATAGATGTACTAGTAAAAGGGTCACTACCAAACATTAATGCATATTTTATGTACACATTTAAAATGGTCCTGTGCATTTTGAAAACAAGTCACTAGTCTACTGATCCTCTCATAATTTAGAAAAATTTCTCACCCTTAATTTTTGCTTTTAGCAATTTCCACATTTTTTCTCGAGTCTCCATCTGCAGTGGTCTCAATGATGTGCCTTCTGCAGTAGACTCCTAGCTATGTTAGCAAATCCCTATTTCCTACAAGACCTTGCTGATGTAGGTTGTGATTGTGAAACCCTTGTTCATTATGGAAAGAACCTTATTCATGCAAATAGTTCTGCTGATTTAGGAAATACTGATTGAACTATGAAGCTGTCATCTAAATGTGTGTTCATGGGAAGGTGGTTTGATTTAAATCCAAGCGATGTAAATCATTTCTTTGAATCATGATTTAAATAACCAAAATAATCATTGATTTAAATCATTACCAAAACAGCTAAGTGCTTAGAGTGCACTTAATTTTGGTAAGTCCCATTGAACTCACCGGCACTTATGTTTTCTGAGAAAACAAGAAGGGTGCCTGTAGACTGGCAAGATTTTGTGCAAAAGCAGGGGCTTTTGCGCAAAAACTTGCCAGCTGTCTACATTGGCCGCTTGAATTTGCGCAAGAGCACTGACGTTCTAATGTAAGAATTCAGTACTTCTTGTGCAAATACTTTGACGTTCCCGCTCAGGGATAAGCCCTCTTGCGCAAGAATACTTGCACAAGAGGGCCAGTGTAGACAGGCACCTTAATTTTTTGCTCAAGAAAGCCCGATGGCTAAAATGGTCATCGGAGCTTTCTTGCGCAAAAGCGTGTCTATACTGGGCACAGATGCTTTTGCGCAAAAGCACTTTTTGCACAAAAGCATCCGTGCCAATCTAGATGCTCTTTTGCGGAAATACTTTTAATGGAAAAACTTTTCCGTTAAAAGTATTTCTGCAAAATCATGCCAGTCTAGACGCAGCCGAATAGAAAAGAGTTCCCTTGGAAAAGCTGAGTTGTGCTGGTATAAAATAGGGAATAGCCTGTAATGGTCTGTGGCCATTATGGTCTGTGGCCATGATATTCCAAAATAAGGGCATGTATTATGTACTATAAAATGGGAAAATGACACTCAGTGGCAACTGGCAAGTCTAGATTTCTCTTACTGCAGCTTTCTGTACTGTATACTTGTGTAGAGCCACTGCATAGAGATGAAAATTCCAGAGGGAAAATGCTTCTCACCCTACTTTAACAAGTACCCTGTCATCACTGGAAACAGAAATTTTGACAGGTAGGTCAAGGGGCTCAACTTCTCTCTCAGCTCTTATTTTCAAGCTGAAAACCTTCACCCATCATTCCACTTTTGGAGATTATCTTTACAATTTCCAGTAGGCGTGGTGTGATGTAAACAATAGACAAGTGAATTGTGGAGCTTTGGCCTACACCATCCATTTTATGTCCCTCCCTCCATTCCCCATACCTCTTCAGGCCCATGTATAGCTCTGCATATGTCAAATACTGGAATTTCTGATTAGAGGTTGTGACTGGGTGTACCATCCCCACACAAGCAGGGATTAGCCAGACTTCCCTGGCTGGAGGAGCTATGCCCCTGTAGTCCTGCTAGGCGTACTCAGACTGCAGTCCTGGTACAAAAGCCTGGGGAGATCCTCAGTCTGGGCTGGCGGCTGGAGAGAAGGACCTCTGTTTGGAGCTCCTCAGCAGCAGCAGCAGCAGCAGCAGCAGCCGCCACATGAGCTGAAAGTGGCAGAGGCCCTGTCAACGGCAGGAACGCAACCCCAGCAAATTCCCAGGGATACCTTACCCCCGAAGAGCCAGAGGACCATTCTGCCACTCACAGGGCCCTGGGTCAGGACCTAGTGGAGTAGGGTGGGCCCGGGTCTCCCTACCAGAGTACAGCTTCCCCTGCCCCCCATGAGCATTCAGCTCTTCCTTAAAGGGCCTGCTCTGACTTGAGTTTACTGACTCTGGCCATTGTGCGATCCAGCCCTGCCTTTGATTTTAGTTTATGGGCTCTGGCTGCCAGACTATGCAGCCCCTAACTACAGGTGTTTTACAGATCATGCAGAGTGGGTCACGGACACAGACAGCCCAGGGACACGGGATCCTATCCCCTGGGACAGAGAACAGAGGACTGCCCCGCAACAGAGCTGTAAAAATTGCCTGTGATCTGGCACAATGTGCTATTGCCGTTTGGGGACAGGTCCTTTGGGGAAGTTAGCACCCACTTGGGAAAGTGGAGCCAGGCTGTGCCTTAGAAGCAGTAATTTATATTCAGGAATCCACCCTGAAGGCTTCTGTGAATCAGGGTGCCAGGGGGAACCCGGAAGCAGCCCGGGGCAGCCAACCTAGGGCCGGTTCCAGGTCCTTTAGGGAACAGGTCAGGGGATCCATGTGGCTCCAGCCCAGTCTTCAGGGCCCGGCTGGTGTCCTGGATGATCTTTGGGGCCTAGTAGTGGTCTCAGCGTCCCTGGCCAGTCTTCTAGGCCCAACAGCAGCCCTGGCAGCCCAACCCAGTCCTCCCTTTGAGAGAAGTGCCATGATTTTCCAAAGATGATAGCTAAAGGCTCAGATACCTCTTCTATCAGCTCCTTGAGTGTTCTAGGAGGCATTTCATCAGGCTTGCAGACATCTAACTTTTCTACATGATTTTTAACTTTTTCTTTTTTTATTTTATCTTGTAAACCTACCCCATTCCCACTAGTATTCACTATTAGGCATTCCTTCATCATCAGACTTCTTGGTGAAGACCGAAACAAATAAGTCATTAAGCACTTCACTTTGGGTAAAGCCATAAGAGTCCTTGTTTTAAAAAAGTGGGGGAGGAGCCTAACATCAAGGCCCCAATCTCCCCAACATTACGGGCTGACATAATAGCCACTAGAATGGCTGCCTTTTGTAGGTAAACAAAGCAAGGAGCAGGTAACCATTAGTTTCAACACTACTGTCTGGTGCACACTGTCAGATCTGAGGAGACACTTGGTTCTGTTTATTGTTGTCAGTCTTGGACTTGATTCCAAAGCTCCCTGCTCCATTTGGGGATGCTGCTCATTGTAGGATTGGGGTTCACTCTACCAATGGGTCTAATAAATATTTATAAAACCAAAATGTTTTTTCTTTTGTCACACAAACTTGTCTTCATAACTTTTTGTTGGCTTTTCTTATAAATGGATTAGTGTCTCTTTTCCATGTTAATTCTCCTTCCTCATCCATACAAATTTAGTATTAATTCAGAATGTACTTTTCTAGTTATTTAATTACTATAGCTTTTCTTGGTCTCACAAATATGATTACTCTACAATTTCTTACACATCTGCAACACTAAACACAATTATTTTGCAATTTCTAAAATGTAAACAGTTCTACTTATGTGTATGCCTGCTAAACATTGTTAGAACACACTCTTAAAATCTACAGCTGGCTTCTGTCCGGTCTAAATATGCCTTTGCTTCCAACATATGTGGAAGTAAAGGCATATTTGGGAGTCAACTGAAGTGAAACATCCATAGAAATACTACTTGATGACAAAAAGATGACTCACCTTCTATAGTAACTGTAGGGTTACCAGATGGGTTTCAAAAAAATAGTGGACACACTTAATCAAAGGCTGGGAGGGGGTCAGGAGGAGCAGAGCAGGCCAGGGGAGATCATGGAGGAGGGAAGGAACCGGCCGGCGGGAAGCAGGGCTGGTCGGGTGAAGTGGGGCTAGCCTGGGGAGATCGGGTGGGGTGGGGACAGGCTGGCGGGGAGCAGGACTGGTCAGGGGAAGTGGGGCTAGCCTGGGGAGATTGGGTGGGGTGGGGACAGGCTGGTGGGGAGCAGGGCAGGTCAAGAGGAATGGGACTGGCCAATTGTACCCCGTCTCCCAGCCACTCCCCCCACCCGCACCCCTGCCAGGCTTCCGTCCAGCGCCTAGCTTGAAAAACAGAAAATACTGGACATTGAACATGTCCGGTATTTTCTTGATTTTTTTTTACCGGACAGAAAGTGCAAAAGCCGGACTGTCCGGAAGAATATCAGACACCTGGCAACCTTAGGGGGAGATCGGGGAGGGGGGAAGGAACCGGCCAGTGGGAAGCAGGGCTGGCAGGAAGGGGGTTGGGGGGAACGGAGCTGACCAGGGAAGATTGGAGGAAGGAACCAGCTGGCAGGAAGCAGGGCTGGCTGGGAGGGGATCGTGGGGGAGCAGGACTGGCTAGGGAGGAACTGGCAGGTGGGGAGCAGGGCTGACCTGGGCGCATGCAGATTCCAGGGTGCTACTCGTCCCACTCATGGTCCCAGTGGGGCGCATGAGCGAGTCCGACCCCAGGGATTCCATCCTGCCCCGCCCCCTCCTCTCTACTGCATAGTTGCATACTGCCTGGCTGGTAGACAACCAGCCAGGCAGTATGCAACTACATACTGATACTACTGATAATAATAAAACTTACTTAATTAGAAAATACTGGACATTTATATGTCTGGTATTTTCTTAATTTGTTTCCCAAACAGAAAGCTCAAATACTGGACTGTCCAGTTCAAAATCTGGCAATCCTAAATAACTGTTGTGCTTTGAGTTATGTGTCCCTGTGGGTACAGCACTACCTGTCCTCCTTGATCTCTGCTTAGGACTGTATTTTGTTGGGCATTGAGATAGAGAAGGAACTGTGTAGCCTTATCTACCCTCAGTGTGCAGCAAAAGGTTGCATAGAGCTCATGCATGGGCTAAATGGGTTCTCCTAACAGAAAATCTACACTCAAGGGCTTGAGAGGTGCATATGCAATTAAAATGCAGCACTCTTAGGGACGTGTATCTCAAAGAGTCAATTCTGCAATTCCTTGCATTTTTGTTGCAGCCTTAATAGCTTCTGACTATTAATATGCTTTAACACTATTCTGTTAGAACAAAACTGAGAAATAATGATGCTATAGTGATGTATACAATCTCTGGGATGAACAAATGACTTTATATCCTACTGGTCTGTTAGGTATCTACTGATTTGCAATAGCCAAAATACGTTTCTGCTAAACAGATGTTCTGGTAGAACAATAGCATTCCTGACTTCTGTCTGCAGTATTTGATTTGAAGTCAATAATCGTTCAGATTATAAAAGGGTTTGCAAGCTAATCTTGGTGTGCCATAAAATACTAGATTACCAGTTTGGTCACAGATGAATATTGTAATTTAAAATAGATGCACAGGTTTCTTCCCTGTACATGTGCAAACATCACATATTTTTACAGCCTATACAGAGGGAAAATAAGTCTACTTATGTGTGGGTTATACTTACATTATATATAAGTGTTTACACCCATGTTCACTTGAGTCATACAAGCTACTTCCTATTACATTTCTGGTTAGATTAGTATTGAGAGATTCAGTTATGATCATTTTGATAGATTATATTCCCAATACCTTTAAAAATAATTTGGATGTTGTCATTTCTGAATAATAATAATTCCTGATAATTTTCTGAATGACTGTGACCCTTAACCTGGAAATTCTTGGCTTTAAGAAATTCTGAGCTTTAATCATTGCTTCTGAATAGTTTTAACTACAGGGTTTAAGTACCATCTAAAACAGAAATGTATTAAATACATTACAGTCATACTTTGTGAGCTCCTGTTACATTGTCTGGAGTAGCTCACAACTGGAAGTGCCTACCCAAGAAAGCAGGGACAACGGGGATAGCTGGAGCACCGCAACTCTGGTGATGACAATGGGAGCCCAGGGTCAAGTTCTCTCTCCTTCTCTCCCCCTTCCCCATTTAACCTCATTTTTTAAGGAGTAAGGGTTATTGCAAAAGAAGGTGTTTCTTTCAAAATAACCACATCTATACGGCATTTTTTATCTCGAAATAGGGTATTTTGAAATAGCGGCCGGATGCTTGGCTGTATTTGCATTCCTCTCTCAGAAAAGGAATGCAATGTAGACATACCCTCAGGTAGGCCAGGTTCAGGAACTCCTTCCCTCCTCCCAACCAGTCCCTAACTTGGAAGCAGTAGCTATCTAGTTGTCAGCCCCAGGAGAGTAAGCACCATGGTAGTAAGGTTGGCATCAGGGTCCTAAGTCTGCTCTGATAAGCAGGGCTCGACAAATAATGTAATCTACTCGCCCATGGCGAGTAGATTACACCCCGGAAGAGCCGGTGCAGAGCGATCTGCACATGCACAGAATGATCTGCAGATGCGCAGAGCGCAGAACCGCGCGGCTGGCGGGCAGGGCTCGCTGCCGCTTGGCGAGCCCTGCTGATAAGTGTAATTGACAAATATTGCTTTCTACATTGCCGCCCTTCTGTACTGCTGCTGATGTGCTGCATGTCTTCATGGCACCCTGCCAACAGCCACTGCTCTACTCTCTGTCCTCACACCTGTGTGGCAGTATATGTACTTGGAAGGGAAGCATAAATGACTAAAGATACAAAGAAGGGGACCTGCTCAAATATGAGAACCACTGATCTGTACTAACACACAAGAGATTTGACCTGGTCTGCCAGCTTCATATCCCTTCCTTACCTACTTTAATTTCCTATCATTAGTAAAGAACCTGCATCAAATTGTGGTCGCTGGGTACTGCTAGGTTATAGGTAACTACTACAGTAATACAGAATAAAGCTAATCATTTTATGCTGAATACAAATTATTCTTGCCAGCAAGTTGAGGATGTATGGATTGGATAAATGGACTGTAAGGTGGATAAAAAGCTGGCTAGATTGGTGGGCTCAATGGGTGGTGATCAACGGCTCGATGTGCAGTTGGTGGTAGGTTTCAAGCGGAGTGACCCAAAATTCAGTTGTAGGACCAGTTTTGTTCAACATCTTTATTAATGACCTGAATGAGGGGATGGATTGCACCCTGAGGAAGTTTGCAGATGACACTTAGCTAGGGGAAGAGGTAGACATGTTGGAGGGTAGGGATAGGGTCCAGAGTGACCTACACAAATTGGAGGATTGGGCCAAAGGAAATCTGATGAGGTTCAACAAGGACAAGTGCAGAGTTCTGCACTTGGGACGGAAGAATCCCAAGCACGTTACAGGCTGGGGACTGACTGGCTAAGTAACAGTTCTACAGAAAAGAACTTGGGGATTACAGTTGATGAGAAGCTGGATATGAGTCAACAGTGTGCCCTTGTAGCCAAGAAGGAGGAGCATTTGCAGCAGGTCTAGAGAAGTTGTTATTCCCCTTTATTCGGCACTTGTGAGCCTCACCAGGAGTATTGCATCCAGTTCTCCCTCCATCCCACCCCCACTATAAGAAGGATGTGGGCATTGGAGAGGGTCCAGTGGAGCACAACCAAAATGATTAGGGGGCTGCAGCACATGACCTATGTGGAGAGGCTGATGGATTTGGGCATATTTAGTCTGCAGTAGAGAAGAGTGAGGGGGGATTTGATAGCAGCTTTCAGCTTCTTGAAGGGAGGTTCCAAAGAGGATGGAAAGAGGCTGTTCACAGTAGTGATGGATGGCAGAACAAGGAGCAATGGTCTCAAGTTACAGCGGGGGAAGTCTAGGTTGGATATTAGGAAAAACTATTTCCCTAGGAGGGTGGTGAAGCACTCAAATGGGTTATGTAGAGAGGTGGTGGAATCTCCATCCATAGAGGTTTTTAAGACAAAGCCCTAACTGGCGTGAGTTAGTTGGGATTGGTCCTGCTTTGTGCAGGGGGCTAGACTTGATGCCTCCTGAGGTTTCTTCCAGCCCTTTTATTCTGTGAAATTCATAGGCACCACTTTTCTTGTGGCTCTTGATCTTTTTAACATGCAAACAGTATTTGTAATCAATCCTCTATAGTTATAATGTAGCTACCATTGTGTGAAATGTAGAAAAGGATGACTAGTACCATTGCACAGTAGGTTTGGGCAGAATGTGAAGTGTTTTCTAAACCCTATCTAGCATATACAAGAAAATAGATGGTTATTAAAGCATGAGATGAAAGGAGGAAATGTTGGTTGTATATTCAAGATCTCTATCTGTAGGCCTGTCCATTTTACTGTTCCTAATCACGTTTATACAAGTACTGCATAGAGAGAGAAATGTGGCCCCAGATGCAGGAAAGTCCCAGGCTAAAACTTTATCCCACAATCAATAAGCAGGTAAACCAAGTCCTAACCAATGATCAGTGGGTTGTAATCTCTTGGAAAAACCCTATTTAACAATACAGTGCCTGCATTTTTTCATGTACTGGCATATGTTATCTATTTACTTTTGGATTATCTGGAATGAAAGTAGTTCTTCTTCGAGTGGCCCCGTGGGTGCTCCACTCCAGGTGTCGGGTCCCGTCCCGGCACCGCGAATCGGAGAGCTATCAGAGCCGTGGTCCGCCAGACCGCGCATGCGTGGCTGCCCGAGGCGGCGTTCGCGCCTTTGAAGTGTTGTGCGCAGTCCAGCTTGCTCAGTTCCTCTCAACCGCCCTCGGTCGTGGATGAGAGCTCCTGCTTGTCAGTTTCATTTCGCAATGGCTTTTTCAAAGAAGCCTTCACATTTGTAAATAGTTCAGAGCCTGATTAGTTATTTAGTTCTTGTTGGTTTCTAGTTAAAAAAAAAAGAAAAAAGAAGAGAAAACAGAAGAAGAAAGAAGGAAAGTTTTCCTCAGACTAAAGAGGGGAAACGGACTGGATCTCACAGCCAGTAAGGAGATAAGCGGAGGAGAGACTACTCAAATTCTCCCTCCTCCTTAATCCACTATGCTGGGATCCCCCAGTTTTAAAAAATGCTCCGTCTGCCGGGACCCTATGCCGGTATCAGACGCTCATGATTCTTGTGTGAGGTGCTTGGGTGAGATGCATGTCCCCCAGAAATGCACTCACTGCAGCAAGTTAACGGCAAGGGCTCGTAAGGACTGAGATGTGCGCCTCAAGCTCATTCTTTATGGCAAGGCGCTGGAGTCTGATGCTGTACCTGCCTCTGGCATAGCAGCTCAGAAACGGCGGGCGACGTCTCCCGGGATGACTGTTGGTAAACAATCTAAACCATCCCCAGCGCAATCCCTCCCTGCCACCACCAAAGTGAAATGCCCTGACAAATCATCAGGGGTACCTGCCCCAGGGCACCAACGGGCTCCTAGGGCGAGGAGATCGCCCGAGCCAGGACTGCACGGGACAGCGGCACCGGCTCCGGCAACAGTGCAGAAGCTGGCATCAGCAGGAGCACGCAAGCCGGCACCGCCAACGGCTGCGCTAGCGGCACCGGCAGAGGCGCCTTTGAACCCCCCAGTGCCGAGCCAGCAAACGCTCCAAGCGGCACCGCAGGCATGCTCTGATCTGCCGGCACCGGGCTTATCCTCGGCACCGTCAACGCTGCCCCCATGTGGCTCTCCATCAGCACCGCAGCCAGGTTCAGCCCCGAGCTCTCCACCAGCAGTTGAAATTGACAAGGCTTCTTTGCCTTGTCAAGCTGCAGGGAAAGAAATCTACAGGGCTTTGTCACCATTGCCTACCTTCTCCCCGAAACCGTCTCCTTCTCCACCCAGATATCGACTGCACCGGGACTATAGCCTCTCGCCTTCTTACCAGCTACTTAAAAGACCCTCACGGGGGGACACAGTTTATATAGAATCAAGACGCTCCCTATCATGTTCTCGCTCCCCCAGGAGGTCACCAAGGCGCAGATCACCGAGACGGTCACCATGTCGAGTCTACTACATCCGCAGTTCAAGATCTTCTAGATATTCTTCGCCAGTGCGGTCAGACCACTGCTATGGCTGCTACCCTATCCTATAGAGGCTCTTCATGTACTCGTCCATTACCCAATGAGCACTTACCTGACCATCCACAACAATTGTTTTCTTCGCCTCCATCAGAAAACTTAACCATCCATCAAGATCATTCGGAACCAGAAGAGGGCCAATTGTCCGATACAGAAGATCCTCAACCACACGTTCCCCCAGCCGACTGTTCCTCCTCTTCCCCAGATGAGGCAATGATTCCAGAAGATGCCTCTCCCTTGGATGACCTGAAACAGTTCCAGGATCTGTTCAAGAGAGTCGCGAACACACAGGAGATACAATTAATGGATGTACCAGTAAAGAAACATCATCTTTTAAAAAATCTACGGCAACAACAGTGGGCAAAGATCGCCCTCCCTATTGATGAGGCCATTATGGAACTGGCAGACGAAATATGGCAGACCCCTACATCGGCTCCCCCAACTAGTAAGAGAGTTCATAGAAAATACTTTGTACCTGCTAAAGGACTAGATTTCCTTTTCAACCATCCTCAACCCAATTCCCTTGTTGTTGATGCGGTACAACGTAGAGCTAACGCTCCCCAATATAAAAATACATTCCAAGACAAGGATAATAAAAAATTAGACCTTTTTGGAAGAAAGGTTTACTCCTCGGCTACGTTATTGTTATGAATCGCAAACTATATGGCCCACCTCTCTAATCACAATTTTGATAATTACTTGAAATTTACAGAGCTACTACAATATCTCCCTGATGCCAAGAAACCCTTGCTAAAGGCCATTGTCCAAGAGGGATATATAGCCTGTAATACTACTTTACAGATGTCCATGGATGTGGCCGACACGGCTGCATGGGCCACGGCTACGGGGGTCGCAATGAGACGGTCTTCCTGGTTATCATCTGCAGGAGCCCCACGGGAGCTTCAAAATAAAGTTGAAGACCTACCCTTTGATAAGCAAAAGCTCTTCGCTAGTAACACCGATGAGGTTCTCCATTCTGGCAAAGACTCCCGTACCACTCTGCGTACCTTGGGAATGTACACACCTCCCTATAAGCATAAGCGCTGCTATCCTTACCAATGAAGGTACGATTATGCGTTCAATAAAAATCAATCACGTACCCAAGACAATCAGCGTTTCCGACAGCGTCCTCAACCGAACGGTTGAGAGATCTAAACCGAACCATTCGTCCAGTCAACCTGTTCAAAAGCAGCAGATTTGACTTTTCTGTCGAGGATGCAAGCACGACTCCCATGTTCAATGTACCACAAAATTCCTTACATCTGTTTCACCATCGCTTAAAACAGTACCATCTTCACTGGTCCAATATCACCACGGACAAGTGGGTACTGGAAGTGGTACAATCTGGTCTCTCCATCCCCTTTCTATCCATTCCCCCTACCACCCCTCCTACCCCGTCACTTTTCAGGGACCCCTCTCACGAGCATTTGCTGAAGCAAGAAGTTCAGCACCTTCTGAATATCGGCGCAATAGAGAGGGTACCAAGTCAGTTTCGGGGGAAAGGATTTTATTCCCGGTACTTCCTTACCCCGAAGAAGACAGGAGGATGGATACCCATTTTGGACCTACGCAGGTTAAACCACTATCTCAGGAAACACCGTTTCAAGATGGTCACCCTAAATGCCATCATCCCATCATTGAACAAGGGGGACTGGTTTGCAGTCCTCGACCTGCAGGACACCTACTTCCACATAGCAATCCCTGTAGCACACAGGCGTTTTCTTCGTTTCCAGCTAGGCCGAGAACATTTCCAATACAGAGTACTACTCTTCAGTTTGGCATGCGCACCCAGAGTTTTCACGAAAACCTTAGCGGTAGTGGCTGCCCACTTGCGCAGACTGGGAGTGACAATTTTCCCATACTTGGACGATTGCCTCATAAGAGGCCTAACATATTCAGAGGCCGAACACATGGTGACAACAGCCTCTCAGGTCTTTCACTCTCTGGGTCTCCTCATAAACATGCAGAAATCCTCACCAGTACCGACACAAGATCTGATTTTCATAGGGGCAAGGCTCGACTCGAAAACAGTGCACGCTTACCTGCCGAACGTTTCGCCGCCATTCGAGATCTTGTTCACACATTGACACATGCCCCAACGATTCCAGTCAGAGTGTCGTTACAACTACTAGGACACATGGCTGCCTCGACAACTGTTGTCCAAAACGCAAGGTTACATTTTCGCTGCCTCCAACACTGGCTAGCTACTGTATATACTCCAGTAAGAGACAGCATTCACAGGGTGGTGGTGATACCACCACATGTACGACAATCCCTGCAATGGTGGACCAAGCTGACCAATCTTACGGCAGGCATTCCCTTTCACTGTCCACAACCGTCGAAGCAAATAACAACGGATGCGTCCCTTACTGGCTGGGGAGCGCATATGGACGACATGACGGTTCAAGGTCACTGGTCTACGCAGGAGATGCTCTTACACATCAACATTCTTGAGTTAAGAGCAGTGCGTCACGCATGTCACCATTTTCAGTCCCATATAAGGAATATGACCATCAGAATCCTTACGGACAATATTGCCACCATGTACTACGTGAACAGACAGGGAGGAGCTCGATCCCGATCCCTCTGTATAGAGGCAATGCGCTTGTGGAAATGGTGTATCCGTATCAATACCACCCTGACAGCCACCTACTTGCCAGGCATCCAGAATACTGTCGCAGACTCACTCAGCAGGCTGTTTCCCCATGACCACGAATGGGAACTTCGCACGGACATTCTGCATTATATTTTCACCCAATGGGGGTTCTCCTCAATAGACCTGTTTGCTTCGGCGGACAATGGCAAGTGCCCCAGTTATTGCTCCACGGCAGGGATCGGATGTCATTCCTTAGGAGATGCTCTTCTTCGCAATTGGGGAACGTCATTGCTATATGCTTTTCCCCCGATTGTACTAGTTCCCAAAATCCTGGAAAAGATCATTATGGAAAGGGCTCAAGTAATCCTCATAGCTCCAGCTTGGCCATGGCAGCCTTGGTATTCAATACTCCAGCGGATGTCCATCAGGACACCGTACACCCTTCCTCTGCTTCCAAACCTCTTGACTCAGGACAACGGCTCCCTTTGTCATCCGAAACCCGAGACCTTACACCTCACAGCGTGGATGCTCGCTGGTTCAACCCGGTCGAACGCTCTTGCTCACAGAGAGTCAAACAAGTATTAGTACACAGCAGAAAAGAGTCTACTCGAAGGACCTACCTCGCCAAGTGGACCAGATTTGAAGCGTGGTGTGGCAGTGATGTCAGGAACGCTCATGTGACAAGAATTTCCCAGATACTTGATTATATTTTGCACCTCCACGACACAGGTCTTGCAATAGCCTCGCTGCGAGTGCATCTAGCAGCAATTAGTGCTTTTCATCAGAGTCAGGATGGGTTTTCTGTATTTGCTCATCCCATCACAAGGAGGTTCCTAAAAGGACTTACAAACCTCAACCCACCACGGCGGCCACCACCACCTTCCTAGGATTTAGACTTTGTTCTGGATTCCCTGACACGCCCCCCCTTTGAAACCTTAGCTACTATACCATTACAGCTTCTTACCACAAAATTGCTTTTTCTGCTTGCCATTACATCAACCCGCAGAGTGAGCGAAATAGCTGCGTTCATGTCGTCACCTCCTTACACAATTTTTACTAAGGAGTCGGTGACTTTGAGATGTCATCCAGCCTTTGTTCCAAAAGTTTGCTCAGATTTCCACATAAACGAGCCGGTTGTTCTTCCCTGTTTCTATCCCAAGCCTCATGCTTCAAGGGAAGACGCAGTGCTGCACACGCTCGATGTGAGGAGGGCATTAGCTTTTTATATCGAAAGAACCCGGCACTTTAGGAAATCGGACCGTCTAATAGTGTCATTAGCTGATCGAACCAAGGGACAACCCATCATATCCCAACGAATTGCGAGATTAATAGTGTCGTGTATTACAACCTGCTACTCCATACGAAACACACCTGTTGTATGTTCTCCTAAGGCCCATTCTATGAGAGCAGTAGCCACAACTACAGCTTTTCTTAGAGGTGTTCCATTCCGAGATATTTGTCAAGCAGCAACATGGTCCTCTCATTCTACCTTTATGAGGCATTATGCCGTAGTAAACCAATTTGCTGCTGATTCCTCTGTGGCTATGGCAGTTCTTTCGCATAATCAAAAACATTAATTCCGGAACGCTCAAGTGTTCCAGTACTGCTCTGAAGTCACCTGGAGTGGAGCACCCACGGGGCCACTCGAAGAAGAAGAAGAAGTTACTCACCCTGTGAAGTAACGATTGTTCTTCGAGATGTGCCCCGTGGGTGCTCCACGACCCGCCCTTCCTCCCCGCTCCGGAAATTTTTTATTCTTCTCATTTCAGGGGGCGGCTGAGAGGAATTGAGCAAACTGGACCATGCACAGCACTTCAAACGCGCGAACTCCGCCTCCGGCAGCCATGCATGTGCGGTCCGGCGGACCACGGCTCTGATAGCTCTCCGATTCGCGGCACCGGGATGGGACCCGACACCTGGAGTGGAGCACCCAGGGGGCACATCTCGAAGAACAATCGTTACTTCACAGAGTGAGTAACTTCTTCTTCTGTAAATGTAAGATTAGCATTTTAGATTTATTTATTTTACTTTTCAGTGTTAGCATTTCTCAAACTTTTCCTTCTGTCTTTTTTGGTCTTGGTCTTGCTAACGCAGTCTCCATATTCAGAAACTTACTCCTATGCGGCATCCCCTAAAATTAACATGCATGGGTTCTCTCTTGTTTAATTTTTCAATTGTTTTGTGATTTTCCTATATTTACAATAGACCTTGAAATGAGTAATGTACTATATGTTCTATCCAAATAAGCATGGAGCTTGATATTAATATGGCTTTTATTTGTTGCCTTTTTCATGCATAATTATAAAAATCAGTGATAGTAGTCTTCAGTAGTAACTCTCATAGCCTCAGAAACAAATCAAAACTATTCAGCTTAGTGCAATAATTTTTCACTTTGTCAAAAGAATATATTCTTGCTACAGAGCCAGTCAATAATCCCAGGACAGGCTGGGGAGTGATATCCATTCCTCAAAAGCAGGTTTCCTGCAGGAGTGGGTTAGATGCAGAAGGGAGTATCATTTGGTCAAGGGATGTAGGAGTAGGAAAGGCTTGTGGCACAGGATTCCTGAAAGGGGCAAGAAACAGCCATGATGTTTTTTTCACTTGTCTGAAGAAGGGAAACAAGGGTTGAAAATGAGTCTCTCTCATGGAGTGAGATTTTTGGATGCTGTCATACTGTATATCTCCTTTTTTCATCTCAATATACCCTGGCTCTTGCCTATGAGGATCTCACTAGACTGTCTTCTCTCTGCCATCTATAAATCATTAATGACTTATGATAGAGCATCCTTTTATAGGCACTGGAGGCTTGGTTATAATTTAGATCACAACTGCAATATGCATCATTGGCTGCATTTTCCATTGTCATTTAGATTATATGTCTTCCTTGCATTTCCTCCTGGGGATGAGTCCTGTGAGCTGACAGTCTTGAAGTCAAGGTTGTAAATGCTCTTTCATGAATGGTTTAGTTTATAAATACAGCATATTTCTCATTAATTACTCTCCTCCAGAGGCTTCAGAATTTGTAGTTCCAACTGTACTTTCAGATTGTTCAGCTCTCCATGACTCTCTGCTGGTCTTTCTTTGGTAATCTCCTTGTGGCATGGTTTGGGAGGGAATTTCATTGCCCTTTGTGTGGGACCTTGCACACAAACTCTGATCCACTAATTGATTGTGCCTGCCATGAAGGGTAGTTGAAGAGTTGAGATGCATTTCAATGATTGTCCTGGACAAGCAGGAACTGTAACCTGGGTCAGGACCAAAATAAAATCTGATTTGTTTTATTAGGAAATGTTAGAAACAGAAACAAATAAAGACACTGTAGATATAAAGCTCCATTCACATGCACAAATGCAATGAAAACACGGCTAGATTGAATTGTTAACAGAAACATTTATTTATATTATGGTAGCAATTAAAGAGCTGGGCTGACTATACCAGGCGCTTTATAGACCGTGTTGACGATGAAGATGTCAAACAGGATGTGTGGGTGAGAGGGCTACAAGAAACAGTGCACCACAATAAAAGGTAGGCTGAGTACAATACCTGAGTATGTGAGGAAGTAGAGCCATCCCTAGAGGAGGAGCAGAGAGAGGCATTCTACTCTGAAGCTCTGGTGCTCCCTCTAGGATAGGACATATCCCTTTATCCTTTAGTAAAGACTGGCCCACAGATTTGGCCTAGAGAAAGAATGTAAATTAGCTGTGAAGTTTAATAAAGAATAAAGAATGCCTACAGGCTGAGCTATCTGTTGCATAAATACTTACTGCCAAATAAAAACACTGCTGAGGCATATATATTTAGCCTACAGCTACCATGCCGCACCAGCTGAAATCATCATAAAGAACAAATGTTTTTTTTACACAGGGCTGAGTTAATGGTGATGTTTAATTTATGTTCAAATCCTTCAGCCTCTAAATTTCGTTTTTCATTACAGTACTTCTTAAACAGACTTAATAAGAGCCTCAATTCCCATGATTACCTCTTCAGAGATGTCACAGTATATCCCAGCTGCAGAGGAAGTTCTGCACAACATTAATTATGCACTAAAAGCATAATGAAAGCACTTGACATTTTCCCTAGATCCATATCATATTGTTTTACTGTGTTTTGTTTGCATTACCTCTATTGATTGAAGAACTATAGCATGATAACTTGGTTCCAGAGTAAGCTTTAGGTACCACATGGAAGCTTCTTCCTACCACCCATAAGGGCTAAAATTCCTCTGTCATTTAGTAGTCGCTAAGGGTATGTCTACACTACAGCGCTAATTCGAACTAAGCTAATTCGAATTAGCGCATCTAGACTTAAAAACTAGTTTGAATTAGCGTTTTGCTAATTCGAACTAGCATGTCCACACAGAGTGGACCCTGAACAGAGGTTAAGGATAGCCGGAAGCAGTGCTGGCAGGGCATCAGATGAGGACTTAGAGCGTGGAGCTGCTGTCTCAGGCTAGCCGAGGGCTGTTCTTAAAGGGACCCGACCCCCACCCCGGACAGACAGTTCTCAGGGTTCCCCGCTTGCAAAGCAGTCCTGGCTTGGAGTGCCCTGCGTGCCCACACGTGGAACATCATAGCACTCGGCCATCACCCCGGCTGCACTTGCCACAGGCTGCCATCCGGGGGGAGGGGATAATCGGGGGACTGCAGGAGACCTTCCACCCTGAGAAGCCCGCAGAGCCAGCCCAGTACTCCCCATCGGGGGCGCGTACCCCATTCCTCCCTCACCTCCTTCCACTTACCCTTCCCTAGCCCCCCTTCCTGATGTACAAAATAAAGAAAACGTGTGTTCAAAAATAGAATCTCTCTTTATTGAACAAAACTGGGGGAGACTGGGAAAAAGAGGTGGGAGAGGGGAAGAGAGAGGCTGGGAGAGGGGAGAGCAACTAAAATGATCAGGGGTTTGGAACAGGTCCCCTATGAAGAGAGGCTAAAGAGACTGGGACTTTTCAGCTTAGAGAAGAGGAGATGGAGGGGGGGATATGATAGAGGTCTATAAAAGCAAGAGTGGTGTGGAAAGGGTGCATAAAGAAAAGTTCTCTATTAGTTCCCATAATAGAAGGACTAGAGGACACCAAAGGAAAGGAATGGGTAGCAGGCTTCAAACTAGAAACAGAAAGTTCTTCTTTACAAAGCAAAGAGTCAACCTGTGGAACTCCTTGCTGCAGGAGGCTGTGCAGGCTAGAACTAGAACAGAGTTTAAAGAGAAGTTAGATGAAGTCATGGAGGTTGGGTCCATGGAGTGGTATTAGCCAGGGGGTAGAAATGGTGTCCCTGCCCAAAGTTTGTGGAAGGCTGGAGATGGATGGCACGAGACAAATGGCTTGGTCACTGTCTTTGGTCCATCCCCTCCTGGGTATCTAGGGTTGGCTGCTGTCGGCATACAGGCTATTGGACTTGATGGACCTTTGGTCTGACCCAGTACGGCAATTCTAAGCTCAGGGCTCAGGGTCGGGGGTCTCAGTGGACCACCCTGATTTTCATGCAAACCTGCTCCTGGGTGGCCAGACTGGCAGCTCTCCTGCCCTAGACGGCCACTTTCCTGTGCCTAGTGCAGAGTTCGTGGACGAGGTCCACGATGTCTGCACTAGACCAGGTGGGTGCCCGCCTCTTGCGGTCCTGGCCAGGCTCCCGAGAGCCACCAGCCTGGTCCCGGGAAGAGGCGGAGGGCTGGGGGGCATCGGGTGGCTGGCTCATGGCGTGCCAGGTGTAGGGTCTGCTGGCTGGGTGCTGGCAGGCTTGCACCTGGCACGGGCACCGTAGCCAGCCCGTGCCCCTTTAAGGGCTCCGGGGCCGGAAGGGGGACATATGAGTTTCCCTGGTGGTGCCCAGAGTGGCCACCAGGGCAAGCTGGGGAGGCCTAGCCTCCCACTAGTTCGAATTAAGGGGCTACACAGCCCTTAATTCGAATTAGTAAGTTCGAACTAGGCTTAGTCCTCATGCAATGAGGTTTACCTAGTTCGAACTAAGCGCTCCGCTAGTTCGAATTAAGTTTGAACTAGCGGAGCGCTAGTGTAGCACCTATGAAAGTTAATTCGAACTAACGTCTGTTAGTTCGAATTAACTTTGTAGTGTAGACATACCCTAGAACAGTGTTTCTCAAACTTTTGGGCTCATAGCCCACCCTGCTCAATGCAGACCTTTCCACAGCTCTCTAGCCAGCCACCCATTATGATAAAATTGGTGTGGGGTATGGCTGGGAGGTTGAGTGAAGGAACAGGGTGGGTATCTGCAAAGGAGTGTGCTAGAGTAGGGTGGAGGTATGTGGGGTCTCGGAGGGAGAGAGGGTTCAGGAGCAGGATGCAGGGTCTTGGCAGGAAGGGGGTGTGAGTGTGGGGATTGGCGGTGCGTGGAGCACTTACCTGGCTCTGTGTCTCTGCTGCTCCCACTGGCCATAATTCTGAGCAGTGGGAGCAGTGGGGAAAGCCTCCAGGTGAGCAGTTTCCTGCATTGCCATTCACAGCCTCCTTATCATCCTTATCTACTTCCTTAGCTGGTAGCATAGACGCAATGTATTCCTTATCCTTTGTTAAATTCATTAATCACTGTTTGCATTTTATTATTGAGGGTTCTGTTTATACTACAAATGCAACTAGCTCCCAATATAGTTAAGTAACCGGTTCCATTTTATAGTCTACATAGGAACAAAGCATTAGGATAGTTAATTACTTCACATTTCTTTCACCTTTCTTCAAAGTTCTTCACTACATCAATTACTTCATTTGTGCAGGCTTTTGTAAGATAGATATTATCAACGTTTTGCAAAGAAAAAACTGAAGTACAGAAAAAAAAAATCCAAGTCACAAGAGAAACCAAGGCAAAACTGGTAACTACACTTACATATTTTGACACAACTCTTCATCCACCCTCTTCTGTGACTCAAAGGACTTTAGCTGTAGGTAGTGACAAAACATTTTTGAAAAGGATGAAGTGCCTCTATAACCACAACCGCACAGATTTGAACTTGGATCTTTGGAGGCTAGTATAGGAACTGCACCAGCTTGAACTACAAAGCCAGCTGGCTCTTAGCTTAGGCTGTAGAGCCCCCTTGTTCTTATCTCTTGTGGTAAGTGGTCTAAGTGCCACTATGTTGGGCAGTGAACCGTACTAGAGGAGTGTGGGATACATATGCAGTAACAGGAAAAACTTAAAAAAACAATGAACGTTAGTAGCACGTTAGACACTAACAAAACAATGGCGATGGTATCATAAATTTTTGTGGGCAAAACCCACTTCTGCAGTAACAGTCATGATTAAACTTTCCAGTCTATTTATACAGTAGTTGCTATTCTAATGTCAAGGCAGATGGAACCATAAATAATGAGGAAAGGAAGCTGGTCTCTACCAACTGCATTGTAACAAATGTTTCTGAGAAAGAAGCATGGAACTGTTGACAACTCCCAGCTCATCTTAAGGGATAAGATCATTGGTGGAATGTTGTTAGTTCTATGCAAGCGTTAAATAAACAAGTCATGGGACGGAGCCAGAAAGATTTTCTAGGTTTCCCTTGGGTAGTTCTGGGAGAAGTGCCTTCTTTCGTGGGAGCAGTTTGGCAAGGAATATGTTGTCTCTCCAGAAATACTTCCAAAGTGCATATTGTACTTTCAGTTTTGTAAACAGATTTCATGTCAAGTTAATTTAAAAAAAAATCAATATATTAGTTACAAGGCTGTTGGAGATGTCTTCCTCCTGAATCTGTTATTTAAGTATCGTAAGCTGCTGCTGTAATAAGATAAGTTGCTTTGGAATGAAAAGCTTTATGCAAACCAAGGCTTGGAATTAATAATGCTGAGAGGTTTTATCTCATTATTCCTCTTATGATTTTTTTTTAAATGAAAGGTCTCTTGAGTTCAGTTCCTTACTTCCTCTGCTTGGATGAGCACCGGAGTAAAGAGGTTTGTGTTAGTGCCAACATGGAACAAGAGAGTACAAGGATGTATGCAGACTTTCTCACATTGGGGCATACAGTTTCACACATGGCTCTGAAACTCCCTATAAAAGCAAATTCTTGCTTAGGTGGGCAGGCACGCAGAGTGATGGAAGTGTCCCCTTCCTGGTCAGCTGTGGAGACTAAAAGGAGATGTTCTCATTGTGAGGGATCACTGAGGCATAATTTGATCGGCTGGTGAGGTGCAGAGAGTGAGGGGATGTAAAAAGAAGATGTGCAATGAAAAAGAAACTAAGGGTACGTCTAGACTACATGCCTCTGACGACAGAGGCATGTAGATTAGGGTACCGGACATAGTAAAATGAAGCGGCGATTTAAATAATCGCCGCTTCATTTAAATTTACATGGCTGCCGCGCTGAGCCGACAAACAGCTGTTTGTCAGCTCAGCGCGATAGTCTGGACGCTCCCCTGCCGACATCAAAGGTATTTGTCGACCACCCAGGTATGCCTCCTGGGATGAGGCATACCTGGGTGGTCAACAAATACCTTTGATGTCGGCAGGGGAGCATCTAGACTATGGCGCTGAGCCGACAAACAGCTGATCAGCTGTTTGTCGGCTCAGCGCGGCAGCCATGTAAATTTAAATGAAGCGGCGATTATTTAAATCGCTGCTTCATTTTACTATGTCCGGTACCCTAATCTACATGCCTCTGTCGCCAGAGGCATGTAGTCTAGACGTACCCTTGGTCACAGTCTTTCAGCCTTCACACACGTGTACAGTCTCATTAAAGACTGTGTGAAATTCTCTGAAATGCTGAGCAATTAAATGAATTGATTTTAGTAGGAATTGTAGCTGCTCAGTATATGTCAGGATTTCAGAGTTCTTCTTAACCAATGGTTGATCATGAGGATTTGGCCTCAAAACTTTGTACAAGAATAAGAGCTGCAAGTCTGGGCCCCTACTACAAATGATCTGTAGGTTTTGTCCCAGGACCATGTTCCTCTCTGGTCACATAATAGATGCATCTTTGTGTTAGTATTCTGGAAACATCTAGGTCATCCTGGTAAGTTTGTGTTTAGGTGGATGGTTTGATGTTGTGTGTACACAGGCTATTTAGTTCACTGCTAATATAGGACGAATGTGGACTAGAGGAGTTCTGTTCACACATAGGAGAACCCAAGTTCCTCAGAACTGGAAGAGAGGTAAAGAATAAAACCCAGCACAAATATCTTTGCTAAATAGTATTCAGATTTAATTGTGTTCAGCCTCAAACTGTATATATCACTGTTCAGTGCAATGTGGCTGTAAAATGGTATATTTCTGACAACATATTTTTACCACCACTATGTAAGTGACTGTGCAAGTTCAGCGAAACAAAGAATCAGGTTGTGAAACGCTAAGGTCTAAGATCCTGTAAAGAGCTTTAAATCTCTGTACAAAAGCTGGTTAAAAACAATAAGTTAACACACTGCAAATGGATACTAAAAGAATAATGACTATTATTATAGTACTCAGAGAACACTTGTTGAAAATATTTTGAATAGATTTTGGGCTTTTAACTTAAAATCCTAGGTCTCAGGATAGAGTGAAAGAATATATGCAAAATGCTGACAGTCTATTCTCTGTCTGATAAACAACTTGATTTTTTTCAGGGAGTGGGGAAATAAAAAATGGTGGGAGAACCCTATAAAAATAATGTGGAAAACGTATACTAAAAACTATGCTTGAAGACACTACCTAAGTGTAAGGCAGAAGAGTTGAGAACAAATTCCTAATCAATTACTGATCTGACACCCACTGCATGTGTTGCAGGGTTGAATTTGCATACCTTTTTTGGTGTGAAGGAAGTATAGATGCCTAATGCCATATATTTGAGCCACAATTTATAGGAATACGTTCATTGACACATTACAGAATCATAAGAAATATGAAATTGAGCAATAATCCTAATTTATCACTAATAATTTAAGCATGGGCTTCTGTTTGAGCCATTGTTCTGGCCTTGCTTTAATTCTCATATAAAAAATAGATTAAAAAAGAAAATATCCAGAATTTGGAGGATTACTGTTGTCCCAGGCTTTGTGCAGAACATCTGCCTGTACTGGCATTGTAGAGATTGTAAAAATCCAGTTGCTACTTTTACATTCAATCACATCATTAAGAAGTTGTCAGGATCCTGAACCCCATTCTGCTACAGGCTCCTGATTGCCGCCTGTCTAGCCAACATCCTTGGATACCTAATATAAAAAAAAGTCAACCTGCCCCCAGCTGGCAGAGGGTGCTGTTTGAGCAGCAGGTCATTGGCCATTGGTTGCTTCCTCGACAGCCTTTTCTTTCTGCCTTTGCATAACCTTGCCTTTTACTCCCTGTCTGTTTCATTTGGTCTGCTTCACTGTCACCTGACCGTGTTTTGTTCCCACCCAGTCTTGCTTCCTTAGACTAGTGTCCCAGCCCCTTGGTTTGGATTTCCTGGCTACTGATCCCTGGGATAATTCTGATCCTTTCCCCAAACTGTCTCCGATACTGAATGACCTCCTGGCTACCTCACCACCTGCACATATCTGACCACTGTTGTGGACTACCTCTAGTCTTTGGTGGCCATCAGGCATTAACGGAAGGTATTTTCAATAATTATATTCTCATATATAAAAACATGCATGTTTAGAACATAAGGGGGCCAAATTCTGGCTCTCATACTCTGGGTTTAGAACAGCGTAGCTCCTTTGCAAGTAGCTATTTGCAGTTAACACCAGTATATGTGTGGCAGCTACTTGCATTTGGCCCAATGGGTTGTTTTTTTTCTAATACTCAGGCAAAAGCAAAGCAAGTGTAGGAACCAAATCCTTATTCTCTTTTATTTCAATAGAATAACTTAGGTGAATAGAAGGAGCAGGATATATAATTCCCAATTAGAAATATAGTGCTTAAAAATATTCTTCTTATATCAGCTTTATGATGCAGTGAGCATATTGGACCAATTAGTTCCTAATCCGAACTAGCTGTACTCCTCGTGGAATGAGGAGTACAGCTAGTTCGGATTAGGCTTCCTAATCTGAACTAGCTACTCCGTGCCGCGTGTAGCCGCGTGGCACGGGGTTCGAACTGCCGGCATTTAAAAATGGCGCCGGCCGGCTTCATGCAAATGAAGCCCGGGAAATTCAAATCCCGGGCTTCATTTGCAAGTGCTGTATGCCTACATTACCCTCCTAGTTCGAATTAGGAGGGTAGTGTAGACATACCCACTGTCGCTGCTGCGCCTCTGCCTTTTAAATGTAGTAAGAGCCACCCATTACATTTAAAAGGCAGAGGTGTAGCAGAGAAGCCAGACTGAGTGGTGACTCAAGAGGCAGCAAGAGAGGGGGAAGCAACTAGTTGAGCAGTGACTTGATTAGTTGCTTACATCCCTGCTACATAAGGTTTGTGTCCATAATCTGATCTTGGCCAAACACTTGGGATAGCTCTGTGAAGTTCGACATTATGAAGGACAGAATAACTTATCTGCAATAATTTGGTATACTGGTTTGTACACTGCAAGGTGGGGAAATGCAGAAAACAAGAATTAGACCATATTTTACCTTCCATAGAATATTTCAAGGATCAGTTTGGTTTTGCATTCTACAATGTCTGAACTGTCCACTTTTGAACCTCAGGTAACTGAGCCATTTGGTGATCAAAGGAAAAATTGAAAAGGAAGGCTGATACTTATAGTAATAGAAATGTAGGTCTGAGAGGGACATCAAGAGATCTCCAAGTCCAGCATGCTGTGATGAGGCAAACCAAATAAACCCAGACCTTCTCTGAAAGATGGTTTGACAAGGATTCCACAGCCTCTCTTAGGGTATGTCTACACTACCACCCTAGTTCGTCCGGTAAGGTGCAAATGAAGCCCGGGATATTAAATCCCGGGCTTCATTTGCAACTTCAGTTGCCTACATTAACTAGGCAACCGAACTAGGGTGGTAGTGTAGACATACCCTTAGAGACCTGTTCTTAGAGACCAGAACTTAACTACTTTTACAATATAGCGTTTTTCCTAATAATTCTCCCTGGCTGCATATTATGCTCATTACTTCTTGTTCTATCCTTAAAAGACATTGAGACCAATTAATCACTATCATCCCTTTACTAGCCCTTAACATATATGTGAAGACTGCTATCAGGTCCTGCCTTGATTTTCTTTTCTCAAAAATAAACGTGCCCTGATTTTCTAAGCTTATGTCATAAGCCAGGTTTTCTCAACCTCTGCCATTTTTTGCTCTCCTCTGGACTCTCTCCATTTTGTCACACTTGAGGCCTGCCCCAGGATCGATTAGGGGACAGGACGCTGCCTGACTGTGGCCTTCTTCACCCCAGGTCTAGCACATGGAGAAAGCCACCTGCGTATGGCCTGTTCTGGGAGCAGCCAGGCAGCCACCATCAGCTTCCCCAGAACCGGAACTTTGGCCAGGGTGGGGTGAGTTGCTTGCTCTGGAGCTGTCCCATGCAGACCACCATGCAGCCTGCCCTGGCCCAAAACTAGACATGATATTCCAGCTGTGACCTCGTGTCATAAATAGGAGCTGACTTATCTGATGAGTGAGGAAAGGGATAAGCAATTGGAGATGCATCTAGGGAGGAGGTTGGGGCAGTCACCCAATAAAAATGCAGATAGGAATTTCAAACTGGGATAGAGGGTTTTTTTCTCTCTCTTCTTTGTTTGAGATCAGAGCAGTTTTTCCCAGGTATTGAGAGAGATGGGAGACACTTTTTAAGAACGGACTTCTTGAAATGTGTAAGTAGGGAAAAGTTTAGATAGTCTGTCAGGGTTTATTGTTTCCTTTGTTTGGGGGTTTGGAAATCATGTCTGAGCTGGCTAATTGTTTTTCTCTTTTGTATCTAGTCCAGGGACTTTCCCTGATACAGTCCAGGGACTTTACAGTCCAGGATTACAGTCCAGGGACTTTCCCTGAGTCTATGTCACTTCATGGCTATTTACCACCTAGTCAGTTTACAGTGCTTGCAACAGTAGTTTTGTTTTGATAATAAAAGAGTTTTCCTTTTGTTTTGATCAACTGGTATTGGTTGATTGTTGCGTACTTAGGGTTACATACCTAGTTACCCAGGCAGAGTCCATTGTTCTCTGTAGATTCCCTCTGTTTGTTTTCCCAGCTTCAAACAAAAGGGAGGTCGGGACAGGGAGGAGAGCTTTGCCTTAGGGAGGGGATTCCCAAGATATCTCTTCCCTGGAAAAGGGTTTATTTTATATTTTTTTAAGTACACTTGGCTGGTGGCAGTGAATTTTTATTTATCTTTTTTTTCTTGGATCTCAGGGAGACTGAGACCAGACTAGCTTGTCTCTCTGAGTGTCTGAGACAGAGTTTACTCTGCTAGCCAGCTCCCCATCTCTGTACGCGGAATGTCAGCTTGAGGGATTGAGCCGTGACACCTTATCAAGGCAGAGCAGAGGGGGCAGTTACCTCCCATGCGATACATACAACACTACTGTTAATATGGCTCTGAATTATATTACCCTTTCCCACAGTTGCAGCATATCGTCAGACTTTTTCACAACTGCACTGTGGAATGAAGAGAAAAGACAGCTAACACCACTTTCAGTTGGCTGGCTGTGTGAAGGAATTACCTGGTTACTTACAGGTGTAGGTCATTTGGTGTTTTGTACCTGATAATTTAGAAGAAAAATGCATCCACTACTTCTAAATCAGCAGGGGAATATGAAGGTCTGTATTGCTGGAGTCAGGAATTTGCATAAGACTCTTGCCAGGGAATTAAACTCCTAGACTCAGTGGGAGGCATACTACAGAAATAGTAGGAAAGGAAACTTGAAAAGATGTGGGATATTTTTTCTTTAATGTTAAGTGTAGGTTCATATAACCTCAATTCTATGATTCATCATTTTTAAGGCAATAGACCAAATTTGTGAGGGTGGAAGTTAATTTGAATGAAGCTAAAGCAGACAACCCGTGGAGAGATTTTATTGAGTGCCTTTGGGTTAAGTCTGAAGACTAACATCTGTACTGTGACTTGTTGGGTGATGCCCAAAGAAGGCTTATTTGATCCAGCCATTCTGCTTTATATAGTTATTGTTTTGCTGTCCCTGAAAGTGTGCAATGATAGGGACCTTAGAGAACAGATAAATTCATAATTCAAGCCCCAAAGAGTTCACAGGCATGACTCAATTAAGGATAGTAACATAAGAATTAGAGAGGGTAAGGACAGTGAAAATAAAATTTAATTCTTTTTAAAAATAAAGATTTATCCATGACTGAACCAGAGCCAACATAGATTTGTTAACAACTAGGGACATGAAAGTTTAATCAGTAACTGATAGATGCCTGAGCAACTCCTTTCTGGTGTGGGCATGGAGTTGCTCCAGCCCCACAGGCAGCCACCAAAGACAGGGGCTACTTTCGTCCAGAGCAGCTTCTGCTTGTGGTGGGCCCAGGTGCCCCACAAGCAGGGGCTGCTCCAGCAGGGATTGGGAGCCGGCAGCAGCCCCAGTGCGGAGTGCGGGGTGGTAGGCTGATTCTACTGGGCTGGAGTGATCCTCAACCTGGATCTGGCTCAGTTGATTAACCAGTTAAACATTAGTTTAACCTAATGTTTAATCAGTTAACTGATTGACTAGGATTTTACATCCCTATTAAGAACAAATCATGCCAACCCAAACTAGCTTTTTTTTTTTTTTGACAGGCCTAGTCTAATCACTCTCAGCCATACCAGATTACAATACCCTCTTCAGTAGTCTGATTTGTCTTGTTGAAACAAAAGGCAGGACTATGTAGCACTTTAAAGACTAACAAGATGGTGTATTATGTGATGAGCTTTCATGGGTCAGACCCACTTCCTCAGATCAATTTATAGAGGCAACAAAGGGGGTGGGGGAATATCCACTAGTCAACTAATCAAAATACTATCCAATAAGCAAATGCTTATCAGATAGTCGACTAGTCTTTTACATCCTTAATGCATACCTCTGCTGAGAACTGCTATCCTAGTGGATAGGGGGAAGTGGTAGATATGAAACATCTTGATTTTAATAGGGCTTTCAACACAGCCCCACAAGACATTCTCATAAGCAAGCAAGGGAAATATGGTCCAGATGTTACTGCTATATGATCTGGACCACGTTCCCTTAGTGTGCTTATGAGAATGTCAAATGGGGCTGTGTTGAAACTTAAGTGATTGAAAGACTATAATGAAAGAGTAGTTATCAATGGTTTACTATCAGACTTGGAGGATAGTGTCCCACAGGGGTCTTTTCTGGTTCAGTACTAGTCAACATTTTCATTACTGACTTAAATAATGAATTGGAAACTATACTTATAAAAGCTGTAGATGACATCAAGATGGGATATGTTCTGTGCACTTTGGAGGACAGGATTAGAATTCAAAACTGAAAAATTAGGGTGTGAAATCAAACAGATGAAATTCAGTAAAGAAAAGGGGAAAGTCATACATTTGGAAAGGAAAATCAAATGTACAATTACAAAATAAGGAATAACTGTCTACAAAGCAGTACTGTTGAAAAGGATGTGAGGGCTAGAGTGGGTCTCAAATTAAATATGAATCAACAATATCATGCAATTGAGAAAAAGGCTAATTTAATTATGAGGCGGGGCAGTCAAATATGCACATCACAGGCCAAATCTGGATCACCAAAAGCTTTTTATTTATGTATTATTATCGTTGTTGTTTTAAAAATTATTATTATTATTATCAGGGCTCGACAAACTATTCAATTACTTGCCTATGACGAGTGGATTTCAGCCGGTCGTCCCGTTCACCAGCAGCGCGTACATGCATGATGCGGGTCTTGTGCATGCGCAGTGCAGGGCTGCCGAACAGATTTCGCCGCTGTTTGTCAAGCCCTGATTATTATCATCATCTTTGGAGTCTGTATCTTGACTATACCTTAACCAAGAAGTTTGGAGCATGACAAAAAATAATAATTACCCCTGTTCTGAGATATATTAACAGCAGTGTTGTTATATGTGTCCCATAGGAGATCTCCATCCTGCTCTTCTCTGCACTGGTGGTGTTACAGCTGGAATATTATGTCCAGCTTTGGTCATTATACTTTAGTAAATTTGTAGACAAATTGGAGAAATAATCCAAAGGAAAGCAATGGATGAATGATATAGAAAACCTGAACCATGAAGAAAAGTTTAGACACTGAGGGTATGTCTACACTACAAAGTTAATTCGAACTAATAGGCGTTAGTTCGAATTAACTTTAATAGCGGCTATACATACAAACCGCTAGTTTGAATTTAAATCGAACTAGCGGAGCGCTTAATTCAAACTAGGTAAACCTTATTCTATGAGGAGTAACGCCTAGTTTGAATTAAGTAGTTTGAATTAAGGGCTGTGCAGCCACTTAATTCGAACTAGTTGGAGGCTAGCCCTTCCCAGGTTGCCCTGATGGCTATTCTGGGCCAAACGAGGGAACTCTTCTGCCCCTCTCCCAGCCCCGGAGCCCTTAAAGGGGCACGGTTTGGCTACAGTGCTTGTGCCAGTTGCAAGCCTGCCAGCACTCAGCCAGCAGACGCTGCACCTGGCACGGGATGAGCCTGCCACCCGCTGCCACCCAGCCCTCTGCCTCTTCCCAGGACCAGGCTGGCAGCTCCCAGGAGCCTGCCCGGGGCCGCAAGAGGCAGGTGCCTGCCTGGTCTAGTGCGGAGATCGTGGACCTCATCGAGGTTTGGGGGGAGGCCTCCAGTGTCCACGATCTCCGCACTAGACACAGAAATGCAGCTATCTAGGTTAGGATAGCTGCCAGCCTGGCCACGAAAGGCCACATGCGAACCCAGGAGCAGGTTTGCATGAAAATCAAGTTGGTCTAGAGAGACCCCTGACTCTGAGCCCTGAGTTTAGAACATAAGAACGGCCGTACTGGGTCAGACCAAAGGTCCATCTAGCCCAGTAGCCTGTCTGCCAACAGCAGCCAGCACCAGGTACCCCGGAGGGGATGGACCGAAGACAATGAGTAAGCGATTTGTCTCGTGCCATCCATCTCCAGTCTTCCACAAAGAGAGGCCAGGGACACCATTCCTACTCCCTGGCGAACAGCACTCCATGGACCCAACCTCCATGAATTTACCTAACTTCTCTTTAAACTCTGTTATAGTTCTAGCCTTCACAGCCTCCTGTGGCAAGGAGTTCCACAGGTTGACTATGAGCTGTGTGAAGAGGAACTTTCTTTTATTAGTTGTAAGCCTGCCACCCATTAATTTCATCTGGTGTCCTCTAGTCCTTCTATTATGGGAACTAACGAAGAACTTTTCTTTATTCACCCTCTCTGCACAACTCATGATTTTATATACCTCTATCATATCCTCTCTCAGTCTCCTCTTTTCTAAGCTGAAAAGTCCCAGTCGCTTTAACCTCTCTTCATATGGGACCTGTTCCAAACCCCTAATCATTTTAGTTGCCCTTTTCTAAACCTTTTCCAAGGCCAAAATATCTTTTTTGAGGTGAGGAGACCACATCTGTACACAGTACTGAAGATATGGTGTACCATAGTTTTATACTTCCCCTCCTCCTTCTTCCTCTGGCTTCCTCCTCCCAGGTTTTCCCCTCCCCTCTTCTCCTCTCCCACCTCCTTTTCCCAGTCTCCCCAGAGGTTAATCCCCCCCTTCCCAGTTTTGTTAAATAAAGAGAGTTTCTATTTTTGAACACACGTGTCCTTTATTTTTTATATCAGGAACGGGGGCTAGGGAAGGGTAAGTGGAAGAGGTGAGGGAAGAATGGGGCAGACTGGGGTGGCTCCGCAGGCTTCTCTGGTGGAATCTCTCCTGCAGGGCCTCCTGGATCCTGACAGCCCCCTGATTGAGCCCCCCCCGCATGGCAGCCTGCAGCAAGTGCAGCTGGGCTGATGGCCGAGTGCTGTGATGGGCCGAGTGTGGGCACTCACGGCACTCCAAGCCAGGACTGCTTTGCTGTCCCTCATCCAGTTAGACAAGCAAGCGGGGAACCCTGAGAACTGTCTGTCCGGGGTGGGGGTCAGGTCCCTTTAAGCACAGCCCTCAGCTAGCCTGAGGCTGCAGCTTCACTCTCTTAAGTCCTAACCTGATGCCCTGCCAGCACTGGTTCCAGCCAGCCTTAACTTCGGTTCAGGGTCCACTCAATGTGGACATGCTATTTCGAATTAGCAAAATGCTAATTCGAATTAGTTTTTAGTTCTAGATGCACTAATTCGAATTAGCTTATTTCAAATTAACTAATTCGAATTAAGTTAGTTTGAATTAGTGCTGTAGTGTAGACATACCCTTGGGGATATAACAAAGTGGACAGTAATCAAAATTGTTCTCTATATTCCTTCTAAGAGGGCTAAAAAGTAATGGATTTACTTTGCAGCAAGGTAAACTTAGGCTGAATATAAAGAAAAACTTGGCAACTATAAAGGTGGGTGAGCTCTGGTACAAACTTCCAAGGGAGGTTGTGGAATCCCTATAATTTGAAGTTTTTTTAAGAGCTGGTGAGACAAACACTTATTGTCTAGTATACTAGGTCTTGCCTCTATAGGGTTTGGACAAGATGATCTCTCAAGGTCTCTTCCAGCCAAATATTTCAGAGGTTTAAATTCATGTCAGCATGTTGATCAATGATAGACAGTCCCTTGTTTCCTAAGATTAAAGATTTTTGCAGTGAGCATATTGCCTGGCTTGTTTGTTAATTATTTATGTTTTGATCAGGAACCCACTATGATGGGTAAAATGAAGAGCATTCTCTCCCCACAGAACTCAGTCTAGTAAAGATTAGATGTGATGACAGTTGCTGTTTGTCCTGTGTGTATGCACACCTAAAATGATAAATCAACACTTGTCGTATTGAATACACAGTACAAAATATTAATATTTCTGTTCTGCTGTCTTTGATGAAAGTGTCAATATACAATGGGAAATAGCAGAAGCTAGTCCAAAATACAGGGCATGTTTATTTTACCTGACTTCAGCTTTGAAAATGTCTGGTTTTCTAAAATGTAGCACAGACTTCAGTCAAAACTGCACTCACTAACCAAATCCCAGTGCACACATTGTGCAGAATATCTAACTTGGAGTAGATAGAAAGGTGGAAATGCTTTGCTCCTTTTTTTCTCATATCTTCAGTATTGTGCAAGGGATGGAAGTGGGGAGGGATTCAGTGGCAGCAGTTGCTGGCTCCAGGACTTCACCGTCATTGCAGATTTTTTTTTTAGTGAGTAATTCCGCTCTACATCCTGCTTTGAAATCCCACTGGTACCAGGTCAGCAGTGTTTTGACTCCTGAATATAGAAACCATCAGGTTTGCTTGGAATTGAATATTTTAAGCCCAACTGGAAAGAAGCATAAGAGAAGCTTGGTGTAATTTACTATACCCAGTACTGTTTGTGGTGCAAAAGGAAAAAAAATCAGAAGGTCACTTATATTTGTTTATGGAAAGGTAGCTAGGACCCATAGGGCATGCAGTATATAGTGTAGTATATCTGACTGTGATAGAGGTGAGTGGTAACTTTCATAGTTCTATAAAAGGAGAGGAAAAGATACTTTCCTGGACTGGTCATTCAGCTGTTGACTGATCAGTCCAACCCTTTAAAAAATCATGCTTTATGCGGAAATGAGGTGAGTAATTTCTTTTATTAGTTATAGACGCTTATGAGTGAGGAGACTGCAGTACATGTGGGTAGATTACTATGAGAAGTGTTCATCCTTTATATTACAATGTTGGTTGCAGTGTGATTAGATGGTACACTGTGTTCTAGGCTTTTTGGAATCAATTGTGAGCCAGATTAATAGGAACCTTGAGCACTTTTATTGGATTTGGGTGGATAGGGGACTGGGAAAAAAGGCTAGGATACAGCTGCAATTTGAATAGCTTTTTTCTCAGACTCTTTTTGCTATTATTTTTCTGGAAAGTTGGTGCATGTATGTATTTATGTCAGTTTATGAAAGCACAGCGATAATGTTGTTTTGTTGTCCCATTTCTGGGCTACAGTGTGCTGCAAGTGCAATCATGCCAGTATATTTAATGTTGAGGAAAGGAGCTGGAGGGAGGTGCCTCATATCACTGAATCGCCCACATCCTTCCTGCTGAATCAAAGAGCAGCACTGCCAGATTTCACAGGGAGTTCTATCTATTTCTCAACCAAGAGGTGCCCACTGTGATTTGAAACCTCCGAAGCAAATGTTTTAGGATGGAACATGAAAAGGAACAAAGAACAAATTCTTCAGTGGTCTCGATTTCATGGCTCAGTGACAAGTATAACACCCTGCACAATTTTATATTGGAAATTCAAAACTAGTTATTAGTAATATGTATGCTACCCTTCTCAGTGATAATAATGGAAAATTCTAAATTTTTGGCAATAAAAAATTTCTGCCTCCTTGCTATACTTCATTTCTTTGTGTATTTCATTCACTCTTCACCGTAAAATATCATTTCACTGCTTGTCCAGATGGTTTCTTGTAGCTTAATTTGTGTTAGGGTTGATTTTGCAGGCTTCCATTCACTTCTTCTTTCAATAGAGGTTTGTGGCTTTGTAATAAAGCCAGTTGTTCCATGCAAAGCTGAGCTCATCAGCAGGATTTAATACTCTAAATGGAGGAGACCTCTAATGAGAGCGGAGAAGCAGTATTGTAATACAGTTGGCCTATATGACTAATCAGTTAGATAAAGAATTCAGACTGCAGAATACCAGAGCCTTCATGCCTGATTGATAACAGCAGCCAAATGACTTACTGCCCTTACGGTTAGCATCCACCACGCTGTTAAAGAGATTTCCTGTACTGTACAATAGATTTGTCCTATTGTGCACAATGCCAGTTCTTGTAGCACATTATATCGACATCAGAAACAAAGGAGGTCAAACTGGATAGTTCCCTTTATTTATTCACAAATGTCATGACTGAGGAATGTGAACCAATGCCTGTTATGTTCCTCTCCTCCCACATCCAGAAGAAGTCAGTCCATGTGTCTGAATTTATCACAGCATGAAAAATTTAATGTCTTATCCCTAAAGACTTGGATCAGGGAGTTTGTTTCATTTTCTTTCAGTAAATCTCCCAGAGCAGAGGTGAGGCTAACTTCTCTAAAATGTGGCTGATACTATAGTGCTGGTGATAAGAATAGAATTGCATTAATTACATAAAATCTCTAATAATGAAACAGTGGGAAAAGAAATAGTTTGCTTGGTTTAAATTGAATTGAATTTATTTTACCTTATGGTTTAAGCGGTAAATGGTTCTTAGAGAATCATATTGATTTTTGTATCTAGTAAATTGAATCTATTGTATCATGCAGAAAAGCATGAAACGTAGTTGTGTTGAGGAAAAGGAAGAGCAAGGTGGGGGCAGGGGGGAGAGATAGTGACTTCCGGGCATTTTTTGCTGTGAATGAAAAGATAAAAGTTCTTTCCTTGCAGAATCTGAGAACCAATTGTAAGCATTCTGAAGTTTACTGCACTCACGGTTCTGCAGGAAGTAACAAGAGAGAGGATATGCAGGAATTTTGAAGGACAGGTCTTTACTAGACATGTAAGGAAGGCTTAAGGTACACAACTTCAGCTACATAAATAACGTAGCTGGAGTTGACGTACCTTAAGCCGAGCTTGGTGCCATCTCCACAGTGGGCGATCCATGGGACCAAATGTTCCCATTGACTTCTCTTACTCCTCATGAATTGAAAAGTATCAGTGCCAGCTGGGGGTGCTATGAGTGTTTGATTTAGTGGGTCCTTACTAGAGCTGCTAAATCAAATGCCAGAAGTTCTATCTCTGGTGTTGTAAATATAGACGTGGCCTAACACTGTAGGTGTGGTGTGTGTTATGTGAACTGTGTCATCATATATCTAAGTCATAGGGCTATTGTTTTGGAGGATGTGACAAAATAATGACTTTCTTAATATTTGTAGCACTATTTCCTCCATTTATGAGATTTTACCATTGTTGCTAGTACATTCTCCAAAGCAGGTGGAAGATGGCTTCTGCTGATCGGATGCTTTGTCTACTAACATGAAGCATTCTTGGAACAGAATTCCATTGACAAAGAGAACTTTGTCCCTGCTCACTTCATTTAGTTATGGCACAGTCTAGGCTCATGAAATAGAGCAGCAATTTGAGTATCTGGAACTTGCCATCAGGCTCTTTGGGTTGTGGGAAGGGAATTTGACACTGATGAAGATGAGGAACCATCTGTGTGCAGTGGCTAAAGTCTAGGCACCTTTGGGAAAAGTTGCCTTACCTCTGTTCCCATCAAAGTTATAATAGACAGTCAGATGTCAATGACAATCAGAGTCCATTTTTCTTATCTCAGTGGCACCCTGAATTTGTTCTTTATCTTCATGTAACAGTAAGCCAAACATAAAAGACCTATTTAATAACTACCATTTGGATAGTGTAGGATACCACTCAAATTGGTATGAGTAATTTAAAATATACCAGACTGCATATTTTAGTTTGTAATATAAATGTTCTGGATTCATATAAATCATAGACTAACAAGACTGGAAGGGACCTCAAGAGGTCATCAAGTCCAGTCCCCTGCACTCACTGCAGGACCAAGCACCATCTGGACCATCCCTGACAGGTATTTGTCTAATATACTCTTAAATATCTCCAACGTTGGAGATTCCACAACCTCCCTAAGCAACTTATTCCACTGTTTAAACACCTTGACAGTTAAGAAGTTTTTCTTAAGCTTCAACCTCTAAACCTCCATGCTGCAATTTAAGCCCATTGCTTCTTCTCCTATTATCAGAGGCTAAGGAGAATAATTTTTCTCCCTCTACCTTGTAACACCTTTCTAAGTACTTGAAAACTGCTGTCAAGTCCCCTGTCAGTCTTGTTTTGTTGCTCTTCTCTGGACCTTCTTCAGTTTGTCCACATCTTTCCTGAAATGCAGAGCCCAGGCCTAGATAAATGATTCTAGTTGAGACTTAGTCAGTGCAGAGTAGAGTGGAAATGTATCAGCATTACTTAAAGTTCCTGAGAGCTCAGATAGTTAAGACTCTTGATTTGCTATTTTGATATTAAGTACTTTACTCTACTGATTCGGTTAAAAAGAAAGACTTGAATTGATGAACCTGCCTTGTGCTGTATCTCCCAACAGATACCAAATAAAGATGTCATGAATCTGGCACAAACCAGGATGCTATAATGTTCCCTAGACTACAGCACTCACTGCTTTGTGGAAATATCTCTTCTTACCTTTGTAAAAGGATCCTAGATTCATAGCTTAGGGGTATGGCTAGACTGGGGGAGGGGGTGAGGGGTTTCCAGAGGTATCCCCAAAATCTCTGCTGCATCCAGGGAATGCATTTGCTCTTCCGCTTTTTTTTTGCAGAAGAGCAAACACGCTCTTTTGGAAGCCCCTGTATTACTCGTTCTATAAGGAAGTAGGGGGCTTCCAAAAGAGGGTTTTTTTCCAACATTTGGTCCAATCTAGATGGGCCAAATGTCAGAAAAGCCTCTTCCAAGAAAAGTATTGGAAAAAAGCTGCGCAAAATGCAGAGCGCATTTTACATAGTTTTTTCCGACAAACAGATGTAGTTTAGACGTACCCTGAATGGGCCAAGGGATACACTGGATACATGATAATTATGAAGGTGGAGTTTTGTGCCATTTTGCCCAATCTGTTTCATACTTAATTTCTTACATTTTTTGCAGATCAGGCATGTCTTACAGACAGATCAGAATGGTAAATTAGTTTAGGCCTCTGTGATTGAGTTGTCCCATTGGAACTATGGATCAAAACAATTGATATTTAGCCTCTTTAAAGTTCAGAGATGTCTGAACTGCTGGCTTAGTGACTCTTTTGACTGCAGCATTCTGAACAGATTGAGAGAGAGAAATGCAAATGGCAGCTCAGTTTAGCCTTGGTAGGATGTGACATTCCCCGCTACTTGCACCTCATAGCAACTTTTTATACAGTCTGCACAGATTCATGCTTTTTGTTCAATGGGTGGACTGAAGATGTTATTCTATGAAGATGTAAAATCCTATTTGGAAGGAACCATACAGATAAGTCCCCAGGGAACTCCTGAAATAATGTTATAAAAATAGAAATACCAGAAACAACACTAGGCAATATTGAAGTTGTGAGGAGAAAAAACTGCTGTGGGTGATGTAGTGGGTAGAACTCATACAGATTTACAGTTGTTATAGCAAACTCAGAATCATAACTTTCAAATGCTGGAGCAGTGTCCAACCAACAGAAAAAGAGCTGTGTTCCTATTATGCCTCAATAAATATTGTCTTGGCACTTTGGGTTTCTATAGTGCGTCTCACCACAGGAAATCTTTTTAAAAAGTAAAAAAACAACAAATGGTCTGGTAGCACTTTATAGACTAACAAAACATGTAGATGGTATTGTGGCCACGAAAGCTCACGATACCATCTACATGTTTTGTTAGTCTATAAAGTGCTACCAGACCATTTGTTGTTTTTTAAGTTTATCCTTTACAGACTAACTTGTCTACCCCCTGAAGCTTTTTAAAAAGTGTTAGTTCTGGGGGAAAGAACTTTACATATCTCAAAGTCAGATCCTCCTGGCCAGTCCACACACAGCTTCAGATACACTCAGCTTTTTTATATGAATATAAATAGAAAACATTGGTAGAAGCATTCACCATTCTGTATGGCTACGACTACACTGCAGACTTCTTGCGCAAGAACCATTTTGGAGCGGAAGGGGGAGGCCTTCTTCCCGGTGTGGATGGCAGCTGAGGGCCAGGTGTTTGAGCAGCCCCGCACAGCTGCCAGCTGTCAGGTGCACCAGAATAGGGTGCGCATCCGGGAGGCCCTGAAGGACATGTTCTCCCAGGCCCCACAATAGAGTCTCTTCTGTCTCCCATTTACATCTCCCTCCCATCCCCAACCTTCCCTCTCCACCTTCCCCTCACTTCCCAATAAACAAAACTGTTTTTTTGTTCCAACAAAAGTAAACTTTTATTTTTATTTACAATAGGGAAAAATGGTGGGCAGTTGCAGGGGGCTCTGAACTGGGAGGGAGAGGAGAAAGAGGCTCTGAACTGGGAGGGGGAGCTATTGCTGGGAAGGGCGGCTCCTGCCAGTGCCTCTGTGGGTGCAGAGGCCTCGGCGTCCTTCAGGCCAGGGTGGGGCAGGCAGCATGTGGATGTCGGCAGGATGGGGTGCAGCAGGTGGGGGCAATGCAACAGCAGATGGAGGGAAGGCAGGAGGGGCGGCATGGCAGAGAGGGCGGGAGGATGCGGTAAAGCCATGACGTAGTGCATGGCATGACCGATGTGCGTCGTCAGGGTGGTAATTGTGTTGCACCTCTGGAGGAACTGCCCCCACCTCGATGCAGTCATTCCAGGTCAGCCTTGATCTTTCTGCTGACCGCTGCCTCCATCCTTTTGACAGCCTGGATGTACCGCCGGAGGAGCTGGTCCCTCTGCCTGGCCCCCTGGGTGCCTGGATGGTTGGTGGTGCTGCCGCCACAGGGCTGGAGGGTCCCGCGCTCCTGGGCGGTCCTGCTGAAGAGAACACAAAAAATGATAAGGCGGTCAGGCAGCCCTGCCCACACTGTCCCTGAGCCCCAGGCAACACCACATAACTGTGGCTTGGGCCCAATCTGTGTGTGTACTGTGTGTGTATTCGCATAAAGGACTCCCTGGAGTAAAGTGATCCTCCATGTATTGTAACCCTTGGGAGGCATCACTGTGAATGAAGACCCCTTGTCTGTCTCCTGGCCAGTTGGCATGTGGTGTGTCAACCTGTGGAACTCCTTGCCAGGGGAGACTGTGAAGGCTAGGACTATAAAAGAGTAAAAAAAGAGCTCGATACATTAATGGAGGTGAGGTCCATAACAGGCTATTAGCTAGGGCAGTGGTCCCCAATGTAGTGCCCGTGGGCGCCATGGCACCCGCTGGGACATTTATATGCACACAGCTAGTGACCAGGGCTGGCCTGAGCCATTCTTGTGCCCCGGCCGCCCGGCGCATGCACAGTGCCACCCCCGGGCACACAGCAGCCCCAAAAGGTTGGGGACCACTGAGCTAGGGGGTAAGGAATGGTGTCCATGGCCTCTGTTTGTCAAAGGCTGGAGATGGATGGCAGGAGACAAATCACTTGATCATTGTCTTCGGCCCTGGCACTTGCCCCTGTTGCCAGACAGGCTATTGGGCTAGATGGACCTTTAGTCTAACCTAGTATGGCTATTCTTATGTTCTTATGTGTGTCTGCATTGCACTGTGCACACTTCCCCCCCGACGTAGAGCACATGGCTTTGACTCTTGTCACTGTCTATGAGCAACACACCATTGATGCTGTAGTCATGTTTGTGTACACATCCCCACATTGCACAGGAGCAAGTGTGGCAGACGAGGTCTGGGTTCTCGGGCCACTGTCAATTGATGTCCTCAGAGACGGAGCCAGGGTGACTGGGGAATGTACCGTCCTTGCATCAAAACTTAAGTGGCCATAGGCCCAGGCTGGCCACTTCCCCGCTCCCCCTCCCTCTAGCCCTCACACAAGAAGCCCAGGGAAGTGTGTGGCTGCAGTGAGGGGCTTCCCTCAGGGGCAGCCTAGGGGCAGGGAGCAGCCAAGAGGCTCCGTGGGGGCGTGCTCACAGGGCTGGCTCGCTGCAGTTTTCCCAGGAGCAGCTGCTGTGTGGCACGGCCAGGCATAGCTGTGTGCTGTCTGTGTTCGGCACCCTTCGGGAGGTGTGGGGTCTGGCCTGAGCTCTTGGGGCCTTGGCTGCTTCCAGCCGGCATCCCCTCTCCCCCGCAGGCAGGACATTTGTGAGCAGCAGGGTCCCAGACATGCCCTGGAGCTGCCTGCCGTGTCCATGTGCTGCACAGTCAGGCTGCACAAACTGCCTGAGAGATGCTCCCTCCTCCTCCCCCTGGGCACCTGGCTTCCCCGCCCTTGCAAGTGAGAAGTGCAACACTCACCAGAGGATTCATCGCTGGCATCAGATGAAGCCTGGGAGACATCCTGCCTGCTAAGCACTGGCTCCAGGTGCAGGGTGATGGTGCTGTTGCAGTCGTCACCTTGATCCCCGGACCCAGACCCAGACCCAGTGGACAGGTCACCCTCCTCCTCTGTGTCAGGTGGCCTGGTTACTGGGGGGTGCAGGCCGGTGTCCACTGCCGGCGAGGTTCCTGGGACTGCTGTCTTGCCGACAATGGCGTGGAGGCAGTTGTAGTGGGGGCAGGTATCGGCTCCTGCGCCCTCGCCCTTAGTGGTCTGGACATTGCCCAGGCGCAGCTCCTTGACCTTGGCCCAGACCAGTTCAAGTGTCTGGGCCGGATGTCCCTGGTCCAAGAGCACCTGGGCCATGCAGCTGAAAATGTCCGCGTTGCGGCGATGGGCAAGGGATCGTGAAGGGCTTCCTCCTCTACCCACAGGTCCAACAGGGCCTCAACCTCAGTCCGGGTCCAGCAAGGGGAACGTCGCTTCGTGCCCCTTGGGCCAGCTGGGAGCCCTGGGGTGGCTGCTGTGAGGAGGGTGCAGGCTCATGGGGTGCCTATGAAGCAGATATCTGGGCTCCTGGGTGCAGCAGGGCAAATCCACATGGTGGAGCTGCTGGCTGTGTTGCTGCCACCGCGTGGTGTCTGCAGCAGGTCCGGATTAAGTGGAGTGCTAGCCAGGCAGCTGCCTGGGGTGCCAACCTCTCGGGGACGCCTGATGGTAGCTGTAAAGGGCACAGTGTGCTGGGGGGTGGACGTGCACATGTGCCGTGCGCCTGGGGTGGAACCGCGCATGCATTGCGCATCTGCTGCCCAGGGCGCAGGAATGGCTTGAGCCGGCTCTGGTCTGCAGACTGCGTGTGACTTTAAGTGGGGGAGGTCCGGCAACCAGGAAGTAACAAGCTGTGAGTGCAGGTACGGAGTGTCCAAGAGGCCACTTGGGTTTTTTCTTGGGAGGCCAGTTCTTGTGCAAAAACTCTTGGCTGCCTGTCCACACTGCCCTCTTGCGCAAGAACGCTTGCGCAAGTAGGCTTCTTCCTGATACGGAGTGTCAGAGCTCTCGCACAAGAAGCCCGTGTTTTCTGACGCTGAACTGTACATTTACTTGCGCAAGAACACACGTGCAGTGTAGTCACTCAGCAAGTTTTTGCACAAGAACAGCCATTCTTGCGCAAGAAGCCTGCAATGTAGATGCAGCCTATCTATAATGTTTATAAAGCAGAGTGCGGGTTCTTCTTACACTGTTTAATCTCATTGCGCATAAACCTGAAGCAGTTCCACTCAGGTTTATTGGGCTGCTCAGTGGAGCTACTTCAAGGCAGTAGTCGATAAATCTATAAAATGTTTTATAGTGCAGTGACTCTTCTGTCCTAACCTGCTTTTACTGTTCTGCCTGCTCCCACTGCAGTGTGAAAATTATAGAGCAAGCCAGCCATTCAGATTGGCAGGAGCCCTGTGGCTGAGTACAGAATTAGATAATAGAAAATATTGCTTTACTTGTCTAGCAGAGTGAGAAATATGAACCTTAAGGAACAATTCCAATGTTTAATTAAAAATATTAGAAACACAGTCTCTGCCTCTTTCATGCTCATCTAAGGTGCATCTACACTGTTCTCTAGCCTCGAAATAAGCTATGCAATTTGCACTATGCAAATTGTGCTGTTTATTTTGAGGTAATTTCGAAATAACATATTCTACACAGCGCCAAATTTCAAAATAAAGCACTATTCTGAAACCTTTGTGGAACAAGGGTTACAGGGATGCCAGAATAGTGTGGCCGATATTTCAAAATCTATTTCAAAATAATAGGCTACTTTAAAGATGCAGAATAGCTATTTTGTGATACTTCTGGTATTGTAAAATAGCTCTGCAGTGTAGATGTAGACCTAGTGACTACCTTGATAGTCGTATAAGCTAGAAAAAGAATCTTTGGTGGCTGTTTAGGGATACATGTCTCCTGATATTTTCTTATACTCTCACATGGTTTGTCATTTCTGTTGCATATTCTCTTGTGTGCTCCTTAATAATATGGAGATATACCTGTCTTGGGATATGTCTACACTACCCTCCTAATTCGAACTAGGAGGGTAATGTAGGCATACCGCACTTGCAAATGAAGCCCGGGATTTGAATTTCCCGGGCTTCATTTGCATAAGCCGGGCGCCGCCATTTTTAAATTCTGGCTAGTTCGAACCCCGTGCTGCGCGGCTACACGCAGCACGGAGTAGCTAGTTCGGATTAGGCTTCCTAATCCGAACTAGCTGTATTCCTCATTCCACGAGGAGTACAGCTAGTTCGGATTAGAAGCCTAATCTGAACTAGCTACTCCGTGCCGCGTGTAGCCGTGCGGCACAGGGTTCGAACTAGCCGGAATTTAAAAATGGCGGCGCCCGGCTTATGCAAATGAAGCCCGGGAAATTCAAATCCCGGGCTTCATTTGCAAGTGCGGTATGTCTACATTACCCCACTAGTTCGAACTAGCGGGGTAGTGTAGACATACCCTTGTAGAACAGGTAGGGACCTTCAGAGGTCATTGAGTCCAGTCACCTGCCTTCACACCATCCCTGACAGATTTGCCCCAGATCCCTAAATGGCCCCCTCAAGGGCTGAATTCACAACCCTGGGTTTAGCAGGCCAATGCTCAGGCTAATGCTCAAACCACTGAGCTATCCCTCCCCCCACAAAGATCACACCTTTGTGGGAGTTGCATTGAAATACAACAATACAGGGGCTATGTCTACACTGGCAGCTTCTTGCGCAAGGAAGGCCGTTGTCGTTGCCTGCTTAAAAACTTACTTGCTGTCTACTCTGCACGCGCGTTCTTGCGCAAATACATTTACAATATAGCGTTGTAAAACAGGGCTTCTTCCGGAAGAGTGATAGAAATGTAGCCGTGGTTTCCCCCCCCCCCCTTTTCCTTTTCCTTCCAGAAGAGTTCCTCTCCCCACGAGGAATAAACCCTCTTGCCAAAGAGCTCTTCCACAAGAGGGCAGTGTAGACAAGCAACATGAATTTCTTGTGGAAGAAGCCCCTATGGTTAAAATGGCCGTCAGAGCTTTCTTGCGCAAGAGAGCATCCACACTGCCATGGATGCTCTTGCGCAAAAGCACATCTCTTGTGCAAAAGCACATGCCAGTGTAGACACGCTCTTGTGGAAGCCTTTTTGCACAAGAACTCTTCTGCAAAACAGTTCTTGTGCAAGAAGATGCCAGTGTAGATGTAGCCTTAGGGTATTTCTGTATAGTTGTTGTAGACTTCAGCCACAACTCACTTTTTGTTAATTCTCCAAAGAAAAGTGTTTAGTGCTAAACATTAGTGTTCTTTTATGAATGTACAAGTTATTACTGGCCGTTTTTGGTGTTTGATCCTGCCATGAGTTCAGGGGACTGGACTTAATGACCTCTTGATGTTCCTTCCAAGTTCCAGGATTCTTTCTTTCTTTCTTTCTTTCTTTCTTTCTTTCTTTCTTTCTTTCTTTCTTTCTTTCTTTCTTTCTTTCTTTCTTTCTTTCTTTCTTTCTTTCTTTCTTTCTTTCTTTCTTTCTTTCTTTCTTTCTTTCTCTCTCTCTCTCTCTCTCTCTCTCTCTCTCTCTCCCCCTCCCTCCCTCCCTCTGCCCCAATAAAGCTCTTCCATGTTCTGTCTTACAGAGGGGCATCCTAAAATATTGCAGAAATCTGCCAGCAGAGGGTGCTTTCAATTCAGTGTGTATGACATGTCTACACAGTCCTTCCCCATGCCATATATTACTGCAGCTCTACAGCTAATGGAAACAACAAATGGTCTGGTAGCACTTTATAGACTAAAAAAACACGGTGGTACCATGAGTTTACATGGGCACAGCCCACTTCTTCAGAGGACCGTGGGCCAAAGCGAAAGCATTTGCCAAGAATGTTTTCATTAATCATGAACAAAAGTCGGAGATTCGAAGACGATCAGATACCGTCGTAGTTCCGACCATAAACGATGCCGACTCACGATCCGGCGGCGTTATTCCCATGACCCGCCGGGCAGCTTACAGGAAACCAAAGTCTTTGGGTTCTGGGGGGAGTATGATTGCAAAGCTGAAACTTAAAGGAATTGGCACAAGGGCACCACGAGGAATGGAGCCTATGGCTTAATTTGACTCAGCACGGGAAACCTTACCTGGTCTGGACACGGAAAGGATTGACAGATTGATAGCTCTTTCTCGATTCTGTGGGTGGTGGTGAATGGCTATTCTTAGTTGGTGGAGCGATTTGTCTGGTTAATTCTGATAACGAATGAGACTCCAACTTCTTAGAGGGACAAGTGGCGTTCAGCCACCCGAGATTGAGCAATAACAGGTCTGTGATGTCCTTAGATGTCCGGGGCTGCATGCGCGCTACACTGACTGGCTCAGCGTGTGTCTACCCTACGCCGACAGATGTGGGTAACCCGTTGAACCCCATTCGTGATGGGGATCGGGGATTGCAATTATTCCCCATGAACGAGGAATTCCCAGTAAGTGCGGGTCATAAGCTCGCGTTGATTAAGTCCCTGCCCTTTGTACACACTGCCCGTCACTACTACCGATTGGATGGTTTAGTGAGGTCCTTGGATCGGCCCTGCTGGGGTCGGTCGCGGCCCTGGTGGAGTGCCAAGAAGACGGTTGAACTTGACTATCTAGCGGAAGTAAGTCGTAACAAGGTTTCCGTAGGTGAACCTGCGGAAGGATCATTAACAGGGTTGCACATGGCCGGCTCGGGCCCCCAACGGCGGCGCAACCACTCCACCCCCCTCAGAGGGAGCACCGATGCCTCGGACGTCTCCTGTGCGCAGGATGGGAACCCAGCGGTGGGCTCCCAGGCATGGGAAGGGCTGGGCACCCTCTGCCCCCTCCACGCTCTGCTCTGTCCAGCACCCCAGGCGGCCGGGGTCAGGCGGGGCGAGGCCAACAGACAGGAGGCTGGGGTCTCTGCCTATGCTGCTGGTCTGCTGCCGGGCCGCCCAGGTGCCTCCCCCCACCTTTCGCAGGCTCAGGTTCAAGAACCCTGTCCTCGGCTACCCCCTGAAGCAGCTAATGAAACATCAGTCATTAGCTCACAGGAAGGCCTGGAATTTCCCAAGAAATTCCTTGAGATAAAGACTCTAAGACAACTAAATGGGCTATTGTCAAGGGTTGACATACCCAAAAGCTTCTGGATCAGTCACGTTAAATGACTAGTGGTGGCCACCACAAAAATAAATTTAAGATGGATTGAAAGAGCTTTTATTTGTCATATACCAGTGTTTTCTGTGCTCTTTGCAGATCTAGTTTCATTTGTGTTCTGTAAGATTAATCGTTTCTCAGGTACACTAATATTAATAAGTAATTCTTCATTCATGGTTATATGGAACAGCTGAAGTTGGAGAGAGCTCTCTGCAATGACAGCTGTGTATAAAACAGCTATCCTACCAAACTGTAAGAGATAAAATAATAATCCACACAGTCAGATGTTCTGAAGCTACAGAGAAAGACAACAGGATTTGAATACAGTTGATTCACCTATTAGAGGAACCTGAATATAAATAGCAGATTCAGAAAACCAACCAACTGGTATGTCAATTAAATCTTTGTAGTAAATGAATAATTTAGCTTTAGGCTTTTGATGCTGTTTCTATAGCAGTAGTTTATTCATCAGTAGACAATTCCGATAATTAAATAATATGTGGTACTTTAGTCTTCAAGCACTGTGAAACATTCATGCAGCAGCTCTTGCAAAATAAGTAAATATTCTATTATCCCCATTTTAGAGACAGAGGAAAAGAGACTTGCTCAAGACCACCGAGCAAGCCTTGGTTTATAGCTAGGACTGGCTCCCAACCTATGCTCAGACCACTAGGTAACACTGCCTCTCCCGAACCTCTTAGAAAATGTGACTATTTACCATAGGAATAGGGATGCAATAATGTAGTCGATTAACAAAAAGCAAAAGCTTATCGTTGAATGCTCTATTTCCCTCTCCCCCCAGTCGGCCAGTAAATTTTTTAGCAGGCTAGCCAGCAGCCTGGCTCAGTCCAGACTTATGCCAGCCCCCCCCCCCCCCCCCCCGCCCAACAGCAGCTCTGCATTTCAAGTGTTTTAGGAGTCAGGCATGCATGCAGCACAGCTAAGTTCTGGCTCAACCTGGGTCTGGGAGCTCAGCTCTTCCCCCAGTAGGTGCTATGGCCACACTGGGCTGTATCAGAGGCAGCAGCACGGGGCAACAGGCAGATGGTCTGCAAGGGGAGCTGTTTTTTTAACTGGCTCCCCTCACAGACGAGCTCCCTCCTGGCACCCCACGCTGCTGCTTCTGATACAGAGGCTGCAGTGGGATTTGGCAGTGGGCTCCTTGGGAGTGGGGCTGGACCTCTGGGGACTATAGAATATTCAAGTAACTAATAAGAATTCATGATATGTAACATCCCTACATAGGAAGTGGTGCTTTATTTTATTTTTTTTTTATTTTGGTCAGCTTACTTTAAAGAAATGGGCATGGAGGCTTGAAATTTTGATTACTTTTAGTAGACAACCCTGGAAAACATTATGTTTATTTGCAGTAGAAGCTTGGAGTCCCAGGCATGGGCAGAACTACACTTACGCTTTTGGAAAGAGATACGGATAGCGCAGGGGTGGGCAAAAGCCTCTCAGTGGACCTAGCACGTTGCCTTTCCCACCCCTCTCCCACTCCAGCTGCTTCTATTTAAAGGGCTCGTGCCTTCCCCGCATCTGTCCAGCATTGGCTGTGGGGAACACAAGAGCCCTTTAAATAGAAACAGCTGGAAGGGATCGCACTTCTCTAGCAACATGCTAGAGAGGAGTGGGAGCTGCAAGCCCTTTCAGCTGTTCCTATTTAAAGGGCTCTCCTGTTCCCTGTGGCTGCTAAGCAACGCTGCCTGGCAGGCTCAGGACAGGCATCAGCCCTTTAAATAGAAGCACTTAGAAGGGCTTGCAGCTCCCTGCTTATGTTTAAAGGGCTCGCATGTTGGGTAGCTGCATAGAAACTGGATTGTCATTTGTGGGTAATTGAAGGAAGCAATTGTCTTGCTCTGTTCAGCACTGGTGAGGCCTGAGCTGGAGTATTGTGTCCAATTCTGGGCACCACACTTGAGGAAAAATTTAGATACATTGGAGAATCCAGAGGAAAGCAACAACATTTACAAAAGGTTTAGAACCCTGACCTTTGAGGAAAGGTTAAAAACCTAGACATGCTCATTCTTGAGAAAAGAAGACTGAGGAAGGACCGATAACTGTCTTCAGATATGTTTAGGACTTATAAAAAGGATGATTATCAGCTGGTCTCCATGTACACTGGTGGTAGAACAAGAAGTATTGAGCTTAAGTTGCAGCAAGGGAGACTGAAGTCATATATTAGGAAATCCTTTCTAGCTATGAGGGTGGTATTTAAGGCTTTGGAACAAGCTTCAAAGAGAGGTTGTGGAATTCCCATCACTAGAGGTTTTTAAGAATTAGCTGAACACATACATGGCAGAGGTAGTCTATGTTGACTTGGTCTTGCCTCAGTGAAGAAAATTGGACTGGGTGATTTATTGAGGTCCTTTCCAGCCTTACATTTCTGTGATCCACTATGATTCCATGATTCATTTCAAAGGAATTTGGGAATATTAATGGGAGCCAGTATCTCCGCATGGGCCTGTAAGTAGCTGGCCTATAAGGCTGTAAGCAGCCTCTCCTTTCCCACCTGCCTCCGTTTAATCAGTTAACTGGTTAAAGTTAGCATTTAATCAGTTAAGAGATTTTACATCCCTAGCAGAATTACAGCAGGGTTGGATTTATTCTAGGCCATGCAGTTTTAAAATATAATCATGTGGGTACTTCGCCACATCCACAAACATTGAGCCTAATGCAGCAGCCTGTATTGACATGAACAGTTCTGCTGATTCTAATGGAATTAGCTGGATGAGTAAGGGTTGCAGGATTACATCCCACATTTTGTCATGATTTGAAGACATATTTGTTTATTCATGTGGTTCATTTTTGTAATCAATATTGACAGAATTTCTTTTTTATTTTTAGCACCTTTCCATTACAAAGGGTTGTGCATCACTCTAGAGAATGAGCATCCCAGCTAGAAGCTATAGACCTGGACAACATATTCACCATTAATTTTTTCTTAGCGAAGCTCAAGAGAGAATAATAAAGGAATATGAATGTCCAAGGGCTAAATATGGTGCTTGAGATTTTATAAATGCATGTACTAAATGAATGTGTGTGACTAACATTTAAAATGGTATCTTATTGTTCACATGGCTTTTGCAAAAGAGGAAAAGTTTAGCAAAATGCTCTCTTTCTCCCTCTGACTTTTAAAGTTTGCTTATGCCGAGAAGAGATTATAAACAGGCACATGCTTACCCATCAGAGGAGCTTCTATGCCTACTAACCTGAAGAACCAACACAGCTATGGTGGAAACAGGAGCTAGAGTCTACAGTTATGCCTGGTGAATTTTTATTACTGATGGGTATTACAAATCAAAGACCACACGGTCTAAAATCCCAAGATGAATTTCTAGGGTTCAAATTAGAACATCAGTTTATTTGTAAAATGAACAAATTTAATCTGGAATCACTGCAGTCTTGTTTAGATAATTGGAAAAAAGCACCTGTTTCACTAGCTTGGTTTGATTTATCTTAACACCACTGAAAACTCCTCTTAACACCATTGTACAACATTTAACATCTTTAGCTTGATTTTCAGTGGTTAAGTTATATCCTAGACATTGATGTTAAGTGAGGTTTTAGTTGGGTTAAGCTAGTTAAGTTGAGTTAACTCTATTTAAAATAAACACATTCCATATTTTTCTATTTTAGACAAATGCAGACAGAACCTCTTGGTGGCATATCTAGAATCCCTTTTTCAAAACAGAACTGTAAGGTTCTGTCTTTGAATGCAAATCATAAAATGATTGTATGGCCTAAGGCATGTTGCATTTCCTGTTCTCCTTCTCCTTCTGATGCTATAATTGAAAGGAGGAAGTAGTGACCTTTTTTTTCCTCCTCTGCCATTCGTTTTTAGGTACATATATGACATGAAAATACTGTGTAATTGTTTCCTGCTGCCATTATGTCAATCAGATTTTTTGTCTGTATGGTTGACACCATTAAAAATTTAACTTTACTCATGTTAATTTGAAATACCTTGATTATTTCCTGTTCTAAGTAGAAAGAAATACTGTGGTATCTGTGAGACTGTTTTTGACTTCTTAGTTGCAAACATGATCCATGTTACACACAATATCTGACTTCCTTATGTAATTCAAAATAGTGTGCTATTTTTCACTAACCATACATACACTGTGTGGTAATTCCATGGTAACTTGAATTATGGATTCGGCATTCCCTCCAGAGATTAGTGAAATTGTGTGGTCTCCACGTTACACTTTTAGATACAGTAGAGCAAGAAACTATCTGATACTGTACTGGATAATGTTATATTGAGTTATGTTGTTATGTTCCATTGTTCCAATAAACAAGATGTTTATGGCATGCCTCCCACAGCTCTCCAGTTCGTATTGTTTCTGCAGCCTGATTTATTTGTTTATAGACAAGAAATATAATCTTATTTCAGAACAGAATCCAATTATTTGAGAATTGTATAAAATAACATATGAATTAGGGATTATAGTTGAATTTCAAGATATTCAGATATGGGGAGCCTTGATTCTTATTCAGTCTTTAAATTGCACATGATAGCAATATCACTGTAAACTGAAATACACCAGTTAGTGTGTATATATATGCACATATGTTTATCTGATATGGTTACTCCAAAATTATATTGTTTATAACCATTTTATTCAGATTCACTTTCTGATCGTTCAGGCAATGCATGCTGCAAAATTGGCTACCACTTAAAATTGTCTCCATTCATGCACATAGTAAATTGTGCATGAGTGAGAAATCACAATTGCATGGGCTGATCTGTGCCATTAATCAGGAGTTCGAATTTTAATGCAAATTTTGCAGATATCCTTGTATCTGTATTTATCAGTTCCTTTGACATTTTCCCCATGTTTAATAATACTTAGTGCCAAAATGGAGTTTTTTATTAATAAATCTCAAGTGTCCAAAAAGAAGGAAAATAGTTCTCATTTTACATGTGGAATAATTTGCCCATGTCACATAGCAGATCAGAACAGATCCTATATCCTTTGGCCTGCAGCCAGCAGGCCCACTGATGACAGGATAGGGGAGGAGACAAAGGCAGCAGTTATCACATGGTCCTTTAAATCTGAGGCCTGGGGGGCAGCGCAGTATCACACAGGGCTAGCTGCCTCATCCCTTTTTCTCTGGCCCCACCGCTTCCAAGAGCACAGAACCAGGCTGCCTCACTTCACCTACGGCCCATGCAGGATGTTGGTTCCTCTGCCTGTAGCCCAATACTCTATCATCTACTGAACTATATGACCTCCATTATGTTTATAGTCCCTGCCTTAGGAATCCTCTGCATATCAATATGCATTTTCATTACAAAACTTAGGCTACGTCTACACTGTAGCCTTCTTCTGGAAAAGCTTATGCAACTGAAGCACGGAGAGGAATATTGCCGCTCTTCATTTGCATAATTAATTAGCAGACACTTTTGCACAAGAGGCTTTTGCCTCATTTTTTCAGGAAGAACGGCTCTAGCGCAAGAGGGGGGGGTTGTGCAAAAAGGAGCCATCTACGCAACTCCTTTGTGCACAAATGCCTCTAGTGCAAAAGTGTCTTCTAATTAATTATGCAAATGAAGTGTGGCGATATTCCTCTTCACGCTTTATTTGCATAAGCTTTTCCAGAAGAAGGCTACAGTGTAGATCTAGCCTTAGGGATCATACTATTAATTGAGACACAATGTGATGCAGGGTTGCAACATGGAAGTGAAGATGATAAAATCATTTTAGTTCCAGCTTTTCTATAGCTATGACCTTGAGGTGCGTCATCTAACCTTTCTCTGTGTCTGCTTCCGTTATAAAATGTGGGTGATAGGTTTTACCTTTGTAAAATATATTGAGATATTTGGATGGAAAATTCTGTGAATGCAAAATGTTTTATTATATATATAATTTTAATTTTCATGTGTGAAGTTCTCCCTCATAGATAGAATGATAAATATCCTTCCACATTGGAGTGTGCCTTATGTGCCATATTGCATGATATTGTGAGTTAAGTATTTTAAACTTGCCTTGTAGCATCTGCTTCTCTGATAACAACCTAAGTGGTGGGGCCGGGAGGGGGAGAGGACTTTAGCAAAGAATTCAGTGAGTTAATTATCCTCTTGAGTTGTCAGTTTGGAAAGCTAGAAAAATGCCAGTTGTCTTTACAAGATATGTTTGCTTTTTTGCCCAGGAGAGAAATGACTGATGATAGACTTATGAAGTGGTGACATACATTATTTTTATCCTACATTTGTATTTCACATTTTCAATTAAATAAAAGTAGAATTGTAAGTGCTCTAAACCATTGTGCTGAAGTCTGCTCTACAAAAACATTTTCTCTGCTCTTGTAATCACTTGCATTTTGTTGGGGGCAGGAGACTCAGGCATTTAATAACTAATGCTACAGGTTGGACCTTCCGGTCAGGCACCCTTGGGACTTGACTGGTCCTGAAGGAGAAAGTTTCCTGGACCAAGGGAGGTCAATTCTGCCCCGCTGCTGATGGACTCTGGGCTCTCTCAGGGTCTGTTAGCAGGCCTGGACCAGCTCCCCCTCTGTCTGCCAGGCTCACCTTGCTCCCAGGAAGCTGTCCTTCTAGCTCTGAGGCCAGACCTGGGGTCAGTGGGGTTCTGCTGCCCCGGACCACAGATATTGGCCAGAGAGTTCTGGACCAAAGTGGTTCAACTGGTACTCTAATTGCAGGCCCATCTGCGGGAATTTTGGTGAGGGGATGCTTTTTTTGTAAATGAGGACCGCAATATTTTTTAATATAAAGGAGTTCAAAATAGTCATGCCAATGAGTGTACATAAGAAAGGTTAATGAAAAATTTGATTGGAAATAGCGATTGGTAAAGTGATTTTTTTAAAACATACTAAAAATTTATACAGCAATAAAGTTTTATAGAAATTACCTTCTAGGATCATGTCAGGCAGCGTGGCTGCCATGCCCACCCCCTCAGCCACCTTTGCCTGCTTGGTGAGGCCAGTGCCAGGACAGTGTGGGCTGGGCTTCCAGCCAGTGGCCAGGCCTGGGCCGCTCCTTCCAGGTGGGGGTGCCTGCCCAGGAGCGGCGCTAGATGAGCTGCTGGCAACTGGTGCCCTAGGCGAAACTCACGATCAGCGCCCCCTCCTCCAAAGCCCTCAGTGGCCATTTATCTTGGCACCCTAGGCGACCACCTAGTTCGCCTGTATTGACAGACTGCCACTGTGCCTGCCCACCCACCCATTCCTCCCTGCCACCAGCCCCGCCCAGCCATCCCTTCAAAACACAGGGCTCTCCCATTCCCCTAACATAGTGGTTCTCAAACTTTTAGACCATGGCTCACCTCAGTGCGAACCTTTCCATGGACCACCAGTTGCTAATGGAAACCTGCCATTAATTACATAATTATGTAGGGCTGGGGGGTCTTTTTGGGGCCACTGACCCACAGAAAAATCAGTTGGGGAACACACAAGTAAGAATTAAAAAAATCCTCCAAAAACCCCCAACCTTCACTGATGTAGCCCCCAGCTGAGACACTCCTCTGGTGCTCCAGCCCAACCAGGGGAAAGGGAAGGACAGGGAGGATTGAGGTTCAGGGCTTCCCCTAGGCCAGACTTATTCTTCTGGGGTTCTAGGGTTAGTGAGTTTTATGGACCCGCCGGGCTCTGGATTTTGGACAGATATGGGGGGGTTCAGTGTGCGGGACAGGGCTGCCAGTGAGAAGTAAGGGTGTGAGGTCTGGATAGGAGAAAGGGTGTAGGAGCAGTCTGGGTGTAGGGTGCCTGGCCAGGGGAAGGGGACAAGAGCAAGGGAAAGTGCAGTATGTGACCAGGAGGTAGGGTGCAGGAGCAATGGTAGGTTCAGAAGCAGGCTGGGGGTAAGGTATCTGGCCAGGGGAGAGGGAGCAAGAGCAAGGGAGGGTGCAGTGTGTGGCCAGGAAGGAGGGTGCAGAAGCAAGAGAGGGCTCAGGAGCAGGCTCTTTTGCAAAAAGGTGTGTGTGGAGTGGGAAGAGGGAGTTCTTTCAGAAGAAGAGGGTAAGAGGAAAAAGCACAGGTGCCCTGGTGGTCATTCCATCTAGTGCAGTCATAGCTTACATGTGAGAAAGTGTTCAGTCAGTCTGGACACTCTCTTTTGAAAAAGCAGATCACTTTTTCGGTGCACTTTTGCAGTGTGGATGCTCTCTTTCGGAAGAAGTTTTTTCTGAAGATCTCTTCCGAAAAAAGCTTCTTTCAAAAGAAGCTTGTAGTCTAGACATAGCCTAATAGGGCTACCCTTCTGACATAGTACATTCAGAAACTGACAAGATATACCTACTGTTGGCAAATGTGGGTTAAGTGGCTTCATGACCATGTAAATGGCTCTTTCACAGGTTTGATGTTCTGCTAATAGCTCTGGCAGGCTTTTTTACTTTTAAGTTCCTCTCCAGAGGAAGCAGAGGACACAGAACAGGGCTAGGAAGAGCAGATGGATTTTAAGACCCAGTGGTACTTCAAATTTTTGGGTGCAGAATGCAGCTGCCTATTCTGTGTATGAATAAGGATGGCTCTTGGTGGGGTGCCGTAAATATTCTTAGCCAAAGCCATGAGGTACGAGCACTTAGCCTAGGTCTGGCCCCATCAATAGCCACCAAGAGCTGAAACCTAAAGAAGACATGTAGGACTGGTAAAATCATGGAATCCATGATTTCTGTGACTAAATTGTATCCTTACTTTAAGTATGATGTGGATACCAGCTGTAAGGGAATTTGTGTCATAGTTCTCAATTACAGAAAATATAGTGGAAATCCTCATACATGCTCAAAAGACACTACCAAAACTCACAGAATTTTATCCAAATTTTGTTGAATCATCACATCTTTTTATTTATAGAGCCATCTGATAACAACTTGTTTTCAAGGGAGAAAGTCTTTGGCTTGTTTTCCTCATTTCTTCTAGGCACAGTGGAAAGTCCATTTTCCCTCCCATTGGTCCTATGGAGAAGGATGAGAATTGAGGATGAGAGATTATAGCAGTTTACTTTATTCTTATGATGGGTAAATATCAGTACTGTGGTCTTATGTGGGCAGACCAATAAACTGCAGCCTTGCAAAATTCTGTGAGTCCACTTGCTTAAAGTGGTTTAGATTTTTTTTTTGACAGGCAAGTAAAATATCATTAGTTTTTGCATTACCATCAGTCATCATGGGAAAGTGCAGCAGAGGTATAGATTTTGTGCCTCGGGTGGTAAAGTTTCATGTCAGTTTTGCAGGACTGTTATGTCCTCATAGTATACATTTTATTTTCTATATTTTAAACTTGTAAAGGGCCTGGAGCCTGTGACATCATCTTGGCTGTACATCAAAATTAATATTCATTATTTCACTGTTTTCAAAGCTATTTGTGTGAGGATATTTTCCTCATTTTAATCAGCCTTTTTCTGTATGGTTTGAGATTCCAGTCCAATGTCTCTGGACTCATCATTCCTTCATGGCAGATCACTTGTGACGTCACAAAAAACCCGACAGTAACAGGGAGGCAGAGTAAAAAAGAACTTGAACCTGCACATTAATAGTTTGATGGGGTCTTCTAATGATGAAGTTGCTAGAGATATTGTAAACCTGGTTGTACAGTTCCACCATGGTTGTGAAACTATACACTATTACTTTATAATTGCTTAGCTGTTTAGGGTAAATAGGTGTTCATTCAGGTTAGAAGAACAGATGTGCAGCCATATACTGTATCTTAAATCTGAAGGTTATAAATACTTAAGATGCAAATCAGATCTATGCAGCAGAATTATTGCTTCCATACTTTCGACAGTTAGACCTATTCATCACTTTTATTGCACTTGAGGCTTATTAAAAGGACAATGTCAGTGCTGCCAGAACTAAAATTAGATCTGTCACTTCTGTTTCTAGTTTGTGGGCACTCATGTCGCACTGCCATCCACTCTACCTGCTGCATTCTTGTGAGTAAGGAGTGGGTTTGAAATGTGATGAGCAGTGCTCTTGAACAGCCAGGCTCTTGTAAGTCTCAATAGTCTGCTTACCTCTGAGATCAGAGCAGACAGATCTGTGGTGCAGAATGATGTGCCCACAATTTCAAACAAATCCCATGCCTTGTTTGTTATTTCTATCTGTGTTTTAAATTTTCATTTTATTAGCGCAACAAAAGGAAAAAGTTATTAGCATGTGTTCATCATAGAAAATACTGAACCAGCAGGTTCATTAATTTAAGTAATTAAGTAAATTACCTCAATATGGATGAATATATACAATCTTCAAGCCGTGCTAATGTGCATTTGATCAGACAATCTTTAGCTCCATGAATATTAATCCTGCAAGCATCATGACCAGAGTCAGGGACTATGGTGACAAATATGGTATAAATGCTTAGATGAAATACAGGCAGTCCCCGACTTACGCGGATCCGACTTATGTCGGATCCGCACTTACGAACGGGGCTTTTCTCGCCCCGGAGCTCACGGGCGGCGGGTCGCCACCCGTGTCCTCCGGGGCGAGAAAAGCTTCTCCCGGTCTCCCTGGTCTGCTGGGGGGGTCCAGCAAAGCCGCTGGACCCCCACAGCAGACCAGGGACACCCGAGCAAAGCCGCGCAGGCGGCGGGAGTCCTGTTGCCTGGGCAGCTTTGCTCGTTTGCCCCGGAGCAAAGCCGCCCAGGCGGCGGCTTTGCTCGGGTGTTCCTGGTCTGCTGGGGAGGTCCAGTGGCTTTGCTGGACCCTCCCAGCAGACCAGAGGGACAGGAGCAAAGCCGCCCAGGCGGCGGGAGTCCCGCTGCCTGGGCGGCTGTGCTCCGGGGCAAACGAGCCTGCAGGGAGACGGGGAGCAAAGCCTTGGAGCACGCCCGCAGCGGGACAGCCCAGGTGCGCTTGGGCTGTCCCGCTGCAGGCGTGCTCCGCGGCTTTGCTCCTGTCCCCCTGGTCTGCTGGGGGGGGTGCAGCTAGTGCCCCCCCCCCAGCAGACCAGGCTTTTCTTGCCTACCCCTGGGGTAGAGTAGCTGGGGGCTGCTGGGTTGGTCCCGTAGCGCCACTCCGGACCAACCCGGCAGCACCCCAGCTGCTCTGCCCCAGGCGTCCTGATTCAGCTGCTGCTGGTCAGTTTCAGCAGCGGCTGAATCAGGACGCCTGGGGCAGAGCAGCTGGGGTGCTGCTGGGTTGCTCCAGTAGCGCCGAGGAGCCGCGCTACTGGACCAACCCAGCAGCACCCCAGCTGCTCTGCCCCAGGCGTCCCCAAGTCAGCCGCTGCTGAAACTAACCAGCGGCTGACTACAGGAAGCCCGAGGCAGAGTTGCTCTGCCCCAGGCTTCCTGGAATCAGCCGCTGATCAGTTTCAGCAGCAGCTGACTTGGGGGCGCCTGGGTTTCTTAAGTTGAATCTGTATGTAAGTCAGAACTGGTGTCCAGATTCAGCCGCGGTTGAAACTGATCAGTTTCAATAGCGGCTGACGCCAGTTCCGACTTACATACAAATTCAACTTAAGAACAAACCTACAGTCCCTATCTTGTACGTAACCCGGGGACTGCCTGTAGTTAAGACAGACAGCTGGCAGGGACCGTTGCCATCTCTGTATGTGTGCATTAAAATGTGTACTGTTTCCTGACCCTAGGTCAAGAGTGGACAAAAGGGCCTCCATGGGCCAAATCTGGCCCGCCAAGTGGGTTGATCTGGCCCGTGGAAGCCCTGCCACGCTCCTGCCCCCAGGCTAATTAGAGCCTGGGGATGGGGAGAAGCACACAAAGTTTCCTCTGCCCTAGCAGGAGTATGTGGCACTTTCAAGTGCCCCACGCTTCTGGCAGGGTGGAAGGAGACTTCATGCGCTTCCCTGCCCCCAAGCCTTGATTGGCTTGGGGGTGGAGGGAGCACACAAAGTTTCCTCCATCCTACCCCCTACCCTGCGCAGGGTGGGAGGAGGTTTTGCACGCTCCCCCACCCCCAGAACAATTAAGGCTTCGGGGTGGGAGGAGCGCGCAATGTTTCCTCCGCCCTGTCCCCACCCTGCAAGGAGTGCGTGGCACTTAGAAGTGCTGTGTGCTCCTGGCAGGGTGAGAGGAAGTTTTGCGTGCTCCTCTGCCCCCAGGCCCTGACTGCAGCAAAGGGGCCCACCACCCCAGACCAATCATGGTCTCTGGGTGGGGAAGCCTGGAAGCATACTGGCCCTGACCCTTTGAGGACCCGTCCTTTCTGGTGCGGCCAGGGGCCCCCTCAAAAGAATTTTAAATGGCCCCCAGCAAAAAAATATTGCCCACCCTTGCCCTAGGTCCTACTCTAGAATGCTCTTCTATTGCTCTTGTCATGGGTAGAGAGGAGATGATATGGACAGAGAATGTTTTTTGTCAGGGATCATGGGGTCAGATATTTACACCAGTAGTGAATTTAAGCCAGTTAGTCTGTATGGGCATGTCTACACTACAGCGCTAATTCGAACTAAATTAGTTCGAATTAGTTAATTCGAACTAAGCTAATTCGAATTAGTGCAGATAGACTTAAAAACTAGTTTGAATTAGCATTCTGCTAATTCGAACTAGCATATCCACACAGAGTGGACCCTGAACCGGGGTTAAGGATGGCCGGAAGCAGTGCCGGCAGGGCATCAGGTTAGGACTTAGAGCGTGGAGCTGCTGTCTCAGGCTAGCCGAGGGCTGTGCTTAAAGGGACCCAACCCCCACCCCGGACAGATAGTTCTCAGGGTTCCCCGCTTGCAAAGCAGTCCTGGCTTGGAGTGCCCGGAGTGCCCACACGCGGAACATCACAGCACTCGGCCATCACCCCGACTGCACTTGCTGCAGGCTGCCATCCGGGGGGAGGGGGTAATCGGGGGGCTGCAGGAGAACTTCCACCCCGAGAAGCCCGCAGAGCCAGCCCAGTCCTCCCCATCGGGGGCGCGTACCCCATTCTTCCCTCACCTCCTTCCACTTACCCTTCCCTAGCCCCCCTTCCTGATGTACAAAATAAAGAAAACGTGTGTTCAAAAATAGAATTTCTCTTTATTGAACAAAACTGGGGGAGACTGGGAAAAAGAGGTGGGAGAGAGACGCTGGGAGAGGGGAGGGCAACTAAAATGATCAGGGGGTTGGAACAGGTCCCATATGAAGAGAGGCTAAAGAGAATGGGACTTTTCAGCTTAGAGAAGAGGAGACGGAGGGGGGATATGATAGAGGTCAATAAAAGCAAGAGTGGTGTGGAGAGGGTGCATAAAGAAAAGTTCTCCATTAGTTCCCATAATAGAAGGACTAGAGGACACCAAAGGAAAGGAATGGGTAGCAGGCTTCAAACTAGTAACAGAAAGTTGTTCTTCACAAAGCAAAGAGTCAACCTGTGGAACTCCTTGCTGCAGGAGGCTGTGAAGGCTAGAACTAGAACAGAGTTTAAAGAGAAGTGAGATCAAGTTATGGAGGTTGGGTCCATGGAGTGGTATTAGCCAGGGGGTAGAAATGGTGTCCCTGCCCAAAGTTTGTGGAAGGCTGGAGATGGATGGCACGAGACAAATGGCTTGGTCACTGTCTTTGAGCCATCCCCTCCAGGGTACAGACAGACAGGCTACTGGACTAGATGGACCTTTGGTCTGACCCAGTACGGCCATTCTAAGCTCAGGGCTCATGGTCGGGGGTCTCAGTGGACCACCTTAATTTTCATGCAAACCTGCTCCTGGGTGGCCAGCCTGGGAGCTATTCTGCCCTAGACAGCCACTTTCCTGTGCCTAGTGCGGAGTTCATGGATGAGGTCCAGGATGTCTGCACTAGACCAGGCGGGTGCCCGCCTCTTGCGGTCCTGGCCAGGCTCCCGAGAGCTGCCAGCCTGGTCCCGGGAAGAGGCGGAGGGCTGGGGGGCATCGGGTGGCTGGCTCATTGCGTGCCAGGTGCAGGGTCTGCTGGCTGGGTGCTGGCAGGCTTGTACCTGGCACGGGCACCATAACCAGCCCATGCCCCTTTAAGGGCTCCGGGGCCGGGAGGGGGGGCAGAAGAGTTTCCCTGGTGGTGCCCAAAGTGGCCACCAGGGCAAGCTGGGGAGGGCTAGCCTCCCACTAGTTCGAATTAAGGGGCTACATAGCCCTTAATTCGAACTAGTAAGTTCGAACTAGGCTTAGTCCTCATGCAATGAGGTTTACCTAGTTCGAACTAAGCGCTCCGCTAGTTCGAATTAAGTTCGAACTAGCGAAGCGCTAGTGTAGCACCTATTAAAGTTAATTTGAACTAATGTCCGTTAGTTCGAATTAACTTTGTAGTGTAGACATACCCTATGATATTTGATAAATGTACTTTTGCAAATGATGTAATATTATTTTGTCATTTAAAATTTAGTTTAAAAATATGTGCTCCAAAATGTATCTTTCTCGGTTGACTTGACAAGTTAACTTAGATTTTGCTTGCTTGCTGGGCCCAAACCATGGTAAGTTAAAGCTCAGAATGAATCTACTAGCATATACATAGGAAAGTTATTGATGTAAATTTACCAATCAGAAGCTTGCTTCCATATGGATTCTGAATTAGTTGGAATTGGTCCTGTGTAGAGCAGGGGGCTGGACTTGATGACCTTCTGAGGTCTCTTCCAGCTCTATGGTTCTATGATTCTATGAATTTTGGTTGTGCCAAATTTACCTTGATTTTTCCCCCTTTCAGCATGCAGTGTCTTCCATGAGATGTCATTCCAGTTTCAAGAACACACATATAAGAAGTGGGGTCTGATTTTGAATGTCTAATTGGAGATATCCACATGAACTGATTTTTCAGAAGTGCTGAGCATCCACAATTGTGACTGAGATCAGTGGTCCTTGCAAGAGCTCAACTCCTCTGAAAATTGGGCTGAATTTTCATTTAAATCTGTGCACCCAAAATAAGAGATTACCTTGAAAAAGTGGTCCTAAATATCTAGCCATTCACATTAATATTTAAGTATTTGTGGCAATCATAGATTCGGGAGAATTGGAAATGGTTAACCTTTAGCCTTCCTAGATTGTAGAATGAGTGCTGCTCACTTCACTTGGGCAAGTATTCATTTTTCAGTCTCTGGTCCTGCTTGTATAATTCAGACAAACAGGATTTTTGTTTGTTTAAGAGCAATTAGCAGGAAATGTACAGAATTCTATGTGATAATTATTATTAACCCATGCAGCTTCTTGAAAACAAACATTTACCTATCTGTTTTTTTACATTAAGAAGTTAGCACTGCAGAAACTGGCCCATCATTAGAAATATGATCATTAGATAACTGTAGCAATTACAAGGAAGTATGTGCAACATTAACACTGTCCCTGTTTAGTTCTCTGCCTCCTCAAGTGCCATACATTATCCTTCATCCACAGGCCAAATTCTCATTGATATAATGGAAATGTTCCTAATAAGTATAGGCTGAGATTTTTTTTCAAAACTGTACTTTGAATACCTGATCTATAGTGAAATGAATTATTTTCTTGCCCCCTAGGCATCTTTGAAGAATTCATTTTCTTTAGCTACAAAGGGTGTAGCTTTTTCTAAGAATTATCTTCTAGTTGATCTTTCTTATGCAGTCACCTCTTTCCATTCCCTATCAGAGTTGTTTAGTAAGATGACATCAACTGCATCTTGTTATAACCCTTCTCTTTGCTTTCCCTGCTTGGGTATTCTATCCTTGCTATGGTCTCTGTAGTAGCTAAATCAGGTACCAAAGTGTTGTCCTCAGAAGATCTCTAGTTTCAATTACTTATTTCAAACCTTGTTATACTCTTTCTAGGCAAGTTCTTGTAATAGCCACATGACAGAAACACATTCAAATGGATAAATACAATGATTCAGGCTCTTACTGACTTTATTTTTATCTTAGTTCCAAGGCATACATTGCCAATTCTCACTTGGCATTGCTGCTTCTGTTGACAGAGTGAAAGCATGAATCCCTTAAGCTTGTTCCTTGCTAGTTTTGCTGTGTTCCACCCACTCATAAGATGAAGTTGTATCAGCAAGTTTCATGTGCTAGGCTTTCTGGCATGTTCTACACTTTTCAGTATTAGCATCTGGATATTTACTTGAATTCTAGATTAGTCTTTCAAATAACTTTTTGATCTCTTGTTCATGCCTCTGGTATTACTAAAATGCAGTGGTAGGGACAGACCTAAAAGTGCTATAATTGCTAATTTTCCTGTGATCTGTGATTTGATAGTTAAATGAGAATTGGCAAGTATTCTAATAACTCTGTATTTTTAGTCTTTTAGTCTGGGTCACATTCTTATCTGATACGTTTTGTCAAGTTAGCTGACAGATTTTCCTTCTAATTTTGTAAAAAAGAAATCAATAAACCTTTGAAATTAACAAGGTTAATTGCTGTCAGCATAGTTCTAAGATTATGGTTTGTTAATTTATTCTCCCATAGCTGGCCCACTTGATGAATACAAAATCTTATGAAAATAGTACAAAAATATCTGTATGAAGACTAATAAATGTCCTATATCTGTAAAGGTAAACTAGATAATGAATATCAGATAACATTTGCCATCAAGAGAAAGGAAGTAATATGGTGCAATAGGGCACTGTACTGGGAATCAGGAGGAATGTTTTTTATTTCAGCTTTACTGTTGACTTGCAGTATTAGCATCAGCCAAACCCTGGGCGATATCTCTTTAACAAATCTTCAGCTTATAAAATTGACTAGATAATAGAGATAGAATAATGACCTGCTTTTCACTCTTTGATTATAGTGTACCCAAAATGTGTGCTTTGCTTATTTCAAGTTACAGGCCAAGTGGATTAGTTGTGTTTCTCTAATTTAATTTTAGTGTGAGTTTCCATTGAGTTTTATTATGGAATGAATACAATGTGTAGATGAGATAATTTAGCAAATGTCATTGCTTAAGTTTGTTTCAAGGTATTCAGATTCCTATTTCTGTACACATATGGTACAGATAATAATACTGCTTTGACCTTTTAAATAAATGGTTAGCACTCATTTTGTTGTGTAACCCAACAGATGTGCTTAATTCTATAGCTACTGAATTCTGAAACCTGGAAAAAAAAATTTCAGTAGATAATACATTCTCACAGTTCAATCAAAATATTTTCAGTGATCCAGTATTGTATTGTAAAAGTATTTCGAAATAATGGGTGGCTTGTCTAGAGGCAGGATAGCTATTTTGGGATACTGCCAGGATCCTGAAATAGCCATGTAGTGTAGACGTGCCCTTATTCTTTCTATTATATTCCTTTCTGTTATATTCCTTTCTCCTACCCTTTGTCTCGTCTGTTTAGAAAATAATGGGAAGATAGGGAATATCTCTGTACTATGTTTTTGTACAATGTACAGCAGTGATGGGCAATGAAGACTAGTGAGTGGGCTGCATGGGCCGTCCTTCTCAGTGGGATGCAAAATAGAAAGTGTAGGGTAGCCTGTGGACCATTGGGGTTACGCCTTCAGCATGTACAACCCCTCTCTGCTCCCTTCTCCCAAGCCTCTTGTGCACTGGGGCACTTGAACCCAGACTTACCCATTCCTGCCCCTCCCTCTCAGCACTTTCAGAGTGCTGTGAATAGCCTGATTCATGTTCCGTCCCCGCTTCTCCACCTCTCTCCTAGAGCTAAAATGCCACAAATCAGCCTATTCGCAGGGCTCCGAAAGTGCTGGGAGGGAAGGAGAGGAGTAGGTAAGAGTGGAGCTACAGTGTCTCAGCACAAGGTGTAGGGGAAAGGGATATATAGAGGGGTGCATGGGCTATAGATGGAACCACAGTGGGCCATATGGGGCTCCAGGTTGCCCATCAGTTATGTTTAGTGTGGGGGGGGGGGGAGACTAAGTTAATTGGTGCTGTTCGGTACTACTGTAACATTAATTAATACTGTTGTAATATAGCTTATATTGTAGGCTGTATTGTTATTTAGTCTTAATGCAACTTTGAAACAGAATAGAGTTCCTAAGGTAAGGCAGGGTTTTTTAATTTAACTCAGAAAACGCTGTTAATTATCAAATATTTTGTTTCCCCACCCCACAATATGATAGGAATCCTTTTTTCCTTTGATTTTGTAAACAACAACAACAACAACAACAAAAAAGCTTGATTGATTGATTGATATGCATTTAAAGCAAGAAGTAAAATATCTGGTGGCTGCCTTTTGTTCATAGTTGAGACTTTGCCATCTTAATTGCTAAGCTGGTAGATGTTAGCCACTGGCAGCCAGTATAGCATAATTAAAATTCTAGAAGGATATCAGATAAACACAGAAACATCTGACAGTGTTGACTGGAAAGTGCTTCTGGTTATTGTAATTATTGTAATGAAATTGTTTCCACATTGTATGGTTTTATAGCAGCTGATCTGTGTTGTAGGAATACAATAAGGAATGAATTGGAAATTACAGGGGTTTGTTTTGGTTTTTTTGTAAATTAAAATTGTTGCAAAGATTTCCTTTTTAAACTTTACTACTGAAAAATCCAAATTGCTTAGAGAAGCCTATCTCTAAAAAGAGCTTTCCGAAGCATTCTCCTATTTTTTGTGTTGTATCTACGCATTTCAGAAATGTGCATCTGTCTGTTTGTCCATCTGTGACTCTGTTTTGTTCAAGAATTCCTCCTAAATGGTAAGTGCTAGGACCACCACATTTGTCATGTAGCTTCCTCTTATCCTAACTTAAAACAAGGCCAGGGTTTGGTTGTGCCAAGAAAATGGAAGTTCTGGAAATGGGGCTGTTTTCCATAACATGGAGAGGAGGGATGCAGTACTGAGTGTGGCTACTATGGGCAGTGAGCCTACAGGTGAGAGCTGTACCACAGAGACTACTGGGGCAGCTGTACCACCAAGAAAGTGGCCAGTAGTGCTGAGGTCTGTCATGCCTGCCGCCAGTCTGGTTAAGTAGCCCTGCTGCCCTAAACCCTTTCCCCCCTACCCCCCCCCCCGACCTTGGCCACAGCGCGTCCAGGCTGAGGACTGGGGGGTGACAGAAGACCCCTGGTGGCCAGAAGGGCTGGGGGGGGGGGGGCATGACAGAAGGCTCTAGACAGCTGGGAGGGAGATTGTTGGGTGGGGAAGAAGAAATGGCCCCCCACTATCAAGGTTGAAGGAGAAAGGCTCTGCTGGATGAGACCCCTTGTCCTGAGCCCCTCCTCACCTTCCCAATCCTCATTCTTGCACTCTCCCATGTCCTCAGCCTCTTGCCCTGTCCCTCCCACATCCCCAAGGCCCTGCCCTGACTCCTGCATCCCTCACACTGCGAGACCCTTGCCTTCAAAGACTCAGATAAGTCTTCTAGTTACTTATACAGTAAATCTTTCAAAGCAATTATTTGCATACAGGCTGAAGCGGCCCTAGACTAGCTGCCAGAAACTGGCACCCTAGGTGAACCATGCAATCAGTGGCTCTCTCTCTCCCTCCCCTCCTCCCCCCCGGCGCAGCAGGGGAAGCTGGCCAGCGCTTGCCTTCTCCGGGTCCGACCCCTTCTGCGGGGGAGGTGTTGGACCTGGAGAAGGCAAGTGCTGTCCAGCTTCCCCTGCTGCGGTGGACGGGGCGGGGGCGGGAGGGGAATCAGCAGGCTCTCTGGAGAAGGCATACGCCAGCTGGCTTCCCCTGCTGAGGCTGATTGCCCCGCCCCTGGCAAGGGAAGCCGACAGGTGTTTGGCTTCTCTGGCGCCAACTCCCCCTCTGCAGCAGGGGAAGCTGGCGCTCCCCCCCCCCCCAGGTGTGGGGAAAGCGTGCTCCCGGTCACAGTGTTCCTCACAGGTAAGGCATTTCCAGGAGGGAGAAATGAAAGTGTAGCAGCAGAGTCCAGGAATTTGGCGCCCCATCAACTTGGCGCCCTAGGTGGCTGCCTAGTTCGCCTATAGGCACGGGCCGCCCCTGCATACAGGTTTTATCTCCCTAGTCTGGTGCCCTCAGGGCCTGACCTGTCCCAAAGGAGGGAGTTTGCAGAACCAGGTAGGTCAATTCTGCCCCTCTGCTGATGGACTCCAGGCTCTCTTGGGGTCCACTGCAGACCAGGCAAAGCTCCCTTCCCTGCAGCAGGACTCTCCTACCCCCTGCTGCTGGGCTTCCAACTACATGGCCAGCCCCGATATTACCGGAGCTTCTGCTGCCCCAGGGCTGCCTGGGTTGCTGGAGCTGCCTCTGCCCCAGGGCCACTGGGGCTCCTTTGCTCTGGGGCTGCCTAGGAGTTCAGAAAGAGTCCTGAACCAGAGAGCTTCAATCTGTAGTTGTGATACAAATATATTAAAATTCCCTTTTTCTCTATGAAAAAATCTTACTATATCTCATCAAAACATTTTGAAATATCTCCCATGGTTTCATCTGGTTGCCAGCTGCTTTAAATTACAGTGAATTGAAGTGCTAATTGCAAGAAATTCATATACAATGCTGGGCAGAATTCACTTCTGGAATTAGAACCTGGCCTCCAGCAGTGAACGTTGAACATGGCCATCCACTCTAAAACTTAACAACTTATTTCTTCGCTGTTCACTCCCTCCTTTGTCCTCTTCTGACATTTTTATTTGGTTTCTTCCTTTCTAGTTTTCACTCCTCATTCCCTATCTATTCTGCAGTTGGGATGGCTAAAGTGCATATCAGTAACCCAGATTTAGGGAGCCAGGCTCTGAAGCTACTTCCCTCCCCTAAACCTCATTTGACTGAAGAACTGAGTAGGGATGGAATTAGAAGCCTTTTGTTCACCAGGGGATCAACTGGCCAAGCAGAAGAGCAGAATTTTTCTACTGGGAGTGAATGAATATTCCTGGGGTAATTTAGAAGCTGTGCAGTTCTCCCAGTGAATTTAAAACAATGTTTTTAAAGTAGTATTTGATCCTCAGCAGAAGCTTTTCAAATTTAGTTTGATCATATAAAGCAACTCTATTTCTTTCATATATGAGAGAACATTTTGTGTATATATCTTGAAGGTCAAAATATACTGCTCATAAAAGTTACTAAAGTTATTATTCTTTTAATAAAGGATTGGCTGTTTTGCAGAGCACCATGAATCTACTACATCACTTGTTATTTCTGTTGTACTAAGTTAAAATAATTTTTATATTGAAATGTAAATTTATGACCCTACTATTCTATTTGTGTTGAGATCTGAGTAAGCTGTTTTAAACTATGAAGTTTTGTTAAAAAGAAAAAAGAATTAGTAAGCTGTTAAAATAAGAAAAAAATTACAGTACTTATACTCAGCTCTTCACAAGTGGTAAATTCATCTTCTTGATTGATGAACTGTTCATGACAAAACCTTATGTAATGCATTCTGTTAAAGAGGAATGATTTTCAGTGCTGCTTGTTCTTGGCAAGTATAATTTTTAATTTGTTTGGATGTTACTTATTAAAACTTCTACGTGGTACTGTTTCTATAACAACTGTTTGACATATGAGTAGTTAATTTCAGATAAAAAAAATGTGATTAGGAATCGATGTGCTTATACAAGTGTAACCCCCCTTTTCCTCCTCGGGTTACTGGGGAGCAGGTCACACTCACAGGTGAGCCTGGGCGCCTGACGTTTTAACCCAAAAGAGATCCTGAGCACCCCAGTGGTGATGGTGGTTAGTTGGGGAAAGCTCTATGCACCCCCTTGCTGCAGTCCCTTGCTTGTAATGAATGTAGAATGGCAGTTCCTCCACCTGGCTGGCCTTGTACACACTCACTGGTGTGCCTTGAGAGCCTCCAGAAACATACTCATTCCAACATAAATCTGGATCTAATTCCAGAACAGCTACAAATCATATACATCTAATAGAATACTTTAAAATAAACAATCTTTACTTAACTTAAATAAACAGGGATTAACAGATTTAGCAATGAACATAAGAACAGCCGTACTGGGTCAGACCAAAGGTCCATCTAGCCCAGTAGCCTGTCTGCCAACAGTGGCCAGCACCAAGGTGCCCCAGAGAGGGTGGACCGAAGACAATGATCAAGCGATTTGTCTCCTGCCATCCTTCTCCAGCCTCTGACAAACAGAGACCAGTGACACCATTTCTATCCCCTGACTAATAGCCTTTTATGGACCTAACCTCCATGAAATTATCTAGCTTCTCTTTAAACTCTGTTATAGTCCTAGCCTTCACAGCCTCCTCTGGCAAGGAGTTCCACAGGTTGACTACATGCTGTGTGAAGAACTTTCTTTTATTAGTTTTAAACCTGCTACCCATTAATTTCATTTGGTGTCCTCTAGTTCTTCTATTATGGAAACTAATAAATAACTTTTCTTTATCCGCCCTCTCCACATCACTCATGATTTTATATACCTCTATCATATCCCCCCTGAGTCTCCTCTTTTCTAAACTGAAAAATCCCACTCGCTTTAACCTCTCTACATATGGGACCCATTCCAAACCCCTGATCATTTTAGTTGCCCTTTTCTGAACCCTTTCCAAGGCCAAAATATCTTTTTTGAGGTGAGGAGACCACATCTGTACACAGTATTCAAGATGTGGGCGTACCATAGTTTTATACAGGGGCAGTAAGATATTCTGTGTCTTATTTTCTATCCCTTTCTTAATAGTTCCTAGTATCCTATTTGCCTTTTTGACCGCCGCTGCACACTGTGTGGAAGTTTTCAGAGAACTGTCCACGATAACTCCAAGATCTCTTTCCTGATTTGTCGTAGCCAAATTAACCCCCTTCATACTGTAAGTATAGTTGGGATTATTTTTCCCGGTGTGCATTACTTTACACTTATCCACATTAAATTTCATTTGCCATTTTGTAAATGAATAGCATTAACAAAACATAACAATAATTGAAGCTCATATAGCTAATATCTGTACAACAGTGACCTCCCCCCAGAGTGTGCACACCCCTGGACTCACAGTCCCAGATGTTTGCTTTGGCGCACTGATGTTGCAGCTGTAGTGGAGATTCTGTCCAGGCTAGACAGCAGCTCTGTCTCAGGCAGCACTTTCTCAACAAGGCCCAAAACTTACTGCCTCGTGCTGTGCCTATTGGAAGCAGCCTGCTAAATCCCAGTTCCAACAGGCATCTAGTCCTGATCTGTAGCTGCATCCAACAGCCCCTGGACTGGATCAATCTCCTTGGCAGCAACCTGGCTCCTCTTGGGTTCCAAACTCCAAGGCAGAGTCCCAGACTGCTAGGCCTCTCTTCTCCATGCACATGGAGAGACAGTCATCTCCCCCACAAGAGTCCTGCCTTCCTGTTTTTCCCAAGGGCTCATGGGAATTGTAGTCTGGATTGCAGCACACAGGATCTTTCCAGGGAAAAAAACAGAGGCCCCTTTAGTAAGGGAACTACACAAGCATAGCCTTAATAGTTCCCTGAATGAACCTAAACTTTCCCCATTACAACCTCTCACAAAGGCCTTGATGTCTTCCACATAGTTGTCCATTACACGTTAGTTCTTCTTGAGGGCTTGATGTTTGCTGAGCATGGTAGCTATGGTCTAGAACAGGGGTGTCCAAACTTTTTTCAAAGAGGGCCAGATTTTATGAAGTGAACATGCGTGAGGGCCGACCATTTTGCCTGACATTCTTTGAACCATTAAAATTAAACGCAAATTAACTATTTTATGCAAAGTTTATTGCAAACGGCATACTTTTCATTTCATCACATGGATGACAAATCTAAACAGGTGTTAAATCACTCTGCCTTTCATATCTGAAGGCCAGATGAAAAAAAAATCCAGGAAGCTGAAATATATGTCAGGAACATTGTAAAGTACATTACATATTATTGGTAATAAAGGTTGTCTGTCAACTTTTAAGTTAAAAAAATATGAACAGGAACATAACACCAAGTATACATGTTGTGTCCAAATATATTTATAACTGATTTAGACCAACTGACATTAACTGAGATTTTACAATGTATTCATCTCAATACATATGGATTCGTTGGGGGCCATAAAAGATAGATATTGCCAAATTACCTGTGGGGCCATATTAAACCGGAACACGGGCCGCAATTGGCCCGCGGGCCGGACTTTGGACATGCCTGGTCTAGAAGAAAGTCTACTGAGTTCTGCAGTGGACTCTTCAAAGGTAGGATGGGGGTGAGGTACAGATTTATTACCATATGGAGGGGAGGCCTGTGGTTATTGGAGTAGAAAAGCTGGTTGAAGGAGGGGATCTTGGCTTGCTGGAGGGAGTTCCTTCAGAGAGGGAGGGAATGTGATGGATCTCCATGTTCTTCCAAACCAAGATACAAACTTTTTAAAGTTATCTCAGAGAACTATGAGTGCCCTACTTGCCTTGGAGCAGTCTCCATGGGAATTTTCATGCTGTGGTGAGAGCTGGGTTTGCGATGGAACAGAGACAGAAACTCACATGTAACAAGGTGGGAGGGTAAAGAGCCATTTTCCCCTTGTCTTTTAAAACAAGGGTATTCCCATAACACAGGGGTGGAAAACCTTTTTTGGGTTGGGGACCACTGTCCCACAGAAAAATCAGTCACAGGCCGCACACAAATGAGAAGCCACCCCTCCCCCCAGCCTAAAACAAGCCCTCACTGATGTGGTCCCCAACTGAGAAGGAGAAAGATGATCCCCACATTCCCATTGCACACCAGAGCCAGAAGGTCCCAGGCTAGTGGATTTATGTGCTTCAGCCCCACAAAGGGTTGCCAGGTGTCCGGTATTTGCACTCTCTGTCCGGTAAAAAAAATCAGAAAATACCGGACATGTGCAATGTCCAGTATTTTCTGATTTTTCCAGCTGCACACCAGACGGTTGCGCACCATGATTGCCGCTGGGCTCCCTCAGTCGGTTGAGTGTGAGGAGGAGGGGAAGCCTCCTCCTTGCTCGTGCGTCGCCGGGAGCCTGCGCGGGACAGGCAGCAAGTGCCCAGGTCAGTCCTGCTCTTCGCCGGCCAATTTGCTGCCCCCCTTCCCAGCCAGCCGGTTCTACCTCACTTCCCCTCCTGATCTTCCTCGGCCAGGCTCCCTGTCCCCCCCCCCATCTCTGCTTCCCGCTGGCCTGTTCCTCTTCCTGATCTCCCCGGCCAGTGCCTCTGCACCCCCCAGCTCTGCTTCCCGCCCCCCCTTCCCGCCGGCCACCCTTGCGGCCCCCAATTGCCCCCAGCTGTGTTTCCCATCCCCCCCTTACTCCTTTCCAGCCCTACCCCCTCCCAGCCGGTCCCCCCTCCCCGATATCCTGCGGCCAGCCCCTTTCCGCCTGACCCCCATCCCCTCATCATGACCAGACCTGCTTCCCGTTGGCCCCCCCATCTCCTCTGGCCAGCCCCGTTCCCTCCCCTGTTAGCTGTTTCCAGGCCCCCCCCTTCCCAGCCATCATCACTCCCTTCTTGGCCGCTCCATCCCCCAAATGAAGCGTGTCCGTTTTTTGGGTTTTTTTTTTAAATGACTATCTGGTAACCCCTAGCATTGATCCAGGTTCTTGGAGTTGCCCCCCCCCCCCCTTTTTTCCTTCACCAACATTTTTTTCTGGTGTTTTTGTGGGGGGGGAGGGTTTGGTATTTTTGTTTCAGTCATCTGGCAACCCTAGCCCCACAGTGGGACAGCGGGAGAAGTGGGAGGGGCTGGCACCAGGGCAGGCTCCCTAATGCTGGGGGGCCTTGAGCCGCAGGTATCTGATTCAGACAAGTCGGGGCTACGTTTGGCCCCTGGGCTTGAGGTTCTGTGCTCCTGCCACAACACTTCTGCGAATATAAACCTGAAAGGGGCAGAATGAAGTGTGGGGGATGGGGCAGACTCACCTTTGGACATCTGAATTGAGCTGTGTGGCATAACAGTGGAGCCCCTTTAACTGCCTTAATGAGGGATGGGTGAGTGGACCAAATCTGAGCAACAATATGACCCAGGACACTAGGATGCAATACCATTCACTCAGACTTGGATTGGCCACAACTCTGTTATAATAGAGGGATGGCCAGGCTTGATGTGCAAGAGTAGAGTTACTTCCTGGTGCACAGGGTTGCAGTGCCACTCAGATTTAGCCCATTTTGATTGCTTGCCCCCTTGACTTTTGAAGTCCCTCCAGTGCCTTTGGATGCTTAATTACACAGATCTAGTATCCAAAAGCCACACAACAGTGTAAGTTCCCTTTGTGGGCTAAACACTGTTGGCTGACATCCCCTGCTCAAGTTGGCCTACTTCTGAGCTAGGCAGGAATTCAGAATGTTGCTCAGACTGAGAAACTCCTATTTACACATCTTTATTCAAAGAGGAAGAAGAATATATGGAAGCTGCTGATGTTCAGTGTTGTTGGCCTGAATTTGCTAATTAGTTATTAGAGGCCCTATTATACAGTTCTTACTTAAGCAAAACTCTTATTGAAATAGTAACAGGTCCACAAAAATAATTTCTCAGTTAGCTATATAATCAACTAATTGCAGCCAGAACTTTGTTCACTACTTAAGAACTTCATTGACACTAAATTACAGAACTACCAGAGCTGGATCATCACTTTCAGAATTAAAATTTCAATATAATTTAAAAGGGAGTGAAAAGCAATCCTTGCTTAAAACGTAATGCATTTGTGATATTCCTCTACTATTATGTGTGTTTAGAAGGGTCTGTCTGGCTATGCCATGGAGAATTATTCTTCTGGATTAGGGTGTATTTACAGAGCATCACGTAAATTAAATGAAACTTAATATTAGCATATAGTATAATAAAACTTATTTTAAAATTTTGTCTACAAGGTTTCATTTTAATTTAATTGGACCTTGTGCATATTAGGTTGCAAAACTTAAATTACATTTTCTTTAAAATTATATTTAAGTATAGTTTAATTGCTTCCTTCAAGGTTTATTTGACAGTCTTGTTTACATAGTTCTGTTTTTATATATAATTATTTGAACTTGGTTATTAAAACATTATGTGTGTCCAGTGCACATTATGCACGAAACATCTATTTACTTTTCCATTTCTAGATGTCTTTTGTTTATAATCAGTAACTTTTACAACAATATCAGACTTCAGCTGTTTCTTCATAGAAAGATTATTGTATATTAGCATCAGATAGTTTGAAATGTATAGTTTATGGTTACTCAGGGGATTTTGCAAACCTTACAGTTGTGTAAATTGCTAATCCGTATGGCATATTGGAAAACTAATCTCAGAAATGCTGCCTTTTAAATATATAAATATCCCAAAATTGTCAGTTGCAGAGTAGTTTTCCATTCCATATTCGGAAGAGGTTGCCCTGATCTAACTCACATATAGTTTGATACCTTAATTTACAAATGCACAGAAATTTTGACAGTTTCTTTAATGCCTAAGATTAGTTTAAATTTACTTGCTGGTGTCATATTAAGTTAATGTGAAATGTTGCTTTGTGTTAGCTTTTTGTAGTTACAGATTTTTAAAATTTTCCTTGAGGGTAGAAACATGGTAAATTAAAAATTACTGTTTCAGCAAATTACTGTCTGAATCTACAATGGGAAATAGGTGCATTTAGTTTTCCAACCTTAATTTAGACAGCATTTCCTTAATAAATGACTTACATCACTGCCATCTTGTAATGACTTGGGTGACATTTTATAGGCTGCTGTGCATTTTATGTCTTGACATTTTAGAAAGCCATAGTTCTTGTTTATGGCATATATGCGTACTGATGTGCTTTTGTTCTCTTCTTATGTAATATTTATATACAATTTGCTGGTAATAGCAGCTCTCACCCTTAACATCTATTTTGAAAGATGCAGATATTTATCCAGCAGGCACTTTTAACTGATGAATGAACCATTATTAAGGCTTTCTGTAATTTTCTAGAAATTTTGCTACTGATTTCTTTCTAACCTTTGCTCAGGTTTATATCTGTTATTCATTTGATTTGTGATGGTCTTCTCTGTGGTAACTCACCAATATACATTATAATTAACAGTGAGAAAGAGTTTTCAAGGGAGTTCAAAACCATAATTTGCACAAAATATCTTTTTAAAAATTAATTCTTAATAATTAAACAAGTATTAGCAATTCAGATAGCTAGCTTGGAGTCTGTGTCTTCTGGATGAAAGGCATTATACAAATATATGAAGTTTTACAATTTATAATATGTATAGCATAGTATGTATAGTTTCTATCTGTTGCAACTTGTGTTTAGTATACAGTACTAATTTGAGAGATCTAGCTCACTGCTACCATTTTGTATGTTCCTGCAGCAGAGTCCGCACACCCACATATTTGACTGTATGAGATTCCTTATGGTGTTTGTTCTTGTTTTATTGATACTTTTATATAAAAGCCAGCGTATACTTTTAGTTAAAATGACATGGATTTATGGAATACAATGACAAGAATTCTGCCAACAAGTGTGGGAGTTAAAACAAGAGAAAGCTTAGAAAAATCAGCAAGGGTATGTCTACACTACCCCGCTAGTTCGAACTAGAGGGGTAATGTATGCATACCGAACTTGCTAATGAAGCCCGGGATTTGAATTTCCCGGGCTTCATTAGCATAAAGCCGGCGCCGCCATTTTTAAAAGCCGGCTAGTGCGAACCCCGTGCCGCGCAGCTACACGCGGCACTGGCTAGATAGTTCGAACTAGCTAGCCATTCCGAACTATCTGTACGCCTCGTGGAACGGATGAACGTGGAACGAGGAACGTGGAACGAGGCGTACAGATAGTTCGGAATGGCTAGCTAGTTCGAACTATCTAGCCCGTGCTGCATGTAGCCGCGCGGCACAGGGTTCGCACTAGCCGGCTTTTAAAAATGGTGGCGCCGGCTTTATGCTAATGAAGCCCAGGAAATTCAAATCCCGGGCTTCATTAGCAAGTTCGGTATGCATACATTACCACCCGAGTTCGAACTAGCGGGGTAGTGTAGACATACCCCAAGAGATTCTCTCTGTTTATCCCTTTGGGCATGTCTACACTGCATGCTTATTTCAGAATAAGCTATTTGGGAGGAAATACTCTGAAATAGCTTATTTCAAAATAGAACTTCTACATAGCAAATGCCAATCGAAATGGCACTGACCTATTTCAAAATAGCGTCTCCACACTCATTGGACAATGAATCACATTTATGACCACCCAAAAGCACTTCAGGAAGGACAACAGGACAACTCTCTCTTCTTGGAGCAACTGCCTGGGGCTATCTGAGGCTCATACTTAAAGGGACCCTCCCTCCATACAGCTGTGTCTCAGGCTCTTCTCCTTTGTCTACTTCATTGAGGGACAGCAAAGCCTTTTCTTTGCCTTCTGTGATTGCTCTTGCAGGCACCTCAGCATTCCTGCCATAGAGCCAGAGATGCTTCCCAGCAGTTGATGGCTCTTATACGTTTTTGTGGACCTCCTGCTGCAGTTTCTGAGGGCTGCCTTCTTGGCCCTGCAGGAACAGGACCCCGAGCTCCTTGTGGGGCAATTCCTCACTCCTCTCCTCCTCACCCCTCTCCGGGCGCTGCTTATGCAGCTTGATCCCACCCGCCCTCCCCTGCACATTGTGCACCGCCACTTCTGGACACGAGCCCCAACTGTTGGGACCAGATTGTCCCGGAGTGGTGGGACGACCAGCAGTGGCTCCAGAATTTCCGTATGTGGAAGGACACCTTTCTGGAGCTGTGCAAGTGGCTCGCCCCTGCTCTCAGGCGACAGGACACCCAGATGCGACCCATCATCTCCCTCCAAAAGCGCATTGCCATTGCCATCTGGAAGCTCACCATGCCAGACAGCTACCGATCTGTTGGGGACCAGTTCAGCGTGGGGAGATCGACCGTCAGGGCCATGTCATGCAGGTGTGTTGCTCTCAGCCTATTGTCCCAGGAGGGTGGTGAACTGAACTATTGAATGGAGTTTCCTACACAAGGGGGTGGGGGTACGGTGGAAGCCCCCTCCCCAAGAGATTGTTCAGTCCAATCTTCACAAAGCCCGGGTGATGAATGAGCAAGTTGGTGTTGCTCCTGGTGTGTTTGGTGGGGGGAGGGGAACAGGGAAATTGGCCTCGGGGGACTCTCAAGGGCCCTGGCAACTCTGTGAATCTCTGTTTGTTTGTCTCCTTCTGCAGGTGATGAGGGCCATCAACACCATCCTGCACAGAGTCATCAACCTGGACAATGTGGACATCATAGCCAGATTTGCCGCCCTGGGCTTCCTCAACTGCAGGGGGGCTATTGACAGCACTCATATCCCCATCCAGGCCCTTGACCACCGGGCATCTGAATACATTAACCGGAAGGGGTACTTTTTGTTAGTCCTGTAGGCCCTTGTTGACCGCCAGTGCCGATTCCTGGACATCCGCATTAGATGATCAGGGATGGTGCACAACAGACATGTCTTTTGAAACTCCAGCCTCTTCCAGAAGCCACACGCCGGCACTTTGTTCCCTGACCAGACCATCAGGGTCAGGGACATGCTATGCCTATCTGTATTATAGGGGATGCAGCCTACCCTTTTCTCCCCTGGCTCATGAAGCCCTACATGGGACACCTTGACCCCACTAAGGAATGTTTTAACACCAGGCTCAGCAGGGCCCGTATTGTTGTTGCGGGTGCCTTCAGGCATCCCAAAGGGAGGTTCCATTGCCTCCTCACCCTGCTGGACCTCAGTGAACAGAACGTCCCCCAGGTGGTGGCTGCATGTTGTGTCCTTCACAATATTTGTGAAAGCAACGGGGAAACATTCCTACCAGGGTGGGGAGCAGAGGCTGACCAGCTTGGCAGGGCCTTTGAGCAGCCGCTAAGGGGGCTATCCAGCAAGCCCATGAGGGGGCTATCCTCATATACATGAGGCCTGAGAGTTTCACTCAAGGACCCCAGTGACACTCTCCTGAGCCTCCCCACAAGGGGCTTGTGCATTTCCTCTCTTTGCCTTTCCTCCCACACCCCTGCTTTCCCCTGCCCTCCCTTCCCCCCTCTTCCTTTCCTCCCCTGCTCAGACAATAAGGTACACTTTTGATTTGGAAACAATAAACTCTGTTTTTTTTTATTGGGGCAGATGTAACTGGGGAGGGACTGGGGAAAGAAGTGGAAAGGGAAAGAGGGGGAGGAGAGGCTCAGGGCAGGATCTGGGAGTGGTGTCTGCATCGAATGGCCCCACCACCTCATGTGCGGAGACCTTGGAGGCCACAGGGGAGGGCTAGGAGGAGAAGCCAGAGGGGCAGGAGCCGTGGTGGGAGCAGGCACCAGGCAATTGAAGACCATGCAGATGGATCAGCCCTGCTGCATCAGCCTCTCCAGGCATCACAGTGCAGCTGGAGGTCCTTGTCCAGTCTCCGGTCCTGCCAGTCCAAGGACTGCTGCAGGGCTTGTAAGCCAGTGATATGCACACTCCGGAGGTCCTCAGCTCCCCGGCACCAGCGGGTCATGCAGGATCGGGAGGATGGCGCAGGAGGTGTCAACCGCTCCCCTCTCGCAGCTGGTTCAGCTGTGGAGAACAAAGAGATGGGCAGTAATTCTGGGAGACATTGTGCATGGAGCCTGGCCCCCATTCCTGAGCTAAGACCAAAAGCCCACAGGTCAGATGAAGGCAATGTGCTTCGAGCAAGGCCATCTGTGGCCAAAACAATGGGTCCCTTTCCTGAAGGGACACAGATGTCTTAGCGGGGAGTCTCACTATCCCCATGTCCCTGGGACAAGCAGGCCTGGGAAGGTGCTGGCCATACCGGGAACCTGCAGGCAGGAGAGGGATCACGGGGCAGATGGGCTTCTCTCTGTACCGTGCATATGCTGGGTCCAGCAGTGATGGTATCCCAGAGTACAAGGACTTGTAACTCTGTCCTCTGGAGGAGAGGGGGGCAAGGAGTGTGTGTGTGGGGTGAGTGGCAGATGCTCCTGTGCCTCGCTGTACTGTCCCTGTGAGCAGATGCTTCCCCAAGTGTGCAGGCATGCCCGTGTGCCGTGTGCTGCACTGCTTTGTGTGTGTGTGTGTCTTCATGTCCCCAGCCTCCTTCTAGTAGTGCCTTGTGGTGGGAGGGTGGAGAGTGTCCCACCCTGGTGTTGGGAGTAAGGCAGGACTCCCCCGACACCCTGTGCGCCAGAGCACAAGGGTCCTCTATTGCTGCTTCCTGGGGCTGTGCTCCCTGGACCAGTGCTCCATGTGCTCCCACATGCACAAGCTGCTGCGTGATCCCCCAGCCAGGAAGGCTGAGTGAGGAGCATATAGCAGCCCCTCGCTGCTCGCCACCTCCACCCGTGTGTGTCTAGGAAAAGTAATGGCACTCACCTGAGGGGCCTTCCCTGGCTTCAGATGATGCCCAGTAGACATCCTGGGATGGGGGTTCTGGCTCCAGGCCAAGCATGACCTCCTGGCTGGCAGGCAGTGAACTGGTGCTGGCCTCATCTAGCTCCTCTTCTTCTTCATTGGGTCTGCCCCTGGAAAGGCGACAACAGGAGTCTCCAGCCCTGTGTCCACAATGAAGGGGCAGAAGGGATATGGTGGAGCTGTGTGTAATATGGGCAATCCTGCGGTGCTGCCCTGAAACAAGAGCTGCGCTCCCTGGCCTTGGCATAGGTTTGCCTAAGTTCTTTAACTTTCTTGCACACCTGCTCCTGTGGCCTTTGGTGACCAGGCTATCGGCCATCTGGCCTTAGACATCCACATTCCTGCATCTGCTGCAAAGATCCTGGAGGTTTGCCTCTTCTCCTCAGACCTCAGTGAGGTCCAGGATCTCTGCACCAGACCAGGAAGGCATATGCCTCTTCTTTCCCCGGGCAGGGTCCTGGGAGTTGGCTGTTGGTTCCCTTGCAGCCGTGGAGGGCTCAGTGGGAGCAATGGGGTCATTCATGGTGACAGAAAGCACTGGTCTGACAGTTTCTGTGTGGCTCGGGGTTGCCAGGGCTTGCTGTGTGCCACATACTGTTTCCCATGAGGCTGCAACTTTAAGGGCTGCTGGGGAGGGGAAGCTATAGAGTACTGATGAGTGTGGACTGAGTGGCCAGCAGGGCACCTGTGGGATTTCCTGGAGGCCACTTATTTTGAAATAACTCCAGCTTCCCTGTCGGCACATGCCCTATTCCGAAATAGCTGTTTCGGAATAGGCGGACTCCTTGTACAATGAGGGTTACAGAATCTGGAGTAAGACGCCCGTTATTTTGAAATTATTTCAAAATAACAGGCTTGCTGTGTAGACTCTCACAACATGATTTTGGACTAACAAGCCGTTATTCCGAAATAACACTGCTGTGTAGATGTGTTCTTTGTGTCCTTGCTAAAAGGAAAGAAAAAGTCACAACAGACACAAAATAATATGTTGTACCATGGACACTTGAAGTAATTGTCCCCTGTTTAGCTCAGCTCAAAGTCTCTATTCTAGATGCTTTACCATTTGAAGACTAGAGCTGATTACAATTAATACCGAGAGAACAGAAATAAAAGGTTAAATTGGGCTCTGGTACAAATAGGCTTGGTTCTTTTTCTCATATCAGTTTTATACTAGTGTAAATGACCAAAGAATTGGTCTACTGAGGTTGATTCTAGATTGCCGATGTGATGAGAGGATTGCTGTTCTGTTGGTAATTTTAGTATAACAGCGTAAGTTATATGAACCAAATTCTCTATTCTTATCTTTGCATTACAGGGTAGTATGCCTGTGAGGGACAGGTGTTTGATGCCACTGTATTTTAGGCCTTTCCATCCTGTTTTCATTTGTCAAAATCTATGATGATTCTCATAGGTAAATTGATAGACATTTGGAGATGACCACAGCACCTTAGAATGTTGGACAACTATTTGAGAGAGATACGGCCCATGTGGGTAAAAAACCAATCATGTCATTCAACTTGGATTCATACTGTTTGAATTTTTCAGTCGTTCAAAGATACTTCATGTAGATGGTGTTCAACTTCTTTTCAGTTTTGGTGGGAGACCATATTTTACTCCCACAAGTCAGAAAGCTGACCCTTGGTATATTATCCTCAGCTTTGTCTCAAGGAGGAAGGGAGTACTTAATATATTATATGGACTTGGGAGGCAATTGAATGTGTTCAGGGTGATGCGAAAGAAGACACATCTGGAGAAGGAAACAAGCATGGACAGAGTTGTAGGAGGAGCTGAATGTAGAGGTCTAGGCTTGGACAGAGTTATGCGTTCAAGGTGACAAGAAATTCTTAATGGATACATGTTTATTGTCTCATTCTTTTTTAGCAATTCAAGGCATTATGATCATCTGGTAGTTTCTTCTGTCTGAAAATATTTATTTGCATTTGTTGTCACATGGATGGTTTTAGTGTCACTAATTTCTTTTGATTTTTTAATACTGTAGATATTTGTGGTTGAGAGAATGTAAAAAGCGTAAGGATCTTTTAAGAGTGTGACTGAGATAATTAGTTATGAGTGAGACAGAACAAACAATTAGAAAAGCCATTAAAGGTTTTTTTCCACCTTTCTCATCTGAATGCTGTAAGATATTTAATGTTATCAGAGATTTTAAGTTTAGGGTTAGAATGGAGTAGCATTTTAATAATGAAGTACAGATTGTGTTTTATTAAATGTTATGTTGTGCTCTGAGCTGAGGTATGTGTGTGTGTGTGTGTGTGTGTGTGTGTCTCTCTCTCTCTCTCTCTCTCTCTCTCTCTCTGCCTTTGTTTGTTTGTGTGCACTCTCCCTAGGCCATGTTATTGAAATGGACCACAGCCAAGAACTGAAAAAGGGACTCAGTGCTATAATAAAGAGCATCAACAAGCTCTAGGCTTGCAGTGACTCTGGACTTGATTTTTCCCTTCTCATTACAGCACTGTAAATCACAAGGAACTCCTCTGCAGCCAGTGGTGTCACCGCTGTGTAAATGCGGGAGAATCAGGTCTTCTGTTGACTCAGACCTTCTGTAGTTCTGTAGTTATAACTAGCTACATTTTAGGTCTAGTGGATGGCAAATGAGGAAATGTCTTCCTCAAAAGAGGCCATTTGCTGATGCATCCAGCATAAAAGAATGAGGGTGTGACTACATTGCACCATTATTTTGAGATAATTAGCGTTATTTTGAAATAATAGTGCAAGGGTCTATACAGCCATTTGGTTATTTTGAAATAATTTTAAATTAACAGATGGTTTATACCAAAATCTGTAAACCTCATTCTACGAGGAATAATACCTATTCCGAAATAGCTATTTCGAAATAAATTATGTGTGGATGCTCCACTGCTGCTCTTTCGAAATAGCCCCTCAGCACAACCCTTCCAAATTATTCCTCCTCCGTGCTTCCTGGGGCTCTAAATCGAGATAGCATGTCTCCATTAGGGAAGCCTAAAAATTAGTCCAAGGCAGGCTTCCCTGCAGTGTAGACGTGCTATTTTGAAATAAGCTTTTTTGCAATAACTATTCCAGAACAGGTTATTTTGAAATAAGTGTGCAGTGTAGACATACCCTGAGGGCCCCTGCAATTAGCCTAAGTATGGTTTGATTTTTAAACTGCCAGACTGGAGTCCTGGCAGCTGATGTTCTCTGTTTGTCCACAGGATGAGTTCTGCACATACAATGGCAGTATGGCCTTCCCACTGCTTCCTCTGTCCATGTGTCTGATTCTGATCTGTGATAAAGTATACTCCCCATATGGATGTTGTTCTGGAAGACATATGGGCCCATACAAAAATTCCTCAACTATCTGGAGGTTTTGCAGGGCAACTGTGTCTCTTCTCATCATGAACCCAAGCTTTTCTCTGACTTAAGATATTCTTGCTTTTCCTCTTCCTCCTTTAGAGCCTGATCCAGTTCCCACTAAAGTGAATGCCATATTAGGGTGGAGTGAATATTTTATCAGCTAAGTTGTTATTCAGCAGAGGCTCTCTGGAGTAAGGAGAGGGGAAGTAACTAAGTGATGGAGAACAGAACATAAAGTAATGTGAGACTGAAATCTAATCAGGCTTCTCTCAAAATTGATTCCAGCATCAGAGAGCTCAATCTCATTGGAAGTGGAAATTACACTGAGACTTTTGAAAGAGCATTCTAGGAAAGGAGGCAATTGGATTGCTGTTCATCTTATACAACCAGGGAACTGAGATCATTTATTCGTTTAGTTTCCAGTATATGTCATTATATTTTACTTTTCAGTTCTTATAAACCTCCTCTTTTCTGCTTATGTATGGTAACTCTCCCAAAAATAGGATGGGAAGCAGGGAGTTAGCAATATCTGCTTTGGATATCATTACTGTTGCTACATTGCAACCCCATTCCTCATTACTGTCCTAATAATATAATTATTGTTACTTTGGATCTAAAACAATTAAGAGAAGTTGGGCATAAGTGGTTTAGTGGTAAAGGATATTTGGATACTGGCTTTGCCTGTAAAACCTGTCTTTACTATATCAAACTATCAGATTAATAAACCTATATATTTATGCTTAAAGAAACCTTAGCAGACTTAAATGCTTTGTCTTTTAAAAAATTCAAAACATAGCAGACTTTGTAAATTTGATGATGACTAGAAGTTTTTCTTTCTACCTTGGGTACTGTTATGTCCCCTCTTCCCCACGTTGCCATAGCCTCTGAATGTCTCACAGCCTTTAATGTATGTAGTGACTGAACACATCTGTAAAATAGTGACGTGCTGTTATCACTGGGTATCACCAAGGAGTCCTTAGACCAGGGCTACTCAACATGCAGCCCGTGGGCCACATACGGCCCATTTGTGGTCCATGCTACGGTTTGGGTTTACATGGGAATCAACACGCAGCCCGAGGGTGGGATCCTTTGAACATCACCTCCACTGGGAACGTGTTCCACAACGGCAAGTCAATATAATGGTCTTCTGTTAATATGCATTTTAGTAGTTACATTCCTGGACTGTCATTGCTCATTAAAAGTGCTGTCATGTGGGTGGAAATTAGGTAGATATTGCATTTTATTAATATCAGCAGAATTGACTTAAATGAGGCCTGCGTGTTGGGTAGTCTTACCATAATCTTTGTATTCATGCCCATTAGTGTGAAAGAAGCTATTTGCATATATATGGAAGCACACTTAAGTTGCGGCCCTCAGGATATGCTGTATCATTATGGCTCCTGGGTCTTCCGAAGTTGCGTGGCCCTGGCTTAGACTATAGGCTCAGCAGGTGCAGAACAACAGTTGAATGTGCCTTTGGTTATCGGAAGGATCAGTGACATTGTTTATTTATAAGGCTGGACATATAAGGATAGCAGTAATTATTGCTGTGTGCTGTGTTCTGCATAATATCTCTGAAGCAAAGGAGAAAAAGTTTCTGCAGAGGTGTTTCTGTCTCTGAACTAGAACAACAAGATATTAGAAGAGCTCAGTGAGGAGATATGCTGTTCAGTAAGGCTTCAAAAGACAGTTTTAGTAGTAAGCCAGAGCAGTGTACATTACAGTAGTGTGCTGTACCTGGCCTTGCTCTACTGCAATCTGGTATAAATCTTCTTGTGATTGCTGTGTATGTAGGAATATAACACTGTCAATGCACATATAAATATTGTTTGTGAATGAAGATATGTGTGACTGTAACATGGTGCCACTCATGACCATGGAGCCTCCTGCTGGTCACTCTGGGGAATTAGCTCTGCTCAGGATTGGAGTGGGTTGTTGTTGTTGGATATATATATATATATATATATATATTGTTAATGGCTTTGCCACCTTTTATTAGTACCTGCATCCTCCTAGACTGCAGTGCCCTTCCCTCCAGGTACTGTCCCACAGGGCCTTCATGCTCTGGGATCCACCCTCTCAGGGAATCCCCAACGCTCTCTGGCCTCAGTGACCCTACTACCAGTCGTCACCTGGCCCCTTACTTCAGGGGCAAACCGGAGTCTGACAGGGCCACTCAACATAGGCAAGGGGGTGTGGACATACTGACTTTGCCTGCCTTGGCTGTCTCCCAGCAACCCTAGTATCCCTCCGGTCCCTGTCACTGGGCCTTAGCCTGGGACTACTTAGGCTGGAGGTCCCCTGGCTTGCGCTGACTTTCCCCAGCACTGCTCTGTCTATGGTACCCTAGCAGGCAACTAGGTCCTTCTTCCTCCAGGGCTAGAGTGAAAGTCTGCTCAGTCTTGCCAGCCATCTCTTTTATACAGCCTTCCTGGCTTCTGATTGGCTCCCACCAGGCCTCTCATGATTGTCCCCTAGCAACAGCCCTTTCCCAGGAATATTTTAACCCTTCTTTATCAAGAGCAGGGTACAGTGACATAGTGCAGTAACAGGTAATCAGTTGTTGTCAGACCTGCTCAGCACCAGTCAGGATATATTGTGAACCAATAAAGATGAATTTTGTTTAAAAAAGTAGAATTTTATTCTATAATATGAAGTAGGCAGTTTAACAAATAATTTTAAAACATAATAAAATGTATTAATTAATTTACGAAGAGGAAAAAACTTAATTGGGGTACACCCACACCAACCTGGCTTTCACAGGTTAATATATGAAGCTGTAATTGTCTTAAATTTCCCCCTGGATGCAGTAGTAATGTTAACGCCCTGACTCCAATGTCATTTGGAGTGTTAAGGAGGATATGGGGAGGTCCCGATATTGAGTCCTCTATAGGCGGAAGATGGAAGCGAGTTTGGGATTGTTTAATCTGCAGGTTTGCCAGAGTCTGCAGCATCTCTGCTGTCTGAAGTGTGAGCATGTCCTGCTCCATATCCCTCTGTTTTTCCTGAGTCTATCCTCTTTCCATTCTGCTCTTCTCCAGGTTATCTGCAAGGGTGATTCCTCAGGCCCTGTGCTCATTCTCAGATGCAGCACTGGCTTACAAGATCTCTTGTAACATTTCATCCCAAGTCATCTTTTTTTCTTCTCCTCATCTGGCTCCGGTATTCAGTGTGTGTGGAGGGCACTGTGAAAGCTGCAAAGGCAGCTACTGCAGATACAGCACACAAAGGTACCTTTGTCAGTGTATTGACAACAAAAATAAAAACTTAAGATGATGAATTCACTCCTCTGGTGCCCCAAAAGTTGTAAACTTTACAATCTCACTTCTTGGGATTGATTCAACATGGCGCCCATCACAGGACCTGCCCTTGTGAGTATAGCCCTCCAGGGGGTGGGGAAATGACGTGGCAATAATTCTGTTACATTTTAGTTATATAGGGCAATAGAACTGAGTACTGGCACTATTCTCCACATATGGTGGTGTTTTTATCTGATACCTCAATCCCGAGGGATAAAAGGCAAAAAGAGCATAGCTGCTGCTGGCATTCTGACACTACCCAGCCCATACACTGCTAGCCTGCGTATGGCAGTGGTGCCTGCTTATGGAATTACTGAGTGGTTTGGAAAAGCGGCCTACTGTGGCTGAAGGAAGAAGGTAGCCCTCCCCAGAAACCTTTGGTAGGTTTCAAGTTAGTGGAGGAGGTCTAGGTTCAATATTAGGAACAACTAGTTCCCTAGGAGGGTGGTGAAGTACTGGAATGGGTTACCTAGGGAGGTGGTGGAATCTCCATCCCTAGAGGATTTTAAGTCTCGGCTTCACAAAGCCCTGGCTGGGTTGATTTATTTGGGGTTGATTCTGCTTTGGGCAGAGCGCTGCACTCAGTGACCTCCTGAGGTCTCTTCCCAGCCCGAGGATTCTACGAATGTTTCATTGAGATCTCTATGGAGTATTGATGTGACCTCCCAGAGCGCATAAACAGACTGCTGTGTATGGCTCCTGCTGCCTAACTCCAGAGAGGAATGAAAATCAGATAGCAGCTTTACTTCTCTTGCTTGCTCCACTACCTCTTCTGTCACGAGTAAAAATTAACAAATCAAAACATGTGTCCTGCAGCTTTGTGGTGCCATCCCTGTAATTTCAAAGTAAACTACATACTTAGCAGTGGTTTCTTCCCCTCCATCAGACTCACCAGTGCTAAACAAGTGGGAATGGCTGGACTGTGTTTGGTTAAAAAATAGGTCCTGGCATGCTGCAAGGCTGAAACTCATGTTTGCCTGCCCCTGATACTCCTCTACCTCTTCCTTGTCCACCTCCTCCTTTTTGCAGTTCATAGTAGTGGCCTATGACTTGGACTCCTTTGAAGTATCTATGGTGCTTTGGAGGTGATAATGGGGTCTCTCCTGAGGATGGTTTGCAGTTCTTTGTAAAAGTGGCAAATGTGCACCTTTGCACCGGATCCATTGTTGGCTTCCTGTTATAGCTCCTTTTGCCTGTTTCAGTTCCTTTGCTTTCACACAGCTTTGCTACTGGTTCCTGGTATAGCAATTCTTCATTCCCCAAACAATCTGCTCATAGATGTTCACCAATGGCAGCCTGTCAATACAGGCGAACTAGGCGGTTGTCTAGGGCACCAAGATAAACAGCCGTTGAGGGCTTTGGAGGCGGGGGCACCGATCGCACGTTTCGCCTCGGGTACCAGTTACCGGCAGCTCATCTAGAGACGCTCCTGATGTTCACATTGCTACATCTGGTTCTGAGTTGTGCTTACCCAGCCTCTCCTTGGGTCCAGGACATCCAATATCTCCTGCCTACTTCAGGCAGGCACACATTTGGAACCTGTAGCCAGCGTGGTTATATAAATGGCTTTAAGCAACAGTGGAGAGCTGTTATGTGTGCTCACCAAGCAAGGCTATCACGAAAAAGATTTTCAAAAATGTGTGGGGCCTTCAAGAGGATCTACCTGACTCCTGGGCAGCAGAGTTCACAGCAGTGACCAGAGCAGTCAGAGTGGGGCATTGTGGGACAGTTGCTGGAAGCCAGTAATGGTCGACATAAGTAATCAGTATCAATGCTCTCACTATTGACTAACCAAACTACATTCACTGTGACTATATGCTGCTGCAGGAGATGGTTTTATTAAATCAGCATAATTGCTTTGCATCAGTCTAACTACACAGTGTAACCAGTCCTTAATCTACGTGACTACCAGTGTTTCCTGCAAACTGAGTGTTTGGGTGGCCAGCCAGGAGAGATTCAGGTGCTTCCCAGCTGATTAGCAGAGTGGCCACAGCTACCCACAGCCAGCAGCATGTGTTTTAGTGGTGGTACACATTTGCACATGAGTTGGTGCATATAACAAAATTTATTCATTCTGCCCATGAATAGAAAAAATTCGAGGGACCACTGGAAACTGAACTGCAACTTCAGATTGCAGCCAGGGTGTAAAGCTAAAAAGGCAGCTATAGAGTGAAACTGTAGGGAGCATGAAGCAAAACTGTAGGGAGCATATATGTGTATCTAGTGGAAAGAACAGGCATTAAAATTAAGGAATGACAGAAGGAGAGTTTAGGACAGGCCTGAGCAAAATATGGCCCAAAGACCAGATCTGACCCCCGACGCTACCAGATCCGACCCATGGACACAGTGAGGAGCCTCAGGCAAGCATCTTGCTTTATCTCCCCACGTGCTGCTGAGGAAAAGCAGCTACTCAGGGTCCTGTTTGAACAACTGAACAGCTGCAAGCCTGGGGGAGGAGGGGAGAGGCTTCACTTGCTGCCCCTGCACCCAGCACTATCCCATTAGCCAGAAAAAAAGGGCATGAAGTCTTTCCCCCAACCCCTAAGCCTAGAGAGAAACACCAGCTCCACTGTCCCCAGGTCTCGGTTGGCCTGGGGACAGGGAAGTGGCCAGGCAGCTGAGGGTTGAATCAACTGGCTTGGTGGGCTGGCTCCAGCTCACAGAGGCACTCTTTCCCACCCCTAGGGCAAAGGATTTGGGTACAGGAGGGCCTGTGAGGTCTGGGAAGGAGTTTGGGTGAAGGAGGCAGTTGTGACCTGGGGCAGTTGTGACTTGGGCTCGCAGGCCAGATCTGGGGCATGGGATTGAGGTGCAAGGGTTTGAGTTGTGATCTAGGGTGGGGGATTGGGATGCAGGGTTTTTGATTGTGACCTAAGGCAGGAGAGGGTGGTGACCTGGGGCATGGGATTGAGGTGCAAGGATTGGGAGGGAGTATTTGCTCGGGAGGGGGTATGTGCTCAGGAGGGGGCAGAGGATGTGGTTTATGTGGGCTGGGGGGGAGAAGTGGGGTGAGGGTAGAGGTCTGGGGGAAGAATAAACTGGGGTTCCAGAAGCAGGCTCTGGCTGGGAGATTTACCTGTGAGACAAGTGGCTAGCTGCCCAGTTCCTTGCTCAGGCAGGAGCCTGCCCTGCCTCCGCATAGGCTGCAAGGCCATGAGCTCTGTGAATTCGATCCTGAGGGAAGGGGAAGTGGTACTTTGCGTGCTTCCTGTTCTTGAAACAAGCAGCTTCCATTGGCCAGAAATCAGCCAATGGGATTGTGCTGGGGGCAGCCATGAAGCGCCTCTCCTCACTCCCCATACCCCTCCGGGCTCACAGTTTGTGGAACACAAACAGCCCCACAGCCGCTTTTCTGAGCAAAGGATGGGGGTGGGGCAAGCAGGGGAGTCTGCTGAGATTCCCTGCTGTGTCTGCAGGCTGGATCCCGCGGCCTGGTGGGCTGGATCCAGCCTGCGGATGGTGTTTTGCCCAGGCCTGGCTTAGAGTCTGCAGAGACTCTGATGGATCTCTTGGAGCTTGTTGGGGGAATAGACTTTTGAGGCAGAATTCCCTCCTGTACCTCTCCTGTCCTCCTTCATCATTCAGATGTAAAGATTCACATCTGTGCATGAAAACAAGTGGGAATCAACGAGGCTGAAAATTGAAAGGTTTTTACTACATAAATTTCATTTGTTATGTAAACATAGTTGTTCTCTCTCCTGGCATAGAATAAGAAATCTTTCTTTTCTCTGACAGATACAGTTATCATCAGATATTCCCTGGGCTTAATACCAAGAGAGAATTTTTCTTCTAAAGCAACTAAAAGAAGAGGACAATATAAAAGGTACTGTATTTCTGCAGTTCATTACCCATCTATTCTCCTTGTGTAATTTTCTGCTTTGATACCATATTAGGGTTTTAATTCATTAAGCCTTTTTTACATTAAAGATTATTTCTCTTTTTCGATCCTTTGTAAAATTCATTCGTTCTTGCTCTACTAAAGATCCAAAACCTGTTACTAGAGAAGCACTGTAAAAGAGGTGAGAAAGAGAGAAGGGGAAGTTGTAGTCAAGGTGAGAATACAAGGTTGTGTAAGACAAACAAAATAGACTGTGATTTTAATATTTGGTCTCTGTAGTAATGGATCCATGGGTAATGATGAAATTCAAGCCCTAGGCAAGACCATTCCTTATCAGCTTGTTCTTCTTTGATACCACCCTATTTAGTTTTTACTGTGTCCATCTCATCTCATTCTCAGTTTCTTAACTCTCTGCACTGAAACTCCCCGTTTACCTTCTGTTTATCCTACTAGTGACATAATATGTCCTATGTGACCTCCTCCTGCAGTCATGATTCCAGGAGATGGAATACACAGTCTCTTAAGCAAGATAGTCTTTTCACAGAGCCCTGGTCTACATTAGGGAGTTATTTTGAAATAACTTCCCTTATTTTGAAATAACAAGCCAAGCTTCCATACTCCTGCTATCCACAAGGAATACTGCTTATTTTAAAATAATTATTTTGAAATAACAGGAACGTGGACAGTCCATTTCTGCTATTTCAAAATAACTGCTCCCCAGAGACGTTCAAAGTTACTCCCCAGTGCTTCCTGGGGCCCTAAGTTGAGGTACCATGTCCACATTAAGGGAGCCTACCTTAGACTAATTTTGAAGCTTCCCATAATGTGGACATGCTATTTCAAATAAGTTATTTTGAAATAATTTCGTAGTATAGACATGCCAGAAATGTCACCCTGTGTCTAAACTTGCATGGGTGAAGCCACCTAAAACTGTGGTCACAGATCTCCAAACTGTTGCTGAGTCAATTCCAAAATGAATGTTTGAAATCAAGTTCCTGCTCTGATTAGTGATAGAATTGATGCAAAATAAAATACAATTAAAAAAAACACATGCTTTGTTCTACAGACTAATTAGAATAGGAGCACTAACATTCTCAGCTTCCTGTATGTTTTTAATCTGGGTGTTCATGCTTCATAAATTCCATTATTCAGCAACAACAGTACATCAAATATTAAAATAATTTCTGATTGTTTTCCTAAAATATCATTCCATTCTATACACTGCTTTCCCTGTCTCTGTCTAGATGAATTAAAGCCTTAGCCAAGCATTCTTCTAAAAATAACTTGACTGTGAAATAGCTCTCCTAGTTCTCTAAATTACCAAGTTACATATCACTTTCCTGATTTTACTTCTTTACCCTTGAATTTGATGATTATTTTTGTTAAACATTGTCTATGGTTTGTGTGTCAAAGTGGGAGGTGTATGTAATTCATGTTAAAGTTTTTGTAGGAAGGATTCTGAAGAATTTATTTTGCACTTAGTGCTTGAATATTCTTTGCTACTTACCTCTATTACTTATATAAACTGAATAAAAATGAATTATAAGATATGTTTATTACAGCTAAAAACCTATTTAAACAGCTCAGGTTTTTAGTGTAAATAGTGGAGAGAATTATTATTAAACATTTGATGTGGTGAAACAGTAAAAGCAAAATGTAATTATTTTCCTGCTTCTTAGCATAAGCATTAACAGAATAGTTATTAAAAAGGGATGGTTAAATCCAAAGCTAGTTTCTGGGGCAGATCTTACATAATCATCCAGAAGCTAAATATATCTAATGCTATCAGTTAGGCAATAGTTGAAGGAAAATATCTTACTGATGGGGAGCTTCAGCTACGAAAATCATTGGGAGTTAGTCAGAGGGCGCTGAGAATGTGATATACAACTAATGTAGCTCTGGAAGGAAAAAGGTCACTGTATGACAACATTCGCCTTAAAGGAAATAATTGGCATTCTCAAATGGTTAAGTGGAGTAATGCTCTAATCCAACCTGCCTTTGAAAATTTACATTGGGATCTGAACTTTGCATTTCAGCCCAATGTTTAATTAATGTTAGAGGAATCTTCTCTATCCTCATCAGTCAGTCTCTCTTCTGCTTCTCCTTACTGGGGAAACCAGGTAGCCCCTAGATCTGCACTCTGACTTTTGCAGAGTTGGTGATTGCTGTTCTGCAGGAGAAGCAAAGAATCCCACCAGGATAACACTTTGTTTTCAGTAAAAGAAGGGAATCTCTTGTAACTGAAGTAAGAAGTGGGTCAGTGTATAAATCAAAAGGTATAAATAGTTGGGTATAAATATGTATATTAACATGGCAATTGCAAGGAGTCAGCTGTCTTCTAAACTAGCCAAACAGCAATGCTTCCGACCCCAACCATAACTTTCTGCTGCCAGGGGGGAGGTGTTGAGTATTTTTGGTTAAACCATCTGGCAACCCTACTTGTTAACAGAAGTTTTTGTTGTTATAGTTATACCCTGTTATATTTCTCTTACAGTTGGGAACACAGTTTGCATTCTGCTTGCTTTTCCAACTTTGGTATGAAAATGGATCTGATTGCTATAGGTTGCAAGTTTGCGGTATCACATCAGGGCCAAGCCTGCTTGCTCAACTGATAAGGCAGAGCCATGATTTGTGAATACAGGCAGTCCCTGAGTTACGCGGATCCGACTTACGTTGGATCCGCAGTTACGAACGGGGCACTTCCTCTCTCTGGTCTCGAGCAGACCAGGGAGAGGAAGCAAAGCGGCGGCGGAACGCGCGGCCAGCTGACAGCCCAGACGCGTCTGGGCTGTCAGCTGGCCGCGCGCTCCGCTCTGCTCCCCCCCCCCGTCTGCAGACCAGGGGAAGGGGAAGGGGGAGGGGGAGGGGGAGGGGGAGCAGAGCAGAGCAGAGCGGCGGAACGCGCAGCCAGCTGACAGCCCAGACGCGTCTGGGCTGTCAGCTGGCCGCGCGTTCTGCCGCTCTGCTCTGCTCCGCTCTGCTCTGCTCCCCCTCCCCCTGGTCTGCAGACCAGGGGGAGGGGGAGCAGAGCGGAGCACGCGGCCAGCTGACAGCCCAGACGCGTCTGGGCTGTCAGCTGGCCGCGCGTTCCGCCGCTCTGCTGTGCTCCGCTCTGCTCCCCCTCCCCCTGATCTGCAGGGGGGGGGGGAGCAGAGCGGAGCACGCGGCCAGCTGACAGCCCAGATGCGTCTGGGCTGTCAGCTGGCCGCGCGTTCTGCCGCTCTGCTCTGCTCCGCTCTGCTCCCCCTCCCCCTGGTCTGCAAACCATGGGGGGGGGGGGGGAAGCAGAGCGGAGCGCGCGGCCAGCTGACAGCCCAGACGCGCGTTCCGCCTTTCTGCTCTACTCTGCTCCCCCTCCCCCTGGTCTGCAGACCTGGGGGACGGGGAGCAGAGCAGAGCAAAGCCGCGGAGCCCGAGGGCAGCAGGATAGCCACGGCGCGTCTGGGCTGTCCCGCTGCCCCCGTGCTCCGCGGCTTTGCTCCGGACGCCTGTGGTACAGCAGCTGGGGCGCTGCCGGTTGGTCCCGTAGCGCCGCTCTGGGTGCCACTGGACCAACCCAGCAGCACCCCAGCTGCTCTGCCCCAGGTGTCCCCTAGTCAGCAGCTGCTGAAAATGACCAGTGGCTGACTACAGGAAGCTCCTGCCCCGGGCTTCCTGGAATCAGCCGCTGATCAGTTTCAGCAGCAGCTGACTTGGGGATGCCTGGGGTTCTTAAGTTGAATCTGTATGTAAGTCAGAACTGGTGTCCAGATTCAGCCACTGTTGAAACTGATCAGTTTCAGCAGCGGCTGAATCTGGACGCCAGTTCCGACTTACATACAGATTCAACTTAAGAACAAACCTACAGTCCCTATCTTGTACGTAACCCGGGGACTGCCTGTACACACATTTTTCATAGTGCTTGCTAGGTTTAAACACTACAGATGCCTTGGGACCTAATTGTCAGAGCTGCTGAGCACACACTGCTCCATTTGAAGTCATCCCTGAGTCATAGGCCTGGTCTCTGCAACTGCTTTGTATGAAACCGGCTAGGACTCTGATGTAGCATGTCTCCCCTCCAAGTTTTAGGCAGACACTTGTCATGTTAAATTTCAGTCCAAATGCAGAAAGTTTGGCACAGCTAGAAGTTCTTAAAAAACAAAAGTGTCAAGCAATGCTAACATTAGGAACTGCCTATATAATAAAAAGTATTTCTGGCAAAGTGTCTGACTGTAATATTGTAAGTGTAAGCACTGTCTGCATTAGTGAAAGATGCGTGGAAGTTCAGGGTATTTTTTCAGGGCATTTATTTGGGCCAGTGTCAGCCGAAATGGTCAGGGCAGTGTGTGTGTGTGTGTGTTACACCCAAGTCTTCAACTGCTGAGACGCAAAGTCTCGTTGCAGTGGGCAGCCTAGGAGGCTGGAGGGCGCCCCGAAAAATAGTTTAACATCTGTGACTTTACTGCTAGGACCGGGGTCCCGTCGCAGAGGGCAGCCAACAGGCTCTCAGACGTGTGTGTGTGTGCTATACACCCGAGACTTCAACTGCTGAGACCGGGGTCCCTTGCAGTGGGCAACCTGGTGGAGGTTGACGGGCGCCCCAATAAGTTTATAGGGAGAGCTTATAACACCTCAGATTTTAGCTGCTAGAATCCAAGATTCCTTCGCAGCGGGCAGCCTTAGGGAAAGACTGAGAAGTGCCCCAATGGATCTGCCACCGGAGAGTGACACAATCCAAAATGCCCAAGCTCTCCCTATACCTGTCCCTTTGACCAGCTGAAGTTCTTTTGTTTGTGTTCGGTTCGGGTACAGCAGCACGGGTTCAAGTCAGAAGCTTGACACTCACTGGCTTATTATAGGAGAAAGAAAGAGAAAATAAAATAAAAGAAACTTGATTCAATATATATATATTTTATAAGTGAATGAGGGCATCCCACTTATTCCCAAAGTTTATAGCTAAATCACCTTACCAAAGGCAGTTTACAATAGGAATGAAGCAGTTTGCCTTAAGAAACTATAATAAAGTAACTAAACTTATAACAGAGACACAATTAAAGTGTACACATAAAGAAAACACATTGCAGGTACAATTCTCACCCCTGCGTTCCAGACTTGGCGTGGCCAGCGTCTTTCTCTCAATCCCTCGGGAAGAAGTAGGGCGAGGTTGGGCGTCCCACGGACCTCGGGAGACAATCAATACCTGCCAGCAGGTGTAGGTGATTGGAGCTCAAATGGGGTGGGCAACTAAACCCTCTTTATACCCCCTGGGTCACATGGGCTTCTTCCTGGTCTCAAGTGGCCAATTAGGAAAAATGGCTTTGAATGCCAAGTTTCCCATGAAGGGTGCAAAGCATAATTCACACCTGGGAAGATGCAGACAATGGGCACCTCTGGTATGTGATGGGCGAAGATTCCTCTCCTGAGACAGTGCAGGCATGTCAATTACTGATACTAGCCATCACGGCGACGGGAGGCCTCCCAGTCGTCAGCTAGCCCATTTACTGTCTGGTTTCTGTTTATGGTAGAGTCAGGGACAGGCACCACACCTGCGTTCCCAGGGCATGAAAGGATGACTGCCTTTCTCTTGCTCTCTGAGGGGGGAAAAACAAGATGGGGTTCATGGAAAAACAAGATGGGGTTTGTGTCTGGCTACAGCCAGTACCAATCTGTGGAATCACTATGGCTCTTTGACTTGTCCAATTGTATGAACAAAGCATAATATATTATTCTTTGATGGCTAAATTCTGCTGTTGGTGCAACACTAATGTCAGTGCATCAGTACGTAGAGGAGACGTGGTCCTGTGTTTGGAAGACCGAGTACTAAGATCTGTGCTTCCAGAAGTAAAGATGTTAAATTGTAGTTAACTGACTAGTTGAGTAGTCAATGGAATTTTAATAGGCACTTCCGCATTCCTCCTTGGAAATGTACAAAAGCCCCATGCAGAATTCTACATGCAGCCTAGGTCCAGTGGGAAGTTGCACTGACTCTAGGATGCACACAGGTGCCTGCTTTGAAATACACAAAGAGTCACCAGCATGGGGCTTTTGTGCATTTCAAAGCCATGGAACCTGGGGTCATCAGGAGACTCTGAGTCTCCATGCTGCACTACATGCCAAAGTGGTGTTCAAAGGGGCAGCACTGTGGAGCCCTTTCCCATCTGTTCCCGGGCTTTGCGTGGCATTTCAGCAGAACCCAGGATTAGCTGGGGAGTCCCCAGCTGACCCTGGGCTTCACAGCACTTCAGTATTTTAAAGGGGCAGCGCTTCATAGTTGAGCCGTGGATCAGCTATGCTGCAGCTGCCCCTTTGAAATGCTGCCTTGAGGTTTCAAAGCAGCAGCGCGGCAAAGCTGATCCCCAGCTCAGCTGTGTGGCACTGCCACTTTGAATTACCCCTTCTTCCTCCCGCCTTTGCTGCCTCTGGAATCAACTAGTCAACTAACTATCCTATAAGCATTTGCTTATCAGATAGCTGACTAATCCTTAACATCCTTATCCAGAAGCCACCAATACCTTGTTCTACAGAGCACGGGAGTTAATTGTCGGGGTTCACGACACTGTTTCTGCCTCTCAGACAGACAGCTACACTCGGGACCAGGATGTTGTAGTTATCTGTAACAAAGACTATTTTATTGATAGTGTTAATAAGACATTTATGTGTCAGAATCCATCATATGAAACGATGGGTTTCTGAAATTGTGATAAAAATGTATCAGTTTTCCCTGCTTTTGATTGCTTATGCATGAATAGGCTGATTATTTGAGTTGTCTAGTGAGCTGAGTACATTTGCATCTTGCACATATTCATTAGTTTCCAAATATATATTTGCCTTGTGAAACTAAAAAGCTGCAGTATTGTCCCAGAGAGAACTGGATTGTATTTTAAATTTCCATGGCTAAATTGAGATGTGGGCTAAACAGATGCATCTCTATTGACTGAAGCAGAGCTGCCCTCTGCTTTCCCCAACTCTGAATTTGTCCCATAAGATTATAGAAGACAAGTGAAGCACTGATCTGTATGGATATGTCTAGACTACATGCCTCTGCCAACAGAGGCATGTAAATTAGACTACCTGACATAGTCAACGAAGTAGGGATTTAAATATCCCCCACCTAATTACAATAAAAATGGCTGCCGCGCTGTGCCGGCTCAGCTGATCGTCGGCGCAGCGTGGCAGTCAAGATGCAGATTGTTCGACAGGGAACGCCTTCATTGACCGCTCCTGTAAACCTCGTTTCAAGAGGCATAAGGGACAAAGGTGTTCTCTGTCGACCGATCCGCGTCTTGACTGCCGCGCTGTGCCGACGATCAGCTGAACTGGCACAGCACAGTGGCCATTTATATTTTAATGAAGTGGGGGATATTTAAATCCCCGCTTCATTGACTGTGTTGGGTAGTCTAATTTACATGCCTCTGTTGGCAGAGGCATGTAGTCTAGACATACCCTAAGTGTCTACCCAAAGCTGGGAATTACACCTCCAACTCCAGTGCAGATGTATCTTTAGAATGAGACAGACTCTTCCTGGATAGAATTAGGGCTGGTGGGTCTCATTCTGGTTCCACTCTATCTTTATTCTGATGTAACAAACTTCAGTGTCATTTGTCCTGTTTAAAATAACCATGGAGCCGATAGCCTCACTGGGCCAATAGGCAAGGCGGGGAAGGAGGGCGGCTTTGTGCTCCTGGAATGGCTGGGACCTCAGGCAGAAGGGGCAGGATAGGGCTAGGCAGCCCTCAGTGCAACCCTCAGTTCTGCCTCATTGGTGGCGGCGGTGATGGCAAGAGCTCTGAGTCCTTTTGCATCACTGGGCCCCAGGGCAGCTGTCCCCTTTGACTCCCTTGCCAGAAGGCCTGATAACATGAGATCTGAATTTGTCCCTATTTCTCAATGAGTCAGAAGCTGCCATATGGCAGAGTTTTTTCAGATCCCTTGAAGAGGTGGTGAAGAAGCCACACATCCCCTAGGAAAATGGGGAAGAGATTAAAAAACAAGGTAGACATTTAGTGAAACAGAAAAAGGGATATATATTTTCCTCTGTGCACAAAGAGCTGTTAGAGAAGCATGTTTTGAACTCTGCAGGACAATTTTTCTTGCAATACAAATTTGGTCACAAGGGAGAAATACCATGGTGGATATTTATTTGATTCATACTTGTAAAAAAATGTCCACTTTGATGCATATGTTTGCATTACTTCCATAAGCATTAGTGAGAGTTGTCCTCATAAATCCACTGAGAACAGAGCACTAGAACTCCAAAACATTTATTGTTAGTCAAGAATGTATGTACACAGTTTTATTGGAACTAGCCTTTCTTTCGCTGTAATCTACAGATCTCATTTAGCTACATGCAGCTCTGCACTTCTACAACATAATAGAAATAAATCTCTCAATAGCCTGAAATCAAATTAGGTCTGTGTTTATCTACAGGTTAAAATACCCAACCACTCTGCCTCCCTTGAATGTAAATAATTTTACTGATAAACAAATCTAAACTATGCGCTTTGGATCTGAGATTAAGTAGCTTTGTGTTTTTATCTCGGTGGTACTATTTATAGACTCAATTAACTCCTCATCATTGGGATAAGTCATTTGACACATCTGTTGCTGAGCTCAGACACACATTTCTCTGTAGGGTCACAGTTTGATTTCTTCCTCTCATCTCAAAATAACCACTTTATAACTAATATCTATTACCTTAAGCACTTGCCCATCGACATTATTATTTGTACTCTTCGTATTCTATGAAACTGTCCTTCGTAACTGAATGGATTCCCTGGTTCCTGTCACTTGCCATATTCTTTTTTTTGCCATCTTGACCACATTTTCCATGAAAAGATGAGGCTGCCAGCTTGCCATATTCTGCTGTAATGTTTTTGTAGCAGTATTTTGCTGCAGAAAGGGTCTCCTTTGCGTTTGACTGTTGAGATTACTCCCTATTTGCCTAGTCTCTTGATGTTAAATTTTTTAAAATGGTGATTAACTATAAATGTATGGAGTCTGGCAATTCACAACTTATAGTCAACTGCAGACCATGATGACAGAAATGTTAGTATAGCATTTCTCCTTGGAATTGACAGTCTTGTAATACAACCAAGTCTTAAAGTCAAGACAAATGGATAACGCTGGTTTATGTTTTTAATTGTTTATACAGTCCTATGATTTTATCAGAATATTTATTTCTAAATTTAATCCCATCTTACTCGAATTGTAAAAAGCAATTTGACCACAAGCACACAATATTAATGAATCCATGGTATCAACATTTCTTAAAGTGCATGAAGCGTGACAAACGCAAGTGAGAGAAATGTAACATGAACTAAAGGCTGTGTTACTGCAGACCCCATTATCTTTTCTCAAGTGACTAACCCTTACAGCAAGAGTAAGTCAGCTGATTTTGATGGGATTGCTTCTGTAAAGGTTGCAGAACAAGGTCCCATTCTATCAGAGAAGATCATCTGTGTAAATGGTATATTTGAATTTAATATAACATTTTCCAGAATTAATATTCCTTTCATTGCTTTTGTTTTATATAATTTTTTTTAAGGAGAATGTTCTAGTGAAACAATAGCGCGGTAGTTTAATTTGTCTCTGTTAGGTGCATATACCATTTTGAGCCATCATGGAAGGTGACACATGATGCCTTGCACTTCTACACAAAAGACCAAAGCGCCATTTTCTGGCCGATCATTGGACCTCAGAAGACTACAGGCTACAACTGACCAATATTCCCTCTAATATTTTCCATCCATGTGCAGATTTTTTCCATCTATAGGTGGAATAAATTTTCTATGTGCACCATGGCATATGTTAATGTGCACGACAAGTAGAAATTAAATAGAGGTAAATCAGCTGGACAGCACTGGGATTTCTCCTGAGCAGCTGCCTTAGTGCACAGCTTACAGGGAACACTGCCACTGACTCCCTTAACACTGATGGGCCTCTCTAGACATTCTTTATCAATACCGATGACCACCATCGTAGTGCAGACATTCCATTTCTCTTAGAAACATTGAAATCTCTACTCCTCGATACCAGCATTGCGGTAATGAACATTTCTTGGTCTCCTGAATTCCCAGTGGTATAGAGATACTCACTATCGGCCCCCTTATCTGCTCCACGTCTATCAGATGAAGAAGAAGAGGGCAATGTTGATCACATATCTTCTCTCCATGCAAAACTCCCTATGGGAATGTTAAGGGATCAGTCATCTAGATATATGTGCAGAACTACACTATTGACATGACAAGCAATGTCCACACACTTGCATAGACAACTTTGAGCACCCCCCGCCCCCCATGGCCTTTGCACCACCTCAGTGAACATATCAGGACTAAGGGGCAGCCTATAGATGCTAGTTCTCTAGGACCTTGAGAATCTCACATATGGATAGAGGAAAACAATATCCCTCAGCTTCCCTCTCTAGCCCCCTTATCCTTCAGAGGAGACTTTTGAGAACAGGAAGCAAGATGGATAAATAAATTACTCCAGCAACAACCTTTCATCATCCTCTCCAGAGTGAATCTGTTATATTTCCTCCACCAACTAAGGTAGATGGAGGAGTCTGGGTGTCTGGCTGATGAGTCTTGCCCACATGCTCAGGGTTTAGCTGATCGCCATATTTGGGGTCGGGAAGGAATTTTCCTCCAGGGTAGATTGGCAGAGGCCCTGGAGGTTTTTCGCCTTCCTCTGTAGCATGGGGTACAGATCACAGCTGGGGGATTCTCTGCATCTTGGGGTTTTCAAAGTATTTGAAGGCTTCAATATCTGAGATATAGATGAGAGGATTATTCTAGGAGGGGTGGGTGAGATTTTGTGGCCTGCACTGTGCAGGGGGTCAGACTAGATGATCATAATGGTCCTTACTGACCTTAAAGTCTTTGAGTCTATGAGATGACTTCAGACAATTTCAAGACCTTACCAAGAGCATGGTAGACTCACTTCAGGTCCCATATGAAGAAGTAAAGCAGTTGCAACACAAGCTGCTAGACATCCCTCCATACATCCTCATGATCTCGTAGTGCACTAGACCCATCCAAAATCATCTCCCAAACACCTGCCATGTTACCACCAACATGCAAAAGGGCAGATAAAAATATTATGTCATCTTTCAAGACATAGACTTTCTTTTTTCCTATCCATTATCAAATTCCCTTGTGGTAGAAGCTATATGTGAATGTGGCAGGTAGTAGCCTGCTAAATAAACACCCTGTTACAAGGATTTGAAAAAAGTGGTTCTGTTCAGGAGGAAGGATAGCTCAGTGGTTTGAGCATTGGCCTGCTAAACCTAGGGTTGTGAGTTCAATCCTTGCAGAGACCATTTGGGGCAAAAATTTGTCAGGGATGTTACTTGGTCCTGCTGTGAAGGCAGGGGACTGGACTCAATGATCTTTCAAGGTCACTTCCAGTTCTAGGAGATAGGCAATCTCCATTAATTTACAGGCAGTCCCTGGGTTACGTACAAGATAGGGACTGTAGGTTTGTTCTTAAGTTGAATCTGTATGTAAGTCGGAACTGGCGTCCAGATTCAGCTGCTGCCAAAACTGACTGCCAGTTCTGACTTACATACAGAATCAACTTAAGAACCCCAAGCGTCCCCCCAAGTCAGCTGCTGCTGAAACTGATCAGTGCTGATTCCAGGAAGCCTGGGGCAGAGCAACTCTGCCTTGGGCTTCCTGTAGTCAGCGCTGGTCAGTTTCAGCAGCCGCTGCCGCTGACATGGGGACGCCTGGGGCGGTGCTGCTGGGTTGCTCCAGTAGTGCCCAGAGCGGCACTGCAGGACCAATCGGCAGCGCCCCAGCTGCTCTGCTCCAGGGTCCAAAACAAAAGCCTGGTCTGCTGGGGGGGGGGAGGGGCACACTAGCTGAACCCCTCCCCCCCAGCAGACCAGGGACACGGGGAGCAGAGCCAGAGCCTCAGCGGCAGCGGGGTGCTGCGCCGCGCCTCTGAGGCTTTGCTCTGGCAAAGACGGTCTCCAGCAGACCAGGGGCACTGGAGCAACTTACGAACGGGGCTTTCTTGCCCCGGAGATCGGAGATCGCAGGTAGCAATCCTCTACCTCGACCTCCGGGGCGAGAGAGAAAACCCCATTTGTAAGTGCGGATCCGACATTAGTCGGATCCGACTAACGTACGCGGATCCGCGTAAGTCGGGGACTGCCTGTATTTAATTTGAAATTGTACATATCAGGAATCCTGCAGTTTGTAATTGTGAATTATCATATCTTGATGGCTAAATGTAACTATCTCAATTATGCAAAACACAGTGACTTCATTGTACATATCCCAAATGATCAACAAGAGCCATTTCAAACCATCAGTGCTGAGAGCCAGCTTCTGGCAAGGACAGTGCAGACTTCATTAGATGATGTGGATACAGCTGCCTGCTCCTTATCAACTCTGGCAGTAATGAAAAAAGCTTCAGAGATTCACCTTTTGGGCCTCCAAAGAGAAGTCTAAATGACTGGGGAGGACCTTCCAGTTGAAGGAGCCAAACTCTTTGCAGAGAAAATAGATGGTTCACTGCACCCATTAAAAGATTCGAGTCATGTTGCATTCACTGAGGAGCCACATCACTTCACAGAAAAGAAAATTCAGTGCATTTTAGGCATCCCAAAAATCCCAATCTGTCCAGTTTCCTTCACCCTAGAGAGGCTACAAAACCCAGCAGAAAAGACAATGGGTATAAAGAAAGGACACTGCCTTGTTCTTTTTTTGACAAAAGGGGGAAAAGATTACATCATAATAACAAAAGAACGGCCATACTAGGTCAGACCAAAGGTCCATCTAGCGCAGTATCCTGTCTGTTGAAAGTGGCCAATACCAGATGCCCCAGAAGGAGGGATCACAACAGGAATCCTCACATGATCCCTCCCCTGTCACCCACTTCCAGAGAAACAGAGGCCAGGAATAGCATTCCTACCCATCCTGGCTAATAGCCATTGATTGACCTAACCTCTATGAATCTATCTAGCTCTTGTTTGAACCCTGTTAAAGATCTAGCCTTCACTGCATCCTCTGGCAAAGAGTTCCAAAGGTTGACTGTACACATTCATACAAATGTGTCCTGGAAATCCTCTTCAATAATTATTCAATCCACTTTACCTCCCTCCAACTTCCCCTTCCCTTTTCAGGGACCCGTCTCACAAGTGCCTGTAACATCAGGAAATAAATCCTCTTCTAAACCGTGATGCTATACTACTAATTCTCACTCAGCAAAGAGGGAAGGGTTTCTGCTCCAAATATTTCCTCATACCAACAATGGAAGATGGAGATCCATTTTGGATTTGGGATCACTAAGCAAATATGAGAAGGCATACAGATTCAAGATACATGAGCAGCAATAATTTCATTGCTGGACCAAGGACACTGATTCTTGGCTCTTGACCTACAAAATGCCTAATTTTATATTGTGATTCAGCCATCCTACAGGAGATTCCTGAGATTCACACTAGGTTAAGACCATTTTCAATACAGAGTGCTTCCATTTGGCCTACTATGTGCTTCCAGCATGTTCTCAAAGGTCCTATCTCTGGTAAAATAGGTCCCATCTTTATAAATTAGTAATCATAATATATACATTTTTAGATGACTTCCTACTCAAGGCATGATCTTTCGATGATGCCCAACAGCCACACAAAAGACACCAACTGGACACTCAAAAATTATCTGACTCCACTGCAACATATGAAATTCTCAAGAGCTTATCTATATGCAGTGAAGGACAAAGTCTTTTTCCCACCTCGCAGGTCCAGTACCCAACCCATGTCAATCAACACAATCAGATCAGTCCCCAGGTCTCGGGCAGAAATTGTCTGTAACTACTGGGGCACGTGGCAACTCATGCCATTGTAATAAATCACGCATAGCTCCCCATGCGTTACCTTAAGGCATAACTCGAGACACCAGACAAATTGAAGAATCACTGGTAATGTCCTTGACAGTCAAAGACTCCCTCAGATGGTGACAGATCTTCAGAATATCTGTGCAGGAGTCCTCTTTGCTCAGCCATCTCCAGTGTTGATACAGACAACCAGATCCACTGATGGGCTGGGGAAGGGACATTTAGGAGTAAACTAAAGCTAAATAACAGCACAAAACACTGAGATCAGGACTGGTGGCTGTAAATAAACTTTATGGGACCACAGAAAACTTGGCCACACCCATGATAAATGGACATCCAGCTAACTGAAATCATGTCGGACCATGGATGTTGCCAGTCTACAGATGTTCAACCTATGTTAGAGCTGATCAGATCTAATACTTATTTTTTCTTTTTATATAGGAACTAGATCCAGTGCTCTTGTTAGCTACTTGCTTCGATACCTCCCCAAAACTAGAGTTTTCAAGTGCCTTAGTAGCCCTTGGAAAGAGGTAATGGGGGAGCTATACATGGTCACCTCCTCTCTTCCCCCCATTTACTGGTTGCCTTGTACTGAGAAGAGAGTTGAGTGAAGCATTTTCCAATGGCGCACACTGAAAGGTTTTGTAAACACCAATTACAAAAAAATAATAAAGGAACCTAAAATGGTTAATGTGGAGTATGATGGAAATATCTGTTTTACTATAAATAGTATGTGCATCTTTGTTTACCTGTGAGATAGTATCCTGCCTGACTCTATAAATAAATCAAAGGATGCTGGAAAGAGGAAAATAATAGGAGACCAAACAATGGCACAGATAAGGTATTGTCATAGGTCCATAGGTTTTTGGGAGAAACAATGTCTAATCTGTCAATTGGGGAGTACCCTGACCTGGCTCCATCTTGATAGGAAAAGTGTATTTTTCCCAGGCCAAATGTAGGATAAAAGAAATATTAAAACCTTTGAAGATGCTAGCCCAAGCAGAAAGTGGGGAGGTTTGAGCAGGTGTTTTGCAGAAGCTGGGTAGGAGTGTTTGGCAGAGAAAGACACAAAGTGTAGCAAGATACAGGGATGAATGGGATATTATAAAGGACCAGTGGAACAATACCTACAATATGTCACGTAATCAGTTCTGAGCCTCTAAATGCCAGAAATAATTTATCAAAGTTGAGAAAATTCAGAGACCAGCCTATTTGATTAAAGGTTGACAAGAGATTGGAAAAACATGAATATCAATATATTTTATATCATGAGCAGAAGGAGAAAGTTGGAATGTACTCTAACTATCCATAAGTATATAAATAGAAGGGATCAAATGGGCGAGAGGGGGGAAATGGTGCTATGGTACTCTTCCCAACTCTACTCACAAAATTAATCCCACCTATCTGAATTGCCAGAATGACGGTGTATTCACAGTAGAATGTTCAGATGTTCAGAATATGATGAATACCTATGTTCTCTGTTCCTCCTCAAATATGGCAATGGGGTCTGCTGTTACCTTATGCTTAGCTCCTTAACTGAAAGAAAAAAAAGGTGTTATCTCCTAAATGCCCCCAAAATAAACAAGTTTCAGCAAAGTGGGCAGATCTATTATCCCCTCTCCTCCCTCTTACATGAGGAATGAATTCGTTAATAATTCTGACATTTAAGCTGTCATCACAGAGTATGTGAAACTGCGTTAACACCTCAATGAGATGAATGTGGCAGATCACACCTCTCTGAGCTACTGTTACAGGGTCTTTGCAGATTTTCTCACACAGCTCTGCACTGATGACTCTTCATATTTCTCCAATTTTCTTTGTAAAACTTACAGATGAATATATTGTCTTTATGAGTTTTCATGAAAGTTGAGACTCTGGAAAACACAATCTGATCTTCAACCAGGAGCTGGTAGGATGCATCAGCTCAAGCAGAGTCTTACATAAAATCCTGTGTAAATATTAACAAAATATATAAATTGTCATCCCAAGAATATAAATATGTCATGATCTACACTTTATATTAATCCAGCTATTTTGATTAGGGCTATTTCGTTTCTGTTTAACTGAAATAGTTATGCTGATATAGTTCTTAATGTCACTCAATGGTAAAAAGGTGTCTTATATTCTTACATTAATATATTTTGTTTCCCTGCCTGTATAGGAACAAGCTATACAAGCATAAGGATTTCTGTACTGGTAGAACTAGCGAGATTATGCTGCTACTTGTGTGATTAAACATATGCATCTTTTATGTATAGACATTTATGTATAGACTTGTACTTGTAGCCTTAAAATGGATTAGTTACATTGCATGATAGAAAATTTAGTTTGAAAAACAAGGAAAAGAAATCCTAACTGTGAATGTCATTTGATTGTGGAATAATTTCCCAAGGGAAGTAGTAAAATTTCTGAGGCTAGTGTCTTTTAAAATATATTATGTACAGGACAATCCTGTATTGGCAGGATTGGACTAAGTGATGTTCAATAATTGTTCTTAATTTCCATATTGCAGTTCATCAGAAGATTGATTTACACGGTGCCTTTTTCATCCAGTGACCTCAAATGCTTTTATAAATGTGAATTTCTATATTCTGAAGAAGGTGTCAGTAAGCTAATTACTTTTTGGACAAACTGATAAGCAGGTTGAGTAATTTAGTGAAAAACTTCATAGCCTGTATGTGGGGAGCGCAGTTGGGACACCTGGGGTTTGCTGTGTTCCATCAGGGAGCGGGGTTGGTACATGTGGACTTGCCCTGCACCAGTGCTCCAGCCGCATGGTGGGATCAGTGGCTTGCCCCACTCCCCCTACCCAGTGTGCCCCAGCCAGGAGCAGAGTTGGGATGCAGGAGCTTTGAAGCCTTTGATCCCATGCCCTTGGGCACTAGACATGTGGAGCAGGGCAGGCCCCAACTCTGCTCCCTTGGCCCAGCTGGAGCACCGGATAGAGAAACACAAGTCCCCGCATGCCAATGGGAGCAGAGCTAGGGCTGGGGTGGGAGGTGGACCTAGATGATAAGTGCAACCCATGGCTATGCCCCTGGGTTGAAGTGGGGATAAAACCCAAGAATTGTGGTTTCCAGATTCCTGCTTTTACCCCTAGACAGGCCCCATTTGTGTAAGTGCAAGCATGTTTGTGTGTTACAGTAATTCTGATTTTCTAGCCATTGCAGCTTTTCATTAGTTAATATGTGATTTTTCTGCCTTTAATTGAGAGGATTATTAGGGAAAATAATTTTAAAATTCACTGGGAAACCAGTTATGTTTCACACATGACTATTAAATTGCCACTGACGGAATTAATGAAAGCTCCTTTGAGCCTTCTGACTGTAGAAATCTCAAGTGTCTTGCATTGAAATGTGTATGTGTGTGTGCGTGCATGCGCGTGTGTGCTGGCAATAATGAAACTGGTGAGCTGCAAGATATGTTGGCTTATCCATGCAACACAATCTGTAAAAGTACAGAGTTCCTACCCAAGGAAGTGTCTGCTTAGTCTTCCTGTTTGCACTTCCACTGCCCTTGTTCCTTTCCTGGTTGAAGCCTTATTGCACAGACTGCTTCTATCCCCAGTAACAAAGAATCCTTTTTGTTTCTTTTGACACCAACACAGTATGTCAGACGGTGCCTATGAAAGAGCTATACTGAAATAGCTTTCTTTGTGAATTTCTCATTGCTATTCATGGGTGGGGATTGTTGCTTAAGGGTCAAATTAGAACTCAGTCAACCAGAGTGGCGACAGTGAGTGGAGCCAGCCTCCAGCTAGATTCCCCTTCTTAAGTTCTGAAAAACTGTTTACTTGGAGTTCATCACATACATTATATATTTGTTTTGCAAAATGTTCTTTTCATATGCACAGACTGAATTCTGCTTAGTTTGTTCTTCATGTCATTAACATTGAAAGCTCACCTTTTGCCCCATCTCCTTACTTTCATCTTTGTCTGAATCACAGAACATTTGTGCCCTTTCTGATGAGCTGGTTGATCATTAGTATTGAACCTCCATCATTTTAAGAAAAACTTTGAGTGAGATGGGTTTTTTGTTACTTTCACTGGGATTATATTGTCGTAAACTTGTAACCTTTGACCCAAAGGCGTTCTGGCCCTTAACACACCTATACACAAAATTTTATAAAAGGCAGATTACAGATTCTTTGAACTACATGTAGGTTGTTAACTCTATAAAGATCTGCCTTCGTTCAGGTTCCCTGTAGAACTGAGTTCAGGTGGTTATTTTAAACTAATTAAAGTAGTTTGTGGTTGCAAGCTGTAGTACAGTCTGTATAAAAAACCTGACTATCATCAATGGATGTTATGTTGGTCTTACATTTCCAACATGGGTGCCTTAAATAAGTGGCCTGCTGTATTTGATTTTCTATTGGTGCCGAGAATCCACCACCCTCTGGGAACTGAATTTGGAGGTGGGCTATTCAGCACTTACGAAAATTGGGTAACTTAAGTGCCTAAATGTGACTTTTAGTGCCTGAAATTAGGCCCATGTTTTGAACACTCAGGCCATAATGTCAAGTTGTATATCTGTCTGAATCTGACCTGAGATCCAAAATTTTCAGTCCATGTAGGACATTAGCAATCATTTTCTCCAGTAATACGTACTTCCATTGGTAACATGTTGGCCAATCTGATTTTTTTAAGTCTCACAGAATTGGCTTCTATAAATGTGGTTTCTCTTTTTCTTCTGAGTTATGCAGAAAATTCTCTCTCTATATATACTTAAATTGTGATGCTCATACCACATGGAAAGGAAGACATATGGAATGACCATATTTAGAAGGAGGCTCTTGAAGCACTACCGACTCAATAACTAACTTTTTATCTCCTTCCTTTCTGTTGTAGCTCATTCTGCTTGAGACTGCTGTCCTGCTTTCTCTACACTTTTCTAGTCTTAGTTGGTGGTGTTACAGCATCTTTAACATTCAGACCCTAATACTCTACTAGGTGTGTATTGCTTGGTTTTCATTGCATGATTTCTAATGTTGCATGAAAGATAGCATTCACTCTGATGCTGCTTGTATACTCTGGCAACTTTTAGTGAGTAGACTGTGAATCAGTAGATTTTTGTCATCTCAGTTTTTGTTGTTTTTCTCCTCTTCAGACGCATGTAGCTACTGTACCCCTACATACCTGTACATCTCACATTCTGTCTTGCTTTCTCTTGTTTGCCACTAGCAGGATGCTTCTTGTTACTCCCCACAGTAGTATTCCCTCTTAATAGGGCTTCTTTGCTTGGATGCAAACTTGGTTGTGAGAGTAGCAGTGAACTATCAGAGGGGATATGGGGCACAGCACATTGTTACTCATGAGATGAGTTGGCTATGCAGGCATCCTTTCCTCAGAAGGATCTGACACATCTCTGCCACCAACTGGCCTTGAGACTGACACTGCTGTTGCGTAATTCAGCTTGCTCAAATAGCCACTGTGTTTCATTCAGTGAAACAGTGCAGGAGGAATAACTGCACATCCGGTAGCTGCATTATTTAAGGCTGAGACCTTGGAAGTAGTGTAAGGGAGTTAGGTGCTGTCAGCCGACGGTCAGGGCAGTGAGTCCCTTATGACCGGCTGAAGTTCTTTTAAATTGTGCTTGGTTCTGTTACAGCAACTGAAGGAGTCAGGTTAAAGCTTAAACAGTTACTATTTTATTGTTACAGGGTAAACTTAGTTGTTAAATGCTACTACTGTGTTACAGATAACACAGACACTACAAAGGACAGAACAGAAATTACACTAAGAAGTCACTTACAGGTACCATGAAACCCTTTGGTTCTCTGAGCTCTTATTAAATGCATGCAAAATAGACACATAGCAGGTATATTCTCACCCCTGCGTTCCAGACTTGGCGTGGCCAGCGTCTTTCTCTCAATCCCTCGGGAAGAAGTAGGGCGAGGTTGGGCGTCCCACAGACCTCGGGAGACAATCAATACCTGCCAGCAGGTATAGATGATTGGAGCTCAAATGGGGTGGGCTGCTGAACCTCTTTTATACCCCTTGGGTTATGTAGGCTTCTTCCTGGTTTCAAGTGGCCAATTAGGAAAAATGGCTTTGAATGCCAAGTTTCCCACGAAGGGTGCAAAGCATAATTTACACCTGGGAAAATGCAGACAATGGGCACCTCTGGTATGTGATGGGCGAAGATTCCTCTCCTGGGACAGTGCAGGCGTGTCAATTACTGGTACTAGCCATCAGGGCGACGGGAGGTCCCGGGTCGTCAGCTAGCCCATTTACTGTCTGGTTTCTGTTTATGGTAGAGTCAGGGACAGGCAGCAAACCTGTGTTCCCAGGGCATCAAAGGCTGACTGCCTTTCTCTTGCTCTCTGGGGGGGGGGGGGGGGGGGGGGGAAACAAGATGGGGTTTGTGGAAAAACAAGATGGGGTTTGTGTCTGGCTACAGGTGCCTCCTCTGAATTTCAGTTAGATCATGTCTCTATTGTGGCTGGAAGTGAGCCTCTTATGTGGGGTGACAGACTCATGCAAGGAGGGCTCAAGCTAGTGCTAAAACCATCAGTGTGGTCATTGCAGCTTGGGCAGCAGCTGCCTGCCCAACCTCCTGGGTCTGAGTTTGGTTGCTTAGCTCACCTTTTTGCTGGAGTTGCAATGTCTAGGATTGCCAGGTGTCTGGTATTCAACCGGACAGTCTGGTGTTTGGGCCCTCTGTCCGGTAAAAAAAATTAGAAAATACTGGACATGTGCAATGTCCGGTATTTTCTGGTTTTTCGGCTGGCGCTCGATGGAAGCCTGGCCGGGGGTGGGGGGGGGGGGAGTGGCTGGAAGGTGGGGCGCGATTGGCACTGGGAACCTCTGGTTGCATCTGACATAGCAGGAGTGATGCCCTGGGGAGGAGGAGAAGCCCTGTCCGTGCTCCTGAGCATGTGCCCGGGTCAGTCCTGCTCCCCGCTGGCCAATTCTCTCCTCCCCTGCTCTCCACCCCAGCCAGCCCTGCTCCCCCCGGACCCTTCCCAGCCAGCCCTGCTTCCTGTTGGCTGGTTCTCCTCCTCCCAGTCTCCCTCGGCCAGTCCCACTCTCCCCGACCTCCCTCCGATCTCCCCCAGCCAGCTCCACTGCCCCTGACCCCCCCGACCATCCCTACTTCCCGCCAGCCGCCTCCCCGCCCCGATCTCCCCTGGCCAGTCCTGCTGCCCCCGCCCCCACCCCCACTCCTCACCAGCCCTACTTCCCATCCCCCCCTGCTTCCAGCCAGCCCCGTTCTCTTCCGGCTAGTCCCTCCCCGCCCCTTCCATCAAGTGTGTCCGGTACTTTTTCTGAAGCTACCTGGTAACCCCAGCAATGTCCACACTGTTTGTTTTTTGCTTGTTTTGTTTTACTTTGTTTTGTTTTGGATTTTTTTGGCATGCTAATTTGTGATCTGCTAGCACAAAAGTCTATCTAGAGCTGGGGGGCTGGCTGGCTCCCAGACAGGCCTACTGATCAGGGAATGGCAACAAAAAGGACAGTTTTCCTAGGGCCTGGCAGTTCAAAGGAGCCCAGGATTCTGGCCACTACTGCAGCAATGGCTGGAGCCCTGGGCTCTTTAAATTGCTCTGGCATGCCATGGGCTGGAGTGGGGAGAGTGTACCATGCTCTGGGCAGTTCTGAAGGCCGGCTGCCCTTGGCCCCACCCGTAACCCCATCCTCTGTGCAGAGCCACCACCTCCCCTTGGTCAGGGGCACATGAAGGCTTTTGGTTCCACTGCTGCCAGCTGCACTTTAGATGCACTCTGCTTAGAGATCAGTGCCTAGATCCCTCACCTCTTTTGAAAGCCCCAGACAATATCTTCTCCACCCATACCTCCTCTCCCAGTAGTTTAGAGTGCATGGTTCAGTGAACAGTTAGGGCTTAACTCACAATGCAGAGATAGGTACACAAAAGAGAGACAATACGGAAGACTCTCTGAACAAATCCTGAACAAACTGAGGCTATGTCTATACTGCAGGCTTCTTTCAGAAGAAGCATTTCTCAGAGTTCTTCCGCAAAAACTTATTCCGAGAGAGCGCGTCCACACACACAAACGTGCATAAAAAAAGTGATGTGCTTTTTCGAAAGAGAGCGATCAGACTGATTGGACTCTCTCTTGCATAAAAGGCCACCCGGAACCACTTTAGGCAGGGCTTTAGGTCACCACTTGCTTCCAAGTGCTGGTGCCGGAGCCTTTCAGAAACTCAAAAACCAGAGAGCTGGAAGAGACCTGAGGAGGTCATCGGTCCAGCCCTCTGCCCAAGGCAGGACCAATCCCAACTAAATCAACCCAGCCAGGGCTTTGTCAAGCCGAGACTTCAACACCTCTAGGGATGGAGATTCCATCACCTCCGTAGGTAACCCATTCCAGTGCTTCACCACCCTCCTAGTGTTTAAAGGGACACCTCTGGACAGCTGTTTCTCTCCTTTGGCTGCGTGCTTGCCTACCATTGGAGGAACAGCAAAGCTCTCGCAGTGCCTGGTGTGGTTGCCCTGCTTTTGTCGGTGCCACAGCTTTTTCCCTTGTACCATGGAGCCAGAGCTGCCCCATGGCATGCAATGGCCCCACATGGCCATGCTACAGTTTCTGCAGCACTTTGTACCAGCTGCCTTCCTGGTCCTGCATGAGCTCGACACCGAACTCATTCTGGGGACCTCTCCCTGGGTGCAGGAGCTACACTCTGGCAACAGCAACCCACTGTGGAGAGGCGTTTTTGGAGGCTCAACATGAGTCCGGACTGGTGGGACCGGCTGGTCACGGAGTGGTGGGACGACCAGCAGTGGGTCCAAAACTTCTGCATGCGGGACGCCACCTTTTTGGAGCTCTGTGTCTAGCTCACTCCCGCCCTCCAGAGATGTGACATCCACCTGCAGTCCGCCACCCCCCTGGAGAAGCAGGTCGCAATTGCCTTCTGGAAGCTCACCACCCCCGACAGCTACTGGTCAGTGGGCAACCAGTTCGGCATGGGGAAGTCTACCATCGGGGCCCTCCTCATAGAGGTAAAGCACTCTGGGGCTGCACTCCCTGCACAGGTGTGGGGCGGGGAGTCATGGAAAAGGGAGACCCTAGGGAAATGGGGGTTGGGAGGTGTGGTGGGTGGAGTGGGGGTAAGCCCCATTCCTGGGGGATTGTGCTGTCCTGCCCTCACACAGCTGCTGGGGGGGGTGGCCTATTAGGGGGTGGCTCCTGGGGCGTTTGGGGGAGGAGAGGGGATGAGAAGGGTGTGGGCACCTCCCAAGGGCTCAGGCACTCCTTCTCTCAGTCTCTGTTTTGTGTGTTCGTTCGTCTCCTTCTTCAGGTTATAAGGGCCATCAACTTGATCCTGCTGCAGAGGGTCGTCCGCCTGGGGGATCTAGATCTGATTGGGGCCAGATTTGCTACCCTGGGTTCCCGAACTCTGCTGGAGCCAGAGATGGGACCCACATCCCAATCCGAACACAAGAACATTGAGCGGCCCTGTATATTAATAGGAAGGACTATTTCTTGATGGTGCTGCAGGCCCTGGCTGACCACTGTGGACACTTCATGGACATTTTTGTTGGGTGGTCGGGGCAGGGCACACAATATCTTTAGAAACTCGAGCCTCTACGGCAAGCTAGAAGTGGGCACATTCTTCCCCCTTTGTGACGTGCAGATGCCATTGGAGATGTGCAGATGCCACTGTGCATCGGGGGGGAGGGCATGACCAACCCCCTCCTGCCATGGCTTATGAAACTCTATACCCGCCACCTGGAGCCCAGCAGGGACCAATTTAATGCCCGCCTGAACTGGGCCCAGATCCAGCGGGAGTGTGCCTTCGGCCGCCTCAAGGCGCGTTTCAGGTGGCTGCCGACCTGCCTCAACGTGGGGGAGCACAACATCCCCAAGGTGGTTGTGGTATGTTGTGTCCTCCTCAACATTGTGGAGAGGAAGAGGGAGGCCTTCCTCCGGAAGTGGGGGCAGACATCTGCGTGAGGGGTGAACCTTCCAGCAGCCACGAACAGTTGCTATCCGACAGGCCCATCAGGCCGGGGTGCACATCCAGGAGGCCCTGAGGGAGAGGTTCTCTCAAGGACCTCTCCAGGGCGTCCCCAATAGGCGCCTCTGGCTTGCTGCCCCATCCCTTTCCCAATGCAACCTCTCCCTTTACCCTTTCTCTGATCTCTCAATAAAAACACCTGTTTGGTTTCCAACAAAATGAAATCTGTATTTATCTTTAAATAAAAAAAGGTGGGCAGGGGGAGGGGAGCTTATAACCTGGAGGGTGGGGGCTCATAACCTAGAGGGAGGGCTCAGAGTGGCATGGGGGGGTGGCTAGATGTGCCACTTCGGATGCGGGGACCTCATCGAAGTGGGGGTTGGGTGGGTCTGGGGATCACAGAGATGGGCAGGAGGAGTGTCTGGAGTGGAGTCAGGGATGGCCCAAGAGGCAGGGAGATGGGGCATAGGCATCACGTGGGGAAGGAGCAGCGGCATTGCATGGGGGTGAAGGGGAGGGGGAATGAGCATAGCTGGGGGGGCGGAGGGAGGTCAGCAGGTGGGTATGCCATCATTTCTCTCATGATGGCACACATGTTATCACACCGCTGCATGAGCTGATCCAGTGCGTGGTTCCACCACTCAGCGTCCTCGCGGATCTTCTGCACCACGGTCTGCTGCATGTTGTGCAGAACCCTGCCACATGAGGTCTTTTTGAACTATGGGTGGCATGGCTCGCTCCTCAGTCCTGGCTGGTCCGGCTGTGGCGAACACAAAGAGGGAGAAGCAGTCAGTTATCCGTGAGGCCATGTCCTTTTCTGTGAGTAGCGACCAACAGTCCTCAAGCCAGAGGGGGGGGGGGAATGTCCTGAGAACAGTGGGCCATGCCTCACAGGGGCCCCTAGGTTCTAGGAAAGTGCTGCTCACTTTCCCCCTCCCACCTGTCCCATGGACAAGCAGGCAAGAGAAGTGTCCGGCCACAGTGGGACCCCACGGGCAGCAGAGGAGCTGGGAGCAGCCTGGCCCTCCCTAGGATCCACACACACAGATGCGCCTCGCACGGGCAGGCATGCCCATGTGCTGTGTGTAGCACTCTGAGCGTGTCTGGGGTCATGACTGTGCCCTTGTGGCGAGTTTCCTTTCAGCTGTGGCAGGTGCTGAGAGAGCCACCCACACCCCCACCCTGGGGCCAGATGCATGTGTAGCCTCCCCTTAGCCTGGCAGCAGGATCCCACCTGTGCTCAGGGGCTGCCTACTGAGTCTGTGTGGCGCACACTATCGCTCCACGTGGTTCCATGTGCACATACTGCAGCATGATGCCAGCCTAAGCAGCCCGAGCGATGCTTGCCCCCCCCCACCCTCTGCACCTGCCTCCCCCTGCCCTATGTGTGTGATAAACTGAGAGCACTCACCTGCAGATCCCTCCCCGGCATCAGACAAGGCCTGGGAGACGTCCTGGCTGACAGGCCCTGGTCCTCCTCCTCCTCCGCTGTGACCTCCGGCTGGGCAACAATGGGGGTCTAGAGGCCAGAGTCCAGCATGACGGGTGGGGAAAATGTTCCCCCCCCCCCAGGATCTGGTGCAGCTCCTGGTAATAGGGGCAGGTGTGGGATTCTGTCCCTAAGTGTGAGCTGTGCTCTCTGGCCCTGATATATCCCTGGCAGAGCTCCATAACCTTACTCCGGACCTATTGATGTCTTCACTCCGCCAGGGATGTGACCTTGTATTCAAAAATAGCAGTGTTGCGCCACTTTGAGTGGAGATCCTGCAATGTCTCTTCCTTACCCCACAGCTTGAGGAAGGACAAGATCTCCGCTTTGGACTGTGAGGGTGTCCTCTTCTTGGTCCCCTGGGTGGGTTCTGGGACCCCTAGGGCTGCTCCCTGTGAGGGCCAGGAAGGTTCTGGGGGGCTTGTGGCTCCTCCATGGGTGGCAAGGCCTGTGGGAGGGAGAGCTGCGCGATGAGGTGCTGCTCTTAGGCTGGCTTCCTGTCACAAGGCTTATCCAGAGTCCCTGAAGTTTTAAGAGGGGCCTTTTTCCAAAAGAGCTCTTTCGGAAAAAGGCTTCTTCCTCGTAGAAAGAGGATTACCAACGCCGGAAAAACCACTGTGTTCTTTCAATTTACTTTTGAAAGAATGCGATTGCAGTGTGGATGTAACTCAGGTTTTGTTGGAAAAAATGGCCTTTTTCTCGACAAAACTCTGTAGTGTAGACATATAGCCATAGAGACCTGCACACTGGCACTATGACTCTTCATACAACAGAATTCTTAGGGATACATCTCCCTTTTACAGAAGACTAGCAAAACTTTTGCATTCTATCAGTTCCAAAAGGCACATTCCTTGAACAGGGCATGAATTGGATATATGTAGTGTATGGCTCTTTTGCTAGTCCTTTTGTACAGGGCGGAATTTTACCCTTAGGGTATGTCTAGACTACACGCTTACGTCGACATAGAGCATCTAGACTACATCCAGTTCTGTCGACAAAGCAAGCCGCTTTGTCGACATAACAGTGTGGACGCAAAGGACAGTGTAGCTGCAATAATGCCTTCTATCGACAGAACTCTGTCGATAAAAGGCGTTATTCCTCGTAGAATGAGGTTTACATATGTCGACAAAACTGCCGAGTTCTGTCGACGATATGTCAACATAACTCAAAGGCAGTGTGGACGCAGGTATAGTTTTGTCGACAAAAGTCCACTTTTGTCGACAAAACCCTGTAGTCTAGACACAGCCTTAGTGTTCACTTAAACTGGTTTTGCTTACATTGACCCATATCAGGCAGTTTGGTGCATGATTATAAATATGAGCAGTCAGGAAAGACAGATCTGTTTACTGCAGGTCTGTATTCTATCTCTAATACAACATAACAGGATATTTAGAATCACATAGGTAGGGGAAAACAGATTTGCTTTTGTCAGCATAGCCTTTGACACTGTGAAGTTGTTTGCTGTGTTTAGAGTATGTCTCTAGAATTGCAGCATAAAGAATAATCTTTACCTGGCTGGTATAGTTTAAGTGTTTTTCATTTATTTATAGGGTTTGCAGCATACTTGAATTTATTTACAAATGGTAGCAAATTGCAAGTGGCAGGCTGTGTAACTAACTTCATGAGTCAGTACTTTTCCCCACTAGTCTAGACTGCTGATAGTGTAAATTGCTGAAACACTAGGTAAATAATTGGAAATGGAATCAACAGCAAGCAAGTATTTATCTACTAATAAATCATTTGAAATTCATAAGTCTGTCTTTGTCCACCCATTCTTAAAAGGCATTTAGTGGTTCTGCTGCTGCTTCTGTGTAGCAATCAAGATTTTTATGGTCACTAATTGTACATTTATTTTCTGCCTGGGTTTTTCTCTGTACACAAAGAAAAGAAACACAGTATTTATTGTTGCAAAGAGGCTAGTGTATTATTTCCTGCATGAAGTCGTAAAAGGTTGTCTAGAGATTGATATTATTTGTATCATATCATTTTTGTAGAGGGAGGGAGGTTCTCAGTTGTGTGGCATCAGCAGCCACCTACATTTATTCAAGGATTTTATGAAGGGGAATCTTTGTCACGTGCATGGCTACATCTATACTGTGATCCTCTTGCGGAAGAGAAAATGCAAATGGAACACTCATTTGCATATGTTGCTCTCGCATTTGCATTTGCTCTTTGGATCCCTTTTGCCCAAGAGGTTTTTGCGTAAAAAGGAGCCAGCTACACAGCTTTTTTTTGCTCAAAAACCTCTTGCGCAAAAGGGATCCGAAAAGGAAATGCAAATGCGAGCATGATATATGCAAATGAGCAGGGCTTGCCAAGTGGTGGTGAGCCCTGCTTGCCAACTGCACGGTTCTGCAAGCTGCGCATGTGCAGATCGCGCTCCACATGCACAGATCGTGCGGCGCTGGCTGTGCCTGCTTGTAATTACTCACCATGGGCGAGTAGATTACATGATTTGTCGAGCCCTGCAAATGAGCACCACTTGCATTTTCTTTTCCGCAAGAAGATCGCAGTATAGACGTAGCCATGTTCTCGGAGCATGGGTTGAAAAGTATACACAGCTCACATATAATCCTTGTCTTTTTCCTTTTATATTAATGACACTGCTGCTTAAAGTCATCAGTTGGAGAGAGGAAGGACTATTCTCACCTCTCAGACTTTAACTTTCTAGCTATTCCTTAAAACAGACACTGTGAATTGTTAGCATTTTTTATTTATACTGTTAGGAGAAAGTAGATTTGTAATTTGTTTAAAGTAGTTAATACAGTAAACTTCCGATAATCCAGCACCTTTAGGCCCAGGGGGTGCCGGATTATCAGATATGCCGGACTATCAGAAGGGGGGGCTATAAGGGGTCTGGAGTGGAGTGGGAGGGGATGCCACCCCAGATCCCTCATAGCCCCCCCTTACGATAGTCAGGCTCTGCCCCAGGAGTCCCTGATTCAGCCACTGCTGGTCAGTTTCAGCAGCAGCTGAATCGGGGATGCCTGCAATAGAGCAGCTGGGGTGCTGCCAGGTTGGTCCCGCAGCGCCGAGGGGTGGCGCTACGGCACCAACCCAGCAGCACTCCAGCTGCTCTTGGGGAACCTGGGACAGAGGAGCTGGGGTACTGCCCGGTTGGTCCTGTGGCGCTGCCCCTCGGGGCTGCGGGACCAACCCGGCAGGACCCCAGCTGCTCTGCCCCAGGGGTCCCCAAGTCTGCCGCTGCTGAAACAGATCAGTGGCTGATTCCAGGAAGCCCGGGGCAGAGCAGCTCTGTTTCAGCAGCGGCTGAATCGGGGATCCCTGGGGCAGAGCAGCTGGGGTCCTGCTGGGTTGGTCCCGCAGCGTTGCCCTTTGGTACTGCGGGACCAACCTGGCAGCACTCCAGTTGCTCTGCCCCAGGCGTCCCCAAGAGCAGCTGGGGTGGTGCCGGGTTGGTCCCGCAGCCCCGAGGGGCGACGTTACCAGACCGACCCAGCAGCACGCCAGCTGCTCTGCTCCCGGCTTCCCCGATTCAGCTGCGGGTCAGTTTCAGCAGCAGCTGAATGGGGGAAGCCTGTCCGGCTTCCCCAGGACTTCCAGGTTCCTGATGGTGCCGGACCATCAGTCCCGGAGCATTGGATGCCGAACTAATGGAGTTTTACTGTACATCATTTTGGTATTCTCTCCTTCATACCACTCCCAACTAATTTGACTTTTGTAGGCTATGGAAGCATCTTGTAGGAGTATTTCCAGTGTGCCACAAAGAGAATAGAAACAGATTATGAGTAATACATTCTCTGTGTTGGAAAAAGCTTTCTAAGCTCAGGCCAAGAGAGTTGTTTGCTGCTTACTTAAAGCCTAAAATGTAAAATTTTCAGTTATATCTTTCTGATCTGGGACCCAATTATTTTTGTTTTCTGGAAGTTATTACTTTTCTGAATCCCTACATTTTGAATAAGCTTTAATTCACAATAGGTTCATCTGTTAGATCTTGCATTTACCATGCTTCTTCTTAGAGGAGAAACAGTACGTTTTCCCATATTGAGTTTTCCATAGGAACTGAGCTTCAACCTGCTCTCAATCTGAGGCATTCACAGGAACATTTCGAGAGTTGACATTAGGACTTCAACCCACCACATGCATTTTCTTCCTGCTAAATCACATATGGCAGTAGATCTCTATTTATAGTCTGCAGACCATTGTACCAGTCAGTCCAGGAACCACTTCCAAGAGGTCTAAAGAACTGTGTACGTAGGGTGGTAGGTGGCAGTTTTCATGCAGCATTTTTTTTCTTCATACAGATGTTTTAACCAACTTCAGGACTCTTAAGATTTACAGAGGATTTATGGATCAATACATTTTTAAGAAGCCTGTCCACCCCTGTGGTTTCTCTGTCAGGTATAGGGGAAAGGAATAGTTTTCTGCTTTCTGTATATGGTACGCCTTAATGCGCTTCAGTTCATACCCTGCCGTATTAATGCAGACTTTGAATCTTTTTATACTACTTGGTTCCGCCTGGATTTAAATATCCCGCGTTTGATTTGCATGTTCCTGGCCGGTCGCCATTTTAGAAATTGACTAGCCCGAAGTAACTGCCTGCGTCTACACGCGGCAGTGAAACGGGATTCCGATTTAAAGCCCTAACTTGAATTAGCTGGTATTCCTCCTGCAATGAGGTTTACCAGCTAATTCGAATTGGGGGCTTTAAATTGGAATCACGTTTCACTGCCACGTGTAGATGCGGGCAGTTACTTCAGGCTAGTCAATTTCTAAAATGACGACCGGCCGGGAACATGCAAATCAAGCGCGGAATATTTAAATCCAGGGCTTGATTTGCAATTTCGGTCACCCTCATTAGCCTCCCTAGATCGATCTAGGGGGCTAGTGTAGAAGTATCCTAAGAGTTAACGATATGTTGCAGGACCACAAGAGCACATGGTGGGGTTTTTTGTAGATAGAAAACAAAAGGAACTACTGGCCTATAGCTAGAGCGGTTAATTGCACCCACAGAATCACATATAAGTGGGATAACGCCCTTTGAAAGGACATGTTAAGAATTTGTAAGTACTTTAGCTCCTGACAAGACAAAAATTGTCTTGAATTGTGGTTGAATTGTGGAGAAAGCAGAGAATATTCCCTTGTGAGCACTTGAGTTGCAGATTTTGTAAGTGGTTTACTCATTATCGTTTAGTTTCAGGAAAGAGACTGAATTGAAACAATCATGTGTCTGCAGAATGGTCAGAATTCTTATGTGAAACCATTTTAACTCTACTTAACCTTAAACATTTGCAATAGGGGAAGGAGGGACACAGCCCTAAGTGGGGAAAAGAACAAGTTAGGAACTATTTAGAAAAGCTAGACATATACATATCCATAGGTCTGGATTTAATGCATCCGAGGGTACTGAGGGAATTGGCAAATGTAATTGCGGAGTCTTTGGCCATTATCTTTGAAAAGTCATGAGATCGGGAGAGGTCCAGGATGATTGGAGGAAGGCAAATGTAGTGCCCATCTTTAAAAAAGGAAGTACAATCCAGGTAACTACAGACCAGTCAACCTTACCTCAGTCCCTGGAAAAATCATGGAGGAGATCCTCAAGGAATCCATTCTGAGGCACTTGGAAGAGGGGAAAGTGATCAGGAACAGTCAACATGGATTCATGAAGGGCAAGTCATGCCTGACCAATCTGATTAGCTTTTATGATGAGATAACTCTCTGTGGATGTGGGAAAGTCAGTGGATCTGATATATCTTGACTTTAGCAACAGTTTTGATACGGTCTCCTAAAATATTCTTGCCAGCAAGTTAAGGGAGTATGGATTGGATAAATGGACTGTAAGATGGACAGAAAGCTGGCTAGACTGTCGGGCCCAACGGGTAGTGATCAATGGCTAGATATCAGGTTGGCAGTCAGTTTCTAGCGGAGTACCCCAAGGATCTGTTCTAGGACTGGTTTTGTTCAACATTTTTATTAATGACCTGGAAGAGGGGATGGATTGCACCCTCAACAAGTTTGCAGATGACACTAAGCTAGGGGGAGAGGTAAATATACTGGAGGGCAGGGATAGGGTCCAGAGTGACCTAGATAGATTAAAGGACTGGGCCAAAAGAAATCTGTTGAGGTTCAACAATGACAAGTGTAAATTTCAAGCATTGTTACAGGCTGGGGACCGACTAGCTAAGTAGCAGTTCTGCAGAAAAAGACCTGGGGATTACAGTGGATGAGAAGATGGATATGAGTCGACAGTGTGATGCATGAAGAGCCATATTCTTGTAGCCAAGAAGCCTAATGCCATATTAAGGTGCATTAGGAGAAGCATTGCCAGCAGATCTAGAGAAGTGATTATTCCCCTTCATTCGGCTCTGGTGAGGCCACACCTAGAGTATTGTGACCAGTTCTGGGCCCCCTACTTTAGAAAGGATGTGGATGCAATGGAGAGAGTTCAGCGGAGGGTGACCAAAATGATTAGGGGGCTGGAGCGTATGACCTATGAGGAGAGACTGAGGGATTTGGGTTTGTTTAGTTTGGAGAAGAGAAGAGTGAGGAGGGATTTGGTAGCAGCCTTCAACTTCCTGAAGGGAGATTCCAAAGAGGATGGAGAGAGGCTGTTTAAAGTAGTGAGGGATGGCAGAACAAGATGCAATGGTCTCATGTTACAGTGGGGGAGGTCTAGGTTGGAAATTAGGAAAAACTATTCCACTAGAAGGCTGGTGAAGCTGGAATGGGTTATCTACGGAGATGGTGGAATCTCCATCCCTAGAGGTTTTAAGTCTCAGCTTGACAAAGCCCTGGCTGGGTTGATTTAGTTGGGATTGGTCCTGCCTTGGGCAAAGGGCTGGATTTGATGGCCTCCTGAGGTCTCTTCCAGCTCTAGGATTCTATGATTCTAAGGTCAGTGTGGAAGTTGAGCTTCATGCATCACACACCTGCTGAGAGTGCTTACTATGGAGATCATCTTAAAATGACGTAGTTGATGCAGAGATATCTCAAAAGAAACCTGAATGATTTGCTGGCTCTTCCAACATATAGAGACTTATACCTTTTACATGGAAAATGTCCTTTTGTTTTTCCCCATTTACATTAGTAGGAAGCAGCTGCATGTCTGACTGCTATTTGTGAAAGTTTTCATTGGTTGTCATGCATGCATATACTCTGGTATGGAAATACATTCTAAGAAAATATGCTGAAATCATGGCTTAAAGAAACTTCATCTGTAGTTGTGCAACTTAGATTTAAAAAGCATGTTCTGTATTATAATTTGCTATTCCTTCCTCATTATAGCATGTACATATTTTTGTCCAAATTTACAGGGATCCTTCCACTGTTCTTTTTAAAGAATCCTTCAAAACGTGTGCCCAATGAGTGACATTGTTAGGACAAATGCATACAGCCAATAAGAGTGTAGCATTTTTTGTCAAGACGCATGGAGCTTCTCTGTTGAAAGCCTTAATTGTTATCATCCCTGCTATCAGTCAGAGATGGCAGATAAATAGTTACAAAGACTATGTTCTTTCAGCAAATAAAGGAAAGTAACATCATCTTTATATTCTTTTAACAATAACATTATTGTGTGCACAATGAAATTAGTTTTGCAAGAGACACAAAAATCTCTTGTGAGACAGAAATTTTAAGAGAAAGATCAAAGGAATTAAATAATCTATCTAAGGGGACCACTTTTTAAAACAGGGAAGCCTTGGAATAATTATTTTTAATTTAAAATAAAATCAGTGGATGGAGATGAAGTCTTTTCAAAGAGCAATTGAAATTTGCATAGTAGAGTGAATGCTATTTAATAGAGTAATTAATATGTACTTTTTATTCTTAACCTTTCACCTGTATCTTCCTGCCCCTTTACCTAACCCTTTCCATTTGCCCTGGTCAGTTAACAGGCAGGAACATTTGAGAACAATCATGGATGAGTATGATGTCAGGTCTGCTGCCAGCATTTTGGCATCTGTTAAAGAGCAAGAGGCTCGTTTCGAGCGGCTCACCCGTGCACTTGAAGAAGAGCGACGCAATGTCTCCTTGCAGCTTGAACGTGCTAATCAGCCCTCAGAACGAATGAGCATGTGCAACATTGGCAATGGTCAGCCACTAGCAACTGCGTGGCAGCAACTTGTCCTGCAGGTAACAGCCTGCTTATCTCACCTGTCACTACAGTTCACACACCCCAGAATTTCCCATTCCAGAAAGTACAGAGCCTCCTCCCATTTTTGTGTCATCAACATTTCATTCCATAGTATGTATTATGAAACAGAAAATCACTGAACTCAGCATATTTGTTTGATTGACTGAGGTGGGTGTCAAGAATTATAGCATCTAGGATAAAACATTACACTCATCTCTTTTTACCCCAATGATTATTCCTAACACTGTGTCCGTGCTCCAGTGTGGTGCTCATTGTTCTTTTAAAAGCAGGACCAAATGATGATGTCTTAATCAAGTAAAATTTCCTTTTGATGTGAACTAGAGTTTGATAGAACAGGGACTGGGTCAAAATGGTGGATTGCCTCTGTTAAGGACACCAGCCTGTCCTTTAGTAAGAGTTTCATAATATAGCACACAAAATGTTCATTCAAGTGAAGGACTTTGTTCTCAAGTTACAAGCTCTGGTCTGTATGTGTGTCTTTTCATAGTTCCCAGCCATAGTTTTGTCTCCTGCTCTTCCTTAACTCTTTCAATGTGAAATGACAAACTAGTTGTATTTCTGATTCTTTAAACTAGCAAATTAATTGGAAGCCTGAGCGAAATAATGCAGCGGCAACAGTAGTATTGAGAAGGCTCTGGACCACAATGAAACCCTGATCCTCTAGAGACTTCAGCATATACAAGGGATGTTAAAGACTAGTCGACTATCTGATAATCCTTATTGGATAGTCAATCAACTAGTCGATTCCCCTCCCCTTTCTGTCTTTATGAAATAGAGGCAGCAAAGGGCAGGGAGAGGAGGTACTTGAAAGTGGCTGCTCTACACAGCTGATCCCCTCATTTCTGCAGAACCCAGGATGAGGTGGGCAGTCCCCAGCTGATCCTGGGTTCTGCGGAAATGGAACCTGGGATCAGCTGGGGAGACCGCAGCTGACCCCAGGCTACATGCGTTCAATGCTGCACATCTGATCCTAGGATCAGCTGTGTGGCTCTGCATATGGAGTCTGGGGTCAGCTGAGAATTCCCCACCTGATCCCAGGTTTTGCGGAAATGCCATGTTGGAGCTCGGAATCAGTTGGGGACTCTTGTGCATTTCAAAGCTGGTACCTGCATGCAACCCAGAGTCAGCAGGACTTCCCGGTGGCCCTGGGCTGCACATGGAGTTCTGCATCCCTCCTTTGAAATATACAAGAGCCCGAGCAGGGGCTCCTGTACATTTCAAAAGATGAATGCGGCAGTGCCTATCGACTAGTCAAGTAGTCAATGGAAATTCCATCGACTAATTGATTAGTCAGTTAACCACTAATTAACATCCTTAGCGTGTACCTCATTCATACCAGACGCTTGCATCAATTGATACATATGGATAATGTTCATGTAATGTCAAAACAGCTTTATGCGAATACATTTTTGGTGGGCAGTATTTCATGGAATCTGTCAGAGTCAGAGAGTTCTATCTGTGTCTTCTGTTGCTTACAAACTCAGTGTGTAGATATGGAGAAATTGTAGTTTGTGAAAGTCAGCTAGACATGTAGTCAACTGTTTATTATCCTTGACATCTGTTTTCAATTAGGACATGCAGCTGCAAAGAACTGACTGTTGTCACTTGGGCAAAAGGAGTAACTCCATTAACTGTTAGTAGTTGTAAGTTGTTATCCTGATGATTAGCCACTAGAGGGAGTGCTGCATAAATTTTAAAAGGCTGGTTCACCTGTACCTTTGCTTTTTCTGAGTGACTTTGTGAAAGGCGACAGATTAACAGGTGGAGAATCAAGTTCTTTATTCACGTATCAGGTACAGTATGAGCTTTCCTGCACTGCCTTGCTTTAAAACCCAATCAATGTCTGTTCAAATCAATAGAAGGATTAATGTAACCAGACACTAAGTTGTCCTTCTTCTGGAAGGCACTGCGTGCATAAGTGAAACCAGAGTGCAGTCTACATGTGTATTCAGTCCTTCACCTTTTGGGGGGGATAGACATAAAATACTTCACTTGTAAATCACTGGTGTTTAGCTTTTTGAGGTAGCTTGTATAGAAAAAATGCTACTGTCTCTGAAATAACTTTAATTAGCTAAATGTGCACAATTAGTAATTCGTAATACTGTGTGGTTAACATTTATGTAAAATACATGAAAACAGTGAAGGGCAAATTAATCCCTGAAACACTGATCTAAATGGAGTTTAAACCAAGAGTGAAATTTGACCCTACCACCACATACAGAATATTTAAAGATTGCAAATGCAGTAGCTTTACATTTATGGTGCTTTCCATCATGAAGGGCACATCCACCATGTACAGACTATATGCTGCTGAATGGCTGTAGTTCATTGGGGGGTGATGAATCTCTGTGCAATACACAATCTAAAAAAAGATGTATTAGAACTGGAAATGGTTGAGAGAAGGGCAACAAAAATGAGTAAGATATGAAACATCTTTCATGTGAGGAAAGGTTAAAAAGATTGGGATTACAGTATTCAGCTTGAAATAAAGACAACTAAGGGGGGCATATTAGAAGTCTGTACAGTCATGAATGGTGTGCAGAAAGTGAATAAGGACATGTTAGTCACCCCTTCTCATAACAGAAGAACCAAGAGTCACCCAAAACACTAAGGGAATGTCTACACTTGCACCCTAGTTTGAACTAGGGATGCAAATGTAGGCATCTGAAATAGTCAATAAAGCGGGGATTTAAATATCCTGCGCTTCATTAGCATGATCTCGCAGGCGCGTTGCTCCGATCAACAGCTGTTTTGAAAGCGAAAGTGCTCACCGGGACACATTAGTTTGAACCAAACCCCTTGGTTCGAACTAACATTATTCCTTGGCATGCACTTTCACTTTCGAAACAGCTGTTGATCGGAGTAACGCGCCGGCGAGATCATGCTAATGAAGCGTGGGATATTAAAATCCCCACTTCATTGACTATTTCAAATGCCTACATTTGCATCCCTAGTTCGAACTAGGGTGCAAGTGTAGATATACCCTAATAGATTGATGGCTTAAGTAGGATTGTCAACTCTCCTGGACTGGATTGACAAGATGCTATTGCCACAAATAGTGTCTGATTTGTCCAGCTGGAAGAGTTAACAACCCTGGGCATAAAACAATCATAAGAAAATACTTCTCCACTCAACACAGTAGTAAACTTATGGAACTCGCTGCCAGGGAATGTAGTGAAAGCCAAAAAAGTAACTGGGTTCAAAACAGAATTAGATACATTCATGGAGAATAGGTCTATATGCATATTAGACAAAATGGAAATGAACAGCACCCTATGTTGTGGGTGTCCCTAAACCTCTGCCAAAAGCTGCAACTGGATGACAGAGGAGTGATCAATTCATAAATTACTCTGTTCAGTTCATTCCCTCTGAAGTATCTGGAACTAGCCACAGTTGGAAGACTAGATACTGAGCAAGATGGACCTTTGGATTGATCCAGTATGGCCATTCTTATGTTAATATAATATAACTTAACATTGCGGCTAAAACTGATTTTTTCCATTTGAAGCTACAATGGAAATTATATACAAAATCTAATTATTGCAATAAATGAGGATTAACACTCTTGTTCTTATGAAAAATGCCATATACAGCTGCTCCCCGAGTTACGACCACCTCCACTTACGTCCATCCGCATTTACGACCAAAGCAGTCATAAATTCGGATCCGAGTTACGAATGGCAATCCTCGCTTATGAACAGCACCGTCGCCATGTAACTCTATGGGATCCGAGTTATGGACCAAGTATTGGTCCGTAACTTGTTCGTAACTCAGGGAGCGGCTGTAATCTGTAATGACCCTTGTGCCCAGGGCTTCTGTTTTACATCATGTCTGACAGTTGGGATGGAAACTGGCCAAGAAACTTGCAAAGTGAAGTATTTGTAAGCAAAGCTTTTCTGTATGCCTGAGCAGCATCTCTTTCTGTTTTTCCTTGTAGTAATGTACTCCAAAGCTTTTCCCAGATAGCATTCTTAGCTTAATTTTTTTTCTTTTTCTTTTTTTTTTTCAAACAAAGATTTTATTAGAAAAGGGAGGAGGACAGAAGCAATGTGCCAGAATTGTAACAGTTTCTTGAAGTCCTTTAAAGACCAAACTCAAGGACTTATGCAAATGTTGTTTCTAATTCATTCTTGATATTTTGTCAGCTGCACTCTTTTTATTTTTACACCAACCTTACACTCCTTCATTACCTCAACAGCATCTCCTTGTTCTAGGCTACAAGCAACTCAGCTAGCCATTTTCACTAAATGGAAAGAAAAATAATCTTATGTCATTCTGTCTGCTCAGTCTGGGCTGGGAGCACACAAATAGCAAAAGCAAATTGTACTCCATTTGTCGGTGTTTGCTGCATATGCTTCAGGCATTATTTAGCAGCGTGCATCATCTCTTAACCAGCACCAGGAAATGTCAAATGGGCATATGATGTCACAGATGCATTCTAATGGCAAAAAGATTTTTACTTGCATGCAGCTATTTCAATGTGGGGTGATTGGGTGGGAGGGGGACTGAAAGCTTTTAAAAATGTTTTGATGTACAGGGAAGTCATTTCACCACCTCTTCCATTATAAACATTGAAGAAACGGTTTGTTCACATAGTAATTGGAAATATCTGGAATGATGCTTGAAGAGTTTTTGTCTGCAGGTCTGAATCCTAACTGCTTAAATATTAACACCATGCTATACCCCTCCCCCCCACATGAGAGCTGATAAACACATGTAACTGTCCATTGACTTCAATGAATTTTACCTGAGAAAAAGCTAAGGGGGGTAATTGTGCTTGGCTTGCACAGTCCTTTATTAGAGGCAGCATGCCTGCCAAAGCTCCTGGGTGTGCAGAGGCTGTTTGCTTGCCTCCACTTTCTTTGGTTGGGGGATAATTGACTTGACTAACTCCGTATGGACAGACAGCTCCAAGAGGTTCCTGGAGACAGGAGTAACAAGTTCCATGTGGTTGTGTGGCATTTTAGAGACTAGCAACAATGTATAGGGTCATGGGTTTTCATGGGGAAAACCCACTTCTTTGTGTGAGTGGAAGTGTCAATAACAGAAACCAAGATATATATAACTGCAAAAGAAGTACCTATTAACTGTAGGACTCATGGTAATGAGGCTAATAAATTGGGTTGGATGTGTCCCATTTGCAGTTTTTGATGTGAAAATGTGGATGTTAAAGGCATGGGAAATTGGCTTTGTAATGCACAAACCAATTAATGTCTTTATTCAAGCTGAGGGTAACAATGTCAAACTTGTAGATGAATTCTAAGTTCTGCAGTCTCTCTCTGTAATTGGTTAGTGAAATTCCTTTGTAGAAGGACAGCTACTTTTAAACCCATGACTGAGAGACCAGGAAGGTTAAAATGTTTTCCTACAGGTTCGTGTGCATTACCATTTCTGATGTCTGGTTTGTATCCATTTATCCATTGTTATAGAGATTGTTCAGTGTGGTCAGTATACATGGTGGAGGGGCTTTGCTGGGACTTGATGAGCCCCTGATGTCATGGCTTATGTGGTTAGGTCCTGGGATGGTGTTGCTTATATGGATATGTGGACAGAATTAGCAACAGGGTTTGTTGCAGGGGTAGGTTCTTGGGTGAATATATCTGAAGTAGTGTGTGGCTGCTCGGGAGTATTTGCTTCTGGGAGGGGGCTGTCTGTAGGTGAGGACTGGCCTGTCTCCTAGGGCCTGTGAGAGTGAGGGATTGTTTTCAAGGATAGGTTGTGAATTGACAATGATGTACTGGTGGGGTTTCTGCTGGAGGCTGTAAGTGGTGACCAGTGGTGTTCTGTTATTTTCCATGTTTGATGTGTCTTGAAGTAGTTGACTTCTGGGTACTTGTCTGGCTCTGTCAATCTGTGTCCTCATTTCTCCAGGTGGGTGTTTAAGTTTCAAGAATGTCTGATAAAGATCTTGTAGGTATTTGTCAGTGGGATTGGAGCAAATCCAATTGTATCTTAGGGGTTGGTTGTAAATAGTGGATCTTGTGATGTGTCCTGGATGGAAGCTAGAGGCATATAGGTAAGAATCGGGGACACTACATTTCCTGTAAAAGGTGGTGTTTATGCGACCATCATTTATTTGTACCGTAGTGTCAAGGAAGTGGATCTCTTATGTGAACTGTCCAGGTTGAGGTTGAAAGTGGAGTAGAAATTGTTGACTCTTCAAGGGTCTCCTTCCTGTGGGTCCATATGATGATAATGTCATCAATGTAGCGTAAGTAGGGAAAGGATATTAGAGGACAAGAGCTGGGGATATATTTGAGGTCAGCTACAAAAATGTTGCAATATTATGGGACTATGTGGGTATCTATAGCAGTGCCATTGACTTGAAGGTATAAACTGTACCCAAATTAGAAATAGTTTTGTGTGAGGACAAAGTCACATAGCTTAGCCACCTGATGTGCTCTGGCATCATCAGGGATAGTGCTCCTGACAGCTTGTAGTCCTTCCTCGTGTGGAAAGTTGGTGTAAAGAGTTGCAACGTCTGTGGTGGCCAGGATGGTGTTTTCTGGAAGACTACTGATGCTCTGTAGTTTCCTCAAGAAGTCAGAGGTGTTTCAAAGATTGCTAGGAGTGCTGGTAGCATAGGGTCTGAGGAGAGAGTAAACGTAGTTTCAGAGCAAATACTTTCGTAGTCACAGAACAAACACTTAAATAGTACCTTTTGGAGCTGGGATACAGTTTTTGTGAGACTAGCATGCAGCAGTTTATAAGCATTTCATACAATTTAAACACTAAATGTAAATCTAATCCCTATTTTAACAATACTAACACAGAGATCACCAGACTGGTTTCCAGCTATGCTTTTGTCATTGTTCCGTCAGGCTTACAGGGTTTGCTATGAACTGTCATCTGGTCTGCCAGCATCACAGCCACCCTTGAAAATGGCATAGGAAACTTCTCTTGCCCTACAGCATGCTCATAATGTGTAAAGTTTATGTGCACATTAGTCTTATGCCATATCCACACTGTAAGATAAGGTCAAATGTATTAAAGTCAGTTTTTTAGCACTCAGTTTTGTAAAGTTGAAGGTGCATGTCCCCACTGTGTGCAAGAATTCTACATAGTTCAAAGTAGCGCGTCCCCAGCAGGATGACTACTGTAGATGTTGAGAATGATGCGCTGTGGTAGCTATCCCACAGTTCCTGCACCCCTTTGCATTCTGGGGTTCTCTTAGTTCACACTGGGACCAAACAATGCAGTGGGTGGTTCTGAGTATATGCCATCAGCATCCTGTAATGCTCCCTTCCCCGCTATCCCCTTCCAGCAATGGCAAACAGTCTCTTTGCACACATTTCCCCCCCTGGTTATCCACAGAGATGCTATAGCAGCTTAAGCATGGATCCCATTGTAGATCCCATTGAGCATCAAAGCATTATGGCAATCATATTAATGATAGGGAGCCTTATGCTGAAGTATATCCAGAGCATATCCGGGGTCAGCCAGAATGAGGAAGAATCTTGGGAGCCATGAACATATTCTCTTGCAAAACACTTGAGTTGAGCAACTAACAAATGCTGCCAGCATCACAGTGGAACACTGGCCCACACTGACTCTTTAAGGATAAAACCCAGCCCTGGAAGAGGGCTGAGAGCATAGCTCACAACTGAGGCAATACTAGCTAATAGGGCCTAGCTGAGGGGAGTATAAATCAAGACTCCTGGAGGGAAGGAGACAGATACAGACTCACTCTTTCTCTGGCTGGGAAGCCGGTGGGACCTACCTGTTAGGGAAGCTAGAGGCTTCCTGACTTAGAACAGGGCTGGGAATAGGCAGACAGGGTGGGGGAAGCTCTGCCAAGGCTGCCTGGCCTGAAGCAAGGCCTGAGGATACTAAGGGACACTACTAGGATGGCAGAAGGCAGCAGTTGGCCATTTCAGTTTGCCACTGAGGTAAAGAGCTAGGTGAAGACTGGCAATGGGTCACTGAGGGAAGGTAGATAAAGGGGTCGGGCACCACCTTGATAGGGCAGTACCCAGAAGTGGAGAAAATAGGTAACTGTGGATGAGATACCAGCCAGAAGGGGCCATTCCAGCACCAAAAAGCTAATTCCCAGAGTGTCCAGCAGGAGAGGCCTGTGGCAGTGGGTCCCACCTGGTTACAGGGACAATCAGCAGTGGCTGCAAAACTTTCACATATGTAAGGTCATTTTCACAGAAGTTTGTGAATTGCTCTCCCTGACCCTGAAGCACAAAAAAAGATCCACTTTGACAGTGGAGAAGTGTGTGGCATTTGCCCTGTGGAAGCTTGCAATTCCAGAAAGCTACTGGTCGACTGGGAATCAATTCGGAGTGGGGAAATCTACGGTGGAGGCTGTTGTGTTCCAAGTAGCCAAGGCAAACAATACTCTTCTGCTACAGAGGACAGTGATTCTGGGAAATGTGGAGGACTTTGACCCACGGGGGTTCCCTAACAGCGGCAGGGTAATAGATGGAATGCTGTGGTACCAGATCCCCTTGCCCAAGCATATATAAATCACAAGGGGTACTTCTGAATGGTGCTGCAGGGACTGGTCGATCACAAGGGCCTTTTCACTGCCATCACCATGAGATGATCTGGATAGATGCATGACATGCCCAACTTTAGGAACTCTTGCCTCATCTGCAAGTTGCAAGCTGGAACTTTTTCCTAGATCAGAAAATTATCATCAGAGATATTGAAATGTCAATAGTAATCCTTGGTGACCCAGCCTACCCTTTGCTCCTGTGGCTCATGAAGCCATCCACAAGTAGCCTGGACTGCAGTAAAGAGCAGTTCAACTAGAGGCAGAGCAAGTGCAGAATGGCAATAGAATGTGCTTTTGGGCATTTAAAAGGAAGGTGTCACGTTACTGGATTTTAAGGGGAGCAGCTAAGATCACTGCTGCATCCATCGGGGGGGGGGGGGGGGAGAGGTTTGCCCTAAAAGTGTATACAAAAAGGGCCATATGAGGTGTCAAACGAAAGCTTATGCTCTACTGATTCTGTATATGCTACTCATGTACTTGTATAATGTCTGTATGTGGAGTTACAATTATGTACTCTGTGTTGATGTTGGAAGATTCTCTGTCTGAAGCAGAGCAATGTGCAAGGAAAGCTCAGCCTATGGCTATGCTAATTAGCAAGTAGACAATGAAAATCCAGGTTCCAGTACACATCTCAGGAATGTGACTGACACCTAAGGGCTACCGGCATGGAACACAGGGATAGGCCACTGAGCAGATGACCTGCTGTAGCCAAGAAGATGCCAGGAGAGGTATATAAGTGCCATTTGGCACCCTCCATTTTGGTCTTCAGCTCAACTCTTGATCCCAGAAGCAGCATTGCAGGGAACCACAAGCCAGAAAGAACTGTGGACCCATCCTGACATAGGATGTACACCAGAGACTTTTAAGCTAGCAGTTATAACATCTCTGCTAAGAGCCTGCATCAAGAACTGGGTGATTTGATGTACGTAATGTATTCTCCTTTAACAACCTACTCTCATGCTTTTCTTCCTTTTAGTAATAAACCTTTAGATTGTAGATTCTAAAGGATTGTCTCAGTGTGATCTTGTGGGTGAGATCCAGAGTGTAAATTGACCTGGGAACTGTGGCTGGTTTCTTGGAACCAGAGAACCCGTTCAGGGTAGGTGAGATTGGGTCCTAAAACCCCTCACCTGTGTGTTAGGCCTGGGGCTGTTTGGGGCACGGAGAGAGCTGGGGTGTCAGAGTGCTTTCGCTCGTGAGGTTTCTGGCTGGCCAGGTAGGCAGCTGAAGTGCTCTGTGTGACTGGTTTGTGGCATATTTGGGAAGGGCCTCCAGTCAGGGGCTGTAAGGAGCCGTGAATTTGAGCAATTCACCCTGAGCGGACGCCCTCAGCTGTGCCCAGACCCGGCCCGGACTGTCACAGAAGGTTTTGCAGTTTACTCACTAGGTTAGATCTCAGCAAAAGCAATATTCCCGTTGTGGTGGAAGCATGTTGTGTGCTCCATAACATTTGTGACCATAAAGAGGGAAGTTATATGGCAGGGTGAGGGGCTCAAGTCATAGCACCTCGCCAGTAAGTATCAGCAGCCAGACACCAGGGCAATAAGTAGAGCAGAGTGAGGGGCACTGCAAATCAAGGAGACTTTAAAGAACAGCTTTATGAATGGCCAGACAGCAATTTGAGAGTCATGCATGTTGCTGCTAATGAGGTGCCCCTGCATTAAGTGTGCTTTCCTATAAGTACCCCCACCCATGCAGCACAAGGGACAAAGAGACTGTTGTTTAGAAATCATGTGTTTTTATTTAGCGAACACAGCAGGGATAGAAAAGGAGTTCAAGGTGAGAGCTTTAGTGGGCGGAACACAACTGTGAGAAGGACAGCCTTTTACTTCAGGATGCACCCTAGGGGTTGAGTGTGAGGCTACCCTTGCCCCTCTCTCTTTCCCACCATGGTCTAGCACCCCTGCAACAGGAGGCTGTGGTGAGGTCTGCAATAGCTGAAGGGGGTGCCTGTGCAGTGCTTGACCTGGAAGGCCACCGTGCAGTTCATCACATCTGCCATGATCTTCAAGATTCTCTCCTGGTTCTTTACTTCCAGCTCCCTGAATGTGCTCCTTTTCTCATGCCTTGCTCGCATCTCCAGCAGCAGCGTATTCCTCCACTCACTTAATCACGCTCTGTCCAAGTGGGCAGATTGCATGTGCTCTTGAACATGTCATCCCTATTATGCTTTTGCCTGCGGATATGTGCCAGCTAGACAACTGGCGGGATTAGTAGAGTGTGCAGTGTGATCACTGCTATACCCACTGTAATGAAAAATGAAGGGCAGACTATACAGAAGATACACTGTTGATTATAAAACCTAATCTTTTAGCATAAAAGGAAGGTCTTTCTAAAGGCAAAAGGGATGTGTAATGTACAAAGCCACAGTTATGCTTTTGAGTGCCCACTATGCAACAGATACATTACAGTGATATTAGAGGGGCAGCTGGGCTCAGTTTGATGGCAGACATGGTAAGGGACAGGCCAGGACTTGAGCCTGTGGGGAGGGACATAGAGGCTCTGGACATGGCAGCAAAGTAGGACAATTCAGGGCAGGAGATCATGCAGTGCTCATATTTTCAGCACCCCGTTTGCTGGGAGAGTGCCAATTTCCCTTCCCATAGCAGCATGTAGGCAAGAGGGGCTAGGAGGTCTGGGCATGGCAGCAGGACAGGGACTTAAGTCATGCTTCACTGGGGGTTGAGCAATCAGAGGTTTATTGCAGAGACATCAGCTAATAGCTTTCACCACTTTGTCCAGATTGCCATGTGCAATATCAATCTTCTCTGAATCTCACAGAGTGACAGAGAGCAGATGCTGACTGAATGTGGCCAGAAATCTGGACCTTATGGTGCAATGACACCAGACCACTTCCTGCTGGGTTGGTGTAGAAAGGTATCCTACTGTGGAGGACAGAATAAGGCAGGCCTCACCTGAAACCTTGTGAGCAGGATTAAAAAGTTGCTCTATGAGAGCTTTATGGAGCTGTGTAGGGGGGAAGGATAGCTCAGTGGTTTGAGCATTGGCCTGCTAAAGCCAGGGTTGTGAGTTCAGTCCTTGCAGAAGCTATTTAGGGATTTGGGCCAAAAATTTGTTAGGGATGGTACTTGGTCCTGCTGTGAAGGCAGGGGACTGGACTTGATGACCTTTCAAGGTAGTTCTAGGAGGTAGGCAATCTCCATTCATTTATTATTTATGTATTGCTCTGTCTCCAGGCACATGAACAAGCTGTTCCAGGGATTTCCCTCCCCCCCCCCCACTGTGTATGCATAGTAGCCGCTACAGATCACACCCTTAATCCACTTTTAACAAGATACAAAATGTGAACTCACCAGAAGAGGCCTCCCTGAGATCAGTGCCTGAGTCTGAGATGTCCTGCGAGGTGGGGATCGTCTCCAAAGTTTATAAAAATGTTCTTGGCTCTCTGTGACATCAGTTGCCCCACTTGCCTGCTGGCCATTCTCCTCCTCTATGCTGTCCTCCACACTGCTGCCCAAGGCTGCTAGAAGAGTGTCTTGGGAGGAATTCATGGACTGGTTAGGGAAGCTGGTCATGTCCCCATTTCCCCTCCAGGGTCGCATGCAGCCACTCATAAAAACAGCATGTTTGTGGCGATGCTCCAGATCTTTGTTTGTCTCCTTTGTCTTCTGGAATGAGTGCCTCAGCAACTTTATTTTCACTCAGCACTGCTGGGCATCCTTGGCGTATCCTTTCTCCTCCATGACCGTTGCAATCTTGGCATAGATTGCGTGCAGGAGGGTGGGGGGACCTCAAGCCTGGGGGCTGGATGTGGCCCCTGGCTTGCCTGGATCTGGCCCCACGGAATTCCAGGGGATTCCACGGTATACTTTCAGAAACACTGGTTTAGAGAATCAACCTAATGCTGCTAAATTCTACCTAAACTCCTAGTGTAGACCAGGCCTTATCATATTAATTACTAAAACCACACCACCTCTCGCTACATTCAGGTCAGCGTATTCTTGTATAGATTTGGGAACTAGAAGCTATGTGGCTGTCCCTAGCTATATGTTACTGAAACTGCAATTCTGGTCCACTCAAATGAGCAGAGCCAGCTCTTCAGGCATCCTTCTGTTAGCTTTCTACATGTTGCTTGTGGAAAACAAGAATGTAAAAGGGTAACTCTGAAGTTTGATGTCCCAACCTGTCAGAGTACTGGCAGCACAGATGGATTTGACCATTTTATCCTTTGACAAATGCTGGCACAGTGCAATAACCTTTTAAGTGTGGCATTTGTGAATAGTGCGTATCTTGTTTCTTTCACAAACGTTAAAGACTCTACTGATGTGATTTTTTTATAAACTTGATAAAGCTTAATACCCTTCATGTGTGAGGAATTTTATTTAATCTGCCTGCTTCTATTTCACTTTGCTTCAAATTTAACTTCAACTTAGTTCTTATTGTGAGGAGTTGGATGATGTAAACAAAAGATACAAAAGTGCACATGTAGGGCCTTTACTGTAGCACCCTGAACTACAAAGAGTAGCAATATTGTCATTGAATCTTGGCTAACCATTCAAAACACACACTTTTTAATATTCAAGAACATTACTTTTAATAAAAACAGCTCACACATGTGAAACTTATTACCATAAAAGGCCAGATCCTTCACTTGTGTGAATTGGCATTAACTTCAACGAAACTATGTCATTTCACATCAGCTGAAGACCTGACTAAAAATGTGCACATTCAAAGGCTCCTGCCCCTATCAATAAACTCACGTTCATGTTAATGCTTCATTACAAAAATTAAACAGCACCATTTTCAAAGATTAGCTTTTCCCAGTGAATACATCACAACAATACTTTGATCTTTCCAATATTTTTTCCAGTGATCTTGCAGTGCTTTACTAAGATTTCAAAGTATTTTCCTGCTCATACAAAGCAGGCAAATATCCCTGTTTTACAGATTGGAAAAGAAAGACACAAAAAGTAAGGGTACGTCTAGACTACATGCCTCTGTTGCCAGAGGCATGTAGATTAGGCTACCAGGAATAGGAAAATGAAGCGGTGATTTAAATAATCGCCACTTCATTTAAATTTACATGGCTGCCGCGCTGAGCCAACAAACAGCTGATCAGCTGTTTGTCGGCTCAGTGCAGTAGTCTGGACGCGCGGGTGTCAACATCAAAGGCATTTGTTGACCACCCAGGTATGCCTCCTGGGATGAGGTATACCTGGGTGGTCGACAAATGCCTTTGATGTCGACACCCGCGCGTCCAGACTACCGCGCTGAGCCGACAAACAGCTGATCAGCTGTTTGTTGGCTCAGCACGGCAGCCATGTAAATTTAAATGAAGCGGCGATTATTTAAATCGCCGCTTCATTTTCCTATGCCTGGTAGCCTAATCTACATGCCTCTGGCGACAGAGGCATGTAGTCTAGACGTACCCTATGTGATTTACCCAAGGTTTTAGAGAGAGTCTGTGGCATAATTTATAGTAGATCCCAGATTTTTTTAATCCTGAGCTTTGCCCACAAGACTGTCCCACTTGCCCTTCAAATTAATAGTTTTAAAATGGAGTCTGAAAAGACTTAAAATTGACAAAATAACCTACTGAATTAAACTGTTCCCTACATTTCATGGCTTTGACTTTGACTTCCCATTCTTTTAACTTTTATTTTATGAATTTTCTACAAATAGATCTTAGAATTTTCTTTAATGGTTGGCTAAAGAGCCACGTAGCTTATGCCCGAAATGGAAGTTTCATATGTGTACATATTCCAAATCTAGATTTACTAAACCTGGTATTAAAAGAAACGTGGGCATCAATTTACCCTGAGGCACATCTTGACTTAGTTTGTTAATGTTGTCACCCGTTTGAATTCTTGCTGTTTAAACTAATAATGTTATTATTGTGGCTCTCTGGATCTCTGCTGTACTTTATGAAGCACTATTTCATGGGAAATAATAGTTCCCTTAGGGAAGGAAAGCTGGATTTAGTGTTGTGTGCAGAACATGGAATTGGCAAACATTGTTAAGGAGTGACAATTGATTGAACAGTGGTTATGAGGGAGCTTGTGGTGATTCTATCCCTATTCCTCCCAGCATGTGTATTGTTGTGAGGAGGAGTCTTAGGAGTCCTAGAATTGGAAACTATAAATACAATTAGTACATTGATTTTGATTTCAATGGCTGTTTTTCCAAAGTGGAGTGGAACAGTAAGTCTAAAACTGTAATTGTTTCTAAATCCAAAATACCTATATTGGTTTTTCACATTTTGATCTGATAAGGTTAAACTGTTTTTTGGCTTATGTATTAGTTCAGAAGCTCCACCACTTCAAAAATGTATTTCATATTGGATTTGCTGTGTGAATCTTTCTATTACTAAGAAAATAATCCTTGTGTACCATTTTGAAAGAATCTCTCTAATGCTGGGATGCAGTCACATTGTACTTACGTCACTACTTAACTCTCACATCTGATTTTATTCTTGCTTTTGTTCATTTAAGTGCCAGACCCTGCTCTTAGGCCAGTGATGAACATCTATGAGACTGTCTTGCAAAATCAGCACTGCTGAGCAGTTGTGTAAATGCATTAGCCAACATTGAATGCTGAGACATTTGAGGGAAGGATCAAGCCTCTTGTTTGTATCTTTTGTTATACAACACAGAATAAGTTTCTCTCTACACTGCACCGTAGTTCGAAATATGCAATTTGAGCTACACAAATTGCGTATCTTATTTTGAAATAACCTGCTGTTCCAAAACATCCCTTATTCCTCGTGGAATGAGGTTTACAGCAACATTGGAATAGCAACCCCGAATTAATGGGCTTGCTGTTAAGATACGGGATGGCTGTTTTGGGCTACTGTGGCATCCTGAAATAGCGTTGCTGTGTAGATGTAGCCACATCACTTACTGAATGAAGAATTTTTCTACAGTAGGATTTGTAATTATCTTGTTTGTGAAGGGTTATTAGAGATTCACTGAGGCTGGGTCTGCACAGTTTCCATACAGATTTACCAATTGAATGTAGGACTCCATGAATTGATGGACTCATTGCCAAACATGACATAACGGTGCTCTATCTGCTGAAGGCATGCTGCTCCACCTCTGCAGAGGCACTGACTTTCTGAGTTTCTGGGAGGTGGCATGGTCCACACTGGCTCTGTCATAGCTCCGCTCCCTCTCTACCCGTTTTCTCAACATCCTACTCTGCCTTTTCCCACCCCTGCTTCACCGCATCCCACCCCTTTCTGCCTTTGCTGCTCCTCCTTTCCTCCTCTGGACTCTGTTGAACAGCTGATCACTAGCAGGCATGAAGGCCTGGGCGGAAGGAGGGAGGAACTGATTGATAGAGTTCAGCACCCACAGTTTTTTTCCTGGAGTGTTCTAGCCTTGAAGCACCCAAAAAATTGGCCCCTTTGGTGGTCTGCCTCTTTCTATGATTTGGCCCACCAGCCAAGATCACTTCAAAAGTCTTTCCCTTTTCTGGGGTAGTCCACAAACAAAAAAGCAAAGGGAATTAATGCAAAGAAATGGAATTAATAAGAGATGCAGGTAATGACTTCCTCTCAGGTGTGTTAGGATCTGGCCCTTCCTTCCTTCAGGAAGGCTTCAGACAATGGTTGTCTGGTGGCCCTTTCTCAGATGCGGAGGGGTTGAATGTCTGTTCGCTTCCCTTGCCTGCCCCAGAGTATGTGTGTGCCTTGCAGGTGTAGTGGGATGGAGCTCGCTGAGCCCCGAGCAGCTCCATAACCCCTTGTTGCTCAGTGTGGGGTTTGTATACATTGTCACAGGCTCTGATCTGTTTTTTGTTTTACTGAAATGTTTAATTTAGTACTCACCTGAGTGTGGAAGAAATTTTACTGGTGTAAAAGAGCTTTCAATTGGTATAATTCCATCCACTTTTGGAGAATTGTATTGCTTTAACAATTCCAAACTGGGATAGGTAAAGCAGTACAAAAGCGATGTGCCGTTCAGGTTATTTTTTATAAATAAAATAAAATAAAATAAAATAAAATAAAATAAATAAGATTTCCACATTTTCAACTGACAATGCCTTTAGTACAAGGATCTTTTGTTATTGCCATTTTTAATAGACTTGTCTTTTTAATTAACATGGTACTACATAGTAGTAAAACAGGTGTCAGACTCTTGCCACCCTAGCATTGTGCCTTAGAACCAGAAAGAACATTTTAAATAAATTTCTCCAGCATAGGCATAACAGCATATCCTGTGTTGTTCTAAAATCAGAAAATAAGCTCTGGTGTTTGCCCTTTTTTTAAAAGAACTTAACCAAGGCATTAGGGAGATGGTGGAGGTGGGGGAGGTTAAGGGGAACATGAGGGAGGAAAGACTTGAGAGATCCCCCAAGCTAGATGCTTTTATCAAGACAACTTGAAAGCCCAGATCAAAATGTTATTAATCAACCTAGTTAAAAGTAACCTCTAATCAGTCTTTTTCCACTGTGCAAACATGGTTCCGGCTGCTCAAGCAAAACCAATCTGCGGAGAAAAGATACAGACTGTTTTATGTTTAAGAGTCTGATCATATATTTTTCTGGAGCCAGCTGAAACAGAAGAGAAATTTTAAGTAAGTAAGTGTGTGTGTGTGTCGGGGGGGGGGAGGGGGGGGCGGTGTTTATGTAAGGAACTTTGCTGTCTGTTGTATTTTGTGTCAGTAATCCAGTGCCAGCATTTTTCTGTTCCACATTAATATTACAGTGCCTTTGTGGTGGAGTGTTGGAACAAAAGCTCTTGCCAAAAGAGACATTCCTTTTGGGGAAGTGAGGTTCAAGCACAAGATCAACTCAAAAGTATAGCAGAATACACAGTAAGAATGCAGAGCTACAAATAGAAATTAGTGCAAATCTTTCTGGGGGAAAAAGCTACCACTTAAATCAGTAGTGTTACACCTGTTTAACATCAAGTCCATTGTTTTGCTGACCCAAATAGCATATAGGATACTCAATAGAGTTAGTAAGCCATTGGATCACTTTTTTGCTCTTTGCTTTCAAATTACAGAGATTAATCAGTTTCTCTGATAAAAGCAACAAAACCTATCTCCTAAGATTCTCTGCCCTGAACAACAGGGCTACGTCTACACTGGCATGATTTTCCGAAAATGCTTTTAACAGAAAAGCACTTTTTGCGGAAAAGCATCCGTGGCCAATCTAGACGTGGCCAATCTAGACGTGGTCAATCTAGATGTGCTTTTTTGTGGAAAACACTACCATGCTGTCTACACTGGCCCTTTCAGGCAAAAGGCTTTCGGAAAAAGACTTTTGCCCGAACAGGAGCAGTATAGTATTTCCGGAAAAGCACTGATGATTTTACATTAGATCGTCAGTGCTTTTCCAGAAATTCAAGCGGCCAGTGTAGACAGCTGGCAAGTTTTCCTGGAAAATCAGATGATTTTCCGGAAAAACTTTGCCAGTGTAGACACAGCCCAGTAGTATAGGCTTGTAGAATTGAAGTGCTGAAATTTAGGGGTCAGCTAAATTTGATATTGTAAGTGATAGATGCATTAGAAATGCATATATATTTACAGCTTACCACAGCAGTGGGAAAATATATAGCCTGATATAAAATGAGACTTTGCTTGAGTACTTGGAGTATTGTCTTCTCTTTCCATTTCACTGCTCAGCACCCATGCAGAGTACACCAAGTCCCCTTTTTGCCAGGTATGTCATTTCATTTTGTTGAGCTACTGTCTACAGAGCCCCTTGGCTCTAGGGAAGTTTATACTTTTCTTTCCGTGGGACTAAAATATTTGTGCTCATATTAAGGGATTCACACGCACACACACACACACACACACACACACACACACACACACACCCCCCACACCCCACCCTTCCCTATGGGAAGCTTGCAATTGATGCTGCAACCTTTTGGTTGTGCCAGGGAGACTGAGCTCCCTCCCCCTTCCTATCCCTTGGGGAGAATGACAGCATGCTGTCTAGAGGCTTTTCCCGCTGCAAGAGGGTGCGAAGCCAGTTAAGCATCCCTTTCATGCCCAGACTCTGCACCCAAATTCCCTATCTCACTCCTTTCCCTCCGCCAAGACCCCACACCTCCAGTTTGCTCGGACACTCTCCCTTGTTCCTGCACCCTCCCTGCTGGCCAGACACCCTCCTTCCTGGCCAGACACTCTCCCTGCACCCTTCCTTCTGCACCCATTCTACACCCTCCCTTCTGGCCAGACACCTTACCTCCTAGCCAGAGACTCTACTCCCAGCCTGCCTCTGTACCCTACATCGCACCCAGATCTCGCAACCTTTCCCCCTTCTGCACCCCATCCCTCTTCCACCCATTGGCAGCCCTGTCCCACACAATGAACCCCTCTTTTCCTCCCCATCCCAGAGCCTAAAGGGGTCCATAAAATCCACTAACTCTGGAACCCCAGAAAAGTAAATCTGGCCTATGGGAAGCCCTGAACTAGGAATGTTAGGGAATAGTCGACTATCCGATAAGCAAAACAGTATTATTTACTTGCTTTCCCCACTCCTTGCTGCCTCTGTGTAGTTAAGGCATTCAGCACCTTGCAGGAGCAACTCATTAGGATCAAGTGCATTACCTACTGAGAATTATGGACATCAGAGTGCAAGCAATTATGGACATTGAGTCAAGTCACTGTATGAACTTTTACTAGTAAGTTTCTTCTGCAAAATGAATTTTAAACTGAAAAGTTAATAACTAAATTGCTGAGAGTTTGGTCGTTGTCTTTTTCGGGAAGGGGAATGATGATTTTTATTCTCCTATGATAATTTAGTTTTGCAACAATTGCGTCTGTGTTTAAGAACATATTCTTATCTTGATTCACCACATTTTAGTCGGGTTCTATTAACAGTGTAAAAAAGTCACCTTCTGTTACACTCCTTTGCTATGGTGAAATAAGTTGATGTTATCCATAGTCACCAATCAGCATCTACCTCGCGTTCACATTTGTGTGGCTTCTTTTTACTCTTCATCCTTTAAGTATGTACTCTGCAACTTTATATGGTAACTATTAAATTCCAAAGTGCTGTTCATTGTTTGTCGGAATGAGAGCAGCTGTCTCTATGTGAACAATTATAGCTCTTCAAAACTATGACCATATTTTCCTTACACTTTTTGAGAATAATTTTGCAGTTTCATTTGGTAGAACTAGGAAAATTTTGAAATTTCTGTTCGTAAATTTCATGTGGGGATTTTGTTGTTGCCGAAACACTTAAAAATGAGCCTAATATTACTCAAATACTCAAATTATTGGCATAGAAAGGGAATGATAGTAGCTGCAAATGCTTAGCTCAAAGTTGCACACAACTTGGAGAACACTTTAAATTTTTGCAAAAAATACCTAAACCTTCATATTTCTAGAATTTCCATTTCTATTGCCAAAATTTTACATAGCTCTGCTAACAATACAATGTTTCTTGGTAGGTCATCTATATTGAGACACTTCGAAGCTGAATTTTATACATAATACCAACCTTGTAGAACCAAGACCCAAGAAAACTGAGGCTGTATCTACACTGGCGCGATCTTGCACAAAAGCGGCCGCTCTTGCGCAAAAACTTGCTGCCTGCCTACAGTGGCTGCGTGTTCTTGCGCAAGTAAACTAATGTTGTAATGTATGAAATCAGGGCTTCTTGCACCAGAACTCTGATGCTCCAGCTCAGGAATAAGCCCTTTTGCACAACTGTTCTTGTGCAAGAGGCCACTGTAGACAGGCAACATGAATTTTTTGCGCAAGAAAGCCCTATGCTTAAAATGGCCACCAGAGCTTTCTTGCGCATGAGAGAGTCTACACTGGTAATGATGCTCTTATGCAAAAGCACATCTCTTGCACAAAAGCACATGCCAGTGTAGACGCCCTCTTGCACAACTACTTTAACGCAAGAACTCTTGCGCTAAAGAGTTTTTACGCAAGATCACGCCAGTGTAGACAGAAGGCATTTTGCACTTTAAAAATGGATTTTTTTTCACTATTTGTGCTACTAGTTTAGTTTTTCAGTTTAGTTTAATTTTTCAATTTCTTTCAGTGTGGACCATGAAAATAACTAGCCACTTTGGGAGAGGGATATTAGTGTTTGTTATTTTAGTTTTGTTCTTGTTGTGCTTTTTTGGGGGGGGGGGGTCATTTCCACTTTCTGGTTCTCGTGCGTAGTTCTACAAAGTTCAGGATGGGATGCTGACCGGGAAGGGTTTAAATCCTGACAATAACTTGTTTGCATTGGCTCTAAATGTGTTATTAATTTGTGTTCTGATCATGTAGTTTCAACTGAGCAGGCAGAGGTCCCCATGGGGTGTGTCATTGAAGCTGAGGGGCCAATTCACCTGCAGGATCAAAATTGTGTTTTATAGAGACAATAAACAAACAAACCCTCACATTTAGAATCCAAAAGATCAGTCTTTTTTTTAAATCAACAAGAAGAAGCACTTCCCCCCCCCCCCCCATGACTGCAAAACCAAACCCTCCTGTCGCAGGTCCTGTTGAGTACCCCCTCTTGGCCACTCACTAGATTGCTGGGGATGGGGCAGGTTCAGCTGTGTTAAGCCCTTAGACTCTGAAGGAAATCCAGGCACTGCTGCTATCTCAGGGCCTTTCCCTGTCCGCAGATCTTCCCTATGGCAGATAGTCCAGCTAGCTGTGACCACATAGCCCCCTGCCCAACCCTTAAAACCAGGACTGACCCTGAGACTTCCTTTGTCGCTTAAATGCTTCCTCTCCTAGAATGCCAGCAGGGGTGTGTGTTGTGGATACACAGGACAGCTCCAGGTGATAAGACACACTGACACTTTGCCCAGGGTTCTAACAGCACAATGAAATATACAGATTTGTATAAAAATTGTCAGCTCTGCTGCACTCACTACTCCACACCACTCTTTGTGCTGGGATTAGAATTGTCTGGGCATGAAGTTGACAACTTTCCCAACTAGATACCATTTGTAGCAATAGTGGGACTATTCCAGAGTGTTCCTATTATAGTACATAGCTGTCCTTGTTTTGTGACAGCTGGACTCCTTCAGGCCGGAGTTTGTCCTTTTAGACCTTGACTCTTTTTTCCCCTTCCTGAATCCTGCCCGAAAACTTCCTTTGTGTCTCTGAATCTTCCTCCTCCCGTCTAGGGTTGCCAGATAGTTTCACAAACAATACCGAACATGGTGGGGAAAAAAATTGGTCGAGGAAAAAAAAAAGAGAGAACCCACCAGACACAGCAGGGGGAGGGGGAAAAGTGTCCCCGCCAGCCTTTTGTCCGAGAAACACAGAAAATATCGGTATTTTCTCGGTTTGTTTTTAACCGAACAGAAGATGCAATTGCCAGACTGTCCAGTTGAAAACCTCACGCCTGGTAACCTTAACCCCATGCAGGGAAGGGGTGGGGGGCTTTCCTTTCCTTCCCCTCTTGCAAGGGATTCCCCCCGCCCCCCCCCCCCCCCCCGCCTTTCCCTCGGGTCCCGCATACCTCCTTAACTGTTAAGGAGGCATTGCAGCCAGTGTAGGGCTAAATAGGGCTACAAGACACTGCTCCTTGCTGCAGCCAGCCTATTGCAGGGAAGGTGTTCTGGGGCTTGCCCAGATGTGGCCACCCCTTCCTCCCTAATTATACCCCATTCAGGGAAGAGGTTGGTGGTGATTCTCTTCCTTCCCACTCCTGTGAGGTATCCCCCGCCCCCACCTTCCCTCCAGTCCTGCATGCCTCCTTAACTGGTAAGGCTCCAGACTGCCAGAGGCTAGCCGGCCTATTCAGGTAAGGTGTGGGGGCAGGGGAGAGGAAGGGGAGATGCTGTCCCTGCTGTGGCTTCCCCTTCCTTCCAAAAGGTGCCCCTTGCAGAGAAGGGGCTCAGGGGCTTCCCTTCCCTCCCACTCTGGGAATGGATCTCCTCTCCTCTCCTCCCACACACCTGCTCATGGCAAAAGGAGTTTTGCTGGCAGCCTTTGTAGCAGCTTGAGCCTGGGAAGGAGCTGCAGCCTCTTTCACTGCCAAGGAGGCTGGGGGAAGTTTTTAAAGTGGTCTCAGGGACACCCCGCCCTCTCTCCTCCCCGCCAGACACAGCAGGAAAAAAATGTCTCCACCGTCTTCCCTTTGAGAAAAACAGAAAATACCAGACATTTTGCATGTCCGATATTTTTTTGTTTGTTTTTTTCCCGGAAAGAAGACTCAATTACCGGACTTTCCGGGCAAAAACCAGCCACCTGGCAACCCTATTCCCGTCCTTTTTAAAGATTAAAATCACCATTTTGGTGTCTTGATTTTGCTGCTAGTGATTTTCCACTCCTTCTCCCTTCAGTATATATGCTGGAATGGGAAAAGTGGAAAAAGTATCTTCTGGCTTCAGCTAACTCATTGTCATTCAAGTGTTTCCACCTAGATAGGCAGCCGTTAAATTCTAACAACTCACTGTTGTCCCTTGTCTGGCAAACGCACAATACAGCCCTGTTAATCAGTGATGATGAATTCCACTTTTATAAAGAGGCATTCAGGGATATAGCAATTTTTATAGTAACTACTTCATAATATTAGCCAGAATACTTAGCTTGTAGAGCAGTCACATCTTCCTTTTTATTATATTCTGCTGTTTTGAAAGCTAAAATTGAGCTATATTGTAGAAGGAGTTTGTAAATTAAATTGACTGTTACAATAGACATTGCTGCATTCCTGAATCTGATACAAGTCTGGGTTATTTTACTAAAAGTGACATCATGGTTATGGATCAGATATCATTCTGTTGGTAGGCCAGGTCTACACTGCAGGCCTATATCAGTTTAACTGTGTTGCTCAGGATGTTTAAAATCTACACTTCTGAGTGACTGACCTAACCCCCAGTGTAGGCAGTGCTGGGTCTACAGAACAACTACTGCATCTCAGAGAGGTGGAATAACTATACCAATAAGAGAAACTCTTCCATCAGAGTGATGGTGTCTTCACTAAAGTACTGCCGCAGCCCAGCTGTACAAGTATAACCGCCCAATTGTAGCACTTTATGTGAAGACAAGCCCTTTCTATCACTGTTGCAAGGCTGGAATAATTCACTGATATCAGCGGACTTACACTACTGGGTTGTGTCTAGACTGGCCAGTTTTTCCGGAAAATCAGCCGCTTTTCTGGAAAAACTTGCCAGCTGTCTACACTGGCCGCTTGATTTTCCGCAAAAGCACTGACGATCTACTGTGCGAAATCAGCCGCTTTTCTGGAAAAGCTTTGCTGCTCCCATTCAGGCAAAAGTCCTTTTTGCGAAAAACTGTTGCACAAAAGGGCCAGTGTAGACAGCTAGCTAACGCTTTTGCGCAAAAGCAGGCTAAACGGAAAAAAGTGGTTTGGATGCCAGGAGACCCCGTAAGAGCCCCGGACTTCCTGGTAACCTGAGATCTTAAAGCAGTTGTAAGCTGCTGAGCACACGTGGCAGGAGTGTGCCTCAGACCTCCGACCTGAGGTCTGCCACGGCGCCCCTGCCCTGCCCAGCAGCCATCTGAGCCAGCCATGGCAGCTCCGGGTGCTGAGCCACCTGCACCCCCAGCACAGGAGGCCCCCAGGGACCGGAAACGACGGGGCCCCTTGTGGTCCCCCAGGGAGCTGGAGACCCTCCTGGATCTCTGGCAGGAGGAGGAGGGCCTCCATGGCATTAGGTCCTGGCGCCGCAATGCCGACATCTACGACCGCATGGCCCAGGCGCTAGCCCAGCACGGACATCCAGCACCAGAACCTCGAATAGGTCCGGGCTAAGGTCAAGGAGCTGCACCTGGGTTACGTGCGGGCCAGCGAGGGCAGGGGTGCAGGACCAGACACCTGCCCCCACTACGACCGGCTGCATGCCATCCTTGGCCAGCCAGCCCCACAAGCCCTGAACGTGCCTGTAGACACCTGCTTGCGCCCCCCCCATCACCCGGACCACCGAGGCGGGGGAAGGAGACAGCAGTGCGTCGGAGGAGGAGACCAGCATCGCCACCCAGCAGGCCCCCTCCAGCAGCCCCTCTGAGGCTGGGGAAGGATCCACCGGTGAGTCTTGCACTTTGCACTCACAAGGGCGAGAGGCAGGGCGGGGGAGGGAGGTGAGCCAGGCGCCCGGAGGAGGGAGGGGGAAAGCATGTCACGCAGGCCACTTGAGCTGTACGGGCTGTGTAGCATTAGGCAGCAAGCAGCACGTGCAACCACGTGCAGCCTGGTGACGGAGCGGCACGTGGCCACGGCAGGCAGCTCCAGGGCACACCTGGGACCGTGCTGCTCCCACACATGCGGCGGGACCGGGGGGAAGGGTGGATGCCAGCTGGAACCGGCCAGGGCCCCAGGGACTCAGCCCAGAGCCCGCACCTCCGCCAAGGGTGCAGCACGGAGAACGGCACACTGTCCCATGCCTGGCTGTGAGGCACAGCCAGCTGCTATTGGGTACACCGCAGCGTTACGGTCCTGTGACCGTGGACCCCCACTGAGCCCCTCGCCTGCTCCCGGTGCCTTGGCTGGCTCCCCGAGGGAAGTCCCCACTGCGGTCACACATGTCCCTGGGCTACGTGTGTGAGGGATAGTGCGAGAGCGAAGGGGGGGAAGCGCTCGGGCCACCCTTAGGGCCGCCTGAGTTTTGCTGCAAGGATGGGACCCTCCCCCCCCCCACTCTTCTGGTTCTGTCCAGGAGATATCCCACGCGATGGGGATCTGAGAGCCCAGACCACCTCTGCCAGATGTGCTCCCAGGCACTATGTGAGGATTCATCTCGCTCCCTGTCAAACACCAGTGATTAGCCCAAAGCCTCACAGTCTCCACCAGCAGGGAGTTCCACAGGTTAACGCAACTCAAGCACCTTCCTGCCCTCCATGGGGCCAGAACACAGACTGATGGTTACAATACATGGAGGAGGACCCTACTTCAGGGGCGGTTCTCCTTGCAAACATACAACACGGGGGTAGGAGGGGAACCGAGTGGGCCCAAGCCACACAACTGTGGGGTCACCTGGGCTCAGGGGTGGAGGGCATCAGGGGTGGGGACAGTGGCCGGCCTGCCTGACTGACCCATCCTTTCTTCTCTTCCCTGCAGCGGGACCAAGCACAAGTCAGGGACCCTCCAGTCCAGCAGCAGCGGCATCCCCAGCTGCCGAACCACGCAGGCATAGGCTCCGCCACCGGGACCAGCTCCTTCACTGGCATGTGCAGGCCGTTGAGCGAATCGAGGCTTCGATTCGCAAGCGCGTCGAGGGGGACCTGCAGTGGCGCTAGGAGGCCTGGGCTGCCTTCCAGGCCCAGTGCACGTGCATGGCTGACTCTGTCGCCACCCTCACTGTGCACATAGCGCATGCCATACATTATGGCATGGCCTTACCCCATTCCTCCGCCATCCCTCCCCTAGCACTGCCCATGCCCCCTTCTAGTCCTGCAATGCCCCCTCCTCCAATGCCCCCTCCTGCCTCTGCAATGCCTCCTCCTGCCGCCCCTGCAATGCCCCCTCCTCCAATGCCCCCTCCTGCCCCTGCAATGCCCCCTTCTCCTGCCGCCCCTGAAATGCCCCCTCCTTCAATGCTCCTCCTGCCCCTGAAATGCCCCCTCCTCCTGCCCACCTCCCCGTGCAGCCTGCCCCAATGCGGCCTACCTTGCATGTGCAGGTCTGCCCCCGCAGGAGCGCTCGCAGGGGCCACCCCTCCCAGGAGTAACTCCTCCCCCTCCCCGTCCCAGTTGAAGGTCTCCTCTCCCTCCCCGTCCCAGTTGAAGGTCTCCTCCTCCTCCTCCCCCTCCCCCTTGTAAATAAAAATAGACAATTTTTCAGTTGAAAACAAATCTGTGTTGGTTATTGTGTTACTCGAGGTAACTGTAATAAATGATTTGAGATTGCAATTAGCCAACTAAATTTAAGAGGATTACAAAATGCGGACACCAAATTCTGTATCTATCACCGGTCGTCCTTTTAAATGGTCATTAGTTTGTGGTGCATAAATAAATACTGACACTTTTAAGTAAAATTTAAACCACAACTATATTAACATAGATAACAAACAAGCAAGAAAGGTTAAAAGACGCACACAAAAGAATATGTAACATAGTCTAGACGCAGGGATGATTGTAGTGTTGCTGGCAACCTCAATCCTTTGGTCCTTCCGGGCCTTGGGAGAGGAACAGCCAGGAGAGCCCTCAAAGACGACTGGAATCGGATACGCTGACTCGAGCCTTCCGCACGAACCACGAATCCTCTTCCTGTTCTTCGGGACAGATTGGATAGGCGATGGTGGCCTAAACCCTAGCCTAACCTAAAAAGAAAAACCCTAACTACGTCCGACGTACCCGACGAACATTCATGATGATGGCCGATGTGCTTGGAACCGACGCTTTACAATTGGGAAGAGGTAAGGGGAGGGGGGAAGGAGAGGGGACGGGAAGGAGTCGTATGGGGAGACCCAGGCGACCCTACTATGGGGCTTGTGCAAATATGTCCATCAGGGCCTCTCTGATGCGCACCCCATCCTGGCGCGCCTGGCTGACGGCAGCTATGTGGGGCTGTTCGAACGTCTGTGCCTCGGCTGCCATCCATGCAGGGAGGAAGGCCTCCCCGCTCCGCTCCACAAAGTTATGGAGCACGCAGCACGCAGCCAGTACCTCCGTTGCATTCCGCTCACCCATCTCGAGACGGGTGAGCAAACAACGGAAGCGGGCTTTTAAGCGTCTGAAGGCGAGCTCCACCTGATTTCGGGCCTGGTTGAGGAGGTCGTTGAACCGGGCCCGGTTCTGTTCCAGCTGCCCTGTGTAGGGCAACATTAGCCAGGGCAGCAGGGGGTAGGCCACATCCCCGATAACGCAGATGGGCATAGGCACATCCCCGACAGTCAACTCCTGCCGGGGGAAGTAGGTGCCCGCCTCCAGCCTGCGAAACAGTCCGGAGTTGCGGAGGATGCGGGCATCGTGTGCCCTGCCGGACTAGCCCCCGTAGATATCTAGGAAGTGGCCCCGGTGGTCCACGAGGGCCTGGAGAACAATCGAGCAGTACCCCTTCTGTTCATGAAATGGGCTGCTTGATGCTTTGGGGCCCAGACGGGGATGTGGGTTGCGTTCAGGGCTCCCCCGCAGTTGGGGAACCCGAGGGCAGCGAAGCTGGCCAGCGTAGTGTCCACGTCATGCAGGCGGATGACTCTCGGTAGCAGGACATCATTGATGGCGTGGACGACCTGCAGAAGGGTGCAGAGAAACACAAGGGAGCACATCACATAATGCAGGGGTGAGTGTGCGCTCCCTTGGCCCTCCTCCCGTGAGTCCCTCTGTCCTCATGCACACACACACACACCAGGGCCCCCTTGCCCCATGCCTCCCCCCCCCCCAGCAGGCCTGTGCAAGGAAGGGATGGCCCAAACCCTTGGGTGACCCTGCCTGGAGTCTTGGCTGCCCCTGGGCATGGAGTCAGCACCCTCCCCGCACCCTACTACCCCTGGGACTTACCTCCATCATGACGACACTGATGGTGGATCTTCCCACACCGAATTGCTGTGCCACCGAGCGGTAGCTGTCCGGGGTGGCCAGCTTCCATAGTGCGATTGCGACCCTCTTGTCGACAGGCATGGGTGCACGCAGCCGGGTGGTGGCTCTCTGGAGCACAGGGGTGAGCCAGGCGCACAGCTCCAGGAACGTCCGCTTTCGCATGTGGAAATTCCGGAGCCATTGCTGGTCGTCCCATTGCCCGAGGACCAGCCGGTCCCACCAGTCCGTACTGGTGTCCAATCTCCAGAGTGGCCTCTCCACCCTGGGGTGCAGATGCCACAGGGTCGCCATGGCCTCCCTGGTGAGGGAGTTGAAAGCGATCTCTGCCTCCTGGTCCTGAAAGACAAGGGCACCGGCCTGGAGCCCCAGCTGCAGGCACTCGAAAATGGCCAACGGGCCAGAGCAGGCACATGGCCACCCATGGCTCCATGGCAGACAGAGCAGGGCACAAAAAAGCATAATCAGGAAAAAGCAGTAGGGGGCAAAAGGGTGGTGTCCCCAAAAGTCAGAGGGCAACCACAAAACCTGCTATGGCTGCCAGTCCCTGCCAGAGGTCCTAACGCACGGAGCAGGAGACAAACGACTGTCCGGTGAGACCCCTTTAAGCACGTGTCTGAACGGAGCTCCTGCCCCCGGAAAGGTCTGGTGGCCTTTTGCCCTCTTCAAAATGGTTCCGGGGTTCTGCTTTTGCGCAAAAGCACGCCACCAATCTAGACGCGCTTTTCCGCAAAAGCGCATCGTTATAACGATAACTCCGGGACCAATCTAGACGCTCTTTTCCAGAAAACCTTTTCCATTAAAAGTATTTCCGGAAAATCATGCCAGTCGTAGACGTAGCCTTGGTGTAACTCAGAGCAGAATGGCCAAAGAGAGCCATCTGCAGCTTGAGGCTGAGTACCAAGTGTAATTACAGCTTTTATTTTAAAATAAATATCTCAGTTTATACATTGTAAAAAGTTTGTCCTTTTTAGACTGCCAAATTGCTGGGTTGAACAAAATATTCTTTTAACTATAGCTGTGGAGATGGAAAATGCTACATAATGTTGCTGAAGTGCTTTTAGGAACAAGATTTAAACAGAGATGTATCTTTAGCCATGAATGACATAATAATGTTTTAGGCCACTATTGTTAAAGGTAGGATTTGAATTTCCATTAATTGTTCTTTTTCTTTGCTAATCTATTTTCATGTGTGAGTATCTCAAGTACATGAAATTTGCCCAGGGCTAAAACTTCAAACACAAGACCTTTACAAGACCCTAACTCTCCTTTGAAAAGAAAATGTAGAAGTTGTTTCAAATGGTTCATTTTTAATTTGCCATTACCGTTCAAAAGCAGGTTTTGTTTTTTCATAAAAAGTAATTAAACTAAATCAGAATCAAGTAACATACTTAACTGCTTTTGGCATTTTGAAAATGAGCAAACCAAACCAACCACCTTCTCCCAATAAAACTAAAAAATTTTGACAAATTAAATGTCTGTAGAAAGACCTGTCCCCTGAATGGTGTCTCACGCAAATATATTCTGCTATATGCTCCCAAAACAACATGCAAGAAAATCATCCAGAAGCTATTTCTGTATGATCAGTTGATTTTGACATGTACTGTACTGCTCTTTGGATGTTTTTGGAGTAATTACTAGGTGTTTAGTAAATAATTTCTTTGTTCTCTTTATACTGAATAAGATTTGAGGGGGTAGAGAACATGTCCCATTACAGTAATATTTGCTACTTGGAGAAGGTGCTTATAACAGTGCATGCAATTTTTCAATAATATTTGGAAATAATGGAAAACATCATGGAGAGCTGGGCCCTGGCACATAATCCTGAACATATTTGAGATGAATGGCACTTTTCTACACCAGGGTGGCTTCCACAGAAGTTGAACTGTTTTATTTAATTAACTAAAAGAGGGGTCTCTTTTGTTCATGCTAGTGAGATGCATTCTTTCTTTTACCAAACTCTAATTTAATATGTTCCATGTTCTGTGGGAGACACTTCTTTCTAATTTTTATATTACAACTGATGTTAGTTAAGAGGCCCTAGTTACTAACCACCTTGCCAATATTTGGCAATCCTAGCTGTTTTCTAATGGATTGGCCAGTTGCCAGAAATATAATTTATCCTTCTGGGGTTTATTTTACATGTGACCAAAGGTTTGCATGATTATCACAATACACTGGGATATTTGATGTTAGACTTTCTATGGCAGTTAAAAATGCATCAGTGTTCCTATTTGTGCAATTTAAGCAATAGCAGATAAAAACCGTTGTAAGTACAGCAGATGTCTGCCCATCAACAGATGTGGAAGAGAGGGTCCCAGAGTAAAGGGATTGTTTACAACAATCTTGTCTATATATGTTCTCTGTCTAGGTCAGGGGGATGGGGAATCTCAGACCCAGGGGCTGGATGCGGCCCCCAGCTTGCCTGGATCCAGCCACCAAGGTTCAGGACCCCCAGCATTGGGCAGCCCACGCTGGTGCTCCAGCACCATCCCCCTCCCTTCCACTGTGGCACAATCTACTATGTTAGACCTTCCTAAGCTCTGTTGTATGAGGAGAATGTGGGAAGTGTCTTTTTCCTTCTCGGTCAGGGACCACATCAGTGAAGGGTTTTTTCTTCTCACTTGTGTGAGGCCCCCAACTGATTTTTCAGTGGGTCACTGGCCCCGGACCCAAAAAAGGTCCTCTACCTCTGGACTACATACACTAAGTGGCTATTGAAGGGGGCATATTGCAAAGTTGCTTTGCAGTTGGGGTGGCCATGTGTTTTCCTTCTGGGGGAGACGATTTTTTGCTGATTTTGGTTTTTTTGCATTTCAAAGGTGATAACCTATTGATAACACTGGCTGAAAGCATTTCCTAGAATTGAAGAACTTAAAAAACAACAAATAGTCTAGTGGCTCCATAAAGACTAACCCTGAAGAAGTGAGTTTTGCCCACAAAAGCTCATGATACCATCTACCTATTTTGGTAGTTTTTAAGGTGCTACTAGACTATTCGTTGTTTTTTAAGTTTTTCCTGTTAACAGACTAAGTTGGCTACCCCTCTGAAGCTCTAGAATTGAAGGTAAGATGTGTGAGAAACTGTGGGGTAAGCAAGTTTGTTGTATGCAACTGTGTGCTCCAATCATGCAAAATATTAATGTGTGACTTTTTTGTTTGATTCTCTGGTACCTGGCTCCAGGGTCTGTTGGTGGCTGTCTGGATTTCCCACAGTCACTCTAATTTGAGGCCTGGTAACCAGCAGCGTAGTTAACAGTTCATCCCTAATTACCATTGTTCAAGCCACTGGCTGCTAGAGTGAATTTATTTATTGCATGGGTTGTTTGCTGCAGGAAGCTTGTATGAAAGAGGAAAAAATAGCCTCAACCCATTGGCTAGTCCCTGAGAGCAATGTTGGTTATTTAGTACTGGAGGCAGGGCTTAGCTGGCTGACTCAAACCCCATTGATTGCTTACATCTGAAGGGCAGGGTTTCAGAATGCCTGTTAAATGTCCTTCTGTTCCCCTGCTGTGGGTCAGCAAGTAATCAAGTGATCACACTGGCTAAGTAGGTTTCCAAAGAAAGAGCCTTTTCCAGAGACGTAATGTGCTTTTGAGATGTATATTTTTCTCTTGCTGTATCTTGCAAGATGCAGAAAGAGGGATCAGATCCTAGTCCTGGGAGGCATGGGAATTACTTTTCCTTTCCCAACATCTCGCTAAACAAGACTTTTTTCAATTGAACATGATAAATATGAACTATAAGCACAGCTAACAGTCATTGCTAAAATAATGTACCACAAAGTGCATATTATTGTATTTTTACAGTCATGTATGTGTATTATGGAAGTGCTTGGTAGCAACGTCCATGTGTGGCTAACATGACAAAAATAGATTTTAATTAATTGTAAATCCCAGTTTTCCTGTGGTGGGAATTTAAGAGGGAAGGAGACTGTGATGAAAAATGAATGATCTTCCTTTTGTGTTACTGCAGGAGTCCTGTCTAGTCTGTTTTCAGGGTCCAGGTCCAAAGTGAGGGAATGGCAAACAAGCAGTTTTCCTACTCGGGATTATAAAATGTTGAGATTTCCCCCTCCTCGTTCATAATAAAATCAGGTTAGCTGCTCTTCAGGTTTAGGAGTGTTCTACTGGGAAATTATTTCTGAGGCTATTAGAGAGCCTGTTAACTTTAACAATTGGCGTCCTGTCTGGAAACTTGTATTTATTCTTCTTACAAGGAGCCTTCTGCAATAAGTGGGGGGAGGGTATGGGAAGGGAAAATAGACTTCCCCCAGTTGGTGGGAGTTTTGAATGGGTAACTCTTTCTGTTGTCTCCAGTTAGATTATAACCATTTCTCGGTTTCCTGGGTTTGTGTGAGTCCTTCACACAGCAGCAAAACAACGAGGGAAAAAATTAAAAATAAATAAATAAAAACGTTGGGGAGGGGCGTAGCACCTCACACAACTTGTAACGTTAAAAAAAACTGACTGGGAGAAGGAAGTCTGCCTTTTCTGGGAGGCTGTGGCACTTGAAAGAATAGCATGCAGGATCCCAGCATAAAACGGGAATTCTCTTCCTCTTTCCCTTGAGCTGCGGTGTTTTACGCCAGCTCCAGTTTGTGTGTCAGACTGCTGCTTACTGGGTGTGGCTAGTGCTGTTTTATTGGCGCTTCCAGCTGTGACTGTCTGTCAGTTTCCGCCCCCAAAGAGGACCGGGTTTTCAGAGTCCGGGAGCTGCGTTAGGAGGAGTACGAGCAGCAGCAGCAGCAGCACACCACACCACACCACCACCACGCGGAGGTCAGGTTTGCTTTCTCCAGGGGGTTGGGAGAAATATAGACCATCTGAAGAAGTCCTTTCTTTACTATTCTCGCTAGTTTTTCTTCAGAGCAACTTTTGATTGTGGTTTCTTTTCTCTGAATCAGTTCTCTGTGTAGGTAATCTGCAGAGAAGCTCTCAAACTGCAGATTACAAAGGGGGTGAGTGTGAGAGGAGAGGAGAGGGTATTCACTCAGAAAATAGGCTCTGAAGGCAAGTGAACCGGATTGCCACGCCAAAGGTCTGGGTGCACAAAGAGCCTGCCATAATCCAGAGTCTTTCCCTGATAGGGACTATAAAACTGCCACCTTTCATGAATGCCCGCAGAATTCAAACAGGTTAGTGCAAAACTTGCATTGCTTGCTTCCTGTTCCCCCGTGTCCTTTATACATGTCTTGCATTTATTTATGCATGTCTTTTTGGTGGCTTTTTAGTGTTAGGCTGGGAGGGACGAAAGGAGACAGAGGTTTTGTTTTTTAAAGCAGTGGGCTAAAGGAGAAATCTAAGCTTTTCAAACAGACTATTCGAGAGAGATTGTACTGTTGTCTCTTGTGTTAACTATTTAATGTGTCCCCCCCCCCCCCCAGCAAGCTATTATGTATTTTGACCTTCAATAATGTTCAATAAATCCAAGGCACTCTTTGGCACTGAATAGCTAGATATTGGTTATTTATTTCAAAAATAAAACAACCGTGTGCCACTGTTGAATACTGAGTGGAGAATAAATCTTTTTTTGTGCGGTTTGTCTTTAATTTTGATATTGCGTGTACCAGAAGATAATGTTTAAAACAAGAGTGAAGTTGGTTTAAAGAAACGCTTCTTGCCCATAATGTTACAAAACATTGTGTTCTGTGGAAAAACCTCAACCTTCTATTTTTCCTTGGTGTGGTGTTGTGTATTACAGAATAAAGCTTTTGAAAGTTAAATATAAATAAACCACATGTAGATTTCTGACCCTTGGAATAAGGGGAGCAAAGACACTCTTGTGCATTAATACCAGCTAGCATGTTGAAGGTGGTGGTGTTTCAGCTTGCTTTCATTATCTCAGCTGGAAGTTGTCCATGTGTCTTATTAACACAGTTGAATCAGATTTCTCCCAGAATATTAAAAAAGTCACACGCACACCCCCTCCCCCCTGGCTTTGTGGGAATCCTCGAATGATTACGGATATGCAGATGGTGGTAGCAGCCACCAACCTTTCTGGTAGAGATGGTAGGATTCCTGTCATGTTTAGGTGTTTGCTTGTCCTTGTCTTGTTTGACTGTGGTAGCACCCAGAAGGTGCACTGCTGCCCTGTATCCCTGCCAAAACTGATTGCTCCTTCACACCCCCTCCTTGATCTTCTACATGGCCCTCCCTGCACTTTCTCCTCTCATTGGCACTAATCACCTATGGTTGTATTCCACCTGTGGACTTTTTAAGGAGGCAGGCATAGCACTTTACATTTTTTAATCTGTTTGACTTTGCAACTGTTGTGACAGTTGAGTGATGTGATTGGTTGTTGATATACACAACATTAGCAACAGAAACCTGTCTCCTTGGATATTTTTAAATTGGGAGAAAAAGCAGGAGGTCAGGAGTAGAATGCTAATTCCAAAAAAGGCATATCTGAGGTGACCAGACTTGTATGCTTCTGGGTAGGCAGAAAGGGAAACTGTACAGAGAACTGAATGGAATATTACCCATAACTGCATCAGTAGTGCATGTCAGTTACGTTCTTCATACAAATCTGTTTTTCACTGTCAAAATAATAATTTAGTATGACGGCCTTAATTTTAGATGAGCTCCTGCATGTTTTTAATAAATCGGTTTTATTTCTGTATGGAACCTGGATGTGGTAGATTGAGGTAACTTATAAGTGATACTGTAGTTGGGTATTAGAGGGCTCTTTATTTTAAGAATAGTGGTGTTACTTGAACTGTGTCAAAGTAACTTATTGTGCAGTTGTAGAGAGCACAAAGTGAAATTGGTTTTCCTTTATTATTCTTAAATAAAACTGGCCTTTTATCACTAAATCTCATCTGCGAAACAAATACAGGTGAACTGTTAAGATGTGCTGTAGAACAATCTAAAATAATTAGAATAGAGAGAAGGTAAGATGAGGCATCTATGAAGTGGCAAGAATAGACTAGCTGTTTCTATGTAAAAATGTACTGAAGTAACATGAGGCATCCTTTTTACTGTAATTGTTATCTAGAAAGTAGATTTCAGAAAGAGCACCAAATCTCAACTAGGGTTCAGGCTGTAGTCTTGTATATTTGAGAGTTATTCATCATATACACTGGTGTAACTAAGATCAGAACTAGGCCTTAATTGCTTGAAGTAAACTAATAGTTTTCTGAAGAAGTGGGCTGTGCCCATGAAAGCTCATGATACCATCTACATGTTTTGTTAGTCTTCAAGGTGCTACTAGGCTATTTGTTGTTTAAGTTTTTCCTGTTACAGACTATCTTGGCTACCCCTCTGAAATAATAGTTTTTGGTTTATTTTGAAACTACATGGTTGCACTTGGCTTGCATTTCCACTGGCTGAATATTAATTCTAACTTTTCACGCAAATATTCACCCAGCAATATGACAAATTTTTAACAGAATGGCTGAAATCCTACCAAAAAAATCATGGTTCTTAAATCCATGGTTAAAGGAATCCGCACTCATCCTCCGTCAGCCTCTTGCTTCAATGAAGTGATATCCGTTGTTTCCAGATTTGGAGCAACAGCAGCCTTAGTCACAGTGGAACAATGTCAGATGAAAAATATATTGGGGGTGGGTTCCTTTTCCAGTCTTGAGTATAGAAAGAAGAAATCCAGAGCTTCCAGGTAAAATACATCACAATTACCAGCACTCCTTTTTTCAGCTTCTGCAGATGTCCATGGAGTTGTCCTCTTGTCACTGTTTACAGTTGACTTGGTCAGTCCTCATCAATATTTGTGTCTTGTAATGAACTCTTTACAAGGAATATGGAGTATGAAATTGGTAAAGTTTAGATCTAGTTTTCAAAGCCTCAAGGTTTTGTGAGTGTTTGAGTGTAGGGCTTAGTTTTCGTCTCTACAATGATATGAATTCAAGCTTGGATTTGAAATCTAGTATGCGTTGTTGCTTTAGGGCTATCATTGATTCCAAATATTGGATCACACACTAACTTTAGGCAAATATCAAAGTCCACAATTCCCTGTAGTATAATTATTCTATCTGCTGTATTTATCCTCAGTAGAGGAAGAGGCAGCAGCAGAGGGCAAGTCTACATTATAGCAAAAAGAGGTCTAGCGGTCATAGTGGAGCTAAATGTGAGTCATGAGTATAAACTATAGACACAAATACAAACATCATTCTGAGATTAGAAGTAATTCTTTTGCTTTATTTAATGCTGACTAGGCCTCAACTGGACCATTGTGACCAGTGCTGAGCACGATATTTCAGGAGAGAGATGGACAAATTACAGAGGGTCCAGAGAAGAGCAATACAAATGAATAAAGGTCTAGAAAACATAACTTATGCAGGAAGACTGAAAGAACTGGGTTTGATTAACCTGCAAAAAAGAAGAGTGAAGAGGACACCATAAGAGTTTTCGAGTACCTAAAAGGTTGTTATAAGGAGAAGGAAGGAAAAATAGTTCTTAATCTCTGATGATAGAACAAGAAGCAATGGGCTTAAATTGCAGCAAGGGAGGTTTAGGTTGGACATTAGGAAAAACATCCTGCCTGTCCGGGTGGTGAAACACTGAAATAAATTGCCTGGGGTGGTAGTGGTGGTGGAATCTACATCATTGGAGATATTTAAGAGCAAGTTAGACAAACACTTGTCAAGGGTTGTCTAGAATAGATCAATGTTGGTCAAAGTGTTCTGTGTGGCTTTCGGTGTTTTGTTTACCTTAAGAATCTGTAGCCAAGGAGCTTCATCGCTACAATTGGCTCCAGTTCACCATTTCCAGCCTAGAGGAGCTGCAGGAAGCAGCAAACCGGATCCCAGTGTGGGCTGCAAGGCTCTGTGGCTACAGCCCTTTTAGGTAAATTAAGTGGCACAGGCCTGCTAGCAGCTTTCCCAAAGCGGGTCTGTGGGACATTTTGAGAAATATTGGTCTAGATGGAGCTTGTTCCTGCTCTTGAAATAACCTCTTGGGAGTCCTCCCAGTCATATGATTTCTGCACTACATCAGCACAGCTGTAGCACATATGTTGAAGCTGTGTTATGCCAATGGGAGAATAACTCCCACCAGCATAGCACCAATCTGGATATTGGTTAGGTTGATGTAACTTGCTTTGTTCAGAGGGCTTTCTTACTCTGTTTCTGTCTTACTTTCACACTCCTGAGTGCTGTAAGTTACCAGCCCTTAGTTTCTTCTCCCATAATACCATTCAAATCTATGTCTTGCCTTTTCTTCTTACCTTAGCAAATAGGCTTTCTGCTGATTGCTGTTAGCACAGGCATTATTCACATCAAACTGTCCAATTTCAGAAGCCAATGACTCTGATGAATTATATTAGAGCAGAATGTTGTTCTGATGATATCTAGTGCCCCTTCTTGGGTAAAGTTCTGAAATAGATTGAGACCCTTTAGGCCCAGGGTGGGCAATAACTTTTGCCCAGGGGCCACTTCAAAAATGTTTGAAGTAGCCCTGGGCCACCCCAGAAGGGGCGGGGCCTAAACAGGAAGGAGTTTGTCATGGAAGAGGCTTGGCATGCTCCCTCACTCCCAGGCCAATCAGTGAGGGAGGGCGAGGCGAGGGAGCACCAGAAGACTCTCCCCTGACCTGCGAGCTGTGAAGTGCTGTGGCCTCCTTGAAAGGCTGAAGCAGGGCGAAGTCTTTTCTTCTAGGCTTACCAGTGTAGCTCTTATGCTGATGGAATGCCACAGCTGGTGGTATTGGTGAGTGAGCTACTTTAAATAGGCCATTGATGTTCACCAACTACAACCACCATGTAACCATAGATGTTCTGAGCAGCATCATATAATGCAGTGGTTACTATCTGGTGGCCTGTTGGCATAGTGATGTGGATCTGTACCAGTAGTATGGAGTTTGAAAGAAAATGTTACTGGAGACATGGAATGAGTTATATTATTTTGTTTTTAAACTCACTGTAAATGTCCCTCTGACTAAATTGTGTTATGGTATGAGTTGGCCAGTGTCGGCAAAGCTAGAAAGGGAGGTTGAATTTCTAACATAGATCCGTATCTGGGGTAGCGTGCACATATTTTAAAACCTAGTTTGCTCCTGTTTACATTGAATGCTCCCGCTTTTCTGGGTGTAACATCCCAAAGTAGATGGTCACTGAAAATAATTTCAGTGACCATCTGAGGTATTTAGTTATACATGGCTTGCTGAGGTTAATTTTTATTCAGGTAAAACCTTGGGACTTGGGCTATCACAAATGCTGGATCTGCTGCTAGCAGTGAATGTTGGCTTTAAATTGTATTAACTTGTGGAGAAAAGGATAGGAATATACCAACAAGGTCCTGTAAAAAGCTCCTAGGTGCTGCATGGGTTGTTAGAAGAAGGTGCTTTTATAAATTGTGTGCATTAAGGGTTTTCTACATGCATTCTATCATGTACAGTTGATAGGCATTATGGACTTTGCTATCCAAAAAAAATCGAAGGCATGTCCCTTATATATTAATGCCATTTCATAACAGCAAAAGGTTAAGAAAAAGCATTTCAATGTGATTGCTGCACTTACAGGATGCCACTTAACCCTCTGCCTCACAGCTCACAAGCTTTACTTTTGTTTTAGGACTGTCACGAAAATAAAAATGAAGTTCTTTTTGTGCTGTAAAACTTTTTCTAGTAAAGAAATACGGAATATTGGGATCATTGTAAAAAAAAAAAAGTTGCTGGTGTCAACACCATCAGAACTTGAAAGTATATGAAGGTTAGTATTTGAAATAACCTGTGCATTCATATATTTAAGGGCTTCACTTTTATATAATATTTTTGATATTGCTTTCAGTGGAAACAAGGTCAGGTCAACTATGTGAAAATAGTTATGGCACTTATGAAATATCTCCACACATAAGTGCTAAATAATTCCTGGGCAGCAAAGGAGGCATTTCTCAGACCACTGAAGATTTTAAGATTAGTTCTCAGTAACTTTTTGTGGCTTGCTATGTCTTTCCTCAGACATGCTAGTTTAATTTCTTCCTTGAACACTTGTAAAATTCTGGAACTGTGTGCAAGGAAAATTATTGTGACTGACCTGCTGCTTCATTTGAAGTATGTTGTAACATTTATTGAGAGCATGTCACAATGATATATTGCATTTATATTGCTTCTCTTGTTCCAAGATTTATGAAAGTACCTAAACTGAATTATGGGATAGTGGTTGCAACTTTTGCAGTAAAGAGAGAAAGTAACTTCTTATTATAGCTTGACTTTTTAATACCCTCTCCCACTTTGAAATAAACTACACTGGGATTTTGCAGAGCTTGTTTATTTCAGAATAGGTTTTTGAGTGCAGAAGATGGAGGGCCCGCAAGATACCTTAAAAACCTTGCCTCTATAGGCTCTGCTTAAAAAAACTCCCCCAAGTCACAGATACACTGATTTTTGAGGGGCATAGCTGCCACCACCAAGTGAAATAACAGAAAACCCCCTTCTTCCTGAACTTAAGAAAGCACTTCCAGAAGGGTACCCCCAAACTCCTTTACCATAAGAGAGCTTGAAAAACAAACTGCAGTCTCTGGCAGCTGACCTCTTCATCTGAGGCACGCGCACACACCCATACACACCCCTCCTGTTTCTTTCCAGGACACAAGAATCAAATCATTGCTTAAGAAAAGGTGATTTTATTAACAAAATGATAAAGCATACTTGGTTGCTAGGTGCAACTGAGTAAAATAAATTAAAACACAGAGAACATTTATGAAACAAAAAACAGGACTATGTAACACTTTAAAAACTAACAAGATGGTTTATTATGTGATGAGCTTTCACGGGCCAGATCCACTTCCTCAGATCAAATAGTGGAAGAAAATTGGCATGACCATATATATCAAAGGGATATAATAAATAAAAGTGAATACGTATGTGAAAAGGACAAATCAAATTTCAGAACTGAGGGGGGGAAGGTCTGGGAGCTAATGATATTAGAGGTGATAATTGGGGAGGCTATCTTTGTAATGGGTAAGATAATTAGCATCTTTGAGACCTCAGTGTAAAGTGTCAAATTTAAGTGTGAATGACAGTTCAGAGGATTTCTGGGTATGCAGAGGCCTTGGAAGAAAAGCCTATTCTCACTTACAGACAACTCCCCAATCTGGAACACATTCTTTTCAGTAACCATGCTATACAACCATCTCATAAGCATCCAGGAACCCAGCCCTGCAATCAGCTGCAGTGCCAACTCTTTGTAAGTATTAGTGGGCAAAGTTAAAGTTCTACAAGTGCAATAATAGTGACTAAAAAACATAGCTATGGGAACTGGCTGTGTCCTTTAGCTGTGCATGCCCAGACTTTGTAATTTATAGAATTTTTTTGAAAGTGTAATTTTTGAGGGGTCAAGAAGAGTTAATTGAAACATACTTTCAACCGTAACTCTTTTTTTTTTTTTTAACAGATTTGTGTGTGTGTGTGTATAGAAAAGTTTTATACAGGGATTATTTTACCCACTGATAAAATGCTGTTACCCCTGATATGGAAAGTGGCAGCTATTTAACTGAGTACAGTGGTTCAAGAAAGTTAAGAATGTCTCCCCCCCTCCCCCCCCACCCCAGCTCAATAGCAGAGAGATTGGCTGGATTAGTAGCAACAAAGCCAAGCTCCTAAAAAGGCTTGGGCTCATGAGCTCTTATTTGCCCCTAAAGTGCTGGATCTCTTCTATTTACCTCTGAAATGGGTACAAATGTATCAAGGGGAGGGATTTTCTTCTTTCTTTGGCTGGCTGTCTCTCATGCTTCCTCTTTCCCAATGTAAAGTTTTCCTAGAGGCTCTTTTGACTTGTGCCTCAGCTATCCCTCTCAGTATCTTGAACTGTGGCTTTGACTGGTCAGCTGTTTGGGGCGAGGGGTCGAGAGGTTTTGTTTGTTTGTTTGTTTTTTTCCATTTGGGCCAAACTGGCAGAGGTTTAGTGCATTTTTTTCCTTCTTTCTCACAGGGTTGAGGAGGTATACTTAGACAATGGAGTAGGAATAGAAAGTCTAACATCAGGAGATAATATAGGAGTATTTAGTTAGTTAGTTGCAATTTGAGGCCGGTATCGTGCGCAGATAAATGCTAAAAGGGCTAAGTCCCAAGGATAAAGGAGCCCTGGGGTTTCACTACAGGGCCAAGATACACCAACGACAAGTGGGGTCTTGACATTTAGGCAGACCTAGAGTCCCCTAGATACTTCCTTCTCCCCTTGGAGGAAAGCAAGGGGGTTCAGAAGTAAGCTGAGATTAGTCCTATGGGGTATGTCTACACTACAAAGTTAATTCGAACTAACAGATGTTAGTTTGAATTAACTTTGATAGGCGCTACACTAGTGCTCTGCTAGTTCAAACTTAATTCGAACTAGCGGAGCACTTAATTCGAACTAGGTAAACCTCATTCTACGAGGACTAAGCCTAGTTCGAATTAGCTAGTTCGAATTAAGGGCTGTGTAGCCACTTAATTCAAACTAGTGGGAGGCTAGCCCTCCCCAGCTTTCCCTGGTGGCCACTCTGGCCAACACCAGGCAAACTCTACTGCTCCCCTCCCGGCCCCGGAGCCCTTAAAGGGCCACGGGCTGGCTACACTGTTCGTGCCAGTTGCAAGCCTGCCAGCACCCAGCCAGCAGAGCCTGCACCTGCCACGGCATGAGCCAGCCACCCGATGCCACCCAGCCCTCCACTGCTTCCCAGGACCAGCCTGGCAGCTCCCAGGAGCCTGCCCGGGGACGCAAGAGGCAGGCGCCCGCTTGGTCAAGTGCGGAGATCGTGGACCTCATCCAGGTTTGGGGGGGGAAGCCTCCAATGTCTACGATCTCCGCACTAGCCACAGGAACGCGGCCGTCTATGGCCGCATGGCTGCCAGCCTGGCCGCCTGAGGCCACCAGCGCAGCCGGGAGCAGGTCTGCTGCAAAATTAAGGACTTGTGGCAGTCCTACTCCCGGGCCTGCCAGCCAGGGGCCGACCTGGAGGCATGCCCCCACTTCGAGGCTCTGGACCGCATCCTCGGGGCTCACACCGTCCATGCCCCCCGGGTGGTGATTGACCCTGGGGCAGAGGGACCACTCCCGGACACGGAGGAGGAGGAGCCAGAGGACGCCAGGAGCCTGCCAGGAGCCTGCCCAGGACCCCCGAGGCACCCCACTGAGCACGTCTCCTGTGTCGTCCGAGGCTGGGGAGGCCTCCACCTGTGAGTACCATCATGCTCCCCTTATGTGTACGGGGGGGGGGGGAGGGGAGAGGGAGCCCAGGGACCGTGCGCCTGGGCCTTGCCCACCACGGAGCAGCAGCTGGGTGTCATGCAGGGGCCCTGGCCTTGCAGAGGGGGGCTGGGTTTCACCCACCTGGGCCCAGGGAGAATTGACCACTGCTCTTGTTTCACCACAGCCCCAGCACCTGGGACTGCAGGGTGCACCACCCCGCCAGCAACAACCGCCTGGGCCAGCAGGAGAGCCAGGAATCAGGAGGACTACCAGCGGTGGCACCTCTGGTTCCTGGAGCTGCTGCTCCGCAATCAGGACCACTGGGTCCAGGAGGACCTTCGGCTGCGTCAGCGGAGTTTGGAAGTGCTGGAGGAGCAGAGCCGTGCCCTCAGAGGCCACCTCCAGACCCTGGTCGACAGGTTCCTGCCTCCTCCTGCTCCAGCTCCTGCAGCTGCCCTAGCTCTCGCTCCTCCTCCCACCCCCCCTGCCCCTGCTCCCCCTCCTGCTCTCCCTCCTGCTTCTTCCCCCCCATCCCTCCTGCCCCACCCTCCACACCCGCTCCCCCCCGAGGTCCCCGCACCCACAGTGTTGCGAGACAGGAAAGCCAGCTGGACCCCCAAGCCTGAGCTTTCCCTTCCCTTCCTTCCCTTCCACCCCTTTCCAGCTCCCCCCTCCCAGGTTTCCCCCTCCCCTCTCCCACTATCACTCCTCCCACCCCAGTTATGTACAATAAAAAGAGATTTTGTTTGCCAAAACAGGTGACTTTATTTTACATTACTTAGGAGGGGCGGTTAGGAAGGGGAAGGGGGGGAGGGTGGAAGAAGGCCCCAGTGAGGCATGCAGGGAGAATTCAGTCCTCCTCCTCCACCTGGAAGCTCTCCTGCAGGGCTTCCCGGATCCAGACGGCCCCCCGCTGGGCTTCCTGGACAGCGACGGTGCGGGGCTGAGCGTACTTGCCAGCCATGCGGTCAGCCTCAGCCATCCGGGCTGGCAGGAAAGCTTCCCCCTTTCGCTCACACAAATTGTGTAGCACAGAACATGCTGCCACCACGGGAGGGATGTTGTGCTCGGCGAGGTCGAGGCGGGTGAGGAGGCACCTAAATCGGGCTTTCAGTCGCCCGAAGGCCCCCTCAATCACGATGCGGGCCCTGGTCAGCCTCTCATTGAAGGACTGGAGGGAAGGGTTGAGGTGCCCCGTGTATGGCTTCATGAGCCAGGGCTGTAGGGGGTAGGCCGCATCCCCCACCAGGCAGACGGGCATGTCCATGTCCCCAACCCTGATGTGGTGGTCGGGGAAGAAGGTCCTGGCCTGCAGCCTCTGGCACACGGAGGAGTTGCGGTACACCCGTGCGTCGTGTGTCTTGCTGGACCAGCCCACATTAATGTCCGTGAACTGTCCCCAGTGGTCACACACGGCCTGCAGGATCACGAAGAAGTACCCCTTGCAGTTCACATACTGGGAGGCCTGGTGTTCTGGGGCACGGATGGGGAAGTGCGTCCCGTCGATGCCCCCCCCCCCCCCGCAGTTGGGGAAGCAGAGGGCGCCAAACCCCCGGATGACGGCGTCCGGGTTGGCGAGGTGGACCACCCTGCAGAGCAGCACCCGGTTGATGGCCTTGACCACCTGTGGAGAGACACAGCAAAGCACAAATCAGTGGGGCACCCGGGTGGCTGGGAGTGTTCGTGCCCTGGCAGTGCCCTGTGCCCCACTCCCGGAAACAACCCCCCCCCCCCCCGGGCGGCATGTAGTACGGCCAGGAGAGACCGGCCCCTCTGATGCGGGGCACTTTTGCTTCCTACCCCTGTTTTCCCTGGGGCAGCCCATCCCCTCCTTGCAGCCTCCCGTTGCCCCCGGTCCAGTGGCCGGTGAGTGCCATACCTGCATGAGCTCTGCTCCGACGGTGGATCTCCCCACGCCGAACTGGTTCCCGACGGATTGGTAGCTGTCCAGCGTGGAGAGCTTTAACAGAGCGATGGCCACACGCTTCTGGAGGGGGATGGCGGGCCTCATGCAAGTGTCCCTTCTGCGCAGAGCAGGGGCGAGCCACTCGCAGAGCTCCAGGAAGGTGTCCCTCTTCATTCTGAAGTTCTGGGTCCACTGTTGGTCTCCCCAGCTCTCCAGGATGATGCGGTCCCACCAGTCGCTGCTGGGCACCCGGGCGCCACCGCATCTGCACCATGGCCCCCAGGGTGGCCAGGCGGAGAGGCAGGGAGCTGACGTGCACCAGATGGTGCACGACAGCATCCACCCATAGCTGGCGGGCTTGCAGCAGCAAGACCAGATACTGCACCAGAAAGTGCAGGGGGAGCTCTAGCTCCATGTTGCCACCTGTGGCGGCGTCCCCAAAGGGAAGCACTGACACACATGGGCGCAGAGAAAAATGCTTTGCTGTCCCTCAGCAAGGTAGGCAAGCAAGCGGAAAAGCTGAGAACCGGCTGTCCAGGGAGGTCCCTTTAAGCATGAGCCTCAGACAGCAGCCACACAAAGCAACTACTGACCTGATGCCCTGCCAGAACCGGTTTCAGCTGCCCTTAAATGCGCCCCTGCATCCAATCAGTGTGAACGCGCTAGTTCGAATTAGCAAAACACTAATTTGAACTAGTTTTTAAGTCTAGTTGCACTAGTTCGAATTAGCTAATTCGAACTAAGTTAGTTCGAATTAGTGCTGTAGTGTAGACATACCCATGGACCAGCTGAAGGGGCTTTATCCTGAAGTGTTAGCTATATCAGTGATTTGCAACCTTTTTTATACTGTGGACTGGCAAATTCACAGATTTTTGGCGGACTGGTAACATTTTATTTGCATATTCGTTATGCAAACAATGACTAGTCAAATAAAATGTTACTGGTCCAACAAAGTGCAGGCACCTAGAGCTGCCGCAGACAGCTGGCTTCAGCTCTCGCAGTTGCCATATGGTGGGCAGCTGCTGCAGCTGAAGCCAGCTGTTTGCGGCAGCTCTGGAGAAAAAGGCTGCTGTACACCCTGGCCCCCTGAACCACCCTAATGCCAGCCCTAACTCGTAGAGCCTTCCCCTCCACTACCCCTCCAAGTGCCAGCCAATGACTCCAGAGTCCCCTGCACCCAACTGCCCTAGTGCCAGCCTTCTGGTCTCAGAGTCCCCCACTGACAGCCTCCCATCCCCAGTGTCGCAGCGCCAGGCACTCCACCTCTTAGAGTTCCCCATCCCTAGAGTTCTCCAGTATTAGCCCCGTCCCTGAAGCTCCCAGTGCCTGTCTCTCTCCCCTCACCTAGCCCTGCGCTGACTCCCAGCTGGCAAGTGAACAGTGCTGCCTGGGTCATGGCTGCTATAAGGCTGCTATGCCAGGTTCCACAGAGCCCTCCTGCTGCACAACGAATCGCTGTTCCATGTCTGGGTGGAGATCCCGCCCCTGCTTGATGCTGGTTGGCTGAGAGGCGGGGCAGAACATACCTCTCCCAACAGCTGCAATGAGAGGGTCGGCGGTGGGTGGTTTACCCCAGTCTCGACTCTGAGCCGCCTGGTCCAGCAGCCAGCGGTTCGCAGCCCAGTACTAACTGGTCTGCCGACCGGTGGTTAGGAACCACCAGTCTATATGGTGGGAGTTCTGTCACCCCCATCCTGAACAGACAAATGTCTAATGTGGAAGCGGGTGAACAGCATGTGTGTCCCTTCCAATTGTTAAGATAATAAAGTTGTGACCTGTTGCTCTGCTCTACCCCTGTGTCAGTCTGTCATTTGTCTGTGTGTCCTGATATGTGCCACCAATGGACACTGAAATTGTTACCACAATGTAATTATACCTGCAAGAGTTTAATCAGCACTTGAAGGCTAAACCTTCTGTTCTTATGAAGGCCTTGAAATCTTTCATATCTCTATGTGGCTTTTCTTCCTAATTTCATTCAAAAGAGGTGCCTGCAGCAGCACTGGGTGCTCATAACACCAGATCAAGACAATTGTTAATTATCTTTGGTGATATTTTCTGCCCATTTGATGATGACTGGTCCACCGTTGCCTACAATGGGAAATTGAAAAGCCTGAGATTTTTCTTTTGCTAACTCTAAGCATTTTCCCTTCCCTTTGGCATTGGGGAAAATAAATGTAACAAACATTTACAAGTGAACCTGGAGAATATTTGGGCTCCAGAACTGTCCTCTTTGAAGCCTGCCTCCTGAGGCAAAATCACTCAGTTTCCCCTATAATTGTATTCAGTACAGTTTTCAGAGTTGTTTCAGCGGTGGCTTTTGACAGTCCTGAGATGTAGGAGGCATTCCAGAAGACCTCAAAAATCACCCAAAATCCCAAAGTAAAACAGGAATTTCACAGGCTTGTTTTAAATGACCAAGTGTGTGCTGTATGTGTATTTTGAGGAATGTAGACTGACGTACGTGAAAACTCAGATTCTAGGCCACTGTGTGGGGTTCCTCTGGACGTATAGTAATGTACAAGAGATGAGAATCAGGCATATCCTATAAATGACCCTTGAAATGGGAAACAAGGTTGTAATTCATTGGGGATTTCGTATGAGACAGAACAGCTCAGTTAGTTTATGCAAGGACAGAACCCTGAGATGCAAATAAACTTCTCATGCATACTCAGGATTATTCTGGTATTCAAAATACAAACCTTAAAAAAATTAGCAAATTTTGAATTTTTAGCCATTTCAATTTTTTCTTGATGTTACTGCCAAGGGAATGTATAGTTGACAGCATCAAGACCTTGTCACTTTCAGGCACAGTATGTGGGCTTTAGCTGGCTTGTTTTCTGATGCACTTAAAGAAGTAAATCATAAGTACATACAAAGATTAGAGCTTTGCAGACTTGAATGAAACAGAGTTATGCATTTAAAGAGCTTAGTAAAGGCTATTGATAGTATGTTAAATGTTTTTAAGTAGCTGCAGAGAATTTTATAGGGAAGTTGGTATAAAGCTATATGCTGTGGTTCACACTGTATTGAGTTACATCTATTCTGTGTATTAAACAATAGATGGGTGAGGGTGAAACACATTGAATCTATGCAGAAGAAAGTATGTGCATTTGTTTATAAACTGGTTATACAGGTGGATGTTTTTATTACCCCCTTTGTGCACTATTCCCCATTAGCAAAGCCTGTTCTAATTACATATATTTAAATGGTGGCTTAGTTTCAGGGGGTTAGAAGTTCGCCTCTATAAATTGAGTCCTGTATAGGTTCTCCTTTCCTCCCTCCCCTCTCCCTTGGGTAGGGAGAATTTATTCTAAACTTGCAAAATCCTCTTGGGAGATTTCCTACCAACATTCCTAGCAACATTTAGGCTTAGTTTTACTTTCCATGGCTTATCAGAGAGTTTAGATTCCCCAAAAAATGCAGTTTGACTTCTACTTCTACATTATTTTCTTGCCCTCCTGAAAATGCTCCTTTCATATTTAAGAAGATAACTACCAGTTGGACCTCCCTGGTCTAGCATTCTTGGAGTGACTGGTCCCAAACATGGGAAATTGTCTTACTAGGGGAGGTTAATTCTGGCCCTTGTGCTACCAGCCCTTCCAGCCTGGCTCTGCTTCTGTCCCAGCTACCAGCCTCCCTGCCAGCTCCTCCCTTGCCACCAGCTCAGCTATGCTCATGGCTACAGCAGGGCTGCTGGCCCCGTTGCTTCCAGACTAGCAGGCAGGGCTGTTGGCTGCTACTGGAGTCTGCGGCCCCGTCGGGCACACCCCCCCAGTGGAGCTCGCTGGAGTTTGCTGCTGCACTGGCCCCCCTGCCACTAGCCCAGCCGAACTTCCACTGCAGGGCTCCTAACACTGATACCAACATAGACTTCTACTACTAATGCCTGTGTTAGACACTGAAGGCTGTGTCTACATTGGCAAGATGTGTCTACACTGGCCGCGAGTTTTTTGCGCAAGAACACTGACATTCTACTGTATGAAATCAGTGCTGCTTGCACAAATACTCTGACACACTCACTCAGGGATAAGCCCTCTTGCGCAAGAGGCCAGTGTAGACAGGTAACATCCATTTCTTGCGCAAGAAAGCCCTATGGCTAAAATGGCCATCGGAGCTTCCTTATGCAAGAGAGCGTCTAGACTGGCACGGATGCTTTTGCGCAAAAGCAAATCTTTTGTGCAAAGGCACATGCCAGTATAGACGCTCTCTTACTCAAATACTCTAACGCAAAAACTCTTGCGTTTAGAGTATTTGTGCTAAATCTTGCCAGTCTAGACGTAGCCTGATTGAACAAGTTATGTGAATAGTCCCATTGAAGTCAATGGAACTACCTATAAATTTAAGTTAAACTGTGTGGTTTAAAGTACCTTTCTGAATTTTCATGTGTGCTTTTTGTCTTAACCCTAACTTCTAACAGGGCCATTCCCCCATTACTGTACAAACTTTAATTAGGGGAAGAACACTTTACATAACTTTGTTTAGCTTATGTTATATATTATTGGCCTGAATTCCAGATGTGCTCAGCACTTGTGAAAATCTTGCTATATTTTTTGGGACACCAGTAATGCCCATTTTGGTGATTTCTCCTCTTCCTCCATCCATTCTAAATCTGTTACGAATCATAGATGTAGTTTTCATCAGCCTTTCTTCTGTGCACAGCTTCTTTTACAGATTATATGTTAATATGCTGCTTGCATAAATGATATTTTTAATAACAGCAACAGTAACACTTACTATTTCTTCCTCCTTTTCTAGTATTTTAAATATCGACTCATAACTAAATCTAGTAGAAGTATATGGCAGCTATAAGTAGTACTTCTGGGTTTGCAGAAATAAAAAATGAAAATATTGCTACTGATTATAGAATTTTACTCTAATGTCCATAAATTAATTCACATTCTTGCCTGGTGTCTTTTGGCACCTAAAACTTCTCCTCTCACAACAGTATTTTACAGTGAATTTTTGATAGCTAGCATTAGTGAATTGTATTTCACTGCTTCTCTGTAATAAAGCAAAATTTTGGTTTATACATTATAATTTCAAAAACAATTCAGCTTTATCAGTTCATTTTAGTGTTGATTGTTTTGTGTGCTATTATAGCTTAGCTGTTTCTTTTGAGTTAATAATATTTAAAATTGCTGGAAGACTGCCAAAGAAATTCTTTACCCTGTACTTCCTTATCACCTTTTTCTTTTATTGCTACCAGTTGTTATGAAATACAGTCATAAATCAGTATTGGAGAAGAAAGGGCCTTCGTATCGCATGAGCCCTGAACACTCCTGAAAGAGAGATGATTGGACTTCATGGGTGAGATATTCTGCTCTATTGGGTGTTTCAGTTTTCTCATTCACTGCTCTTCATGTTTTTGTATCTGGTAAAAGAATGTGAACTGCAGATATAAGCTCCTCCAGAAATGATAGTTATTAGATAATATACTGCATCTTATCAGCAGAAATATAGATCATCTCTACATTAATAGATAGCATAATGGCAGTATTTAAAATTATCCTCCCCAAACTTGTAAATGCAGCCAATATGACTATAAATAAAGCCACTATCCTCTTAAGTCTGAAATCCCTCCTTGATATCTTCAGAAGATTTTGCATGATTTATGTGCTGTACAGATCTTTGCAGAATGAGTTTGAAGTGGGGCCAATGATGAGAAATTCTAACGAAAGGTTGGAGATAGGGAAGGTGAAAGATCAATCCTCAAATTATGTAAAGAAGTTGGCATGTTTTTTAATTAAACTGGTTTCAATGCTATTGTCATCTACTAATTACAGTATATTGATTATGAAACTAAGCTCATTAATAGCTTCCTGGATGCATTTCAGAAGAGATCACACTTAAAAGGTTTATGTTAGAAGTCTTTTCCTGTTTTCTAGCTCTGACTGGGTAGTTGGTGGATATTTAATAAAGTAGACTGGCTCTTTCTTACAGATGATTCTTGTTGTTTAAAGCACTTCAGAAGAAACTTGAGGATCACAATAATGCAAGTGTATAAGAACCTGAAAAGAATTACTACTTAGTGATGGATATTAAAATATCCACAGAAGAACAATAAAATATTTTCTGTCACCAAGATGGTAAGAGACTAGATTGAGAAGAGATTATAAGATTATTATAAATAAAGTTCAGATTAATATTAGTAAATCTATTCAGTAAGAAGAACACAACTTCATTTGATATTTGTCCTTAGTGGTTTCATTTTATCTAGATCATTTGTCCCTTTTTCCTCACCAAATTCTGTTGAATTTCCTGGGGCTAAACTGTGTCTAGGTCAAGGCTACACATTTATCTTGTGTTTTATGATGTGATCATATCACATCCCATTTCTCTGCTCTTTCCTGTTCAACTTTTCATCAGTCAGTGACAGTCCTGACACCAGCTAGTGGCATGAGGATTGCCAGGTGTCTGGTATTGAACCAAACAATCCAGCATTTGAGCTTTCTGTTAGGGGAAACAAACTTAGAAAATATAAATATCTGGTATTTTCTAAATAAGATGTAATGTAGATTGTGTTGTGATGTCAAGCGTGTCCAGTATTTTTGTTGAAACCATCTGGCAACCCTTCGTGGCATAGCAATACCAGCACTTGCCTGCAGCTGGTATTGCTGCATACAGTTGGCAGCTTTTAAGCATGGTACCCTGCTTCTGAGGAACAATATGCTTTTTAGCAGACTATTTCTTGAGGGGAGAAACATTTGTAAATACATAAACACCAGCCATCAATCACTTTTTGTAACAGGAAATAGCAGAAAGGCTTTCCTTGGCTGGCAGACAAATATGAAGAAAATAAAAATAAAGAGTAGAGTAAGGAGCAAGGAATTTCTAATTCTGTTTCTTAAGAATTATCAGGAGTGACCTTCATATTGCACAGCATTCATTGTTAGTATCATTATCTGAAGAAGTGGGCTGTGCCCACGGAAGCTCATGACCCCATCTACATGTTTTGTTAGTCTTTAAAGTGCTACCAGACAATTTGTTGTCTTGTAATTTTATGTATTTTTTTTTACTTGTTGTTTTTTCATCAACTCACTAAAAGCATTAGCATGGTAGAGGGAATAGTATATTTACATAAATTCCCACCTGAAGACATTATGAAGGTTTTAATCTGCTGGAACTGAAGTGGCATTTTTGTTGTGTTTGTAAGAAGAGACTTTCTGGAATGCAGGCAACTAAATAAGGGCCAGGTTTTCAGAAAAGCTTTATTGGCTCCCAATGTGATGCTTAATTAGATTTTTTCAAAAGAAAATCCTGCCATTTATTTTGATGCCAAAATAAGTGAGTTCTTCTGAAAAAGATGGGTCTGAGTTGCTTATAATCTGGTGCAACATGCTTTTGATCTCTACTGTGTAGCTCCCCCCTTCACCTTTTTAACTGAGGCTCAGCAGCCAATTTTTTTTTTTTTTTTTTTTTTTTGCAGTGGAGGAGGGCTTGAAGGTTATTGCTTGGGATGTAATTTTTCCCTTTATTTTTTTTCTGTAGCAAATGTGACTTTTAAAAAACTCTCTAGATAAATAATGCCAACACAAAATTTAAGACCTTCATAAAATAAAATCTTTCTGCTTTGTTGTATGTAGCAGAGGCATAACACATATTGTATAAAACTTCCAGAATCAGGCTCCAGACCAAATATTTTCAAGAAAAAGAAACACTGATAAAATCAACATTTGCTATGTAATATAGGAAGACTTGAGTCCACAGTGGCTCCAATGTGTATAATAAATATTATATACTTGAATGTGTGGGTGTGTTTCTAAAATTACTGCTTTTCAAGTTTTCTTGTGTCCAAAGACACTTGGCTTAAGAGCATTTGTGGATACTATTTTGGCAGCTGGAACCACAACATTGTTTACAAAAGACTCTGTTTCTTCCACCTCCCTTCCCACCCCTTCCTGTTTTGAAAATAGAATGTTTGAGGGAATTTTATTCCTCCCTGAGATATATTTGAAATCTGAGGGTTATTTTTTTATTTAAAAGAAAAGTAGACCTGGACAGGGTTACTTTCGGCCATAAATTATAGATCATTTAAACTTCTGAGAGTCTTACTGATTTCAAGTAGCATTAGGGACTGAGAAGTGACATTAAAATATTATATTCAATGTTTTTTTTGTTCCTCGGTGGCTTCCCAAACTTTTTGTAGAACACCAAATAGAAATATATTTTCTTTGTAACTTGGTACTCTAGTAACCAAAATTAAATTTTCTGATTTTGTATGTGTGGTGGAGGGATGGGGGTATTTTTTTCAGTGTATTGTAAACAGCAGCAACATTTTTTGGAATTAGGTTAGTGGGTCGTTTTGTAGTGCATGTGTGTGGGGGGGGGAGGAGGTCTCATTTTTGGAAGTTAGGTGCTAATGAATGTAATGCAGCAGGCTCTCTCATATGCTATACGATGATAATAGCGAAAATATAGGCTGTTCTATATCTGTTGTACAATTCCACTAACTGCATTTGAGTTTCCCCCAAGGATTAAAATGGCCCATGAACTTTCAGTACACTGACTGATATGGCTGAGATGCACAGTGGGGTAAGATGCTCTACTGTGTGCAGTATAGTGCAAGCTAACGGAGGCTGACTGTTGCTGGGCAAAGTAATGTTAAACAAGTATTTATTCTAGAAAATGTCAGTCAAACCAATTCTCTCTGTATGGTTTAAGTTCTAGCAGCAACCATACAAAACAGTGGGTTAGTTTCAGAAATTCACTTTTTAGTTGAAGAGGAGCATTCTACAAGGCTCTATACTTTGTTTTGAACATATCAATGCATCTATGCTATAAGAGCATTTGTACTCAGCTTTATTTTTATTGACAGTCACTCATGTCTCAGTGAGTTAGTCTAAAAGTACTGTAGTGGGGCCACATTCAGCTGTGAGAGATGTGCAATTCTATTGAAATTAAAAAGCTTCAGACCAAGCACATGCTGTGTGATAATTGTTATGTTTTGATCAGTATGGTTCTCTGTCAGTTTTCTTAATGGGAAAATAACTCTTATAAAATGTTCCATATGATGTATTTCTGGGACACAGGAGTCCATAATGGGCAGTTTTCATCTACTGAGGAAAGATGATGATGTGGTTAGGAGATTTTTAGGTTAAAACTAGTGATGTGATAATGTAAACTGTTAAACAAAAAACCTGTTTATAAGACAGCTCCCTGCAAGCACCAGCTCTTGCTTGCCCCCTGGCCACCCAGTGATACAGAGGCCTCCAGGCAGCAGTTACACGTTTACATAAATACATGCATTTTAACAACACTTGTTCTTCTACATCTGTCTCTATGCATCTTTTTGCCTCTTGTGTTTATACTTGGATTGGAAGCTCTTGGGGGCAGAGACCATCTTTTGAGTCTGTGTATGTACATCACAAAATGGTACTGCAGTAACTATGAGAGAGTTTGTATGCATCTGTCTCTGTTCAAGAACTTCTCCTAAATGGTAAGACCACCAAATTCAATATACAGCTGCTTCTTATAACTTGAAGCAAGGTAAAGGTTTGGCTGTGCCAAGAAAATGGGATGTGCCTGAAATGAGATTGCGTCTCAGAAAACCATACAGAACAGAGACAATCACCAGGCAGATGAAAGGGGCTGACTGACCTCACCCACCTAGTTCAGAATTGCCTGAGCCTCCCACCCACTACTAGGATTGCCAGATAGTTTCACAAAAAAATACCGAACATAGCAGGAAAAAAATTGGTTGGGGGGGAGAGAGGAAAGAAGAAGAGAACCCACCAGACACAGCAGGGGGAGGGGGGAAAAGTGTCTCCGTCAGCCTTCTGTCCAAGAAAATATCAGTATTTTCTGTTCTGTTTTTGTTTTTTTTAACTGGACAGAAGATGCAATTGCCGGACTGTCCAGGTGAAAACCACACACCTGGCAACATTAACCCTATGCAGGGAAGGGGTGGGGGGCTTCCCTTCTCTCCCCCTCTTGCAAGGGATTCCTCCCCTTCTCCACAGCCTTTCCGTCAGGTCCCGCATATCTCCTTAACTGCTAAGGAGGAATCGCGGCCAGTGTAGGGCTACAAGATACTGCTCTTTGCTGCAGCCAGCGTATTGCAGGGAAGGTGTTCTGGGGCTTGCCCAGATGTGGCCACCCCTTCCTTCCTAAATGCACCCCATGCAGGGAAAGGTCTGTGGGTGATTCTCTTCCTTCCCACTCCTGTGAGGTATCCCCCGCCGCCGCCTTCCCTCCAGTCCTGCATGCCTCCTTAACCTGTAAGTCTCCAGACTGCCAGAGGCTAGCCGGCCTATTCAGGTAAGGTGTGGGGGCAGGGGAGAGGAAGGGGAGATGCTGTCCCTGCTGTGGCTTCCCCTTCCTTCCAAAAGGTGCCCCTTGCAGAGAAGGGGCTCAGGGGTTTCACTTCCCTCCCACTCTGGGAATGGATCTCCTCTCCTCTCCTCCCACACACCTGCTCATGGCAAAAGGAGTTTTGCTGGCAGCCTTTGTAGCCGCTTGAGCCTGGGAAGGAGCTGCAGCCTCTTTCACTGCCACTTGGCTGAAATGCCTCAGGACTGCAGCACGTGGAGCTTCTCCCTCCCACCAGATCTCCTGCACCTCCCCCATGTGTAGAAGAACCAGAAGAATCTGGCCTTGCTGCAGGGGAGGCTGGGGGAAGTTTTTAAAGTGGTCCCAGGGACACCCCGCCCTCCCTCCTCCCCGCCAGATGCAGCAGGAGAAAAATGTCCCCACTGGCCTTCTGTCCGAGAAACAGAATACCGGACATTTTGCATGTCCAGTATTTTCCGTTTTTTTTACTGGACAGAAGATGCAATTACTGAACTGTCCAGGCAAAAACCGGACACCTGGCAACCCTACCCACTACTTGTAATTTAGGGCATGTCGCAGGTGGAAGCTGAAGTTCCTCCCTCCCCTCTGCTCTGATTTATATAAGAACATTGCTGGCTGTTCCACTTTCTCAGGGAGCAAGGGAAAAATGCACAGTTGCTGCATTCCTCACTCTAGTTAGGGAGTACTGAGGGCAGATGATGAACCTGGGCCTGCCCATGATGGGGGATATGCACCCCTCTTCCAGCTCTTGTGATATCTGGAGCTGGGGTAGTTCTCTGGCACGCAGTGGGAGCTAGCCTCTCCACCTGGCCAGATACCCCACTCCCAGCTTGCTTCTGCACCCTACCTCCCACCCAGACCTTGCAACCTTTCCGCCTTCTGTACCCACCTCCCTCCCAGATCCTGCATCCCTATCCCTATCCCACTCAATGCAGCCCTGCTGCACATTGAACCCCTCATTTTCATCCCTACCCCAGAGCCTTGAGGGGGTCCATAAAATTCACTAACTCTGGCACCCCAAAAAATAAATCTGGCCTATGGGAAACCCTGAACCTCAGTTCTCCCCATCCCTTTCCCTCACTCTGTGAGGCTGGAGGGCCAAAGGTATTTTTTTGCTTCTCACGTGCATGGTTCCCCACTGATATTTTTTTTTTCCTGTGGGTCAGTGGCCTCCAACCCAAAAAAGGTTCCCCACCTCTGCCATAAATAATATACACATTGAAACCTTTTGTATTGGGTATTAATTAATATTTTAAAATGAAGTTTGATAAACTAACGTGAGCAAGTTAAAACATTTAATATGTTAAATTTAAATTAAACTATTCTTCCTAGCAGCAGCTGGTTCAGAAAATATGGTCACTGTACCCAGCCTGCCCCTCCAACGCTCATGCACAAAGATCCGTGAATAAGTTCAATCGTGGCACGCCACTTTTGAAAGGCTACTGACCCCTTATTTTGAAAAGAAGAAAAACATTTTTTTTGAGTTAAGGATTCGAGCAATACTGGGTAAATCTTACAGTAATAAATATTTCTTAAATACCAGCTTAAAGTAGGGATGTAAAATCTCAGTTAATTAGTTAACCTATTAGGTGTTAGGTCAACGTAATGTTTAACTGGTTAACCAATTTAAGCAGGATTTGGGCAGGAGTTCCCACAGGGTTCCCACTCCCAGGCCTCACAGAACAGCCCCTCTGTAACAGGCTCCTAGATTTGCCACAGACCGGATCTACTCCAGATGAGAGCAGCCTCCGTCAGTGGCAGGTCCCCTACAGACCTGAAGCAGCCCTCTACCCACAATAGGCAGGGAGCTGCTCCAGATCCCATTGGTTACCAGTTACTCTGTTAAATTTTCACATCGCTAGCTCAAAGACCTACCTGGACACTTCTCTTTGTTATAACTAATGCTACATAAATAAGGACCAAACAAATATACTATGCAATTCATAATAGTTAACTTCTAGCCAGAAAGATTTTGGGTCCAATTCTGATGTGATTTTTGTGCTAGTTTACCTTTTCCTTCAGAAAGACATTCTGTTGATTTATGCTCATAGACGTAGATTCTAATTACACGTCTTTGGGCTAACGGATACAAATATCATCGTCACCTGTTCTGGAATGTAGTGGAGGGATGAAACGGGATTACAAGTTTTGCTGATAAATCAATGTGTTGGAAAATGAAGAGTTAAGAATATACATGTGAGATTACAAAGCTGAATTCTCAATTTTGGGTATGTGGTCTCTTGAGAGAGAATGCCATTCAGCATCATTGAACAGAGTTATTTAATTCTTAATTTTAATTGACATATCCCAGAGTGCAGTCTTCCCTTATGAATTCTTGGTGGTCATTTGTACTTACAGTACAAGTTGACAAGTGTTTTTTGTTCTTGTTGTTTAGTTTCAAAACTACTCTCAAACACATGGGTGACTGTGTGATTCAGGCATTTATATTTGCCTACCCACTTGAATTGAAATTCCAGTAATCGTTAATTTCTTTTTTACTTCAAAGTCTTTCTAACAACTTACAAGTATGTAGACTTATTTAAGGAAAGATTTATTTGAATTTCATTGGAAGCTGGTTATCTCTTGGGATTTTCAGCTTGCTTTAGCCTAAATTAATGAAAGCTCTTCGCTGCTGCAGCTGGTGGCTGTGATTCTATCATATGGACTTCTTAGTCTCAAGCTCTAATGGCAAGTGTATAATGTGGGAGATTTAAACAATAGACTATTTAAATAGATTTTTTTTTGGCTGTAAAAGTGGGTTGGGAGCCCGGCACGCTGCAGTGGGGCTGCTTAGCTAAGTTGCTCAGCATGCCCCAGCTGGGCTGCCTGAAGGGGCTGTGGAAGCCCGGTGCATTACAGCAGAGCTGCCTGGAGGAGCCAGGATTGGTGCGCTGCAAAGCGGCTACTCAGCTAAGTTGCCTGGAGTGCCTTGGCTGGGCTGGGCTGGGCTGGTGGGCTGGGAGCGTGACACACTGCGAGCTGGATTGCCCAGCATAGCAGGAAAGAGTGGAGGAGTAGGCAACAGTGGGGCCTGTGGCTGGGCTAGTGCTTGAGAAGTTGGTAGCAGGGAGGCCAGATGTTACCACCTCTGTTCTGGCAAAATCCCTCATCTAGGAGTGGTTAGGCCCCAAGGGTGCCAGACCAGGGAGGTCCAACATGTACTACATCTGAACTCTAGTTATCCAACTTGGAGTTGGACCAGAATTTTAAATCTGAACACTTTAGACATTTGAGACAGTCCAGAACTGAATTCTGTTGACTCAGGCTAGCTTCCAGTTCTATTTTCATAATACCGGAATACTCCAGCATTTAAAATGGTTTCTCAAACTAGGAGCCCCATATTACAGTATTTTATTAATAGGAAAGGGCTACTATGCAGAGCTTTGACTAATAGATTCTTAAAGCGCTCTCAAAGCTTTGCACACCACTACACTTTGTATAATGGATTTGTGTTGTATCATCAGTGTTTTTGTTTAGACACGTATGCTACTAGGCATGTGGCTTGCTAAGGGAGATATGTAGCTTTAAGAACAGTAATGGGAGAGTTCCTAAGACTGTAACCTCTTCAGTTAAATTCCCTCACCCACTGCTTCCAGAAAGATGGATCAATGGTAACATGAGTAGACTAAATAGGAAATGACAGCTAGAGGTCATGACCTAGTGAACTCCAGTTAGCATTACGTGATTTTTTTTTCTCACATGCATGAATAGAAGTGGAATCTGTGGTTTTTAAAATTGGTGAGTGGTTTTAAATAGAGTAGTATTGTGTTACTTGAAAGATTAACAAAGGTATGGCATCGTGAGCTTTCTCGGGTAAAACCCACTTCGGTAGATGAGTTGGAGTGGTTTTAAATAGTTTATTTTGGTGTATTATTTGGTAGAGAAATATTGATCAAGAAACAGAACAAAGTGGCATGCTTCTCGGCTGGCTACCCATTTCATAAAACATGTACTCCTTATGGCTAATCTTAACAGATTCTCTCAGTGAATTTTCTCATGGCAAAAATTGAAGCTGTTTTTCAGACAGGTGTGGTAGCACAATAAGGTGTATTAGTCCCACTGTCAATTGTTCAATGAAAGCAAAAAGAGGAAAGGAAACTCGGGGATAGGGCAGAGGCTATGTATCGGATTACATTATGTATGAATAAGAGCGGTATAAGACAAAACTAATTTCTATTATCCTAGCTGATGGGGCAGCTGAAACAGTGAACCAGTGCCATTAAATGCAGAGTGGCAAGTGATTGATTTTAAAGGTGATTGGTAGTGCAATGTTGAATATGGTCCATTGCCTATTCTTTCTATTGACAACCTAAAGCTTAAATCGCTAGTTGCGTTTATGTATGGGTTGTACCTACAATTTATGATGGCCACAAGGGATAAATATAACTTGTCTATTTATTACCTTACTCTCCCTCTTCAGTTTGTAACCTACTTTGGTATCAGATAAATGACTTTATTTTTGAGTCTGAAGGTGGTGTGTTTAAAAACTGGTTTGTTAATTGTTTGGTTAGGTTTTTTTTTAATGTTTATCATGGTACAGAATGCTTAGGAAGGGTGGTGCTTTATAAACAATTAAAGTTCATGCATGCTTGTTTTGCATAGCTTCAAAGCACATTTTCTGTTTCTTAGGTTCTAGAATAAGCAGGTATCACAAATTCTGTTTTTAAGTTTCTACTCTTCATTGATTTCCATCTTACTCATACTGATATGAAACCTTATGGCTTCAGAACCTACATATATTACCTAATAGTAACACACTTTAAGTCACAGAGAGGTAGTTAGTCTGTAACTAAAAAAGTTAGTCTGTAACTCTAAAAAACCTTAAACAGTGGTCCTGTATCACCTTAGGGTACATCTACTCAGCAACATTATTTTAAAATAACTTAGTCTGCATCTACACCAGCAGTCAGCTATTTAGAAATAATGTTGAAATACTGTCAAGCTGGAGGACTTGTTACTCTGACTCATGTAACCCTCGTACAAGGAGTGAGGGCGGTTGGAGGAAGAGTGCTCTATTTTGAAATAAGTGCTGTGAAGATGCTCGCTATTTCGAAATAAGCTATGCAATTGATGTAACTTGAAATAAGCTACTCAGATTGAGCTAAGCCCTGCTGTGTAGATGCATTCTTAGACTAACCAAAAATATAGAAAGTATCATGAGCTTTCGTGGGCAGAGACAAATATGGAGCAAGAGGCACAGCAGTTGAATTACGAAGCAGAAAAAGGGAGGGCGGAGGAGAAAAAAACCTATCCATTTAAATGTCCATGCTTAATGAGGCTGCTAGAGTGGGCTGCAAGTGTCCGATACTTAGCTTTCGATGTCATTTGCGTGTTGACGATAACAGCCCATCCAGTTCATGCCTCTGCTCAAGCTGTGCGCGAGTATCAAATTTGCATATGAAAGCCAGTTCTGCAGATTCTGTGATTCCTGATGGTAAATGTTGCATCTGAGCCTTAAAGTCATGTATAGTGAAGTCAGAGGATGTATCTCTGTGCATTTTTTTTTTCTGGGAGAAAAGGGTGTCATTCCCACCTCCGGAGTTATAATAAGCGAATCGCCTGGAAGACCATTGTTATGATATGCAGCTTAGTGTTCAAACAGTATCTATTGTTCACGGTCAACATGGGTTTTAGATCAATGGTGGCTTGCTGGCTAGTTGTGCTGCATTCCTTTGTTTTGTGTGTTTCTGCATTGCCACATGCTCCAATAAATTTTAATGGCTTACACTTATTTTTAGTCTGTTGGTAGAGCGTTTTGGGGTTTGGATATTTTCTGTTGGGAAAGCTACATTTTGTGCTGCCCAGATGACAAAAACCCAGAGTAAAAGAGAAACTGACCAGCCTCCTATGTTGTACAGTGCAGATACAGCACTTGATCGCTAAAGGGATATCCTGTTGTATGCACTTGTGAATCTAGGAGGAAACCTGTCTGAAGTGTGTGTGTGTGTCATCAAGGTGAAATCCACCACTTGAACTCAAATTAGGACATAAAGGTAGCTGCATTAGGGCATGAAGTGAAATTCCCCCTCAGCGCAGTGTTCAGTGTGCTAGTAAGAATGTATATTCTGTAACCACATTACAAAAGTCAGTCCACACATGGACAGTATATGGCAGTGATGGCAGTCATTGGGTTAGAGTGAGGGCTCTAAATAGGGGTCCGGATGTGTGAGGGGGCTCCAGAGGAAGGGATGTTAAAATGTGGGTAACTGTAACCACTGAGCTTTCCAATGGTTACATGCACCTGTAGCATGGAAGTAGTTGGCTCTCCAGATGCAGCAGGAGCCTGAATATAACCATTAACGGTAATTGATAAACCCAGGCTTATCAGTTAACCATTAAAACAGTCCTACTTTTATATCCCTGCTCCAGGCTGGGGCAGGTGGTTGTGGTGCAGGACGAGGTGAGGGCTTTGGCTGGGGGTGTGGACTCTGGAGTGGGGCTAGAGATAAGGTTTTTGGGGTGCAGGAGGAGCCTGTGGTGTGAGGCTGAGGGATTTGGAATACAGGAGGGGGCTGTGGGTTGAGGCAAGTGTCTGGAGTTGTGGAAAGGAGAGGGCTTGGGTATGCTGAAGGATAAAGGGTTTGGGGTGCAAGGAGAGCTCCAAGGAGGAACTATGAGCTTTGGGGTGGGGCTGGGGGTGAGGGGTTTGGGAGGGCTCAGGCTAGGGTGGGGAGTTGGGGCTTGGGCTTACCTGGGCAGCGGTGCTAAGACAGGCTGCCTGATACCTGCTTGTCCTAGGGCACTGCACCCAGGAAGTGGCTAGCAGCGGGTTTGACTCCGGGGGAGGAGGGGGGGGCGGAGACGGAATGAAGCTTTGCGGCAAGTCACGTGCTCTACTATTGCCTGCAAACACCTCTCCCCTAGCTCTAATTGGCCGGAAACTGGCCAATGGGGTATGGAGCTGGTGCTCAAAGTGGGGGCAACTTGCAGAGTCCTATGGACTCCTGCCTAGTGGGAGAACTGCTGCTGGCCCTAGCACAAAGTTGCTGTGGTCATGGCAGCTCTGTGCTGGAGCTGGTGGGCAGAGGTGCCTCTCCCTTAGCTGCAGCCTGTTTGTGGGAGAGGCAGCTCTCCCTGCTGCAGCCATAAGGCCTTTATGCAAGCCTTAATAGCTAGTGTGGGGGGGATTAAAAGGAAGCTGTGCCCCTTGGAGGGATCTTAGCTTGTGATGGCTCAAACACTAGCCTGTTATGACACACAAAGTAGAAGAAAAAAAACCAAAATAAAAAAACCCACAAAAACCCAAACCTCACTGATGTGGTCCCCGGCTGAGACACCTCACTCCCTTTGTGGTCCAGCTTCACAGGGGCAGGGAATGAGGGGAGACGGAAGAGAGGACAGAAGTTCAGAGCTTCCGCAGGCTAGAAACTCTTCTAGGGTCCTAGGGTAATAGATTTTGTGGGTTCCCCACCAGGCTCTGGGTTGGGGCCAAAAAATAGGAGTTAAGTATGTGGGAGGAAGCTGATTGGGAGGCGGGAGGAATTCTAGGTCTTAGTTCGAGACTGTGCATGTGATAGGAGTGGGGATTGGGGCTGGGGGGCTCTTACCTGGTGCTTTGCACCCTGCTGCTCCCATTGACCATGATTCTGGCCAATGGGAGCATCAGGGAAAGCCTCCAGGTCAGCGATTTCCTGCATTTTTGTTCTTTCCTGCCTTTCCTCAGTCAGGAGGGAAGGGCAAGCAGCAACATATGGAGCCACTTGATTTCCCCCCCCCATGAGCTGGATCTGATCTATGAGGCTGAGGGCTCCCTTATCCACAGTGGTGAAGCTAGGGCTGGCTCTCCAGCTTTTGCATAGGATGCAGGGCTGTAGCACCAGCACAAGCTTCCCGCTGTAGGGGGACTGAGTCCCAAGCTCGCAGCCAACCTACAAGACTGCCATAGTCTGCAGACTACACTTGGAGAACCACTGTACTGTACTATACAGATACAAATACAAATAACTGGAAGGCAATGCAGAACTGCTCCTCTGCTTAACTGCCATGCATCAAAGGAGAAAGAATTGCATTGGGACCCACCTACGACTGCTTTTGGGAACGGGAGCGTCTTTCAGTTGTGTGCTTTTTGATGATTCTATGGCTACTTCAGAGATGGATTTTAAAGCTTCACAACAATGACAGTTTTTAGCAACATGAGTGTGTCAACAGGGACATATCTCTAATAGGTAGTGTAAACGCTGTTTATCAGCGTTTTTACCAACAAAATACTTCCACCCACATCGAGGGGGCGTGTGTTATTAGCAGGATCACTGTCCTGCTGATGAGATATTTATCCTGCCACGTGCTATGACAAAACTGGTCTTTCGGAGTGACAAAATGTGTTGTTCAGTTGGCAGTGTAGACAAAGCTTAAGAGGTGTTGAACACTTGATAACCTCTGCTGTAGTCACAGGAATTTTTGAGTACAGCACTTCCTGGGATCAGGTTCCTCAATCTACCCCCTCCCTCTTTTTTTCTGGGAAGGATAAAATTCCAAGAAACATAGGGAATCACTTGAAAGCAGCCTTTTCCTGAGGCTGGGTGGGGAAAGGTCAGTTCACTTCCGTCTCCCCCACCAAATTACCTTAGCTTTGTTTGTTGTAATATAGCTGCACTTTCTGTTCCTGGGAGGAACCCTTGACCCCAGCTACAGGAGACACTGCGCTTCTGATATTTCTGGTCTGACTTGAAGCAGGAAATACCATAGCTCTTAGGCTTGAGAGTAGACTCTGTTTAGGCCTAATCTCAAGGCCTAAGGTCCCAATCCTGTACCATTATTATTGATGGGAGTTTTACCATTGATTGCAGTTGGAATAGGATTGGATCTTTGTTTTGATGAAATGTGCATGAGTAAACAAACCTTTGGGTGTTAACCTAGGGTGACTGAAATTCACCTTCACTGAACATGATGTATTTATATTAGCTTATTTGCTGGGCCAAGTTTCACTGTTTGGACTGATAAAGAAATGTTGGTCATAGTGTCTGTAAGATCACTACACCGAGGGCACATCTAGACTTGCTTTCACTTTTGAAAGAAGGTATGCAATTTTGTTTTTTGAAAGAACCTCTTTTGAAAAAGCGATCAGAAGACTATATGCAAATTTATGCCAGATTTGCATACCTTCTTTCGAAAGTGAAAACAAGTCTAGACGTGCCCGGAGTTAAAATGGAATTGCTTTTTTGGGGGAAGGAAGAGGTCAAATCCCAGACTTTTTTAAAACTGCAAATTGTTGCCATTGCAAGAATGATTTCTCCCACACCCTCTTTCACACATATGCAATCCAATGGATTTCAGTACTTGTCTGAGAGAGTCTCTAAAAAGACAATATAAATTTACAGCAAAAGTAGATATCTTTGTTATGTATATTGTACAAGAAGCTCTAAATGAGTAATTAATCTGAAGAAAAGAATCAATTGCGGAGGTAAATTATTGCTTAAAAGATGTGATAAGTAGTTACTGGCAATGCTCCCTCATTTTTTCCATCCATCAGCTGAGTGGCATTTAAATCTCTGAGTGGCCACATAAGTACACAGTTTACAGGGAATGCTGGTCACCAGTAACTTTTTATTTTATTCATGTATCGAAATTATTTGGGTACTACAGAAAGGGAAAGTTCATACAGCCATATCCATATATTGGAAGAACAATATTGTGGGTTTTTAAAAATATCTATCTATCTATCTATCTATCTATCTATCTATCTATCTATCTATCTATCTATCTATCTATCTATCTATCTATCTATCTATCTATCTATCTATCTATCTATCTATCTATCTATCTATCTATCTATCTATCACTTTTCTGCCACATCTCAATAAAAGTCCAGTCCACTGTATTTCTTGAGTGGGTGGGATTTTTCAGAAGTGTTTAAAGGAACCGAAAATTAACGGGTGCCTAATCCCCTAAGGTACTTCTGGAAATGTCAGCCTGACTCTGTGTATAACCTTCAAATACTGGCAAGCATCTTCTCCAGCACTAGAGACAGGAGAAGTAGCCGCCTTGCTAAGAGGTTCATCCTCTCTTGAACTCTGTGCTGTTGTAGCAGGTGGAGACACTATGGGTTGCTCCAGGAATATGCGAAGGGAAGATAGGAAGGGTGGCAACCATGTGACTGGCTCTTTTCTCTGGCTCTGTCTTAGTGGTGATGGAATAGCTTTGAGCCTTCCCCTGCGGTGGTTAAAGGCAGGGTGTGCTGAAGCCTTTGGAGAACTGCTCCCTTGTTTGTTTTCTGGCCATTGAAGCAGATAGCTATCTGGTACCACCTTAGAAACAAGTACAGAAAGTGGGTAGGATGGCTATGGTAAATCCTCTCTCCACTTTGGTGTTGCATCTCGCGGTAGCTGCTTTACAGTGTTCTGCGCAGAATGTCGCTGCTTAAATAGCTTGCCTAGGAATAGATGTTACCATTCGCTGGCATGGTAGATCAAGGTTCTATATTTTCTTCTGGCTTCCTTGCTTTTGTGTCTGGTGCAGTCAGCACACAGCTTGGCACAGCTGACTATGTCTGTAACCAGAAGAGACTAGGATAGCAGGGTTGGGGCAGGTAAGCATTCAGGTACTTTTGAAGAGCTATATTAATCCTTCCACAGTACATACATGTATTACGCTGTATCTGCCTTTAACTAGGGAGATTAGTGTTTTATGTTCCTTGAGACCTTAAAATCCATTCATTTAAACCAGGCAACCAACCCTCAGCATGTATTAGTTGGAACATGTTGAATGAAGATTGCATATGAAACCTATTGAATGTTTCCATGGTTGATGATGAGAAGGCCAGTGGCTGGATTGGTGTGAAATATGTTAGAGCACAATAAAACTCTAAAACTTAAATCTAAATGAGGAAACAGGTTTTTCATGAATTGATTGCGGACATTAACTTGTTGTAATCTGATAAGTTATTTGTATGTTGTAGAAATGGATGAAGTTAATTGTGGATGCTCAGAGGTGTGACACAGTTGCGCTCTCTAAATATTTTGCCAAATATTAGTTCTAGAAGCTTATGGTAGCAATGCCCAACTGTGATTCTAGCCCAGGAAGAGGTGGGGACTAAACAGGAATATTGGCCTCCCCTACAATGCATAATAAAAAGAGGAACCTCTTAAGCTGCTTGGGGACCCTAATTTAGTGTGCTGATACCTAGGGAGAGCTCTGTTTGTTACTCTGCAATTGGAATGACACATGTACCAGGGTCTTGCTACATGGACATGATTTTGCAGGTCTGGGGTCATGAATGATGCATAATTTTCTCTCCTCCCTCTTCCCCCCGGAGCATATAAACTTAATTAGACAAGTCACACAGTGCAAAGAGCTGGGAAATATGTAATCATTATTGATGAAGAGAAAGGCCTACGTATAGCTAAGTTTTGAGAGGATATTTGAAAGAAAAGATGTAGCTTTTATGTACTCTGGATCACACATGTACCTACACTAACTTTAAAAAGGCATTAAGATATTTTTGCTTACTTGATAGACCATGAAAGGTACTTGAGAGCTGTGATCTATGGCAACTCTGACAAATTTATTTTGTTCAAAATAAGTAGCAGAATGCTAGATATAATAATGCTATCCTGTGCAAAAAGGAAAAAAGTGAATATGACCTTGACATTATATGGAGGACAACCTCTGTAATTAACAGACACTGGAAGAATGTAATTGTAGGATGACAGTCTGAATATTGGTAGTTTTTTTATTGATATTCTGCCAAAAAGCACATAGAATTTGTTGGAAAGAGGGGGAAATGTTTTAAACATCAAATTTCACATCTCTAAACTCTGAAGCAATCAAAGGTTCCTCAACCAAGTGAAAATCAACTTGATTTTCAACATAGGACTATGTCATTGTTTTCTGCTTCAGAGAGGTGGCTGTGTTAGTCTGTTTCAGCAAGAACAACAAGGAGTCTGGTGGCACATCAGACTAACACACTTATTAGGGTATTAAGGTTAAGAATCTCCTTATTGCCAAAGTTAGCTTTAAGCACTGATCCTCTATCTGAAATGTATTTTTGTGTAAGTGTAAAAATCTTTTCAAGTCTTCGCTACTTGCCTTTAATCATACTTTTTTGTGAGTTGGGTGTCTTGGATTTGGACAGCAGTATTGTGAAATCAGTAGGCATCTAGTAGATGAACTGCACTAAAATGTTCTTTTTATCTGCATCTGCTGGCATCTTGAAAGCAAACAGAAAACTTCTGTCTTTCTGTTTGCTGATTATTTTGTGTCACAATAAGGATGTCATATGGGGAGAAGTCCTAAGTAACAATCACTGGTATTACTCTTGCATCTATAGTCACTGCAGGTCTGAATGCAGATGGATGCTATTCTAAGAGTCCTTGCTCATGTTTTCTCTCTTGTGTGGCAAGTGGAAAGACTCTAAAGTAAAGAAGATTCTGATTTATATGTCTTAAAAAATGTAAATACTCGGAGCTTTCTCCTGACAACTAGTTGGAGAGGAGGGAGAGACTTCAGGAGCAAACTATATTTACATACAGACACCTACTCTGTCTACGTATCTGTCAGACAGGAGCTGTGTGATTCCAAGTGATTAACTATTTTTGGATTACAAATCACACTTGAACTGAATGTAAGGGTTGTGAAATGTTATCAATGTTGTCGTCTTTGTGTGAATAAAGGGGAGCAGAACTGTGCTTGTCACCCTCAGCTGAAAAGGCCTTGTTAAGCCAACAATTTGAATGCCAGACTTGTGAAAGTAAGAGGAATGGAAGCTGAAATCCCAGCCAGGGGTCAACTCTCCCTAAGGCTACACCTAGACTACACACCTTTTTCAAAAAAGCCTCTTTCGAAAAAGAGCATCTAGATCGCACTAAGCGGATCGAAAAAGCGATCTGCTTTTTTTTGAAAAAGAGCATCCAGACTGCCTGGATTCTCTGTCAAAAAAAGGGCACCTGGAAGCACTTCTGCCAGGGCACGGGGGCAGCCTTTACTTCCAGGTCCTGCAGCATGTTGTTTGCAGAGACACGTGCTTAAAGGGATCCTCCTGGACAGCCGTTCCTCTGCTCCTGCAGCTGGCTTGCCTACCTCCTAGAGGGACAGCAAAGCTTCTGCAGTGCTTGCTTTGAGTGCCCTGCTTTCTGAGACACCACAGCATTTTTTTTCCTGCTTGGTTTTTGTGCTTTGAATTGTGTTTTTTTTTTTTTTTTTTTTTGCCATGGAGCCGGAGCTGCCCCGGGGCAGGCGATGACCCCACTCTGTAGTGCTTCAAGCTCTTCTGTAACTCCATGAGACCTTCATGGTAGTCATGCCAGGTCTGGATTCAGCCCCTCGTTCGGGCTGCGGCAACGCTGTTCTTACCACCGACAAGTTCAGACTGGTGGGACCGGTTTGTCATGGAGCGGTGGGACGACCAGGCTTGGTTCCAAAACTTCAAGATGCGGAAGGCCACCTTCCAGGAGCTGTGTACCTGGCTTGCTTCTGCCCTGTAACGACAGGACACACATCTGTGCCCTGCCATCCCCCGGAGAAGAGGGTGGCTATTTCCCTCTGGAAACTAGCCACTTCCGACAGCTACCATTCAGTGGGACTCCAGTTTGGTGTGGGGAGATCTACTGTTGGCACCATGTTGATGGAGGTAAGTCCCTCTGGGGGGGGGACAGGCCATGCGGGGTAGGGGGAGTCTTACAGGAAGGGGGGGCAATGGAGTGGGAGTGGAGGAGGGATCCTGGCTTCACCCTGTCCTACTGCTGGGAGGGGCCACCTGGGGGGGCCCCTAGTGTCTTGGGGGAGGGAAAGGGGGGTACTTTCCAAGGACTCCGGCAACCCCTCTAACTTCCTATTCTGTGTGTCTGTATGTGTCTGTTTCTGCAGGTGGTGAGGGCATCAACTCAGAGCTGTTGAACAGGATTGTCCGCCTGGAGACCTGGACACCATCATGGCTGGCTTTGCTGGGCTGGGATTCCCGAACTGTGGAGGAGCGGTTGATGGAACTCTCATCCCTATCCGTGCACTGCCCCATCGAGCAGCCCAGTACATCAACAGAAAAGGGTACTTCTCCATGGTGCTGCAGGCCCTGGTTGACACTATGGACAATTCACTGACATTTGTGGGGGGTGGTCGGGCTGGGCACATGATACCCAGATCTTCAGAAATTCCTACCTTTACCACAGCCTGGAACATTCTTCCCACGGCGAAACTTTGCTGTTGGGGACATGGAGGTACCAGCCTGCATTGTGGCTGATGCAGCGTCCCCCTCATGCCCTGGCTTATGAAGCTGTACACTGGGCATCTGAACGTGAGCAGGGAACAACTTAATGTGCATCTGACCCAAGTAAGCTGGCAGGTTGAATGCACCTTTGGCTGGCTGAAGGAAAGGTTTAGGTGCCTGCTCACTTACCTCGACACAGGGAATGCAATATCCCTGAGGTGGTGGCTGCATGTTGCGTGCTTCATGACCTGGTGGAGAGCAAAGGGGAGGCCTTCCTCCCAGGGTGGAGGACACGGGCTGATGTCTAGGGGAGGCGATTCGAGCAGCCCCGGACAGCTGCCATCTGCCAAGCCCATCAGGTGGGGTTCGTATCCGGGAGGCCCTGCATGAGAGATTCTCAGCAGGAGCCCAATGACTCTCCCCAGGGCCTCCCTAAAGGGGCCTGTAGCCTGGCCCACTCTCCCCCCCAAACCTTTCCTCCCTCAACCCATCCCTGCCCCAGTCTCCGGACAGTTACATATATATCAGGTTTATGTCAAAAACACTATTTATAATCAAACAATGTGCAAAGAATTAACTTTTTGTAACAAAATAAAACTGAAAATGTTTTCAAAAATAAACTTTTATGTTAAACTAGCAAAGTCTTTTTAACTGGGGAGGAGGGGGGATGTAAACCTGGAGGAGAGAGAGAAGGAGGGCAGTTTAGGGCTGAGAGTGTTGCCTGGCTGGGTCTGCGGATAGCAGGGGGTTGGGAGGGGGGATTGAGAGGGGGCAGCAGCTGAGGGGGAGGACAAGGAGGCAGGGAGTGTGGGAGAAGAAGGGCGGGGAGCCAGAGGGGGCTGGAGCAGATTGAGCAGGAGGAGTAGCAATGGAGGCAGGACCTGGGACACCCATGGCCTCATGGATACTCCCACACGTTGCTGTCTACTTCTGGAGGAACTCCTCCAGCAAGTGGTTGTGCCACCGAGCCTCTTCCTGTGTCCTTTCTGCCATGCTCTTCTCCATCCATTCGAGGGCCTCAACATGCCTCCGCGTGAGGTCATTGTTGACCTGCCAGTGCCTGCAACGTCTGTGGGTCCGAGTGGGTGGTGGCATGGGTATCACATGGTGGTCTGATCCAGCAGGTCTGGCTGTGGAGGAGAAGAGGGAGAAGTAATCAGTTTTATGAATGCACACACTGTCCCTGCTTGTGATCAGTAAGTTATTGGAAAAGGGATGGCAATGTTCTCACTGCAAGCCCACGTCTGGCCTGGCCAGCAGCCCCAGCCTCACAGGTGCCCTAAGGTGGCTAGGGCAACGTTTCCCCCCACATCCACAATGGCCATTCAGCCCAGGGAAGTGTCCAGCCACAGTGGGTCACAAGACGTAGGACAGGGGCCTGGAGCAGCTTCGGTCTCCCAGGGCCCACACCCATCGCCTACCTGTGGCAGTGCTGTCTATGGGAGCGATTGTAGTGTCACTTGTGCATACATGCCCGAGTGCTAGGTGACACTTGGGGTGGTTGGTGTGTGTGTGTGTGTGTGTGTGTGTGTGTGTGTGTGTGTGTGTGCTCCCTTGTGACCAGCCTACTTCCTGCAGTTCCTGGCGGGGGGAGGACAGCCCTCACTGGGGTCAGACATGTGTGGGGCCCTCCCCGAGCTGTGAGCATGTGCCCATGTATGCCCTGGGAATTAACATGCTTGCACATGCACAGATAGGTGCAAGCTGTCCCGGAAGAGCATGACATTTGAAGACTGGCCCACATCACTTGTGCTCCCACCTCCCCCATTCTGCGTGTGTGACCCTTACCGCACTCACCTGATGTTCCCTCACCAGCATCAGAGGATGCCTCTGAGGCCTCCTGGATCTGGGGGACCGGCTTCAGGGTCAGGGTGACCAGAGTCCGGTTGGGATCGTCCTCCCCCTTTTCATCCTGAAGCTGCTGCTCTGGGTTGTCCTCAGCCACCTCCTGGCATCACTGGATCGGTGTCTGCAACCTGAGCTGCACAGGAATCGGGGCAGAGAGGGGCTCCCCATCACCCAGGATTTTGTCCAGCTCCTGGAAGTATGCACAGTGGTGAGGCACTTCCCCTGAGGTGGAGCTGTGCTCGCAGGCCCTGGCATAGCCCTGCCTCAATTCTTTTACCTTGGCCCGCATCTGGTCCAAGGTTCTGGGGTGGTGTCCTTTTTTGGCCAGCCCCTTGGCTGTGCAGGCATAAATGTCTGTATTCTGGCGACAGCAATGCAGAGCCCGGAGCGATTCCTCCTCTCCTCCTAGTTCCAAAAGGGTCAGGATCTCTGGCCCTGACCAGGGTGGATCTTGCCTCTTTGTGCCCCTGGATTGCTCGTGGGATGGCTCCCTGGAAGGTCCTTGATGGGGACTCAGGTATTGAGCTTGTGCCATGCTGAATTATCAGAGAGGCAGGGAGAGCCGTGTGGTCAGTGGCTTCCTCTGGCTGCCTTCCTGCCACAGTGGCTGCCCAGGGTGCCTGTGCCTTTAAGATATGACTACAGACAGGAACAATAGAGGTTTTCCCTGCAGATGGAGTATCCACCAGGGCTTTTCCCTGGAGGTCTGTTTTTTCAGAACCCGCCATTCCTGCATCCACACACACCTTTTTTCGACAGATCTCTGTTGAAAAAGGCATTCTTCCTCATAAAACTAGGTTTATCACTATCAACAAAACCGCCGTGTTCTTTTGATTTACTGTCAAAAGAATGCGGCAGCAGTCTGGCTGCCAGTGAAGTTGTTTCGAAAAAAAGGCAACTTTTTTTTGAAAAAATGGTAGTCTAGACCCACCCTAAGGGTCCCCAGTCTGGTATAAACCATTTCTCTCACTCTTCAAAGATGGAGCTCAATAGGTTCTGTGATGGGGCAGCTGCACCTCATTGGCATACAAGGGATTAAAGCAATCCTTGGGAAAGTTTGTGGGAGGAAGCCAATAAGGAAATGGTTTATAGATTCAGTCAACTAGGGACAGGTTTATTGGAGGCAGCCAATTAGTGCCAGCTTGAGGCATATCAGAAAGGGGTTGCAGAACAAAGCAGGGGAGTTATTCCCTGAAGTTTAAGGAGGGAGGTTTGGCTGCACTGAAGGAGGAAAAGACAGCACCATGGACAGAGCAATGCAGTGGTGAGCAGAAGCAAGGGACTGCTTACAAGGGTCCCTGACAAGAAGACTGAGAAGTTGCTAGGGCTGTGGAGAAATGTCCCAGTAAATCAGACAGTGGGGGTTGAAGATGACACAGCATATGGCTGCTTGCTAGAGGGTTCTCTTGCCCTTCAATCCCAGTTGCCTCTGAAAGGAATGGCTAGAGTATAGATTGCAGTTTGTTACTGAGGTAGGTGGGTGGCCTTCTTCCCTGGGTGGGAGGTAGAACTTGATGTGGTTGCACCTTCTAAAGCCTAGATACTCACCGATTAGGGACAACCACTGAGACTGAGCTTTGGTGAGGGTGCAGAGAGGGGCACAGTAAAGGAACATTTGGCCGTAGAATTCTAGGACATGAGGCAGAAGATATTGTTCCACGCACTCTGGGCTTGGCATCCTTCTCACAATTCTATGTTGAGAGAAAATGCCGTAAGTAGGATTCATAATGAATATAAGGTGGCTTCCCTCCTTTTGTTAAAAGTTTATTTTCTGCACTCAGACTCTGTTGCATGCGAGTGGGGAAGCGTTGCCTCTGAGGCGCCCATGGGTGGAATGTAATTTTCTCAGGTTACTGGGTGGAGGCTTGAGCTGGTTTGTATTGTTGAAAAATAATTCCTAGATATTGAACCTGGCCTTGGTTGCTACCAGCTCCACCTGGCTGAGGGGTTACAAAAACAAAGCTTGTGCTGTTTTTAAGGTGACGGCCTACGCCTCCTTTGAACATGCCAACAAAAATGCTCAAGTCTTAAGCATTGCCTGTCCTAGAGAATCCTATATTACTTCCTAAATTTAGGTGGTTTTGAAAACTACCCAGGTTATCTTACTATTCAGTATCTGCTAGAGACTGATACTTGTTTATTATGGGTGATTTGGAACAAAAATACTCTTTGGGGTTTTTCCCAAAAAAATTTTCTCTTCTCTTTTTCATATGGTTCTGTGTCATAGATGTAACCTGGAACTGACCTAAACATAGCTTGCTCCATCACTGGCTCTACTTATCATCTATGTATCTTGGTCTTTCTTATGTTTAGGTGACACATGATTATATCTGTAGACTGACTCAAAAACATCAGGAGAGGATATAGGACAGGAAGAGGGATAGGATACCAGTACAGGAAAGCACTTAAGCATTTGCTTGAGGCTCACTGATTGGGGCCTGATTTATACAGGAAAAACACACAGGAAGTACACTCCCGGGACTTCTCCTGGGGGATGGTTCTTCCTTCTATATGTAACAAAGATGATAGATTCAACAGGCATATAGATTCAATATAAGTATCAGAACAAAAAAAAAAGGATGAAAAAGTTGTACAAGGCAGTCTTACTCTTCTTAAGATTCAGCTTCTTGTCCTTATAAGTTGACATCCCTACTATAATTGAGTACACCATTAATCTTATTGAGCATTTCACCGTGAGCACTGGATCCCCAGAGCCACCTGCTCTCCCCTTCAGCCCTGCTGCCTCTGATGTAGGCAGCAGCATGGGGAGGTGGGCGGGCAGGTGGAAGTCAGTACACACAGGAAGTCAGCTTTCAAGCTAGCTCCCTGCTGTCTGTACTGAGGGGGCAGAGGAGGGTGCCGCGGATAGCCCAGGCTTGCCACAGACAAAGGCTGCTCCGTAGGATGCTGGCACAGCTTCTGTTTGTGGGGAGCTTGAGGCCCCCTTCTCCCCCCAAGACAGAGGCTGATGCTACCCTATGCTGCTATCCCTGTATCAGAGGCAGCACAACAAGGTGGTAGGCGGGATCTGGTTTGCACCAGGAGGCAGTTCAAAAACTGGCTTACCTCGTGCAGTGGCTCCCACCCGTCACCCCTCACTGCTGTCTCTAATACAGAAGCAGCAGTGTAAGGTGGCAGGGGATTCTCTGGCTGTAGGGCTGGGACCACACTGGCTGCTGATCCCACCCCTGGGGACTGTCTAATAGTCATGTAACTGATTATAATTACATGTGATACAATTATGTGCGAATACAATTAATCTATATAGCCTTATGCGGTGTGCTGTACCAAAGGTTGCTGAGGCAACTGAGGGAAGCTTCCAGATTGCAGGCCCTGGTTCTCGTGGGGGACTTTAATCACCCTGACATCTGTTGGGAAACCAATACAGCAGTACACAGGCAATCCAGGAAGTTTTTGGAGAATGTTGGGGATAACTTCTTGACACAAGTGCTGAAGGATCTGACCAGGGGCCGTGCGCAGCTTGATCTTCTGCTCACAAACAGGGAGGAACTAATAGGGGAAGTAGAGGTGGGTGACAACCTGGGAAGCAGTGATCATGAGATGGTAGATTTCAGGATTCTGACCAAAGGAAGAAAAGAGAGTAGTAAAATACACACCTTGGACTTCAAAAAAGCAGATTTTGACTCCCTCAGAGACCTGATGGGCAGAATCCCCTGGGATTCTAACATGAAGGGGAAAGGAGTCCAGGACAGCTGGCAGTATTTTAAAGAAGCCTTATTGAAGGCACAGAAAGAAACCATCCCGCTGTGTAGCAAGAGAGACAAACATGGTAGGAGACCGGATTGCCTTACAGGGGAAATCCTTGGTGAACTTAAGCACAAAAAGGAAGCTTACAAAAAATGGAAACTTAGACAAATGACCAGGGAGGAGTTTAAATGTATAGCTCGAGAATGCGGGGGGGTTATCAGGAAAGTGAAAGCGCAAATGGGATTGTGACTGGCTAAGGATGTGAAGGATAAGAAGAAAGGTTTCTACAGGCATGTTAACAAGAAGAAGGTGATCAGAGAGGGTGTGCGGCCCCTACTGGATGAAGGATGTAACCTAGTGACAGATGATGTGGGGAAAGCTGAAGTACTCAATGCTTTCTTTGCCTCTGTCTTCACGGACAAGGTTGGCTCCTGGACTAATGTGCTAAGTGATGCAAGATGGGATGAAGATGGAGAGCCCGTGGTGGGTAAAGAACAGGTTAGGAACTATTTAGAAAAGCTAAACATACACAAATCTGTGGGTCCGGACTTAATGCATCCGAGGGTACTGAGGGAGTTGGCAAATGTCATGGAGGAGCTTTTGGCCATTATCTTTGAAAAGTCGTGGAGATCGGGAGAAATCCCAGATGATTGGAAAAAGGCAAATGTAGCGCCCATCTTCAAAAAAGGGAAGAAGGATGATCTAGGGAACTATAGGCCAGTCAGTCTTACCTTGGTTCCTGGAAAAATCATGGAAGGGATCCTTAAGGAATCCATTTTGAGGCACTTGGAAGAGAGGAAAGTGATTAGGAATAGTCAGCATGGATTCACGAAGGGAAAGTTGTGCCTCGCCATTCTGATTAGCTTCTGGCTCTGTGGACGTGGGAAAGTCAGTGCATGTGATATACCTTGACTTTAGCAAGGCTTTTGATACTCATAGACTTTAAGGTCAGAAGGGACCATTATGATCATGAAGTCTGACCCCCTGCACAGTGCAGGCCACAGAATCTCACCCACCCCTCCTAGAATAATCCTCTCACCTATATCTCAGATATTGAAGCCTTCAAATACTTTGAAGACCCCAACATGCAGAGAATCCTCCAGCTGTGATCTGTACCCCATGCTACAGAGGAAGGTGAAAAACCTCCAGGGCCTCTGCCAATCTACCCTGGAGGAAAATTCCTTCCCGACCCCAAATATGGCGATCAGCTGAACCCTGAGCATGTGGGCAAGACTCACCAGCCAGACACTCAGAAAGTTCCCTATAGTAACTCCTATCCTCCCTCCATTGTCTTATTTACCACTGATAATGAATGGTCAATTAGTTACCAAGATCATGTTATCTCATCAAACCATCCCCTTCATAAACCCATCCCTTGAAGTCAGATAGATCATTTGCCCCCACTACTTCCCTTGGAAGGCCGTTCCAGAACCTCACTCCTCTAATGGTTAGAAACCTTCGTCTAATCTCAAGTCTAAACTTCCTACTAGCCAGCTTATATCCATTTGTTATGGAGGAGAGGCTGAGGGACTTGTGTCTGTTTAGTCTGCAGAAGTGAAGAGTGAGGGGGGGATTTGATAGCAGCCTTCTACTTCCTGAAGGGAGGTTCCAAAGAGGATAGAAAGAGGCTGTTCTCAGTAGGGACAGATAGCAGAACAAGGAGCAATGGTCTCAAGTTGTGGTCGGAGAAGACCAGGTTGGATATTAGGAAAAACTATTTCACTAGGAGGGTGGTAAAGCACTGAAATGGGTTACCTAGGGAAGTAGTGGAGTCTCCATCGCTAGTGGTGTTTAAGTCTCGGCTTGACAAAGCCTTGGCCGGATTGATTTAGTTGGGATTGGTCCTGCCTAGAGCAGGGGGCTGGACTTGATAACCTTCTGAGGTCTCTTCCAGCTCTATGCTTCTATGATTCTATGATTATTGAATCTCCTGGAATACTGAACCATGGAGATTTTTTTGAAACGGTAAACTTGCCTTTCCCTTGTGGATAAAGCAGAAGGAAGCTCAATGGATCAGCTTTGAAGAAGAAACATAAGACACATCCTATCCACTTCTAAGGTATTGGTAGCTATCGTAGTTCTAATTAAAAAGACCATAAATAGAGACTATTTACAATTTCTACTGGTTTTTTTTTAAAAATTTTTGATTAGGGAAATCTGATTTGAATTAATTGATGTGAAATTGTGGTTAAGGCATGGTTCTATAATTCTCTTGATCCACTTACAAATTAACTTTGCAGTTTCTCTAGCAGAGTTGAATTGTTTTGCTTTAGCTTCTCTCCCTTGAGAATCTGAAAAAAGGGTTCTATGCTCTAATTTCTTACATAGTTCGAGATAAGGGATTAAATCTACAAATGATCCACTAAGATTATATAAAAGGAAAGTGTGTGTGTCACTCTGTGGAAAATGACAGGGAAATCCATTGCTGAATTGGGGAAAATTCAGGTGGCATATTTTCTGGTTATGATTTTTATGGGCATGTGAAATTATTTTCTAGTTACATAGAGGAAGAAAAGCCACTGTAAACAGCATATTAGACTTTCTGGAAAGAAGTGCAAAATGAAATACGTAGATATCTTTCCCATACCATACCACTTTTTTATTTGTCTATTCAGATAAGACCACATGCTTGATAGGATTTTTGCTTTCCTCCTTATCAGCTAGTTGAATCAGAGAGAGAGACTTTTCCTCCTTTCTTGAATGTGGAAAACTCTATCATTGAATCTCTGGCTCACAGTTTTTTTTTTCCTTTTGTTGACTTGGAAGGGAACATTCTGCCTTTCACAATGGAAAGAACGTATTCATTTTAGAGTTGCTTAAGGTTTTTCTGGTTTAAAATTGAATAATTACTTATTCCTATGGGGAGTGTTGGGGAGATTTTCAGAGCTGAGGCAGTAGATTTGGACTAAGAAGTAATTTTATTTTTGAAGTGACAATGAAACAAGGAGAGATGAAACTTTTCTATTTAGGGGGTCTTTTAGCCTAAATGTAGAATTTCTGGCATTAGGAGTCTAATTTAAACCCACAAAAGTGATGGCAGCACAGCGTTGTGGGGTTTTCTTGTTTTTTTTTTTAATCTGAATTCCAGTTTGTGTTCTTAGAGCTACAGCCTTTAAAAGCCCCTTCACCCCACACACAATGAAAATCTACTTCTATCATATGTAAGACATTTCAGATCTACAAGATTGCTGAAGGGACCACTTTTTTGAAAGGGATTATAGTCGATCTGTTCATCAAAATGCAAATATTTTGCATAAGGCCTTAATGGCTCTAGCCATCCATCATGATGAGCCCATTTTGCCCCTTAAAAGACTCTATTTCATGGACCATCAACCCAATAGACTTTCATGGGCCCCTTTTTTGAGCCATTAGTTTCTATCAGGTCAGTAGGAGGTACCTTTGATATGGGGGTCAATAGGAGTTCAGATAAAAAAAACCTTCACAGATCTCTAATCTGTGTGAAATGATATAGCTCAGTCTTTATTCAGTTTTTTTAAAATCACTGAATTGTACTATCCAACACTGAAATTGAGTCAGAATTGTTATGGTGTTACAGAACCCAGATTTTGTTGTGCTTCTAATGTTCTTTTTTTTTAAAATTTGTTGGTGTCCCTGTGTTAGACTAGTGTGCTAGATCTTCCTGTCTCCTTTCTGAAGCAATGGAAGGGACATGACTGTAATACATTATGTGGTAATGCAGACAGAGCTATGATGGCAAAATATGGAGGCCTACAATGGAGGAAGAAAAACCCAGGCTATGTCTTTCTGACATAATGAGAACTATCCTTGTCAATTCCTCTAAGTGTAATTTACGACTGGTACTATGTTGGTCTCTGTTTTTCTTAGATCTCCTCAAAGTTTTTCAACCATGTTTTCATTCATTCCTAGAATTAGCATTGAGTATGAAATTTACCAGATGTGGGCACTTGTTGTAAGTCGAGGAGAAGGGCATGACATTTATATTTTACCCATTACTGTGTCCTCACTTGTGTGTAACTTCTCATTTCTCTCCTCCCGCAACCACTTAAAACACAATATGAAATGCTGAATTGCAATAAATCTGGCCTGCTGTAAAGGTAACACTAGCCCTTGAGCAACATGTTTTAGCACTGAAAAGTGCCAGTATAAACAATAGTTCAGGGTGAGGCCTTTTATCACTGGGGGAGAGTTCTCCCCAGCAATAAAGCGTGATTACCGTGCCCATGTGACAGTACTGCAGTAGTAGAGGTGCTGCAGCTATGCTGTGATGTGGGCAGTATAAATACATTCTTGTTCATCCCTCTTTGAGTGTTAGAATTGGAGACACGGCAGCGTACTGTACCCCTGTGGTTTGAGCAGGATGGAAGGGAGCTTGAACATCCAAAATGTACTAAGGGAGGTCCTTTACTCTCTCCAGGAGCAGGGAGCTACCTCGATTTTATAATGTGCATAAGCAATTTGTGCATGTACTTTTGTTTCACAAAGACAACAAGTGTATTGCACTGCAACTGGTCCCAAAGTTCCAACTCTGCCATTTGGTGAATAGAGTGCTTGAGGGGCATTTGTGTAGAGGAAGTTGTTGTATAGTAATTGCAGAACAAACATAGTTTGATAGTTCAGCAGCAAGGTTGTGCGCTTGCCAGCTTATAATTGTGGTATGTGGATCCTGCTGATGTTTCCAGAGCCATTTGGAATGACAACAAATTATTTAGTCAAGTGTAGGAAAATCATTGTTGGAAAAATGCTCCCCATGAAATTTCTAGCATTTAAAGGGACAGAAAGAACCCTTTGTCCTTTTTTAAAATGTGACAGATGCTGTTCAAGTGAAGAAATGTTCTCGCTTGTTACTGGAACTATGCAAGCTTGCTATTCTTGTGGGTCTGAGTACTCCCAACTTCACTTTGATGTAGGCAGAGGTAGTACGCCAGCTGTTATAACAAGACCTCTTACCTACACTGAAGTTCTTGGAATATGGCTGCTGGCAATATTGCCATGCACTGTTTTTCTTCTTTCTCTCATTCTTGGAATAGTTACCAACTACACTGAGACCCTTCTGAGCCAAAGAGCTTTTAGTTGGTGTTTTCTAATGGAGGAATCTGACAGTGATGCTCTTGGATAATGGATCTTGTTTTTCTCTATTTAAAACATTATTTTAAAAAATACACACTACACCAGCATTCAAGATCCTCTGTGTACTGAGGATCAGCACATGTTCTGTGCACCAGTTAAAGGACTGAAGTGGGGCTTAGCCTTCATCAGGTTTATGTGCTGCTTATCTGCATGGGGAAGTATTGCTTCAGTTGATTGATTCTGTTGCAGTTATTTATTGATTTGCCCATCAGTTTTGTTTCTCTGTGCCAACTCTGCATGATGTACACCCTCTGACTAACTTCATGAGAAATAAAAATGAGGTAACTTACTGTAGCAGAAAAGGTGTCACCCTAAAGTCTGGAAAATCGACTCAACGTTTACCCTCTCTGCAAAGTTCTAGTTCCCATAACTAAATGATGTTGTTGAATCAAATGACAAGAAGATAGAAATGTAAAACAGAAATCTATATTCAACACTGCTCCTTCCAAGGTACTTGGGAGTTGTGCACTTGTGGGAATTGTTTGCAAGACCAACTGTAACAAGCAGACTCTGCTTTTCTATCTTGCAGGAGAGGCTGCAGGGGTTCCTCCTCCTCTCCGTATTTAAAATGGAACTTTTCTGTCAAGTGAACCAGCAGCAGGAAGGGCCAGGTTCAATATCAAGGGCAGGAGTGTGCAATAATTTTTGCTGGGGGGGGGGCGGGGGAGGAGGGGAGCCGAATGCTTCTGGGCTTCCCTACCCCCAGCCTAATTAGGGTCTGGGGGTGGGGGAGCCTCTTTGCCTCCCCTTCCCACTAGGCACCCATGCCCTGGCAGGGTCGGAAGAGGCTTCGCACACTCCCCCACCCCTAGGCCCTGATTGGCCTGGGAGTGGGAGAAGCACACGAAGCCTCTTCCTGCCTTACCCCTGCCCTGCGAGGAGCATGCGGCATTTCAAAGTGTCACACACTGCTTGCAGGGCGGGAGGAGATGTCACCTGCTACCCTGCTCTCAAATCCTGATTGGCTTGGAGAGGGGGGAGGAGCTGTGTGACGCTTCCCTTGCCCTGCTCCTGCCCTGTATGCATGTACAGCACTTTGAAGTGCCGTGCGCTCCTTGCAGGGTGGGGGGAGGGCGTAAGAAACTTTGCACAGTTTCCCCATCTCCAGGCCAATCAGGACTTTGGGATGGGGGAGTGCGTGACATCTCCTCACGCCCTATGAGCAGTGCACGGCGCTTCAAAGCTCTGCATGCTGCTCACAGGGCAGGAGGAAGCTTCATGTGCTCTGCCGCCTCCAGGCCCTAATTGCCCTGGGGGCAGAGGAGTGGTAGGGCCTCCGTGGGCAGGATCAACCTGCTTGGTGGGCCAGATCCAGTTTGCGGAGGTCCTTTTGCCCATCCCTGATCTAGGGGTAACTCTCCATCCATCCAACATAGAATTGGCTTGAGCCCCCACTCAGAAAACTGGGACATTCATACGTTGCCCCAAGGTGCCTCTGAAAAGCAATGCTTCTCCACTCAAACACAGAATCTGACTATAGAAAAGAGACTTTTTTTAAAATAAAAGGTAGGGAAATAACTTGGCGTTTATTTAAGAAAACGACACAGAGTTTATAAACATGAACCATGAGTAAAAGTCCCACACTGATTAGGTTGGACAACATCCTTGTCCTCTCAGGTTCTTCACTCCAGCAATGTAAATGTCTCCTTCATATGCCCAACACTTCTCTGCATGCCACAGAGTTCACCTCCCATTCTGGATCGGGGGTGGTAAAGTGGCATCTTACTCTGCTGGTCACTCGCCATCTGCCTGCTCCCTGCAGGAGCAGCTAATGGGGAGTTCTGAGAGGGAGTTCTCCAGATGAAGGAGGAGTGGAGTAACTGATTGTCTGTAGTGTGTGTGTCTGTGCTTGGGGCATACTTGCTGGTTGCCTGAAAGATACTGTGTGCTGAGCTTGTTTTTGTCTCTTTGTTTGGAGAATCCATGTATTGAGCTGTTTGTTTAAAAGACCTTGTGCTGAGGCCAGCAGTTGGAAACTGTAGACTTGTTAACTAGAATTTGAAATCTAGAACCCTCTGTGAATTGGTCAAACCTAAACCACGGAGCAGGGTTATTAGGAAGGCTAGGACTATATAAATCCTGCTAGTAAGTGACCAGAGAACTTAGCAAATAGAGCAGCTAACAGGGAATTTCGTGAGAGTCTTTAGAGGGGGTAAACAGTGAGGTGGCAAAATTTGCAGACTATACTAAATTGTTCAAGATAGTTAAGAATGAAGCAGACGGCCAAGTGCCTTAACAGGATCTCACAAAACTAGGTGATTGGGCCACAAAATGGCAAATTAAATTTAATACTGATAAATGCAAAGTAACAAAGATTGGAAAAAATAATCCCAACTACACATACAATATGATGGGGACTAATTTAATTATAACCACTCGAGATCTTGAAATCATCGTGGATAGTTCTTTGAAACATCCACTCAGTGTGCAGTGGCAATCAAAAAAGCAAATAGAATGTTGGGAATCATTAAAAAAAGGATAGAGAATAAGACCGATAATATATTATTGCCTCTATATAAATCCACGGAGTGCCCAGATCTTGAATACTGCATACAGATGTGGTTGCCTCATCTTCAAAAAAGATATATTGGCATTGGAAAAGGTTCAGAAAAAGGGAACAAAAATGATTAGGGGTTTTGAACGGGTCCCATAGGAAGAGAGATTAAAAAGACTTGGACTTTTCAGCTTAGAAAAGAGGAGACTTAAGGGGAGATACGACAGAGGTCTATAAAATCATGACAAGTATGGAGAAAGTGAATAAGGAAAAGTTACTTGTTCCCATAAGTTGGGGTCATTTGATGAAATTAATAGGTAGCAGGTTTAAAACAAACAGAAGGAAGTTTTTCTTCATGCAGCGCACAGTCAGCCTGTGGAACTCTTGCCCGAGGATGTTGTGAAGATCAGGACTTTAACAAGGTTCATAAAAGAGCTAGATAAATTCATGGTGGTTAGGTCCATCAATGGCTAATAGCCAGGAGGGGTAGGAATGGTGTCCCTAGCCTCTGTTTGTCAGTGGCTGGAAATGGATGACAAGAGACCTTGATGATTAACTGATTCTGTTCACTCCCTCTGTGGCATCTGGTATTGGACATGGATAGAAGATAGGATACTAGGCTAGATGGATCTTTGATCTCGCCAAGTATGGCTGTTTCTATGTTCTTATGCTGCTACCTGGGTGGCCGTTTGTTTCACCTCTCTACCACTGCCCCATTTGCGGCTCATCACCCTGTTGGCTCCTAGTCATGGACGACTTTCTGACTTCTGACCATCAGTCTGGATGATTTCAGCACCCAATGATTTGAATTCTCAAACACAAGAAAAGAGGCACCTAATGATGCTTATTCAAAGAACAGAGCTAAACAGGTCAAACCAGTTCAGGCAGGGGAGGCCATATAGCCTCCTGACCAAAATAACCTTCCCTCACCCCTCTGTCACACAGTGCTCTGAAGGTTGAGCCCCTGCATTAGCAAGATTCTTTCTGCTAACTCTAAGCTCTTTCATTTGGAACAATTTAGCACAGTCCTAATTTTCTGTATTCCCACAATTATATACATTGGTAATGATATTTTAGCTATCTCTGCATTTAATACATACATTGTTGGTGTTTGGTCACAAATTAAGTTGATTACAGTGAGCAGTATACCACTTCATATGCTGAATATCTTACAAATCTAAGCAAAGCGGGGGAGAACTGTATTTCCATAGACATTCCCTGGGTTTCTCTTCCATTCTGTTAAGCTACTATAGAAGCATTCCTTCAGATCCTGCTTATAAACAGAATAAAATGAAGGAAAAGGAAGGGGCGACAGAAACAGGATTATTTCTCTCCTTCTTGTGGAGGGAAGTAAATGGATGAGGTTTCAGATTCACTTGTAGATCAAATGCTCTTGGATGTTTTGCAAACCAAACTTAGAGCAGGGTAAGTGCCAGGCAGATTGTCAGTCTATGACAGTAGTTTTCAACCTTTGGTCATGTATGGACCCTAAAAAATGGAGGTTTTGTCTACAAAACTTATGTTGACACTAGAAGTCAACAAAACAGAAATTGCCAGTGGGTGTTCACACTTGCTTCTTCTGTTGACAGATCATGTCTACACTGGGGGCACCATCATCAACAGTGTGAGTAAGGCATAGTGGGTATGTCACATTCTCTCACATTTCTCCCGCAGACTCTCCAGCTGCCATGAGCAGCATCATGAGTAGCTCTGCGAATTCTCTGTGCCAGAGAATGTCAAAAGCAGCACATCAGTTTCTCTCCCCCAACCTTCTTGATTCCCTGCATTCTGCTTGTTGCTGTGTTCTTAGTGCAGGGCAGAACTGGAGCATTCCGATGATTTGCTTTTTGTTCCCCAACGGGAGCAGCACACTCAGCTGTCAGATACTTCCTGGAGCTTTGAAAGGGAGAGGGGTGCATGCCTGCAGGGCAGCAGAGATCAAAACACATAGCAGAGGGATCAGGGTAGGCATTGTGTTATACTAGTAACTAGAGGAAGCCAGACTATTCATTGTTTTTAAAGTTTTTCCAGCTACAGACTCACTCTGCTACCCCTCTGAAGGTAGAGGAAGCCAGTTCTGTCAACAAAACAGAGTATATTATGGCTCTTTGTGGACAATAAAGGGAGGGGAAAAGGGGAAAAAAAGACTTCCATCACTACAAAACTGGATGTTTTTCCCGACAAAAGTCACATTACAGTGTGTACACTCTGACTGTGTTGTCGCCAAAAGGCAATTTTGAGTGATAACACTTGGTGGTATAGGCAAGGTTGCATGTGCAGACCACTTTGGAAATATTAGACAGTCTGTATGGACTAGGGATGTAAGAGACTAGTCAGCTATCCTATATGCAGAAACTTATTAGATAGTCGACTTGTGATGTGACTAGTTACTTCCTCCCTTCTCCCCCAGCCACCTTGCTGCCTCTGTCAGAGAGGCAGCAAGTTGGACGTGGGGGAGCAGGAGCCAGTGTTGGGAGGAGCTGGCTTGAAAGTCAGTTCTCCCCAGCATCATCTCTGCAGGGGCAGGGGAGGTAGAGGCACAGTGTAAATTGCGCGAGCAGGGACTGGAGCAGTCTCCACTTGCGCCCTTCTGCTGAGATTCTGCTTCTGAAATGTACAAGAGCCCCCAACAGGACTCTCGTACATTTCAAACACTGAGGCACTATAAGGAACTCAGGGCCAGCAGGTGAGTCCCCACGGGCCCTGCGCTCATTGTGGGGCTTCCTTTTGAAATGTACAAGAACCCCGCAAGGGATCTGCTTTTGAAAGGCGGAGGCGTCCTTATAAACTAATGGAATAGTCGATGGAATAGTCGATGGAAATCCCATCGACTATTTAATTAGCTAATCTAAATTTAACATCTCTGCTGTGAACCCACAGGACTCTGTGCATGGAATATTGAAAACCACTGGTTTCCATGTTGCCAGCAATGATGACAATGATTCACCAAATGAATACATGAAAGTAGTGATTGATAAATCAAAATGCCTGTGGAAAACTGCAGCAATGCGCATATAGTAGGCACAAAATATTCACAAAACTTTCAGAGTGAGTGCAATTGTCCGTCACATGTCAAATTATGCAAAGTAAACATCTATTAAATCAATCTTGTTCTCAAGCAGCATTTTTTTTTGCCTATCTCTAAATTTCTGTTGCCAACGAAAATATTTTTTGCCAGTTTGTTTATGGTGAAATTCCCATTTACTGATTTTTTTGTTTAAATATTCTTCCAAACTTGCTTATCAGATAAGTGTGTATTTTGTTCAGACTTCACTCTTGCAACCATCCAAAAGCCAGAGGACTCTGTAGGGAGGTTGGGAGACAGGGACCATACTTAAAAGTTAGGCATATATGAAAACAGGATTTTACAGACCCTGCTGAGGGTGTGCTGTGAGAAGTAAAATTTGTGTGCGAGGCCTTTGGTACAAGCAGTATGCCTCATGTATGTTGCTGTTTTATTTTTCTAATAGCTGTGCTGTCATGTTGTTGGAAGTTTTGATTTGAAATCTTCCATCTGAATTAGAGTAGGATATTAGAGAGTATTATATGCATTTATTTTTAGATTGTTGACTCAACAAGATCAGAATTGGCTGTTTCTCACATACACTGAATTGCCGATTTTTGTACTTTAGGTGTGTATCACGGTAGATAGGAATGTTTTTCTTCAAAACACAAACTGTGTTGTAGTTGTTAGAGCACCTCAGTGCTGAGTTCCATCAAATCTCTATATTACCTGGCATGTTATACCGGTGTACTACAAATCAGAGGCAGACACTGAGGGTGCCCCAAAAGCTAGGTCAAGCCATGGTGTATCCTAAAAACAATTTGGACATGTAGATAAATGAAAAGATATTTTACGAGGACTGACAGAAAGGGGAAGGTTATGAATAATCTTGGTGAAGAAGCTTAACTGTTGCAAATCAAGGTAAAACAAGAGTGGTGCCTAGTGGTGCCCATAGGGACTCTCTGCAAGCAGTTCTCCAGCAATCTTCCCTGTGTTGATGTTGCTGGGAAATCTCAGGATGGCTTGTTTGTTTTTTGTTTTCCTCCATTATCTCCCTCTCCTCTGAGCAAAGGTTTTTCCTAGGTCAGTCTTTCATAGTGATCTTTGTCTCCGCCCCTATTGGCCAGGGGAAAGGTATATGCTTGTGTGTCCATCCCGCAGGGTCACGAATCAGAGTGGAAGGAGTTAAATGCAGTTACCAATTGACCATAGTAGCATTGAGCTTGGACTTCTGCTCATGCACGGTTCATTAAAATGAGCAGATGCTAAAAATCTAAAGATCATCTTTTAATACAGTAACATCGATAAGTTAGTTGCTTGTACATTGTGTGACTATTTAATGTGATCAGCTTTGGGGGTGCAGGCCTCAAGGGCACCTGAATGAGTTAGTCTCTAAAACAGCCTTACTTGAGAAATGTAGGATTATTTGAATGAAAACTTCTCTAACCTGTAAATCTGTTAACTCTGTAGCAAATGTAGTAAATATATCAAACTCATTGCCTCTCTCGTACATAGATGATAAAAGAGGTGCATACAGGTTTAGGCAATCTTCAGTGTCAGTGTCTCTGCTTGTCAAATTTGTACCACTTTCTATCAATTTCATGCCTAGCACTGGCATGACACATACCCAACAGAGAGGGATTGAATACTTGCCTGAAAATGCCTGGTCCAAGTTGATTTGTTTTCCAGTAAAGATACTGAAAAATATCTGACAGGTGCACTGTGCTTGTTGCAAACTGAGAGCTTACCTTATATGAACTCCTTTTACTATTATGAAATGGATGGCAGATTTTTTTTAAAAAACTACTAGTATGGTAGGAAGCTACATTTTCCCCATGTAGTTTCAATCATTTTCTCAGTGTTTGTATGTATTGATTTAGTTTTGAAATGTGGTCTCAATATTAGGTTTTTTTTGAGCCCACATAAACTTCACTGATTGATTGTTTGAAGTTGATTAGCTAGAGTGTTGCTCATGGATAATGGAATGTCAGCTTAATGCATATTGTAATGCTCTTGGCTAGGGTTGAATGGAAGTTACTCAACTGAGAATTTCCCAATAACACAAGAGCCTGAAAGTTTGCATTATGAAGTGTGTGGTTTGGAATAAGGAGGCTTTACTGAAACACAACAAAAAAGACAAAATTGTAAGAAGAAAAAGCTTTGTTTTTACACACATGTAATTTGGAAGCTTGGAGTACTTATCGCCTAATGACTATCAGAGCATCTTTTTGGAATCACTGTGGTAGATAACTTTATTCTTATCTTGCACTAATATTCACACATTCAACACACAAAACTAGCAGTAAAGCAGTGTATTTTTCTGCAGTGGACAAGCTGCCTCCATGCAGAAGTTTCACTGCTGCTCTAGCATACTGCCCCTTGTCCCAAAAAGTGATGTGCTAAACTTCTGTTGAGCAAATGATCAAGAGGCAGGCAGTGGTAGAGATAAAAAAAAATGCCTTCAAAGGAATCTTGTACCTTGTTCCATTGCTAGAAATGTATGGGAAAACGAGCAGCAAACAAATCAATTTGGCAAGCCAAAATAATACTTGTTATGGAAGCAGGATGTCAATGCATAACCAGGGAAGAGGGCACTTTCATGAGGAGCAGGAATGGGATTTAAGCACAGTGAGCACACATTGGTATATCTCTTTCTAACCTGAGGGTGGGGGTTGTAAATCAACAATCTGGGAGTCCATAAAATCTCTTGCTAAATCAGTCCTCTTCAGCACGGACAACTGATGACTACTTGAATAAATTCTGATTTAATCATCTTGGTGGAAGGTCATTTCAGCCAAATCTAGGAACTTATTAATTTTTGGAGAGGTTTTCTATTACATGCCACAGTACCTTTACTTCATACATAGCTACTAATGCTTAGATTAATTCCACTTTTTCAGAGCTTTCATTTTTAAGGTAGCTGTAGTTGTGTCCCTTGGGATATTGACAGAGGAAAAAGTATAGTTAGAGCCCTAGTAGATGATTTGGATACTGCTGTGCTCTACTGTACAGCAGTGCTGCTGCCATTACATGTGTTAGAAGTTAAGTAAGGTACTATGGCAACATGAGTATTTAAGCTAGTGCAGGGGTGGCCAACCCATTTAACAAAGAGAGCCGAAACAGCGGCGGAAAAAATGCGAAGAACTGCACCAGTATTGTTGAGCACAATAAAAAACAAGGAAAGCCCCAACCCAGAATTGTTGAGCACAAAAAAAGAAAGAAACTTTAAAAAACTTTCCCTTTAAGAAACAAGCTTAGGCTTTTTGGCCATATCAGGCTCCTGTCGACGGTCGCCATCTTGGGTGCCATTTTGAATTGACGCCCCGGTGAGCACAGGAAAGCCAGGGGTGAGAGGGAGCTATTGGGGAAGGCACAGGAGCGGCTTCACGAGCCGCACCTTTGGGGGAGAAGAGCCACATGCAGCCGCGGGTTGGCCAGCCCTGGGCTGGTGCATGTTCGAGCAGTGTACAGATTAATGGTGATATGTTAGAGCTACAGGCTCCAGAGAGCCAATGGCTCTCGAGTTTCTAGCTGGAACGTGTCTGACCTGTCTCCCTAGGGCAGGGGTGGGCAATAATTTTTTCTGGGGGGGTCACTCCAAAAGTTGGTAAGTGGTTGAAGGCCGCACTCTTCTATGATATTGATGGAGGAGATGCGGGGTCTGGGATGGAGGTTGGGTGCAAAAGGGAGCTTGGGGTAAGGGACTGGGGTAGGGTTGCCAGGTGTCTGGTATTGACCCGTATTTTACCTGTCTGGTAAAAAAAAAAAAAAAAAAAAAAAATCAGAAAATACCAGACACCTGAAATGTCCGGTATTTTCTGATTCTCTCTGCCCCTCCCCCCCGCCAGCCAGGAGGCGAAAATCCCGGGTTCCACAGGGGAGTTGTTCAACCTGGAGCAGGAAGACAAGATGGCAGACGGCCGCCGGCAGCCTGTGAGGGCCAAAAAGCCTCAAAGGGATTTCTTAACGGGGCCATGCTGTTTTTTAAAAAATCTTTTATTTTATTTATTCTTATTTGCTTAATTCTCTGGGTCTTTTTTTTTCTCTGCTCAACCATTTTGGTCCCACCGCCCCTTTTTTCTCAACAGAATTTTTTCCCCGGTGGTTTTTTTTTTTTTTTTTTTTTGGAAGGGGGGTGTTTGGTATTTTTGCTTAAACCATCTGGCAACCCTAATTGGGGTGCAGGAGGGAGACGGGAGTCTGGGAGGGAGTTTGGGTGAAGGAGGCGATTGTGACCTAGGGCAGGGGACTGGAATGCAGGGGTTTGGGATGTGAACTAGGGTAGGAGGGGATTGGGGTGCCAGATCTAGGAGGAGGTATGGTGTAAGAGGAGGTTAGAGGGTATGGGTATATTGAGTGGGGTGGGCAGAGGGTTGGGGTAGAAAGGGCTGTGGGGCTAGAAACTGGCTGTGGACAGGAGACTTACTTGTCTGCTGCCAAACCAGCCTGCCTGCCTGCAGAGCTAAGGCTTGCAGAGGTTAAAAAGTTACCTAGCCAGCCAGCCTGCCTGCCTGCTTGCCTGGCCATGTGCTTCATTGAATAACTGAGCCGAGGACAGGGGGCATGATTCTTCTTGCCTCCTGTTATTCAAACAAGCAGCTTCCACTGCTTGGTTTCTGTCCAGAAACCAGCCAATGGGATTGTGCTGGGAGTGGGGCGTCTCTCTCGCCCCCCCCCTCCCCCCCCAATCAGTTTTAAAATAGAAACAGAGCCTTGCAGCCGAGTTTCTGCACGGGGCTGCAGAGTAAAGCAGGTGAGACTGCCTGGGGATCTCTGCTGCCTCCACAGGTCGGATCGAGGAACTTGGGGGCCGGGTTTGGCCCACGGGCTGTATTTTGCCCAAGTGTGTCCTAGGATATTAGTGAAATGACTTAAGCAGGTAGGACTGTCAGACTTTTCATAGGAAGTGAGAGAGAGGCTGTTCATTCATTCTTATTTGCTTATAATTTTGTTACATCACTTAAAATGTTTTCTTCTGTAGCCAAAATATTAACTCCCTTCATTAGACCTTTTTCCATGCCATTCTTTTTGTTACGGGCTATTGATATTTGTAAGACTTGATCCTATGCTCAGGGTAAATGCCCTAAGTAAATGAAGATCTAGGATCATGATTCTCAGGAAGATGGGATAGGCTTTAAAGGGAAATTGAATGAATGACGAAAGACTTTGTTTCTGCCCTGTATGTTTCCATGTGCTTTCATGTGGCCATGATGAAGATTATCTGATGAAAATGTTTTCAGTGCCTAGTTGGTTGGTTTCTTGCTTGCTATGAGCTAGCAGCCTAAAAATGTTTTTCCTGGAGTGGACATTCCTTCTTTGCTAGGCCAAGTAAGAGGAGCTGTTTATTTGCCTCTTCAGGACCACGTTCCTCCACAGCTAAAATCTGGAAACTAGGTACTAATCACAGCAGCAGCATGCAGTTTTTGTTGTGAATTTAAAAAACATGCAGAACTTGCTGTAGAGCTAAAATGCAGCTGAGAGAAGGAACCAGTAGTAGGATTAGGATTAGTGTTCCAAGGGAGCATTGTTTTCACTAACTGATGAATTTATGTCCATTCTGCACAGCAGGGGTACCAAAGATTTCTGTTCAAAACCTGGCTTCAGTCTCTTTGCTCATAGGTTAAGGTCACTGTGAGATTTCAAAGGTTTAGGGTGGCGAAGGAAGGTGGTCAGTAATGAAGTACATACCTATTGTTCTGTGCAATAATGATGATGAGTTGTTGAAAAGAGCATCCAATACAGCCTGAATGTTTGGGTTTTGCACCTATGAAGGGAAAAACTATCCCTGAAACTGTGTGTGTGTATCCCCAAGGACAGGGTTCAACCTTATTATTAGGGGTAGAGGAGGGATTGCTAACGTTGTACTTATGTATAAAAGAATCAGTTTCCATTTTACCAGTCCTCTAAGCTCAAAATGCATAGTTGTTGGCTTTGCCTGTGTCCTGGTTTCACAGCTGCACTTGTCAAAGTATGTGAGAAGGAGATGTTTGAATTAAGACATAAAATCAACAGGTTCCAGCCCTGTTAGTTTTTAACTTAAACATTTCTACTATTTTTTCCCCAAAGGCAGTCAAACTGTGTTAGAAACAACAGAGCCAACTAAAACACAGTGAATAATTCAACCATTGCCTGAAGTAATAGTGGGGAGAAAGGAAAACCCATTTAATAAATCAATGTGAGCAAAAAGTTAAGTGTTTTTTTGTTTTTTAAAGAATGTTCATCTGCCCTCTTTATGAACCAGCTGAATTTCATTTTTGCAGTTTATTGTTCTTTTCTCTAATCTGGGTTCTGCTTATGCTTCTGGCATCTTCCTAGAAGCACCTGCTGGCTTCCTATCCTCTGTCTTCAAGACAGAAGATTTGCCCACAAACCAAGCAGATTCTTTAGGGAAACCTCAAGCTATTTGGTTAAAGGAGGTGGGAAGTGGGCTTCATTAAAAGCTGCCCAGGATTCCCTCTTTCCGTGCAGTTGTTTTTTGTTAGCAGTGCTTTCATTATCAATTCCAGGATGAACATTCTCATGTCTCTCTTCACATTGTTCATGCTGTTCCCCACTGCCAGGCTGTGAATTGGTGACTGCTGGGCTGCAACATGCTGTTAGGCCATGGCCATGCTGGCTGTTCCGAGACCGGAGTTGGGGTATACCTCAGGCTTGTGGTGGGTGGTTGCGGCAGCTGAAGCCCGCTGTTCTCGGTGGCTCAGAGGCAGGGAAACACCCTGGCTGCCATACACCTATGGCCTCTGTGAGAAGGGGAGGGGAGTACAGGCTAGTGATTAGACCAGGGACAGATAAGAACATAAGAATGGCCATACTGGGTCAGGCCAAAGGTCCATCTAGCCCAGTACCCTGTCTGCTGACAGTGGCCAGCACCAGGTGCCCCAGAGAGGGTGGACCGAAGACAATGATCAAGCAGTTTGTCTCCTGCCATCCCTCTCCAGCCTCTGACAAACAGAGGCCAGGGACACCATTTTATCCCCTGGCTAATAGCCTTTTATGGACCTAACCTCCATGAAATTATCTAGCTTCTCTTTAAACTCTATTATAGTCCTAGCCTTCACAGCCTCCTCTGGCAAGGAGTTCCACAGGTTGACTACACGCTGTGTAATGGGTGCCTGGGTTCTACCTGAGCCTGGCCAGACCCCTGCTGCCTGCTAGCCCTCAGCATGCGGGGTGGCACCAGGAAGGCAGAACCCAGCTCTGAGCAAGTCGGGGTGGGTATGTGTGTGCATGCGCGCGTGTGCATGAAGCAGAATTTGACCAGTTATGATGTAAACATCAAAGAAATGTGTGGAAAAACAATGCAGTAGCAGAAACCCATTATATAAAGTGTGAGTACATTTAATTTATACTTTTATTAATCATCATGTTTATTGTTTATTGTTTGGTTCATACTGATATATAAACCAGGAAGCCACTAGGGAAGTTGTCTCAGCTACAACAGACTGTGCTTACCTCTGTTCTAGGCCTCGTCTTGCTTTGCATTCTCCTAGATTCCAGCTTCTGACCCTGGTTTGTCTCCAGATATCCTATTTGCCTGGTGTCTGATCCAGATTCCCTGAGTCAGCTTAGCTCCAGCTCTGCTACTGATCTCCTGACTGCTATCTGGTAACTAAAGGTATGTCTACACTAGCGACCCTAGTTCAAACTAGGGTGGCTAATGTAGTCATTCGAACTTGGAAATGAAGTCCGGGAGTAAAATATCCCGGGCTTTATTTGCATGTTCCTGGGTGCCACCATTTTTAAATGCCCGGTAGTTCAAACCCCCTGCCCGCGGCTACACGAGGCACGGGCTAGGTAGTTTGAATTAAAGCTCTTCATTCAAACTACTGTTACTCCTCAGGATATTTTCATCTTGGGCTTCATTTGCAAGTTCAAATGACTACATTAGCCACCCTAGTTCGAACTAGAGTGGCTAGTGCAGACATACCCTGACTTACTCACAGGCTGCCAGGGGCCTGGCCCTGACAGTGTGACCTGGTTTTGAGATTAGGGTTGCCAGTTTTGGATGGACACATTTCTGAGGTATCATCACATGCTGTAATCTCTGTAAGATGAATCTTGTTTTCCTGGAGATTGCAGAACAATTGTGGAGATTTGACAACCCTAGCTGAGGTGCTATCTCCAGCTCTGCTTCCTCTTTCCCTCAAATGCTTGCGAAAGATAGAGGTAATCTTTAGAGACTGATGGCCAGTTGGGTTCTAGGGATACCAGGCAATGCTAGAACAAGGAGGACTCCACACCCTGTTAATAGAGGGCTGAAGAATTTACTCAGACTGAAACCTCTCTCTTTGTTTCTACCAGTACAGTATAGAATGTGGTGGTAGTGTATTGCATTCTCTCAATCACTGAAACATCCTACTTGCTAAGGGTGCTGCAGTCTTCAAAGTGCCTTTGTTGGGCAAATAGGTAGAGCCAGTCCTGGAACCTTTTAGGGCATGATTTTAGTCATACGTTCCGAACAGCAAATATAGAATAAACAGAGTGTGAAGGGCTGATGGTAACTACAGCACAAAACTTCTCTCCCTCAGAGATGCTACAGTCTTCCAGAAGTGTATATTGGATCATTGTGTGTCTAATGCACCCATGCTCAGAGGTAAAGAAATGCAATGGGGTTTAACCAAAAGTGTGAGGTGCATACTAAGTCTGAATTTAGAGTATTAGTAGTACTCTTCAGCTTTGTGAAGTAGGCTATCGTTGCTGGAACACAAGCCAGTTAAGGTACATCGCTGGGAGAGAGATGCCTCTTTAGGTGGAATTTCACACGTGTCTCAGATCAAAGATCTGAATGCAAAATATTGTACTTGGGGATGTCCTACCGATATGTGACTCTTAGAAAAGGAGGAGCAGGGCTTTAAGTCCATAAAGTCTTGACAAGATTGTATTCATCCATATGTAGTGTTTTCAGTTGTAACCGTAATAGTCATATTAATTTGTAACACTGGAACAGGGATCTTCTAGCACATCAGTAAATGGCCATGCAATGTGACAGAGCTGCGTAAATAACTTTTTCCCTTCATATTTTTCTAATGGGTGTTGCAGTCCATAAAATAGTCCTGCTACTCCCATATACTTGGTCAATGAGCTCTGTGTCCTTTTTCAGATGAGATGCAGCGTTTCATGGCATTTTACATCCTACTCACTGACATAAAAAGCATATAATAAACTTGCATATTGGCCAGGGTGAATGGGGAGTGGGGAATAAATGGTGTTTAGTTTGAGAGTCATGTCTCAAATTGTTGCAGTCCCCTCTCAGATGCATGTGTAGTTCTTTTTATTTTCTGAATTTCAGAAAACACAGGCTATTGGGCATAGTGTTAAAACAGAAGAAAGCATAAGTTCTATTGTAGTGGTATATATCCTTTGGTATACAGGCAGTCCCCGGGTTACATGGATCCGACTTACATCGGATCCCTACTTACAAATGGGGTGACGCAACCGCGCACTAGCTGCTTCCCCCAGCAGACCAGGGAGATGCGAAGCTAGCGCCCCCCCCTTCTCCCAGCAGACTAGGGAGACGCGGAGCGGCTTTTCTCAGCAGACACCTCAGCTTGAGAATAAAGGACTGAGGGAAGTGAGGTGTGGGAGAATAAAACTGAGCTCTGGAGAAATGTTTGGCTAGAGTTTCACCTACAATATGTACTAGTTCCGACTTACATACAAATTCAACTTAAGAACAAACCTACAGTCCCTATCTTGTACGTAACCCGGGGGTCTGCCTGTATATGATTGTGACAATTTTCTTCCACTATTTGATCTGAGGAAGTGGGTCTGGCCCACGAAAGCTCATCACATATTAAACCATCTTGTTAGTCTTTAAAGTGCTACACAATCCTGTTTTTTGTTTAAGTTGTATTGGTAACTATACTAAATTTTACTTGATTTTTTTTTTTATTATAGAAGGCCTCATGCTTTAGTGGAACCATAATTTTATATGAAATAGAGTATAATCCATATAATCAGTTAGAGATGAAACTACTGCATATGGATAAGTGTTTTTAAGATATAAAGTCCATATCCTGTGTATAATCTACTAATTGCTCCTGTCTACTGAGAAAATCAAAGCTAGTATTCTAGCCAAACAAAGGTTTTCCCCCCCCCCCACACACACATTTATTTCAGATACTCTGATAATCTGTTTTTAATCTTCAAAATTAGTTAGGCATTTTGTATCCAGTTACACAGCAGGGTGAAAATGGAAGCCTTGGGAGGCCATATGCGTGAATGAAACAGTGACCATGACATGGAAAAGCACACAGCCTCTCCTTTCTTGTGAGGTGCTAAGCACTTGGCCACTTCCACTGAAAAAAGTGAGCACTTGACACTTTTTCAGAGTCAAGCATAGAAAGTGCATTGTGTATAGAGTTTGTGCACTACATGAATTGCACAGTGAAGCTTCCTTTTTCAGTGTGTTTGCATTTTTAAAGTCAGTCTTGAGTTGAAACCTTAGGAGCTAGAATGCAATTAAACTTTTTATTTAATAATTTTAGGGCCTTTCATTGATTTTTATAATTCATCTTGTTTATATCTTGTAAATGACTTGATTTGTTTTTTTTCCAGTATGAAGATGCCTCTGAACATGAACTTTGCCAGAAACTTGCGTTCTGTAAACATTTGACTTAAAAATCATGAGAGTTTTAAAACTTTGGGAAACCACAACTAACTCTGTGGCACTTGAGAGACTAACCCAGGAAAGCTCATGTGAGATATATATTTATAAATTTGTCTTTCAGGTGCCACAGGACTACTCTTTGTTTTTAAAGTTACCAACTAACAAGGCTACCCCTAGGAAACTTAAAAAAAAAATTGGGATCTTCTGACTTGCTTTCAGGTTGCTGAATGTTTAGAGTTTATTTCCTAACTTCTTGTTTCCTTTCATCACAAGGACTGCGAACATTTTTTAAAAACGGAAGTTGAATTTCATGTAATCACTTGTCACCAGAGGCTGACGCTTAAAAAAAACAAACCCCAAACAAATATTGCATGACTTGTGATAGCATTACCACAGCTTGCAGCTTTGCACCTCTAAGTGGGACTTTCCTTTCAGCTTAGGCAGTTTGACAGGTTAGTGAGATCATCTTTGCTTAGTTATACTGGGAATTTTTGCTTTTTAGTTCCTGACTTCTCACTCACTGTATCAGTTGAAGATAGAAATACAGATCCCTTGAAACAACACTGTCATGCTGTTGCATATAATTGATTAGCAAGGAGTGCAGTGTGGTTACGAAGTCTACACTACTGTTCATGGAGACAAGACCGGGTCTGTCCATCTGCCTTACCTTCCTCTCTTAGGAGCCACTCATGTATAAATGTAGTTCATAGGAAGATGCTTTAAAGTTCATTTCTCCAAGAAAAGTTAGACAGAATTTTAATATATCCTTTTAAAACTCCATCTGTTTTCACTGATCAAGTTAATCTTATTTCCCAAGTTACCGTACCACTGGCAAATGTATTCTCAAATCTGTGACCAGGACAAGCAAATAAATGGTAATATTTTTTTCTGCCTTGTGTATTTAGGAGGCTATGGCAGGGTCACTTAAGAGCTTGGAAAAGCTGGTGAAATGAAGCTGTTTGGTTTTCCCATAATGCCGGTATTCTTTGGTTTGCATTTACAAAATATTTTAAAAATTATTCCAAAATATCCGTCTTCCCTAAATCATCCTCTTCTATAGGGAAAAATTCTCCGGATGGGAAACTGCGCTGAGAAACTCAAATCTCCTAAAAATCCTTAAATATCATCTGTGTCAGGAAGCAGTTCCTATTACACCAAGGGAATGTGCTATGGGCCATCAGATTGCCCTCTATGTGGTATATCTTGATCAAAGGATCTCATCTTGTATATAGGGAAGGAGCCTCATTTATCCCTGCTTATACCATCTCTTGAGCTTCAGGGGATAGCTGAGTTAGATACCATCTACGTGTTTTGTTAGTCTATAAAGTGCTACCAGACCATTTGTTGTTTTTTTACCATCTCTTGGGGAAGAGATACAGATATTCATCTTTATCTCCAGGATAGTCAGACCATAAGTGGAAGGCTAATATGCTGTGGGATAATGAAATGCAAAGTAGCTGCTCCCTGATTCTTTCCACCCCATCCATCTTGCTTCTAGGACTCTTAAAGCTCCAACTATTCACTGATCATGCAGATGGGCTCCTATAGCCTGAGGGGAGTGGGAAATGTTTCTTAAGCTGTTCCCTTCAGTGGGCAGAATTGGTCAGTTTGTGATGCTTCTACTTCTGCACCACCTAGCAAAGATGAGGAAATGTCCCGTTATCTGTAAATGAATCTGACTGAACATCTCATTTGTATTGGAAAGAATGACATTCTTTTTGGCTGTATCTGGTTAGGTAAACAATCTTTATTAGTTGGTAAAGACAATAAGTAAAAATTTTCAAAGCACTTGATTGACACTTGTTGTCTCCTAAGTCAATGTGACTCAAGCATCTAAATCTTTTAGGCACTTCTTGAGTGTTTTATCCAATAAAATTCTGGATGAAATGTTAAACCAAAAAATTGAGTTAGTAAAACTTAAAGTTTAAAGAACAGCTTATATGTAACCAGTTAGTACATAAATTAGCATCATTTATTAATACATTAAAATGTTTAAATCCTTCCCTACTGAGCAGCCAGATGGCTCTTTATTATAGACAACTGACTGTAGTAGGGAATTACTATCATTGTGACTGGTGTAAGGCTATTTTGTGTCTAACACTGACGCAACTTCATTGGTTAGAACTGAGCACCATAACATAAGGTTATGTTGAGACAGCTGGTATTCTAGGTGGAACCCCTCATTTCTCCTCTGAAGTCTAAACCATTTTTGTTAAAGTTTCTATGCTTCTGAAAGTATATTTGTGCTAACATAGCTGAGAAAGTGGTCTGAATGCATTTTAGAGAGAGCTTGCTGCATCTCAGGGATAGTCTGTCAACACATGGTGCTTGTAAAGAGAATGGTGACAAGGTACAGTCAAAACCCATTTGGCTGCATGATTCACAGACTGCCCTCACATCCTGTTACACATCCTGTTAAACTTGCCTTCACTAGTGTGCCAGATGGCAAGACCAGTGCTCTGGTGGCCATACAGCTGCAAAGGGTGAACTCTTGGAGCGAACCAAATCTAAGTCCACAAATAGACCATTGGTGAGCTAGGGTTTCTAAAAATGGTAGCAGATACTTAGTAATAGATCAGAGGGATAGCCGTGTTAGTCTGAATCTGCAAAAGCGGGGAGGAGTCCTGTGGCACCTTATAGACTAACTGAAGTGTTGGAGCATAAGCTTTCGTGGGCAAAGACCCACTTCGTCAGATGCATGTAGTGGAAATTTCCAGAGGCAGGTATAAATATGCAGGCCAGAATCAGGCTGGAGATGACGAGTTGGATCCAACCAGGGAGGATGAGGCCCACTTCTAGTAGCTGATCTGGAGGTGTGAATTCCAAGAGAGTAGAAGCTGCTTTTGTAGTTAGCAAGCCATTCACAGTCTTTGTTTAATCCAGAGTTGATTGTGTCAGACTCGAAGATGAACTGTAGCTCAGCAGTTTCTCTTTGAGGTCTGGTCCTGACGTTTTTTTGCTGCAGGATGGCTACCTTTAGATCTGCAATTGTGTGTCCAGGAAGATTGAAGTGTTCCCCCTACAGGTTTTTGTATGTTGCCATTCCTAATAGGCAACATACAAAATTAAGAATGGCAACACTACATGCATCTGACGAAGTGGGTCTTTGCCCACGAAAGCTTATGCTCCAACACTTCAGTTAGTCTATAAGGTGCCACAGGACTCCTCACCGCTTTAGTAATAGATGTGCATATAAAGTACATTATCAGAATTTGAAAGAGGCAAGAAGTGTGCTCAGGGCCGGATTAAGGCATGGGTTAGCCGGGCAGCTGCCTGGGGCGCCAACCTATGGGCGGGGCACCTGATGGCAGCTGGCAGCTATAAGCTTATATCAGGTGCCGCACGCCCAGCACCTGGATCGCGGGCTGCAGCAGCTCCCATCAGTCACCGGGCAGTGGCCGGCAGGGTGGAGGCCACGTTAACCCCCGCAGTGCCGGCCAGCAGCATCCTTCCCCCAAATGGCCACTGGGCCCTGCACAGCCAGGCTCAGCCCCGGGCGGCCCCGGGCTGTGTGCCAGCGGCGATAGCCGGGCTGGGCTGGGCCGGACATGTGCATCCTGCCGGCGCCAGCTCCGTGCGCCCTCTGTCACAGCCCGGGGGGGTGGGGCCGCACATGTGCCCTCCCCCAACCTGGGGCATAATTAACTTTGGAGTAGCTTTACTTTGGAGACCTCAAAAGGGATTTTTATTTCTGAGAGAAAGGATTCTCAAATATATGAATGTACTATTAGAAATTTAAAAAAACCCCACATTTATTCATAACATGACAATTCTATGAACTGCAGGTGTTTTAATCTCATAGAATTGTCTTCTCACTACATAGAAACAAGAATTTTGGGGATGTGAATGTTTTTTTTTAATATTCTGCTCTACCCTTGTGAAGAGCTACTGATGCTTTTGTTCATCGGAAACATTGCTCTTTTCCAAGCAAGCAGAAAACCAGAACTCCGATAAATTGGATGAATCTAGCCTTTATGCCACTGATGGGCAACTTAGACTAGTGGATGTGCTGTGTTAGTAGTCCTCCAGCACAGTGGGCTGCAAGATTGTGGGACAAGGTAGCTTTGCTATCCGCTCTTGCATCTGTAGTATTTGCAGGGCATGACGGTTGAATCATAGAAGCACTTTGGATGCAGAGACAGTGCATGCCTCTCAAGGTCAATGTCATGTGTAATTAGCATGCACCTCACTTCCCGTGCCTTTGCGTTAGCTGCTTATCACTTTAATAATATCAGTAGGGAATAAACCCTATGTGGATGGAAACCAGCGGAATCTGGGAACCCTGCACATGGGCAATAGTAAACAAAATGTATCGATGCCACCAAACCCCTATGGGCTACATCTTGCCCACCACTGCTTTGTGGGCTCGTCTCCTATTATTTTGACGTAACAAAAGAACGCCAGTATTTTAAGAATTGATAAGTGATTTGGCTTTAGTGTGGGGCTTGTGGGAGACGGGGGCCCTGACCCAGAGAAAAATCAGATCGGGGGAGAGGGGGGTAAGAAGCAAAAAAATAAGAACAAAAATAAACCCTTGCTGACGTGGCCTCTACCAAGGAGAAAGACACTCTTCACATTACCCTCGCTCACCAGAACCTGTGGGGCCCAGGCTAGTACAGGCAGTCCCCGGGTTACATGGATCCAACTTACATCGGATCCCTACTTACAAACGGGGTGAGGCAACCCCGCACTAGCTGCTTCCCCCCAGCAGACCAGGGAGACACAAAGCTAGCGCCCCCATTTTTTGTGTCCCTATTTAGTGCCATCCAGTATTCAACACAACTTCCTTTAGAATGAGCAACAAATATGGTAAAGTGAAAAGAAGTCAAATACAGCAATACTATCTATGATGATGGATTGTTTCTACTCCCTCCAGTCTACTGAGTATGTAGCTTGGTCCCATGTTTAGATTGAAAGGTGATGGGAATAAAAACTTTAAGGCACGTCTACACTGTCCAGTCTTGCACAAGAACATATGCAAATGAGGTGCAGTGATGAATATTGCCATGCCTCATTTGCATACTTAATGAGATGCCATTTTTGTGTAAAAAACCCCTTCTTGCGCAAGAGCCATTCTGCCTGAAAATAAGTGGCAGAATAGCTCTTGCGCTAGAGGGTTTTTTTGAGCAAGAAGGAGCATTTTAGATGGCTCCCTTCTTGCGCAAAAGCCTGTTGTGCAAAATGGCCTCTCATTTCATATGTTCTTGCGCAAGATTGGGCAGTGTAGACATAGCCAAGCAATAATGTGAATTTTATTGATTAGTTCTAATAGATTTCTGTGAAAAGGGAAGAAGGAACTTTTCATGCTGCCGTACTGGTCAAAGAGCTGGTTTTTCAGAGTTGCTAATAGAGGCTGAACACTTCAGACATGCACTGAAGAGATGGATGCTGGGCAACAAATGCTGAGGTAAGATGGGCAATAAAGAAACAAAGAGAACACTTTTAAGATATCTAAGGAGATAATTACCATTAATAATTACTGCTGAAATGGAAGCTTATGTGTTCTGATTTTAAGAAAATCAACAGACTATCAAGGACAATGGGTCCCTGCAGAGGAAAGAATGCTTATGAACACTACAAATGATAAAAGCCTGGGCTGTAGAAAAGCAGCAGAAAGCATATGAAGAGGAAAGGACGAGATACTGCAGGGCTATGTGACCCCGCCCTGAATGGCCTTGTTGTTTCAACCTGTGGCCATTTAAAGACCACAGGATTTCATATTCTCATCACTAATCAATCACAATTCCCTTTGCGTGGTGTTAATGGGAGTTTTATTTGTAACTTCCCCACAAACTTAATCTTTCAGATTTGAGACGATCAGAACAATTTTGTGTTTAATGAGAGCATTAACTGATGTGCAACGTGTGTAGGAATTTCTGAAATGTTCTAAATTACCAGTTTCAGAGTTCTACATTTTAATCTCCTTTTTCTGTGTCCCTGTCCAAAACTTGCTTCCTGAAAATAATTTAATTTCCAGAAAGCCTGAAAGATTTTTATGTGATTAAGATGCAGGACTGTGAGTGGGAAGATAAACCCTTTTTTTCTATTCCAGGCTCTGACAGTCTAATTTTTGGTATTTTGAGTAAGTAGTAAGGAGCTGACATTAGACTCTGATGAGTTAGCACATTAGCTACACTCAGCCTAAACTTGTCTAGATTAGGAAAGACGTTACGTTCTTTGAGACTTGAGTAGATCACTTGGCAATCAGTGCCTGAGTTTAGTCATAGAACATAGATAAAACTACTTAGCAAGAGTGTTGAGGTTTCACTTGTCAGTGTTTTATTATAAGCCCTGATGTCCTAGCAAGGTACGTAGTCTAAAATTGTAAAATACTATTATTGAAGAGGACAGAGAAATATTGTCCGTTGCATAGTATGAATGAAAATAGGGCCCTTGTTCGGACTGGGACATATCTTGCAGTGTATTAAAGCTGTTCTCTCCACTTTTTACCAGGGTCGTTCTGTCAATATTCTCCAGATGTGTATCCTTATGGTCTGTCCAAATGTGGTTTTCCTTGTGTGCTGTTAATAGCTTTTTGTGATGGCTTCCAGCAGGATCTCTGCTGAATGTTTTCACTTCCTTGTTTCAAATTTCCTATCTTCCCTCTGCCTTTTCAATTATTTGCTCTCCAGCTCTCCTAAAACATTCCAGTTAGTCATTTGGGGAAGAAATCTCACTCCCACTCCATTTCCAAGAGAGACGCATTAAGGGAAAGGGACAACAAAGCAAATTATAGTAGATGGAGAATAGGAGAAACATGGAAGTTTCATAGCTGTAGCAGTGTCTGAGAAATGTGAATCCTTTAGCAAAGAGTACTGCTCACCACAATTCTCTCCTTCTCATTCCTTAACATTAGGCACACCTATCCACAAAAGGCTAAGTGGGTTAATGTAAACGTCTTAGTTAAGTAAAAAAAAAAAAAATTAGTGAGACAGAAGTCTTTATGCACATCCCAAATCTGTCATTTGATTTGATGGGAGCAAAGCAGACATATTTGCCCATACTTTGACATGAATCATCTCTGCCATTCCCTCACATTGCTGAGTATCAAATGATGTAAGTTCATAGCACTTTTCGACTTCCTCATAAAAGTGCATGTGCACTTTAGAAGTGAAACCACACACACCTCTGAAACATGCAATACAACAGGGTTATTGCTCAGAATATTTTAGTGTTATAATTCATGTGTAGTAGATAGCAGCATGGAACTAACATGAATGTGATAAAATCAGAACTTCATTTTTCCCCTTATTGTGTGGGCAATACAAGCAGAATGTTACCCAATTCTGTTTTTACGCCTCCAAGATAAACTATATTGTGTTCTTCTGTCTTCTTAAAATATTTGAATTGGAATGTGAGTTCTTACATCAAATATGTGTCTTGTGGACATCCTGAAATATTATTATTATTATTATTATTATTTATTATTAAGAGGTATAAAAGTTCAGGAAAGAAATTTTTAAAAGCTTTCACCTATGTGAAACAAAAAACAGGACTGTGTAGCACTTTAAAGACTAACAAGATGGTTTAATAGGTGATGAGCTTTCATTGGCCAGAAAGTGGGTCTGGCCCACGAAAGCTCGTCACCTACTAAACCATCTTGTTAGTCTTTAAAGTGCTACACAGTCCTGTTTTTTGTTTCAGCTACACCAGACTCACACGGCTGCATTTCTGTCACTATTCACCTATGTGGTGTTCTTTTAAAGATGCCTTTGTTTTTCCTTTTTTCCCTGGCAGGCACACTTGGGTCTTCTTTCACTTGTATTGTTGTAATAATGTCTTTGCTTTCAGTGGAGTTAATAATTGAATGACCTTGATTTACATCAGTATAAGGCAAAGCCAAGCAAGGCCTCATCTTGAGTCTTATTCTGCATGGACTATAGCACTATTTATGCTGCTTAGACAAATTAAAATGTTGAATTTTTTTTGTTTTAGGTAACTCATGTAAAGATGGGCCAGAGTCAGAGTAATTTGGAACGAGGTCCAGATTTTCTCATAGTTAAGAGAGCTTTAAAACAGGAATTCGGTAAAATATTCACAGTTGAACATAGATCAGTTCAGGTTCCACAACAGACTTTTTGGGGTCCCCAGAGGGGAGTTGGAAGCATGTTCCAATATCTGTAATACAGGAAATAGGACTTGGGATAGTTGGGTTCTTTTCCATCTCACTCTGGACAAGTTGTCTTTCACATTGCACTCTCTCCATATTCCCATTACAGAATGGAAGGCAATGATGTATTTACACCCACCTGTGAGGTGCTTTTAAGATCTAGAGCTGTAAAGCTCTATATAAAAGATGATCTTGGTAGCTTGGGTTGTCATCCAAGATTGAACATTGTAGTCTAAGATCTTCTACCTCCCAGACCCCTACTCATTTGCCATTTAATCTTTTAATAAACACCAGAAGACAAGTTCAGCCCTTCTGTGAATTTACTTCATTGAAAGCAATCCCAATGGGCAAAATTCATCTCTGCCCGCCAGTGCTAAATCTGAACTATCTGATCAAATAAAAACCAAGATAATTCCTTCACTGCTACTTTAAGCAGACTGAGGTATTTTGATTTAAAATACTAAAACAATATAAAAATAACACAACACACATTAAACAGATTAACTGGCTAACTGTTAGGTTTCAACTGTTTACAATTACATTTTATCAAGTGAGTGTGTTTCCTGTAGAGCCCAGCAAGGATTTGTTCTTGGCTGGATGGTATTTTTTTTTTTAATGAGCTAGAAGAAAACAAAACAATCACTGAATTGGGTTATAAATAAGGGTTGGAAAACCTCAGGCCTGGGGGCTAGAGGTTGCCCTGGCTTGCCTGGGTTTGGTCCCCAAGGCTCACGGTCCCCCCCCCCAGCATTGGGGAGTCCGGACTGGCATTCCAGCCCCCTCACTGCCCTACCACAAGGCTGGAGCATACAGAATCTGCTAGGCTGCTCCCCACTCCTATCCCAAAGCTCTGGCTGGCGAGGGGAATTTGGGGAGTGTCTTTCTTCTTCTAAGTCAGGGGCCACATCTGTGAGGGGTGTGTTTTTTGTTGTGTTTTTGCTTTTCACTTGTGTGCAGTCTCCAACTGATTTTTCTGTGGATGACTGGCCCCTGATCCAAAAAGGTTCCCCACCCATGTTGTAAATAATAAAGAGCACAGATCCCTAATAGAGATCTGGGTTGTTTAGTAAACTGAGTACAAGCAATCAACTGTGCAGTTTAATATGGATAAATATAAATGTATCCCTCTTGGAACAAAGACTATAGGTCAGGCGTGGGCAAAATACGGCCTGAATTTGGCCTACGAAGGCAGTGGGGAGCCCCAGGCAAGCCCCTCAGCTTGCCCTGCAGCCCGTGTGCTATGCAGAAACATGGCTGCCGGGCTCCCTTTCTGTTTTAAAACTGGAGGGGAGGAGGGAATTTTTTGGAGCCACCCCAGCATATTCCCATTAGCTGGTTTCTAGGAGAAACCAGCCAATGGGAGCTGCTTGATAGATTAACAGGCATCTTAGAAATTTCCCCCCACCTCCGGTCCCCCTCCATTCAATTATTCATGATGCACATGGCTGGGCAGGCAAGCAGGGAAAAATGTTAAGCTCTGCAGGCAGACAGGCTAGTTTGGTAGCTGGCAAGTAAGAATCTTGGCCATAGCCTGCTTCTGGCACTCTTTCCTGCTACAACTCTCTGCCCCCCCACCCCCCTCACCAACTCAACATTCCCAAACCCTCTGTCCCTCTTCTTACACCCCTATCCCCTCCAAGATCTGGCACCCCAATCTCCTGCCCCAGATCACAATCCCCTCCTACCCTAGGTCACATTCCAAATCTCTGCACTCTAGTCCCCTGCCCTCGGTCACAACCTCCTGCTTCCAACTCCCTCCCAGACTCCAGTTTCCCTCCTGTACCCCTTACCCCAGCTCCCTTCTTCACTCAACCTCCATTCCAGACCCCGCATCTCCTCCATCAATGTCATGGAACAGTGAGGCCCTTCACCACTTTCCAAAATCTTAGCGTGGCCCTACCCCCCCATCAAAAATTATTGCCCACCCTTGCTGTAGGGTGTAGGCCATACTTGCAGGATGGCATCTCTCCCAGGAAGCAGTGACTGAAAAAGATTCCAAGGTCATGGTGGATAATCAGCTGAATATGAACTCTCCCCCTGTGATTCTATGCCCAAAAGAACTAATGTACTCCTGGATGCATGAATGGGGGAATCTCAAGTAGGAGATGGTTTTACCTTTGTATTTGACACTGGTGTAACTGCTGCTGGAATACACTGTGTCCAGGTCTGGGGCCCACAATTCAGGAAAGATGTTGGCAAATTGGAAAAGGTTTACAGAAGAGCCATAAGAATGATTAAAGGATTAGAAAACAAGGCTTATAGTGATAGACACAAAGAGTGTGTCTAGACTACAGGGTTTTGTCGACAAAAGTGGACTTTTGTCGACAAAACTATACCTGCGTCCACACTGCCTTTGAGTTATGTTGACATAATGTTGACAAAACTCAGCAGTTTTGTCGACGTATGTAAACCTCACTCTATGAGGAATAACACCTTTTGTTGACAGAGTTCTGTCGATAGAAGGCATTATTGCATCCTTTGCGTCCACACTGCTATGTTGACAAAGTGGCTTGTTTTGTCAACAGAACTGGATGTAGTCTAGACGCTCTTTGTCGACAGAAGCTTTGTCGACAGTATCTGTCGACAAAACTTCTGTCAACAAAACCCTGTAGTCTAGACATACCCAAAGAGCTCAGTGTAGGTAGCTTAACAAAGAGGAGGTTAAGGGGTGATTTGATTATAATCTACAAGAACCTACACACTGTGTTCCCTCCAACCTTTTTCATCTGTGATTGGAATAAATTTTGTTATACACGGTGAAGCTCATATCGATGCGCACCCCGAGTAGAAAAACATGCTGTTGCTCTGCTAATCAGCTTGGCAGCACTTAAATTTATTTTGGCGGCCACCCAGAAGACATGGCTAACTGGGAAGACTGCCTACATGGGGAACAAACATTTAATAATGTTTTCCTCAATCTAGTAGAGAAGGTACAACATGATTCAAGGCTAGAAATTGAAGCTATTTAGGCTGGAAATGGGGTATAGATTTGTCAAGTGGAAGTGGTTAAGCACTAGAACAATTTACCAAGGGTCATGGTGGATTCTCCATCATGGACAATTTTGAAACAAGCTTGGATGTTTCTCAGAAGGGTTATTGTCTTTGAATGATCGACTGTGGGGAAGTTATCTGGCTCTGATACAGGAGACTAGATGATCACAATGGTCCCTTCTGACCTTGGAATCTATGGTGTGTGAGGTCTTTTTAGAACACAGCTGCCTGAAGTAGTGTGCCAAAACAGCAACTGGATTACAAAATTTATAGGCTCAGAGGATTGGCAGTATTTTTTCATTTATATGTGCTGCATTGTGTAAAATCTCCTTAGAGTCTAACAATATTTTTCTGTGTTTTTTATTTTTTTCTTTCTCCTCCTTCCCACTACTGTCATGTCTTTCCCTGAAATGTATTGTTGTGTATAAAATCCAGAGACATTGCTCAGTTGGGCTGTTGCAGCTCCCTTGTCATAACTTTCTTCCACCTTGTCGATAAATCCTACTGCTAAATAAATGTCCCTGTTGCTCTTTGCAGGTAACGATCCACATTGTCTCAGGTGTTCAATAAAATTTTGAGTAAATTGTTTGGCAGTTTCACATAGTAAACATGGAGAATTAAATAAACTTCATTGCTTTTTGATGTTTTAGTTCATTACTAACTTAGGAAACATTTATTTCTTAAGCGGAAAGAGGAGAAAGTTAAACCATTTTTCTTTGGAATTATTGGTGATAGTCCATGTGTGTGTTACCTGAGTATTGTGCAGGTAGGTGGTTTATTCTTTTATTCAGTACGCTCATCAGATTTTGGATGACCCCATACTTAAGAATTGCTGAGCGAGGAAGGATATTATACTGATGCTTTACAAACAGTATGTAGTGAAGGAGTTGAGGTTTTTTATTTTTCCTTGCAAATATATACCAGATTGCAAGTTCCCAGTAAGTGAGCCATTCTCACTTCTAGGTAGAGCTTCAGCTGTTGTATTGTGACTGGAGATGAGTTTGTTGTACAGTCACTGAAGGCAGCAGTGGTTCTTGCGCTGCTAGTATAGCATCTCAGGCTAGTACAGTGGTCCCAAACCTTTTTAAGCATGAGATCACTTTTTGAATTTAAGTGCAATCCATGATCAACCTCAAACCAAAACAACCTTGCCCCGCCTCCTTCTGGCCTCTTCTCCGAGGCTGTGCCCTTGCTCCCTCCATCCTCCCTCTTCCATCCTCATTCATTTTTAAAAGGCAGGGTTTGGGGGTGCAGGAGGGGTTCAGGACTGGGGCCAGAGTTTGGAATGCTGGCTCCACCTGGGCACCACTTACCACAGGTGGCTTCTGGATGGTGGTGCAGGTGGTTAAGACAGGCTCACCTCTACCCTGGCCCTGCACCACTCCCCAAAGCAGCCGGAAAACGCTCCATTCCTGCCCTTCTCTGCTCTGTGGAGATAGACTACAAGGTGGAGGGAGGGGCACCTTGACATCAGCTCCTCCCCTTCCTTTTCTTCCTGTGCCCTGCACAGCAAGCAGGAGGCTCCCAGGAGTGAGGGGCACCTCCAAGGCAGTGGGAAGGAGCAGTAGGGCAATGCTAAAGGGCAGATGAAGTACTGGCACTTGATAGTCTCCTGGCCAAACCTCTGAGGATCACCTGTAAAAGGTTCCAAGATCTACCAGTAGATCCTGATCTACTGGTTAGTGACCACTGGTCTAGTACATGTGCTAATAGTGAAAGTGCCCAAGTCAGTGGGCATTAAATCATATGTTAAACTTGCCAACAAATCTACAGCTGTCTTCCTAGCTTATATAAATGGAAATGAAGCATAGAAAGGTGAAATGAATTTCATCTTTGTGCTAAGAAATCATGAGGGCTGTAGTCTTCATCGAGTAAGGAAAGCCTAATTGCAGTCCCCAGTGATTTCTTAGTAGTTATTTTGTGCTCATTCCCCAGTGGAGCTTCTTCAGTATTTCTTAGTTACAATAGAAGCCCTAATGCTCAGGGCAGCAGCTGTCAGTGCATCTGTTTTGTTTGGATATTTGTGCAATACGGAGAATTCCAAAACCACCAGAGGTCAAAGTGGAATAGAAAAGTGGAATTCTTCTCATGCACACTTGATTGGTGACTGCTGCTCCCTTTCCTCCTGTTGTAGTCCCGGGATATAAACTAGAAGCCACAGAGAGGGGTACTGCAATGTAGGCACCCACACAGACAACTACAAAAAAAATTAGACTGCAAAGAGAATATGGAACCTCTTCCTAATGGGGAGGTTTGTTAGGCACTTGGTTGCTTGCAGGAGGGTGGTGAAAATCAACTCGCTTGGGACATTTGTAGACAGACTAAAGCCCTGAACAGTATTGCAGGGAACAACCCTGCTATGGCAGGATGATGCATAAGGAAATCTAAAGAGGTTTCTGCAGTTTGTGACTTCCCTCATCTAAACCCGTGCTTTATGTGCTTATTAGCTGGTTGTTTCTACTTCTCTTAAGGTGCTCTGCTCACCATTAGAACCATGTCTGGGGATTAGCTCTGCCAGTCGCCTCCCATTCTCTGGTTTCTCTCTCTCAGGACTCAGCTGCTACTACTGCATGGCAAGGACCTCTAGCAAAGTCACTATAGTTCTCCCCTTCTGGAAGGTTCATATGTGTCCTCTCTCTTGGGACTCAGCATCCCAGACAGTTTTCCCTTTCACTGTCCTGTATTGGCACTACTTCCCTAGTGGCAAGTGGTAGAACCCAGATCTGCCCTCTACATTGGATTCCAGCCTTGGAGCCTTACAACAAGCAGTGATAGTCAGCCTAAGTCCTAAGCCTTACTTATATATCCCTAGGCTCCTTCCAACCTTACCTCCTCTCACCCAGAGAGGATCCCCAGCTCCTTCTCTGCTCCCACCTACTAGGCTTTATACAAGTCCCTTCTATTCCTGTCCAGCGAAGCTTCATCTCTGATTATCCTTGCTTACTGACTCTCTTTCAGGTGCAGCCTAAACAGTTTACTGGCCTTCCTTAATTCTTCCATGCCTCATGTGGGATGGACAACTTTTCACATTACCGAATTTGATAAGAAGGAAAATTAGTTAGCCAAGATAATCTTAATATTGTGATCATTAGGCTTCAGAGTTATCAAAGGGGGCACCTTAATGAGGCATCACACTGTTAAAAATCTGATTCTTATTAAAAAATCCCTGTCAAACATAGAAAATGCACCATGGTCGCCACCAGTGTTCCCTCTAAGCTGCGCAGTAGCACAGCTTCACAGGTGACAAATCAGCCCCGACAAGTCAGTCAACTCCATGCACTGAGCCCTGAGCCTCTGACTGGGTGGGGCTGATGTATCACCTGTGAAGGTGTGCTGCCATGCAGCTTAGAGGAAATACTGGTTGTTGTTTAAAAAGCCGCATTCTTATTTTGGAGGAATATTTTCAATAGTACAAATGGATTTTGGGTGCTGAAATCTTGTGTGCTTTTTCTTCCTTTTTTTACGTCAAAGGTGAGAAATTTTGCAGCATATCTGCTGACACAATGTCTGTGGTAAATAGTATTCCACATACAGAAGTAATCCATGCTAAAAAATGATTAGGAAGATACTCTTAGGTGCACATGTACAGCTAAGAGCTGATTTTTGCCACCCTTTGGCCTGCTGTTAGTGGTATACCATCTGCATCCTGTGTGGTGGTGACTACTTCAAACTCTCGTAGTTGTCACCCTGAACTGCAGTAGGCTTATATAGAATTTCAAAATGTTCAACACTTTTCAGTATTTGTTCCTAAACTAGCTAGGAATTACAGGTTAAATTCCTGTGTTTAAGATCTTTCAGGCTACGTTATCAGCTATTATAGAACATCCAGTCTAATGTGCATAGATTTAGCTAAACCTGTCTAACTGCCAGACTTCCTTTGTCTGCCACTTTTTTTTTTGATACACACAATAGCATATCTGAAGAAAACTTGAGGAAATAATCCATCACCTCAGCTTCACCCCACATCTGCCTCTCCTCTCACATGTTGCCCTCCCTTTCCTTTTAATTCTGCTTAACGAATCATCTCCTCAGGAAGCCTACCCAACTAACGCAAGATTTACTGGCATGACATTACCAGCTCTGCTTATTTGTGCTTCTGTTTCCCCCACCCTGTGTTTATCTCCCCATCTGTCTCTGTCTTGTCTTGTATTTAGACTGTAAGTTCTTTAGGGACAGGGACCAATTTTTTTGTTTAGTTTGAACAGTATCTAGTGTAGGCAAGGGTAAGACTCCTAGGCACCATGGTAAATTAAATAATGTTGGTCAAAAAGCCCCTTCAAGAACAATAGCCACCAGTAATGAAAATCACTGATGTTGATTCTCCAGACTTTAGTCTTGGAAATATTGTAGACATGATTATATAATGGATGGATGGCACACTTTCTAGAGATGCAAATGGATTCAAGAGATAGCAGAAACTAGCTGCATTTGGAGGGTTTTCTTTTAATAGGTTTAACAAAGGTGAAATATTTGTGACCCTGAATGTGGTACATAACCCATTAATGTGGGCAGTTGCTAATGGATTCATTCTTTGAAGTTAAAAAAGCAGTGTTACCTGAGATGTAAAGTGAAGCTGTCACATGAAGTCCAGTCCAAGAAGTTAAATGTCTAGCCTCTATAAGAGTTTTAAACTGGTGTCTCTGTGTTAAACAGGAGGGAAGGAAAGTTGCCTTGACAAACCTGTGTTGTACACTATATGTACTCACTCACCTGGCTTTCATAATTTAAACAATCATTTGTTCTCCAGCCATTTGATATTATGGATTCCCCAGTCTTCTAATTATTTTTTCTTAGGTTGTTGTATCTTTCTGCTCTCAAAACATGTAGGAAATCCAGAATGCTAATTGGATGATGTGGAATGGTTGTTATTTGTCTTTACTGAGCATTCCACCAGGAGGCAAATTTCAAAACAGGAAAGAGAAACTTTGCTTGCACTTGAAATGCAGCTACTTAATTCACTCACCATCTCTCTTCCCATAACTCCTGCATGTAGAACATTTACTTCAAAAATACTAATCAAATCCTGGTTTACATCGGTTGAAAGGCACCCTTTTGCATCACTCCATTCCCACTTACACCTTTCAAACTTAAAGTTGCACTTCAATGGAGCAACTATGGCACTCTGCTCTGACGTGCCTTCTCTGTGTAAGGGAAATGGATAGCCATAGCTATTCCAGAATACACTGAAGGGTAAGCAAATTAGTTAATCTGGATTAAAATTGTTCTTATTTCACAATATATGTCCACGTGGGGAAAGTAGGGGAGTTTATTGTGAAAAAGCCATTCTGGTATATTTCAGCTGTCACTATTTTCCTATGTAGGTAGCTGGAAATGAGGGACCTGTAAAGGAAACATCTGATAATCCCATACTATAAAAGAAAAAGATCAATTGGGAAGATTTCCCGAGGGATTCTTTTGGTATGTTTGTAACCTGCAAGAAGCAGCTACTATAATATAGTGACTGGTTTTATGTCTAGGGAGAGTTTATTATTTCTACATACTTTTCCAAGTGCCTGGAAGTTAGTAAGTGCAGTAAATCTAAATCAGGCAGTTTGGTTCTGATGACTACATAATCTGCAGATATATAGATTGTAAATTTAACTGCCATTTTCCCTTTCCCCCCAGTTCCTAATTCTTTTCCCCCTTTTCTTCTCTGTACTCTTATTTTGACATCTGAAATACTGTAGTTTCTGGTGGACCACTTCAGCCATTCTATCTGAATTAACTTCAGAGTGACAGGTGCTGAAATAGCTCATATTGAAACGTGTTGTGAATTCTGTCATTAAAGTTGAACGTTGTTGCATCCATGAAATTAACTGATGGGTTTCAATCATTCGAAGTGTAATGTCCTCCAAGGACTGTTTTCTCCTGAATGTGGGTTGCATGCTATGTAAGATATTTATTATAGTTCATGGAACCTCTGTCAGATCAATCATTTCTGAATATGTGGTGTCTTCTGAAGTCAACACATGTAAGGAGAACTGCTGGTATGATATTTATACTCAAAGGGTAAGCAGATGCAAGGGATTATTTAACACTTCTGACCCAGACTGTTATAAATTTTGGGGTAGGAAAGGGAAGTTGTTCTCTTGCATAATGGTTATGTTGTGTGGCACACACAGCAAGAAAATTTGCTTTTATTATCTGATCTGCCACATGTTCTCCACTTGAAAATACTTCTCAGAACAAATGGTTTTTTTTTACTATAGCCATTGAGTTCCCAGATACTGTGCTGAATATGAAAAAATGCCACAAGACTGGTCTCTGCCCGCAGTCTCTGCAGCTATATTTTACACCAGTTTTTTTTTGTTTTATTAAAAAACAGGGGAATCCTGGGAAAAGAGAGAAGCCCTAAAAGCTGTTTATCAGTATATTTGATTTTTTGGGAGACTGACCACTTATGACTTCTGAATTGGCACCAAATATATTCCTAAGCATGCCTCTGTCAACATGCAGGTTAACCCAGAGCCCACTGAAATCAGAAGAAAGAGACCCATTGATTTCAGGTCCCTGAGTAGAAAATAACTGGTACCTTCGCTGACCTTTAGATACATAAGGATTACTAAGGCATATATTGATGAGGCATTGTGGGCATCACAGTTACTGTTCAGCCCTTCATCAAACATTTATAGAGTCTGTGCCTATGGTCAACATACCCAAAAGTCAGACATTCATCAGTCTGTTCCCGAGTCTCTCGATTTAGCTAGTGTCTGAAAGAAGTATCCTCCTAAATGATACATGAGAGGATTTTAATCATTTGAAAGGGCAGAAAGTCTGACTTGAAGAGCAGCCACTCATAGGTTTGCGAGAGATTTACCAGCTCTCCAAAAGATGAAGTGCCGTACCCAGTTCCAATAGGGCATGCTGCAAGCCTTTCAAAAACTTTCTTCCCAGTGAAAAGAGAGCTTGTCACCTTGTTAGCTGCATTATTAGACACTGCATTGTGATAAAATTCAAAGGTCTCCTTTTCTGTGTGCCCAGCATCAAATGAAAATGTCTGCCATGCAGATAGCATACTCTGTCTCCAGTGTGCAACCCACACGAGGAGCAAACATTGCTTTTGTCACAACTAGCTTGAATATTTTTTACTTTTTTAAAAATCCCAGTTCACATGATGTGTGAGAGGGAACAGCACAATTAGTGAAGAACTTAGATTAAAAATGTGTAATAAGTGTCTCCCTATCTCCCTTCATTTCTTGTAGCACGATCTACTGCAGTTTTCTCAGCAGGAGAGCTAATTTTGGGCACATTACAAACCTTCACAGATTAATAAATAGATTTATTTTTGGAGCACTTTCATCTCATTGACTATAGCAGAAAGCCTTTTTGGAAAATCACAGATCTGCTGTGCTACCAATGTGCTCCTCTGGTTTACATTTCTTTCTGTCCAGGTCGTAAAAGGTGGATGGCAGAGCTACTCTCGTGGTATGTGTGGTTGTAATCCTGTGCAAATGTTGGTAAAGAGAAAGTTTTTAACTTTCATGATAAACTGTAGTTTGAGTGTTCAGGGCAGAATGGAGGGATTTACAGTGCAAAGAGTTTGAACCTGTGTGCAGTGGTTTTAAACGGAACTTGTTCTAGGTTTTTGAAGGGCTATATACAGCTTCCCTGTAGACATCTGTAACCAGCATGTGGCTTGAATAAGCCCTTACAGGATGCTTAGGTGACCCAAAATGCCATAAGCCTCTTGGTCTGCAAGCTCTAGGACAAATGAGGTCTTAGCTCCAGGTAATTTTATGTAAACATTGGCAAAAGAGGATGGGGAGGGAAAGGAGTATCAGACTAGATATGCCACACAGGACATGGAATGCCTCAAAACTCCTCAAGATTGGGTTGTAGTCAGAGTGAATGGGACCACTGAACTTGTGATTCATGTGATATCCACTTTCACCAGCGTGTCCATATTTGTTACTAAGCAGCAAACAGAAGCTGATACTTAGTGACCCCATGCTGTTGAAAAGTTATATAGGGTTTTTATTAGGGATGTTAAATCTTGTGTAATCAGCTAATTGAGTAGTTGATGGAATTTTCATCGATAAACTGGAAAACTGCAGAGCCGCAGTGGGCTCCCAGTGTGGCCCTAGGATCTAACCTGGCCGCAGTACTGGCCCCAGGATCTAACCTTGCTGTGGCTCTGCCTTTTAAATGTATTAACAGCCACCTGGCTCTTACTACATTTAAAAGGCAGAGGCACAGCAGGGGACTGGGTACGAGTTGGGAATCAGCTGTCCTTGCTTGCTCCCTGCTTCAGACCCTGTGCCTCTGCCCCTCCTAAAAGACGGTGTGGGGGGAACTAGCTTTTAAGCTAGTTCCCCCCTGCTCTGGCACCTGCTCCCGCCTGCTGCCTCTGATAGAGGTAGTGGGGAAGGGAGAAAGCAACTAGTCGAGTATGCATTTGACTGCCCAATAAGCATATGCATATCAGGTAGTTGACTACTCAACTAGCCAATTACATCCCTAGTTTTTATTAAAAGGATCTGTTTTTCTGACCTAAGCCAATTAACCTGGTTCAATAAATGTCTCTAACAATTACTTACAATACGTATCCTGAGATTAATTTACTATTAGGTATTGTAAAGCTACACTAATGAGCTTCCAGAAGGTGCGGGTGCAGTGGTCTAACATCTGGTCTCTGGGCCTAACCAGCTTGCTTTCAATAGTGTGTTATTACAGTGGCAATGTGGTCATCAAACCTCAAAATATGGCATGCTTATTTAGCTAGGGTAAAATTTCTATCTCAGAAATACTGACTTAAAAAAATATCTGAAAAGAAGCCAGCTTTCTGTCATGTGTGGCTACTTCTGAGCTCTAGGCACTGCAACTTACGTCTACCACTCAGAGTGGTAATTATAGTTGTCTGCCATGTTTCTGAATTGGGCTAAATGGACCCTGCCCAGGTGAGGAACAGCTGAAATTAGAGATCTAGACTAAATTAACAGCTGTGTGCAGGGGTATAGAACCATTTTTGGGCCACTGACCACAGAAAAATCAGTTGAGGGTCATGCACAAGTGAAGTGCTACCCCTTTCCTGAAAAAACCCTCACTGACCTGGCCTCTGGGTGGGGGTGGAGAGAGACACTCACCACCTCTTTCTTGAGCTCCTACCTCACAGCAGGGTGGGGGTGGGGAGGGGAGAGTGAAGTTCAGTTTACCCCCAGGGTCAGACTAACTCTCCTGGGGACCCAGGGCTAGCAGATTTTGGGGAACCCTCCTAGGCTCTGAGTTGGACCAAAACGAGGGATTCAGTGTGCTGGAGGTGGCTGCCAGGGAGCAGGACGGATGTGCAGAGCCTAGACAGCAGATAGGGAGCGAACTGGGTGATTGGGATGCACACCTGGCACAGATCCCAAGAGGAACACAAGGCTCTATGCCACCCTGCAATTGCAGGCACTGTCCCCCTACTGCTCCCACTGACTGCCATTAGGGAGCCACAGGAGTGGAGCTTACAAGCAAGTGCAGGGACAGCTTCCCTGCCCTGCTGTTTTCTCCAGCTGGTAGAGAGGGGGATGTCAGTCCCAAGGGCCACTACCTCCCCCCTGCCAGGCAGATCCTATAAGCTGGACACAGCCACAGCTTGCCTTGATTCAGCTGCATGAGGTTTGGGGTTCCCCCTCTGCAGTGGGGAGCTGGCACTGGCACTCCAGCCACACGGGGACGGGCACAGAGATGCTGAGAGTCAAAATTAAACTGTTCTCCCTAGCTGCAACTGGTTCAGAAAGGTTGCCAACTCTTGGTCTAATACATAGTCACATAAAACAGGCTGGGGGATGGGATGGTTCAATATCGAAGCCTCTGATCTAGAAGTTCATTCTAGAAAAGGTCCTATGCACAGGGATGAGAGTATACACTTCCTGTGCTAGCACAGTATTTCCAAAAGTGAAGAGATTTCTTTGCTCTATGCTCCATGCTCCCACCACACCATGAGCTGATGCATACAGATCAATGAAGGAAAACTCCTATATCAGTAAATGAAAAGTCATAGATCCTGCCAGCTGACATTATTTGTGTGATTGGGAAAAAAAGACTCTGTGAATGAAACCAGTAGCACTGGAAAATGATCTCACTATATATGCTAGTGCCAGGTGCACTGTCAGAATCCAAAAATATTCCTCCTACACTGCAGCCTGATGAAAGGGAGTGGGAGTGAGAGTGAGAGGATACATTGGATTTAAAGCTTAATTGGATAGTGGTAGGAACAGCTACTATAAATAGATTTTTTTTATAAGGGATCTAAAGATATGTATTTGGAAAGAAGCTCTCTATTGTGATATAACCTTACCTTCTAGAAAAGGATGGTTCCAACCCAGTCTCTTCCTTGCACCCTTAAAATACTCTGCCTCCTCAACAGAGGTGGTACTTGTATCTGAAGGAAGAGTATAGGTCAATTTTATGTAGTCTGGATTTCTTTTACAGCTTCTTAATTTCTCTTCAGTGTGGAAGAAATGCTTTGTACTTGGCAAAATGGAAAACCAAGTGGATAGGTTTCTGGATTGAATTCAGTGCCCTTCACAAGCTTCTTAATTATAAGGGCTAGACCCTGACACATTTCAGTACTGTCTATAGATCCACAGCCTCTGGGAGCATGATAATTAATTCAGTAGATCAATTAACAAATACATTTGCTCTGAGGGAACCCTTTTAGGCCCACCTTTTGCTTGGCTCAGTGGCTCACAAATGCTCTATGTTTCCCTGTATACTAAACACAACATTTTGCTAACATTTGGTATCGATTTTTTTTCTTGAAAGGAAGACTCCTCTTTCTTGATAGTTTTTGGGGGGCTCTAGGACTCAGTTCAGTTAATGTATTCTGTAATTTGCAGTTGTCAAATTTTGAATCTATTTTGCGTACTTAAAGAAAAGAAAACCCTGTTTTAGAAGAGGATAGCAACATGTCAGCCTCATTACAGAGTGTCAGGCATCTGAGTTGGCAGAATATCTGAGAGTGCATTGATGATGCAAATATTGCAGGCTGGATTGAAAAAATAGTCCACAAAAGTGTAAAAAAGTTATAAAAATGGATTAAAAATAGACATTAAATTACATCATCTCATAGCATGGAAGCAATTATGGCAAATCAATGTATATAGCTCTGATATGGAGAGAATAGTGAAATAACTCTTGAACTCTAGTTCAGTGATTAACAGAAAAGATCTTTAAAATCTTCTCCACCTGTTTCTGACTGTTAATTGGTTCTTTTCAGTAATAACCAGATGCAAATGGCTACAAAAGCTATTTGTGTTTGATCATCTTAATTTACTGAATATCTGAAACTTCAGGTTAATGCTTTAAGAAAAGAAAAAGGTAATTGGTCTGTTATGATTTGGCTGCTGAAATATAGCAGATGTTCTCAGTAATTCTTTCAGCACTTTAACTATAAAATCAAACTACACTAAACTATATGAATGTATATAATCAAACAGCAGTATAAGATATGAATATTAGAATGCAGACGGCCTGTGTTACAGAATCACCTTCATAATATTTGTGTCCTCACTTATGTCTGAATGGGACACTCCAGAATAAGTATTATACAGAAGGATTGTCCCTGTAGTCCTAATCCTGGCAAAGTTCCCATTGAATTTAAATAAAACTACAGAAATCTTACAAAATCAGTGAAGTGACTTTTGGTTGTCTTTAATAATCCAAGATGGACTCTGTCCTTGTCTCACCTGAAGAACACTGGAAATTTTCCTGACTATGGGGTCAACTCAGGAATGTTTAATTTATCCCTCAATGGTTTCTTAAATGTGGCTTGTAATTTAAAATATTCTTCTTTAGCTATGTCAGCTTGGCTCTGCCTGGAGGAGAGAAGTCTTCATGACCCATCTAGAAGGATATCTGGTGTGTAGCTCCCTCTCGTTTTTTTCTCTCTTAAAAAAACAAGCCAACTTGTTTTGCTTTTGGAAGAACATGCTGCATTGTATTTGAGACTAAACCCATTTTCTATAATTACATGTTTATAGAGTGGGATCTTGAAATTTTCAGAAATGAAAACAAGCCAAATCTTCCAGAAGATGAAAGTTTGAAATATATATCATTCAATTTCATGATGGGTATGTTGAAAATAATGAAATACATCTTCAGTGTATGTACATATGCTCCTATAGTTTCTGAAAATTCTTGGAGAGAAGCTGATAGCACAAAGATCCCTCAAGTGTGGTTGTTGACCTTTCCTTTAATAATAATAATAATTAATATAACTTTGTTGAACCCAGCCTTTTTTCTTTTTGTAAATAGCGGGCAAACTGAAATGGATTTCTGCAGATGTTAATATTGTTTGTGTAGTAATTTGGATAAACAATTTTTAGTTTATTGGATATGACCAGTACATTTAGAAAATCAGTCTAAAGTGGTTTTGCTCATCTGCGTCAAATGGCATTGCTTTTGGTCCTTGATTGTGTGACTGAGACTTTTTAACTAGAACAGTGAATAATTAATATTATTTATGCATGCATACTTGTGTTACTATGTTAATTAGTATTTGAATAAGACAACAGCTTTCCCAAATAGCTGTGCATAACCTCCTATGCCCTTAGATGTTTGTGAATAGTAAATAATGAGGTGGCGTTAACATGGCTGAATCAGTGATTTCAGAACCTGAATATTCGTGCGTGTGTGTGTGTGTGTGTGTGTGTGTGTGTGTGTGTGTAATACCTCTATTTCTTTTGCTTAAAGCTCCCCCGTTTTCATTAGTAGAAAAAAGGCCTTTTCAAGTATCTTCAATAGTCAGTGCAATATATTCATGCTATCAAAAGGTCTCCTATCTCTTTTCAGGCAAATACATACTTTTCTACTTTGTATTTTCATCCTAACTCCTTAGCAGTGAAAATTATTAGTCCCTGATGATTGCAACTGAAATGATACATGAAGTCAGCAAAAATCTTTTCACTGAGTGAACAGGCAGGGCAGGCTTCTAAACCAGCAAACTGCCGAGCTTTGCAAGATATTATGAATCCAAAAGCACAATCAATTATGTCTACAAGATTTAAAAAGACAGGATTAAGAACGACTGTAACTTCTACTGCCAGGGTCAAAGAACAGGTTATCTGGTACTCTTCAGTTCCAAAATACTGTTATAAAAGTCTACTGAGCATCTGTTATAATATTGTGGTTTATAATGAGAACTGAATGATCTGATTACCCGGAGGATTTCCTGTAATTTACCAAATGGAGTTCTATGCTTTGTAATGCTCTTTGATCTCGACTAGCAAATCATAGAATCATAGAAGATTAGGGATGGAAGAGACTTCAGCCGGTCATCTAGTCTAACCCCCATACCAGTTGTCTGCAAATTTAACTAGACGACTTAATAAAGTATTTGGATTACTGCTTGTGGGTTATTGATAAACTTTGGTAAACTATAAATAGGGAATTATGTGAATCATTGTTCACACAGAACATTGATTATATTAGAGAGGCTGGTTTTTTTCATGTGAGGAAGGATATTTTGCATGAAAGGGAGTCGAGTGAATCATTAGCCACTTGATCAAATAGGTGTAGTTATGTGCTGTACAGATTGTGCTGCAAGTTCTTTGCTTACATTCATTCCTTTTAACAGGCTTTTATGTTCATTTAAGAAGGCTCTATTCCTTGTTTCTGCTTTAATAAAAAACGCAGTAATAGATGTTTTCCTTTAACATGTTGCCTTTTGATTATATCTTGACTCTGGAAATCTTCATTCGTTGATCTCTGACATCCAAGAACAACAGAGCTGGATCTGTGAAATTCTGTTTCTTGTTAGATCAGGAGACTCAGATGAGAAGTAGCTGTAGCTTTCCGAAATTTAGGATGTGGCTGAAATGCCTTATATTTGCATTGGCAGTCTCTTCTCTGAGCTACTTATAGAAGCTTTGCAATGAGAGAGAACGTTCTTATTGCATGTTTTTTGACTCTATGCTGAAACTTGGATCATTTGGTGATTTAAAAAAAATACTGTACTTATAAAAACAAGTATTTTGAAGGGAGGTTTTTGGTTGTGGATAGTGCTGTCTTTCAGTTTGACGGCAGAACGTGCATCATATTGATTCTAAAACTTCCAGGAACATTCTAGGCAACTCTCTTTGTGGGGACACTGTCTGCAAGAAAAATAAGAGAGCTTTGCAGGGAAGACTTGTGTGGGGTGGGAGCAATAGAGTGGTGGGAGAAATGGGGACCCAGGGAAAGAGTGAGGGAAGAGCAGCAAGGTCCAGATGAATGGAGGAAGAAGGGACCTGGAGGGGATGTGGGAGAAAGTGCTTGGGAGAGGGAGAACAAACCTAGTACCAGCAAAGGAGTGGAGGGTGGGGAATGGTAGTGGGGAGGGAAACCGGAACTCAGAAGGTGGGGTATTGTACATTCTTCTAGGCAGGCAAGGAGGCCGAGTGTGGGGAGTGACTGTACAGATGAAACACACTAGACACTTGTATGGTTGGGGAGTGGACTATGTGCAACGTTGATATGGGGAAGAGGGTAATGCAGGAGAGGAGTACACAAAACTCCTAGCATAGCAGGGGAAAAGTACGCAAGAGGGATAGACAAGAGAAACAGAGCTCCTGGCTGGAAACATGATCCATGCATGGGGAAAAGCCATGAGGGGACTTGCAAAGAGTCTCTGAAATAGAGAGGCATGGGAGGATTGCTCATAGGAAGCTTGTGGTGAGAGGAATGGAGGCGTGAAAGGAGCCACTAATCCATGTAATATCCCTGGCCTACAGATGCTGCAATCTGCATGACCCCTTGTTTTTTATTTCTTTCTTACTCTGGTATCTCTTCTCCTTAAGAGCAATGTGTCCACTAAGAGTGAGTGTTGGTTAAAGCAGGGAGCTCTCAAACCTTGGTATGCCAGCCTCCTTCCATGGCTGATGATCATCCTGTGTGCTGAGTGGAGGGTCATTGCTGTCTTGTTCCCATTAAGGTTTGAGTGCTTGTGCTGTAGCCTGCCATGGAGTTTTGGGTATTGCAAGCCTAAGTGGGGGGTGCCAGCGGAGGTTGTACTCTGAAAAAGGTTGGAAACGACTGATTAAGGGGCAGTTTTCTTCCTTTCTTTAGAGTTACTTGCCCAGTTGTAGTAGGCATTACACCATCATTCAGCCATCTCCCCCACTAGAAGATCCTGTTAATTGGTTCTTATTAATGTGGATCAAGAGAACATAGTAAATTGAGACAGGGAAAATGAGCAGTCATAAAAAGATGTCATCTGGTTTGGAGGGATCAGATTAGCACAAGGCTAGGTAGAAGACTTCCTGAGCCTAGTGAGAAGATGCCCATGACCCCTTTTGAGACACCTTGGCTATCAATGCAGGAGCAGAATCGTTTTCCTTGTTTCTGTTTTCATATCTATGCTTGTGTAGAAGATGGACAAGGGTCACCGTTTGTGTCCATTCTTTGTGCCTGTACACAAGTTAGAATGTATACACAAGGTACTATGCCATTTTAATGCATTTTCAAACAAACACTGGAAACTCTACAAACCTCATTCTCCTAAAATGAACAAGACACATTTGTTTTACGCTTTTAATTTCCTAGCTTTCTACTCTCTGCTTAAGTCTTTGAAATCTTAAATTCCTTATTGACATACCAGTTGTTACCTCTTAGAAAAAAAAATCAATATCTGCCTTTGTCAGCACCCAAGGAAAAGCAAATACCCATTTCACTGATTTCTTGTTTGTTTGGGTTTTTTTTTTTCCTCCGTGGTAGCATAAAGTTGAAAGCAGGGTTTGTGTTCTGGCTTCTCGTGCTTAATCTTTTTTTCTCTGGGGATACTAATACATAATACTTGTAGTGAATGATTGGAAATATAACAATAATATAGGCAAACCATGTATAAAGCAATGAATAGCACTTGCATTATTTGGAGACGTTAAGGGTGTGGGGAAAGAGATATCGATAATGCAGTCTGACAAATCTTCCACTATATATTTGAGAGATAGAAATGTAGCCGTGTTAGTCTGGTGTAGCTGAAACAAAATACAGGACTGAGGAAGTGGGTCTGGCCCACGAAAGCTCATCATCTAATAAACCATCTTGTTAGTCTTTAAAGTGCTACATTGTCCTGTATTTTGTTTCATATTTGAGAGCGTTTGTCTGGTTTGTCCCCACATTTAATATGGGGACATTGGCTGTTCCCTCACCCCCTGACGAAGGGGGAAAGTGCACAGCTTGTTGAATTCCTCACTCTAGCTAGGCAGTGCAGGGGGCAGACAAGCTGTGCACTTTGCTCTTGGTCCCTGATCAGGAACAGGAAGGGGAAGAGCAAGCAGCCCTAGTATGAATCTCGGAGTGGGAGGGCTTTGGCTCCCCACACACCCTGTCCTGAGCCCCTCCTCACCCGCAGTCCTGATTCGTGCATCTCCATATTCTCCCAGCCCATGGCCCGAGCCCCCCACATCTCTAAGCCCTGACTCCTGAAGCCCCCTGTTCTGAGCCCCCCCTACATACCAGCCCCCTGTGCTCAGCCCAGCCGCACTCCAACTCTGATTTCTGCACCTCCATGCCTTGAGACCCACCACATCCCCAAGCCTAGCCCCCTTCCCTGAGCCCCTTCTCATCCCAGCAACACTGACTTTGGCATCCCCAGTTCGTCACCCCCTGCCTTGAGCTCCCCACACTTAAATTCCCCAGCCTTCTGCCCTGAGGTCCCTCTTCCCCTGAGGGGAGGGAGGATTGCTATCTGTCAGTACCTGTAAGAAATTTAAATTACTTTCACATCTGGACTGAACTGAGATGAACCAAAAGATTAGGGTAAACCTAGAATATGATTGCTTCTCAATATACCTTATAGAAAAGAGATAAAATGGAGAAATTTGGACTAGTGCTCTGTAGCTTTGGCAAAGCTAAATCAATGCATAAAGTTTGAACGCTGGAAGAAAATGTTATTACAAGTCACGTTGACTTTTTGTTAAAGCATAGCAAATGCTAAGAGTTTATAGGGCTGAAAGAAAAAAATACACTTGATGAAATTCATATTTTTAAAAAATTACTAAAAAAAAAAAAAGGAAAAATATTAACAGTCTTAACAATCCCTTAAAAAGAAATCCAAAATGAAAAAAATCCCGTTTTTGAAAAATACAATAATTTAAATAAAACATGTACATTAACCTTTTATTTTAAAAAACTTAATTAAGGACCCAAACAACATCAGGTGAATCTGCTAGAATGGTATGAAGTAAAATAACAAAAGAAAACATTAACAAATAAGGGGGAAAAAAACAAAGAATTTAAAAACTGTATTATTTCCCCATTTTTATCTCCTTCCCTTTTTCTGCCACTTTTCCATTCAGCTTTCTTCTTGCATTCAGCTATCATATTGTAAAATCTCCTTTCTCATAGACTCATAGATGTTAAGGTCAGAGGGACCATTATGATCATCTAGTCTGACCCCCTGCACAATGCAGGCCACAGAATCTCACCCACCCCTTCCTAGAATAATCCTCTCACCTATATTTCAGATATTGAAGCCTTCAAATACTTTGAAGACCCTAAGATGCAGAGAATCCTCCAGCTGTGATCTGTACCCCATGCTACAGAGGAAGGCGAAAAACCTCCAGGGCCTCTGCCAATCTACCCTGGAGGAAAATTCCTTCCCAACCCCAAATATGGCGATCAGCTAAACCCTGAGCATGTGGGCAAGACTCACCAGCTAGACACCCAGAAAGTTCTCTATAGAAACTCCTATCATCCCTCCATTGACTTATTTCCCACTGATAATGAATGGTCAATTAGTTACCAAGATCATGTTATCTCATCAAACCATCCCCTTCATAAATCCATCTAGTTTAATCTTGAAGCCAGATAGATCTTTTGCCCCCACTACTTCCCTTGGAAGGACGTTCCAGAACCTCACTCCTCTAATGGATAGAAACTTTCATCTAATCTCAAGTCAAAACTTCCTATTAGGCAGCTTATATCCATTTGTTCTTGTGTCCACATTGGTATTAAGCTTAAATAATTCCTCTCCCTCCCTGGTATTTATCCCTCTAATATATTTAAAGAGTGCAGTCATGTCCCCCCTCAGCCTTCTTTTGGTTTAGGTAAACAAGCCAAGCTCCTTGAGTCTCCTTTCATAAGACAGGTTTTCCATTCCTCGGATCATCATCAGCCCTTCTTTGTACCTGTTCCAGTTTGAATTCATCCTTCTTAAACATGGGAGATCAGAACTGCACACAGTATTCCAAATGGGGTCTCACCAATGCCTTGTATAATGGCACTAACACCTCCTTATCCCTACTGGAAATACTTCGCATAATACATCCCAAGATCGTATTAGCCTTTTTCACGGCCATGTCACAATGGCGTCTCATAGTCATTCTATAATCAACCAGGACTCCGAGGTCCTTCTCCTCCTCCGTTACTTCCAACTGGTGTGTCCCCAGCTTATAACTAAAATTCTTGTTATTAATTCCTAAATGCATAACCTTACACTTCTCACTATTCAATTTCATCCTATCGCTATCACTCCAATTTACAAGGTCATCCAGATCTTCCTGTATGATATCCCGATCCTTTTCTGAATTGGCAATACCTCCCAACTTTGTGTCATCCGCAAATTTCATCAGGACACACTTGGTGCCAAGGTCAGCGATAAAAAGATTAAATAAAATTGGCCCCAAAACTGATCCCTGAGGAACTCCGCTAGTAACCTTTCTCCAGACAGTTTACCTTTCAGTATGACCCGCTGTAGTCTCCCCTTTAACCAGTTGCTTAGCCACCTCTCAACTATCATATTAATCCCTATCTTTTCCAATTTAACCAATAATTCCCCATGTGGTACTGCATCAAATGCCTTACTAAAGTCGAGGTAGATTAGATCCACTGCATTTCCTTTATCTAAAAAATGTTAGTTTCTCAAAAAAGGAGATCAGGTTGGTTTGGCACGATCTACCTTTTGTAAAACCATGTTGTAATTTGTCCCAATTACCATTAGCCTCAATGTCTCTAACTACTTTCTCCTTACATTTTTTCCAAGATCTTGCATACTACAGATGTCAAACTAACAGGCCCATAGTTACCTAGGTTGCTTTTTTTCCCTTTCTTAAAAATAGGAACTATATTAGCAATTCTCCAGTCAAATGGTACAACCCCTGAGTTTAGAGATTTATTAAAAATTTTTGCTAATGGACTTGCAATTTCATGTGCCAGTTCCTTTAATATTCTTGGATGAAGATTATCTGGGCCCCCCAATTTACTCCCATTAAGCTGTTCAAGTTTGGCTTTTATCTCGGATATGGTAATATCTACCTCCACATCCTTAGTCCCATTTGTTATGTTACCATTATCCCTAAGCTCTTCATTAGCCTCATTAGAGACTGAAGCAAAGTATTTGTTTAGATATTAGGCCATTCCTAGATTATCCTTAACCTCCACTCCATCCTTAGTAATGAATGGTCCTACTTCTTTTTTTGTTTTTTTCCTATTTGTATGGCTATAAAACCTCTTACTATTGGTTTTAATTCCCTTTGCAAGGTCCAACTCTACCTGACTTTTAGCCTCTCTCACTTTGTCCCTACATGCTCTAACCTCAATAAGGTAGCTTTCTTTACTGATCCCTCCCATCTTCCACTCCTTATATGCTTTCTGTTTTTTCTTAATCACCTCTCTGAGATGCTTGCTCATCCATCTTGGTCTAACACACCTGCCTATATTTTTTTTCCCTTTTCTTGGTATACAGGCTTCTGACAGCTTCTGCAACTTGAACTTAAAATAATCCCAGGCCTCCTCCACCTCAAGATCCATAATTTCTTTAGTCCAATCAACTTCCCTAACTAATTTCCTTAATTTATTAAAGTTAGCACTTTTGAAATAAAAAATCCTAGTCTCAGATTTATTTTTGTTTATCCTTCCATTTAATTTGAACTGAATTAGCTCATGATCGCTCGAGCCAAGGTTGTCCCCTACAAGCATTTCATCTATGAGGTCCTCGCTACTCACCAAAACCAAATCTAAAATAGCATCCTCCTTTGTTGGTTCAGCAATTACTTGATGAAGGAATTCATCAGCTATCACATCTAGGAAAATCTGAGACCTATTATTATTACTAGCACTTGTTCTCCAGTCTATATCTGGAAAGTTGAAATCTCCCATGATTACGCAGTTTCCATGAGTATTTACTTCATTAAAAACATTAAAGAGGTCTCTATCCATATCCAAATTGGATCCTGGTGGTCTGTAATACACCCCAAGCACTATCCCAGGGGAGGATCTGATAGTTTTCTTCCCCGATGTGATTTTTACCCAGACAGACTGTCTTCTCCATTCCATCACTTTTTATTTCTTTACAGTCTACCTCATCTTTGATCTAAAATGCGACTCCACCACCTTTACCCTTATTTCTGTCTTTCCTAAACAGCACGTACCCTTCAATACCTGTACTCCCATCATGCCTAGTATTCCACCAGGTTTGTGTTATTCCTATAATATCTGGTTTCATATCCTGGACCAATAGCTCTAGTTCCTCCATTTTGTTACCTAGGCTCTTCGCATTGGTGTACAAACATCTTAATTTTTGCTGTTTGGCCTCACTCACATTCTTTACCCAATTTGGCATGGACATTGTACCTCCAATATGACCTATTAGACTAGTATCCACCCCGCCCTTCCTCATGTACATTCTCCTACCCTCAACTATAGCCTTTCTTACTTCATTTTCCTCCCTCTCAGTGTTAAAATCCGGCGTAGAGATTACCTGGACATCTCTCAACCGTCTCCCCCAAATTCCTAGTTTAAAGCTCTCTTAATCAGTTGAGCCAGCCTCCATCCTAGAAGTCTATTTCCCTCCCTACTTAGGTGAAGTCCATCCCAAGAGAACAGTCCACTGTCCATAAATGCCTCCCAGTGACCATACATCCCAAAGCCCTCCTTTATAGCACCACTGCCTAAGCCATCTATTGATCATCAAAATCCTGTCACATCTTAGTTGCCCTTCTCTAGGAACAGGCAGAATCCCACTGAAGATCACCTGAGCCTCAGTTTTCTTGAACGTCCTCCCCAGCCTAGCATGGTCTCCCTTAATTCGTTCCAGCGAGAATCTAGCCATATCATTTGTTCCTACATGAAGGATGATCAATGAATTCCTTCCTGCTCCCTTAATAATCCTCTTCAACCTCAATTCTACATCCCGTATCTTAGCACCTGGCAGACAGCACACCCTTCTATTCTCTGGATCAGCTCTGGTTACAGGCCTATCTATTCTTCTCAATAAGGAGTCCCCAATCATGTAGACCTGCCTTTTCCTAGTGACAGTGCGATTCTCTGGTCTATCTCTTGCTTCCTCTGGCTGCAAGTCCTTGCCATTCCTGTTTTCCCTTGTAATCCTCTTTAACTCGTCCTGTATCCTCCTAATGCTCATTATTGGTGTTGTCTCCATTAACTCTTCCCCTTTATCTATGGGACTAGCCACTCTTCTCTTCTTCCTTACCCTTCCATCTTCATTATCTACCTGCTGTACCCCTTCTTCATTCTTCAGCTCCACATACCTGTTCTTGAGCTCTGTTTTTCCTTCACTGACCCATCTTTTCCTCTGCCTGGTTCTCTTAGTCACATGCTTCCACTGTCCATTTTCTTCGCCCAGCAGTCCCCCCTCTGAGGCCCTTGATCCTGCATATCTAAGCTTTCCCCTTCAGCCACGTCATGCCTTTGCTCCATCATCTGCTCAAACCCCCTTCTAAACTCAACCAGAGTTTCCACCTGCATCTCTAGTCCTTGGATCTTTTCTTCCATCAGCTCTATCAGGCTGCACTTCATGCAAACAAAACTCCTTTCAGGTACCCCCTCCAGAATCATGTACATACCACAGCTACCACATCCAATCATCCTCCTTGTGTTCTCTATTACTCGGGTCATGGCCACTACTGCCTCTGTGTTTTATCTACTTTCTCACCAAAATCCTATTAGTCCGGTGAACACAAAAACAAACCAAAACACCCTCTCCACAGCAAAAACAAACCCCAAACAAGTCCCAATATCCAAACTCCCTTTACAAACTCCCACTCAAACTCCCCTGTTTACAGCTCTGTTTGCTGGCTCCTGTGCCACTGCAGCTATCTATTTCTGTTTTTTCATTCTCTCTCTCTCACATGTCTTTCTTTCCCTCTCCCCTCCAATGTTGACTCATACATTCTTTCAGGCTTCTCATCTGACCTCTCTTCTCTTCTATCCTGTCCTCTCCTCTCTTATTCCTGTAATGACTTTTTTCTTCTCTGCTCTAGTCCAATCCATTGATGGTTTAAATCCCACTGTCTGAATTAACAAGCTGGACTGCAGAATTGTGGTATTGTTCTGCTTTCATTACTTCTTCCATATTAAAAACAAAACAAAAAACAATGGCTTTAGTAAATGTTATAAAGCGGTAATGTTATTACGGTTGCCAGTCATGGACTCAGTGTAAGAAGGTTAGTGAATTAGTGAAAACAAAAACACATGGCAGACGCTCAAGCTTGTTTTGTTTGCTTCTTTTCTGACAAACCAGCTGCCTTATTTAACAGGAATAGAGTGTGAAGTTTTGTTGGGAGCATTGATCTGCCAGTTCTTTCCTATAACTCCATGACCACTTGGCCTTGTTTCACTGAATGCCATTGATGTGTGGGTCAAACAGAACATGTCTAGATCCCTTCTGTGAATAAGAACTGGGAAGCCTTTTGTAGCTGCTGCCAAAAATAACAAGGAATTGACTGCAGATAATAGCATGATTGCTATATTTGTGCAATTCCTATTGTTGTTTGGATTCCTGATCAGCGTGATAGATGGAATTACTCCCTTTTTATAAAGGAAGGAAGCGCCTACAAAAACCAAACCCAAACCCTAAGAGATAAATATTGTGTTCTTATGCCTTGTTAGTGAAGTCTGTGACCTCATTTTGCATTGGCTTGTCTTCCACTATATCAAGAATATAGTAATTTAGATCTGAATGTTTGTCTTCATTTCACCCCAATTTTTAAAGATGTTTCCAGTTGTTGGGCAATTTCATTAAGAAGGAAAGTTTACCTTTATATCAGTGGAATTGAATCATGGTTCAACAACATTTTGACAGAAGTTGTATGCTAGATAGTTAATTTCTTACAGTAACATCTCCCGAGATACTGTATTAAATGTAAGTATAATTGTGGGCAAGAGACTGTATGTAACTGCATGGGGCAGTATAATTATAGCTTCTCCAACAATTAAAACGAGTGTGATTTGGACACAGTAACGATTAAATTTAGTCTTCTAATTAGAATTTTAAAGGATCCGCTCTGACTTTCTGAGATCTAAAATGTCTCAAGTCCCAGAGGAAGGGAACACCTGAAGCTGAGCAGTCTATCACCGGTGGTTTTTCACAGTAAATAAAGCCAGACTCGAAATATGGGGCCAAACCATATATTGTAAATATTTTGAAGTAACAGCCAGCAAGATACCAATTTTGAACAATACAGATCCCTCCCTAACCCAGACATGAAAGAAAATAGTAAATCCCTGATACAGAAGGTATATACCTTACAATAGATTGAATGTAGGCAGCCAGTGCTCACGACTTCAATGCTTCGGCTAGTTGTAAGCCACGGCAGAGGAGCAGTGAGGAGATCCCACGACAGCAGATTACAGGCTCTTCAGCTCTGGTCTGGTCAATGAGGATTCCCGGTGGGCAGTGGCTCCTGGACTCTGAGATGAAGGACCTTCCATTCTCCACTTGTAATCCAGTGTACCCACATCTTCATTGTCTCAGTAGAATCACTGACAACGGACTTCTCTCCACAAGCAGCTAACTCGAAGAGAGCATGTAGCCCACAATGACACCAATCCAATCTCTCACTCACTCATGACAAACAGGGATGACAGACAATCCATTAACACGGACCCAACCCTAAGGACAGATATAGCTCAAGGAACGAACCTGAAGGGCGGAACCCGAACTGGGCTTTTGCAGGGGTTTTTATTAACCTTAAGGCGGGAGAAGATGTATGAGGGCTGAGTTCATAATAGTGCTGGGTGCACAAGGGGGCTGAGTGCAATCCTGAGCAGGGTGCACAGCTCCTAGGGTTGTGTGCAGAGAAGCACCTAAGCACCGAGTGCAAATCCTTGGTGATTGAAAAGTAAGGCAGGAAACCTTTGGCGGGAATCCCTTCCTAACAGGAACCTAAAATGGCATCTCCACAGACTCCATTTTGAAAGAACAATTAAACATTAAAGCCCAATCATACTTACCATACTTTTAGGTGTAACAGTATGCTAGATAGTTAATTTCTTACAGTACTGTCTCCCAAGATACTGTATTAAATTTAAATATCATTGTGGGCAAGAGACTGTATGTAACTGCATGGGGCAGTGTAATTGTAGCTTCTCCAACAATTAAAATGAGTGTGATTTACTAAATAAGGAAAATTCACACAGGTTGACACACCTTGAAGTACCACGACCTGGAAGTGCTTGCATAGATATTTCAAACATGATTCTCTAGAGATAACCTGACAATAAAAGGATAACTAGCCTAAATTTAAAATGTTTCATGGCCTCCTTCCTGATACAGCAAATGAGTAATTCCTCCAATCCAAGGGAGGCCACAACCCTGGCACAAGGATTGGAAAGACTTTCAAATAATAGGAGCCCATAGGACTAACGAGTGACTTCTGGTTAGCTGTTGTAGGTATGTTGTTGTTTACATTTTCTCCTTGATGTTTTTACCCGAGGAATAAATGTGCTTGCTTACAAAGAACCATGTGGTAATTTATTGCTGCTGGCAATATGCTCTCTGTAGCACTTGGGGAGAAAGCAACACACAGGTGCTGACCTTTTCAGGCTAGTCTTTGTTAAATTATCTATGCAATATCCATGAAATGAGGATTAATGGTAATGGCAGCCAAGCAGTTTACTCTACAACCTACACATGGAGGGATTCTGTGCTATTGCATGCACACAAAATTCATGTCCGGCACAAATCAATATGTAAATAACATGTTACCAGTCTACCAAGAGCCCAGCCCTCAGAGCCCCCAAGTGCCAGCCCTAAACCCTAGAGCTCCGCACCCCTCCACGATCCCTCAGCACCAGCCACTGACCCCAGATTACCCTGCACCCAATTCTCCCAGTGCCAGTCTCTGCCCTCAGAGCTCCCCAGTGCCAGTCCCCCATTCCAAATGCCCCAGTACCAGACCCTGCCCCTTAAAGCCCCCTACCATCAGACGCCTTAGTGCCTGCATCCTGTTTCCAGAGCCCCACTGTTCCCAGTCCCCAGTCTTAGCCCCATCCCCAGAGCTCCCCTCCACCGTGCCAGCTCCCTATTCTGGACACTACAATACCCCCTAGTGTCAGCCCCTGCCTCTTAGAGCCCCCCTAGCCCTGCCCCCGAAGCTCTCAGTGAATGTCTCCCCTTTTCCCACCTACCCCTGTGCTGGCTCCCAGCTACCAGCTGAGCTCTGCTGCACAGATCGCAGCTGCTATGTGGCTGCTGTGTCGAGCTCCATGTGGTCCTCCCACTGTGTAGAGAAGTGCTCTTCCATGTCTGGGAAGAGACCTCGCCCCGTCCAGCAATGATTGGCTGAGAGGCAGAGCAGGATGCACTGCTCTTGATAGCTATGGCAGAAGTATCTTAGCTCTGGCCCCCAGGGGTCTGCACCCCAGGAGTGGGCTGCAGCCCAGCAGTTGGGAACCACTGATGTAGACTACTCAAAACTGAACCACTAGAGACACATCATGACCAATTTTAAGGCCATTCTGTGGGTGGTTCAGATGGTGATAAAGGTATCATTGCAGTCTCCCTTCAACTCATGAGAGCTAGATCCATCTCCACAGCTGTGCTGAAGTGACTGGCTTCATGGCTCCTCTTTCAGGAAGCCTGAAAAATGGTACAGTCCACAGTTGAGGACCTACTTTTTGAGATCACAAATTTCTTTGTTGACAAGACTGATGGCTCAATTTAGCCCTAAAAGCCCCCACTCTCCAGTCACTGGATATCTACATGCTAGGACAAAATAGATAATTTTGTCCCCAATTCCATCATAGACCCCTCACATCTTAGTGTAACTATGATTCACAAAAAAAGAAAGGGAATGTCCGGAAGGGCAAGTGACCTAGCTCGTAAGCTCCTTTGTCCCAGCTCTGTCTCGAAACTAGAGATGTTAAATTTAGATTAATTGGCTAATCAAATAGGCGATGCAATTTGCATCGCCTGTTTGATTAGATGATAAGGGTGCCTCTGCCTTTGAAGTGTAGCAACAGCTCCAAGGGTCCCTTGCTGTACCTGTACTTCCTGCAGCATTTTAAAGTGGCAGCACTGCATGAAGCCTGGAGTCAGCGGCAGGGGGGGCCCATGCAGTTTTGCTGCATGGAAGCACACCCTTCCCCCCCCATCCTCTTGCTGCCTTTTTTTGATAGAGGCAGCAAGGGTGTGTGTGTGACTAGTCAAGTAATGTGTCAACTATCTGATAAGCATTTGCTTATTGAATAGTCAACTAGTTGTTTACATCCCTAATCCAAAGACAAGTTTTGACTGTTAGATTGCAGTATCATTACACTTACTTCCCCCAAATGACACAGCCAACCAACAGCTGAATAGTTCCTGATCTGTATTAGGTCTCAGACAGAATTCTTACTTGTTAGATGCAACAGTTGTCAGTAAAGAAACTGTCTTCCGTAGTGCTTAGAAATTCCCAAGATGTTTTAGTAATGGCCGCATGAGATGAGCATATGTTGTCACTTAGTTTTAAGTCTCACTTTATAACCATTTTGTTTCCTGTAAAATAGTTGCTGAAGACTTACCTACTGGGACAATCAGCAAAGTAAAGCTGAATCAATGAAAGATATGAAATAGGTGTGTATAAATTAAAGTGCGTTTAAACCTGCTTCCTGCTGATTTGGATGCTTTTATTCATGAGTACAGTGGGTTTAGTTCACTGCAACTTAATTTAGCAACCTGAGGCAGAATGAAAGCATGCATAGATGCAGGGATGGGAAAAAGGAGAGAGCTAGGGTGTTTAATGTACTTTAATTTATGCACATTGACTTGGTTGATTCACTTCAACATTCCTGGAAGGTCCCTGTGTACATAAGCCCTGAAACTCAGTTGTCATCTCGTTCTGTAGTGTGAATGGTTGAGCTGTAGCTCGTCCATCATCTTGTGCTTTATCTGTTAGAATACTGATCCATAAGCATTCAAGATCCTTTACTTCTGAGTAGTCAGTGACTTGGAAATGGATTAATGCCATTTTTACCTTAATCTCCCTTTTTTTTACCTTTTGCCATATTGATCCTTTCTAAATTTGCCTTCCTGATTACTCCCCTGCATTCTTGAGCAATATATTTATACTTCTCCTTAGTCATCTGTCCAGGCTTACACTTCTTATAAGCTTCCTTTGTGTGTTTAAGCTCACCAAGGATTTCCCTGGTAAGCCAATCTGGTCACCTACTATATTTGTTTTTCTTACTGTGCATTGGGATGGTTTCATCCTGTGCCTTTAATAAGGCTTCTTAAAAATACTGCCAGCTCTCCTGGACTCATTTCCCCTTCATGTTAGCATCCCAGGGAATCCTGCCCATCAGCTCCCTGAGGAAGTCAGTCTGCTTTTCTGAAGTCCAGGGTATGTATTTTGCTGCTGTCCTTTTGTCCTTTGGTCAGGATCCTGATATTGACCATCTTTGAGCACTGCTGCCCAGGCTGCCACCTGCATCTACTTCCCCTACTAGTTCTTTCCTGTTGTGAGCAGCAGGTAAAGCTGTGCATGGCCCCTGGTCGGTTTCTTCAGCACTTGGACTAGGAAGTTATCTCCAACATTTTCCAAAAACGTCCTGGATTGTCTGTATACTGCTGGTCTCCCAACAGATGTCAATGTGATTAAAGTCCCTCTTGAGAACCAGTGCCTGTGATGTGGAAGCTTCTATTAGTTGTCCAAAGAAAGCCTCATCTACCTCATTCACCTGATCTGGTGGGCTACAGCAGACCCCAACCACAACATCACCTCTGTTGCTCCTGCCTCTAAACTTAACCCAAAGACTCTCAAGCAGCTTTTCTCACTCTATATACTGGAGTTCAGAGCAATCATACTGCTCTCTTACATACAGTGCAACTCCTCCTCCTTTTCTCCCATCTGGTCTTCCTGAACAGTTTATACCCTTCCATAACAGTGCTCCAGGCATGTGAGTCCTCTCACCAAGTATCCATTATTACAATCAAATCAAATCCATAGTTCTTTGAATGTGCCCAAACTTCTAATTCTTCCTATTTGTTTCCCAGACTTCTTGCATCATATACAAACACCTTAAGTAACTAGTTGATCACCCTATCTTCTCCATTTGAATCAGGGGTCCTCCTTTGTTGCTCATTCCTCCTTATGTTTCCTCCCGGTATCCCACTTCCCCCCCTTACCTCAGGACTTAAGTCACCGTCCCCCAACTAATCTAGTTTAAAGTTCTCCTCACTAGGTCTGCAAGCCTACCTGCGAAGCTGCTCTTTCCTCTCTTGGTTAGGTGGATCCCATCTCTCCCTAGTAATCCTTGTGACTAGACCAGTGTGCCATTGTATAAGAAACCAAACTCCTCTGTCTGACACCACCTGTGCAACCATGCATTCATCCTGGGGGGGAAGGATAGTTCAGTGGCCTGCCAAACCCGGGGTTGTGAGTTCAATCCTTGAGGGGGCCATTTAGGGATCTGGGGCAGTATCTGACAGGGATGGTATTGGTCCTGCCATGAGAGATGGAGACTGGATTCAATGATCTCTCACAGTCCCTTCCAGCTCTATGAGATAGGTATAGCTCCATATTTAAAAAAAAAATACTTCTATGATTCAGTGGTCCCTAGCTGGACCTTCTTTCAACAGGGAGGATGGACAAGACACCACTTGTACTTCAAATTCCTTGATCCTTCTTCCCAGCACTGTATAATCTGCAGTGACCCACTCAAGGTCATTCTTGGCTGCATCATTAGTTCCCTCATGGAGAAGCAAGAAGGGGTAGTAATACAAAGGTTTGATCAGTTTTGGAAGACTCTCCGTCAGATCCTGAATTCTGGCTCCTGGAAAGCAGCACACTTCTCAAGATTCCAGGACTGGACAGTAGATGGATGACTCTGTCCCTCTTAGGAGGGAGTCTTTGACCACCACCACCCTCCTTTTTCTCTCTTTTTTTTCCCTTCTCCCCTCCCTCCCTCCTTCCCGTATTTATTTTTGGATCTGGACTTCTAACCCTCCTGTCATCTGAAGAAGTGGGTTGTGCCCACGAAAGCTCATGATACCATCTACATCATGGTGCTTTAAGTCTTTAAGGTGCTATTAGACTATTTGTTGTTTAAGTTTTTCCTGTTACAGACTAACTTGGCTACCTCTCTGAAGCTTTTATATATTTCAAGGTGGATGAAAGAAAGCAGGATAAACTCCCCCTTCCCCTTTTGGAAGTTTTACAGTAAAAGCAACCCCTGACTTTCCTGGCTGCTTTGTGTCTCTTAACTTTCAGCTGGACTTGTAGTCACCCAAAGATCTCCCATCAAGTTACTTCCTGCTGTCAATTTTTACGTTCTGAGGATATACACTATTGAGAGCCAGACTAGTGTTTAAAGCTGATCTTTGTATTTCCTGCTATGTCCAGTTTAGAAAATAGCTGTTGTGGTGGTGGGTTTTTTTGTTTTGTTTTTAAGACCCATAACATGATTTAACTCTTCTTCTGTGGAGTTATTTGGACTGATGATGACATCTTAATTCCAAATAAACCTGTCTTGGAGCTTAAGAATGGGAAATTTTGGTTAGTTCCTTCCATATGGGTTAGGGGTCAGTGAGATGTATCACCAATCACATTGTCCTCTCCAGAATAAGAAACAATATATTTCAGAAATTCCACTTTTTGAATTTGGGTTGTCAATAGCTTTCCATTGATGGTCCAGTTATTCTTATTGTTCTGTTTAGAATTGTGAAGGTTTGGGGGGGAGAGTAAGTTGAATTTAATTCTGATTTTTCCTATCGTGACTGTTACATGTAGAAAGACTACGGTCAAGTTTTGGTAGTAACCCATTTCAACGTCCTGTATATTAACTCTGTCTTGAAATTAACTAAGCATTTTGCTCAAGCCCTTGTACCAGTGCAGCTTGCCTGCATAGTTACTTCACTATACTAACTATGTGGTGTGCTAAGTGTGTATATACAATCCTGAAATCAAAGTACATCCAAGTGTAACTGTATGATGCAATTGTGTGCACATACATATTAGCTAGCATATACATGTTCTTTTAAGCGACTACTTCATAAAGAGGAAAAATCTGTCAAGCTGAGTAAAAGTTCTCAGGTGCTCCCATGTATGTGTAAGCCTGTGGATTTTGTGAATATACAGATACATGTGTCATCTTAATTCCTGATCAAAACTTTGAAGAGGGGAGTGGGGGAAGAAGGAGAAATATATTTAAAATGTCTGAAAAGGAAAGGACAATGGAATGGGCTCATCGTTCCCACATGCCAGCATTACATGAACAGAAGCTAGAGATGAAGAAAATTCCATTACAAGACTGTAATTGGTGATATAGCCTTATCCTCAGGAAAACTTACTCAGTTTCACCTCTGCTAGATCATCTGAAAACCTAGGGCTACGTCTAGACTCCATCCCTTTTTCGTAAAAGGGATGTAAATTAGACGTATCGCAATTGCTAATGAAGCGGGGATTTAAATCTCCCCCGCTTCATTAGCATAAAAATGGCTGCCGCCTTTTTTTCGGCACGGAGCTTTGCCGGAAAAAAGCGCCAGTCTAGACGCTGATCTTGCGGAAAATAAAGCCTTTTCCGAAAGATCCCTTATCCCTTATTTCGTAGAGGGATAAGGGATCTTTCAGAAAAGGCTTTATTTTCCGCAAGATCAGCATCTAGACTGCCGCTTTTTTCCGGCAAAGCTCCGTGCCGAAAAAAAGCGGCAGCCATTTTTATGTTAATGAAGGGGGGAGATTTAAATCCCCGCTTCATTAGCAATTGCGATATGTCTAATTTACATCCCTTTTACGAAAAAGGGATGGAGTCTAGACGTAGCCTAGGAGGACAACAAGTAGGAGTTTGTGTTGTGTTGAACTCAATATGCAACTGGTTTATTCAGTCAAATATTAGATGTGGTAGCATGTATGTTTAGTACATCTCTCTGCAGTATTCTTTTAGTATGTGGCTTGCCAGTAGCAGATGGCTAGCAAATTACAGGTCTAAAGTAGTGAAAAGGAAAGAGAGCATTATCTACCCAAACACAGTAATACAGTGTTTTCCTATTTATTCATTACACTATTGTGATGGATAGAGTTCTTTGATTAAATACTAGAAATGCAGCTTATGTTACAATAGCTAGGAGAAGTATGATGTACCCAGAGTGCAACCTGCCTTATGGGATGTCTTTTTTTTTTTTTTAATTTTTTTAAACCAAAAAACCCCACAACACCCTAGTGACTCTATTCCCAAAGTTGGGCTGCTAGATCATTAATGAGAAAAGATGGTCATGTGACTCAGACACTAAGATTTTTGCTAGGATAGGTTTCAATTCTTGGGGATCTTTCTCTCAGACTTGTGAACTTGCACATCATGCTGTCTGAACTTGGGCCGTTGTTTCCCTTTCCATATGGTAAGGATAATGGTTGTCTTGCACCTTCCCTTTCAGGAATGTTGTAATGAATTAATTGTCTTAAAATCCCATTGAGTGCCCTAGCTGGAAGGTGATACAGAGTGCCCAATGTTTTGAACAGGTGTTACTCTTTCACGGGCTTTGTCTAAGGGCATGCCTACACAGAAGAAAATGAACCCAATCTCTGCTGCAGCAAATGTCTTAGCCTAATTGACTGGGGCTTCATGCTGCAAAGCTAAAATTAGAAGTGTTGTCTCAATCTCCATCACCAGCTTGAAAACTTGGTGAGTGGGGAGTAGAAATGTGAAAGGTTAACTGGTAAGCATAATCCTTAATGGGGGGATGCTTACCAGTTCTGGTTAACCAGTGGGCGCTGGAGCAGCTCCCCGCCAACTGTGGCAGGGGGCTGCTCCGGTCCTGTGGTATCTGCCGCTGGCAGGGGCTGCTCCAGAATCCGGAGCAGCCTCTGTCCATCGTGTGGAGGTGCAGGCAGGGGATACTCAGGCTGGCCAGGAGCTGCCCCCCATCTCTCACTCTTGAATCAGTTAACCGGTTAAACTATGTTTAACCAATTAAATGGGAATTTTACATCCTTAGTGGGAAGAGCCTAAGCATGAGCCCCTACCTAACCCTGAATGAATTTACACTAATGTTATGAGCCCCCAGTGTGAGTCTAGGTCTGTTGATCCAGGATCTGAGACCTGTTTACTGCAGGTTGTTGTGTGGGTTGTGTACATGGTTACCAAAGAGATACCTTTTTCTTTGCACTATTCAGAACACATGCTTAGTGATTCTCCCAGTACTACTTCCCATAGAGGTCAGAAGATTTACATTTCTTTCGCAGTAATTGCACACAGCATCAGAAAAGGAAGTTTCTTTTCTTTTAATTCCACGTATGATCTTCCTGTGTAAGTTCATCAGCATCATTTTCTCTTTGAGCCTTCATGGGACGTGAACCACAATCATACCTACCTAATAGCAGTTTCATTTTGCTCACAATGCAGCTTTCGAGGTCTAAACTGAGTGCTCATCAAAACAGATTTGAGATTATTTAGGTCATTTGCTCCAGTACATGCACTATGTGGCTCTTTCCCAGTGGCTATCAGTAATTACTGTGTTCTGAAGGCCTCCAGGCACACATCATTCTTCGGTTACTGTGTTTAATGTGGTGGGTTATTAACATTATCTATACATCTATGATGTGAAGAGAGCTGGGATTTAAAGCCTCAGAGTATTCAGGTAGATCATTTTGGTGCTGAAAAAATCGTTGCTGTGGCAAGACGAGGCAATAGAGAACGGAGACTTCTTTCTTGTCAAAGTGACAAATTGCTGCTTCTGATCCAGAGGGCCCAGCTTCTGTGTTAGAGCTGGGCTGCACATTAGCCTTCAGCTAATGGAAAAAAGGAGAGGGAACGTGAGGGGGAAATACCCTATTCGTGGCACTCCACCTCCTTATTCTTTTTACTGCCTTGGGTTCAGGTTTTTTGTTTTCTCTCCTCCAAAAACAACTTTGCTGCTGGTCTATAAATACCTGGGTCATTCAGCAAGTTAAGAGGGAGGCAGTGCTTCTGGAATCCCTCTCCTCCCCCACTTCCATTCGTAAAACACTGTTTACAAGCTCTTGCCATTTTCTGGCTTTGTGGCAAAGTTCAGTGGGTCAGTTCCCCTTGAGCTTCATCCATCATTCCAGTCAATTAGAAATAGTTGAGGGCCAATTGGCCAGTCTTCCATTAACTGAAACACTTCAGATTGTTAAAATAGCCTAAAAGCTCTTTGTCCAAGGCTGGGCAGCCACTGTAGATTTCCCTGTTGATGGGCTGTTTACCCATGGCTGAACAGAGCACTAGTGTTCTGCACTTCAGGGATGAATATTACTACTTTTCTTGTTCTGTCTGATTTTTTCCCCCTCTTTCTTACCCAAAAGGTGTAGTAACTTGAGGAGGGCTTGGACCACAAATTTGACTGGACTGTTATGAAGTCCTTCTTTGTGGCTGAAAATGCTTTTCCAAATGACTTTCCAGTTGTTTAAAAAGTTCCCTTTTTACAAATATTTTAAGGGTTCCTGCATCAAATGTTATTTGCCTGTATATTATGTGTTTATACCTGAAGGTCAGGGGTGAAACTCCTCTGAGAACAGCTAATGCACTGTGGTATGCATCTGGGTTCATTATACTATCACTTACCAGGTTAGGAAACATTTTTATTTTATGCAGACTTGACTGACTTCAAGATATGGCTTCTATGAGCGTTCATGTGATTGAGTTGAGGGACAGAAAGGACCATCAGATCACCTAGTCCAGTGGTCTCCAAACTCTCTATGCCCAAGATAACTTTTTAAATTTCAGAGCATCTTAGGATGTACCCCATCCACTCCATCCTCCCCTCTTTTCATCATATGCTCTCCCCCACCAACGCTCACTTCAACTGGGCTAGGTCAGGGAGTGCGGGTTCTGGGTCAGGAACAAGGAGTGCAAGCTTTGGGAGGGTGTTTGGGTGCAGGAGGGAGACTCCAGTTTGGGGCAGAGTGTTGAGATGCAGGACGGGTGCTGGCTCTGGGAGGAGGCTCCAAGCTGAGACAGGAGGAGTCCAGAATTCTGGCTCAGAAGAGAGATTTGAAGGGCACAGTTTGGGGGTGTGGAGTGCTGACTCTGGGGGAGAGGGTCAAGCATAGGCATGCGCACAGGGTGTGCCGGGTGTGCCCAGGCACACCCTAATGTCTCGGGCTGGCTAGCAGCTGCTGGAGGAGGAGGGGGATTTGAAACGGGGTACCACAGCCCGTCACTTTCCCTGCGGCCATATACTGGGTACTTTGGGGCAGAGAGCGCGCGTGCATGGCAGAAGCAGCTGGAGCTAGACCAAAGACGCCAGCCCGAGCCATTTTTTTGCCCCGATCCTCACCCGGTCTGGCAGCATTGCGCAGTGCCCCTTCTGCACCTGGGGCCCCGGCCCCTCCCATCCCAGCAGCACCACGTGGCACCCCTTCTGCACTCGGGGCCAGGGTTCCAGCCTCAGCCTCAGCCTCAGCCCTGGCCTGGCAGCACCGCACAGTGCCCCTTCTGCCCCTGGGGCCCTGGTCCCGGCCCCAGCCCCAGCCCCAGCAGCAACATGTGGCACCCTTTCTGCCCCTGGGGCCACGGCCCCGCCCCCACCCATCCCGGCAGCACTGCGCAGCGTCCTTTCTGCGCCTGGGGGTGATCCCGCCCGGCCCAGCCAGGCTGCACCGCGCAGCGCCCCTTCTGCACCTGGGGCCTTGTCCTTGGTCCCGCCTGGCCCAGCAGCACCGCGTGGTGCCCCTTAAAGTGAGGCACCCCAGGCTAGGGCCCAGCTGCCCTGTAGCTTGAGCTGGCTCTGACTCCAGCCCGGCAAGCTGGAAGGCAGAAGCCGGTTTAGCCTAAGGTAAGGGAAAGGGAGAGGGGGAAAATAGGCAGGGGTGGGAGAGGAAGAGGCCTGTGCTGAGGAGAGGGGGGCAAGTCAGGAGAAGAAAGGGGAAAACACCAAGGAACAGGGTGGAGGAGCGAGAAATCCCAGGGGGCCAAGTGGAGACAATGAGGAAAAGGGCAGGAGGGGAGGTGTCAGTGGGTGGGGGGACAGGGTGATGCTGGGAGAGGAGAGGGGAAGGGCATTGGGAACTGGAGGGGGAGGTGCTGGGCGAAGGCTTGAGAGAAGGGGTGGGCATGTGGAAGGCAGGGATGGAGCAAGACGTGTGAGGGCACAGGGGCATGAGGGGAACGGGGGCAGAGGGTAGTGAGGGGATGGGCGTCAGGGAAAAAGAGGGCAAAGGGGGAAGAGGCAGTGAGGGAAGGGGGAGCATCGGGAGAGTGCAGGGCTAAGGGAAGTAGCAGGTGACAGGGATTCTGGGTGTGAAGCAGAAGGGCAGACACCTGCGGGGGAGGGACCAGCACCAGAGAAGAGAGGCAGGGAAGATGTGTAGAGGGAGGTGTTAGGAGAGGGGATGAGGAGGGGTAGCTCACATGATCAGAGTGGGGCTACTGGAGGAGTGGGCACAGGGGGGGAGAAGGGCTGGTGGAGAGGGGCAGGTCTCAGGAAGGCTGAGGACAGTGAGAAGGGCAGGAGTCAGGACAGCAGAGAAGGGTGAGAGGTTGGGGGGCAGCAGGCACAATGGGGAGCTGATGGAGCAAGGGGAGATTTGGCAGCAGAAGGAAAAGGAAGCGGTTTAGAAGATATTTATTAATAACAGTGGCACATCCAAACAAGCCAGATGAACTCAGTACTGGTGCACAACACAAAAATCATTGTGCTCATGGGAGGAAACTCTTAGAGGGAACACTTCCCCAAGCCTCTCTGCCCCTAAGTTAATGTCACACACATTGAGTTAATGCAACTGCAGGATAGTTGCATAAGCGGGGTTTGGTGGGGGCCAAACTAATTCCTGTTGGTAGGAGGATGGTGGGAAAAGTCCTTAGAGGGGGTCACATGACACCTTTTACATCTGGTCATGTGTCCATTTTGCCCTGAGAGTGTTACCTCTAGAGGTGTGACCAATGGGCGTCGGGGTGTGGCCAGTGGGGGTCAGGGCCATGGCTAATGGGGGGTCAAAGTATATTTAAAAAAAATTCTTCGGGCACACACCCTAATGAAATGTGCTATGCATGCCTATGGGGTCAAGGCTAGAATGGAAGTACAGGAGGAGGTACAAGGTAAAGGCTGCAGCTGGGAGATGCTTGCCAAAGGAAGCTACCAGCCCGCACTGCCATGGCTCACACAGGTTGGCTGGCTGTCTGCCATGGCCCATGCCGCTCCCAGAAGTGGTCAGCTGAAGCTTGTCTCTGTATTCCCCTTGTGGGGGAATGGGGCAGCGTCTCTCTGCATGCTTACCCTACCTCCAGTACAGTCCTCACAGCTCCCATAGGGCAGGAGCTGGCCAACTGGAGGTGCGGGTAACTTGCAGAGACACACTGCCACCTTACCCCCATGAGGAGCACAGAGATGAACCTGCAGCCATCTGTTTCTGGAAGCAACATAAGCTGCCCTCCTGCCAAAGCCCTGCCTGAGCCTTGCTGTGCTGCTGGACTTTAGTGGCCTGGAGATCATGATCAACTGCTGAGGCTCCAGGATCGACCAGCTGATCCCGATTGACCAGTTGGTGACTGATCTAGTCTGATCTCCTGTATCACACGGTGCCTTAACTGAAACCTAACTTGTCTTGGGCTCCGCATCACGTAACAGTTGCCTTAACAGCAGAACTCCCTAAAATGAGCACTCAAAAGAGTTTCTATTAATTATTAGGAGTAATTCAGTGTGACCTCATGGCCTCAGCCAAGTTTATATTTCTATTGTGCTATAAACTATACAGATACAACAGTAACTGCTTAAAGTGTGAGAGGTTGCCTACATATGGAATTATTCTGCATTAGCTATTTTACGTTGCATTCACACCCTACCTTGATCTGAATGATCTGCTCAAGGGTAGACGAGCCCAAATTCCTGATCCTGCAAACAATGACTTGTGCGCGTCACTTTACACAAGTGAGTAGTCTTATTATATAAAGACATTGCAAGGATTATGGCTTTAGTGGAAAAGTCAGACAAAGGGTAGGAGACAGGACTTAATTTTATTCTATTAGAAATATCGTCTGAATTAAGTATGCTCAGATTTCTAGTAATCAACACATTTTGGCTTTGTCTACTGAATTGCCTCCATTGCAATCCACTAAAACGGGGGTACGGAACCTGTTTCTGGGTTGTGGGTCACTGACCCACAGAAAAATCAGCAGGGAAGCAGCACAAAAATGAGAAGCCTAAACCCCTCCTTCATCTCACAGACATGGCCTCCAACTGAAAAGCAGAAAAACACTTCCCACATTCCCCTCTCACACCAAAGCTGGGGGGAAGAATGGCAAAGATAGTAGATTTTGTGGCCTCCCCAGCTATGGGGTGGAACCCCAAAATGAGGAGTTGAGTGTATGTGGGAGGGGAATGGTGGGAAGAGGGCTTTGGGTCTGGGAGGTTGGTAGGGTGCAGGAGTAGCCTAGGGTTGGGAAGGCTAGGCGGGTGCAGAAGGGGGGTAGAAGGTTTGGGCCGGAGGGAGGCACTTCCCTGGCACAGCTCCGGGAGGACACTCATGACTCCAGGTCCCCTGCTGCTTCCAGGCACTGCCCCCTGCTGTTCCTTTTGGCTGTGATGACAGCTTATCCAGGCAGTGAGGGGAAAAGCCTCCAACTGTTTCCCCACCAAGGGAGGAGGGAGAGAGGGAGTGCAGCCGTACAGCACGGAACCCCCTGCCAGAAAGTCTGTGGGTCTGATCAAGCCCTGGGCTTGCCTGAGTCCAGTCTGTGAGGCTCGGGGCACGCTCGCTTCCTTTTTCTCCTGCCCTCCCAAGGGAGAGCAAGTGCTGACACTCCAGCAGCCCCATGGGAGAAGGCCACAGGGCTGGAGCACCAGCACTGGCACTCTGCTGCAAGGGAAGGGGATGAGACATGAGTCTTCGGGACCAGATGTGCCCCCTGGGTCTTAGGTTCTCCACCCCTACACTAAACAGAAGGACTCTGCAGGAGTGAAGATGATTAGATGGACATGCTTTGAATGTTTTTGAAGAGTGCTCTGGCGGTGAATAGATAATCTCCTGTAATTTAACTTATTTAATAAAAAGAGAATAGGGATATGAATGGATAACTAATTAACCGATTACCCAGCTTTCTAGGTACCAGATAACTAATATCTGGGAGCAGCCACCTACCTGAGGCCTGCCTCCTGCCTCCCCTACTGGGCTCCTGCTCCTCCCCCTGCCCAGTCACGCACATGTGGGCTGTAGCTCAGCTCACAGTGGGCCGCAGGTAGGTAGGTGGTTGCTCCTTGATACTGGTTAACTGGAGAAGGAAATAGAATGTAACTTTTCTATCTCAATGCAAAGATATGTGAGTCTTCTGGGGGAGCTTATTCTTTTATTAAAACAGATATAAAATAGTCACACTGATGGAATGATAACTCTAGGAATCAAAATCACGATGGTATTAGGGGCTGTGATAGTCTAACGCTAAATAGGCCCAAGGAGGTATTTTGGAATGGGAAATCACTCAGCTTTTAACAAAACAAGAATTACTATTTTACAGTTTTTGCATGAAACATTGAAGGATATTTCAGCTACACTAAACTTTTAAAGGCTGGGGATAAATTGTTGTTTTTTAAAAATAGGTTGTTCTTACAGGCTTATGGACATATAAACACAACTAAACAGGGATGTAATTCATCCACAACGCTGACAAAAAGGAAGGGGGAAAACCTTCCGTACTACAGTAATACACATTCCCAGTCCGGTTATTGAGAAATACTTTTTAAATCAAGTAGCATTGACTTCAGGGTTTTTTTGTGATAGACCCAAAGATAAGATGGCTTGTAGAGTGTCTCATATGTTATGCTCAGTGATTTCTGGGTGACACCTTGCAGTGTGCTCATTTATCACAAAAGAGCTCCTGCCATAATTTTATGTAAATGCTTTTACATTTCTGTAGTCTGACCATCATGCTTGAAAGGTTAAATGAGAAGTGGTCTCTGGAAGGCAAAGCAGGGAGTAATAGCTCTATCCTACTGGAGTTGTTAGAATCCTGAACATCTTTTCTTCCCACTGGCGAGGACTAGATAGGTGCTTTATTTAGTGGCAGTCTTCACTGAAGCTTAATTGTTCAATCTCAGCTTTCCCATACTGGGATCCCTCCTATGATCTAGAATGAGAAGTCTTACTTGAAATCATACCAGGCTTGAACTCCTCTTGCAGGCAGCTCCCGTTTGCTTTGCTAGTACCCTAGCTAAATGAACAAAGGAGTGGGGAGGAGGGTTGAAACTGGAATCTTCAGCTGCATGGAATGGAATGATTTAGTTGGGGTTATTCCTGCTTTGAGCAGAGGGTTGTACTAGATCAGGGGTCTCCAAACTTTTCAGCCCGAGGGCCGCATTAACTATCAAACAGCAGTTCGGGGGCCGACTACACACTTGAGGTCCAAATAAAAAACAATCAAAACATGGATGTTGTTTTTAATTATTTATTTAATATTATTTTATTCAGTTATTATTTAATAACACATTGATACACTACACATGAACACCTGTATTAGTGTGAATGGTGAAATTGTTTCCTGGATGCCAAAATAGCAGACATTTCTGGCTTTAGATTTGTGGTCCCTAACATCAACAGTGACCTGCGAATCCGTTTCTCCCGGAAGGGGGGGGGGGGGGCTTTTCCCCCTGCTCTCCCCTTCCTCTGCACGCTGTCCTCCCCTCCTGCTTGCCACCGCTCACTCCTTCCCCCCCCCCTGGGCGGAAGGGGTAACCTTTTTAAAGTTCCCTCCGGGGTTCACGTTCCCCCGCACGTCACCGGGCGGGCGTTACCACCACCGCCCATCCTGCCCCCTGATTGGCCGGCTGCCCTGTCAGTCTGGGTGGGGGAACGCCGCCCGTGCTAACCCCCGCCCCCTGCGCCGTTTGCCGCCGCGCGGCCGCTTGTCAGCGGAGCGGCCCGCTTCTCCTGCCCCGGCGCGGCGTGAGTACACGCCGCACACCCCTGACAGGGCCCCCTCCCCTGCGGCAAGAAGGGCCCAGACAAAAATGTCTCCACGGGCCGGATGAGAGGGCCTCGCGGGCCGCATCCGGCCCGCGGGCCGTAGTTTGGAGACCCCTGTACTAGATGACCACCTGAACAGGGCCAGTGCATGGGAGGCACGAGCTCTTCTTCCCCCACAGTGGGTGGGAGGGACCGACGAACAGATGGAGCGGGGTCTGGTACCTGCAGCAGAGGTCCGGCTCCCCCACAGTTACTGGCAGCGACAAGGAGAAGAAGAGAAGAAGACAGCTGCTTTGCTGTCACAACCCACTGCACCGGAAGACGCGACAGGCTGTCCCTCCCCCCAAAATTTCCCTTCACCATTTGCCTCTGCTCCTGAAGTCTCTTCCAACCCTAATCTTCTCTGAAACTGCCACTAAGACTACCATTGAGGAATCATATTTGAACCATTAGAAATTGGCACAGACTAGAAAATACCAAAATGTCTGTCAGGTCAAGTTTATATTAAAATTCTTAAATAATTGAGTTGAGCGGGTTATACGTTCAAAACTGTGACTTCATGCAGAAACCTCTTAAACAAAGGAGTGTCCTGGATATTTTTGCAGCTGTGCAGAAGGATTTCTGATACCTTTTAAACTAGTATTGAGTCCCAGTTTCTGTGATTGAGACACAAACATCATGATAACTGAAACTAAACATTTCTTATTTTTTTCACCTGGTTGCTACTTTATCAAAAACATGACAGTTAAGAATTTTAAAAGACTACGGAGATCAAAGAGCAGCCTCCTGGAAGATAGCTTGGGGAACAGAAGACTGAATGACATTCCTTCTTCATTGCATGTCTTTGGATAGTTCGTGCAATAAGAAAGTAGATCTGTGCAGCTGTCTGAATTGGGAAATCTACCTTGAACTAGTCAGGTTTTTAATCTTTCGATGCACAGGACAGTCGTTTCCAACTGATAGCACACTGCATTAGGCATGCAAATCTGTACCGAATCTCTCAGGATAATCATTTTAGAATCTGCCACAGGATAAAAGCAAGAACTAATGTTCATTTAAAGTCAGTGTGCTCTAGTTTGCAGTTTGCTCATGTTTAAGTGCCAAGCTTTAAAGATTTCCTTTGCCTATAGGCAGCCTAAATACAAAGGGAGGAGATTATTTTTGCTGCTGCTGTTTTATCTATTTATTTTAATTAAAGTAAGTCGGCCGAGTTGCCCACTGGAGTGGTGCCAATATGGCACTCAATATGTAGCCTTCCTGACCCGTCAACCCACCAGCTCCTACTTACTGCTTGGTGAGGGCATTTGGAACATCTTGCTCTTTGCAAGTACTCCTAGCAGTAGCTGTGCGTTGATTTAATGTTAGTTGTTAGTACAAGTAGGCTTCTGATAATCCGGAACCTTTGGGACCTACGTGGTACTGGATTATCGGATATGCTGGACTATCAGGAGATACTATAAGATGGCTTTTATATATATATATATAAAGTGTTTTAATCCTTTTTATTGTACATATTGTAACGCATAAATTTAGTCATAGAATGAAAGAATAAATGTACAGTACAGTACTCACCATTATTATTGCGAAGCCTTTGAATACAGAAAGCAGAGGATACTATGTATAGTAGCGTGCAGCACTAGCTAATCACTTACACTATTAATACAGTAACCTCTGCTGCCTTGTGACTCATTTTTTGCCGAAGCACACTTGCTAGGCTCTTGCCATTTTGATGCTGGACTATCGGGAGTGCCGTACAATTGGATGCCGGACTATTGGAGTTTTATTGTATTTTACTGAGGCCATAGGCTCCCCAACCCTGGTTTAAAGCTTACAAGGCTTGTGGCAAGCTTATGTCAAAAAGTGACCTTCATAGACTTAGAATCCTGCTCACAGAGGTCACACTTAGCCCCCAGTCTGATCTGGTGCCAGCCAGCATTGCTTCCTCTGTGTAAAGCACTCTGGCACCATTGATGTGTGGTGTGGTGCAGAGTAGATACTGGCTTGGCACTGACCACAGGGGGAATAGGCACAAGTCTACTTCCCCACTGCCTCAGAAGAAACAGGCCCGAGAAGAGCTAGTCCTCAGCTTCTCAGTGGAAGCAGTTGTCTGCCCTTAGGTGCCAGCTACAGCAAGCTAAGACTAGGTCACTGGGCATGTAGTTTCCTGCCCTGCAAAGGGTCCAGTTGAATCCAACCCACATTCATTCCCTGGAATGTTATGGTTGGGACATCCAACTCCATCTACCCAGAAACTTTCGAGGTAGCCCAGGATTTGATTCAGATAATGTCCTTCAAGAAACAGGATCCAATGTTACCCAAATCACTAGTGCCATCATGTGGAAAGTCCTTTCCATTGCCACATGTACCACTGTCCTAGCACAGACATCCCTGGTGTAAATGATTCACGGGGCTACATCTTACAGGTCTCCAGAGTCCTACCACTTGACACACCCAGCACCTTGATATTCAGCTTCAGATACTGAGTCTGATGCAGGCTCCTACTGCTTGAGGAAGTCCACTTTCAAAGTCTCCATGTCAACACCAGCCTCCATTAAGACAATGACTACCAGCTTGGAATACACCTCAGTGGTACTTCTGGACCCCGTTGGCCTATCATCAGGGATAAGGTATGGTCTGAGGTCCCAGAGCTAGGTTGACTTCTTCAGTGGGCTAGATGCTGAAGTTCACTCAGACCGCCCAGATGAAGGAACACTACCATTGCTGCTGGCACCTTCTATTTTCATGGCACCGACATCCATCACCACATCTATGGGCTCTTCAGCTCTTTTTTAGTACACCCCAGCATTGATAGGCACTGACCTATTGTCAATGCCGACTCTGTTTTCTGTGCCGATAGCTCCACACTGGGTGTTACAGTACTGTCTGTTCTGGTGCTGGAGGCTGCCCCGCTGCTGCTGACTGCCTTGATATCAAACACTCCTCCGGTACCACCTCAAGTACCGGCTCTGGTGACCTACCCAGCACCATATGTAGCGCTGGGTTTGGTGGTTCCTAGGGCACAAGGACCTGCTCCAACACTGGGATTCCAAATAGCCCAGCTGCCTTAGCCGCAACGAGACCCCCCCCCCCCACCCAAAGAGAGGAAGTCAATGATTTGGCCCAAACTGTTATCCTCTCCTCTTCATCATCTGATGAAGGGATGAAAAGCATTTCCATTGCACCAGCTCACAATAGAACTCTATAGCAGCTCTTGCACAGAATCACGCAAAATTTGGGCATACAGGAGGATGTTACTTAGGGTACAAATCCAGTTGTAGATACCCTCATTTCCTCAGGACCTTCCTGGATTGCCCTCCCCATTATAAAGATAACTTCTGACACTACCAGCTTTCTCTGGTGGTTCCCTGCCTCTTTGCCATCCAAAGCAGATAAATGAGAGTCAATTTTGTGCCATCTAAGGGAAACATTTATATGCCATCCACTCCTGGACTCATTAGCAGTTATCTTAATAGCACCCACTTTGCTGCAACAACATTGATACGTGTCCTTCCTGGATTTGTCAGTGGATGTATCAATCTTGTTTCCTTGATCTGGATCTTCTGACATAAGACCATCATATCTACCATCTCAACCTCGAGTCCTTGCATCATTTGGAAAATCATGGGAGACAGGAGAGATTCCAGAGGACTGGAAAAGGGCAAATATAGTGCCCATCTATAAAAAGGGAAACAAGAACAATCCAGGAAACTACAGACCAGTTAGTTTAACTTCTGTGCCAGGGAAGATAATGGAGCAAGTAATTAAAGAAATCATCTGTAAACACTTAAAAGTGGCAAGGTGATAGGGAACAGCCAGCATGGATTTGTAAAGAACAAATCGTGTCAAACCAATCTGATAGCTTTCTTTGATAGGATAACAAGTCTTGTGGATAAGGGAGAAGCGGTGGATGTGGTATACCTAGAGTTTAGTAAGGCGTTTGATATGGTCTCGCATGATATTCTTATCAATAAACTAAGTAAATACAACTTAAATGGGGCTACTATAAGGTGGGTGCATAACTGGCTGGATAACTGTACTCAGAGAGTAGTTATTAATAGTTCACAATCCTTCTGGAAAGGCATAACAAGTAGGGTTCCGCAGGACTCTGTTTTGGGACCGGCTCTAGTCAATATCTTCATCAACGATTTAGATATTGGCATAGAAAGTACGCTTAGTAAGTTTGCAGATGATACCAAACTGGGAGGGGTTGCGACTAATCTGGAGGATAGGGTCATAAGTCAAAATGAGCTGAACAAATTGGAGAAATGGTCTGAGGTAAACAGGATGAAGTTTAGTAGAGACAAATGCAAAGTGCTCCACTTAGGAAGGCAAAATGCAGGACAATGTAGCACTTTAAAGACTAACAAGATGGTTTATTAGATGATGAGCTTTCATGGGCCAGACCCACTTCCTCAGATCAAATAGTGGAAGAAAATAGTCACAACCATATATACCAAAGGATACAATTAAAAAAATGAACACATATGAAAAGGACAAATCACATTTCAGAACAGGAGGGGGATGCGGGGGGGGGGGGGGAAGGAAGGAAGGTAAGTGTCTGTGAATTGATGATATTAGAGGTGGGGAGAGTGGGATGTCTGTGAGCTAATGGTATTAGAGGTGATAATTGGGGAAGCTATCTTGGTAATGGGTAAGATAGTTTGAGTATTTGTTCATTCCTTCCCGGAGAGGGTCGAATTTTAACATGAATGACAGTTCAGAGGATTCCCTTTCAAGTGCAGATGTAAAAGGTCTTTGTAGCAATGGGCTTAAACTGCAGCAAGGGAGGTTTAGGTTGGACAGTAGGAAAATGTTCCTAACTGTCAGGGTAGTCAAGCACTGGAATAAATTGCCCAGGGAGGTTGTGAAATCTCCATCTGTGGAGATACTTAAGAGTAGGTTAGATAAATGTCTATCAGGGATGGTCTAGTCAGTATTTGGTCCTGCCATGAGGGCAGGGGACTGGACTCGATGATCTCTCGAAGTCCCTTTCAGTCCTAGTATTCTATGATTCTGTGACTTGGCAGCTCCCATGGCTAAATCCCAGATTGCTTCTCTGCCCAGATCAGGTTCTCCTGGTTTGCAGGATACCTTCCACAAGCAAGAGCCACTTACCTGGCCAAGTGAAAGAGGTTTTCAATTCAGGTATCACAACTTGGTTTGTCTCCTATGTGAGCTCTGATCCTAATTATCCTGGATTTCCTCCTCACCCTGAAGCAGCAGAGCTTTTCGGCTTCATCCATAAAGTTTCACCAGGCTGCTGTCTTGGCTTTCCACCCAGAGGTCTGGGGCTGTACAGTGTTCTCAGACCACCTATAGTGGTTCATTTTCTAACAGGTAAAGAGAAGCTATATTCAAGGGACCACAAACAGTACCTCCGTGGGATGTCATCTTAGTCCTATCAAGGTTGACAGGTTCCCCTTTCGAGCTGCTGACCACATGTTTTTTGCTTTATCTCCTTCTTAAGGTGGTTTCTCCATTCTATATCAATCAAGGCACATTCCTACAGGTGCTATACCCTAAACTGCATGTGAGGGCATGGAAAGAGACTCCACATTCTGAGCAGGGCATTGGCTTTTTATATTGAGAGAACTAGACTTTTTAGAAAACAGATCCAGTTATTTGTATCAATTGGAGACAAGATGAAAGGACATCCAGTGTCACCCTAGTGGATTTCCTCCTGGACAGTCTCCTGTATCTGTGAATGCTACAGCCTTGCTCAGATTCCAATGCCAGTATTACAACACATTCTGTCTGGGCCCAGGCTTCATCCACAACTTTTCTCACTCACATCCCAATTCACAAGATATGCAGGGCAGGAACTTGTTCATCCATCTACACATTACAAAATCACCCAGCAGGTCAGAGGCCTTTGGTAGGGCAGTGCTCAAGTTGGCTGATGACTCAGACCACACTTCCTAAAGTTAGGCTTGTGACTCACCTGATTGGAACCCACATGAACAAGCACTTGAAGAAAAAGCAGTTACTTGCCTTTTGTAACTTGTTTGCAATGTGGTGTTCGTGTCCACTCCAACACCCAACAATATTTTCAAATGGACTTCATACAAATGAATAGGAGCAGGGCTTTGAATTCTCTAGATCAGGGTTACTTAACATGCGGCCTGTGGCCCATTTGTTTGCAGGTTGCGGTACGGTTTGGAATTATGCGGGACTCGACACACTGCCCATGGGTGGGAATCAAAACAAAAAAGTAGTCAATATAATGGTCTTCTGTTGATAGGGGTTTTAGTAGTTAAATTCCTGAACTGTCATTGCTTATTAAAAGTGCTGTCACATCGTGGAAATCAGGAAAATATTACATGTTATTAATATCAGCAGAACTGACTTAAATGGGGCCTGTATGTTGTGTAGTCTTGCCTTACTCTTTGTATTCATGCCAGTCAGAAGCTATTTGCATATATAGTTGCATATATAGTTGCATGTATATGCAACCATACTTAAGTTGCAGCCCTTGGTATGTGCTGTGAGAATTACTGTGGTCCCTGGGGCTTCCAAAGTTGAGTAATCATGCTCTAGACTGACTGTTTTTTCCTGTGGGGTTGAGAAAACTGCTTCACTGTAAGGAATTAGAGCATATGATGTTTTGGGGTTTTTTCCTGGAAAATATGAAACACAGTCTTCCTACATCTAGTAAGATGTAACTTTGTAAGTATTACTTCTGATTTTGCTTTAGGCTTGCACATACCCCACTGGCTTTAGTGTGTACAGTAAAAGAAACAATCTGTTTTAACATTGTCCCTAGTCAAGGATTGCAAATATTTTGGAAAAGACTTAGTTTTCATTCTGTAATCCAGTACTTCATTGCCCATGTATTGGGTTGTGACACTTCTGAAATTCATTAATCAAGAATACTACTTCTGATTTGTTGCCATTTGAGACCCACACAAATTGCACAACATTAAAACATAACAAGATGTTTGCTGGAGAGGCAGAAGAATCCTTTTCAGGTAGCATTTCTGAAGAAAATCATCCTTTGTAGAGAAATTTTGTTCTGTTTAGCAGTTGACAATCTTGTTTTTATGCAACAATTTTTAACTGATGTTGTAACCAGTTAGACCTTGTCTATGCAGTAGGATATTTAGCAGAAAAAAATCCTACTGGTGCCACCACCAGTTCAGTTCAGCAATTCTTTGGTTAACTGTATCTTCTGAATTATGAGTTTTGTCCATTTAAGATGTTGTTAGAGTACTACGTAACTAAAAGGCCTTGTTATATCATTTATAGCCTTGTATAAATGACTAGTGAGGTCTGAAGAGTGTATTTTATCAGTTAGAAATAAGTTTTAAATAGTATATAAAATTAACTGCTCTGGAACAATTGGTCCTATTTACTGTGGAACATGGGAAGAGTAGGGGTTATGTGCAAGTACTCCACTCCATCCTATACTAAGTACAGCAGGGAAAGTGTAAATGAAGTGTAAATATGAAGAAATAGTCCATTGTAAATGGACAATAAATGCAGAGTCTGTGATGTCAGTTTCAAATGTTCTCTAATAATTGGAGTTATTCAGTCAGGACAGCATGCCCTCAGCTAGTTATTCTTGGGTCAATAAAACCTTCCCTTCTGAATCTATCTTTCCAGGCATCTGATACCTTGTACATTATTTTAAACCTACAAATAAACCCCTCTAGGTAGTGCTGGTAAAAATAACAAACATGTTCCATTTTTATTTCTTAGGAGCAAAGCCCCAGCAACCAGACATCAATAACAATGATGCAAGAGCCTCAGGAGATGGTAGAGGAGACAGTTACTGTGGAGGAAGACCCTGGTACACCAACTTCCCATGTCTCTATTGTGACTTCAGAAGATGGAACCACAAGGAGAACTGAGACCAAGGTTGGAATTTCTGGACCTTTATGGGGGATGATTTAGAGGTATTAGAAGATTATTTTCGTAAGAAGTCCATTGGGAAGAAATTACAAAATTTCAGCCTAGGCACACAGGAATAAAAAATAGCAGTAGCAAGCAGAATAGAGCAGTAGGGTTATCATGCCTCTGTGTGTGTGTGTCAGACTATTTACAATCCTTACTAATAATGTGAAACTGCCTTGCTTTGTTTTTCAGAAAATAATTTTCCAGTTTACACAGATTTTGTTTTCAATATCCCCATATTGGTAGAGCTGGGGCTCCAGATGAGTGATTCTGTGTGGCCTCTGTCAATGCCATGTGTGTAGAATACCAGACTGATTATGAGTATAGATCAGTGAGGGGCAACCTAAGCTAGTGAGTGAGCTGCATGAATGGTCTTCCATCTCAGTTCTTGTCATAACCAAGACAGTCTCCTGGGATAGGGTAGTACAGGCAGTCCCCGGGTTACGTACAAGATAGGGACTGTAGGTTTGTTCTTAAGTTGAATCTGTATGTAAGTCGGAACTGGCATCCAGATTCAGCCGCTGCTGAAACTGACCGCCAGTTCTGACTTACATACAGAATCAACTTAAGAACCCCAGGCGTCCCCAAGTCAGCTGCTGCTGAAACTGATCAGCAGCTGATTCCAGGAAGCCCGGGGCAGAGCAACTCTGCCTCGGGCTTCCTGTAGTCAGCGCTGGTCAGTTTCAGCAGAAGCTGACTTGGGGACACCTGGGGCAGAGCAGCTGGGGTGCTGCTGGGTTGCTCCAGTAGCGCCGCTCCTCGATGCTACTGGACCAACCCAGCAGCACCCCATCTGCTCTGCCCCAGGGTCCAAAACAAAAGCCTGGTCTGCTGGGGGGGGGGCCACACTAGTTGCGCCGCCCCCCCCCCCCCCAGCAGACCAGGGACATGGGGAGCAGAGCTGCAGCGGCAGCGGGGTGCCGCACCTCTGAGGCTTTGCTCTGGCAAAGTCTCAGAGGCACGGGACCCCGCCACGGCTGCAGCTTCAGTCCCGGTGCCTGTGGTCTGCTGGGGATAGCCCCCAGCAGACCACAGGCACCCGGACTGAAGCCGCAGCCACGGGGGGGTCCCGCGCCTCTGAGGCTTTGCCCCTGGGGATGGTCCCCAGCAGACCACAGGCACCGGGACTGAAGCGGCAGCAGCGGCGGTTCCCCGTGCTTCTGAGGCTTTGCTCTGGCAAAGCCTCAGAAGCGCGGGAACCCGCCCGGTGCCCCTGGTCTGCTGGAGACCGTCTCCAGCAGACCAGGGGCACCGGAGCAGCTTACGAACGGGGCTTTCTCGCCCCGGAGCTCGCAGGTAGCAATCCGCTACCTGGACCTCCGGGGCGAGAAAGCCCCGTTCGTAAGTGCGGATCCGACATAAGTCGGATCCGCGTAAGTCGGGGACTGCCTGTATTGAAACTGCACTTGCGTACCTAGACTTTGCTGGGGGTGCTCATTAAACCATAGCAGCACTTTGATTGGATGCAGAGGGCGTGCAGAACTGTTAGTCAATGTTGTGTACAATCAACACATACCCCACTTCATGTGTCCTTGCTTTATGTGTGTGTTGCTTTAGTACTACTGGTAAGAAAGAAACTCCAAGTGAACAAAAACCAGCAGAATCGGGCAACCCCGTGCATGGGCACAGTAAACAAAATGTCAAATGGGTCACACACAAAACCCTGATGGGCCGCACATGGTCCTCAGGCTGGAGCATGCCCCCACTGGTATAGATGTTACCACTGGCCTTCCTTCCCCTTCTCTCATTCTGCTCTTATTTACTCCCCTCATTTTGTATTGCCTCAAATATTTTCCATGGGATAAGTGTGTTGTTGGTTTTTTTTTTTTGGAGCTGCCTGGCACACTTTGGGAGGCACTTAGAATAGCATTGAACCTAAAGTTCTGGATTTCAGCAGTTAAACTCATACCTCTCCTAGGGTTTGGACCTGTTGGGCCATGGGGTTTTCCATTTTAAAAACTGTTAGACAACATTATTTAAAATGGGATTGTCCAGCTGTTTCCTCCTTAGATAGGAAGTAATTGGACATCCAAAGAAAGGTAAACAGATGTTACTCTGTGGATAGGTGTGTGTGTTTATTGGTATTCCAAAATTGCAATCTCTCTTACGATATCAGCTCAGCATATCAAATCTTATTAAGGTGCACAGTTCCACTCAAGACAACAGCTACATGCACACAATTCCTCAATTAGTGTAAATGTTCATTTGGTTGTTTTGTCTAGAACAACCTGGCCTTTCCTAGTAAGTTTGTATATAGAATTTAAAAATCACCTTGGTCTCCTCCCATTTTATTTGAGGGATTTACAGTTCAGTATTACAAGGTTTTAAAACAGTGTGTTACATCTTAAAATTATATGGACTAAGTATATTATATTTTTTTCTAGCCAAAAATATATGAAGGATGTAACAAATTTAGACACTGATGAAAATGCTGCAACCAACCTTTTATAACTATAATTATAAACTTATGCTTTGCAAAAGGATAAAACAGTAGATGGGACTGAAATGGTAGTGTAGTTTGTAAAAATAGCAGAGGCCTTCTTTCCATACATTGACTGCTAGATAAGAGTACCACATGGATGATGTAGTTTGTTCAAAATAGTCATATCACTGATAAGCAATATGTTCAGTTCTCATGGTGTGAAGAGAGTAATCATCTCTTACATGGAATACTTTGCTATTTCGCCGTCTTCCTCACATACCTTACACAAATGCTGAACCTGTTCTTTCTCACTCACACATACACCTTTTTTCCATACATTGAAGAAAATCCTATCCAGAATAACACTGCAGTTTAATGTGTGGTATCAAAGAATGAACTTTTAATCATTTATAATACAAGTACATCCTAAGCATTATAAAGAGTAGGGTGAATAAATGAAAAAGACTGTCACTGTAATTCTACTTCATTCAGGGTACTATACCCAGGGGAATTATTGAACATAGCAGAATCATTTTACTGAAGTAATAGTTCTGTTATCGTCCATTTGTGATTCATGAAATATATTGAAATATCAAAATTTGAGTTGGCCAAACCACTTGTAATTCTGTCAGAAAAGGCAATGTGGCTTCAAAGGAGATCACTGCTATCTATATGTATTGTTTAATTTGTATATGGTTTTAATGTTTATAACCACTTGAAAGCAAACTGGTCTTCAGCTTTAGTTGATTTGGTAGCAAATGGGAGAATGGAAATAGACTTGCAGCTCATTTGCATCATGCTGGTGCAGTGCTCTGGAAGTTGAGCGCCATTATTCTAGTTAAGTGTTTTTTAGAGCTCCCCTCTTTGCAGTATCTGAGCACAACTCAAAGAAAATTAAGTTTTTGTGGTTACCCCTATGAGGGGAGTACTGTGTCCATTGCACAGGTGATGGTAGAGAGGCACAGTCATGTAGGAAGTTTGTGGCAGACAAAGGGACTGACAAAATAGCGGGCCTCTAGGCAATGTGGAGAGGGGAAGGGACTGACTCCTGTTCTCCTGGAGGGAGTGGGGTCTTAAGCAGAAGGGATGGGGCCAGGAATGGCCAGCCCTCAGCACTTCCCAGATTGCTTCATGTTCCCCTATCCCTGCCATTCTTTAGCACCACCTGGAGTGTGCCGCCTAGAACTCTGGCAGTGATTTGAAGGGCCCCTGCCTCCAGCTGCTGCTACTGTCACAGTAGTGGCAGCCGCTGGGGGCCTCTCTGGCCCTTTTGAATCATGGACCTTGGGTAGACAGCTCCTGCTGTCTCCCCTGCATCTGCCTCCTATTGGGGAGCCTGGTAGCAGACTCCAGGTCTGCTGACTGCCAGTCTTGTACCATAAGACTGTCCTTGATTCCAGCAGTTTAGGTGCTAGCTTGGGACTCAGAAAACCCTTATTTCAAACCTCTGCTCCAGCACAGGCCACCAGCACAGACATCCCATCACTGGCTGGAATGATTTAGTTCTTCTTCGAGTGCTTGCTTATGTCCATTCCAGTAGGTGTGCGTGTGCCGTGTGCATGGTCGTCGGAACTTTTTTACCCTTAGCAGCACCCGTTGGGCCAGCTGGGGAGCCCCCTAGAGTGGCACCAGCATAGCCGCCCATATATATCCCTGCTGGCCCGCCCCAACCCCGCTCAGTTCCTTCTTACTGCCCGTGACGGTGAACTGGAACGTTGGTCTTGCTCTGGCAGACTGCCCTTAGCGTTAGCTTATCTTCTGTAAATAGTTGTTTTCTTTGGTTAAATGTTCTCTTTCTTATTCATAGTTAGATGTTAGTGTCTTCCCTCCTCCCCCGTACAGGGGAGAAGGGTATGCCAAGGTCTCAGGGCTTCAAACCCTGCAGACGCTGCTTTAAACTGATGCCCTGTGGTGACCCATGGTGACCCTGGCTTAAAGTGTTTAGGTGAGGGTCATTTTACTGATTCTTGCAAGATTTGCAAGTCTGTCAAGCCCCAAACTAAGAGGGAGCAGGACTTGAGACTGAAACTGTTGCTCATGGAGTCCGCGCTCCAACCCCAGGCACCGGAGGCCGTGTTGGTGCGCAGTGCACCTGGTTTGGTGCAGGGGTGGGAAGCTGGGCACCAGGGGAAACACGCCTCGGCACGTGAGCGCCGGTCGGCACCGTGGCACCAGTCCCAGTCCCTGGCTGTATGCGCATAAGAAGGTGCACAGGGACAGGTCCCCCTTGTGTAAAGGGGAGGTGCGCCAGAGGAGTGGGTGCCTGAGCCTTCCGGCACCAGGGTAGAGCCACAGTGGGCCGAGCCCTTGCAGAAGGAGCAGCTCTGAATCCCCAGACCTGTCCGTGGAGGAAGTCCATCCGCCGCTGACACCGGAGACATTCCTGGAGGCTCAAGAGCTTATTCAGCTCACGGCATCTCCGGGACCAGCACCACGTGGTGCACAAGTCCATCCCAGATGAGATGCACAGTCAGCCACAGCCCCTGGCACCGCAAGCTGTGGCACCAACCCAGATGATGCCGATATCGACTCAGCCAGCACTGGTGCAACCTGAACCCCTGGCACTGGCACCGCTGGGGTTAGCGTCAACCCTCCCAGCCCCGCCTGCACACATGACCCCAGCACCATTGCTGCATGGGCAAGAGACAGAGGCCATGCCCCCGCTGACACAGCCAGGGTATCGGGGCAAGCCAACGGCTATCGCTCGCCATATGCACCAGGAGGAGCAAGAGCAGTCAGCAGCACCACTCTGGTCGGCCTCTTACTAGTCCACCAAGTCGGAGGTGGAGTCCTTCTTTTCTCGGGCCTCCTTCAGACGCTCCAGTAGGCCACGGAGGTACAGCCCTCATCACTGATCGAGGTCTCGGACTGCTTGAGCTCCCGGCACGGGTACTGGTCTCATCGCCCTGTGGAGGTTCAAACCTGGCCTCCCCAGTGGCAGCCTCTGCAACAGTGGCCTTTCTGGACTCCCTGGGCATACCACCAGGCCCAGGGGCCAGAGTCGATGAGGTCGGGGTCAGTTATGGCCTCTTTTCGCTCTGGTCGTAGGGCGGCCCCCTCGGCGACCCCACTGGTTAGGGACCCGGGGTCAGAGAGCAGACCTTCCCTTTCTAATATGGCTGGGGCTGAGACTCCCTCGCAACGGCCACCTACACCAGTCCAGATGGTTACCCATGCAGTGCCGCAACATCCACCTGGCTTAGGGGAGGCGCTTCCCCCAGTACAAATGGAGATGAAGGATTCGTCCTCCTCCCCACCTGACGAGGCCTTGGGGGACCTGGCCCCAGCGATGCTGGCCATAGATGCAAGAGCCCACCAGGACCTCCTGAGACCAATGGCCCAGAATTTGGGGGTCCAGGCAGAGGAGGTCAAGGAGGAGCAGGACCCTGTTGTGGACATTATTGCTGCCGAAGGCCTGATTAAAGTCATCCTCCCCCTGAACAAAATGGTGACCAGAATCACCAAGACGCTCTGGCAAACCCCAGCGTCCATACCGCCTACACAGAAAGGGGTCGAGAGGCGGTACTTTGTGCCTCAGGCTGGCCATGAACATCTGTTTTCCCACCTGCTGCTGGGCTCGGCAGTGGTGCAGGCAGCCTGTAACAAGGAGAGGCAAGGACAGCTGGGCCTCATGCCAAAGAGTAGAGAGCCCAAGAAGCTAGACCTATTGGGTAGGAAGGCATACGCCACTGTGGGCCTGCAATTGAGAATTGCCAATCAACAGGTCATGCTTAGCAGGTATGCCTATAACTCTTGGGTAGCAGCGGATAAGTTTAAGGCGCGCTTGCCTCTGGACGCCCAGCAGGAGTTTGCGGCCCTCACTGAGGAGGGCAGAAGAGTCTCCAGATCGGCCCTATAAACTGCCCTTGATGCATATCAATGTCTGGGAGTTGTGGGCGGTTCAGCTCGCGTGCATAGCGTTTCCTCCCCCTGCCCCCCCCCCACCCCTCTGCAGAAACTGTGTATTGGACCAGATAGACAACACAGTCGCTATGTACTATATCAACAGACAGGGTGGTGCTCGCTGTGCGTGGCGCACAACATATACATGCAGGAGACGTACTTGCGGGGGGTGGACAACACCCTGGTGGACCGGCTCAGCAGAGCTTTTGCGGCCCATGAGTGGTCCCTCAAGGAGGAGGCGGTCAGCTCACTCTTCCTGAGGTGGGGTGCTCCCTTTCTCGATCTGTTTGCATCAAGCAGCAACAAGAAATGCCCCTTGTTCTACTCGTATAAGGGGAGGAGGAGTGGGTCCCTAGGGGATGCTCTGATAGGGCGATGGCCCAGGCGCCTCCTATACGCGTTTCCTCCATTTCCCCTTATTCATGAGGTCCTCTTACGGATCAGAAGGTTCCGGGCAACATTGATCCTCATTGCCCTGGCGTGGCCCCGCCAACACTGGTACATGACCCTACGGGGCCTTGTGATGGAGGACCCCATCCTCTTCCCGCAGGTCCCAGACCTGCTCACTCAGAACATTGGGCAAGGTTTTCTCTGTCACCTGGACCTGCACTCCCTGCACCTCACAGCCTGGAAGATCAGTGGCTGACGGGGGAGGAGCTCCTCTGCTCGGACCCGGTGAAAAGGGTACTGGATGGAAAGTAGGAAGCCTTCTACTAGGGCTACTTACTGGGCTAAGCGGCAGAGGTTCTCCTCTTGGGCCAGGGAGTGGGAGGTGGATCCGTTTGTGGCCCCTACACAGTGTATCTTAGACTATCTGCAGGAGCTCAGGCAGCAGGGGCTGTCTACCTCCAAGGTTAGAGTGCACCTGGCGGCCATTGCGATCGTTAATCAGGGTGAGCGGGGGTGCTCAGTATTCGCCCTACCGATAGTCAAGATATTTTTGAAGGGCCTGGACAGGCTGTACCTGCAGGTCAGGAAGCTCATTCCTCAGTTGGATTTAAACCTAGTGCTTCGCGGTCTGATGGGGGGCCCCCTTTGAGCCACTTGCTACCTGTTCCCTGTCTCACCTATCCTGGAAGGTGGCATTCTTGGTGGCTATTACCTCAGCTTGGAGAGTCTCGGAGTTGCAGGCCCTGTCCTTAGAGCCACGTATACGGTGTTTTCCAGGGACAAGGTGACCCTCTGCCCTCACCCAGCTTTCCTACCCAAAATAGTGTCCCCGTTTCATATGTCACAGGAGATTTATCTCCCAGTATTGTATCTTAAATCTCACGCAGACAGGAGGGAGCAGACACTACGCACGTTGAATGTTAGGAGAGCATTGGCATTTTATTTAGTGAGGACAAGAGCATTCCGTAAGTCCACACAGCTCTTTGTCTCAATAGCGGAGAGAATGAGGGGCTCGTCGGTCTCGGCACGATGTCTCTCCTCCTGGATCACCGCTTGTATCAGGGCATGTTACGAGCTGAAAGGGAAACCAGCACTCCAAGTCACTGCCCATTCCACTAGGGCATGGGCGTCGTCCACAGCATTCTTAGCCCTGGTGCCAATCCTTGATACATGCAGGGCGGCCACGTGGTCGTCTGTGCACACATTCACCATGCATTATGCTATCTCACAGCAGGCCCAGCAGGACGCGGCTATGGGGATGGCTGTGCTACAATCTGTCACTATCTAGACTGCCGACCCCACCTCCATAGTTATGGCTTGGAAATCGCCTACTGGAATGGACATAAGCAAGCACTTGAAGAAGAAACAGTTACTTACCTCGTAACTGTTGTTCTTCGAGATGTGTTGCTTATGTCCATTCCAATCCTGCCCGCTTTCCCTTGGTCGGAGTTTCCGGCAAGAAGGAACTGAGCAGGGTTGGGGCTAGCAGGGATATATATGTGCGGCTATGCCGGCGCCACTCTAGGGGCTCCCCAGCTGGCCCAACGGGTGCTGCTAAGGGTAAAAAAGTTCCAACAACTGTGCACACGGCACGTGCACACCTACTGGAATGGACATAAGCAACACATTTCGAAGAACGACGGTTATGAGATAAGTAACTGTTTTTTCGGCTTGGTGCTGCTTTGGTCAAGGGGCTGGACTCAGTGACCTTCTGAGGTCTCTTCCAGCACTATGATTCTATATGACCTGTGAGAAGTCAGTCTCTGTTTCTATGCCTCAGATGCACATAATGAGGATTCCCCATCTCAAAATAAGGGTAAAGACTGTGAAGGGCTCAAATAAAACAATGGGTGGTATGGTGCTACCACTCATCAGCTGTGACTAGTAGGGTCTATGTTGGCTCCTGTAGTCACTGTATTCACTCTGTTCACTTTGTTGTGTTGTATGTGATTCTACTGTTCTGTGCTGTTCTAAAGTAAGGGTGTGTGTGTGTGTGTGTGTGTGTGCGCGTGCGCCTCAGTTTCCCTGGGCATTGCAGCACTCTCTGGATGAGGCAGGGAAGGCTGGGCATGGCTCACTGTGGAAGTATGTTGGTCTCTCATGTCCTGAGGACCAGGTAACAGCAGATAACATCTTGGGCTTGAAAGTAAGATAAAGCAGGAGGCTTCTTGGAGGGCCGTGAGTGAGAGTTAGTTTTGCTGGGGGAGAAGGGAGTCTAGCTGGCCTGGGGGGCCAGGATACGGGCCCAGAGCCCCAGCTCTGGGTTCCCCTTTCTCCAAGATGGGCTGTACCGAATGTTCCTGGTTCCTGTAACAAGAAGTCTGAGCTATGCTGTGTCCTTGTGAATCAATAAACCTTCTGTTTTACTTGGTGGCTGAGAGTCACGTCTGATTGCGGATGGGGGTGCAGGGCCCGGTGACTTCCCCACACTCCTTGACAAGCTCATGTGTCTTCTGTGGCCACCACAGGACATTCTGTTGCTCTAGAATTAGGATGGTCTTCAGAAACATGTTAAAATCTATTTCAGATAATGGTTAATGCATTACTTTAATAAAAGTGGTATTAAAAATTGACATGGTTCCTGTTCTCTTATACACGCTACATCCCACTCCTCTCTCAGCCAGCAGCTCATTATCTTGCCTTGCAACTGCCCCCGAACGCTATGCAAAATGTGCTTTAGCCCAACTGAAGCCTTCCCTGTGCTGGTACAAATCATGTTCTGCTTCCTACCTAATGCATTACATGTCCACTTTCTTCCCTTGTTCCAACCAGTTTCTCTTCTGGTTTCCAGGCAAATCATCAATCCTCAGTTCTGCCCTGTTTTCTCTCCCAATATGGGTCTCCAGCTGGAGACTGATGCCTTTCTCCCTCAGACAGAAGCTTCAGGATATGTTTACAAGAGGCTTTTTTATGTTGTTAATTGATTGCCAACAAACTATTGGTAGTTGACACTTTGTAGTGGTTTTTCCTGACTACAACCCTTTGTTCTTTGCCTTAGGTTGGGATGAGCCTTCCCTTTCCCTTCACAGCAGAAAATGTTGTTCTAGGAAATGCAAGCAAGGCAAGCTACATTCCCCAACTGGACTGCCTTTCAAGGGAGCAGTAGTGCCAGTAGCAGTAGCTCCTCTGACTGGTGGTTATTCTGATTTAAGTGTCTGAAAGACCAGAGAACCCAAAGATCTGCTCCTTCCACCAGCCAGATGCATTTGAGAAGCTCCCCAAAGTCCCATGTCCTTTGTTGGGATTTCCCTTCGAAGATCACTTTAACTGTGTGCCTGTAACTAGCATGACTTGTTCATTCTGGATTTGATGTGCTGTGTAGAATGCGCTTTGGGGTTCCACAGATCAAGAGAAGATTTTAATGTTTAGATTTTGAGTGCCTTTTCATTCACTTTAATTTTGCATGTGAAACTTCAGAGTTTGAAGTGAAATCCTACATCTGATGTAAATGTCAGTGCTCCTGCACAATGCTGTTCCCAAGTGCTTTCTTTTACACTTGTTTCAGAGCCATACTATGTTACTGTCTTTTTCAAAGTATAATTAATGTAAATAGCCTCAACTCAGAGGCACTGCAATTTGACACTGAGCTTCTCCTTTCTTCTTCTTCTCTTTAAAAACCCTTATTGCACTGAGCTGAGTTAAGAAGAAGGGTTAATAGAACTGAATAATTGCCATCTTTTAACGGGATAAAACCTCCCTTCATACAGCATTTTAAAATGCACTTTGTTTGATTGTTCAGCAAACTATTTCTCTGTTTAGTGCACATACCTTGCTGGATTGGTCTCTGCATATTACGCACTGCACAAAAGATGCATCCGATGTGCACTTCGACTTCACAATCTCTGCTGGAAGGCACATATCTAGAAGATTTAAAACGGTGAAGGTCACCTTGGGGAAGCAGCTAGCACACTTAGTTTTTAGCATAGAAGCATTGCAGCAGATTAAATGAAGCCTGTTTATAAGTGGTTGAAGAGCACTTTATTAAGCCACATTATTTCTGTGGGTGTTTTAAAAATGTTTTTTTCTATTTCTGGCTATTCATTCTTCTCGTTGTTGAAATGCTAAAAGCTTTCCAAGATAGATTTTTAGTCCTTTTTATATTTGCATATAACAATGGATAGATTTTTTTTAAGGTAGGCTTCTTGTTTTTGTATTTACAAATAAAAGGTTTCTAAGAACATGTACACATTCTGCCTTGTGCATTTCTGTGCTTGCCAGGGACCTGATCCTGAAAAGTGCCAAACACCTGCTATTCCCATTATAGGGATGAAAAGTGTTTGTGATTTAAGATCTTGATTCCTGAGGTGCCATTTAGCCCCATAGTGCAGCCATACTCTTGAGCAGAGCTTTTTGAAAGGACTTTAAGGGGAGTGGGGCAGTGCAGCTGGAATGAATTTCAGTGGGAGTTAAGTACTTCACTGGCTTTGAAAATGTCAAGTTTAAGTGGGAGGAGGGAAAATTTGAGCTGTCTTTTTGAAAATTTGTAGGTTTAGTTCCAACCCAGCATTTAACAGAAAGGTAAAGGTTTGAACCTATTTGGCCTGATGATTTTACAGTCTACAGTTCAAAAATAAGCACTCAGAAATGTCAAGGTGTTTTTATCCTTGAGTGCTTCCTTCTTTCCTGTTGCTATTTTGTGACATATTTTCAGCAAACTCTCTCTTATTCTGTCAGTTTCTATGAAATATTTAATGCACCGGAGGTATTTAAAAAAAACAAACCACCACACAACATGAAATGTAGCAATAGTAGGTACTATTTAATCGGGTGGTTATGTTTGAACAAAGGCAAACCATGTAAATAAAATCTTGGTACAGTCTTCCTCTGTATTAATGTTTGCACTTCATACTCTTTAAGGAACTACTGTGCATGGTGAGTTTATCTACCCAATCACCTCTAATTTAGGGTCATGTACAAATGCTGTAGTTTCTCATTTGCTGTTCCTGTGAGTTCAAGGCATTGCCATAAGACAATTTTAGACCTTCCAGGACAAGAGCAGAAAAGTTGGCTGAGCAGTAACAAGGCCAATGCACAGTGTGGTCTCCTGGTTTCTCCATTCTTCTCTATTTGCAAATATGCAGGATACCTATTTTGTTTTTAAGAGGACTGATGTACTTTCAGAATTCCTAATCAACTGATTCTTTACTTCCTGCTCTGAAGTGTTACATAAGTCTACTATGACTTGTTAAGCTATCAGCATTTTCTGTCGCAGAGGCAGTTGTATTGCAGTTGTTGATGAAGTGATCTTGAAGAAACTTAAGTGAATATTTTTAGTCAAATAAAAAACAAAAATCAATTGAAATGGTTCATTTTCACATTTTAGAAGAGTCAATTTGAAATGTTTGATTTAACCCAAATATAGTTTCTTCAGGATCTTTGTTACATCAAGAACAAAACAAAACTCAGTTTGCTTGAAAGAAACCAAATTTATTTTATTCAGTGATCAAACAACAGTTCAGATGAGGAGTCCCGTGAATTTAATTGGACTGTTCGGGCAGTAATCTTGCTCTAAGTTAAACCTGTGGTCTGTGAAGATCTTTTGAATCCTTTTAGGTCTGATCTACACTAGGAGTTTAGGTTGAACTTAGCTTCATTAGGTTGTTTTTTTCTAAACAATGACTCCACACCACCAACCCTATTCCATTAACTTTAAGGGGTGTTAAAATCCATTTTGGTAGTCCTGCTTTTCATGAGGAGTAATGCTAAATTTGACCTTGCACAGTAGACTTTATGGTAGTGCAGACACAGCGCTATAAAAATAGAAATTCTTAGCCTATGGGAGGTGTCCCACTGTGACCACTCTAGCCAGTACTTTCATCTCCATTGCTCTCCAGATGAACAGGAAAAGCCCTGGGAAAATTTGAATTTAATTTCTCGTGTAGGCAGCATGGAGAGCAGTCTTCAGAGGAGGCAGCACACCTGACCATAAGTTCCCAGAGTTACAGACAAGAGGTAGCATCAAGCATGCAGGAGATCCTGGACCTCATTGCTGTGTGAGGAGAGAGATCTGTTCTCGAAGAACTATGATCCAGCAAATGCAGAGATGACAAAGGGCATGGAGGAGAAAGGATTCACCAGAGACACACAGCTGTGTGAAAATAAAGACAAGAAGGCAAACAAATGTTCTATATCATACGATCCTGCTGGTGGGGGGACTTGACAAGCTTCCTAAACCTGTCTGTGGATTTCTCCCAAAATACATCTCAGGCAGCCTTGGACAGCAGTGTGGAGGACAGCATAGAATCATAGAACCATAGAGTTGGAAGAGACCTCAGAAGGTCATCAAGTCCAGCCCCCTACTCTAGGCAGGACCAATCCCAACTAAATAAACCCGGCCAGGGCTTTGACAAGCCAAGACTTAAACACCTCTAGGGATGGAGACTCCACTACCTCCCTAGGTAACCCATTCCAGTGCTTCACTACCCTCCTAGTGAAATAGTTTATCCTAATATCCAACCTGGATCTCTCTCACCTCAACTTGAGACCATTGCTCCTTGTTCTGCCATCTGCTGAGAACAGCCTTTCTCCATCCTCTTTGAACCTCCCTTCAGGAAGTTGAAGGCTGCTATCAAATCCCCCCTCACTCTTTGCTTCTGCAGACTAAACAGACCCAACTCCTTCAGCCTCTCCTCATAGGTCTTATGCTCCAACCCCCTAATCATTTTGGTTGCCCTCCGCTGGACCCTCTACAATGCGTCCACATCCTTTTTGTAGTGGGGGGCCCAGAACTGGACACAATACTCCAGATGTGGCCTCACCAGAGGCAAATAAAGGCGAATAATGACATCACTGGATCTTCTGGCAATGCTTCTCTTAATGCAACCTAATATGCCATTAGCCTTCTTGGCTACAAGGGCACACTGTTGACTCATATCCAGCTTCTCATCCACTGTAACCCCCAGGTCCTTTTCTGCAGAACTAATACTTAGTTGGTTGGTTCCCAGCCTGTAACAATGCTTGGGACGGAAGAATCCCAGGTGCAGGACTCTGCACTGGTCCTTGTTGAACTTTATCAGATTTCTTGTGGCCCAATCCTCCAATTTGTCTAAGTCACTCTGGACCCTATCTCTGCACTCAAGCGTATCTACCTCTCACGCTAGCTTACTGTCATCTGCGAACGTGCTGAGGGTGCAATCCATCCCCTCATCCAGGTCATTAATAAAGATATTGAACAAAACCAGTCCCAGAACCGAACCTTGGGGTACTCCGCTAGAAACCGACTGCCATCCTGACATCATGCCGTTGATCACTACCCGCTGGGCCCGGCCTTCTAGCCATCTTTCTATCCATCTTACTGTCCATTTATTCAATCCACATTCCCTTAACTTGCTGGCAAGAATATTGTGGGAGACCGTATCAAAAGCCTTGCTAAAGTCAAGGTATATAACATCCACTGACTTTCCCATATCCACGGAGCCAGTTACCTCATCATAGAAGCTAATCAGATTGGTGAGGCACAACTTTCCCTTTGTGAATCCATGCTGACTATTCCTAATCACTTTCCCTTCTTCCAAGTGCCTCAAAATGGATTCCTTAAGGATCCCTTCCATGATTTTTTCAGGAACCGAGGTAAGACTGACCGGCCTATAGTTCCCTGAATCATCCTTCTTCTCTTTTTTGAAGATAGGCACGACAGTTGCCTTTTTCCAATCATACGGGATTTCTCCCGACCTCCACAACTTTTCAAAGATAATGGCCAAAGGCTCCTGAATGACATTTGCCAACTCCCTCAGTTCCCTTGGATGTATTAAGTCTGGACCCACGGATTTGTGTACGTTTAGCTTTTCTAAATAGTTCCTAACCTGTTCTTTGCTCTCCAAGAGCTGTCCATCTTCATTCCATCTTGCGTCACTTAGCACATTAGTACGGGAGCCCACCTTGTCCGTGAATACAGAGGCAAAGAAAGCATTGAGTACTTCAGCTTTCCCCACATCATCTGTCACTAGGTGACCTCCTTTATCTGCACACCCTCTGATCACCTTCTTCTTGTTAACATGCCTGTAGAAACCTTTCTTGTTATCCTTCACATCCTTAGCCAGTCACAATTGCATTTGCGCTTTCACCTTCCTGATAATCTCCCGGCATTCTCAAGCTATACATTTAAACCCCTCCCTAGTCATTTCCACTTTTTGTAAGCTCCCTTTTTGTGCTTAAGTTAACCAAGGATTTCCCCTGTAAGCCAATCTGGTCTCCTACCATGTTTGCCTCTCTTACTATACATCGGGATGGTTTCTTTCTGTGCCTTCAGTAAGGCTTCTTTAAAGTACTTCCAGTTGTCCTGGACTCCTTTCCCCTTCATGTTAGCATCCCAGGGGATTCTGCCCGCCAGATCTCTGAGGGAGTCAAAATCTGCTTTTTTGGAGTCCAAGTTGTGTATTTTACTACTCTATTTTCTTCCTTTGGTCAGGATCCCGAAATCTATCTTCCTGTAGTCAGCCGCTGGTCAGTTTCAGCAGCGTCTGACTTGGGGACGCCTGAGGCAGAGCAGCTGGGTGCTGCCGGGTTGGTCCAGTAGCGCCGAGGAGCAATGCTGCTGGATCAACCCGGAAGCACCCCAGCTGCTCTACCCCAGGCATCGGTGAGAAAAGCCTGGTCTGCTGGGGGGGAGCACACTAGCTGCGCCCTCCCCCCCCAGCAGACCAGGGACACGCAGAGCAGCTTTTCTCGCCGCGGAGGATGTGGGCAGCGGGAAAAGCCTGGTCTGTTGGGGGGGGTGCACTAGCTGCCCCCCCCCCCTGCAGACCAGGGAGATGCGGGTGGCGGGACTGCCGAGACGCGCCGCGGTCCTGCCGCCTGCGTCCTCCGCAGCTTTGCTCTGTGTCTCCCTGGTCTGCTGGGGTGCCCCCCAGCAGACCAGGGAGATGCGGAGGATGCGGGCGGCGGGACCGTGGCGCGTCTGGGCGGTCCCGCCACCCGTGTCCTCCGTGGCGAGAAAAGCCCCATTCGTATGTAGGGATCCGATGTAAGTCAGATTCACGTAACTCAGGGACTGCCTGTATTCCATCTCTACTCACAATTGGACACTGATCTCAGGGAGGTCTCCTGGTGAGTTCACATTTTGTATTTTGTTAAAAATGGGTTAAGGGTGTGATCTGTGATGGCTACTATGGGTACACAATGTGGGGGAAAGGTGCAGGAATGGGGAAATCCCTGGAACAGCTTGTTAATGTGCCTAGAGGCAGAGCAGGAATCCTCCCTGCACATTTCCATAAAGCTCTCATAGAGCACAACTCTATAATCCTGCTCACAAGGCTTCTGGAGAGGCCAGCCTTATCCTGTCTTCCACAATAGGACACGTTCCCACTCCAAGCCAGCAGTAAGCAGCAGCACTAAGCATTGCAGCATAAGGCCCAGGTTTCTGCCCACATTCAGGCAGCATTTGGTCCCTATCACTCTGTGTAATTCTGAGAAGACTGATCTCTCTCATGGTGACCTGGATGAAGCAGAGGAAGCTATTAGCGGATACCTCTGCAGTAAACCTCCTTTTTTTCATCCCCAGTGAAGCCAGGCTGCAGCTCATGCCCTGCTGCCACAGCTGGACTCCTTTCCCCTGCTCACTCTGCAAGAAGGGAATGTTGCACTTTCTTGGCAAATGGGTGCTGAACACATGGGCACAGCGTGGAGTAACTGCTGCTTAGTGGGCACTTAAAAGCATAACTGTGGCCTTGTACATAATACATTCCTATTGCATTTAAACAAACCTTCTTTTCAGACAAACAGATTAAATTTTATGTGCCACAGTGTCTCTTGAAAAGTGCCTTGCACTTCCGCCTCCCCCAGATGTCAGCCTGGAACAAATCCCTTGTTGCTTTTTGGCTGCAGACAACATGTTCAAGGAGCAAATGCAGTCTGTCCTTTGGCGGGGGCGAAGGGGGCGCTTACGTGAGTGAACGAATATGCTGCTGGAGGAGATGCATGTGGAGCATGAGCATAGATCATGCAGCAAACTGCAAGTGAGGAACCAGAAGACTCTTGTGCCTGGTAGATGTGATGGATTACGTGGTGGCTGTCCAGAATGCTTATATGCACAGGCACCCACTCCAGCCCTTGTGGACCAACATTCCCTCCCCACAGAGTTCTATAGCCTTCTCTCCCAGGAGCCCTAAAGTGTAGAAGGTGGGGGAGGTCACACTCCTCCCAATTGTGATATATATCACACACACATTCTCTCACTCTCTCTCTCTCTCACACATGCACACACACCTCCCAATTGTGATCTCTCTCTCTCCCTCCCTCCATCCCTCCTCCCAATTGTGATATCTCTGTCCTCCCCCCCCCCCCCACCTCCCCCAAGCTTCCACTCGGGACTCCTTTTCTGACCCTGCCTTGTTCCCTAAATAAAAATACGGGACTTCTGAACAACAGTCTCTTTATTGCTTGTGTTGAAGGAGGGTGGGTTTGCTGGCAATCTCCGAATGCAGAGGCACCTCATTAAGAACAACATGCATGATTCTGAAAGCTTGCCATTCATAACACTGTTTTTTCAAAGCCTCTCTGATTTGCAGTGCTCCTGAAAATGTTCTCTTCTAATGGCCCTGACGCCTGGCTGCTCATTATCTCTGGCTGGGTGTTCCTTTCCCCCCCCTCTCTCCACCCCTCCTACTCCACCATGTAACTTTTTCCCTTCCTCTCTGAATTATGGAGTACACAGCAGGTTGTCAGCACAGTGGGAATATTGCTTTCGCTGAGGTCTAACCTGGTTGGTTAGATTGTGGAACCTTCCCTTTTAAATGTCCAAATGCACATTCGACCACCATTCTGCACTAGAGGAACATGTAGCTAAATTGCTCCTTATTGTGGTCCAGGACGCCTGTGCACAGCTTCATGAGCCACGGGAGCAAGGGATAGGCTGTGTCTCCAAGGATAACTATTGGTATTTACAATGCCTTCAATTGTAATTTTCTAGTCTGGGAAGAAAGTTATTGAAGAGACTGAAGTTCCTAAAGATGCACGTGTCCTGCATTTTTCGTGCAGTAGAGAAGAGTGAGGGGGGATTTGATAGCAGCCTTCAGCTTCCTGGAGGGAAATTCCAAAGAGGATGGAGGGAGGCTGTTCTCAGTGGTGATGGATGGCAGAACAAGGAGCAATGGTCTCAAGTTGCAGAGGGGGAGGTCTAGGTTGGATATTAGGAAAAACTATTTCCCTAAGAGGATGGTGAAGCACTGGAATGGGTTACCTAGGGAGGTGGTGAAAACTCCATCCCTAGAGCTTTTTATGGCTTGGCCAGACAAAGTCCTGGCTGGGATGATTTAGTTGGGATTGGTCCTGCTTTGAACAGGGGACTGGACTTGATGACCTCCTGAGGTCTCTTCCAGTCCTAGCATTTTATGATTCTAAATGAATCTATAAAAAGGGAAATAAGAACAACCCAGGAAACTATAGTCCAGATTGGATAACCTCTCGAGGTCCCTTCCAGTTCTAGTGTTCTGTGATTCTGTGCTAAAATGAAGATTGACTTTAATGCACAAATGGCATGTTGCTTTTAGTTGATCATTAAGAGGGTCTTTCTGGATGTCCCAATTCTTTCATAAGTTAAGGAATCACATGGCTTTTGGCAAACACTAGGATTGAAATTGTGCTAACACCAACTGTTTAATTGCTTACATATGGTTTTTGCCTTTTGGGTTCTAGGATGGTTTACATGAGTAGCTGATGCATTATAAACGGTGCTTTTGGCATTATGTCTATAACACATGAAAGACATACAATAGGTAACATTGTACATTCGCTTATTTCAAAGATCACAGTATCCCTGTGGACACAAGTGTATGTCAAGCACCAGCAGAATATCTACCTCTTTAAAACTACTTGAATGCTCTCTCTCACTGTATCTTTTTCCTGGATTCTTTTCCAAAAGTTCAGTAATGCCAAAAACTGTAATCTCATGTGTTGTCATGTTGCTGCTGTAGAGAATTCCCTGCAAGCACCAACGCTGATAAATTGTTTTCTGACATTTCAGTATAGTTCCAGAGGATGGAACTGATATATAGTACCTACTTATCTGTCCAGATACTTACAGCTATCTAAGTTACTTGTGGTAGATTATTTTAACCCATTCTCTTTCTTGGGGAGCTCCTTTAATTGGATGACTCCGGGGTTAATACATTGTGTTGTGCAAATACAGTAAAACACAAAATGAATTGCCAGATCCTGTTAATTCAGTGAAACTACTATTTTTTCTATATTTTAATTTACCAGAACACAAAAATAGGCTAAGCTGCAGGGAGGATACTAATTACAAAGGAAAACCTTCAGGACATAGACAGAATCTCACTACTTGTCCTAATGACAGAAAAAAATCATGTTCATATCTGGCTGTGCATCATTCGGCTCGTGATGTTTAATTATGCTGTTGGTGGGGAGTCATTCTTGTCATTTTATAAACTTATGGGACTTCATTATTTCATTAGACTGAAGTATCATTTGATTGCAGATGACTCTGGGGAAAAAAATACGGTTTGGGTGAAATTTTCCTGTTTGTGCTTTCCATCTTGCTGGAGGTTATGTTTGGAGCTGCTTTAAAAGATGTGCTCTCATTTTGTTTTAACTGTGGCTTGGATAATCTGGTCAGAGATCGATATTTTTTAATCAAAGGCTGCAGATCAAAATCTCTCAATTTGGGCTTCTGAGTATTGAATGCACTGGAAACAAATTTAATATCTGCCATTTCATTACTTGTACATACAGTATTGTGCAGTTTAGGTTAAAAGTGTGATATACTTAGACTTATCCTTTAAACTTTCTCTAGTTTTTAATACTTTGGTTTAAAAAAAAAACCTCTCATGATTTTGTTTTCCAGTGGTTAATACATGTTGTGTATTCTTCCTCTCATTCCAGTGTTTCTGTTGATAGAAATGAACATTCTGAATATGAGCAACATTATATTGCTACAATGTTTCAGAATATTGTACTATTAGCTAGTATTTGTTACGAATTTACCTTAGTGGTATGCTTAGCTGTAAAAAGTGACTAAAAGAGCACATCTTTTTGAAGCAGCTCCAGACACATCCTCCAGTAAGAGGTTTTGACACCAAAAGCATAAACGGGAAAATTTCATCCAGTGTTTCCAACAGGGACAGATTATTGTCACACTCATATGCATCTCTTCTGAAGCTGCTTTTACTGGTCTATTGTGCTGATTGGACCTCAATTTGCCTTATTGGCAAGTTCAACTGTAAGAAGTGAGTACAAATTTGTAAGATGTGACAGTCTGTAATAAATGTTATGAGAAAAGGAACAAACGTAAGACGGACTAAATTTGTCCAAACAGAAAGATCAACTGTTATAATTCAAGTTTTGTGTTAATACTATGGGCGAACAACATGTGGGACCTGAGATTTAGTCAACCCAAATTGATGTATCAGAAATTAGGTGCATTGGAGAACCAAATAAGAGAAGCTGGACTATTCTGCCTAATACCTACTTTTAGGGTTCTTAAAAGGAAAGACTTTGGGAGGAAAATTGCTATTGGTATGAGCTTCAGCATCATTATTTCCACTCTCACTTATTTCCTGGAACTTGCTTTCCATCATTCTGATCCTGAAAAATTTCTGAACAGACTGGTCTAGAGAGAGGGTCTCTCTCTGATAACACAGCCAGCGCCATTTGAAACTCTGGGATGTGAATGATTTTATTTTTATCCTCACTCTATCCCCGCCATGTTTCTTCTTTCCTAGCCCCAATTTTTCCCATCAAATAAGTCTGGTTTAGCTGATTACAGGAAGACTATATTTTGCAATATGGTTTAAGCCTCTGACCCAGAAAAAAGCAGCTGATGCAATGCCCTGAAGAGCCTGAAGCTCATAAAAGTTTGTCAGGTCCGATGGGTTAAGAGAAGATCATGCGATGTGCCTGCTGTTTTCAGCAGTCAAGGTGTAAGTTAGTCAACACCAGATATCAGAAGCTACATTTTCTATCCTTGCTGTTCTTTTCTATCTCCTTTGTGTATGATGGTTTTATTTTGTTTTGTAGGCAGTAAGATTGGACTTTAAGAAAAGCAGCAGTGAGCACTCCAGCCTATCTCAATTAATGTTTTCTTTCTCTCAAAAGTATCCCCTCAAAAGGCATTTGAAATGTGAAGTGTTTTCTGGATCTTTAATGAAGGTTCCAAGTATATTGACCATGGTACTGCATTGGCTGAAATCTCTGTATACCAAATCCTGGACTTTGTTTAATACTGTTTCATGTAGGGCTGTGACTGTGTCATATTTACATCTTTAACTTTTTGGGCTCTGTTATTCCCTCTAAATTAATACAACAGATCATTGTTAATGAAAGACACTGAATTAGATGAATCACAAGTCATGTGCAGAATGACTTTTTCTGTGTTTGTGTGTAAAAGTGCTTATTTTCTTCCACTGTTATCGTATGTCCTCCAGACTCTGTTCTCTTATGGTCATTCGATATTTTTCATGTATTTAGAGGGACCACAGTGTGGTAAATGTCATTTAATCTAGCAGAGGACTCCCTTGGCCAGGGACCCTAAATAGGGTGAGCTCCAGAAATCTTTCCTAGTCTCCTCTTTTAAAGTTGACATTTGTTTTCACATCTTTGCATGATCAGTGTGAAATACCCAAACAGTCTGACCCCACTTGGGATGGAATGAACAAAATCATATGACAAACAAAAGGAATGTTCAGTATAAACATAACTTCCAAACAAGTGTCTGCAACTCTACAAAAGCTCATCTAGATGGGTACAGTTTGGGATAGATGCAATAATGGTAATTTTCCATGGAATTATTTTAGATATCCACCAGTGCAGCGGAAAACAGCCACTTGGTTTTGTAGGGGTTTGAGAGGTAAAGAAGCGGAGCCTTGAAGATGAAAGAGTTGGATTAAACCTTATAGTCTTATTTCTTTCTGCTTTGACTCTTCACCTTCATGTAAAACCAATTTTCTAATGGTTAAAACAGCACCCTAAGGCTAATATGGAATCTTTCAAGTCAGTTAGGTAACTTAATGCCTGCTAGGATTCCATTTCCCTTGCACTCATCCTAAAATTTAGGTCGGGACAGAAGGAAAACGTTAACATCTGTGTTGGTTTCTGCTTCACAGGTCACAAAAATGGTGAAAACAGTCACCACTAGAACCGTACGCCAGGTCCCCCTTGGGCCTGATGGACTGCCGGTAATGGATGGCTCATCTCCTATGGGTAGCTACACAGATTCAATAGACAGAAGATACATGAAGAATGGGGAGCGTTACATCACACCTCAGGCTTCGTCCACATTGACCAGATCTTACAATAGCTATGATTCTTATCCTGACGGTCACGACAGCCAATATCGCCCTTTCATCAGCCATGAAGGCTATGGAGACCTAGCTGACAATTATGGCAGCTTGTCCCGGGGCATCAGTTACCGTCCTCGCTATGCCTACATGCCAGGAAACAGTTATCGGTCGGAGGATGGTAGTTTCACCTTGCCAAGCAGGAGGGATAACTATGGTCCCATTGCCCAGCCCCAAGTGCCAGCAGGCAGCAATGTTGATTTGAATCGCTCCCAGCCAGAACGTTTCCAGCCAGAGCCTTATGGGCTGGAAGATGATAACCGCAGCCTCGGGGTTGACGATGAAGGGTATGAACTGGACCCAGATTACTCCATGGTGAACCGAAGGACATCTGCAGGGGTGCCCGAGAGGGGAAGACCTCTTAAAGGAAGGTAAAAATCTTGTGGCCGAATGTTTGTGATCCTGTCTGCAGCTATTTTAGTGATTTTTAAGCTTAAAACATTAACCTTTAATAGTCTGCATAAGCTTCTGGAGTGCCTGAGAAGCAAAATCAGCCACAGCTGCAGTCACAGCGGTTTTTCTATGAACAACTAATCTTTTATAACAACAAGGAATCAAAATTGCCTAACAAGCCAAAAAACAAAATAAAAAGTGAAAGTCTATCTTGGGTTTCCAAATCAATTCTGATTCAGTGGTAGAGATGGACTTTCCCAAAGCAATTCTGTGTCTCCCAGTCAACATTCTTACAGCCCTTCCCCTGAACTCCAAGCAACAGGGAGTAAAGGTGACTCCTTTGGAGAAAAGTTGGCCCCCAGGAGACAGTGGGCTTTCCTTGGGAAGACTAACTTGCTTACCATGAAGCAGATAAAGACCCCGGTATACATAAGTTTGTGTGCAAAGATCCTTTCCGCAGCTTATTTTGGGGTTATATTTAGAAATAGAAAATGCTGACTTTCTTAAAGGACTATGTTGCCTTTTTGGTGGTAAAGAAACTGTGTAACTGTATTGTGTTTACTCCTCCCTGTCACTAATAAAGGGGAAATGGACTAGTACATTTGTGAGAATTTTGAAAGAGCCGGAATGCATCTGTCTTCAAAATAGAAATGTTAAAATGAACTGTCTGGTTAGGGCCAGTCATTCCATGTTGCAGAAGGAATACTTCTAATGAGTGCACTCTAGTGAGATACACAGCTCAGTGATACGGGTGCTCAGTGGCTCATGGGAAATGCATGCCAGATTGAGCCATTGTTTAGAATTGTCAAACCACATGAAGGGAAGAAGAAAATGATCTGTATTGTCCATAACACTACTAGAGAGGCCAGTCACAAATTATTCCTGCCGTAACTGCTTTCTTGGGAGATGTTCTGCTTCATGTCACAGCCCATGTTTTGATAGGCATTCTGGAATCATGTCCTCCACCCTGGGCTTACAGAAACTGTCTCTTGTGAGGAAAATCAAGCTTGAGAGCAAGTGATTTCTTTTCAGTTGAACGTCAGTCATTGGCTCTACAAATCTTGACAATTGTAAATGTGTTGTCATTCTAGCTATGATATATACTGATCTTTTTTTCATTTTTTGTCCTCCCCCAACCCCTTGTGGGTTGAGCTAGTTAGAATACAAGCCTGGTCTGTCTCTGATGATGCATGTTTAATTTCCATGATTTCTCATTTAAAATAGTTAAAATGTTGAGTTACATTGCCCTGACAGCATTTTGGAGATTACTTATGTAGATACATAAAAGCAGGGCTGCTAATGGGATGGGTGGGCAGCTTCCCCATGGTCCATCCATTCAAAAGGACCTGGAACTCCCAGCTGCCACTACTTTTGCAGCTACAGCAGCCAGAATCTCCAGGCCCTTTAAATCACTGCATGCCCACCCCTTGTGCACAAGACCCCACCCCTTCAAGTTGGGCACTAGCTTATCCCCCAGGGTTCAACAAAGTCTTTTAAGTCCTACACAAAAGCAAATGCCACCTGGCACCTACAAAAACTGAAAAAGAAGGCAGAGCTGTACCATAGGAGCCTCTGAAAATTCCACCTGATGACACCCTGGAGTTTCACCAACTTGCCCCCTCTCTCACTTACAGATATTGTGGACTGAAATGAGCCTGAGATGCAGTGTTGCAAATAATGGGAAAATTAAAAGCTAAAAGAACGCTGTTATATCAAGGCAAAATTTTATTTTACAGCCCTTGTTAAAAATAGGCAACAAGCAGCATTACTATTTTGCAAATTTCATGCAGGATGAATAGCTAAATACCTTCTTAACATTTATCAGTTTGCATTTTCAAAAGATTTGAAACATCCTTTTTTATTGTTCCACGGCAGTCTTGATAGGGCCAATTTACTGTTTTTGTTTTGCATTTCTTTTGTAGTTTTTTCATATTTAACATGATCAAGGGGGCTTTGACAAGCATTTAATCTGCATTTGGCAGCAAAGTTTAGATTGTGAAAATATAAGAGGAGTGAATGAGGTCTATTTCATAAAACAGTTACTCTTAAACTTTTACAACTACTCAAAGAAATATTTAAATGATTAAACCTACATCTCATGTATGCCCTTTATCTATTACAGGTGTGGGCAATAATTTTTGACGGTGACGGGGAGAGGGGCTACTTCAAGATTTTAGAAAGTGGTCAAGGCACCTGCATTTTTCTGTGGAGGAGGTGCGGGGTCTAGGATGAAGGTTGGACACAGAAGGGTGCACAGAATAAGAGACTGGGGTGCAGGAGATGGTGTTAATTCTGAGAGGAAGCTTGGGCAAAGGAGGAGGTTGTAACCTGGGTCAGGGGATAGGGTGTAGGGTGAGGTAGGCGGTGCAGGAGAGGATTCTGGCTTGGAGGGGGAACAGGGTCTGGGAAGGAGTTGTGACCAGGGGCAGAGTGGGGTGCAGAGGGTTTGGATGGTGACCTGGGGGAAGGAGTTGGGGTGCAGGAGGGGTTTTGGTGCCGGGGTGCAGGAGGGGTTTGGTGCCAGAGGCAGGCTCTGGCTGAGAAGCGCTTTCCTAAGCTAGCAGACCTTCAGCACCCCCAGGGCAGGGTGGGTTCTCTGCCTGCTGCAATCCCAGATCACTTAAGTCTGCAAGCAGCTCCCTCCATTTGGCTCTCAGCTCTGGGAGAGGGAAGAGACTTGCACTGCTCCCATCCTCCAGGCCAGTCTCTCCGCTCCTATTGGCTGGTTGTTTCTGGCTACAAGGAGCTGCAGATTGGGCTGGGGGAAGCAAGGAGATTGTACAAAGCTTCCCCTCCCTGAAGAGCAGACAGCCAGAGGGACTGAGCTTTAAACTGCATAGCTATACATAGCTATATGCCTGAGGATCCTGGGAGTGTGGTCTGTGGTCCGGATGTGGCCTCTGCTCTGTATTTTGCCCAGTCCTGATCTATAAGAATGTAATGGCAGCAAATGTTCTTCAGGTTTAATGATGAAGCCCCAAAGCAATTAGTGCATGATTTCAGCTCTTTAGTTCTTAGTCTTTTAATCTTAAAAGTAAGGCTACTGCCTACCAAGCTGTCTGAAATGGCTCAATAGTGATAGAAATGTAGCCGTGTTAGTCTGGGGTAGTTGAAGCAAAATGCAGGACAATGTAGCACTTTAAAGACTAACAAGATGGTTTATTAGATGATGAGCTTTCGTGGGCCAGACCCACTTCCTCAGATCAAATAGTGGAAGAAAGTAGTCACAACCATATATACCAAAGGATACAATTAAAAAAAATGAACAAATATGAAAAGGACAAATCACATTGCAGAACAGAAGGAGGATGCGGAGACCTTTTACATCTGCCCTTGAAAGGGAATCCTCTGAACTGTCATTCATGTTAAAATTCGACACTTGCCAACAGGGACTTAACAAGTCTTTGAACTTTCTCACCCATTACCAAGACAGTTTCCCCAATTATCACCTGTAATACCATTAACTCACATACATCCCACTCTCCCTACCTTTAATATCAGCAATTCACAGACACTTACCTTCCTTCCTCCCCCTTCTCACCTCTCTCCCCCCCCCCGCATCCTCCTTCTGTTCTGCAATGTGATTTGTCCTTTTCATATTTGTTCATTTTTTTTAATTGTATCCTTTGGTATATATGGTTGTGACTACTTTCTTCCACTATTTGATCTGAGGAAGTGGGTCTGGCCCACGAAAGCTCATCATCTAATAAACCATCTTGTTAGTCTTTAAAGTGCTACATTGTCCTGCATTTTGCTTGAAATGGCTCAAGTGTTTGATAGTGCCAGCTTCAGAGAAGACTGGTCAAAAATAGAGCAGACATCCCAAACTGGTGGTATGTTTTTTATTAACTTCCACCAATACAGTAACAAACGTGAACTCCTAGATCAGTGAAAGAGTCTTACCTGTGAGATCTCCAGTCTATTTTGCCATCCAAGCAAGCTGGACTTAGTGCTAAATAATGACTTACTCCAAAAATCACAAAATATTCAGGCAATTTACAGACCCGAGAGACAAGTTGCTAACCCCAGATACATTTGTACCTTACATTTTACACCAAAGACAACACTGATAGTCAGTTCTGTAATAAACAAACTAAAGGTTTATTAACTAAGAAAAAATAAAAGGTTCAAGCAATTATATACACATATGAGCTTTGGTTTATAATTCAAAAAATCCCTGGGTAACATAGGTGGAGCCTATGCAAATCTATTTGCCTTGCAAATCCGCAAATACCCATTTTATATCTGAAGGTATCCATATTTGTGGATGTGGATGCAGATATCCTCAGCTCATTTTTGAGGCACAGTGTTGTATGAGAGCAAGACACAAAATGATCCTCATCAGTAGCTGCACAGAAAGTCTTGCTCACAGAGGAATGAGAGGGAAGGGGTATTAAATTAGGGATGTGAAAGTGTAACCATGTACACAGTTAACTGATAAACCTCAGCTCATTGGTTAATGTTCATGGTGACACATGCTGGCTCCCGGTATGCACGCTGGCTCCCAGGCAGCCACCTGCTTAGCCTTGTTGCTACCTCTTATACAGAGGCAACAGTGCAAAGGGATAGGTGGGACCCAGTATGTGCGGTGAGCCAGTCCCCTCTCCCGCATCTAATAGTGTAATCGCTAAAATTTTCAGGAGTTAAAGAATGACTTAAGCGCATTTTAACATCTGTATGTTAAATAGGTGAATGACTGCTCCAAAAACAAAGTAAACCTGCAATTCATCAGTTACACAAGAGAAGTTCTAAAAGCTTTTGTATGGAGGGGGAAACTGGAACAAATTTAACGCTTCTGAATTGGCTTCCTGAAGACTGGTAGCTTTTGCCTGAAGCAGGCACAGGGCCTTTTACATTTGGCAGTGACCTTAGTATTCTCTGTGAATTGAATTTCTACAGCGTCTACCACGTTCTGTTGTGTAAATACCTCTGGTCTTCCCAGACTTTTCCAACTCTCTTGCTGCTCCAGTTCCAAAATCCAGTATACTAAACATGAATGAATTGCATATGATGATTTTTTTTCTGGCTCAACAAATATTACCTCAAGTTTGGAGAAGACTAAAAGATTGATTTTTGTCCCATGTTTTTTTTCAGTAAAGGTCGATAATTCTAGGAATAAATTGCAAATCACAAACTGTATGCCAGCATATGACAACAGAATGCTTGAACTGTACTTCATTAAACATCAACATCTTCTGCTCCTTTGTTGCATGGAGTTGGAAATGAGCTAGACTCTTGTTTGGATGGTTACGCAGATCATGGCATAAATCCAAGCTTTAGACCTTTTTTTAATACACTTCTCAGCTATTACTGCATTAGGATGTTATGAGAGTTTAAAATATACATCTTGATCTGTGACTGTGACATTCCATTCCACAAAATGTAGAAAATACCTAGTCAGGTGTACTACATTTTGTTTTCACCCTGGGTTTCAGTTTGGAAAGAGACAGTGTAAGAGAGATAGTTACACGACCTCAGCACAGAGAAATCCAACAAACCCAAAAATAAAGAAAATAACCTGATTGTGTCTGATTAATCATCCCTGTTCTACTCACACATTTGTTATTCTGATGTTTATTCCTTGGCTAGGCATGGAAGTTTCTGAATCCTCCAGGTCTAGCTTCCTGGCTTAAGTTATGTCTCACAGGCTCTCCTCTGATTACACAAAGAAACTAACAGGAAGATCTCTACTTCCAATAAAAAAATCCACACTCTGTGTCCATTGGCTATCTTGGCTTTCTGTCAACTCAATTCCTACTTCCCAAGAATTCCTGGAGACTCTATAGGTTCCTCTGTCTATGGTTTTAATCCTTACAGGCAACACAATTAGGGTGAGGTTTCAAGAGTTAACCACCATTAAAAGACTTTAGTTAACTGAATAGCTAGAATGTTCAGAAAAGGGTATTACTCCTTCCGTTCATCACAATACTGTTCTCATTCTCCTCCCTTCCCTTGCCTAATTAAGACCAGTTGTATTTGAATATGAATTGGGAAAAAAATACACCAGATCTTCAAGTACAGATGAGTACAAAGGAAATTTTTCCATTTGCATTTCTCTGCGTACACTTACGTTTTGTTTTGTATTTTTAAAGTCAGTCCACCATCCTTGAGATGCGAAAGGTTAACTGTTCCACTAGTAAGCATTACCCTTAACAGGTGATGCTTACCGGTTCCAGTTAGGGATGTAATAGTGTAGTCAGTTAACCGATAAGCAAAGGCTTATCCGTTAATGCTATAGACTATGCACAATTCCCTCCCTCCACCCCAACCTCTCCCCCAAGCTTAGTGTCATCTGCAAATTTGCTAAGGATGCAATCCATCCCCTCATCCAGGTCATTAATAAAGATATTAAACAAAACAGGTCCTAGAATCTATCCTTGGAGCATTCTGCTAGAAACCAACCACCATCCTGACACTGAGCTGTTGATCACTACCTGCTGGGCCCGACCTTCCAGCCATCTTTCTATCCATCTTACCGTCCGTTTATCCAATCCACATTCCCTTAACTTGCTGGCAATAATATTGTGGGAGACCGTATCAAAAGCCTTGCTAAAGTCAAGGTACAGGCAGTCCCCGGGTTACGTACAAGATAGGGACTGTAGGTTTGTTCTTAAGTTGAATCTGTATGTAAGTCGGAACTGGCGTCCAGATTCAGCCGCTGCTGAAACTGACCGCCAGTTCTGACTTCCATACAGAATCAACTTAAGAACCCCAGGAATCCCCAAGTCAGCTGCCGTTGAAACTGATCAGCAGCTGATTCCAGGAAGCCCGGGGCAGAGCAACTCTGCCTCGGGCTTCCTGTAGTCAGCGCTGGTCAGTTTCAGCAGAAGCTGACTTGGGGACGCCTGGGGCAGAGCAGCTGGGGTGCTGCCGGGTTGGTCCAGTAGTGCCCAGAGCGGCGCTGCAGGACCAATCGGCAGCGCCCCAGCTGCTCTGCCCCAGGGTCCAAAACAAAAGCCTGGTCTGCTGGGGGGGGCACAGTAGCTGCGCCACCCCCCCCAGCAGACCAGGGACACGGGGAGCAGAGCCGCAGCGGCAGCGGGGTGCTGCGCCTCTGAGGCTTTGCTCTGGCAAAGCCTCAGAAGCGCGGGGAACCGCCGCGGCTGCCGCTTCAGTCCCGGTGCCTGTCGTCTGCTGGGGACGGTCCCCAGCAGACCACAGGAACCGGGACTGAAGCGGCAGCCACCGCGGGTTCCCGCACTTCTGAGGCTTTGCTCTAGCAAAGCCTCAGAAGTGCGGGAACCCGCCCGGTGCCCCTGGTCTGCTGGAGACAGTCTCCAGCAGACCAGGGGCACCGGAGCAGCTTACGAACGGGGCTTTCTCGCCCCGGAGCTCGCAGGTAGCAATCCACCACCTCGATCTCTGGGGTGAGAAAGCCCTGTTCGTAAGTGCGGATCCGACATAAGTCGGATCCGCGTAAGTCGGGGACTGCCTGTATATCACATCCACTGACTTTCCCATGTCCACAGAGCCAGTTACCTCATCATAGAAGCTAATCAGATTGGTCAGGCACGACTTGCCTTTTGTGAATCCATGATGACTATTCTTGATCACTTTCCCTTCTTCCAAGTGCCTCAAAATGGATTCCTTAAGGATCCCTTCCATGATTTTTCCAGGGAATGAGGTAAGACTAACTGGCCTATAGTTCCCTGGATCATCCTTCTTCCCTTTTTGAAGATGGGCACTACATTTGCCTTTTTCCAATCATACGGGATTTCTCCCGATCTCCATGACTTTTCAAAGATAATGGCCAAAGCCACCTCAATGACATTTGCCAACTACCTCAGTACTCTCGGATGCATTAAGTCCGGACTAATGGATTTGTGTACGTTTAGCTTTTCTAAGTAGTTCCTAACCTGTTCTTTACCCACCAAGAGCTGTCCATCTTCATGCCATCTTGCGTTACTTAGCGCATTAGTCTGGGAGCTGACCTTGTCTGTGAAGCCAGAGGCAAAGAAAGCATTGAGTACTTCAACTTTCCTCACATCATCTGTCAGTAGGTTACCTCCTTCATCCAGTAGGGGCCGCACACCCTCTCTGATCACCTTCTTCTTGTTAACATGCCTGTATTAACCTTTCTTGTTATCCTTCACATCCTTAGCCAGTTGCAATTCCAATTGAGCTTTCGCGTTCCTGATAACCCCCCTGACATTCTCAAGCTATACATTTATAGCTCTCCCTGGTCATTTGTCCAAGTTTCCACTTTTTGTAAGCTCCCTTTTTGTGCTTAAGTTCACCAAGGATTTCCCCTGTAAACCAATCCGGTCTCCTACCATGTTTGCTTCTCTTGCTATGTGTCGGGATGGTTTGTTTCTGTGCTTTCAGTAAGGCTTCTTTAAAATACTGCCAGCTGTCCTGGACTCCTTTCCCCTTCATGTTAGCATCCCAGGGGATTCTGCCCATCAGGTCTCTGAGGTAGTCAAAATCTGCTTTTTTGAAGTCTAAGGTGTGTATTTTACTAATCTCTTTTCTTCCTTTCGTCAGGATCCTGAAATCTACCATCTCATGATCACTGCTTCCCAGGTTGTTACCCATCTTTACTTCCCCTATTAGTTCCTCCCTGTTTGTGAGCAGAAGGTCAAGCTGCGCACGGTACCTGGTCGGATCCTTCAGCACTTGTACCAAGAAGTTATCCCCAACATTCTCCAAAAACTTCCTGGATTGCCTGTGTACTGCCGTATAGGTTTCCCAGCAAATGTCAGGGTGATTAAAGTCCCGCACGAGAACCAGGGCCTGGGATCTGGAAACTTCTTTCAGTTGTCCGAAGAAAGCTGAGAAGCAAAGAAAAAACAAACAACAACAAAAACCCCTTGCTTATTGAGAAGGAGAAAGACACTCCCCACATTCCTCTCACACAGCAGAGCTTAGGGGGCCCTAGGCTAGTAGATTTTGTGTGCTCCAGCCTTGTGGGGGAATGGTGGGGAGCTGGAGCATCATCCTGGGCTCCCCAATGTTGGAGGGAGCCCTCAGCCTCAGGGGCCAGATGCAGATAAGTGGGGGCTGCATCCACACTCCAGGCCTGAGGTTCCCTAAGTCAGAGTAACATAGAGTATACTAAGTTAGACAGTACCTGAATTTCTAATGCTTATGAAGCCAAGAGATTTGAGGCCTGTCTTTGTATATCTTGAAAGAAGGCACATAAGCTCAGTTAAAATAAAAGAAAACCCTACAGATCACTTGTAAAGTAAAAGATTTTGGAGCATTGCTAATACCTGAGCAAGCCAATTTCTAATCATTATGACAGTATCTCTTCTATAGTTAAACCTAAAGATAGTGGATTTTAAAAAATGTGTATAAAAAGCGTACATGTTGAAAGTTAATTCTTAATTGATTTTGATTTCTTAAAAGTGCCTAGACAAACATTTTCAATGCAGGTTAGCATCCTTTTTTTTTAAGGAGTGGGAAAGGCCAGGTAAACACAAACATTACACAGGAATGCAGTTAACTTTGAGACACCATCCTGCTTGGGATACAAGCAATGTTCCCTTTAAACTTTTTCCGTTCATGTCCAGATATTCTACAGATAGGTAGAAAATACCTTATGTGCACCAAGGCATATGCAAATGTGCATCACCAGTAGAACCCCCCGACCCACCAAAAAAACCCACTAGCTGTGGGCACTCCGCTAATCAGCTGGGCAGCATTTGAATCTCTCTTGAGCGGCCACCGAAGGACCTAGCTCAGGGGTTGGAAATAATTTTTGACCGGGGGAGGGTGGGGGGTAATCCAAGATTTTGGAAAGTGGTTAAGGGCTGCACTCTTCCAGGATATTAATGGGGAAGATACAGGATCTGGGATGGAGGTTGGGTACAGAAGGGAGATTGGAGTGCAGGAGGGAGGAGACTGATGTGTAGGGGTTTAGCATGTGACCTATGGTAGGAGGCGATTGTGATTTGGGGCAGGAGATTGTGGTGCCAGATCTGGGAGAGGGTAGCAGTGTAAGAAGGGGGACAGAGGGTTTGGATATGTTGAGTGGGTGGGTGGGTAGGTGGGGGCAGGGGGAGATGAGGCAGGAAAGGGCTGTGGTGCCAGAAGCAGGATGTGGCCAAGGAACTTACTTGCCAGCTGCCAAACTTGCCTGCCTGCCTGCCTGCAGAGGTTAACATTTTTCCCTATCTGCCTGCCCGGCCATGTGCTTCATAAATAACTGAACCCAGGAGAGGGTATATGATTCTTCTTAGATCCCAGTTAGATCCCAGTTACTGCAACGAGCAGCTCGTATTGGCTGGTTTCTGAGGGTGGGGGTGGGGAGGGCTCCTAAAATGTTTCCCCTTCCCCCCAATTTAAAACAGAAATCAAGCCCTGCACCTGCATTTCTACATGGCACGTGGGGCTGTGGGGCAAGCTGGGAGCCTGCCTGGAGCTCCCTACTGCCTCCATGGGCTGCCTCTGGCCCATGGGCCACATTTTGCCCTGTCCTGGACTAGTTTATATATAACATTGGATGGAAGTGTATTGAGACTCCTGACCACAGTCAAGCTGAATGAAGAACACTCTGGCACTGGTCAGAATTTTATGGTTAGTATTTATTTTAATTGTAAGGTTCCACCTCAGCAAAGTAAGCTTTTTTTTTAATTTTTATTAATGAGGCCAACAGGAGGCAAAGTGGTAGTTCCATGCTTATGGATGTCTATGAGCACCTCTGTGCTCTCTGAAGAAGAAAAATGACCTGTGCTGGCTGGCTGTGCGTTACTGCCTTTTGACATTAATTATTAAGGAAAGGCAGAATTTACATTACAAAATTTCCCCCTTAAAACACACACAAACTTTTTTCCATTTTTTGAAATTGCTGATATATTTTTTTAAATTTTCCTGACAATGAGTTTATTACCATTTTGAACTTGGGCTCAAACAGAAACCTATTGGTATTTATTGAGTCATTTTCTATTTCCTTTAGTTCCATTTCAACAGTTCTGAATTCCCAGATATTAATTCATTGCCCTGCATGGCAGACTTCGAGTTGTTACTTGTGCCAGATGGAGAGGCGGCTACTGAATCTGATGGGTTAACCAGGGCACTGAATGAGGAAAAACTCCTCTTTTTCATTTAGTTGAGGTGCATTGGGCCAAAATTTGTGTGCACCTAACACTGGGTACAGCATATTAAGAGTTCCCCAGAAAATGCTTTGAAGTAAATGTTAATCTTGTTTAATCATGCCTTCATGTACTAAGGATGACAAGAGATTTGTAGTCCTGTTTGTTTCACTACAGTAACTGCCCCATTGAAGAAAGCTTTGGTTTATAGGAACAGAGTTTAAAGGAAGCCTGAAAAGCTTGTGCAAGAATCAGACTAAATACAAGGATCAAGAATTAATAGCACTGGGCACCTGCCAACATTTCGTGTAGTTCAGGCTTTTGCTTTTTCATTGTCAGATTGTTCTTCTCCTTTTACTATGGGCTGGCAGCTTCTGTGGCACAGTCGACCAGTCAAGAGCTGATGCTGATGGCTACAAAGTTGTTTGCTTTTTCTTTGTCTGCTTTCCTTGACTTGGATGCACACAGTCTTTTGCTGGCACATACTTTCCCAGGGAAAACAAAGCATTTGGTACCTTCTCATATTGAACGCAAGGTTGTGCTAAAATGATTGGATTTGATCAGGGAGTGATATTTTTACAGAAAGTTTCAGCAAAACCAATAGTTCAGAAAAGTAGCAAAACTGGATTTAAGCCTTTCCTAGAATTGGAAATACATTTTGCTAGCATCTTAATTTATTTTAAATGGTTTACACTTTAATAATAATTGGCAATTTAATATAATAATTTAATATAATGGAATACAAAAGGGCATGATGCTTTTGCTTGAGTCTACACTGTTGCAGTCTTCAATGTGATTCCTGTGGGCAGACTTGATGAAACGCAGGGGGGTAGGTTTGGACTGGCAGAGGACTGCCCATGCAGTTGGAACTGCAAGACTAATTCTGGGCTGAAGAACATTTTCAGTGTCATGAGTCAAACAGGCCTCATCTCTAGACAGTAATTATCTTAATCTTCATGCATGTAAACACTCTGGTTACTGGGAAGAGAATAGTACATACTTAGTTTGACAGTTCCATTACATTGGTAGGTATTGACCTCATGGACAATTGATCTCAGTGACCCTGGGTGATTGGCAAGTTACCTGTCACAACAGCAGTCATGTCAAGGGTGACTATTTTACGTTCATCACAGTCTCCCTCTACTGCTTTACTGCTAGGCACAGTAAAGATACAGCATTAGGAGGGAGTTTGAGGCAAGAAGCTAGCATGTTTTCATTGTATCCTAAGTGCAGGGTGTGCTCAGTTTGTGTATGTAAAAACAAAATCCTGCTCTTTGTGGTAGAGTTCTGTTGTTTTTCTTTTATCCTTTTTGTCTTTTTATAGAGCAATACATCATTTTAATGTTATTACTTCCCCTTATAATGAAGACTGAAAACAGCTTTGTTATATAATGGGTAATGTAATGGCTGTACAGACACTAAATTACAGCCTGAAGAAAGCAATGAATTACTCATACACAAAAAACTACATCACTAAAAGGATTTTCTTCAGTTTCTTTCTGAGTGTTTTGAACACCTGCCCATTTATATCTTCCCTCCTCCTTCACCCACCCCATTTCTGGTTCAAATGAGCAATTAAAGTAACTTAAAGTTAAATAGATGCTTTTCACACACAGACATTAATTGTGTTACTATGAATTCACATCCTGTCCCCAGTTGCTGTCGTCCTCCTCAGGGTTCTAATTTAATTAGCAGTCCCATAGAATAATACTGTTCCTTCCTGCAGAATATTAAGTTTATATTTCTTTCTGCATGACATCAGGGATATTTCAGCACTACACAATTTGTGCTTAAAATCCAAGTTTAAGGACCCCTTTCCTGAAATTACAATTACTTGCCTGAGAGAGCCACAGTTCCAATCTGCCCGAAACAATGGCAGCTAGCAAAGTCTTCCACTGTTTGAATAGAACAAATAAGCTGGACTTGCAATTTTATTATTGTTCGCTCACACATTGTGTGGGATGGACTATGTTCTCTTGGATCCTGCAGGGCTTTTCTAAATAGTAACCTTCATTTCTTTTTATACTCATCCCATCTGTCAGGTTTACTGAGCAATGAAAGAAAGAATATAATTAACTTCTAAGAAGTTGCTTTATTTTAGCCAATGCAAAAAAACCCAAAAATCTATTTGAAAAAGGGCAGAAAAATACCCCTTAGTTCATAGCTGTGTGGCTTAGTAGTCTTAAGTGTCTAAGATCTTAAGCATTTAAAGTCTTAAATGACTGAGATTCTCTTGGAACACAAGTTGAGACCCTTGTAGTACTAACTCTGCTAGACTAGAGATAGATAAACTGAGTGTATTAGGTATGGCTCTTCTGAATGAAACTTTAAAAAACAAGGCCCTGATCCTGAAAATGTTTGTGCACGTTTGAAAGTTGATGCACGATGAGTCATGTAAGCCAATGGATTCACTCGTGTACATAATGTTAACAATGTTCATGGGTTTCCCCATTCAACCCACTGCTATGCAGTATGTTATCTACTTGTGGCGGATTACCTATTTGCCTCACTGATACTGTGTTTTACTTGTTCTATAGATAGTTTGTGAAATGCTGAACCTACAGGATTTAAGAGTCAAGACCCTCTCCCAAATGTCCTTTTGAGGAAAAGCATTAACTATATTTCTCTCTTTTTAACATAGGAATTTGTTATTGAAAATCTTCTAACAAATATATTGAGAAACTTAATAACTGGCTGTCCAAGATGTGATACTTTTTCACAGTAAGAGGATAAAATTACAGCGATTGTCATTAAAAAGTCAATTTCAACTACTACCCCCTTTGGAATAAGAACTTTTCCACATACGGCAAAAATATGTTGGGGTGTTTGTGGCAGGCCTTATTTCACACGTATATGCAGTAAATTACAGCATTGTTAGAGAGGATTGTGAATCAGTTGTTTCTGATTCACAGAATAACTGCATTTATTGTATCTGAGCTTAGCCACTGTCTGGGAGGGAAGTGACAGGGTAGTGAAGTCATTTATTCTAGGTCACATAGACATTCAGTGGCAAGATGGACATCTCCAGTCTATGTTGAGTGCCCGGATCCTGGACCACTCTGCAGAAGATCTATTTGGTATAAGCAGGAATTAAAAAAACTGGGTGATCCTCCAGCTTTGTGAATAATCATTGGTGAGCTGAAGGATCTTGTCTGGGCCCCCACATGTTTTGAATTGGAAGCATAATAGACCTTGTTATACTTGCTAAAAAGTGTGTGTTAATGCAGTGTTTGGGGAGAAACTATAAGTATATAAGGGGTGCTTTCTGTCCATAACTTGGATGCCTCTAATTAGCTTTCTGTCTTGTCATAAGAGGAGCATTATTAATAAGGTTCAGTGTTTCCTACTAAGGATAACCCAGTTCTATCATCGTTGCTTTGCTCAGTGACCTAAATGAAAGCAGCATCTCTGACTTAAAATCTTTGTCGCTGTTTTGCTATTCGCCAAACAAATATTGTGCTATGGTCTTATCATTGCTGAATGATGTTTAATGCTGCTTAATTGTCGTAGGGCCAAGAAAACACTATATTTAAAAAATGCAAATATCCTGCCACTAAAGCATATGTGATGTTAAAAGAATTGATCATCACCCAGGTGATGATCCTGGCTCAGCAGTACTGAATGTTAAATAACTCTTTTCAAAAAATTAAAATTAAAAAATGCAATGTTCCTCTCTGTGCAGGAGCTATGATGACCCTGTTGAGACCGAGATGGTTGATGAGACGATCCCTTATCTTCATGGTGGCTATGCTGCACCATTAGCACAGCCAGAAAGGGGGAGCATGGCCAGCATTGACCGCCTGGGGAAGCGTTCCCCCTCCATTGACAGCATCCGCAAAGACCCTAGGTGGCGGGACCCTGACCTCCCTGAAGTGATTGCCATGCTCAGCCACCCCATCGATCCAGTCAAGTCCAACGCAGCCGCATACTTGCAGCATCTGTGCTATGAGAATGATAAAATTAAAAAGGATGTGAGGCACCTCAAAGGGATTCCCATCTTGGTGGGTCTGCTAGATCACCCAAAGCCAGAGGTCCATCGCAAAGCTTGTGGGGCTCTCAGAAACATCTCCTATGGGAAGGATAATGAGAACAAGGTAGCTATAAGGAACTGTGATGGGATCCCGGCATTGATCAGGTTGTTGCGGAAGACAAACGACATGGAAGTCAGAGAGCTAATTACAGGTCAGTGTCGGTATTTTTCAGATGAAGACTTTATCAGGTTCCGGAGGAATAATTTTTGAAGGTGTCAGAATTGTCTTAAAGAATTGTTACTATTTATCTAAGGCAGGCCTGGGCAAAATACCCTCCATGGGCTGGATCTGACCCACCAAGCCGCCAGATGCAACCTAAGGACACAATCTCCCTGCCTGCTCCTCCATATGCTGCTGATAAAAGCAGTCATTGCTGGTTTCTGTCTGAACAGCTGTGAGCCTGGGGGAGGGAGGAAAGGTTTCATGCACTGCTTCCGCCCCCAGCACAATCCCATTGGCCGGTTTCTGGCCAATGGGAGTTGCCTGTTGACAACAGCAAAGCATCCTCCCCCTTTTCTCCCAGGTTCCAAGCTGTTCAAAAACCACATGGCCCCTGCAGCCAGTGTGGAGCGGGTCACACAGAGTTGGCTTGAGAAGGCTGCTTGCTGGGAGCCAAGCAGGTAAATCTCCCAGACAGAGCCTGCCTTTGCCCTCCTACCCCACATAACCCACATGCTCTGCTCCACTCCTGCCTCTGTATCCCTTTCCAGATCCTGCACCCCAATACCAGGTAACAACCTAAACCCTTTGCCCCCACCTCCTGCATCCATATCCCTCCAAGTTTCTACACACCCATAAGGCAGTGGGCAAGCGACCAAGGAGCTTGCGAACAGGTGAGTGCTAACAGGGAGTATAGAAAGGGAGTTCTCCAGGTAAAGGAGAAGCAGATACAGGACTCTTGAAGGAAGTGTGTGTTGTGTTTGGGGCTTTCTTGCTGTGTGCTGAGCTTGTGTTTGTGAGTGAGGGTTGGTGTGTGTTCTTTTTTTGTTTTTGTTTGTTTTTTCCCCATTTTTGAGAGTGAGGCTTTTTATTTTTCCCCACTTCCCCTTTGCCCTCCCCCTCCCCTTCATGGAGTGTGTGCTGTGATTGGCAGGTGAAAACTATTGGTTTCTAATTAAAGTTTGAATTCTAGAAGCCTCTCCTGATTGGATGAGCCTTGGTAGGGGGAGGGATTTTCAGGCACTCCAGGGCATTATAAGTCAGTGGGCAAGCGACCAAGGAGCTTGCGAACAGGTGAGTGCTAACAGGGAGTTTAGAGAGGGAGTTGGGAAGGGGAGAAGGAAAGCCGTGAGGTTCTCTTGCCTTTCTTTTTAAATCGCTTCTCCAGGACAGCAGCGATGGATGGTGATAGGTCTGCTGCTGTTACCTGCACGGAGTGTGCCATGTTTGTCTTCCTCCCGGAAGAAAGAACGGATTTCATCTGCACTAAGTGCAAGCTGGTCACCATTTTGGAAGAAAAAATTAGAGGACTGGAGGCCCAAGTGTCGACCCTACGCTTGATCAGAGAGGATGAAGACTTCCTCGATAGAAGGCAGTGTTTAATTCTTCAAGCACGGCAGGCGAAAGAGCCAGAGAGGGCTGTATGTGACCAGAAAGAGAAATGGCAGCATGTAACTTCTAGAAGGGGAAAAAGGCCAGCATGGGAATCCCCCAATGCAATAGAGATAAGTAATTGCTTTCAGGCTCTCTCCACAGGCTCTGCAGTGCTGAATGCTTTGGAACGGACCTCACAAGGAAGGAACCAGAAAGGAACACCATCTACTGGAAGACATAAGATGCGTAGTCCTAGGGATGGGGTTCCACGGCCACCACCCCCAAAAGAAAACGACTGGTGGTGGTGGTCGGGGACTCCTTCCTAAGATGGACTGAGGCATCCATCTGCGTCGGGACCTGGATTCTCGAGAGCTCACATTCAGGATGTGACTGAGAGGCTTACCAAACTGATCAAACCTTCGGATCGCTACCTCTTCCTGCTTCTCCACGTGGGAACTAACGATACGGCCAAGAATGACCTTGAGCGGATTACTGCGGATTATGTAGCGCTGGGAAGAAAGATCCAAGAATTCGGAGCACAAGTGGTGTTCTCATCCATCCTCCCTGCTGAAGGGAAAGGACTTGGCAGGGATTGTCGAATTCAGGAAATAAATGCATGGTTGCACAGGTGGTGTCGCAGAGAGGGCTTTGGTTTCTTCGGCCATGGGACTCTGTTCCGGGCACAAGGATTGTTAGGAAGAGATGGGATCCACCTAACAAAGAGAGGAAGGAGCATCTTCGCGGGCAGGCTTGCAAACCTAGTGAGGAGGGCTTTAAACTAGGTTTGTCGGGGGATGGTGACCAAAACCCTGAGAGAGTGGGAAAGTCGGATACCAGGAAGAAATGCAGAGAGGAACGAGCAAGGAAGGAGGACCCCTGATTCGAATGGAGAAGATAGGGCAATCACCTGGTTACCTGAGGTGTTTGTACACTAATGCGAGAAGCCTGGGCAACAAACAGGAAGAACTGGAGGCTCTGGCCCAGTCCAAGAAATATGATTTAATTGGGATAATAGAGACTAGGTGGGATGACCTGCATGACTGGAGCGCTGTCATGGAAGGGTATAGACTGTTCAGGAAGAATAGGCAGGGGAGAAAAGGAGGAGGAGTTCTACTATATGTAAGAGAGCACTATGATTGCTCTGAACTCCAGTATAAAGAGGGAGTAAAACCTGTTGAGAGTCTATGGGTTAAGTTTAAAGGAGCAAACAACAGCAGTGATGTTGCGGTTGGTGTCTGCTACAGGCCACTGAATCAGGTGGATGAGGTAGATGAGGCTTTCTTCGGGCAACTGAGGGAAGCTTCCAGATCGCAGGCCCTTGTTCTCGTGGGGGACTTTAATCACCCTGACATCTGTTGGGAAACCAATACGACAGTACACAGGCAATCCAGGAAGTTTTTGGAGAATGCTGGGGATAACTTCTTGACACAAGTGCTGAAGGATCCGACCTTGCGCAGCTTGACCTTCTGCTCACAGACAGGGAGGAACTAATAGGGGAAGCAGAGGTGGGTGACAACCTGGGAAGCAGTGATCATGAGATGGTAGATTTCAGGATCCTGACCAAAGGAAGAAAAGAGAGTAGTAAAATATACACCTTGGACTTCAGAAAAGCAGACTTTGACTCCCTCAGAGACCTGATGGGCAGAATCCCCTGGGATGCTAACATGAAGGGGAAAGGAGTCAAGGTCAGCTGGCAGGATTTTAAAGAAGCCTTTTTGAAGGCACCGAAAGAAACCATCCTGCTGCGTAGCAAGAGAGGAAACATGGTAGGAGACCGGATTGGCTTACAGGGGAAATCCTTGGTGAACTTAAGCACAAAAAGGGAGCTTACAAAAAGTGGAAACTTGGACAAATGACCAGGGAGGGGTTTAAATGTATAGCTCGAGAATGCCGGGGGGTTTTCAAGAAGGCAAAAGCGCAAATGGAATTGCGACTGACTAAGGATGTGAAGGATAACAAGAAAGATTTCTACAGGCATGTTAACAAGAAGAAGGTGATCAGAGAGGGTGTGCGGCCCCTTCTGGATGAAGGAGGTAGCCTAGTGACAGATGATGTGGGGAAAGCTGATGTACTCAATGCTTTCTTTGCCTCTGTATTCACGGACAAGGTGGGCTCCCGGACTAATGTGCTAAGTGATGCAAGATGGGATGAAGATGGAGAGCCCGTGGTGGGTAAAGAACAGGTTAGGAACTATTTAGAAAAGCTAAACGTACACAAATCCATGGGTCCAGATTTAATGCATCCTAGGGTACTGAGGGAGTTGGCAAATGTCATTGAGTAGCCTTTGGCCATTATCTTTGAAAAGTCGTGAAGGTTGGAAGAAATCCTGGAAGATTGGAAAAAGGCAAATGTAATGCCCATCTTCAAAAAAAGGGAAGAAGGACGATCCAGGGAACTACAGTCTTACCTCCGTTCCTGGAAAAATCATGGAAGGGATCCTTAAGGAATCCATTTTGAGGCACTTGGAAGAGAGGAAAGTGATTAGGAATAGTCAGCATGGATTCACAAAGGGAAAGTCGTGCCTGACCAATCTGATCAGCTTCTATGATGAGGTAATTGGCTCTGTGGACATGCGTAAGTCAGTGGATGTGATGTACCTTGACTTTAGCAAGGCTTTTGATATGGTCTCTCACAATATTCTTGCCAGCAAGTTATGGGAATGTGGATTGGATAAATGGACAGTAAGATGGATAGAAAGCTGGCTAGAAGGCCATGCCCAGCGGGCAGTGATCAACGGCTCGATGTCAGGATGGTGGTCTGTTTCTAGCGGAGTGCCCCAAGGTTCGGTTCTAGGACCGGTTTTGTTCAGTATCTTTATTAATGACCTGGATGAGGAGATGGATTTTACCCTCAGCAAGTTTGCGGATGACACTAAGCTAGCGTGAGAGGTAGATACACTTTAGTGCAGAGATAGGGTCCAGAGTGACTTAGACAAATTGGAGGATTGGGCCACAAGAAATCTGATGAAGTTCAACAAGGACAAGTGCAGGGTCTTGCACTTGGTACGGAATAATCCCAAGCATAGTTACAAGCTGGGGACCAGCCAGTTAAGTAGCAGTTCTGTAGAAAAGGACCTAGGGGTTACAGTGGATGAGAAGTTGGATATGAGTCAACAGTGTGCCCTTGTAGCCAAGAAGGCTAATGTCATATTAGGTTACATTAAGAGTAGCATTGCCAGCAGATCCAGAGATGTCATTATTCCCCTTTATTCGGCTCTGGTGAGGCCACGTTTGGAGTATTGTGTCCAGTTCTGGGCTCCCCCACTAAAAAAAGAATGTGGACGCATTGGAGAGGGTCCAGCGGAGGGCAACCAAAATGATTAGGGGGTTGGAGCATAAGACCTATGAGGAGAGGCTGAGGGAGTTGGGTCTGTTTAGTCTGCAGAAGCAAAGAGCGAGGGGGGATTTGATAGCAGCCTTCAACTTCCTGAAGGGAGGTTCCAAAGAGGATGGAGAAAGGCTGTTCTCAGCAGATGGCAGAACAAGGAGCAATGGTCTCAAGTTGTGGTGGGAGAGGTCCAGATTGGATATTAGGATAAACTATTTCACTAGGAGGGTAGTGAAGCACTGGAATGGGTTACCTAGGGAGGTAGTGGAATCTCCATCCCTAGCGGTGTTTAAGTCTTAGCTTGACAAAGCCCTGGCTGAGTTGATTTAGTTGGGATTGGTCCTGCCTAGAGTAGGGGGCTGGACTTGATGACCTTCTGAGGTCCCTTCCAGCTCTATGGTTCTATGATTCTAATGCCCTGCCCTAGGTGACAGTCCAAACCCCTATACCTCAGTCTCCTGTCCCAAGTCACAACCCCCTCCTGCCCTAGGTCACAGCCCAAACTCCTCCAACCCTTCCTGCACCCTAGTCCTCTTCTGCAGGTCACAATCCCCTCTTGCCCAAGGTTGCAACCCAAACCCCCATATCCTAGCCCCCTAATGCAGGTCACAACTGCCTTCTTTATTCAAACTCCTTCCAGCCTCTCCTGCACCCTAATTTCTTATTGCAAGCTCCCTTCTGCACCCAACCTCCATGCCAAACCCTGCAGCTCCTCCATTAATATCGAAGGGTGAAGTCCTTGACCACTCTCCAAATTCTTGGAGTGGCCTCTGGCAAAAATTATTTCCCACCCCTAGTCTAAGGGCATGTTTGTGGGATGAGTTAGAGTGCAGCACGCAGGGGTGTAAATCTACAGCGAGCTGTGTCCTGTCCGAGTACACTAGGGAACTCTTTCAGCCATAGAAGTCTGTTGGGTGCCTCTGGCTTTCATGCACTCCACGCTGCTACAGTGAAGACAAGCCGGAACAGTGCCATATCTATGTAGCAGATCAGGTTACTTCATTCCAGCAAGCCCAGCTGGAATGAGAGTAACAACACTTGAGCTACATAGTGTGATTGGATTGGCAGCAGAGTGAGGTGCATCTCAAAAACGTTACTAGTTAGTGCATCAGGAGCCCCAAGAGCACTACTTAACTCAAATGAGAGATTTGTGTGTGTATCTGGTGGTCAAGTATGGGCAAAAATGTGAGTTTTATACTGTGAAGGCATGACCTTAGATGTCAGGTGCATGCAGCTATACTATGAAACACTTAATGCAGCCGATCTCTCCCAACACCAATGTGGGTAAAAAATAAGGTGCTGTGTGCAGGGCTGGACTGAGGCATGGGCGAGCTGGGCAGCTGCCTGGGGCGCCAAACAATGGGGGATGCCTGATGGCAGCTGTAAGGAGCGCGCGGCATCCCTTACAGCTGCCATCAGGCGCTGCGTGCCTGACACCGGCCAGTAGTGCCCTTTCCCCCATGGCCGCGGGGCCCTGTACAGCCCGACGTGCACTCCAGCAGCGCTGGCCTGGCCGGGCTGGGCAGTGCATGCCTCGTGCGCCCCGGGGGCAGGCCCCAGGCTGCGCGCCAGCATCTGTGACCGGCCTGCACGTGCACCATGCGCCCGGGAGCGGCGCCGTGCACCCAGGCCCAGGATGCCAAAAGGGCTCGGGCCGGCCCTGCTGCGTGGTGTGAAATTGTGTGGCTAAAGCTAACGGTTGGAAAACGTCCAGATTGATAGGCTCCGGGGCTGCTGCTCAGATAGATTTGGGAAGGAGAATGTTCATTATGATACCAGGAAAGAGTCTTTTTAAAAAATGCTAGTATATACTTCAGTGATTTTTTTTTCCAATTATTTGTGTCACCATTATTCAACTGGCTCTTATTTGAACTGAGCCTTGAACATGCTTCAAAATGAGTTCTGAATTACATGCCACGTTAAGCCATTGAGTTACGTATGTGGAGGGGGTGGGAAAGCTTGTCAGCAACTCTTTACATTGTTAAAACGACTACTTCTTCAGCCTCCCGTAACTCAAAAGCAGTAATATAGATTTTTCTCGCTCTTTGGAGAGTCAAGGTGGGGGAGAAGGAGAAATGACAATTAGATGAAGACCAGGATGGGGGATTTTATGCCAAAAATACTTTTTCATACCCTTCTAAGCATGTGAAAATAGGCCTGTATGACTGAAATGTTTAGCTACCGCATCTGTATTGGGAACCGCCAAGCAAATTCAATTGTAGATGTGGCATAATACATTGGTGGAAAACATGATGATGGAACAATCACCTCAGGATGCCTTGTGGCAACTCCAAGGTTTTTTTAAATCAGTCATCATCCTTTAAGAAGGATATTGGTACTGAGATGTTTGTTGTTCTTAAAGCTTTGTTTATTCAGAAAGCTGGGCCTAAGCATACAGCTCACAAAGTAGATTCCCTCCTTTCCCCCTAGTCCTTCTCCATGGAGTTAGGAAAGTGTATTTGAATCAGTGTGATGGCTGACTTTGTATTAAAAAAAATGGATAAACAGAATGTGTTTATCTGCATTTTCAGTTTGTTCAAAACTCATTTCCAGAGCACTGCCAAGGAATAAATTTATTTAGTCAGATTAAAAAATGAAAAGCTAGTCTATAATTTATACTATAGGAACATCATTATATTGTTAAGTGATGATCAGTCATCTCAGACATGGTGAAAACAAACTGGAGTTTGCCCCCTTTCCCTCTGAATGGTGTTTGCTTTAATCCAGACTGATGAATTAATTTTACAATGAAAGTATGTTGTATTTGATCCTACCTCAGCAGTAAAATGAGTAATGTTGCTCTGTAGCCTTTGGTAGGTATAGCTTCTACTTGCTATTTTAAGCTGTTTTTCCTATACCAGAAAACCCTATGAATGCTAACGCTGTGAACGTAACAGATGTCCAACACTCAAGTGTGATTCTTTAATTTCCATCTATGCAGGAGTGCATTTAATTCTGCTCTTACAGCAATAGTGTCAGAACAGCGTGTTAAACATTCAGTGCTTAGGGGAACAGTGTTCCAACTGCATTTGTGTGGGCTGAAGCTGGTGGAATCACAGCTGATACTCAAGACTCAGCTGTGAGTGAACTGCCCACACACAAAAAGAATTCCAAAGGACAAGACCAGAGAGAAATAGGAGTCAAGTCTTTATCATAATAAAAGAGGAGAATTCAGCCAATGCTACTGCAGAAGGACTGTAAACTAAGCAATGTTCCATGTACTGTTTACAGTTTTGGTGTTCTCATGATGATAAGCTGACTTTGTATCCGGATACTTTCCCACTGCAGTGGATCAGCGCATCTGTTTGCCATGAATGTGTTTTATTCCACCTGGAGTGAAACCTTTGTGAACTTTTGCCACCGTGCAGAAGTGTGTTCAGATGCAGATGGAGGTAAAGAAGAATGAGCTTGAAAAAGGCTGAAGCTTCAAGCCAGTTGTAACATGTTATGTAGACTGATTTTCTTGAAATATGATTGGTGGTTGCAGTTAATTGCTGAGCTGTGGCCAACCATTAACTGTCCCCGCTGCAGAGTGCCTTCCCACTCCTTTACAGCCTAATACCCACTCCTTTACATCATTAGCTTGGGCTCTCAGAGTCTCCCCACTTGCCAGGTTTCAGAGTCCAGCCTGAATCTGAACAGCTACATTGCTACTGCTATTTTTAGTCCTACAGCACAAGCTGACCTGAGCAATGAGACCGTTCCCAGAGCTGGCATGAGTCAGACACTGAGCAGTCCTGGCTTGAGCCAGCTCTGGGCCTGCTGTGGCTCTACATTTTAAATGCAAGAACTGCCCAACTCTTACTGCTATATTTTAAAGGCAAAGCCACAGCGGGGTAGGCCTGGGACCTGGGTCAAGCCAGAACCAAACAGTCTTAGCTCGTGCTGGGTCTGGAATGCTGTTCCTCTGGCTCTTTAAATATAGTAAGTGCTGCCTGTCTCTTAGTATATTTTAAATTCAGAGCCACAGCTGTCCCAGACTCGGTCCTAGCTCGTGTTGGGCCTAGCAGCCCGTTTGTGGCTGATTTGTGGCAGCCTCCCCTCCACCCAACCCTGGTGGTGATAGTGGCAGCAGCCGCGAGGCAGGCAGCACTGTGGAGATGTTGCTGTGAGAAACCAGCTTTTAAGCTGGCTTCCCCCGGCATCTGCTCCTGTTTCTCCCCTCTTCCTGCCCCCTTCTCCTCTCCCCGCATGCCCTCCACTGCCTCTGATGCAGAGGCACGAAGGAGGGGGAGGAGAAAGGGAGTAGTCAAATCCGAACATTTATCCTGCTATTTTTTGCCCCACAATGCCAGCTCTATGCCACAAGTCAGTTGATCTTGGCAGCGATACTCACTGCCAGGATGAAGGCAGGTTGCTGTGTGAACGTACTCACAGTGTCACCCAGCATTTTACAGACGTGTTTCCATATTCTGATCTCACTACTGCTAGGCTAGATAAGTCTGCGTAACTTTTCCTTTCTAGTGGGATCACCCTCTTCAAAACCAAAAGCCTCTTGTTGCTTGGCATCTTAGCTCTTTTACCAGAAGTTGTGTGTACAGGCAGTCCCCGGGTTACGTACAAGATAGGGACTGTAGGTTTGTTCTTAAGTTGAATTTGTACGTAAGTGGGAACTGGCGTCCAGATTCAGCCGCTGCTGAAACTGACCAGCGGCTGACTACAGGAAGCCCGAGGCAGAGTTTCTCTGCCCCAGGCTTCCTGGAATCAGCCTCTGATCAGTTTCAACAGCGGCTGAATCTGGACGCTTGGGACAGAGCAGCTGGGGTGCTGCCAGGTAGGTCCCCGCAGCGCCGCATCTTGGCGCTGTAGGGACCAACCCGGCAGCACCCCAGCTGTTCTACCCCAGGTGTCCCCAAGTCAGCTGCTGCTGAAACTGATCAGCAGCTGATTCCAGGAAGCCTGGGACAGAGCAACTCTGCCTCGGGCTTCCTGTAGTCAGCCGCTGGTCAGTTTCAGCAGCGGCTGACTTGGGGACGCCTGGGGCAGAGTAGCTGGGGTGCTGCTGGGTTGGTCCAGTGGCACCGAGGAGCGGTGCTGTGGGACCAACCCGGCAGCGCCCCAGCTGCTCTACCACAGGTGTCTGCGAGAAAAGCCTCGTCTGCTTGGGGGGTAGGCGGGGGGCACTAGCTGCGCCGCCCCCCCCCCCCCCGCAGCAGACCAGGGAGACGCGGGCGGCGGGACTGCCCAGATGCGCCGCGGTCCCGCCACCCGCATCCTCTGCGGCTTTGCTCCCTGTCTCCCTAGTCTGCTGCCCCTCCCTCCCCCCAGCAGACCAGGGAGACGCGGAGCTAAGCCGCGGAGGATGCGGGCGGCGGGACCGCAGCACGTCTGGACGGTCCTGCCGCCCGTGTCCTCCGGGGCGAGAAAAGCCCCGTTTGTAAGTATGGATCCGACATAAGTTGGATCCGCGTAACTCAGGGACTGCCTGTATATCTGAAAATGACATTGAAACATGATGGCCTTCGGTGCACACCAAACATTTTAAAAGTACCTTTCAGTTCCCAAAGATACAGTCATGGTGTATCTTCTCTCGTCTAGGGTTTCATAAACCACCTGCACTTACTGCATTGTGGAAATCTCAGTTTGTTAAAGCTTTCAAAGCTATGCCATGAATTGGGGTACAATCAGCAATGCTACTCTTGAGGATCTCTTCCTTGAATCAGGCCACTGTTATCCTTTTGGGACTGTGCAGAGCTACCCATTCAATGAATCATTTTCTTACTTCACAAACGAAGAGAACTGAGAGCTGAGCCGAGAACGAGAGAAATCTGTTCTGTTTGGGAAAGCTGCATAGGTTTTTTATCTTGAATGATAAGGTTTGGTGTGGAACAAATGATCCCATCAGATATGCAAGACAGGAATTCTATTACACTCTTTTGACAAGCAATCAGATGTTAGTAGCTTTAATGAATTTTTCATTCTTTGTGTGCTCAATGAAATGTAATTTTGTTGTTTAATGACACTGCATGATATTTTAAGTGATGCAGAACATTATTCTCCTGACACTCTGTATTGGCAAATTGGGTTTAATTGAAAAATGATTGACCTTATATGTTCTAAGAAAAAAATCTTTGATCTAATAATGTTCAATGAAGAAACTTGCAGATCAATGCAGCCAATCAGAATCCATTCTTGAGAGCATTAATGTATGTAAAAAGCCTGGCAGCAAATGATAAAATCATAGGGTTGGAAGAGACCTCAGGAGATCAAGTCCAACCCCCTCCCTATCCAAAGCAGGATCGACCCCAACTAAATCATACTAGCCAAAGCTTTGTCAAGCTGGGACTTTAAAACAATAGTTTTTCCTAATATCCAATCTAGATCTCTTCCACTACAACTTGAGACCATTGCTCTTCCTTCTGTCATCTGTCACCAGTGAGAACAGCTTCTTTCCATCCTCTTTGAAACCTCCCTTCAGGAAGTTGAAGGCTGCTATCAAATCTCCCACTCACTCTTCTCTTCTGTAGACTAAATAAGCACAAATCCCTCAGCCTCTCCTCATAAGTCATGTACTTCAGCCCCTACTTATTTTCGTTGACCTCCACTGGACTTTTCACAGTGCATCCACATCTTTTCTGTAATGGGAGGCCCAGAATCAGACACAATATTCCAGATGTGGCCTCACAGAGCCGAATAAAGGGGAATAATCACTTCTCTAGATCTGCTGGCAATGCTCCTCCTAATGCAAATTAATATGCCATTAGCCTTCTTGGCTACAAGGGCACACTGTTGACTCATATCCAGCTTCTCATTCACTATTATCCCCAGGTCCTTTTCTGCTGAACTGCTGCTTAGCCAGTTGGTCCCCAGGGTATAACAGTGTTTGGGATTCTTCTGTCTCAAGTTCAGGACTCTACTTCTCTGTGTTGAACCTCATTAGATTTCTTTTAGACCAATCCTCCAATTTGTCTGGGTCACTCTGGACCCTATTCCTACCCTCCAGTGTATTGACCTTTTCCCCAGCTTAGTGTCATCTGCAAACTTGCTGAGGATGCAATCCATCCCGTCATCCAAGTCATTAATAAAGATGTTGAACTTATTCAACTTATTCATAAATGATCTGGAGAAAGAGGTAAATAATCAGGTGGCAAAGTTTGCAGATGATACTAATCTGCTCAAGGTAGTTAAGACCAAAGCAGACTGTGAAGAACTTAGAAAAGATCTCACCAAACGAAGTGACTGGGCAACAAAATGGCAATGAAATTTAATGTGGATAAATGTAAAGTAAAGCACACTGGAAAAAATAACGCCAGCTGTACATATAATATGATGGGGGCTAATTTAGCTACAACTCATCAGGAAAGAGATCTTGGAGTCATCGTGGATAGTTGTCTGAAGACGTCCGTGCAGCGGCAGTCAAAAAAACAAACTGGATGTTAGGAATCATTAAAAAAGGGATAGAGAATAAGATGGAGAATATCTTAGTGCCTTTATATAAATCCATGGCACGCCCACATCTTGAATACTGCGTACAGATGGGGTTTCCTCATCTCGAAAAAGATATACTGGCATTAGAAAAGGTTCAGAGAAGGGCAACTAAAATGATTAGGGGTTTGGAACGGGTTCCATATAAGGAAAGATTAAAGAGACTGGGACTTTTCAGCTTGGAAAAGAGGAGACTAAGGGGATATGATAGAGGTCTATAAATTCATGAGTGATGTGAAGAAGTGAATAAGGAAAAGTTATTTACTTGTTCCCATAATATAAGAACTAGGAGCCACCAAATGAAATTAATGGGCAGCAGGTTTAAAACAAAAGGAAGTTCTTCTTCACACAGCGCAGAGTCAGTCTGTAGAACTTCTTGCCTGAGGAGGCTGTGAAGGGCAGGACTATAATAGGATTTAAAAGAGAGTTAGATAAATTCATGGAGGTTAAGTCCATAAATGGCTATTAGCCAGTATGGGTAAGAAATGGTGTTCCTAGCCTCTGTTTGTCAAAGGGTGGAGGTGGATGTCAGGAGACAGATCGCTTGATCATTACCTGTTCGATTCACTCCCTCTGGGACACCTGGCATTGGCCACTGTTGGCAGACAGGGTATTGGGCTGGATGGACCTTTGGTCTGACCCAGTATGGCCTTTCTTATGTTATGTTCTTATGAACAAAACTGGCCCTAGAACTGATCCTTAGGGCACTCTACTTGATACCAAATTGAGCCGTTGATCACCACCCATTGGGCCCGACAATCTAGCCAACTTTGTATCTACCTTACAGTCCATTTATCCAATCCGTACTTCCTTACTTGCTAGCAAGAATACTGTGGGAGACAATATAAAAAGCTTTGCAAAAGTCAAAGTGTATCACATCCACCGCCTTCCCCTTGTCCACAGAGCCAGTTACCTTGTCATAGAGGGAATCCATGTTAACTATTCCTGATCACTTGCCTCTCTTTTCCTAGCACTTCAGAACAGATTCTTTGAGGAACCTCTCCATGATTTTTCTGGAAACTGAGGTGAGGCTGACCTGTCTATAGCTCCCTGGATTGTTCTTTTCCCCCCCTTTTTAAAAGATGGTTAAAGATGAGCACTACATTTGCTTTTTTCCAATCATCTGGGACCTCTCCCAATCACCACAAGTTTTCAGAGATAATGGCCACCTCTCTCAGCACCCTTAGATGCATTTGAGCCAGCCCCATGGATTTGTGTATATCTAATTTTTCTAAATACTACTTAATCTGTGATTTCTCCACTGAAGGCTGCCCATCTCTTTCCCACACTGTTTTCTAGTGCAAGTAGTCTGAGAGCTGACTTTGTGAAGACAGAGGCAAAGAACGCATTGAGTGCTTCAGCATTTCCCACATCATCTGTCACTAGATTACCTCCCTCATCCAGTAAGGGCCCCACACCCTCTCTGATTGTCCACCCTCTTATTGCTACCATGCCTATAGGAAAATTTTCTTGTTTTCCTTCACATCCCTTGCTGGCCGCAATTCCAATTGCGCTTTGGCCTTCCTGATTACACCCTTGTATGCTCAAGCAATATATTTATATTCCTCTCTAGTCATCTGTCCAAGTTTGCACTTCTTGTAAGCTTCCTTTTTGTGTGTAAGCTCACCAGAGATTTCACTGTTAAGCCAAGCTAATCACCTACCTTGTTTGCTTTTCATCAGGGTGGTTGGTTCCTGTGCCTTCAATAAGGTTTCTTTAAATACTGCCAGCTCTCCTAGACTCCTTTCCCCTTCATGTTAGCATCCCAGGGGATCCTGTCCATCAAAGGGATGTCAAAGTTCGCTAAGGGAGTCAAAGTCTGCTTAACTGAAGTGCAGGGTCTGTATTTTGCTGCTGTCCTTTCTTCCTTTGATCAGGATTCTGAAATCGACCATCTCATGATCACTGCTTCCCAGGTATATGCTAATAAAAATTCGTTTCAGTGGCGTTAACTCCTCTTGGAAGTCCACTAATATGATCATCATATCTACTAATTGCAAGTGATTTTATTTCTTTTTTCTGTTGGGGAATCTGTCAAAAGAATATGTATTTCATGGTGCACACTGTAACCTAGTTAATTTAATTTATCTTGGGGTCCTCTGCTTTACCACTTTCACTTGAGATTTTTTATTTTAAAAAGAGGCTGCTTATATAATACATCTCAGAAAGATGACTGCAAAATCAACTTACATCAAGAGTACTCCGTGAATATATGCAGTTTATTTTAGATAATAAATCATTCAGTGTGCTGCATAGATGAAAGAGTAAATAGGTTCTTGGTTTGTTTTAATTTAACAGTAACATTGGATTCTGCAACTAAGCAGAGCATGAAAGCAGATTCTGTTTGGATTTCAAAAGATGTTAACATGTGTCTAGTTGACGCATTTTCTTTAAATCTGCCTATCATAGACCGCCACTGGAAGGTGGCACCCATAGCATTTGGAATATGTCTTGATTGCCTTTATATGCTATAGAATGGGGATTTACAAAAACAAATACCATTTCTGCTTCCTTTTCTACAATCTTTTAACACTCAAACTACTTTCAAAAGAAAATCTTGATGCTCCTGCTAGGTATGATATCTTTGGGAAAAGATTTTCAGTGTAAAACCTAAATACATGTATATTCAAGCTGTCTTCTTCAAATGAAAGAAAAAATGTTTAAGATTATCTTCATCAATGCAATAGAATTTTTTTTTCATTCTAAAATATATGCAAACCACTGATCAATGCTGAAAGGCATTTTTTTTGGTAAATTTTTCCCATGTTTTTATCAATGAATTTGACTTGCTGTTACTGTTTTAATGGGCATGATTTATCTTTAGGGTAATTTTGATTAAAAACGTCTGTCAATTTATCAAACTAACAATGTGTTCAGTTTATTAGATATGTTAATTGTGCAGTGAATAATTTTTAAGGGCAGAGGTCAAATTATGATTGAATTTAATGTTTGTCACACTTTTTTCCCTGGGGTTTATGTACAGCTTAAAAAAATTGTTAAAGATTAAAATCATGTTGCTATGGTGTCACCATAAGAACCTCTTCCTGAGCTTGGTTCCCCCAAGACACTGGGAGGATGCTGGGATGTTCAGTTGTGAACTCCAGCCAGGCCCTCCACGCTGCAGGCTTATAGTTCATTGATGCAGCATCCTTTGGTGGATCAGAAAAGGGTGCATCTTATGAGAGAAATTGTAATCATAGCTACATTTGTGTGTACAAAAGGGATGGAGGAACTGGCGGGAGAGGGGTAAAGTTACTTTTGCTGTCAAGTTGTGTGTTGCAGCCCTTACAAGGAGCACTTGTTTGGCTGCCCAAGAGGCCATTTATTTTTAACGTCTTGTTAGAGTTTACAGGCAACATTGCTTTAGCAACTTTGGGTGAAGGTGTCATGAGTACTTCCAGTGTGAGTGAAGTTGTTCACATATTATATGTTTGCTGGACTGGACTTTCTTTTTGTGGTCATTTAAGGTGCTCAATGCATATGTGATTCACTTGAATCCGCGTAGGATTTAGTCTGTTCAGAATAGCTACCAGTTGTGGTTCCATCTAAGCAGAACGACTGTGCGGCCGCACACAAAACATTTTAGGCCCGCCCACCTTATTTGCAGACCTGCACATCAGCACTCACCACCACTCACGTTCCTGCTAGAATGGAAGGTGAGGGATGGCTGTGGCGGCCTGGTTGGTTCTGGCTGGGTAGTGTGACAGAGGGCAGCTACCCTGGCCCCCTTTGCTCCTGCTGAAGCCAGGGTGCAGGGCCGTGGCGACTGCTTCCATTGCTTTGAGGACAGCCAAGGCCGCTTAGTGGGGGGTGGCTGCTCCTGCTGCCTTGGGGGTAGGGATGTTAAATATCGGTTAATTGAATAGTCAAGTAACCATGAATTCTTACCGGTTTGTCAGTTAGTCCCTGGGGGTGGGGCCGACAGCGGTATAAAATACCAGATGGGAGCTAATCTGTGAGGGGAGTCAGTTTAAAAACCAGCTCCTCTTGCGGACCAGCTGCTTGTCATCCTGATAAAGAGGCAACAGTGCAGGGTGGCAGCAGCCCCTGTCTGGGAAGCAGGTCCTAAGCTCCCAGACCCTGAGTGAACTGGAACTTAGCTGGGCTGCCTGCCCGCCTAGCTCCCAATACACTTTAAATGCAGAGTCACAGCTGGGGTAAGTCCTGGACCCAGCATGAACCAGAACTGAGCTGAGCTGCTGGCCAGCCTGCTAAAAAATTTACAGGGGGAAGGGAGGAATGCATGTAGTCTATAGCATTAATCTATTTTGCTGATTGGTTAACCGACTACACTATTGCATCCCTACTTTGGGGGCGCCCAAGTCCGCTTGGCAGGGGACAGCTGCTCCTGGTGCTTTGGGAATGGCCGGGGCTGCCTGGGCAAGGGGCGGAGGTGCTCTTGCTGCTTTGGGAACTTCCTTGGCCATCAGCTCATGATCTTCTCCAATGGCATGGACAGCTAATGGAAGCGAAGTTCTGCCCTGACAATGGGATATACAATTTGTAAAAACAATAAGGCTGCCCAAGTACTGATTTTTCACTGTGATGAGGTAACTCGGCTACAGAGATGGTAGAATGATGAGGAAGGATCCATATTAACAACGTTAATGTAATTCTCTGGGGAAATTCTCATTCACTCGCACTCCTCTCTGAAGATCAGTCAGGTGACAGAATAGACTTAGATAATAGGCTGTATTAACCTTCAAAAACCTAACATGTCCTGAGTTTCGGATTTTAATTTCTGACCCTCAGTGCTGAAATGGATGCAAGTGAAATCCAAAGTCTGGGTCCAATTATAACTGGCTGCTGATTGCTCCCTCAGGATACTTGACCATGTCTGTAGTGCAGGGGTGGGCAAAAGGGCCTCCGTGGGCCAGATCTGGTCCTCCAAGCAGGTGGATCCATCCCGCAGAGGCCCTGCCGCTCCCCTACCACCAGGCCAATTAAGGCCTGAGGGTGGGGGAGCACATGAAGCCTTTTCCGCACTGCCCCCTCCCATGCGCTTCCCCACCCTTAATTGGCCTGAGGGCGGGGGAGTGTGCAAAGCCTCCTCCTGCCCTGCCAGGAGCACATGGCGCTGTGAAGGAGAGAGCGGAGGAGGCTTTGTGTGCTCCCCTGTCCTCAGGCCGATCAGGGGTGGGAGAGCTGTGTGAAGTTTCCTTTGCCCTGCTCTGGCCCTGCGAGGAGCTGTGGCACTTCAAAGTGCCATGTGCTCTTTGCAGGGTGGGAGGAGGTTTCCTGCGCTCCCCCACGTCCGGGCCCTGATTGCCTTGGGGGTGGGGAAACACGGGAAGCCTCCTCCTGACCTAAGAGGAGCATGTGGCACTTTGAAGTGCCGCAGGCTTCTCACAGTGCTGGGGCAGGGTAAAGGAATCTTCACGCAGCTCCCCTGCCCCCAGGCCCAAATTTTTGAAGTGGCCCCTGGGAAAAAATTATTGCCCACCCCTGCTATAGCATTTGACCATGAGTTGTCCCAATAATACTAATAGGTTTCACTACTCGTGCTTAACGTTAAACTTTGGGGCTTTTCTGGGTGGAAAATTTAAACGTCAACTATAAGGCAAAGAAATGGAAAGAGTGGCTAGTGGTCTTTCTGGTTTGTATTCTGAATGCAACTTTTACCTTAAGTGAATTGAATTTGGTCTTTGCTTAGACCTTGGCTCCCTAAATATTCTGTTGTTCTTTATAATAAAAAATCTTGCCATGTTATGCACAGTGCTGTGCAATTTAATACTTGTTAGTAACTGGTGCATGTCACTGTGGCACACTTCTGAACAAGCACACTGACCTCACTATTGGTGCACAAGACAAAACTCACTCTGTTCATGGATGGAAAATCTTAGAGAGAACACTGCTACCAGTAACTGGCAGCATAGATCAGATGAAATTTATAGAGTAGATCCTTGTTTTACATACCTAGTGCATATTAAAATCTGTACACTGATGCCTTCAAGATGTTACAGAAGCCCACGAAAATTTTGCTAAATCCTCTAATATTAGGATTGCTGGCTTTCCTTTAGAAGGGGTTAAATTTTTTGATAAGTTTTTTTGTTCTATGTTAAATTGTGTTGCTAAATTGGGACACTCCTGTCATAATTCCAAGCACCCTTGGGACCTAAGCAGTCCCAGATCAGGGATTTTTCCAGACTTAGGGAGGTCATTTCTGGCCCACCTGCCACCAGCCCTACCTCCAGACCTGGCCCAACCATTGGCTGGCACCTGCTTCTGGCCCTACTGCCGGGCAGCCCTGCTGCAGAACACTGGGCTGCTACCCACAGGACTCGCAGACACCAGTCCTCCACCAGGACTGGCTGGTTCTAGAACATCTGTGGTCTGTTGCTGGACCAGAAAGTTCAACCTGTATTAAGAAGAACATTTCTTTTTGGACTTTTAAAATATTTCCCTAGTTGATTCATTACTTGAGATTAGAAATGGAAGTATTTACTCAAGCAGCATTGTAATGTAATGGTCAGTTGTCTGGGGCAGGAGAAGAGAGGAAACATCCTGCTTCAGACGAAGAAAGTTGCACGAATCTCTAACAGTGAAACCACTCAAACATGAAGGGCGCAATATGTGGTTCAGAATGAGACTATGGCCTACCAAGCTTATATATTGGCCCTTTCCAAACTCAGAATGTTCTGCTCATGAGACCAGTGACAGTACCCTGCTGCATTCCAATGTGCCAAGTACCCAGAAAGTTGTTTGGTCTTCTGCATTGCTGGACTTCACCTTGTCTCCTGATTTGTGTTTTTTTTTTTATTATTTAATCTTGACTAAGAACTCTTCTCCTGCCTCCTGGTTCTAGCTTGGCACTTACTGCCTCTGATCTGTGGTCTTTAACCCCAGCTTGACTCTTAGTTACAGGACCTGGCCTTGTGATTTCTGCAGCTCCTTCCTGGTGAATCCCATCCCTGGTGGGCAGCAGCCCTAAACCCATCTGTGACCATTATGTCAAACCTCCTACATTCCAATCCCTTTGTATAGTTTTTTCCTCAACCCCCATCAAGATAAAAGTTGACTTAGACCCTGAAACAAATGAGGGTTTATGTTCCTTATGTATTTTGTTTTGCATACTACAATAGTGAATATTCTTATTTTCACATAGATCATGTAGCACGGATATAGCAAAGCACTTAATTAAGCACATTTGTATTATAAGCACATTGGTAATTCCCTTGAAGTCAATGGGACTGTTCACGTGTTTTGCTGGTTCCTGAGTGAAGAAAGGATAATTTGGTAAATCACAGGTTTAATGTGATTCTGATGACAACTTATTGAACACTTCTGTATTACCTGATTATAAATATTTAAGTAAGTTTAGAAGATAGGATACACAAAGAACAAGTTAAAAATCACTTAGGAAAGTTAGATGTCAGCAAGTCACCAGGTCCTGATGAAATGCATCCCAGGATACTCAAGGAGCTGATAGAGGAGGTATCTGAGCGTTTAGCTATGATCTTTGAAAAATCATGGCAGACAGGGGAGATTCCAGAAGACTGGAAAAGGGCAAATATTGTGCCCATCTATAAAAAGGGGACAACCCAGGAAACTACAGACCGGTCAGTTTAACGTCAGTCCCAGGGAAGATAATGGAGCAGGTAATTAAGGAAATCATATGCAAACACTTGGAAGGTAATAAAGTGATAGGGAATAGCCAGCATGGGTTTGTGAAGAACAAGTCATGCCAAACTAATCTGATAGCTTTCTTTGATAAGATAACGAGCCTTGTGGATAAGGGAGAAGCGGTGGATGTCATATACCTAGACTTTAGTAAGGCATTTGATACGGTCTTGCATGATATTCTTATTGATAAACTAGGCAAATATAACTTAGATAGGGCCACGATAAGGTGCGTGCATAATTGGCTGGATAACCGTAGTTAGAGAGTTGTTGTTAACGGTTCTAAATCCTGCTGGAAAGGATAACAAGTGGAGTTCCTCAAGGGTCTGTTTTGGGACCCGTACTGTTCAATATCTTCATCAATGATGTAGATATTGGGATAGAGAGTATGCTTATTAAGCTTGCAGATGATACCAAACTGGGTGGGGTTGCGACTTCTTTGGAGGATAGGGACATAATTCAAAATGACCTTAGCAAGTTAGAGAAATGGTCAGAGGTAAACAGGATGAGGTTTAATAAAGAGAAATGCAAAGTGCTCCACTTAGGAAGGAACAATCAGTTCCATACATACAAGATGGGAAGCGACTGTTTAGGAAGGAGCATGGCGGAAAGGGATCTAGGGGTCATAGTGGACCACAAGTTGAATATGAGTCAACAGTGTGATGCTGTTGCAAAAAAAGCAAATATGATTCTAGGTTGTATCAACAGGTGTGTTGTAAGCAAAACTCGTGAAGTCATTCTGCCGCTCTACTCTGTGTTAGTTAGGCCTCGGCTGGAGTACTGTGTCTAGTTCTGGGCGCCACATTTCAAGAAAGATGTGGAGAAATTGGAAAGGGTACAGAGAAGAGCGACAAGAATGATTAAAGGTTTAGAGAACATGACCTATGAAGCCAGGCTTCATGAACTGGGCTTGTTTAGTTTGGAAAAAAGAAGATTAAGGGGGGACATGATAGCGGTTTTCAAATATCTAAAAGGGTGTCACAAGGAGGAAGGAGAAAATTTGTTCCTCTTGGTTTCTGAGGACAGGACAAGGAGTAATGGGCTTAAAGTGCAGCAGGGGAGGTTTAGATTGGACATTAGGAAAAAATTCCTAACTGTCAGGGTGGTCAAATATTGGAATAAATTGCCAAGGGAGGTGGTGGAATCTCCCTCTCGGAGATATTTAAGAACAGGTTGGATAGACATCTGTCAGGGATGGTGTAGACGGAGCTTGGTCCTGCCTTGAGGGCGGGGGGCTGGACTCGATGACCTCTTGAGGTCCCTTCCAATCCTATTATTTTATGATTATTCTATGATTATGTAGTTGGCTTTGCTTTCTTTATAGTGTGGCTGTGTAAGCTGAAATAAAAGAAAATTAGTAAATGCTTTTTTTTTCAGAACTAAGTGATTTTGAAATTCTATTTTGCTCTCTCACTTTCCTTTTTTTTCTTAACTACTAAGGTGCATAGTAGATTTTGTGATAATGAGGATGTTTAATTTATAAATTGGTAACAATGAAAAGCTAATTTACACTTGTAATTTATCTAAATGCTAAATAAAATAATTTCTAAAAAGTTCACAGATATTATATTGTGCTATCTGTGTGCAGAAAGTGACATGTGCCAAGTAAATAACATTAACATATAAACCTACAAGGAGATTAAAGTAAAGAATGATGGGTGTTAACATCTGAGGTAAATTCTTTTGTTAACTACTGGATTTGTTTAATTATTAATGTGTTCAATTAGATCTAAACAGATGCCTGGGTTGAATAGGAGGCCTCATAAACTCTGAGTTCAGTTAGTTGTCAGTCTTTTGGATTATAATTGCCACAATCTGATAGCAGAGATAAAATTCCTTTTCCAACCTGGTATCTAATGTGCCCCTATATGGATCACACTCTGTTAAAATAGGATAAATGACATTTGGCATCTGTTACTTGTTGCTGTGAAAACTTGAGCGTTAAGCATTAGTTCCAACCTATATTAGGAAGGATTCAGTATCACAACTTTATTTATCTCTTTATAGACCGTTGTAGAGCCCTTGGTCCTCCTTTCACGTACACCAGTTTTGCATTGGTAGAACTCTGACTTCATTGGTATTATCCTGATTAGCACCACTATAACTGGGTGTAATTGGGATCAGTGAGTCAATATCTAGTATATAGTTTTAAAAGGCTTTTGAGAGAATAGGTAAATGGAAGGCATTGTAACCTGGAAACTCGGGGAGATTGGTGTATGACTGAAACAAAAATCCATACGTGACCATGAAGTATTCTTATGTGATTTCTTTTTTTAAACATAGTGCTAAAGACAAATAGTGGAGTGTAGGATGATGGAAGGCAAAAATATGTAGAACTAATGATGCACATTGGACTCATATTAATGGTACATATTATGTAGGAGAAAGTCTCTGGATATTTAGGAAAGTTCCTGTTAGGGATATGAAATGTTATGAAATGTTATGAAATGTTATGAAATGTTAATGGGTAATGCTTAAAAGTTCTGATTAACAGTAACGGGTAGGGTCTGGAGCTGCTCTCTGCTTGCTATGGGCAGGGAACTGTTCCAGCCCCACAGTGGCCTGCTGCTTACAGGGGCTGCTCTCATCCCGAGCAGCCTCTGTACTTGGCGGGCCTGAGTGCCCGCCCCGCAGGTGTGGGCGGGGGTTTGGCGAAGGGCAGGTGCCCCATGTGCTGAGGGCTGCTCCAGCCAGACTGAACGCTCTTCAACCTGGGTCCTGCTTAATCAATGTAATATTCAACCGGTTAACTAATTAACCGTGTTTTTACATCCTCTAAATTCTATCTCTTTTTTCCTTTCAGTTGCTGCAAAAATCTCCTTAATTCTCATAAATTTCAGTGGCGATGAAAGCTGTGTAGCCATTTATTTTATCAGATACACTTATTTATAGTTTTAAAATGTTACCAAGTAGGAATAACAAATTCTGTACCTATGTAATAAAGATTCTATTTTAGTGCCAACTCAATAAAGAAGAGTCTCTGTAAAACTGAAATTTGGAAGTATACATGTACTTCTGCATTAGTTTGCATGGCAACTTCTGAAGTATGGGAAGTTTTAGCAAAATCTTTCTTGTTAGATTTCAGCTTTGTCCTTTGGTTTGGAAACGTGATTCTGTTGAAAGCATGACATGAACAGAAGTAGGAGTTTGTTTGCCATTCTTGAATTCATCAGCTTTGTGAATGCTATATGTCTTCCCTCAACCAGTAGAAAGACTAATGTTTACAAAAATTATACTTCACTCTCTGATTTCAAAGAAAAGTCTAAATTCTTTCTTTTTTTTAAAGTAAATCTAAAATCCATTTCTTAATCACTCTGTTTTAAGTTAAAATAAGTGGTGTCTAAATATTTGTCTTGTACAGTGTTAAATATTTCCATGAGCTGTTTTCAAGAGCTGGTCTACTCGTTGCAGTTCTGCCACTTTCTGCTGGAACTGTGCCAGCATAGATAAACACATCCTCCTTCCCCCACCCTCCGAGTGTAGATGCTGTTATAAAAGTGTCAAAGTGCTTAAACTGATGCAGTTTATTCTAGTTTAGGGGCTGAAATGAGTACTTACGTCAGTATAGCTCATATATTGGTATACCAGTATTAAAAAGAGTTTTTACCAACATTGTTGTTGGCAAAAAAAATCATGTTCCAGTTGACACAGTTACATTATTAAAAATTCTAAGTGTAGACTAGCCCCAAAATATTTTACATTGTTTACAATGTAACACCTACTTTTGTGACTTCTGCCACTTGAATTTGGTCTCGAGGAAGATCCATGTTAGTCTGTAACTGAAAAAACTTTAAAAATAATGAATGGCTCTGTAGCACCTTAGGGTATGTCTAGACTACATACCTCTGCTGACAGAGGCATGTAAAATAGGCTACCCGACATAGTCAATGAAGCGGGGATTTAAATATCCCTGGCTTCATTAAAATAAATATGGCTGCCGCGCTGTGCCAGCTCAACTGATCATCGGCACAGCATGTGAGTCAAGATGCGGATGGGTCAACAAAGAAAGCCTTTGTCGACCGCTCCGTTATGCCTCTGTCGGCAGAGGCATGTAGTCTAGACATACCCTTAGAGACTAACAAAACATGTACATAGTGTCATGAACTTTTGTGGGCACAACCCACTTCTTCACATGAAACTTTTTCAATTTGGTATTTAGCTTCTTTCAAAAGATATGATTCAAAATCGAGGTGAGATAAACAAAGAGAGTTGTGGGTACTCAGTTGCCTATAGGAACAATGCCTACACTGAACCGCATCGGTAGAGCCTTGCAAACCCACAGAGATCCACTTCATATCCATATCAGCAGATGTTGAACTGAATATCTGCAGCTCATTCTTGTGGCTACAGATGCAAATATAAATTTCGTATCTACCGAGGGGTCTACTTAGTTGTCTGTGACATAGTGAATAATATCACAGTAAATAAGGAATGTAAAAAGTATGGAGTGGGATTTAGCCCTATGTAGAGAGTTAACACAAGGGCTCTGTGTCCCTTAGATCAGTGTTTCTCAGTGAGCTGTGGGCCCACTTTGGGAATACCGCTAATGGGCCACTTAGCTTTATCTGGGCTCCATAGCCAAGGATCCTCCTAGCTCCTATTGGGTCTGGCTCCTCTTGGCTGGAAATGGCAAACCAGAGCCAATGGAAGCTGAGAGTCTCCATGGCTACGGAGTCTTTAGGTAAACAAAGGGAGAGCCCACTTCAAGGAACTCTGCCTTAGATCCAATTTAAGCCCTATTTTGAGATTTTATGTGATGCATTAGCCTTTCATGGATTATCTTTTACATAGAGTACATGTAGATGATTAATGGACATATATCATATGCCTCCCATATATTATATGGATCAACAGTTTCACCAACTTCACCAGTTCTAAATATAATTGCATGTAGAAAGGTGTTGCTGCTTTCTGTTTGGACAGCTGTTGTTGAGAGTTTGAACTATGTGGTTATATTGGATTTTCAGACACTGTTGTCAGGCGAGTAATTTCCTCTGTCCGTGTTGTTTTATGATTTTAATCTTTTGTAAATACTATTCCACATGAGCAGTACCTTAATTTAGCTAATAATCATTGTTTTTCTCTAAGGCACGCTTTGGAATTTGTCATCCTATGAGCCCTTAAAGATGGTGATCATTAATCATGGTCTCCAGACACTGACAAACGAGGTGATTATCCCTCATTCTGGATGGGAAAGTGAGCCAAATGAGGACTCTAAGCCTCGGGATGCTGAGTGGACCACAGTCTTCAAGAACACCTCTGGCTGCTTGAGGTAAGACAGGAGCATGCCTTGTACTTCTGTTGTTCATAGCATCTTAATGTACGCTTAAGAAAGTAATTGATTTACCCTGAATTTGAAATCAAATATCCTGCATTTTTTTTGAATAGGTGCAATTAGGAACTTAATGTGGCCGTATGGGAGGTTCTGTTTTGCCACAGATTTTCTTGTATTAGAGCCTTGTAAATGCTGATATTCCAGTTGCATTTGTGGGAATTGTTGGTCATTTCTGTCAAGTGGAACATTATGTACAGTAATTCCTCATTTAACACTATAGATATGTTTCAGAAAATGATTGTGTTAAGTGAAAATGTGTTATGCAGTGTCAATTTTCTCATTGAAAATAATGAAAAAGGTGGGGGTTGTCTTTCAAGCGGTGGTGTCTGTTGGGACCGGGACGTAAGGTTGGTGGAAAAAGGGGACTGGGTTACAGCAAAGAGGGGGGTGTCTGGCTCTGGGGAAAAGAAGGGGAGGAGAGAGGAGGGGGATTGGGTTGGGAGTATGCCCCTGTGACAGGTCTGCTGGGACCCGCACTGTGTCCGGCAAGGGGGGTTGCTGGGGAACAGCATGTTGAGCGGCGAACCCTCCGCCGCTTGGCAGAGAGGTGGGGGAAGCCCCGTGCAGCTGCCGGTGATGGGCCAGCTGGGGAAATTGTGTTATTACGGGGACGGTCATGTAATTCGAAAAACGTTCCCTAAAAAAATTGTGCTATCGCAAAAACGTGTTAAGTGGCCACGTGTTAAATGAGGAATTACTATATATAAAATGTAACTTTGCCCCTATTGGGGGCAATGGTTGGTAGAATGTTTATTGTCTAGTTCAGTGGTTTTCCAACTTTCTTTCTTGTGACCCATTTGGGAAAAATAATTTATACCCGTGACTCAATAATTGTATCTTTATAGAGTCCGCCTCCCCCTTCCCTGCTGGACTCTTGCCTCCCTCCCTGCCTTTTTTCTCATGCCAAGATGCTCTGGCTGTCGACTTAGTGCCCCATGTCCTGTGACCCAGTACTGGGTTGCAATCCTAATGGAACTACACTGGTCTAGTTCTATCCAGAGCAAAAAACAACATGCCATTGCAAGCATAGCCAGAAGTGCTGGGATGCTTAGGCTGACTCTGGTTGCTTATTGAATCCTTTCCCTAGCTGCCCGTTTGAGGGCTTCTTTTTAATGATCAGTTTTCTAAATGATATTTAGTTCTTTGAAGCTCATCCTTCACAAGTGGAGTCTGCATAATATCTGTGTTAACTTCACAAGTGAGGGAATGCATAATATCAGTGTTAACTCTTTTAAGATAGATCTAGAAGACTTCTGATTCAGATTTATCTGCAAACAGCCCAGGTGAAGATATTGATTAACTTGATTTCCAATTACAGCTGAGGGAGGAGCTATAGGATATTATGAACCTGTCAGAAATCCATATTCAACGTAATTCGTAGGTGTTCGCTTTAGATTCAATTTGCTTGCTGAGCATTTAAAAACCAGTTTCCAGCAAGAGACCTTTTGGTTGGATATTACTTATATTTCTGAAATTTCCCACAACTGGACAGTACGTGTTAGAATACAGGGTCTGAAAAAACCCTCAGCACAGTCCATGAAGATACTAGCATGCACGAGTGACTGAGTTTGTTTTCAATATGTTTTTCCTTGAGATTTTTGTAAATAGTCTCTAAAAGATTAAACAGTGCATATGCACTGTTAAAATCTTCATTGTTATGAGATCTAATATTCAAACAAAACTAGTAAAGATTCCATATTGCACTTTCTGATATGCTGAAGTGTATTCTGACTGATTTCTACTGCTTAATATATCTTCAGAAAGTTGGTTCTTTTCCATTCCTTGGGTATTTGGTCTCTAAATTGAATCACCGTTTATCTACAAGTAACTTCATGAATGCAGAAAATAATGAAAAGTGTTCTGAAAGGGCCCATTACTGAAATTATTTGTAGTCGCATTGGAGGTGGAGGTCCTTTGAGTAGGATCCTAGACATCTTAATTTTTCCTTAGCAGTTCCTTACTTTCTAATGGCTCTGCAAGAGGAAATTACTTAGTGAGAATAAAAGGGTTATCTGAATGAATATGAGTTTCTCTAATAATTGAAGACAAAAAATTGTTGTTTAATAGATTAAGGTGATCCATCTCATACATTTTCTATTAGCACCTGCAGTGCTCTGATCTCCTTGAACTTCTGCATTTCGAAGTTTTTTTTTTTTTTTTTTTTTAATTAAGGTGCTGGTTTTGAAGGAAAAAGAACAAGAATTTTATTTACAGGACTCGGCTTTCTTCAGCATAATGAATGTGAGCATACAGAGTTAATGTAAAGATCTTCTAGCTGCAGAATTCCCCCTTACTTTATAGATAATTAGAGTGGTCCTGTTTTAAGAACCCACTTGAATTACATTGTGATGGTGCACAATAATAAATATATGTAGTGCCTGGTGCTAGAGCTGAGTAGGAAAGTCTGTTGCAGTTGTCATAGCTGTCATCTTTCGCCTGTTGCTGTTGGGGAGGAGTCTGTCTGTCTGTGTCTGTGTCTGTGTCTCTCCCTCTCTCTCTAGCTCTCGCTGAACTTATTTTTTTTTTTTTAAGTCAGCTAATGATAGGAGAGGGCTAAGTTTGTTACCCAGAGAAATTGTTCAGGTAAATGGGGAAAAATCTGGAAGAGTTAAAGGCACTTTATCAAACTTCTGTTTTTAAAAATGATTTTGGAATGAATAGCCATTGTGTGGAGGATGGGGAATTGCTGTGGTGATAGAACCGTTTTTATCCCTTTCCTAAGAGGAGGTATTAAAGAAGAATAAAGAGGAACCATATGTAGAGCAGAGGATTGGGAGTAAGGAGATGTGGACTCTCTCCAGGCTGTGTGGGTTCCCCTTCAATATTAAGGGGGTAATCATAGCAATCTTCTGTAAAATACTTTGTGATATATGAGTGAAGGGGCGGTATAAAAACAAAGCGTTGTAACAGTTGTTGGAAATCTGTTGGCATCTATAATAAAACTTCTCATTTAATCTGCCACCAACATAAGATGATTAATGCTATCAATAAATTGTGGTGTTTTAGCTGGCTTACACTGTATCCATCTGTTTGACCGAGATCAGTGCTTGAAGCCCCTTTGTTGATGCAGCAGTTGGTCATAGAAATTCAATTTTTGGTGAATGGCGCTAATTACATACTGTAAGGCATATTTACCATTTGCAAAAATGCATGATCTGATTTGTACTTTGGAAGCTATTCTTTTTGGTGGGTTGCCAAGCCTACCTTGTCTTCTCTGTAGGTGATTCTGAAGGGAAGGCCACACTGCTATCTGAAAAAAGAAACTGAGAAAAGAGCAATTATTTTGACTGCATTTTTAGAAGTAATTAAGATCTCTTGGACTCAGCAATACACAGCATGCATATTAGTCATGAACAGCTGCTTTCATTGCAGTGTTTTTTTGGGGAATTGTAATGAAATGTACCAACAAGTGTGAATGGGTTGGCATCAAAGTCCTTGCTTCACTATGGGAATTGCTGCTATGTTAGTCCCACTTTGTGCAGGGGTGTATCCTGATATTGTTTACGATGCACTGATTCATAGGTGGAGAGACTGGGGTATTGGTGATATTAGCCCTGATCACAGCCATTGACTCTGTGGGTGCTCTGGGGCTCAGTACCCACAAGCAGCCATGCTTCCCCTCCCCACAGTGCCTCTTGACCTCTAGTAGCCCTGCTTTCCAACATCTCTCCCCCTTCCCAGCACCTGCTACCCACTACGGAATAGTTCAAGAAGCTCTGGAAGAGAGGGGAAGGAACGCGGATGTGGCGTGCCCCGGGCAGAAAGCCAGGAAGAAATGGGGTGGGTCTTGTGGGAAGGTATGGAATAGGGCCGGGCATGGGCATGGCTTTGGGGCAGAAAGGGTGGAAGGAAGACAGGGCTGAGAGTGGAGGGTGGGGTCAAGCAGCCACAACTAGAGAGGAAGTTGGAACCTCTGGCACTGACACTGTTTGAGTGTGTGTGGCTAGTATTCAACTGAGATCTCTACACTGTCACTGTGATTCTAGTGCTGGTGCTGCTTTTTTATTTAGGCTACTCACTACTACTAACACTGTGAGATTTAAAACAACCAAACAAATAAAGATAAGATTCTCATGATTTAGTGCTAGACCTCCCATTCTCCAAGGTGGCAGGAATGCTTGAATTGAACTTTATGTTGGTATTTGCCATGATGGCTAAAAGGGACTGTTTTCAACAATACTTTCCATAGTTGCTAAATATAGGTAAGAGTTTAAGAAAACCCAAATCTGTGATACTAAGAAACACAAGATATAACTAGCAGCTAGAGATCATGGAGAACTAGAACAGCCTTCTGTCCAGAAGCCTAAATTAAGAATTTGCTTGCTATTTGTTTCAAGCAAGTTCTTTCTCTTCTCTGCCTATAAGTCACATAATACAAGACAGCCAATAACCAGATGAAACACTGCCTTGAACTACCAGAAAATACTTAAGATCTTGAAATGCCAAGAGGAAGACAAGGGCTTCCTCTCAACCCTTTCATTGATTTTTGGAAACTGGCATTGATGGTTTTACATTTCCTGGGGTATATACAACCAATACATTCCTATTGGTTGTGTCCCTGTATTAGACAGAAATACGAAAAGCAGCTTCCATCTATTATTCTAATCCTAACCCCACTCCACCTGCACTGTATATGCAACTTACCAATGGTTATGTCTTTAAATGTGCAGTATCATGGGGGAAGGAGGACAGTGGCCTATTCCAGATGCCCCAGAGGGAGTGAACAGGGAATCATCTAGTAATCTCTCTCCTGTCACATTCACAGCCTCTGACAGAGCCTTGGGATACCATTCTTATCCATCCTAGCTAATAGCCATTGAGAGACCTATTGTATCTAGTTCTTTCTTGAACCCTGTTGAAGTCCTGTTCTTCACAGCCTCCTCTGGCAAGAGTTCCATAGGCCGACCATTGGCTGTGTGAAAAAAAACCTTCCTTTTGTTTGTTTTAAACCTGCTACCTATTAATTTCACTTGGTGACCCCGAGTTCTTGTTATGGGAACAAGTAAATAACTTTTTCTTATTCACTTTTTCCATACCAGTCATGATGTTATAGATCTCTATCATATCCCCCCATTAGTCTCCTCTTTTCTAAGATAAAACCTCAGTCTATCTCTCTTCACATGGAACCCATTCAAAACCTCTAATAATTTTTGTTGCTCTTTTCTGAACCTTTTCCAATGCCATTATATTTTGGGGGGAGGGGATGAGGTGACCACATCTGCATGCAGTATTCAAGATGTGGAGAGAGAGTCTTATTCTCTATCTCTTTTTAATGATTCCTAACACTCTGTTGGCTTTTTTGACTGCTGCTGCACGTTGAGTGGATGTTTTCAGAGAACTACAGGCAATCCCCGGGTTACGTACAAGATAGGGACTGTAGGTTTGTTCTTAAGTTGAATCTGTATGTAAGTCGGAACTGGCGTCAGCCGCTGCTGAAACTGATCAGTTTCAACCGCGGCTGAATCTGGAAGCCAGTTCCTACTTACATACAGATTCAACTTAAGAAACCCAGGCGTCCCCAAGTCAGCTGCTGCTGAAACTGATCAGTGGCTGATTCCAGGAAGCCTGGGGCAGAGCAACTCTGCCTCGGGCTTCCTGTAGTCAGCTTCAGCAGCGGCTGACTTGGGGACGCCTGGGGCAGAGCAGCTGGGGTGCTGCTGGGTTGCTCCAGTAGCGCCGAGGAGCCGCGCTACTGGAGCAACCCAGCAGCACCCCAGCTGCTCTGCCCCAGGCATCCTGATTCAGCCGCTGCTGAAACTGACCAGCAGCGGCTGAATCAGGACGCCTGGGGCAGAGCAGCTGGGGTGCTGCCGGGTTGGTCCAGAGCGGCGCTGCGGGACCAACCTTGCAGCCCCCAGTTGCTCTACCCCAGGGGTAGACAAGAAAAGCCTGGTCTGCTGGGGGGGCTGGGGTGCAGGCCCCTCTAGGCTGGAGTCGGTCTACTCAGGGCCCGGGGCTCCCCCTTCGGCTATCCTATTGACTTGTTCACTGATATCGGGGCAGTCTCTTCCTCCAGGGCAAGCCTTGCCTGGACCCACTGCATTGAGAGGGCTATCCACTGCTTGGCCCTCTATGGTGGCCTCCCCTTGCAGGTCTGCGACTGGAGGTGGCAGAGACAAAAGGATCATCCTCCTCCTCACCCAGCGAGGCCTTTGGTGGGGCCCTCCGCTCTGCTCTCTCAATGGAATTGAGGTCCCATCCGGATCTCCTCTATTGCCTGGCCCAGAGTCTGGGGGTACAGAGAGAATGTTGGAGAACTAGGACCCCAGGGTTGACATCCTACAGTCCAACACCTGCACCTGAGTGGCCTTGCCTATTAACAAGGCTGTGACTGTCATCACGAAGGTCCTCTGGCAAACCCCAGTTTCCATCCTGCCGACTGATAAAAAGGGTGAGAGGAGGTACTTGGTATTGCAGGAGGGGAATGAGCACCTCTTCTCCCACCTGCCTCTAAGATCCCTGATAGTCCATGCAGTGAGCCAGAGGGAGAGGCAAGATCAACTAGGGGCCACACCAAAGAGCAAGGAAGCCAAAAAAATGGACCTCCTAGGCAGGAAGGCCTACGCCTCTGGGGGGTCTACCACTCTGCATAGTGAACCAGCAGGTTCTGCTGCATACAGCACGTGGGCTGCTATGGACAAATTTACCAAGCTGGTTCCCAGGGAGTCTCAGTCCCTTTCAGAGGAGGGCAGGGTGGTTTCTTGAGTTACCCTCCAGGCTTCCTTAGATGCTGCTGATACTTAAGTTGCAGCCCTCAGTATGTGCTGTGGGTATCATTGTGGCCCCTGGGGCTTCCAAAATTGAATAGCCCTGCTGTAGGTTTTTATGCTTGTCTGTGAGATGGGAACAAATCCAGTTGTAACTTAGAGCTTGGCTGAGAAGTGTGTCTTGGATGGAAGCCGGAGGCATGAAGGTAAGTGTAGTGGATGGTAGGTTTCCAGTATAAGGTGGTGGAAATGTGTCTGTCATGAAATTGTACTTGGGGCGGCTCGTGAGCATAGGCAGATTCGGTGGTCGCCTAGGGCACCACCAGCCCCTGGTGCCCGATGATGACATCACGGGGTGCCCGGGTGCCCAATGATTACCTCATGGCCGTTGACGGCTGTGCGGGGGGCGCTGATGGCGCCTTCTACCTGGGGCGCCAGCTGCGGCAGCTGGTCTCAGGCCACTCCTGATTGTACTGTAGTATCAAAGAAGTAGATCTCTCATTTGGACTGATCCAGGCTGAGGTTGATGGTGGAGTGGAAGTTGTTGAAATCTCGGAGAAATCCTTCAAGGGTTTCTTTCCCATAGGTCCATATGATGAAGATGTCATCAATAAAGTATAAATAGAAAAAGGGTGCTTGAGGGCAAGATTTGATCCAGGAATATTGGCTTTTAATCCAGTTTAAATAATGTACCGACTTGTTGTATCTTTAAAAGACCATTTAGCAATCCTTCCTTCAACTTTGACTAAGACATTAAGGCTTATTAGTGAAAGGGTACACTTAATGCAATCATTCAGTGATAGAGATGGAATTTAGGTTACCTTGAACTCATTAACTCAGTACTAGAGACGGTCAGTGTTTCTCTGTTTATGCTGAATTGTTTTCTATTTGGCTCGTTCAGGATAATCCACTGCTGATGGTCAGGATGTGAGACCTTTTGGTGAGAAACTGCTGTTACAATCAGACTTACTTTTCATTTCCTATACAGTTATATATCATGACTCTGAGTCCTATAGAAGCGTCAAAGCTTTTAACTGCTTAAAAAATAAATTAATACTGTGCTTAATTACCATTTCCCTCCATTAAATTACCATTCAGTCTCTCTTGCCCTATGAGGATTATTTTCAGTTTTGAAGGGGAAGAGAGTAAAATGTAGTTCCTAAATTGCTAATATTATAGCCTGGAACTTGTGCTAAAATGACCTACTGTTAACCAATATTTAAAGTAGTTCGCTTTCATAATAAACAGATGAAAATGCTACTTTTCCAGGTTACCATCTGCAGCTTTTCCTGTCAGTTCTTCTACTACACAGGGACTTCTACTCACAAACAGCCCAAAGGTTCAAAACTGTCCATAGAAGTACAAGTACATGGACACCGACTCAGACTACTTGACTTGAACCAATAAATTAATTCTCTACAAAACAGTCTTGCACAGAATGACTGTTGACTGTGAAGTTATGAAGGAAGGACAATCCAGTGGTAAAAGCACTAACCTGGGCTGTGGAAGATCCAGGCTCAATTATACTCCACAAAAAACATTGTATCTGAGCCAGGGCAAACCATATAATGTCTCTACCTCAGTTCGTCTGTAAAATGGGGAGAAATTGGGAAGTACTAGTTCACATTAAAGACTGAGGCATTAGGATACTATGGTGATGGTGGCTTCATAAGCACCCAAGTAGGTAAATATTAATAGCCCTATCCTTTGGAATCAAAATACACAAGAGAATATGAGTGTGTGTGGAGGTGTGTACACTGTTTCAGATGGTGCTGGGAAAGAGTGGGCTCTTTAGAACATCCTAAGTCACTATGTTGTGGACATATTTTGTTCCATATATATATTTAATATGTGGTAGTTAATATGCTTTTCTTGAAGCGGGAACTTGTTCTGGTACACGCAAATTTCCCAGCAGAATTAATTCAATACTGTTTGGCCCAATGAGTGTATCAGAAGTGGTAATACAGAATACAGTCTGTGAACCCAATATGATTGCTTTAATTTTTTCCTTTACTACTTTGTTTTGGTGTGGAAACTATATAGAGCAGGGGTCGGCAACCTTTCAGAAGTGGCATGCCAAGATTTAACTTACTCACTTCCATTTCCATCTGTGTGCCAGAAGGAGGAGGGGGCAGGGGCAAGCTGGCTATGGTGACCGTATTTCCTGAAGTGGTAGCAGCTAGGGATAACAGTTTCATTTTGAATTGTTAAACAGATTAAGCGTTTTAACTCTCTCATGTTAGTTTATCAAATTTCATCTTATAAATATTTCCAAGAGTTTGTTTGTTTGTCCTGAAAGAACTCCAAAATGGTATGTACTAGAAACACTAAATTTTGCACGGATACTACTGCTTTCCTAACTTAAATATCTTGATTGTTTATATATTGAAATTGGTTCCCCCAGAACCTCAGTTGGGCCCACTGATAAATTAGCTTTTAGTAGCGCCTGATCATAGGCATTTGCTGGACTCTTCTGTTAAGCATGTCACATAAACTGTGACTACGAGATCCTAGAGGATAAAGCATGTGGGCACCTGCAGCACCATCAAGGAAAAGTCCATAGGGGAGAGGCTGCAGTGGGGCAGAGAATCAGCAACTTCCCCTAGACTAGGGTACCAGTAAGTATCCAGGACAGACCCAAATGTGGCTGATGCTGGCTGGGATCTAGCCTTGTTAATTGTGGCTGGGAGAAGCCTCCAACTATCACAGCCTCTCAACATCTTCATACAGCCGGGCTCTAACTGACCCCTTCTGGATATTAAAGTTGCTTCCCTCCCCCCACACCCAAACGAGCCATCCCACCACTCGCCCTCCTTTGGGCTGCCTGCGATCTCCTGGCAGGGCTGTGTGCATTATCAGCAAGTGCCACGGGCATTATGCACTTTGCAGGATTCAACTCGATGTCATGATGGCGGTCGGTTTCTAGCGGAGTGCCCGAAGGATTGGTTCTGGGAACGGTTTTGTTCAACATCTTTATTAATGACCTGGATGAGGGGATGGATTGCACCATCAGCAAGTTTGCTGATGACACTAAGCTAGGGGGAGAGGTAGACACTCTGGAGGGAAGGGATAGAGGGAGCAGGAGCAGTGGAGGATGTCGGAACAAGCTGGGAGTGTAGGGTCTTGCTGGGGGGAGGGGAGTGAGTAAGGGGGATTGGGGTACAGGGGTCTGGGCATGAGTGGGGACACTTGCTTGGCTTCGCACCCCCTTTCATCAGCAGGGAAAAGCTTCCAGACAACGTGCTGCCATTCCCCCAGTGGGATGGGGAGGAGGAGAGAGCTCAGCATCCCCCTCCTCCACGAAGCGGGGAGCCCACACAGCTATAAGGCTACAGCTCTAGCTTGCTGCTTGCAGGGCATGTGGGGGTATGTGAAGTAAGCCCTGACCTTCCCTGCCAGACCTGGCTCGCAGCAGAGTGAGCAGCTCCATATGCTGCTGCTCCCCCAGCAGGGTGGGGAGGGACAGGTGGAGAGAAAGTGGCAGTACATGGAGCGCAGTTGCCGAGCCTGAGTGCACTCCACCTTGCAGCGCCCCAGCCGGACTCCACGCAGCCCCTCCTGGGGCTGAAGCAGCAGCTCTAAGAGTTCTGAGGTCTGGGAGTGGCTCTGCTGGGATTTTGGTTGGATCCACTGTAACAACAAGCAGCCATCTTGAGATGGAGGAGGAGGAGGCAGTGTGACCAGACCAGGGCCTTGTGTAGCAGAGGCAGTCTTGCAGGGGGAGGGAGGAGGCTGTGAGGCACACGGTGGTGGGGCAGCTGCAGTGAATGGCAGAGACTTGAAAAGTGCTCCCGAAACCGTGCACCACCATGTTTCTGGCAGATGCGCAGAGCGCCTGTGTTCTCGAGTTGGGTAGGGAGACCGTTGCTGCTGTGCTGTGCTAGCGTGAGCCTGTCCCAGCCAGGGGAAGGGAAATGGCAACACGAGGAGCCAGGGGTCTGGTATTCCTGGACCGCCGGATCTGGCAGGAGGGCTCACATGCCACTTATGGCATGCATGCTGTAGGTTGCTGACCCCTGGTATAGAGCTACTAAGCTCTGTGGTGTTCTCTAGGCTTCTGTGGATGGGAATGGGTCCAGCTTGACATTTTATAATGTGACCCTATAGAAAAGCTCTGTTCAGAGATCACTAGTTACCAAGTCATAGTGGCACTAATGAACAAGAAAAAGTTAGTTCTTCTTTTTCCATCTGTGCAAACAGAAGGCCTTGTGCAAATTTCTCTGTTGGAGGAGTAACAAGACCATTCCCACTAGTGGAAAAGCCTGATCTATACAGGTATCATAGTGTAATGAGGAATTGGGATCAAGTGCTCAACTTAAGGTTTCCAGTATGGGAATACTCATATGTAGCCATTTTGGAAAGTAGGCTGTAGTGCGGGTTCTCCTGTTCCTTTGAGACCCATTGAATAACTTGGCCTTTTGCTGCCTACTGAAGGTATGTGTTTACTAGGGGCCAGATCTGTAATGTGGCTATCCTAACCACATCCTAATGACTTAACCAACCAACCAATCAATCAAGGTGCTAATAGTTCTTAGCCTCTTGTAACTACCGGTATATGAACCATCTATTCACTGTCAAGTATCAGAGAGGTAGCCGTGTTAGTCTGAATCTGCAAAAGCAGCGAGGAGTCCTGTGGCACCTTATAGACTAAGGGTATGTCTACACTACAGCGCTAATTCGAACTAACTAAGCTAATTCGAACTAACGCATCCAGACTAAAAAACTAGTTCGAATTAGCGTTTTGCTAATTCGAACTAGCATGTCCACACAGAGTGGACCCTGAACTGGGGTTAAGGATGGCCGGAAGCAGTGCCGGCAGAGCATCAGATGAGGACTTAGAGCGTAGAGCTGCTGTCTCAGGCTAGCGGAGGGCTGAGCTTAAAGGGACCCGACCCCCACCCCGGACAGACAGTCCTCAGGGCTGCCCCACTTGCAAAGCAGTCTTGGCTTGGATTGCCCGGAGTACCCACACTGGGCACATCACAGCACTCAGCCATCAGACCGGCTGCACTTGCCACAGGCTGCCATCTGGGGAGAGGGGGTAATTGGGGGGCTGCAGGAGAGGTTCCACCCCCAGAAGCCCGCAGAGCCAGCCCAGTCCTCCCCATCGGGGGCGCGTACCCCATTCCTCCCTCACCTCCTTCCACTTACCCCTCCCTAGCCCCTTTCCTGATGTACAAAATAAAGGACAATTGTGTTCAAAAATAGAATCTCTCTTTATTGAACAAAACTGAGGGAGACTGGGAAAAGGAGGTGGGAGAGGGGAAGAGAGAGGCTGGGAGAGGGGAGGGCAACTACAATGATGAGGGGTTTGGAACAGGTCCCATATGAAGAGAGGCTAAAGAGACTGGGACTTTTCAGCTTAGAAAAGAGGAAATGGAGGGGGGGTATGATAGAGGTCTATAAAAGCACGAGTGGGGTGGAGAGGGTGCATGCAGAAAAGTTCTTCATTAGTTCCCGTAATAGAAGGACTAGAGGACACCAAATGAAATGAATGGGTAGCAGGCTTCAAACTAATAACAGAAAGTTCTTCCTCACAAAGCAAATAGTCAACCTGTGGAACTCCTTGCTGCAGGAGGCTGTGAAGGCTAGAACTAGAACAGAGTTTAAAGAGAAGTGAGATCAATTCATGGAGGTTGGGTCCATGGAGTGGTATTAGCCAGGGGGTAGGAGTGGTGTCCCTGCGCGAAGTTTGTGGAAGGCTGGAGAGGGATGGCACGAGACAAATGGCTTGGTGACTGTCTTTGGTCCATCCCCTCCAGGGTCCCTAGGGTTGGCCGCTGTCGGCAGACAGGCTACTGGGCTAGATGGACCTTTGGTCTGACCCAGTACAGCCATTGTAAGCTCAGGGCTCAGGTTCGGGGGTCTCAATGGACCACCTTGATTTTCATGCAAACCTGCTCCTGGGTGGCCAGCCTAGCAGCTCTCCTGCCCTAGACGGCCACTTTCCTGTGCCTAGTGCGGAGGTCGTGGATGAGGTCCACGATGTCTGCACTGGACCAGGCAGGTGCCCGCCTCTTGCGGTCCTGGGCAAGCTCCCGGAGCCGCCAGCCTGGTCCCGGGAAGAGGGGGAGGGCTGGGGGGCATCGGGTGGCTGGCTCGAGCTGTATCAGGTGCAGGGTCTGCTGGCTGGGTGCTGGCAGGCTTGCACCTGGCACGGGCACCGTAGCCAGCCCGTGCCCCTTTAAGGGCTCCGGGGCCGGAAGGGGGGCAATAGAGTTTCCCTGGTGTTGGCCAGAGTGGCCACCAGGGAAAGCTGGGGAGGGCTAGCCTCCCACTAGTTCGAATTAAGGAGCTACACACCCCTTAATTCAAACTAGTAAGTTCAAACTAGGCTTAGTCCTCGTAGAATGAAGTTTACCTAGTTCGAACTAAGCGCTCCGCTAGTTCGAATTAAGTTCGAACTTGCGGAGCGCTAGTGTAGCGCCTATCAAAGTTAATTCGAACTAACATCCGTTAGTTCGAATTAACTTTGTAGTGTAGACATACCCTAACTGAAGTGTAGGAGCATAAGCTTTCATGGGCAAAGACCCACTTCGTCAGATGCATGTTACGAAGTGGGTCTTTGCCCACGAAAGCTTATGCTCCTACACTTGAGTTAGTCTATAAGGTGCCACAGGACTCTTCGCCACTTTTGCATCTATTCACTGTCTCTCTTTTTTCCTCTCCTCTCCTTTCTTTCTTTTTTTCCTCCTTTCCCCCTGCCCCCTTTCCTTATTTATTTCCTGGTTCTGGACTTCTAATACTCCTGTCATCTGAAGAAGTGGGTTGTGCCCACAAAAACTCACGATACCATCTATATGTTTTGTTAGCCTTTAAGGTGTACCAGACTATTTGTTGTTTAAGTTTTTCCTAACTAGTTCAGTCATCTTATTTTTGTGGAGGGAGGGAAGGATTCTTCCAGGATCACATCATTTCTCATATGTAAACATACACACATACATCTCCAGTATTGCCTCACTGTGATTTCAAATCAAGGAAAACTGGAAGCTGCTCTCTGGAGTTTGGCAATTTTGCTGCATTTGCCAGCTATGAGGCACGGTGATAGAATGTCACAGGAAGTTCATCTTGCCAGAGGCTGAGCATGTAACGCTCCCATTTCTGGCGATCGGGGACTATCCTCAGTCACCCAGATGATCCCATTTTGTTATTTTTGCCTGATCCTGATGTCTGCAAATGTTGAAATCAAAGGAAGGAGGAACAAAAATGCATCTCTTCTACCCTACTTGCCTGTTAATAAGGATTAGTGTGCAATGATTTTTCTCCAAAGAAAAGTAGAATTAGTGTTAAGGCTTGGGTCTCCCAGTCCTGCAAGCATGCTAACAGTAACATTATATTTCTTCTATCTGCCTTCTAACCTTCCTAAGGCAGCATTCAACTCAGACTGACAGAAGTGGAAAAGCAACAAAGCATAAACCTTAGATTGGAGAGAGCTGGCTATGTGTGCTTCGAAACAGGGTAAAAGTAAATGATCTGTTTTCTACAGAGAAACATCATTCTCTAACTGCCCTGTAAGGGGTTGGAAAGGGTCCAAGATGCCCCTTGATCCTGACAGAAGATGCTCTCCGTTTATCACCCCAGGCCTGTTGAGGGAGAGCAAAGGGAGCAGTTGCACCATGGCTCCTGGCCACCATTGCTACTGTGGCAGCGACTGGATCTTCAGGCCCTTTAAATCATCGCTGGAACCTTGGGAGGTACAAAGGGCTGGCTGGAGAGGGTGAGGCCCTGAGGGCTGGCTGCCCCAGCACAACTCCTTCTGCCCAAGGGCCTGCTTCTTTTGGGAGCACAGAATGGGCTCAGTCCACGTTGCTAGGCATCCACCAATACTTCTGGCTCCTATTTATCGCCCCGTTCCTCTGCAGCACTATGATGTCATATTTCATCTGGAATCCTTTTAGTTCAGGAAGACTGCACAGGGCCTCTTTCAAAGCATATCAATGCAGTCATATATACGAGTGAACGACAGACACATAGTGCTTCTGAATTATTGTGTCCCATCACCACCTCTAGAGGCCACATTTCAATATCTTCACACATGCTGCTGGCTCTGGGGCACTGGCTGGTTGCCTGACCTTGTGTCTCTGTCAGTGTAGTAGAAAATGGAGTTTAAAATCTGTGTGTCAGACTTTGCTGAGAAGCAGGTGCATTTTGAGCTGAACTTTCCTCGGGGAAATAACTTCAAAAAGTGAGGAAAATTGAATTGACGACATTGAGACAACTTTTCCAGGCAACTTTCTCTTTAGGGACAATGAACACTGAACAAACTGGAAAGGGGATGAGGTTTATCTTTAGAGCTCAGATTCAAACAACATTTAGGATCCTAAGAAAGCATAATAAAGAGGAAAGTGAAGGCAGCTTACTGGTGCCATACAGTATCATAGCATATGGCTGGGGCCCATATGATGAGTAGAGTGTTTAATTCCTGCTAGTGAAGGGCTGTTAAGATTTCTGTCTGACAGTTCCTGATGTTTAGCTTGTAATATAAATAAATTATGCTTAGATTTTAGCAGCAGAGACATAGCCTAGTTACATGCAACTATAGTGCTTTACAACCAAGTAAAAGCTATAAATTAAAGTTGTACACTTGCTTATTGCCTTTTGTCATTTCCTTAGTAAGGAATATGGGTCCCTTGTCTCTTGGCACTAAATGAAGGGAATTAGAAAATGTATCTCACTGTGGTCTGATGGAAAGTGAGTTCACAAGAAAATTCGCCAATGCTAATACCTTTTGGAATGGGGTTGATGTAGAAAGTAGCTTATGTTGTTCTGTAAACCTAATGAATAAAGAAGCTTGCTATTTTTACACAAAGTAATTCAGAGATTCTTTACACATTTTAATAGCTGCACATAGTAGAAAAAGCTGAGTCTCTTCACCTTCTCTCCGAGAAAAAAATGGAATAATAATTTTGAGGATCAGCAGCTGGCAGCCATTCAAGCATTCTCTTGTAGCATGTTTTGGAGCAACTCAGTGTTTCAGAAGTGCAAAATGAGGTTTCCACAAATAGGTCATATTAAAGGTAATCAGCAAGTATTTTACAAAAATAGTACATGGAGTTTTATGTGCTGAATGCCCCAAATAGCAAAGGGCAAACCTCACAGCTGCAATTGAACTTTGTCCAGCTGTGCTGGAAGGACAGGAGGTAATGGATGTGATTTAAATTAAGATGCAGCTTTATTATTTTCAAAACTATGCGGGAGTATCTAGCAAATAAATTGTACTCTTCAGGTTGTCTTACTTCCAGAATTCTTTCCATGTGTGTGGGGGGCTGCTGCCAGAATTCCCTCTTTCAAGTCTGATCCTAGTCATCCTGGTGCTGGAACCCTACCACTTTCTCATTATATACAGGCAGTCCCCGGGTTACGTACAAGATGGGGACTGTAGGTTTGTTCTTAAGTTGAATTTGTATGTAAGTCGGAACTGGCTCCAGATTCAGCCGCTGCTGAAACTGATCAGCGGCTGACTACAGGAAGCCCGAGGCAGAGTTGCTCTGCCCCCGGCTTCCAGGAATCAGCCGCTGATCAGTTTCAACAGCGGCTGAATCTGGACTCCTGGGACAGAACATTTGGGGCACTGCTGGGTAGGTCCCCGCAGGACCAACCCGGCAGCACCCCAGCTGCTCTACCCCAGGCGTCCCGCAACAAAAGCCTGGTCTGCTGGGGGGGGGAGTGCACTAGCTGTGCCCCCTCCCCCTCCAGCAGACCAGGGAGACCCTAGCAAAGCCGCGGAGGAGCAGAGGTCCCGCTGCCTCTGCGGCTTTGCTCCTGTCTCCCTGGTGTGCTGGGGGGGAGTGCCCCCCAGCACAGCAGGGAGACCCGAGCAAAGCCACACAGGCGGCGGGGTCCCCCGCCACCTCTGCAGCTTTTCCGGGGCAAAGGAGCAAAGCCGCACGGGCAGCGGTGTCCCGCCGCCTGTGCGGCTTTGCTCGGGTCTCCCTGCTGTGCTGGGGAGTCCCCCCCCAGCACACCAGGGAGACCCGGAGCAGCTTTTCTCGCCCCGGAGGACGCGCTGGCGGGACTGCTGCGCTCTGGGCGGTCCCGCCGCCTGCGAGCTCTGGGGCGAGAAAAGCCCCGTTCGTAAGTGCGGATCCGACATAAGTCGGATCCGCGTAAGTCGGGGACTGCCTGTAAAAGCTAAGGGAGCTAGAAAGGAGGGAAGTTGACTTTCTGCCATACCAATTGTAGGCTCCTTGAACCCCCTTCTGCAGCACATTAACAGATGCTTCCTTTACACCTTTGCCAATAAATTTGACCAGATCTCCTTATCCATTCCATAATAAGTACCTGCCCTGTGCATCTTCCACAAGCTGTACATAAGTTGTCAATGACATTCATAGCCTAACTCACTCGCTCCATCCCACCAGTGCCCCAGCCCATTTTTTGGGGGGTCTAGCAAGAAATTTGTCCCTCACCATCAGGTTGGCCGAGGCATAAAGCAACTAGCATCATGCCCATATGTGGTCATGATGTAACTAAGTCCTTTACCCGCTTCTAAGGTTGGAAAGGTGGGTGCTGCCAGCCAGTCAAGGTGAAAGAGGGTGTTGCAGGAACTACACAGGGCATAAATATCCCACTGTCTCCTGCTCAGCTGAGAGGGTGTCCACCCAGCCCAACTGTGCATCTTCCTGTTCCTCCCTTGCTGTGACTCGGATAAGGTTGCCTTAAAGGGGTAGTGACTCTTTTCTTTCAAGCCTTTTGTAAGAGGACCCCATCAAATATCTTAATGGGGCAAACATTCCTTCTCTTTCATCCATCTGGCCTCTGTACCCACCACATAAGATGTGGTGACAACATTTCTAAACCATGTTGCCAACTATTTTATCCTTAGGAATGGTGTCCCTAGCTTCTGTTTGTCAGTAGCTGGAAACTGATGGCAGGGATCATGTGATGATTATCTGTTCTGTTCATTCCTTCTGGGGCATCTGGCACTGGCCACTGTTGGCAGACAGGACACTGGGCGAGATGGACCTTTGGTCTGACCAGTATGGCCGTTCTTATGTATGTTCATTAGGAGCTCCTTATATCAAAGAATTGCACTTGAAAGTAAGGAAGACAACTGCAAGCTTTCTTGACTTTCTCTACATTATGCTGGTTTCTCCAGAGCACAAACTAAACTCCCTGTTATAGCACTTGGCTGTTGTACAGTCATTTGCTGGCAACTGATTGATTAAAAACAGTACAGATTTTGAATAGCTAGAGGGTCTTTGCCTCACTCGTAGACACTGCTGCTGAAGCTGTCTTTGGTTAGGGCAACCCCAGTATTTATGTGCTATAGTGCAGCTGAAATGGTACTCTTCCATTCCTGCCCTGATCAATTGTCCGTGGCTGTCCCCTGTCAAGTGTTCTCTTTAAAAGAAATCTCCTGCTCCTACCTTTAGGCTTCGGCTTTCTCTCAGGTTTCTGATTATCACCTGACTTCAGGCTGCTCAGATCCTGACCTTACTACCCTTCTGCTACTGTTGAGCAGCCTTTTTTAATGTCTGTGACTTTTCTACTATATGTCACCTCCTATTGACTGATTCTGTCCTGCTCACCCTATCGGATACCAGGTCCTCTTTTACCTCACAGATTGCTTTTCATTTTATTTGGGTTTTTAGGATCCATGTTCTCTGAATCTCAGTCAAATTGCTTGGGATTCAATGGGGAGTGAAATTTGGAATCCATCACATCTGCCTGAAATGAAAAATCAACTTTGGCTTGAAATGAGTTGTGTACTGAAGGTAACACTTGCCATTTGGGACATTCTGTCATAAAAGTATACGAAAAAAATCAGTGTGATTTACTACATGTGTTCTTAATAATTACAGGTCATCTTTGGCAAACATCTGATGGAACCGTCGGCTGGGATTGCACCTCAGAGCTGAGGGGTAGGGCAGGCAATACATTAAACACAGCCTTGCAAAACAGTCATGGCAACTTTCCCATTTGAGTCTGAACCTTAGCCACCTACGTTGTGCTGGTGGAAGTAATAAAGCTAACAATTGTTTCCTCAGTTGTCAAGCAGGAAGAATTTTGCAGGACTAATTTAAACGAAAATAATTAAGAGAAGCAGAGAGAGTAGCCTAAATTGGGTGTAGTGTTGGCAGAACCTATACACTGTCCCTGCTCTTGTTCAGGTCTGGGTAGTTCTAAAGAAAGCACAACAAATGAATGACCCATATGCCATACCAATGCCAAACATCAAAGCATTCCTTGAAGTGTATCAAAAAAGAAAAACCAATTTAACTTTTCGCTTCACAAAAAATATCCTCTCCACGCAGAGAGGTACGGTAGGCACTCTAAGCGCAGTATTTTTCATAATTGCTTGAACCAGTACTGAAATAGGGTGGTGAGGTATGTTACTCCTTAACATTTAGCTCCCATGAATCTTGGCCAGTTCTCTATGGCAGTGTTTCCCAAATGGTGTTCCAGGGAACCCTGGAGTTCCGCGAAGTGAAAATAAGGGTTCTGCGAGAAAATTCCATTACAATAACATGTTGTTATTAAAGTAATAATAATAATAAATATTAAGCATTTATGAATTTTATTGAAACCAGTTTTCATTTGTGTTGATCTCATGCCCTTGTTTGGCATTTGTTTATTATTATCCTTACTTACTTGTGGTCTACTTTTTCAGCTCCATATATAAGACTGCTATTAGGGGTTCTACAATATTCTTTTGAGTTTAAAAGGGTTCCGTGGCCAAATACAATTGGGAAACACTGCTCCATGGTAACAAATGATAGTACTTTTTAGGAATATTTTGGAAATAGGAGCTTTAGCTAAATCTGATTACCCAAAGAAGAGCTCTGTGAAGCTCAAATGCTTGTCCTCTTCACCCACAGAAGTTCAGCCAATAAAAGATATCTCATCTGCATTGTGTATCACTACAAATAAGTGTTTCTGTGACCCTTTTTTCCCAACTTCTTCACATGTTCCTGTTTAAACACCCTAAAATATGCTGCTTACCCTGTGAATTTTCAGGTTGCTGGGAGAGAATAAAATGTGTGTGTATGGGGGGGAGAGGGTGCCGTTCTTCAAAATATCATTGCATTTATTTATTTATTTTATTGCATTGAAAGAATACATATTAAATGCCATGCATATAATGGCTTTAAAAATGATGTTGTTGAGGATGATTTCTGTGTCGCTTTGACAGCAGAGGCTGCACACCTAGCCCAGAGGTAGTGAAAATCAACTCTGTTAGGGCAAATTTAAATGTTACAGGGAGACTTAGATATAATTTAGAAGCCTGTGCAATTCTTATTACTAGATTCCTCACATCCTCCTCACTTTTCCATAGTCTTTCATGGCAGCAAACCAGATTACTAATAAACCGTAATTTAGCGAATATAACCTGCGGGTTATATTAGTTTTTACATACCCTGCATCCCTTCTCCCCCCCCCCCCTCCCCACAGGGTATACTCGGGTGCAGGGTATACAGAATTTTTTTTACTCACCAAGTGGTGAGCTCTCCATCTCCTGTGGCTGCGCAGCTGCCAGCATCCAGCCTCTGGGCGGGGGAGTGCTCACCCCCTGGTTCCTGCGCAGCCACAGGAAGGAGCGGGGGAGTGCACATCCCTTTCCCTATTCCTGCAGCTGGGCAGGAACTGGGCGGTGAGCACTTCCCCGCCTGGAGGAGGCTGGTGGTTCCTCCTCCCCCACCTGGAGGCTGGCGGCTGCGCTGGAACCTGGGGCGGTGAGTGACTAATCCCCTCCCCCCCCCCCCCCCCCGTCCTCCTCCCGCACCATACATATACCCATAGCAAATATACCCCCGGCACAGAAAAGTCTTGTATACCCCGTGGATTATATTCGTGTGCAGGGTATACAAGATTTTTTTTTACTCAAATAGAAAAAACCACAGGGCATATTCAGGTGTGGGGTATATTCACTAAATTACAGTAATTAGTTTCTACACTGGGAGATATTTACTTTTTTTAACATTTACTCAGAGTTCCTTTGTTTGGCTTTCCTAGGGAAAGCAGATATTTAAATGACTATATAAATCCTCTTCCATTAGTCCTGCCTACAGATCACTGTACAAGACTTTAGAGATGCGTGAGAGAATATTCAGGTCACTTTCTCCTTGAGCTGAAAGGGAGGACAACGGGAAATGTCAGATCCAGGTGTGAGTTTCTGCATACTACTGTTCCTGCGCTTTGTTGCTTTTACATGAAATTGGTCATGCGTTTATACTAATACTAGCAGAATCATTAATTAGGGTGTATTCCTGGCTATGATTATCCTAGGAGCATCTTCATCTGTTAAAACAACAAGGAGTTCAATTGCACATTAAAGACTAACCATATTGTTATGGAATAAGCTTAATCTGTAAGGAGCCACTAGCCTCCTTGTTGTTTCAGTGAAACAGACTAACGAGGCTACCACTGAAATCTTTATTTGTTAAGATTAACATTGGCCTTTTCCAATATGGCTTAAAGAGATGCTATCAATATTTAAAAAGTCTAATGTTGTTTGAAGCTCTCTATTATTTTTATTATTGTGGCCTTCTATTGGGAAGACCAGAAGAACGGGAATTGACAAGAAGACAGAGTTCCTTGGGCAGGATGAGACATGAGCAAAGTATTGAGGGCAAACTGTCTGTTCAGTATCTCTGTGCGGAACTCTGAAGTTGAAACTCTGTGATCAAAGGGTTAAGGAGATTCATAGCTTAGGGCCAGAAAGGACCATCAGATCATGTAGTCTGAGCTCCGGTATGGCACAGCCCATAGGATTTCTTCCAGTAACATCTTACATCATGGCCAATGAGACTTCTTGCCAGATTTCAGTAACTGGAGTTTTCCCCCAAATATTTTTTAAATCAATTTTCATGCTGGTGAAAAGGTGCTGTGCTAACAGCACAAGAGACCGAAATCTCCTCTTGACAGCTAGAGATGCCAGGAGCAAGGATGCAGCCAGTCAGATATGTAGTAGCTGGATTGTCTTCACTGGCATATAGAAAAGGCTAAAGCATTTTTTTTGGTACCCATTCACTTGGACAGTCAGGCAGATTTATTTTATCTGTAACAATATGTTCCCCTTCATGAATGTTTGAAAAGGCACATTAGGCACAGAGCTCTATGGCTCTAAGTTCCACAAAAGAAAACTATCCCAGACTTTACTGAAACCTCTGCTGAGCCCAGATGCCATGCTCAGCTTGTGTATCATACTAGCTCTATCAAACTTTAGATGTATGCAGATATGCCCCAGTCAAAATTCTGGCCCCATATTTTATTGTGTTGCCTCTCTCATACCCCATGAACACAGACTGCAGTTCTCTGTTGGTTAGATGTATAAAGGTGTGTTTGTGTCTAGAAGTGTTAGCTGTCATCGGTGAAAAGCATAACTCTGTACCTGATACAAATCTGTTTGCCACATATTTCACATAGTTCAGATATGTCTGGATCTGTAATCACTAAGCCCTTGGGAAGCTTACTCCTCTTCCTTTGTCCAAGAAGTCTACAAATGCTTCTTTATGTCTGTTAGATGCATTCATTTTTATCACACTTGTGAAAGGAGTTAATTTTAGAAGCTCTGTTTAGAAGCTTTCCTTCTGAACAGAAAATGACTACCCTTTGACTTTTATCCACATGGTATAAATCGTTAGATATGTCAGCATAGAGTTGCAGTATAGGTGGGTTGTTGCACAACTTGTTTGAGCAAAGAGCTGTGGTTCTAAATGTGGTGAGCGGCACAGGGCCATAGCAAACAGGGAATTTGCCTTAGCCCCACTGGACTGGTAATACTAAGGACCGGATTGAAAAACCCTCACAACTGGATGCAGTCTACTCCCATGTTATATTGAGATTACCAGAGCACATGTTTAGGCCAAGGCCATCCAAGTATTCCTCTTGAAAGGGGAACCCCAAGCTCATTTTTGTTTGCACTGCCTGAGCTACCCAAACAGCACTCGGGGTAGGAAGGGATCTGGGCTATGTGGATTTAGTCAGCCTGTGAGGCTGTTGGTGCACTGTCCCCTGAGAAAACAGGGTTGTCTGCTCAGAGCTGAAATAAAACTCTCTTTAATGCCTACAACTGTATTGTGCTTGGCTGTCTAACTGCCATAATGGGCAGAAACTCAGTGACCCAACTGGGCATAATCCCAAACATCAGGAGCCTACAAAAGCAGCTGTAACTCCATGAGTGAGTTTTAGAGAGAGGATGGTCCTCTCAGTAGTGCTCCAGAAAGGAAGGTGGAATATAGCCAGTTGTAGCAGCCTTGCTATGTGCTAGTGCTGACATTCAAACTCTGACATCTGGTGATGCTCAATCCATTTTCTTTACAGCATCAATAATCTACTAATCTGAGTCTCTTCATTTTATTTTTATTCTAGGATATGAGAGAGAAGGTGTGTGGAGGGGGGCGGGGAGGGACAGGTAATATAGCGTATTGGACCAACTGTTGAGATGAGATGACCAAACATTCAAGCTACACTCTGAAGTAGAGCTCTGTGTAACTCAGAAGTTTGTTTCTCACCAACAGATGCTGGCCTAGTAAGACATTTACCTCACCCATCTTATCAGTGTTTTTATTTTAGTTCTTCGCATGCTAATGTACAGATCTGATATATATGAAAATTTACTTTTAATGCAATTGTGGCTTAAATTTCAGTACTTTAGCTCCTTAACTCAAGATACACAAAGTACCTCTGATATGGACAGTGAGTTTTTCTTTATTGGTATATTTTCAAAATGTATGCCTGTGCATGTGTATACATTTACATTAATCCTAAAATGGAAAAATAAAAATGAAAGGAAAATACAAAATCCCTAAAATTGTTAAGAGCTAAATCCACAAAATATGTGAACATTATTGAAAGTATGTTCTCATAAATGACCTATTTAAATTCTCTTCTGAATGGATAATGAGAAGATGAGGGAGGCAAGAAATTCTGTATGGAATAATCTGATCATTTCTTCATTACAATTCTGTCAGTTTTTCTTAAGTTTAGAAATAAAAAGAATCAAAATATATAATAGGGGAATCGAAGTAGGACATGCAACTCCAGGTGGTCCATTCTCATTGTATATCTGTCACCCTTCTGCTTAACAAGTAGTGCTCCATTTTAATGTACTGGAAGGCAGAACATCTATCATCGTCATACTTATAACTGCTGTAAGGTACCATAAAGAACTTGAATCCTAATTTCAGTTTTAAAAGTTAGAGTTCACAGTTGGGCTTTAAGTTGTATTGGATGAGTACAAGAGAAGAAAAAAAATACCACATAGAATTCTACTTTCCATACATCCCATTAAAAATCATCCTTGCCACACATTTTTCCTTCCCTTTATTGGCAGTTGCCTGCTGAAATGTGTATTATGGTTTGAGAACAGGATTTATTTGTCCCTACATTACTTGCATTCTAACTATAAAGAGTTAATGTGCTATATAACATGCAATTTACAATTGAATGTGTATTCATATTTTGAAAGGTCTCTGAGCAAATGTTTCCTTTCAGTTATCTAATTAATATCACAACGTGCCCATAAAGATGTGGGAAATGATTAATTTGTTAATTACATTGAATAATGTTGGCAGTACTCATACTTGAAGAAAAATTGGCTGTGTGGTTCAAATAGAAAAGGGCAGTGATTCCGTAACTTGGACTTTTGAGAGCTAATGTTTTTAATATGGAGTTATGAAATTCAAAGACCCTGAAGCTGTCACATTGGCTATGTTTCTTTTCATATTAGTACATGTCTGTCTTCAGTGACAATCACATGGAGCAAGGTTTCTAAAAAATGTACTCACGCATGGTGCAGAATCATTTTGCAATTTCATTCCCTTTAATTTTAGTGGATATGGGGAAGCTAAATTCTCTTGAACTGCTTGGAATATATAGTTGTAATATAAAATTGGCAGAGACATGCAATTAGTTGAAAGAGTGTGAGAGACCCAGAAGAGAAACAATCTGTGTTTGAAGGTGCTGACAGTGTTTGCCCAGCAATTAATTACAGCACACCATTTCCATCAGTGGTGTTTATCTGCACAGTGGAAAGGCCAGTTCTAAAGAATGAACTTTGCAAACTGCTGTTCTTCATAGATCTGTTGTTTTGGGGACACAAGCACCTTAATGGGTTCAAAATGCAGTGAAGTGGCCTTTCAGTTGCGGTTTGTCATCCTGAGAAGGTGGTGATGCGCTTTCCAAAGAAGAGCGCACAAGCTGCTTGTAGATGATGGTGGAATGGAAAAGCATAGTGTAGATGTTCAGAACTGTGCAGTGTCCCTGTGCAGACTTCTAGTTCTGGTCTAGGATCACAAGCACTGAGTGAATTGTCTCGTAGGCTGTGCAGTAGACAGTGTTTTTAAAAGGTTTAAATTTAGGATTGTCAACAAGTAGTTGACTAGAAATCAGTGTTTCTCAACCAGTGGTACGGGTACGCTTAGGGGTACTCAAGAGAAGTCTGGGGGGTACATCAACACAACTGAAATTTGGAGAAAACTGAATTTTTGTTTTACATTTTACAGCGCTTTATTATTTTTGTACTTTTTACACCCAAAAATTATGTCTGCCTGGCTACAATTAAATTGTTTAAACAAATGTGTTGCAGTGTTAGAAAAAAAATTGTGTGCATCTGAAAACTGTAGGCACTGGGGGTACCTTTTTTTTCTTTTTGAAAAAGGGGGTACTTTATAAAAAAGATTGAGAAAAACTGGACTAGATAATTAACCCATAAGTTCACTGCAGACAGATGCTGCTCTGGGAGATGCAGACCAGCCTCTATCCCTGGGCAGCTTGGACCCCCCCTCACCTCCCCATGGACAGGGGCTGCTGTCACCCTGCACTGCTGCCTCAGATACAGCTACAGAGGCAGCAGCGTGGAGTGTCAGGGGGCTCCCCAGAAGAAGGGCCAGGAGTTCACTGGCTGCTGGCCCCACCTCTGGGGGCTATTGAATAGTTGTGTATCTGAAAAGATTTCATGCAGTCACATGACTGTTCAATTACCCAATATCTAACATCCCTAGTTAGGCTGCCTTTGTATGTGTTTACATATTAGTGACCCATGTGAGGAAAGCACATTATTCTAATCTATGCACCTCACAGTAGCTTGTTCCACCTCAATCCTGCATTCGCTGGTGCTTGTAAGCTTCTATTAATAATACCTGCTTTGTGTACACAGAGCCGTGACCTACATTGGTCAGTGTTGCATGTTAAAAAACTTTTCCCTGCTCTTGGAATCCATCTTGGACTCCGTATGGGTGCTGAGGGGAGGAGAGGAATGGTGGTTGCAATGTGCAGAAGCAGTTGGGCAAGCAGCATTAATTAAAGTCTGTCTTCCAGATGAGTGGGTGGGTGTGTGGGTGTGTGCACGCGAGTGAAAGGGAATGGCAGATCTACTGCCCTTCCTCCAAGGAATTTGTATACACCATTACTTAAAAGCCAACCTCTAGCATATGACAGACATTTCTGTAGAGCCCAGAATGGGTCGCTTACACCATGTCTCCTAACAATAACAACTGTGGTGACTTGTAGTCACCCCTGCTGTAGTAATGCTGTTTTGTCTACCACTTCTCTGTATCCTCCCTCTCTCCCTCCACTTCCTCCCAAAAGTCCCAGGCAAGGGCTGTAGTCACTCAATGAGAACTGTTGGTGCTGCTTCATCTAGACCGCTATGGTGGTTACCAGATGTGGGTCATCGCTGGGGTCCCCCACACTAAGTCACTCGTTAGCTTCTTCCAGGGTGCTTGAGTTGTCCGGGGCAGGACAGGCTTTGTGTTAAGGGAGCTCCCAGCTGAACAGCTTTTAGTACAGGACACATTAAAACACCATTTAATGTGAGCTAGAACCATTTTTGTTGGCTGATGGAAGTTATGTTAGGAGCAACACTTATGCTATAACTCAAGCTGCTAATGCAATGAAGACAAGTGCTAATTCAATCCATACATATTATGGGTCTGAGTCTCCCTTTTAAATAAGGTGCTGGTTGTTCCAGTAGAAGAATAAAAAAGAGGCGAAAGGACTTCAGTGTTGAAGTTGTATTCAAAGGCAGCAAAGGCCAGTGCTCTGCAGACAGTGCAGCCTATTGCTTTCCTTAGTACAAAGTTTCTGCATGCTAATTTCACCTGGTTTTGGAAGCAAATTCTTATTCATATGCAATATGCATAAGAAACCACAATCTTGATTTTTGCAATTGTGCAATTTTATCATGTGTGTTTTTGACTAGGGCTGTCAAGCGATTAAAAAAATTAATCATGCGATTAATCGCGCTGTTAAATAACAAGACGACTCCAGGTGACCCTGGGCTCTGTGTTGCGCTGCCCCTTTGAAATGCTGTGACAGTGTTTCTAAGAGGCAGCACTTGGGAGCCCAGCATCAGCTGAGCGGCTCTGCCCCTTTGAAACACCATCGTGGCAGTGCCATGGGAGTCCAGGATCAGCTGGAGTCCTCAGCTGACCCCAGGCTCTGTGCAGCGCTGCCTCTTTGAAATTCTGTGGCAGCATTTCAAAGGGGTTGCGCTGCACAGCTGATCCCAAGTTTTGATAGTGCTGCCCCGTTGAAACACAGCAGTTGCATTTCAAAGGGGCAACACAGCAAGGAGCCCAGGATCAGCTGGGGACTCAAAGGGGCAGTGCAGCAGAAATACCTGCAATTAACCCATGTTAAAAACATTTTAATATGTTAATTCTGCCCTGCATTAATCACAGGAGCGATAATGTGTGTTAATTGACAGCCCTACTTTTGACTAATGAGATCATGTAATGGAAAATACCCTTTTTTAGTCTTACAGGTAATCTCTGGCTTATGTTGGTGGAAATTATTGCCAGTAAAAGTGAAAATATACTCCATGTTTAGGTTCAGATTAAATAAACCTTAGCCCTTTGCATTAGTGGTAAACTTAATTTGTTGTCTCAAACTAAAAACAGGATATACATGAAGAGGTTTGTCTGTTTTTATTTTTAAATTCCTGTGGATTCATTGGAAATATGCTGCTACTCTGGAGTCTTTGGTTTGGGGATGACTGTAACTTTGAAAAATCCTTAGGCATATCATTTGCAAATGATCTTTCTGATTTAAGATTATAAAATTCATGCAAGAAACCCTTCTGCTTCATAGGCTGAGATAGTGCTCTTACTTCAGATGAATTTGGTTGAGAAGGAATACCATGAGGTTTCAGCTGCAATAGAAATCAGAAGAATGAACTGATCAAACTTTCTGTAACATCTATAAAATCCAGTTTTCATTCACAGTTAATAATTTGCAGGTTATGGTTTGTTGGACTTTCTCAACAAGACTCCCAGAGTCAATCCAATGGGTTCTTCATGAATATAAAAAAAAAGTGGTGTTGTTTTGGTTTTTATTGTAAAGGTTACAGTGCTAAATGTTTCTTCTGCATTTCTTCTTTGTCAGGAATGTAAGTTCAGATGGAGCAGAAGCTCGCAGAAGACTAAGAGAGTGTGATGGCTTAGTGGACGCTCTCCTTCATGCTCTACAATCAGCAATAGGCAAGAAGGATACAGATAACAAGGTGATCTTGTGTGCACAGTTTGAATGAGAATGAGTGTTTGAATTCACTAAAAGTGAGTTTTGTTTTCTCATGCAAAAGAGGTCTTTTGGCTAAGGTCATTCTAGAAAGATAATCTAGTTTTTTAAGTTAGGGTATCAGTGTGATGCCTTTGTTAGCTTGACGAATGCAGGTAAGGAATATTGGGGGGGGGCACAAAGGGAAATATAATGCCACAGTAAATGCAATTGTATTTTATTCTAATTATTCGTTGGTTAGTTTATGTTTGTGCTGTAAGACATAATTGGTACCCTATTATGTTGGGCTTTGTATAAAATATAGCTAAGGAAACAGTCCCACCCAAGAGAACTTAGTCTTGTCAAGACAATATCATATGTATTGTTCCAAGCCCAAATTCTGTTCTTACGCTACCCCCACAGAAATCAGCAAGTTTTGAATGCTGTCTGAGGGTACAGCTTGGCCCATATGGTTTTACCGTATCCCATGGCATGTAAGCAACTTAAGAGGCAGAAGGCCGATTGTCTTTATCAAAAAACAGGACTGTGTAGCACTTTAAAGACTAACAAGATGGTTTATTAGGTGATGAGCTTTCGTGGGCCAGAAAGCTCATCACCTAATAAACCATCTTGTTAGTCTTTAAAGTGCTACATAGTCCTGTTTTTTGTTTCAGCTACACCAGACTAACACAGCTACATTTCTATCACATTTGTCTTTATGTTCTTGTGAAATCAGGAAATGGGGTAGAACTTCATTACTCTGAATACTTTGCTGGTTGTATAAAATATCTTAGCTTGATATTTTTTTCGAAGTAATGAGTCTCAGTCTATATGGCTAGGTCTACACTGCAATGGTAAGTCAGAAAAAGAAACGTATCTTTTTCCACTTTACTGTTGAAAAAGGCTTTTCTGAAATTTGGTGCATCTACATGGCATCAAATTTGAGAAAAAAAGTGCTCTTTTGACACATCCCTTATTCCTTGTAAAATGAGGTTTACAGGGATGGCGAAAGAGTGCGTCCGCTTTTTCGAAAATTATTCCAAAAAGCAGACATGTTCCTTGGACATGGTATTGCTTTTCTGGGATACCACCGCGAGGGAAGCTGATTTTTAAATGGTCTCCCCTTGTGGCCGAGCTCCCATCTAGCACCTCACACTGCTGCCTCTGATGACAGGGGGCCCCTCAGGAGTGATACCAGAGCACACTGGCTGCCAGACTCACCCCGGGGAATACAGAATAGTTGACTAACCAATAAGAATTCATGAGGTTAAATGTCTTTTCAGTTAACCCATATTTTACATACATTCATACTCCCACACTATGAATCGGAAAAAGAAAATGTTTGATATATAGTAACTGCCTTGTGCTTCTTTTATAGTCCATTTGAACTTCTAGTAAATCTTTACAGGCACTCCCCAAGTTACGAACATCCGACTTACGAACATCCGCATATACAAACAAAAGTTCGCCTCGGGGGAGCAGGCCAGAGGCCTAGGTGGTGGCAAGCTGTACAATTGCTGGCCAGAGGATTCAAGAAGAACAGGAGGTGGTCATGAAGCCAGTGGCTGGAGAGAAGTGACACTTTGAAGGGGAAGCTGCCACTTCTCTCCTGCCACTGGCTGCATGGCCACCTCTCCTCCTCCGGAGTCCTCTGGCATGTGCTGGCACGGCTTGTGGCCTCCTGCTGAGTAGAGGCTGGGTGCAGCCCATGGGGGAGGAGCAGCGGCAGGCAGGGGAAACCCAGAAGTCCCCTTCAGAATTTCCACCTACCTCCTCATCCTCCTTGAATTAAACCTGTCTTTCATCAAGCTCCAGCATTCAAAGCCAAATAAAGAGCTATTTCTACTATTTTTCATTACGAATATACAGTATTATCAGCTACAATTATAGGTTAAATAGATGTTTGTGGGCCAGCCTGGAAACTTAACTACCATTTTTGTTTCTATGGGAAAATGCATTCCCGGTTCCAAACAGCCAACTTACCAATGAACTTTTGGAACACAACCCGTTGGGTACTTTCCTGTATGCTTTGAATAAGATCAGGTAATGTCTTTGATCCAAGAACTTGCATAGGTGCTCATTTATGAAGGGAGTTAAATTTAGAGCATTGATTTAATGGAACTTTAAAGTAATATTATTTGATCAAATCCACTTTGAAAACTTTCTTCCCTCCAGTAGAATTTTTATTTCCTTCCCCTCAGTAATGTTAAAGTTTGCAATATGAGGGTATGTTTGTTTTTTTCCCCAATTTAAATCTCTTCTAACAGTCTGTGGAGAACTGTGTGTGCATTATGCGAAACCTTTCCTATCACGTCCACAAAGAGGTCCCAGGAGCTGACAAGTACCAAGAGCTAGATGCAAATCCGCCTACGAGCACAGGAGGCTCTCAGAAAAAGAAGAAAGATGATGCTGGCTGCTTTGGAGGGAAGAAAGCTAAAGGTGTGTGCAATAGCTGTCTCATAAACAAGAGTGGTTCTTAGTGACATTGCAGTATTTCTATGTATTACCCTGATCCTGCAAGCAAGCTTGTGTAATTTTACTCACATAAGTAATTTCATTGGAGCCAATGGAACTGCTCACATGTGTAGTTAAACAAATGCATGTTTTCTAACCCTTTGATTTTATGTTCATAGTACTTGGGGCATGTGTTAATTTTCCCTGTTCATTCTTGCTAAATATTTTAGGAACTATTCTCTCATTGATACATGTATGTAACATCCATTTAACAAAAGTGGTTTGTGCACTGAAGTATGACCAGACCCATTCATGTCCACTGCTGACAAAGACTGGTGTGTTCTGTGTCTCATCATGTGCCCCTGTTGCCATCCCTGGAAAGTTTCACGTTATTTCCATCTATCTTATTCCATAGCATTTTCTGACTTACCTGGAAACAAGCCAAGTACACTCTGATTTCCATGCATGGTTGCCCTGTCTCTGCCAGTTTCATATTTTTTAATCTATCACATATTTTAAAAAAGCACAATGCCTTCACTCTTACATTCATTTAAATTGCAAATGTGATTCCGGTAGCTTTTAATTGTCAATCACTTTAGACCTGTTCTCTCCCAGTTGGGCACGGGTGTCACAAATACGTTGCATCTCAAGAGGGAATTAATAAAGTCTCAGTAAACTTTCTTTTCAAATACTGACATTCAACTTACACATTTCCTCATTAGTTTAGGAACTGCAACTTCCAGACTGAATTAAGAGAGAATTGCTAAAGTTTCCAAGTTGGGGGCACAGTTCCTTTTGTCGGTGTGCTCAAAACTACTCAGGCTGAACCTCTCTACTCTGGCAACATCCATAGTCCAGCATGATTTTAATTAGCTGAATGTCCACTTATCGTGGGTGTGGCCAAGTTTCCCCCTGTCTAAAAGTTTGTTTACAGCCACCAGTCCTGGCTTTCAGTGTTCTCTGCTGTTAATTAGCTCTAATTTATCCCTAAAAGTCTTCTAAGAGCCCAGTAAGCAGTGGAAGTGTTGGTAATGTTGCTAAACAATATTGACCTCTCATGATTTGGCAAATTCTTTGGTTCAGCACTGGTCAGGTCCTGAAGGTGCTGGATGAGAGAGATTCATCCTGTATAGATAATAGTAGCTAAATATTGTTTAGTTTTTTATATTGATAATTGGCCAAGTATTGAATTGCTTTAACTTACATGCACAAATTTGAAGGCCCTAATCTATATTCCTAGGTTTAAAAATGTAGTCCCTGTACTATACTAAACTTAAATATCTGGCATTAAGTTGTTCTACTTCAGTGTACTACCATAGTTACTGTAGTATGTATCATAGTAACTACATCTGTTTTCAGTTTGACCTAATGCAATTTTAAATAAAAAAATAGGTCTTTATTAATTGGAAAAACTCTTTGAGGAGGCAGAAAACATTACTTGCTTGGCCAGGATTTATATATTGTATATATGAAAATGTAATATGATTTTCTTTACAAACAATTAACTCACAGGGGCTGTTTTTTCTCTTTCTATTTGTGAGGTCATATAATCCTGCTACTTGAGAGCAAAAATACTAGGGTAGAAGCAGGTGAAAAAAAAATCTGATATGTGAAATATATTCACTGTGTAGAGAGTGAGCATGCTCATGGTTTTCATCTTGATGAGTGAAGAGACTGATGATGTTTAGAGAACTTCTCCACTCTTGCATGTCAGGTGTCTGTCCATGTCCCATAGGATCCAATCCAGCCCTATATATGTGCTCTGTCTGTATAGGGTTTTTCAATTTATCAGCCAAAAAGTTTGAGAAAAGGGTGCCAAAATTGAGGGACCTTGAGGACAAACTGCCATTGACATGAGTGAGAGATGCGGATATTTGGTGGTCTCTCAGTTTTAGCTCACAATGTTCAGCAGAAAATCTCAATTATTTTTTCCAAGCACGTTTTAGCACTTTTCCCATTCAGCGCTCAGCCGTAAAAATTCATGCTGTTCTCTCAGATGGAATTGACTAGTAGCTATGCAAAGCTCCCAGCTGGTGATGTGCAGATCAGAAGGGTTGAGAGGAACAGGCAGGCTTAGTATTAAAAAAGAAGAAAACACCCCCATCACCACTATTTGAAAGTCTGCTTTTAAAAACACAAATACAATAACAATTCTCTTACTTATAAAAGTCTGTGAAAATCTAGACTATCAATCCTTCTTGCCGAGTCTAGCACTGGAAAATAGATCATTTCAGTTTTTCCTTAAAAATATCTTGTGATGTTTTCTTATTTTATTTCATGATCATTGATCATAGCATTTCAAACATCTCTGCCTCCTTTCCCCCACTACCTTCAGCATATTTTGAGATAACTAAAAAGAAAAAAGAACCTTCAGAGGGAAAAATAATTTCAAGCAGGAACAAGAGGGAAGGGGGAGTGTTTTGATTAGTGAGAGTTAGTGCAGCCCTGTACATTTCAGGTTGAATTTGTGCTATGAAATTCTGCTTCTTTGTGATTGCTCCTTTTTATCTTCTTCCTTCCTGTAAACTTTTCTTTTTCCTTTTCTGCTTTTCTGGTTATTAGAGGAGTGGTTCAATCAAGGTGAGTCCTTCCAGTGCTCTGTCCAACATTGCTATAATCTACTTTGTTCACCTTTTCCATGCAAGGATTAGAGTTTACATAGTGGCCTCACTGACCTAATGCCTACAATAAAAGGTTAGCTCTGTTTTCCTAGTGTTCATTTCTGCTGCTGTCACTTGGAGATCTCTAGCCTATCTGATGAAGGGGCTTTTTTCAGTCTTGTTGGTGCTATTTAGAAGGGGAGTGCTCTTAGTAATGAATACAGGGCCATGTTCATCCAAGTACATGGGATTGCACTTGGGAATTTGGTCCTATAGTGATGTTCTAAGCCTGGGGTCAAGATAACTTATATGGGCAACTTCGTTTCACTAAGTGTAATGGAAGACATAGTCTAATCCATGATCTGAATATGGGAATGGGTGCCAGTAATCCCTGTTCTGTTCCCAGCTCTTTACTAACTCCATTTGTCATCCTACACAAATCACTTACCCTACCTGAGCATCTGTTTCCCATTCTGCAGAATGGGGATAATTCTTACCTGACAGTTTTGATGATTCATTAGTTCGCATTCTGGCTTGAAGTGATGGTGTTTTTGTTGCTATTGGTTTGGTGGTAGCTGCTGGAATGGGATGGGCTTAAGGGGATGGCCGGTGATAGTTGCTGCGGGTACAATGGACAGAAGAGCACGAAAGTGAAGAGCCAGTGCTGGTTTGCAATGTCATTAGGAAGGCCCAGCTTTCTAACTTCCCATTTATCAGGCTGAGGAGCAGGAGTGTTACTAAGGTGGAACTCAGCCCCAGGAAGCAGTAAGTTCACTTAACTGGGCATTTTTCTACTTCATGTTTAACTGGGTGTTATTGACTGGCCTCTATAGGGCTCTCTCCCTTTCAGTTCTTTTTACCCAAAAAGATGATGGGTGAGATTTTGTTCTTGAGAGAAGTGTGGTATAAAATGGAAAGGGGACAAGGGGATAGCCTTAGGGCTTTGTAGGGAAGCATACGACCATTGTGGGAAGAACACTGAAATATTAGTTGCAGGTAGCACGGAGTTACATCCTGAATTCCTTACCAACTTTTTAGAAAACATTTGACCTGGTAAGGATGACAGTACATGAACAAGAGTAATATTTTTATAATGCCTTATATAAAGGAAGAAGCTTTAATTTTGCGGATTAAAAGATTGTAAATCATGTATTACACAAGCAAGTATTTCCCACACCAGAATATTGTGCCAGCTCCTATAGTCCGGTCCCAAAAAGCAGGCTTATCAGCAATCATATTAAAATCTACCTGTCTTTTGCTGAGGTTCTGAGCTGTGCTTCAGATGGGCCTAGATCTTCTTTCCTCTTCTGTTGTTGGAGGCAGGAAGGAGGAAAAAAATTCCAAAAACACAAGATTTGTTCTTTAAAACGTTTTGTTGTCACTTGCCAGTGGAATTCTTAAGCATGGAGGTGCTCTGTGACTGTCACTGTGGGAATGTCTGCATTTCTCAGGGGCTCAAGGCTGAACTTTTGTAGGACAGGACTAATCTTATGTTGTAAGAAGTTGTATGAGACATCAGATGGGGAAGAGACTCATGCCACCCAATTTTGTGATATGATAAAATTATAATTAGATTTTAAAATGGGATTAAATTTAATCAAGTTTTACAAGTGCTCATTCTCTCATGTGGGTGCTGTAGAAAACATTTTAAATCAATACAGCTTAATGGTTTAAAAAGGCTGTAATTGTATTAGCCTCCCCGTCCCCACATAGACATCTCTTGATTCTTCCCTCTACATCACAGACTTGTCCTTCCTAATCTGCTCCTCCTTTCAGGAAGAACCCTGGAAATGTAGATACCTTAGCATGTGATCTTCAGTTTCCCAGCCCTGGCAGTTTGTGAATCAGCAGGCAGAGGTGAGAGTAAGGAGATGGGCCCTGGTGTGCCGCGCCGGTAAGAAGGAGCTGGCCAGCGCTGCGGTGCACCACTGCAGTTGGAGGAGGAGTGGCACACTCTCAAGGAGGATCTGGGGGCTCTCGTGCAGGCTGGCACTGTCACCAATCCCATGCTAAGCAACTGGAAGTCAGGCAGATGTAAATGACGAGATGGAGGTTGTAGGAGGCATGTTCCTACCCAGGCTCCTGGTGGGACATTGGCATCCCAGCTTGGAATGCCCCTCTCTCGCCATGCTTGCTGGCCCCCAGGCAACACAGGAACAGGAGCAGCATGGGGCAGGGACCTATCCATAGCTAGGGTTGTCAGATGGTTTAACCAAAAATACCGAACACCCCTCCCCCCAAAAAAAAATTCTGTTGAGGGGGCAAAAAAAAGGGGAGACCAAAGTTATTAAGCAAATAAATAATAAATTAATAAATTAAATAAACAGAATTAAAACAGCATGGCCCCTTTCAGAGTGCCTGCAGAGTCAGAATAGGGATAGAAACGGGAGTAGTTGAGCACTAAGACCTAGGGAAGGCATTGCTTCCTCTTGATTTTTAGGCTTTTTGCCGATGGCCATTTTGTTTTCTTGATCAAGCCAAAACTGCAGCTTCCCTGTGGAACCAGGTAAGCAGGTGGTCATGGGGCGGGGAGCTAGGGGTGTCGGGAGGCTGGGCCCAGTTGCTGAGAGTGTCGTAGGGTTGCCTGGTGTCCAGTATTTTTGCCTCCTAGCTGGGAAAAAAAAAATCAGAAGACACCAGACATTTTAGGTGTCCGGTATTTTCTGAATTTTTTTTCCGGACAGGAGGCGAAAATACCGGACTGTCCGGGTCAATACCGGACACCTAGCAACCTATCCACAGCTAGGTAATCCACTCACAACAGTAACTGTCCCAAGCCAGCCTCAAATCCCCCTGCCTAAGTCCCACCCCTGCTTCTCAAAGGTGTCATTTCCAGAATTCATGATTCTCATCCCTGGAAATGTAATGCTTTCCCTTTAAACTGTCAGCTGATTACAGCCGCTGTCATATCACATGAAAAGTGAAGCTGTTTCTCATGTGGCCAGGTGGCAAACCACTGAGGACTGCATATAGGTGAAAGCCAGCACCTATTCCTTGCCTAGAAACTGAATGGCTGTCATTAAGAATTACAGAGCACAGGTGGAATGCTTTGTCTTTGTGAAAGAAATATTGTTTAATAAACAAGCAGTTGCACTCTGCATCCTCTGCGTGACAAGTTGTTCAGCCTAAAATAGGCTCTGTGTCATCTGCGTGAACTGTGTCTTCAGAGATCATGCACAGAATGACTCTTGTTTGCATGCAATTAGTGATTCAATTGATGATGCACCAGGTGGTGTGGAATCGAGTCCATTTCCTTATCATACTAAATCGACAGGATTAACAGGAAAAAAATCAACAAAGATGTATGTTAAAACATATAGGGCTTTGAACCATTCTGTTCAGTAAGGTGCTTTTTACAGCTTTATTTCCAGAGTAGTGTCCTGAGTGTGAAACTTGCAAGTGCTAGCAACACACAACTGAATAGAACTGCAGTAAAATTATTACCCAAACTAAAATTTGCAGGTAAAATGGAGGCAAGTTCTTTTGTCTTTATTTAAAGCTCCCTCCACACGTTAATTTTAAACCACCTTCCCTTCACTGTTCCTCTTTCCCTCTGTTGTGGGATTTTTCATATCTCTGAGCAGCGACCAACAGAGCAGTCTTCAGCTGTCACCATAAAAAGTAGCATCCCATCATAATGCCTGGCATATTGTCTTCCTCTGTGTGTCACCACTTCCCTCAGCAGCATATTACTGCATTTTTCCATGGCCCAAGAATTGGTGTGAGGGTTTAGGGCTACCACTAATTCCCATCCCTCATTTTAGCAAAGACATTTTTCAAAAGGAATGGAACAAAATGTGATAGTATGAACTTTTGGCAGATAAGACGACTGGGCTCTATAATCTGGTACAACCTAAGAAAACATACTTTTCAAACAAGCAAACTTCAGATGCATGGGATAAGCTATTATGGGGAAGGTCATTTTCTCTTGGACCTGTAATTGGTTAAAAGACAGGAAAGAAAAGAATTGGCTAGTTTTCAGAAAGGTAAATAGCTGTGTCCATCAGGGATCTATACCAGGACCAGTGCAGTTGAACATACTCATACATCATCTGGTAGAAGGGGTAAACAGTGAGGTGGCAAAATCTGCAGATGATACAGAAGTATTCAAGATAGGTCACCCCAAAGCAAATTATGAATTGTTGCAAAGAAAGCTAACAAAACTGGGTGACAGAGCAACAATGGTAGATTTAATTGATTTCTGATAAATGCAAAGTAATGCACAGTGGAAAACATCCTATACATTCAGAACAACGAGGTCTAAATTAGCTTAGGTCAGTTATACAGATTCTGGGTGTCTAAAGCCTCTGATTGCCAGATGTTGGGATTGGATAATGAGAGATGGATCACTCAATAATTGCCCTTTCTGTTTAATTTTTTCTGAAGCTTTTATCATTGGACACTGCTGCAAGATGGGCTACTGGGCTAGATGGATCTTTGGCCTGACCCAGTGTGGCCGTTCTTATGTTCTGTTTTCAGAGCCCTGAATTCAGAGCCCAGCTTCAGTTCAGGCATGCACAAGAAAGTCCATTTTTGCACATATTTTATCAAAATGTCTAGAGTAATCCCTTCAGCTACATTAAACTTTCTTTAAATTAAAGTTAATATAATGGTATGACTCTGTCCCTGTCCCTTAGCGCAGTGTTTAAAGCACAAAATAATTTTCCTTTGTTTCTAATAAGCAGTTAGAATTAGGCTGTGTTGATTGAAGGACAATCTAAGATTATTTGCCATCTTCTTTGCCATATATTAAACACAGGCCTTTCTGCGAGACCAGTTCAGTGAAAAGAATTAAAAGGGGGCCATCCATTTCTCTCTCCGCCTCATCCTTGTTCCAAAATATAGCTTGTCAGTGAATCTGGTAGTCAAGATGTGTCTTCTACTAAAAACAAGACCAAAAAGCTTCATTTGTACATCTAGAAAACTTGAGGCAAAAATGTTTGTCTATGTTGTTGATAAAGGTGCAATCAACTGAATTTATGAATGAGGCAAATAATTTGTCAGTGAAACTAAATGACCTGGATTTCAGTGTTGCTGAGCAACCCATGAGACTCCCTGAATTGGAGGGAACTGCAGATAGTCAGAGCCTTTGAAAATCAAGCCAGAAGGTGTGCAGTTTTGGACTTGTATTCCTCATACAGACACAAAGGTTACGTGTGCAGCTTGAAGGCCGAATATATACCAAGAAAGCAGAATTGTACTGTGTAAATTTTGATACTGTTACCATCTTTCTTACTATAGGTGCACAGTATAATAACTCTTCTATCATGCATTGAAACCCTTTGTCATTTACTGTCCTATTTTATGTTCAGGAAAGAAAAATGGAGATCCGGACAGGAACTTTGATACACTTGATTTGCCCAAGCGGTCTGAAGCAGCAAAAGGTAATACACTAATCTGTATTTATGATCTTGAAAATAAGGAAAATGGGAGGTGGGGATCCTTAGAGGGATTTGCAAAATGAATAATATACAGTTCATATACCTTTTATACTCAGTGAAATATAGATGTGTGTCATTGTGCTGCTTCTCTTCCCATGTATAGCACTCAATGTGGGTTTCTGTTGCTTAAACTGGTCAGAGGAGATAATGCAGGCAGATTAGGCCTAGGGTCTAAGTTCCCTCTAAGATGTATGGCCGCGCAGCTGCTACTCAAGCCCGACATGGGCTCGGTACTGTGATGGAGAGACACCTCTCCCTCAGCGCAGACCTTCCATTGTAGAGAGTGTTGCCTCTCTCAACCAGTCCCAGACCAGATCTGCTGCCCCGGACTTGCCACGGACAGGACACAGGCACCCTTCCAGCCCTGCTGGTGCTGTCATGACTACCTGGTTCCAAGCTGCTGCCGTGAGAGAAACTTGGAGGGGGAAGTCTTCTCTCTTCCTGGGGCAGTCTTCACCTCAGTCTTCTCATCTAGCTCTATCCTGTAGCCCACCCCCTTTCTTACTAGAGCCCTCACCCCCCACATCACAACCCTCTGCCTGAGCCCTGAGCCCCTCCCCCTCCATACTCTGTTCCCTTTTGTCCCACCTCTGCTACACACCGTCCATGTGTGAAATGAATTTTATTATGTGCACTAATATAGACGTGATGTATGTGCACATAACAAAATTCACTCCACACATGAACATAAAAAATTAGAGGGATAACTGTTGGGGGATGGGGGGGGAGGGAAATGCATCCTTTCAAAGAAAAAACATGGGATTCACTCATAGAACACAATTTTGCACTTTCTCCACAATGGGTACAAGCATGGGGTGTTGTGTAGAGTGTGAAATTTAGGAGATTTACAAGTGCTGTCTTCTTCCTTTCTATACTTTCCTCACAATCTGCCATTGACTGGCAGCTTTACAACTCCCCAGTAGTTTGCATTAGTTTATGGTCTTTGGGGGGTTTTATGTCATCCACTGCTGGCTGACCTTCCCTGATAATGGTAATTTGGCCTGCTGCAGTCAGCAGCTATGATAGCTTTCCAGGGCTTCCAGAGGCTGACAGTCATAGGCAGATTTTGATGGATGACACTCCGGTTTTCTTTGTCATTGAGCGTGTATTTTAGCTGTGGGCAGAAGAGAAATCTCCTAACCAACATTTGGTGCATAGCACTCTTTCCAGTGGTGATGTAGGGGATAATTTGGGGATCTCTTGTGATTTTTGCTGCATACTGCAATTTTCTGCAAATCTCAAGCTTTTGGTTAAAATAAAACTGTCTTTCCATTGCACAGATACAACCTTTGTCCTGCACACTTATATAATGTTGCCTTATTAACTTTGCCCTGCAGAAAACTGTCTTCTGTAAGCACCATTCACTTAGATGAGATATAACTGCCAATATTTAAGTGCGTCTAAATGAAAAATTAATGCACACAAGCTTTTTTCTCATTTTCTTCCTTTTTTTAAAAAAAGGAAAAGAAAAAAGGCAAGGAAAATGAATGAAAGAAAATGTTAGCTCACCCTCGTTGCATGTATAAGTTATATTGTGTATAGGGAGGCAATGTGGGACTTATGGTGCCAGAATTCTATTTCCAGTTCTACCACTGACTTGCTAGGTGTCCTTAGGCAAGCTATGTTATCCTTCTGTATCCCAGTTTCCCTATCTATAAAATGTGGCTATTGCTCCTGACCTTCTTTATGAAATACTTTGAGCTCTATTGAAACACCATAGACTACAGAGGTGGTGTGTTATAAAAGTTACACACTTAATTTTTAAAGTAGGAATCAAATATTTTATGGACGATGAGATTGAGTTATTTATGAACTGATATATTTGCCTCAATCTAAGCCAGGGCTGGCCCACAACATTTTGGCACCTGAGGCGAGGAGCTCAAATGACGCCCCCATGCTCCCTCAGTTGGGCCAAAACTTTGAAAGGTCTCAATTCTGCCTTCTTCCTGTTCTACTCCTCTCATGGTACTGCAGAGAGAATACATATGCACCAGCCGCAGACACAATTTTCTACTCTCTGGATCCTAGTGGCGCCCCACGCCCAGTCTGGCACCTGAGGTGGCCGCCTCAGTTCACCTCATGGTAAGGCCAGCCCTGATCAAAGCACTGGTTTATACCAGTGGCACAGCTTGGCACTTCTTGCTAAGGAAATTTTGTCTTTCTTTTGCTAGACTTGTCCTTTTATATTAATTTTTTATCCGGGGCCTAATTGTGCAAGAAACTTAGCACTCTTGGAAAATGAAAAGAGCCTTCATGCACCTACTGATTCAGAGCTGGGCCCATGGTTTGATTGCAGAGCAAAGAGACCGTTTAAGGATTAAAAATTTAGGCTAGGCTTGAAATCTGTTCTAGGAATTGAGCTTTTTTTTTTTTTAATTGTGTGAGTTTTTTTAAGTGCTTAAATGAGCACTTTACATTTTGGACGAATGGGCTTGATAATTAGTTGTTAGAATTGAGCAATCCAGAATAAAAAAGGAAAGAAAAACAGACTTTACATGTATGGCATAAGGCAAGCCTCAGCCCTTTAATTTACTGCTAAGTGTGGTTGTAATGTAGATGCCAGGCAGAGAAAAATGTACACGCAAGATTTTTACGGCGACATGTATCTTGTGCAAACTTGTACTTTCTTAAAAACAAACAAAAAAAAATGCTGGGGAAGGATTTTGCTGACAGTGTTTTGTGGCTGTGTCTTTTGTGTCTCGTGGCCTGTGCAGTGGTGCCGTACATGTGTTCAGTACCAGGACATTGGAGAAACAAGATGGGTGAGGAAATACCTTTTATTTGGACCAACGTTTTTCCAAAAAAGATACTATTTCACCCACATTGTCTTCCTAATCTTGTTGCTCCGCTGCTTGTTACTATATTGGATTGTTTCTGCTAAGATTACATGCTCTTTAAAATGTTTTCTTTGATAATTTTGAGGAACCCAAACGTAAACTATATGGAGATGTCAGTCTGGCTACATATAACATACTAGATTAGGTCAAAAGTTTAATCCCATCATCATTTTGATGGATGATTCCTCTTGGGAAATGAGGGACATGAAAAACCATTTACTGAAGTGTACTTGTGGGGAAAAAAAACAAATTAACTTTTATTACTTTTTTTCTACAAGAATTTTCCTGCAAAACAGCCAGTTTAAGCAATAATTCTTGGGCCTAGAAGGTTCTAACAAGATTGCTGCTATTTTGATTTGTTTAGAAATGTAAACAAAATAAAATTGCAGTTTGAAGACAGTTAACAGCTAAGGTCAGTTCTGGGCCATGGAGCCTAATTGATGAAATCAGCTTTCAAATGAGGCAGAATCTCATTTTGAAGATTGAAAAATCACGCAAATTTTAATGATCAAATGCATTTGGTTTCGGTGACACAATGAAGTACTTGTTCAAAAACCAACAATTAGAGATTAGCTGTTTCATGTATTATTAAAGCCATATTAAAGGGAGTTTTCTGCTGCAATCTTCATGCAAGCAAATAAAACTACAGTAGCTAACAAGAGCTGTTCATGCACAGCAGCAAATGAACATTGTAGTAATTAACAGACTGTTAGGAGATAGAGCTGTTAGGGTTCCTGAATTTTAAAGTCCATTTCCCTAGGATTCATTGGGCCAGCTAAGGAGCAACCTTAAGAACTCCTGGCCACAATTCCCTTATAGGAGGGACGGGCAACCTTTTATGGGTTGGGCGCAGCTGACCCACAGAAAAATCAGTTGGAGGCCGCACAAAAGGTGAGAAGCAAAGTGAGACACCCTTGACTGAGAAGGAAAAAAACACTCCTTACATTTCCCTCACACACCAGAGCCTAGGTGGTCCCAGGTTGGTAGATTTTGTGTGCTGCAGCTCTGTGGAGGAGTGGATGAGAGCTGGAGCACCAGTGTGGGCTAAGGATGTTAAGGACTAGTTGATAAGCAAATGCTTATCGGATAGTCAGTCGACTAGTCCATTCCCCTCACTTCCCCGCTGCCTCCATCAGATAGAGGTAGGAAAGGGGGTACTTCAAAGCAGCAGTGCTGCATGGCTGATCATGGGATCAGCTGTGTGGCACTGCCACTTTGAAACGCCAAGGCAGCACCACGTGGAGTCCGGGGTCAGCTGGGGAGTCCCCCGCTGACCTCTGGCTCCATGTGGCATTTCAAATGCAGCACAGCATGGAACCTGGAGTCAGCAGGGGACTCAGTTCCCCACTGAACCCAGGCTCCATCCTGCACTTCTGCTTTGAAATGCACAAGAGTCCCCACTAGGGACTGCTGTACATTTCAAAGCTGGCATGCCGCCTGCAGCCCACAGTCAGTGGGACTTCCGGCAGGGGCTTTTGCACATTTCAAAGGAGGAATGTGGAAGAGCTTATTGAGCAGTCGATGGAAATTCCATCAACTACTTGACTAGTAAAATAACAAATAGTTAACTTCCCTACTGTGGGCTCCCCAGTGTGGGTGAGTGGGTGAGGGGATACTTAAGCCTTGGGTGGCCAGATCCAGGCAAGCCAGGGCCCACATCCAGCCCTTGTGCCTGAAGTTCCCCACCCCTGCCTTATAGAAATGTGTCATAAATGTATCAGTGAGTTCAGTTGATCTAGTATGAATGTTGGCTTTAAGAAACTGAGAACTAAAAAAGGAGCAGTCCTGTTTCCCATTATCTCTAGAAAGTTAGATTGATTTCCACAGGAACTTAATCATAAATCTTTGTGTAATAAACAGCTACTTGTGTTCAAGTAGCAACACCCATCAGTGTTGGCACCTTTTCTTCAGTGTCTAGTCAAAACAAGTTAGTGCATTAAAAACAGAGAAGTGAGTTTGGGATGAATGTCTGGCTCAGGAATGGGCAATAAGCAACACGTGAATTAACCCTGGTGGGGTTATCTGCGCACAGCAGGTATTGCCACTCACAGCTCCCTTTGGCTAGGAAGGTGATGCATGGCCAACAGGCTAACCCTAGCAAACCGCATCAGGCCTGTGATCCACTTGTGGTCCACCCCTGGCCTTGCTTTATGTTAGTGTATTTTGCTCCAGGATAACTTACTTGGTTGACATGTGGAATGGAACTGGTGATGCAATTTTTCAAGCAAGGTTTTAGTGTTTTAAAAATGTGAGCTGCTTTCCACCATTGGCTGTTCATTTTTAAAAGTATGTCAGAGTAGCCTGTAAGGGCATAGTTTGCCTAGCGTTGGATCTCATTGAAAACCAATAGCCTTTTTCTGCCATGCTCCCAGGCTGGGCAACACTTGCAACTTAAGGCTGCTTATTTGTGGATAAATCTTTTAACATGGGATGGAATGGTGATGGAGTGGTCCCATCTAATAGAAAAAGTTTTGAATGGCATCATTCAGGATGCTGTGTTCACAGTGGGGAAGGAAGTTTAAAGAGCTGCTTTTCCCTTTTTTCCCCTACATGAAGAACATGGCACATTTTTGGGACAGGTTGTGGCAAGGAGGACACTTCTGATGGTTGGAACTGAGCAGAGTCCTTGAGAATCAGAAGGGAATGAGAGGGAGAGCTAATGGGAAAACATGATTGTTAAATTGGAGCAGGTCCTGAGGAAAAAGCCAATTTCTAGGCCAATGTCAGAAAAACTATGTTGCTAGAATCATTATAAAGTAGGTTGATAAAACTTCTATTGGCTGATTGTCTCCTCTAGAGAGTGTCCTTTTTGTCAGTGAATATCACAAATCGTGCAAATATTGATTTCTCTTGTGCAAAACAAAAAAAAATACAATACAGCATGGTGCCTTTGCTTTGCTTTTAGAACCATTCCACAGGTGTTAAGGTGAAAATAAACTGAGCAGATGATGAAGGAGAAAACACAGGACATGGAAGGCAGGAATTGGGAGTCTTCTGTCAGTAGAGGATGCGGCTATAGTTGGAAGCAGGGTTTCAAATAACAGATTGATGAGCGAACCAAATCTATTAAAGAAATCCCTTGATGGAAAAAAGATCTCTGAATTGGTCATTTTTATTTTGTGACACTTACTGTCTTGAAGTGGCTAGTCTGTAGATTGGCCCTTCTGTTGGCAAGGAGAGGGAAATCCTGTCCGTTAGTTAAATTTTTCTGACTTGTTTGTTTTATACAGTCAAACCTGGTTAATATTAGAGATGTGAATGGGTTAACCACTACCCAGTAAGCATCACCCATTAAAATCAACAAGTTACCTGGGAGCAGCCTTCTGTCTGTGGAACCCTGCAGGAAAGGACTGGTGTACTCCCCAACCCCCACTGCTGCTTCTGCCCAGTGTGTGCCTGCAACTTCCAGCCTGTGAGCCTGCACGGGCTGGGAATCAGCAGCCCCTCTCCCCTTGCAGTCCCCTCACCTTCATGAGGCTGCCGATTTCTCAGCCCTCCCCCGTTTAACCAGTTAACTAATTAAACAGGATTTTACATCTTTATTCTATTTAAATTGAAAATTTCAATTTTATTTGGATTGTACAAACCATCAGTTTTTAGTACATGTGTATAATAGCATAATATTGGCTGTGATGAATACTCAGGAATTGGAGATGGACCCAGATCTGGTGTCTAGTTCATCCCATTATGGAGACTAGGGATTCTGTACCAACTACATGAATTCATGAGTAAAATTGTTGTTTGCTTACATCTACCATTCAAGAACAAATCATGCCAAACAAACCTAATTTCCTCCTTTGACTGGTTACAGGTTTCGTTGGTAGACATGATATATCTTGATTTTGACATATTTCCACATAAGTCTTATAATCAAACTAGGGAAATGTGATCTAAATTAAAATTCTATAAGATGAATACATAACTAGTTGAAAGACCATATTCAGAATAATTGTCAATGGTTCGCTGTCTTACTGGGAAGATGTATCTAATGGGATCTCACAAGGATTTGTCCGGGGTCTGGCACAACTAAAAATGTTAGTTAATCACTTAGAAAATGGAGTTAAGAGTGTGTTTAAACAATCTGTGGATGACATCAAGATGGGAGTAGCAAACATTTTGGCAGAAAGGATTGGAATTTAAAATTGTTTGTGACAAATTGGAGAACTGGTCTGATATCAACAGGGTGAAATTCAGCACAAGTTAGTGCAAAATACGACACTAAAAAAGGAAAAATCAAACTCTCAAGTATAAAATGGGAAATAAATGGCTAGGCAGCAGTATTGCTGAACAGGATTTGGTGGTTATAGTGGATGACAAATTGAATGAGTCAACAATGTGGGTACGTCTAGACTACATGGCTCCGTCGACGGAGCCATGTAAAATAGTTTACTCGGCATAGTCAAAGAAGTAAGGATTTAAATAATCCCCGCTTCATTAAAATAAAAAAGGCTGCCGCACTGTGCTGACGATCAGCTGATCTAGCACAGTGCGGCAGTCTAGATTCAGCGTGGTCGACAAGGGAAGCCTTTGTCGACCGCTCTGGTATGCTTCGTGAAACGCTTCCCTTGTCGACCAAAAGGCTTCCCTTATCGACCACGCCACGTCTAGACTGCCACGCTGTGTGGGATCAGCTGATCGTCAGCACAGTACGGCGGCCATTTTTATTTTAACAAGCGGGGATTATTTAAATCCCTGCTTCTTTGACTATGCCGAGTAAACTATTTTATATGGGTTCATCGACAGAGCCATGTATTCTAGACGTACCCCATGATGCAGCTGCAGAGAAGGCTAATATCACTCTGCATGTATTAAGAGAAGAGTTATATATCAAGCAGAGGACAGAATTGTCCTGCTCTACTTAGCCCTGGTCTGAGTCTTGCTCTGGAGTTCTTCATTAAGTTCTAGGCACTACACTTCAAGAAAGATGTAGAGAAAGTGGAGAGAGCCCACAGGAGAGCAATAATAATGATAAAAGGTTTAGAAAACCTGACCTGTGAGAGAGGTATTTTTTTTTAACTAAGTATGTTTAATTTTGAGGAAAGACAACTGAGGGGAGGACCGATTAGACTACTAATATGTTAAGGTCTGTTTCTAAAGAGGAGGGTGATCAGTTGTTCTCTTGTCCACTAGAGCTAGGACAAAAAGTAATGGGCTGAATCTTGAAGCAAGATTAAGGTTAAGATATTTTTAAAACTTTCCAGTGATGAGTAGTTAAACTCTGGAATAAGCTTCCAAGGTTGTGTCTGTTAGAACTTTTAAGAAGCTGGTTAGACAAATACCTGGCAGGTGTTTGATTAGAGATACTTAATCCTGCTCAGCATAGGATTAAGTGGCCAATATTGCCACCCAAGGGCTAGTCTGTCCTTTTGATTGTGTTCTTAACTGCAATGTAATTGCAACATTTTACTGGTTTGTGGGATGGAGGTATGTAACTTACGTCCTGAAACTAACTCTGTTTAGGAATGGAATAAGCCTGCAATGTCCTGGTAACAAATCTGCTGCTCCAAAAAACTATTTGTGAAAATGCTATATGTATTTGAAAACTCTAGTTTGGGTGTATGCATGTGCATTTACCCTAAAAGCTTATGGATATTGGTGGATGAGATTTTGGATGAACTTGCTAGCAGATGAATTTCTCATCTATATATATCACAGTGATCAGTTACTTTCATTTAATCTGATACTATAAACATATTTTCTATTGCAAAAGATGAGTAATGAAACTGGCTAATAAATCTTTTGTGTTGCTGCCCGTAAGCAAATGAACTTAGACTTCCTGGCAGTGTTAAGGTAATGATTCTAAGTTAGCAGATCAAAAATGCTAATAATTTCTCTTTGACTAAAGGAGTCTCTCTCTCCATCTCTCTGTAATGAATTAGAAACTTCATTAACAGTTTTATCTTGATCAGGGCCAGATGACCATTTCGCGGGGCCCAGGGCAGCACAATTTTGCGGGACCCCCTTTTGCCACGGTGCATGCGCGGTGGCACCACGCGCATACCCGATGGCGCATGCACAGGGCTTCTTGAAGCATGGGGCCCGGGGCGGTCGCCCCACTTGCCTTGCCCTATATCCACCCCTGATCTTGATTATGGATTTGTGAATAAGATTAGCTGCTGTTCTAGCACTTAACTCTCACTTTCATTTGATTTCTTTAAAACCTTACAAGTTGACTAAAGTGTTAACGTGCCATTTTCTGACTCCTTTCAATCATTAGTTTTGGATGCAGTGTTGTGAAGAAATGATGACTGATTGATAATGGTATGATCCCCATTTCTCCTCCACCTGCCAATGGAAGTTGTAAGGCGAGTTCTCAATCCCCTAGAAAGAGAACATGTAACGTGTTATTCCATTAACATCTTTTCAGTATTAGGCACATGAAATTGAGAATTCCCATCAGAATTATTAAGTATCTCATATTTCTGTTGCTGTGCTAAGTACAATGTTCATTTTAGTCCCCTGTGTTGTTCATAATTTACAAAGTAGTGAGAGATGGCTCATCTGTCTTCCTGTATCTTGAATCAGAGAAACTTATTATCTTGGATAGGAGAATCCCCTGTGTGGCCTTCCCTTGATAAACTTTTTTCCAGTCTGATACACTTACATTCTCATTTCTCCTCATGTGCCTAGAATTTAGAATGTGGGAAGCAGTTAATTTCTGCTTCATTACTCAAGATTCATTCAGTTAACCCATTGCTTATAATTTAAAAGTTGAATAATTTATTCTGGATTTTTGTTTTTGTTTTTTACTCTTTTACCCCTATTTGGATTTCTTCCATTGATGCCTAGTTTCTTCACCACTGGTTTGAAATGTGATAGTGGATTGCTGCATGGCCCTTTGAACACAAGTTATGGAGTGCCAGTCATTTGGAAACTTTAATTATTTTGCAGTTCTTAAATAATCTCTAAAAATAATTATACCTGTTATGAATATATGAGTGAAATTGTTCTGAAGAGTCTGGAGGACCATAGATTAGTGTGTGGGTTTCCAACTTAATTAGCTGCATTTCAAACAAATTGTGGATTAGGGATGTTGAATATCGGTTAATTGAATAGTCGATTAACCTCATGAATTCTTATCAGTTACTCAACTATTCTCTATTCCCTGGGGGTGGGGCCAGCAGCGAGTGCATTCCGGCCCCACTCCCGAGGTGCCCCTTGCCACTCTGTGCTGCTGCCTCTGTATCAGAGGGAGCAGTATGGGCTGCCTGGCAGGCGCTGGTCCACAAGGGGAGATAGTTTAAAAACCAGCTCCCCTCGCACATTGGCTGCCTGTCGCCCATGCTGTTGCCTGTCTGGGGGGAGATAGGTCTGCGCTCCCAGACCAGATACGAGCCGGAACTGAGCTTGACTTCTAATACCCTTTAAATGCATCCCCGCAGCATGGATAGGTCCCAGACCAGCAAGCCAGGACTGAGCTGGGCTGCTGGCCAGCCTGCTATACAATTTACTGGGTGAGAGAGAGAGAGAGTGTGTGAATGCGTGTGAATGCATGTAGTCTGTAGCATTAACCTATAAGCTTTTGCTTATCAGTTAATCGACGACACTATTACATCCCTAATGTGGATCTGAGCTAAACCCCATTAAATTAAATGGGCTTTCTACCAGGCCCTGTATTAGTTTGAAGATTATATCTAAGTTATTTGTTTGGCGCTACTGCTTGTGTGCACCCCTTCTGTTTGCATAGGTGGCAGCAGACACACTGTACTCATTGGCAATAAAGGCTGCACAACATTTTTTATCACTTTTTTGCAGATTGATTTTGTATGATTTCCTGTCCTCAGATTTCCACCTCTTCGCCATGGCACAACAACAACATGTAAAATGACACTTCCTGAAGCGTAGTCAAATTACATACAGCTAGTGATGCACTAACAAAAAAGGGTGCTGAGTTTGGACATGAAACTATAATATTTCCATTGACAGATGACCTTGTTAAGCCAGACATTTGTACAGAGCTCCTCTGGGGCTGGCAAGCAACTCATCTTCCCTTTCAGTTTAGTGTGTGGATCATCATCCCTCCCAGTGTCTTTTGGAGGCCACTGAACACTTATAACTCCACCTCAAATGATGGGACTCTTTCTCCAACAGAGCATCAGAGAAGAACATGCACAATACAGGTGCTCTAACTGAATGAATCTTTCATTGCTTCTATTCTCCCTGAGTATCAAAGGGGTAGCCGTGTTAGTCTGAATCTGCAAAAGCGGTGAGGAGTCCTGTGGCACCTTATAGACTAACTGAAGTGTTGGAGCATAAGCTTTCGTGGGCAAAGACCCACTTCGTCAGATGCACGTCATCTGACGAAGTGGGTCTTTGCCCACGAAAGCTTATGCTCCAACACTTCAGTTAGTCTATAAGGTGCCACAGGACTCCTCACTGCTTTTGCATATTCTCCCTGAGGCAGTCAAGGAACCTGTGACTTTTGAAACTCACTGCAAACTGCCCAGCTAAAAATTCAAAAAGGTGCAACAAACATTTCTTGTAACCCAGTTTTGCATGTTTTCCCTTTTCCCTCACTTAGTAGCAAATGACTTGGATACCCTTTTCCTCAGGCAAGTACCAGCCACTCTGTTAGCATGGGTTACATTGGTCACAAAATGTTCAGTCACCTTGAACACTGTTCATGTTATGAACAAAATGTCCTAAATAAATCAGTTGAATAGTTATTCCACTGGCGCAAACTTTTAATGAACTCAGAGCCAGATAAATTTCTTCTGTTACCAATATTTTATTGAGCTCTATTAGTAGTCCCCAAAAATGTGTCTACTGCGTGCTGAAAAAATGCTTGTCTATTCTCTGCCTTGCCTAATGCTCCTAGTTGTCTCCTAATCCAGTGGTTCCCAACCTTTTTTATGCTGCCAGCAAACCCATTCACAAACTTTTGGCGGACTGGCAACATTTTATTAGCATATTCATCTGTATAATGAATATGCAGATATACAAATGTTGCCTGTCCGCCTAGCCCAAACCCAGCCCCTTGCTCACCAGTGCCTTTCACCCATACCCCCCCTTTGATTCTTTAACCTCTGACCCGTATAGCCCATGCCAATTTCGTTTTTCCCCATCACCCCACCATGCCCTCACCCAACACTCCTTTGCTCTTTGACCCCACCTCACCCCCGACTTCCCAGAGTGAGTCTGTCCCCTCTAGGGAGTGTGGCTGTTACTGCCACGTGGGTAGGGTGAGTGACCATTGGTGGTGCACGCTCCCCCTCCTTCCCAAACACATCTTGCACCCCAAGGCAGAGCCCCAGCTAGGCACCGACTTTCCTGGGTGGGAGGCGGATCAGGGAGGGAGGCACCTCCTGCTCCGCCACCTCTTGTTGCTGCCTCAGCCCCAGGCCCAGCAGCAGGCAAAATCAACCACCACGACTGCTAGAGCTGGGCTGCCATGAATAACCAGCTTCAGCTCTGGCAGCCGCTGTAGCCTGGCAGCCAGCGGTTCTCAGACCGCGGCACCAGTGCACGGACCAGCAGTTGGTAATCGCCGTCCTAAGCCACTTACCTGGAAAAATAATGCTACATTATCTGAGTTGAATGTTTTGTGATCCTTGCTCGGGTGATGATAAGGGGAGCAAAATCACAGCAGAAAAAGTTGCCTAAGTATGTGGAAGGATCAGCTGTTTGGTAGGAATCTTTTGAAACAAGACGTGAAATTTAAATCTGCCATTACCATGTAATAGGGTAACTCTGTTGGAAATAGCTGTCTTCTGAACTATTATTTTCCATTCCATTCTAGGTGTTTTCTGACACACATGGATTTTAAAATCACAAGTACAACCCTAGCTTTTATTAAGCTAGTTTGTTAGAATTATCTTCCCCTCTGCACTGATATCATTATTTGAGATGGAAAAATGCGATTATTTTGTCATGATATTCCTTGTCACATTCATTATTCTAAATGCTTTATTGTCTTATAGTACAGTGTCCGTATTAGCCAGTAGGATTTTTGGTAGATTTCTGACTGCATCTGAATCATACAGGGCTGTTGAGTTTTTATCATTAAAACAATTTTACTGGGTACTAATTCAGTCTTGCCTTGCAACAAGCTCCCATTGCTACACAGATGTTGTATAAAATAAATCATTAGCACAGCTCTTAAAAAAAATGCTCCGTGCTTGTTTGCTCTTATGCAGGTAGTAGGCACTGAACAAAGTGTCCTTTGAAGTTTAGTGTCCCTGAAATCACCTCCAATTTCCACGCAGACCAGCTTGGTAGCAAGGGTTTAAAAAAACAACAAAATGTTTTAAACAGATATTTGACTAGCTGGAAAGAGCTGGTTGTCCCCAAGTGGCTTGTTTCACTGTAACAATAGTATTTCCCATATATTTGTAGAAACTAATAATATGTGCTGGGGGAACTTGGAGAGGCAGCAAGAAGAGACTTCTGGAGCAAGAGCACAAGTATTTTGGAAAGGTGATTGTTTCCATGGTAGCAGCAGTGCTATAAGAATCTTGCTGCTTTTCTAGACTGATTCTCCGGTTGTAGAGTTTCTGCTGCTGAATCCTCTCTCCCCGCACAAAGGGTGCCATTGGGTTTTCAGCTCTGCTGAATGCAGCAAGAAAGCATACTATCCTGATCTCTCTGTTTATATAGCCTAACACACTGCTGTGTCTGTTCCTGAGCAGGGGGTGGGGAGATTTCAGGGGTTTGCTAGCCCTTTGCTGGGCATCAGAGTTCTTGGCCATTCCTGCCATTGCAAACTGCTTTTCAAAACAATGTTTTTTATCTTTAACCTCCAGATTACAAGGAAAGCCCACCATAACCACAGAGTGGCATCTAAACCTAATCTCATTTCAAAATACAATGCAGACTTAAACCACCCCAGAAACTACACATCTCCTAAGTGGTAGTGGTGGGTTTTTTTTTTCTTTGCTTGAAGGTTTTTTTTTTTTTCCAATGAGGTTGAAAAGTTTTAAAACTATTAACCACTGAACAGTGAGCATGATCACCAGGTCCTATCCTACAAGGTGCTTCGGTGATTCCAGATGAAGTCAGCAGAAGCTGATGATCTGGTGCATAGCACCTGGAATACACAATCCAAGTGCAGAGGAGTGAACCAGATGACCTCTTAAGGTTCCTTCCAGTCCTATGAGTCTATGAAATGTGTAGCAGCCTATGGATGTCAGAAGAAAACTAAGAAAAAAAACCCAACCCAACTGACACTTTCTTTTAACACTGCTTCAGAGAACTTGGCGAGGTGGGGGTGGGGGTGGGGGTGTATGGCTAGTGCAACTGCATTCTAGAAATGCAGCTTCGATAAATGTTTAATAACAGATATATAACAGATGACTCTCTTGCAGTTTATTCAGACTTTCATATGTTTGTCTCTTGCAGAGTAGCTCACCACGCTCCCATAGTCACTCACAGTGCTTGCCTCTGCGTTTTTAACAATGCACCTGTTGTTTTCTTTATGTTCAAAAAGCGTGAGCCTTCATTCTTCTCATTCTTATGGAAGCCTGTGGTGTTCATGTAAGAGGATGGGCTTGGAATTCCAACTGAAATTTCCCAGCAGGCCATTGAGAATGGATTCTAGGATTGCTTGCTATTGCATTCTAATTCTTCTTTTTCTTCTTGCAAAATTTTGCTGAATATTTAGATTCAGTTCCTCATTTTACCAATTAGGCAGCATCAGTCTTTCAAAATTACTCACTGTGCACATATATTTAGGAATAGAGATTGTGGGGATGTCTTCTGTTGGCATGTCTAAATAAGCACTTCCTGCCCCGCAAACTAGACTCCAGCAGGCCACTCAGTAAGTGATGTGCATGGCACATTCCTATTGCATTTTGACACACCCTCGTTTCAAATTGCAGTATGTCATCTCACAGTATGGAAAGTTTCATGCACATCAGCTGAATCCACATGGATGCTTGGTGAGTGGCCCATTGGAGTGCTGTAGAACTACTCCATCTCCTCCCTCCCTCCCTCTCCAGCTTGTTGACCAGGAAGTGCTTATATTGACATTCCCTTAGAATCTAGCCTTTTAAGGAATATTGTAACCTTTTAAGAAATATGAATTTAATCACTTGTAAAGGAAATACTAAGCAAGACTGTTTCAGATGCATGCATGAAATAAGGCTGATGGGTTGGAAAGATGCAAGTTGCAGCACTCTCACAACAAGAACTTTAGAACAACCAGTGATAGTTAAAGTACAGCCACATTCACTTTATTCTTCTCCCACGTTTTTCAATGTTAACGTTTCTTTAGTGGAAAAAGAATGGATACCCTGAAACTAGAAAGTCCCTCAGCCTCTTCACATTCTGTGATCTGTGGCTGCATGGGGGCTATATAATAACCTACTTTATTTCACAAGTCAGTTCCCAGATCTCTAGTGCCTGAGGCTGACACCCAAGAATATAGCTTTAATATAATAACTAGCAGTATTTTTGAAAAGCAAGGGTTCCTTTTGGTAAATTTCCTCTTTCTAGCAGGATGTGAATTTGTGGCCATTATAAATTCATGGAAAATGAAATTTATAACGCGTGTGCTTATAACATCCTAAACTAGCATGGCACAAATAAATGCTCATGGAATAAAACAGCCTGAATAACAAAATAGCAGATGCTGTTGTAGTAAAGGTAGTCATACGGGAGGAAGCTCGATAGTGTTCAGCAAAGAAAGGCACTAGAATCAAGAAACTTGTGAGTGCTGATATCAGCTCAGCTACTGACTTATTGAATGGCCTTGGGCATGTCTGCTGACCTCAGAGGCTATGTCTGTATCAAGCATATTCTCAACCTTTTACACCATTACACTCCACTATGTTGCCTCATCTTGTCAGAATAAGTAGATGACATGATAGTAAAAACAGCAGCAGCTGCCAGTGCTTTATCTATAGTAGAACTCCTACTATTGCTAGCACTGCTGGTACATGTGGAAAATCTTAATAGAAAGCACAATATAGACCTATTCTCTCTGTCCTGGATGATGTTATTTACCATGCAGAGGTGTTAAGTAATTTATTACATGAAGTGTTTGGAAAATGTTAGCTTGTATAAAGTGCTTAATATTTTTATTGTTCAGCCTTTTAATGGTTTTCCTTTCTATTTTTATGGATAGCTAGTGTCACCAATGATCTGCTGAGAGAGAATCTATAAATAAAATTAGCTCTTTAGAAGAATTACTGCCCAGGTAACATATTTAATTTTGCTATGGCAACAGATGTTACCTTAGAATGATGAGATAAATGACAGCATTTTAAAACTTGTACCACTAATGTGTATTTACATTTCCTTTTCACTTGGGATTGAGGTAGGTGAAGATAAAATAGATACCACTAGAAAGTGACAGCTATCAGGTTGTAACTGCTGCTCTGTTTTCTCCTCTTTTCAAACTACCCTGTATTATGCATTGCTGCCTTCTTTGGCTGAGAAGAGTTATTACTCTTCTTGGTTTGTGTGTGTTTTTGATTGTCTCATTTGCCACTTCTAGTCTACAAGCAATTATAATAGTTACTCGAAAATAGAATGACTGTTATTACAGAATCCAGCTCATTATGCAGATGCTCTTATAGAATTGTGTATAAACTGAGAATGTGCCAAGCAAGTCTGCCAGAAATGAAAACAGAAGTGTTGGAGGGAGAAGTGCATTTTCCACATCACTGCAGCTGTCTGAGTCTTGAGACTTAGTCACAATGGTGAAAAACTCTACACTTCCATCTGAAACTGTAGTTTTAAATAAGATTCCTGCCATGCCATTTCTTCAGTTTAAATTAAGCAGCAACAACATAAGAGTATTCCATTTAGCATACATGTATTTAAAAAACAAAACAATGGAGTTGATGCTTCTAAGAAGGGTGAATATCAAGAAGTTGTCTGGTTGCTACCTAATATCACAAAGAGCAAAGAATAAGCTCCAAGCTGCTGCTGTCTACACGTGGAGATTAAATTGACTTGTTGAAGTCCTTTACAAAAACCTTGTTGCACAAAATTAAGAGTGTCTCCTGCTGTTTGCCAAAAATACTGCAGCAAAATTCTGGTGACAGAGGAACTTGTTAAATTTCCTCTGATAGACAGTTTCAGAATAGTGGAGGCAGAATGACATTGCTGCCTTGGATGTCCTGCTGGATAATCAGAAATATCACACACACAAGTAAAAGAAATGGTCAGAACTCTGGCTAAGATGGTAAACTGAGTCCTCTTGCTATCCAGGTGGGAATAGAACATCCTGGGTAATGTTTAAAAAAGGTCTAAATTATTCAGGCACTTTTAAAAGTGGGATTAAGTCTCCTAAATTTAAAATATGATCCCATGACATTTCTCTGTAGAGTATAGGACACCCCTGCCCTGCTGAACAATGTTCTCTAGTGCATTGACATGGGTTTTGCATGAAATGTGGCTGAATGCTAAATTATTAATTGTAAAGAAAGGGAATATGGCCTAGTTTATAGGATATGGATGTGAAGAGCTGGGATTCTTTGGTTCTCGTCTCAAAACAGCCACTGAAAGTACTGAACCACTGCAGCTGGAGATGTAACCAGCAGCTCATGTAGATGTATTCAAGTTTAGCTGTAATCTAGCTAGTTCTCTAAAAATAGTATTGGTTGAACCTCTAGTTAAGCACTCTCTGGTCCTGCAACACCCATGGTCTGGCATGATTTTAATTAGTTGGATGTCCACTAATCATGGGTATAGCCAGTTTCCTGGGGTCCCATAAGATTTGTTTACAACCTTAGACCTGGTTCTGTGTTCTGTGCTGTTGTTTAGCTCCAGTTTATCACTAATATCTTCTAAGAGCCCAGTAAACAGTGAAAGTATTGGTAATGCTGCTAGACAATACTGGCCTCCTGTGGTCTGGCAAATTTTCTGGTTCATCACTGGTCATGCTTGAAGAAGCTGAACTAGAGAGCTTCAGCCTGTAGTAAGGATGCTATGGTGTCCTCTCGTCCGTTGTTTTGATGAGCTAGCAAGATTATATCGCTAGCTTGAGTAGGTCTACATGAACTGCCATTTACAGTTCCTTTCTCATCTCCCACCCCAGCTGCGATGTTTCCTCAGCCCTGCAAGGATGCGCAGCATTAGAAGACTTTGTGCGTTCCCATGGTCCCAGAGTTTCATTGGCCTGGGGGGCAGAAGAGGGAGTATGAAAAGTCTCCTCTCACTGCCAGGATCATGGGCACCTAGGAGGATCCGGGGAGCCCACCCGCAGACCAATCATGGTCTGTTGGTGGGGAAGCAGGGAAGTACCTTGGTCCGGCCACTTCAAAAATTAATGCCCATCCCTGCTCTAAGCCTTGCTGTACACTAGGGAGTTATTTCAAAATAACAGGCTGGTTATTTAGAAATCTGTCCTCCTGGTTTCTTTAGGGAATAACGCTTATTTTGAAATAGTTATTTTGAAATAGCTTTAGTGTGGACACGCCACTGCTGCTATTTTGAAATAACTACTCCCCAGAGTCATTAGAAGTAATTACTCCCCAGTGCTTCATAGGGCTCTTAGTTGAATGGAGCCTCCCTCAAGAAATTTCATGGTTTTCCGGTTGTAGGGGCACACTATTTCAATTTTATTATTTTGGGATTTTTTTTCTAATTTAGTTATTTCAAAATAATTTCCTAGTATAAACATGCCCTAAGTTACAACTGCACGAACACATTGTCAGGTTAATTTAGGGCAAAATTCAAGTCACAGAATTTTTAATACTGAGTTCTAATGTGCAAGACTGCTGACTATGAGATCTTAGCTTGACTTTCAACGGACTGCAATTAATAACTTACATTCACTGTAATCTGAGCACTTTCATCTGGGGCCATCATAATACGTGAAAACATGGAACTCTTGCAGCCCCATTTTTCAATCGCTTTTCAGGAACATGCTTGAAATCTTGAAGAAAAGCAAGAAGAATGAAAAATAAATTAGCTCCATAGTCCTGAATTCATGACAAAAGGAGACAATAGACAACAAAGGCCTCCAAAGAGGTCTTTTCTATAACCGAATAAAGAGAGAAGCAATGCATATACCATGGCCCACTCAATTTCAGTTCAACAAGAACAGTTTTTCAATGCTGAATGTTAACTACAAAATTAAAAGATAACTTGAAGTTAAAAATAACCTTTTACCTCAAGAATTACTTGATGCACAAGGAATGAAATTAAGTTGTATGGACTTTGTAGAAGGGTAAATATCAGAATCAAAATTTAAAACTTCTGTTTCCCTCTATTAGTAATAACTAGTGCATTTAGCTAGACCACCATTGCAGTCCTGTTATGTGACTCAATACTTTGTAAAGTGCTCTGAGATACTTTGTATGAAATGTGCTATATAAAACCAAATTCAGTTGTAAAACTTTTTGAGTACTCTAGATGGGCTTAAAACCTTCTCCCTCCATTCTGGCGGCAGAATGATATGACTTATGGTGCAATATACGCATGTCTATGCATCAAAGAGAAATTACCTTGAACTTCTGAGATAAATTTTATGTAATAAACAGCCCTTCGGTGCTGCCTGTTAACTTAAAAAAACAGTCTGTCCTTTGCATGGTTTGAAATCTATTATCAGTCCTGTCCAGCTCTTGTTTGCTTTCCAGCCAGGGAGGAGATGATCACTAACCATCTTAATGTCAAATCATCAACATGAACAATGATTGCTGCCTGGGGGAAGCAAGCCATTTTTACTTCAGTTTTGGGCCACTGTGCCTAGCTGAATGTCCCATCTCACTCACAGGAGCAGCTAGCAAGTTAAAATAATGGAAATGCTACATGTTCATTAAGGTCTAAACTGTGACCCATCCTTGCTCAGAAGGGCAAAGATGAAATAAGTATCCTCCCCCTGTGCTAGCATTAGCCACAGTTGCAGTCTTTGTGGTGTCTAGGACACATGGAGCTGCATCCTGCTAATTTTTCCAGGTTGGGCCATAGATGAGGCCCTAGCTTTGCTGTCCCTCCACATCAAGCAGCTGGCCAGCTGCAGAAGGGTTCACATTAGATATGCTCTCTAGAACACACCACTTCATTAGGGTGGTTCTGCAGTTATACCAACATTAATAACAGCCTGGTCTGGCAGTAAGCAAGTGTGTGTTCCTAAAAGGACTTCTTTGAATTGTTGACCTCACTGGACACACGAGTCAATAGAGTATATACTTGAATGAAATTTTCTTTAACCATGACTTTTTAACGTCCATCCCATTCCCACAATCCCCCACTCATTCGTTTGAAAAGAATCCATCAGGGTTAGCAAGGAGAATTGTGGATTTCTGGATGGGCCAAGAGTGGCAGTGGGGGAGGGAAGCGTGAGTAGAAACCCAACCAAATAACAATAAGTGTTACAAAAGCATTGCTGATGGTTTTAATGGGTATCAGAAGTTCTAAAAGAAGGGCAGAGAATTTATTATTTTTGCAAGAAAAGGTTATGACAAGTTCAGATTCTCAAACTTCTACTCATGAGTTACATGGAGTGGAAGGGTCTGACATTTCATGACAGCTCCTGCCCTGAACTGCTTGCTAGCTAACTAGACAAGGCGGGTATAGGGTGGCAGGAGAAACAGAAGCATAAAAAGGTGAAGTGATTTGCACAAGGTCATACAGCAAGTCTCTAGAATAGCTAAGATTAGGCCCTTACTGATCTGATTTCTAGACCAGCACCTTCGACCTTGCTGATAAGACTTTCAGATAATCTTCCCCATTCTAGCCTGTCATTTTTTTCATGTTGACACTACATTCATACGCAATATCAGAAAGAATATTTAATGAGTTCTGCTTTGAGATCTTTGAGATCATAATCATCAAAACTATGATCATGATCAAGCGCATAATTACATCATGTCCTGCTGAGAACTTAAAAAATGATGAGGGAAAAGCTTCTCCTAAGACTCTTGTAACAAATGTGCAGGGACAGGAACATGAAAAAGCCCAGATAAAGAGATATGCTTTAACTAGTTTCCCAAATGACTTTTAACCACTTAGCAATGGAGGCTTTTGACTTCTTCTGAAAATGTAGGATTTCCATTCCCCTTTCTCTGTGCATCTTAAATAAGGGTAAGTCATACGGTTACAAGCAGCAGCATTAGCTGTAAGCATGAAAAGGTAGCTAAGAGCCAAATCTGTGACAAAGATGACTATGGTGCTGGATGCATAGTGTGTGCTGGGACTTGTCAAGAAAAAGAAAACATAGAATATTAAGAGCATGAGACCTAATCCCACTTACTCAATGAAATGAGGTCTGCCCCAGGAGAAGAATATTTTCTTTTGAGTTATGGGTAGGTTATAAAATTGAATATGCTCAGGGGAGCACATATGACTCCCAGATTTGTGTAACTTTGTAAGGCTTTCCTTAGTAAATACTGTGTGCATAGGGTTTAATACAACAACCAGCTTCTCTCCTGAGGTCTGCCCACCCACCTATTGAAAACAAAACTCAAGCTGAATCTGGTGGGGAAAAATTTTAAAACATTTTCACGCATGACCCTCCCTAGGCTGCGTGTTGACAACAGTGTGTGCCTGACCTGCCTGAAAGCCAGTGCTTCCAGTTTCTAAATCCAGCTGTTAGCCAGAGAGGACAGCTCAATGAAGAGCTTCCAGAGCCTCCCAGCTGTGTGATTGTAAATGTTTAAAAATTCATGTACCAGCTAATGTGATGGAAAATGCATTGAAACACACATCTGATGATGTTTGTTGCAGAATTCCTGGCACTGTTTTTGTTTTCTAGACTTCATACAGATATGAATAGCTTCTACATGGAATTATCCACTTTCATCTAAAATCTATAAAATGTTATTTTAAAAATGAACATCTCTTCACCCAAATAATCGCTATCTAATTGCGTAATTGTATCTGATTTTTAAAAATGAAAAAAAAATAAAAAATTATATCTCTCCCAATATGACTTACCCCAAGATTGGAGGGGGACTTACTATGTTTTTTAATTGTGAGGAAGTGAAGGGATTTAAGCATTTATCATAACTCCAAATGCTGCTCTGTTTGGATATGTCTGCTCTGCAAAGAAAACCCAAAGCACTTCATCTCAGAGCCTGAGTTGACGGACTCAGACTCATGGCTCTTAAGCTGCAGAGCTAAAAACAGCAGGGTAGATGTACATGCTTCGGCATTAGCTTTTGCGTTTAAAAAACTAGTCATATTTGTGGCAACACTTGTAGCTTTGGGATCTATCTTCTACTTGAAAGAAACCTGCGCCTCTAGGGAGCAGTAGGAGAAAGAGGAAGGTAAGAGAGACTGTGACGTGTCTTAATAAAGCATTTTGAATTTGACACAGCAAAGACAAACCTGGTAAGATGGATTGAATGAGGATATGGTTGAAACCAGTGTAGGGACGGATGGTAACACCAGCAGTGTTAGGTTGTGTGTACAGTGGAGGAGTGGAAGAGGGGATGTTGGAAAGGACAAAGTTACAGTAATCAAAGTACTTGGGCAAGGGTTTCAGAGGTGTACGTATGACTTTGTATTACAGTAGTGTGTAGAGAGGTTCCATTTGTGATTGGGGCCCCAATGAAGCAGTTCCTTCCCCTAAAAAGCTTCATCTAAATAAAGACTGACAATAGGTAGCCGGGGAAACCGAGGCAGAGATCTGCATTAACCTGTCTAAGCTCACAAAGTAGGTCAATGGCAATCCCTAAAATAGAATCAGTCTCCAGAGTCTCCATCTGGTATTCTCTACATTAAACCTCTCTGCCTCCCAGTCACCCAGAGAATGCAGATTTTGATATCAGACAGATGACTTTATTTTTATAGTCATCTGCACTCATTACTGCTTAAATCGCTTTAGCTTCCTTCCTCCTATAAACTTTATTTGTCCCAGATATGCTGTTGTCACTCTTTGATCAGGGTATTTGAGGATGGACCTGAAATGCCCATTCTCTTCAGAGAGCTTAAAGGCTGTTTTGTATTCTCTCTGCCTCCCCACTGACCTGGCAGCAATTTGATGCTGAAAAGCTACTTTGTTCCAGTTCCTGGGAGATGTTCCCATTGTCTGACAGCAGCAGACTGGATGTAATAAAGAGAGGTTTAGAAGCACAGGCCTTCCTTTGGAGACATGTGACAGCTTTCATGAAATTCAGAGAAACTAAAACATACTTTTTGACTTCAGAAGTTGAAGTGAGAACTGATTAGCAGTTTCAGACAGTGAACAGGATTGGAGGATGCATTTGGATCTTCATACTGTAGCTTATTAAACACCCAGCAAGTTAGGAGCTTCCCATAAATGGATCTGCTTATTAAGCGCTTTTTAATATTGTATAGAAGGGCCTTCTCATAGTACTTGTACACATTAATACCAAAACCCTTAATGATATTTTTGTCACTACAAACTTCTTCCCACTGCAAGTCTCCAGCATGGACCAAATACTAGCCCTAATGAGGAAGCAGTACAGTTACGGTTGAAATTCAGGTTGCATGCTTTTTTCCAGCACAAAACAGAACTACCTTTCCCGCAGAAGTTCCATCTTTGAAAAAGTCCTCTTCACAGTCATTTTCTCGAGCTTGCATCAGAATACTGAGAATACTACTTTTGCTGGTATCCAGTCTCAGAGGGGTTAGCTGTGTTAGTCTGTATCTGCAAAAACAAGGAGTTCCGTGGCATCTTAAAGACCTATGCATTTATTTGGGCATAAGCTCTCGTGGGTAAAAACCACTTGAGAGGCATCTGATGAGGTACTTTATCCCACAAAGCTTATGCCCAAATAAATCTGTTAGAATTTAAGGTGTTACAACTCCTGGTATCCAACGTAACATTGGTGACATCACTGTGACTTTGAACTTACTTGTGTGTGAGATAAAGAAGATCAGAATGTGATCCCTTCTTCTTTGCAATGACAATTTAAAATGCAACCCTGAAGGTTGATATCCAAGTTTGTAATCCAATGACATAGAAAGAAATGAGGCTTTCCCTTCAGAGAATGATTTTAGTTGAGGATTTTAGGATTAGGTGTACCATGGTTTGTATATCTTCTCAGTGTTTGCGTATCAGGCTATCCTTCATTTTCAATTTGTGTGCAGGTTGAAACTCTCCAGTTCAATTCACATGTGATGTGATTCAGAGGAAGCCAAAGGATGCAGAATTCTATTCTCTCTTGTTTCCTGATGCAAATTTGAAGAAATCAGGAACAACTGAATTAATACTTGTTTTGAAATGAGAGCGTCAAAGTCAACTCCCTGAAGTATGAGTATCCTAGAAAGAAGCTTTTCAAACCATAAAGTTAGCTGCCAAGTGTGGCATTATATGTACATTTTGAAAGATCTGTTTTGTTTTCTAACTTGTCTTTCCCCAGGCACTGAACATGAAACTTAGACAACCAGCCTTTCAGAGTGAGAACCTGACAGGTGCCAGGCCTACATAAAATATTGTCTGTCTATCCACATCTGTTGAGGCTTTTACACAGTGCCCATCACTGTGGAATCTGAGTACTATGTTATGAGTGTACATGCTTTTTAAACAGGAGTAGAAAGTTTCTGATGAGCTTGTGAGTGTTTGACATGTGACGAGCAGAAGTCCCATAGTCCTGTTCCACACAGTATACAATCTTCACACTGGAGATTATCAAGTCTGTTCCCCGCTCTGGCACTCCGAATGCAGAAAGTGGGGACCTGCTAGAGACCTTAAATACCTTGCCTCTAAAAGCTTTTGCTTAAAAAAACTCCCTAAGGTCACAGATTTCCTGGCCTGGGGAGGTAACTGTCCAGCGTCAAGTGATTTTTTTGTTTGTTTTTGTTTGTTTAAAAAAACCTCCTTAAACCCAGGAAGAAGTACTTGAACTTCTTCCACACCGTTATCCCTACACTCTTTTACAATAAGAGAGCTTGAAATAAAAAAAGATAAAACAAACTGCAGTCTCTGTTAACTGACTTCTCAGTCTAAACAGACACACACAGACCTCCTGCTACCTTCCAGGACATAACAATCATATCATTCTCTTAAAAAAAGGTGGCTTTATTAACAAACAAAAAAAGATATGTTTGGTAAAGCATACTTGGTTGCTTAAGTGTTACAGAGCAACTGAGAAAAGAACAAATTAAAACACAGAGAAAATGGTATCTCTGGGTACAACTTTGATATGGTGACTCAAGGAAGGGCACATAAACTTAGCACGCAGAAGTTTAACCAAACAACAAAACAAAGTACATACCTTGATCCTGACTAAATATACATTTTCCCTATCTATTCACAATCCATATTTTAAGGTCCAGTCCATTTTCAAGCCCAGTATTTCTTGCAGGCATGGTAGTTCTGCCTGGTTCAATTAATTTTGTGTCCCCCAGCTCCTCACTTAAAACTCACACAGAGAACAGCAGGCAGATAGGGTATGTCTACACTACCCCACTAGTTCGAACTAGCGGGGTAATGTATGCATACTGAACTTGCTAATGAAGCCCGGGATTTGAATTTCCCGGGCTTCATTAGCATAAAGCCGGCGCCACGTTCCACGAGGAGTACAGATAGTTCGGAATGGCTACGTAGTTCGAACTATCTAGCCCGTGCCGCGTGTAGCCGCGCGGCACGGGGTTCGCACTAGCCGGCTTTTAAAAATGGCGGCGCCGGCTTTATGCTAATGAAGCCCGGGAAATTCAAATCCCGGGCTTCATTAGCAAGTTCGGTATGCATACATTACCCCGCTAGTTCGAACTAGCGGGGTAGTGTAGACATACCCATATATATTGTCAGTTCAGATTTCAACACCCTTTGCCATTGGCTCTCCTAGCTATCCAAGTTTAATCTTTTAGTCACTGAATGCTGGCCAGAACTCCTACTCATCATATGCCCCCCAAATCATTGTATGCCCCCCAAGTCACAGACTGTGCTGAACAGGCTGTCCCACGCTGGCTGTGATTTCTTTCTGGAGGTTTAGGATAAAACATAGTTAATAATTTACATGCACACACTAAGTTCACTACTGAATATATAAAAAAACTAAATAAGATCCCCCTCATGCATGGAATACAATGACTTAGATACAGGGAGAGTTTTAACTGGCTTAGCCTGGGAAACTTTCATGGGAAACTGCATCCTCCTGAGATGTATTGTATGTCAAAGTCTTAGCCAGACTCCACCAAAGGAATTTCTTGTTAGTTTCTTTGACTGTGTGAAGCCACTGCAGAGCAGAATGGTCAGTCTGCAGATGAAAGGGTCGTCCCCAAATGTATGGTCATAGCTTCTCTAGAGTGTATACAATGGCGTAGCATTCCTCCTCAGAGATAGAGCAATGGCGTTCCCTCTGTTTTTTACTGCGGAACACAACAGGGTGGAATTGTTGACTTGGCCCGGTTTGCATCAAAACTGCCCCCACACCACACTCTGATGCGTCTGTGGTGATGAAGAAAGGTTTGCCATACTCTGGGGCCCTTAGGACAGAGTCAAACATAAGAGCAGCCTTAAGCTGCTTAAAAGCTTCCTGACACTGCTCAGTCCACTTACATGCGTTTGGCTGCTTTTTTCTAGTCAGGTCTATCAGTGGTGCAGCGATCTGACTATAGTGCAGTACAAATAGTCTGTAATATCCTGCCAAGCCTAAGAAGGATTGGACCTGGGTTTTGTTTTTTGTTTTGTTTTGTTTTTAATGTAAGGACAGGCCAGTTTTGGATAGCCTTGACTTTAGCTGGTAGAGGGTTGATAGTCCCTTGATCCACCTGATATCCAGGTAAGATACCATGTTGAGGCCTATTTGACACTTCCGAGCCTGAACAGTTTGCCCTGCCTCCCTTATACTCTGGAAGACACAAAAACTTGGAGGTGGTCTAAGTGTTCCGCCCATGAAGATTATCTGCAACTCTCTGGAAGGTTGCGGGTATATTGCACATGAAAGGGAGAACATTAAATTCATAAAGCCTCACATTTATGATAAAGTCTGACCTTTCCTTAGCTGACTTGTCCAGAGGTACTTGCCAGTATCCCTTGGTTAAGACCAGGGAGGAGATGAACTGGACATGTCCCAATTTCTCCAATAGCTCATCTGTGTGGGGCATTGGATAGTTGTCTGGGTGAGTTACAGCATTTAATTTATGATAGTGAGACATCAGTCAACATGATGCATAATCTATTTGGGACACCAAGGAGATCCCACAGGACTGGAAATATGGCTACCTTAGCAAGCTTCCTAAGAAAGGCAACGTGAAGGAATGGTCATCATGTTACTGTCTATTCTGGGAAAATTGTTCAATAGGATTCTCTTAGAGAAAGTGAAGACAGAAATTGATAGACAGCTCAGAGAAGAGCAAACTGGCTTCTGTGAGGGGGGTCACTCACCACCCTAGCGGGGGTCCGTCGTCTGTCCCCGGAATCAGTCCATTCTGCCCGCACGGGGCCTCCACTCACGTGGGGTTTCCCCTCTGGAATCCTCCGGTCACGTCGTTCTCTTCGCCACACTGCCCTCCGGCAGTGCCCAAGTCACTCAATCTGAGCCCCCCTTCCGGGGGAGTTGGTGTCTTACTTCAGGCCTAGCAGGCTGGCAGTTTGTCTGTCCGAGTGCGCCTGGCCCAGCCTTGACTCTCTAGCCCTGCCCTAGCTCCAGGGAGCGTCCTGCTCCCCCGGCAGCCAGGCCCACACACCCTTCTCTGAAGCAGCCCTCCTCTTTTATGCTCCCAGCTGGGCCTTAATTGGCCAATGCCGCCCAGCTGGGCTGAACTCCTCGGGCCTGCTCCAGGCTGGGGTTTGACTCTTAAAGGGCCAGTACAGGGCAGCTGCCCTGTTACACTTCCAAAGCAAGAGATCTTGTACTGACCAAATAGCAACTCTCAGAGTGATCATAGAACAGTCGCTTGAGTGGAACTCCCTCCCGTACATAATCTTCGGAGACTTCGAAAAAGCCTTCGACAGCGTTGATAGAGATGCTTTGTGGAAACTGCTGCAACACTGAGGCATCCCATCCAAAATTATTAACCTGATCCATCCAACGTACGAACCCTTGACATGCCTAGTTGTTCATAATGGTATCTTGCCAGAATCCTTCAGCATACTTTCAGTAGTGCGACAAGAGTGCCTATTGTCACCTTTCCTGTTCTTGATAACAATGGACTGAATTATGAGCAGGACAACAGATGGCCATCAAGGAGAATTCAGTGGATACTTTTCAAACAGCTAGAGGACATTGTTTTTGCTGACGATGTCGCCCTCCTTTCACACCAACAAGAAAACATGGAAGAAAAGTTCTCAACACTAGAAAAAACTGCCTCAGTGATTAGACTGAGCATTAACAAGGGAAAGACAAAGACAATGAGGATCAACCAGTCCAACAAAACACCGTCACGCTGGGAGGGGATGACCTGGAAGATGTGGAGCAGTTCATCTACTTGGGGAGTATTATGGGCAGAGATGGAGGAACAGGCAAGGATATCAGTGCTAGGATAGGGAAAGCAACATCTGCATTCTCGACTCTTCGTCCCATACGGAGTTCACAAATAGTATCTGTGAAGATGAAACTGTGAATCTTCAACACAGATGTGAAGAGTGTGCTCTTATATGGATGCAAGACCTGGCATACTAAAAAGTCTTCAAATCACAAGCTACAGACATTCAAAAACAGATGCCTGAGGTAAATCCTTTATGTCAAATGGCAAGACTTTGTCACAAATGAGGAGCTTTGGAACAGAGCAGGACAAGAACCACTTGATGTTCAAATCAAGAGAAGAAAGTTGGGATGGCTAGGCCACACACTCAGAAAACCATCATCCAGAATAGTCTCACATTGGAACCTGCAAAGAAAACGCAGAAGAGGAAGACCTCAGACAATGTGGAGATCCACTGAGATTGAAGGACAACAACTGGGGTACTCCTGGAGTCAAGTAGAAGTTTTGTCTCAAGACAGAATGAAGTGGAGGAGACTTGTAGATGACCTATGTTCCACTTGGAGTACAAGGGTTTAAGAAGAAGAAGTTGACCTTGCAAAAGCAGATTTCTCCATCTGGTTTGGGAACTAGGACCACCAGAGAGGCCCATGAACTTTTAGAGGGGTAAATTACACCCATCCCTAATATGTCCTTGATCTCCTCTATAGCAGCTTTGGCTTAAGGAGCCGTCTGGTAGGGTTGGGCTCTGATTCCGTGAGCTTCACCTGTGTTAATGGAGTGGTAAGCCCGTTCAGTCCATCCTAGGATTGCTGAAAACATTGGTGCGAAGCTGGTGCACAGTTTCTGGATCTGCTGTTGCTGCTTATGGCACAGGCTCATGGTGAGGGTTACCTCTTTGATGCCACCCTTGCCTTTCCCATTATAGTAGGGTCCTGCAGGCCACTCAGCGTCAACTCTCTCAGGGGCTGTGAACTGAAGAACCTTTAGTCCTTGTGAATAAAGGGGCTTTAGAGAATTAGACTTAAGGTTAGGGTCTGGGAATACTATGAGGTAATTAACTGCTCCTATGTACTCAGACCGTGAATGGTCCATCCCTGGATGCTTCCATCTTATTGCCTGGAGTGCCTTTGGTACCATGATTTGCTCACCTACATTGAAGGAATGCTTTCTGGCATGTTTAACATACCAGGCCTTCTGCTCTTGCTGAGCATTCTGCAAGTTTTGTTGAACAAGGGCTAAAGAGTCTGCTGGTGTTTTGCAGTTTGCTTACAAAATCCAAATTGTTAGTTCATGGAGAAGGGTAAACCAAGAAATGCAGTCGATAGGACCTTAAATTAGGTTCAACAAGGAGGCATTGCTGTGAGAATTCAGTTTGAATTACTGATTTACCGAAAGGTAGTTGTGATCAAAAGAGTGATGATCAGAACTCTTTACTCAGTTCTGTGTGAAATCTGAGACATCTGGTGGGTTTTTTGAGGAAAATAAGTCTGTTCCCATTTGTTTTAGGGGAAAAGGAATCATGATTTCTAGACACAAATACAGACCACTCTCAAATCACATTAACTGACACAATATCAACTATTACTATTATAGAATTCCTCAACCATGCTGTCTACCACACTGCTCCTCCCCCCTATCTTACCCATCCTTGGAAAGCCTGAAGAAATAGATAAGACTTGCAGGGTGTTCTACACGTCATGGAACTAAGGCTCTGTCAAAACACAGGGGCAGAAGCAAAAAAAAAGTGCTGTTGGTTTGCACTAAAGGGTGGTGGGCAGACGTCTGTCAGGGCTCCCAGTTTTTCTGCTTGTGTAGCTGGCCCAAACTCCAGCAAGGCAGATGGGCTGGACAGTGTTCTTGCTCCTGATTTGTTTTTCACAGTCGCTGCATTTGCTGTGTCTGACTGAACAGGAGGGGTGACAAAATTGATCTGTGTGGAAAACTGCACATGAGGCGTGAACCTTCAGGGCAAATAAGCAATCACCAAACATTACCATCTGGGTCCTTTCAGAGAGGAAAAAAACAGAGCCATTCAAGTGTGACTCTGCCTCTTCCTGCCAAGGTCCACGAATATGTCAAAAACATCTTTAGGTCAACAGTAGCAAAGATAGATTATAGATATAATATGTATTTTATAATAAGCATGGACACTTATCTTTCTTTGCCAACAGGAGATCATCAGCTCATGAGACCATTCTAATCTTCCAGACTGAAAAAGAGTCAGGAAAGGATCATGATCCTGATTGAAAACCATCAGAAAAGGAGTGAGGGAAAGGGGTGATTCCTGGCAAAATTGACCAGTCAAGAAACATTGAACATGAGCCAAATTGCCACTCCCTGGCTCATCTTGCCCTTCTGAAAAGATGCACTAACAATTTACATCACTAATGGATCTGGTTTCCTCACTAGAATTTATCCGCTGTCAGGTTGATCATGGGTCCAAATTCAAAGTTTCAGAAAGCTGTTCCAAAGAGCTTGGGAGGGAGACCAGCTGGAGCGTAGAATATTTTGCCATTGTCCGTACTCCCACACATTCATCTGCAGTCCTTGAGGGCATCAGACTGATCAATTTTTATTCTTAAAAAATAGTAAGCTACTTCCAATAGCAGAAATATTTGCCTCTGTGTGTGTGAAAAACTCATATTCACTAGGTTGCTTAGCTCTGCGATACTAAGAGTTTCTTGCAGTGAAATTGTGTGGACAATACAGCTATGGGAGATGGAGATGGATTCTACTCTGGCTTAGGTATCATTGGTAGAAGTTTTAAGTTACAGTTGCAGTATCTTTTTGTCTTTATTGGTGACACAGGGACTAGAAAGAATCCTAGCTTGACTTTCAAACTCTGGGGTGGATTTGCAGCCTTGTCAGTAAGAAAGAAAAGTTGCAAATGGATCATATTTGATCTGATGTTAACTGAGAGAAACCCCAGAATGTCTTAAAGTAAAGAGTCCCTTTTGAAATAATAACCACACTTTAAAACAGTTTTATAGGTAGCACGTTTCCCCTCCCTCACTCCTTAAAATGAAATACACTTTGCTACCGCTGAGAATTAAAAATCCACAACTTTGGCAAGAGAGAAAGCCTTGCTATTTGATGTACTGTACTTAAAGAATCCAAGGTCAGACGTGAGTCTTCAGGGACTGTTCGGGGAACAAAGCGATTTACATAAACTGTGCATTTTAGTCATTCAGTAAAAAGACTCAGTACTCACTTTGAAACTGATGCAGGTTCAGTTGTTTGATGGAGGGGCATGTTTAAAAAGGAGATCTACAGATGCTAACTATGCATTTCACCAACACTCCTCTTAACCAGAGTGAAGGGAACCTTTGCCACTCACCCCTCCGCACACCAGACACACTGGGAATCTCTTCTCTTCCATTCTTTGCTAACTAGGCTGTGGAGGACACCATCCTCCCATACTGATTCCCATGCTGGTGTCACTCCGTGCTTCCCTGAATTTTGAGTTTCATTTTCTCCCTGCTGAATATGTTGATGGGATTCACAAGCCCCTAAAACTTCCTTGTCCTGGTTAATGGGCAAGGAGAGAGTTGTTGCTGAAATCCCCTTTAAGACAGGAGGCCGCCCAATATACCTTGAGCACTAGTAGGCAGTCTCAGTATTGTTGAAATAAACAGCACTTAAAATGTTGCTTTGCAGATTACTTGGAAAGGGAGAGCAGAGCAGCATTAGCCCAAAGATGGGACCTCATGGAAAACGTTGAATGTAGTGTTGAGTTTCATCACTACATTTCCTATATAAATAATACATATGCTCCATATTTTATCTAACTAAAACAATAACTCTGTGACCTTGCCTGTGCAATCTTTCTGCTACAAGAGTCTCTCACCCAGCAAATGATCCCCATCTATTTCCTGGGTGCCTCTCCATCTGCTTTATATTCAGACTGGCTTGTTCTGTTGTCCTTGTGTATTCCACTTAAAGCATCTCTGATAACTTATTCCATGCAAAAGCGATGAGGAGTCCTGTGGCACCTTATAGACTAACTGAAGTGTAGGAGCATAAGCTTTTGCTCCTACACTTCAGTTAGTCTGTAAGGTGCCACAGGACTCCTCGTCGCTTTTGCAGATTCAGACTAACACGGCTACCCCTCTGATACTTATTCCATGCAGTCCTACAGCATTCTTTGTGTGTCTGTGGCTTTCATGTCAACATCTCTTTCCACTGTGGAGATGGAGGGTAAATAGTATGAGAGTTTGCTTAGTGTAAGAAATGTTGTATGTAACTTACTAAAACATTCAGTAAAGCCGTAACTCTGGTCTTTTGTTTTCTTTATAGATAAGTCCTTCATTGACTTTCCTTTATGATTTGAGACTCCTTTATAATTTTTGGTAGCTCGTTTCTTCAAAGACTGTTCTTGCCTTTTTTCTTCTGGAATCACAACCAGCACTTTATCCAGCATAGCTGATCAGATCTAACCAGTTCATTACCTTCTATTGTAAGAATAATGCCTATCCTGGTATCTATTGCACCTTGAAGTGAAGGCTATATGGATTATTCAAGACTTTCCTTTTCTCATTTCTCCTTCATGTGCTGCAGCATTTTTCTTATCTAAAAGGTATCTCTTCTCCCATCCATCTACAGTTTGACATTCTGTATTCTACATTGATTTACACTGAACTGCATTTTCCATCTATCATTCCAAGCACTTGGCTGTTAGAACTGACTGCATCTGTGCTACCTTAAACCATTTCAATTCAAAGAACTCTGCAAATTTATCTTTATATTCAGATTGCTTTGTGCTCCATGTATTGAAGCACAGAATACAAATGGAATGGCACTGACATTAATTTTATAAAACCGCTAATCATGTTTTCACTCCTTTTTAAAAGTATACATTCAAGGAGATTTTTCTCAAATGATATAGTATAGAGCAAAGACTCTCGTTGAACCACTCAAATGTACATCTTTTGAAAATGTCCCATTTTCTATTGAAAATGACCATGAACTCTAGTTTTACAACTGTTTAATTCACAAACCGTGAGTTACATAGTTTGTAATGAAGTTACCAGCCTATTGCTGAAATAGCAAATCTTGGATTTCTGCCCTGAGTTTTTCTTTCTTATAGAATAAAAAAACCTTGGTTTCTGTTACTGACATGATTGTTTCCTTTTGGCTCATTTTCCTGGTTGCTTAGGGAACCATGCGCTTTCTCTACAAAGTGTACTTTTCTGTGACCTTGCAGAGGAACAAGCAGTTCCTGTTTGGGATTCCTCTTGCACCATCTGCTGGCAGCTATCACGTTAAGCACTTTTGTAGTTGGCTGATATAGGCCCCCTCAGAAACAGATAATCATCAGTCTAAAGTGCTACCAGACCAGTTTTTGTTTTTTTAGGTTTATCCTATGCTACCCCCTTATGCATCAGTCTACAGATAGGTGTTGTTCTAAGATTGATGGGCTCACTATATAGCTTTGCCAGGGTCCCCTACACCATCTTTGTGCTTCTCTTTGAAACTAAGCTGAATTTATGCGGCAATAGAAAAAAAAGCTTCAAAGCTTTTTTTCTGCTCCAATAACTATTCTTAGGGGTGCAGTCTGTCATCTCAGCACAGCACATATGTGCATAATTTCCCATGTCTACAGGGGTAACTGAACTCCTGAATAAATGAGGGAGGAAGGAGTATACGGTAACCTTTCTCTGAAAATAATCATCTTGGTATGGGATTGTATCAGCATGCCAGGGTATTATACTCATGACAGTCATTTCCATTATTGCCAGAATGTTGTTTGATACAGGTGCAATTTGCACAAAGTCATACATTTCATGGAGGGAGTGATCCAGGATTCAGCAGCAGTGCTATGCACAAGATCAGAATGTGACCCCCCCAATCTTGTTTTCATGTGATGATAGTTCTGCAGAACTGACACCCTTTGCTATCTATCATGAGTAGAAAAAGGTGCTTTGTGGTGGCCAGGAGTGTCCCTACACAGAGGGGACTGGATAGTTCAGAACTTGGTAGTTGGATTATAGCACCTTCCCCCTTAAGGTTCACTTTGTGACCAAACATTCATCTAAATTGATGGCTGTTCAGGGACCATGCATGATGGTGAAATGCCTTTGTCCACCTCATAGGAATCAGCACTCAGAGTGAGGATTGAAAGGGACTACAAAGACGGAATGCCCCTTGTCTCTTGAGGTCATCGAAGTCAGGGTTGAGGCACAGTGGTGAGGCAGTGTGGGGGGGCATGCCTGTCCTGCTACTCTTCTGTAGCTAAGGAGAGGCCTGTCAGCCTGGTATTTCAGGAGAGTGCTAGATTCACACAAAATAAACATCTCTGCCATCTCTGGAACAATGTTAACAGAAAGAAGAGAAGCTCATCTGGTTCCCCTAAATTAGGAAGATGGGACTGCAACAATTGTAAAGGAGCTGGCAGAAGAGAACGACTCCCCCCAAAAAAGGGAGATGCAAGCCTGGAGAATAGAAATGTTTTAAGGCAGGAAAGGAAGATAATTTTTGAGTAGCTGTTCCCATATAATTCCTGTAAATGCCTGGGGATGCCTCTATGTTCAGTATGAATGCCTGAGTTCCACAGTGGCCAGGTCACCTAATACTACTTTTTAATAAGAATAACAGAACAAAACAAAAAACCCAGCTCCCAGCCAGTTAACTAACTTCTGTGCCATGTCTTTTTGCAATGAAAAGGGTATAGATAAATTTAACCCGTGCTTTTCCAGGAGAAAACTGTGTAAGTTCTGATTCAGCACAGCTCTTAAGTACATGTGTAAGTCCGTTTTCTTCAGTGGGATTTAAGTATGTGCTTCAGTGCTCTCTGAATTGAGGCCACAATTCAGACAACCTCCTAAAGAAGCAAAAGGAAAAAGCAATTGACATGTTTTCCTAATGGACTCATTACGAATCTTTAGTGATCCTCCTCTTTTCAAAATTCCATTTTAAAAAATAGATCTAGGTCATTATCTATACATATTACACAAGTGTGATATAGTTGGGGGGCTGTCTACTCTTATGGCCCTGGGCCCAGTCTGGTTGGGCATTTGCTGATTGCTGTGTGAGCTGTGGATGACCCCTACTGGCCTCCGTCTGTAAGCACTGCGCAGTGGAGGGGGGGGTCGCCCCTGAGCACCAGCACATGGACAATGACCAGCGGCTTCTCACCTGACCAGGGCAAGGGGTTTAAACAAAGGAAGGGGTGTTGCTACCTGGGGGGATGTGTGTTGTGTAGTTATTGAGAAGGGGCAGTCTTGGCTGGGCAAACATGAAGAGAACGGATTAAGCCGAGTGCTGGGAGGTTTAGGGGCCTGTGTACCCGTGCCCCAAGGGATCTAAGGCTGCCTGCCCCGATTCCTATGTCCACATTGCGCCTATGCTGTGCTGTATCTCCGAGAAGCAATAAATCTTCCATATTCTACTGGCTGGCGGAGTCACCTCTTGCTGCGGACAGGGGTGCAGGGTCGGGGGGCCCCCCGATGCGCCGTCACAACAAGTACCTTGAAAAATAATTAAAATCTTGAAATTCAGGAAATAGGTTTAGAAGAGAAGTAGGTGTTTAATGGAGGTGAGGCCAACTGAGCGTCCCAGGAGTATGCAAAGTACTCCAGGGAAAAAATATGAGGCCTCTGTAAATCACTGGAAAGAAACTACAATAATTCAGACAAAATGGGCTTCATTAAGACTGGTAGAGAAAATACAAACTCTTTTTAAAAGTGAATTTAATGTTTAGGAAAAGTGTAGGTTTGAAACCAGTGAGGAAAATCCCTCAGAGGGCGCTAATATTATCAACACGAGGTCCTCACCTTTGCTTAAGTGCATCAGCTTATTAGGGTCACTCATAGAAGTCCTGTTCCAGCAAGCCCTCTCATCCTATATGGTTAGCAAGGCTGGAGTAAGTTGACTTTAGAATAAGCACTAATGGGGCAGGAAGATGATAAAAACTGAAGAGAGTTTATTTTGGGGACAGGGTCATTTACCAACTTGTCTCTTTAAGGGATAGCTCCTAGGACAGAAATGAACTGGTAACTAATAAAGGGAATACTGATCGTAACTTACACAAAAGTGATGAGGGGGAAAGTTCCTACACTCATGCTGGAAAGCTAGGGAAACAACTGGGAAAAACAGGAGGATCTCAGAAATGAAGAAAAGAAGTAGCATAGGCACTGCAGGAGACCCGGGACTAGGATGTCAGTATCTAAAGGCAACTTCTGTCTGCAGTAGGTGGCATGTGGTGGGAGGCAATGAGGTATATTAGTAAATATGCACTAATGTGCAGAGTTGCGGAAGATGAAAGTGCCAGGGTTCAGCTAAAGGATGCAAAGCCTGGCACTGGTCATGACGATAAATAAGTGATCTAACTAGGGAGCAGGGGAAGATGAACTTCTCCTGGAGCTGTTTTCAAGAAGGTCAAAGTTACGGCTGCCCATGTGAAACTGTGCTCTTTAAGTGGGCACTGACTGAAGAACTGCCAGCTGTTTAACCACAGACAACTATGAACTCATATACAGACCTGGTATCCTCCTTACAATAATGTTTAGTGTGTTTTAACACTGTCTTATCCTTCTGGTTTTATGCATGTTCAGAGCTTTAAAAAGTGAGTAAAAAGATTATACAAGTCACAAAAATAGTGAAGCTAGTTTCCCTGCTGTAAAAGATTGTAACCACACAGTAATGTGTTAACCTCACAACACTCCTGTGTGAGCTGAGTGTTGTGCTCCTTTTACAATTGGGGAAACGAAGGCACAGAGTTGTTGAGTGACTTGCTTGAGGTCATTCATTCCATGTTAGTGATTCTGTTTTCGACAAACCCTGGTTTTCCCAACCTCCTGCTCTAGCTATTTCGTCATACTGCATTTTGTTGAAAAATTACCTGTCCATAAGGATTGAAATGGTGTTTAGTGAACCATGTAAAATCAGCTCTGGTACTAACTACAATGGATAGAGAAAAATGAGGTAAGAATTTATGCAGTGTAATAGATGAAAGACCAACAATACCAACAGAATTTAAAAATACAAGGAACATTTTTTTTAAAAAAAGAGGTGGTTGAAAAGAATGTAGTAAAAGACCTGAAATTTTCAAAAAAGATGATCTTCTGTGGTAAGTGAGTAATTGTAGTGATTGGAGAAAATAGTTATAAGGCGTGCAAGAATAAAATAAAAGAGGATAAAAAGCAAAAGGAAATATTCCTGTCAAGGGCAGTCAGAGGAGAGAAGAAAGAGGTATAGAAATACACTGAGAGAGATGATAAGGGAAAATATAAAAAGACGTTAGCAGCAAGAGCAGTTGAAAAAATTCCAAAATACCTAATATTGTAAACAGCGCTGTGCGCGCTTTTTTTTTTCATACTCTTCGATGAAAAGGGAAATGAACATTGTACCAGAAATCAAGGAACTTATCTGAGGTAACCAATGCCAGAATCAGGGCTTGCTGCTCCTCTGGGTACATGCTTGTCCATTGAATAAAAAATGGTCACTGTTTGCTTCAAATTTTGTTTCAGACAAAGAAGAGGTGAATCTTTCAGTGGTTTAAAACTATGTCAGAGTGGTCTGGATGTAAGTGAAATGCTCAAAAATATATTACAGAAATTAAAAGCACATCAAAGCTTTTTACTAAAGCATGAAGCCTAATGGTTAGACCTCGTTATCAGTATGGGGCAAAGATGGTCTCTTTGACTGCCATCACATATGGTCCATTGAAGGAAATGTTTAAAAACTGCTGAAATTTAGCTCCTCCTTGCTGATTAAGATACACACACAATCCAATCCGCTGTTAATCAGAGTATATTCACTAGAAGCAAACAATAAAACTGAAGACAATTTACGGGGAAGATAATAGAGGTATAAGAAAGCACCATCCTGTGTAAACTCAAGAACAACCAAACAGTTCTTCCCCTCTTCCCTCTGCTCCATCCTTGTCAGCTATTGGGGCCCAAGGAGCTTTGGGATCTGCTTTCCCTCATTGGTCTGCAGGGGTCAAAATCTCATGCTGCTTTCCTTGCGCTTTTGTGGATTAGGTGAGGAAGAAGCAGTCAAATTTAAGATTAGGAAATTATTTCCTGGATTACAGGTGGAGCATTGTGCTCCTAGTACATGGAAACAGTGCCCTTTCTAGCATTTGTACAATCTAAATAGTTCAACCTGCCTATGCTCAGAATTATATTGTCCCTTTGTCTTACACATGCTGCCTTTCATATCACGGCCTCTAGAGTTAATGCAGTGTTTGTATATTTCTTCATAGATTATCTGAACTGCAATTAGTCAGTTGTATTTGTCCCCCTCTCTCTAGCTGATGATTCTGATCAATCCCAACTTTTCATGGCCTCCTTTCAGCTGGCAAGAGTGGGAGGGGGCATAGGGTATGACCATTCTGTACACTCCCACTTTGGAGATTTTTAATCATGCCTAGAAAGTGACTGAAACTGAGTGTACAAAACAACGCAAACTGAATTCACACCCAGCTTAGCAATACTGGTATGAATTTGTGCAAACAGACCCAACTCATGTCAGCCAGCACACACATACTCAGTGTTTTAATTAAATATATGGAATCAGAGTAACACAAAGGCTTCTCTAAATGTTCAGCCGTGAGATGGACTCTCTTTCCTGAAAATGAGCAGAGTGAATTTGTTTGCAGGGGTTCTCAAAACTGTAGAGCTGAAGACAAGTTCCAGTATATGCTACTTTCTGCAGGTCAGAAGAAAATAAATTGGGTTTAACAGAAATCTTTATCCTTAGTCTGGCAGTGTATAGTGTGTTCTGATATGTCCCTCAAACATAGTAAAATAAAGATGTCAAATACTGATCCATATGTTGTGTCTCCTGTTTTTCCCTCCATTAGGTTTTGAATTGCTCTACCAACCAGAGGTGGTCCGGCTATACCTCTCTATCCTCACTGAAAGCCAGAACTTCAACACTTTGGAAGCTGCAGCAGGGGCTTTGCAGAATCTCAGTGCTGGAAACTGGACGGTGAGGGCAGGCTTTTCCTTTCCTTAATCCAAGCCTGGGCAAAATACGGCCTGCAGGCTGAATCTGGCCTTTGAAGCCACCAGATCCAGTGTGCAGATGCAGTGAAGAGCCCCAGGCAGGGTCCCTGCTTGCCTTGCTCTGCCCACATGCCACTCAGAAAAATAGCTGCTGGGCCATTTGTGTTTCTCAGCTGTGAGCTAGGCTGGGGTTAGGGTTAGGCTGGTTTATTCAAACATGAAATGCCACTCCCCACCCCAGCTCATAGTTATTCACAAACGCACATGGCCACTGCAGTCTGTGCAGGAGCAGGGCAGGAAGGGATACTGCCCCAGAAATCGCTGGACTGCTGGCCAGGAGTCACCCAGGTAAGTCTCCTGGCCAGAGCCTGTATCTGGCACTCCAGCCCCTCCCTCCCCCGACCCTCTGCTCCCCACTCCTGCACCCTACCCTACATAATCCAAAACCTCTGCCCTCCTCCTGGATCAATACCCCCTCCCAGAATCTGCACCCCAAGTCTTTACCCCAGGTCACCATCCTCTCCTGACTTAGGTCCCAACCCAAACCCCTGCACCTCAGTCCCCTGCCCTACATCACAACCCAAACCCCTGCATCCTAGGTCACAACCCCCTCCTGCTCTAGGACACATCCCAAATCCTGCACGCCAGTCCAGTGCCCCAGTCACAATCACCTCCTTCACTCAAACTCCCTCCCTTACACCACTCTCTGTCCTGCAAGCTCCCTTCTGCACCCAACCTCCATCCCAGCCTCCGCACCTCTCTATTAAGTGTGGCCCTTGACCGCTTTCCAAAATCTTGGAGTGATCCCCATCAAAAATTACTATCCACCCTTGGCTTAATCCCAGTTAGAAATGGGCACGATGGAAATTCCCTTTAAGACCTGTAGGACTGATGTCACTGGATAGCTTGCAAATTGCACTCTGTTACTTTCATTTGTGACTCTCTTTTGGCAGATTTTTAGCTTTTGGTTTGAAGACTGTCTAAAAGGTTTTAGAAAAGGTTTCAATGTGACATAGAAGTATTTTAAAAATAAAATAGTTTTCATGTATACTTCTGTTGAAATATTCATCAGAGACATGACTCTGCTGTTAACAAGCATGGCTTAATCCGGGGTGGCAGTCCCTGGCTTACCTGGACTCTGCCCCCAAGGCTTGCCTTCCGTCCTCGCTGGCCAGGGGAGCCCCTGCTGGCTCTCCTGCCACCCTCCACCACCCCATTTCGGAGCTGGAGCACACAGAATCTACTAGCTTGGGCCCCCCTAGGCTCTGGTGTGCAAGAGGAATGTGGGGAGTGTCTTTCTGCTTCTCAGTTGGGGGCCACATCAGTGAGGCTTGCTTGTTTGTTTTTTGCTTCTCCTTTGTGTGTGGCCCCCGACTGATTTTTCTGTGGGTCAGCGGTTCTCGACCCAAAAAAGGGTTCCCCACGCCTGGCTTACCCTTAAATTAGAGAACAAACTCTTCTGACAGACTAGTTCTCCCTTTGTGGTTTCTGGGTACAGTTGTCAAGTGCCTAATAATTTTAAATTTCAGGAGACTTAGGTAATAACTCAGGCATTTCTGGAAAAAATTACCTTCTGTTTTTACCTATAAACTGGGAGGAGTGAGCTTCCCACAAAAAAAGTCAAACTAAGTAGTCTTCTGTCACTCAAGCAACACTGGAGCTAAGACCAACACTGTTACAAAACAGAAGTAGAATTGCTTAATTCTTTTGATTCTCCAGTTGTTCTGACGTGTCATCTTTACTGTTGTCAGATAAACTAGAAGCATGGAAGTTCTATTTGGACTATGCAAAGGATATTTGTGAATATTGTCAACTTGGAAAATTGTCATGAGAATTTACCAGCCCAGGCACAGAATCTACTCACTCTTTACCATGATGACTGATAACTGGAAAAAAAAACCAATGCTGTTTTACTTGCCTGTGGGGAAACCAAGAACAATTCACCTGCCCTAGGCAGTAGAATTTTGTATAGCTGGGGTATTGTCACTGAGATTAAAGGGAATACAAATCTTAAAATGACCAAGTGCTAGTTTTTAGATCATTTATCTGCTCCTCTTGTTCATGGGTTTCTTCAGCATTGCTTGTTTTTAGAATTGGGTACACATGCTTACCCAAGATTGGATATTGTCCTGAGCCATCAGATAACACTGAGAGTTGCATCTCAAAATTGCTGCCACATCTTTCTCATAAAAACGTCCCTGCAGTAATCAGTCTACTCTTGGCAAAGAATACTGGAATATCTCTGGACTTGACAAAGAGAGGTCATCCACAGCAGCTTCAAGTCTGTGGAGCAGCAAAATAACAGGAGTTGTACATGTATTGCTGTTCCCTCTAAGTGGCCTTTTTTTCTGACGGAAAGGAACACATTTTCCATTAAGGCATTTACAGTAGCCTTATACCCTTCCTCTGCTGCTCTTAAACTTTTATTTTAGAGATGACATTTCTACCCCACTCCCTGTCTTCTCATCTCTTCTTCCCTCACTCCCTATCACCAGCTATAAGATGAAATACCAACATCTACCTCCTTTTCATGCTTGGTGCACAATGGACTTGGATGGTGGGATAAGTCACAGACATGTTGCTACACAGAGAATGAGGAGGAACTATTTGCATAAGGAGAACTTCTTTAATTTCATGCTGGAAAAAATCAGACCCCCAACACTGAAAGAAATGCAGGAAAATGGGTCTCTAAATTCACAATATTTTGCATTGCTTTTCTTTTTGTATGCTCACAATTAGTGGTCCACATACATCCGTGCAACAGTACGAAAGGAGAGAGGCTTACCAGTCCTCGTTGAGCTTCTCCAGTCTGACTCTGACAAGGTTGTGAGAGCTGTTTCAATTGCACTGAGGAATCTCTCGATGGATCGTCGCAATAAGGATCTCATAGGTACCTTCTGACATTCTCTTACAGGAAACACGTGGGCAGTGTACAATTGCTTAGGCTTTTGTCAAGTATTGAAGCTGAGGTTTATTCTGCGTACAAATCCCATTCACATTGTTTAGGAGTCTTGTGCATGCCCCAAGTGAAGAATTGCCATCTAAAAATTCCGCTTCAGCCTATCCAGTTGCTATACTAGCACACGGTGAAATTTTAATGGAAATTAATCTTGACTTGACAGCAGATCTCAAAATAATTTGCAAAAGTATAATGGCTTTTTGATTTGCTATGATTCCCCCGTTGCTCTATCAGTGAACCCTGCCTCACCTCTCCGACTCTTAGCCTTTTGCCTTCTCCAGTGCTATTGCCTGTATCTGGAAGCCGGGTACCTAAATACCTTCCATGTAGATCGTCTCCCTTGAAATTCAGCTCCCCACTCCAATTCACCTTAGCAAAAATGCCGTCACCTACTCATTAAATAAAAATGAAAAGTTAAGTCCTTCGTGTAGATCTCCCAGTACATGTGGATTTCCTCCTGGGCAATTTGCCCAATCTGTTTAAACTGTAACCTCACCAGGAAAGGAAATGTTTGTGCTGCATACTGAACTCAGATGCTGATGCTTAATCAATATAAATCTCCAATTCTACTTTAATACACCTACAGTCCATAAAAACCACAACCATTGTAGAGCTGTAGCTACCAAATGCTGCAGACACACACCTGAGAGTCCTGGGCCCAAGATTCATAGGCTTTTCTTCAGTGCCGCCTAGCGTGAAGGCCAAATACACCTTAGAGGGGGGACATTCTTGCCATTCAGAGGAAGGTTAATAGATGCGTGGTTGCATACCTTGCCCCTGCAGACTTATTACAAGGCTATGGTAAGTAAACAGTATGTGCATGTATTAGCATTAATGTGTGGCTATTAGCTGCAGTTTCTGAATGCTTGTTCGCTTCCAGCACAGTGAAGTATGATGTGTTGGCTGTAAAACTCTCAATATACATTTCAAACTTTTTTGCCCCTGATACTTTGTTGTATTGATTATGCAGAGTGAGTATGCTTTGGATATCAGTTCTCCAACACCTTGAGAAAAATTGATAAATGCAGTATGAAAATGGTCTTGATATTCAAGGAAATTACATTAGAAAATCTTTAGATTTGGGGAACTTCCTTCTATTTTAGCCTTCAGGACAGGAAGCTGTTTCTTGACGTGATTATCAGATTTTACTAATGGTAGCTCTTCCCCTTATCTAGGTAGTTATGCCATGGGTGAACTGGTAAGAAATTTGCCTAGCAGACAGCAGAGATCTGCTAAAAACCTGGAAGAGGATACAGTGGTTGCAGTTTTGAATACCATCCATGAAATCATTACTGACAGTTCAGAAAACGCAAGGTCCCTGATCCAGACACAGGGCATTCAGAAGCTGGTCACCATCAGCAAGTCAAGGTAGGTTTCTAACTACAGTAGAAAACAGAAAAGAGGATACTACCCCACTGTCATGCTTGGTGATGGTGCCCAGACACCTTGACCTTTCAGACATGTAACTGAAGCACTTAAAACATGCAATAAAAACAAATCCTTAATCAGCACCTTTCAGTGGGCTTAGTTAAGAGCCAAAATCAATGGGAAAAAAACAAACCCTCACTGATGTAGCTCCCGACTGAGAAAAGGGAGATACTGCCCACATTCCCCTCGTACATCAGAGTATAGGGGAGCCCAGGCTAGTAGATTTTGGCATGCCTAATGCTGGGGGAGGGGGCCATGAGCCTTAGGGGCTGATCCAGGCAGGCTAGGGGTTGCATCTGGTTCCCATGACTTAGGTTTCTCACCCCTGGCTTACCATATATGTGAGCATTGGGCAGACATCCTTTGTTTGCAGAGTGGGAGATCTTTATCACATTCACATTTCTGAAATGCCAGCGATGCCGCTTTATCTCTGTTAAATGAAATGGTTAATGATTTGCAGTGATTATTCTGTCTGAAGGACAACAGTGAGAATTGAAATGATGCTTTTGTACCATGTAGCCAATAGGGCTGGCAACTGACTTTGCTGGCCCTGGGCAAGGTGTGTGTGTGGGGAGAGGCTTGGCTCCTGGGGCCTGGAAGGGGCAGAGCCTTGAGCACAAGGGAGGGACTGGGGGCTAGACTCCCCTATTCAGTTCTCGGTGCTGCCAAGACCACACCGCATAGAGCTTCAATGGCAATTTAAAGGGCCTCAGGCTCCAGCCTCTGCAGCACTGATGGCCAGGAGCCTTGGGAACTTTTAAATCACCAGGCCCTGAGGCAACTGCCCCTCCGCTCCCTTGTCTACAGCCCTGTTGAAAAGCTGTTTCCTGATTGGAGAAACCCCAATTGGCAAAAGCACAAGTGCTCTGATGGCCATTCTGTGACTGGCCATCAGAGCTTTCTTGCGCAAGAGTGTTCATGCAGTCTGGATGCTCTCTTGCACAAGAGCACATCGCTTTTGCGATGTGCTTTGAGGTGTGGACACGCTTTTGCGCAAGAAGTTTTTGCGCAAGAACTCTTCTACAAAAGGCTTCTTCCGCAAAAACTCTGCAGTGTAGATGAAGCCTAAGAGTTTGTCTGTATAGTGTTATATTTCACACCAGGGGGTATAAATTTTAGTTTGTGCGAGTGTCACTCACTAGCTGGTCCATATGGACTCCATTGGCATATAATAAAAGTTCTCTGTTGCATCAGTCAGCAGATTCATGGTGCTCTGAAAGTGCTGGAATGGAGGGCAGGGCTCCAGTAGCCCAATGAGAGGCATATGGGGAAGGGAGACAGACAGGGGATGTGTGTGCTTCAGGTGGAACTTTGTGGGGGGGGTGAAGGCTGCAGGTTGCCTACCATTGGTCATGCATCCTACTGAGATGGAGGCCACTCAAGCGGCCCCCTTACTATTCTTAGTTGCCCAATGCTGACTTAATGGCTGAAGTTGGGATGTCAAAACAAATCTAGAGACCACTGATTCACACTCCATCCCCACTTCTCCCTCTACATTTCAGGGCCTAAATGCTGTGATTCAGCTGTTCGTGGCTGTCCAAGTTCTGGGGAGGAAAGAGGGGGGGCAGAGTGTGAATCAGTGGATTCGTGGTACCCAAAGTGCTGGGAGAGAGGAGGAGGAAATGTGGGGCTCCAGTGCATGACAGGCCTGTAGGGGATGTGGGGCAGACAGAGGTCAGAGGTTGCCCACCTCTGCATTAAGTTCTTGTGTTCCAGACGTGATTAAGTATTGGTTTCTTCTGAAATTTTGGGTACTCAGCATGGTTACTTTGACCTGCCTAATGCCTGTTGAAATCCACTAGCGCAAAGGACAGTGTTATCCATCTGACTTCTTTACTCACATGCTATGAATATGAAAATTTGGCGTATTTAACTACTTGTTGCTTATGCAGATTTCTCCTGTCTGAGCAAATGTGCATTTACACATGTAGGTAGATGGACCTGCATTAACAGATGGTGCTAAAGAATTTGGCTCAAAGAATATATTTTTGAGCTGTTACACAGTTTAATCTTATTGCATCTCTTCTTACCTCCTAGCAAAATGTGGGTTATGGTATAAAGGGGTCGTCATATAAATGAGTTTGAATTCTTAATGTTTGAGGCTCTAATTTTGTCTCTCCAACTAGCCAGTCCCCCAGGGAAACAAAGGCAGCATCTCATGTTCTTCAGATGGTGTGGAGCTACAAGGAGCTGCGAAATGTCCTACAGAAGGATGGGTGGAATAAATCCCATTTCCAGGTAAAGTTGCAGAGTCCTAATCCACATCAGTGGGAACAGAAAGCCCCATGAAGTCCGTCCCTTCACTCCCTTTGGTGACCCTGTCAAACAGCTCAACTCTGTAGTTTTAAACAGTAATAGTAAAATTAGATCATAAATGTGCTCTTGGGTATATAGGATCTGTGGCATGTGGCTTTTACATTTTAAGAGTTACTTCATCTTAAATATACCAAATCTAATTTCTTCAAATATATATTGTCAAGGAAAGATATGGTCCATTTTTACCTGTTGCGACTCCCTAAGAACATAGTCCATGTAGCACGTTGGGCATATAACTTTTTATGTGAAGATGCTGCTCCTTTTTCTATCTGAAAAGTAACTGGCTTTCACCATGGCCTGAAAAGCAGCTATGCACTTGCCCAGTGATGGGGGAAGGAAGAATTGTCAGCAAAATTGCAGTGAAATGAAAAAGATCCAGAATTCCAAATTAGAGTCCAGCTGAGGACCAATTTATCAAGAGGGACGGAGTGTGAACAGGTTTCCAGGCCTTTTTTCAAATTATTACTTTTTTTTAAAATTTGGTTTTACTTATTGCTCTGTTGCCACATGGGGTCAAATCAGTGGTCTGTCTAGCCCGGTTTCCTGTCTTCTGACACTGGCCAGTGTGAGGTGCTTCAGAATAAATTAATAAAATAGAGCAATTATCAAGTGATCCATTCCCATGACATCCAATCTTTGCATCTGCCATAGAGACACAGGTGACTATATTGACTAACAGCCCTTGATGGATCTGTCCTCAATGAACATATCTAATCCTTTTTTAATCCAGTTATAATCTTGATCTTCACAACATTGACCACTCATCTATGGATCAACTGTGCATTAGGGATGTTAAAAAGCAGGGGGGTTTGTAAATGTGTAACTGCTAGAAAGCTGGTTCCCTGCGAGTTCTGGCTTCTGTGGCACCACCTCCTACTTCCCCTTTCTCCCGGGCTGCTGCCTCTGTAGCATAAGCAGCAGTGCAGGGGTAGGGAGAGCAGACAGTAGCTGATGCTCGCGAGGAACCATCTTTTAACCGTATATACTGCCACATCCCTACTGTCCATGGTGTGAAAAAGTACTTCCTTTTGTTTGTATTTAAACCTGCTGCTTATTAATTTAATTGTGTGACCCCTGGTTCTTGTGTTGTATGAAGGGTAAATAAAACTTTCTCCACACCATTCATGATTTTGTAGATCTCTGTCATCTTCCCCCTTAGTCGTTTCTTTTTCAAACTGAATAGTCTCTGTCTTTTTAATCTTTCTCTTCAAATGGAAGGTGTTTCATACCCCTGATCATTTTTGGTGCCCTTCTCTGTACTTTTTCCATTTCTTTTGCATCTTTTTTCAGATGGAAGAATCAGAGTTGTGCACCGTATTCAAGATGTGGGAATACTGTATATTTATATAGTAGTATTATGATAGCTCATGTCTAATTATCTATCCCTTTCTTAATGGTTCCTTGCATTGTTAGCTTTTTTGACTGCTGCTGAACATTAAGCAGGTATTTTCAGAGGACTACCCATAATGACTACAAGATCTTTCTTGAGTGGTAACTACTAATGTAGAGCCCCATCTTTTTGTATGTATTGTTGGAATTATGTTTTCCCGTGTGCATTGCTTTGCATTTGTCAAAACTGAATTTCATCTGTCATTTCATTGCCCCATCACTCAGTTTTGAGATGACTCTAACTCTTTGCAGTCTGCTTAGGATTTAGCTGCCTTGAGTAGTCTTATGCTTCCGTTTTGTCTTTTAGAATGTCCCTGCAGCACCAAAGGGATCCAAAGGTACTTCTGGCAAGTCTGGCTATGACGACAGTACTCTGCCACTGGTGGATAAAAGCCAAGGTCAGTTCTGCTCCTTGGTGTGGACCACAATGATTTTCCCTGTGTTACTCACCAAGTCTCTAAAGTGTGTTTCTCTAATTGGATAAATATCCATTATTTTTATGGCGTCTTTTCCAAAGATCCTGAAGCAATTGACTCTACTGACTGTATAGACTATGCATGCTAGCCTGTTCCGGACAAAAAGTCCAGTTGAAGTCTAGGGAGAAATTTAGATAGGCACGAAGTAACTAACCAGTAGGAATTTAGCCAAGGAGCAGGCTAACTATTGTAGTAAGTGGATGGTGTTTTTACTAGCCACAAGTCAACGGGTCTTGGTGTTATATCTCATGCAAAGGGCATTACCTACAGCAGTGCCCTGGGAGATTTGTTCAGTGCTGATTTCTTTTTGATGTACCCTTCTGTTTTCTGTGTCACTTAGCTTTGCAGTGGATTTATCCTATCCAAATATTGACCCAAATCCAGTTGTGCTTAGTTTGCCACGTTTGACAGTAACACCATCGGTGCCCTGCTTGCAGGCCATGTTGATTTTCTTAGTCTTCCAATTTTGATCATGATGGCAATAAAACCCAATATTAAAATTACCCTCTTGAGCCCTACTGATTGCTCTTCTCTCTGGGTAAAGAAGAGAACCTCCTCCCATCTTTGATGGGTCTAGAGATAAATTATAGAAAGTATGAGTGGTTCAGAGCAGGCAGAGTTGGTGGCATCTTTTGGATAGGAGAATGTATCTGATGGAGAGCCATGGCACAAGGGATGTCAGTTTAGCATGGTCTGTGGCACCTAACTCCAAATTTTCCATTGTGAAGTATCAGAACCTTAATATTGTTTCATTATAGTCGCTTGAGTCCTCATTGTGGCCTTCTGAGTGCAATAAATCATTCTCCTTTACTTCTTCCAGCCCTGTGATTAATCCCATTAGTATCAGTAAACATGATACAACCAGTTCCAATGCTTCTGTTTTGTAGATAATGAGAAGGTTGGAAGTCGGGATATGATTCCTCTGGATGAACTTGGCCCAGGTAAATGCAGTCCTGGATCGACCCACTGTCTATTTCAATAGAGCACACTGTCATTCATGAGAAGGTTCAGCAATTTCTCTGGGAGGTACCCTTTCATGTGTATAAAACTGACATTTAAAAACAGAACTTTTCCTTCCAAAAGATCAGTCGTCTGGGGTGGTTTTTTTAAATGTGTATACTGCATACGCACCAGTGTACCAATTATTTTAACCATATAATATAAATATACTAAGAGCTTTCTGCCTTTTCATCTCTGCTTTTAAGTGGTTGCATCCTGGATCCAATAAGAGATCCAAAACCCATCAGTTTTTAGCTATTACTTTAAAAAAAAGGATGCTAATTTTGTGAGCTTTTAATCTACTTAAATATCCTATTCTGTCTAAAAATGCTTTGCCTGCTGTTTTTACAGATTAGCAGTAAATCTGATTCTACCTGAAAGAGGTTAGAGGAAGGAAGCACTTTATTTTACAGTCTCTAAATCAGCGTTTCCCAAACTATGGGCCATGGTCCGGTACCGGGCCACGGGAAAAAAATACCGGGCCTCAGTGTGCCTGGTGGCTGCCGGTCAAATCGGGCCTCGCGCCCTGAACCCGGAAGTGCTGGCAAGTTACAGAGCCGGGGGCCCTGCTCCACCAATATGTAGAGCTGGGTCTCTCCCCCGGCTCTGCCCGGAGCGGGCCCCGGCCCCTCCCCCTGCGTGTCTGCCCACCCTGCCCCCAGAGCATCCCCCTCGGCTCTGGACCGTCCCTGCCATGCGCGGCTCCACCTTGCTGCCTGCTGCTGCCCATGTGCAGCATTGCACGTGGGTGGGGAGGACGCCCAGGCGAGACGTGATGTCATGGCCTGGGATTTTAAAACTCTTCGGAGGCATGTGGCGGGGCCACGCTGGCTCCAGGTTTGGCTTCCGGGGCCTCAGCACGGCCTCCAGCCCCGCAACATGGAAGGCAGAAGATAGGGAACGGGTTTGTGCGGCAGAAAGGGGAGGAGAGGCAGTGGAGGCGGGGGGCTTGGGCTTGGGTAGAACCTGGGGGAGGAGAGGAGGTGGCAGCGGCGGGGGGGGCTTGGGCAGAGGAGGGGGAGGGGTAGAAGGAGAAAGGGCTTGGGCAGGGGGAGGGGAAGGCACCAAGGGACAGGGTGCAGGAGAGAGACAAATGCCAGGGGGCCAAGTGCAGACAATGGAAAGGGCAGGAAGGGAGGTGTCAGTGGGAGGAGGGACAGGGCGATGCTGGGAGAGAAGAGGAGAGGGGAAGGGCATTGGGGGCTGAAGGAGGAGGTGCTGGGAGAAGGCTTGAAAGAAGGGGTGGGCACGAGGAAGGCCAGGATGGAGCAAGTCATGTGTGAGGAGCAGGAGGGGAATGGGGCAGAGGGTGGTGAGGGGTGGGCATTAGGGAAAAAGAGGGCAAAGGGGGCAGGGGCAGTGAGGAAAGGGGGAGGCACCAGGAGGATGCAGGGCTAAGGGAAGGTGCAGGTGCCAGGGGATTCTGGGGTGAAGCAGAAGGGCAGACACCTGCAGGGGAGGGACCAGCACCAGAGGAGAGAGGCAGGGCAGGTGTGTAGAGGCAGGTGTTAGAAGAGGGGTAGCTCACATGATCAGAGTGGGGCTACTGGAGGAGTGGGCACAGAGGGGAGAGAAGGGCTGGTGGAGGGGGGAAGGTCACAGGAGGGCTGAGGGCAGTGAGAAGGGCAGGAATCAGGACAGCAGAGGAGGGTGAGGGGTTGGGGGGCAGCAGGCACCAGGGGAGATGATGGAACAAGGAGAGGAGACATGGCAGCAGAGAGAAAAGGTAAAGATTTATAAAATATTTATTAATAACTTGGTTGCTGCCCACAGCCAGTTTGTTTGTGCCCCACGGTGCAGTTTGGGTTTATGTGGGGATCAAACACGTGGCCGGCGAGTGGGAGCCGAAACAAAAAAGTAGTCAGTGGAATGATTTTCTGTTGATATGTGTTTTAATAGCTACATTCTTGGACTGTCATTGCTCATGAAAAGTGCTGTCACATGGGTAGAAATCGGGTAAATATTGCATTTTATTAATATCAGCAGAACTGACTTAAATGGGGCCTGTGTGTTGTGTAGTCTTGCCTTAATCTTTGTATTCATGCCTGTCAGTGTGAGAGAAGCTATTTGTATATATTTGCTTGCATATGCAACCACACTTAAGTTGAGGCCCTCAGCATGTTCTGTAAGTATCAGTGTGGTCCCTGGGGCTTCCAAAGTTGAGTTGCCCTAGCTCATCCCTGACAGGTGTCTGTCTAACCTGGTCTTAAATATCTCCAGTGATGGAGATTCCACAATCTCACTAGGTAAGCGTTTCCCAAACCGGGGAAAACGCAGGAAAAAACTACCGGGCCTCAGAGTGGTTGCCAGGATGTTCTGTGCTCCCGGAGTGCCCGTGTGGTTCCGAGTCCTCCAAGCCCTCTGCCGGCCTGGGCGGAGTCTGCAGCCGGATGTTCCGGCTCCTGGCAGAGTCCTAGTTGGGGGGGAGGGGGGCGGGGGCGGGAGCAGGAGGGGAGAGCCGGCCACTGGAAGCAGCACTGGACTGGGGAATCGGGGCGGGCTGGGGAGATTGGGGGGCTGGTGGAAGCAGGGCTGCTCGGGGGGGGGGGCATGAGGTTGGGGATAGGGAGCTGGCCAGGGAAGATGTGGGGTGGGGGGGAGAAGCGGCTGCCGAAAGAAGGGCTGGTCAGGGGCAGTGGGGCTGGCCAAGGGAGATTGGGAGGAGAAGCGGGGTAGAACTGGCTGCCCGGGAGGGGGTTGGGGAAAGTGGGGCTGGCCAGTGGCACAGCGGGGGGAGCAGGAGGGAGGAATGAATCGGCCTACGAGGAGTGGGACTGCCCCGGCCATATGTAGATCTCGGGGCGCTGCCCCTCTACCCCCCACAAAGCATGAGTTAGTCAGGCCCGGGGATTCTATTGTTCCCCCCCCCCACCACCACACACAAACACCCCTCGAATGGTTGCGAACTGTCTGGCTGGCAGACACACTCATGCAGCCTGAGCACATTTATCAGCCAAGCAGTTCGAAACTACAAACTAATTCATCTAGTAATAATACAACTTACCTAATGAGAAAATACCAGACATGTTATATGTCATTTTTTCAGCTTGTTTTTTATGTGTTTATATTTTTGGGCTGCAAAAAATAGTACTGAAAAAATAGGGTTTCAACTAAAGTAAAAAGTTTGGGAAACTCTGGTCTAACCAGTTTTCTGTCTGTCTTACAGCCCATTTAGCCAATCCATATTTCATAACTTGCTGGCAAGAATATTGTGGGTGACCATATCAAAAGCTTTACTAAAGCTGGCGCTGGGGGTTTGGGGAGGACCAGAAAGAATTCATTTGAATAATTCATTTGTTTGATTAATGAATATGCAAATATGCAAATGAATGTTACCAGTCCTCCAAAAGTTCGTGAATGGATTTACTGGTCCCCGTGTCAAAAAGTTCGGGAACCTCTGCTCTAAATTATTTTCACTGTTTCCCTGAATTCGGTCAGTCACTGAGTCATGTGCCTGTGCACAGGGTAGAACTTTCACACAAGAGGGGAACAGAAACATTTTTCAAAAATAGGAATATATGGTTGTAAAAATCTCCGAAGTGTGATAGGAGTCATCCCAAGGTCTTCCGAATGCAGAGTAGAGTTGAACAGCAGATGGGTATGATTAATCCCACAGCTTTAAACTGTTCCTCATTGACTCAATTGTAGTTCTGTCTGGGTCAAGACAGAACAAAATCTGAGCAGGGAATTACAGAATTGTGTGTTTGAGAGACAAATGTGATGAAGAAATAACCCTCCTTCATATACAAAATGCAGGCTGTGAGAAAGTAATTACTTTACCTTATCTGCTCATCTCCACCACTCCATCAAGGCATCTCTCAAAAGTCAAGCAAAATGGCTTCATTTTCCCAATACAAGGTATGGGAATGGTTCCCTTTCAGCAGACTTTTCTGGAGTTTCTATTGGCTATGAGAATTACAAGGGTCAATGAGATGCTGGAGGCCACAGCCTAGGGCATTCTGTCTCGGTAACATGGGCATCACCGTGTAGTGTGCAGTCCACTGAAACATTGGTCATCCAGTTGCCTTGCTCACAGCAATCAGTTTTGGACAGAGGGAGGGGGCTTCACCAGTACTTCTCCATGCTGGGTACTGGTGCACCTAATATGGCAAATGCAACCTGTTGTCTGGGAACTGCCGAGAGAGATTTTCCCAAAGCTCTGTGCAGTACTCAGCCATTCTGCATAAGGAATAAGGACCAAGGAGTAAGAAACTACATATAATTGGACGTTCTGAAGACTATTGATCTTGAGACGTAGAATAGCAGCAGCAGGAGGGAACTCCTGATTCTAAAGAGAAAAGCAGTGCTGCGTCTATGTGAGAGAGGTGCGAACAGCTTAATTAGGGGCTCGGGCCCCGATGGAGGCAAAGGATAATTAAAAGTCTGAGTTGCTGCTTTGTGGGCAACCACTGGAAAAAAAAGAGGGATTAAGCCCTCTGATTACAGATTGTCCTTTGGCACAGAAAAAAAGGGTTTTCCTATTCACTAGCCCATTGTGAAGAAAGGATTCTCTGGATGAAGGCTTCAGAGCTGCCTGGAAGGCAGTGATGTATCAGGGGAAGAGTAAGACAGGATATGGGGGTTGTGTTCCTGACTGTTATTGACTCACTGTGACTAGTTTTGCCTCAATTTCTCTATAAAATAGGAATGAGATTTTCACAGCATGCTTCAGTATTTGAAAGACTCCACAATTTGCAACAGACCCAACTGTTTCTTTTTACTAAAGCAGCATAAATGCGCTTAGTGTTACAGAGGAGTTGCCTCAATTTTTCCATCTCCAAATATTCATATTTAACTGCTAGTGTATTGGTTCTGCAAAACAGATCTCACAATTCATGTCTGAACCTGCACACGTGGCAGTTGTATTGAAACACTGCTCACAATCAAACCCAGTATTTCCAGGAAATCAGGATAATAGAAAACATTACCTTTCATAACCTCAGTGGAAAGCACCCCCAGCATGAGTACACTGTCCATATTCAGTTTGTAGAAAGAAAGGCAGAAATATTTCTGCTTGCAATGGAAGATGATAACTTAAGATCACAGGATGGGGTAGCCATGTACTAGCTAGTTCAGCAGCCAGGTCATAGGATCACATGTTCTATGCCCAGATGTCTGTAGTTCAGTATTTGGAGAAAAATATCAACGTTGTGCATCATTTGTTCCGCAGATTAATAATGATGTGGCTGTAGTAGGCAAAATAAAACTTGATCTTAGTTAGGCAGTTTGATAGAATCTCTCACCTAGGAGACCTCACTTGGATCAGTTCATCACCTCTAGAAAACAAGGTTAATGTCAAATTCTCTAGATCCTTATTCTTGGATATTTTTAAATCAGCTGTAGCATGTCACTGGTACTTCTGTATACTTATCACCAATTCCTTCAAAGGCCAACTCACAGGGAATGCACTCTAGGGAATTGGTTTGCTCCACTAAACTCCAAAAAAATGGGTAATAGTATTTGACTCTTCCATCCAAAGTCCATATTGCTTGTATCTGCCTCAGGCACACTCCAGACTGCTTGTCAATTCCATATTGACTAAATTAAATGTGATCTTTAGAATTAGAAACACTGAATGGATTGAACTTGTTAACTCCACCACAGAGCCAGTGCCCTCAGAGCCCTGAGTTATTACTACACTGGTATGGCCTTCTTCAGGATAGTTTTCATTTTAATAAGTCCAACCAACAAAACTTCTGATCTCAGATGCTATCTGGACGTAGTCCCAACTCAGTGTATTGTTTTTAGCTCCGGACAATCCATTGAAAGTGAAATGCATGACACTATCCATTTGGGCTTGAATAAAGATATTGACTGGCACACATATTACTAAGGCAATTTCTCTCCCTTTGATATTTGCATTTATACATCAAAAGCATGGGTGGCCAGTATGCTAAGTGGGGGAAGGCAGCTTTCCCAGACTGCCAACCTGGCCCCACCAACACTTCACCCCAGAACATCTACTGTAGACATTGTGGGGATGGAGTGTTGCTGCCCCTCAATGCCCACCCTCCCTGTGCTCCTGGCCATGGAAGCTGGAGCCATGCACCATCCTATGTCCCCAATGCCGTGGGCCCAGGACACTGGAGCCGCCCACTGCCTGCCCTCCTTGTACTTTGGGGCTGGGTGGCTGGGGCCACCTTCCTTCCCTATTTTCCTGGTTGGGGAGACTGAAGCCACATGTCCTCCACCCTCCCCGTGCTCTGGGGCCAAGGAAGCTGGGGCTGCGCACCCGCCCTCTCCTCTTCCTGTGAGGAGGCAGGTTGGCTCCTGTGGGGGGCAGAGCCATAGCAGAAGGGGTGGGGTTGGGGCTGGGGACTTGCTTTCCACAACTCTTACTTTCACCGACTGAGCATGCCTTATAGCTCATATGTACAGATGCCTTGTGCCTCACATAAATCCTGACCATTTTTATCACTTTGCTTAAGATTAGGACTCTGAAGGCTGTTGTATTGAGTAAACACTAGTTTTTTGCCTACTTAAAAATAACCACCTTTCCCCCCATTTGTATATCGTGGTATTCTTTACCTTCTGTACTAAACTGTTGTGAAATGTTACACACTAAACACGTATCATCTCCAATGCTGTTGCATTTCGGTGGTGGCTGAACAGTTCTCTTTGTAGTATTACCTGCTAATAAAATGCTTAGAGATCCTTCTTGATGAAAGGTGCTACACTCTGTCAATGCTGTGTTATTTGTAAGTAAATATAATTAAGTACATTTTCAAATCTGAAGGGCTGTATCTGAGTTGACAGCCAGGTTTGGTAGGGTAGACTTTCGTGTGTGTGTGTGTGTGTGTGTGTGTGTGTGTGTGTGTAATTGTACATTACCCCCGTAATGTTGGTTGGATGGACAGTTGGGCCTTTTTTTTGTGTAACTGGTATAAGCAGGGATGCTAGGTATCTTAACTGTCAGTAGAGAACTGAAAGTAAAGAAGAAAAACTCTATAGCATTAGATCTCAAGGTTTAACTTAAGAAACAACTGAAATGCACTCGAAACGCTGCTTTGGTCATTTTAATACGTGTAATTACGGATTTTCTTTTTATATTATATTGATCTTAATTGAACCTATGGACCATATCGAGTGCCTGGTCATTCTGCAAGGCTTGTGCTTATGTTGATTTACTGAACCAAGTATAAAGACTAACTGGATTGCAGCCTGCGAACCCCATTTTGAGAACTGCTGCTCTATAAACTGTATTTGCCAGAAGTCACTCCATATATAAAGCTTTTCATTCTGCAGCTTAAAATGGCTCACTTTTTAAATTTCAGCAGTAGCCCAGAAAACCGACATCTGGAGAGACTGACTGATTGATTGATTTTAGCAGGCCTAATGAATGCAAGCAATAAATCAAGACATGAAGCATTCTGATGTTTTATGTAAAATCTTTTTGGAGAATACAGTTTGACAGGGAGTAGAACCTGTAATGATTCTTTAATTACATGGAGAGATGCAAATCTTACTAAGAACCATAAATTTGCCTGTCACTTAGTCCAGATTACAAAGCTGTCAAAGCAGGCAGGAAAATCTGTTTGTCCCTGATAATGAAGGAAACTTGATGCACCAAAAAAATAAATTAATATTTATAACCACTGACAATGAATCCAAGCACTTTGTGAATTATAGCATTTCTTCATAAAGCCCCCTCCACCTCTTTCTTTTTTGTTGATCATATATTCACATTGATTTTCAACTGTCAAGGGAAAAAAATCACCACCAGATGCCACTTCAAAATCAGAGGCAGGTTCAGTCCAGCAGAGTTGGCATCAAGATCTCATAAAAGGCTACAGGCTGCTTTTCTTCCTATGACAGAGGGGATGTCCCCAAATTATTGTCATGTGCTGCTTGTAGTCAAGTTCAGAAGGAATGAAAACATGCTGCATACTACTCAGAGAAGGAACACGGCCAATTAATCAGGCTGTTAAGATCAGAACACAAGATTTCAGCTGGATTTGGAGTTCATCAGTCAGAGGGTGTGAAGTAACAGCTTGCTGCTTTCCTTGGACAGCCTACCACTATACTGCAGCAGGCCAGAATGGAAACTGCTGTTTGCTAATGAGATACCATCATTTGACAATGAGGCGGTGATATAATAGGAGGTTTTTTTAAAAGAAAGGTGGCTAAAAAATAAAATTTCTGAGCAACAGCCCATGAAGAAGGCACATTTCTGTGTATTTGGTTTAATGTGATCTCTCTCATTCTCCTTCTTTGAAAATATAAAACAGCCAGATCTATTCTAGTTTTTCTGCTGCCTAATTATCATGTCATTCCTCAACAGATGGGTACTCCACCATTGATCACCGGGACAAGGAACGCAAATACAAGACCGGTGACAATATAGGGGATGCATCGGAGAAAGAGCCTTTAAAAGTAAGCTTCCAGCTGTTCCACAGGCTGCTTAATGCCATTATAGACTAGGCCATCCAGTGTCAGGCAGCAAGGAACTTGTGTGTCAAAAGAACTCAGTGGGGGCTTATAAATGCACAATTTTAATTAAGCTTATATAAGCAGTTACTTTATACTTCCAGCAAAGCATTGGTGCATAAGACTCCTTCCTATCTTGCAAAAACCCATGTGCTCCCTCCTGTGTCTTTTAGCCATGGGAAAAAAACAGACAACGAAACCAGAGTTTGACACAGAAAACATTGCTGCCTGCCTGGGTGCTGGCGTTGGGACCCTCAGTGTTAGGGAGCGCTGAGCATCCATTGTGAAACCTCCTCAGTGTGTTATGAAAATACCAGAAGATCCAGATGCTCCAGGTTAAACAGCCAAGCAGTTGGAAGAACTTTCCATGTCGAGAAAGGCAGTGAACAAAGGGTTGAAGATATGGGCCTGCAGAAATAAGATAAAGAAAAATCTTTCCACAGACTGATCCAGTAGGACACCTGCCTGGAAATGGCCTGTCTACATTAACGTGGACACAAATACTCACCATGGGAATAGAGCATGGTGACTGTTTGTGTCCACATGTTAATGTAGACAGGCCATTGCCCTGCTCTCTACTAAAGGTAGAGGCTAACTGCAGTCAACAATTTAAACACAAATAGTTTTTTCCTCTTTAGTACAAAAGCTATACCTTTAAAACCTTCACCTTTGTCAGAAGCTTCTCACCTAGCAACAGTAATATAAACCATTGACTGGTGATAGCCTTCCAGACCTTGCAAGCTGGCTATTCCAATAGCCAGCCTGAATGAGTAGAAATCTTACTTCATGTGGCTGCAATGTGACTGAAACACTGACCTCTTTCCCCTCTGGGCTAGCCCAGCCTCCTGTCTTACTATAATATGACCTTCCATTATCCAGTACTATAAGTGGGTGAAGATTATGGCTGTGCATGGATTAGGAAACCTCACTGACTCTTAAAGCTGTACTGCAAGGGAGCTGGCACAGTCGTTTAAAGCTAGCTTCCCTAATTAGTCTGTGCACAATCCATTTCCTAAGCCCGCGCCCCTAGTGCTATATATAATGGAATTTGGTAACAATTACCTTTTGGTCAAAACATATAGAGTATTAATTGCATTTATGCTTTGCAGTCACTAGTAAAGAATGAAGTAAAATCATTGGTTGCTCTCACCTTTGCTTTAGAAAGTGGTCGGTGCTCCCTTCAGTTGCTTCTGTCCTTTCCTGTGTCACTGTGCAGTATCCCTGATCAAACTGGGAAATTCCTATCTTAAATGCTTAGGAGCAATTCACTTTGTATTATTTATGGTTATGTTTCAGGGTAAATTTCCAAAATGCTACACAAAGATTGAGCCACTACCGGGAATCCGGTGTCTAAATCCTGGTGACCCGCTTTGGAAATACCATTTGATTGACACAGATGTTGTTCTGCTATGGAAACAGATGGCCCAGCCTAAACCTGAGGTTAATGGCATAAGCTTTGAAATCCACCCTTCCACAGTCATAGCATATACTGCAGGACGCTAAAGAACAGCTAGGGGAGACGGCTGTAAAAATTAGGGTGCAGGAATGACAGAAAATGCTTTTTCTGGAGGAAATGAGGAATAGGGTAGGAGGAGAGAGAATTAGCAAGTGCGTATTACTTTACTGTATGACAAGCACGGCTAGCCAAATACAGCCCACTGAGCTGTACAGTACAACCCAAGGTCACCTTCATCTTTCCTAAGGTTGAGATGCAACCCACTGAGGCAAGTGGTGGTTCCTTGTTCAATGCTTTGGCTTGACCATAGCAGAAGATACTTGCAGCAAGACAGAGCATTGGGACCCATCTCTTCCTCAGTCTGTGCTACCTCGCTGGTAAAGGTGGAGGGCAGCCCAAATACAGTCTGTTTTATGTCACTGAAGTGCTGCTCTCAGGTTCCAGTAATGTTGAAGCAGCCCTTACTTGGGCAAAGTCTAGGTGTCCTCTGCATTACCCCAGACAACAGAAATATGTGCTGATTTCTGGATGGCAAACACTCTTAACACCTGTGGCTCAGAGATAGTATGACGGGCTAAAACTTGTGAATAACCATTGCAATGAAGTGGAGTCCTGCCTTGGAGCCCACGAATGCTTTTGTCAGTACCTATGGAATAGCTATGCCTTTGCCAGTGTTTTTCTCTCTCCACTAATTCTCCCTTGCAATCCTTTGAGCTTACCGATTTTGTGTGTGTTTGATTAATCCGCTCTGTTTTGCCTTTAACTCCTCACCCTGTTTGCTGCAGAATGACACAAATAGGAAAAACATTAACAGGAGTAACAGGGCTTCGGTGAATCTGGTGGATGCTCGTGAAATTAAACCCCAGCCTGTTGACTCCTGGGTCTAATTTGCATGCATGGTAGGTCCTTTTAATGGTAATTGGTGCTAGTGATTACTATGTCTCATTGTGCATGATCTGTCTCACTGCAAAATCTCTGAGGCAGCCTGCTAACCTGTTCTTTTTAGGCAAAGGAAAATGCACTAAAAAGGGGGTGTTTATATTGTACTCTGTATCTTTAATGAAACACTATAAACCACTGCTGTTTGATTAAAAAATAACCTGTCAAATAACCAGACAGTGAATTCATGTCCTGATCAATGTGCTATCCACAGAAATATGAACGATTTCTGCTGTTAGGCCACGGGAATTAAATTGAATAGAATTGTCCTGACTGATCTAAAATGTTTTCAGCTGTTTTTCCCCTCTACCCCTCAGCTCATTATCAGATTTAGTCTGAGCCCTCAGAAAAAAAATACATTCATGAATCTCCCCTGAGGCTCCTAAGAATTCCACAGTCCTGTCCCAAAGGGAAGCCACGCACACAATTAATTTCCAGGGGGTGCAGAATGTCAGTCATACGATAAACAGGGAGCCACAAGTCCCAACTCCTGCTGCCTCTACAAAGTTCAAGGCTTTTTTTTGCACCCTTCTTGTTCTCTATCTTCCGTATGTGCCAAGCTCCTTAAAACTGTGCCAGCTTTTACCACTCCTGCTGCCACTAATCTTCCTTCTGCTACCAAGTCTGTTATCCATGGTGGGCAATAATTTTTGAAGGGGAGCCACTTCACAAATTTCAGAAGCGGTCTCAGGCTGACCAGAAAGGGGTGGGGTTTCAGGTGGAAGGAGCGGGTTGAGAGCTACCCTCCTGGGAGCTTTGTTTGGCCTGGAGTCCCTGACTTCCAGCCAATGGAAGAGACCTGCAGCAAAGGAGAAGGTGCTGGGGCTAGCCTACTCCCAGAACGTTCTGGGGTGGAGGCTTAGAATTTACATAACATGGCTCGCAGCTCCTGGCCCTGCTGCTAACCTGTTGCCTGGCAGCCACTCAGCAGGTACAAGCTCTTTGAATAGAAGCAGTTGAAAGGACTCCCACTTCCGGGGTGGCTCCCAGGCAACGTGCTAGAAGTGGGGTCGGACTTGAGCCCTATCAGCTGCTTCTATTTAAGGGCTGACACCTTCCTTGTTGCCTGGCAGGTGCAGTGAAGGCAGGAAACCTTTAAATAGGAGCAGCTGAAAGGACTGGCGTATCTCCAGCCCCCAGACAACACACAAGAACTGCCTTGTGGGTGACATCAAAGGCTGGATTCAGCCCTCTGAGAGGCTTTTGCCCACAACTGCTGTTATCCATGTTACACCTCCTGGCAGCTGGTCAGATTCTGCATTATTTGTAGTACTACAGACTGAGTGGCTGGCTGTTGACTAAATCCCTAGTACCGGCACTTTTTTTTTAATACAAAAAAAAGCACTGATCTTTAGTAACCATGAGGATTACACTCTGCAACTTCTTCTTACCAATATCTTATAGGCCCTGAAAGCCTGACTTCCCGAGGTGGTGAGCACCCATTGCTCAGTGCTGAAGCAAAGCAGTCCTTTACTTGGAAATCACATTTATCAGTAAGAAGCAAACCAGTCATGAGAGGAGTGCAGTACAATAGGAAGGATCAGAGTTCATGACTCATTTTTGTTTCCCTTAGTGGGATGGGCTAGAAATCTCTGGCCTCTGCAGCCTGTAATAGACCCATATAAGGCCTTTGTCAGACCACATCTCCACTTATTGGAATATGGGTGCTCTGGCGATCAATCTTCCGCAGTTCAGTTTAGCGGGTGTAGTAAAGACCCACTAAATCAAACGCTGAGGGGCCCCCACCCTTTCAGCACTGGTACTCTTCACTTGCAAGGAGTAAGGGAAGTCAATGGGAGTTTCTTACGTCAACCTCCTGCTGTAGAGACAGAACCAAACTTGGCGTTATTTATGTATCTGGAGTTGCATACCTTAAGTTGATCTCTCCTACCCCCACCCCAGTGTAGATCTGGCCTTAGCTAGGTGGACAGTGCTTTCAAACTTGAAGAACTCAGTGTGGCTAGAAAACTTGACTCTCTCCAGCGGAGGTTGGAGCAATAAAATATATTACCTCGCCCATGTTGTCTCTCTGGCTCTCCTACTGCATAAATAGTCCTTTTGGCTCCTAACTGTCCCTCTTCTGGTCTTAAATTGCTGACCAGCTGTGGGATCCAGCACTGCCACTGTCTATCCTCTGCCAGTATTGGGTCTGTGGAGTTCAGTTCTTAGGGCTGTTAGTTTGGCACTTTTTGCTGGCTTTATGCTGGCCTGCAGAAGAAGCACTTGCTTAAAAAATTAAAACTTCTAATAGGCTGCTTTGCTTGACCCCCTCTGGATGCTGGTTTCAAAGAGCAATTTTTCCATCTCTGAAGACCTGCTCTGTCTTGGCATAAATTACTCATGGTAACAGATGAAATAAGCATTGGGGAATGAGAAAAGGTTTATGTAGATGAATTTGCAGGGCTTTGTAAAACAGCAGGAGAATGGTTTTTAAAAAGCAGACATGAACTTTGCAATGTAACCAGCCCGTGGTGATGCTGCACTTCTCTACTCTTTGCATTCTCCTGGTGACTTTACATCTAAAACCTTGCATAGTCTCAAATTTTAGATTCACTTTGTTTCTTTTCTCAGACCTTAAAGTGACGGGGAAGGCAAAACTCCTATTTCTATTTAAAAGTGTGCAGAGGCATTACACACATAAGAAGGTGTGAGGCGTAGTAGCATGAGTAGACTGTTTGTCATCGCACCTCACTCTTTCTCTGCAGTGCTCTTACTGTGTAAGTCCAGAGTCATGCTTGACAAGAGAACAGCAAACTGTGTGCTAACTTAGTGATGCAGACCTACAGGCAGGCCCACTGATTGGGGATGAAGGGGCAAGAAAGCAGTTACCCTGGGGTCCAGCAGTCCAAAGGGGCCGAGGGTTTCCAGCTGCTGCTATGATAATGGTGGTAGCCAGAGCCTCAGGCCCTTTGAATCACAGCCAGAATGCCATGTGGTGCGCTCTGGGCAGCTCTGAGGGCTAGGCGGGGAGGAGGAGCACCACATTCCGGACGGTGTGGAGTACTGGTGTGGGAGGGCGGAGGGGGAAGGAAGCAGCGAGGAATGTAGTCCTGTCCCTTCTGCCTGAGGCCTTGTCCCTTCTAGGCGTGTGGCATCAAACCCCCGCCCACACCTTACACAGGAGCCTGCATAGGCTGTCGGCACCCCTGCCTGTAGGGGACTGGGATATGGGCAGCAGATTCCTGCTCATTTGATTAAAGATTTGAGCCCAGCTCTCTATCGATACGTCTAAACTACATCACTCTTTCAAAAGAGGGATGTAAATTAGACATATTGAAATTGCAAATGAAGCCGGGATTTCACTTTCGAAATAGCGTTTTTTAAAAAAACGCCATGATGCGATTATGCAAATGAAGCATGGGAATTTCAAATCCTGGCTTCATTTACAATTTTGATCTGTCTAATTTACATCCCTCTTTCGAAAGAGGGATGTAGTCTAGACATAGCCTAAGAGTGAAAAGCCACGTCCTGGTGTCCTTTAGGACAGTACTTCCAGTCTGGTGTATTATCAATGGGTAGCGGGGAAGGGTGGGGGAGATGCCCTGACCATGAAATCCTTACTTAAGAAAAATTCTCATTGAAAGGAGATGGAAGTCTCTGTGGTAAGGAGAACAAGATGAGTTCTCACATCTGATTCCTCTGGGCTCTGCCCTGGTAATTCACCCCCATCTAGCTACTACATATGTGAAATCCTCGGGGCTCTGTGGTTACCATAGATTGATGATTTGTATTATTGTGGTACTCAGACCCCGGGATCAGCACCCCACAGGGCCAAGTGCAGTAAGAAGTCATGGATCCTGCTCCAAAGATTGACATTTAAAGCTTTGACAGGACACAATTGTCCCACGTTTGAGGGTTGTTCCTTCAGAGTGAAGAAAGGACTGAGGGTGGGTGAGGATTCCTTTTTAAACTTATGGATTTGGACTTTTCTTTCCTGCTAATTTCTGCTTTTAAAGGAATTGTGATACTGGGGTTCATATGGGGAGTGTCATGCTACCTGAGCTCATACTGTGAGTGCTTGAGGTCATCAAAGGTGCATTATTTCATATATTAATCAGTGATGGCTTTATTTTCCAGGGCTAAAGTCCAACTACTTTTTTCTTTTTTTAAACTGCGGGGAAAAAAACAATTTGAACCAACAAACAGGATCTCATCATTAATCACCACTGCCATTCAGATTCGGAGGGCGCTGCATCCGTGAACAGTCTGCAGATTCTGGGAGGGTGTGGGGAGAAAACGGACAACTGCCATCAGCCAATCCTGGAACACCATGCCTTACAGCAAGACAGTTTGCTTTTTAAACCTCTATTACATTCCCACCAGAAGCAGCCACCTCCCTGTGCTTCCCACTCCCTCAACGAAGAAAAAATCCAAGCTTACATCTAACTGGTTAGGTTCTTAGATGACTCTTAAATGAGGATGGTGTCAAGTATGAGAAGAGACGGTCACGTGGTTGGAAAGAGGACAGATTTGCAAGTGAAAGAAGAACTGCAAAATATTTGAAATATATCTTAAGTATAGTCTAAAGGAAATTAGCACTTTTCATTTGTGTTTGATTTTTGGGGGGGAGGTTATTTTTGAACTGTGAATTTAATTTTTAAAAGAATTTTATTTTAGGGAGTTTGGGGTTTTTTGGTTTTGAGGTTTTACTCTTTTTTCACAAGAAAAGCAGGAATGTTGAGTGAGTTTGTTGGATTTTAATGAAAGGAGAAAAAAATATTTATGCTGGTTGAACGAACTGGAACGTAGACAGTGAAGTTGATGCAAGCTGTATAATCTGCTATTAGAATAAGCGATATCACACTGTGCTGTATTATCATTCTAATCTGGTGTAAAATACTTCTGCATTTTGACTTCTGTAATGGTTCTGTTTTTACTTCCACATATGTAAACAGTGTGTTGAAGGTTTGTTTCACTGTCCCAATTCAGAACTCTGTGCTGAGAAATGGAGTTAGTTGAAATTTCATTTTTGTTGCTCATGATGACTGCAGGAAAGGAGTTGCTTTTTTCCCCCCTGTAAGTATTGATGATGGGTGGATGGTGATTTAATATTTAACATATTTTTCCCTGTAGCTGTTAACAGATGGGGAGGAATGGAAGCTTCCTCATTAGAGAGTTCCCATTAGAACACACTGTAATCTTCAGATGGGTTGGCCCCTTGTATTTTTGATGATAGACTCAGTTGTTGTTGGATCCATGCATGTCTTGGGCTGTAGAGGTTGATGAAAAGTGCTACAAAGGGGACTGATATATATATATATATTTTAAAGAAGTCATCATCCTGGCTTTGTTGTGTTGTTTTTTTGGTTTTCATTTTCAGGTTTCGCACTTAGGGTAAAATTCAGCCACTTGCAGAGGGTCTACTCAAAGCCGCCTGATAGGACATAAGTAGACTCTCAGCATAAGGGTGAATTTTTTCCCCACATGGTCACATTTTACACAGTGCTATCTGGTGATGATCTGTATTAAATGCAAATCATTGATTTCTTTTGGGTTTTGGTCCGGTGAGAGAGAAGGATGATAACAAGAATCAAATCTCTCTCTCTCACCATTGGATGGATGCCTTTTACTTACTTTGTTTAGTTACATTGTCATTTGGTTGCCATGTTTACATCTACAAGTTCTTAAATGCAGTCTGACTAGAAAGCATATTTTTGAATCAAGCAAACTTAATTTTGAGTTTTCAGTGCCTGCCGTTTCATTTGTAATTTAAAATGAAAAAAATCCACAACAAAAAAAGAAAAATATTACTGTAATAGTAAACGTCTAATTTTTTGCACAAAATTAAAAAACGAAAAAAGCAAGCATAAAGAGCTTTGTATCTTCTTGAGTGTAATACAATTTGACAAATACATATAAATAAATATATATACATACATATATATGCATATAATTGGGCAGACGATAGATTGCCAAAACCGCATGAAGTGGTATGCAGGAGGGCTATTGATTCAGGGAAAGACTGATGCCTGAAGCTGCTGACAGTTTGGGTGATACATGCACTAATTTGCTTCCCTTTCCCATCCCACTCACGCATAAAGCTGTTATGTCTGGGTTCTAAGAAAGGTAAAGTTGTTTAGAGCAAAATAAGATTACAGTCATTGGTTCTTTACTTTTATGTGGGGGTCTTAGATGCTTCGGTGGTCAAGAGATCCATCTATGAATATGGGTTCTTTCTTCATGTAGATATAAAAGCATAAAGACTAAAACCAGATACATAGTTTTACTGTATATTCTAACAATGGTGCTCTTTTCATATGTATTCTACCAAGCAGTAGAGACACTTTTAACTAGGCTGTTAACACAGAAGAGTTTTATATTGCTTGGGTTTTGACCTTGTGTATTCTTTTTTGTATATGAAAAGATTCTTTTAAAAAAATCAGCATCATTTAGCAATGAAATTATCTTTGTAGCCTATTTGAAATGTGTAAAGAAAGATCCCAGGTCACTTTGGTGTCAATCTGTCCCTGGTTATTTTTATCAAAGTATTGTATTTACCAAAGGAGTCTCATCAAAAGATTACTGCAAATAACTAGCCAAATGTTGCAAGGCTTTTCTGAGAAGACTGTTCCAAAGCAGGGAGAGATTAGGTGGGAGAATGGCAAAAAGGGAAGGCTATAGGAAACACCCAGGGAGAAGAGACAGGGCCAATAAACTTAAATGATCTACCCAGGGAAAAGTCCAAAAACAGAACACTAGATCTCAACATCCATGCTTTGAGGATGTTCAAATATCTGGATCAGAATCCAGGTTGGGCAAATGACCTCCCTTTATAATAGGCCAAACAAAAATTAGAGGGGTGTTTTGAGAAGCAGATTGTGTGTTGTATTCTAAGCAGAATCCATCCTCTCAGATTGGAAGGAATGGAACTGGATGCTTGGAATTACTGCAGCTAATTATTCTTTTTCCTTGTTTCCTGCTTAGTATTTTTGACTACTTTGTAGGGCTTCTTGCTATTGAGAAGTAGAAGACCACCTCCTCTCTTTTCTCTCCTCCCCCCTCCCAGTTCGTAGTATGTGGTGTTTATACTAAGAGGCAAAATATCAGGCCTGTTAACGGGAGCAACTGACCACCTCACCCCAGCCAAGATTTACACAGAGTATGTAGCAATAAAATAATTTAATCCTGTACATTTCATTACTATTGTTCTGCTCCTTTCTCCCAAGCCTTTCCCTGACACTGAGAGAGAGAGGGATTCACAAAGCTGTCTTATACATCAGAATGGCCTCCAGCATGAGCAGCTCTTCCAACCAGCCCTAGACCAAACCAGGAAGCCCTCTGCTTTAAAATGGTGCTGCTGATCAATCCTAGCATCAGTCAAGCTACAGTTAAAGAATGTTGCAGGCGGTGGTCTCACCTGCAAGAAGTGCCCTCTTACAGAAATATATTGGGGCGGGGCCCATGTATGGTAACTATAGCTAGCCACTACCATACTGGGACCTTTCAGGATGTGTGTCCTTACCTGTCCCTTCCAATTCCTCCCCCTACAACCTACCTGTTGTTTACCCAACTAGGTATGGGCTTCATTTCAGACGTGGGATGTGAATGAAGGGAGCACAAGGCATTCTAGTAGGGTTTGAATGCAGAGGCAGGAAAGCAGCAGTGTGAGAGAGAAATCAGTAAATCAAGCCACTCCAGAGACCCCTGCCAAGATATTCAGTCTGGCCCCGAGATTAAATATGTAAACTCCTCCCTGCCATTTGCTCCAGGCTCCTGCACCATGACAACTGGAGATCAGGTTTACAAAGGGGCGAGGGCTGGAAAAAAGAGTTTCTAGTGTGTTTTTGTGGAGGAAGCGAGCACAACAGTGGATACAAGCTTAATGTTGACCAGGAGGGAATCTCTGTTACCACACAGCGTGTAGTCAACCTGTGGAACTCCTTGCCAGAGGAGGCTGTGAATGCTAGGACTATGATAGAGTTTAAAGAGAAGCTAGATAATTTCATGGAGGTTAGGTCCATAAAAGGCTATTAGCCAGGGGATAAAATGGTGTCTTTGGCCTCTGTTTGTCAGAGGCTGGAGAGGGATGGCAGGAGACAAATCGCTTGATCATTGTATTCGGTCCACCCTCTCTGGGGCACCTGGTGCTGGCCACTGTCGGTAGACAGGCTACTGGGCTAGATGGACCTTTGATCTGACCCAGTATGGCCGTTCTTATGTTCTTAGCTAGGGCTGTGATGAAGTGAGGAATAATTTTTCCTTAAGGGAATCAAGTCATCCCACAGAGCTCTGTCTCCAGGAAACAGTCCCAGTATAGCCCAACAGTGTCCCCTGTGAGTTAAATTCCCAGTGGCTGGCCAGAAGAGATTCAAATGCTGCCTAACTGATTAGTAAAGTGCTCACAACTGGCAGCATATTTTTCTATTGGTGGTGTACATCCACACATGCCTGGTGCACATAAAATTTATTCCACATACTGATGGGGGAAACTAGGGAGAAAATTACAGCCTAGGACACTACGCTGTGGTCACTGAAAAAACCAAGTGCTAACTTTGGTGGGGCTGCCAAGATTCAGGAGCCCACTACAGCTGTAAGTTTGGCTGCTGTCTATTGAAGAAATAGCTGTACCAAGTCAAGTTCCTACTTCTACAGAGTCAGATACCATGTTAGGCCAAGCTGCTTAGTGCAAGATCCTGGGAGGGGTGGGAAAATAGGGGGCCCTAAGCCACCCTCTCCTGCTTCTGGAGCTAGCCAAGTGCCAGTTCACCCATCGGCATAACTTGAAAGGTCCCATAGAGGAGTTCCCTAGCTATGTTCTCAGGAATGTCTCTGACAGAGAGTAGAGTAAATGGCACAGAGTCAGCAGCACCTTTCTTTGCCACCAACGGGTTCCCCACACATCTCTTGGAGCAGTGCTGTGTATCCAGCACATCATAAAAGGGCCTGATTTGGAACTGACCCATAATAATGAAGACCTACACAGGAAGCAGTGGTTAGCAAGTGTGGGCCCACAAATCCAGTAAGCTTTTGCCAATCCTGATGAGAAGTGGTGACACATGGCCTGCTCAACACAAGGCTTGTGCTGTGGAAAGCACTTTCTCCTGGATGAAACTCCTAGAGCACTAGGATGAAGAGTCTCCCACTTTTGTTACTTACCTATAGCTTATTGGGTGGTTTAGGCTTCATTACCAAGGGGGGGGGGGGGAATGCATTATAAATCACTACATAGCAGGGGCCATGGTAATGAGATTGGTTTTATTACTTCCTATTGTGACACTCCTGGCTTCACACCATAATGTGCTAATAGCTTATGTCCATGCTTTTGTGCTCGTGGTTGGGTATTAGTGTGTCTCCTACTCCCCCCCCCCCCCCCCCCCCATCCACACACACACTTACAAAGGTGTTAACAGATGATGTATAATTTTTGGCAAAATCTTTTCACTGTTCTGCTCCTAAAAAGCTGATGTCCCCGTACCTTTCACAGGGAGGTTTTTACTGATTATCAGTAACTAGTCTAGCACATTCAGGAACAGTGGTATCAACTTTTTTTTTTCCAGTCTTAAATTTATGTTTGGGTGGAATGTTCAGAAACACGATTGTGAGATGAGTGAGGATGAAAGAGCATATGCTGCAAAGCCTGCCAATCCAGTTGAGGATATAACTGTTCAGCAAACAAAAACATAACTAGACTAAGAAGCATACTGGTAACTAGTAGCTAATGTGTTTGTAACTATCGTGCCTTAAAATTTTCATGGTAGGAAAATAAAAAAAATTACAATGTGTTTTCTGTAATACTAGTTAGCATTATCATTGTAGTTTAGGCCAGTGGATTTTTGCATTCTGGTTATGCTGTACTATAAACTGGACCACTTAGAATGGTTTTATTTTAAGAGTAAGTGAGGGGGGGATAAAAGGTGAATTATGCTATCAAAGAACAAATGTTACCATAACAGAATGTATTATTATAGGAATTTTCCATAATACAGATAAGTAGAATGCTTGTTAGAAATCAGGTGTACAGGATAACAGTTTGGTGTGTTTTCAATAAACCATGCCTGGACAGACTATGTGTGCCACTGGTTATTTGTATTTGTTACGTTGGATGTCCTAAATATTCTTTTTGCCGTATGACAGCATTTAACCAGGGACTGGCATAGTGAGATCGCAGTGCAGGCCAGTGGTGCTGCGAAAAGACCTCCAGTAATGAAAGTGATTTGTGCTTAATTTAATGTATTGCAGCAGGAAATGGTGAGTCTGACTGTACACTAGCTTTTTGACTGTACATATGATGCAGATTGTGGTTTTATTAAGATACAAGCGTGTGTCCATGGTGGGAGATAAGGATGTTAGACTAGTCCGATAAGCATTTGCTAGTCTTTTGACTAGTTGACTAGTCAATAGGCACTTCCCTCTGAGGCTCTTGTATGTTTCAAAGGAGGAATGCAGAACTCCATGTACAGCTGACTGGGTGCCTTCTTTGAAATGCACAAGAATCCCCAGCACTGCACGCTGCTAGGAGTCCTGCTGACTCTGGGCTCCAGGCAGTTGCCCCTTTGAATCATGAGGATGTATGGTTTAAAGAGACAGCCACCAAACAGCTGCTCCGCGGATCAACTGTGTGGAAGCTATCCCTTTAAGCCATGCATCTGTGCGATTCAAAGGGGCAGCTGTGGGGGCCCAGGGTCAGCTGGGGACTCCCCAGGCGACCCTGGGCTCCCCAGGAAATGCTGCAGGGAACCTGGGATCAGCTGGAGGATTCCATCCCCCACCCCCGCCCTGCTGACTCCAGGCTCCGTGGCTTTGAAATTCACAAGAGCCCCCTTTGGGGACTCTTGTGCATTTCAAAGAAGGCACCTGCGTGCAGCCCAGAGTCAGCGGGACTTCCCGCTGGCCCTGGGCTGTACTCGGAGTTCCGCATTCCTCCTTTGAAATGTACAAAACCCCCAGCGAGGACTCTTGTACATTTCAAAGGCGGAATGGGGAAGTGCCTATCAACTAGTCGATAGAAATTCCATTGACTAGTCAATTAACTGCATTTTAACATCCCTAGAGGGAGACAGAGATCTGCATTGGGCAATTCAAAGGACTGCACATTTGGATTGACAAGCATATTTTATTGATAGGTTTACCATTTGTGAAGTCACTGATCTTTTGCAGCACTTGCTGATAAAAGTCATATTACAGTATGTGTCAGATCTAACCCAGAAGTTGGGGAGACAACCTCTCAGAACATGACATAGCTAATTGCTGACAGTTCAGCTGTATTAATTTTAATGGAATAGGTGGGCCCAGATAATCAAAGGTGTTAATGTGATGCTATCATTGTAGAACCCTAAAGAGTTAAACATGATTCAAGGTTTTGAGTAGAGACCTGAACCTGCTTAGTATCATAATTGTCACCATTCAGCATTGTATAACCTTGTATTGAAGGTGCAGGAAAAAAGAGAAAGTCAGTTAGAGCATTTCAGATGTGAAATATTAAGGAAGTCTTTCATTTTGCAATATTTCTTATTCCCTTTTCCTTTAACAATAGAAAGATTTTATAGGGAACCCACCAGCCCACCCTATTTACCAGTCTTTTAAATGGTGATAACTTCTTTCTCTAAGAAGGCCACGTCTCCATTTACTGGAGAATCAATGCTCTGGCAATCTTCCTGGGTTCGATTTAGCAAGGGAGGAGTCAGAGAAGTCTGTGGAAGAATTTTTCCCATCAACCTCCTACTGTGGGGCTGCCTCAGAAAAATCAATACAAGGTAGCTGGAGTTGAATATCTTGCATTGATTTTTTTTCACCAGTGTAGATCTGGCCTTAGTTGAGATGGTCTGGAGCAACTGGTAAGACCATTATCATTATCTTCAAGATCCAACAAGACAAATTAACACAGAAAATGACAGTAAAGCACAATCAAGACAGAAAATGATGCTTCTGTCTCTGGTGCTCACTCACAGCCTCCTTCTTGGACCAAGTCAGGAATAGCAAGCGCATGGTCTTATCAGCTCACTCCAAGGCCTGGCAAACTTGTATGAGCATTGAGAGGTGTAGGGAATAGTTTTTAGCTGTGTCTAGTCATGAGATTACAGCAGTATTGTAAAAGATGCAGCATTGTCTGGGTAGGCAGGACACTTATTACACAGAAGGAGAAAAAAGAGAGAAGAAATAAGGTGGTGTGAAGTAAAGGGCACATCAAGGAATGACAAGGGGAATCTAAATCAGCCATTGCAGGTACTGTTCAGAACTTAACCAAAGTGGTAGAAGTGATGATGTAATTGGTTCCCCCCTTTCTGGCCTGGAATGGGTCAGGACACCTTTCAGGGTCAGGACAGCGAAGACCTAAATGTTGTAGTGGATCGTTTCATCCCAGGAAATGGTGAAGTGGCAGCCATGATGATAAAGTTTTCTCCTTCTAGTCCATCATTTTCCACTATTTTGATTTTTGTCAAGACTCCCCTAAAGGAGGTGGTGAGTGGCACAGGTCATCCATCCCCTCTGTATTTGGTCCTCCAATTAATTTAGTTAACTTCTGATTCTTCTTTAGTTTAATGTAGTCCGTGGGTGGATTTTTTTGTTTGACCTAATCCAATCTCGCTTCTGTTAACTTTTATATAACTGTATGTAGCAGGCTGAGTTGGATATATGTGATCTAGAACAACATAGGGAACAGACCTCTGCACAACAGATCTTCTCTGAGCTACACTCTTGGTTCTCACTGGCAGGTTCCTCAATGCTGATTAGATCAACAGAGAGATGCAGCATCTCATTTTACAAGCGGTGTGGCTCCTGCCCTCAGAATCTGTCTCTTTGTAGGCATTGCCAACATTCCGCTGCAGGAAGGAATCTGACTTTTGTTTTCTCTATGGCTTCACTCAAGTGGCAAATGACTTAGTAGATGCTGTAGGTAAGATACTGAGCTAAAACAAATACGTAATATCTACAGTTGACCTTTTACAGCTGTCAGAGGAATTTCATTTTCAGCTCATCATCTTCTGGCCAAATTGGAGAACAGAGTCCCTGAGGTAAAAGGGTAATGTGGGAACAATTGACATGAAATATCACAGCCTGGGTTCGTTTCTGATTTCAACAAAATCTCCAGTGAGCTTCCTGTCATCACAGTGTTCACAAGTATATTTTTGCTTCCTCCTGAAACAGCTTAATTTGTAACTAATGCACACTGTTGGCAATACCAGGCTGTGGTACAAGCTGGCAACAAGTAAATGAAAAGTTAAAGGGGCAATGGCAAATTTAGTGGACCTTTCCCCTCCCCCAGACTTTTCAGCTGCTGTCTTATCTGTTTAAAATTTCAGTTTAAATTTTTGTGTGTTGGCTCTTAACCATAATGGGGGGAAGGTTGAGAACATGAGGAGATAGTGTTGTAGGAACAGTTGTAGGATACTTGTCTCTCACATAGCACATCTCCTTACCACTGGGCCTTGCCAATATTTTTTATTTGGCTAATTTATCTCATTTAGGATTGGCTCAGAATTGATCACTTGCACAGTGAGTTGGGAGAAGTGGCTGGAGGAATTTATTTAATAGGTAGTTTCCATTAGTGGTGCTTTACAAGCTGACAGTCTTTGGTCAAATGCTTGAGCTGTGATTTACTCTTCCAGGAGAACAGGACTGAATATTTGGATTGTCTTTTACACCCATTGCAATAGGATGATATTGCATTGATTCTCAATCGATTCTGGGATCTTTAGGACACTGAATGGCCTAACTTGTACAGAGATAGATGACAGGCTAGCCTATAGTTTCCACTGCTTCTAAAATGAATGTTTACACTGAGCAGCAGCTCTGTTATCTAGTTCAAACTTAGCTTTTTGTTCTTGGTCACCAGTAATAAATAATGTTACAAAAGTCTGGCCAAGGGCAAAATTGTTGAAGTTTCAAAGTCAAGGACCAATCTGGTAATGCACAAACAGGAATAGAAGTCAGCACCTTCCATAAACATGCTGGCTGTGTAATTCTAACTGAAGAGAAACACTTAATTTTGACATTAAAAAAGTAGCCATGGTTCTGACTGCATACACAGAGCTCACGATAAATAACACTGCCCTGCAACATGAAGGAATCCTCTCTGTGTAATATCTACAACTGAAGAGCTTCTTTGTGCTTTTTTCTGCCACATCCTACTTTCTTGATATTCTGTTTGTATAATCTCTTATTTCACATCAACCTGTTTAAAGGGCTGTAAGCTAAAAAATAAGAACACTTTTCCCGGATTCTGTTTTGCAAACTACACTGGAAGACTGCATTTACAAGCAACAACTAAACCTTCGTCGATACGCAGATGATCTTGTGGCACTTGTTTTGCTTCAGAATTCTTATGTGTAACAAGGTCACAATACAGAGCTTCTGAGCAGACCAAGTGTGCCATCTCCTATGTCTGTCTTTGACATGTTGGGGTTCATCAGTGTCTGTAAGTGACAGGAACCTGCTGTGCTAAAAGGGAGATACTACTGCAACCAAAGGCCTGTAGGCTAGAAGAGGCCAGCCCAAGTTATAAAACAGTGGGCATTGGGCATTCACCCTAAGGTGCAGACTGGCTTGTAAATTTGTTCTCTGCGTGTCTTTTAAACTGTTTAAAATCAGCAGAAGGCCTTTGGTGCCATACCAGTGAATTAGATACCAGTAATGATCATGTGTCTACACACTTGCACATGATGTAACACACCATTATGTAACACACTTGCACATTATGTAACTCTATTATAGGAGCAGGCAACACTTACCTGGCATTTGATTATGCTGATATTCAAGGAGATCCTGAGTATCCCACTGGTGATGCTGGGTAAGAGGGTATCCTCTATCCAGCCACTTGTTACAGTCCCTTACATCTAAAGGAATTCAAATTTGGGGGTGCCTCCACCTGGCTGGCCTTGTTAGAGTGACCAGATGTTCTGATATTTATCTCTTTGACCCAACCAGTGTACATTGGGATGCCATTTGTCCCAATATTCAGATGAGAAGGTGAGCAGCAAATCAGTGACAGGTAGGGGGGAAGGTGAGGAGATGAATGGCAAGCTAGCAGCAGGTAGGGGGGAAGGTGAGGCAGCAAAGCCAGTGATGGTCAAGTAGGGAAGGGAAGGTGAGAAGATGAGCAGCAAGCCAGCAGCAAGGGAGGAGAAGGGCAACAGTGAGGGAATGAGTGGCAAACCATACTCCAGAGTAGTTAGATGTGGGGAAAAGGGGACCCAAACCCATCTTGGGCACTTCTCTGTGATCCTTGTACCTTCTCTGCCTTTACATGAAGGCTGGAGCTTCTCTCCTGCTCCCTAAACCTGCCCAGTACTGCTCTAAGTGCTGTTGGTTCCTTCCCTTATTGAGACCCAGCTCCTTCTCCCTTGCTGGTCAGGAGGAGAGAGAGTTCCCCCTCCACTCTGCAGCCTTTTTTTGGAGACCCAGCCTGGTCCAGATTGGCTGACTGCACCTCACTTTGATAGACCAGTTTTGTGCAGATTTCCTCTGGCCTGTTTTTAACTCCCTTCCTACTGGAGTGGGCTACAGCACTATCACACCGACAATCCAGAATGGAAAGGGAAAGGAGAACATATATACTGATGTTAGAATCATAGAATACTAGGACTGGAAGGGACCTCGAGAGGTCACCGAGTCCAGTCCCCTGCCCTCATGGCAGGACCAAATACTGACTAGACCATCGCTGATAGACATTTATCTAACCTACTCTTAAATATCTCCAGAGATGGAGATTCCACAACCTCCCTGGGCAATTTATACTACCCTGATATTTAGGAACTTTTTCCTAATGTCCAACCTAAACCTCCCTTGCTGCAGTTTAAGCCCATTGCTTCTTGTTCTATCCTCAGAGGCCAAGATGAACAAGTTTTCTCCCTCCTCCTTATGACACCCTTTTAGATGCCTGAAAACAGCTATCACGTCGCCCCTCAATGTTCTCTTCCAAACTAAACAAACCCAATTCTTTTACCCTTCCTTCATAGGTCATGTCCTCTAGACCTTTAATCATTCTTGTTGCTCTTCTCTGGACCTTCTCCAATTTCTCCACATCTTTCTTGAAATGTGGTGACCAGAACTGGACACTATATTTCAACTGAGGCCTAACCAGTGCAGAGTAGAGTGGAAGAATGACTTCTCGTGTCTTGCTCATAACACACCTGTTAATGCAACTCAGAATCATGTTTGCTTTTTTGCCACAGCATCACACTGCTGATTCATATTCAGCTTGTGGTCCACTATAACCCCTAGATCCCTTTCTGCCGTACTCCTTCCTAGATAGTCGCTTCCCATTCTGCATGTGTGAAACTGATTGTTCCTTCCTAAGTGGAGCACTTTGCATTTGTCTTTATTAAACTTCATCCTGTTTACCTCAGACCATTCTCCAATTTGTCCAGATCATTTTGAATTATGACCCTGTCCTCCAGAGCAGTCGCAACCCCTCCCAGCTTGGTATCATCTGCAAACTTAAGAGTACTTTCTATGCCAATATCTAAATCGTTGATGAAGATATTGAACAGAGCCGGTCCCAATACAGACCCCTGCAGTACCCCACTTATTATACCTTTCCAGCAGGATTGTGAACCATTAATAACTACTCTCTGAATACGCTTATCCAGCCAGTTATGCACCCACCTTATAGTAGCTCCATCTAAGTTGTATTTGCCTAGTTTATTGATAAGAATATCCTGCAAAACCGTATCAAACGCCTAGGTATACCACATCCACCACTTCTCCTTATCCACAAGACTCATTATCTTATCAAAGAAAGCTATCAGTTTGGTTTGACATGATTTGTTCTTTACAAATCCATGCTGGCTGTTCCCTATCACCTCGCCACCTTCCAAGTGTTTACAGATGATTTCCTTAATTACTTGCTCCATTATCTTCCCTGGCACAGAAGTTAAACTAACTGGTCTGTAACTTCCTAGATTGTTCTTATTTCCCTTTTTATAGATGGGCACTAAATTTGCCCTTTTCCAGTCTTCTGGAATCTCTCCTGTCTCCCATGATTTTCCAAAGATGGTAGCTAGAGGCTCAGATACCTCCTCTATCAGCTTCTTGAGTATTCTAGGATTCATTTCATCAGGCCCTGGTGACTTACAGGCATATAACTTTTCTAGGTGATTTTTAACATGTTTTGTTATTTTATCTTCTAAACCTATCCTCTTCCCCACTAGCATTCACTATGTTAGTCATTCCTTCAGACTTCTCGGTGAAGACAGAAACAAAGAAGTCATTAAGCATCTCTGCCATTTCCAAGTTTCCTGTTACTGTTTCTCCCTCCTCACTGACCAGTGGGCCTATCCTGTCCTTGGTCTTCCTCTTGCTTCTAATATATTTATAAAAAGTCATCTTGTTCCCTTTATTCCGGTAGCTAGTTTGAGTTCATTTTGTACCTTTGCCTTTCTAATCTTGCCCCTGCATTCCTGTGTTGTTTGCCTATATTCATCCTTTGTAATTTGTCCTACTTTCCATTTTTTATGACAACTACTTTTTTATGTTTAGATCATGCAAGATCTCGTGATTAAGCCAAGGCAGTCTTTTGCCATATTTTCTATCTTTCCAACGCAGCAGAATAGCTTCCTTTTGAGCCCTTAATAATGTTCCTTTGAAAAACTGCCAACTCTCCTCAGTTGTTTTTCCCCTCAGTTTTGATTACCATGGGACCTTACCTATTAGCTCTCTGAGCTTACCAAAATCCGCCTTCCTGAAATCCATTGACTCTACTTTGCTGTTCTCCCTTCTACCCTTCCTTAGAATTGTGAACTCTGTGATTTCATGATCACTTTCACCCAAGCTGCCTTCCACTTTCAAATTCTTAACCAGTTCCTCCCTATTTGTTAGGATCAAATCTAGAACAGCTTCCCCCTGGTAGCTTTTTCAACTTTCTGAAATAAAAAGTTGTCTCCAATGCAGTCCAAGAACTTATTGGATAGTCAGTGTCCCGCTGTGTTATTTTCCCAACATTTATCTGGATAGTTGAAGTCCCCCATCACTACCAAATCTTGGGCTTTGGATTATATTATTAGTTGTTTAAAAAAAGCCTCATCTATTTCTTCCATCTGGGTTGATGGCCTGTAGTAGACTCCTAGCATGACATCACCCTTGTTTTTAACCCCTTTTAGCCTAACCCAGAGACTCGACACTGCCATCGCCTATGTCTATCTCCACCTCACTCCAAATGTGTTCATTTTTAATATAAAAGGCAACACCTCCTCCATTTTTTCCCTGTTTTTCCTTCCTGAACAAGCTGTACCCTTCCATACAAACATTCTAATCGTGTGTATTTTCCCACCAAGTTTCTGTAATGCCAACAATGTCATAATTGTGCTTATTTATTAGCACTTCGAGTTCTTCCTGTTAATAACCCATACTTCTCGCATTTGTATATAGGCATCTAAGATACTTATTTGACCTTGCCTCCCAGTTTTGCCCTGACCCTCCTTTCTCTTTGCCATTATAGCCCATGCTCCCTCCCATTTCCAACCCATCTCCCAGGTCTCCATGTTCTCCACTTACCTGTGGGCTTTGCTCACCTGTCCCCGTCGAACCTAGTTTAAAGCCCTCCTCACTAGGTTAACCAGTCTTTGTCCAGATAGGGTCTTTCCCCTCCTCGAAAGGTGAACGCCATCTCTGCCCAGCAGTCCTTCCTGGAATAGCATCCCATGGTCGAGGAAGCCAAAGCCTTTCTGGTGACACCATCTTCATAGCCAGGCATTCACCCTCCAGGATGCACCTGTATCTGCCAGGGCCCCTACCTTCGACAGGGAGGACTGAAGAGAATACCACCTGCGCTCCAAACTCCTTCACCCGTACTCCCAGAGCCCTGTAGTCACTCTTGATCCACTCAGTGTCACACCTCGCAGTATCATTAGTGCCCACATGGATGAGTAGCATGGGGTAGTAGTCAGAGGACCGGATAATCCTCGACAATGCCTCCGTGACATCTCGGATACGGGCCCCCAGCAGACAGCACCTCCCGAGATGAAATGTCAGGGCGACAGATGGGCACCTCCATCCCCCTCAGAAGAGAGTCTCCAACCACCACTACCCTACGTTTCCTATTCGCAGTGGTGGAAGAAGACCTCTCAGCCTTGGGGGTACGAGGCTTCTCCTCCTCCGTTGTAGGGGGTGATTCCTTCTCTCCTGTATAAAGAAGAGCATAACGGTTTCCTAGTACCACGGTGAGAGGGTTCGGAGCTGGAGTGGAGCAGTGCCTGCTGCCAGAAGTAACCAGCTGCCAGTGTCCACCCTGAGCCGTCTCCTCCTCCACCAGTGGTGTGTCTACAGTCCTGTGTACTGGGACAGCTACCTCAGCTGTCTCCTCATGAACACGGTCCAGGAATTGCTCATTGATGCGGGTGCTCCTCAACCTAGCCACCTCCTCCTGTAGCTCTCCCACCTGCTACCTGAGAGATTCCACCAGCAGGCACCTTTCACATTGGATGATCTCCCCAGCCTGGATATCAGTAAGTGGGAATTGCAAGCCACAGTCCCTGCAAAACATCACCAAGATCTGGGTAGAGGTGTCTATGCTCAGGCGCTCTGTCTGGCTACAGATGCAGGTGGAGGAGACAGAAGCAGTGCTGGCACAGGTGTTACAGGTCTTCCTGACCATAGTAGGTCTCCCTCTGCCAAACTCCCTCTCAAACTCCCCTGTCTGCTTCCGCTCCTCAGTCGCTCTGCCTCTGGCTTTTAAAGCCTGCTTGCTTAGGCCAGGCCTGCCCCCTCATAAGTCACACGGGGAAGGCTGACCAGATGCAATCAAGAGAGCAATTAAAGGAACAAAAGGCCCGGCACTCAGTCCCAACTGCCACAGCAGCTGAAACTGAACCCTTAGAATTAAGGATTCTTTTCTGTAACTGCTCCATGGCTTTAAACAGACAGCAGAAGTGCAGTGCAGAGTCCCTGTGGAAGAAAATAGTCATATGCTCAGTAACTGCACGAGTCATTTTTTCCCTTTCATTTTTATTTATAAATTTTGAATTTCACGCAGCTATGCAATAGCAATGGGACACACTAAGAACTGCCCTGCCAGTGAATTATTGCATCATTCAGGTGAATAAAGTCATTATGGGTATGGCCTTTTACCTTAATAGTAATCCTTAGTATTATATATTGTAATGTGAGAAGTACCTGGAGAGTACAATAAATGCCCTGAAAGGCACAGCCTTGTTGTGTCCTATTATAAATCAGCCAGCACCTTACATTTATGCAGCTCTTGGCCCACAGTAAGAAGCATCTTCTGTCCCCAAAGAGCTTACATTGGTTATGTACAATATAAAGGGTTGGAAAACCACATTTTTATCAAGGTCTTGGTGGTCTGTGCGTTTTGTAGTTTGTTATAAAAAAGCAGCTCTCTTAAAGCTGTTTGTGTGTTAAAAGGACCCTACAAATGTATATCTTCACCCATGTATTTCATATAGCACAATCATTTAATTGTCTGCCTTGCCCACTCTCAAACCGTGTTTTGTTTTCTCCAAGACACAACACAATTAATTTTTTTACTGGTAGCTACCAAAGAATGGGTGTGATGTAACTGCAGGGCTCTTCACAGTGGTGCATTTAGCTGTGGAAATGTTCCTTCTCTGCAAAATGTGTGGTGTGTCTCTCCTCCTTAAAAGCGATTAGTCTGTTTTGGCTTGAGGACACACACACAGCAGTTGCTATGATTTTCTGCTTCACTCTTGGCTCTAGAGTTTGAATTCAAAGGAAACCAATTGGTTTTGCTGTCTGGCAAGAAGCAGATCACCTAAAAGGAATGTATATCATTTTGGATGAAGATAGCCATCTGAAAAGAAAAAAAAAAACAGGCAGCTCCCTCTAATGTTTGGCTGGCTTCCCTATTTATGCACATGCTCTCCAGACCAGGAATGGGCAAGATCCAGTCAATGGGATGGACCCAGTCTGCCAAGCTAATTTATCTGGCCCACAGCCCACCCTGCCCCACCACTGCCCCAAGGCCAATCAGGGCTTGGAGATGAGAGCGTGCAAAGTCTCCTCCCCACTGCCAGGGGTCCACAGCACCAGAGGGAACCTCCAGCGGTTCAAAACAGTTGGTGATTCTGTCTGGGCGCTGCGCACCCTGGCACAGTAGTGGTGGGGGCTGAGAGATTTTTGCATGATCCCCTACTCCACAGGAAAGTCTCCTTCCCTCCCTACCACCGGAGGCACATGGTGCCTAGCGGGAACCACTCTTCTGCCCTAGGTCCACCCCATTTGACTGAGGCTCTGCCCTTTTCTGGGGGTGTGACTGGCTCGGGGCCATTACCAAAGTTGAAGTAGTCCACTTACAAAAATTATTGCCCCCCCTTGCTCTAGACCTTGGTTTCCCTTTTTTCTAAAGTCATCTTCATTATAACTTGCTTTAATTACAGCTCAAAAATACAGAAAGCTGAACTTGAAGCACAGACAGAGTTAACCTGTGCACTTGCATTTACAACACTTGAAACAACAGTTGACTACCAGTGGCTCCACTTATCCCAAAAACACAGCCTTTTCCATGGCGTCCTTCGCTTTCATGTACTCCAAGTGCGAGGGAAAGTTGGTACATTTGAAATGGTTGTTATTGCGGATGTACTTAATGAACTCTGGGGCCCCAGGACAGATGACATTGTCAGCTAGGAGAACAGAGCCCTTCCTCAGCAAGCCACATTCCTAGAAAGGAAAGATTTTCACTGAGTGAATGTTCATTTTAGAAGGAGTAAACAATTGCTAAGTGCAATGCATGTTCCTGTTAGTGACATATCATGCTATAGTGAATTCCTGTACTAACACAGTAACATGGGTTTTATCAGGAAAAAAATAGTGACTCTCTGTACAAGTTTTGCAAGCAACAGCTGAAAATCTGAATCTTTCTGCTAAATCATCAGCAGTAAAAGAGTTAATGATGCTGATAGGAAATTGATATCATTAGGATTCAGATTCAACAACCCTCAGCAATGAATGGGAACAGATCACTCCTTTTAGTTACTGTTTCTGGCTATGTCTGCAGGATTGATAAAACAATTCTACCTAATTCACATTTGGAAGGATTTCCTCATGCAGGTAGCAATTTGACCATTCCTCTTAATTTCAGATTAATACTGACATTTTTCAGAAGTTGTTGAAGCCACCAGAGAGAGAGGTGCATGGCATTGTGGGCACAAAGTCTCAACTGGGCCTGTAGTCCAATACTGGAAAAACTGGATTGATGTCCTATGGCCATCCAATCTTCAGCCACTTAATTTGGTGACGGGGGTGTAGTATGGTTGGTACTGAAAGAGGACCAGTGTGGCAAGTTATCAAGAATTCAAGAAGTGTAAGTACCTTGCCATACACCCAGGCATCCAAAGTTTAATAAGTAAAGTAAAACTGTCACTATAATATTTGTTTGTATGTGTATCTTCCTTGACAAAGAATCAGTGCTTATCTGAGCACATCAACAATTTTAAATAAAAGTTGGGATCTTATCAGGTTGGTTTCCATCCTACAGTTGTGGGGAGGGTTGAATGGCTTTTGCCCCTCAAATCAGTGTTATAGAGACCCCTGGCACTTGGCTCACCATGCTCACCTCTTGACTTTGTGCCAATCAGAAGAGATGGGCAGTTTGGGAGGTATTTCCTGGCCTGTAATTTCTAGTAATCAGCTCAGAAACTCTAGTGAAAGGGGCATTTCTCCATCTTCATTTCCCAACACTAACTGCTATGTCATTGTGACTCCACAGTTGTTTGCCAGCAGCTCCTTGTACCAAGGACATTTCTAGAATTGTATGAAGGGGGAACTGCTTGGAATTCAAACCACAACCTGTGTCATTTGGAATGCCTGTCAAAAACAATGTTCAAAATGCCCGGTTGAAGAATTGTTCAAAGTGCTTCCTTCAGCCGTTCCATCTAAAATTCCCTGCTGATGCTACACTGCAGTGATTCATGAGAATAGGCAAAACACCACCATGGTTTGCAATTGCATTAAACTGTTGGCTAAGAAGCTGGAGCTAAATGATTCTCAATCCTTTGCTTTAGCTGTTTTGTTTTGGTTTTTTTAAAGGTTCAGAGCTGGAAGTGATGCTTTAGCCCTCCAAAAAGCTGGGAGTTATGGTAACGATTACACAGCAAGTTTTAAAGATTAACATTCCCAGGAGGCAAAGGAATTTCAGGACAAAAAATGTACTGTCTCCCAGTTACTGATATGTAAATTCTTTTAAGAAAAGTCCCAAATAAACCCTCTACTTTTTAAACAGCTGCCAACAGGGAGGAGAGGAAAAGTGACTGCTTGTAAACGGGTGGTGAAACATGCTATGCAAGAGAGGGAGAATGTGGCTAGGGCAGAGCAGTCAGGAGAGAGGCTCATAGTTTTAATGTGAGACTCCTAAAATAATGGGTAGGTATTTGTGGAGAATGTAACCACAGATGCAGGAATCTATAGCACGCCCAGGTTTTAGTCAGGGCTCGCTGCTGGTCCCCCATGTTGGAGGTCCTAGCTACCTGCACCCTACACCAGTGTGCATAGGGTCCTGACCCTCCATACCCAGGGGTCAAAGAGAAAGGGGCCTGTTTTCAGTACCCCCACTATTCAAAGTGTTCCCACATCACTGACTGTAACTGGAATATGTCATTTCCATCCAATTAGTCATTTAGTCCTAGAGTCAATCCCAGCTCTAATGGTGCTACTGAGCTGTGATGAAATATGCTGTTTTCATAAATACAGAGGCTGTGATTATCACTGGGTTATTTGCTGACATTTGAAAATACCCTTGGGTCCCCAATTGCTCTAGTTTGTCATTACCCTAGCTGTTTAAAGCCAGCCTATAATTTTCTATTGCTGTTATAGGCTCCTAATTTTATAATGAAGTGCCATTAACTGTTACATTTGTGGCTGACAAAATGTGTTCCACATCAAGATGTGGGTGGAAAGACTGAATACTATTTTCTGGCATGAAAGCCTAGCATGGTCTGAGCAATAGTCTTTCCTCTGTTAAAGGCCACTTTTTAGCCAATCACCCGGTAAGAGTGCCCCAGAGGTTCACAGAAAGAAGGTATAAACATGCTATAAAGATAGAATTCCACCAAGGAGCTCTGGTAGCAGCACAAATGCAGACAGCAGAGTGAGAGGCAGCATTTGCCATCAGGACAGTAGCTGTGAAAGTTGGGTCTGGAATCTGAACTTCTTCAAAATTCAGGGCATGTGGATCAGGTGTCTGCTTAATTTGATAGGAAAAACTTAAATCATGATGTTTGGACCCAAACCTATACTGCCCTAGCATTTGTGGATGGTTCTCACTAAGTATTCAGCTTCTGGCCTTTTCATGCAGGAAGATCCTGGAAGGAGCTGTATAATACCTGGGAAGTTGTGAGTACTTTCCACTCTCATTGACAAAATTAAGGGAATGCAGGGCAATCAGCACTGTTGGGAATCCAACCCCAAAGCTCCAACCCTTTTCACCAGATGGCTGGTTACTTGTTAATAGTTCCCCTGGCGAGCTCCTGCTATAGCTACAGAGAACATGCACTTTCCAAACGTCGTGGGAACATCTTACAGATATCTGGATATGCGGTATGGCGGTCTTAGGGCTGAAATCATTCCAACTTACAAGCAGCAGGACAGTGTCGGGCAGGTATCTATCTTTCCAATGGTCAAGAAAGACAAAATCCAATGTGTCCACTTCATGCTTTTTCTTCAGCTGTGGGATAATTGTCTCCGAAGGACCTTCTAGAATTTTCACCTAAAAAGCAAATTCATCTCATGTTGATCTGTGCAGCTTGTTGTAAGCACATTGCTCCATACCCTTTAAATTGCAGTCAGACTTGTGCAATCATGCTAATAGCCAGAGTGGATAACTTTGGCTTCTGCCTGGCTTTGCATCACATGGGCTTTTTTGATAAATTGACTCAATTATTTTTTTCTCTGTGCAATTATAAGAAGTCTATGACCTTGGCTCTGCTGGGTAAAGTGACACTCTGCTGGTGACAAGGAAAACCCCTGCTGCAAACAGTATGTCACTTGGATTGGAATTGCAGTCACATCTCAATCAAACCTTTGCTCAAGCAAACAATGTACAGAGGAGAGGTTAAAACGACTGGGGTTATTTAGTTTGGAGCAGACCTTGGGGGGAGGGGGGGAGAGGAGAACATGTAAAACAACAAGCCTGTTCTCTTTCTGCACAGTCAGGCCATATCTGCATTAAGGATGCTTTGCAACAGATTTATACTAGCATACTATACCAGGAAAGTGTTCCTACTGTGGATGCATCTTATACTGGTTTAACCTCTGTGTTCTGGACTTCCATAATCCAGCAGCATTTGTGATCAGGCATCCCCATGAATGCTCCTAGACTGGAGCATCCACTGAGAAACGCCAGGTCTTGCACTCAGCAACTCCTCCCCTGCCCTCCCAAAGCACCACAAATAGCTCATTTGCAGCCTTCAAGCTTAGGGAGGGAGAGGAGCAGGGACAAGAGATGCTCAGGGGAAGAGGCAGAAGGGCAGTGAAGTGCACCTAGCAGCACGGCCTGGAACTACATCTTGGCTGCTGGGGGTCTTAGTATGCTCCTGGGGCTCTGCAGCCACCCTCCCTCCCTGAGCACTCCTCCCCAGTCCCTGCTCAGTCAACATCAGCCCCTCTAGTGCTGCTGGAGTGGAGTGAAATAAGCAGTCACAGTAAACACGCAGTCATACCAGTAGAACTGCCAGCAAGCCAGCTCCATCAGTCCTAAACACACCTCACCACATAGCTGCTGGCCATTGCCATGTGGGCAAAATCTTCAGCTTAGACCTGGCCAAAGCAGAAGGTGCAAGCACGGGAGCGGCAGACACATCCTGATGACAGGCTCATCAGCACACACTGTTCAGCTGAGTGGAACTGCGGCACAGGTATTGGTAAATGGGCTCTATATGGTTTGAGCAAAAGGTGAGGGAGTGTGTTTGTTCTGGCAACTGAGCCATTCTTCGCAGCCTTTGCCTTACACTTGCCTATCTAACCACTTGTCAGCAAAGATCCTCTACATGCTTCTCTGACGTGTCAGTAGATATATGACTGTAAGCTAAAAAACCCATCCATTCCCAGTGCAATAAATAGCCATCTGCATCCATCAATAATCACTTACTAGAAAAGAGGCCAAACCTCAACAACTAGACCTGTACACAGTAATCAAGAGGTGGGCTAACCATGAAATTTTGCCAGTTAGCTACATCAGTTGTCATCATACTTCACCACATCACTGATGGTCATACTCACGCATGCAAAACCTGCAGCATAGACCTGGCTGTAGTAGAAAGGAGCAGCAGATGCATCCTGATGACTGGCTATCAGCACAAGCTCTGTTTGACTGATATTTGGTAAGTGGGTACCATATGGTTTGAGCAAAAGATACGAAAGGTGAAGGATTTACATAGTAGCAATTCCTAATAATTCCCAACACTGAAAAAACTTAAAAAACAGTGTATGATGCTATAGCACCCTAAAGACTAACAAAAAATTTAGATAGCATCATGAGATTTCATGGGCACAACCCGCTTCTTCAGGTGATGGAGCAAGGGATACAAATACATAGCAGAAAAAGAGTGGATGGGGAGGAAAGAGAAGTGAAAAAAATCTTGTCTATTAGAGTGTCCGTGAATGAGGCTAATAGAATGGGCTGTAAGTGCCTGATACTTAGCTTTTGATGTCAAGAGGGTACTGAAAGTAGTGACCCATCCAGTTCATGTCTTTGTTCAAATTTTGATGAAAAGTGTTGTCTTTGCAAATGAAGGCAAGTTCCGCAGCCTTCTCTCTCCAGCTGGTTTTTGAAATTGCTTTGTAATATATAGTCACTTTTAGATCCATCAATGAGTGCCTGGGCAAGTTCCCAACATTGTTAGTGATCAGTAAAGATGGGAGAAAGCCAAGTCACCTTAAACAGATAGTGTGTGAAAAAGATCTGAGGAGCCTGCCCTGGTCCTTAATGAACATTTCCCAACTTTACCCTTCTACAGCACAGATGAGCCTGACTGGCTTGCTAAGTTCACAGCTAAAATGGCTTGGAATATTTCAATTGCTAAGTTAGCCTAAGTCTAAGAGGTGAAATACCAGTATTTCTTCTGATATAACTTCTAGCTAATCCCTTTATTTACCAGCCCCAGAAGAACAAGATATACCTTATCTTGCACTCCAGCAAACTCAATCATCTGTTTAGCAATAGCAACAAAGTCAGGGTTGAACTCGATGGTCAGTAAGCGAGCACCTGGCTTTAACAGCCCAGCAATCCTCACGGCTGAGTAGCCACAGTATGTTCCCAGCTCCAGCAAGACTGATGGCTTTGTCTCCTCCACTATCTTATCTAGAATCAAACCTGAATCAGAGAGAAATGGGTTAACATTGGATTAAATCAAACTGTGCCAAATAAATAAGGGTGGAAAGTTTGTGGATGGAAGATTGCAAGTTCAAAATGTGGTGATTGGTGATAAATTACATAGGACTTCTTTTGCAGACTGGCTCTCACTTAAATTGAGATTAATTTTGAAATGTCAGGGGATTGGAAAGAAAACCCCTACAAATATCTTTTATGAAACTGCTGCTTATTGTCTCAATGGGGCCCGTTGAAACTGAAAACAGTCTTGTGAATGTTTCCACAATTAATCCTTCCTTCCCTCCGCCTTTTCTTCCTCTACGGCAACTTCAGGTTAGATTATCATACTGTGAAACTTGGTTAGATAATACTGTGAAACTTGGTTAGATGATCATACTGTGAAAATTGATCATCTAACCAAGAATTCAAATTGAAAATATTTTAAAAAAATATTTTGGGTGTTTAAAAATTTAAAATGCCCTCAAATTTTCAACTAAAGATGGGGTTGCATTAAGTAAAATTTAACATAGTTTTGAATGAAAAATGCAACACTTTGCAAAAAAATTTAGTTGTTGCAAAATCTGCCCATGTTCATCAAATATAGAGCTTTTAAACTTTGATAGAGTTAATTTTGTTAATAATATTATGTTCAGTGGTCTTAATGTATGACTTTTTAGTTAAGAAATAGTGATTACAAATAGTGATTACAATAGTGTCTAGCCAGCTGACAAAGGCTCCATCTTTTTCTACTATAAAGTCAATGAACCATTGACCAATTGTTACAATAAATAAAACTGGAAACTTCTCCAATCCTTGCAAAGAAATGGACTCAGAGACAGAAGAGATGTCTCTCACTAACATTTTAAAGCCCTATGTAGTGCAAATACATTGAAACTGAATGAGCATCTGAAGTTATTTAGCCTTCGGCATCATACTTCATGAGCCACTTGAACTGTTCAGTTGTCCATTATTATCATCCACCCTTTCCTGTGCTATTTATGAATCACTTGTTTCATTTTTGTCAAGTCTTCAAATGTTAGTAATTAAAAATAAAGAACATTGGGATTTGTCCATCTTACTGGAGCAGTGTCCCTTGGCACCCACTGTATTATCCACTATTTTTCCTAGGAGTACCAGTTCAGAAATATTTTATCTTCCCATGGGGGAATTCTGCCCTTCTGTTATGAGGACTGCCATGCTAGTGCCATGCTAGTTCCCATTCTTTACACTTGCCGCATTCAAGGCCCTGTAATGTGACCACCATTTTCGTAGCCAAGGAATGGACAAGGTTGGAGCAGTTCTTAAAGCCCACCTAACTACTAGAGTGTGGAAAAATAATCTATGTGGGTTTCAAACTCCCAGCCAGTAGTCAGATACAGTCTGATCCATGTACACCTCAATTTAAAAATCACATTGCTGTTTAAGTCCACTGCCAATTGCAGCAAGTAGAATCATCCTTACAGGCATTGCTCAGAGCCGGTTGCAAAGAGAGAATGTTTAGAATGGTCTGATTCTAGTTAGTTTCTCATGTCAGCTCGGCTACGTCTAGACTGGCCCCTATTACGAAATAGCCATGCTAATTTCCAACTTTGGAACAGGGAAATCCGCGGGGGATTTAAATATCCCCTGCGGGATTTAAATAAAAACATGTCCGCCGCTTTTTTTCCGGCTTGGGGAAAAGCTGGAAAAAAGCGTCTAGACTGGCGCGATCCTCCGGAATAAAGCCCTTTTCCGGAGGATCTCTTATTCCAACTTTCACCATAGTGACGGATGGCAGAACAAGGAGCAATGGGCTCAAGTTACAGTTGGGGGAGGTCTAGGTTGGATATTAGGAAAAACTATTTCCGTAGGAGGGTGGCGAAGCACTGGAATGGGTTACCTAGGGAGGTGGTGGAATCTCCCTCCCTAGAGGTTTTTAAGTCTCGGCTTGACAAAGCCCTGGCTGGGTTGATTTAGTTGGGATTGATCTTCCCTTGAGCAAGAGGCTGGACTTGATGACCTCCTGAGGTCTCTTCCAGCTCTATGATTCTAGTCGAGATGGGGTAGTTATAGAAACTTTAAAAAAAGATGGGGCTACTATAATGTGGTTACATAACTGGCTGGATAACTGTTCTCAGAGAGTACTTATTAATGGTTCACAGTCATGTTGGAAGGGCATAACAAGCGGGGTTCTGCAGAGGTCTGTTTTGGGACCAGTTCTGTTCAATATCTTCATCAATGATTTAGATGATGGCATAGAGAGTACGATTATTAAATTTGCCAATGATACCAAACTGGGAGGAGCTGCAAGTGCTTTGGAGGATAGGGTCAAAATTCAGAATGACCTGGACAAGCTAGAGAAATGGTCTGAGGTAAACAAGATGTAGCTTAATAAGGACAAATACAAAGTATTCAACTTAGGAAGGAACAATAAGTTTCACACACATTGATACATAAGTGATTGTCTAGGAAAGAGCACTGCTGAAATGGATTTAAGGGTTACAGTGGACCACAAGTTAAACATGAGTCAACAGTGTGACACTTTTGCCAAAAAATAAAAAATGATTCTGGGATGCATTAATAGGAGTGTTCTGAGCAAGACACAAGAAATTATTCTTGTGCTCTAGTCTTACCTGATTAAGCCTCATTTGGAGTACTGTGTTCAGTTCTGGGCACCACATTTCAAGAAAGATGTGGAGAAACTGGAGAAGGTCCAGAGAAGAGCAACACAAATGATTAAATATCTAAAACACTTGACCTATGAGAGAAGGCTGAAAGAATTGGGCTTGTTTAGTTAGGAAAAGAGAAGACTGAGGTGGGACATGATAGTAGTTTTTAAGTATCTAAAAGGGTGTTATAAGGAAGAGGGAGAAAAATTGTTCTCTTTGGCCTCTGATGATAGGACAAGAAGCAACGGGCTGAAATTGCAGCAAGGGAGGTTTAGGTTGGACATTAGGAAAAACTTCCTAACGGTCAGGGTGGTGAAATACTGGAATAAATTGCCTAGGGAGGTTGTAGAATCTCCATCAGTGGAAATATTTAAGAGCAGGTTGAATAGGCATCTATCAAGGATGATCTAGATGGTGCCCTGAGGGCAGGGGACTGGACTCGACCTTGAGGTACCTTCCAGTTCTAGGATTCTGATTCTATATAGTATATTTTTCCAATTTATGGTAGATTAGGGATGGCTTGTTGATGTAAATTGGTGTAGTACTATGTACTTTTTTTGAGATTTCTGGTCAATACTTGTGTGAGAAGCCTCTGAAGAAAACCAAGGCATTTCAGACATCAAGGCTGGTGATTCAGTAAGTGATTCTGGTCCTTTTCAGCAAGTACTAAATCACAGTCCTACCAACATACCTTGAAGCTGTTGTTTCAAATGAGTTGTAAGGCAAGGTTTAGACCACCTGATGTCACTCAAAGATCCCAAAGTGTTATCCCACCCAATGTCTTAGCCTAATCCCCTAGATTGGGGAGTTGGTAACTGTGTATTTGTGTGCTATTCAAAGCCACAGAAGAGACTGCACTTTACTGAGTACTGATGCCACTCCTGTCAGGTACTTTGGCACCTTTAAGATGAAAAATATTCAAAAAATACAAGACAGTATCATTATATAATTCAGTGACTCGTGGGATAAATCTTAAGATCTTCACTCCGTTTTCACTCAAGCAAATTTCTGCTGAAAATGAAGGGCATTTTGTCCAATCAAAAACCTTAAAATATGACCAAATATTACCAAGGATAGAGCTTTAATAATGTACAGATACTAAGCACCCTAAACTAACTATATCACTGGAACTGTTTTAATAAACTAGGCCTAAAATTTAGGGGCTCCTTTGACTACTGTATAAAAGTACAAGTTTATTAGCTCGGTTATATGTTTAACCTCCAAATTCTCTGCACTGCTTCCAAAACCAAAAAGGGGTATGTTCTAAAAGCTCTCAGGTCTAATTTACAGGAAGGGTATGTTAGAAGTGTATATTTGTATTAGTAGACAATTGAACTTTTTTAGATGCAAAGCATGGAGGCTTTGCATAATCTGTCTTCCCTCAAAAATACCTTGCCTATAACTACTGTTTAATTAGCAAAATTCCTTGTATTTTAAATACTCATGATTTGCAGGGACCTCCCAATGCTTTGTACACACCAGCAAATTAAGGCTCTTGGATACCTTCTCCTGGAAATTGGTTATGATCCATTGCAACTAAGGTACAGAAAGACAGTGACATTTCCAAGGTTACACAGTTAGAAACTGGCAGGAATACAAGACAAGATTTAATTTCTCAGCTCCCCAGGTGCCTATCCTCTCTTCCTCACTCTCTTATGAAAACATCAAACAGCACATAAAAATGACATTTGGCCCAAAACTCTACATTGCACCCTGTTGCATTCTTCCAAAGAGATTTACTCCAACTTGCAGGATTGTTAGCATAACCCTTGTTGCAGTTTGCAAGGTTGTGGTATTTTTACAATGATAGCAGAATAACATGTCTTGTACCATGCCAATTGCATCCTCAAAAATAGCCTTCAAAAGCTAATCTCTATGTGACTACCTTTTTCATCCCCAACATTCATAGCCCACTCCTTCTGGGAGCAGTACGTATCTATGGTGTCCACCACACTCTGGGGATCCCCTCTGACCGCATTCTGCAGCACAAAGTTTAAAATCCTTTTTTCTTTGTTCTCAGCCATGGTAAAGTTGTTTATTCTCTGTAGCACTATTTCATTCCACAGAATGGCGGCCAAGCCGTTATTTCTGATGAGCACTGCAAGCAGCAGTAAAATGAAGAGCAGGCTAGTAACAATGGACAAAAGGATGGAAGAGCTCTCCAGCATCTGGAATGAAAGAGAGAAAACAGGATTTTAGTTAAAGTGGCACAAAAGTAAACCATCTTTTGCATAAGTGTTAAGGTAGGTCTCTCTCTTGAGTGGTAACAGCTAATTTAGTCCCCATCATTTTATAGATATAATTGGGATTATGTTTTCCAATATGTAGTACTTTGCGTTTATCAATGTTAAAATTAATTTGTCATTCTGTTGCCTAGTTACCTAGTTTTGTGGGATCCCTTGAAGATCTTCACAGTCTGCTTTGGACTTACCTATCTTGAACTGTTTAGCATCATCTGCAAATTTTGCCACTTCACATTTGCCTACTCCTTTTTCCAGATCATTTATGAATGTGTTGAATAGTAATTGTCTCAGCACAGACCCCTGCAAGACATCACTAGTTAACTCTCACCATTCTGAAAACTGACCATTTATTCATACCCTTTGTTTCCCATCTTTTAACCAGTAATCAGTCCATAAGAGGACCTTCCTTCTTATCCCATGATAGCTTACTTTGCTTAAGAGCCTTTGTCAAAGGCTTTTTTACCCCTTATATACATGCTTGTTGCCCCCCCGCCTTCAAAGAATTCTACTAGATTAGTGAGGCATGATTTCCTTTTACAGAAACCATGTTGAGTTTCCTTAACAAATTATGTTAATCTATGTGTCTGACAATTCTGCTCTTAACTATAGTTTCAACCAATTTGCCTAGTAATGAAGTTAGACTTACTGACCTGTAATTGCCAGAATCACCTCTACAGCCCTTTTTAAAAATTGGCATCATATTAGCTATTCTCCAGTCATTAAATGCAGGAGATTACCACAGTTAGTAGTTCAGCAATTTCACATTTGACATTTCACCATCTGGTCCTGGAGACTTGGTACTGTTAATTCCAAAACCTCTAATGACATCTCAATCTGAGACAGTTCCTCATATTTGTCATCTAAAAAGAACGGCTCAGGTTTGGGAATCTTCCTCACATCCTCAGCCATGAAGACCGATGCAAAAAATTCATTTAGTTTCTCTACAACGACCTTATTGTCTTTGAGTTTAGCATCTCAATTGTTCAGTGGCTTCACTGGTTGTTTAGCAAGCTTCTTGCTTCTGCTGTAATTAAAAAATGTTGCTATTACCTTTGGCTTTCCTGATTATATTTTTACACTTAATTTGACAGAATTTATGCTCCTTTCTATCTTCTTCACTAGGATTTAATTTCCCCTTTTTAAATGGTGCCTTTTTCTCTCTCTCTACTTTTTAAGTTAGTTGTGAATCCCCAGTGGTACTTTTTTTGGTTCTCCTATTCTGTGGTGTATTTTTTTTAAAATTTGGAGTATACATTTAAGTTGAGCCTTAAAAAGTTCCCATGTATCTTTCAGGGATTTTACTTTTGGCACTGTACCTTTTAATTTCTGTTTAACTAACCTCCTCATTCTGTCAGGAATAGTAAACTTGATGATAGCAGAGTACATCCGGTGGCTGAGCTATGTGACTTTGTTCTCACCCACAACCACTTCTAATTTGGGGACAATTTAGAAGTTAGGTTGGCAGCACTGCTATGGAAACCCACATGAACCCACATGATCCCACAGCATACCAACATTTTTATGTCTGACCTAGACGGGGCAGCCCTAGACAAGCTGCCAGCAACTGGCACCCTAGGTGAACCATGCAATCAGCACCCCACCTCCAAACCTCTCAATGATAGTGCACCATCATTTGGCACCCCATTTAACTTGGCGCCCTAGGCGCCTAACCATTATTCTACATGACTCTAGCTTCCATTCAGGACACATCCGACAATCCATTATCTTAGACAGAGACAAGCACCTATAAAATCTTTATTAAGCATTCTTAAAACTTAAATATCCACCTAGGGAAGTGAAGAAATAGATTGACAGAGCCAGACGAGTACCCAGAAGTCATTTCAGGACAGGTCCAAAAAGGAAAATAATAGAACGCCACTGGTTATCACCAAGGCTACGTCTACACTACGAGCACAAAAACCAGCGGAGCGTCCACACCTCAAGCGTGCTTTTGCGCAAGTAAATCCACAGAAGAGAAGGCTTTTGGTGGTACCGTTATTTCTCTCCCCTCAAGGAATAAATCCTATTAACACACGAATGTGGACACTCTTGCACAAGAAACCCCTATCTGAAAAAGCTCTTCCACAAAAGGCTTCTTGTGCAAAAACCCTGCAGTGTAGATGAAGCCCTATAGTCCTCAACTCACCGTCTCCCCCCACCTCTGCCCCAGAGCATCATTGACAATCTATAACCTATCTTGGAAAATGATCCCTCAGTCTCACAGATTTGGGAGATAGGCCAATCCTTGCCCAATCTCCCAACCTGAAGCAAATACTCACCAGCAGTCAAACACCACTTCACAGAAACACTTAACCTGCAACAAACACCACTGCCAACTCTGTCCACATATCCATACAAGCGACACTATCCCAGGATCTAACCACATAAACTACATGCATATCCACTAACATGCAATATGCTGTCAAGTGCCAACAATATGCATATTGGCCAAACAGGACTGAGTATATGCCAAACAATGACCGGAACAAATTGGACAGCAGGAATGGTAACACACATAAACCTGTAACGGGAAGAATTTCACCTCCCTGGAAATTCAGTAATATATTTAAAAGTAGCCATTCTTCTACAAAAGAATTTCAAAAACCAATTATAAAGGGACTTAGCTGAGCTGGAATTCATTTGCAAATTCAATGTTATCATCTTAGGACTGATTAAGGATCTTAACTAGTGAACACATTTCAAAGGCAATTTCCCCTCTCTGGATAGTCACATTTCCACATCAACTGCTGTGAACGAGTCATTTCTACCCACACTGATTAGCCTCATTTACACAAGTACCCTCTTTCTTTTGTTGTCCACACACACACACACACACACACACACACACACCCCCCATGGCTCTGTAAACTCGATTCCAAATCACTGACAAAGTGGGTTTTACCCACAAAAGCTAATGCCCTAATCAATCTTAGTCTTTAAGGATGCATCTATACAGCACATTTATTTCGAAATAACAGATGATATTTTGAAATAGCAATACAAGTGTCTACACAGCAATTCTGTTATTCTGAAATAAAGTCGAAATAACAGACTGCTTATTCAGACGTCTGTAAATCTCATTCCACAAGGAATAATGCTTATTCCAAAATAGCTATTTCAAAATAGCTGTAGTGTGGATGCTCCACTGCTGCTATTTTGAAATAACTCCTCCCCAGGACCATTCAAATTAATTTTTCTCCAGTGCCTCCTGGGACTCTAAATCAAGGAAGCACAATCCACATTAAGGAAACCTGCCTCAGACTAATTTTGAGGCTTCCCTGTAGTGTAGATGTGCTATTTCAAAATGAGCTATTTCAGAGTATTTCTTCTGGAATACCTTATTTTAAAATAAGTGTTCAATGGAGATGTACCCCAAGTTGCCACAAGACTCCTTGTTGATTCTGTAGATAGTTTAACATGGCTATCTCTTTGAGACTGTAGTTCCCCTTTCTGAAATTAAATGTTATAGTGTTGGGCTACTGTGATGGTTTTCCCACCACAGAGATGTTAAATTTAATTATACTATAGTCTCTATTTCCAAGTGATCCAGCTATATACACCTCGGACCATGTCCTGCAATCCACTTAAGACTAAATCAAGAATTGCCTCTTCTCTTGTGGATTCCAGAACTACTGCTCCAAGACACAGACGTGAAGTACTAAACCTGTCAGAGTCTGAACTATTCTCTCCCACTTCAAGATTAAAGTTAAGCACATGCACAGAGTTAGTCCAAGGACACAGGCAGCACAACCTCTGCTTGTGCCCACAAAGGCTTGGACCATCAATCTGGCATCTTTTACAAACACAAAATTCATTTAACTTTTTGTTTGAAAGCATGGATTCTTTTTTCCTTCTCCTGTTATAAAACACAAAATTGAATTCCATCCCTGTGCCGAGCAGAGGAATCTAAGCCAGTGAAATTCAGGGGATGCAACAATAGGGTACATTGTATTTTTCTAATAGGCTGGGTTTTGCAGACGGTTCTGTAATCACCTCATGAAGCTGTGCCTATTGCTTCCAAGGAACTTGGTTTCTTTGCTGAAGGTGCCTGTTTGTACATTATCTAGACATATGTCTCTCAGAATATAGAGCTTTAGGACTTGAACAGATGGGATGAACATCATCCTGCACAGCTCAAGCGATAAATCCCTTCAAAGTCATTCACCTGCACAGACAACTCTCTACAAAAAGGTAGGGATGTTATGGTAGGGAATGATTCATTGACTTTGAATCACCCATTGCCCAAAAGAGCTGCTATGGAATGTTTCTTTAAGTGAAGAATTAATTGAGTGTTTATGGAAGTGCAGAGCTAAGAACAGTGAGTGACTGCACAAGGCTCTGTAAAAGATCCCATAAGGCACTGCCAGGGAATCTTACTGCTATTGATGCACCCTGTAACGTCTATTACTCCAATTCTGCACCTCTGCTTGAGATGGGCTCACAATCTCATGGGAGAGCTGGAATACCCCAAGTCAGGGTGAGGCTGAATGAACGGCAGAGTCATTTTCCCTTGCAATTTATTTTGGGATTTGCATATCACTCTGTGGAACTCAGAGCTCCTTTCCCTGCCCACCACATTCCACAGTTCTGCACTGGAAGGTACACCATTTTTAACACAAGGCATTTGCCAACCTCTATTATTTAACCTTGTCTACTCCCTCCTCTCAATCCAAGCTCTATTCAGAAGGCATGTCACAGGTTTGCTTCCCTTCTTGCACCCCCTCGTGCCCTACCCTGGTGCTTCAGGTAATTAATCCCTGCCTTATTCGCCCTTCTCTCAGGGCAGAAATGGGTCATAACTTCAAAGGGCGCTGATTCCTTCCATCAAACTCCTTCTTGTCCATCCTTCCCAGCCAGACCCAACAGGTATTAGAAGTCCTGCATCTTCTGATGTGCCTCTTAAATAGGGCAGCCATAACCATGGGCCCAGAAGAGCAGTTGTCACATTTACTAGACCCTACAATTGGCTCCTCTAAGGCTTGGTCTAAGTTCCCAGATGTGAAGGAGTGGGAATAGCCTGAAAAGCCCTTCCAGTCCCCCACCCCATATGCATTCCCACTCGGGGGTGTTTTCCCAAAATGAACCTTTTGGGATTACGTCTACATTTTAGGGGGGTTAGAATCATAGAATCATAGAGTTGGAAGAGATTTCACAAGGTTATCGAGTCCAACCTCCTGCTAAAAGCAGGACCAATCTGAACTAAATCACCCCTGCCAGGGCTTGGTCAAGTTGGGACTTAAACTCTAGGAATGGAGATTGCACCACCTTCCTAACCTATTCCAGTGCTTCACCACTGCCTAATGAAATAGTTTTTCCTAATATTCAACTCAGCCCTCCCCTATTGCAACTTGAAACCATAGCTCTTCATACTGTGATCTGTCACCACTGAGAACAGCCTCTCTCCTTCCTCTTTGGAACCTCCCTTCAGCTCGTAAAAGACTTCAATCAAATCCCCCCCTTGCTCTTCTCATCTATAAACTAAAAAGAAGCCCAAATCCCTCAGCCTCTCATCATAAATCATGTGCTCCAGCCCTCCAATAATTTTGTTGTCCTCCACTGGACTTTCTCCAAAGTGTCCACATCCTTTCTGTAATGGAAGACCCAGAATTGGACACACCACTCCAGAAGGGGCTCATAAGTGTCAAATAAAGGGAAATAATCACTTCCCTAGATCTGCTGGCAATGCTCCTACTAATGCACCTCAATATGCTGTTAGTCTTCTTGGCTACAAGGGCATACTGTTGACTCATATTCAGCTTCTCCTCCATTGTAGGTCTTTTTCTGCTGAACTGTTGCTTAGCCAGTTGGGTTCCTACATTTTCTTTCTTTAGTCTGCTGTTCATAAGTATGGCTTGTGGAAAAATCGACCTTGTTGCTTTAAAACTTTAAATTACTATGCTGATCACATTTTGAGTTCAGAAGACAATTAGGTTGCCATGGAGATGTGCCCAACTCATGCTATAGTTGATGTTTGTTCACTCATCCACTTATCTCAGTTGCACAGTGCATATAATTTATTTGGAATACTTAAAGTCTATTTCCTTGGCTTCAAATAGTTAGCAACGTTAACGCTCACAATTGTAACATTCTAACACGTCTGTTGCAAAGAACTGACTGGAATTGATGCTTTTTAAGGCATGAGGGCATTATTTGGTGAGGACATCGTGTTTCTTAGTCTTTTGATGGCAAGAAGCTTGCTCACGCATTCCAGAGGCATGCACAGCAATCTGACCCATCCTTCCCTCTACAGAAGTAGTTCTGTTGACCATTCTGACCAGTTTCTGGTGTTCTTTATAGTAAAGAATGTGCACCTTTGGCTGGTCTTTCCAAACCTAATGAAGAAACTTGGCACTTTCCACTGAAGAAGCTTGAATTGGCCTCTGAGATCATGTCAGTTTACAAAGATCCCTTTTGATTTGACCTCCTGGCTCATTTTCATAAGGGGTGTGGCTGTCATTGGTGGACTTGTATTATCAAGTGTTTGTAGAGATTCTAAACATTCTTAAAAGGGTGTACACGTATGGCCCCTCCTCAAGAAACCATTTATTGATGCCGGATAGACTGATAATTACTACTGAAAAGGTTGTCCAGATTCATATAGACACTAGTGACATTCTGGGTCACATCCAGTTGGAATGAGGCCTCTTTTGAATCAGATAATGTATTTTTCGCCATTATGATCACACTACCAGAGATGGTCATTTTGTTTATACTGGATCTTTCAGCACCTTCCAATAAGATTAACCATAGGTTGTTGCTTTCGCAACACATGGATTTCGCCAGTATGATTTGCCCTGTCCTTTGAAGGATCCAGTGACACTTGGAACTTAGTCAGGATGGATAGTAACTAAAGAGTGGATTAAGTTGCATCTTCTAGAAGTACAACCGTTTTCCTGTGTTGCTCAACAGATGTGAGAGACCTTGTGGTGAGATCATTTCTAACTAGTACAAACTGAATCAGCATTTGTATGCTGATGAGATTGCCCAATGCACTCTGGTAAGTCAGTCTCTGAATCTCTGCCCTAGAAGAATGTTTGGACAATATTACAGCTGGATTCATTTGATTTATGTTATTTACATATTTGGGGGGGAGGAAGGAAAGGCTGCTGCTTCCTCTTTTCTGCCTTCATAAAGGACTTTTTTGGAGGTTAATGAGCCAAGGTTAGAACCCTTGTATGCCTTTCATACCACATTCAGCACAGGCTTTCAATGGGAAAGGTCATGGTAGTAAGTGGTTTTCAGCTGTCCACTTTTCTTATGTCATTATCCTTAATTGTTTCATGACAAGCTTCCCAATTAACGAGTGCTGTCTATTCAAGTAGGTCTTCCTATAGTCCTCCATCATTGTCTGAAGCTTGGGGATTACAGTCACTCAATGATGAAATTACATTCATTGTTTAGAAAATGGTGAATTCATTTTACAATATCTCTGCTGGTTTTTATATAGACCTCATCTACATGTATTTTATAATTATATAGACCTCATCTGCATGTATGCAAATGTATCCTTTGTGGGCTTCCTTTATATTTGCATTTGGACATTAGCTTCCATTTACACATTCTGCCACTGTTACTTAGATTGGCAGGTGATCATCATTTCACATCATGGGCCCACCAACTACAAAAATTTTCTCACTCCTCCTGCTTCTAAGAGATACTGAGAACTTTTCTTTTCAAAAGGCAAGGCTTTTTTGTTTTGGCTAGGTTTTTTTTTACTTCTGTTGGTCCCATTATTAGAACATGTAGAGCATAAAGATGTGGAGAAATTGGAGAAGGTCCAGAGAAGAGCAATAAAAATGATTAAAGATCTAGAAAACATGACCTATGAGGGACGACTGAAAGAATTGGGCTTGTTTAGATTAGAAAAGAGAAGACCGAGAGGGAACATGATAGCGGTATACAAGTATCTAAAAGGATTTCACAAGAAGGAGGGAGAAAAATTGTTCTCCTTGACCTCTGATGATGGGACAAGAAGCAATATGCTTAAACTGCAGCAAGGGAGATTTAGGTCGGACATTAAGAAAAACTTCCTGTCAGGGTGGTGAAATACTGAAATAAATTGCCTAGGGAGGTTGTAGAATCTCCATTACTGGAGATATTTAAGAACAGGATAGATAGACATCTATCAGGGATGGTCTAGATCAGTGGTCCCCAAACTTTAGAGGCTCCCGGGCGCCCGGGAGGTGGGGGCCACTCACGCGCCGGGCGCCCAGAGGCGGGGCCGCGCGTCCGGGGGCGTGCCAGGGGACTGGGATGTCCTTGCACCCGGCGCCGGCGTGTGCCCTATGGCCGGGGCTGGGGCCGCCCGAGCACCTTGTGCCGTGGGCCCGGGGCCGACGCTGCCACCTGAGCCACACGCCTGGGGCTGGCACCGGCGCCGCTCCACCACCGCGCGCCCGAGAGCCCGCATGTGCCCCGGACTGGGGCTGCCCGAGCGCCGCGCACCCAGCACTGGTGCATGTCGCGCGCCTGGGGCCGGCGCCTCCCGTGTGCCAGGGGTGGGGCCAGCCCAGGTTGTCGGCGGGCGCACACGAATGCCCCGGCGGGCACCATGACGCCTGCGGGCGCCGCGTTAGGGACCACTGGTCTAGATGGTGCTTGGTCCTGCCGTGAGGGCAGGAGACTAGACTTGATAATCTCTTGAGGTCCAGTTCTAATATTCTGTGATTCTATTATTCTAAAATCAATTTGAAACCTCACATGTTAAAACATGTGTAGTTTGATTAGGATGTAAAATACTGTTTAATTGGTTAACTGATTATACGTAACATTTAACCGATTAACTGATTAAAGGAGGGTGGACAGAAGGGGCTGTAGCTGGAGCACACAGAGACTACTCCAGCCATGTTGGAGCACCCCTGCCTACATGAGCCCTGCAGTGCTGGAACATCCCCTTGCCAGTGGCAGTTAGGGAGCTGCTCCAACCTCCAGCGGTTACCATTCACATCTCTAGTTCTGACTTTGTCAGGCTAAGGAAAACTCCCCAAACACCACATAACCCAACCTCAGTCCCCCACCAAAGACTGAAAGAACAGACAGGCTTTTCCATTCATCCTGAAGATTTGCCCTGAAGTTGGTTCTTCTGGTATCTCTTTTGAACCAACTGGGAAAGCAAATTCCCAAGTTGAGGGCTATGAGTAATAATTTATTTCAGTGCAGATTTCACCCATGACTCTGGATTTGAAGCTAAAATTATTACTGTCTTATCTTGTGTTACTATTATAGTGCTAGAGTAGAGTAGTTATGCTTTTGACACTGGTTTCTGTTTGTTTCAGCTAACAGAGATTTAGTAGCGAAACCTAATATAATTCAAATGGCCTATAATTTTGGGACAATGTAAAAGGCTGGTCCCACAAACTTTTATCTGCTGAGAAAATATTTATCTTCATTTGCTTCACATGACTAAGAGATATGAAGAATTACAAAATTTTAGTTTGACACCTACACACACAAATTCCTTATCTGAGGATTATAAGTGGCTAAAGACTAAAACTCCTTTCCTCCAAGATTCCTAGAGTTAAAACTTGGGGGATTGCTGGCCAGAATCTATATAAAACGTAAGCCTCTTAGCCTTTTCCCATCTATTACATTTGCTATTTGCTGCTTTGGGATGCTTTTGCTTTGTTTTAGAGGGTTTTTAAATTTCAATTGGGTATTTTTATTCTCGTACAGCACCCAAGCATGTTGGCAATCTCACAATATAAAGTTCCACATTCTAGAGCAGATGAGTATTTAAAAAAAAAAACCACAAATCAGTACTGTCTAGCTTGGTACTTTCTGTAAAGACCTCAATTTCTTCCCATATCTCTTCTAATTTAAATAAACTCACTCCATTTTGCTGGATACATAAGAGAAAAATATCTTTGCAATATCAATTCAGCAATAAAAGGAAACTATTGTCAAGAGTCAAAACCATTAATGTTGTGTATTCCCTGGAACTGAAATGGTACAGTCCCAAACCAAAATAATAGTCAGTTTGTTTTTTTCATTAGCTATGATGTGCAAAATTAAAAATGCAATTCAACCAACTTAAAACCAGCATTGTATAAGGGGACAGATCCTTACTCCTGAGTTAATTATGACATTACTAGAAAATGCAACTATAACAGCAGCTTTAACGTGGATTCATAGAACACATATAACGTACAGAGATACTGAAATAAATTGAGGTCCATCTCCAGGGGCGGCCTGTGAGCATAGGCCGACTCTGCCATCGCCTAGGGCGCCGCCTTCAACGGGGCACTTGGGGCGTTCAATGATGACATCACGTGCAGGCAGAGGCGCCGATTACGTGTTCTGCCTGGGGCACCAGCTGCCACAGCCCGCCTCAGGCTGCCCCTGTCCTCTCACATACGGATATTAGAATAGAGCTACTGTTATCTATCTATTTATATTAGAAACAAAATGTCTGTCTGTATAAGAACTCCTTGTAAATGGTATCGGCTAGGACCACCAAATTAGGTAGGCAGTTTCCTCTTCCCTAACTTAAAGCAGTCAGAGTTTGGTTGTGCTGGGAACACAGGAAGTGGCAGGAATGGGACTGTTTTCCACAAAATGGAAAGGGAGGGGCAGAGAGAGGAGGGATGCAATACTGAGAGTGGTCACTGGGGACAAGGAGCAGGGACAGGATACTGCAGAGTGAACACTGGGTACAGTCACACCAGCATGAGACTGATTGCCTGGGGACAGGGCTCTGCATGTAGCCTGCCAGGATATCTTCTACTAGGGATGTTAAATTTCGATTAATTAACTAATCGAATAGTCAATGGGATTTCCATCGACTATTTGATTAGTCGATAAGGACTAATGTGGCATTTTGCCTTTGAAATGTACAAGAACCTCTTGTGTATTTCAAAAATTGAAACGCTGCATGGAGCCCAGAGCCATGGAGCTGGAGCTGAGGGGAACCAGCTTTTAAGCCGGCTCCCCCCAGCTCTCCCTCCTCTTCCCCACATCTTGCTGTCTCTTTCTGATAGAGGCAGCAAGCAGGAGGAGGGAAGTGACTGGTCGACTAGTGTGTCAACTATCTGATAAGCTTTCGCTTATCGGATAATCATCTAGTCAATTAGTTGCTTACATCCCTATCTTCTATGGGCAAGAGATAAGGTTCCCCTCCCTCTCCGCTGCAGTTACAGAGTCTGGGTATTCCCCATCCACCACAATAGGGCCTGAACACTCCCCTGCCACAGGCGCATGGAGACTCTCTCCCCCTCCCCCCAGCGAGGGTCCTACTGGGCCTAGCAATTTCCTCTTCACTTCCTCTCCCCCCGCCAACTCACCCCGAGCATGGGGTTTCTCTTCCTCCACCACCTCCTCATAGAGTCTTGGGATTCCCTTCACTCTCCACCCCTTGCTCCTCTCAGTGCCTATGGATGCTCTTCTTTCTTCCTGTCTTCCCAACCCCAATGCTGCTCCTCTCAGGCCCTTGGGAATTTCCTCAACCCCCTGACACATTACTTTACCTGCATAGTAGAGATTCCCAATTCCTTCTCCCTCATTCCTGGTGCTTCACCCGGGGCCTGCGGATTCCGTCCCCTTCACTCCCACATTCACCTGGCTTAGGCATGCCCTTACATTCCCAAACAGCACCAGGTAAATCTGCTAGTTATTAAATACTTGTATTACACTATGGTTCAACAGCCGCAGTTGATATTAGAGCCTCTGTGTTAGAATCATATTTGGAAGATATGGTAGCTGATTAACAAACTTAAAATCTAAACCAAGAAGACAAACAATAACTGACAGCATGTATTATGTTAGCAAGGAAATTAAACAAATAGCCCCCTCTCCCCACACACACACACAATGGTAGGATAACAGTCTAAAACTGTGGTGTCTAACAAGTTCTGAAGCAATAGCCGCTTTCCACAGCATACTCTTTAACCGCATTTAGTCAGTGCTGGCGTGGATACTAAATCATTTATTATACTTTCTGTAGCCTCAGTTTTCCTTAAGCACCTGATTCTACTTGCTTTGAAAAATATGATGCAATCACATCATGCTTCATAATAACCATATCATGGAAACGTGGAGGGAGATCTGGTGGTAATCATCTATTTTCTGTTTCATCCCCACAAAGAATTTCCATGTGCAGCAAACTGAAATTTGATTATAAGAAAAGTAAACAATTTGTTTTACAAATATTTTTTGAGGGCTCATAGAAGTATGTGCCTTAAAGGCTTTGGTATAAGAAACTCAGCATTTAATTACGCTTAAAATGAAATATTAAAAATTAAATGATTAAATTAGATTAAAACAGGATGATTTGCATCTTAGGAAGGTTGAATTCAGTTGTGATAACACTTTAAATAATTAAGCTTTCATCTCCTCATGCTGCAGAAATGATTTGATAATGAAAAAATACTTGGAAATAAATGGCTGTTCTCCATGAATGTTTATTTAAAAAAAAATCTGAATCCCAGTAAATCCAATTATGGACTATATCATTATCAGTCTGTCCAAGATAAAACTACACAGCTTTGCTTTGTAGTCCCATCTGGAAATAATCACAAAACTCCCTGAGTTGCAAAGACATCACTGCCCTTAGGCTGCAGTTTTCCATGAGAGATGGCCTCATGGTCTTGAGTCTGGAGGACCTTTGGTTTACTTTCATTTTAGCAGCAGATTAAGTCATTTAACTGCTGAGGGCCTCTATTATTCTATGAGTAAAATGCCACTTTTCTAACTCCTGGGGTATTATGAAGCTAAATTAATTCAAGTTCAGAAGGTACGTTGATACGTTTTAGATAGATGGCAACTGATAAAGACAGTGTTTTTATCTGTATTTACTAAAAAGATCTAATTTGGGACACCTCGATAGCAAACATCAAGGTGACACATTAATATTCTTGATGTTTTTAATAACTCAGGGCTTCAAATGCTTTGTTGTTCTGAGTTCATTATGAGTCTCTGAGTAGCCAGTTGGTACTGTAGTGCTACAGTACAGACGGTTTATAATCCAATCTAGATTTTATTAGTTCCCATAACCTGGTGTGAATGGAGAATGTTCAGTAAATTTATACCATTCATTCAACCTTCCTTCACAAAAGAATCTCTCCACTGGCCTGACAGTATTGATGCACAGACTACAACAGAAGAGTGCCCAGGGATAATGGGGCCTGAACGTATCGCAGAAAGACTGCTGCTAATAGCCAGCATCCATCAGAGGAGAATGTAATAATACTAAGCAATTACATAGTGTTTTCCTTCAAAAGGTCCTGCACATTAACTGATTAATCCTCCTCTCACCTCTGTGAGGTAGGTAAGTAGTACTATTCCACTCTTACAGGTGGTAAAACTGACACTCTAGAGGTTACTTGAGTTAGAAATTTTTAAAAGATCATGCCCAAGTTGTATATTAAAACACCAGATACACAAGTGAAAGCCAAGGATATGCACGTTTGCAAGCCTGGCTCATATAGCCAGCATTTTATATTTGCATTTTGTTCATTTGCACATGCTTTTGCATGTACTTATAAAATCTGGGTCAGAGGGAATCTGGGTCAAAATCAAAATTATAATTCAAATTCCTAACTCCCTGTCCTATATTAAGATGACTAAAACCATCTCTCTTTCTATGGCATTTTTATTTCTATGGTGCTTATTTTCAATCTTTTCCATGGAGCAAGACCAGAAAAAAAATTGGGCTAAGATGTCCAGGTAAGTCTTTGCCATAGATATGGTAATGCCGCAGCAATCATAAATTGGGGTTTGTTTCTTTAAAAAAAAATTAAACAAACTAAAAACAACCCTCTCTCTGATATTTAAAAATAAGAAGAATATTTTTTACTCTCTTGTTTTCTGACAGCTGTAACAATAAAACAAAGTCAAACAAGGTGTTTTTTAATTCATTTACTGTCAAAAACCCAGAATACTGGTTAAACATGAAGAAATCAGATAGCCAACAAGAAAGCATAATCTGGATTTTGTCTGCTTTTGCTGAGTTCAAAGTAATTAATTTTTTCATCAACATCTTGTTATCAAACTAGAGGCACTTTTCACCTTTTTTCATTGAGTATTTTCTCACTTAAAATCTAAATCTCTGGCTCCTCATGCTCTGGTAGTGCTATAATTCAGCTTCATTATCATGATTACATAAATGTAAATCTTTAATAAATGCAAAATTCTGATGATTCAGGGGTTTTAAACATCTGTTTTTGTCTTTTATTCTGCCTTTTTTCTAGTTGAAGTGAAACAAAGATAGGTTTCTTCTCATTTTTCTGGATGACAAGAAGAGGGCAAAGAGAATAATACATGCCTTATATGTACTAGAATGCCCATTAATTAGGCTTCAGAGAATGTTTATCTCCATTGCACTGGACAGATTTCAATTAAGATAATTATATTCTGTCCTCCTAAAACTCACTCTGCAGTTCCTATTGACTTTACGATATTCTTCTGAACTCACGCCCCTAAAAGAGCTATGTAGCGGTCATGGATTCTCATTTCTGTGGTTGACCATTTTCTCCCATCCAGCAATCCAATCCCAGTAAGTGTAAGGGTCCACGCACCAAGATCACTCTGCAGGATTAGGGCTAGATTATGTTCTTTAAAAAAAATACTTTTTATGTGTAAGAAATATATATTATGTCCCAAATACTAATAGCTTTATTGGGATATCATTTCTCTAATTATTTTAATTATTTCTAAAGTGTCCTCATTTCTGTTTCATAGTGGTTTGCAATTTTGTGTTACTGTTTTGAGCTATAAACAGGCATGGCTGTACGCTGCAGGTCAAACATATGATCTGCTAGGCTGCTGAATGTACCATGTGAACCCTAACATGGACATTGATGGAATGCTGACAGACAACAGCAGCTGGGTGTCGGACTAACAATGAAAAGGAAAAACCAGATCTCTAGCAATAGGTTGCTGAAATAAGATGAAACAGGAAACACTGAATAAACCTGAGTGCCCGAAAACACACTGTTAATGCTCAATATGACTAGCACTGTCTGGAGCTGCAGACAAAAGCCATCAACCAGATGTTTGTGGCAGCATACTATAAATACTGCAGCATTTTACCAGTATATGAAAACCAGAAATTAAAGTTAAGCAATCTATTACCATAGTCCCTGGCTGACCAATGCAAAAAGCAAACCTAAAATACAGAAATGTTGACATAAATTTGATACTAAAAACTTTTATAGCTTTAATATTTGGAGGGGTTGTTACCAACCCAGTTAAGGAAAATAGGTTTTGTGGGTTTTTTTAAATATCCCATTAAGGGAAGGTAAACACCAAGGGCAACAAGAAGCTGGCCTGTGAGTAGTGGCAGTTCCTTTTCAGAGGGAAGAATGGCATTTTGTGGTAGAGCTCCCTAATCAGAATGCAAATCAGGCTAAAATATAGCTACAGAAACCCATTTATCAAAGCCACTAGTTATCGCAAATAACACTGAACATAAGTTTGTCTTATGTTCAGCTTTTTCTTGAAAAGTAATTCTAATAAGTACTATATGTCAGAATAGTTATCCATCATTTACATTTTCAGCCTACTCAAGATTAGCTTATTTCGCTCCTCCACCTGTGGTGGTTAATACTACAGTATGAAAGCATTGCATACAATATGTCTACTCTTCTCTGAAGACTTGTTGCTGCCCACAAATTAGCTTCAGTAAAGTGTTTCACAGTCTAAAACATGGCAAAAGCTTCTTCCTCCTACCCAGCGCCATCTGAAAAGCAGCATTCTGTAAGAGAGCATCTCCTAAGAAATAGGAAAATATAAGCATGTACCTTCACGGAGAAAACAAACTGTTCCTTCTGATCTTTTCCTGTGCTGTGATGATATGGATTTTACAGGGTACGAATCCATGAGCCTGCAGCACTCTCAGGCACATGTGATCCTATCACTGGCACAGCTTATACATTCTGGTATACAGAGATTCTAAAAGGAGCCGTGTCATTTTCCCCCACTCTTCCTTGCACAGAATTCAGCAGCCATTTCTGAAAGGTTCACAGCACCATAGTACCCTCAGAGTACACATTACTGTATATGTTGGCTCTATCTTCTACTGACACTGTTCTTGTTACTTAGTTACAGCACAGAAAATGCTGACACCCAGATGAGCCAAATTCTCTCTCAGTGTAGTCCACTGTGCTCAGTGGAGTTACACCATGGGTTTATTTTTTTCCCCAGTTCAGACTTATTACACTATCAGCAACGTACAAAGAGGAGATACAAGCCCCATGCATATTAATAAACTGTAGCAATGCATAATACATTGTGTTATTCCCATGAAGTAGAAAAGGAGGGAGAAGTGATCAATGCATTACAGAAAATCAAATATAACAACATTAATAGCTTACATTTAGAAATAATTCTGAAAGATACAAATCAGAAGAGGCACGTCCTCATAAACTTCCTCTTTCAGGCTGACTACGAGACAAAGGTCACTCTCTAAAATAAATCCAAAGCATGTGTATGCCTTTAACAGCAGGAATACTAGGATTACTGAAAATAGTTGGAACTGCAACTCAGACAGTGGGAGAAAAAAAACAAAAGCCATGTCAGCAATAAATACAGCTATAAATAGACTTGACCATTGGTCATTTTCTTCCCATTTATACTCTCTGGGAAGCTTAGTAAAAGTAGACGTGAGCAAATTTCTATAATGTCTTTACGCTTTAAAGGGCCACAGAAGAATGATCTTTCCCAACAGCAGAGGGTGTGGAGGGACAAAGAAAGGTGAGTGAAGGTCTATAAGAGAGGCTAAGGCTATTACTCAGTCTGAGAAGAAGAAGAAGAAGAAGAAGAAAAAAAAGCAAATGGATGAAATGAATAAAGGCACTGTAGGAGATCAGGGTAATGTGTGAGGACTAGCATGGTTTTATACCTCTTTAAGCAAAATATAAATGAATACTTCGACATAGAATCAAAGAATACTAGAACTGGAAGGGACCTTGAGAGGTCATTGAGTCCAGTCCTCTCCCTCACAACAGGACCAAGCACCATCTAGATCATCCCTGATAGATGTCTACCTGATCTGCTCTTAAATATTTCCAGAGATGGAGATTCCCCAACCTCTCTAGGTAATTTATTCCAGTGTTTGACCACCCTGACAGTTAGGAAGTTCTTCCTAATGTCCAATCTAAACCTCCATTGCCGCAATTTCAGCCATTGCTCTTTGTCATATCGTCAGAGGCCAAGGAGAACAATTTTTCCTCCATCCTCCTTGTAACACCCTTTTAGATACTTAAAAACTGCTATCATGTCCCCTCTCAGTCTTCTCTTTTCCTAACTAAATAAGCCCAGTTCTTTCAGTCTTCCTTCTTAGGTCAAGTGTTCTAGACTTTTAACCATTTTTGTTGTTCTTTTCTGGTCCTTCTTCAATTTTTCCATATCTTTCTTGAAATATGGTGCCCAGAACTTGACACAATATTCCAAGTGAGGCCTAATCAGTGCAGAGTAGAGTGGAAGAATGACTTCTCATGCATTGCTTACAACACTCCTGTTAATGAGTTCCAGAATAGTTTTTTTGCAGAAAAAGCTTGCTTACAACACTCCTGTTCATGATGTCCCAGAATCGTTTTCTTTTTTTGCAGCAGTGTCACATTGCTGACATATATTTAGCTTGTGGTCTATTATGACCCCTAAATCCTTTTCAGCAGTACTCCTTCCTAGACAATCACTTCCTATTCTGAATGTGTGAAACTGATTGTTCCTTTCTAAAGAGAGTACAGGCAGTCCCCGGGTTACATACAAGATAGGGACTGTAGGTTTGTTCTTAAGTTGAATCTGTATGTAAGTCGGAACTGGCGTCCAGATTCAGCCGCTGCTGAAACTGACCGCCAGTTCTGACTTACATACAGAATCAACTTAAGAACCCCAGGCGTCCCCAAGTCAGCTGCTGCTGAAACTGATCAGCAGCTGATTCCAGAAAGCCCGGGGCAGAGCAACTTTGCCTCCGGCTTCCTGTAGTCAGCGCTGGTCAGTTTCAGCAGCAGCTGACTTGGGGACACCTGGGGCAGAGCAGCTGGGGTGCTGCTGGGTTGCTCCAGTAACGCCACTCCTCGGTGCTACTGGACCAACCCAGCAGCACTCCATCTGCTCTGCCCCAGGCGTCCTGATTCAGCCGCTGCTGAAACTGATCAGCAGCGGCTGAATCAGGACCAGAGCAGCTGGAGTGCTGCTGGGTTGGACCAGTAGCGCCCAGAGCGGCGCTGCGGGACCAACCGGCAGCACCCCAGCTGCTCTGCCACAGGCATCTGGAGAAAAGCCTAGTCTGCTGGGGGAGGAGGGGCGTACTAGCTGCGCCCCCACCCACCCCAACAGACCAGGAAGACACGGGCGGCGGACCGAGACGCACTGCGGTCCCGCCGCCTGGGTCCTCCGCGGCTTTGCTCCCAGTCTCCCTGGTCTGCTGGAGACCAGCAGACCAAGGAGACGGGGAGCAAATCCTCTGAGGACGCCGGCAGCGGGACAGCCGCAGGGCGTCTGGGCTGTCCCGCTGCCGGCTTCCCCCGTGGCTTTGCAAAGCCTCAGGAAAGCCGGCAGCGGAGCAGCCCAGGCGCGCCTGGGGTGCCCCGCTGCCCGAGCCCCCCCGCCGCTTTGCAAAGCCTCGGGGAAGCCGGCAGCGGAGCAGCCCAGGCGCACCTGGGGTGCCCCGCTGCCCGAGCCCCCCCCCCCGCGGCTTTGCAAAGACCCGAGCCCCCCCCCGAGACCAGCAGACCCGAGCCCCTCCGCAGCTTTGCTCTGCGTCTTCCTGGTCTGCAGACCAGGGAGATGCAGAGAAAGCCCCAGAGTACACGGGCGGCAGGACCGCGAGGTCCCGCAGTCCGTGTACTCTGGGGCAGCCCCGTTCGTAACTGCCTGTAAGTCGGGGACTGCCTGTACTTTGCATTTGTCCTATTTACCTCAGACCATTTCTCCAGCTTGTCCAGATCATTTTGAATTATGATCTTATCCTCCAACCCCTTCCAATGCCTCCAGTTTATCATCAAAAAACTTAATAATCATACTCTCTATGCCATCATCTAAATCCTTGATGAAGATATTGAACAGAAATGGTCACAAATCAACAGACCCCTGAGAAACACCACTTGTTATGCCCTTCCAACATGACTGTGAACTATTAATAACCATACTCTCTGAGAATGATTATTCAGCCAGTTATGTACCCATCTTAAAGTAGCCCCATCTAGATGGCATTTCCCTAATTTATTGATAAGGTCATACGAGACCATGTCAAATGCTTTACCAAAGGCTAGGTATACCATGTCCACTGCTACTCCCTTATCCACAAGGCTTGTTATCATATCAGAGAAAGCTATCAGATTGGTTTGACATGATTTGTTCTTTACAAGTCCATGCTATTCCCTATCAACTCAGTTATCTTCCAGATGGTGCAGATTAATTCCTTAATTACTTGTTCCATTATCTTCCCTGGCACAGAAGTTAAACTGACTGGTCTGTAGACTTTCGGGTTGTTCTTATTTTCCCTTTTTATAGATGGGCAATATATTTGCCCTTTTCCAGTCTTCTGGAATCTCTCTCAACTTTCATGATTTTTTCAAAGATGATAGCTAAAGGCTCAGGTACTACCTCTATCACCTGGTTGAGTATTTTAGGATGCATTTCATCAGGCCCTGGTGACTTGAAGACATCTAACTTTTCTAACTAATTTTTAACTTGTTCTTTTTTTATTTTAACTTCTAAACCTGCCCCATTTACACTATCATAGAGCATAATAAACTACAATGTTATTTTGGTACATAATTACTTTAAAAAGCCCCCTCCATGTGTCAGGCATCTGCTTAATGAATCTTTTCCTATATTCCAGACACCAAAGAAAACAATGAACTCATTTCACCTACAAACATTTCCCATTAGCATGGCAAAAAAACAAAAGAAAACCCTTGTTTACAAAATTAAAACGATTCCACAATTAAAGGTTTCTTTACTTTGATCCCATTGCTAAATCTACTGAGATGACTCATATAAAAGTGACACAAGCCATTTTGGCTGGTTTTCCATAGCTTTTCTCTATACAATCTCTTCTAAAGGCAACAGGATTAGTGTCTGCAGGAAAATCAACGGTGCCAATTGTAGTAAATCTTAATGAGGAAATTCTTCCCTTTATTTATTGTGAGAAGAGTTTCTAACTGTTCGGACTGCAGGTCTCAGTCACATAAGACCACATACCACACACAGATCTTGGACCACACACTGCACACATTAATAAACTTAAAAAACACTTACAGCCCTTTCTATTGGCCTCATTTAGCATGAACACATTAATTGACAGGTTTTTTCCTTTTTTTGACCTTCCCCATCCCCTCTTTTTTTGCTTTATATTTCAAACTCTGGGCCCCTTACTCTAAATGTGTCATCTGAAGTAGGTTGTGCCCACAAAAGCTCATGATGCTTTTCATATATTTTTGTTAGTCTCTAAGGTGCTACAAGACCATTGCTGTTTTTTTAAGATTTTTTAGCTACAGACTAACATGGCTCCCCTGCTGAGACTTGTAAGCATTAAATTAGTCTGTGATATCATATGTAATAGGACAACTTGTAACCCTTTCTGTACTTCCCATATGCCACTGTAGGTATAAAAGCATAGAATCTGTAATGCTGGATCAGAGCAGAGATCAACTAGTTTATCAATCTAGCTTTAACAGTGATCAGTAATTATCTGCTCTTGAGGTGTTGGCTTATGGCCTGAGGGTTAACATTTATTATACACAATCTGTATGGTGTGTTGAGGGATGTTATTGTCCACATGAATGTCTAATCCTTACATTATTAAAATTTGTAGTAAGTTCAAAAACATTTCTTTAGCTTTCAGAAATTTTTACAATGACTCCACAGTCCTTGTGTCATTATATCACTTGGGATTGTATCAATGAAAATATACTGATTAAAAATTGCATCTCTAAATATGGAGGCACATATCAAAAAAAGATGACTTTCACTGATACAGCTTAGTGCACTTTTCTGTAATCAGATATGCCAGTATAAGCAAATTTATATTGCTACTACTCTGGCCAACCAAGGAGTAGCATATAGCTTTAAATACACCATAGTTGGATATACAACTTCTTTATGCAGAGTGCAGACTAAGGATTTTAAATATCGATTAATTTACTAGTTGAGTAGTCAATGGAATTTCTACTCGACTAGTCAATAGACACTTCTGCATTCCTCCTTTGAAATGTACAAGAGCCGCAGTGGGCAGCCCAGGGCTGGCGGGAAGTCCCACTGACTCTGCGCTCCATGTGGGTGCTTCTGCTTTGAAATACACACATTTCAAATCAGAAGAACCCATGCGGAGCAGGGACTCTTGTGCATTTCAAAGTGGAAGTGCCCGCATGGAGCCTCAAAGTGCCCCACTGGCCCCAGGCTCCATGCGATATCTCAGCAGCATTTCAAAGGGGCAGTGCCACATGGAGCCCGGGATCAGTTGTGCAGTGCTGCCCATTAGAAATGCCACCGCAGCATTTCAAAACAGCAGTGCTGCATGGAGCCCGTACCTGAGCTTTGGGCGGTACTGCCGCTTTAAAGTACAGTAGGCCCTCCAACTTGCGACATGACTGGTTCCTGAGGAAGCATCGCAGCTCTTACCTTACTGTTCAAATCACTACCACAATCCCAATCATTTCACTTACATCACATTCTTTGGTAGGGTTGCCACATGTCCTGTTTTGGCCTCTGTCTGGTAAAAAAAATACCCAGAAAATACCAGACATGACTTTTTTTTTTTGCTCAACAACTTTGGTCCCCTGTTGTTGGGGTTTTTTTGGGGGGAGGGGTAGGATTGCCAGGTGTCTGGTATTCACCTGGACAGTCCAGTATTTTCGGCTCCTGTCTGGTAAAAAAAAAAATCAGAGACTACTGGACACCTAAAATGTCTGGTATTTTCTGAAATTTTCCCCAGACAAGAAGCAAAAGTTCTGGGCACCTGGCAACCCTACAAACACTCAGCATCCGGCCCTCCTTCCTGGCCCCCAAAACCCCGACCCCAGTCCCCATGCTTACCTGGTTCCCCAAGGCTGCCCGCACAAAATGGCTGCAGGCCAAAAGACCTAGGGGAAGCAATGCTTTCCCCTGGGTCTTAGTGCTCAAGTTCTCTGCTGTTCCTATCCCTGCACTCACTCTTAAAGGGGACATGCTATTTTAATGCTGTTTTATTTTAATTTTTGGAGTCTTTTTTTCCCCCCTCAACAACTTTGGTCTCCTCCTCCCTTTTTTTCCCCCCCCTTCAACAGAATTTTTTCCCGTTTGGTTTTTTTTGGGGGAAGGAGGGTGTTCAGTACTTTTATTTCAACCATCTGGTAACCCTAGGGGGGTCCACAACTTTGGTCCATCCCCCCATGTAAAGTCTCCCATGTAACCCATGAAAGTCTCCTTGTCTTACAATTATAGATGTTAAGTTTATGGATTAGTTTCTTGGAGACTATATTTAAAAGCATTTCTGAAACATCATACATTGTCATTCCTTTTTTCCATTTTCATAATACATTGTTTACAAGGCACTGAACAAACATCTCTCCTCAAAATCAACCAAATGCCACTCTAAGTATAAAACTAACTGTAAAACATTCAAACGTCTCACCACAACTGACAAAATTCAGAAACTGAGTCCAATAACATGTATTTTAAGAAATTTGTTTACATCCCAAATTTCCAAGGGAGTGTTCTTTTGTAGCTCTATACCAATGCAGCTTGGGTGTAGAAGATGCATCCATTATCAACACAAAAGACATTTCTGAACATGATTTCAGGTTTGTTTTTCTAATACCTTCTTCAGCAGTCAAAACTATCATACTTGGATCAGTGGGGCAAGTTCTCCACTCTCATCATGACCCACAATTGCAGCTGATAGTGAAAGAAATGCTATTGATAGTCCTAAGAGCACATTTCTCCATCTTCTTTAAAGTCTTTTCCTAATAGTGAAATAATATTATGCTTTAGCAACATTTTCCCATGGAAAACAACCATTAAGATAAATCCACAGCAAGGAAAACTTGCTCCACCTTTTGGACATATTATCTTTAGTTTTGTGCAAATCACCTATCTGGCATACATCAGTATATGAAATATCATGGACTCTTTATCATGATACTAGATAGCTTTTAAATCCTTTTTACAAAATGTTGCAGTTTTCAAACAATTACAATCAACAAAGAAAATTCCTATGTATTGCAGAACATTTCTATTTACCTTAGGTGGCATCTTTAGTCCCTCAAATTTTTCTTTTCACCCTATTTTAATTCCATTCCATCCTACCTCTACCCCCAACCCACAGGGTTGCCAGATGGTTTAACCAAAAATTCTGTTGAGAAAAAAAAAAGGGGGGGAGGAGGGGAGAACAAAGTTGTTGAGCAAAAAAATAAAAATCAAATAAAATAACCAGTGTGGCCAGAAATGATTTTGAGGCTTTTTGGCCCTAACAGGCTGCCAGTGGCTGCCCGCCATCGTGGCTCACTTCACCAGGCCGGACAGCACCCCTGCAGAACCTGGTAAGCATCCAGGATTTTCACCTCCTGCTAGGAAAAAATCAGAAAATACTGGACATTTTAGGTGTCCGGTATTTTCTGAAAATTTTTACTGGACAGGAAGAGAAAATACCGGATGGTCTGGTTCAATACTGGACACCTGGCAACCCTGCCAACCCACTAAGCCCTCAGCCATGCATGGAACTGACCACATTTCAAGCACAAAATGGTTAGATGGAGTTCTCCCATGAGCCAATCAGTGGTGTTGTTGAGCCAACTTAAGGAGGCACTACTAAAGAATGACTAAAGATGGTCCCTTTCTCCGGTTGCTCCTACATAGGGGTAAAGGCTTAAAGTCCCCAGAATAAATCTCTCTACCTTAGTATTTGTAACAAAAAAATCACCAAAGTATCTAGATTCCCCATGTTATAACATGTTTGTCTACAGCAGGCATGTCCAAAGTCCGGCCCGCGGGCCAATTGCGGCCCACGGTCGGATTTAATATGGCCCCCGCTTCTCCCAGCTCCCCGGTGCTCCTTTGAACTGGTGCGCGCAGCGTAGCGCGCCGCTTCGGGCTGCGCTGCCGCCGCGGTCCTATACCCTGCCCTGTAGGGCACGTCTGCAGCCCCGCTCCCCCGCTTCGCTGCGGGTTCGCCCTGCCCCCGGACCGTCGTGAGGCCAGCGTGCCCTGCGCTCTCCGACCCCGCGGGCCCTCCGCTTTGGGGCTGAGAGTGCGGGGACAGCCCCCGCTTCCTCCCCCTCTCCTGGCTCCCTGGTGCTCCTGTGAACTGGCGCGCGCAGCGCGCCGCTTCTGGCCACGCCGCCGCTGTCCATGGCGGCCGCTGCGGTCCTAAAGCCTGCCGTGTAGGGCACATCCGCAGCCCCGCTCCCCCGCTTGGCTGCGGGTTCGCCCTGCCCCCGTGCCGCCGTGAGGCCAGCGTGCCCTGCGCTCTCCTGTGCTGCAGTCCAAATCTCAGTTTCACCCTTCACATTAGTTTAGGCAAGTTTTTTTTTCAATTGAGATGAATACATTGTAAAATCTCAGTTAATGTCAGTTGGTCTATATCAGTTATAAATATATTTGGACACAACATGTATAGTTGGTGTTATGTTCCTGTTCATATTTTTTGAACTTAAAAGTTGATAATATGTAATGTACTTTACAATGTTCCTGACATAAATTTCAGCTTCCTGGATTTTTTTTTTCATCTGGCCTTCAGATATGAAAGGCAGAGTGATTTAACACCTGTTTAGATTTGTCATCCATGTGACAAAATGAAAAGTATGCCGTTTGCAATAAACTTTGCATAAAATAGTTAATTTGCATTTAATTTTAATGGTTTAAAGAATGTCAGGCAAAATGGTCGGTCCTCACGCATGTTCACTTCTTCAAATCTGGCCCTCTTTGAAAAAAGTTTGGACACCCCTGGTCTACAGTTATGCCATAGAGTTGTACAGTAGCCAGAATTTTTTAATGAATAAAACTTCTCTGGTCCTTCTGGCATAATCTTGATTGATGATCAGTTTGTATTTCTATAGCACCTTTTATTGGAGGATTACAAAACACAAACAAAAATTAAGTCACACAATAGAAGTAGGTCAATATCATTATTGTTAATTTACAGATGGGTAAAACAGAAGGCACAGAGATAAAGTACCATCCAAGTGAGTGGCAGGATCTGGACTGGATCCTACTCCAACCACTATACTGGTTTCTTGATGGCTCTCCCAACTTCATTTGTGGAGCTGTGGAGGGTCTCCTGGTAACAAAGGTAGAGACAGTGTGCCCATGAGAATGATATGGGAAGAAAGATGGGATGCGTATTGCACAGCTCTTCCTCATCTTTAAGGGATGGAGTGCTCATACTTCAGTTAATATTCCAGTCACTCATTTGCACTAGTGTGGATGGTCTAGTTTTTGCTAAATTCTCAGGGAAGAGGGAGGAATTCTTCACACCTACAGTCACCCCAGAACATCTCCCTACCTTTAATATCAGCAATTCACAGACACTTACCTTCCTTCCCCCCCCCCCCCCCCGCATCCCCCTTCTGTTCTGCAATGTGATTTGTCCTTTTCATATTTGTTCATTTTTTTTAATTGTATCCTTTGGTATATATGGTTGTGACTACTTTCTTCCACTATTTGATCTGAGGAAGTGGGTCTGGCCCACGAAAGCTCATCATCTAATAAACCATCTTGTTAGTCTTTAAAGTGCTACATTGTCCTGCATTTTGTCCCAGAACATCAAATATCAACTGTTGGGGGGAAATGAATTTGGTTCTAAAGAGATTTTCTTTGCTCAAACTATTTGTGATGCTTTTTTTTTTAACATCTCACCCCCTTTTGCAGAATCCTTCCCCCCCAATCTAAGGCTTGCTGAGGCATGTGTCCAATTCCAACAAACCTTGTCAATTGGCAGGGCTGATAAAAAAAACCCACCACCATCCACCAGATGTCTTAAAACTAAGTCGGAATGAGGCATGTGGAAAGATGTGAGCACGACCCTAAGGGGTGGAGGGCAAGAGGATCAGCAACGCAATCTGCTGGTTCACGTTAAAGGCAAGGTAGGCGGAGTTTGAAGGGTGACATTTCATGCAGGCTCTCAGCCTTCCATGCCCCAGAGCGCACAGGGAGGCTAAGTGACTTGACCAAGGGCACAGCGCCTCTGGCAAAGCAGGATCTCGAATCCCAGCCCCAGGCCTTGCTACAGCCACGAAGGGGTCTCCCAAGAACCCCGCACCGGGATGTGCGCCCCCACCACCTAACTCACTGAGCCCCCCCCTCACATCCCCCCCCCCCCCCCACTAACCTAGTGCAGCCTCACAGAGGAGCTGTTACCGCCTCCCGGAAGGCCCTAGTCGCTTTTCCGCCCCCAGCCATCCCCGAGGCGAGCATGAAAGGGCGGCTTCTCGTGCCTTTCAGTCAGGCGCTGCGAGGACAAGCCGGGGAAATGGGGTCCTCATAGGTGAAGGCCGCCGCGGTACTTTTTGCCGTACAACATGGCGGCGCTGTTGCGGGTGCGGAAGCGCTGTCGATGGGAACCTCTGTTTTGCCGTACGGCTCGGGTTCTGTCAGGTACGGCGGCCCCCCACCCCCGTGCTGGTGACACTCTGCCAGGGTGGCGGCGGCGGCGGGATGGCTTCCCCCTTCCGTCTCCTGGCGAGCTGCTGCGGGGGGGACGCCAGGGGGTCTCCCTGTCGAGGGAGCTGCTGCTGGGAGGAAGGGCAGTCTCCCCAGCCTGCCTCAGGTTGGGGGCCAGCAGCAGTGGCCACTGGGGAGAGTGACTGAGGGCGGGGTGCCGGGTTCTAGGCTTACCTGGGGAACGGCTGGGGTGGGGGAGGGGCAGGTAGGTGGCCATCTTCCCCCCTGCCCTGAAATTGCCTGGGGGCGGGGGGGGGGGGGAGGACTCTGACATTCCCCCCACTCCCAGCCCATAGACACCCCAGCTCTTGCATTGCTCGAGGGTAGGGGTGACACCTCCTCCGAAGGCAGTTAACGTGTTTTTAAGCACCACCCTTATATGATATAGGGAGATCACTGGTTCTGTGCTCAACCCCCTTTCTCTCTCTCTCCTGAAATGTGCGTCTCTACCAAGACCACTCTCCCCCGGGCTGAAACGGCTGGGGCAATCTGGGAATATGGTGTGCTCAGAGCCCGCAAGCTGTTGAGTGCTATGGCGTCATATTGATTTGAGTACACATTGGTGGGCTTCAGTAGGCTGAAAAATCAGAAGTTATTTGGTGTTGGTTTTTGTATATTTCTGTAAACTAAAAATGAGTTTGTTAAATTACCCTTCCTTGTTGCAGACCTCTAGTTTGCAAAGTAAATTGCCAATTCTTCTTTCTTGAGAACAAAAATTAAATAGTTTGGTTAGAAAAATGTCAACTCTAACTTAGCAACAACTATTTTTCAACTAAAGTTCCGTAAGATTCTATAATATGTTGCTTTGAAGAGTGTGCACATGGAAACTTAAGCTACAATGTAGGACCTGTTACTTCTTATCAATTAAAATATGCATTAGACTTCTGGTTAGAATCTACTCATTTTATAAGTTGGAGGCATTATGACTTATTGTGTCAACCCACTTTTTGATCAACAGTGTAAATAAAGTATCTATTTTACTTTTCACACTTGTTTTTTGTTTACATTTTGCTTTTCATTTAATTTTTGAAAGTAGACTGGTTAGTCATATCATGAACTAGCACATTGTTATTTTGGAGGGTAGAATGTTTTAGTGGGTCCAGTAGAGTGTTATGAGAAACTGATAGGACACAATAGTTTAATAAAAATCCTCAGATCCACTTATGCCATCTTTCTTATTTATTTGTTTTAAAATGTTCTTTTCATAGGGAAGAACGAGTATGATCTTCTGGTGATTGGTGGAGGTTCTGGAGGCCTTGCTTGTGCAAAAGAAGGTTTGGAACTGTAAAGAAATAAGAAATTAATAAATTTCACTTTTTTGTTTAAATGATTACAGTACTGGTTATCTCTCTACTGTCTCTGCTAGTCTCTTTAGAGGATTCAGTCCCTACAAAGAAAGTTTTCTTAAAACATTAATTCATATATTTGAGGAGTAATTCAAAGGTAAGAACAGAACTATCTTACATGGTTCTTTTCCCCCTTCTCCCTTATCTTTCTTTAAACTCTAGCTTCATTGTCATCTGGAGTTTTAACACACAAGAGCAATGAAATGTGGGCTTTAACTAGGCTGACGCTTCAGTAAATGACATCCTTTTTTTCTTTAATCTTTGTTAAACCTTTTCCATCTTTATACAAAAGCCAAACAGCTATTGGAAATGTCAGGGAAATCCTCTGCCAACTAACTATGTTTAATAACTTTTATATCTTTTTCTCCAAAACTGCACTATTACAATGAGGTTATATCCCTCCCCCTTCCCTCCTTCCTTTGCTGATATGTATTTTCTCCCTATTTTTGTTTTGAAGCTGCTCGGTTTGGAAAGAAGGTGGCTGTTATAGATTATGTGGATCCTTCACCTAAAGGTATGAAAGTAAGACACGACCACTTTTTATGTCAAACAAGTTTTTAAATAGGTCAGTTTCTGAGCACATTAGTGCCAGTGTATTGATGGTGGTATTTGGCATTGTAGATGTATACTGCGAGTACCCTTTAACTAGTAGAAGTCTATAGCATAACTCCCTTTGATTTCAGTGGGAGCAGAATTTGCATAAAGTTGAAAATCATCTGAGTAAAACATGATTGTTAGCAAATGTAATTTACAATGTAGCATTGTTCATGATGTATAAATCAAGTAGCTCTTGATTTTTTTCCCCTACGGCTTACAATGTAAATTAGAAAGTAAGAATACAGACATTTGAATGGGATTGCACATAGCTGGTATTGCTATGCTTTAAATCAGTGGTCCCCAAACTTTTTGGCATCACACCCCCCTTTTTGATTTTTGAAAAACCCTCATGTCCCCCCCTCAAATAGCAGCAAAACTTTTTAAGCAAAGAAAAAAGGAACTGAACAGGGCAGCAAAACTTGATGGGGGGGGGGGGGGGAGGTAAAGGTGCTAGGTCGCCTCATGCCCCCCCTGGAATTTCTTCATGCCTCCCCAGGAAGGCACACACCCCAGTTTGGGAACCCATGTTTTAAATCTTTTGTGCATTGAGCAGTGTAAGACCTAGGGTATTTTCAGTTTTAAACTTTATTTTAAAGGGTTACTTCCATAAATACCACAAGTAGAGTTTGAAATGCATCTGCAGCAGATTGCATAAGTGGCATTTATAATTTTCAAATTCACTGTGTTAGTTTAAAATGATCTGTTTTGGTTTTTTGTATTTTCTTTTTAGGAACCAAATGGGGACTTGGGGGCACTTGTGTGAATGTTGGCTGCATTCCTAAAAAGCTTTTACACCAAGCAGCACTTTTAGGGAGCGCCCTTAGAGATGCCCATTGTTATGGCTGGAATATATCCCATCCTGTTCACCATGACTGGTAAAGAATATTGTTTCTATGCATTTTATGTGATCCTGTACATATTTAATAAAAGTATCAAATTTTTTTCTGTTCCTCTTTACTCTAGGGATGTTAGCGGCTACCTGGCTAACAGTTTAACTGATAAGTGATTGCTTACTGTTTAGCAGTCCCAGTTAAACACAACTCCTCCCCTGCGTGCTCTGTATTTTAAACTCAAACCGGCTGGCTGACTCAGTCCCAGCCTGCTGGTCCGAGTTTTAAATGAAGAGCATGCAGGGGAGCTCCCTGTACTGCTGCCTCTAATATGGGAGCTAGTCTGTGCGGGGAGCCAGTATAGAGCCACCTGTGCAGGGTAGCAAGAGTCTCCTTGGAAATGGGGACAGGAGCAATAAGTGCATTGGATGCTGTCCCTTCCCTCAGAGGGAGCATTTTAATAGCTGTAAAAACTAAAAATTGTTGCAGTTGCGTGATTACTAAAATAAATGATATCTAACATCCCTACTTAGCAAGGGAACTGAATTTCAGTTAGACTGTTCTTTGGTCACTCTTTAAAAATATCAGGCTTGCTAATTTTACAAAGATGATTTTATGTATATGTGTTTTGATTTAGCACTGTATTCTTATGTTATGTTGCAAAATATTCCTAACTTCTATCAATTGTGCATAAGTCTTTGAGTTGCATTTTCAGAATCTGTACAATGATCATTTAACACTTAATATCTTCTTTTTGATAGGTCTACAATGGCAGAAGCTGTTCAAAATTATGTCAAATCCTTGAACTGGGGACACAGGGTGCAGCTACAGGAAAAGTAAATGAAATTCTCAATATCATCTTCCCTCACGTAATCAAGCAGCTTTTCTCAACTTTAGCATTTCTTGCATTTTTGCAAGGATTGAAACTTTCTAGTGAAGACAATTTGTAAACTCCGGTCATCTGAAGAAGTTGGCTGTGCCCACGAAAGCTCATGATACCATCTGCATGTTTTGTTAGTCTATAAAGTGCTACCAGACCATTTGTTGTTTTTTAGTTGAGTGACATTTTTGCCACTTTCCCCTTCATATGTGCAAAGTGATTGGGTGTGTCTGCTAGACAAAGGCTGTCCTGTGAAGTTTTATTATCCCACAAAGTTAGTTTTGGAGTGCCACACAGCTGTAGGATAGATGTGGTTAAAAATCTTTCTGCTACAATAACTCAGGGTAGTATTAATAAGCTTTGGAAGGAACTGTGCCCACCCTCTTCCTGAAAGAGCACTGCAGTAACTTTAAGGGTAAATGTGAGAGAACTGGGATGGTTCTTCAGGAGCAGAAAACCATCTCTCTCATATGCAGGAGGATTTACATTAATATCAAATAGATTAGACCTGAGATTCCTGTGAGAGAAGTTGCACACAACACCAGTGAGGTGGTAAATAAGTTTCCTGAACTAGAAAAAATAAATGCATAGGTAACATTATTTATTCAGCAAGGGAAAAAAACCCATATTGTCCCCAACTTTTAAGCCCTGAGGCCTTTCTCAGGGCTGTCTAGATCATTTGGCAAATTTTCCTTTGTGGTGAAAATGAAATTTATGGCTGATGTAAGATGTGCATAGCTAATTTCAGAGCAAGTCACAGAGCTAATTTTCCAAGTATGTGCTATAGTGAAATAGTAATACTATGCACATATTTGGCACCTGTTCTCAAAGAGGGCAGTGGGAATTTTTAAGCATTAAACCTTGCAACTTCTCTTCCAAAAGACATTATTCCAATTGTATAGATAATTAGGGCACAAACGTTTATTTAAGACACCTGCCTAAGGTCACGTAAGTCTGTGGAGAAGTCACAAATAGATCTATGAAATACTAATGCTCTTCTTTCATTTATTTTTGCTGATATTTACTATCTTTTTCACTTCAAGTATGATCTAAAGAGAGTGGGCTAGCTGATTGTATCACCCTTTGATTTTTGTTCACTAAGTATGTGTAATTTTTTTAAACAGAAAAGTGAAGTATTTCAACCTTAAAGGCAGTTTTGTGGATGCACACACGATCTGTGGTTTGACAAATGCAGGTAAAGAGGTGAGCTAAATGGCTGGTGGTATATCATCATCTGGTTGAACTTCAGAAACTCTAGCCCCGATTCTCTTGTTAGTTTTCAAATATACAAGGATTTAGGTTTTAATTTGCAAATTTAGTTTGCAGTTAACAAACCAGAACCTCCTGCACATGGAAATTAATAGAATTTGGCAACTGAAAAGCGCACTCAATCCTAGGGTTTTGAAGTGCTTAAATAAACATTAATGATAATTGAGCATAAGAAACCCCAGTTCCAATTCTGTGTTAGCTTTTGTTATCAGGAAATGGAAGCACCAGATTGATAATTGTCTTGGCCAAAGTCCTGTAGCATTGGCAGAGCCAAGATCACTGGCAGAGGTTTAAATGAAACCCAGATCTCTTCACTCTGTCATGGTATAACCACTAGACAAAACTGTTTCATCTATATTATCTCCCACATCATCTAAAATGCATTTTAAAACTTTAGGTCATGTTTGTAAGGGTAAGCCACTAGCTGGCTGCAAGGTGCTTTGTTTACCTAAGCATCCGCCGGTGTGGCCACTCACAGTGGCTCTGGTACTCTGTTCTTAGCCAATAAGAGCAATGGGAAGTAGAGCAGGCTGGGCCACCACTTTCTGAAGCTTCCATTGGCCAAGATTGGCGAACCACAGTCCCTAGGACTGGCAAGTGATTTAACCTTACAAGCCATGACCCAAAGTTTGAAAACTCCTTATCTAAGAGCTGCTTTTCTTCCATTTGCAGATTGGAAAAACATTCTTTTTTTTTTTTTTTTTAGTACAAACATATTGCAGTTTAACTTCAAGCACCTAAATGGGAAGTTGTGGTTGGGAGTCACTTCTGCCCCTTTAGTAAAAGATCTGAAAATTTTGGCACTGTTAGATTTTATTCAAGAAGTGACTACTTGAGGTTCTTTAAAGAAACCGAACTTTCAAATAATAGGTGCTCATCAGTTTCTGAAAATCAAACTAATTTTAAAGTGTCTTGATGTTTGGTACTGCAAATCATTTGTCACTTTATATCTTACTTATGGTCTCTTTTCTTATAGCCAGATTAGCAAAGAAAAATAGCAGTTGTTGGTACACAACTACTGCATCAAAAAAGAACCTCTCAGAGTCTTATAAGTATCCTAAGAACAGTTGAAAGCCTTGCCACATTAAAAAGACAAACTGGTGGGAAAAGTATAGGAGAAGCGTTTTTGTGCACATACTTTAGATGAATGCAACCTTTGTTGTTAATTTGCTGATTGGTGCACTAGTTTACACAAATAGCATGTGCCATTGCCAATTTTTCTTCATTCTTATCACCCATATGTGTATAATTAAAAGCTAATGACAGACAATAAGGTTGTTTTAGACTAAAGCTGGCGATTCTTTCAGAGATTGGTAGGACTTTGTTGATCATAATAACACTAACTTTGTGTATTTATTTGCAGACTGTCATTACTGCAGAAAACATCGTCATTGCCACTGGAGGGAGACCAAAATATCCTACAAATGTAAGTCATGTCTGCCATGTGACATCTTCAGTAGCTTTACTTTTTCTGCTGTAGCTCACACTACATGTTTGGAGGACTTAACAAAGGACAGGTGAAATGCACAGGTGAAATTACACATGATTTGCTTCTGTGACTGTGTGAGCTAGAACAGTCTTTAATGTAAGTGAACTTTTCAGAAACAAAGCATAAGATCCCTGAAGTTAAATTGAGATTGTGACATTAACTTAAAGGCATAAATGTTGCTTTTTCTGTAAGGATCTGGTCAGTCTGGCTTTGTGGTATGGGAATACCTCAAGACTGATTTTTTTTTTTTTATCCCGTTTTAAATCAGACCATCCATAACCTGTTGCCCTGTTTCACTCCTCTGAACATCATTGGCTCCAGTAGCCTCTTGATATGAATTTAGCTTTGCAGACTTAAACCTTTAATCTTCTAAAACATCAGAACAGGTAGAAGTAGGATTTAGCTTGTGTAATAGCTTCCAAGGTGCTGCACAAGGGATTCCATGTCACATAATCCAGTTTCATGGGATGTCTCAGGGCCATACATCTGAAGTTGCGGAGCAATAGGCAGGTTCTACTTTCTTTTAAAAAAGTGGATTTTTGTGCTGGTGAAAGGTACCAGAATAACAGCTCTTAAAACTGGAGTCCTCTTGTACAACTGACAGTTAAATATAGACACTCACCATGCAAGCTTTCCCACGCTATCTTGACAATGTGTTTTTACCTTAATTGAGAGGGGCCACCTCTGGGAATCAGTGTGATTTTACTTGTTTGGACCTCACCTGAAAATGCCAATTTTAATTGTGATGATGTCTTTGAGAGGTAAATACCTGGAAACTGAACTGAGATATCTGAAGTCATTTCATATAGGCCACTGGTCTGTTCTCAAATTAAGTTGCTATCAATCAGGGATGGTTTCTAACCAATAACCTTGTGGTAAAGGGTCCATAGCATGTTAGTTATCTTAAGCCCCTCTGTGGTATTTACTGAACCTTAAGCCTCTCAGAACTAGCTGAGTTCACATTTGATATAGCTATATCACATTTGATATAAATTCCTTTGACACAGTGTAAAAACCAAAGATGGACTTTCTGCATGTGTTTTCTGCAGATATAATTCCCTCAATCCTTATCTTTTGTGAAAGAAAGAGAAAGCATAACCTAGTCAAGTCTAAAAATGGTTATAGTCTTTGCAAGGAGAAATGAGTTTCACCATAAGATTTGTGGAGATGGTATTGAACATATTTTTGTGTAAACATTGCTGTTCTTATGATCTATGTTTGTTCAGTAAGCCATGTCAGCTGTCTGTCCATTTCCTTCAATTGTCAGAGAGAGGTACTGGATCTTTGGTGCTCTGATATTATGAACATCATTGGCAAAGCTTTAGTGGCAGCTGCTTCAGTGGCACTAATGAATGATAACCTGTCAATGAATAGAAAAGAGCCATCCTTTTTCATCCTGGTAGATGTCTCTGCAGTATTTAACATTGTTGACCTTGAGAATCTGTCTTGTGTGAGAGGTGGCCAGCTTCTGAGATAACACATGCAAAAATAGTTAGATCTCTTTCTGAAAGGATGATCACAATGAGTACTAATGGGAAACTGCACCTCTACCACTAGAATCAATTCTCCATTCCTTTTCTATATCTAAATATAACCTCTAAGGCTGTGTCCAGACTCAGGGGTTTTTTCGAAAAAAGTAGCCTTTTTTCGAAAAAACTTCACCTGCGTCTAGACTGCAGCCGAGTTCTTTCAAAATTAAATCGAAAGAATGCGGCTTTTCTTTCGACAGTGGTAAACCTAATTCCACGAGGAAGAACGCCTTCTTTCAAAAGTGCTCTTTCGAAAGAAGGCGAACAGGCTTTTTAGAAAGAGAGCATCCAGACTCACTGGGTGCTTTCTTTCGAAAAAGCGGCTTGCTTTTTCGAAATTCCGCGTGCAGTCTAGACGCTCTCTTTCGAAAGAGGCTCTTTCGAAAGTATCTTTCGAAAGAGCCTCTTTCGAAAGAGGCTTGCAGTCTAGACATAGCCTAAGAGAAACATTCAGATGACATGAACTCAAGTCCCAGCAATATGCAGATGATACTCAGATCTACTTGTGCTTGTAGAATATCACAAGACGGTCCAGTACTTGAATGAGATCAGCTCTTGGATGAAGCAAGACAGAGGTGATGCTTTTGGGCAGAGGAAAGTATTCTGAAGGTCTTGCAGATGAGGTACAGTCTCTGTAGATTGATGTCACTCACGCCTTACTGGGCAATTTAATCCGTAGTCTAGGAATAACTCTTGGATTCCTTGCTTATGTTGAGCTATCACATAGAAGCATCTATAAGCAATGCTTTCTACCATCTCCACTTGGCTAGGAAGTTCAGTCACATTCTGGCCTCAGTTATTCATGCCTTCTGCATCTCTTGTCTGGATAACTTCAAGGTAAGAATACAGGAATATGCAGTCCTTCAGCATTTTGGAAACTCCAACTAGTACAGAACACTCAAGTATGTTTCTTAACATGAGCACTTCATACTTGTCCTTTTCTCTCTTCACTGACTTTCCATGGATTTTTTTAAATCAAGTTTAAAGTCTAAGTCCTTATCTTCAAAGTACCCCATGGCTTGGCTCAAGATATGTAAAAGATCATCTAAAGCTTAAGGATGAAGACTTTGATCAGCAACTCTGCTTTTTTGTCACAATGGAATTCTCCATAATAACAGTAAAGCTTGTCTGTGTGGGAGACAACCCTCTCTAAGGATGGTCTGAGACAGAAATGAAGTCCACCATTTGCTAGAGCCGTCAGACCTCACTAACATTTTCTCCATGTGCAGGTCACATTTCTTCAACCTTGTTTTCTCAACAAAAACACAAAGTAATATTTATGTAAAAAAACCCAAACCCCACTAACAGAACTGGAAACAACAATGTGCATGATTCTTCCTCAAAAACTTGCTGATTGCCTAAGACGTTGTCTACACTTCTGGGGAGATTAGTGCTGAGGGGGTTGATCTCTCGGGAGTCAATTTAGCAAGTCTTTACTAGACCCATTAAATTTACTGTGACCTCATTTCATCAACTCTAGTACTTTACCAGATCAAGAAAAGTAAGGGGAGTTAATGACACACACCCCTCACCTCTGGCAGTGGAGATGCCATGGTATGTTGACTCAGCTGTGTTAGTTTCACATTGCCTCCTAGCATAGACCTAGCCTTAGACAACTTATTTTTAATACTACTCCTTGATGCATTTAAGAGCTTTTTTTGAACGTGTTATAGTAAAGCAGTAACATAGTACAACTCCCACTTCTTTTGATAAGAGAATTTCCTATCTTGTGCTAGGTTTGGGTAAGCAGTGCTTGCTCCACTTTTTGGCTGCTGTGATGAGACTCTTCCCCCTTTTTGTTATGTACTCTTCCTATAGTAAATGTAATCTCTTGTATTTTCCTGCCTTATCTATAGATAACTTTGGCAATTATGTGGGTGACCAATACTTCAGTCAGTCTAAACTTTCTGAGAAGTCACCAAACACAATGAAGAACATAAGGGTGATTCCACACAAAAGCATTGGGAATTTCAATATCTGATGGCTTTTTTTAAAAAACTGTTGGGTACGTAACCAAATATAGTAACATTCTACAATGTGTATTAGCACCGCTGTATAACTTTTTAGCTTTGTAGTTTTTATTTTTCAGAAAATCAGAACTGAGCTAATGAAAACAATACAGAGTCTTGTAGTGTTCAAGTTCAGTTGTGTTCTAGCAGTTCCAAAATTATCTCTGTTTTATTCATAGATTGCAGGTGCATTGGAATATGGAATTACAAGTGATGATATATTCTGGTTGAAAGAATCTCCTGGAAAAACGTAAGACATTAATATGTGCTGTAACTTGCAGTCTTACATTGATACAGAAAGGCATAATAATAGTCTAAATTGCTGCTTTTGAAGTTTAATCTCTGATTTTTTTTCCCCCTGATTACTACTATGCCTAATTTTGTAAAGGTATTTTGTAGCTTTATTTCAGCAACTATCACAGGAATATTTTTCCATAAGAAACACTCTTGAAAAACAAATCATGTATAGGTTGTACCTCCCTTAATAAGGACTCCCTGGGCCGGCAACATCTGTGGTCCGGCATGGACCACAGATATTCCTGGACCCCAGAGTCCAGAAGAAGGGAGGTCGAGGTATGTGTGTGGAATGGGTGGCACAACAGGGATCTCCAGCCCCACCAGCAGCCCTGACTGCGCAACTCCCCAGTCGCAAAGCCAGGCAGCTGCTGAGCTGCTCTGTCCCAGCTGCACAGTTCCAGCCCCCGCTGTGCAGCCCCGATCCCGGCCATGGAATCAGGTGACCATAGAGCTCCTGCCGTGGCACTCCACCCCAGCAGCAGTGGGGCCAACAGTATTTAGAGCTCCACCCTGGCAGCAGCAGGAGCAGTCTGAAGCCCTAATCTGGTGTTGGCAGCACAGGCCGGGAGTGGAAGGTGTCATATCACAGTGCCAAGGCCCAACAGGGTTGTGGATTTGCTTCAAGACAGACTTGATTAGGGATAGTTGCTTTTATTAATCTCACTATGTCACTACTATTACATGCTTAATACTGCCAGATGGTTACACAGCTACTACAAAGTAATATACCACTAAGCACAGGCAATGCAATGCATAAAAGAGTAATAGGCACTTGGACATGCTTAATCCCCTTCAGTCTGCAGGGAGTCCTGTTCATGTCACCTTGCACCAGACAGCAGTGGAAGTGGCTCCAGCCGGGGCACCCAAGGCACCCTTCAAGGTCTAGGTCCCTGGTGAGACTCAATGGGCCCAGAACTCCCTATACTAGTTATACTACAGTTGTTTACTGGGTGTGAACGTACTTGGCTCAACATCATTCTTATCACTTTCATGAGCTGATACCTAGGTCAAACTTGTTTATTGCTCAGTAGTTTCCCAGCTCAAGGCATGGCTTAAAGCTGATAAAGCCCCACTGCTATTTGGGCTTGCAGGATTCCAGGCTATGCTAAGCTGGGTACAGCAGGGATGGGAACTTCCATCCTAGACCTGCTAAGCTGTAGAACCTACAAATAACTTTTATGTGATACTGGGACCTTCTCTGGTCCTGCAAATCCCCTCGTTTAGGACCAATCGGGTCCTGATTGTGCCGGACCAGTGAGGTCCAACCTGTATAGCTTTTTTATTTTAGCAATTATAAAGAGAAGCCACAAGAGGGCAGCAGGTGCTAAGAATTTAATAGCATATTTTCATTCCTCACTGTAAATTTTATAAACTTCAGTTAGTCTGTTAGCTGAGTTAATCTGTACAGGAAAAAAACCAACAAATGGTCTGATAGCACTTTATAGACTAACAAAACATGTAGATGGTGGTATGAGGTTTCGTGGGCACAGCCCACTGTTTTATGTTTGTTTGAAGTATGTTTTAGATTACCAATTTATAGTGTTTACTATTAACTGATACTGCTACCTTGATGCCAAGTCAAAGAATATAGGGTTATGTTTATCATTCTCTTAATCTCCTTTTTTTTAAATATACTTTAAGTGGAAGTATAGTACTCGTTTGATATATGTAATATAATTAAGTTGGGTGAAACTCTTTCATCTATGCACTGCAGGCTAATTATTGTGGAAATGGCATACCTGTGTTCATAAAGAAACCCCCAAAAATTTCAATACACAACAGTGTGGCAGTTATAGTAAACACTTGATGGTGAAGTTCTGTGTGTAGATAAAATAACTAGAAGCAGAGATTCTGCTCTACTAAATTGTAAGTTCTTTGGGACAAGGATTGTCTTTTTATTCTGTTTGTACAACACATAGCACAGTGAGGTCTTGATTTGTATCTGGGACTCCACAATACAAATAATAAGTGAGCAATTGCCAGTGCTATAGCTGAATAAAGATGTTTATATTGTTAACTTTCTCTAGTAAGCTGATTCTAGGAACTATATATATGTATATTTCCTGAGGAAGATAAGTGCTATTTTGAAACAAAATGTGGGTGCCATTCACAATTCTGAATTCAGAAATATAGTGTGTCTTCAGTTAAACATCAACAGATAAACAGAACCCCTTAGTGCAGTTGAAAAGGAAAGTAATTCTGCAGTTGTTTGCAGTATATCAGTCACCTCTTGAATTTTGAGAGCATGATTTATGTGAGGAAATAGGGTTTTTTTTAACTAAACACAAGATTTATCCTTGTAAGATGTTTCTATGAAAATGTGGCTTTTGTCCAGTCACTGTTAATGCAAGTTGTAACAGTGTAATGTGGGAGTCTAGTGTTTATATGTTGCATTCCTAAGCTTTAGTCAAAATAAGCCTTGAGGGGCTACAGTAGCATTTCTGTACTTTATCAGTCTATGCTGAAGCTGACGAAGGAGGGAGCTGTTCACATTCAAAAGGGTTTTTTCTGTCTAATTTATTTCTCTTAAACTGAACCTTGGGAATATTTATAACACCTTTTGTTTGCATTCTGATCTGGGTTCTATTTATTCTGCTATTTTTGCATATCTCTTGTATTTAGGCAACGTATAAATTACAAGACTGCCAATCTTCAATTATTTTCTTAAAAGAGACTTAAAAACACCGGAGCAAATCAATAACCGTCTTAAAAATCCCCCAATATATACACACAATAAAATGCTTCAAACCAATGGTAAGAACTGAAAAACTCCCATAAAACAATCCAGATGTATGGAGTCTTCCTCCAAATGAAGGAGAGTTGGCAAGTGTAAAGGTACTGTGTTCTGGTTTTTAATCCTGCCTGTTTGACACTGAAAATGCCAAGGAACCAATTGGTTTGTAGGAGGGGCTATAAATCAGATTAACTGCCGGTGGTATATATGACAACTGACTTTCATCTAATGAAAAAGATGAGCAAATTGTATGCCCAAATCACACAAGTCCTTGTTCCTTGCTTCCTGTGAATATTCAGGGAATATTTCTTTATAGACACCATGTTATGTTTTTCAGCAATTGCAATTATGATAGGTATTGTTGGCCTGTTGGGTACCGGAAGAGGAAGGCACATCATCCTTTCCAAGAGAAATCAAGACACCCTAACATTGGGCAAATTTCACTCAGAGTGATTAAATTATTTATTGAACTTTAACATACACCACCTGGGGTTCCCTTTTAACTCTATCTGTATCACCAACCTCTTAATGCTATTTAAATTGTAGCGGGGTTTATATAGATGTTCTTTCAGGACCTTTTGGGAGCTTTGATCTTTCCTGCACACATTGCACTCTAGCCACTCGCCATGTGATGGTTTCCTTTCGTTAGCCTGCAACATGGTTCCTGGGCAGTGTTCCCTCTATTTTTTCCATCCATGTGCAGAATAAATGTTGGTATGTGCACCAAAGCATGTGCAGATGTGTACCACGAGTAGAAACATGTGCTGCTAGCTGAGAGTGCTGTGGGCACTATTCTAATCTTCTGGGAGGCATTTGAATCTCTTCTGGTTGGCTGCTCCGTGCTCAACTTACAGGAAACACTATTCCTGGGTGATGTCAAAGGGGCCAACAGCCACCGTGGGCCCAGGGGCTAGGTGTGGGGGGACCAATACCATGCCCATGGAAGGGGAAGAGCCTCGGGCAAAAGGGGTGGGACTGAGGGCAGTTGGCCTTCAGTGCTGTGCTGGTCCCTCTTCCCCAGCCCTTAGAGCTCTGTGGAGTGAGGAAGCGGTGTTCCTGCAGCAATTCAAAAGGTCCCGGGACTTCAGCCACTAATGCTGCTGCAGTAGCAGTGGTGGTGGCTGGGAGCTCTGGACCACTTTGGAATGCCCGGCCTCTGTGCAATTGTCCCCTTGGTTTACTGCTCTCTTCCCTTTCTGTACCCCATCAGCCAGCCTGGTAACATCAAACATACTCTCCCCTTCCAGTTCTGTATCACCCTTGCTCCTGTCATAATAAACACCTATAGTGGAGAGAGATGCACACATCACACCTGAGTTTCCCTCCTGGCAGCAGAGATTGGGGCTATGACTTGCTTAGGGTAACATAGCAAGTCATTGACAGAGCCCCTGATTCTTTGACCCTCTCCTGCCATCACATTTCAATGCCTGCCCCTCAGAAGCATGCTGTTGCACCAAAGTTTGTTTATATTGGCAATATATATTCCTTTTTTTTAAGGTTTTGTTGTGTTTCTGTAACCAGTATTTTGAAATGTTCAAACCAGTAAGTTTTTATGAGGGCTAATGGCTCGGCCTGTTTGCATATAACAGATACTGTATTTTAAAACCAGTTTCACTTTTTTTCATAAAACGGTATATCTCTATCAAGCATTGTATAATACACATTTTTTATATTAATGTAAGCTGTGATAGCTTATTCCCATGTCTAATGTTTTGTATCCAGCACTGTGCTGGAAAATTCTACTTAAACCAACAGTTAGGCAAAACACTCAAAAAAAAAAAAAAAAAACAACCCACAGCTCAACGATACAGATGTTGATACTGCATATTTTTCTTGGAAATGTATTGGCCTTCTTAGATCCTGTCTCTTTAAATGTTGCATCTGTATAGTTTACAGTGAGAGCAATGTGTTGGCAATTGAAGTTTTAGAATAACTGATGAAAGCCACTGGTAGATGATGATCTGTATTCAGTGGATTATCTTCAGGCAGCTGTTGCCTCCTTTCACCTTCTCTGTGCTGGCATTACTTCATTGCTCTGAAAGTCTTACCTTTCTAGAAGCAGAAAGAAGAGAAGGTGGGTGGGTGTTTAAAAAAGCCAAAACAGATGTTAGAAATACCTCTGCCTCCTGCTTCAATTTCCATTAAAGTTCTTTTAAAAGCCTGAATATACAGCTAAAGATCAATGTAAAAATGGGGACTACCTTAATGCTTCCATATTGCATACTGTAATGCCCATCTAGGAATTTTCATCCATAATGGGGAATTTCCTTAAATAGCGAGTTTGAATTCTTTAACTATGATTTTAATTTTTTTAAAGGAGTTGATTGAGTTTATTGCCAGCCCATAGAATTTAAGTATAAAAACAGTGCAGTACCAGATTTCATCCTCAAATTTCAAAAAGGATATGCTTTAATAGAAGGCAGAGTTAATAAATCCATGATTATGTAACCTCTTTGTAATAAATTAAAGCAAGAAAACCTTGATATACACAGTTTTTAAGGAACAGGTAGACCATATATTGGAGGATTACCTAAAAATAATGTGGTAGAGGTGTGTTTGTTTAAAAAAAATCCAAAATTTTAACAATAATTAAACAATAAAAAGACCAAATAGCTCCTATAGAATGGAATCCATCTCACCCATAGGGTAAGGGATTTTTTAAAAAGCTAACTTTGATACAGTACATCTATTTTATATTGACTGTTCACTGAATTAGTGATTTTTTTTTTTTTTTTTTTTTTAAGAATGAGTTGCTCAAAGAACTTTTGAACAATATTTTCTATGGTGTCCAACCAGTTCTGAAGCAGTAGTCACTATAGTGGCTACTGCTATAGCAAATTAGCCATACTTAACTGACCAAATAGCCACATGTGGCTAGCATGAGCTATATGCTCAACCAGTGGTACTATGTTGTCCTGTCTGCATTTTGAATGCAAATGAGTTCTTAAAATGTTAATCCATCCTCTCCTCTCACTCTTTGCATGACTTCTGATGTATTACATTTTTTGTTTGTGTTAGAATAATGGCCTGAGTTTCAAATGCCAGATTCTGTAACTAATGCAAATTTTTTCTAGACATTTAAATGTCAGTCATTTTCTCATTGGTTTAATAATCTTGTTGCTAGGTTTCTTGATACAGAAATGCAGAAATGTTTAATAATGTACTGCATGGGAGACCAAAAGAAGCCTAATACTCTGCAAGACTTCTGGATGGAGTAGTTTATCCTTTTCAGATTTTTTTTAAGTTAATCAAATCTTGGTCTGATCCCCTGAGCCTATCTATTATAAAAATTAAGTAATTCCTTACAGTAACTGGACAGTTGCAAGCTTCAACTGTCTTCACAAGATTTATCAGCATTGATTCAGATAATAACTCTAGGCACTTTCCTGTCACCCAGCTCTCATGATGTTGGTGAAAGTGAGTTGATTTCATCAGGGCACACAGAACAGTATTCTGAGAGAGAACCATTTTTAAAAATGGAATTATATTATTATTACTTGTAAGGATTAGCACTGTCATTTGAATTAGCCATTCTAGCATCACCTTGCCTCTTCCAAAAATACAGACAGCCAGTTTCATAGGCCACCCACAACTGAGTTTGCACTATCTGGCATTTGTCTTTTAATGTTCAATATTTCATTGATCTTGAAGAGAGGCTATTATATTTTGAGAGGATTTATGTAACAGTATAGGGATGTTAATCTAAATTTAAACTGGCTAATTGAATAGTCAGTGCAATTTGCATCAACTGTTAAATTAGCCAATAAGCTTCCGCCTTTGAAGTGTAGGAAGAACCCCAGGACTATTGCTACACTTCAAAGGCAAAAGTGCTGTGTGGGAAGCATGGGACCAGCAGGGAATTCAAGCAGTTCTCCACAGGCCCCATGCTCCCTGCGGCATTTCAAAGTGACAGTGCTGCATGGAGCCCAGAGTCAGAATCCCCAGGTGACCCCGAGCTCCATGCGGTGCTGCTACTTTTAAATGCTGCAGGCAGCCCAGGGCCAGTGGGGGAATCCCTAGCTGACCGCAGGCTTCATGTGGTGCTACTACTTTAAAATGCTGAATGGAGCCTGGGCACTGTTGCTTTGAAGCACCCCTTCCCCCCCCCCCCTTTGCTTCCTCTTTCTGATAGAGGCGGGGGATGGGGGAGCGACTAGTCAAATAACATGTCATCTATCTGATAAGCATTTGCTTCTCAGATAGTTGATTAGTTGACTAGTTGCTCACATCCCTATTACATGTAGATGGTATCTTGAGCTTTTGTGAGCACAGCCCACTTCAAGCTCATGATACCATCTACATGTTTTGTTAGTCTATAAAGTGTTACCAAACTATTCGTTGTTTTTTAAGTTTATCCTCTACAGACTAACTCGGCTACCCCGTAGAGATCCCTATTACAGTACTTTATTTCTTTAATCCAAATGCAGTTACACTATTAGTTTTCTACTATCATAGTAGTTAGCTACTACCACTAGTAGTCAGAGCAGAAGTTGGGTCTAATGGGCCCAACAGCAGTCCAGGCTGTGGAATAAAGGCAGAGGTCAGCACCAGAGTCAATTATCAGTTGTTATAGTCAGGGGTCAATCCAGAGTCAGAATCAGGAAGCAGAGTTGAGGTCAGATGCCAAATGTCAGAGCTAAGGGTCAAGCTGGAATCAGAAAGAGGAGGCCAGGGTCAGAATCAGAACTGCTCACTAACAAATGGAGGGGAGGAAAAAGCAAAGGATCAGGTATTGAGTGGAAGCAAGGTAGAAACAGGAGTGAAGATGGAAATAAGAGAGGAGCCAGGAGAAGAGTCGAGTTCAGCAAAGCCACAACAGGAAACTACCTTGTTTCTCAGCCAAACTTCTTGCTCTTCCTCTTGGCTCAGTGCATTTGCATGAACTGATGGAGCTGATTGGTCTTCCAATCAGAGTTCTTGTGGATGTTGTCATCTCACCCAACTTCAGTAGACTTGGGTGGAAGCAAATATCTGGCAGCTGTCTGGGTATTGCCAGGTAAGGCTTCAAGACTGGGCACATCACAGGTAGCAGAGTGATTTCCCCCCCCCCCCCCCCCCCGAGGTATGTGTTTGCTATGCAAACAAGGAGGATGAAATATTATGTCAAAGTAAAGGGTTTAGTATGCTTATCAAACTGACAAGTCTTTTTCAAACTGTAGTTGTTGTGAGGCCTGAAATAGCTGTTCTAGGCTATGGACTATTAACCTCTAAATCAGTGGCCAAACAGTTAGAGACTGAGCCAAAATAGTTGTGGATAGAATGCAAAGAGCCGTCTGTCTGTCTGTCTATTAATTACACAAAATGTAGTGATAAAAATAACATTACAGGACATTTTGGACAAAAACCAATAAAGAAGTCTCTTGTCACTTAAAAAATTAACGCCAGGCCATATATCTTCAGAGACGAGGAACAAACATCAAATAAAAAAAAAACCCTTTGAAAATACTGTAATATTCTCACACTGAAAATAAACATCCCCACCATGTATTTTAAATTTAATGCTACTGCCCTATTATGTCCTATGAGGGTTTTTTTTTAATTAAACTGAACTGAGAAGTAAATTAGCACAATTTGAAGTGCCTGTTTCACTCCAGCTTGTTTCCTCTTTTTTTTTTTTTTTTAAACTTCTGCATGGCTATGTCTACAGTGGCGCGTTCTCATGCAAAAACTCTTTTGCAGAAGAGTTCTTCTGCAAAAACTCTTCCAGAAGAGAGTGTCTACACTGGCATGTGCTTTTACGCAAGAGATGTGCTTTTGTGTAAGAGCATCCATGCTGGTGTAGATGCTCTCTTGTGCAAGAAAGCACCAATGGCCATTTTAACCATAGGGCTTTCTTGCGCTAGAAATTCATGGTGCCTGTCTACACTGGCCTCTTGCGCAAGAACAGTTGTGCAAGAGGGCTTATTCCTGAGTGGTAGCATCAGACTTCTGGTGCAAGAAGCCCTGATTTCATACATTAGAACATTAGTTTACTTGCGCAAGAACACGCGGCCAGAGTAGACAGGCAGCAAGTTTTTGCGCAAGAGCGGCTGCTTTTGCTCAAGATCGTGCCAGTGTAGACACAGCCATGAAGTTTATGGCTTTTTTACAGTTCTAAAAATTGAGATCTGTCCCAGACTGCAAATGTGAGAGGTTAAAAAACAACAAGGGAGAGACTCAGATTTCAGAATAATTGCTTTAGCCTGGCAAACAGCCTTTGAATTTTCTTTAAAGAAACAAAGTGTAAACCAGGTACATGCTGATTCTTCTCCCCCTTTTTTCCCCTTGAAATTTAAATACAACATCTGTGTCTGCTGCCTTATTCTGCATTCATGAAGACTTTGATTTTAAGGCGCTTCAGCTTCCCCCACCCCCTCACTCTAACCCAATGCACCCACCCTTCTCCCAGAGCCAGGTACCCTCAACTCTCTGCTCTAACCCAATATACGCACCTCTCTCCCAGAGGCAGGCACCTCTAGCCCCCCTGCTCTAACCTAATGCCCTCCCCATCCTGTAGAACCAGGCAGTCCTACCCCCTCTGCTCTAACCCAGTTCACCCACCCCTTAGAGACAGGCATCCCCAGCCTTACTAGCTCTAACCCAATGCCCTTCCCCTATCCCAGAGCCAGGCACCCCCACTCCCTCTGTTTTAACCAATGCACCCCCAGAGCCAGGGACCCCCAGCACCGCTCTCCCCCTCCCTGCTCTAACTCAATTCCTGGGTCTCACCAGGGCCACCACAGCCATGTGTTTTCCCCTATAGGCGCTGGGGTGCATGTGCAGAGCAGCCATGAGCAGTCAGGGCATACGGCTCCAAACTAGCAAGAGCCGCATTTCTTTGAGCAAAGAGCCGCATGCGGCCACCCCTGCTCTAAATGAATAGCAAGAGTCTTCCTTGAAGGGGAACAGCCTAATGCTCCTGTGCCCGCATTTATGAATTCTGGGTTCAAAGTACCAAATGTTCCCCATTGAACATTGTCAATAGGGCAAGGAATCTTTATTCTTGGCGCTACTGTTGCTATTTCCTCTGTCAGGATTATGACTGCACGGAATAAAGTAGTGTTACAAGCATTTGAAAAACAGCAATACCCAGAGTGTGGCTGCATCCCTGATCATTTTGGCTAATCACCATTGCTGAATCTATCCTCCATTAACTCACCTAATTCTTTTTTGAATCCAGTTATAATTTTGGCCTTCACCACATCACCTGGTAACAAGTTCCTCAAACTGATTAAGTGATTGTTCATTGTGTGAAAAAGTACTTCCTTATGTTTGTATTAAACCTGCCATCTATTAATTTAATTGGGAGATCCCTGGTTCTTGTTGGGGGAAGAGGGTGGTACACAAAACTGCCTTGTCCAGTTTCTCTGCATCACTAATGATTATATAGACCTCTGTCTGTATCAGTGTTTTCCAATTTTATTTGGCCATGGAACCCCTAGAATTGCTTAAAAAAAAAAAGACTCTCAGCACCATGATTCCTGCTGCGACTCTGTCTCTTTAAGAGGAGGCAGGAGAGTGCCTACTTTTCGTGGAACCCTTGCTTTCATTTTGCGGAACCTCAGTGTTCCGCAGAGCACCAATTGGGAAACACTGCTCTATATTATTGACCATCCTTGCAGGTGGTGAGGAATACAGTACCTGAGAAACCTACCACTATAGCATTTAATTTCAAAAAAAGGAACTATACAAAAATGAACAGACTAGGTTAGCAGAAATTAACAGGGACAGTTAAGAGTGAAATGCCTGCAAACACCATAGAAACTTTTTTAAAACAATGTAATAGAAGCTCAAACTATGTGTATGACCAAAATTTTTTTTTTAAAAAAAAGCCACCATGGCTAAACAGAATAAAGAGGTAGGTAAGGGCAAAAAGACTTTAAGTTGAAAGTAAAATTTTACTAAGGGAAATAAAAAGAAACAAAATCCCACAACTGATCTATTCTTTTAGGTAACCACTTTGAAGCCAGGTCTGAGCTATGAGAAGAAGTCAGTCTAAGCTATGAGATTTGAGTTACGTCAGTAGTATAAGCCAAGTGGACGTTGCTTAGATCTACTGACTGCAGTATTCATAACACACTGACTTAATGGGTGAAACTCACATAGAAAACAGGTAAATAGAGTCACAGATCCTCTATTTTCATTGCAATCCCATTTTCTGTTAGTTGTGTTGATAGAGCATCTAGATACCCCAATGTGAACCATGAACCCATTGCATAATATGTTGTACAAATACTTAGTAGGTCAGGGCTAGGCAAAAAATGATCTGCAGGCTGGATTTGGCCTGCCACACCTCCAGCTCCCGCACTTGGCACTCAGTGAAGCCAGTTGCTGCAGGGCCATGTGCTTCTGTGAACGCTGAGGCCCTGGGGGAGGAGGCTGAGACTTCTCACCCCGCTCTGGCCCCCAATAAATGTTTAGTCATGATTCATTTTAACCCTTTATTATTCTCACTTGTGTGCTTTTATCTGTTTTGTTCTGCAGAATGTGTTTTAGATGTTTTATTTTACAAAATAACTAGGAGACGGTGTTCTCTGCTCTCTCTGAGGATAGCAACTCACAAACCACTCTCTCTAGGAATAGCAACTCTGGCTCCCCCTAGCCACTGGGGATGGCCAGGTCAAGTCATTAGGGTTGCCAGGTGTCCAATTTTTGTCCAGAAAGTTCAGTATTCAGGTCCCCTGTCTGGTTAAAAAAAAAAAACTCAGAAGATACCGGACACATGAAATGTCCAGTATTTCCTTTTTCCTGCATACGGAAGCCTGTCAAGGACAATTTTCCCCTGCTGCATCTGTTGGGGGAGTGAGGAGCGTGCCCCCCCCTTTTTTTTATTTAACAACTTTGGTGTCCCCTCCCCCCCCCATTTTTTTCCTCAACAGAATTTTTTCCCAGTGTTTTGTTTTTTGTAGGGGGAGGGTGATGTTTGGTATTTTTTGTTAAAACCATCTGGGAACCCTATGAGGCATGGCAGCCAGGGCCTGCCATGGCTCTCACCACCACCCCCTTAGCTGCCGGGGGATTGGTCCTGGCTGAAGCTGGCCTGGCTCTCGCCCCCTGGCCACTGGGGCATTGGGCCGAGGCCACAGCTGACCTGGGAGAAGCCTACAGGGGGTTGGTTTGGGCCAAAGCTCTTCCCTGTCCCCTGCCTAGGGTTGCCAGGTGTCTGGTATTGACCTGGACAGTCTGGTATTTTTGCCTCCTGTCCAGTAAAAATATCAGAAAATACCGAACACCTGAAATGCCTGGGATTTTCTGAGGTTTTTTTTCCCTGCCAGGAGGCGAAAATACCAGACACCTGGCAACCCTAAGACATGCTTGGCAAATGGGCCCAGCCCCCACTCCCTCTTCGGCCCCCCGCCCTCGAACCCTCTGCTTACCTGGGGTAGGGGCTTGATCAAGAAAACAAAATGGCTGCCTGCCAAAAGACCTGAAGCAAGGGGAAGCAATGCCTTTCCTGGGTCTTAGTGCTCAATCCCTCTCACTTAAAGGGGCCATGCTGTTTTATTCATTTTGCTCAATAACTTTTGGGGTCCTTTTTTTTCTCAACAACTTTGGTCTCCCCCCCTTTTTTTCCCCTTAACAGAATTTTTCCCCTGGTAGAGTTTTTTTTTGGGGGGGGGGGGAGATGTTTGGTATTTTTGGTTAAACCATCTGGTAACCCTACCCGTGCCACCTTGCTGTCCAGGAGTGTCTGAGGCCACCCCGACTCTTCCCCCACCCCTGGCCACTGAGGAGGGCCCAGAGTGGGCCCGGCTCTGACCCCCATCTCTCTGGTCACTGGGGGGCTGTGCCAGGCCAAAGCAGACCCAGCTCTCTCACTCCAGCCATGAAGGGGGAGGCCTCATGGGCTCCCGGCCCTCCTTCCCCTCCCACGATGTGGGAGGGAGATGTGGCTCCTGGACCCTCTCCCCACACAAGGGAGGAAGGTGCACAGCTTCCAGAACTCTTCTTTCCCCCCCCCCCCCCATTGGGGGACATTGCTCCTGACTCCTCCCCAGAGGAGCATGGGTTAAACAGTATGGCTGCTGCCTCCCCCCCTCCTCCCAGCACCAGGGAAGTCACGCAGCCCCCACCATGGGGGCGGAAGGGAGGAGTCTGGATGGCTGAGGAGAGGGTGGCTGTGGGGCTCAGAGTGACACAATGATGTCACACTCATCCTGCAGGAAAAGCTTTTTATATATATTTCTAGAAAGAAAAGAAAACAACTCTGTTTTTAACAGAGTAGATTGATTGATTTAAAAAAATTAAAGTGATTTAAATCATTTTAAAAAATTGATTTAAAGCAAATTTCCCATTGATACTACTTCACGTATTCCTCCAAGCAATGATGCAAATCCGATCACTAAACCATGTTAATTTGCACTTCAGTACAGCATTTTACCACATTTAGGAAGGTGCATTTTGTGTAACTTTTTTAGATAACTTTTTTTTTTTAAATTTAGGAAATAGTACATAGTACAGTAAAACTCCAATAGTCCGGCATCCAATAGTCCGGCACTCCTGATAGTCCGGCATCAAAATGGCAAGAGCCTAGTGAGTGAGCTTCTGCAAAAAATGAGTAACAAGGTAACAGCAGCAGCAGCTGAACTGAGCAAAAAGGATAAAAAAGGCTTAAAAAAAACTAAAACATTACAGTATACTGTATACAGTATGAACAATAAAAAGGGCTAGGAACACTTTATATACAGTATATATATAACCAGCTTATAGTACCTCCTGATAGTCCAGCATATCTGATAATCCGGCACCACATAGGTCCCATAGGTTCCGGATTATCGGAAGTCTACTGTACTCGCTACCTGTGTCAAGCTGCAGATGCAGCAGCAGTAAATTGGGAATAGTAAGAACTAAATCACACACACAAATACAATAGCACTTGTATTTTATTAAACTAAATCATAAGTATTGCATAAATGTTTAACATTTTGCAGTTGCAGCAGTTTTCTGAGTTGCTGGCTAAGGGCTGTCCTTAAACTTTTTGTTTTTTCATTTCAAATTTTATTAACTCTAGCAGAAACGTCTTCAGAATACTAAATGTATGGTGTCCGTAAAATTTCTACGGCTAGCTCTCATCTTCCCCACTCCCACTGCCGTTTTGATACAGATCTGATTCCAAAACTGACTGTGCTTAGAGTGCACTTAATTTTGGCATAAGCTTCATTGAAAACAAGCATAGGATTGGGTACTTTGGGGGAAACTAAGTTATGCTGAAGTAAAATAGGGAATAGATTTATGTTATCACCATTATAGTATTGACCATGATTGTCCAATATAAGGAGCATGTACAGTATTATATAATATAAAATAAGAAAATGACATTCAATGGCAACTGGCAACTCTAGATTTCTCTTACTGCATCTTTCTTTACTGTATATTTGGGTGATGGAGTCTAAACCTAGTTCATGAAACAAGCCATAATGATTGGCTAAGCTAAACTTTTTTTCTAGCAACATCTAACATAACAAACAGCTTGGGAATTTACTTGTTAAATCACATTTAAGCTAAAAGCCATAGAATATTGAAGAATGATCCACATTGTTCTTCAGACATCTATCCACATCATTTTCTCCCAATAAAAAGCTTTTCTTATGATGTTTCATTTTTGCAACTGGGCCCTATATCATCTCCTTGCACAGCTTACACTTGATACATTTACCCAGGAATGAATTTCTTCAAAATATTTCCAGATAGGGTCTCTTATATACCCAGAAACCATGGACGTTTTTTTAATAGCAAAAGTGTCGGTGAATATCACAAGCTCTATCTATGCTTCCTTTTTTTTCAGTCTACTCCACTGTTCCTTTCTATGCTGCCACCATCCTTTCCTATATGTTCTCTGTCTTTAGATACTATTTTAACTAATTATTCCATGCTTGGCTCAGGGCTACCACCACGTAAGCAGAGAACAAAAACAATCCTATCCAGTATGTGTCTCTCTCACATCTTAATCTGCTGAGGAGCAGAAACGGCAGACCCAGATGCAAGAGTTGTTTGTTAGGCTGGATAAACTAGAGTCATTAATTCATTTTTATGACTGTAAGTGTAGGTGTACAATGTTTGTGATAAGATTTGTTTGTAACTTATTTTTAATTGAAAAATTTATTTTAAGGATATTTTTAAAAAATCAAAAAATCCAATTTCATTTGCAGCGTGTCTGGGGGGCAGCCCCTGGCCTGCTGTTGCTTCCCCCTGGCCTGCAGGTACTCAGTGTTGCCTTGCTTAGGGCAGTGTTGTTGGGGGGAGTGGCACGCTGTGGGCTAGCCCCAGCCTCCAGCTGTCCCTCTGTACCCCTACCTGTAGCTGGTTTGAAGGGTGCGGCGCTTCAGGGTCTATCCCCAGTCTCCAGAGGCCCCTTCATTCTGCAGCCTGTTTTGGGAGGGTGTTCCAGGGGGTTGCCAAGGCTCAGCAGGCTGTCCCAATATTCAGGTCCCCCCAAGATCTACAGGGTCTATGGGGGCCACGTAATGGCCCCTTTACCACCAACAGACTGTCTTGGGGTGAGGTGAGGCTCAGGGGCTGCCTGTGGCCTCCAGCGGCCCCTCTACAGCCTGCAGCCTGTCTGACAAAGCTCTAGAGGCTACTCCTCCTCCAGCAGGTTCCCCCCTTTCTTTAGGCTGTTTGGGGGAGAGGCCAGGCTCCAGGGGTTGCTCCCATCTCCAGCTGCCCCTTTATAGCCTACAGATTATCTATAGAGGCACCAGTCTCTGGGGGCAGTCTAATGGCCCCTCCCCAGCCTGTAGGCTATCGGGGGGGTGGGGGGGTTAGGCTCCAGATGCTGCTTCTTCAATAGCAGGTCCCATCCCTTGTCTTGCAGGCTCTCCACAGGGGGGGCAGGTTCCAGGTTTGGGTTGGGGGGAGGGAGGCGAGCTTCTTACTTGGTTTGGTGGCAGGTAAGATAGCAGAGTTCCAGCACTGCTGGCCACTTTTTTTGTGTTGCAGCTGCCCCTAATGTCTTCTCTCAATATCACATCCCTCCTGTCTCTGCCCTTCCCTTTCACATTCCTCTGCTCTCTGACCCTTCCCATTCCATGTTATGGAAAATAGTCCCATTCCCATTTTCTAGGCATAACCAAATCCCAACCCTGGTTTAAGTTAGGGTCAGAGGAATCTGCATACCAAATTTGGTGGTCCTAGCTCTTACAGTTTAGGAGGAGCTCTTAAGCAAATGGACTCACAGAAAGATACACTGAAAATATATGTATATGCAAACCACATACTATTCCTATTTAATAATGTCATATGTGAAGCTCAAACCTGTAATCTTGTAATCATACTACACACAAGAAAATAACTTTGTACCAACTATGTGAAAATGAGCATAAGCTTATTCTGTTACTATATTTTTTCCTTAACAGGTTGGTGGTTGGAGCCAGTTGTATCCTTTGTAAAATGTATAATGATTTATGATTACCATTGGAATATATTCTTTTCTGTGAAGTTTCAGTTTTCTAAATTCCCATGCTCTTAGACTGTTTACCTGCATCAGTAGCTAAACTATATTAATAGCATTTTGAGCAGCATAGTCACGAGAATTCAGAACTGATGATGGTGTATTCTGGGGGTCTTGCAAACATTTATTTATGAAGTTTTCTCTAATATGAACACTAGTTTGCTTTTGTTCTTTTTTTATATGGTAGCAGTGTTCTTAGTATGGATATTTTATTGATTAGAATAATCTAGGTTTCTTTGTGGCAATATCCTTGTTTTGGTTGTTTTTTATCTGAAAACATATCTATATTCCTTTAATTTGATGATTCACAAGATGTTTCCCTTGAGTGTGCTGGTTTTCTCACAGGCATTGGACAGGATACCACAGTTATGATGAGAAGTATCCCACTTCGAGGGTTTGATCAGGTAACAATTGTTACAGTTTAAATCTCTTGAGGTGTATGGGGGGAGGTGGGTTTTTTTCTTCCACTTAATTCAAGAAAAAGGGAAGTGGCCAATTTGATTTGCTCTCATTGTCCCATGGTTTAAAGTAGTGGTTCTTTACCTGGGGTGCATGCACCCCCTAGGGGTGCAAGATGCCCTTTCTGGGGGTTCAAGACATACCAGGTTTTTATGATATATCTTAGGTTTAAAACTGACCTACTTCAACGATTTTTAATAAAGGATGCAAGAACATATTTTGAGAACCAAACGGGTGCAAGCTGCGGTAAGGTTAAGAACCACTGGTTTAAAGAGTCAAAAGCTTTCTCTCCCAAATTAGCCTAGTTTCCACTCTTGTACTGTCTGAATCATTCTTGCTTATTCTTTCCAAATAGTTCTCTCATAGACAGATAACAAGCCTAGACATTTTCAGCTTGAAGGGTGAAGCTTTTGGAAAGATAGTATTCTGAAAACAGAGGCTTAGAATAGTAACCAGTATGCAACATTAGATATAGAAGTCATTCCCACTGTATTTAATTGGATTTTTAAAATAATTGTAAGTGGTAGATGATTATGGTTTGTTTTATAAGTGTAAACTTTTTTAAAATAGTATTTTCCATACTTCTGCACAAATGGTATGGGGCAAATGATAAAATATGGCTAATATCTCACGAATTTGAAACAAGGCACAAGACATAGTTTAACCTGGCTAATATCCTGGGATTCCTCCTCATCTTGCTATGAAGTCTACATCATAAATCCATAAGATCTTTGGTTATTTATTGATGTTGTGAAGTAGACACTCTGCTCTTGTCATAAAAAGCGTTAAAGCAGCCCAGGGAGAGGGCTGTAGCTAGGGGCCAATCATGAGAGACCTTGTGGGAGCCAATCAGAGCCCAGGAGGGCTATATAAAAACGGTGGCTGGCTAGGCTGGAGAAACTCTCATTCCAGTCCTGGAGGGAACAGGATCCAGCTGCCTACTAGCTGAGGTACAATGGACAAAGCAGTTCTGGGGAAAGGCAGGGTGAGCCGGGGAGCTCCAGCCTGAGTAGTACCAGGCTGAGGTCCAGGAACAGAAACCTGAGTTATAGGGAGGCAGCCATGGCAGGAAGAGGCATCAGGTCCTTACCTCCTTGCCTATGGTTAGTAACCATTGTCAGACTGCAGTTTGTCCCTGAAGTAATGGGCTTAGACAATGACTGGCAGTAGGGTCACTGAGGCCAGGTTAGTATAATGGATTGGGGGTTGCCAAAGTGTGGGATGGAGTTCCCGGAGGGAAGGTGCCATGGTCTAGGAGGAACGCAGGTCCTAATATAAGATAACAGAGCCATTAACAGAAAACAGGGAACAGCAGGTGAGACATCAGCTGGAAGTGGATGCTCCAGCACTGAGCAGAGCTAATTCCCAGAATGACCAGCTGGAGGCGCCACAGCAGTGAGTCCCACCCCGTGTTACAGTAGAGTTCCATAAATGTGTGGGCCCTTCCAAAACACTTACAGAATAACCTTTCCCTGGGAAATATTGTCTTATATGGATAGAAGCAATACATGAGATAATAGTTTAAGTGCAAAGAGGGTTGGAGGCAAAAGAAGTCTGGAGATTGTAACAAGGTTGAGATGGATGAGGTAATATTGATATATCAGGTTTCAGAAGAGAAATATCATAGGCCTGTGCTTTACTGTTTTGCCAGCCACAACTTTTAGCTTGAAAATGTGATGTATAAGCCAAGAACCAGCACTTTTTCTGCGTCAGTGGTTTTGTGATAATATCCATTTATATAGATTATAAACACCTCATCATATGATAACGTACAACCTGGCTCACTGTAGTCAAGAGCAATAATGACATTTTTTAATAAACCTGTCAGTGGGACATTTCACGTCTCAACAGTGGTGTGACATTAACTCAAACATATTAATCAAAATTGTCTACTAAAAAACCACCATTTTTCTTTTATACTAAAGCTTTTTTAGGATACCTGATTGATTCACATTTATTGCAGATATGTGTGATAGATATAGTACCAGAAGGAAGCTCTGTGCTAGTTGGGTTATGTAAAGGTTTCCATTTTCAGATTACCAGAAAAATTGAAATTCTGATAATGTAAGTTGAATTAGCTGATCTTTTATAACCTTTGGATATGTATGAAATTATTTGGAAAAAAGCCAACCTAGCAGTCCTTGCTTTACATTTTTAAAAAAGATCTACAAACTTGAATCCACTCAGTGCTCTGGGAGGTAGTTAAGTATAACTTAGCTTTTTATTCCATTTATAAGAAGAGAATATGTGACTGGTGCAAGGGCATGCAATAGGTCTGTCAGCAGAATAAGGTTGACAATTTAGGACTTGTTGATTCTTTGACCTGTGCTCAATCCAGTAGATCATGTCAGCTGTCTATATCACACTGAACAGTTTTAAAATCCCAGTCTGATTATTTTGAACAGTTGGTTGTAAATAAGGCATCAGGGCAATTGTATACACTTGGTCTATATTTGAACGTAAGCAGCAACATAATTCAGTTCATTCACACATCTGTGGGTCTCGAGTTTGAGACATTTGTTTTTTGTTCACTGCTTGACCTGCGGGGAGTGGTGAGCATAGGACGAAGTTGGTCACCTGCAGAAGCAATGCTATCTAAAAGCTGGTTTGTTAAAGAGAAATAATAGTCAGAGGCGCCCTCTTTTGTAAGACATGATTTACTATGGATGTAAATATACTGATTCTGAAAATTACTGGTAGTCTCTGTAGTTGGTCAGGACCTAAGTTTGTCTGTCATGTGAGAAATCCCTAAGTTCTGTCAAGCTCACTGGATTTTCCTGGCACAGAATGAGAAATCTCAAGGTGTAAATATTAGGTTTTCTGTTAATGCAAAAAAAACCAAACCAAACCAAACCAAAAAAAACCCCACCACCTTATTTGTATTTTTACACACTGATATTTTACTCTTTATTTCCCATGCAGTTTGAATGAGACTAGTGGTGGTATATTATCTAAGCCAATGCTAGTCAAAACAAAGAAGATCTTTAGGAGACAGCTGTTTACATTAAAATTATCAAGGGTTTTTTTGTGTGTTTTTTTTAAGGAAACTACTAGGAGGGGCAATGCTCCCTGCTCAGTATGCTTGCCAACCCTCCTATCTGTGGGGGTAGGCAGCCCTGGCCTCTCAGGCCCCCCATCCTGGCCACTGGGGAGTGTTGGGCCCATGCAAGTCCTGGCCAATCAGCCCCCCAGCTCTCTGGCTGCCAAGATCATGCCAGCCCTTGGGGGGTAAGTAAGCCCTGCTCTCCCCCTGGCCACCAGGGTGGGCCAGGGCCACACCAGACCTAGCCTCTCACCTCCCCCAACCCCCCCACCAGCTGCCAGGGAGGAGGGGGCCAGGGTCATGCCAGACCTGACTGCCAAGGAGCAGAGAGTTGGGGCTGTGCCAGGCTCTTCCCCTTCCCCCAGACACCTGGGGCTATGACAACCCTGGCCTCTCAGCTCTCCCCCACCACACACGCAGCCAGCCCCAGCCTTCTGGACCCCTCACCCCTCTCCCTGGTTGCAGCTAGCCCCACCCTGTCACCCACCTCGCCGATCACAGCTCCAGTCCCTCAGCCCCCCACCCTTCTCCCCAGTTGCAGCCCATGGCTCTTGGCCCCTTGCATTCCTCTCCAGCTTCATCCAGGCCCGACCTCCCTCCCTCAGCCTCTTGGCCCCTCACCTTCCTTCCTGATCACATCTAGCCCTGGCCTCCTTGACTCCCCTCCATGGTTGCAGCCAGCCCTGGCCTTTCACACCCCCTCCAGCCACCAGCGGAGGGCCAAGGCCTGGCCATGGGCAATAGGCGCAAGGACAGCAGCTCCTCACTGTACTCAGGGCCCCAACACTGTGGGACCCAGCGGGAACCACCACTTCCAGCTGCCTTGGGACAGGGTCCAGAGCGCTTGAGCTGTCACCTGCCCAACGCTCCAGCCTCAATACACCCCGTACCCAGCAAGATTAACGTGCCAGCAATGGTTTCCTGCAAAGGAAGGGGGAAAGTCCATGCCAGGGTCCTACTGGATGCCAGAGTGATGTGATGATGTCAATCTGTCATCCCACAGGAAAAACTTTTTTCTGTGTATAGATAGACAAGGTTGCATAGAAATAACAAAGTATGTTTGACGTGATAGATGTATTTACTAGGTACACAGATGAGTTGTGGATTTTTTAAAAGACTTGACCATTGTTGTTAAATAAAATATTTAAGTTTTTTTACTTCACAGCAAATGTCCTTTTTAGTAACGAATTATATGGAATCCTGTGGTACAAGATTTTTAAAGAAATGCACCCCAAGTAAAGTTGAAAAGCTGGAGAGTGGAAAACTGCAAGTTACTTGGAAATATGCTGACTCTGGCAAAGAAGAAATGGATGATTTTGACACAGTGATGTGGGCAATAGGTAAATTAAATTATTTTAAAATAATTACTTTTAAAAAATGCTTTCCATGAAATGAAATCCCTCACCCTTTGTGTTGTATGTTGTCAGATATCTTGTCCCTCTTCAGGTATTAGCACATGACTACTGGTTCTCACTCTCCTATGCTTGACCTGTTCATTTACAATCCAAAAATTCTTTTTATCCTGATGTTTGAGAGGGCTGCCATTTCTACTACTCCATGTGCTCCACTGCAGTTCTCATCATCCATTCTGGAGAGAGAGAGAGAGAGAGAGAGAGAGAGGCAGGCAGCTTTCTCTAAGACCCACAGCATGTCACAAGAAATCTGGTAGCTGTAGGTATTTTCCTATCTTACACTTTCTAAGAGCTCAACTCTTTGTCCTCTACACACCTTCGAGATCGCAGGCACTAGTTCTTGTGGGGGACTTTAATCACCCTGACATCTGTTGGGAAACCAATACGGCAGTACACAGGCAATCCAGGAAGTTTTTGGAGAATGTTGGGGATAACTTCTTGACACAAGTGCTGAAGGATTCGACCAGGTACCGTGCGCAGCTTAACCTTCTGCTCAAAAACAGGGAGGAACTAATAGGGGAAGTAGAGGTGGGTGACAACCTGGGAAGCAGTGATCATGAGCTGGTAGATTTCAGGATCCTGACCAAAGGAAGAAAAGAGAGTAGTAAAATATACACCTTGGACTTCAAAAAAGCAGATTTTGACTCCCTCGGAGACCTGATGGGCAGAATCCCCTGGGATGCTAACATGAAGGGGAAAGGAGTCCAGGACAGCTGGCAGTATTTTAAAGAAGCCTTATTGAAGGCACAGAAAGAAACCATCCCGCTGCGTAGCAAGAGAGGCAAACATGGTAGAAGACCGGATTGGCTTACAGGGGAAATCCTTGGTGAACTTAAGCAAAAAAAGGAAGATTACAAAAAATGGAAACTTGGACAAATTATCAGGGAGGGGTTTAAATGTATAGCTCGAGAATGCCGGAGGTGGGGGGGTTATCAGGAAGGCGAAAGCGCAAATGGAATTGCGACTGACTAAGGATGTGAAGGATAACAAGAAAGGTTTCTACAGGCATGTTAACAAGAAGAAGGTGATCAGAGAGGGTGTGGGGCCCCTACTGGATGAAGGAGGTAACCTAGTCACAGATGATGTAGGGAAAAGTGAAGTACTCAATGCTTTCTTTGCCTCTGTATTCACGGACAAGGTGGGCTCCCAGACTAATGCACTAAGTGACGCAAGATGGGATGAAGATGGATAGCCCTTTGTGGGGTAAAGAACAGGTTAGGAACTATTTAGAAAAGCTAAATGTACACAAATCCATGGGTCCGGACTTAATGCATCTGAGGGTACTGAGGGAGTTGGCAAATGTCATTGAGGAGCCTTTGGCCATTATCTTTGAAAAGTCGTGGAGATCGGGAGAAATCCTGGATGATTGGAAAAAGGCAAATGTAGTGCCTATCTTTAAAAAAGGGAAGAAGGATGATTCAGGGAACTATAGGCTGGTCAGCCTTACCTCAGTTCCTGGAAAAATCATGGAAGGGATCCTTAAGGAATCCATTTTGAGGCACTTGGAAGAGAGGAAAGTGATTAGGAATAGTCAGTATGGATTCACAAAGGGCAAGTCATGCCTGACCAATCTGATTAGCTTTTATGATGAGATAACTGGCTCTGTGGATGTGGGAAAGTTAGTGGATGTGATATACCTTGACTTTAGCAAGGCTTTTGATACGGTCTCCCACAATATTCTTGCCAGCAAGTTAAGGGAATGTGGATTGCATAAATGGACACTAAGATGGATAGAAAGATGGCTAGAAGGCTGGGCCCAGCAGGTAGTGATCAACGGCTCGATGTCAGGATGGTGGTCGGTTTCTAGCGGAGTGCCCCAAGTTTTGGTTCTAGGACCGGTTTTGTTCAATATCTTTATTAATGACCTGGATGAGGGGATGGATTGCACCCTCAGCAAGTTTGCGGATGACACTAAGCTAGGGGGAGAGGTAGATACGCTTGAGGGCAGAGTTAGGGTCCAGAGTGACTTAGACAAATTGGAGGACTGGGCCACAAGAAATCTGATGAAGTTCAACAAGGAGAAGTGCAGAGTCTTGCAGTTGGGATGGAAGAATCCCAAGCATAGTTACAAGCTGGGGACCAACCAGTTAAGTAGTAGTTCTGCAGAAAAGACCTGGGGGTTACAGTGGATGAGAAGCTGGATATGAGTCAACAGTGTGCCCTTGTAGCCAAGAAGGCTAATGGCATATTAGGTTGCATTAAGAGGAGCATTGCCAGCAGATCCAGGGTTGTCATTATTCCCCTTTATTCGGCTTTGGTGAGGCCACATCTGGAGTATTGTGTCCAGTTCTAAGCCCCCTCTCTCCTCCCAAAAAAGGATGTGGACGCATTGGAGAGGGTCCAGCGGAGGGCAACCAAAATGATTAGGGGGCTGGAGCATATGACTTATGAGGAGAGGCTGAGGGAGTTGGGTCTGTTTAGTCTACAGAAGTGAAGAGTGAGGGGGTATTTGATAGCAGCCTTCAACTTCCTGAAGGGAGGTTCCAAAGAGGATGGAGAGGGGCTGTTCTCAGTAGTGACAGATGACAGAACAAGGAGCAATGATCTCAAGTTGTGGTGGGAGAGGTCCAGGTTGGATATTAGGAAAAACTATTTCACTAGGAGGGTAGTAAAGCACTGGAATGGGTAACCTAGGGAAGTAGAGGAGTCTCCATCCCTAGAGATGTTTAAGTCTCGGCTTGACAAAGCCCTGGCCGGGATGATTTAGTTGGGATTGGTCTTGCCTAGAGCAGGGAGCTGGACTTGATGACCTTCTGAAGTCTCTTCCAGCTCTGTGGTTCTATGATTCTATGAAATTGCTCTCACCTGAAGTGGGAGAGCCAATTCCAGACTCAGTCTTCTGTACAGAAATGAATGATACCCTCTGAGCCATAATCTCCCTCTCTCGCTCGCTTTTTTTTTTAAGAAGTGTCCATCTGCAAGTCCATTTGTTACTAAACAGTAACAGCTAGGACCACCAAATTTGTTATGCAGCCTTCTCCTATCCTAACTTAAAGCAAGGTCAGGGTTTGTTTGAGCAAGGATAATGGGATGTTCCTGGAATTCATTTGTTTTCCAAAACATGGAGGGTCTGATTGGAGGGACACAACACTGCACAGTCACCACTGGGAGCAGCGAGCACAGGGGACAGTTGTGCTGCCAAGTGACCACTGGGGGGCAGTCGCACCAGGAGGGAGGGAATAACTGGGCGTGGGGCTTGCCATCTTGTCCACTAGCCCGGGTGAGTGCCCCCCCTCTGCCATAGACCCTTCCTCCTTAGCTCCGTTGAGGGACCAGGAGCAGAGGGGAACCACTGGTGTCCCCCTGGAGCAATGCAGCTCAAGCCTGCTCCCCTCAACACCACTGGGCTGCCCAACATGGCCGTGCCATCAGGCCTGTGTGGCTCCTTCTTCCCCAGGCAAGCATGGGGAGTGCCACCGGGAGGCTTCTCTCCCTCTCTACACCCTCTCCACCCTCTCCCCCCCCCCCCCCCCGCCTTTGGGCCACACCCAGGCAATGCCAGATAAGTCACCCAATTAAGATTTTCCACTTCATTTATATCACATGTATAGAAAATGCAAAGCATTAATTCAAATAGAATCCAAAGTGTTGAATAATGTGTAACATAAAGCTTCCAGTACATAGAATGGGGGGAAAAAATCTGCCTCACCTTTCACAACTCTGCCGTCACCACCATTGTCAATTGGCCTTCATTTTCTGCAAGCCCTTATTTAGATTGTGCTCTCTTTGGGGCATGGGACCTATCGTGTTTGATTTTTGTAAAGCTCCACGCAGGATGCATCAGCTGAATCTGGGAGAAATCTGGCTAACAGATTGCATTTAACAAACCAGATAAGACTTAAACTTGTTACTCAGGAATGTGTATGACTCTCAAAAAAAATCAGTTTTACCATGATTTATTTAAAAATGTAATTATAATACTTCTGTGTTACTCTCTCTTCTCAGTTGTGATTGCATTATAATGATGGGTTAAATTACTTGATCCATGAGAACTGAAGAGATTGTGATTTGACGAAGCTCACCAAGTGAGCCAATGACATCTGTGATTGGTAGGAACTTGGATTTTGTAACTTACAGCACTCTGTGGTTTGTCCAATAGACCACAAGTGCCATCCTAGTTGTCGCTTTTTCTGGGCAAAACTAACTTTTTTGTATCCCTGCAACATGAGGTGGGGAGGGGTATGTATGTTATGAATCAACTTTAGTTTGTTAGGGCTACTATTATGGCTCTCTACCTGAAAATAATGGGGTTCTTTAAGGTCCATTTAAAACTATTTTAATAACTGATTCCCCTCCCCTAGACCAGTATTTGACAAGACCAGAAAGCTCATGCTGTTTTAGAGGTGCTACAAGATGGAAACAGTTAGAATTATGTTCAAGAACTGAGGTCATTTCATTTTTCACACTTGCATGTTTCCCAAGCATCTTATCTGATTTGCCCCAGACTTTCCAGTAAAATTCTACCAGGGTCTATAGTCACACCTGTAAACTTCTGGTAGATTAGATTGTTTTTGGCAAAGTTGGAAATGGGTGCTGTTTGAAACCGAGCTGATAAAAGAAACCTGGCTTTAACCTTAACCATAATCTCTAAAATGCATTAATATGCTACTGAAAGTCAGTTAAAATGTAAATCCAATTCACTGCTTTGATTCAAAGTAAAACTGAGTATTAGAAAGCAACTTTAGAGTAACTAAATTGGTTTATATTCTGGAAATTTAATAAGTGAAAAATATTTTCCTGTCAGTGTTCACTTTTGCACTCCATCCTTTAAGAATTAAACACATTAACTGATAAAGCTGGTTAATTGATGTGCAGTCGGGATATGAATCATTGTTTTTTCTCTGTGTCAACACACCCATACCAGGTGTCTCAGATAATAGACTGGGAAACTTAGTAGTGTTGAGGATTTCCTGTCTGCAGATGTGCCAGTTACAATGCTGATTGAAAAAAGTCAGCTTGTAGCATTAGGTAGAAATTAGCCTCTACAGTTAACTAGTTGTGGCCTGAATTTCATTGTTTAATGTTTAGATACACAGTGTCACAACAATGCTAGAATGTTATTAATTTAATTGAAACACAGAAGATATCTTCTTGTATAGTCTTAACACTGTGAGAGGAGCCTATTTTGTTAAGTAAAGTTTATTAAAGAAAATGTGATAGTGCTGTTCATGAAATTTACCGTATGCTAAAAATGTACAATCTGTAAATTTTATAGAACAGGATTTCGACTGTCCTAGATATTCATTCACCACTCCTGCTTGAGCTATTTTTAAATTATTCAACTTTTCCATTTGTATGGCTCAAGTCACTAAAACATGATATGTGTTGTGCCCCAAACAATTTTAAATCTAGTTGAACTGAACCAGATTTTTAAACCAGTTAGAATAATTGGGAGATGTGCCCTAATGTAGCCAGCAGGGCTTGTAAGACTCCTATATTTGTATGAAGTGTGACCATAACCATGTTGGTCCCAGGACATTAGAGAGACAAGGTAGGTGAGGTAATACCTTTTTATCTTTGTCATATTGTCTAACTTCTGTTGATGAGAGAGACAAGCTTTCAAAATGCAGAGTTGGTCCAATGAAAGATATTACGTCACTCGCCTTGTCTCACTTCCATAATGTCATTTAAAAGGCTCAAATGCAAGGGTGGGCAACCTGTGATCCGCATGTGGGCCACTGGGGGTCCCACCTGTGACCCACACAGCCCTGTATGTCCCCTCCTCCACACACCTCTTGCACACTGCGGCACTAGAGCCCCATACTGATTTGCTAATTTGTGCTCCATCCCTACTCTTCTCCCTTCCTCCATCCAAGGATTTGAACAACTGCAAATCAGCTGATTCATAGTGTTCCAAATAGGGTTGTCAGGTGTCCGGCATTGGTCTGGACAGTCCAGTATTTGTGACTTCTGTCCGGTTAAAAAAACCCAGAAAATACTGGTCATGTAAAATGTTTCTCTTGAATGTTTCACTTGGGACATTCTTTCCCTGCAGCATCTGGAGGAGGCAGGGGGGAGCGTGGGGATTTAAAGGCACAGTGACTCTTTTTTGTGTGCGTGTGCTGTTGTGGATTTGTTTTTGTTTTTTTGCTCAACCCATTTTTTCCCCACCATTTTTGGTATTTTTTGTGAAATTATCTGGCAAACCTAGTTCCAAAAGTGCTGTTAAGGAGGGGGAGGAGTAGGAAATGTGGGGCTCCAGTGTGTGAGAGGTAGAGGAGGATGGGGGCAGAGATGGTGTGCATGGGCAGCAGATGGAACCCCAGTAGGCCACAAGTTGCCCATGACTGGCAATCAAGCAGCTTGCTGAGATAGAGGGCCACTCATGCAGCCCGCTCACTAGTCTTGGTTGTCCATCACTACTCAAATGGGACTATGTTTCATTGCTGAACAGATGCATTAAAGTTTCTCAATGACATGTAAGATAAATCTTCTATCCATGCTGGCAGTTATGTACTGCTCATCATCATATTTGAACATCTATCAGAACACTGTTGTTTCAGAAAAATTCCCACAAGTTCAAGATAATGGGACTCTTTTGTAAAGGCAGTCTTTTGAAATCTGCTATTATGCAGATAACTTTTTAATGTTAATATAGCACCTTTTCTTTCTGTAAGACTTCAAAGCACTTGCAACATGGGGGCCTGGTTCATCACTGCTTTGTGTCTTATAGAGTAATTTATACCTGCACCATCTGAATATAAAATGCACAGCTCTGGAGAATCAGATCCTACATGTTCAGATTACTTCATCAGCCACTAAAATGCTCTACCCTGAGGGATGAACGCAGCAGCTGTTTGGCTGCATACAGCAACACTTCATAATTATTTGTAACAGGAATAGAAGAATAATGTATCTACTTGAAATTACAAGGGGGAATTTAAGAAGGCAAAACATATTACTCAAACTGGAATTTGCCTGCCTCATCAAAGATAACATCCCAAGTACAGTGAAAAGTGTTAGATGATATTTAGTTACTGCAGATCTGGGTGGGAGCTAATAATCATGTAGGGCAGCTACACCAGATGTGTTTATAAAAGATAAAGACACTTTCTTCCAAGTTCATGGTTCCCATTTAGCAAGCTAACTGTGCAGTAGTTGGGCCTCAGATCATACTGGTTAAAGATATGTTTGTATGCCTCCCTCTTGCTTTCCAAAAATAAATCACCATGTGTTCATAAAAGCTTGATATTAAAAACTCTCAATGTAAACAGAATAAAGGAACTATGAATTACAGTTGCTAGTCCATCTTTAACTCACTATTATGCTGGTGATAAGTGATGTATTATCATGATACAGCTCGTAGGTGCAACAGGATAAGTTAAGGAGCCTGGCAATTGTTTATTTGCCTCTGTTAGTTGAAGTCTTAAAAATATTTTGGCTTATATTTTTGTGGTTTAATAGTTGTATGTCAAATTTTGCTTAAATTTTCCCTGTAACTTAAGTTAGAGAAACTAATATTCACTTCCTTTTCTATAATATTTTTGTTCCTGTATGTTGCTAAAGAGCTTCCCTGAACCATCCCAAAAATGGCTGTAGCATTAGGTCACTCTTTCTAACAGGTGATGTCAACAGAAGAGCCCAATGTGTGCATGTAGGTCATCGAGTCTCTGGTCCTTGTCTAGTCCTATGAGCTTTTGTGGAAGGTGCTCAGATAATAGGGTGATGTGTTCCACTATTAAATCCTAGATGGGCCAGATAGGCTCAGAATGGAGGAGACAAGATCAAAGAAAAGAGGACCAAACAGCTTTAGTTTTAAAGATATGTTAGGTGATAGTGACTTCTTGGCCATTCAATGTAATGTGATGCCTACATCTTAAGAAACTCTCATTAATTAATCATGTCTGAATTAATCAATGGCATGTGGCATTCTATCTCACCACCCCACCACAAAAGCCTCTTCACTTCACAGCATCTTATAGAGGTTCCTCCATCAGGCTCCATTGTCTTGGGATTGCTTCTTGCATGCTCAGTGCTGGTGGGTGATTTTTTTCTAGCTCTGAGCTAGCTATGAATAAGTTGGTAAGTTCAGGTGTGATTTCTTTCTATAAAGGGCTTGGTGGTTGGTTAGGGGAAATGGATTCCCTTTGATTTCTGAGGTTCATAATTTTCTTGTGACATCTTTTAGTGGGATTTGGGGAATCTCAAATGTGAGGGTAGTTACTCCTGCCTGATGGAGCACTAGCAGAGTGGGCTTTCCTTGGCTAATAATGTTGCAGGGTTTAGGAAATAGGGCTCCATAGTCTCTCCCAATACTATCTCTTCAAACTCCATCCTGGAGGCACTGGTAAAGTGAGGACCCATGCCTGCAAGACTTACTGCAATAGCACCTTTGTACCACCACCTCCTTTTAATCTTTTCTGTAGGAGTCATTGACAGAATAGAAGCTGTGCTGTTCCGTCCCCATGCATCCACTTGGATGGTTGGGTGAAATTCTCCGTTATGCATCTATTTTCACTTTGGTGAAATGTTAAGGAGCAGATTTTATCTATTTCCTTTGAATCTGTTGAAAAGTATTATGGAGTGGCTCCTGCCAATGCACATATGAAAGTGCATGTCTTGAGTTCCTATCTACTGATAAAAACAAATTTTATGAAATACCCCAAAGTTATTTTCATAGGCAAAATGAGATGGTCTTCTGGTAAACTGCTGATGCAAAATGAGCCGCATAGATAGAACCACCAAAAGCAATAGACAATTTATAGGTTAGCCTTACAAAGAGAGCATTGGTTTTCAGATGTATGCCTTGGAACAAGCTTTTTTGGTCTCTCTGCTTTCTGTTATGTTTGCACTTACCCACCACTGGGATATGGGCATCATGTCTTTGAAACAAAATAACTTTTTCTATAAAAATAGTGTGTGCCTTAAGTGCTTTCTAAAACTGAAAAGGCATGAAGTTGTCCTCCTTAGACACTCATGCACTGACTCTGCCTTATGACTTTGGATGACCGGTGATTTCTTTCCTAGTGTGTATGACTACATACTGTCTCTCTTGGCCTCACACTGATCAAAAAGACCACAGTGCTCCATCAGTCCTCACTGACAAGATAATCTCAGGTACCATCTATTGAAAGCAGTGGAGAACTGCTAGAAAACATGAAGCATTTCCCATACCTGGAAATCATTTCTCCGCCAAAGTCGACATTGATGCGCAAATCCAGCATCACCTGAGCTGTGCAAGCTCTGCTTTTGTCCGCCTGAGATGAAGGGTCTTTGAGAACCAGGTCATCGGTGCCAAGACAAAACTCCTTGTGTATCATGAAGTAGTTATTCCAAAACTGTTGTATGCATGTGAAACCTGGACAACATATATGCGTCGCCTGGAAGCACTTGAACAATATCATCAATGCTGCCTTAGGAGAATCCAAAATATCCCTTGGGAGGACAGGCGCATGAACACTGGTGTTCTCGAAGTGTCCAACATGACCAGCATTGAAGCTATCTTTATCTACCAACAACATCATTGGACTGGTCATGTGATCTGGATGCCTAATGAGTGTCTCCCAAAACAGATTCTGTTTTCCAAGCTGAAGGAAGGATGGAAGAGCGTTGGGAGCCAGAGGAAGTGTTTTAAGAACATGTTGAAGTCAAATATGAAAAAGTATGGTATCGGTGTCAAGACTTGGGAGTACGTTGCCCAGGATCGTTCCCAGTGGAGAGTTGTAGTCCGTGAGGGGATGGTACAGTTTGAGAGGTCCTGCTGCAGTGCAGGCGAAGAGAGGCAGAGAAGGAGAAAAAAGTGGCAAAAAGGCATCTCAGCCACCAGTACCTGCCCCTTCTGTGGCTCAAGAATCAGGTTGATCAGTCTTCAACTGATCCACATTATCAGGGTCACAGGAAGACATCCTACTCATTATCGAGTGACTGCCAAGAAGAGGACTATGTATGGCTGAAGAAAGATCATTGGCTTTCAGTAATAAGAAAGAGTTAAGCCTGCCAGAATTGCTTTATACCAGTTTTCTTCAAAACTTACAACCACATCAGTTTGGATTAGCCAAAAAAAACCAAACAAATTTTGCTTTGGTACTTTCCTTTGATACTTTCCATATATGGAAGTAATGCCCTGACCTCCTCTAGATATAACCATGCCAGGCCTCTGAGCAAAAGAGATGATCTTGAAAATCATCTTCAAGGACTAGAGTAGCTGTTGGAATCTTAACCTTTGAAACCTAGTCTATTCACTGATAAATAATGCACCTCTGTTAATCTCAGAAAACCATTACTACCATTTAATCGTGAATATAATGCAGACTTTGTTTCCGAGTTTTTTGGGTTAAAGTCAGGGTGCACATTATATATAGGAGTTATTGTTTAAAGTTTTATTTTGGCATTTCCGTGTCAGAAGATGACGAACCTCTGCTATGCTGATGCCACGCTGAGATAGCAGTAAACATGAAATCAACATCAACTGAAATGGCAGAGATTCCTAGAATGCTTTAAAATATTTAAAAACAATAAATAATATGAAATTTACGTCTTACATGTTGTATGAAATAGTTTATAGTTAATTAATTGCTGACATTTTTGAAAATAAGTTATAAACATGGACACCGGATGTGAAGTTGAATTTAAAGGTAATAGAGCGTTGAAATGCCACGTATTCTATAATCGTATGCTCATGTGCTATCAACCAGCAATACAAAAAGGCAAGCAATACAACGCACCGGTATACCATAGACTTGCAATCGAAGAGACTACATTTAACAACGCCTTCGTATCTGTGATGAAGGGTATCATAAAATACATGTACAGTGGGCAAAGTTGGGGTGTGCATTATATATAGGAATATAGATTTTTTCATTATGATCAAATTCAAACGTCAGGGTGCGCATTATATTTGAGATTTTACGGTACTAATGTGTTATAGTTTGCTGAGAGCCTGGCTATTTTGTTCTGAATTCCCATAACATTTTGTTGTCTGTCTTGCTCATTTTCAATCCTAATATTCTCCTGCTGGAAATTTAAGTGCCATTTCCATTAAGTGCTATCCAGGAATTGAGTCCTTCTAGGGTTTACCCAAAGTCCCATTACTGTGGCACATAACAGACATTTTTTTTCTTAAAATGATATTTATTGTTGTCTTTGGTTGATGCTAGATGTGTTGCATGTTGTTTCTTTCCTTTGTTTAATTCACATATATGAGGCATCTCTATTTTGGTGCATTCTAACCTTTGTCGTCATGTGGCTACTGCAATTGCTGTTTAGTGTTTTGTCAAATCTAGGAAACATCAGTGTAATTTACGTTCTGGTCTGTGTGTGCAAGTGCATTTTTGAACAGTTGACAGTTTAGTTGATGAGAGGTATCCGTTTCAATTTCTAGCATTGTAGTATCAGAGAGATAAAGGACTCAAGGGGTCAATATAAGGTAGTCTCCTATGCTGAGACAGAACCAGATAAACCTAGTCCATTCATGATAGGTGTTTGCCAACCAGTTCTTTAAAAAAAAATCTTCAAAGGCAGAGATTCTACAACCTTCCTTGGAAGATTATTCCAGAAATTAACTACCCTTATAGTTAAGAAAATTTTTCCTAACATTTAGCCTAAATCTCCCTTAGAGCAGATTAAGCCCATTGTGTTTTGTCCTATCTTCATAGACTTCTAGAACAATTATCACTGCTCTCTCTACAATCTTCAAATATTTTAAGGACTATTATATCCATTTCTCTTGTCCTACTCCAGTCATCTTTCCTCAAGACTAAACATTCCCAGCTCTTTTAACCTTTTGTCAGGGTCAGGTTTTTTTCTTTGTTGATGTTCCTTGCCTTTAGTATCTCTTAGGCATGTAAAAGTGTTGTCGATTAATGGATTAACCAATAAGCAAAAGCTTACAGGTTAATGCTATAGACTACATACATTCTCTCCCCCCCTCCCCCCCCCCCCGGCCCTCCCCCAGTAAATTTTTTAGCAGGCTGGCCAGCAGCCCAGCTCAGTCCCGGCTTGTGCTGGGTCCGGGGACCTACCCCTGCTGTGCCTCTGCATTTAAAGTGTATTAGGAACCAGGTGGGCAGGCAGCCCAGCTCAGTTCCGGCTCACACCAGGTCCGGGAGCTCAGACCCGACCCCCCCAGACAGCGGCTGCTGCCACCCTGTGCTGATGTCTCTATCAGAAGCAGCACGCAGGGAGATAAGCAGCCAGTCCATGAGGGGAGCTGGTTTTTAAACAGAGGCAGCTTTGTGGAGTGGGGCTGGAGCGCACTGGCTGCCGGCCCCACTCCAAGGGACTATAGAATTGAGTAACAGATAAGAATTCATGAGTTTAATTGACTGTTCAGTTAACTGATATTTAACATCCCTAGTATCTCTCCAATTAGTCTATCTTTCCTAAAGTGTGGCATCCTTAACTTCAGGAAGTCTCCTATGCCAACTAGAGTGGGAAATTCCCTCCCATGTCTTTACAAATGACATACATATTACTATCCAGAATATTAGCATTTTCATGACTGCATGATAATGTTGAGTCATATTCAATTTATGATCCACTATAACTACCAGATACTGAACAGCAGTCCTACCACCTTTTCAGGTATTCCCCCTTTTTTAGTTGTGTATTTGGTTTTTGCCTTCCTAATTAAAGTATTTTGCACATGTCTTTAATGAATTTCACCTTGGTGATTTCAGATCAACTCTCCAATTTGTCATGGCCCTCTTGAATTCTGATCCTGTTCTCCAAAGCACTTGTGACCCCTCCCATCTGCACCTGCACATTTTCTAAGCATATCTTACTGTGTTAGCTAGCAGATTATCTAAGAAATCTGTTCATGTTTCAAGTGGCACAGGACTCCTCATTGTTTTTGCAGATACAGATTAAACACGCTATCTATCTGAGACTTGCATGACCAAAGTCATTAATGTCCTTCATACATTTATGACTTGGGTGTCAGTGTGAAAACACTGGTGAAAAACATTTCAGAGTAATCTTGTGCCATCATTATAACTAATGCTACTGTTCCTTAAAGTTCATATAGATAAACAAATGAGTCTACTTTCCTTACCATGGTGGAGAGAGAAATTGGTGACCACTATAAGTGACCAGTCAGAGCATTGCTTTCATGAATATCAGAGTCAGCCTTAAGGGACCCACAAAGTCCTTGGTCTTTGCCCTTTTAAATTGAGAGACTTAGTAATGTGAAAGCTTTCTTTTTTTTAATACCTTGCAAAAGGCCTTAAATTTCAAATTTATGCAAACTACTCTCTAAGTGTGCTTCTTAGTGTTTTTTCCCCTAAAGATCACAGGTTATCCACCCAGTTATAGAGTTACCCAAAACTCTCATGTCCAGCAGAACCAAAGTTATAGATGTTTTGATTTTTGTCGTTGATTTTAGCAAGACAGTCATTTCACTGCTGTAGTAGATGATGTTGCCCAATCTACTTTTGCTGGGACGAGGACAGTAGCAAGTTCCTGAGCAACTACTGAGCCAATTCTTGTGCTGAACAACTACAGGGAGTCCCCGAGTTACGCGGATCCGACTTATGTCGGATCCGCAGTTACGAACGTGGTTTGCTGCCCGTCTCCCTGGTCTGCTGAAAACAAGCAGACCAGGGAAACGGGAAGCAAAGCCTCTGAGGACGCCGGCAGCGGGACAGCTGTGGCGCATCTGGGCTGTCCGCTGCCCGCGTGCTCCGCGGCTTTACTCCACGTCTCCCCAGACCAGGGAGACGGGGAGCAAAGCCGGGGAGCACGCGAGGAGTGGACAGCCCAGACGCGCCGCGGCTGTCCCGCTGCTGGCGTTCTCAGAGGCTTTGCTCCCCGTCTCCCTGGTCTGCTGGAGACCGACAGACCAGGGAGACGGGGAGCAAAGCAGAGCAATGCCGCGGAGCACGTGGGCAGCGGACAGCCCAGACGCGCCGCGGCTGTCCCGCTGCCGGCATGCTCCGCGGCTTTGCTCCACTTTGCTCCCCGTCTCCCTGGTCTGCTGGAGACCAGCAGACCAGGGAGACAGGGAGCAAAGCCGCGGAGCACGCGGGCAGCAGGACAGCCGCGGCGTGTCTGGGCTGTCCCGCTGCCCCCGTGCTCCACGGCTTTGCTCCAGACGCCTGTGGTACAATAGCTGGGGCGCTGCCGGTTGGTCCCATAGCGCTGCTCTGGGCGCTACTGGACCAACCCGGCAGCACCCCAGATGCTCTGCCCCAGGCGTCCTGATTCAGCCACTGCTGGTCAGTTTCAGCAGCGGCTGAATCAGGACGCCTGGGGCAGAGCAGCTTGGGTGCTGCTGGGTTGGTCCAGTAGCGCCGCTCCTCGGCGCTATTGGACCAACCCAGCAGCACCCAAGCTGCTCTGCCCCAGGCGTCCCCAAGTCAGCCGCTTCTGAAACTGACCAGCGCTGACTACAGGAAGCCCGAGGCAGAGTTGCTCTGCCCCGGGCTTCCTGGCATCAGCCACTGATCAGTTTCAGCAGCAGCTGACTTGGGGACGCCTGGGGTTCTTAAGTTGAATCTGTATGTAAGAACTGGCATCCAGATTCAGCCTGTTGAAACTGATCAGCGGCTGATTTCAGGAAACCCAGGGCAGAGCAACTCTGCCTCGGGCTTCCCGTAGTCAGCCGCTGGTCAGTTTCAGCAGCGGCTGAATCTGGATGCCAGTTCCGACTTACATACAGATTCAACTTAAGAACAAACCTACAGTCCCTATCTTGTACATAACCCGGGGACTGCCTGTAATATAATCTTCTTCAGATGGAGGGGCAATTCCATCTCTCAAGAAATTATACTATAGCAAAATGAGCAAGTGGCTAATAGTAGCTTTGACAAGGACCTTCGGTGGCCTTTGCTGAATCACACACGCAGAGTTTGAGAAACTTACAGAACTCCATGGGGGAGATTTTCAAAAGAGCCTTACTGACTTTGAAACACAAGTGCTTATAGGATGCTTTCTTAAATCATTTAGTTGCTTTTGAAAATCTTAATCATGATCAGCGATTTTTGCTTTTTCCTCCCCTTTCAAATTTCAGTTATTGGCCCTTTGCATTCCTTGGGCATTATTGGCTACTTTCTTATAAGCTTCTTGGAGAGGTTTGAAAGGGTAGTTGACTTGAAAATCAGTTCAGGAAGAGTGGTTCAGGCATAAAGAGACATTCCGAAAGAAAATGCAAGATGAGGAATCAAGGAAGGCATCAGTGGTTGAGTAGAGGGTTAATACAATAAGAGACCAGAGCAGATGAACGTTGAGGGTCTTGGTTGTGCAGATACCATTACACTTGGGCTGTGTCCAGACTCCATGCCTCCGTCGACGGAGGCATGTAGATTAGCGAGATCGGAAGAGGGAAATGAAGCCGCGATTAAAATAATCGCGGCTTCATTTAAATTTAAATGGCTGCCCCGATCTGCCGATCAGCTGTTTGTCGGCAGATCGGGAGAGTCTGGACGCGATGCCCCGACAAAGAAGCCTTTCTTCATCGACACAGGTAAACCTGGTTTCACGAGGCTTACCTGTGTCGATGAAGAAAGGCTTCTTTTTCGGGGCATCGCGTCCAGACTCTCCCGATCTGCCGACAAACAGCTGATCGGCAGATCGGGGCAGCCATTTAAATTTAAATGAAGCCGCGATTATTTTAATCGCGGCTTCATTTCCCTCGTCCGATCTCGCTAATCTACATGCCTCCGTCGACGGAGGCATGGAGTCTGGACACAGCCTTGGTGTATATGCCAGAAAATAATCTTGCTAGCTCTCCTCAAAATCCTCTAGCACTCATATACATAGTGTAGTGTGAGCATGATAGACAAGATTGCTTTTCTGCAGAAATGCTTTGGTGGCCTGTGGTGTGAATCTGTCTAAGAAATAAAGCCTATTGAGGTAATATAAACTATGCCCTTTATCACCACTAGGATATTTTCAGTAAATAATTGTTTGCTTTAGGCTTACTGGCAGACTTGTGTTGTTTTTTCCTGCCTGTGCCCATTATTATGGTTGCTTCTGACTGTGATTGGAGGATCTGTCAACATATGATGGTGTCCTAGGCACTGACTCTGTGAGTGCTAAAAAAAATAGTGGGTGCTCTGCACCCACCAATAGCCCCAAATGTCAGTGGCCCCATCTATCTGCTCCTTCTTCTCCCTTTTATCACCTCCCACTTGCCACAAACAGCTATTCAGCAGCATTCAGGAGGTGAGGAAGAGCAGAGGCAGGAAATGGTCAGGGAAAGGTGGAGTGATGTCAGGGCAGCCATGAAGGCTTGAGAGGAAAGCGTCTTGAGGGAAGTGGGAGCAAAGCCTGAGGTGGAGTTGTTGAGTTGTGGAGTTGAGGTAGCTTGGCTTCATGTAGGCTCATTGGTCACAGCAGTGAGGAAAGGTCACTCTATGGCTGCTCACTGGGAGACCCCAGGCATGCCCTGGTGACAACATTTAGTGTAGACTGTCTTAGAGTTTGTCCCACAGGGGAATATGCAGATTACCCATTGATTTCATTAGATCAGTTGACTGACAAGTTCCTTCAGGAAGCCTCTCTGCCAAGGCTTACCTAAAACATTTTGTGTACAAAGAGCAGGGAAATAGGGCCAGGGAATATCTGTTTTTCATGGAGATGTGATTACTATATTTGTTTAAAGTGAGACTGTTAGATTCATTCACAATTATTAAAGGGTTGGTGGGGTCATGATGGGCAAGAATCAATTAACCATTTTAAAAAGTGAAATAGGATTCTGTATGTTTTTCTAGCAGGGTGGCATAATAGGTTGCAGTTCTGAATTTAAAAAAAAAACAAAACAAAAAACTACAGCCACCTCTATACCCTACATGCGTTCATAGACTTATTGTTCTTCAGAGTTTTTAAGATGGTGATCATCTTCAGTGTTTGCAAGTGAGATTAAAAGCATGTGTGCTGACTTGTAAGAGAGGCCATTTCTGCTTTGATTGGTGGGGTTTGGAGAAGAAGTTGTAAACTGATACTTTTCTAAAACTGTACTTTTAAAACAAAGTTGAAACAACCTTGAGAATTTAAGAGTAATTTATCAGCAAAAATTAGCTCTAGTACCTAACATTAGGAACACGTTAGCAGTTGCTTTAATATTGTAGATAGATGGGAAAACATTAGGCTTCCTAAATTTGGGATTAGATTTAATCATGCTTCATGTGAGAGAATTTGTGAGCCAAATGCTAATACAGTTGATTTAAAGTAAGATTACTAAATGTAATTCTAGTTTGTGAATTTGAGCTACTAAGGCTGGCAGCCAATAAAAATTCAACCTCGGTTGAAATATTTTATTACTGCTTTCATAACTGCACTTGGGTAGCGTGGTTGGGTGTGGAAGGGAGTTTCAGAATGACTAACAAACCATACTTAGTGCATTTTTTAGCAATTAATACAAATCTATATACATGTTAAGATAGATTGGAATTGAAAGTCTACATTTTATACTGCAGATTTGATAAACTGTTTTTGTCACAGTGTCTCAAACTAATCTATTGATAAGGGAGGGTTTTTGTTTTGTTTTGTTTTGTTTTGTTTTGTTTTTAATGCTGTTGCGTGCTAAGCTTTCTCTTGGCTCTGCCTGGGCAGGAAAAAGGGGAAACTAGAAAACCCCATTAGCTGTCCATTTGTAGAATATCCAGGCTTTACTCTCAGTACACAAAGAAATACAACGGTAGGAAGTTGTTTCACATCCGAGCCAAGATAAGGTCCTGGAGGTTTATTATTTTTGTTGCCTGATAGCATCAGGACTGTGGAGCAAGGGGCAGAGAAGAAACAGCAGATCAACATCCCATGGGGACTGCAGAAGGGAAGACAGACAGATAGCCAAGTGCCGACAGCTTCAGTCAGTACTCCCAGAGGAAGTGTTGGTTTCACCAGATGAAATTAATACGCAGAAGTCCTTACTGAGGCATTCAGAAGTGACATTGTTTGGGGGGCCTGGTAATATGGCAGATGTGTAAAGCAGTGAATCATATGTTTACATATAATTAGATCTGCATTGACAAGCCAGGTTTTCCTTTTGTTTAATAATTTCCTACATTAACATCAAAGACCTTGTTTTTTATAATGCAAACACATTTCCCTTTTTGTTTTGCTTTGCTATAGCTCTGTGTTAACATCAAACACAAAACCCTGGATCCCACACAAAGAGTGCATCCTCCTGTTCCCTTCCTTTATAGCCTCTAAAAATAGATCCTGCTTTACCAGAAGGAAATTTTTCCTTATTTGGATTTATTTTGCTAATTTATCCAATGTGATCATATTTGCCTTTGCAAATTCTGTTGATACTAGATAACTTGATTCTGCATGTTATCTTTAAAATTTTATTTGTACAGTGGTCGAGCTTAGAACAGCCATTGAGGATCAGGGCCTGTTGTGCTAAGCATTGTACAGACTGCTCAGTGGAATTTTATCAAGCTTTACATAGACAAGTAGCCTGCTTTCTGCAGGTTTTTGCCATTTAGATTCCAGGCCACATGCATTTTTGTATCAGATATATAACTTAGAGACACCATCAACTTAAATTTGTTCCAAGATAAAAACTTTGCTAAAAGACCATGACCAGCAGAAGCATTGCCATAAATACACAAACGTTCCCATATAGCAGTGGTCCCCAACCTTTTGAGGTTGTCGGGCGCCAGGGGGCGTGGCCGTTTGCCCGCCAGGCGCCAGAGGGCGGGGACACTTGTGCGCCGGGGGGCGGGCCCCCCCCTTGCCGCATGCCTGGGGGCGGGCCCCCCCCTTGCCGCATGCCCGGGGGCGGGCCCCCCCCAGCCACGTGCCCGGGGGCGGGGCCCCCCACGCCGCACGCCCGGAGGCGCTCCCCCCGCCGAGTGCCGCGCGCCCGGGGCCGCTCCCCCCGCCGAGTGCCGTGCACCTGGGGCCGGCGCTCCCTCCGCCGAGTGCCGCGCGCCCGGGGCCGGCACTCCCCCCGCCGAGTGCTGCGCGCCTGAGGCCGGCGCTCCCCCCGCCGAGTTCCCGGGGCCAGCGCTCCCCCCCGCCCTTCCCCCCCGCCGAGAGGCGTGCGCCCGGGGCCGGTGCTCCCCCCGCCGAGTGCCACGCGCCCGGGGCCGGCGCTCCCCCCCGCCGCGTGCCCGGGGCCGGCGCTCCCCCCGCCGAGTGCCGCGCGCCTGGGGCCAGCCCCTCGCCGAGCGCCGCGCGCCTGGGGCCGGGGCCGGCGCTCCCCCCCCCCGCCGCGTGCCCGGGGCCGGCGCTCCGCCCCGCCCCCTCCGCCGAGTGCCACGCGCCCGGCGCTCCCCCCGCCAAGCGCACTCCCCCCGCAAGCGCCCGTGCGCCATGTGCCCGGGGCCAAGCCAGCCCTGAGCACCTGGCGGGCGCATTGAAATGCCCGCGGGCACCGTGTTGGGGACCACGGCCATATAGTATATGAGACACAAACATTGTATCACAAAGAAATTGAAAGTGAATTGAACTTCACTGATTTTCTTCATTATCCTAGCTGAAAGAAATGAAAAGGTAAAGAAAGATGGTCAAAAAGGTGAGGGAAGGATAGATTTGTTAGAGGTTCTTTCACTTTACCTCAGTGTTTCTTAAACTGTATTCCGTGGCACACCTGTGTGCTGCGAGGCAGTTGGAGGTGTGCCGCAGTGAACAACAGAATTAAAAATAGCCTCCCTTAAAGAGGCAGGCAACCCTTTAACTTTCCCCTGACCCTTTTTCCTCAATAACTTCCCCTCTCTCCCAACCCTTCCTCCCCCTCCCTCCACCTCCCGACTTTTTTTTTTTTTTTTTTGCTCAACAAAAAATCCTTGGTGTTCCTCATTTAAAAAAAATAATTATTTGGTATTCCTCAGTCTTAAAAATTTTACGAAACACTACTTTAGCTGAATGCTAATTTCTGAGAAGATATGATACTTCGTTTTTAAATAATATATATGTTGATAACTGCATTTAATATGTAACATTAAACCTTCTGGTTCTGATGTTAACACAGAGCTATAGTAAAGCAATGGTCTTATCATTTTGTTGTGGGATAACTTTCTTGAAAATGATCTAAACTAAGGCACTTGTAATGCACTTTTTCCTTCTTGTTTTATTGAAGAGCACCAAGTTCTTGGAAACTTTTGACAGTGAATAATGGTTCTTTTAGATTAAAGTTGATGAAATATATTAACTTAAGTTTTTACATTTCCTTAAAGGCCGAACACCTGACACTAAAACTCTGAATCTGGAGACAGTTGGGGTGAAAATTAACTCTGAAACTGGAAAGATCATTGTTGATCCCAAAGAAGCTACTTCTGTTCCTCACATTTACGCAATTGGAGACATAACAGAGGTACAATGTCTACATAAACTATTTTACAATAACAGGAACTGACTTATAACTAGTAATCAGATGTCATCCTGCTCTAGCATAGTGGTTCTCAAATGTTTTGACCTGCAGCTCACTCCGCTCAATGCAGACCTTTCCATGGACCACCAGCCAACTACCCATGATGACAAAATGGGTGCAGGAGAGTATGAGGTGGGGGTCTGGCCAGAAAGGAAGACGCAGGAACAGGCTTGGGCAGTCTGGCTGGGAGGAAGGATGTAGGGATGGGCTGATGGGGAGGCTGCTTTGGCCAGGAGGGAAGTTGGGTACAGGAGCAGGGTAAGGGCTCTCGGTGGGAAGGACGGTGCAGGAGTGGGCTGAGGATGTGGGGTCTCAGTGGGAAGTTGGTGTATGAAGGGGATGGAGTGTGGGGGTCTGGGCATGAGGGAGATAAGAGGCACTTACTCTGTGCCTCCTGTCATTTCTGGGCACCACCACCACCCCCGGTGCTCCCAATGATTCTAGCCAATGGGAGCAGTGGGGAAAGTCTCCAGAGAAGCAGTTTCCTGTGCTGCCATTTCCCCAAATGGCCCATACCTCAGCCTGCTCCCTTCTTCCAAATAATCAGGACTGACACTCCAACCTTGCAGGAGCAGGGCTGGACTGGCAGCACAGGCTCCCTATTGTGGGAGCGGGGAGCCTCAAGCCCATGGCCCACCTGCATGATGCTTATGGACCACACTTGGAGAACCACTGCTCCAAGCACATATACAGTATTTTGGTCTTTTTTAATTTGTACAATGGTATGTCAGCCACCTGGACCAATAATTTCCCTGACCAAAATCTTGTTAAGTCTTTCTGTATTGGATTAAAGTTGATGATTATCAGGAAATGCATTACCAAGCAGAAGATAGAAAAATATCTTTAATATTGTTTTATCCCTTCAAATCAATCTCTTCATGCAATCCATGAACATTGAATTAAAATATAAATAATTACTAGAGCTGAATGAATAATTCTCAGTATGTCTAAAAAATGTGAAAAGTTCAATGAATATTTAATATTTTTAGAATTTTCTTATTTAATTGTAATTTGGTCACATGACACTTTGTCTTCCCTAGTTTGGAATGCTTCTGGCACAAGAATTGGCATCTTTGAATCCTAAAATTTGATTACCCTGAATATTTGTTCATGTGGTTCTGCTTTTCATTCTGTGAACATTCATGCCAAGTAAAACTCAGTTGCTCAGAAGTTCATGGCAAAGGAACATAAAAGGGGCACAAACATTCTAAAAACTCATTCAGTAATTAGTAAAACAAAATGAGCAAAGCAAATAATCACAGATTATTGCAGCATTAACCCTACTCTAATAATAATCTACAAAATGTGCTCTGACAACAGTTTCTTGCACCTGTTAGAATGTATTTTGAGCCACAAGGCCAGTTTGGTCATGTAAAAACTCAAGAGAATCAATATAAACTGAGCATCTAGAAACAAGTTGTCTTCATAAAATATTTAATTATGTATGTTTGCACTGTCTTACAGTGATAGCAAGTACTCTTGCTTATAAATCAAGTTGCTTCTATTCCCAAAGCACATCTTATAAATATTTGAGATAGACAATACTATGGGCCTGGTCTTGCAAAGTACAGCTTTTCCTCAGCTACCACTGGAGTTATTGGCTGTTGAGTGCATCAGTGCTTTTCAGGTTTGGTCTTTATATACCTGAGATCTTGTTTTTCAAAACAGTTTTAATACCGTGGTGACATCCAAAGGATGTATACAGTATAAATTGAAAGCTCTTTAAACAATTTGTAACTCTGCCACATTTAAACAATATAGTTATTCCAACTCTTCCAAGAGGTGTGGTAGGTTACATAATGTCCTGAGGATAGTTGACCACATTCCTAACTAGACCTCTGGAACCAGACACACATCTCATAAATCTACCTCTCCACCTTTAACCTTTTCCCCTCCATCTAAGCTCGCACCCCTTCCTGTTTATCTGTCTGTCTGTCTCTCTCTCATTCTGATGTCTTCTCTGGGATGATCTGTTACTTCCTTTTAAGCTGTCAAAACTGAACTGCTCCTTTCCTCCTAAACTCTTTCCCTTCCTCCTTTTTCCATCATTGTTGACAACTTCACTATTACTCTACACCACTCAGACTCACAATTTTAAGGGTTATCTTTGACTTCTCACATCCAGACTCTCACCATTTCTTATCAGTTCTACTTCTGTGACATTTCTAGACATTTGCTGCATCCACTCAGTACCTGAACTCTTTCTCCTTCTTGCTCCACCTCCCACTCAAAATTTATTTGGGTTGGGGTTTTTTGGTCTCTTCCTTTTGAACCATCAGAGATGGCCAGAGCTGGGAATGGGACACTGGATGGGGTATGCATGTGCTCTGAAGTGCCACTAGAAGTTCTTTCTCAAATGTCTTGTTCTTGCTCAGATGCGCAGGATAGAGCTGGGAATAAGGATGTTAAATATCCATTAATTTACTAGTCGAGTAGTCGATGGAGTTTCCATTGACTAGTCAATAGGCACTTCTGCATTCCTCCTTTGAAATTTCAAAGGGGGAATGTGGAACTCCACATGCAGCCCAGGGCTAGTAGGAAATCCTGCTGACTCCAGGCTGCATGCGAGCTTTGAAATGTACAAGAATCCCTAGTGGGGACTTTTGTTCATTTCAAAGTGGAATCTCCCTCATGGAGCCCGGGGGTCAGCAGGGAACTCCCCAGCTGATCCTGAGCTCCATGCAGCATTTCAGCAGAACCTGGGATCAGCTGGGGACTCTGCTGACCCCAGGCTCCACGCGGCAGCTGACCCTTTGAATGCCACCTTCGTATTTCAAAGTGGCAGTGCCATACACCTGATCCCAGGCTCAGCTCTTCAATGCTGCCGCTTTGAAGTATTCCCTCTCGCCCCCTTTGCTGCCTCTATCTGATAGAGGCAGCAAGGGGGAGGAGGAGGTGAGTAGTCAACTGAGTATCCAATAAGCATTTGCATTAGCACTCGACTAGTCAATCCTTAACATCCTTAGCTGGGAAGGGATTTTCTTCTAGGTCAGATTGCCAGTGACCAGGTGTGAGGGGCATTGCCATCCTTTGTTGTATGGTGTGCAAGGTGTGTGCCAGAATCATCCAGTTGTATCTTATTTAATCAATTCCCTACCGTTGATCCCTCCTATTTGCTGCCTTTGGCACACAATAGTTTAATCTTCTGAAGATTGTGTAATACTTTGGTCTACTTTCAGTTGAGTTTTGTGGCTGGGTGGGAATGATGGCCGTTATATACAGGAAGTCAGACTAGATGATGAGGTGATTCTGTCTGTCCTTAAACTCTGTTACTCTGGCCTTTTTTTCTCTTAAATCTCTTTGAAGTTCAGAAGTTAGAGGCAGTGTGAATAGAGTACTGGATTGGAATTCAGAAGACTGGATTCTGTTCACATGATCATCTGATCTGATCATCTGAACTGGGGCTCTCTGTGCTTTGCTCCTCTTCCACACCTTTCTTTCCTGTGTGACTTACCCTCTTGGGCTGAGTACTTGTCTTTCCTCTACCTTAGTCTCACTGTTAAAAATGTCAGCACTTAAAAAGCTCCATTCATGTAACTCATGTTCTCCCTCTTTCTCTTTTCTCTTCTTTTCCTATTCTGGTGTCATTTGTCTCTAAGTCTATTCAATGTAGGGACTCTGTGAAATAATAAGGAAACTCCCATTTTTTACACTGCCAAATCCACTGTGGGACAAGCACTTTAGGAGTTGAATCAGTGCTCAGTGAAGCTCATCTTTATATATCTCTCTATACAGTGTCAGGGCCTTCATTTAAGAAGCTTTTTATAACCCAAGACATAATAGAATCATTACAATTAAAGCCAGAGGGAACCATTATGATCATCTAGTTTGATCTGCATTAACACAGGCCAGAAAATTTCATCTGACGTTGAAGTGCATTTCTGTGGTAAAATTAAGTAATATAATAATTTTATATGAGTACAATTGAAAATGCAATGCTGTTGTTTCTTCAAGTTGTCAGGTTTGAAATCTCCAAGCATTCTAAAACCGTTGGTACACATCATAGCAGGTCTTGTTTGGCCCTTCAGCGTATATGTATTAAGATAGAACCATGTATGTTAGTGTGTCCATATCCTTTGGATAAGACCTTTTAAAAAGAAGAAAAAAGTTCTACTGTCTTCCTTCTTGGTATAGGTCACGCCTGGGCAAAATACAGCCCATAGGCCAAATTGGGCCCATCAAGCCACCTGCTTCTCCCACAGCTCTGCACACTGCTCAGAAAAGTGTCTGTGGGGCTGTTTCTCTTTTTAAAAAAATTGTAAGGTGAGGAAAGGCTTCAGGCGGAACATCCTTCCCCAGCATAATTCCATTGTCTGGCCTCTGGCCAGAAACTGGCAATGGGAGCTGGTTGTTTGGATAACAAGCAGCCACAAAGCACTAGCTCCCTTCCTTCCGGCTCTGTTAATCACACAAGCATATTGCCAGGCAACCTGTGCGGGTGTGCGGTAGGCAGGCTGGTCGAGAAGCTTTTCTAGCTCTTCAAGCTTTTAGCTCTGCAGGCAGGCTGATTGGGCTATTGGCTGGTAAGTCTGGCCAGAGACTGCCTCTGGCACACCAGCCCCTCTCTTCTTCAGCCCTCTGCCCCCTCCTCCCAACATACACAAATCCCCTACTCCCCTCCTGCACCTATACCCAGAGCTGGCATCCAAATTCCCTGCCCAGATCACTGTCCCCTTTTACTCTAGGTTACAAACCAAACTCCTGCATTTTGTCACCTCCCCTAGGTTATAAACCAAACCCTGCAACCCAGTCTCCTGCCCTAGGTCACAATTGCCTCCTTCACCCAAACTCCCTCTCAGACTCCACTTTCTCTCCTGTACCTCAGTCCCTTACCCCAAGCTCCCTTCTATACCCAACCTCCATCCGAGACCTTCATTAATATCTTCATGAATATCAAAGAAGAGTGCGGCCCTTGACCACTTTCCAAAATCTTGGAGTAGCCCCCTGTCAAAAATTATTGCCCATCCCTGCTATAGATGGACATCAGTGACTTTCTCCCCTCCCCATCTTGCCTGTAGAAGTAGGGATTGCCAAAAGGTTCTTGGCCAATACTACTCCTCCATCAGCTTTTGTACAGGATCTTGCATACTGGTTTTCCACTTGTCTGTTCCCCTTACACATAGTAAACAGCTTTTCAGTGCCACTGTAAGTGTATAGTTTGTGACCTGCATTAAGAGTCCTTTGAGATGCATGACTGCTATTACCTCATAAAAATCATTCTCTGCCCCAATTTCCCAAACTCATGTTGCATAGACACTAATTTGCCACTAAATATTAGGAGTTCAGTGGAGTGGTTTACACTCAAGTTTAATCCCACTCACCTATTGAGAAGGACCATTGTTACTTTTAAGATACATACTTGGCTGGTATAAAGGTAGAATTGTGTATGCATGGTTATGATCATTTGCAAAATTAGACCCTAAATTCGCCCAAGTTATTAACTTGTATGAACTTCCCAGGGGTTCATCCAGTACTCTTATAAAGGTCTCAAAATCCTTTCAGTGAATGGTGGTTTTGTTTGTTTGTTTGTTTGTTTTTTAACTGACAAATGATATCTCATTAGTTTCTTCACTATCAACAATCATGAAAGTGTTGAGGCAGTAGATTTTATGTCTGAGCTTGCAAATATATGTTATGGTTTTGCGTATATACAGATTTGGTATAAATTTTATGTTTGCTAAAATCCTTTCTTCAATATAATTCTTACTGAAGAAGCATGCTACAGCAGGGGTGGACAAGTGAGTCTCCGTGGTCTGCCAAGTCTGCTGATCTGGCCCGCAGCCACCCTGCTGCTCCCCCAGCCCCAGGCCAATGAGACCTGGGAACTGGGGAGCACACGAAGTCTCCTTCTCCTACCAGGTGCTCGCAGCACCAGAGGGAACCTCCAGCTATTCTAAACAGCTGGCAGTTCACTCTAAGTGCCATGTGCCCCTTGCAGATGGTCTGAGGGCAAAGTTACGCATTCTCCTGCTCTCAACCCTGATTGGCCTGGGGAGCATGTGAAGTCTTCTCCCATCACTAGGGTTGTGCAGTGCTTAGAGGGAACCCCTAGCAGTTCAAAACAGCTGGCAATTCTTTCTAAGCCACAACAGGGGGCAGGAAGCTATGACTTAGTGCTCCCCAGACCAATCAGGATCTGTGGGCGGGGAAGATAGGAAGGGTCCTGTCCCCGCCTCTTCCACCCAAGGCGCTGCCCCTTCCAGGGCAGCCCAGAGACACTTCAGAAATTTATGAAGTGGCCACCCTTTAAAAATTATTGCCCACCCCTATGCAACAGATACATGTTTTTTTAATGATGTTTAACATATATAGGAGGAGTCACTGTAAATCCACCTTTTTAAAAGGTGTTATAGCAGTTGAAACAGGGTGAAGGTACAGTATGTTGCTTTGATAGAATGTCCTGAATAGAAATAAGACCCACAAAATGAGTCAAGTTAGAACAAATACACAGCACTTCAAAGCTTTTTAAATGTATAATATACTGCAAGGATTCTTACGAACAACTCAAATCAATGTTAATCAATTTGATAGTTGTACACATGGCTGCAAAATGAGTATTTACTTCAAAAATTTAGCAGGGAAGGTCTTAAAGCTGTTGTTTTATGAGAAATTGTACCTTATCTGCATGGATGTTTTAGTAATTAGTTGGGTTTTGTGGAATGCATGGCAGTGCTTTCACAATTTTATCTCTCGTTCCAATCTTCTATTCATTTCTGGAATGCCAAAACAACATCTGTATTTCCTGCTACAGAAATGATTGGCAGACATTTTTCAGGCAAATGTGTGTAAGAAAAAACAAATGGCAAACTTCATCTGGTAAATGACATTTACAGATCTTGGAAGGGAAAATGCTATGTTTGAAAAGCAATTATTTGATGGATCTTGGAAAAAAGAGCACGGGTTTGCAGTTGCATGATTTGTCATGGTTTGTGGAGAAAAATAGGCCAGTCTTCATTAACGTATAAAGCATGTGCCTCAGGTACACATAAGCACTTACAATACTAAATTGTTTGGATTTAACTTTTGATATGCAAGTCTGTAACTGCATTACAACTCAGTGAGTGCACTTGGTTTTGCTATGTTAATAAAGAAGGTACAATGGATGGTATAGGAGACAATAAAAGCCATGAAAAACTACAAAAAGATTTGGAGTTCAGCTGATATGCCCATGTGTACAGAAGTCATTCACAGCTACTGATATATACAGGGGGTACTTACATATCCATTTAAATCTTCCGTATAAGCTGAGAGGAGGGAATTAATCAAAGGTTTTACAGTAGTAAATATAAGTTTGAAAAGCTTGAGCAAGTGGAAAGGGAAATCTTGTTTCTGATATTTATTGAATTCAGTTCCTATGGTGGTGGTTAGTTGTGAATGCCAGGAAACTCTTAGATTGCAAAAGTATTGAGGCAGCCACTTAATGTCTTTGTGAATTTGAGAAATATGACAGAACCTAAATCCACCAAAATGCCAGGGCCCTTTATAAAACATCGTCACAAAATACCTTCCAACTAATGCTGTTGAGTTCCCCGCATCATTTCTTCCCCATTTCCTGATCTCTTTCACACTCGAGGCAAACTTTTCCCTGTCTCTGTTCCTTTCCCTGTGTGGATTCTTTAACCTTGGATGGACTCGTGGGGCTTGTCTTGACAAGAACTTAAATGTGTGTTAGCACTGTTCACCATTAGCTGCGCATTTGTGTGACTACTGTGGAGAAATTCACATACCGTTCAGCTGATAAGCAGAGTGCCCACAGCTAGGTTTTTGTTCCTACTGAGGATCACATACATGCATCAGTGCACATAAAAAATTTATTCCATACATTGATGGAAAAGATTAGAAGGAGCATCGGTTGTTAGGACTTGTTAGCTCACAAGTTCTAACTCAAAAAACAGGACTGTGAAGCACTTTAAAGACTAACAAGATGGTTTAATAGGTGATGAGCTTTCATGGGCCAGACCCACTTCCTCAGATCAAATAGTGGAAGAAAATTGTCACAACCATATATGCCAAAGGATACAAATAAAAAAATGAACACACATGAAAAGGACAAATCAAATTTCAGAACAGAAAGGGGATGGGGGAAAGAGGGGAAGGTAAATGTCTGTGAGCTAATGATATTAGAGGTGATAATTGGGGAAGCTATCTTTGTAATGGGTAAGATAATTAGCGTCTTTATTCAAATTTGAGTGTAAAGTGTCGAATTTAAGCATGAATGACAGTTCAGAGGATTCTCTTCAAAGTGATGTCTTAAAAGGTCTTTGAAGCAGGATGCAGGTAATCAAGTCATTGAGACAATGTCCTTTCTGGTTGAAATGGCAAAAAACAGTTTCTTGCAATTTCAACCAGAAAGGACATTGTCTCAATGACTTGATTACCTGCATCCTGCTTCAAAGACCTTTTAAGACATCACTTCGAAGAGAATCCTCTGAACTGTCATTCATGCTTAAATTCGACACTTTACACTCAAATTTGAATAAAGACGCTAATTATCTTACCCATTACAAAGATAGCTTCCCCAATTATCATCTCTAATATCATTAGCTCACAGACATTTACCTTCGCCCCTTCCCTCCCCCCCTCCATCCCTCTTCTGTTCTGAAATTTGATTTGTCCTTTTCATGTGTGTTCATTGTTCATATGTGTTCATTGTTTTATTTGTAACCTTTGGTATATTTGGTTGTGACAATTTTCTTCCACTATTTGATCTGAGGAAGTGGGTCTGGCCCATGAAAGCTCATCACCTATTAAGCCATCTTGTTAGTCTTTAAAGTGCTACACAGTCCTGTTTTTTGTTTCAGCTGCACCAGACTAACATGGCTACATTTCTACCACAAGTTCTAACTCGGCTTCTTATCTGAAATGGGACAAATCATTGGGTACTTGCTGTTATGTTTTGCTGTGTTGGGATCCGAAACTCTTGCACCTCTCTGGCTGCCATCACTGGGGAAAATCATATCTTCTGGATGAAGCAAACTTTTTTTAATCCCTTTTCAGGGGCGCCCTGAACTGACACCTACGGCAATTGCTGCAGGAAAGCTGCTGGCTCAACGTCTCTTTGGCCATTCTTCAGAACTGATGGATTATGACAATGTGAGTTGTTAACTGTTTTCTTTAGTATTATTTATAACGGGTGAAAACAAAACCTGACAAGTTACTAAATAGATGAGAAAAATGTTTTTGTAACATGGTGACAGCTTTTCAGAACGGTGCACTGAAACTCTTCACATTACTTCAAAAGTACCCATATCAAACTGTCTATTTTTGTAGACAACAGTAACATTTGGGGTTATTTTATGATGTTAGGTACCCACTACAGTTTTCACTCCTCTGGAATACGGTTGTGTAGGACTGTCAGAAGAAAAGGCAGTGGAACAATATGGACTGGATAACATAGAGGTATGAAAATTTTTAATTGTGCAAGGATGGAGAGATGGGAACTTTACCCCTATGGAAACTATGATAACTTGTAAAAGTGATATTTGTACATCCAGGACTTTTGAGCCCTTAGCCACTACTCCATAATGTTATGATGATTGAATGTAATTGCTCTAGAGAAACCAAGATCCCAATTTCAAAAGCAGTTTGTGTAACAGGTAACTAGGGAAACTTTGTTACTATTTGAATGAGTTACACCGTACAGCCATCATAAATTAAAGTAACGTGCATGTGATGAAAGGGCACATGAATTGATGTGCGTGCTGATTGCACACAACATTGACTGTGGGAGCTGTGTGCTTCCTCAGCATCCAATCAAAGCGCTGCTACAGTTCACTTGGCATTCTCCGCAAATTCTAGGTATGCAAGTACAGTGAGTCAAACAATCTTGCAGCCCACTGAAATGAACAAAGGCCACATATATGGGCCACTCATTAGCTTAGGCTGTCCATCACTGCATTTGAGTCTTCAAAATTATCTGCCTAGCTGCCTTTTCATCTAAAGGTTTCTGATGTCCCCTGGGTGTCTGAAAGAACATAAATGGCAACAAAGTAATTGCTCTTTCCAAGCAGTATGTTTTTGCATACAACATTTAGCTTAAGCATGGCTATAGTTGACCCTGATTACACTATCTATGTGCATACAATAAAGAGATTGATTGGTTTAAACTGAAACTCAGGAAATTAATACCTAAAAAATAACAAAAATTGTTACTAGGCAATCTGGAAAAATTAACCTTTCAGTTTCCCCTGCAGTATATGATTACAGATATGGAGAGCTCACCATTTTTATATGCCTCAAAACCTTAGGAATTCCCTAACCTTTTGATCAAAAGAGGACTGAACCAAATTAAGATCAGATGATAACTGTCAATTCAGCACACTAGAAATGAATATTTTTTTTCAATATAAATAGCTGAGCTTTTTGTGAGCAAGATGTTTTCCGTTCTTGGTCTTGCTTTCCATGTGTCCTTTTTACCACAGTAACTACATATCTTGTAAGCTTCAAAAAGAAATCTAGTTTATTAGTTAATGCTGTTATAAACATTGGTTCCTGGTTTTTCATGGAATCATAGAATACTAGGACTGGAAGGGACCTCGAGAGGTCATTGAGTCCAGTCCCCTGCCCTCATGGCAGGACCAAATACTGTCTAAACCATCCCTGATAGACATCTAACCTACTCTTAAATATCTCCAGAGATGGAGATTCCACAACCACCCTAGGCAATTTATTCCACTGTTTAACCACCATGACAGTTAGGAACTTTTTCCTAATGTCCAGCCTAAACCTTCCTTGCTGCAGTTTAAGCCCATTGCTTCTTGCTCTATCCTCATAGGCCAAGAAGAACAAGTTTTCTTCCTTCTCCTTGTGACACTCTTTTAGATACCTGAAAACCGCTATCCTGTCCCCCTCTTAATCTTCTCTTTTCCAAACTAAACAAGCCCAGTTCTTTCAGTCTTCCTTCATAGATCATGTTCTCTAGACCTTTAACCATTCTTGTTGCTCTTCTCTGAACCTTCTCCAATTTCTCCACATCTTTTTTGAACTGGACACAGTACTCCAACTGAGGCCTAATCAGCTCAGAGTAGAGTGGAAGAATGATTTCTCGTGTCTTGCTCACAACACACCTGTAAATGCATCCTAGAATCATGTTTGCTTTTTTTGCAACAGCATCACACTGTTGACTCATATTTAGCTTGTAGTCCATTATAACCTCTAGATCCCTTTCTCCTGTACTCCTTTCTAGACAGTCGCTTCCCATTCTCTATGTGTGAAACTGATTGTTCCTTCCTAAGTGGAGCACTTTGCATTTGTCCTTATTAAATTTCATCCTGTTTACCTCAGACCATTTCTGCAATTTGTCCAGATCATTTTGATCCCTATCCTCCAAAGCAGTTGCAACCCCTCCAAGCTTGGTATCATCTGCAAACTTAATAAGAGTACTTTCTATGCCAATATCTAAATAGTTGATGAAGATATTGAACAGAACCAGTCCTAAAACAGACCCCTGCGCAATCCCACTCGTTACTTCTTTCCAGCAGGATTGTGAACTGTTAATAACTATTCTCTGGGAAGGTTATCCAGCCAGCTATGCACCCACCTTATAGTAACCCCATCTAAGTTGTATTTGCCTAGTTTATTGATAAGAATATCATGCGAGACCATATCAAATGCCTTGCTAAAGTCTAGGTGTATCACGTCCACCGCTTCTCCCTTATCCACATGACTTGTTATCCTATCAAAGAAAACTATCAGATTGGTTTGACATGACTTGTTCTTTACAAATCCATGCTGGCTGTTCCCTAATACCTTATTATCTTCCAAGTGTTTGGAGATGATTTCCTTAATTACTTGCTCCATTATCTTTCCTGGCACAGAAGTTAAACTGGTCTGTAGTTTCCTGGGTTGTTTTTATTTCCCTTTTTATAGATAGGCACTATATTTGCCCTTTTCCAATCTTCTGGAATCTCTCCTGTCTTCCATGATTTTCCAAAGATGGTAGCTAAAGACTCAGATACCTCCTCTATCAGCTCCTTGAGTATTCTAGGATGTATTTCATCAGGCCCTGGTGACTTACAGACATTTAACTTTTCTAAGTGATTTTTAACTTGTTCTTTTTTTTATTTTATCTTCTAAACCTACCCCCTTCACACTAGCATTCACTGTGTCAGGCGTTCCTTCATCAGACTTCTTGGTGAAGACTGAAACAAAGAAGTTGTTAAGCATCTCTGACATTTCCAGGTTTCCTGTTACTGTTTCCCCCTCCTCACTGAGCAATGGGCTCACCCTGTCCTTGGTCTTCCTCTTGCTTCTAATATATTTATTTATAGAATGTTTTCTTGTTTCCCTTTATGCCTGTAGCTAGTTTGAGCTTGTTTTGTGCCTTTGCCCTTCTAATCTTGCCTCTGCTTTCCTGTATTGTTTGCCTATATTCATCCTTTGTAATTTGTCCTACTTTTCATTTTTTTTGAGACTCCTTTTTTATTTTTATATCATGCCAGATCTCGTGGTTGATCCAAAGCTGTCTTTTGCCATATTTTCTATCTTTCCTACATGGCAGAATAGCTTGCTTTTGGGCCCTTAACAATGTCCCTTTGAAAAACTGACAACTCTCTTCAGTTGTTTTTCCCCTCAGTCTTGCTTCCCATGGGACTTTACCTGCCAGCTCTCTGAGCTTACCAAAATCTGCCTTCCTGAAATCCATTGTCTCTAATTTGCTGTTCTCCCTTCTACCATTCCTTAGGATCATGAAGTCTATGACTTCATGATCACTTTCACCCAAGCTGCCTTCCACTTTCAAATTCTCAACCAGTTCCTCCCTATTTGTTAAAATCAAGTCTAGAACAGCTTCCCCCCAGTAGCTTTTTCAACCTTCTGAAATAAAAAGTTGTCTTCAGTGCTGTCCAAGAACTTATTGGATAGTCTGTGCCCCACTGTGTTAGTTTCCCAACATATATCTGGATAGTTGAAGACCCCCCCCCCATCACCACCAAATCCTGCACTTTGGATGATTTTGTAGTTGTTTAAAAAAAGTCTCGTCCACCTCTTCCGCCTGGGTAGGTGGCCTGTAGTAGACCCCTATCATGTACGCCAATACAGCACTAGTTTATCAGTACCAATTGTGTACAGTAATATTAGTCATGATGTGATGTCAAATGTCTAGTAATTTTAGAATTAAATATTATAACAAGGAATCCTACTATTAATTTTTCCCAAACAGGTATACCATGCATATTATAAACCTTTGGAATTTACAGTGGCTGAAAGAGATGCTACTCAATGTTACATAAAAGTAAGTGTTCAGGACTTTTAACTTTTATTAAAATGAGATATGGTCTACATTTTGCTTTAGTTAACAAGAAGCATTTGTCAGATTGCAGAAAAACCTTTCAGAATTGATGGGTTCATTTCCCAGTTAGCAGCCTTTTTTTCCTCTAGTTTGTAGTCTCACATTTTTTATATTCCTCACAGAACACATTACATCTTCAAAGCACTTGGTGAATGTTAACAAGTTAGCAGGTCTCACTGTTGAAACTCTGCTGATAGTGGTCAACAAATAACATGTTCAGTTTTTAGGAAATGTTTGAATATTTATTCAGATCAGGATATTATTACGCCTTCTTTTTTTAAAACAAGGCAGACAGTTCTTCATTAGTTAAATATCTTTGAATTGTCACCCCATTTGTGACAATGGGGTGACAATAAAACATAAAAAAAGCCACAAAGGTCTCCCTATTTTAGATCAGAGCTTCAGACCTGAAGCAAATCTCATTTTTTGGAATAGTTCATTTACTCTGATTGTAAGAAGTTTTGCAGACACACCTGACTGTAACAGAGAAGCTTAACTGTGATGAAACATAGTATCACTGAAACATCTGGTATATTTTATAGATTTATTTTGGTTCTGGACATCCAACACTCCAGCCATCTGAAGAAGTGGGCTGTGCCCATGAAAGCTCATGATGCCATCTACATGTTTTGTTAGTTTTTAAAGTGCTACCAGACTATTTGTTGTTTTTAAAGTTTTTCCTGTTTCAGACTAACTTGGCTACCCTTCTGAAGCTTTTGGAATATTTTATGTCAGGCAACTAACTTTTGTGTTTACAGTGGGATGAGTGTATTGACCTAATAGTTCCATATTTCGTTTTGCTCGTAATATCCTATATGCCTAGAATATGCCAGACAATGATAGCTGAGGGGATTGCCAATACAACTGCAAAAATAGCTGGGTTGCTACTGTCAGTTTCCCACCCAGCATAAGAATTGAAGTGTCGTTATTTCTCTACAACCCATTATTTGTAGGACAAATATGCAATGTTATATAACTAAGTGTCACTGTGCTGATAATGCTCATTAAACTCTCACACAACAAGTGAATATACATTTAACTTGCAGCTGATTTTGAACTCCTCTACAGGGTTCTTTTTGTTTTTTTAAATCATTTCAGTATTAAGAAATGTCTCATCAGGAATACTGCTGCTATGCAGTAGTGACGAATGAATCCACAGTCCTTTTAAAGCTTTTAACAGTCCAGACTGACACATGTAGCAGAGCCTTTGGGACCAGTGGAGATTCAGTGCCTGATACAGATGCTCAACTATGTAGGAAAGCTATCACTGTTCTTAGAGTGAAAGTGCTAAAATGTTGTCCTGTATAATACACTTGCCAACATTGTTTTGAAACAGAGGTGAGCATTCAGTGAGTCAGGCCTCCACACTCATAATTGTCCACAGCAGATTCAACACTCTTGGTTCCTTTCTGGGTTTGACTGACTTAAAAAAAAGTCACTTTGTATATATGCTAAATGTATCTAGCAAGATGGTCTGCCATAAATGTTCTTTAACTAAATTATAACACAGGGTGACCTGTGCTCAGTGGTGACTATCTTTGGAAGTTCAGCTAATCAGCTGCTAAGAATTCCCATGTGTCCAGCCCATATTTCAATCAGAGATGTACTGACTTGTCCAATCCGAGTTTAAATGATGTTAGGCGAGGATGGGTATGCGACCACCAAGGACTTTTATAGACTATCATCCAAATAACAAACCACATAGCATGTCACATACATGATTTAAATCACTGTTTAAATGGCTCACTAAAGACTGCAGGAAGTGCCATAGAGAAGCCAAAGTGTTGAGAATGTAGATTAAAGCCTCAATTCAACAAATCATTTAAGCCCATTCATAATCCCACTGAAACACATTAAGCATGTGCTTAAATGCTTTGTTGCATTGAGATAGGCAGCTGAACTGATGCCTTGAGGGAGACTAGTTCCATTTAGCCCAGTTCCATACCCTATCTTTAGTGATAGAAATGTAGCCATCTTAGTCTGGTGTAGCTGAAACAAAATACAGGACTATGTAGCACTTTAAAGACTAACAAGATGGTTTATTAGATGATGAGCTTTCGTGGGCCAGACCCACTTCTTCAGATCAAATAGTGGAAGAAAATAGTCACAACTGTATATACCAAAGGATACCGTTAACCCTGGTACTTTCCCTTGCAACAAACCCCGTTGCCAGCTTTGTCCACATATTCACTCTGCTGACACCATTATTGGGCCTAACCAAGTGAGTTATAAGATCAAGAATATATATTCCTGCGCATCCAGAAATATAATCTATGCTATCATGTGCCGAAAGTGTCCGTCTGCTATGTACATTGGACAAACATCTCAGACACTTTGCCAAAGAATCAATGCCCACAAAACAGACATTAGACAGGATCACAAAGAAAAAACAGTTTCTTGACATTTCAACCAGAAACGACTCTGTCTCAATGACCTAATCACATGCATCCTACTTCAGAAGACATTCAAAACTGCACTTGAAAGGGAATCCTCTGAACTGGCATTCATGCTAAAATTCGACACTCTCCGCAGGGGGCTGAACAAAGACCCCAACTACCTTACCCATTACAAAGATAGCTTCCCCAATTATCACCTCTAATACCATTAACTCACAGACATCTCCCCTTCCCCACATCTAATATCATTAACTCACAGGCATTTACCTTCCTTCCTCCCCCCCCCCCCCCCATCCCTCCTCTGTTCTGTAATGTGATTTGTCCTTTTCATATGTGTTCATTTTTTTTAATTGTATCCTTTGGCATATATAGTTGTGACTATTTTCTTCCACTATTTGATCTGAGGAAGTGGGTCTGGCCCACGAAAGCTCATCATCTAATAAACCATCTTGTTAGTCTTTAAAGTGCTACATAGTCCTGTATTTTACCCTATCTTTAGACTTTCTAATAAAAGCTCTCTGTGTTGTTTTGCATTCAGATGATATGTTTGCGAGAGAGACAGCAGCGGATCCTTGGTCTTCATTTCATTGGCCCAAATGCAGGTGAAGTGATTCAAGGATTTGCTCTTGGAATAAAGTAAGTATAAAATAATGTTTCTACTTCTAAAGTCTGCTTTTTTAGTTATTGTAAGATTATAAAAAATATCTGCCGAATTTTGGCAATGCTATAAAGAATCTGTATGGAACAACTGAGGCAAAGTATATGGTTGGCCAGACATTGTTATGGCAAACGGTCAACTGGAGCAGCTATCTATTAAGTTTGATTTAATCAAAGAATGATGAAGCCTTTTCCAGCAAGGCAGGAGAAGGTTTTTTGTTGTTGTTGTGTGTTTTTTTAAACCTGCATAACCTCTTCGTCGTCCTCCTCCTCCTCCTTCTTCTAGTTCACTTTGATGTGTTTTCCATGACAGAACTCCTTGTACCAGCCAGGTCTTCCAAAGATCTCTTCATTTCTCTGCCTTTTAAATAAGCCATCTTCCAGATCTTGATCAAAGTTGAGCCACCATCTGATTTAAATGAGACTAGACAACTCCTTCATTGCCTTGAGCCCTATATGAGCTTTTTTGTCTAAGGGCATAAGCCCAACTGCTAAGCAAAAAAGTAAAGAAGAAGCTTCTCCTGTGTTGGGGAGTTATTCCATAATTTCCCATTATATGGAGATTTTACAACTTCTGAAATGTTTGGTACTAGCCATTGAGACAGACAGACTATTGGACTACATTGGTCTGATGTAGTGTGAGAGTTGAATCCACTGCCTGCCTTTCTTACTCCTAGCTTGAAGAAGACTCGTGGGTGCCTCTTTAAGTGTAGAACATCACTACAAGACGCCAGATGTGCCTTAATGATTTTTTCATTCCTCCCTTTGTCACTGAGTTCCCTCTTCAGAAATGTTTATGATAATGATTAAATTTGTAGTTCTTAATGCCACGTTATGTTATGCAGAAGGCAAGCTCTGGTCACTAAGAAACCTTTTTCTAAAGATAATGTTCACTACTTGTTCTAAATGCCATTGCCATATTATTACAGCATTTTAGGCTTTCACTGCTGAGTGACTAAAATAAATGAAAAGTGGAAAAGATTAAGGCAGCAGGACCACAAGAATTATGTGAGGAATATATTGGAAATAAGTGACTGCCATGTACCCCAAGAATGATATTTCCAACATATTTGTAGTTCATTAGTGACCAGTGGTAGAAATTACAGTATTGCCTTTTTTAAGATGACATAATTTTGAAGTTTTATCCAGAAATAACGATGCAAAGGAAGTATATGAAACTGGAGCACTTCTCTGCCTTGCCTCTAGCCACAGTAAAAGGTTTTCAGAAGGTCAAATGTTAGTATTGGTATATTGTATTTTACAAGTTTTAGGTTTATAATGTACAATACAGGCATAGTATGTGCGAACTGCTATTTCACTTTGTCAAATATTAATTCTTATTTTAGTCCCCCTTTAAAGGATGTTCCCTTGCCAAGATAATCTGTGCTCTTGTAACATTTATAATCTGTTCTGATTTTTATCCTGCAGGGATTCTTGAATACACACCGGAAACTAGTAAAGATTTCTTCCTCTTTTCTCACATATTTAACTTTTCCAGTCTGAAATTATTTTTACGTTTAGACCGTTGCTCATTATGTGGCATTCTCAGAAAATGACTCAATGGGAATTGTGGTACAATTTGGGTATGATTACACTGCTTCTGGGAGTGTGGAACATGGAAAGGAACACTGGCACTAGCTTTGGTTAAGCTATCATACAAAAAATAGCAGTGTGGACATGGCCGCTCAAGCTAACTTCCAAGCCCACCCAGCCTCCTTGGTCTGAATTCAGGTGGCAATCCTGAGCTGCTGTTTGTTCTGCAGTATCCACACTGTTATTTTAATGTACTAGCTCTCCCAGCGCTAGCCTGAGTCTGGACTCCACTCTCAGAAACACACAAGTGGAAATCATGTACACATGCCATTGAACTTTTTGAAAAAAAATTTCTCATGTTTTCATTATTGGAAATTGCAAACGTAGGGACCTGACACCCTCTGATGAACTGAGAAAACATTCTAGTATTCAGTTTATTTTTGCCTGCAATCCAAACAATGTTTTTTCCTACATATCTACCAGTAGCAAAACCTGATGTCATGTACAAACGTTGCAATACCTGAAAGGATGGTCTTGCAGTTAAGAAACTGGACTATGACCTGAGAGCTGGGTTTATTTCCTTGCTTTACCACATATATTATGTGTTGTTGGGCACATGAGTTAATCTCTCTGGGTATGTCTACACTACAAAGTTAGTTCGAATTAACGGACGTTAGTTCGAACTAACTTTCATAGGCGCTACACTAGCGCTCCGTTAGTTCGAATTTAATTAGAACTAACGGAGCGCTTAGTTGGAACTAGGTAATCCTCATTCCACGAGGATTAAGCCTAGTTTGAACTAGCTAGTTCGAATTAAGGGCTGTGTAGCCCCTTAATTCGAACTAGTGGGAGGCTAGCCCTCCCCAGGTTTCCCTGGTGGCCACTCTGGCCAACACCAGGGAAACTCTACTGCCCCCCTCCCGGCCCCGGACCCCTTAAAGGGGCACGGGCTGGCTACGGTGCCCGTGCCAGGTGCAAGCCTGCCAGCACCCAGCCAGCAGACCCTGCACCTGGCACGGCTCGAGCCAGCCACCCGACGCCCCCCAGCCCTCCCCCTCTTCCCAGGACCAGGCTGGCGGCTCTCGGGAGCTTTCCCAGGACCGCAAGAGGCTGGCACCCTCCTGGTCTAGTGCAGACATCGTGGACCTCATCCACGACCTCCACACTAGGCACAGAAAAGTGGCTGTTTAAGGCAGGAGAGCTGCCAGCCTGGCCACCCAGGAGCAGGTGTGCATGAAAATCAAGGTGATCCTCTGAGACCCCCTACCCTGAGCTTACAATGGTCATACTGGGTCAGACCAAAGGTCCATCTAGCCCAGTTGCCTGTCTGCCAACAGCGGCCAACCCTAGGGACCCTGGAGGGGATGGACCGAAGACAGTGACCAAGCCAATTGTCTCGTGCCATCCCTCTCCAGCCTTCCACAAACCTTGGGCAGGGACACCACTCCTACCCCCTGGCTAATACCACTCCATGGACCCAACCTCCATGACTTGATCTCACTTCCCTTTCAACTCTGTTCTAGTTCTAGCCTTCACAGCCTCCTGCAGCAAGGAGTTCCACAGGTTGACTCTTTGCTTTGTGAAGAAAACTTTCTGTTACTAGTTTGAAGCCTGCTACCCATTCCTTTCCTTTGGTGTCCTCTAGTCCTTCTTTATGGGAACTAATGAAGAACTTTTCTGTATGCACCCTCTCCACCCAACTCCTGCTTTTAGAGACCTCTATCCTGTCCCCCCTCCGTCTCTTTTCTAAGCTGAAAAGCCCGGTCTCTTTAGCTTCTCTTCATATGGGACTTATTCCCAACCCCTCATCATTTTAGTTGCCCTCCCCTCTCCCAGCCTCTCTCTTCCCCTCTCCCACCTCCTTTTCCCAGTCTCCCCCAGTTTTGTTCAATAAAGACAGATTCCATTTTTGAACACAATTGTCCTTTATTTTGTACATCAAGAAGAGGGGCTAGGGAAGGGTAAGTGGAAGGAGGTGAGGGAGGAATGGGATATGCGCCCTTGATGGGGAGGACTGGGCTGGCTCTGTGGGCTTTTGGGGTGGAAGCTCTCCTGCAGCCCCCCAATTGCCCCCTCTCCCCAGATGGCAGCCTGCGGCAAGTGCAGCTGGGCTGATGGCCAAGTGCTGTGATGTGCCCAGTGTGGGTACTCCGGGCAATCCAAGCCAGGACTGCTTTGCAAGTGGGGCATCCCTGAGAACTGTCTGTCCGGGGTGGGGGTCGGGACCCTTTAAGCACAGCCCTCGGCTAGCCTGAGACAGCATTTCCACGCTCTAAGTCCTCCTCTGATGCCCTGCCGGCACTGCTTCCGGCCATCCTTAAGCCTGGTTCAGGGTCCACTTAATGTGGACATGCTAGTTTGAATTAGCAAAATGCTAATTCGAACTAGTTTTTTAGTCTGGATCCGTTAGTTCGAATTAGCTTAGTTCGAATTAACTAATTCGAACTAAGTTAGTTCGAATTAATGTTGTAGTGTAGACGTACCCTCTGTATCTTAACTCTTCTTCTATAAAAATGAGAATAAGAATCATTGCCTACCTCACAATGTTGTGAAGGTAAAGCCCTGCATGATTATCATGTAAATACCTTCATAGATTGTAGTTCGTGTTGTTAATTGTGTCTGCTTTGCTTTTTGTACAATAGCTTCAAAAGTAACTCCTTCACTGGCTATTACTTTAGAAAACGAGAATATGCTAAAGCCAGTCTGATGCTTTGTGACATTTTAGGTGTGTTATATGCACAGAGTATGACCTTGTTTTCTTCATTTTCTTTTTGGCAGATGTGGTGCTACCTATGCACAGATAATGAAAACTGTTGGCATTCACCCTACCTGTGCTGAAGAAGTAATCAAGTTACATATCACGAAACGCTCTGGTTTGGAAGCAACGGTCACAAGTTGCTGAGGCTAAATACAATCCCTGGACAGAAGTTCAAAGCACATAGTGGAATTGAGAAGGAAAAAGAACATTTTAAACTGACACAGCTTTGGTAATTGTAGTCCTGCAGCTCAAGGTTTCTTAGGTATCAGTGAACAGCAAAAAGGAAATGTTACAATTCTAGACATACAGAACCTACCAAAAGAATAACTTATACACATCTTTACAAGGAATGCTGCGCTGAACCTTCAGGAAATAAGATTTATGTTAAAAAGTATCACGTTGGAGTTCCTGTGTCCTTCGTCTTGCTGAGAGCTAGAGAAAATCATGTGTCTCCGGCCCTTCACTTGACATCTAATGCCATTTACAACTTAAACAGATGCCACTATGTTACAGGAACTGCGACCATCACACCACCAAACATCCCCACCCACTGCCAAATTAATCCCACTTGGATGCCATCTCTCAGAGAAATGCTTTGTCAAACCGAGGTGTTGCGCAGTATGCTCTCCAAGATGCCAGGCATTTGGAGCTATCTGACAGCATATTGTGTGACTTCCACAGCGAGGGTTTTCCCAAGAGAATGCCTTGCTACTGACTTCTCCCAGGAATTCACTCATGAGGAATGATGTCTGAATCGCACTGAACCGAACTAAGGTCCCTGATAGTGCATAGCAACATGGACAATCTTTCCTTCTCAGCTCTGACAAGACTACTCCGTACTGCTGATAATCACAAGAGTTCTAACTGAAGGCTCATTGACAAGGGACAGATACCAAAACATGTAGCAGTAGGTAAGCAGCCTTCCTTGTTTCAGGGAAATTTACCATATTGAGAAATTAGTAATAGAGGAAAATATAGAGAGTGACCATTAGAACTTTAATGCTATTGAGTGAGTTCACTGTTGGCATAAGACACAGTGTGTCACTGTGGAAGCTCAAAGAATTCATTTAACAATGAGGAAACTTTGCCATTTAAACACTCACAGAAAGTACTTGGGGTTAGTATTAACTTTCCTGCACATTTTTCAAACTGACAATTTCAGCTCAATCTGAATTGTCAGATCACAATGCTCCAATGCCAAACAGCAAACAGCATTGAACACACTGACATAGAACGCTGTGTGTGCTGACCACATAGCTCATATATTTGATGTTAATTGGAGTGTGGTTTATATGATCTGTTGATTTTTTAAATAGATTTACATTGACACCTGTAACTCTCAAAATTAACTGGGCTCTGAATTGCATTATATTAAAAAGAACACCAGAAAGAAAATGTACCTGTTCAGAACTACCATAAGTTGTCTGTCTGCAAATTATTCTCTCAATGTATTGCCCAAACTTCTTGTAGGAAGAAAGCACTCACCCTTCTGGGAGATACTACTTATTCGTATTGGCCAGAAGGGGGAGATCCCATCCAAGATGTGGCTATATAAAAACAAGATATCCAGTAGCAAAGCTGCTTTTGCCCAATAATGTTAAATAGGTAGCCTGACAAAGGCAAAACTAAAAACAACCCCTTAAAAACTCATTTCAAATAGCAATGTATTGTTTATATTGTATTTTGATAAGTGCAATCACATATTTACTCAGGAACCTTTAAAATAGTGCATGTGGGAAGTAGAGGGATTAATTAACATTATTTACAAAGACCAATAAAAATTAGTTTTTCATGCTGTATTTTAAACAGCATTTAACTAATTAGTTTTGATCATTTACTAGCCATCCTAGCCTTGCTAATTGCAACGTTCATAAGAATAGTTTGCTGGCTATTTATATCTTTAAAATGGACAGACTAAGAAAAAAATTAAGTCATTAAGTTACTGTTTCACCATGATTTATACTAAAGACAAGTGGTAGATTTAATTGAAATTTAAAATATATCTTGCCATCAAAATGATACACCACATACCACAGAAGCTAGTGGAAAAACTCTGAAGTTTCAGCAGATGTTATCAAAACAAATGTAATAGTACTTATCAGCATGCCATCAAGATGGTATTAAAATACATTCCGTTCAGGAATCTGACTTGAAAAGACAAAACAAACCCCCACAATCTATACTGGTTCTAACTACCTCATTTCCAAAGTTTGACACTGTAAATCAAATGTTACAAAAGTATTGTCTTGCTTCAGTGGGTAATAAACTCTAGCAGTGCAGAAAAAGTAAATAGATTTCCTTTTGGTATTCAAGAAACATAAGTAAAATCTCTATGTAGTAGGTTATAATATTTCTAAGTTGGTTTCACAAGGCTAGAATTTCAAGATACAGTTCACAACTACTGCTGTTTTCCTAAAAAAACAAAATACACATCAATTATGGATAAGTTGCTTTTGTGGCTCCTACCATTACATATTTTAGAATAGTATGTTCAAGCCAGGATTTGTATTGAGTACTCCATAAAAGAGAGGAGTGGCTCAATCAAATGGGGCTGCTTAATGAATACAGTATTCTGCATTTCTGATCACTTCTGTTGACTTATTTGATTAAGCACTAAGAACAAGTCTATGGACTTGCAGGTGAAAGAAAACATTTTGGGAACGGAAATATATTTGGTGTATTGCCTTTTTGTTGCTATTCCCTTCATAGAAAATGTCTTGAAAGTGTCATGTTGACACATGCATAGTCAAAAACTCCCTATCTCCTTTGGTAAGAAAGGACTTCCTTATGAAACATAATATAGGAGCCAAAACACCTCTGTACATTTTTGACCAATTAAAAAAAGCTTACCATAAAATTGAAATCCTTTCAAAATATTTTAGTTAATTTAAATGTTGAGTGTTTCAGAGCAAAACCTATTTGTTCTTCTTAGCTAGTGGGGTATATTATCGACTTCACCTAAAGCATTTCAGTCTATGGAAATCTGGCTAAGAGAAGCAGCCCTCAGTTGGTTATAAGGTATATGTGTGAGAATTTCTAATGATTCCTGCATTGTACCATGCCATTGCTCAGTTCCTTGGCAGGCATTTTTTAGGCACCCACTGGTTCAGCCATGGGTCATGTTGCTACTTTACTCAATCCTACCTGAGTAGTAATGCGCAATATTTACCTACAGAAAGCGTTCTAGGAGGTGAGATTATTTAATTTCTCTTCTATCATGAGACTTCCAGTGGACAAAAACAACTTGCTGTACTGCATCCAGTAAACAAATCTGGTGGGAAACTATCCAAGATTTTATGTGGGATGTGAAATTAATCAACATCATCACTGTCTAAAGTAGATATCTCATGTAGCCTTTTTTGTTTTCAAGAATTTATTTTCACTAGTTTAGAATCACAATATGGGCTTTTATATATTCCATGAAAATTGATGTTGCATCTTAAATTGCATCCTGGTGCTAGTTCTCATTGACTACATGGTGTTGTCCACTGAAGTAAATATTGGTGTATGTTCATAGCTACAAAATACTTATGTGTCAGAACCAAGAGCGAAGCAGAGTAACTGAAAACTATTTGGATTGGTATTATTTTCTTGGTGGATTCCTTGTGTGCTCTCCAGGGATAGCTTTTTGTAATAGAACCAGCCTGACTAGTGTTGAGGGAAAATTCAGGTAGATGCTGCAAATTATTTTCTGCATGTGTAAATGAAATGTATGTTTAATGAATATACACAGTTAGGCTGTTTTCTCAGGGTGCCAGTTAATGATGGCTTGTGTGTCAAACCACACAGTGGAGTAGACAAGTCTGAGAATTGCTGGGCCCCTATTATATATGATCCTTGTATGGTTACATTATGGACAAATAAATAATTTTCTTTTAAAAAAAATTGCAATGTCTTCACTTAATTCACATGCACAGTCTGTATTTACTAAAAAATCTCATCCTATTGATCATAAGTTAAAAGAAGGGCCTTTTTTGTTCTAATGTTTCTGTTGGTGGGATGCTGATTGGAAGGGAAACTAAAAACAGTTACTTTGTTCAAGGCATTTAATTTTGTTAGATATCACAGGCAAGTCTCTTAGCTGTCTAATTTCTATAGTTTTTCAGCCCTAAAAATTTTATGTATTTCTATCTTTACAGGATGACCACCTTGTTTTTTTTAAATTTAAAACAAAGGAGCTCCTTATGCATTGTAGCTATGATTTAAATGCTTTCATGAGTGGGGATTTAAAATCTGCTTTAATCAGTTAACTAGTTAAATGTTATCTTTAACTCGTTAACAGCTTAAATGAGGGTGGGTGGGGGCCAACAGCCAGTCTGGGCCAACAGTTAACCCTAACTAGTAAGCATCACCTGATGAACATTAACTGGTTAACCGCTCATATCCCCATTCATGGGTTTCCTGGAGCTGTCAGATTAGCTCATAATAGGTGTGTTGTTGTAGATGTGCCTTCAAGAAGCATGCTAAGAGGAAACACCCTTTAAAAACTGGGAAGTCAAAGGATTAAACAAAGCATTTATTTATATTGTTTAAAAGGCAAAAATAAAATGAATTAGAAGGCAGTCCTTAGACTTACTGACGCGATTGGTTCCTGAAAATTGTGTCAAGATAAAATGTCATAACTCGGAATCGCAATATATTCCATTGCAGGACCAAGTGTCATAAAGACAAAACTAAGGTAAGTCAAATAAGTGTATCAATTCAGAAATGTAAGTGCTGTTCATTGTAAGTCAAATCCTGAAGTCGAGGCAAGGATTGCCTGTATAGTCAAACTCCATTACAGCAAAACTAATTATTATATAGTGCTAGGAGAAAACATGTTGCAAAAGAAATTAGGAATTGACATTAGGACAACGTTGTTATAACTCATGAGGTAAATCTCTGTCCATCAGAAGAGAGAGAACAACATAGTCTGGCTTCATTCTGAACTTATTTATTTCTTTAGTCTTGTCGTCTTGATGAGACGTTCCCACTTAAGTATTGCATGACTCTCAGGCTTCTCAATGATTAGTGTAAAATTTAATTCTCTCTTGGACTTTGCCTTTGGTGTAGCTGGAAAAGGAATATTGTCACTTAGCTACATTAAAGGCCTTTTAACTCACACAGTTGATCTCCTTGGGTTTCATTGTAGCCTTTAGCTTTGTGATAACTCATAACTCCTTTTGTCACCACTTGAATTCAAGTGGCTTAACTGCAACAAGGCAAGCATTTTAGGCCCATTTGTCATAGTTTCAACATAACATTTTAATCCTATGGCAAATTACAATAGAGAAAAGAATAACAAAACAGACAGCTCTTGATGCACCTAGGCTAGTCTTTAAACCTGTGGATTCAGTATACTGCATTATTTAGGCAGCATCTACACTACAAGCAATTGCTGTGGTTCCCTTGCTTGTGCATGAGTTCTTCTGACAGCTACCATAAGTATAAATAGCAGTGTAGCCAGGATTCAGCAGTACCAGCAATGGAGGTATGGCTGTTGATCTAGAAATATGTGGGACTTATACACACATTTCAGTCGATTAAGAAATAAACTTAAACCTAAGAGCAGCCTTTAATCAGTGCTCAAAAACATAAGCACCGCAATGGACTGTCAGATGGAATCCATCAGATATTAATCCAGGAAGAATAGTTAGGAAAGATGGGCTGCACCTAATGAAGGGAGTGAAGAGCAACTTTGTACTCAGGCTTGCTAACTTAGGCTATGTCTACACTCGCAGCTTCTTGCGTGAGTAATATGCAAATGAGGCTAAGTGTGGAATATTGCCGAGCCTCATTTGCATACCTAATGAGCCACCATTTTTTTTCAGAAGATGCTCTTGCCCCTTCTTGCGCAAGAAAAACCCTCTTGCGCAATGCCATTACACCTATTACTTTTCAGGAAGAACGGCATTGTGCAAAAGGGTTTTTCTTGCGCAAGAAAGGGCAGTGTAGATGCTCTTTCTTGTGCAAGAGCATCTTCTGAAAAAAATGGTGGCTCATTAGGTATGCAAATGAGGCTCGGCGATATTCCACGCTTAGCCTCATTTGCATATTACTCGCACAAGAAGCCGCGAGTGTAGATATAGCCTTAGTGAGGAGGGCTTTAAACTAGGTTCACCAAGGGATGATGACCTAAACCCATAAGTGGGAAAGTAGAGTACTAGAAGGAAATATAAGGAGGAGAGGGGTACTTCCTGAGCCATATAGAGAACATAGGGCAATCAGCTAATTATCTTAAGTGCCTCTATAATCCACACACCTAGTGTGGTTCACTTTCCCATCAGTGGCACTTAAACCACAGCAACAGCTAAGAACAAGAGCTTTCTACAGCATGGGCTGAGATCCAGTTGGCTTTTAGCTCAAAGGGTAGAGGCTCCTATACTAAGCTCCAGAGGTCCCAAGTTTAAATCTGCCCAGTGGCGGTTACATCTCTACATGAGCACAAGAAGACTGAAATAAACAGAAAGAATTACAAGTCTGGCAGAGGCTTGGTGGGGTAATTCATGTGACTAGAGTACTGGATGAGTACAAACTGTTCAGGAAGAACAGGTCGGGGAAAAAAGATGGAGTTGCACTGTGTGTAAGAGGGCAGTATAATTGCTCAGAGCTCCAATATGTAACTTGGAATAAAGCCAGTTGAGAGTCTTTGGGTTAACATTAGAGGTGAGAGCAACAAGGGCGTTGTTGTGATGGACATCTGCTATAGACCTCCAGAGCAGGAGAATGAAACAGAGGAGGCTTTCTTTAGACAACTAATAGAAATTTCCAGATCACAAGCCTTGGCTGTCATGGAGGACTTTCAACATCCTGACATCTGCTAAGAGACCAATACAATGGTGCACGATAATCCAGGAAGTTTTAGAGCGTGACAGGGACAACTTCTTGGTGCAAAAGCTGAAGATGTCATATCTTTTTGTCTTTGCTACACACAAACAGGGAAGAATTGGTGGGGGAAGTAGAAGTAAATAGCATCCTGGGCATCAGTGACCATGAGATAGTTAAATTCAGGATCCTGACAAAAGGAAGAAAGAAGAGTTCCAGAATACAGACACTAGAATTCAGAAAAACAGACTTTGGCTCCCTCGGAGACTTGATGGGCAGCATCTCCTGGGAGGCTAATATGTGGAGGAAAGGAGTCCACGAAAGCTGGTGGTATTTAAAAAAGCCTTTTTGAGGGTGCATGAACAAACCATCAACGTGCAGAAAGAATAGCAAATGTGAGAGACAACCAGCTTGGCTTAGCAGAGAAATTTTCTGTGAGTTTAAATACAAAAAGGATGCTTATAACAAGTGGAAACTTGGACAGATGACTAGGGAGGAGTATAAAAATATTGCTTGAGCATGCAGGGTGTAATCAGGAAGGCCAAAGCACAACTGAGGTTGCAGCTAGCAAGGGTTGAGAGGGTAACAAGAAGGGTTTCTATAGGTATCATAGCAACAAGGTGGTCAGGGAAAGTGTAGGACACATACGAAGTGGGAAAGGCTACCTAACAATGTGGGAAAAGCTGAAGTATTCAATGGGTTATTTTTGTCTTTTTTTGTTTGTTTTTTTGCCTTTGCCTTCACAGACATCAGCTCCTAGACTGCTGCACTAAGCAGTATAATTTGGGAAGGAAGTGAGCAACCTTCAGTGAAAGAACAGGTAAAGGACTATTTACAAAAGCTGAACATGTGCAAGTACATGGGACTGGATCTGATGCATATGAGGGTCATAAGAGAGTTGGCTGATGTGATTGCAGAGCCATTGGCCATTATCTTTGAAAACTTGTGGTGATCAGGGAGGTCCCAGAAGAGTGGAAAAAGGCAAAAGTTAGTGATCATCTTTAAAACAGGGAAGAAGAACAATTCAATGAACCACTGACCTCAGTCCCTAGAAAAACTATGGAGCAGGCCCTCACAGAATCCATTTGAAGAAAGGGAGGTGATCAGGAATAGTTAACATGGATTCACTAAGGCTGTGTCTAGACTTCATCCCTTTTTCGTAAAAGAGATGCAAATTAGACATCACAATTGCAAATGAAGCGGGGATTTAAATCCCCCCCACTTCCTTAGCATAAAAATGGCTGCCGCTTTTTTCCGGCTTGGAGCTTTGCTGGAAAAAAGCGCCAGTCTAGACGCAGATCTTTCAGAAAATAAAGCCTTTACCGAAAGATCCCTTATCTCTCTTAAAATGAGGGATAAGGGATCTTTCAGAAAAGGCTTTATTTTCCAAAAGATCCGCGTCTAGACTGGCGCTTTTTTCCGGCAAAGGTCCGAGCTGGAAAAAAGCAGCAGCCATTTTTATGCTAATGAAGCGGGGGGGGGGGAGAGGGGGTAAGGGTAAGTCATGGCCAGTCTATGTAATTGCATTCTATGATGAGATCTGGCTCAGTGGATATGGGGAAAGAGGAGGACATGATATACTTTTGATATGGTCTCCTACAGTAGTCTTGCCAACAAGTTTAAAGAAGTATGGCTTAGAAGAATGGACTATATGGTGGATATAAAGCTGTCTAGATCACTGGCTTCAGAGGGGTAGCCGAGTTAGTCTGTAACTAGAAAAATTTTTAAAACTACAAATAATCTAGTAGCACCTTAAAGACTAACAAAACATGTAGATGGTATCATGAGCTTTCATGGGCAAAACTCACTTCTTCAGATGACTGGAAGTATCAAGTGCAGTTCCTCAGAGGTCAGTCCTAGAGCTAGTTTTCTTCAGCATCTTCATTAATGGCCTAGATGATGGGATGGATTACATCCTCAGCAAACTGGTAGATGTCACTAACCGGAGGGAGAGGCAGATATGCTGGAGGGTAAGAAGAGGATACAGACTGACATAGACAAATTGGGCAAAAAGAAATCTGATGAGGTTCAACAACAACAAGTGCAGAGTTCTGCACTTAGGATGGAAGAATCCCATACACTGTTATAGGCTGGGGACTGACTGGCTAAGCAGCAGTTCTGCAAAAAAGGACCTGGGAATTACAGTAGATGAAAAGCTGGGTATGAGTCAACAACATGCCTTCGTTGCCAAGAAAGCTTACAGAATATAGGGCTGCATTAGTAGGAACATTGCCAACAGATTGATGGAAGTGATTGTTCCCCTCTATTTGGTACTGGTGAGGCTACATCTGGAGTATTGCATCCAGTTTGGGGCTCTTCCTACAATACAGATGTGAACAAATTGGAGAGAGTTCAGCAGCAGGCAATGAAAATGATTAGGGGGCTGGGGCATAGAGAGGCTGAGGGAACTGGGCTTATTTAGTCTCCAAAAGACAAGAATAGGGTGGGGCAGGATTTGATAGCAGCCTTCAGAGGAATTTCAAAGTATCCTGAAAGGGGGTTCCAAACAGGATAAAGCCAGGCTATTCTTGGTGGCAGGTGACAGAACAAGAAGTGGTCTCAAGTTGCAGTGGAAAGGTCTAGTTGGGATATTAGGAAACATTATTTCACTAGAGGGTGTTGAACACTGGAATGGGTTACATAGGAAGGTGGTGGAATCTCCATCCTTAGTGGATTTTAAGTCCTGATTTGACACAGCCCTGGCTGGGATGATTTTGTTGGGGTTGATCCTGATTTGAGCAGGGAGTTGAACTAGATGACCTCCTAATGTCTCTTCCAACCCTAATCTATGATTCTATGCCCAACTGAAGGCTGGCAACAAAACATGCCCATGTTGGCTGAATTTGGAGATTTTAGGTGTGTTTGAAATCAAACTCATCTTTTCAAGCTTCCTTCACACTTAGCCATGCTATTAGTATCAAATATGTTGCCTGCTCTTTCAGACTCAGTGAGTGCTGTGCTCATATAACATTTGTTTTGAGCTTTCCATACAATAATTTTCTAATGGTGCACAAAAAAAAAAAGAAGGCACAACATTCAGTGGGTCTAGTACTAAATTTAATTTATATTGAGAGATTAAAAACCAGAGGGCTTTTTTATTGCAAGGCAGTACATACAGGTTCTGGTGTAATTACTTTAATTGGTTAAAAATGTTGAGCATATCTGTCCATTAAATGTCTGCTAGCTAATTATATTTCCATCGTGGCATTCAGTCAATATTATCAGCTCTTCTTAGTTCTAATCCTCTACATTGAAGTTTGATCGGCCAGGTGAAATATTCCTTTCAGCACCTTATTGTTGCCCTTGTCAGTCATCTTGTCACGAAAAACATGCATGTTAAAAAGGCTCCCGCACTGTTGTAGTATTATGCATCTGACTTAACTGTGTTTAATCTTGTGTACACCTTAAGGAAACATTGTTCAGCCCACTGGTGCTCTGTAGAGCTGGATGGGACCCTACTTGTTGGGTTAACAAAGAAAAATGAGCTCATAGTTAATGAGTATAATGAAACCCTTAAGACCTGTCAACATGCAGGCAGGTTAGGATACTTGCCAGTCTAGGGAGGAGGCCACAGTTAGGATAGTAAATCAGTCCTAAAGTTGAGCACAGTATCTCACACTGTCAAATAAAATAATGTGATTTCCTAGCTATTTGTGTAGCATATAGCTGTAAAGCTAGGAATTACTTTGGGGAGGTTTGCTGGATTGTGTTATATAGGAGGTCAGACTAAATCATAATGGTCCCTTCGAGCCTTGGAATCTATGAATCTATAATATACCTGCTAAAATTTCCCATAGAATCATAGAACCACAGAGCTGGAAGAGACCTCAGAAGGCCATCAAGTCCAGCCCCCTGCCCAAGGCAGGATCAATCCCAATTAAATCAACCCAGCCAGGGCTTTGTCAAGCCAAGACTTAAACACCTCTAGGGATGGAAACTCCATTACTTCCCTAGGTAACCCATTCCAGTGCTTCCCCATCCTCCTAGTGAAATAGTTTTAATATTCAACTTAGACCTCCCCCATTGCAACTTGAGAACATTGTTCCTTGTTCTGCTACCTATCACTACTGTGAACATCCTCTCTCTATCCTCTTTGGAACCTCTCTTAAGGAAGTTGAAGGCTGCTATCAAATCCCCCCTCACTCTTCTCTTCTGCAGACTAAATAGACCCAACTCCCTCAGCCTCTTCTCATAGGTCATACGCTCCAGCCCCCTAATCATTCTGGTCGCCCTCCGCTGGACCCTCTGCAATGTGTCCACATCCTTCCTGTAATTGGGGGCCCAGAACTAGACACAATACTTCAGATGTGGCCTCACTAGAGCTGAATAAAGAGGAATAATCACTTCTCTGGATCTACAGGCAAAGCTCCTCTTAATGCAATCTAATATGCTATTAGCCTTCTTGGCTACAAGGGCACACTGTTGACTTATATCCAGCTTCTCATCCACTGTAATCTCCAGGTCCTTTTCTGCAGAACTGCTATTTAGCCATTCAGTCTCCAGCTGTAACAATGCTTGGGATTCTTCTGTCCCAAGTGCACGACTCTACACTTGTCCTTGTTGAACCTCATCAGATTTATGACCTAATCCCCCAATTTGTCTAAGTCACTCTGGACTCTGTCCCTGCCCTCCCAGCGTATCTACCTCTCCCCCTAGCTTAGTGTCACCACAAACTTGCTGAGGGTGCAATCCATCCCCTCATCCAGGTCATTAATAAAGATGTTGAACAAAACCAGTCCCAGAACCGAACCTTGGGACACTCCACTAGAAACTGACTGCTAGCCTGACATTGAGCTGTTGATCACTACCTGCTGGGCCCGACCTTCCAGCCATCTTTCTATCCATCTTACCGTCCATTTATCCAATCCACATTCCCTTAACTTGCTGGCAAGAATATTGTGGGAGAGCATATCAAAAGCCTTGCTAAAGTCAAGGTATATCACATCCACTGACTTTCCCACGTCCACAGAGCCAGTAACCTCATCATAGAACTAATCAGATTGGTCAGGCATGACTTGTACTTCATGAATCCATGCTGACTATTCCTGATCACCTTCCCCTCTTCCAAATGCTTCAAAATGGATTCCCTGAGGATCACCTCCATGATTTTTCCAGGGACTGAGGAAAGACTGACCAGCCTATAGTTCCCTGGATCATCCTTCTTCCCTTTCTTAAAGATGGGCGCTACATTTGCCTTTTTCCAGTCATCTGGGATCTCTCCTGATCGCCACAACTTTTCAAAGATAATGGCCAAAGGCTCCTCAGTGACATTTGCCAACTACCTCAGTACCCTCAGATGCATTAAGTCCGGACCCATGGATTTATGTACCTTTAGCTTTTTTAAATAGTTCCTAACCTATTCTTTCCCCACCAAAGTCTGTCTTCCTTCATTCCATATTGCATCACTTAGCGCATTAGTCTGGGAGCTGACCTTGTCGATGAAGACAGAGGCAAAGAAAGCATTGAGTACTTCAGCTTTTCCCACACCATCTGTCACTAGGTTACCACCCTCATCCAGTAGGGACCCCACACCCTCTCTGATCATTTTCTTCTTGCTAACATGCCGGTAGAAACCTTTCTTGTTACCCTTCACATCCTTAGCCAGTCGCAATTCCATTGGCACTTTTACCTTCCTGATAACTCCCCTGCATTCTCGAGCTATACATTTATACCCCTCCCTAGTCATTGAAAGAAATCTCTTTGCATAAAACTAGTTCAGTTTGAGCTTTTACTGAATCTGTAAGCCATAAAGGTGAAGGACTGTGGTCAGGGCCATCCTTTAGTTTACAGAGCCATATGCAGTCCTATTAAACTGGAACCCCCATTCCCCATTTGGAAGGGGAGTGATTTTTTTTAGAAATGTGATTCTATAATAGCACTTTAAGTTATCAAGATCCTCTCCAGAGAAAGCAGAGCCACAGAAAAGGAATAGGGAGAGGTGGTTGGGTAGACATTAAGACCCAGCTGGGGTCCCACATTTTCAGATGCCCTACACAGCTGTCTATGCTGCATATGAGTAAGGACAGCCTTGACAGCATGGTTAAGGCACTGGACTGGGAGGCATTGTTATGCTTAAAAGAAGCACACGGGACCTTTTTCAGCGGGATAAGGCAACATGCCACGTTTATTGATAATGTAACAAAGTAACACACACACCCCTAATATATAAAGGAGAATGTTTGTAAGTTTGTCCGCTAATAACTTGAACACTATAAGACCTACCTCAACCAAACTTTGCATGGGATAACCTTTCCTCCAGGAGAAGATTTTAAGGTACTTTTGGACCCGATGGGAGTCCCTCCCTGCCCCCTGCGGCACCTGTGGCCCAGGGCATGACCTGGGGCGCCCCTTCCACATGTAGCCTCCCAGAACTCGCTCCCTCCTGCTGTGAGGTAACATAACCGACCCTCTCCCCCCACCCACCAGCACACAGTGCACCCAGCCCCATGCACACAATAGTTCAAGCACCTGCTCTGCCCCCTGCAGTACCTGCAACCCCAGGCGCGAGCTGAGGCGCCCCTCCCACGTGTAACCTCGTCTCCACCTGGGGTCGCTCCCCACGTGCTACCCCCCCACTCTGGAAGCCAAAACCAAAGCCGGCCAGCCTTTCTGCTCAGCTCACTGCTCACTTATCCGAGCAGAAGGAATCCGTGTGCCTGCTGCAGCGCAGGGCCGAGGGGCCGGTTAAACCCTCGATGTGTTACACTGCTGTGAAGCCAGCTGGCTGCTGTTCATACTGTGAGTGGGGCTCTTCTGGGTCTGGTTCCAGCCATTGGGGTTAGATGTGAGCTCTGAGCTTTTGCTTGCCAAGGCAGGGCAGGTGGATCCCAAAGACAACCTTGCGAAGAGAAGTCCCCTTGCTACTGGCCGCATGACTGTGTACTGTTCTCCTGGGGCTGGTTGCTCGGTCCTGGGGGGAGGAGGGTCCTGCTGCTCTCAGAGAGTCAGTTGTGGGCCAGGAGCCATCAGCCCCCAGGATCTGTAGCACTGGGGGTCCCCTGGCTCAGGGTCCCCTCCGTTCCTAAATTTCCTACATTTTGTTCCTCCGGTTTCCCGAGCAACACCGGGTAAGTCCAGTTGGTGTATATATATTATATGTCCTGCTGATAGAATAGTTACCAGTCTGTTGCTCAACCCAACTTATGAGCCAGATAAGTTGAGTACGAGGGAGGAGCCGGGTTCTTGTCAGTCTAGACTGATGCTCCATGGTCTTAGCAGGACACAATCCAAAGAACCATACGTGACCCCCCTTCCTTTATAGGATTTTCCTTCCATGCAAGTCTATGCATTTTGCCTGGTCAGGCCTTAATCAGTCATTCAGTATCACAATCAGTTTTTCTGCAACATGTTTATCTGGAGGTTGTTCTCGCAGCCATCTGATATCAGTATGCTGATGACCTCTCCTGGGTGTTGTCTTCTGGTGCAACTTGTTATCGGTTCCCTATCCAGGGGTGCTTGCCACTAACTTGAGGGTTCATCAATCTGCCCTAGTAGTCTGTATCTTCAGTGTGCTTTCACTTAGTTGATTGTTATTTGGTACTTCTGAGTCTCTAGCCTCTCCTCTGACCATTTGAGTATGCAGTGGCCTTTACACTTACCTCTCTTAAAACATTCTCTCTCTCATTCACACAAACAATACATTTATACAATTGCAGCTTGGACAAAAGAGTACATCTACTCACTTTAACAAAGTTACAAAGTAATTCAACATTAAACTTCTTTCTGTCTGCTACAAGACTTTATCTAATGCTGACATCACTATGCGTTACAATAGTCCATCCCTTCACTTTAACATCAGAGCATACTAACATCAAACAGAGCTGGAGCTAAGTTAACAAAGCTGCCTAGCCTGTCTGAGGCCTACATCTTGGATATGTCTACACTGCCCCCTCTTGCACAAAAAAATGCAAATGAGGGGAAGTGTGGAATATTGCAGTGCCTCATTTGCATAATTAATTAGGCTCCATTTTTTCACAAGATGGAAAAATGTCTGCATGGCTCTATTTTTGCGCAAAACCCTCCTTTTGCACAAGAGCCGTTCTTCCTGAAAAAAAGAGAAAGAACGGCTCTTGCACAAGAGGGGGGTTTTGCACAAAAACGGAGCCTAATTAATTATGCAAATGAGAGCAGTGATATCCCACACTTTGCATATTTTTTGCACAAGGGAGGCAGTATAGACATAGCCATAGTATTTAAGTTTAATTCAAACCTTTTGCTATAACATACATTCATTATAACTAACTGACTCATTACTTACACAATTACAAGGCTACAGCATCAGACCTGGATTCATTCCATGGCTGTACCACAGCCTTTTCTGTTTGATGTTGGGCAAGTCACCTAATGATTCTCTGGCTCAGAACCTCATCTGTAAAATGGGGATAAATATTTTTCCGCCCCAGTTCTTGTGTATTTACATTCTAAAAGCTTTGGGGAAAAGACTGTGTCATTTGATGTAGGGGATTCTCCTCACACCAGCCTGGAGAGAGTTAATGAGGCTGAGGAAGGAGCCAATTAACTGGATAGACCACACTTGAGAGGAATCAAGTAGCCTAAGTATCTCCTGGTTGATGACTTATCCTATTTGAGAGAGAGAACAGGTGAGGTAAGTATAAAAACAAAAATCTGTTAGTGGGAAAAGAGGGCTGTGTTAAAAATTCCTGCAGTGACTCTGGGAATTGGAAATGCAAAGAAGGAAACCCTATGAATCCAGGCACTGAGGGAAGGATTTCCCAAGAAGGATAGTGGAGTGACTAAAGCTAGGGAAAGGCAGATGGGAAAAGGATCAGAGAAACTACAGCAAGGTAGGATGTTATAGACCTGGGTTTCTTATTAGAGGGTTCTTGAGCTGGAACCTTGAGTAAAGGGAGGACCTGGGCTTTCCCTAGGGAAGTGGTGTATTTGGCAGTAGATCTGTATATTTTCAGGGATAGTTTGTCTTGTGGGATTTGGATAACCCTGAAAAGGGAAGAGATACACAAGAACTTGGCCAGAGGCCCCAGCCACCAAGAGGGAGCAGCCTGAAGTGTAGAGAAAGCATGGCAGTGGGGCACACACACGTGATGCAAGGGGCATCAGAGCTGGAAGGAGCTAATCTCCAGAGCAGCAAGGAGGAAGTGCCTCCACAATGAGTGAATCTTGGTAGAGAATGCAGGCTTCCTCACTATATAGCCTGCCTTTTGCTGCCAGTTTCCTCTCCTGCCTGTTCCTCCATTCTCAGTCAGGCCACATTGGAGAGGATTTAACTGTCTTATCAGGTGAATTGGGCCCATGTCAACCTCATTAATCCTCTCCAGACTAGCATGAGGTGAACACATCATTTTGGGAGCACTTTCTATATGTCCACCACCTACTTGACAAGCTTAGGCTTATGTAATAATAAAGCCAAGGTCCTACGCATTTCACAGTTTCATAGTGGGCTTTTAAAGGAATTTCAGACATTTCTATATGAAACAAATGGTACTCAGACAGCAGCCTAAGACAATTTTGTAAAGTGGATAGAGAACTGTGAATCAGGACTCGGTTTCTGGTTCAAACTCTAAATTATGATGTTGGCATTTCAGTAACATGTCTGTTATCTGTGCTCCATTGTAACTGGTTGCATAATGGGTATAATAGTATCTACCTCATCCAGGCTTAATGTGTGTAAAGTTACATGTGACTCTTAACCAAACTGCACAAAAATAGGACTATGCCATTGTTCCTGTATGAGTTGGACAAATATTCTATAATTTGTCACTCCTTGCTATTGTGGATTTTTATAGTGATTTAATGGCATTTAAAGGATGCCAAGAAAGCACCACTGGATATACTGCTCATGTGTCCATTCTCTTGGGTACTTAGTACAATCATTATGATAAATTATTGCTCCTGAGGAGGCTTGTGAGTCTCTAAATTTATACATCTATAGGTTGAACCTCTCTGGTCTGGCAACATCCATAGTTTGGCATGATTTTAGTTTACCAAAATTTTGTGGGGCCAAAATTGCAGTGGTCCCATAAAGTTTTTTTACAGCTACCAGTCTTCTCTCTCCATGTTCTGTGCTGTTGTTTAGCTCTAAATTACCCCTAGATGTCTTCTAAGAGCCCAGACAGCAGTGGAAGTGTTGGTAATGCTGCTAGACAATACTGACCTCTTGTGGTCTATCAAATTTTCTGGTTTGGCACTGGTCAAGTCCCAAGGGTGCTGGACTAGAGAAGTTCGACCTATACTACATGTATGAGAGTTTGTTTGTTCAAAAACTCCTCCTAAACAGTAAGAACTAAGACCACCAAATTTGGTATACAACTTCCTCTTATAACTTAAGTAAGGAAACGGTTTAATTGTGCCAGGAAAATGGGATGTGCCTGGAATGGGATTGCTTTTCATAAAACCATAGAGAAGAGGCAATCACCAGGCAGATGAAAGGGAGTGGCTGGGGGTGTGCCATCTGGGACTTACCAGCCCCAAACCTCCCAGGCCCCAGGCATCTTTTTGGAAAGGGAGGCTAAAGCTCCCCTCCCTGATTCATACGGAGACATTGCTGGCTGTTCTCCCTCATCAGAGAGCAAGGGGAAAATTTACAATTTGCTACATTTCTTCAGTCTGACTGGGTAGTGTTGGGGGCAGATGGGCCAGAACCTGCCCCAGCTGGGGGACATGCACCCCTCCCCTGGCTGTTCCCATCGGAGCTACAGTGGTCATTAGAGAGGTGCTTCTCTCTTGGGCCCACCCTGACTGTGGTGAGAGAGAGCTGGCGTTGCTCTCTCTCCCTGAGGAAGCCTGCATACTGAACCCCTCATCCCCAGAATTATGATTTCAATGAAGCATATACATTTTAATTTTATTTTCTAAAAAACAAAAATTAATTGACTTAAGGACCCAAGCAATGCTGGGTACATCTTCCAGTTTACTACAATAATTATCCAGCATCGAAGCACTGATGAAAGCCTTTCTTTAAAAAACCCACCTTTTGAGTATTTTATAATCCTATTTTAGAATCATGGAAATACCTTTTTTTAGATTATATAATCTACCCTACAGCTCTGTTCACTAGCATGCATTTCTAAACACAGCATGTAAGTAGTATAGGTGCCATCTTATTTTAATTCCTATGGGCAGGATCTAACACATTCAAAACTACTCCTAAGTGGAAAATTAACATCATCCCTGGAATACAAGCTAGCAAGGCAGGTTTTCAAAGACTGACTGCATCAGACAAAGTTACAGGGTGATGAGAAGACAGAACATTCCCTGGAGCAAGAGTGAAAATGGAGACTGGTCTTGTTTGAACAAGGTTCTCTGTATTAACTAGATAGTGGTATTGGAAGTGTGCAGCCTGTCACACCCAGCATCTCCAAGGAAAACTTTGTTACAAGACACTGTCTCTTTGCAATTCTTTGGGGTGCGGGTGGGGGGTTAGATCACCCAATGTATTAATGCTCAAATACAAGGCAACTGTTTGACATTCTATCTACTAACTTCAAAACCGATTGAAACATGTCAGTGCTCCCTCTCCCCCCCATTTTTTTCTGTATTGTGTATGAAGGCCTGAGAGATTTGTTTCACTTTCTGCTTGTTTTTCTACCTTCAAAACAACAGGGGAGTCTAGTCTGGCTTTCCCTGTGTGGGCTGAAAGAGAAGAGAAATGGTGTGTTGGGAGTTTGCTCAGCCCTCAGGCGTTATCGTTTACAGGCAGCACTTTTCTCCCAAGTCTTGGTTAGGAGTCTGAGTTAAATGAGTGTTAACAAAAAACAACCCACCCCAAACAATAAGATTGGGATTAGACCACAGAGCTCTTCGCCACACAGCTGTTCCTGTCTGCAGCTCATGGGGTGTTAAAACCCCGAGTTCTACAGCAAACCCACAGAAATAAAGATGCACTGCTTCTAATGTAAGAAAAATAAATGTGGGGAAGGGGCGCAGATTTTCAGGCATCAAAACAAAGGGGGGGAACCAAAGATCCAAACATTTGTCCCTTTTGCAGACCAACTAGGAGACAAAGTCCACACTAAGGGTATGTCTAGTTCACATGTCTCTGCCGACAGAGGCATGTAAAATAGGTTTCCTGACATAGTCAATGAAGCCTGGATTTAAATATCCCCGGCTTCATTAAAATAAAAATGGCTGTGGCGCTTGCCGACTCAGCTGATCGTCAGCACAGCGTGGTAGTCAAGATGTGGATTGGTCGACAGGGAACGCCTTTGTCAATCGCTCCCATATGCCTCGTGAAACAGGAGGAGACAGGAGCGGTCAACAAAGGCGTTCCCTGTCAACCGATCCATGTATTGACTCGCGCGGTATGCTGACGATCAGCTGGGTCGGCACAGCGTGGCGGCCATTTTTATTTTAATTAAGCCGGGGATATTTAAATCCTGGCTTCATTGACTATGTTGGGGAGCCTATTTTACATGCCTCTGTCGGCAGAGACATGTGATCTAGACATACCCTTATTGACTATAATTTCTACCACATGCTGCTGCCTAATGGCCACAGGCTATTTATTAAAAATAGGTTATTTTATTGTGGTTTTTTTATTAAAGTGAAAACTGACCTAAGTGAAATAAGGTGAGCTTCCGTTCAAGTTTATATAACTAGTTCCGTAGCTGTTTGGGGTTTATTCAAGAGGCTGAATAGTCTTATGTGGGTTTGGAAACTTTAGAGAAATTCAGAATACAAGGGAATCTGGAATATTTAGTTAAATGTTTTTGCTGAATAGAAGCTAAGCAATTGCGAGTCAGCATTTTTAATCACTCTTGATCATATGGCATTGTCCCTTTCTTACAAAGGATGAAGAGGAAATACATTAGTGCTCACCTTCACACAAAGGCAAGTTGTGCAAACACAGCTAAAAACATCAGGAAACCCAGATTTTTTCCTTGGAGAAATGTAGCTAATGAATGTTCTGTTGGCAGGAGACTTAAATAACCCAGAAGACATTGTTCTTAAATGCCGTGGTTTGGAAATCTTACAGTTCCTAGTCTTTATATTGCTGTTCGCTTTGCTGAGTCCTGATGAATGGTTTTAGTAATGTATGAAGCCGCAATTATAAAGTATATAACAGGAAGCAATTTAAAGAGCACAAGACACTTTGGAGACGAGAAATTGCTATTTAGATTGCCAAAGTCCATCTCTTTATTTGTTTAAGTACTTATTTTGCACTCGGCTTGGATCTAACTAGAAAGACCTTTTGATTTTTGCCTCTGCAAAATCTCACCATCTAGTTCATGCCACACACTTAGCTCCTACAGATGAAAATGAGCAAGATTTTCTGCAGTCGTTGGACTGTACTTTCTTTTATTTAGTCTTGTTCATTTGTAAGTATGGGTGGGTTGATTGTAAGTATTAGCTTAATAGTTTCAGTCCTACTCTATTAGAGTTTTATTTGTGCTTACCCTTTAGAAGTAATGGACAAACAAGCTTTTCCTATTCTGTATCTTTCTTCTGTTGTACATTAGTTCTCTGATTCATGGACCAGAGAACTAGATTGCCATGGTGTCACTCAGGCTAATGACAGTCAGCTTATTTCCCCGTTCAGTGAATGCTTTCTGTGGCTGGGAGATCCTCCTTATTCCTCCCTCCCTGAGCACTAAGGGAATCCTTTATTGTTCCTTCCTCCTCAGACCTTTATCTCTGTGGCTGCACATTTCTAATTACATGCTGAAATGGACACACCTGTTCCCACAGCCCAGCCACCCAACAACTTCAGAGAGGGCAGTTTTAAAATCAGATAGGGCATTTCCTCTCCAACTTGCGCTGCAAGGACCAGTACGCTTAGCCTCTTGCCTGCCTGAAGTGTAAGGGACTAAGCACTGAAACCTAGGCCTCTGAATCTCTTAAAGCCAAAATGTGTCTAGTCCTAACCAAAGCTCCTGATGATGCTTGTGGCAGAACGCAACCTCAGCTCAACCCAGCTTGCTCTGTTCCACTGAAGCATAAGTCCTCTTCGTCTGCCATTCTTGGAAATTGTGACTTCTTAGCTTCAGAATCTTGTGCTAAGGAGCAGTAAACAAGCTTACAAGCTTGCGACTCCCATAGACTTCAATGGGACTGCATATGTGTGAGGCAAAAATGCTTCCCTTGTGCTGGCCTGTCACCTTGCTTTGTGGTTTTTGAAACATTAGTAGTATTGTTTGTTTTGCCGAAGCAGGTGAATGTTCATCTCAAGCTATTGGCTTGAATGCCAGCTAGCAAGAGATCACTTGAGTCTGAATTACTGACCCTACTGCTGTACTTCAGTGTAGCGTAGCCAAGAAAATATGATAAAAGTTAATATAAATGATGATGGAGTTTCTCAGTCTGTGCTGTGACAGTGTTAGCCTGGCTGGAGAGAGAAGCTGATACTTGAGTCTTCGAGCTGCAAAGGGCCAGGCCATTGCTTGAAGGGGGAAGCACATGAATGGCCCACTTGTCATCATGTTTTATTTTTCCTCCAAGTTTGACTAATGGTGCATTTCCTCTGACCTCCCATGGGCTGTCCGTGGCTGACTTGCTTTGTCACTCTTCACGTCTGGTTGCTGCCTTCCTTGTCCACCCTGTTCCCATGGCAGAAAAGCAGTGTCCTCCAAAAAACACCCAGACACAAATCGTCTGTCATTCCCCCCACTTCTCTTCAAATGGCCACTTCCCACATTGTGTGGCCTTGCAGGCTGAAAGCAGTGAAAACACTGTCTGCCTCCCCCGCCCTATCCCTACCCCTCCACCCACCCACATGCCTGGAGTGCATGCCAAATCTCCTGACTTGATAAGGGAGCGCCTTCCATTAGCATGCCTGTGAAAATACTAGCAGGCATCTCCCTGTTGATAACAAGCCCTCTCCCTTTTATTGTATGTGGAGGATGCTTGTTGATCCAGACAACTTATCAAGTGTCCCTTTTACCCTCTTTGAAGCTGCCATTATAAGGGTTTTATTCAAGAAATAAATTATTCCAAGAACAAATAGATTCAGAGTCCTTAGCCACCCTGTAACACAGGTTGTTACAAAACAAAATTTAACACATCCAAAGACAGGAGGAGAAGAGGGCGCAGGAAGACTAAACATCCAGGGGAGCAACAAGCATCTCCCCAATGGTGGAGACAAATGGGTGGGGGAGAGAGTGATGGGAAAACCTGCAGGTGCTCTCCTGAATGCTCAGGAGAACCCTGAAGTCAGCTCTAGGCCATGGCTGGGTATCCTGGTGCTGGGTGCTTGGTATCTTGCAGCCAGGAACTGAGAGGCATCCTAGAGTTAAGCAGTGACTGTATTTTGCTTGGGAATCTGACTTGTCCCCAGAGAGGCTGCATTAGAGAGAGCAGGATATTTAGCTTCTCCTTCCTGTGAGATACTGGATTTCTGAGTTGGATGCTTGAGTTTGCTGTTTCTTTACTTTCAAATCTCTGTCTATGGACCTGGTAGAAACAGGCTATTAGGGATTCTAATATCTTACGCCATTTCTCTCAGGCTCTGATCATTTCACATGAGTTTTCATTATGGTCATTGCTTTATTGCAGCCCACCACGTTATGGCCAACCAGAATGTGGAAAGCAGTTTTCTAGAATTTATTAATGTTAGATGGTTGGAAATATGTTTGGTGTGTGTATTAGTGCCAGGAAACTTTACAGGGACTTATTTCTATTACTCTTACAATTTTTTCATTGTAAATAAAACTGTTTTTAAAGAACATATTTGCAGAGGTCTTAGCGTTTACTGATATTCATTTGTTAGGGCCAGATCTCCAGATGGTGTAAATCCTTTGGTGCCACACTGATTTATGTGAGCTATGTACCTGGCCTTTCATTTCTAGGTAGCCCTTTGAGATATTTTTGCTAGTGTAGCAACAAAAACATTGATTACTCTGACAACACTAAGGCAGAGATTATGGGGGAATATTTTGCCGGCAAAATCGTCAATTAATAGAACTCTAGAACTGTCATGGAATTCATCTTTGTTATGATGCTTGCAGACTATGCAAATACTGACAGATCTTTGCTAAGAGGGATGTGGTTTGGATTATACTACATGCATTTTACACCAGCCAAAGTGGATTTACTCCCTGTTTACACGTGTGACGCTGATGGCAGAAGTGGTTCCTAAGGAACATTTCTAAGACATTGCTCTGGCTTCAAACCATTCTGTAAGGCCAGTCTGCACTACAAATTGGACCCTCCAATAATAGATTTAGGGGACAACTGTGATGTTTCACTAGGTTTCCTGCTATGACTGAGGTTGTGGATCAGTGTCTAAGAATGTAAGCACAGCTGCCTTACTATATTTTTGTAATGTGTATGTTTCTATTGCTTTCTTTTTCCCAGCACCAGTCATCGGGCTACATGGGTGAATGAGGCTGCTGCCCAAGGATCAGATTTAACCCTCAGACACATGAAATCAAAATCTCCTAAAGTTACTGAGGAGCTGTGTATCATACCTGGGAGCTGTGTATCTGGCTCTAGGGTCTAGAGGCTCCACCACAAGGGGAACTAGGCTGTAGTACCCTGAAGCCCTGCACTTGAGAATGTCTCTTAATTTCCTGAAGTGAAAGCTCTGAACTCTGAGCCTATAAAAAGCAAAAGCTCAAGGTGTGTTGGATTTGCTTGTCATCACTACAAAACTCAATTCATTTTCTGGCAACAATGGGAGATTGGCCTTTTTCCATGGCTACCTTCCACTTCCTTACCCTGCCAACGCAGAGCGATGGGAGAAATTCACTCTTATATTTATCTCATGATACTTTCTGCATCTATCAAGGCAGGACCCATGACTTGGAAGCAGGGCCACCTACATCTGCAGTACTGTTTTCTGCAGAAGGAACTATATTGGGAAGAGCTTTCCTCTTCTCTTACCAAAACTAATTGTTTAACCTCATCTGCTTGTCTCCTGATCTAGCCCCAGTTACAAGGCCTTTGAAGCCGATGAAAGATCTGTTCCTGTGCTATCAGCCATGATTCTTTTGCCATCTCAATTTCATACTGATTGCCTTTGCCTAGGATCCAATACAGCAGCAACAGTTATGCTTGGCCAGAGCAGCCTCTTACAAAGGAAGATGATGGATGGCACTGAAATGATTCCTTCGACACAGCTGGGGCATGGAGGATGTGTGAAACTTTTTTTTTTTTTTAAATCTTACCACCTTTTTTCCCATGCTGGGACTTTTTTAATGGAATTGCTGCATTGATGAATGAACAATGCATCTCCATTATGTTACAATAACTTAAAAAAAGTTTTATGGCACAACCATGAATCACTCTTGTCTCAAAATCAAATTGCTCTGAAGGAGTTTACTGTTGTAGATGGCACAGTGGGGTTAGTAGATTGGGCTTTCCTCTGTGATGACCAAACTAGGACAGAGTGGAAATGAATGTGATCTCCTGAGCCTTGTGACTTGCAGGCACTTGATCACACTATGAATTCTGTTTTCTTCCTCATCATCATCCTTTGTATAAACAGATGAAATATTTCACATACTGGCAATCTTTGCTTCAAAAGATGTTGAGGGTGTTGTGGATCTGGATTGGAATAGGAAATCCTACCCTGATGACAATATGTGCTTGTCTGTGTTAGGGATTTTTGCATTGAATTAGCTACATTAGTGCATAAACTGAGAGAGACATATTGCACTAGTGCAGAGCAAGTCGTGTATCAGGGGAACATACCCTGGGGTATAGTTACACTAGTGCAAAAATCACTAATGTAGACAAGCCTCATGATGGCTCCCAGCTGCACTAACAGTCTCTCTCACGTTCATGTGCATTAAAATACACCACAGTGTTTTCCTAAACCCATTTTGGATGCTTGAGGAGCTTTACTAGCCAAGTTCATATCTCTAAGTTGTTGTGTTTGGCTTACTACACTCCTGAACTAATTAATACAGTATGATGGGTTCTTAAGGACACAGAGACTAACTATCTTTCTACCACATGATGCTAGCCGCTGCTAGAAACAGGCTACTGGCCTATACAGACCACATGTTTGATGCAGTGTCACAATTCATTGGTTCCAGTGGAGGAAAAGAGGGGTTGTGCAGAGGAGGCCTTTCTAGAAGCAGAGCCTATTCTGTTGATCATGGAGGAAGCATGGCAAGATGCAGACAGAGTGATGAAGAAGAAGTAAATTCCCTTCAGATGGGCACCTGGAAATCTCTTCCTAGTTGTATTGCACTGTGATGTGATTGCTTGGGAGGTCTCTGCCAGCACTGAGGTAGGTAGAGCTGAAATGTGGGGGCTTTTGTGCTTGGAGGATGCTTAGGTCCAGCTTGGCATGGTCTCTAAGCTGGGCATCAGCAGTCCAGATGTGGAAACTGCACACCCAATCCATATGAACCTAAAGTTTTTTTTAAAAACCCTCAAATAAGCTTATAAATAAAACCAAAATTTTAGATGACTTCTCCAGATTTGTCTATAAGAGTCCTTACTCACTATGTTTGTTTTATTTGGTTAAGTGACTGACACAGGTATTTATATTTCCAATAAAAATTTAAATTAGAATAAAATGTACCAAACAAGCTTAAATTATTTGTGCAGAAGATGATTGCAACCACCTGACACATGTAATTCTTTACATGAAATGTTAGCTCTCTTTGAATAGAGATTTTACAGACTCACCATTTGGTTACTGTCAAATATGACTCTAAAATGTTCAATTTATAAATGGAAAGGAAATTTCAGACACAAAATAAGCCTCCATGATGAATTAGACTGAGATGGATGAGTCTGTGGTTATGACACAGGGCCGGATCTCAGAAGACCTAGGTTCAAGTCCTGACTTAGTTACAGACTTAGGTGTAAACTTGGGCAAGTCACTTAACCCAGAAAAATCATGGAGGGGATCCTCAAGGAATCCATTTTGAAGTACTTGGAAGAGTGAACTAGACAAATGGGAGGATAGGGTCAAAATAAATCTGAGGTCCAACAAGAACAAAGGCAGAGTCTTGTACATGGGACAGTAAAATCCCATGGTTACAGGCTGGGGACCAACTGGTTAAGCAGCAGTTCTGCAGAAAAGAACCTAGGTATTACAGTGGATGAGAAGCTGGATGAGAGTCAACAGGGTGCCCTTGTAGCCAAGAAGGCTAATGGCAAATTAGGGTGCATTAGTAGGAGGAAGTGATTATTCCTCTTTATTTGGCATTAATGAGGCCCATCTGAAGTATTGCGTCCAGTTCTGGGGCCCCCATTACAGAAAGGATGTGGACGCATTAGAAAAAGTCTAGCGGAGGGCAACAAAAATGATTAGGGGGCTGGAGCTCATGACTTATGAGAAGAGGCAGAAGGATTTGGGCTTGCATAGTCTTATAAGAGAAGAGTGAGGGGAGATTTGATAGCAGCCTTCCTACCTGAAGGGAGGTTCCAAAGAGGATGGAGAGAGGCTGTTCAGTGGTGACAGATGACAAAATGAGGAGCAATGGTCACAAGTTGCAGTAGAAGAGATCTAGGTTGGATATTAGGAAAATCTATTACACTTGGAGGGTGATGAAGCACTGGAATGGGTTACCTAGACATTTTTCGTCCTGGCTTGACGAAGCCCTGCCTGGGATGATTAAGTTGGGATTGGTCCTGCTTTGAGCAGGTTGTTGGACTCAATGGCTCCTGAGGTCTCTTACAACCCTATGATTCTATGAGTAGTACTTATACTGGAGTATGTAGAGGTCCTCCAGGAGGCCCATCAACTAATCTAGATGTTTGCTAGTGCCTTTTTTGTGGCCAGTTGTAATACTAGGCAAAGTCAGTGCAAAGGTATATAGAGCACCATAAACAGTTTCTATATACTATACACTGAAATGCAAGCACAATATTTCTGTTCCAATTTATTTGATTTGATAATTATATGGTGAAAAAGAGAAAGGAAGCAAGTTTTCGGTAAGTGTGCTCTAACACTTTTGTATGCTTACGTCTCAGTTTGTAAGCAGATAGTTAAGTGAGGTGAAACTTGGGGAAGCATGAAACAAATCAGACTCCTGAAAAGGGTCCAGTATTCCATAAAAGTTGAGAACTGTGTCCTTTGTCTCAGATCCCTGCCTGCTACATGGAAATAATAATCCTCCCCTTTACTTGGGGTGTTGCAAGGCTAACGGCTGTGAAGCTCTCAGATACTGCAGTGATAAGAGCTATATAGAAATACTTCTTGTTCATGATCTTTAGCTATTTGTTACTTCCCTGGTAAAATCCACCACCGTGCCAGAAGGACATATCTGAGGATCTCCATTCACTTATTTCCTTGCCTTTCTCTGCCATAGTGACCATCTGGAAAGATTCCCTATATGTGCTGCCAAACAACTTGAAGCAAGGTGGAACATGACATGCTGGGATCTGCTTCTTCAAGGTGCAGAGCTCTGTACTGAACATGAGCGAGGCCACAATCACCTCCATTTAAACACAGATTTGTGTGGGCTTTGAGCTCCCACTGTGCCCTGGGTAGGGAAGCCAATAGCGACACTGGGGCCCTGGCCAAGGTGGAGTTCAGGGAACGATTAAGCGCTTCCAGAAGGAATGAGGCCTTGGCTGAAAGGAGGGAGACTGGAGTAGCCAGCCCTTAGCACTGCCTGGAGGATGCCATGTTGCTCCTTCCGGGGTCCCCCTCTCTCCCACCCTTAGAGTTGCCAGAGTGCACCAAGTCCAGTGGCAGTTTAAAGGGCCTGGGGCTCCAAGTACTTACCTCTGACACCACAGAAGCAGCTGAAAGCCTCAGTCTCTTTAGAATCACAGGGCCCTTGGGCAGTTGTCCCTCCTTCACTCCTGTAGATGGTCCTGGTCCTGTGGTTGGGCAAAGGTAAGACATTGTGATCTGTTTCCATTTATTTCATCTTACGTTTTGGGTACAGTGAAGGATGGGTCTGAACTGGGTGGAATTTACCCTATGCATAGGGCTTGCCTAAAGCCCTTTGAAGGCTTAAGAGTGACTCTGGCTCTCAAGATTTTAGGCCAGCCCTGTGAATAGGGGTGACTTTCACCCACAGTGCATAAACCTAACCACCTTGTTAGGTACCTAAAGTGACCTTTTGTAGTGGATTGGCTCTAAGACAAAGTATACCAAGAGCTCTCTTCTTCACACTCAGAAAAATAACAAAGGAAAAACCTCTCATGGCCTTTGAGAGGACAGCAACAGCAGAGGAAAGATACCAGAAGTTGTTCCATTCAAATGTTCAGTTTTTCTTTCCAATTGTGTCTCTAAGTTCCTTTTTAATCCCCCCCTCCCGCCCATAACTGTTTGAGCAATGAACTGTGCTTATGAGACAAGTTAAACATCTCTTGAGCCTCACAATGGCCCTGACATCTCATTGTTTGAAAGATGATAGGGTCACTCAAAATAAACTATCCCCTGCTAGATAATGTTTTTCCACATGGAAATGCTGGAAGGCTATTATGTGCTGCCAGGTTAGAGAGACCAGAAGATGCCTTCCAAATCTCCAGGTGCCTTTGTGTTTATTTTTGAATGTTATATCACATGTAATATAATTAATATTATGTCCAAAGCTTCTCTGTTTAAATATGCTTAACATATCCTGTGCATTACTCAATCTACCATTGGAAAGAATTAAGGGATAAAGTCAGTGTCATAATAGATTAACCCCTTTTGCCTCCCATAAGAGACTCAATATGGCATTTGAGAAGACTAGAAATAAAAGCTAGTGTTATGCCAATATTTTCAGAGAGAAAATAAGATCAACTCTGTTATCTTTATCAACCAAACTTGTAATCGAATGCAAAAAAGATATCAAATTTATTTAATAGAATTGTATTTTGCATCTGGATATCTTTTTGGAGGTACGTCACAAGTTTGGTTGACAAAGATAATGAAGTCGACTTAATATGCATTGACTTCTATAGGGTATTTGACTTGGTACCACACAACATTTTGATTAACAAAATGGGATATCACATCACATGAACATGGCTCAAATTACATTGATTAACAGCTGGCAAACTTGGAGGTGTCCAAATGGAATTGTAAACAGGAAATCCATATCAAATTGGTGTGTTTCTAGTGGACTCCTTCAGGGATTGGTTCTTGCTCCTATGCTAGTTAATGTTTTTAATCTATGATCTGGAAGAGAAAATACTACTACTGATAATTATGGCTAAATGAAAATGTATACATCTGAGCAAAAAATGTAGGCCAGTGATGGGCAACATAGGCTAGTGAGTGAGCCATGTGAGTGGCTCTGTTTCATCTCAGTGAGCCACAAGATTCCCAGGATAGGGTAGTTTTGCTAACTGCGCTCGCATACCTAGAATTTTCAGGGTGTGCCGAATGAACCATAGCAATGCTTTGATTAGATGCAGAGGGAACACACAGCTCTCTCAGTCAATATTGGGTATAATCAGCATACACCTATTTTCATTTGCCCTTGCTTTAAGTGACTATCACTTTAGTAATAGCAGTTAGGAGAATATTATGTGGACAGAAACCAGCAGAATCTGGCAGCCCTGTCTATTGGCAACAGTAAACAAAATGTCTCGGACCACACGTTGAACCCTGATGAGCTGCCGATTGCTGACCACTGATATAGTCCCTGCTTATAGGATAGAGGCCTCTTCCCTGGCAAGGAAAAAGACTTGGGGGTTGAGGTGGCAAGTCAGTTGAATATGAACCTAGGCTATATCTACACTCTGTCTTTTTTGTGGAAGAGGCAATGCAAATGAAGCACTCATTAGCAACATCTCGTGCTTCATTTGCATAATCTGCCTGAAGGTTTTTGCACAAAAACAAGCAGTGTAAATGGATCCATTTTGCGCAAAACCCCCTTTTGCACAAGATCTGTATACCTTGCGCAAAAGGGGGCTTTGCACAAAATGGATCAATCTACACTGCTTGTTTTTGTGCAAAAACCCTCAGGCAGATTATGCAAATAAAGAACAAGATGTTGCTAATGAGTGCTTCATTTGCATTGCCTCTTCACAAAAAAGAGGCAGTGTAGACATAGCCTCAGAGTGCAATGCTGTGCTCAAAAGAGCTAATGTTATCCTTGAATGTATGACCTGAGGAATCTTCCGTAGAAATGGAGGTGTAGGGGTTATTTTACCTTGTGTTTGGCACTGGTGCCACTGTGGCAGGAATAGCATGTGGAGTTTTGGTGTCCACAATTCAAGAAGGATGTTGATAAACTGAAGAAGGAAGAGCCATGAGACCAATCAGAAAATACACCTTATGGCTATACACTCCACGAGCTCAATCTATTTAGCTTAACAAAGAGAACATTGAGTGATGATTTGATTTCAATCTGTAAGTATCTATATGAGGAAATAATACTGCATAATGAGCTCTTCAATTTAGCAGAGAAAATTGTAAAACAATCTAGTGGCTGGAAGTCAAAGCTAGACAAATTCAGAGTGGATGTAAGGTATACATTTTTAACAGTGAGGGTAACTAACCATTGGAGCAGTCTATCAAAAAGGATGGTGGAGTCTCCATCCATGGCAATCTTTAAATCATGTTCTTTTTTTAAAAAAACAGGTAAGTGGGTTGGGATTATTGTGGGGGAAGTCCCCTGGTTTGTGTGATACAGGTGGGCAGATTAGATTATCACAATGATCCCTTCTGACGTTGGTTTCTATTATGTGATAATAGATTCCAGTGGTGAAGCACTGGAATGGGTTACCTGTGGAGGCAGTGGAATCTCCATCTCAAGAGGTTTTTATGTCCTGACTTGACAAAGCCCTGGCTGGGATGATTTAGTTGGGGTTGGTCCTGCTTTGGGCAGGGGGCTGGACTCAATGATCTCCTGAGGTTTCTTCCAAGCCTAGGATTCTATGATATGATCTGGTAAAACCACAACTTGAATTACATATGGCTCCCTGGTGGAGCAGGGAAGATTAATTCTCTCCACTGCAGGAATTACTGGATAATATTCTGTGCCCTGTGTTATGTGGGAGGTCAAAATAAATGATTTAGCCTTGAAGCCTATGAATCTTCAGAGGTTGCTCCCTTCCCTATGGCCCACTCCACCTAAGGGCAGGAAATAAAAAATGTGCCCTAGCCTCTGTAGAGCTGCCAAGAATGGAGTTTGGCAAACAGACACAAATTCAAGTATTTGCAAGACTGCATTGCACAGAGTGTCCGAGTACTGAGTGAGCATCCAATGAGCCGTTACGAAATGCACGACTGAGTCAAAGGAAAATGGAAAATATTTCATAAAATCCATCTTTGCATCCCTTTTCTTTCTTGATATATTGCCCCTTATTCATGGCTGCCCAGGCCTTGGCCCATGTGTAAATATATCAGTGCACCAATGAGATGGAACACTGTCACAGCGAAACAGATGACTGTTACTAGATAACATGCTGAGCTGGAAGTGAGGCATTTACTGTAAATAAAGGTCACGGCAAAGTGGGGAAATTCGGAGTTTTTTCAGGCCCAGGGACTGCTGGTTCAGCTCCTTTCATGACCGCTGCATGTATATGTACAAATGTATTTACTTCCAGAATGCAGCATTCTGATCATGTGACATTGCCCCAAAATATTGTAACAAATCTACTGTCACTGTGGACTTCATGATTCTGTCTATGCCATGACCCTTCAGAAATTCACAGTAGTGGCAGGTGCAGAAGTTGAATTCCTTGTGCTCCATAACCATAGCTCAATTTAAAGGAGAATCTCCATAAACTAGTGGCAGTATAGGGTCTGTGACACAGTGAACAGTCCTTGTTCAGTAAAGAACAGTGGTCAGCATAAATACAGGACAATATGTTTTGGTATTATCAACTGACTGATGTGGTCATTTCTTTGCTCTAGATCTGGGGCAGGCAAGATGTAGCCCATGGGTCAGCTCTGGCCTCTCCAAGCTTTATGATGTGGCCTGCCCTGCCAGGATACTGAGGCAGGCTCTCTGCCTGCTGCAGCCCCAGGCTGCTTAAAGTGGCTAACTGCTCCTCCCCATCCCCCCGCCACCGCCCCATGAGCCTCTCTGCACCGTACATGTGTGCGCGGGACTTTAAGTGCTACCCCCACTCCCAACCCAATCATCAGAGCTCCCACTGGAAACCAGCCAATGGGAGCTGTGATGACTGGCCTGGCGGGGGGAGGGGGAGCAGCTTAAAAAATTTGCTGTCCTTCCCCCGCAGCACCTAGAGGGAGTATCCGGCAGATTTGAGCAACCAGGAGCTGGATACTCCCTCTAGGTGCTGCTGGGGAAGGACGGCAAATTTTTTAAGCTGCCCCCACTCCAGGCCAGTCATCACAGCTCCCATTAGCTGGTTTCCAGTGGGAGCTCTGATGATTGGGTTGGGAGTGGGGGTAGCACTTAAAGTCCCGCGCACACATGTACGGTGCAGAGAGGCTCATGGGGCGGCAACGGGGGAGGGGAGAGCAGTTAGCCATTTTAAGCAGCCTGGGGCTGCAACAAGCAGAGAGCCTGCAAGAGGGTCCCACTGAGTTTCTGGCCAGGAGCCCCCTAGTTAATCACCTCCTGACCAAAGCCTGCATCTGTTACCTAACCTCCTCCCACACTACGGATGTTAAATTTAGATTAGTCAAGTAATCTATTAGTCAATTTAATTTGCATCGACTATTCAATTAGTCGATAAGGGCACCTCCATATTTGAAATGTAGTAAGAGCCCTGCTGTATCTTGCTGCATTTCAAAGGTGGAAGTGCGCACAGAGAGCATGGGGCCAGTGGGGGACTCAAACTGCTCACGCTCCCCATGCATGCTTTGCTTTTACGTGTCCTCAGTAATATATAATATTGCTACAAAACACTAACATTCCTCATTCCTCTGTCATAGGGAAATGCTTCACTGCTGATTCCTGGATCTTTCCTTCACTATTCCAGGATCCTTTAAGTCCAAGGTCCTAATGGAGTCTATTAAAAATATAGGTCATGAGGAAGGTAATTGTTTTAGCTTAGTTAGCTCTATTCATATATGTGACCTCATTTCTCTGCAATCAAATTTAATACTAATAAGAGTTGAACCTCTCTAGTCCAGTACTCTCTAGTATGGCAACATCTGTGGTCTGGCATGATTTTAGTTAGAGAGATGCCCATGGGTTTGATGCCCAAATTTGCCATGGTCCTATAAAGTTTGTTTACACTCACCAGTCCTGGCTTTCAGTGTTCTGTGCTGTTATTTAGCTCTAATTTATCCCTAAATGTCTTTTAAAGCCCAGTGAGCAATGGAAGTGTTGGGAATGCTGCTGGACAATATTAGCCTCCTATGGTTTGGCAAATTCTCTAGTTCAGCACCAGTCAGGTCTCAAAGGTACCAGACTAGAGAGATTCAACCTGAAATATATATAAAAACCATCTTCTTAAATCTTCATTTTGTAATCTGCCTTGGCATAGCTTTGAGTGAAGTAACTCATATGCAGATGGTATATAAACAGTGACAGCTGAAATTATTTCTAGGCAAGACTAGGAGGTCACCAACTTATACTCTGTCATGACTGTAACTGCTTCATTTGAGACCCAAAAAAGCTAGGTCACCTACTTACAGGAAAACCACTCTGAAAAAGAAAACTAGTCAGCTCAATAAGAGAAAACAAACCAAAAAGCAGCTCTGCTTTTCCCAAAAGGTAGCTGCTAGATTAATTTAGTCATCAGATGATGAAATCTCGAAAATGTTTAACAGACTGATTTGCTCTGAGAATGACAATTCTTTGGAAAGACAACAGAAGTTGTCAGTGCTTGCCACTGTGAAAAATTAAGCCCACCGGTACTAAAAAGAGCATGTATGCTTTCTCCACATTAGATAGGGTGCTAATTCTGATGAAAGATCATAGCAGACTAGGCTCTAATACATCCTTTCACTGGCCCATAAGAGATCCTGCATGTTCCAAATGGAAACTGATAGAACATTACTAATATGGAACTTACCTCTCTAATAATCATGGTATTTTGGTTCCCTGGCCTGTGCTCAGACCACAGTTCTTTTGCTTGAAAGAATCTGCACTGAGAACTACTGTCATCATCCAGGAAAATGAAGATTACACAAATTCTCTAAATGTTTTGGGGGAGGAAGGGAGAAGGGGAGAGGGTAACCCATGGATTCCTTTGCCAATAGGCTTACTCTTACAGAAGTAGTTATTCATGTTTCTTGCTAGATAGAACAGCCCACATTTTTTGATCTAATTCCCCAGCTGTGGAGGCCTAGCATTCTATCTTTATTTTTCTTATCCATCATTTTCTATTACCAACCAAATGTGCAAGTGAATAGATGATAGATTTGCCCATAAATTGGTTCAATAATAATATTCCCCTCACATTTGGAAGAACAATGTCTTTGTTAATGGCTTTCTGGCAGCTTAATGTGTGCACATGCACTGGATGCTGGTGTTTTTTCCCTAAAACCATAAGAGTCTGGGGAACAAACATCCTGCCACCCAGCCCCCTCACACCCTTCCCCCAGTTATTTCCTGCTGTTTGCAAGTGGAAAATGGTCCATTTCACCTTGAAAGATGTTCATAAATACTTTGATGTCATTGCTGCCCATGAGATAGAGTTCCCACGATGAGCCTTTTAGTGTTAGCTGCTCCTTATGAACAAAATAAATGTTGACGTTAACCCTCAGAATGCCTAACATCAAACTCCTTAGATTTTGTTCTGCTAGAGACCAGTTCATAAAGTGGTGTTGTTATTAGCTAACATTGGCTGAAATAAAGGCCAAATGTTGATGAATGTCTTATCCAAAATGTAAACAGTTTGATTTTCTTTCTTTGCAGTCTGGGGCCCTTAGGAGTTTTATCAGAGTTTGGCAATCTCATATACATTTTGAGGCCCAAAGCATGTTTTTAATTGTTACATCACGAAACTTGCCAAAATAACAAAGTATAGGGCTTAAGAACTCTCTCTTTATGAAACATCTCCTCAACTTGACTAACACAATAATTACTGGAACCAGATTGTATTGCCTAGTGGCAAATGGAATTTTTTCATAATGAGGCTGTCTGTCATTAACAACAGCATTTGTTCTTTTCTCTGAAAGAGTGGGGCCAAAAATCTACAGTATCCTTTTTATTGCAGCTAACAGTACTAGATAGGTTAATCCATTATAACTGTAGATATACTAAGCATAATTTGTCATGTCCAGAACAAAAATGTGTTTAATTGGGCTGTGAATCATTTTGTAATTCTAATGTTGGAGCTGTATAGATTTATATAATTTTGCTCTGAAACTTCACCAAGATTTCTCTAGTATTTGTCGATTCTATTTTTTCAACACTAGTGTTTAATGGGAAAATAATCCCCAAAATAAAATATGGTTACTCCGTTTGTTAATAGAAGCCTTAAAAGGCTGCAATTTACATACCTTTTAAAATGTATTTGCCTCTGGATTAAGCCAGGGACAATAACACTTTACGCATCCTACCCAGGTATCTCTCATACTATTTTAGCAATGCTAATCTTTTTGACTGATTCAAAGTTTCTTTTTCACTGTTTTAATTCAGTGATGGTGTTATGGAAACTGTGATTTTACCAGGAAATAAATGTTGCCTTGTGATTACAAAAAAAAAAAAAAGACCGAAAGTCAGAAGTTCTGGTTTGTATGCCTACCTCTCCTACTGATTATTTGTGACTCCTTGGGCAAATCACTTAATCTCTGTGCCTCTCTTTCCTTATTTCTAAACTGGGTATTGAGATATCTGCTTCACAGAGATGCTGCAAAACTTCTTAAAGAGCTTTGAGATCCCTGAACAAAGGTGCTATAAAAATGAAAAGCATTATGAGTTAATTACCTCTATTAAAACTCTGTCTGAAAGCCTTTATGATGGAAGAAAGGAGCTTTCATGTTACATGATCCAAGTCAGAAATATGGAGATTACAATAGCAATCAGAACTCCTCCACACACTGCAACTGAAACTGTGCTAGCAACAATGGCATGTTTCCAGATGTAGCTGAGCAGGACAAAAGGATTTATAGCTATAGGGAAGTAGCCTACTAAAAGGGCACTTTGATTTTCCTCTTTATCATTATTTATTGTCACTAACATTAAGAATGATTTCTGTGGGATCAGGGCCCCATTTTGTCAGATGTTTTTGTGCACATGTCTGGAATGTAAGTTTCACATAAATGAATTCTGGTTATGTTAATATTTGAGAATTGACACTAATATGTTCAGGCTCTCCCTTTATCTGGAAATTGTTGCGGTTATTTGCATGCTGCACAACTACGTTGCGCTGGCACATCCAGGTTGATCCTTCTGATTAGGCTCAGAGGGGTAGCTGTGTTAGTCTGTATCTGCAAACATGAGGAGTCCTGTGGCACCTTAAAGACTAACAGATTTATTTGGGCATAAGCTTCTGTGGGTATTCTACTTTGTCAGATTCATGGAGACCCCTCGTTGTTTCTTCTCACTAGGGAAGGGCCTGACTCATAAAATCCCTACCTACGTTCAACTGAAGTCTCCCTTCTAGAATCTTTATTTTGGACAAAAGTCTATTTTTGTTGTTCAGTATTACCAAGTTCCCTTTCAATTATACTTAATTTATTTTCTAACCTTCATTATGCCTTATTTATGACTAAATGTTTTAAAAAAATAAGCACTGCTCCTGCAATTGCATCTGGATGTTGGATTCAGTGGGGTTTTGTGTGGTTCTGATCACAGGATTGAGGCCTACACTAGATCTGGCAACTTGGCTTAAGGTATGCAGCTCCAGCTATGTAGAATATATATATAGCTAGAGTCGGCTTCCCTGAAGCTGAACTTGGTGGCGTCCCCACCGTGAGAGACCAATGGGAGCAAATGCTTCCCTTATTCCTCACTAGGGCAGGAGTACTGGGCATCAGCAGGGGCACCCTCTGAGTTTTAACTAGATTCGCTAAATCAAACTCTGAAAGATCATTCACAGAAGTGGCAATCTTCCATGGCCTTACTATGTACAGGCAGGAGAGGATCTGGAATTAACTCAAC